>NC_045781.1:56505911-59501331 GCF_008692025.1 Phocoena sinus
TCCAGCTTTGCAAGGAGTCATGTGTGCGAGACTGGACAGTGTTTTCTGAGGCTGCAACTGGGAAAAAAGAGAAGAGCTTTTGGTTTTCTTTTAGAGATCCGGACAGAGAATCCCGTTTCTGACAAACTTTGGGGTTTAGCTAATCTCTGGGAGCCTGAGACCCGCTAGGCCAGGGTCTCTCCACGCGGGCACTGTGCACACCTGGGGCGGGGTCATTCTTCGAGGTGTGGCCGTGCTGTGCCTTGTAGGGTGTGGGCAGCGTCCCGGGCCTCCACCCACTGGACACAGCAGCACCCCCATTCCCTGGTCGAGAGCACTGATTCCGGAGGCCAACGTCTGGGTCCAACCGAGTGAGGCTGGACCAACTCTTCGACTGTCCTGACTAGTCATTCTCCCATAAAATGAGGGCATCACCCACAGTCCTCCCTGTGGTTCTCCCTCAGGAGAATCAAACACGCTAATGTAGGCAGAACTCCCAGCTCCGTGCCCCACACATGGTCGGGGTCAAGTCTATCTAGCTATTGCAGCTGTTGTGAGGTTGCCAGTGGTGGGTGTTGCTAGTTGGGGGGAGGGGAAGGGGAGAAGGATTTGGACCTGATCCTGGTGGCTGGTTGAATCTGAGGCTGCCTCAGCTGCAGACCTTGCTGACGGTGGTTCCTCTCACCCTCTTCCTTCAGAGCCCAGGATTCCCCAACCCACCACCCGTTGCCTGCCTGGCTCTGTCCCCCTTAAAGCCTTCCCTGGGTCCTCCAGCCCCACATACCTCCTCCCTCCGAATCCCAAGTGGTGAGACCCTATTGCACAATTGCACATTGCCTTCTGTCTTCCCCTCCCCTGTTCTTATCGGCATGGCACCTCAGAGCCTGGCCAGAGCACACACTGGCCTCACGAGGCGGCTGAAGGACTGACTCTGACCCTGGGGACCTAGAACCATGCTGAACACACAGGGTAGATGCTCAGTCAATGTGGGAAATAAGAGGTTGTAGGAAGGAGAGGGCTGGGTCTGTGCCTCTGGGTGGTCTGCCTACTTTGCAGAAAGAAAATGTGAGAAAGACAGGAATTGTTTGGATCTTATGTGAACACAGCAGAGATTACCTTTCTGGAGGGTGAAGGTCATCCAGCCAGCCAGCCACCCATCCATCCATCCATTGACTTGTCTATCTATCCATCCATCCATCCATCCATTCTCCTGTCCATCCATCCACGTACCCATCCTCCTGTCCGTCCATCCACCCACCCACTCACCCATCTATTCATCCATCCATCCAACCATCCACCCATTGACTTGTCCACCCAACCATCCAATCATCCATCCATCCATCCACCCAACCATCCATCCATCCATCGACTTGTCCACCCAACCATCCATCCATCCATCCATCCATCCATCCATCCATCCATCCATCCAATGACTTGTCCACCCAACCACCCATCCATCCATCCATCCATCCATCCATCCATCCATCCATCCAATGACTTGTCCACCCAACCATCCAATCATCCATCCATCCATCCACCCATCCATCCATCCATCCATCCATCGACTTGTCCACCCAACCATCCATCCATCCATCCATCCATCCATCCATCCATCCATCCATCCATCCAATGACTTGTCCACCCAACCACCCATCCACCCATCCATCCATCCATCCATCCATCCATCCACCCACCCATCCACCCAGCCACTCACCCATCTATTCATCAATCCATCCAGCCATCCACCCATCCATCTGTTCCTCAAAAGTGTATCCCTACCAGGTGCTAAGCGCTGCTTGGTCTAGGCTTTGAGGGTACAGAAGTATTTTAGCACCAATTATTTCAGAACAAAGCCTGACCCAGAGGAGATACCACGGATGACTGTTGAATGAATGAATAACTGTTTAAATGAATGAGTGAATGGATGAGTGAAGCAACAGATGGCATCAGGGTTGATTAGTTTTAGGAATCCCAACCAATATTTGCCGCTGGCCTCTGATGCCTCTGACATCTCGGGCCTTTGGCTCTGTCTGAAGGTCCCAGGCTCCCCAAAGCAGAGGGTCAGCAGTGGGGGTGGTGGGTGGAGAGACCTCTTCCCAGGCAAGCAGAGCGCTTTCTAAGGGTGCGTGGGGCTGGTCAGTGACTGGGAGCCACGCTCTTTCTACGTTCGCGGACGCTTCCCGAGAGGCTCCCACATCCCACTGAACTGCTTTGTCCTTGCCAGCTGACTATCAACCTACAGCCCCGGCACTGGTGCAAAGCAGGGCTTTGGGGAGCTGGGGCACCCACCGTGGCCAGCTCCATTCCTTCCCTAGTGAGCTCAAAACCTCCCTCCTTTCCTCAGGGAGCCCGTCATCAAAGGAAACAATGAGAAAAGCTGACCACGCTGTAATACTGGCTAACAAAGACACACAGCTCCCTTGACGTTCTGGGGAGAGGTGAGGTGGCGCATTGACCTATCCTCTGGCCTGTGGCCTCGTGAGCACATTGAAAGGCGAAGTGAGTTTACTGAAATGGCTGATTACCCACATCACTTTGTGTATGTCCCGTCAGATGACAGGTTGGAATGGGGTGAGCCTGGGAAGGGCCTAATTAGGACAAGCAGTGTCCCCACCTGACCCCCAAGTGTGGCAAGGATGGCCAAGGGGTAGGCTAACCAAGGCATTTCCAAGTGGCGCAGGGTAGCCCTAACAGCAGGTGGCTCGGCCTCCAGCCACCCTCCATCACCACTCCTCGAAGAAGCTGAGGAGCCCAGATTCTCAGCTCTTTCATCTTATAGCTGCAGGCAGGCTCTGGGGAGGGAGGTGAGACCCTCCAGAACTGCGTCTGCCCAGTAATCACGGGGCAGCTGGGCTCTCGTTCTGGTCCAGCACCACATGAGCACTTTGCAAGGGCTGGCTCACCACCCGCCATGAGATCCCGGGGCTGGGTATTATCACCACGTTGCCAGTTTGTTCACGAAGCTGCGAGGCTCAGCAAACTTCAAGCACCCTGACCGATCGCACGGCTGCGCTGGGGCTGGACCCCAGTCTGACGCGACCAGAGGAGCCGTGTTGGGAGGGGGTGGGAGCCGGTGCCTTGAGACTGGGGCTGATCAACTCCCAAAGGGTTGCAGCTCTCCAGGTCTGAGATGGCGGGCCAGCCAGCCACCCATTCTGCAGACGGACAGCCTGGGGCGTGTGCGGGCGGGGGAGCTCGGCTAGATTCCCATACTCTGCGCTTCTGGTGAGCAGGCCGGCATGGCGGGATCAGCGAGATTATCCAGGGATGGCCCACAAGGCCGGCTGAGAGAACGTCTTTCCTCAGAGAGGAGGCAGGAGGGTAGGGAAGACGAGTCTTGGGAGTTCTGTCATCTTACAGGGCGTCCGTGGCATGTTTATGATGATCTGAATTGGGGTCCACCACTGGGGCACCCTGGCCCTTAGCCCTTTGAGAAGGTGCCCCAGCATCCGTGGTAGAGCAGAACGCAGACCTTCTGAGCTATGGCAGGAAGACCAACCTCGCTCATGAAAGGAAGCCCGGTGCCTAATGTCAAAAAACAGAAACGCCTTTAAAGGGCGAGGGAAAAGGACTTCTTCGATCTAGTAGTTTCTTTTTTTCTTTCGATTGTTGTCTTTTCTTTTCATGTCCCCAAATATCAACCCTGGGATGGAAGATCACTTCAAATCTCATTTTATAATATGGAATTCTTTTCTTGCTGTTTCCTAGCAGAGACCAATTTTGGATAAATAACTTGGGACCGCAGAAACATGACACCAAAGCACCAGCGCTGGGTGGCAAATTTCTCCGTGACCACAAATATCCTTTCTCTTCAAGGACCAGATTGGAAGCATTTGGGTTGTTTGTGCATCCCATCCTCAATCAGGCGGAGGCGGGGCCGCCCGGTAGCAGCAACATGTCCGGTTCTAGATTCTTCCTTCGGTGCCGGTGCCGTCCGCCTGTCAGCGGATGCACGGTCCTCTTTGTTCTGCTTTTCCAAAGTGCCGACGGGCTCCTTAGTCCTGGGTGTGAGATTCTCCTTGCGTGGAGGAGAAGGAGGGGCCTAAGCTCACATCTCACGCTCACAAACATCCCAGAATCCCATCTGAGCACCCTGGCTCTGTGGGTGGTGAGGAGAGAAGGGCGATGAACTAGGGCCCTAGTCTCCACTGTTCACTCTCCAATTTACCCTGGCATCCGTAGTCTTTGATGCCTGCCCTGTCGGAATTTGGATCCGCTTTGGAAGTAAAAGGGGACCACGTTGCCCAACTCCAGGGGCACCCTACCCCCACCATTAGCAGAGAAGTGCGGAGGGCAAAGTAATAAAGAAACCAAAAGGGGAAGCTGACATACATCCCTTAGCCTCTGATCCTTTTTATTCTCTCAACACCGTATTATAAAAAATCACAAACATACAGAAAAGTTATCCATAGTGAATACCCACATATTCCTCACTGAGAGTCCGTAATTGTCAACATTCTGTGATGCTTGCTTTGTCACCTTCCTTCCTCTCTTCCCTCCTTCCATCCATCTATCTATCCCTCTTCCCATCCATCCATCCATCCATCTATCTATCCCTCTTCCCATCCAGCCAGCCAGCCAGCCAGCCAGCCAGCCAGCCATCCTTCCAGCCAGCCATCTAATTCCTTTCAATACACTACTTTTTAGAAAAGTTTTAGATTTACAGAAAAATTACAAAGAGAGTACAGAGTTCCTATATACCCCACACCCAGTTTACCCTATTGTTAACATCTTATGTTAGTTTACCATATTTACTACAATTCATGAACCACTATTGATAGGTTATTACTACATTATTATTAACTAAAGTCCATGCTTTATTCAGACTTTCTTCGTTTTCATGTGCTCCAGGAGCCCATCCAGGGTCCCACGTGATAATCGTCACATCTCCTTAGACTCCTCTTGGCTGGGACAGTTTCTTGAACTCTCCATGTTTTTGGTGACCTTGACAATTTTGAGGAATATTGGTCGGGTATTTTGTAGAAGGTCCCTCTGTTGGAATTTGCCCGGTGTCTGCTTGTGGTTAGACTGGGATCCACATTATGGTTGAATGAATGTCGTAATCAGTTTACGAGCCCCTTTCGTCAAGCGGGGATGAAGAAAATGGTCCCACATCTGTATCATGGGTAATGTTGTGTAACAGCGGGGAGGGCTGTAGGTACTGCTGAGTTCAATCCCGGCTCCAGGATTCACAAGGGGACTGTGGGCAAGACAGAGTTTCCTTAAGCCTCAGTTTTCTCTTCTGTACAATGGGCACAAACGGACCCTCACTTAGAAGGCGCGTGAGGGTTCTGTGCAGCTCATAGAGAGCCCTCACCTAAGACTGGCTATTTTTCTTGGTGCCACCAATGTCCAGTGTAGATGATGATTATGATAAAACCTGCAGAGGTTTTTGTGGTCCCCTTTAACAGTGGGATGGTTGGAAGAGATGTGACCCAGCCCACCTCCAAACGGTGGGGCTGGGGACACAGGCGGTAGCTCTTGAGGATGGACTCAGGCCTGGGTCTGACTAGCAGAGCCACTGGCCCACCAAAGGCCGGCCTGCTGGACATCCAGCCTCTCCCGGAAACATCCTTCTCTCTCCTCTCAGCCCCACGTCTCCAGCCAGGAGCTCCTTAATCCCTGGGTTGCTTTTCTGGCAGGCAAACGTTTTCCTAACATTGAAGGGAGGAACATAGTTAATCCTTGGGTCTATTTTATTATGGCTGCAAATATTTCTTTTTTATTGGCATGAAAGGAGATAAGCCAGGTGGAGGAAGAGACAGGGCCGCCCGGGGAAGAGCATCCTTCCCGGCCCCATGCGAATCCCAGGCATGTGGCATGCATTTCCCAACTGCAGCAAGCAGGCTCCCAGGGAGGCTCCACACTGTCTTCTGGCCCAAGGTTGATCGCTATAAAACCAGAGGTCGGCAGCCCGAGACCACGCGGGGCTGTCCAGCAGTCTCTGGGCTGGAGCGGGTGTCCTTCTGGAAACTTCTCTGCACGCAGGAGGCCCGTGACGCTGTTGCTGGACACATGTGACATCTCATCTGTGAGCTGACTTCGCTTTCCAGAGACGGAGAGAGCCAAAGCCACGTCTCTGCAGCGGAAATCTGACCTTGACAGGGAGGACACATGCGGACTCGTGTTACCCAGCCCTGAGATCAGGGTGGAATTCTTAGTAGATAATAGATCCTGGAATGTCAGAGCCGAAAGGAGGCTTCCAGGCCACCTCGTAACAGCCGCTGACATTTATGGCATTCTTACTGCGGGACTGGCTCAGGGCTAAGCGCCGGGGAGCCTTATCTCTACAAATCCTCCCATTCTCTCTGTGAGCTTTATTATCCCCATTTTATAGATGAGGAAACTGAGACCTGAACATCAAGTCACTCATCCAAGACCCCACAACCAGAAAGCTGTGGGGCCCCGATTCAGCCCCGGGTCCTTCGGGCTCCAGAACCTGCCTCGTCACCTTGGCACCCCACAGCTGCCTGTTGCAGAAGCTCCTTAGCCTGAAGTGTGGGCTTCAGGCGGGTCGGAAGCCCCCAGAGTTTGCATGCAGAACGTCTTGCATTTTGCTGGGTGAGCATCCATGGGGATTCCGAGGGCTTCAGGCTCTCTCAAAGGTGAACGCTTTTTGTACCCCTCATTTATCAGAGAAAGAAGCAGAGAGGCAGGCCGGTTGCCATGGCTACCCAGCAAGTGTGATGCAGGCCTGGCCTCGGTCCCCCACAGAGAGCCCACTGCTTTTCCTAATACCGTTTGTGGGTGAATATGTTTCAGATAATTTTTCTTTTTTTTACACTTTAATTAGTTTATTTAAACTTAAAACATGTGTCCACTCATCCGGTCAGATAATTTTTATAGAGTTTTTTATTCTTTGTGAAACCCACGCAGAAAAGCGTCAGGCACACGTGCAGAGCTCAATGTACTAGGGGCAGTGAGCACACCTGTGTGATCCCCACCCTCATCAAGAAGGAAAGCGGGTACCAGCATCCCAGAGGCCCTTCCCCGGCTGGACCGCCACTTCTCCACAGGCAGCTGCTGGCCTGGCCCCTGGCGTCCTGGGGCGCTTCCACCCGCGCGGAGCCCTATGTGGACAGACGCACGCGGCACACGCTGTCTCACCACAAGGTGAGACCGGTCTGCTGCCTGGCGCCGGTCCATCTCCAGGGCTGCGTGATGCCCTGCTGCACACATCCACCTGCGCTCGGGTGCCCTTGCCCCTGCTCAGGGGCCGTGGGTGGTTTCCAATTCGGGGCTGCAGGAATGGGGTTCGTCTCCCCGTGGTGTGTGCCCCTAGAGCTGGGGTTGCTGGGGCACCCGGCAGGCACGACGTCCGGCACTGGGGACGCTGAACCGGTTTCCACGCGGGACGTTCCCACTCCCGAGAGCAGCTGCGCCCGCTGATGGGCGAGGGTCTAACCCATACTTTACAATGTAAATAGGAAGTTGCCCGCTCTTTCGTTTTCCCCCTTGTTTAACGCGCTTTTGTGAGTCACTCTCATTTCCCGACCCTATGACACACTCTCAAAAGCCAGAGGCTGGATTCAGGCTGACGCCACCAGCCCCAGGGCCAAGATGACGGGTGGCCTGTGGGCCTCGGTCCTCAAGGGGGTGTCCGGGGTGGGGAGGCGTCACTGCTGAGGAGTAGCCCAGGAACTGAACCTCCCTCCTCTCTTCTGAGGCTGCGTGTGGGAGTCTTGGGGGACAACTGTGTACCAATTTTGAGCAACAGAACTTTGGGTGGGAGAGGTCATTACCAAGCCCGCCTGCCGGGACAATGTGGTTTCCATGAGCCCTGGACGGGGTTGCTGACAGAGCACAGGCCTTTACACGGCGCACTTCCATCTGTAAGAACTGAGTTACCAGGGCCGACAGCACCGCTGGCTGAGTCCCACCGCTGCCCACAGCTGCCTTCCAGCTGGTGCCCCCGCGGGGGAGTGGGAGCTTGGTGGTGGCCTTGGTGGCCGGTACCTGCCCTACGCTGGGAATTTGATCAGATCCCGACCTCACGTCCATTAAGAACACAAAGATGGCTTTGCTTTAGGCACAAGTCTCTCCTTGGGTGGCCTGGGAATCGTGGTGTGCAGACCCCTCCCCCCAGGCCACCCACAGCTGCCTGAGGATGGTACCTGGCTGCAGTCACTCAGACACCGCCAGCCAGCCAAGGGCTCCACCCTGCGTTCCCCAGCCCCTGCCGTTCTCGGCCGGCGGCCCCCAGACGCTGACACTGTCTCCATCCCCCCACCTCCCACCTCCCACCAGATGGCAGGGAAAAAATGTCTCTGGACCGAACCAGAGGTTCTCTTCCACCCGCCCCCAAACCAGACCCTCATTCCATACTTTAGGACTTAGTAAGTTATTTCCCTCCCTCTCGGTTGCCCTGTGTGGGTCTGAACTCCAAGAATGCACGGCTCCTATTACTCAGGCCGCCTCCTGCTCGCCCTCTGCACCCTGCCTTGGGACGTGCAGGCCGAACCTAAGCTGCAGTTGTCAGAAGCCTTGCCCAAAAGTCTATGCAGAGATACTTCCCCCGCCCCTTTGCTGCAAATGAAGCGCTCTGGGTGTTTTCAAATTCTACAGGGTGTGGATTTCTCTGTTGTTGCTGCTTTGCCCCCCTCTCTGTCTCCTCTGCTCCCCTAGTTTGTCTGTGTCGCTCCACTGTGCCACCTCCCTCTTCCCAAGGCTGTACGGCCACACACACGCGTGCACACACACACCCCAATCCATGTGCAGGAAGTTCCCATCGACAACAGAATTGGGGCTGTGCCTGGTAAGAACACAGGCATTCTGTGGATGCAATTCAATTGGCTCTAACTTGAGAGAGAGAGAGAGGGAGAGAGGGAGAGAGGGAGAGAGAGAGAGAGAGAGAGGGTGTGTGTGTGTGTGTGTGTGTGTGTGTGTGTGTGTGTGTGTGTGTGTGTAGGGGTCCCAGGGTTTGTTCCATTTGCCTAAGATAATGAACACACACACTCGTGGATATAGCCACCCATACACACTGCATAAGGGAATGTATATTCACACATGTATTTATATGTGGAGTAACTATTTAACTGATGATCCCAGTGGGGACACCTTTGAGAGTGAAAGGGTGCCGTTAATAACAGTGCCAGGACCAGGGCGTAACCTGGGCTGTCCCCTCCCGCCTGCGTGTGACAGGTGGCGGTGTGTGTGGGACACAGCCCCGTCCAGCTCGGCTTTGCCTGTGCCGGTTGGGGCAGGGTCAGGCTGAGTGTGTCAGCTCACCGCTTCAACGAAGCCCCACTTCTCAGCAGCCTGCGGGAAGAAGGGCTTGTGAGATAACGGAGCAGGGCATTCACGTATCCATCAACGTCTCCCGGCACAAGGCAGAAATATTTGATTGCATCTATGACACCAGAAATCCAAATTAAAGACATCAAAATTGTCAGCCACGAGACGCTTTTTCTGCCTGGTGTGGATTTTTTTTTTTTTTAAAGCCCTCAAGTGGGCACATCAGAATGGTCCCTGGAATCTCTCCCTTTTCATCGAATGTGCTGGCTTCAGCCAACGTGGTGCGGGGCAGTTATCTGCAGAGTTGCAACCAGCCGGCCGTTCAGCGGGATGGGGACCTGGAAAGCTGGCCGGTCCCTCCCTGGTCTCGGGGGAGACAGTCTGCTGGGCTCCGGCGTGGGGCTGGGACAGTGAATCCACCCCCAGTTATTGCGGCAGCCGTCCTTACGGCCAGGCAGCCCGCGGCACTCCGCTCTGGGGGTCGTTTGAAATGACTGCTGTTCCGTGGGGGAGTGAAAGTGCTCTCCCACGTTTGTCACCCGTCTTGAATGATGTGACCAAGGCGAGCTGCCTGTTGTTTACTGTCCCCGGTTAACGCTGTTATTTAGTGAACCGATTCCCCCACTGCCAAAGTAGGGGATGTTTATTCATAAGACCCCACATGAGGAGGTATTCACCAACCCTGTAAAATTAGTTATTACGCTTGAGCTGCTCGTGAATCCTCTTCACTCATTTTGGTTTGCGCTATGTTGTCATCCGCGGTAAAGCTAATAACATGTATTTCGGCGGGTATGATCTGTTGCAAGAAACTGGTACCCACTTTGGACATTTGATGTGCATAATATACCAAGATGAACTATTTCTTGAGTGGCAATTACATGGAAGTAAGTTTTCAGAATGACTTGGCTGATCAAAAGTTTACTTTTAGAATGACCGTTTTTGTGAGCTGAACTTTCCCTTTAACAGTTATCAGTGAAAGCAAAAACCAGGCGGAGGGAATGAAAAGAGACTCGAACGAGGAAGGATGGGCTTCTCTGCACTGGCATTACTTCAGAATCTGCAGCAGAGAAGCAGAGAGAGGAAAGCCCTTTGTGCGGCGTGAAAATGTTCGCCCTCTTCTGATACACACACTCCAAGTGAGCGCTTGAGAGAAAGCAGCGGCTGGCTGCCTGTTCTTTATGGGGAAAAGTGCCCTTGGTTTCTTTCTGAATCTTTTAGGAGAAATGGAGCACGGAGACAAAAATATTTCAGTTAGCTTTCAAACGTACATTCTCCACAGAAGTCACAAGACATGTCTTTATAAAAGCAAGATAGATGATATTCTATCAAAACGCAGACATGAGTTTCTTCCCTCGGCAAACAAGTTTTAATTGTGTTTCACTATGAGAACTAGGAAGTCTTTGGAAACTTTACGGAGGTAACTTTTTTTATTCTCCCAAAGCTTTCCTTTTCGTTTCATTTAGCTATTTCATCGGGTGTGTGTGTGTGTGTGTGTGTGTGTGTGTGTGTGTGTGTGTGTGTGTGTGTGTGTGTGTGTGTGTGTAGGAGACAGAGAGAGATCCAAGAACTTGAGAACTGAAGGTTGAGAAACACCAGATGAATTGTCCCAAATCTCTGTAGCTTCTATTTCCTTAAAAATACCCCCAGAAAATGTTTTCTTCCTTTTTTGCAGGATGCAGGGTTCTCTCCAGCTTGCCCGCAAATCCTGAAATTCCTTTGTTTAAAACAGAACAAAACAAAACAGAACTTGTGCCTTTTCTCAGAATGACAAACAAAACACGCAGAATCTGAAATCCCCAGAACACAACCCAGACCATAAACCTTCTGACTCAACAAGCAGGTTTTATGGCGACCCCAGTAAACCCAAAGGATGGCAATAAATAAACAGCCCACGGGCTCTCCCATACAGCCGTGTCTTCGGGACCTCAAACATCTGAAGGCAAAGGAAGGACCCCGCGTCTGGCGCGGTTCGGGGGACGTGTGGACAAATCATCCCAATAGCTGAGCCGCCCGATTCCTTGCAAGTCATCCAGATGGAGTGAAGCTGAGAGGTGTAGATAGTACGCCCATCCCAAAGCACTTTTCCAAACTGCCACCTCCAACAGGTACGTAAATATTTGGAATAAACAATAGAAGGAATAAACGCAATCAAGCAACTAGCAAACATGGCAGCTAGTGACATTAAAAGGACGTCAATACTGAGGATGTTAAAAGGCAGAGGGACAGGAATTTAGCTTTTCGGAGCTGCAAGACGTGCTGATGTGAACTTAATACCTTCATAGAAAACACAGCTTGCATCCCCTTGCTGACTGCTGGGGAGTCCCCACGTGGAACGGCGAATCCTGAGGGTCTTTTTTCAACCGGCTCGTTTCCACTCCCTGTGACACTGGACAAGTCACTTGACCTCATCCAGCTTTCAACTCTGCATCTAAAAATGGAGATAATCCTCCTTGTGCCTACTCTCTGGGGACGTTTGAGCATGAGATGAGAAAAAAGGGGGAAAGAGGACAGGCACTCTGTATGACATTTGGTGGGAATGTTTTGCAGGATCTCTAAAATTGAAAGGGAAAAAGGTAATTCTGTCCTCTCCCCAGGTCACTCCCAGGACAGGCCTGGCTTCCTTGGAGCTCGGGTGACCCATAGTCTCGGCCATCGGCTCCCTTCCGATGGGAGCTGAAATGGGAAGCTGTTTTCCTCCCTCTGACAGGAAGCAGCTTCCTTCTGGAAGGGTCCTGACATCACTCTTGGCATTCCAGAAATTCCCTGGCATGTCCGGAGGGGCCGTTCCATGGGCCCGGGAGTGCATTAAACTAATCGACCTTTACAACCTTCCCCGAGGTGCCCTGGCCCCCAGACTCTCCCACAGGCCTGTGAACAGACGCTTGCGAGCACACACACCTTTTCCCCATCTTGCACAGACAGCAAACCACTCCAGGCATCTCCCATTTGATCCGGGGCCATCTCGGGCCACCCTGGCCAGCAGCCCCTAAGCAGCAGGAAGCCTGGCATTGGTGAGCCTCAGCAGGTGTTTGCACAGACGCATGCAGGAGACAGATGGGCTGGCAGAAGACCGGCAGGGCCCTGGGTGGTGCCACCCCGGGACCGGCCTCCTCGCCCCTGGGTCTTTGGAAACTGCCTTCTCTTCGGACCTGCCTGCCTCCCGGCCCAGCACGCGGCCCCTCCAGGCAGCAGGCGGGCGGGGTTACACACGAGGCTTCACCTGCCCAGTGGTTTCCCCGGGCGGCGTTTCACTGTACCGCCAAGTGTCCAGGCCCACGTGGTCGGGACCTGCCACAGTCCGCCATGGGGCTTGCCACCATGCAACGAACCCAGTCATCTCACCCACGCCCCAGGGCAGGGAGATCAGCTCCTGAAGCCCATGGGATTCTTTGATCCAGGAGGCGGTTTGGGGCTCAGCTCCAACTGGCCTTTCAAACACCCTTCGTTGAGTCCTAGGAGGGTCCATCGCTGGGGTGGGGCTGGGAGGGGCCCAGCAGGAAACGCTGGGTTCAGGGGCCACCCTCCTCCGCCCCCCGTGCTTCTTTCCTGCTGTCCCATGGCCCAAACTCACTTATCTGGACCTCAGAAGCCCCCGCAGGCAAAATGCAGTTTAAGATACTATGTCCCAGGCTGGACTCTTCCGTCCTGACACTTGTCACAGGGTGCGATCTTAACATCTGTGGGATTATCTGATCCATGCCGGTCTCCCCTGTAGAAGCCAATTCCCCAAGGTAAGGTGAGGGGCTGGGCCCGCTGGGCCCCCCCCTCGGTGTGCCGGCACCGAGCCTGGCACGGAGCGTGCGCACGTCTGGAAAGGATTTGGGCCAAGTAGGAGGCATCTTGGCGTGCTGATTGAGGGGTGCCTGCGTGCGTCTGAATGGGAGAAACCGCGTGATTTACAGAGAGGGGTGAAATATACAAAGCTCAATTGTTGGTACTGTTGTTATTACTTGATGAGGCCCCTGCTTCTCGATTCGTAAACCAAAGCCCCTCACCCACGTCTTGTTGCTCAAATCCCAGCCCACCCCTTTTTGAACAATACACCTTGGTAAGCGGGGTTTTCCCATCTTCCCTGGTCCTAGAGAAGCTCCGGGTTCCTGGGGAGGCACATGCCAGTATCTGTCTAATCTCTCAGGGCGCCTGGCAAGACGGGCGGCGCCGGGGGACCCAGGCTGGTCCTGACGCCTCTGCCCTGCAAGCCTGGACAGCGGGTGAATGCCTGGTGTTGCCACGGTGTTTGTGACTCTCATTTTTCTCGATGAGACCATGATAGTGTCATGACCCCACAGGGGTCCGCCCTGCCAGATGTGAACCCTGGACCCCCAGTGCCAAGTAACCAACGGGCGGTGCTAATGAACCTCTGACTCCTTTTTATAGACACTCTGATTCCACTGCCTGACAGGTGGCTTTCTGTCAAGCCGCTGGCACCAGCCCTGCAAGATATGGGTCTCCCATCACCTGACACAGCCAGGCTGGAAGCTGGGTCTCTCCATCACCCCGAGGCTCCAGGCAGCCCGTCTGGGAGAGCACAGGAGGGGCCGGAGTCGGGAGCTCAGTGACAGTTATCTTGTCACTGCAAGAGCCACAGGCTTCTGGATGGCCCCCGTGCTGAGCGAAGGTGGCTGCTGGAGAGGGCTCAGAGGCACCTGCCGGGAGGTGTGCAGCCCAGCCGCAAAATAAATCACTCCCCTGGCCGGCTCCTGGAAGACTGGAAGTCCATGCAGGCGGTCATTAAGGAGTTTATTTGTTCAAGTACAAATGCCCCAAGCGTCAGTCCACGGGGTCACCTTAGGTGTGAGCCCCTCGGTGTGGCTGGAGCATTATGTCCTGCACGGAGCGGGAGGGTCGGGGGTCCGAGGGACAGAGGCGGAGGCGCCAGCATAGCCAGGAGGGTGGGACTCCTGATGGCTCCAGCCATAGCTTGCTCACTGGGCAACTTCAGAACCGTCCACAAGTATTAGTTGAGCACCTACCATATGCCAAGGAGTGTCCCGAACACTGGGGCTACGGTGGCCAACAGGACAAGTTTATAGTCTGATTGGGGGTGGGGGACAGGAAATGTACAAATATGTGAAAGCAAGGCACTGTCAGGCCATGGAAAGAGCTGGGATGGAAACGAAAGAAAGCGATGTGGGTGGGTGGAGTAGACAGAAGAGGCCTCTCGGATGAGGGGCCCTGCAAGCCGAGAGGGAGCTGGCTGCGTGGAAACTTGGGGGAGACCGTTCCAGAAAGAGGGGCTGGTTGGTGCCAGCAGAGGTGCCTGGGGAACACACAGGAGCCTGAGTGGCTGGAGCTAAGGGAGAAGCAGGAGATGGGCCAGAGGGCACGCAGAGGTGGACCAGAGGGGAGGCAGGGGGTGGGGGCTTGTGGCTCACCAGGGGGAGGCAGGGGGCGGGGCTTGTGGCTCAGGGAGCTGACCTGAAGTTCGTGGGGTCACCCCGCTGAGGGGTGGAGGCCAGGCCGAGGGGGCTCGCACCGGGGCAGCGCGGCTATGCCGTACGCCACAACACCTTTCCACAGACCTAGAGGCTCACAAGCCACCATGTAGTGTCTCGCCTCCTGGTTAATTTCTTCCAGAAATCCAGAAAGTTCTACACATATCTAATGTGGTTTTTTTAACACAAAACTAGAACCCCCTCCCCCAAGAAATACAGTTTTGCACTTTTATGGATACGGTACGAGCATTTTCTCACTGTAAAGTTCTTTCAAAGTTTAAAAAAAGAAGTCCTAGAAAAATATCTAGTGTTATGACAGATGCAAGCGCTGTGGGCTGGAGAAAGGGGGTGGGGGGGCACCCGGCACGGCACCCTGAGTTGTCCCAGGACACGGCAGATCCCGGACGCTGTCACCTCCCCTTGTGGCACCACAGAGACTCCTGCCTCCTGGGCCGACAATCCCACACCTAGGCACGGGGGCTGCCTCACAAACACCCCAATTTTGAGACATCTCACTAGCATTGCCTACGCGCTGACGTGTGCCCAGCACGGGTCTTGATGCCGGAGACACTAAATCGAATCCCCTTTCTCCTCGGAGCTCAGGACCCAGAACCAGCACCTTCTAGAACTTTCTGGGAGCCCGCATGCCAGGTGTTTGCACTTTGGAGCTGATTAGTACCTTCGGGGAACCTGACAATATTTTTTCACTTCTCATCTTGATAGTCTCACTACCTGTGGGACGGCTAACAAAGACTCCTTTCAAGATGACCCCTTTGGGGGTGAGGGAAAGTTCTGGAAACAGCGCGGGTGCTTGCATGGCATCGTGAAGGTATTTCGTTAGAAATGGTGACGATTCCATAAAAAAAGAAAAAAGAAATGGTGAAGATCGCAAATAACGTTACTGTATGTATTAGTCCATAAGTAAAAAGAAATCATGGAACGTACCAACGCTCACTGAATTGTACACTTTACAAGGGTGGATTGCATGGCATCTGAATTTACACCTCAATAAAGCTGTGTAAAAATAAATTAAAATAAGTAAAAAACTTTTAAAAAGATACCTTTGAAAGAGCTAAAAGATAAAGTTAACGATCGTCACGCGTATTTCAAGAATGAATGCTCTTAACTAGTAATTCTGGTTTCCTATTAACCAAGTCTTTCCTCAACAGAAAATCAAAGATACACCAGAGAACGGGCCAAGCGCAGAGCTGTGCCAGAGAAACTTCTGGCCAATTGACTCACAGTCATTTTCACCACAACGGATGCACAAGAAGGTTGGACAGGTTCTAGAAATCAAATGGTCTCAGAAGTAACTCAATATCCCACTGGCTCTGCCACACCACACTCCTCTCTCTTTCTCTATATGTGATTTTTTATAATCCTGGAGTTCACAAGCGCCTCCGTGAAGGCGAAAATCCCCACAGAACAGACACTTCATCCAGCACAGAGATGATCCAGTTTTGCCCACGAAACGCTCACCTCCACACGGGCTGTTGGTTCAACTGCTCAAAGAAATCGAACCCGTATCCCAGCAAAGGAGAAGTGAGCAAAAATCAAAATGTACGGGGGTGGGATCGGCTTTGACACTCACGGCAGGAAGCGGGGATGGGAGGGGCCGGGGTCAGTTCCCCCAGAAGGAGCCCTGTGGTCTCGGTTTGGTTTCCGTTACTTTTAGGAGCAATTTTTCTTCTTCTGTCGGCCTGTGCGAAGGTGGAACTGCCCCGGCGACTGGCATTTCGTGTAATTGGCGCTTATGGTCACCAAACCCACAGGGCTGAGCTCGGCACCCCGACTGCTGCTGACTGAGGTGAAATTAAACGGCTTGATGTGACCGCAGACCCTGCTGAAATGTGAGTTCCCCGGATCGGGCTGGACTCAGCTCTGGTGGAATAGAGGCTCCACTGTGCTCCACATGGAGACCCAATCGAAACCCAGGGCTAGGGGAGAGAGGGGGAAGTGGCCGGAAGGACAACGCAGTTACTGAAACCAGAAACTTCTTAGTGAGCAGAGCCGAGCCTGGCATTGCTGCCTGCAAGGACCTGCCTGGGCTCCGGACCCAGGCATCGGGTAAAGAAGAAGGAAGGCTGATGCAGCTCAGGGGAGACTTCCTGGAGGAGGTGGCATGGTAGCAGATTCTTGAAGAAAGTGGCGGGACCCTCTGAGACCACGGGGAAGGATTCCAGACAGAGGAAGCAGGTGGGCAGAGGAGATCTGGAGCCTCTGGGGAATTGCTCGTTCCCCAGAGTGGTGGCCGCACAAGTGGTGGCCGCACAGGCTGCACAAAGCTCTGGGGGCTGGGCCTGGAGACGGGACCCTGTCCTGCAGGCAGTGGGACCCTGGAAGGAATCTAATAGGTGGGTGGCATGATCAGCTGTGGATGTTAGAAATCTCTGGAAGGTGGGGTGGAAGGGAGCGAGGCTGGGGGAGGGGTGCCAGTTTGGAAGCTGTGACAGTAAGCCAGGCAAGACACAATGAAGGTTTGAGGCAGACAGTGTGGTGCAGACGGACAGCAGGACATAGATGCAGTGTGGACTTGGGAAGAATTTAGGAAGATTCAGGACATTCCCGGGGCCCCTCCAGACCACCTGTCCATTCTTAACACCCTAACCCCACTCATATAAAAATCCCTTATTAAACAGACCCTCGTGGAATTCTAATTCTAATTCGAGGGGTCCGTCTGCTTCCTATGGGGACCGTGGCTGAGACACAGACATCATTCACTTCTCAGAAGTCTGCAGTCACATCAGAGGCCTGTGCTGTGTTTCCAGACGTGTGCGCCAGGCACAGTGCAGACCGCGGCCCAGGCGGGTCCTCTGTCCCCACGAGTCCAGGGCAGCCCCTGGGGGCCTTGGTGAGTATTCAGATTCCGGGGCCCTGTCCCAGCCTCAGTGGATTAGAACTCTGGGAGAGGTACCCGAAGTCTGAATTTTAACAAGGTTCTCAGGGATCCCTGTCCAGACTGAAGTGTGGTCCCTACCGCAGGCCAGGCGCCCTGCTCCGAGCTGCCAGAGTCCCTGCTCAGTGCCCTTCACAGTGCCGTACACGTGACCCGCCTGGCGGGCACACAAATGGCTTCAAGGACGGGGCCTCCGGACTGCTCAGCAGCCGTGTGAGTGGCCAGTGCCCAGGTTAAAGATTTGGAAAACCACCCCTGAATTCTTAAGCAAGGAATTATCGGTGTGTTCATTTGTCTCCATTTATAGTTTTCTGCTGTTTGCAATGTGTCTCCAATCCCAGAAAACTGTAACAACAACGTAATAATTTAAAAACCAGGAATCTGTTACACACGTGAGAACGTATAACACTCACGCTATAACTTACAGCTGTTCACGTGGTCTCTCCTGCTGATACGCTAGTGGTAGAAGTCCAACTTTATGAATATTGATATACATTTTTTAAAGAGAAAAGTTGGCAATAATTAGTCATTTTTATGGGAAAGCCAAGGATCTTTTCCTTAACAAGCACATTTCCAGAATGTTCAGTGGCTCGGAAGGGATTTCTTGTGTTTTGACACATGGCAGAGCTCTGTACCCCTTCAGCACGCCCGCCCGCCCGCCCGCCCGCCTGGGCACCCCTACTCTGAACCCCCCTCAGCGCCCGTCCCTGGGGCTTTTCATCCGTCCATAGTTTACTGGGCCCCCATCACGAACGTCTAGCCCCACACCTCCTCACTCTTCACCAATCCACGCATTTTCCTTTCTCCCTAGTGTTGAGATGTTTAAAAACAGGACAGAACCAAACAAAACGGGTCCTTTCTTCATCGTGCTTATTGACGCCTTTAATAAATTGCAACAGGTAAATGTCACCGCCATCGACTGGGACGCCTCTGCACAGAATAAAAGCCCTCATTTGCTTTCCCTTGGATTGGATTTCCAAACGGGTCAAACATTTACAGAAATGGTCCAAACTGTACAAATAAACCGTAGGTCTAGTGGAGAAGGCAGTTTACATTACTCGGGGTCAGATGAATATGGAAGCTGCAGCCCCGGCCCTTTGAAGACCACTTTGCATCACGTATGTAAGCTCTGTGCTCTGTCTGGGATCCCTCAATCCCATCAAAAGGCTTTGGGAAAGGTATCTCGGTCCTGTAAATCCATGGCCCCGTTCAGACTCCAGCTGGGCAGCTCTCATCCCCCCAGGTCAAACGAACCGGGCCGTTAGCCCGGGACTCCCAGCTCGCCCGTACACCGCAGGCCAGCAACGGGCCCCTTCCTACTGTGCGGTCACCTACTGGCTCAGCTGCCATCACTCACCCTGAGTCCCTCCACGGCAGGAATCGGGTCATCTCGTCTCGTATCCCACGCCTAGCCTTGCACGTGGTTGATTTTCACCTGTTTGTTAATCACCCCCATTTTATAGATGGGGAAACGGAGACTCTGAAAGGTCCCAGTGACCTGTGTGGGCAGAAGTGGGCCTATCCTCCCTGATTCTCAGAAGGATGCCCGTGCTGGTTACTAGGCTACTGTCTCTCAGCTCCAAACCCACCTGCTGTGGTTGAAAGGTGCGGTGTGTGTGAACTAGGGTGGGCACTAATCCATCCTTATAAGAAGAGGGAAATTTGGACTCAGACACGCACTGAAGGAAGGCCCCGTGAAGACGGAGGCAGAGACGAGGGATGTGTCCACGAGCCAAGGATGCCTGGGGCCCCAGGAGCTGGAAGAAGCAGGAGGGACCCTCCCCTAGAGCCTATAGTGGCCCTGCTGACACCTTGATTTTGAAATCCTGGCCTCTGCGGTGTTGAGCCCGCACTTTGTCACGGCCACCCCAGGACACTCAGACACCGCCCTCTGTTCTCTGCACAGTGAAGCTGGAGCTGGGGCTCTGCCCACCACGCCTCTGAGAGCTGCTCCGGGCTTGCGCCGGAGGGAGCCTGCTGCCAGGCCCGGGAAGGCGGGAGAGAGGTGCCCCTCCCTGTCTGCTTCCTGACCCGCCAGCATCACAGCAGAAATGTCCTCCACGCAGGGCAGCTGGTTCCACCAGCCCTAGAGGTGGTGGCTGCATCCATCTGTAATTCCTACTTTGGCCGACTCCCACGTGGCCTTCTGGCCTATTCATTCTTCCAAAACCTGGTTTAAAAAATCTTTGTATCAAATTCTCTGTGTTACAGTAACTGGTGTGTTTAATGACTCCCAAGTTCAGTTTGGGAACACAAAGTTCTGGGCGTGGACAGCGGTGACGGCTGCAGGACAACGTGGATATACTTAATGCCACTGAACTCTATGCACAAAAGTGGTTAAAGTAGATTTTATGCTACTTATATTTTATCTCACACACACGCACGCGCACACAGCAACTGCCGTGGTTCCTGCTTTCCTGTCTGATACACATCACGTAAATAGTGATGATGAGATACACATTATTTAAGATGACGATGAGCCATTACCTACTGAGTCTTTACTGCGTGCTAATCCGTACTAAGTACTTAACCTTCGTAGTATTTTATGAAGTATTTATTGTCTCCATTTTAATTAACTGATTAATTAATTTACGGCTGCGTCGGGTCTTCATTGCTGTGCGCGGGCTTCCTCTAGTTGCGGCGAGCGGGGGCCACTCTTTGTTGCGGTGCGCGGGCTTCCCGTTGTGGTGGCTTCTCTTATTGCGGAGCATGGGCTCTAGGCACGTGGGCTTCAGTAGTTGTGGCTCGCAGGCTCAGTAGTTGTGGCTCACGGGCTTCAGTAATTGCGGCGCGCGGGCTCCAGAGCACAGGCTCGGTAGTTGTGGCGCACAGGCCTAGCTGCTCCGCGGCATGTGGGATCTTCCCGGACCAGGGATCGAACCGTGTCCCCTGCATTGGCAGGCGGATTCCTAACCACTGCGCCACCAGGGAAGCCCTACTGTCTCCATTTTAGAGAGGGAGAGACTAAGGTTCACAGAGGTTACACTGCCTGTCAGCAGAGATGGCAAATGGTGGAGGTAAGATTTGGTAGAT
Organism: Phocoena sinus; assembly: GCF_008692025.1. Classification (NCBI taxonomy): domain Eukaryota; kingdom Metazoa; phylum Chordata; class Mammalia; order Artiodactyla; family Phocoenidae; genus Phocoena; species Phocoena sinus. The sequence continues at coordinate 56,526,489 of NC_045781.1, forward strand.
GGATCCTTTCATCATTAGGTAAGATCCCTCCCTCTCCCCGGTAGTTCTTCTTGTTCTGAAGTCTGCTTTATCCGATATTACTAGAGCTGCTCCTTCTTCCGAAAGTAACATTTGCACGATGTGTCTTTCTCCATCTTTTTACTTCCAAGCTACCTATGTCGATATATTTGGAGTGAGTTTCTTATAGACAGCATATACTTCAGTGGTTTGTTTTTTTTTTTCCCATCCGCTCTGCCCACCTCTGTTTTAACTGTATTTAGACCATTTATATTTAAAGTAATTATGGGTCCATTACCACTTCAGTCTGCCATTTTGTTATTTTGTTTGTTACGTCCATTTTTCATTCCTCTGTTTCTCTCTTTTTTTTTTTTTTTTTTTTTTTTTATGCGTTACGCGGGCCTCTCACTGTTGTGGCCTCTCCCGTTGCGGAGGACAGGCTCCGGACGCGCAGGCTCAGCGGCCATGGCTCACGGGCCCAGCCGCTCCGCGGCATGTGGGATCCTCCCAGACCGGGGCACGAACCCGTGTCCCCTGCATCGGCAGGCGGACTCTCAACCACTGCGCCACCAGGGAAGCCCTGTTTCTCTCTTTTTGCCTAAGTCTGGTAGGTTACCTGCACATTTTCCTGATTCCTGTGTGACTTACTTGTAATGCTCTCGGGGATACGGCTGTCACAGCTTCCTGGGCTCTGCCCTAAAAATCACAACCTATTGACGTAACTGATCACGGTCTACCGATACCAAGGTTTTATCACTTTGCATGGAGTTTAGAAAACTTAGTTCCGTTCAGGTCCTTGCCTCCTCCCTACTTTTAAAATATAATCGTCTTAGTTATTTCCTCTGTGTACATGGGGCACCACCTCAGGTGGTGCTACGATTTTGGCTTCAAATATCCCGCTTTCCCGGTCTTCGTGTGTTTGTTTGGTGTCACATTCAGGGCTTTTAGTTATAGGATGGAGGACCTGGAGGGTGGTACTGTCCATCTTGGCAGGGATCAGAGGCTCCCGGAGGAGAAATGTGAACCCAAGTCCCCAGGTGGGGCTTGTGACTGAAGCATGCTAACCTCCCCCGCACCTTCAGCCTCCCTGGGTCACCGGGCGTGGTTTCACGCTGTTCTTCTGGGGCACACCCTCCGCACCTGTTCTCAGCTGGAGGTTGACTCAAGGCTTGGGCTCTGACCACTTCCTTTGGAGACCTTGGCAGTCATCTGACCCAAGGTTTCCTCACCCGGCTCTCCATGTTCCTCTTTCATCACTCAGCCGCCTCCAGAAAAGATGCTCAGGAGAGAGGCATTTTAATCCCTTGTTGGTCTACGGCTTCTTGGGTGGCCCAAGGAAAATCCATCAGCTCCTGCTGAAACCTCAGTCTCATCTGATCTCCAGTCCCTGGAGGCCAGGAGGAAACAGGAGAGATGCGAAGAGACAGACATCAAGGCCACTGCCAGGGTGACCTGGCATTTGGTGGTAAATTACAGAAACAGACCCTCACGGGGACAACGCATCTCTTTCTGTCCAACCTTTTATGCAAAAGCTATGAGTTCTCCATAGAAGTTGAGTATTACCTCAATCAATCAATCAGTGAGGACAACCAGAAACAAAGAAGACCTTCCATGTCCCCACCTGTAGTGTGGACACAATACCAGCGTCTAGGTCACAGCGCTGCTGTGGGCGGATGCAGCCACGTGTATGAATTAACAAGTACAGTACCTGGCCCGTTGGTACGGCCCGCACAAAAATAACCATTATTTTTATGAGTATTAATTGCTTTATAAGTTATGAATCAGCCTTTTATTGCACCTGTTTCCCTCTTGGTCTTTCATCAACGTTATTACGGAACGGAATTTTTCAAATAACTGAGAATCCTTCTGCACATTCTTTCCCTTCTAAATCCATATTACCTCAAATTCAGTTTTCCGCACTAAATCTGGGAAAAGGGGCGGAATTTGGAAAGTCCCATAGAAGAGACCAGAAACTGGAAGTTATAAAAATCCCAAGCCACGACACGAGGAGACGGAGGCGTTGTTTACACAGAGGACGTCTCCTCCAGTGACCGCGGCCGCCAGCCATCAACAACAGAGGTAAAGTTGTAGAGATCTGGAAACCAACACTTATTTTTCTGCTGGTTGGTATCTGCAGTCGGTCTTGGGGGATTTCTAAGGATGAAACTCTGCGTGGGGAAGGCCGGCTCACCCCCTTCAGTAACTGCACACAAAGAGGGGCGTCTGCCTGTTCTCGCTTCTCATCTACTGTTGCCATTTCCAAATCACCATGCTCCCTCTGGACCATCTCCTGGAAATCTCGCGCTACCGGAGGTCACCATCATGGACGGATCCCATTGGCTTTCCTCAATCGACCCGAGTGGTTTTTAATCCAGGTCCCACTGTTCTCTTCCTCCCACCTCCGGCACCCACTGATGAAACTTCCAACTTCCTGGCCTCCCAGTGACCTGACCTCCCCAATGCTGACACCCTTCACCTAGTGGTTAAGTTCAAGTTGGGTTGCCAGTACCTAACATGAGAGGAAAAGAAACCTTTGACTTTGGGTGTCTGTTATATAAGTTGAACCTCCCTCCTAAATTATGCAAATGAGAGTCTGTCCCTTGCTCGGAAGCAGTTAAGACCCAGAGAGGAAACATGGTAGTTGACCCAGGCGGGCAGGGTGATAGACACCTCCACAGAATTCCAGGGGGTCCCAAGCTGGGCATGGAAACAGCCACCATGCCTGCAGGGTCAAAGGGACAGGGAGGGGGGCCATCTCAGGGGAGACCTACACGGACATCAACTTCAAGGGCAGGCATGTCTCCCTCTGACATTGCCACGAGGCGAGCCCCGTGGCTCGCAGATACTGCCCTGGCAAAGTGACTGGGAGACCCTGGCACTGACAGATTCCCGGAACAGAAGTTCAGACCTGGGTTAGGTTGGGTTAGGAAGAATTAAAGACCTATTTAGTTTGGACTAAAAAGGCAGGGCTTGGCGACGACGTCCCCTTCCTCTCCCTCTCTGCCCTTCCTCTGCACCCACCACTGTTCCTCACTTCAGGGGGGTCCCACGTTGCCCCCTCCAGCCTCCTCTTCCACAGCTTTATGTTACAAGTGAAGAACCCGAGGACAGGGGCTGTCTGGAACTCAAAAACTGGATGGAGCCCCTAGGCTCCCACCCAGAGCTATCACTGCTCCGTCACACACCTCGACAGCTCCACGGGGACCGAGGGGTGTTTACACACGGGGTGAACCTGATCAAACGCCACCAGCTGAACCTGGTGGGGTGCAGGGCTTCCTCCGCAGTGTAGATGAATCAGTTTCAGATAATTGCTGAATTAGGGTGCCGGGAAGACGGCTTCATTCACTCAAAGACATTATTGCCTTAGACGGCTAGAGATTACGGGGCTGGGGCAGGCAATGCGCCGACACTCAAGTTACTTTGCTAAGGGGCGATGTGTTGTATGTAAAAGTTATTTCTGTGTAGACAAAATAAGAACGAGGTTCAACAGCTATGTAAGGAATATCAGAATAAGGAATTTCTTTGGACATGTGAAGGGTATCCTTTTCCTGGATACCAGTAAATTCAGGTTCAAATTACCCAGATGTTTGCATATGTCTACGTACGTGTGTATCCATCCATCACCCGTCTATCCATCCACCCATCCATCCATCCACCCATGTATCTATCCATGTATCCATCTATCTATCTATCTACCTATCTATGTATATATACCAGATGCGATTCCCCCATATTCTGTCTTGCTAGGAGAATCTCAACTTTGCTTAAGTATTCGTTCCTCAGGGAGGTGACTGGAGGACCAAAGCCAGCGGGATTATTCTCCTGCGGGGGGATCATGGGAAACACCTTGGTCAAAACCGGGGAGTCATTTGCGTCCCAAGGGCTCAGCTGAGTCTGGTCACCCCGGCAACCAGGCTTGCAAAGACTCTCCTGGACCCCAACTCAACAGAACTCCTTGGAATTCATATTCTCTGGTCTATTTTGAGCACTAGTATTTTAATGCCAGAAAATTCCCATGTTTCCATTAATGACTGGTATTTAAGTCTGCTGGATGAAAAATACGATTTGATTTTCTTTGGTGCCATTTCCCTACAGTAGAGCACTGCATAATGAAGTAGCAGAGGCCAGGTTTCCATAGAACATACTTTTTTAAAGGGGACTCTAGCTAGGGTCCCCTCAACTTGAACCCTAGGAGCCACAAGAGTTGTGAAGCTACTGCATCATTTATTTGCAAAGAGACACTGGGGTCTCTTGAATGCCGAATATGTACTGAGGACAAAGAAAGAAGCAGCGGCAAACGTTCGGGGCTGTGTACCGGGGTCAGCTCTAGGCCTGTGTGCACTAACCAACACAGTCCCCACGACAATCTCATGAGGCAGGTGTGATGATTGGTCTCATTTTACAGATGAGGGAAATGAAGCCCAGAGAGGCTGAGTCACTTGCCCAAGGTCACACAGTATTAAGTGGCAGAACTGGGATTCACACCCTGGCTGGGACTGATCTCAGAAGAAAAGGAAGTCTAACCAGACATCAAAAACGATGAAACCCAGCAGAGGCTATCAAGGAGGTCACCCACAGAAACAACCCCGAACTCCTCTTAGAAACATCACGAGTGACCCTTCCTACGCTAGCGACGATGACCCCCTCGGCCTTGGCAGTTCCTTCCAGCCCGCGGATCTGATGGAGAACGGGAGCACGGCACACCCAGGCCCAGAGGTGCCGGGGAGAGCGGCGATGCTGGGCCCCCAGAGCCGGCCTGGCCCCCACGGCTGCTGACAGAAGCAAAGAGCCAGGGACGGCCCTGAGTCTTCTGGTGCCAGAAAGGAACAGGGTGGGAGCAGGCTGGCACGTTGCCAAGGAGCGCAAGAGGCCCGAGCTGGCTGGTGCTGACAGATGGGTGGCCGTGGGCTCTGGGGGCGGCCAGGGGACCGTGCAGAGCCTGGGCCCATCCTCTTGACACTGAGAAAGGTGCAGACTCTCCCCGACAGGGAAGAACCACTGGGGAAGGTTCCAGAATCAGGGCCGGGCACTATCCTTCTGGGTGGAACACCCACCGTGTGACTAAGGGGCAGCAGGAGCCTTGCAGCTGGGTCTGACTCCACCCTGACCACCTGTGAGACCCCGGTGAGCCTCAGGGCTCCTGTCTGACCTCGGTTTCCTCAATCTCTGTAATGGGAGGAAAACAATCCCAACCTGATAGGGTATCATGACGATTCCACAAGAGAAGGGTCCCGGCGCATGGCAACAGCATCCCCAGACCGTGCCACCCCAGCATGCTTAGCGTTCTCTAGAAGAAAAGTATGGTTTCACATATGCACACACACACACGCAGTTTCCAGTGGGGAAATTGTTAATATTTCATGAGCTTGTGGTTAAGCCAAGAGCTGAATCTGCAGCCAAGGAAATCAAATTTAAAAACCCCAGGGGAAGCTGATGGAGAGGCACTGACAAGCCTCTCCAATACCTTCCCTGAAACTCCTACGACACCCAGACTCTGGAGCTTTAAAGGCTTTTCATCAGGATTTGAGCCTCTGCGCGCAGCAGGCGGGCGCGCGGTGATGTCCTCCTGACCCTTTGTTGACCGGACGCAGCTGGGAACACACAGAAATGCCCAGGAGAGGGGGTATCTCTCTCAACAGACTCTTTTTCTTTTTTTTTTTTTTATATTCTATATAGTGATACAGAACACCGTCCTACACATTCAAGAACGTAAGTATCTTCAGCGGTATATTTTGCCACTCGAAACCTTTTTGTCAAACCCTACCAGTTGTCTCTCGATAACCCCGCCAGGAAGGAGCCGCCTGGGGGAGGGGAGGAGGGTCAAAATGGGAAAGAAGAAATGCACGGGTGGGGGGAATATTTGGCGGGGGGAGGGAAAGCTGCTTGCTCCTCAGTGATTCTGGCTTCTCTGTTCTGCCCTTTGCTTTTTGCACAGCTTCACGGTTAATCAAAATCCAATGGTGGGGGAAACACCTCTTGCTCGTGAACTGTGATTATCCCCACTTTGCGCGGGAGGAAACTGAGGTCCAGAAAGGGCAAGCCACCTTGCCCAGGATGACGAATTTGGTGCCAAACAGTCCCAGCACCCACCCGTCTCCAAGTCCCGAAGATCTCAGGGACACTGGTGAAGTTGTCCCAATGGAAAAACAAACACAAACAAACAAACAAACAAACCCCAGACATCTACTTGAAATGATCTGGCGTTTAAATCTGCGTTTGATGGTGTGCTGGGTTCTGCGTTCATGAAACAAAGCGGCGTGCCTGTCAGACCAGCTGCGAGCAGGGACTGTGTCTTCTCACACCCTCCCAGGGCTGGAGAAGGTAATTGCTGGGTCTCCTGGAGTGTAAAAGTAAACAGGGGGCGTCTCCTTTGCAAAGTACCTCACTTAATTACACCAATAAGAACTTGAAAGCAAGCCTTGCCACGGAGAATCAGTAATGCCGATTTAACCTAAATACAGAAACAACGAGAAGGTCTTTAGCAGCTCACTCTAATTATTTAACTAAACCCACCAGCATCCCAGTAATTGTGCTCCGTACCTGCATAATGAGGGCTGTTTTCATAACGAGTTACCTACGGCATTTTTAAATATAGGAATTCAAGCGTTAACCAGGATATGGCTGATTTTATGATAATTTCACATGGTTCCTACTACCTGAGCCCAGAAAGAGGAAAGTTGGCACAAGGATTTCTATTTATTATTATTATTATATTTATATTCTTATTCTACTTATTATTGTTGTTGAGAGGTAAGCAAAAGCTATTGGGTAGGACTTCCAAGAAAATATCTTAAAGTGTTGACTCAGTTGAGAGGGCAGCTTTCTGTCTTCCTCCTCCCATTACCACCACTCTTCTTTCTTCCTGGAATGTGGATGCAACGAATGGAGCTCCAGCAGCCTTTCTGGACCGTGAGACCTCAGAAAAAGAAGCTTGCAAAGTGGATAAGAAAGACTTCTCAAGACCTTCAGGGAGCTAATAGCCAGACTCCTCCATCTTTGGGCCTTTTATTTTAATGGAGAAAGCAATCATATCCCCAAAACTAACTACTTCAGCTTAAATCTTAACTCGGCTGCCTCTTACTTTGGTTGCCACTAACCACAGGCAAGTCCTTGCAAACTCTCCTGTACCTCAGTTTCCCTGTCTAAAATGCAGGGATGATACAATTATTGCCCTCACAGCACTGTTGTGAAGATTAAACACACTCGTATATAAATATGATAATAGTAAGAGCTATATGCATGCATGTTTAGAAAAAAATACAATAGCACCCAGCAGTGGTGACTTACAGAGACCATCCAATAGTTCCCGTCCCACGAAAGGACTCTAGTCCTTTCTTGGTTTTTTATTCTTTCTCCCTGAGCCTGGTTTTACATCTTTATGGCTGGTTATGGAGCTTGGCAATACAGTAAATTCCCTTCCCCTAAGTTGACCATGAGCACAGGGTCCTACCCAGCACAGCCCTCACCCCACAACTTGCTTTATGCCACTGAGCAAGTTGCATACATGTCCAGGGAAGCCAAGACCAAGAAGATGAACCTGCCATCATCAGGATGGGAGAGCGCATTGTCCACATGTCCTCTGACAGCGCCCAGACTCAGAGACTGGCTCGGGAATTTGCAGAAGATTTACACCAGTTCATCATGGTACCCAGTCAGGCAGGGCAGGCACACCATCACCCCCCAGGATGTGACACAAACTGCTACCTCTCACGCAGGGTCTTCCCCATCGGGACCCTCTCCAACCACCAGCCAAAGTTCCTTCGCACAAAAGCCCTGCTTTCAGCTCCGGGTGACAGTAGGGGCGGGGTCTCATTTTGCTAAGACCCAAATCCTCCCAATCCAGGGACCTGGCGTTGGGCAATGTCCAGGGAGGCTGCTTCTACGATGTTCCCTGGGCCTCGTGTGGGGTGGCCCTGATTGCGAAAGTCCCCATGAGTCTGCAGGTCCTTCACTTTTTTTGTTTACTTCTTGGGAGCATTTTACATGGAAGGCTGGTCTGGGGAGGTCTCTGTGCCTAAGAGAAGCGGCCAGACTTCTTGGGGACTGTTTTCGTTTGGGTTCCTTCCCAAGAAATGCAGAGGCAGCATTCAAGTGAAGAAGTGTGTTTAGCTGACAGTCCCAGGAAATATCAGTGGATGAGTGGGGTGGGAAAAGGGGGGCAGAGGGCAGCCTGTACAGGGTGGGTCACTGGGTCACTCAGCACCAATGGGCCGCTGAGCTGAACCCTGCTGTGCTGGGAAAACTCTAGGAGCCAGTGGAGGGGAATTATCCATCACCCTAGCAGAGACGACGGGATATTGATCAAAGGCCGCTGGTGCCGTGTGCGCGTGCACACGATGCCCATGCAGACAGCAAAATCCAGAGAGGCCCCAGGCAAAGAAACTCAGGGGCATGACACACTAGGCAGCTCTTGCCTGTTAGACATCCGACAGCACTGAGACCCCCTGCTGGAGGAGCCATGCGCTGGGGCGCCCATCCACAGCCCGGCTGAGCTCTCGACTGGCAGCAAGTATCGAAGTGTGTCCTCTCCTAGGTCCAAGCCAACATTTGACCACAATCAAAAGAGAGATCCCCAGTGAGACTCACCCAGCTGGGCCCTTCCTGAATTCCTCACCCCCGAGGCTGTGAGCAAAAGAATATGGCTGTTTTAGCCGCTGAGTTTTGGGTAATTTGTTACACAGCAGGAATAACCAGGGCAGAAGGAATGCCCCCCCCCCCCCCCATCACTCAGTAAGTTCCTGATGAAAAGATATTGTGCTCATGAGGACATTCCATTAGCCCAGGCTGATGATAACCGACCACATCTTAACGAAAAACTGAATTCTCACTTTCGCTGCACTTCCTCTGCATTTCAAGGGAAACGCCTTTGACTGCATTTGTTTCTGCTGAATATTCATGGAAACCTGGGACAGCTCCTTGTAATGCTGACCGGTCCCGACCTCAGCCCGATTCTGGCCAAGGGAAGGGAAGTCCTAAAAAGCCTTCTGATAGATTCCCAGTCACGCTGGAGATGAGAGGTCCTGATGCTGGTACCTGGGAATCTCACAGAAGCTAACGTGCCACACCCACTCGGGCAGGCCAGTGAGAATTCAGGGAATTCGGGTTCTGTGGCCTGTTAAACTACATAATACGGATGTCAGCCACTCGAGGCCTTCTTGTGTTGGGTTCTTCCCAAGGTGCTTTGACTTGGCCAAGAACTAATTGACACACATCAGCTCATTTGGCATCCAGGTGTTGTTTAAACGTTATTTATTTATTTGGCTGCGTTGGGTCTTCAATGCTGCGCGCAGGCTTTCTCTAGTTGCGGTGAGAGGGGGCTGCTCTTCGTTGCAGTGTGCAGGCTTCACATTGTGGTGGCTTCTCTTGTGGCAGACCACGGGCTCTAGGTGCACGGGCTTCAGTAGTTGTGGCACGCGGGCTCAGTATTTGTGGCACGGGGCTCAGTGGTTGTGGCGCATGGGCTTAGTTGCTCCACGGCATGTGGGATCTTCCCGAACAAGGGCTTGAACCTGTGTCCCCTGCATTGGCAGGGGGATTCTTAACCACTGCGCCACCAGGGAAGCCCCCAGGTGTTGCTTAAAAACTGCTAGTCAAGTCCGTCAGCAAGGGGAGCAGGAGATGGCTCTTATAAGCAGAGAAGATGGTTTCCTCTCCCTGAAGCCCATCTTTGAAGGGCTGGCTGCACCGCTTTGCAGGAGTTTAAGGGGCAAGGCTGGGAGGCCTCAGGTGCAGAAACTCTGGGGTACAGCAAGGTCCCCCAGGGAGGTGGGGCTGGCCCTGAGGCCTGGACACCCAGGGCTGCCAGTTTCACTGTTTCACGGAAGTTGCCCAACCAGAACTCAGCCCATGTGCCTTGCCCCGACCCAGGCGGGGGATGGGAGATACAGCAGGAGAAACCTGGGCTCTGCAAGAAGCACCCGAGGAGATGAAGATGCTCCAAGAACGAGAGAGGGACGTCCTCCAGGTGGAGCCTCAGTTTCCCCCTCCGTAAAACGGGGAGACTAACACTACTTCACAGGATTCCTTGAAAATCTGAGAGGATAAAAAACGCAGGGTTCTGGGCATTTAGGGCGCCTACTCCAAGTTGCTGCCGTCGCTTTTTGGCGTGAGCCTGGTATCCCGTGAAGGCTTCCGGCTCCAGGCTCATCCTTCCAACTCAACCTTGAAGGAGCCTGGCTTTGGGCTTCCTGCTCAGCGGCTTCCGGCCTCAGTTTCCTCACCTGTGACTTGGAGGTCTGGGGACTGACTGGGGTGATGTCGAAAAGGGGCCAGGAATTGGTACTCTTGAGTGGATGCGGGGGATCGCACTCTGACTGCAACCGCTGAGCCGCCGAGCGCATTAGCCTCCCGGGAGCAGCTGTCCCAACGCCGGCTCCTTCCCGGCTCAGCTGGGGTTCCCGCTCCCCTCGTTGCCCCGCTTCCCCCTCCGCGTTTCTGCCAGCCCCCGGCTCCCCCGCCCCTCTCCCCTGAGACTCCCCACCCTGCGCTCCCCTGCGCCGCGACACTGTCTTTGGACTTTCTCCGCACTCCCCTGGCCACCGTCCTCTGGCCTTCTCCAGCGCGCCCTCCCGTCTCCTCACTCCCTGCTGTCCCCTCCAGCGCCCGCCCCGCACTCCTCTGTCCCTTCGGGTCCCGGGCTTGCTCCGCTCTCCGCGCCCGGCTCCCAACCGCGCATCCCAGCCGCTCCCCGGGAACCAAGGCGCAGGCCGTCCTCTCTCCGCACCCGCCTCCTCGCGCCGGTGGCGCCGGCTGTTTGGCCGGAGTCGGGTCGGCTGGCAGGTGCAGGGGAAGGTCGGCGCCCCCGGCCCCGCACAGCTCGGCGCGCCCCCCCCCCCCACCCCCGCGCGGAGACCAGTCCCCGGCACCTTTCTGCTCCGCGGGGCGGGGGAGCCCCGGGGCCGCCGCCTCTGCCACTGAGACTGACCTACCAGGTCCCGGCAGCACGCCCATCGCCCATTTCCCTTTGGAATAAAAGGAACGCAGTAGGAAGGTGGTCAAAATGAACCTCGATTCAATTTACGATTTGCGCGTGTGATATTAAAATTTTAATTAAAAGTAGAGGGGAGAAATTCCTAAGAAAAAGAGTTAAAATGACACATAATCCTATTGTGCCCGGTGCTGTCGGTGGAAAGGTTGGAAAACGGAGACGGGCACTGTTTGCGGTTCAGGTTGGAAAGAGAAAAGACAGCAGCTTATTAAGGGGACCCACAGAAGGTGAGTTTGCTCACCGGAAAGATCACCTTGGAATCTCCGACATTTCCTAACGCTTGGCTCTGGGAACCCTCAGTGGGGAGGGAACAGGGCCACAGGATCTGTGCTAATAGTGCCCTACGGGGACCCCCAGCTCCTGGGAGCAGGCTCTGTTATTAGAGCCCCCCACTTACAGAACCCCCCGGGGATTCAGAGCTCAGCTGGGGATGCCAGAGCTAGGAATGGCCAGATTCAAAGTCGTAGAAAACCAGAAACCAGGGAGCGAGCTCCTCCATTAAAAGTCATAAGCTCTTGCCGGGCAGCCCCCTGAGCCCTCCAGTTTCATTCAAATCCACTCACAGTCGGAGAGAGCCACAAGCCAGCAAGAGCAGTGGGTGTGAGAAAGGCCAGTTCCTGGCAGACGGGATAGAAATGCCCCACTTCGGGAAAGAAATCGTAATTCTGACTTGCTGTCTCCTTGGAACGGAGTCTGCTGGTCAACGGCAGCTGTTCTTATCTGGGTGGATGCAGGACCCTCATTCTAAGTCATTCCTCATTGTGACGCTTGAAACTTGGGTGACAAACGTTTACTGTTTTTGTAATAAGAAGGGACAAGACAGTAACATGGCAAGTATTGCAAATATTGGGTTGTTTTTCAACCAAAGGAGACAAGATGGGTTTCTGGGGATGGGAAGGAATTACGTGCAACCTGGGAGATATGCAGCCTTCTGGCTGCAAAGAGGTGGTGTCGTACCTTCCTCAAAGGAGGGGTGCAAAATGCGATGAGTTCCCCTAAGAGCCTTTAGAACACTGCCTGCCTCAGAGCGAGTGTTAAGTGTTCTTATTGGTGGTGGTGTTAAAACATTCACTCTTTTGAGCCACTACACACGCGCGAACTGAAATTCGATTTCCGTGCTTTTACTTGGGGACCGCGTTGGGTCCGAAGCCGTCTGCTTTCTCCAGTGGCGGAGCAGCCTTGGCAGGAAGTGCCGCTTGCTTCCTCTGGAACTCGGCACCCCCGGCCTGGGGCTGCGACAATCTCATTTGGAAAGGGGAGGTGGCCTCCGAAGTGTCTTTGCTGTCCCCCCCCCCCCCCCCGGCCCCCGGCAAAACAGGCAGAGTCACGAAACGGGTGGATCCAAACCCTAGCAGCTTCACTCTCCTTCCTCCCCTCTCCTGGGAGGCGGCATCCGTGCAGGACGCGTGAGCTTAGGATAAGAGCTGAGTTCACAAAACGGCAAAGATGTATGCCGACTCCGCCAAAATATGTCAGCCTCCCCCAAGCCCACGGAGCCCCGAACCCCAAGCCCAAGCCCTCGCGGCCCCGAAGTGCCGCCGCGCATCTCCACCCTGCTTCCTGGGGAAGCTGAGCTACAAGGTGGCGTTCCCACCCTCTGCAGGGAGAGGGGGGGCACTGAGGAGGGCTGAGAGTTTAACGCAGTTTTCCACTCTCCAGCCACGAAAAATTATATTGTAGAAAAATACTGAAGGGCAAGGGAAATGTTCGAGCGATCGGAGAGAGAATGAAATTTGCAAAAACAGCGCATGCACAATTCCATCCTGTTTTTCTGAGGACGAGAGAAAATAAATAACGGTAATAACAATAGCTAATGCTGTCTGGGGGCTGGTTCCACACCAGGCACTGCTCCACGTGGGGTGGGGGGAGGAGGGTGTGTGTAACTTGCACACCGAAACCCCAAAATGTGAAAAGTGGTGGCATTTTTGTGTGTTTTGTTTTTAAATCCCCTTTTGTGCCGTTGTGTATTTTCCAGATACTCTACGATAAATGCATGCTATGTTTGTAAACCATTTCTATAAATTCTTTCTTAGAAACATGAAAAGTCAGGTTTAAGCATCCTTTTAAGTGGAGCCGCTGGTGAGACCACAGCCCCGATGGAGAGGCGGGCCGGCACCGCCCGGCTCCCCTCCCTCCCTCAGGACTAGCTGGGGTCCCGTCTGGTCTGTTACCTCCGCGGGACTGGATCAGATTGGTTTTAGGGTTTCCTGGAGTAGCTTGGCGGAGGCCTTTGCATATACTAGATGATCAGTGAATGATATTAAATAACACTTTTTCAAAAGGGATGTTTCATTTAGCCTCCCCCCCGCACATCAAAGTCCAACAAAACCTCCCCAGCCCCAACCAACCTTAGGACAGGCGGCTTCTCCCCTGACCTCTGAGATGACTTTGCCTCTCAGCACAGTATCTTTTGGTGAGGGGGTGGCGGTGAGGAAGATGAGGACAGAGGGGACATTGATACCCTCTGGTAGCAGGTCCTGAGCCAAATGCAGTGCATGTCCCACCCATCTCATGGGAACCTTCTGGAAGGAGGAGGCTGCCCATCTGATCGGAAACTTCTAGAAGGGGGAGGCCGAGGTTCCCAGAAGCTCAAGCCAGGCTGGGGGGGGGGGGGATGGAGCAGGTCTCCGGCCCACCCTTCCCTGTCACAGCCTGCTTCCTTCCCCATCCATCGTGACGGTAGGTAAATTCAGCTCGAAAAATGCCCAATTCCACCAAATAATTACACGGTTGTTGTTGTTTTCCTGAATTGGTCAATCAGTTTAATTAAAGCCGGCAGGCTAATAGCCCCTCGGGGCCGGGGACTACCGCCAGCCTGCCTGGGTCCTGCAAGCCTGTATCTTAGCAAAACAGAGCTCCACCTGGGGGGTGGGAGGGCGAGCCTTGGTTTAAGAATGTTATCATTTCATTAAAAAAAAAAAAAAAGGCAAAACTATTTGGTCAACAGTGAAATCAATTTATAAATGACCCTTCCCACGTATCGTATAAACATTCCCTTTTCCAGATTCTGAGGGTCTGGGTTTGGGGAACATTTTCTTTCAAAATATGACACATTGATTGAAAAGAGGAGGACTTTTGTCATCAGCATTGTGAGGAAGCGTACGGTGAAGTGTGCATTTTGCACGAAATATGTGACTCTCCTCCATAAAACTCTGTTCCGGGAGTCTCGTATCTGAGTCTCAGATGGAATCACTGCCGTGTCTGGTGTGACAATATCCTGCATTGACAGAAATGCGGTGCCAGGGAGTTTTAGGTGCATCGCTAACCTCAAACATCTTGGGAAGGCTCAGGACAGGCTGGAGGTCCACAAGGGGAGAAGACTGAACAAGCAGAATTATTAAGCACCTTCTCCGTGCGGCCTCTTGGGTGCCACGGCACCTCACCCTAGTTCATCCCTCTCCATCTGCCCCACAGAGAACCCGAGGAGCCCAGGCAGATCAACACTGTGTAACAGAGAGATTCAGGGGTCTGGATGGCAGGTACAGTTCAGGGCCGACCTCTTAACAGAAAACCTCTGGTCACCGGAAACCTGGGCTGCGTCCCAGTTCCACCGCCATTGACCTTGGACAAGATACGTCAGCCACCGGGCGGGACTACATTGTCTCTTCGGCAACCCCTTCAATTTTGTGCCTGAGGCGAGGGTGTCGCTTCCCTCACCCTCAGGCCTGCCCCCGAATATGCGAATAATTGTATTCACCCCTCTGAACCGAAGTGTCCTCAGAAACCCGAGTGGGAGGGGCCTTGCCGGCACGCACGTGGCGATTCTGATTCTGAGGGGTCTGCAGCCGCAGCGCGAGTGCCCATCACACACGGTACTGGGCTCACACGTGTGCCAAGGACCAGGGCCAGAGTCCTGAGAGATCCCTGCCCTCGGAGCTTACGGTGTAATTGGAGAGACAGGAATATGGAGGGAAAGAAAGGAGAAACCACAGGACTGGAAGGCATCTCAAGGCTGTATGTGTGAGCTACGCGGACAGGAGCCCATGCAGGATTCACCCAGGTGGCCCAGGAGGCCTCCCCAGAGAAGCAGAGACTGCCTGGGCCTCAGAAAATTCGAAGAGTTGGAGAGAGAAAGCACATATCCGAGATAACTCTGACAAGATGATTGGCTTAAAAAAAAAACACAACAACTCCATGTGCAACAATTTACATCACGAAGGCAAAGTGTAGACTTGAGTTACCAGATTCTCAAGAGGATTTTGGAAAACTGACATATCCCGCCCTTTGAGGGGAATTTCTCTTTCCTCTCTGGCCGACACACGCACAAATACACACAAACACACAAAGGCACACACCAGCTGGCATCTCCCAGCCAGCATCCCAGAAGCGACGCCAGCCTTGCCGTTCCCGCCCTCATCCCCAGCGCTGCTATCTCCCCAGAACAGCCACCTTGCCCGCAGCCCCGCAGCAGAAACGCCGGCCCCACCCCCCCCCCCGACCCCGCCCAACCGCGCGGGGCCTGAGTGGCCGGCCCGTACACGCCTCCTCCTTAGGTGGACTTGCTACTGGGTCACCTGTCCTTGGGTAGCTCCTTCTAACAGTGGGTCATCTCTGCTCGCATCTGCTCCTTACCCACATCTGCAAACATGCACCAAGGGGGTGGTGTGTCTGCACGCCTCTGGGGTCTCATTGGTGGTGTCAGCGAGTCCTGAACTCCTCTATAGAATTCTTTAAATCCTTCCTCAATCCCTCCCGCCTGAGAGCAAGGCCCCTAAATCCAATCAATTAACAGCCCAGAAAGTCAATCCTTTCGAATGAAAACTAGATGCTAACACCTAATCACCCGGGCCGAGGGGGCTGGTTAAAGCAACTTGTAGGTCTGCAGGGAGGAGCCCTGGGCAGACGAAAATGACCAAGAACTGTGTGTGTTGACCTGAAAATATGTCCGTGACATATATTGTTAGGTTGCAAAAAAATCAGGTTGCCAACTAGCCATCCAATGTGGTTCCACTAGCTTTTGAAAGGGCGTGTTATGGGAGTGTTTATACAGAGAGACGTCGGGGCGGGGGGTGGGCGAGGGGGCACCTAACGCTACCTTTAGTGACTTAGGGTGAGAAATTGGGAGGGGGCATTCTTTTAAATGTCTCTTATATTTTTTGTAATAATTAAATTTTCTACACGAGTACGAGTTTTTTCCATAATAATAATTTAGAAACAGCTAAGCCATTTTCCTTTAGCACTTTTGGTGAGTAAGATACCTGGTTTTCTAAGCAAATCCATAGAGATGGAGAGCAGATTATGGGTGCCCCGGGCTGGGGGGAGGGGGGACGGGGAGAAACTGCTGAATGGGCCTGGGGTGTGCTTTTGGAGTGATGAGAATATCGTACAACTAGATAGAGGTGGTGATTGTACGGCGTCGTGAATGTACTAAATGCTACTGAATCGCTCGCTTTAAAGCGGTGAATTGTCTGTTATGTGGATTTTACCTCGGTTGAAAAGTGCCCGATGCTCTTTTGTGAAACCAGCCACCTAGTGAAGTTATCTGTTTATCTCCAGGTTGTGTATTTAATAATTTCCTCGACTTGGAAACAGTGAGGTAGGTCAGAAGACTGGTTTGTCCTGAGGCAGGGGCTCTGCTTTTGTGTAAACCACAGGAAGGGGCCGCCAGTGAGTGGGATTCAGCTAAATCATCACCAACATTGCTTTTGGTTCAGAAAATAGAGCGTATTTGAGAACGAAACTTCTCTACGCGTGACACTGGGTCGTTTTCTTACAGACTGTTCAGGTCTTAATACAAAGTGCTAGCCTGACATCCACTGAAACCAGGCCTTCTAGAACTTTCTTCTCTCTCTCTCTCTCTCTCTCTCTCTCTCTCTCTCTCTCTCTCTCTCGTTTCCATCCCTCTTCTTTGCATATCACATTGAGATGATTTGTAGGAAATACATAGTAGAGAGGAGAAAACCATCAACTGAAAGTGTGAAACTGGGGGAAATATAAACTAAAGCTGAATATCAATATTCTGAGAGTGGAATCATTACAACACAGCCGTTGAAGGGACAGAATCCCGCGCAGCGGCGGTAGCACGTCATAGATTCAATCTGCGATGTGTTTAGGTGGGATGCTTACCTCCAGAGGACCTCTCCTCATCCCACCCTCGGGAGGCTAGCCAGGGGCTGAAACCTCTGCCTGCGACGGATGGACAGACACCAGGTGCAGACCCTGCCCACGCTCGCCCAAACCTCCAACACGACCCACTCTGCCTTCACCCGAGCTCACAGCACAGACACACACCACCACCCGTCTGCACCGGACGTCTTTTGATGTCAGTGGTGACGGACACAAACCAAGCTTCGGCCACACTCGACGGAGGGGCTGATTCATCACCCTGGTCCCTCTGAGCAAATGCGCGTGGGGCTGGGGTAGGGAGGGCCCCCCCACCCCGAGGTTCGCACAGGGAGGTTGGAAGGTGCTGGAGAAAGGATGGAGGTGAAATGGCCCATGGGTGGTTGTCTGGATTTCTTGCGAACCCCATCAACAGCCTACCCGGTGTAGAGCTTCACGTGCGCGCGTCACTTTCTCTTTCTTCCAAGTCCTCTCCCTCCCTCCCTCCCCCATCTCCCCTCCCCCTCCCTCCCCATCTCTCTCTCCTTTCCTCTTCCCCTCCCTTGCTCCCTCTCCCCCTGAGGAGGTCCAGCTGGAGAGAGACAGCTCTCTGAGTTCAGTTGGTGCAGACAGGACTAAAGTAAACAGACTGGTCACCGGGCAGGCAGTTAGCAGCCTTTGGACAGATGATCAGCGTCGGGCTGGTGGCGGACCACACACACGAAGCCCCCTCGGACCACACAGGCGTCGCCTGCCCGCCTGTCTCCAAGCACGCACGCAGGCACGCACGCTAGCCCGCAGGCCTCTGCTCACTGCATTTGCTCACTGCGTTTCCTCTGCGCCCCGGGAGGCTGGGAGAATCGCCTAGACACCCGCGTGGGTCCCCTCCTACCGGGCCCTGCGTGCCTGTGCTGGATTCCGCAGGCACCCCCCCAGGCCTCAGTTTCCCTGCCTGTGAGCTGGGGTGATAACAGCTGCTGGTGAGCAGGGTGTGTGGACGCCTGCCTCCCAGGGCTCGTGGCTCGCCCCTTGGGACCCTTGTTACCATTGTCTCCCCTGCGGCCAGCGGCCTGCGCCCTCCTGAGGCGCTGCACACCGGCCGCACCTTTGCTGCCCAGAGACAGCTCCAGGAGGCCGCATCCAGAAAGCCTCACCAACAGGAGGCCCTGGGTCCCGCCAGCCGCCCTCCACTCCCGCGGGCACAAGGTGTGCGGAAGCCGAGGGGCTCTTGTCCCAGGGGGCTCCCGAGTCCCTGGATGCCTTGGAAGGGGCCCATCTCCTGACTCACCGGGCTTATCAAATAGAAACGTTGCCCCCGGAGGCGATGGAGGGGGTGCAGGCTAGTGTCCATCCTGGTGACACCCCAGACACGGCTCTGGGGTGGGGTGTGGGGCCTCAGGCCTCCCCGGCCCCATCTGCAGGCTGTGCTCTGCTCCCAGCGCGGCTGGCGCTGACCAGGGCCATCTGTCTTCATTACGCAGGTTTATTTGGGGAGGTGAGCAATGGGGGGCTGTCGTGGCTGAGAGGAGGCTTGATCTATTGGCAGACGTGCTTTGAAGCCCCCGTCATGGTTGCGGTTCTGCAGATCACAGGGAGGCGGACGGCAGTCCCCCCCCCCCCCCATATAAGGGGGGGTTTCCATTCCTGGGGCTCGGGGAGCCCTCCCTGGGAGGATCAGGTGCGAGCCGAGCCTTTGAACTTTGCACTGCTGCCCCCTTCATCTCCTTGCACCATCCAGTCCGTTTTTATTGAGCACCTACTAGGCGGGGTCACCAGCCCAGGCTCCGAGGACGCGATGAGGGACACCAAGGACAGAGGCCTCGTAATCTGCAGGGAGAAGCAGACAAGAAGCAGATGTACGTGAGGTTCTTGGAGAGTGAGGAGACCTAAGACAACTAGACAGGCCGATGCGGTGGAGAGCCAGCGGTCAAAGCAGCCCTGGCTGGGGCTCCAAACTTCGATGCCATAAACTCTTTGGGAACCCCATCAAGTAAGAATCCATCCGTGACTCTGAGTCAGCCTCCCAGGCCCAGGCCCCTGGCCCCTGAAGCACCTGACTGGTGTACCAGCCCTCAGTTTCCCCACCTGGAAAATGGGCCTACCGTTGTTTTCAGGATGGAATGAGGTCACACAGGCAAAGCCCCAGAGAGACCCCTTACTGCGGGAGAAGCTCCTCGTTTAATCGTGGGTGGAGATAAACGGGTGCTGGAGAGACTCTGCCGCCTTGGGCAGGAAGGAAAGACGGGGTCTCATCCCTCAAGGTTCTTTCTACCACTTTGCCCTGTTCCTTGGGATGGTGTTTAGTTACTAGTGAATAATTATAAGGGTAAGAAAGGCTTTCCATGGAGGAGGGGCCCTGAGATCATTTTCTTGCTAAAACAGGCCTTGCTGTGCCTTGCAAATATAAAGAGGGGAACAAAGCAATACTGACACGATAGAGAGGAACGACCCGGCTGAAGAAGGAAGGAACTCATCGGAATTCCGTCATGAAATGTGAGGTGACTGTTGTTTTCTTTCTGGGGCCTCCACTCACTAGAACTTCCAGGTTGAGTCCTGGCTGGATCCCACCCTACGTGTGGGTGTGATCTGGGCAAGTTACTAATCTCCCGGAACCTCAGTTTGCTCATCCGTGAAATGGGCCTATAACCCTGTCACCAGGAGGGTTGTGAGCAGGTGCTGAGTACCTAGTAGGTGAGCAGTAAATCTGCCTCTATCTCATTTTCCTTCTCCCTCCCTTCCTTCTATGTCTCACTCCCCACGCCTTTTCCTTTCTTTTTTTCTTTTTCTTTTAAACACCACTAACACAGATTGTAGAGTCTCTTAAAAACTGGAGAAGCAACCAACGAGGACACCGAAAGCAACCACTTCAAACTGAGCCTCTGAGCTTGGCCCTCGTGCCCGGGGAAGCAGGGTGAGGACCTGGGTTAGGAGCGGAAGCTGGAAACAGAGCCCTGGACCCTGCCTTATTCTACATTTCATGTACCTGCAGGCGGCTGCCCCAAGCAGGATGGGTCGGGGAAGAGGGAACGCCGGCCTCCCTGCATCTTTGGGATGGGGGGGGGGGGGGGCCGTGACACCCCTGCTTCCTGAGCACCTCCCCCCGCCGCGCAAGAGTCTCCACCACGAACGCCCCTGTCACTGCCACAGACAGCGGCCACGCATTCCCGTCCCCGGGGGCCGCCCAAACCCGGGAGGTTCGCGGTCCCACCAGACAGACAGACGGAGCCAGCAAATCCCCGCGTTGCCCCCGGCTGCCGCGCGCGGGGAAACACATCTGCCTGTCAGGGCCCAGTGCAAGCACAACACAGACCCTCCACGGCCGGGAGGCGTTTTGACTCCTGCTGTGAAACACGAAGGTCACGCCCCGGGGCTCCCCCAGTGCCCTCTCCTCACCAGGGGGAATCTGACAACAGCCTTGTTATTTACGCAGCTTAATGCGATCCAGAGGCGGCTGCCCGGCGCAGGGACGGGGAAAGCGGTCCGGCCCCAAAGAAACCAGTTTCACTTGCTGCGTTTTGAGCCTGACATCCGGGAAGAGACCGAGGAGGACGAGGTGGGGGATTTCTGCGGCAGGAGCCTCCCGGCGGCCCTCAGGACGGACGGTGAGGCCCCACATGCCAGCACTATTCACCCCTGTCTCTTGGGCCCGGGCACAGTCTCAGTGCAGCCCCCAGGGTGTGCAGTAAACACTCCCTGATTAATCCTCTCCCCGGAGAGGCTCCCAAGCCGGCGCCTCTCTGTGTTTGCTAACTTCCAGCATGCCACAGGCTTGCAGCGTAAGCTCTCTGATGCTGGTGGCTCTTCCCGGGAGAAAAGCTAAGTTGGGTTTGGGGTTTTTTTTAAGGCAGGTTTTTTTTTTTTTCCTCCCCAAAAGTTTATCCTCTCCAAGGACTCATGCAATCCACATTAAACCATGATTTGACGCAGTGATGCTATTCTGTTTTTATATGTTTTCTACGTTTTCTATGTTCTATGTTTTGTTTCTACGGAAAGACACAGCCACTGTGTCACACCAGGTCTGTGTCATGCGCCCTCTACTCACTGGGTCTGTGATCTCCGGTGGGTGGGTCGCTTGGTGTCCCCTTCACTAGTAAAATGGGGATGGAGCTGGGACTTCGCCCCCCAGAGCACGGGCTAATTAGAGATGAGAATGCAGTAACACAGCAGAGCCAGACACCAAGCCGGCTCCAGTACCGCTGACTCCCGTTTCGTCTTCACCCTTGCCCACCGTTGGAGGCTGTGCAGTAAAGGGATTACACAGATGATGGAGCCCACAGGCCTGGATTCAAATCCCAGCTCCGCCCCTTGCCCACCGTGTGACCTGGGGCAAGTTACTTAACCTCTCTGTGTGCCTCGTTGGTTTCCTCATCTGTAAAATGCGGGTAATAAGTGTTGTGAAGATCACGTGAGTTAACAAATGGCAAGCACTGAGAGCTGTCCCTGACTCATAGTCAGTTGGCTTTTATTATTGTCATTATGGGGAGGATGGCTATTCTCAAACTCTCAATTTAAAGTCTTCACAAAATACTGCACAAGCAACAGCGTGGCAAAGACAATAACGATAATACACAAAGGAAAGCCCTACAAAACTTGCTTTCTGATAAATCCTATTTTAAGGTATTTTTGTAGCATGTAGATATTTTTGTGTCTTTTGTCACAAAACAGCTCCGAGAACTGCTCATCTTGGAAACACACAAGCTGGGAGGTTAGGCTGCAGAAACCTGACACTGTGGAGTCAATTCCAAGCCCTGGGTTTTAGCTCGTGTTTTCACAAGCAACCATCCTGCCCTGTGTCCTGGAATGGGGACCATACTGTACCAGCCACTCCTCCAGTATCGATCAGCCATGTAACCCTTGGCTGCCGTGGCTTTGCGGGGCCACGTCTTTTACAAACTTCCCACAAATGTCCGTTGTTTCCTGCAGAAAATGAACAGTGTGGAGTCAGGGCTTTCTGTCTTTTGTTCACTGCACTGTCGTCTGGGATGGAACAGTCTGGAACACAGGAAGAGCTCAATACATAATTGAGGAATGAATGAATGAATGGAAGACGAAATGAACCTTACAAACAGGATACTTTCCGTGAAGTCTCTTAGAGCATTTTTTGGACAGATAATTTCTGTGAGTTTGTTGGTTTTTTTTTTAAGCTCAAAGTAACCTACGATTTGGTTTAATTCACTCAAACGAATTCCAGAATAGAAACGTGGTTCCGTGTATCGGTGCAGCATTTTACATCTTTTAGTGATTTTACATCCATGTGGTCCTTCAATCACCCTTAAAACCCCACGTGGTAAGTAGAACAAACGGGATTCTATTTTCCCAGTGTCCAGCCTGAGCCCAGCCAGGAGAACCCCGGAAGGTGTCATCAGTCGTCTGGGGTGGCAGTGGGTGACCGCGACCAGCACCCGCAGGCTGAGGGGGGAACTCAGCAGTTTTCAGTGTTCTCTCTTTTGATGGCCCCATTCCTGTCCTTATTTCCTGAAATGGCCCCAATAAAGTGGCTCTGTCATCCTGTTTCTCCCTTGGCTGGTCTCTGTGTTCTCTGTCCTGTCCCTCTGTTCGACGGTCCACTGGTGTCCCCCTCGGTCCCTCCCCTCGAGTGATGCCAGGAGCCCGATCCACGACTCACACCCCCATAGCCCCCGTGTCCACGCCTGCTGCCTGTTTCCTGGGAATTTCAGGCTGTGCCGAGCCAGGGGCCCAGGTCTTCTCTGCTCTCGGCCGGGAAGGCAGGTCCTCCGCCGCCAACTCTCAGCCCTGCCTCTGCTTCCTGTTTACTTCTGAGGGAGGCTGGGGACCTCGGGGTCTGCGGCCAGCCCTGTGGTCTGAAGCGAGCCAGGCCGTGCGAGGGGTTATCAGCCCATCAGCTCAGATAGGCTGGAGGGCTCTGTCATCCGTCAACTGTCTTCCGTCATTGCAAGCTCCCTGTCCTGGAATGTCGTCTTATTAGATGGATCAGGCCAGATGAGACAGTTTAGAGAGTTTCTGCAGGGCTCGGAGAGTTATTTCACTTTTATTTTCAAAATTAGGTACATAGATACTCTTTGAAAACTCTAATAAATGTTTCTTATTAAAAATTGCCAAAACATCATCAAAATATAGAGAAAAAAGTGATGATCGCCTAAAACCTCATCACTCAGAAATAATATTCTGGTAAGATTTCATTAAATGTTTATCTATGCAAACGATACCCATAGAGATCAACGGGTCCTATTTTACAGAAATGGGGTCATCTCCCATCTCCTGCAGCTGACCTGCTTTTCTTTTTAGCTCAACCATATGGCATGGATATATTTTCACGTCGGTAAATAAAGATCCACATCACCTATACATAGCTGTACAGTGGCCCACAAACCCCAGTGGCGGCACTCAGAGTTTTTCCAAGTTTTGCTGCTCCGTATTATAAACAACGCTACAACGAACATCTGTTGCGCTAAGTGTTTCCTTGGGTCGATTCCTAGAGGTGGGGTAACCAATATAAGGCTTTCACATTTAAAACATAGATGTGTTCATAGCAAGCCATCCACAAACAAGGAATTACCAATTTTCCTTCCACAAACCACCTACTCCTGGTCCCCGGTTCCCATTCCTGTCTCCCACTGGACACCACCCCATCCTTTCCCTCCGCCAATACCGTAGGTACAAAGTAGCATCTCACGGTCGCTTGTTTGCATGTTTTTCTCTGTCATTTATGCACCTGTGAACTGGGGCATCTATTCAGTCCTAGAACTTCATATCGCAAAGGTCTTTAACGGCCAACGGGTTCCCACAGACCGCCCACCCCACATATATCCCTCCACCCAGCCATTGAATACTTGAATCCGCTCAACTGTTTCTCTCAAAAGAGATCATCCTGGCTCTGGTGTTTGAATACTCCCATAGATGGGGAGCTCACCACTGCTCGAGATGGTCTACTGCATTCCCAGCTCTGCTGTTAACCCTTAAAAGACAGTACATGGGGAACAGCCGTGTCACACCAGGAACTGCGCTAAACCCTTCAGCGAACAGCGTCTCGAGCCTCCAACAATGCTGGAAGCACGGATCACAGCCTCCCTCTTTGTTCCGGTCAAGGTCACTGAGACACAAAGATCAAGGGACTTGCTGAGGGTCACACAGCTATGAGTCGCTGAGTCGTGTTGTTTCTCAAACACGTGGAAACCGCACCGCTTAAAAGGCTCACAGAGGAAACTTCAGCCTGGTTAGAAATCTAACTTAGAAAGTGCTATCTCAAACTATAGATTTTTAAAAAGACTTCTTCTCCTACAGACACTGTCTTCAAGTGCCCAGGGAAACTAGAGCCACCGTCAGACACCCATTTTGTTTGGGTGTCTTTCCACACAAAGCCCTGCTGGCTGCTGGGGCCACGGAGAGGCAGGAGGCCGGCCCAGCCTCAAAGATGTCCCGTGACTCAGGCCCATCACATGAGGGGGAAAAAAAGTCTAAAGGATAACTTAATTGATGTAGACCCCAAATTAATCCAAAGCACGCACTCTTATTTTTTTTTCCACTGGGAGCTGTTTTTAGAGATTAGATTTTCTACCTGCAGAAATTCCCTTAAGCAAAACACAGGCACGCTATACAATGACCTCATTTGTCCACTCTCTGACCTAGCCTTTCTGATTACCTGACACCTCTTTCCCAGCTACCTAGGCCTCACGTTGTCCTTCAAAACGTCATTCTTGGTGGGTCGGGCCTAGCATCAGTCAGTCACACTTTAGTACGAATTAGTCCAACGAATTAGGTAGCTGTACTTTACCAGGAGTAATTACGCATTTTTTTGAAGGGGGCATGTTCATCATGAGATGGGTGTCTGTGAATTGGACAGCGGGGAAGACACATTTAGTTGGAGAGGATGCTTCTCACCTTCACCGAAATTAATCCTTAAATTTCATCTCTCTGACCCTTTCTGCTTTACTTGAGCACCTGTCTGTCCTCAGGACATACAAGTAACAGGTTCAGCTGTGGGCTGCTTCTAAACTGAGGAAGGTTGGGCCATCAAAATTTAATCTTTCATTTTGTTTCAAAGCAAACCGAACAACACTGAAAAAAAAAACAAACTAACTAAACAAAAGTGCACACTGTGACCCTTTTTAATGTAAAGATGCCACCCTGGGCCCAAATCTTTTCATGTAAAATCTGCTGGCTGGGAACCTCCGTGGCTTGCAAACTCAATTTAAAAGCTTGCATCCCAAGACCCTTGAGCAAAGGTTACTCGAGGTCTATTCCGGGTTCAGGCGCGGGGGGGGGAAAAAAATCTTTATTTGGCAAGGAAATGCCTTGTGAGAGGCGCTCGCTGACCAGGGGCACGGAGGAAAGCTGTGACTCAGTGCGTTTTTCTTTTGGCATTTACAGCCCTGAAAAATGATTGCAGCTTCCTCCGGTCACCGGAGCCAGAGCCTGAAGAAGTGACCTTTAAGGAGAGTCTGTTTACTCCACCCTCAGCCGAGGGCCCTTGCGTGAGCTCTGCGAGGTAGCGCCCCGCCTTGGCGCTGACCCCAGGGCTGCCTCCAGACTCACCAGCTTGGGACAAACAGTGGGCGAGGGAGTGGGGCTGGCGAGGGGCTACTCTGGGGGTTGGGGGAAGGGGTCGGGGCCAGCCCCTTCCTGCCAGGCTCCGGGGGGGCTTGCCTCTGGCCTGGAACATCAGACAAAGCGTGTCTGTGGTGACCTGCCATCTTGCTCTCCGAACCTTCTGGAAACTGTCTCCCAAGGCCAGCATCGACCTCTCTCGCTTTTTAGAAAAAACGAGAAGCGATTAGCCTGCATGGGGATCCTCCTCTCTCCCTCGTGGGCCACACCACAAACTGGGTTGGAATCTCGATCCCCTGGACCTTGATACCAAGGTACACAGAGTGGGGAGTGGCAAGAAGGCTGGCCTGGACAGCGCTCAGAGCTCTCCGAAACTGAACCGTCCACGTGTTTTATAGCACACGAGGAGACGAGAAGCTGATTCCTCCACTTGGTTTCTTAAATGTGAAATAAAGAAGCATATGTAACGGGATCTGCCAGTTTTCAAAAGGATAAATAAAACTTGCGGACTTGGATTTAAGTTTTTAAAGGTCATTTTGAAAGCTTCCTACTGACAACGTGATCGCTGCTAACATTTTCTTTGTACCTTGGTTCAACAATCTTTTCTTTTAGAGAGACGGTGTTTGGTTATAATCCTTTGGTTTCTTTTATAAATATAACGCTCTTTCTTGCGAGAAAATTTAGGAGAGTTTAAAAAGGAAGTTAAAGTGATATGACATTCCACCACGCGGACGTAACTGCTATTAACATGGTGGTAAACTTCTTTTCAATCTGTTTTTTTTCAAGTGAGTGTGTGTGTGTGTCTGTGCGTCTGTGTGTGTTAAAATGATGCATCCTTTACAAAGCCAGTGTCAGGAATTTTATACTGTGCTTTTCTCACTTGTCAATACCTCATAAGCACTTTCCCAAGTCGTTAGAGGTCGTTTATAAACATCATTTTAATGGTTGCCTAATATAAACTATCTTATGGATAGTTTATTTTATTATTCCTCTATGAAAAAAAATAGTTTTAAAGTGTGCAAACTTCCTTTACCGGTGGAAAAAAATAGAATAGCTGCTCTGGATGGTTATTTGTGATTTCCTGAAATTAGTTCAAAAATATTAGACATTTTTTGTTAACCCAAGTACCTACTTCCTGGTGGATTCCAAATATTGACCCGATAGCGACCAGAGGAAGGGGAGTGGCCAGACCCTTTCCTTGTGAGATGCGAGGTGGGGTCTGGAGCTAAGTCTGGGATAAGCTTGCTGTGGGGTGGCGGTGAGGGGCGCCCCTGCCAGGGAGGGGGCTAGGGTGGCCTGTCCTCAGTGTGTCTGTGAGTCACGAGCTACAATGAGAAAAGAGGAAAGAAAGCACGGAGGCTGTGTCAGAGAGAGCATTACCAGAGTCCACACCAATTTCAGGGGTTCCCAGCCCCTGAGCCCTTACTGAGCCCCTTAGGGGTTCTAGGGTCCCCAGGGGTTAATCAGTAGGATCCTCGGTGACCCAACTTCAAAATTATGCCTGAATCCCTTCAATACATAATTCTGGGAAGCTCATACATTTTTTTTGAGCGCTCGCTATCGACATTCAAGAGGGAAAACGTTTGTTTTTGCTAAAGTTGAGAAACCATAAAAATTCTCTCTGAAACTTACGACATTGAGGGCATCACAAAGCAAAGCGTGACCTCAAAACAGTGAAACTTCTATAAGATTTTACAAGTACTGGAAATCTGCAATATATATTTAGCACACTTAAAACAGTCACAAAATGAGCATTGTTCCGGTCTGGGGAGAATTAAAATGGTCACACTTGTTTCTCCCACAGGGTTTTATGTATTGATAAACGTGTGGGACTTGACTTGAGGGATTAGCAATGGCAGGGTGCCTATCTCTGAGATTCGCCGTCTTTGGTTAGTAATTTCATTCCCTTATAGCGTAAGGCCCCACTTCAGCATTCAGGCTCCACGTGTGCCCTTGGAAAATTCACCAAACTCCCGCAAGTCTCAGTTTCTTCATCTGTAAAATGGGGCACAGACACTCGTCGGCACACGCTGGCACAAGGGCACATTCAGTACGTTACTCATGATGAAGTGTTTCCTTAGTTCTCGTGGAAAATCCCGAGATGCAGACAGAACTTTAGGACAGAGATCGGTGGCCAGAGGCCTCAATAAATGAATATGGCTTGACTTTCATGACTAAAAGTCTGGGAATCATTTACGTTACAATTTCATATTCTTAACGGAATCAACTGTTCAGCAAAGGGGGAAGAAAAACCACCAGCTACCCACGGATCTGAGAGAGCCATCACACCGTGGGGATTTAAAAGATCTGGAAGGAAGCTTCTCACGTAGAGTTCCAGTTCATAGTCCCCGGCAATGCACAAGGGTTCCTATTTCTGAGATTGCATTTGACCAAATACCTGGCCTAATGCAGTATACTTGTTGATTAATTAATAATAATAATAATAAACCTCACACTGACAGTACAATCACTAAGTGTTAGGGAGTTGCTAAGCCCTCACGTAGAACTCATTTAATCCTCCTGACAGCCCTAACATGTAACTCTAGTCACCTCCGCTCCGCAGAGGAAGAGACAGAGGCAAGAACGGCTCACAGCCTGTCTCAGACCAAATCCAGCAGCTCAGCCCCAGAATCCATGCTCGTAGACACTGTGCTGTAATCCTAATACGTCATGCTCTTCTACGTAGAAATATTCACACGTTTTCTCATCCAAAAAAAAAAAAAAAAAATCTGTTAACTAATGTTTATAAAATTCAAAAGAGGCAGCTCGTTCCCCGAAACAGAACAAACCTGAAGACACTCAGGCAAAGTGATGATGGTGACCAGTCAGATAAACTGTGACGCATCTGTACGATTCGCACTGCCTTTGGGGAGAGATGTCATTTCAATCGGGTAAAATCCACCCATACAGGCGGAACGTGGGCTGAGGTTTTCTGCTCCTCCGTCTGCAGGGCTGCTCCAGAAGCAGACAGAGGTGTTGCCTCAGTACCCTGTGGGGCGCAAGCCCTTGGACCCCGCTGTCAAACTTGCAGGTCAGACCTGGTCCTGCCCCTTCCGACCTGGGCAGCAAGCTCCCAGGCCATCCCCTGCCCTCCAAGCCAGGCCTGACTATGGTCCCCACTGGCAGAGACATGATAAGGACTGTGATTGTCCAGGGAGAGGGGAAGGAGGGAGGACATCAGCGATTTCCAAGTGGACGTGACCTACTAGCCAAGTGACCTGGGCGAGGCGTGCAGCCTGGGCGCGGGTGTTCCCATCCGCAGAGTGGACTGCACGATGCCTGCTCCGGCCACCCTGGGCTGCTCTTCAGCAGTGTTTGGCATTCTCCTGCGTGCCCTGTGCCGGGCCCGTGGCATGACATCTGTCCAGATGGGCACCATGTTTGAAAGAGCGGCTGTGCGGCCAGGGCCTCACCCTCCTCCTCAGCGAATGGGTGCACAGTGGCACCTACCCACTAGGTTTTGGGTTGACGCCACGAGATGGTGCATTGAGACCCCTCCCCCATGCCTGGCACACAGCAAGCGCTAGCAGGGTCAGCCAGCAGTGTAATCGCCGCGTGTCAGAAAGCCTGGCCTGTCTCTCAGGGTGCCAGGCCAACTCAGGACCGTTTTTTGTTTTTGTTTCTGTTTTTGTAATAACTTTATTTATTTATTTTCGGCTGCGTTGGGTCTTCGTTGCTGCATGCGGGCTTTCTCTAGTTGCGGCAAGCGGGGGCTACTCTTCTTCATTGCAGTGCGTGGGCTTCTCACTGCGGTGGCTTCTCTCGTTGCGGAGCACGGGCTCTAGGGCGCAGGCTCAGGAGCTGTGGCGCACGGGCTTAGCTGCTCCGCGGCATGTGGGATCTTCCCGGGCCAGGGCTCGAACCCCTGTCCCCTGCACTGGCAGGCGGGTTCTTAACCACTGCGCCACCAGGGAAGTCCTCAACCCAGGACTGTTATCACTTGGGTGCATGAGGACACAGCAGTGCCGAAAAAACCGAGCTTGGGTATCACCGCTGAAGTAATTGGAGATAAACGTGTGGGACTTGACTTGAGGTAATCAAAGAGAGAATGCATTTGCAAACTAGCAGGTTAAAGTTAACATAAACTTTGGAAACCATGAGGAAATTAAGGATATCACTTTAAATTAAATATCTTAAGTAGACATGTTCCTTAAATGTGATAAGACAGCTATGGTACATTTAGTCAATGCCGATTGGTAATTAAAAGCGGATTTCTGCAGCCTTAGCTGCCCGGGAGGAGAGATTGATGTCTTCGTACAGGAGCTGATAGCCCTTGGAAGTATGGTTTCAATAATCCTCGGGCCCCATTGGCCCTCCACTCGGCAATAATAATGATTTGTTCTTGTAATGAAATGATATTCATTTACTGCGAATGCGGTGCGCACGCGGGGCACGATTCCATGGGTGTTGCTAGCCTGGGTATGACCCCGTGTGGGGACGATTACGTGGAATTCCAGAACATCAGAGCCGGAAGGGGCCCGAGTCACACCAAGTCGGACTCCACTGTTTCACAGATTTAACGCAGGGTTTGTGGAGCTGTTCACGCACTTAGGAGCCCCTCTCTGTCGGCTTCTGGGAGGGTCCAGGGAAAACTGAGCATAGGATACCTTCTCTCCCCTTTTTCTTCTCCTCTTCCTCAAGCACCCCAACCCCTTCATGCAGGTCCCACATCTGTCCTCAACCTCAGTTTTCTCGCTGCACCAGCCTCCCAAGCCTTCTCAGGACATGCGGTCCCTGTTCTAACCCAACATTCCCGTGGCTGACCCCCCTGGACGCTCCAGGGAAAGGTGGCAGCTTGGCCGGGGCTCAGGGTCGCTGCCCGTGACTCCGTCCTTGGTTTCCCCACAGATGCTGGTTTTACATTCAGCCAGCTGAAACCCACGAGCCCTCTGGCTCCGTTTTTCCTGTCTGCAAACAACCACCACCAAGTGTAAGAGGTGTGTCTTTGTTTGTCTCCTCTCAGAAAAGACCCCCAAAGAGCCCCAATACACAAATAACTCCCCAGGGCCACCCTCTGTCCCAGAAGCTGTGCCAGGAGACCCCTGACTTGGGATGGCGGGAACCATGCCCCTCATCTAGCTGGGTGGTCCCACTGAAGACCCACGGGACGCTGGGTTCTCTTCTCACATCCAAGGCTCTGGGGTGAGAAGCCGGGGCCCTGGGTCCCCCAAATCTGTGCGGGTGGATTCAGGGGGTGGCACCTCGGTTTTTAAAGCACTGCAGGTGGGAAAAGTGGACGCAGCTGGATGGAGCTGCCCCTGGAAACTCCCGCTGAAGGCTGCAACACAGACAAGTTCTGCGTCTCTCAGGGTCACGCCCGTGTTGTCTGTTTGAAATGACGGGGGCTGCAGCCCTGGACGTGCACACGTGGAGACAGGACACAGCAGGGAGAGGAGACAAGAGCCACGCATGGGCGAAGACTATAGCAGGACGCGGCCTCCGCTCCGGGGATGTCTCTCTCTGTCCGTCTGTCTCTCTGTCTGTCTGTCCCCCCCCGCCCCGGTACGACGCGCTAACTCCAGGCCCAGGTCCCTGTGTTCCTCATCGTGTTCCCCAGGCCGCCAACGTCTTGAGCCCTGGAGCCCCGCGGCCGCCGACGTGAATACCCGGGGCTTCTTCTGGAAACGAGGGACATCTGGTGGTCCTGGCGCTTGCCTCAGTTCAGCCCCATTCAGTCCCCAAATGCACAAGCTGCTCACTCATGACAGGGACACAC
Organism: Phocoena sinus; assembly: GCF_008692025.1. Taxonomy (NCBI): domain Eukaryota; kingdom Metazoa; phylum Chordata; class Mammalia; order Artiodactyla; family Phocoenidae; genus Phocoena; species Phocoena sinus. The sequence continues at coordinate 56,557,757 of NC_045781.1, forward strand.
TGAGGGAAAAAGGAATGAATTTGTGTGTCTTTATGAATATTCGATTTTCTTCTGGCAAAACATCTCTCCTGCTTCGATGGCATCTTGCACCTGCAGCCGACGCTCTGCGACGAGGGACCTGCTCCGGCTTCTACTGTCTTGAGCTCCTGTCTTCCACTGACACGAAAATTCAAAGGAAAAAACTAGCATTTCTGGAGATGCTGCTCTCCACAGAGCATCGGGGGTCTGCCAGGCGTGCCTCGTGGGGTGGGACCGCTGAGGGCCGCCGGCCTTGGGATCTGTGGCTCCAGGGCAGAGGCCGGGCCCCCCTTGTTAACAGGCTCCCCGCAGCTCCGACTCCGCACTTTCACAAACCCGAGAAGGTGTGATCAAAGGGCCGACTCCCCTGAGCTGGGCTGTGGCGTCCTCTCTTAGGGGAAAACTGCTCGCTGCAAACTAGCTGAGTGGCTTCCGTCCTCTGCTCCTCCAGACTCCTGAAGGGAAGTACCCTAACTGCGTAATTGAGGCCCTAGGAAGTCGGTGACGCAGCTGCGTCCCTCTCTGTATGAGGATGATCACGCGTTTGCTAACGCTGACGGCTCACAAAAGCTTCACGTCCCGCAGGCAAGGCCCACCGTCCCTCTGCAAAGCCACGGTCCTGATCCAGACCCGCGTTCTGCCCCCATCTCACTCCACCGGGTCACCAAACCTTTTCTTCGTCTTCGATCCCCAGCCTGAGCTCGGTCCCTGGCACAGGGATGAGGTCCACGAATGCTCAGGGCCCAGATGGGATGAGTCGATTCCCTCGACCACCAACACACGTTTGTTAGGTAGCTGCTCCGAGCAGAGGGCGTTAGGCAAGTGCTGGTCTGCCAGCCCAGGGATGGAGCAGGGAAGAAAGGACTGACTGAATGCAGTAATGAATGAGCAACTCTACCGCACATGCTACGTGATTCGTGCTGTGGGGCTGGGTTGGTTGGTAAAAAACATCCGGGCCTGTAAGTCCCGGCTTGGCAGTCATCTGGACCCGTCTGGCTCTCGCTCCACGACTCCCGAAGCCCTCATCGTGCAGGGCGCGGCCCACCCTTCGCTACAGGCTGGCTGTTCCCGACGGGCAACAGGGGTAGGACACAACACGCAAGACGCCCGGCGCAAGGGCTCACTTCCGAGCTGCTTTGCAGAGGCGGAGACCATCCTCTCGCCCCAGCAGGGCACGTGGGTATCGACTGTTTGTCTGGTTCTCAGCTGAGAATGTAAACGCCATGAACGCAGCGCCCTTCCCTGTTGTACCCGCAGTGCCCGGAGAAGGCGCTGTCTCCCAGTAGGTGCTCCATAAACACTCGCTGACTGCATGGACAAGGGCGTGTGAGAGCAGGCGACTGCCCTTCTGGGTGGTCCTCAGGCCTGACTGCCCACAATTTCTCTCTAGGGAGTTATTTCAAAAATACTTTCCGTTTAAAAATTTCCCATGTGTTACAGTGTACAGCCCAGAGGGAGAGCCTATGATCTGGGGAAATCAGCCCTTAAAAAGTGTGTCACCGAGGGCTTCCCTGGTGGCGCAGTGGTTGAGAGTCCGCCTGCCGATACAGGGGACGCGGGTTCGTGCCCCGGTCCGGGAAGATCCCACGTGCCGCGGAGCAGCTGGGCCCGTGAGCCATGGCCGCTGAGCCTGCGCGTCCGGAGCCTGTGCTCCGCAACGGGAGAGGCCACAGCAGTGAGAGGCCCGCGTACCGCAAAAAAAAAAAAAAAAAAAAAAAGTGTGTCACCGAGACACACAGTCCTGCACTGTTGGGGTGGGCGAGCGGGTGGAACCTTCCAGAAGGGAGGGCGGTTCAGCAGTACATTCATTCATTCACACACGTGTACTTCCAGGCATGGGCCCTCAGGTCCTAATTAAGGTGTGGGCACAGCTTAGGTTGCGGAGATGTCCACTGAAGCCTTCTGTCCTGGCCAAAAAGCTGCATCTGACCTAAAAGTCCATCCATCCATAAAGTGTTATCCAACACGCCACTTTCAGTCTCTGGAACATTCTGCGCTATTCTATGTAATTTGAAGAAGAGACTTTGTTGACGTAAGAAGTCCACAATACACCGTAAGGAGTCAGGTTGAAGGAGACACCATAAATGGTAGAATCCAGTTTTTAGAAGCACAACTGCATAGGGAACACCCCCTGCAAGGAAAGGAGTTCATTGATCCGGGAGCGCTGGAGACATGGTTCACATTGTTAGGCTACGTTCCAGTTGTCCGATCACATCTACGATAGGAACCGGTTTAGAATCACAGCACTGGGTTCCTCGATGAGCAACCTGTCCAGAATGAGGAAGCCAAGGCAGAGCGACACACAGGAACCCAGACCCAGGCGCTTACCCCAGGGTCCGTGCGCGCATCCCGGCCCCAGGCTGGCTGTGAGGCAGTGCCAGCGCTGGTTGTGTCTGGGGCACTACAGATGTTTTCCCCCCTTTTCTTTCTGCATATGTGGATTCCCATTTGTCCTACAATGAACATACACCAACTGAATAATAAGTACTCAATAAAACTATCTGAACACTTAGGGCAAGCGACGGCTTCAGCAGCCTTGACTACACCGCCATCTGCATGGGTGGAGATTACCCTGGGAGCCGGCCCCCTCCCTCCTGGCTCTGTCCTTGCGGACCGGCCGAGGAACCCTTGGGCCCAGGAAGGGGCGCCGCCCCTGAACCCTGCCTTATCTGGGGCTGTTGAAACTGCACCTGGATTCTGTGTACAGCCCTTGGCTGCACGCCCCGGGGATGTCAACAAATTGAAGGTTGTTTAGAGAACTGCAACAGGATGGTTAAGGAAAGAGCTGAACGGATTTGTCGGGAAGGCTTTATGAGAGCTAAACACGGATGGCTTGGAGTAATGACAACTGTCCACAAGCGTGAGTGGGGCTGAAACGCTAGAGCACCGGGGGCGAGCTTTGGGGAGGGGGAGGAGATCCATCTGAGGGAGGTGAGGGGGGACAGAACCAGAAGCCTTGCTGGCTGTGTGGCCGGGGAAGTGTGCTCAGAGAGGGCTGGCGCTGGGGCTGTGGAAAGGGCCCCTCCCACCACTGGGCATCACTCGGGGGTCTTTGGGCGTCACAGTCAACATCAGACATCACTGGGCACCACTGGGCACCACATTACTAAGAAGTACTAGACATGCAGGCATCATTGAGAATCAGTGGATGCCCACTGATTGGCATCAGTTGCCAATTGGACACTACTGGGGATCACTGCATGTAACTGGGCATCGTTGGCCTTGGTGTCATCGACGGGGTACAGCATCGCTCTGGGTGATCTGTCAAGGGGGAAGGAAAGGAATTGTGTGGTCCGGCTCTGCTTGAGCGATACGGCTGGGCTGCCGACGCGCACGTGAACTAGACAGGAGCAGGTTGCAGAGAAAAGGGCCGGGAGCAGTGGCTCTGGGCAGGCACTGCCCCCGGGTCTCCTCCACAGAGGCATTAGGGGCCACAGTGAAATTAGGGAGCATTTCGCTGCAGTCTCCCCTGCTGGTCTCCAGGCTCTCTCCCATGTCCTACCAGGCTCTCCCCGAAGTCCCCCAAACATCCGGGGTATGGAGCAACATGCTTCCCTGCACTCCTTCCCGTAAAGCTTGATGCCGCAAGCCCTTGGGTGTAGACATTGTGGAAGATCCCTGTCTCGGAAGGGCCCTGGGCTGTCCTCTTCATCACCTAACGCAGGGCGTGACAGGTGGGAGGTGCCGACAGTCACTTGAATAAATGATGGTCACGCTCAGCCCCTCTCTGCCCAGGCTGCCCTGGCATCAGGATCATTTCCCTGTTTTTGGAGTCATTTCTATGATATAGCTCCTCCTTCCTGTTACTGCATTTATTCAACCTGCTTTTGTCCTATAGAAACTCCCCCTTCTTTCCTTTCTGCTTTCTTGTTATAACTCTTAAAGACAGAATAATTTCGAGTTAGTAAATGCCATTCTGTTTGTTTTCTGGTGACATAATTCTCTAACTTGAAAGAGGAAATGCAGGGGAAGCAACGTCTATCCTTCAGGGATAATTTGGAATTGATGGATCAGTTCTTTCCATAGCTTTGATGGATCTTTCTTTACTTTTCAACATATTTAAGGTTTTTGTTCTTTAATCTCACCTGGTTCCCCAAATGATTTAACACATCCTTTAAAACAAAGCAGGGGACTTCCCTGGCGGTCCAGTGGTTAAGACTCTGTGCTTCCACTGCAGGGGGTGTGGGTTTGATCCCTGGTCGGGGAACTAAGATCCCACATGCCGTGCGAATAAATAAATAAACAGCAGAATACAAACCAGGATCCTTGAACAACCCTAATGGAACAAAATCCAGTGAAAAAGAATAGAGGAACAGGTGACCTTGGGCCCTCTAGGTACTGCCACCAACCTTTAAACAAAATCCATTGTGCACAGGCTGGGCACTGGATGGAGGGAGAAACTACTTGTTTCCTCTGGATTATAAACAAGAAGTTTATAACCTAGGGCAGAGAATAGTGCAAAATGGCAGGTGCTGTGTAGCGTTACCTACTGAATGCTAGGAGAGAAGAGAGGGAATGGATGGCTTTGGCCAGAAATGGAATTTAGCTTGGGCTCCCTGGCAGCCAAAGGAATAGGTGAAATGGGTGGAGTGACGTGACTCTCGTCGCTCGAAGAAAAAGACTGATTTTAAAAATGGCACTGGGCTTCCCTGGTGGCGCAGCGGTTAAGAGCCCGCCTGCCGATGCAGGGGACACGGGTTCGTGCCCCGGTCCGGGAAGATCCCACGTGCCGTGGAGCGGCTGGGCCCGTGAGCCGTGGCCGCTGAGCCTGCGCGTCCGGTGCCTGTGCTCCGCAACGGGAGAGGCCACGACAGTGAGAGGACCGCGTACCGCAAGAAAAAATAATAATAAAAATAAAAAATAGAAATGGCACGGACTGATGGGGTCACTGAACTAATCCAGTCGTCTGCTTGGAAAAGAATACATTTTCCACAATGACTTTGAGAGTTGCCCATGGTAAATCAGTAAGCAAAAGAGCAAGCTGGAGACCACTATGTACACAGCATCCCCCTTTTTGTAAAGAAAGTACAAAATAAAAAGCCTTGAACCAAGACTGGAAACTTCTGGATACTATTCCCCAGTCTGACAACAGTGGTTCTCCCTGCAAGATGTGGAGCCATGAGAGGGAAATGGGTACTCTTTGTTCGCGTTCATTTCTGCTGGTTGGGTTTGTCAAAACAAGCATCTATCCTTTCTTCCTAATTAAAAAGGGGGGTGTACTTGAATATACATATAAGAGGAAGAAAGCTTCCCCCAGGAGATTTCTCAAGGTGGAGGCTGGGTTAGGCATCGGTGAGCCATCCCGAGAAAAGCTTCAGGTTCCCCCCCACGGCCAAGGGCGCATTACCCCCAACAAAGGCAGTCCGCCTGCCCCTGCTATAATCAGGGAGGCTCAGGAAGGACAGCCCTGACCGGCACAAGCGGGCTCCAGCGAGCCACTTCCACACCGCTGTTCGTTTTGTTTTTGAAATTAAAAAACAAAAACCAACAGACAAGTGGAAGAGACAGCAAGTGGCCGCTGCCCGTCTCCTCGGGATCCTTGAGGGATCCGGTCCCCTTCTCTGTCCCCGAGGCCTGAGGGGCAAATCAAGGCCTGCAGCGGTGGTCATGCAGGACAGAGGGCTTTAAGTTAATAGCAATTAAGGAGAGTTTCCTGCGATAAACGCCTCAATCTTCACTGAAATCTTACGCTCTCAGCTTTATGACCGGCTCAGGCCGGAGCTTCGCAGACCAAATCATGTCAGAGGTCACCCTGTCACTTTTTACAGATCTGGCCAGAGAGGAGGGTCCTTCATTATCAGATATAACCGGTGGTCCCAGCAGGACGGAGCCTGTGGGACGATCTGCTGACCTCACGCTCAGAAACGGCCAGTCCTGGCTAGCTGCCCGGCCCTGGTGGGACCATCGGCAAACTACTTCCTGGGCCTCTGTCTCCTTGTCAATAAACGGGACGATAATTGCTGCTGGGGGCGGAGTGGGGGGTGGCCACGATGTGAGACAGCCCGTTAAACGATTAGGAAAAAACATAACGTACCGAGTAATAAAAAAAAAAAATAGTTAAAAGAGCTTGGACAGTGGCGTCGGGCCAATCTGGATTTAAACCTGACTCCCGTCACTCTCTTGACAACCTTCATGTATTCATTCAACTAACTGCTGAGCCTCAGTTCCCTCACCTGTAAAATGGGCACAAACAGGAACACTGACCTTGAAGCACACGGAAGGCAATCGGGCAATGATCTCTGAGAGCCCTGTTTAAAACTGCAATTACCCAACAGCAAGGACCTACTGTATAACACAAGGAACGACATTCGATACCTTGTAATAACCTATAAGGGACAAGAATCTGAAAAAGAATATATATATGTATAAAACTGTGGACTTCCCTGGTGGCGCAGTGGTTAAGAATCCGCCTGCCAATGCAGGGGACGTGGGTTCGAGCCCGGGTCCGGGAAGATCCCACATGCCGCGGAACAACTAAGCCCGTGCGCCACAACTACTGAGCCTGCGCTCTAGAGCCCGCGAGCCACAACTACTGAAGCCCGTGCACCTAGAGCCCGTGCTCCGCAACAAGAGAAGCCACCGCAATGAGAAGCCCGCGCACCGCAACGAAGAGTAGCCCCCGCTCGCCACAACTAGAGAAAGCCCACGCGCAGCAACGAAGACCCAACACAGACAAAAATAAATTTATAAAAACAAAAAAACTGAATCACTGTGCTGTACACCTGAAACTAACCCAGCGTTGTAAGTCAACTGTAGTTCGATAAAAAATAAATTAAAAAACCACTGCAGTTACTTCCTCTACTTACTTCTCTTTTCTCCAAAACACCTATTGCCATCCCGCTGATTTGTTTATTTTATCGTCTGCTCCCTCCCCCACCCCCCATGAAAGCTCCACGGAGGGCGGGGATTTCTGACTCTCATTCTCTGCTCTCTCCCAGAGCCTAGTACAGCATGTGGCACACAGTAGGTGCTCAGTACGTTTGCCAAACGTGGAAAATGTGAGCCAGTCAATGTCAGTGCCTCTGATCGGGCACGTACTAGACAGTCACGAAACTGATCTGTAGCGAGGTAAATTTATATATTTAATGTACCGTATTTTTTAAAGTTTATTTTAAAGGTTTCTTTCAAAGTTTTAAACTTTGGGTATGAAATGCTGATCTAGGTGTAGGGAAAGAGGGAAGGGGTGAGGAAAGACATAGGAATTTGGTTGCTCTAGTATCTTTTTTTTAAACCGTGACACGCCCCGTGTTTGGGGCAAGTTTAAATCCTCCTCCTACCCTGACACCCTCCCTGCCCCAGGCTGTGGCCGCCTCTGGCTTACTCCTGGCTGCCAGTACCTTCCCTGTCATCCTAGCCCTTGGGCGAAGTTTTTCTCTGTGTTTTTGGAGAACTGGGCTTGGAAGGTACACTGGATGATGGGGGGAGGAGCCTCCGAGGTCCCGGGAAACGCCGCCCTCAAGAGTCTGCCTTGTCAGGGCGGAGATCTGAGCAGAGCATCTGCCCAATGAAGCAGCCGGCCTGGACCTTTCCTCCGGTGAGGACCAGAGTTCGGGTCTTTGGGGACTACCTCTGTCTGCATCAGGGTGGGTGGAAACCAGAAAGCAGGGAGACACGAGGGAGGGTGGGGACAGAGCCTCCAAGAACCAGCCCAGCATATTTTAAGTGGGAAGAGAAGTGCAGCCAAGGCTGGATTCTAGAAAAGATTCTAATTAGTCTGACCCCCCTCTGCCCTCCCACTTCCAATGTTCCTTTCACATAGAGTGAAAAATCGAGGGAAGGGCCAGTCTTTTAAATACGGAATGTTTGGGACAACCCCAGACGTCGGAATATCTGCTGAATCTGGTCTTGGACAGGCATCTGGCACAACTTTCCTGCTTATCGGAACAATTCCCGTTGCAACACCATCTCCTCTGTGGTTTCACTGTTCATTAAAAAATCAGGTTTTACTTTTAACATGCAATAATGGTGGAACCAACCTAATTAGGCACCGAAACCAAAATCTCCCAGAGAAGAGTGTTTTCCTTTTTACCCAATGTAGAGGCTTGAAATCAGATTATTACTGAATCTGTGATAGGTTAAAAGTGAGGTACCAGCTTAAGCGTTTTAATTGGTTTCAGTGACCTTGTGCCAGAAACACAAAGCTCCTTAGGAAGAAAGGACAGCAGAGGAGAAAACAGTTATGATTCGGGATGAAAGACCAGGAACTTCACATGTAGCTTCTTGGCTTAATGCTCAACACACACCTCTCCCCTGTCTCGTCTTCCTCTTCCTTAAAATGGGGACAGAAATATCCGATGATTCCCTCAAATTCCCTCAAAATTCCAAAGGCGCGTATGAGAACATAACGCGCAGGTAACATGCAAGGAACCGAAATCAGTACGTGAGGCCTGATTAGTATTTATGTTTTTAAACTCATCCTGGAAAGTCAGATTTCCTGATGTTAGTTTAAGCAATGCAAGCAGGACCTGCAAAGTCCAAGGTCCAAGGAGGGTCCTCTTCCATCTTCAGCTTAAAAGTGAGCTCGGTCACCCAGCCCCAGCTGATTTCTTTCAGTCAGCAAGGAGGCTCTTTCCACAGGGTCATCGTGTTCCTGAGGGCTCCGTTACAATTCCCCCATGGTTTCTGACCAAACACTCATGCTGCACTGGGGGCTACCAGCTGGCCGGGCCCACCCGCTGTGTCCATCTGAGAACAGCACACGCCCCGGTCAGCGGGTAGCAGCTCCCGTTACTAGATGCTCCTTATTAGGCTGGGTTGCATGAAAATGTCATTTTTGTCGGTCAAAAGCAGTTGGCTGTTGGCAGTATCACACGGTTCCTACAAATGTGTACCAGGTGCCGAAAGAAGCGCCTTATGGTTCCTGAACGATGGTTCAGTGCCTAGCTCCACAGCTTCCTCGGTGGCCTTCAGCCACTAGCTCCTCTCGGCCTCAGTTTCCTCATCTGTAAAGGGGCACCGATGTCACGGGGAGGGGGAGGAGATGAAGCAGGAGAGACAGGGTTCCTAATGCACAGGTGCACCGTGAGGGCCACAAGTGGCCGCTACGATCGCCTCCTGCGAGCCCATGATGCGCCCCAGACGAGGGGACGCGGACCCTGACTCGCCCACATCTGCGGCCGAGGCAGGCAGCCCCCTTCAGAACTCTCCCTGCTAGCGCGGCTCCCACCTCCGGCTCCAAAGAAGCCCAAACACGAGGCTCCTGGGTACCTTCAGAAGTAACTTAAGCTTGTGGTTTTACACAAGGATTAAAGGTGAGTTCCCAGGAACAGGAGGCTGTGGTTGCCAGTTATAAAACCATCTTGTGTAGTGAACACTGGGTTCTAGGGGAGGCCGAGCCCTCACTGAACTGAGGATCTCGCGTGCCTCGTTTTTTCGTTTTTAAATTTTATTGGAGTATAGTTGATTTACAGTGTTGTGTTAGTTTCAGGTGTGCAGTGAAGTGATTCGGTTATACGTATACATATATCCATTCTTTTTCAGATTCTTTTCCCATATTGGTTATCACAGAATATTGAGTAGCGTTCCCTGTGCTCTACAGTAGGTCCTCTTTGGTTATCTTTCTTCCTTTTTTTTAAACATCTTTATTGGAATATAATTGCTTTACAATGTTGTGTCAGTGTCTGCTGTATAACGAAGTGGATCAGCTATACGTATACATATATCCCCATATCCCCTCCCTCTTGCGTCTCCCTCCCACCCTCCCTATGCCACCCCTCTAGGTGGTCACGAAGCACCAAGCTGATCTCCCTGTGCTATGCGGCTGCTTCCCACTAGCTATCTGTTTTACATTTGGTAGTGTATATATGTCCATGCCACTCTCTCACTTCGTCCCAGCTTACCCTTCCCCCTCCCCATGCCCTCAACTCCATTCTCTACGTCTGCATCTTTATTCGTGTCCCGCCCCTAGGTTCTTCAGAACCTTTGTTTTACTTTTTTAGTTTTTAGATTCCATATATGTGTTAGCATACGGTATTTGTTTTTCCCTTTCTGACTTAACTTCACTCTGTATGACAGACTCTATGTCCATCCATCGGGTGCCTCCTAAATTGCATTTCATCGTGTTTTTGGACAAGGCTGTCTTTTCCCCCGTAGCCCAATTTGTCTGCAGTGTTTTCATTTTCAACGGCTATATATTTTGGTGACTTCAACACTTGAACTCTGATTTGCACAATAAAACAAAAACAATCCCTCCCGAGGGACCTGGTTTGTCCCTTGGACTCAAGCGAGCTTTTGAGGGCACACAATGACCTCCTCCACAAACTAACAAACAAACAAACAAATCAGGCCTCGTTGAGGCTCTCCTGCCAACAGAGGCACCGTACACAGCGCCAGGCCTCCCAGCCGGGGCCCATCCTCCGCTCCTTCACCTGGATGGTGCAGGGCAGGCGGCCGCGTGAGCTCGGACAAGCGTCTCGCGTGTCCCTCTCCTCTTCTCCTGGCGACTCTGGGTCCCGCACCCCGAGACAGGATGGGCTGCGAGAGCCTTCCCTCCCCGTGGTAGCCCATCCCCCAGGCCTGCTGCTTTCTGAGCCCTGTCCCTTTCACTCACCCCACTGTCAATTTGCAAAAAGTGATACGACAGGCAGGAAAGAGATGGAAACTTTTTTTAAAAAAATAATTGTTTTAAATCCTACTGTTCCGTAAACCAGGAAGTTGTATGGGTCTAAGAGCAAATTAACCGAACTCTCCCTCCCCCGCCTCAACCACCACCAAAGGCTCCATAAGTGCAAGGCAGGGTCTGCCAAATTTGGGTGGAGACCGACTCTGGCCTGGGGCCTCCTGGCTGCTTCAAGGCCGAAGGGGATGGAACGTTGGGCTGGTCACTTCTGCTGAGTGACCGGGCTGAGGAAGCCCCCCGCAAGGAGCAGAACGCTCACCTCTGCCCCCTCCCCAGCTCAATCCACCCTTTTAAGCAAGAACCACCAGGTGGGAAAGAGGCGGGAATGCTAGGAGTTTTCTCGAGGGGGTCCCCTAAAACAAGAAGGACCCATCCTGTCCTGTGAAGGCTTTGCACAATCGCTAAAAGCAGACGAGGGGCCTCTGAGCCCGTGTGCTGCCTCCTCCGGGGAGCGGGGTCCAGCCCACACCCAGCAGCCCCTGCCCTGCTCACCCCTCAGGCCTGAGGGACCCTCAGAACATCCTCCCAGGCAGGGAGCAATGAAAAGGCTGAGAAGCAGCTGGGTCATCTGTTTTGGATTAAAATGAAAAGAAATCAGATTTTTAGGGAGAAAAACAAGAAGAAAAGAGATAAGCAGGGAGCTCAGAGTGCAGGGCGGGAGGAGGCCCTGACCCACTGGCTGGTGGATTACCCGAGTCCATTTTCCCCTGACCCTGCCATGGATGCCACCGCTGCGGCCACATTAGCAGAAATCCACGTCTGGTACAGGCATCTCAGCCCCCGGGGGCTTCGTCAGGGATACGGTCCTGCAAGGAGGGGTGGGAGGCTGGATCCTGCAAGCCTGGTGCCAGCTCATGGGGTTTTAAAAAAACCTGAAAGCCCCAGGGAGGCGGTCGCCGCGGGTCCAGCGGGCGGTTAACTGTGCAAACATCATCCGACTTGGTCACCAGGCCAGTAACAGGAGACGTTGGCCTCCAAGTTTGACCTTTCACCCCCTCTTTACTAAATAGGCCTAATTATTGCATTTGTCTGTCATTCGAGCCATAAATGATCCATTCAGGTCATGGTGGGGAGGCCTCGATTTTCGGCCCCTGTCTGGAGAGCTCCACTAATTGTATCCTTCAGAGGAAGTGTGGTGGGAAGCTGGAGCCGTCCCCGAGTTTCCGGGGAGGGAACTCTTCCTGCTACAGTGGAAGGGATGTCACCAAGCCTTGAACATAATCCCAGCAAAGCCCTGGGCTTTCGGCTCTGCTTCTCAGGGAAGCTGGGCCCTTCCTTTTTTGGGTCCCTGGGTTGATTCCAGATCTGAATGGGCGAGAGACATCCCTCTCTGCAGCCCGGCCAACTGCACATTGTCTACCCGCTGGCCCTGGTGTTTGCCAACGCCCCTGGGCCCCCGCTTCCTTCTGTACCGCAGAGACTACATTTCCCAGCCTTGTGGCGGTTAGGTGGCCTTAGGACTGAGTTCAGGCCAGTGTGAGCAGGGGTGGTGTGTGCCCTCTCTAGGCCTGGCCCATGAAGACCTCCTGTGTCCAGTTCTCACTGTCTTTCCCCACCTGCTGCCTCTCAGCACCTGGAGGAGGGGGACCCCCCCCAAGGCAGAAGAAGCCTGGGTTTCTAAGTGACCTGGTGGAGCAGACATCCACAGGAGCCCATCCGACCCCTCAACCGTGTTGCACTGTGATGTGAGCACAAAATAACATTTATTTTATTAAAATCTCCGAGACTCAGAGTTTGTTCATTTCAGCACTTAGCCTACCCTGATTACTGCACTTACTAACAGAACCCCATGTTTATCCCAGAAGACAATGTGCTCAGTGAAGAGACTGCAGTTGGCCAGCCTCCCTTGCAGCTAGGGTTGGCTAATGAAATGTAAGTGAATATTTTTGGGCAGGGAATCTGGGAAAGCTCCTCGAGAAATAAAAAGACACATAGTACCTTCCCCTTTTCCTTCTTGCTTCCTGGAAGGCACACATGATGGCTGGTGCTCTAGCAAGCATTTTTGAACCAGGAGGTACTAAGGTTGGTAGAGCACAAGATAAAAAGAAGCTGAATCCCTGACGACTGTGGAGCCACAGTCTCGACCCTGGGTTCCCTATTTCCAAACATGTTTTACGAAAGAGAAAAATAAGCCCTTGTATGCTACGACCACTATTATTTTGGGTTTTCTATAAACGTATCTACACTAATCCTAACACCTCCGTTCCTGACCTATAAGAACGTAGGAATCCTGCAAAGGTTGGGTGAAGTAATACTCAGGAGTCAAATACAACCTATGCAATCTGGACAGAGCTGAGTCACATGATCACGCTGGGGTATAATTACTTGTTCACAGTAGGAAGTTGCTTCACTGCTTCCTGACTCTCACTTTCTTCTGTGAAACGGACATAAAAATGCCAGCATGAGACATACATGAGACAGAGGGGCCTCCTACTTGTCTGGACTCCCAGCTCCTCCTTCCTCTCTCTTCTCCACTCCGTGCTCTCCCCACAGCCTGTCTCTGCCCCCCGAGATGTCCCCCCACATTCTCAGACATTCACGGCACGTGACTGGAACAACCCGATTCCCTGTGTCACAGCTGTTCCACGCTCTGGCCACTAAGTAATCACGGCACCTCCAGAGACTCCACCTTTCGTGGAAGAGCCTCTCTGGCGAGGGTAGGTTTCAGAGTGAACCGTCCTTGACTCTCCTGCCACCACCTCAGAGGTATAAACAAAGTGAAGGTGCTGACAACAGGCCTTTTAACCTACCTTCTCCTTAGCAGGAGTCGAGGCTGCCTAGGTGACAGGAATTCATGAAAGCAAAGATTTCAGGGAGTTGACATTTGTACACAATCACATGCTGACATTTAACGGTGCAACTGCCCTTCTTTATCCTTTGTGGACTGTCAGTAGAACCCCCTGTGGCAGGAAGAAAAATCCAGGACTCTCTTGGAGTCTGGGCCGCCGGGTACGGTCGTACAGGTTGTTCACTGCACAAGGTACGTAGACAAGGGGGCAAGTGGCTAGCCCACACCGCACTCATAAGCCTTGCACATGGCTTGGGCTATATTTACCAGGGTAAAAAGCATCTTTTTCTAATTTGCACACAGATACTTTATGGGCTAGTGGCAGACGGCTGAGATCATCCACCGATTAAAACCTCTGTCTTTGTGTAGCTTCTACCTCTTTTTGCTCATCAAGGCTTCCAAACGCACAAAAAGCACTGAAAGCACATCCTGGTTTGAGGGTTTGAGGCGCTCCCCGGAGATTAAGCGTTCTTACTCTAGTGCGTTATCCTGACTTAGGACGGCCTTAATCCTCCATTCTCCAAGTTAAACGACTATCTTGCAACAATAGATGTCCATCAGCTGGGCTTTACTTGCAGAATTGGAGGAAGGTAATTGGTGAGGCTGAGGTGAACCGTGGGAAATTAGCACGCTTTCTCAGACTGACAACCACGTGCTGGGTTACCTGCACAGGTCCAAGAAATCTGTCCGGGCCCATCTTATCTTTCAGTCCTGCCAACTGCTGGCCCTCAAGTGCTGTTTCCAGAGAAGAGCCCCTTACAGTTTACGTTGAAGCAGACGCATGAAAATATGGATGGTACCTGAGTACAAACCAGAGGATTTAAGTGCTGGTTATGGTGGATGCAAGTACGGGGAAAAAAGGAAGTGAAATTTGCAGAGGGAGAACAGCTATAGCCTAGAGCATCTCATGTGACAGACATAAGGAAGTGCTCGATGAAGAAGGGGGACACGTCAAAGTCAACCTAAAGGGACTCCCGCTGACCAAGTCTAGGACGATTGGAGCAACAGAACAAATACTGAGAATCATGGGTTACAACCCGGAGAACAGAATGAGAATTCATGAATCCATATTGATAAAATACAGTAAGTCCTCCCCACACGAACGAGTTCCGTTCCGAGAGCGCGTTCGTAAGTCCAATTTGATCGTAAGTCCAACAAAGTTAGCCTAGGGACCCAACTCACACAATCGGCTGTACAGTCCTGAGCTGTGATAGGTTTATAATACTTTCCACACAGATAATACTTAAAAAACAAACACAAAAAATAAAGAAAACATTTTAAATCTTACAGGACAGTACTTCGAGAGGTACAGCAGTACCGGCTCATCACTGCTGCATTTACGCTGGCTTCTGGACATCCTGGGCTTGAAATAAAGATTCTGTACTGCGGTACTCTATACAGTTCTGTAAAGTACACGAAAGCACAGCCACTGGTAGAGGATGTGTGCATGTGACGACGTACGTCAGACACGTGAACTAACTCACGTGACTGGACGTGCACAAGCACGTTCTCACCTTTGAAAGTTTGCAACTTGAAGGTTTGTATGTATATAATTGGGCGAGAAGGAAAAGCTCTTTCTCGTAGTAGAATTGCAATGAAGAACTTTAGAAGCAATGATGGGATAAGATGTCCGTTTCTACTCCCATCACACTTATTTCAGGCAAGAATTACCAATGGGTATTAAACTAGTAAGAGAAAGGATGGTAAGTAAAAGGAATTTTGCATAGTTTCAAAGTAGCTCCTGACAAGACATTTATCAACCACGAAGGGGGAAACAATAACTTTACAGAGGAGAGGCACCACCTTACCCAAGTGTTCAGTTACCATCACCAGTGATGGGACAAATGACATCATGGACCCCTGATATGATGCCCTGGGGATGCAACGTCACTTCTGAAGCATTCCTGCCAAAAATTCATAAACGGAATCTACTCACAAGGAAACATCAGACAAACCCAGGTTGAGAGCCATTCAACAAAATAACGGGCCTTTCCTCTTCAAAAACATCACAATCATGAAAGACTAAAAAAGACACTGAGGAATGTTCCAGAATAAAGGAGGCTAAAGAGACAGGACAACGGAATGGAACCTGTGGTCCTGGATTAGATTTTGAACCAATCAAAGGGAGAGAGATCTATCTCTCCCTCACTCTGGCTATAAAGGACACTCATAGGGCCATTGGTGACATTTGAATAAGCTCTCTAAAGTAGATGAAATTACCGTATCAGGGATGAATTCCTCATTTTGATACCCTTACTGTGGTTATGTAACAAAGTGTCCCTGTTTTGAGGAAATATATGCTGGAATATCCAGAGGGAAGGTGACACCACGTCTGCTAGACGTGACAAAGCAGGTATGATAAGATGTTAGCCTTTGCGGAACCTGCGTACAAAGTTTACAAGAATTCTTTTACTCCTTTTGTAACTTTTCTGAAGGTCCAAAGTTATTTCAAAACAAAGTGTCTCAAAAGTAAATAAATAAATGATTTTGCATAACACACACACACACACACACACACACACACACACACACACACACACACACACGCCCTCCTCCCAGCTGGCCCCAGCACATTCCCCGCCCGCTCCTGGGGGCCAGTCGTGGACACCCTCACTCGCCCCGGCACTCTTTAGTGAGTTTTTCCACTTTGGGTGACCTGTCCCCCACCCAATAGGACTTACACATTTTGGTGTCTCTGCACAGACTAACGCTCGGGGCACGTACAACATTCATTCCTTGATTTGAAAAGGTTCCAGTCGTCAGTGAGGCCAGGCCAGTTATCTCGAGATAACAAACGTGTGTCCACAGCAAGAGGGAAACAGCAACAAGGAACGTGGTGAGTGGAGTGAGTTAGACGTCAAACTTCAGAGCTGCGACCTTGGGTGGTCCCTCACCCTTTCCTAGCTTGTGGGCGCTGAGTGGGTTCACAGGCGCAAAGCTTCTCCGTTTCCGTGTGTGTCCGCGGGGATGCTCACATCCATTCCTGAGGCCGCTGTGAGGATTTCAGAAGATGCGTGATGCAAAAACGCCTGGCCCAGTGTTCATCGTAAGGTATAGCCGCCCCCGGAGGAATTGCTATTACAATTCAAGTGAAACAAAATGCAAAAGGTTCCCGCTTCTGAATTTCTCACACTTGTCTGGCCTCACCAGCGTACCCCAGCATAACTGTCTGCACGACGTTTACTCCAATTCTTTTCTCCAAACAACCTCTCCGGGTCCCTGAAAACAGAATTTGACCAAGTTGGTCTCATGATTCGTGGCCCGAGAATTGGCCATAGGGCCATCTTAGATGGTTAGGTTACCGTAATTCTCTGAATAGCCATTGACAAACTCAGGGTTGTTAACTTATTCAACCAGATACTGAGGCCCCAGAGCTGCCGACTGCCCTGTGTGCTGAGGAGACTGCTTTCCAGCAACAGTTCTGAACAGTCGACCGGGGACATGTCCAAAGCTGCGGATGATCTCAGGTAATTGGATTTGGAAGATGACTTGCTAGCCTTGGCATTGAGAATGGAGTCCTGGAGGATTCCCTCATCCGTATGGAAATGGCCCAGAGGTTTCCCCAGTGACCAGATTCCTGGCATAGTCAAGCAGCTGTGAGATGTCTATGGCACAAGACCTCTCCCGACATCACCCTGCAAAGAAGATGCCGTAATGCTTTGGGGGGGGGGGGGGAAGAACAGATCATAGGGCATTTGGCTCCGTTTCTAGCGTCTGTTTTCTTTTTGGCTAAGTTGAGAAGATGGAAGGGAACGTATGAAGTATCTTTGCTGGACAACGTGTTGCAGAGACAAAGAGATGGGGGCTTTTCACGAATAACAGCTATCTTCAAGGGACAGGACAACTCCGCCCTAGGGTAAGAAAACGGAAACGTCTCCGACCCCAGCAGACTCTGTGCTTGGCACTCTATAAATACCGTCTCTTTTAATGCTCTCACCAGCCCTGCAGGTAAGGGGGCAGAGACTCGACTCTGTTTAAACTAGTTAACTTTGCCAGGGCCACACAGCCCATGGGGATCCCAGGCAGGACTTAATCCCGGTCTCTCTGAAGCCAGTCTGCTGCCCCCTTTATTTCTGGGGAAACCCCGTCCTAGGGAGAGTCACCCAGCAGCCTCCACACCCACCCACGACCCCCGCTTTGAGGGTCCTTTTTGTCAGAAAGAAGAACTCCAAAACAAGTACCAAAACACAGGTCGACCATCCCTGTGAACTCTGACCCCGTGTGAGTCACTCTGCTCTCGTGTTTCAGTGACTCAGCCCAGCCTGGAGCAAAGGACCACGTCAGAGAAAGCTGTGTCCCCACGGAAACCGCTCCCTCCCTCAGAACTGACGTTCCAAAGCATTTCTTGGACACTGAATCAGCAACAAAAAGTTTCCAGGCAGATGACCCTCAATTCAAACCAAGTCAGAAGATCCTCAAAATAGTAACTGGGGCTCTCCTGGCTTCGAGGGGGTTTGTCAGGGAAAGAAGGTGGCAGCCCGTGTTCCCTCCCTGGTTGTAGGAACGTGTCTGGAGCCTCAGCTGGGCTGCGGGCTGGAGCGGTGGACACCGTGTGCACAGCTCCTGCCCTTGGGAAGCGTCCCCCCGAAGGAGCTAAAGTGAGAAAGCCTTTAGCTGAAATGTTTTGGTTTTACAGATGCGATGTTTGCCAGGCAAAGTGTGTGTGTAGTTTATCTACTCTTCATAATCAAGTTCTATACTGTGATGTAGAATCTCAGTTTCTCCTAATTCTCCCTAGGAGACGAGGATGTGATGGACAAGGGTTGGTGTGCGACTGTCTCTGTAAGTCGACTAGGTTACAACTCATCCACTGGGAGACAAGGTCTCTTGCCTAACCCACCTGACCTCGACCTTATACACCCCACGTCCACACTCTGTGCCTCCCTCCCCCGTATTCTTTGGTAACAGATCCCTGACTTTCTTCAGGTGTCGGGCTGCCATACCCTTCCAGAGACCTGGCCCCTCTCTAGCTCTGACTAGTCTGACCCAATCGGGCTCATCCCATCGGCGTCAGGCCTTGCTGTCCACGTGGCCCCTCTCTCCAAGCTCCGCACCTCCCTCGTTCATGCCCCGAGGCAGCGACAGCACCCGCGGTGCCACCCCCGGGCACTACTCATTACAGTCTCTACACCTTGTCCTCAACTTCGCAGGCAGTCCTTTTGTCCGACTCCCCTCAAACTTCTTAATCTGACTCAGCCGTTGTCCCGTTTCCTCCCAGAAGCCTAGCAACGCCCTCTCCCTCCAACTTGTTAATTGCAGAATGGTACAAAATTACCGTATCCACCTCCAGGAAGATCATATTTGCAGTCGAGCTCGCAAAACCTCAAATCTACGTGAAGCTGGCATCATTTCGGGATAATCGCGCCTGGGTCAGGGGACCTGGATGGAGGGCTGGGCAGGGGGAGGCCTGAATGCTTACTGTATTGGAAGTCTTCCAGGAGAGGCCGTCCAACTTCATCCCAGGGCGAGCAGTTGCCTGGAGACTGGTGGGCTGAGGAGGCGTCCCTTGTGCTCCACGCCCTTGGGCAAATCCCTTGATCTCTGGCGTTTTTTCACTTCCTTTGAAGGAGCTGAGGTGCTTTGGAACCCTCACTAATTAAAATAACAGTAGGGCTTCCCTGGTGGCGCAGTGGTTGAGAGTCCGCCTGCCAGTGCGGGGGACGTGGGTCCGCGCCCCGGTCCAGGAAGATCCCACATGCCGCGGAGCGGCTGGGCCCGTGAGCCATGGCCGCTGAGCCTGCGCGTCCGGAGCCTGTGCTCCGCAACGGGAGGGGCCACAACAGTGAGAGGCACGCGTACCGCAAAAAAAAAAAAAAAAAAAAAAAAATAACAGTAGAACCCTTTGCCAAAGCAAGTTCCACATCCATCCTGGGTGCTCTGCCCAGCGGGAGAGCGTGTTTGATAAGGTGTTTCCTGGAGGTGTTTGTGAAGTTCCTCACAAGCCACCGACCCGTCCTCCTCCGGCCGTGCACAGCGGGGGAAAGAATTCCACATGGACCCTATTTTTGTACTATTCTCCCCCACATAGAATGGCTAGATTCTGTCCAGCTTGTGTTCCAGTGGTTTTACCTTCTGGAGGGCCCCTGTCTGCAAGGGAAGGATTTCCCTCCCCTCCTGTTTCTTCAGATCCCCGTGCACGGCAAGGCCGGCTTGGTAGGAAGACACGTGGCCAAGGTCTCCCAGAGTCTTAGCTGTCCGGCCGGGGGTCTCACTTCAGTCCCCTCCGCTCCCCCTGGACCAGACAGGACGTGGCCCAGAGACTCACCAGAGGTTGTCTGCTCCCTGGTTTTGCTCAGCAGAGATGCCCCTTGAACCTGCTTCCCCAGAGCACGTAGGATCTGCTGGGAGACAGCGTGGGGCTCCTGGGGGGATGCGGGTGCCCACTCCCCTCACGCCGAGGGCGCCAGGGTAGGAATAGGGGGCCTTGGGAACCACCCGGGGCTGCCCTCAGGCCTCCGATCTGCCCCTAACTAGCTGTGAATTTGGGGCACATCTTGCCGTGTGGGAAATGACTGGGCTGCCTGATTAAATGCAAGACACCCAGGTCAATTTGAATTGCAGCTAAACAATGATTTTTTTTTTTTTTTTAGTATAGCATTGGACGTACTTTTATAAAAGATGGTCTGTTGTTGATCTAAAATTCAAAGTTACCTGGGCACCCTGTATTTTTATGGGCTGCGTCTGGCAGCCCTCACTGTGCATTAAACAGCTGGCACACCGGGCACTCAGCGAAGAGTTCCCTTTACTGTATTTATTCACTCAATAGATATGCATCGTGAGTCTGCTACGGGCCAGGGCCTGGGGACACAGCAGGGAATGAACAGTATCTGTTTCCTGGGGCTGCTGTAACAAATACCACGGATTTAGTGGCTTACACGGCGCACACGAGCTCTCTTACAGCTCTGCAGGTCAGAAGTCCAGCAGGGGGCTCACGGGGCTAAAACCAAGGTGTTGGCGCGGCTGGGGCCTTCTGGAGTCTCTCGGGGAGAATCTGTTTCCTTGCTTCTCCCTGATTTTGTTTGGTTATTTATTTTAAATTTATTTAGTTTTGGCTGCGATGGATCTTCGTTGCCGTGCACGGGCTTTCTCTAGTTGCGGCGAGTGGGGGCTACTCTGTTGCGGTGCGTGGGCTGTAGGCGTGCAGCCTCAGTAGCTGTGGCACGCAGGCTCAGTAGTCGTGGCTCGCAGGCTCTAGAGCGCAGGCTCAGTAGCTGTGGCGCACGGGCTTAGTTGCTCCGCGGCATGTGGGATCTTCCCGGACCAGGGCTCGAACCCGTGTCCCCTGCGTTGGCAGGCGGATTCTTAATCACTGTGCCCCCAGGGAAGCCCTCTCCCTGAATTTAGAGGCACCTGCATTCCTTGGCCTGTGGCCCCTTCCTCCATATTCGAAGCCAGAATATGTCGAGAGTCGAGTCACCACGCTGCCTCTTTGGTTCCCAGTTCTGCCTCCCCAACCACTTTCAAGGACCCTGTCCACCAAATGATCCAGGATAATCTTCCACCTTCTGTTTCATCTGTGACCCTAACTGCCCTTTGCCATGGGGGGGGGGGGGCAACATTTTCACAGGTTCTGGGGGTTAGTTCCTGGTATCTATGGGGGGCCCTCACTCTACTCACACGGTCTCTGACCTCATGGAGTTCACAGTCCAGGGTGGGAGAGAGGCAGACAAGAAACCAGTAAACAAATATTATTCCTGCTCCTATATATGTCCCTCCTGTCAACCCGGGGACCTCAGACACAAACCGAGTCAAAATCTGAACTCAAGACACAGACCAAATAAGGACAAGCAACTCTCAAAACAATGCACCACTCTGGGAACTTGGCTGTATCTACAGAAGCTGAGTACAGGCCTAGCCTGTGACCCAGAGATTCCACATTTAGGCAAATTCCCAAGAAAAACGTGTGTGTATGGCCACCGAAACACAAGTACCGACTACTTAGGCAGCATTACTTCTAATAGGCAATGACTAGAAGCTACCTGAATGCCTTTCAGCAGATGAATGAACAGATAATTATGGAGCAGTTATACATGGATTACCACGCAAGCGGATAATGAACCTTGCCGCGTACAGCCCCGTGGGTGAATCTCACCCATGTCACGCTGAGCTGAAGACGTCCACACCAACACCGCCTACTCAAACAGGTGACCCGGATCTGTGCTCGTGTGGGTGTCGGGCTGTGCCGACCTGCCTGGGCCCACTTCTTGCCGAGTGTCCTCAGGTTGTGGTGGCTGAAAGAGGGACGTGCACTTGACCTGGAAGGGAAAGCAGGAGCGTCACCCCGCCCCCGGCCGCCCCGGACACCAGAGGCTGCCGTAGTGAGAGAGGCGATGGGGGTGGCGGACGGCGGGTCGCACCTGCCCTTGTCCCCCGCTCCTTCCCACCCGCCGGCCTCGCTGACCACCAGTGACCCCTGGACCCTCCGTTGCAGGAGCAACTCTCTTCCACAGTGGAACTGGGTTCCAATCTGGCAAGCCACGCGCGAGCCTGCTTGCCAGGGTCCCCCGCAAAGCGCGCTCCAAGGCGCCGCTGCTTCTGGAACGCTGGGGCGGGACGCGGCTCTGACCCTCCCCAGCTCCTCCCACAGTCATGCCCAGTCCAGTCCCTGTAATAAATCTGCGCGTCCGCATCATTCAGGGTGGCTTTGCCTCCCTGGCCAATGCAGGCCTGATAAGACTTATCAGGAGTGGGGATGTGAGGAGGGGGGCGCTGGGGGCTTCAGGGGCTGGCTCCAAATGGCCTGTGTTTACTTCTCAAAAATTCACCACGCTGCATGCCGATGATATGGAGATTTCAATACGTACTTTCTAAAAGGGTGTTTTTTAAGTTTTGTGACCACGGGTATTTTCTAACCCGACGCTTATGAAGTTCCCAAAGCAGAGGCAGCGAGCTCACAGGTTCACTGGGGCTCTGCCAGGCTCCTGGGTGCAGAGAGCAGTGGGGTTGCCTTATCTCCTCCTGTGAATTCCCAGGGCCTGGCCGGCCCCAGCCCCGGCTCAGGGACGGTCACTCAGCGGCAGTGGACATGCAGCCTCTGGGAACGGGGACCCGGGAGGGTCTGGGAGGAGGGATGTAGGAGTTCCTTCTCTCCTGGAGCTGTCTCTGCAGGGCAGGGGCGAGAGCCCCAGTGAGCCCCCTCTACATGTTAATAGTCTCTTATCTCGGGCCACTGCCCCGGGGAACTGACCGCACTCGTAAACCTCCCAGGGCCGTTTTATGTGCTTTTCCCACCAGCTCTCACTGCGACCCTGAGAAAGACACTGCACTGGAACAGAGGGGCGGGCGGGGGACGTTCCGACAGACTCTCTGGGTCAGCCAGGGACAGGACCACGCCCCGGGGGTGGCAGCATCCTCCCCAAGAAATGGCTTTTATCCACTCAACAGCCTTGCCGGGTCTCAAGACGCTGCCCAGAAGACGGGTACATCCTTGCCGTCCCCGGGGCTAGGCAGGCGGTACACACGTGGTGGCCCTGAGACGGGAGATCCCCACCACCACTCACAGCCGTTTCCAACACACAGCTTCATCCACAAAGGACTTGCGGACCGCAAACATCCCCTGGGACCTGGGGGTTCTTTAAAAACTCATCCTGAACAGAAGTGGGCCGACCACCTCATCTTTGCAGGGCTTTTTCAAGGAAGGATGAACTGCAGGAAGTTCTCTGAAAACGTCCTTTTGAGCAGTGGCTCTGCTGCCCCTCCCCCAGCCGTGCCCCCTCCTCTTCCCGCCCCCTCGTCTTTCATCCCAGCCCCCTGCCCCCTTGTCACCCTCACAGCACCCCGGCTACAAAGGGAGAGTCTGGGCCCAGCGGCCCGGCCACAGAGGCCTCCCCCAGATGCAGGGAAGAGCCGCAGATGCGAGTCGGGCTGGCCATTCTAGATTCCTCCACAGAAATCCTATCAGTCTTAGAGGGAGTTGCAGCGTGGGGGGCAGGGCCAAACACAGAACTCAGAGAGGAACGTGGGAACGAATGCCCGCCCTCTGGCCAGCTCAGAGCTCTAGAGGTTGTGTGGGCCCGGAGACAGGGCGAGCGCTGGCCGGCAGGGGCGGGATGGATTTGCACCTGTAGAACTTGTACACCTGGGAGGAAACTTTGGCCCTTTGCTCCTGCCACACCTGGAGTGCCAATCGGCTGCCAGGTTTGCTGTAATCTTCCTGCTGGTTTCAAGAGGACGCTGGCCCTCGAGGGCTTACTGCACTCATGCCGCAACATTTAGGAATTCTGGAAGCCTCCTGACATCTCAGTGGAGAGCGCTCGTGGGAAGACAGGAAGAGAAGTGCGAAACCCCGCATCCGCAGAGCCCTCGTGGTGGCGTGCTGATCCCACGGGGACGTCACCGGATCCTCTGCCTGTCACGGGGAACATAAAGCATCGCCCCCGGCCACATCTGCCCCCGGAGTCCACCCGTTCATTTACTCATTCGTTCTCTCACAAGAGGCTGTGGTCCTGAGTGTTCAGCAGGCTGGGTCCCAGGGAATCCCAGTTTCCCAGCTCGCTGCTGGGCGGCCGGGATGCCTTCTCCCTCCTCGCGGTGCCCTTGCTTTTCTCGTCTCTGAGGCGGGGGTGATGCCGGTGCCAGTTCACAAACTCGTGGTGTGGACGAACAGCCCAAGACGTCAAGCTCTGGCACGGCACCTGATCCAGGAGCCCCATGATTGCTGGCTGTTGTCTTCCGGCCTGAGGGGCTGCTCACCTGGGTGTGGCTCACCCAGGCGTCCGAGAACAGTGAGGGTGTGAATGAAACCCCTGCCTACAGTTGGGGTTTCATCCTTCCTGACGCTTGGAAAGGAAGCCCTGGCATTTGCTGGCCCCCGTCCCTTCTCCTCGGGGCCCCCTGCCCTCCTCCCTCGCCTCCCCTCCTGCAGCCAGGCCATTTCTTCCTGTCACCCAGCCCCCTCTGGGCAGCCTGCTTCCCCGACTCTACACAAGCCAGCTGGAGGAACAGGGAGGATCCGAATCGCCCTGCCCAGCAGGAGCCACCTGGCCAAGCATGTGCTTCAGAAACCATGCCCCACGGGAAGGCAGCACTCTTACGTATACAACAGGAACCCTTTTCAACATGCCCACGGCAGTGCTTGGATCTGCTCAGGAGAGAAGGTGCTGGCTGCTCTGATCTTCCAAACTTTGGACATGATTCCTGAGTTTTCCTTGGTGGGTTCTGGGTGGGAACCCATTCACTCATTCATTCTTTTCATTCATTCATTCATTCAGTGGTGGCTGACGTTCTCTACAATTGTGAGCAGGGTGAAAACACAGAGTTTACGACAAACAAACAAAAGCAAAAATACCAAAAATGGTTACTCTGGGGATGGGCTGGAGGAAAGCAGGACACCGGTGTCTCCAGCAAACCATCTCCCAGATGTCCGGCCACAGTGGCCAGAATTCAACCATCCAAGTCACCCTCTGGACTCAGTAAAGGCACATGTGAAAATACGAATGAGATCAGACCAGACAAGGCCTTGGCAATAAGTCGTGGGACGGGCTGAAACGCAAGGGATGCACTGTTCCGTGGACAGGGCGGTGGTTTCACCTCCCTCCACCGGACACCTGCCAAACACCTGGCTCCTGTCTGGGTTCACCTGCCCCTGGGCTCTCCACCAAGGAGGGCCGCGTGCACATCGTCCTTGCCACCAGGGGGCGCAGGGGAGTCCTGTCTCGGCACCTGGAGACCCAGGTTTAGGCTACACTGCCTGTTCTAACTTGGGTTTCATTCCAAACACCTGGAAAACTTATGTTAAAAAGATTTTTTTTTTTTTTTTTTTTTAAAAAGAATCTGCAGATTCCTTAATCCAAGCCCGGGAGACCCTGGAGTGCAGCAGGCACTGGGAAGGTAGGTGTTTTAAAATCAAGAGCCTCGGTTGACTGTGATGTAGCTGGGTCCCTGGACCACCCATCTGCCTTTTACTCACGAGCTCACCCACAAAGGGTCTCAACACTAAAACTCCACAAAGAAAACTAGTCCCACCGTCACTGCGCATCGTGAGGATGAGGAGAACAAAGGAACGAGAAGCCCGGTTAGTCCTTTCTCTGTCTCTCTCTGATCTTCCGGCCGTGCCTGGGGTGCCCTGCTCTACGACACACCGGGGGGCAGGCACCAGGCAGTGCGTGGATGAGAAGAGCCAGCCAGGAAGTTACAGAGGTGCAGAGGCTGCTGGAGAAAGGAGTCATCTCCCTTGTCTGTGGATGCCTGGGGCCTTTTTTTTTTTCTGGGGGGGGCCATTTTAATTTTTTCACTTTTTATGTATTTATCTGTTATTGATCCTTCAGTTCGGCTCTGCGGCACAGGGCTGAGTTCATCACAGCTGCCGGTTTCTGGGCATCACTCTCCTCCCTGGCCTCAGGGCTCCCCTTGCCTGTTTTATTTCTCCAATGCCCTCCATCTGGGTCCCCACTTAGATCCCCTCTCCCCGCACGGGCAACTGTTCCAATGTGTCCCTGTGTCTGTGCGTGCCCTCGTGCAAGGTTCTGTGGGCAACAATTTGCATAAGTGGTCTCGTGTCAAACTTCTCACCACCTTTCTCTTTTCCCCCTCGGCACAGTATGAGGACCCGTCCATGGTGTCGGGTGGACTCAATCTGTGGACCCTAACTGGCGGCCCACACTCTGGCGGGCACCTCCCATGTACTGTCCAGTGTCCCAGGGACGGACTCCTGCGTTCTCACAACCACAGACAACACCTGGACGGACATCTCTGTGCACATCCTGTATGGACTGGATATGTGAGGCTTCGGCAGGGTGCTTACCCAGGATGGGACGAGGCTGGGCCCTGGGATACGTGAACACTGAATTTGACTACTAACTCCTCAGAGTTCTATGCTTCAACCATACGGGGGAAAATCATTAATTTCATAAATGCAAGTGTCCTATGATGCAGTTTGGGGCTCTTAGGCCCCAAACTGCAGAAAAGTAACTTCAGCGTTAGACGCAAGTACATTGTGGACTGTTACTCTGAGAGCATGTAACTTACAACGGGGTTAGGTCCTGATAAACGCATCACAAGTTGAAAACATCGTAAATCATAAGTGCATTTAATACACCTAATCTACCGAACATCACAGCTTCGCCTGGCCCACCTTAAACATGCTCAGGTGGGCAAAATCATGTAACACACGGTCTATTTTATAATGAAGTGTTGACTACCTCATGTAATTTATTGAATACCGTACTGAAAGTGAAAGAATGGTAGTAAGCGTATCGGTTGTTTCTCGTGATCTCAGGGCTGACGGGAAGCCGTGGTGGATGCCGCTGCCCGGTACCACGACAGAGGACCAGACCAAGTATCACTAGCCCAGGAAAAGTTCCAAATCCAAAGCGCAGTTTCTACTGAACGTGTGTCGCTCTCACACCGTCTTAAAGTGGAAAAATCCTAAGTTGAACGACTGTCGGTCAGTGACCGTCTGTACTATGTTTGTTCTTTAAAACTTTTAGCTTTCTTGAGAAGCTTCTGAAATCAAACGTGAAGACACTCTCGGCGTTAGCAAGTGCAGAAGGTGGTTCAGAAACAGTGTGGTCAAAGACGTCTGGGGGTTCTTGGACAAGGTAAAGTTTGGGAACAAATGAAGATAAATCTGAGAGCTACATAGAGGGAGTGAGGGGAAAAGGGGGTCGGCAGGTGGATGTGAGAAGGATACAGAGAAGGAGAGAAAGCTGAAATATTAGCTAGACTGACAGGCAGACGAGCTGACGCTGGTTTTGGCAAATTAGAACACAGAATCACGAGCTTCAAACTCCCTCCTGGGAGCTTTTAGGGATGCGTTTATTAAACGGTGAGAAGACCCGCCAGGCCTCTCCTGAGGAGGGTGGCAGGGGGCACTCAGCAGATGGGACCAAGCTACCAGCTGTCATTTTACAAATGTCGTTTTACAAATGTCACATCCTGGGACCGTTTCCGTAGAGAATAAGATGCCAGGATGAGACAAAGTCGAAACTCCTGGCCTGGTCCGATATCCCCTCATTTCACAGATGTGGAAACTGGAGCTCAGAGAGGTGAAGTGCCTCCCCCAAGGTCACACAGCTATTCAGTGGCAGAGCCAGGCTTAGTTCATCTTCAACGAGAGCCTCTTGAGTGACACACTCAGCCCTAAGTGTGGAAAAGAAGGTTCAGGAAGTGCTCACGGAGCCGTGGGGACAATTCCGCAGGGGCCTGCCTGATTCTCAGCAGCTTGGTTTCACAGATGAAGAAGTGACTCTCCCAAGGCCACAGAGGGAGCCCGCCCAGCCCTCCCCACTCTGCTGCCCGGCTCCCCCAAGAAACGCAGAAAAGCCAAACGTGCACACAGCTGGAGGCTTCGGTTTCCCGGCCAAGTTCATTGTGACATTATAAGATGAAAAGCACAAATGCGGTCTGAGGGGACAGGCTGTTACCACGGTGCCATTCAGCGGGGTTTACGACTTTCCTGGAGCCTCTCGGCCGGGCGATGCCAGAGAGCGAGCCAGAAAAAGAAAATTCTTAGGTGACGTAAATGCAGTCAGGACACTCGCGAGTGGTATGCACTTTTCCTGCCCCGGGAAGGGGTGGGGTGCGGGGCCATCTGGGAGCCAAACAGAGGAGGAGAAAACGAAAAATCCCCTTGCCTGTGGATCCATTTCATCTCACAAGGTCCTCACGCCGTGCACGCCCCTGCTTTTCGGCCACATGCCTGTAACTTAATAAATGCTCCGGGTAATTAGTAGATGGAGGACACCCATTAAATCATTACGGCTGAGATCACCAGAGAGGGCATTAGAGAGTCATGACATTAATTGCCTTATTTTATTTCCAGATAAAAGTTATTTTGGTGGAGCCAGGCTTGCCAGAGAAGAGGTTGATAAGATCAGATGACGTCGTTAACCGCCAGATATCCTATTAGGGCTCTGATGACAGTCCAGACTCCAATGGGCTGCAGGGATTTGTTTCAAGCCAGAGGAAAGGATCAAGATGCCGGAAGACTGGCCTGTGAACGAGGGTGACCATCTGGGCCCGGTTTGCCTGGGACTGTCCTGGTTTCAGCATCCCGTGTGCATCCCAGGAACCTCCTTAAACCTTGGAGAAGCAAGTTGGGCTTCGTAGGCTCTGGGGGCATTGGGTAAAGTGGGTACCTTTCTGATGGTCTAGCCACAGTAATGGCTTTCACTAGAAAGAAAGAAAGAAAAAAACACCTTGTGCTCTTTTCTCCCCAAGAGAGGGATTCTTGGCTCCTTAGCAAACATAGAAGTTGGACTCAGTGCCCAGCCTTGGGTCTCTCTCGGCAGCCAACCCCAAATCTACTTGTAGGCCAAAGGAAAGGGGAGGGGAGAGAGAGAGAGAGAGAGAGAGAGAGAGAGAGAAGGAGAGGGAGAGGGAGAGAGGGAGGGAAATTAGCTGTCCCTGGAGAAATGCGTCTTATTTAGATGCATTTCTAAGGACCAGTCTCTAAGAGAAGGTGTCCATAGGAATTTCGCCCACCAGCCATGATACAGGCCCTGTTATTAGGGGGATGGACATCTATCTACAGGGCGAAGTCATCTCCTCTTTCCTTCCCTGTGTTTGTACAACTCCAGCCAGAATCAGCCAGAATCGGTAGCCCTTTGACTGAAAATGCTTGGCCATTAAGAGGCTGCAGCCCAGGTGAGACAGAAACCAAGAGGGCGTTGCTGGTGGGGACGGCCCCCCAGGTGAGAACCCGCTGCCTCCGTCCCCTCGTCCATAAACGGTTCCTGCTTTGCTCCACATGGCGTCATGGGGACGACGGGATACGGAGGGAAGTTCAAGAGGGTTTGGACGATGGTGTAGCTCATTTGAAACGTAAGAGGTGACATGTGAGGAGGCCCCGTGTCCCGGGTTTTAATGGGCAACACGTGGTTTGGTGGGTTCCAGCCCCGGGTTGCAGAGAATGTAGCTGATGCCCCACAAGGACTTGAGGAATTGTGATTACTGAGACGGGGCTGAGTTAAGAAGACCTGACACTCTCTAATTTTAAAGGCCCGGTTCATCAATTTTATACTATAAACAGCATCACAGGGGCTATCTTTCTACTTTAGACAACTCTGGATCTAGCCTCCTGCTAGGTCAACAACAGAAGTTAATTCTCATTCCTCTCTCTGTCCTTCTCTCCCTCATAAAGCATCTCGCAAGCAGTCATGGGGTACCAGTCATAATGTTGAGGATGGGGATTTAAATATACAAGTGCCTACTATTTGCCAACCAAGCCTAAGCTGTTCAGAGGCGCCATCTCATCTCAACTGCACACCTGTTTTATAGTGTTTTTATTTCACTGCTGTAAAGTATACATAACCTAAAATTTGTCACTTCAGCCTTTTTTTTTTTTTTTTTTTTTTTTTTTTGCGGTACGCGGGCCCCTCGCCGTCGTGGCCTCTCCCGTTGCGGAGCACAGGCTCCGGACGCGCAGGCTCAGCGGCCACGGCTCACGGGCCCAGCCGCTCCGTGGCATGTGGGATCTTCCCGGACCGGGGCACGAACCCGTGTCCCCTGCATCAGCAGGCGGACTCCCAACCACTGCGCCACCAGGGAAGCCCCAGCCATTTTTAAGTGTAAGTTCAGTGCCATTAAGCACATTTACGTGGTTGTGTAGCCATCACCACCCTCCATCTCCAGAAATTTTTCATCTTCCCAAACTGACTCTCTGTCCCCATGAAACACTAACACCCCATCCCCACCACCCCTCCCCCCAGCCCCTGGCACCCGCTGTTCTACTTCCTGTCTCTATGAGTCTGGCTCCTCTAGGGACCTCGTACAAGTGGACTCGTACAGTATTTGTCCTTTTGTGACTGGCTTGTTTCGCTTGGCACAGTGTCCTCAAGGTTCATCTGTGTGGTAGGAGGGGTCAGAATCTCCTCCCTTTTTAATACTGAATAATATTCCCTGTGTGGATGGACCACATTTTGTTTATCTGCTCCCCTGTTGATGGACAGTTGCATTGCTTCTCGTCACCTCCTAGCCCGAGAGCTTTAACAGTTTTAAGAAAACGTTTTTGCCTTTTCCAGGTTTTCTGTTGTGGTGGTGGTCTGCTATTTTGCCCTGAACATGTGAGAGGCCACCCCTCCTGGGATTCCAGGCTGATTTCTGACAACTGTGTGCCCCGTCTTCGCAGAACAACCGAGATTTCTGGGGGTCGAGGCCGAGGTTTGGAGGCTTCTCTGTGGCTGACGAGGGAGGGGGGCACCCGTCCTCATTCCACTCTCCCCAGCCAACCTGGAAGCTCAGAATTCCACAACCTCCCCACCCCTGCCCCAGCAGTCAAGGAAAATGCTGGAATCCAGCCCTCATGGGTCCCAGCTGGAGTCTTCCTGTAGGAGTTCAACAGATCCCAAATCCTCATCTCTTTGACCCGGAAGGAACTGTCTGTTTTGCAGATACTCTTATCCACCAGATACGCCCCCAGGGAAACTCTTCTCTTGCTGTCCTGCTGGGAATGCTTTGATGGCCTTCGCTCTCTGCTTGACCACTCCCAGACTGTGGGCGTTTGGAAGTCTCTCCCAAGATTTTCATTCATACGGGAAAAGCCAGGGATCAGCTCTCCCCTCTGCCCTGCTCCTGGGAGCTGATGTTACACCCCTCCTTCCCAGCATAAACAGAGCTGATCACTTTATACCCTTTGTGTATTGTTTCCTAATATGAATGGAGTGAAACCGCTAACCGGTAGTCATTCAAATTATTGCCTAACGTAAACTGACAACTCGCATTGAAGTGTTTAACTTCAGAAACTGTGAAAATGGTCACAGCTTAGTAATTAACTCACATTTACTTAACCCCGACATTCAGTTTGCTATTATTATTATTTTGAATCAAGGAAATGAGGTTCGTTCTGCTGGATCCGGGTTGGATCTGATCCGTGGCCATTTATTTTCGGCTGACCCGGCCGTGCCCCAGCCTCCAACGCACCCCAGTCGGCCTCCCCAGGACAAGTGTGAAATCAGCGCCACGGGCTCCAACACAGACTGCATCCCCTCCACTGCGCTCTGCAGCCTTGGTGGGCAGGGCTCGGGCCGAGACCAGGGCATGCTTTCAAAAGAAACAGAGAGCTTCTACCTTTTTGCCAGCAATACTGTAGGCAACATTTGTTTTCTATTTTCTTTTTTTTTTTTCATTAAATCACTTTTATAAACTCCTCAAAGTTTCAGTTTATTCAGTGACAATTAGTTTATGACATTTCTGAAGTGGATTTAGATTCGAGTGATAAAATTACAAGCCAAAATTGCAACCATCATGGAAAATCCTGGTTCGTGTTTGGCCTTTGAGACCACAACTGAAAGATTCCGGGTTAATGCCAAGGAGCAGGAAGGAGTAGCAATCACAGAGCATTCCTGTCCACAAGCAGCCGGATCCCAGCCCCTGCCCCTCGGGCTGCGGTGCCCTGGGCAGCAGGCCGGCGCGGGGGAGCGGATCTGGCCCGGCCGGCAGGTGGAAGGAGGGCAGATTGGCCTGCTGTCGCCCTGCAACTTGGTCTTTCTTCTTCCAGCCCCAGAGCCAGCACTTTTCTGAATTCCAGCCCGGCTGATTGCCTCTCAGTTTCTTGGTGTTTAGCGGACACCTTCCTGAGAGCAGCTGGGCGCCTTCTGAACAGTCCGCAGTGGGTTTCTGGAACAATCTAAACTCGTAATGGCAGTTCCAGGGGCAGGGCTGACTGTGAACTCGCACAGGAAGTGCAACGCGGGGCCAGCTCGCCCACTGTAAAGCCTTTTCCCTTTGCGTGGTTTCGACACGAACAATCTCCCCCGCCAGGTCCCGTTATCCACGGGGAGGACAGACCTGTGACAGCAGCCAAGCTGTACTGAGCACTGTCTCCGTCCTCCTGGTACGGGGGACCCAGCTGTGGACCGGAGAGGCCAGGTCCTCGCCCTCGCTGGTGGGAGACAGATCATAACAGAGAAAACAAAATAGAGTCCAGAGCATTCCGGGTGGTAATTAGAGCCGTGAGGAAGATGAACAGTGATGTGATGGAGAGCAGTCGCTGGGGGACGGGGTAGGGTGGGGACAGGAGAGCCAGAGGGTAGCAACCGAGCTGAGACAGAGACATGAGGAAGAGCTGAGAGGGAGCGCTGCAGGCAGAGGGGCCGGCATGTGCAAAGGCCCTGGGGTTGGACAGTCCTTGGAGGTGTCCGAGGTACAGAAAAGACGATCGGCTGGGTGAGCTCCTCTGTGAACCAGGCCTGCAGGAGGGTTTAGCTCCGGCGCAGCTGCAGGAAGCTGCCGTGTCCTCCCGTCCTGGCCCCGTCCTCCCGCTGCTCCATCTCCTCCCCCCTGTGCCTCTCCCACGTGGAGGCCCCCGGCAGGCTGCCCTCTTCTCATTTCACAAGTCCTCCCAGAAGACCCCACTCCTCTCCACCTTCAACCACCTCTGGCAGGGGCAGGGGAGCACGAGAAACATAACACTGTGACCCAAGAATCCTGAACCTGAGTACAGGCTGGGAGCCAGCCCTTCGCTGGACGGGCTGCTGGCACAGTCAACGAGAGCTGCAGGGGTCAAGTGGCCGTGTGGCCCTCGCCGGTCCACCGAGAGGACGCCCTCGCTCCCTCTGTTCCCAGGGCACCCACACACCCAGCAGGAGCTGGAGAGCCTAATAATTTCAAAAAGGGTGCAAGTAGCACACGTTCAAACGTGAAAAGTCTAAGCGTGCAAAAAAAAAAAAATCCCCCAAAGGATCCAAACAACCACAGTTCACATTTCGGTATGTGATACAGATACAGATCTTCTTCTGTATGTGATATGTGATACAGATCTGTATTTGTGATACAAATACAGATCTTCTTCTCTCTCTTTTCCCTAGATAGATAGGTGGATAGATAGATAGATTAGATAGATAGGTGGATAGATAGATAGATATAGACGGGCATAGAAAGATGATACAGATTGACAAGAGATAGATACACGTACAGATGGATGGATGTACACCTAACATAGAAACGTACACACACAGGCATATACACACATACAAATAGATACACATAAAAAATGGTATAAAAATGGAATCCTACAGACTGTTTTACAACCTACTTGGTCAACTTAATACTAATTTTTGATGCCGTGAACCGTGTCATTAGTTTTTTTCCTATAGCATCATTTGTGTATTTTTACTAATTTTTACATTAGAAGGCCAACACATACGACCAAACAATGCAGAGGTGAGTCAGAACAGAGAGACCCGTCTCCGTAGTTGTGCCCAGCTTGCTAAACAGCATGTGTGGACTCTCTAGTCAGGTGGAAGCACACCCATGCATTATGTATTTGACCAGAGATAGCATCACACCACATGTTTGTCCTGCGACTTCCCTTTTCCCTAGTTGCATCCCGCACGGACCTCCATTCTGTCGTCTGTGCAGGTCCCCCGACCTTTCCAGTGGCTCCGAATCGGCCGCCACTGGAACTGCCAGGTTTCTTAAGCGCTTACCTCTCCACCTCTGGCTGCCCCTGGGAGCCCTGGGCCCCTCTGTCTGAGCCGGCCTCTTCCGGGTCACGCTTGTCCACGCACAGGGCAGCAGGGCTCTAGGGAGTCCCCAAAGCAGCCCTCGACGGTGAGGGAGAGGGATTTGGGGGATGGATACTCCAGCTCCCGAGGGAGAGCTCTGGGGCTGGCGTGGCCAGCACTGTCTTGTAGGGGCCGTGCGTGGTGCCCCAGGGGCCTGTGGTGTTCCCTTTCTCCTTAACGCTCCTTTCACTGGCCTGTCCCCCTTGTCCATTTCACTTCTCCTGCCCCCCTTCTCTAGCTTCCACTGCTGTTCCCATGCTGTTCATGTCCCACATGAACTCCTTGTTCTCAAATCCTTCCAGCAAGTATGCTTCTGGGGAACCTAAGCCCAGACAGCCCCGTGGCTGGGACCCAGTGGCCCCCGCAGGGGACGTTAGGTTGTCCTAGCCTGCCATTTTCGGTGGCTTGCTAAGATTCTGTCTATAACTGGGGCCAGCATTCTAGTGCCTCTGGGCCAGATCCGGCCTCCACCTGCCACCCTCGGGGATGCAGGAATCAGAGGACCTGTGCTTCAACACACCAGAGTCAGAATGGCATCTGTCCTGCCAGGAAGGCAAACTCGATGACTTAAAACGTGGCCAGTTAAACAGCAAAGAGGGGCGAGACCAAACAAAGCGAGATAGGTCCAGCCTCCTAAAAACCAGAGGCGGGACCACCGGGGGGCAAGGAGAGGACAGGCCAGGACAGACGCAGGGCTCTGCCTGCATCGTGGTCAGGACCCTGGGCACAGAGCGCGATCACTGGCACAGAGGCAGGTAGCAGAGGTCGGGAGCCTTGACGAGGCAGCCGGTCATTTATACAGTCACCCAAGCTTTCCCGGGGCTTCCAGCCCTAGTGGGAGAAATAGGAGTCCCGTCCCCTGTTCTCAAGGGGCACACAGTCCCAAAGGACAGCAGGCCAGGGGCCAGTGGCCAAGGGAGCCCAGGAGAGCCCTGCTCACCTCTCCTCCTCCCAGTCTCTACCTTGACCATGACTCCATCCCTAACTTCTAAATGATCAGCCCGGCACACGCTCTGCCAAGGAACTAGGGAGCCATTGAAGTCTATTAAGCTATGGCAGCACTGTGATGAAAGGAGTGCTTGAGGCTGCAGGAGTTGGCAACCAGCACGGTTGGGGTGGGAGATGGCAGGGAACCACCGTAGAACTCATCTGGGGAAGAGTCCCATCGTGCTACAGAAATCTCCTCAAGCCCTGGCTCAGGAAAACAGGCAGAAATATCTTCCCCTAGCTGCATAAAATGCCAAGCATGTCAACGCCTAAGACAACTTTCCACTGAAAAGCAAGCTGGCCTTTAATGACGTGGGGAACTGCTCACGGTATTGTGTTACATCAAGATCACGTTACATTATCACGTCACAACTTCCCTTCACAGACGTGAATTGCATGCCCACTGTGTGCAACTGGGGACACGGGATAAGGCAAAGTCCCACCCCCACGGAGCTCACAGTCTGGGGGAGAGACCAGACGAGCGCCCAGGCACACGCAAGGTGGGCAGTTAAGGGAAGCATGAGGACAGGGGCTGTGGGCACACCACAGAGCGGCAGCATCCAAGCAGAGCAAGTCCCGAGAGAGGCACAGAGTTACTCAGCCGAAGAAGAGGGAGAGCCGTGCTCCAGGCAGAACGGACAGTATGTGCAAAGGTCCTGAGGACACAGAGAAGACAGGAAGTGCTTTCTGGAATGAGCAGGAATGGAAATGCTTGGGGAGGGGGTGCTAAGTCTTAAGAGGTAACCAGCCTATGTGATATGTATGCAGTGAGATCTCGTTTTGTAAACCCACAGACATAGTCATGTACAGCCAGGACAAAACAGGAGAAGAAAAGATCCCGAAATGTTCCCAGAGATGGTCTCTGGGTGGCAAGACTACAGATGACTACCTTCGTCATGCTTCTCTGTATCGGGCAAAATTTCCACCGTGAACACTGTAGCAGTTACCTGTGGCTCACAAAATGCCGCGTAACAAACAACCACAAATCTCAATGAGTGTGCAACGAGAGGCGTTTATGTAGCTCACGGTCTCGGGGTTGGTTGAGAGCTGGCTGACCCAGGCTGAGCTCAGCTGGGACAGCTCTGCTCCAGTGTCCCCCGCCCTCCTCCCGGGACGGGAGTAGCCTGGGCACTTGGCCCTCATGGTGATGGCAGAGGAACAAGAGAACATGCACGGTCCCTTAAGGCTCAGAACTGGCATACTATCACCTCTACTTCGTTCTATTGAACAAAGAAAGTCACATGGATGAACTCAGAGTTAAAAGGAGGGGAAATGTATTCTGTCCGTTTGGTGCAGGGAAACTGCAGTGTATCGTGACAAAAGCCATGGATGCAGGGAGCGGTGAGGATTGGAGGCAACTATGTGGTTAATATACTGGGCCTTGCAGGAATGTTATTTGGGGGAGGGGAGGAGGGGAGAAGCGAGAGGGAGGGGGAGGGGGAGGGGGAGGAGGGGAGAGGAGGGGGGAGGGGAGGGGAGGAAGGGAGGGGAGGGGGAGGGGAGGGGGAGGAAGGGAGGGGAGGGGGAGGGGAGGGGAGGAAGGGAGGGGAGGAAGGGAGGGGAGGGCGAGGGGAGGGGCGGAAGGGAGGGAAGGGAGGAGCGGAGGGGGAGGAAGGGGGGAGGAGGGGGGAGGGAGAGGGGGAGGGGGATGGATGGTTGAAAAATGACGTTGAACCAGACGTTTTCACCAGCCAGGACAATCCAGACCCAGATCTTGAGAGTTCAAGAGTGATGGGAGGAGAGGGCAGAGGGCAAACCAAAGCCCAGGGAGAAATGGATGGCACTGGTGCCTCAGTTTACCCGCCTCTGAAACGGGGATGGAAGAGTCTCGAGGTTAATCTTTACAGAGCTCTCGGAAGAGCGCCTGGCACCTCACAAGCACTACAGAGGTTGTTTTTAAACATAGACCTGAAATGAACTGGACACCACGCCTGTCCAGCCCCTCAGTGCTGACCCGGTCTGTCTGTAAAGGAGTTGTAACTCCCACCCGGCCGACAGCCCTCCTCACAGCTTTTACCTAGCATCTTGCACACGGCTTTTCTTCTTCCGCAAAATAAATATATCACTTCCCTCCGGCAAAAGAGAAATAAAAGCAGTTCCTTAATGCATAAGAAGAAAGTATGGAAGAAATTCCAGTTTGATGGTCTACAGGTATGTTTGTTTGGACTGGCGCATATAAATCAGTTCCTGGCTTACATCAGATTATCACAGCGGAGCGGGCTCTGGGCTGATTGCGTCTTTACAATCTGTTTACGAGGAGGGCTGAAGTGAAGTGTTCTGGAAGGGGTTGCCGCATAAGCCTTTAAAAGTTTTCGTAATTGCCCAGCCCAGACCGTTCTGCACTGGAAAATGCGTCCTCATGGGAGCTACGTGGTCTAGGGAACCAGAGAATCTCTCCTGCTTCCCAGCAACCCCTGGGCCCTGAGTGCCAGCCCAGCAATGCCCAGGGATGGTCCTGGGAACATTTCGGGACCTTTTCTTCTGCCGTTTTGCCCTGAGTATATATGACTGTGTCTGTGAGTTTACAAAATGAGATCTCACTGCAAATGTATCTTATGTACCCTGGGTACCTCCTTGGTCTCAGCCGCCCCCCTCTCCAAGCATTTCTGTCTGGAAAGCGCTTCTTGTCTTCCCTGTGTCCTCAGGACCTTTGCATGTGCTGTCCCTTCGTGCCTGGAGCACGACTCACCTCTTCTTTAGCTGAGCTAACTCCTTCCATCTCACAGGCTGAAGCTGCCTTCCCTGACTCTCTAGTCTGGCAGGAGTGCTGGTATACGGGCTGGACTGCGTCCCCCGCCTGCCAAATTCCTGCACTGAAGTCCTAACCCCCAGCACCTCAGAATGTGACCTTGTTTGGAAGTAGGGCTGGTGCAGATAGAATTAGTTAGGCTAAGATGAGGCCGTACTACAGTAAAATGGGACCCTAATCCAATATGACTGGTGTCCTCATAAAAAGGGGAAATTTGGACACAGACACACACACGGGGACACACCATGTGAGGGTGAAGGCGGAGACCAGGGTGATGCTTCTACAAGCCAAGGAACGGCAAAGATGTCAGCAAACCACCCAGAGCTGGGGGAGAGGCCTGGAATGGACTGTTCCTCCCGGCCTCCGAAGGCACCAGCCCTGCGTGCACCCCTCTGACCATGGGAGAATAAAGTTCAGTTTGTGGTACCTTGTTCAGGAAGCTAGTGAACTAGCCCAGGGCCCTCCTTGCTGCCCTCTCCTGCTGGCCTATGCCGTTCGGAGAGGCCCTCCGTGGACGGTCACCGGCCTCAGCTCTGGAGTGGGGATCAGAGAAGGTGGCTGACGGAGACAGGGTGAAAACAAAACAGGCCATGCTGTGGGGTCCGTGTGTGGGAGGGGAGTTGGAAGTGTTCGCCTGGGTGTGTCTGTGTGCACACCCGGAGCGCTTTCCAAAGACTGTTTATCACGTAGAGCAGGGGTCTCAAACGCCAGTCTCTTTGGGGGCCAGGCAAGGAACTTCACTGGGTCAAATATTTCCTCTTACAGGAATATGTATTAAACTGGGGGGAAGGGTCTAATGAGGATGGTCGTTTGTAAATGTGCACATACGCTGTCTTCAAAGACTTCTATTATCCGGAACAGAGTCAGACGTCCAGGGGCCAAGGGTGTCCATAGGGAATGGAGGGCACAGACCATGGCTCCATGGTAAGCCCAGAGTCGAAGGAAGTGCAATTGTTCGGAGGAACAGTTCGCTCAAAGAAAGACTGTTTTCCTACAGTGGGGTCTTCAGAGGGGTAGCGGGTGTGGACACCCTGATCCCCAGGTGACGTGGAGCTAAATCACATCGGCTGACAATGCACTGTCCCCTTGTCCTTGCACGGCCTGGCCTTCTGACTGCAGAAAGCCTCAGGTGGGTGCCCATCGTCTTAACACCTAATACCGAATGCCAACGAGAGAGCAGAGCTGGGCTCCAGAGGGCTTCCCTATCCAGCTCGGACGGCGTGCGCTTCTTGCCAGGTTCACTTTTGAGAGGCATGGGCCCACCTGTGGCAGGTGCTCTTGGTGGGCTGTTTGCCAATTTATTTACAGGTTCTTTTTAAAAAGTAAATCTATTTCTGTGCAGCCGCTGTGGGGAACAGTACGGAGGGCTCTCAAAAAACTAAAAATAGGGCTACCGTGTGATCCAGCAATGACACTCCTGCACAGATCCGAGAAAAACAAAAACACTAAGTCAAAAAGACACGTGCACCCCAGCGTTCATAGCAGCACTATTTACAGGACCCAAGGCATGGAAGCAGCCTAAGTGTCCATCAACAGAGGCATGGACAAGAGGATGTGGTACATATATACACAAGGGAACATGACTCAGCCATAAAAGAGAGTGGAATAATGCCATCGGCAACAACATGGACTTGGAGGGCCTTTTGCTCAGTGAAATAAGTCAGACAGAAAAAGACAAATACCATACGATCTCACTTACACGTGGAATCTAAAAAATACAGCAGGGCTTCCCTGGTGGCGCAGTGGTTGAGAGTCCGCCTGCCGATGCAGGGGACACGGGTTCGTGCCCCGGTCCGGGAAGATCCCACATGCCGCGGAGCGGCTGGGCCCGTGAGCCGTGGCCGCTGAGCCTGCGCGTCCGGAGCCTGTGCTCCACAACGGGAGAGGCCACAGCAGTGAGAGGCCCGCGTACCACAGATAAATAAATAAAAATTAAAAATTAAAAAAAAATAAAAAATACAGCAAACTAGTGAATAAAACACAAAAGAAGCAGACTCACAGATCTAGAAAACAAACTAGTGGTTACCAGCCGTGTGGGGCAATGTAAGGTTTGGGGAGGGGGAGGTACAAACTACTGGGTGTCAGACAGGCTCAAGGATGCGTCGTACAACACAGGGAACAGAGCCAATATTTTGTAATAACTGGAAATGGAGTGTAACCTTTAAAAATTGTGTAAAACAATAAATAATAAATAAAATTTAAAGCATACAATTAAAACTAAATTATTTCAGCAAAAGGTGAATGGATTTAAACAAAAAATATTGGTAGAGGTACTACAGACCAAGAATTGTGAACAGGATATGCAGGGTCTGGGGTCTAGGAAGCATTGGTGTGGGGAGACAAGCACAGACCAGGGGTCAGATGGAGGGGGCCCTGGCACGCATTTTCTGGATGAGGACACTTAAGCACAGAGAGGCAAAGTAACTGGCCCTCCTGTGAGCTATGGAGGGAAGGGCTGACCCCCCCCAGGTCTGAGCGTTCACCTCTCCACCACCCACGCCCATAGCTGCCTATCGAGTTGCACCTCCTGACAGCACCGTCCCATGAAGAACCCCAAACTGAAATCAGAGAGGGCACGGTTTCCAGGAAGGGAGAGCTCTGGAAAAGCTACTCTTACTGTTTTGGTTTGGTTTTTTTAGATGCCACTGATTTTCTGGCCACAAAAATGGTGTCACAGCATGCACAGGAGATGCTCTGGAGTTTCCCGAAGACACAGAGTTTTAGAAATACCTCTTCTGCAGATGGCAACACAGTTTGGGCCAGTGAGTTGCAAGCAGATTCCCAGTAGCTTCAGACAGAGTCTATTTGACCTAGACTTTCCCCCTTCTTTCTGCTGGGAACATAGATGCAATGGTGGGGATAGGGCAATCATCTTGATGCCATGAGGCAACAATAAAAGACTATCCGAGAACATTGACAAGATCTCACCTCTGACAGTCTTGGATTGAACGATGCTATCCGTTGCTACCTTGGGAATTCTCAACACTTGAGAAGAATAATATACCAAGTGCATTTAAGCCACCATTTGGGGGTTTCTGTTTGAAGCACCGAGTGCAATTCCTGAATGATACGCTCCATCAGGGGAGTTCCTGATGGCCGGCTCTCCAGGACAGACCCTGTTTGGGGCTTTTGCTGCGCCCAGAGAGACCCACTTTCAGAAATGTTCTTCCTCCTCTAATCAGATAAAGAATGTTCCAGCTTCCTAGGGACCCACAGGCTCTTGGACTGATTCCATGTTCCTCTCTGTCATCAGCATCTCCAAACCCTGCCCGGAGAGGTCTGAAATGACAGTCTTTAACTCACCACTTTGGTGAGGAAACATTCCCTGTCAACCACATCTAATCTCAGCAGGAGGACAAAAACCGGCATCCAATGTGGGCCGTGTACTCAGCGCAAAGAGAAAGAATTATAGGACAAAGAATCTGCCTCTTGGTCCACGCCTAGAATCAAAAATTAGCCTTTAATCAGATTATTATGCTAAGTATGCAGCCAGAGGGGGCTGGCCAAGTGAATGATGGCACATCCACGCAACGGAACCCTAGCCCCTGAAAATGAGGCCATCGAATATGCAAATGCATGCAAAACGGCTTGCAACGTACTGAGTAGGGGGGGAAAGGGCTGCCAACAGCCATGCGGATGGCTTCAACATGCAGGGCAGGGCACTGGGAGTTGCACCCAGAGCGTAGCAGCCATCGTCCTGAAGCAGCAGGGTTAGAAGCGATACCTCCTTACTGTTTGTCTCCACATTTTCTTACCTCCATAAAAGAAGAAATAAGGGTTGTTAGGAAGCCCCTCTGCATCTCACTCAGCGGATCTGATTTCAGCTGTAAAGGGGTCCGCTGAGTCCTGGCAAATCTCATTTTCCACTATTATCCAAATGGAATTGGCTAAATATACTTTAAACAACAACATTCTCAGGGTGGCGGCACATATCCCACCTCCCCCCCACCCTCCACCCTTCTTTTGGAAAATCCCCTTTTCCAGAGGCTTTCGTTCTGACACACTCAGTAAAAATGCGATTCAAGACAGTTGCTTTCTCCTTGGTCCAACTGGCCTCAGAAAAACAGTGATTACCTCTCAGTGCAAACCATCAGGGAAGCATTTATAAAGCGACAGCTATGTTTGCCTTCCGTGGAGGGTACCCAGAAAGTCCTCGAGGGGCACTGAGAGAAACAGGACTGTCGCAACCAACAGGGTCTTTCCGGCGAGTTCCAGAACCATCTGCAACGATGACGGTGCATCTCAATAAATCAGAGCCTCCTTTAACGAGACTGGCAGCCCTGTGCCTATTTTTAAAAGTTTACGACCCTGGATTTGCGAATCAAACCAGCAAGGCATTGCCCGGA
This sequence comes from Phocoena sinus, assembly GCF_008692025.1. Classification (NCBI taxonomy): domain Eukaryota; kingdom Metazoa; phylum Chordata; class Mammalia; order Artiodactyla; family Phocoenidae; genus Phocoena; species Phocoena sinus. Next base: position 56,599,707 of record NC_045781.1, read on the forward strand.
GCTGTGCAGAGCAAGGCATTTTTAAGTTTCCATCTCACTCGGAGCGGCAATCCATCATGATAAGACGGGCCGGGCGGGACGGAGCCAGGCTCCCCGCGGCCTCCCGGCTGGTGAATCTATTTAAGTGGCAGGCACCGCAAGCCCGATCCATTAACCAAAAAAGGGCGCTGCGGCCAGAGCTATTTCTAGGTCCCGGCCAGGGCTCAGGGAGCACCGCCTTGTGGATCCCGTGCAGGAAGTCTCACCCGGCGTCAGCCTACGCAGACTGTTCTCAAACACCAAGAGCTGGGACAGGCTGGCCCAGAGGGACACAAATAGGTACAACAAGTGTCTTAGCGCGTCTCCTGCATCTGTGTCCTGGGGCTGCTGGAACTAAGGGCCGTAAACGTCGGGGCTGAAAACAACAGAAATCCATTTTCTCACGATTCTGGAGGCCAGAAATCTGCAGTTAAGGGGTGGCAGGGCTGTGTTCTCTCTGCGGGCTCCAGGGGAGGCTCCCCCCTGCCTCTTCCAGCTCCTGTGGCTCTAGGTGTTCCCTGACTCGTGACAGCATCTCCCCAACCTCTGCTTCGTCCTCCTAAGCCTTCCCCTCTTATCTCTCCTTCGTGTGCCTCTTACAAGGACAGTTTTCATGAATTCAGGGCCCACCTGGATAATCAGGGATGATGTCATCTTGATATTAACTTAATTACACACCCGCAATGACCCTTGTTCCATATCAGGCCACAGTCACAGGTTCCGAGGGTTGGGAGGTGGACCTATCTTTTCAGGAGCTTCCAGTCAACCCGCTACCCCTCAGCGGGTGTCCACACCTTCCCAGGAAAACCCCCAACTCCGTGCTCCCAAGTTCAGCCATCTGTCCACACCCAGGCGACATCATCCAGGGACCAGAGGCACGGCCCGCCCCACCCCCAGAGGTTCTGGCTCTCATCAGTACACGTCGTCCACAGACCACTTGAAAGCACAGAATCTGAAGCCAGCCTCAGGTTCAAGTCCTGCAACTTCGGCCTCAGTTTCCTCATCTGTAAAGTGGGAATGGTAAGAGCCCCTACCCCCAGGACTGCTGTGAGAATTAAAAGACGGAGCCAGCCCCCATGCCATCAGTGTGACCTCGGGCTGTCATTCTTTCATGTCCCCATCGGGGGTTCTAGATGTCAAATCTATCTCAGGGGGTCCAACCCCGTGTTCCTTGATGGATCAAAGATGGATAGATGCCCCAGGGCAAACGTTTTCAAACAATTTCCAACGTGTGATTTTTTTTTTTTTTTTTTTACACCTCTGAGCGATGCACTCAGTCCTGACACCACCCGCCTGGAGGCAGCATCAGACCTCCCCACCACGGGTTAAGGGCTCAGTCCTGCAAGACTCCTTCTCCAGGCTTCAGGTGCCACTGGGAAGTGCAGGTTGTCACCCGTGCTACTGACCTACTGGCTAGAAACAGATCGGAGGTTCCCATCACCTGCTGCTCGGGTTGGCTTAGTTTGCTAGAGCAGCTCATGGAACTCAGAGGACCATTTTACTGACTAGATTTTTACCGCTTTATTGTAAAAGGATGTAAGTCAGAAACAGCCAGACGCAAGACATGCACAGGCCACGGTGTGGCAGGCGTGGAGGTGGGAGCAGCTTCAATGCTCTCTGAGCACGCCACTCTCCTCCAACCTACCCGGGGTCACAACCTGGAAGCTTTCTCAACTCTGCCCTTGTGGGACTTTGTGAAGGCTCCAGGACACGGGCATGATGGATTAAACCACTGGCCACCGGTGATGGAACTCCATCTCCAGGCCGTGGCTCCCCTCCCTGGAGGTCAGTCCTGTGATTGAAAGTTCCAACCCTCTAGTCACGTGGTTGGGTCCCTTGGCAACCGGCCCCCTCCTCCTTAGGCGACCTGGGGACTATACAAAAGGCACCCCATTAACTTAATAAGATACCTCGATGGCTCTCCTCACTAAGGAAATCCCAAGGTTTTGAGGCGCTTGGCCACCTGAATAGAAGGAAGATCAAATGATGTATTTCTTACTATAAATCACAATATCACACTACTGAAACCCACAGAGCCCTTTATCCCAACGTATTTCCAGAGAACCCCACAGGTCGAGCAGATAGAAGCTGGTGGAGACGGGGCGGAAGCCCTTTATCCCAACGTATTTCCAGAGAACCCCACAGGTCGAGCAGATAGAAGCTGGTGGAGATGGGGCGGAAGCCAAGGTAGCGCTGGCCTTGCCCCGGAAGCTTCTCCTTCATGGAGCTGTTGTGTGTAAGTGCCTTTGGTCCTCGGCCAGTAGAGATGCGTTAGACCAGGAAGAGGTTTTCAGAGTTTTTTTTTTTTACCAGTTTCCTTGCCCCATCTTCCCTCAGACACTCCAAGTCTGTACTTAAAGCCACCAGAGCTCACAGCCATCAAGCAAATCAAAACAGAAAAGGAACTGGACAGAGGTGGGGTGGATTTCATATCATTTTTAAAAAAATAAAAACAATACATGTTGATGGTAGAAAATCTGAAAAATATAGACGAGCACCTGAATTAAAATAAAAATCACACAGCAACGGCTTTTCAGTTGTCTTGACCTCAGGCACTTCACACCTGAGCACATAAATAAAGTCAAAGAAGGTCGTGCTAAGATTCAGGTTCGTTTCAAGTGGTTTTTTCCCCCTGCAGGCCAATAAATAAAATACTTAGCTTTTAAATCATGACACAGGTACTGCCTTATAACCTATTTCATCTTGCATGCATTCGTCCCACGTATTTTGTAAACACTTCTTACACCTTTAACTAGTTTTTAAGACCGTGATTTAAAGCATTTCTTTGCGGGCACGTCTTGTCTTTTATTTACTCAATCCTAGGTTAGTAGTTATTTAGGTCACTTATACGGCATTCGATACCCTTTGTCAACTTGTTCTCCATAAAGGTTGTCTCAACTTGCAATCTCACCAGCTATCTCTGATAAGAGTATTTTTCTCAAAAATCTCATACTGAATAGTCTAATTAAAAAAAAACAAAACCCTTAGCCAGTTTGGCGGGCAGAAAAGAGAGAGGACACCTGTGTTTCAGCTTGGATGGCTACTGCAGGGGGAGATTTTTCGGATACTCAGCCACTTGGATTTCTTCTTGTGTGAATTGCTTGACAATGTCCACTGCCTTTTGCCGGTTGGGATAATTGCTTTGCCCTTACTGATTTACAGGTGCATATGCATATTAAGAATTTAAATTCGTATTAGCCCTTCATTAGAATTCACCTCTTCTTAGTTTTCTAGAGGCCAATTAGAAAGTCTTTCACAGGCGTTGCTAATTTTTCCCCCAATTTCTTGTTTGCTTTCTAATTTTGTAATGGATTAATGAAAAGGTTTACATGGCCACTGCATTAATCTTTTTCTCTATGACGTCTTTCTCTACCTACACACTTAGGAAAGGAGGAAATGCAATTTTCCTCCAACGGATGTGGAAAAAAATTAGTAAATATTAAGACTGGGCAAAACCACTTTAATCTAGGAGTGAGAGAAACAAAGGAGGCCACATCATACCTTCTGTTCTAGAAAATAAATTTCGGCTTGGTTGTTAGACTCTGCTGGGCTCTGTGTTTTATTTATTACTAACTCTCTTTGCCCCGATAATGAGTGTCTGTTTAAAAAATGCCTGCTCAGATTTGCTCGACACAGCAGCTGAGGTTGTTATTCTAACGTAAGAGGTGTCTCCCCTCCCCACCCCGGCCCCCCAGAACTGGGCCATCTTTTTAAGCATATCCACATGGAGGAGAGCTCAGCCCCAGGGGCAGATAAAGAGAAGGAACACTGAGCTTCTTGACTCCGTAGCTGCTTTCCCCCCAAGTGTGGACCAGCCACGAAGCGCGCCAACGCCCTGACTCGCCCACAGGACACTCTTTGCCAAGCCGGTGCCGGGGCCACCTTTTACAGAATCCTGTGACAGCCCCCTGACCACACCCCTGACGATGCCCATTCGAAGGGCCTGGGTGGAGCCCAGGCAGCAGCATCTTTGACAAGATTCCCAGCGGGTCCGTGGTCTACATCAGCAGAACCCCTTTCCAGGCCAAACCCTTTATTTCCCAGTTGAGGAGAAGGAAGCCGAAAGTGGGGAGGTATTCACAGGTTCTCCCAGCACAGCCCTCCCCAGCCCCTGCCAGCATGCAGAAGCCTCACGCACCTCCCACCCTACATCGCCTCAGAGCTACTCGGATTTTTCCCAGAGTCTCCATTCTTGGGTCCATTCAGGAGGACCATAGCGGCAGGTGGTATATGAGTTTTTGTGGCGATCGTCACAAATTACCCCAGACTGGGAGGCTTAAAACAACACAGGTGTATCATCTCACAGTTCTGGAGGCCAGATGTCCAAACTCAAGGGGTGGGCAGGGCCATCGTCACTCTGAAGGCTCTCGGGCAGGGTCTTCCTTGCCTCTTCCAGTTCCTGGCTTCGCGGGCAGTCCTTGGCCTTCCTTGGCCCGCAGCTGCCCGGCCCTCCTCTGGTGGCCTCAGGGCCTCGTCCTCCAGGTGTGTCTGTCTCCACATCTTCTCTTCTTCTTGGAAGGTCCCTAGTCATTGGATTCAGGGCCCACTCTACTCCAGGAGGACTTCAATTTGACTTGATGACATCTGCAAGGACCCTATTTCCAAATAAGGTCACGTTCTGAGGTTCCGAGAAGGATACGGATTTGGGTGGTGGGGACACTATGGTCACATAGTGGTGGGGGTCAGTCAGAGGAACCGTCCTCACTCCAGGACGGCCAACAGAGTCACTGCAAGAGCTCTTGCAAAATCCACATGCTGACATCGCCCAGATCCACCGAGCCAGAATGTTTTAAAAGTGTTTCCCACACACGAACGCGTTCCGTTCCGAGAGCGCGTTCGTAAGTCCAGTTTGTTCATAAGTCCAACAAAGTTAGCCTAGGTACCCAACTCACACAGTCGGCCACATAGTACTGTGCTGTAATAGGTTTATAATACTTTTCACTCAAATAATACATAACAAACACAAAAAAATAAAGAAAACATTTTCAATCTTATAGTACAGTACCTTGAAAAGTACGGTACAGCACCAGCTACATCACCGCTGCTCTTATGCTAGCTTCTGGACATCCTGGGCTTGAAATAAAGGTAGTGGACTACCGTACTCTATACAGTGCTGTACAGGAAAGTACACAAAAGCGCAAACACTTGTAGAGGATGCACGCACGTGACGACGTACGTCAGACACGTGAACTAACTAGCGTGACTGGACATGCGCAAGCGCGTCCGCACCTTTGAAAGTTTGCAACTTGAAGGTTCGTATGTAGGGGCTTTACTGTATACCGTGTGTGTCCCCTCCTTAGAGGAGCTGTTGCTGGGGGCAGGTGCTGAGCTGGCCCCCACATCTAAGGTGGCCCTGGGACAAGTTCTCACTCTCATGGTGACACGTGAGTGGACGCGACGTGACGGGGTCCCTTCCCAGTCCGACCATCTCAGGAGTGGCTGTGCCGGCTTCTTTCTCCTTCTCCCCGACCACCAGCTGCATGAGTAGGACCACAGAGGTGGGGGTGGGGGGTGGGGGTGGGCAGGGCCCCAGAGGAAGGCTCCTGAGTCCCTGAATGACCTCGTGGAGGGAGACAGTGACCAACCCACAGCACCAGCGCATGACTCGTGCCCTGACACGTGGAGTGGTGGTCACGGCAGCTGGCCGCCATCTTAACTGGTACAGGATCCTGGCGAGGAACCACCGGTGTGAGCCCTCCACAGTTCTCTATTCCCCGCGTCCTCTTCCTATCACCTCTGGACGACCTCTGATTTGAATATGTGACGAATGTTTTGTATCTTTAATAAAACAGAACTCAAAAGCATTTTCCACCAACCTTAAATAGGGACCCACTCCTTAAAGCTGTCCTAGAATTGAATAACAGGAAGGCACTGATGATCCTGAATAATTTCCATTTTGTCTTGGCTGCCAGGACGTTCAGAGTCAAATTTTATGTTTAATTACAGCACCTAACTCGTTCCAGATTCCTGGAAATCGATCTGCGCCTTCTCAGTGACTTCTGATCAGCCTTTGTGCATTCCCATGGTTTATGAGAATAAACCAGCTCCGATTCCTTTTTACATTTGGTGGCTAATAAATAATAAAGGGAGACACACAGACATCGAGGTTGGTGGGTGAGCTTTGCGCTCTGGGCTGCGCTACACTGATTCTGGGGGCCCGCAGAACCACTGTCAAATGCAAAGCAGATCCTGTTTTTAAAATTACCTCATCAGTTAACGGGACGAGGAGGTATTGCTCTCCTGCCAAGGACCTGGAACATGCCAGGTACCCGGGAAGAATATGCCGACCCGCAGCATTTTGCCATCAGGGAACTTGTGGTCTAGTCGGGGAGACAGGTGTGCCCATGAAAAATCATAGAATCAAGCCAAAAGAGTAACAATAAACACCACGGAACACAGAACAAGAAAGTGTGAGTCCGCAAAGGAGAGAAACACCAATCCGGACCGGAGAGATGAAAGGAAGGTGTCACGGAGCCGAGGCATCTAATCTGGGCTTAATGAGATAATAAAATCTTGAGGGGCGCAGAGCAGGAATGTTCGCAGCACCGAGTACCCAAGGCCGAGAGAACAAAACAGCGGGCGCGGCATTTCTGAGGGATCTTTTCGTAGTTTGTTCTTCATTCTCCCACCCCCTTGCCCCCTGGGGGGAACCAGCCATCTCCTTTTTCTTTATCATTATTTTTTTGTTTTCTACTTAATGTGTAAAGTTACTCAAAATATTCACTGTGTCCTGGCATTACACTCCGAGTTTTTCCTAAGATGAAATCAAAATTCACCAGTCTCGAAGGTTCTGACCTTCGGGAACTTGATGGAAGTCTGACATGTTTCACTTGGCAGGCGCCGGGGTTTCTTCCCGTGCCAACAATGAGAGAGTAGTATAATGTCGGTTTCACATCTTGACTCTCCAGAAAATGCCTCTGGCGTTGCACTTTCTGTAACATAATGGGGCAAACAGGACAATTCCAAGAACTGTGCGCCAGGGTCCTCCGGGGACGCGGAGCTGGCTTATAATTATCGAGGGCGAACGTTCAAAGACCCCATGACTCAGCACCTAGCCCTCCCCCTCGACCCTCAGGAAAACGAAACAGCGCGTCACAAAAGTGGCTGAGAAAATCCCCTTTGAAAGCGCTGCTGAAGCCAGGAGCAAACAAAAAGTTAAAGAGAGTTCTTTCCCATGGGCGCTCACCCCCCTCACGCAGGATGACTGTGCAAAAAGGCTCACTTCCTGCACTGCTTCCAGAAATTGTGGGTTGGGGGGCAAGGTCGGGGGGAACTTAGGTCGGCCTCTTGGTGCCTTTTTGTAAGTCTCCCTCTGAAAGGGAAAGACTCCGGATCCTCCAGCGGCCTCCCGTCTCCACGGCCACCCCTGACCACCGGGCATCCAAGGAGTCCCACATGGCCTCCGACTCCTCGGGATGGGGGACCCGCAGACCTCCCTAGCTCCCTGAGCCTGGACAGCCTCTCTTCCAGTTGGCCCCCTGCCACCTGTGTGCGGCCCTCTGTCACCCACAGGACGGCGAGCCAGCGGCCTCGGGACTCACACCTTCTGCTGGTGGCTGGGGAGTGTGGCGTGCAGAGGGGGCATAACTGGGCTTCGTTAGATGAAGGAATGACCACAGAGGGAGAGGGTAGGAGACGCCGCCCGGGGCCACCAGGACAGGCTGACGACCGCTCTCTGTGACCTTTCAGCCAAGAAACGCTTCCCTGGACATCACCACTTGGATGCATTACTGCAGCCACCGTCGGTCCCAGAGGTCCCAGTTTCTAGGCCAGGAAAAGACCCCCTGCCGAGGCATGAGTCCATCCCGTGGCTTAGAGGACAGGACAGAAATAATCCCTCCCAAGGCAAAGTCCGAGCACCCTGACCAAGGCGGGCTGATGGTGGGCAGCCCCAAGACAATTCAGGTGCGCACCTCCGGGTCAGGTCGCGAGTTCACTCATTTGTGCACGCACCCGTTCATTCAGATCTTACTTCTCGAGCATCCACTATGGGCTGGGCCCTCAAGTCACTGTCTCCGAGGTTTCCTTCACTGCCTGGGGTTGGGTTCCGTAGGGCAGGCTTAGCGGGGGCTATGGGCCGTGCCTGTTACCCACAAGGCACTAGTCACTGAGGAAGAGTGACCCTGTGACCTCAGCCGGCAATGCCCCCTCCCCTCCCTCGACGACCTCATGACAAACCTCACTAATTCCTCCAGCGGAGCCCCATCACATGGGGTCTGTCCAGGGGAGGAACCACTGATAGACTCAACATCATCCTTCTCTGACCTCCGGGGACCTTCCCAGGGCCATGACCCCAGCAATACCTGGCCCGAGGAGTGGGGTGTCTTGGAGACAGATGGGCCCCCAGCGAGGGGCCCATATATCATCCCAGAAAGAGCTGTCCTCTTTGTATATTCCGCACTAACCTGGGAGGGGCCCGGGCAGGACGCAGATGGGAAATCGGATCCTTTCGAAAAGCGGCAAAGATAACGCAGCAAGAGGGTCAGGCCTTCCTGGGCTTTTTCACGAACGAGGCATGTCCAGAACATAGGCCGACAGGCAGGTGCCGTGGGCCGGGCCGCAGACACCCGCCCTCCTGGCTTCAGCAGCTCTTTCGGCTCAGAGGACACAGTGACGGGCAGCAGGAGCCACACGCCTGGACGGTCACACACGGCCAGACGTGCCCCGGTAACAACGGGACCTTGGGAGGCCCGGCGGAGGCACGCTGTCCTTGCTGTGAGCCCAGGGCTCCAGGTCGCGTGGAGGGAGCCCTTCGGAAGGCTGGGAATACCTCCTGAGGACTGGCTGTGTTAGGAAGTTTGGAGTTCCTCGTGCACATGGGACCCAGAACCCCCTGGCCCACAGGGTTGGGGAGCCCCTCCACTGGGCTCCGTAGACGGTGGGTGGATGGACGGGAAGAGCTAACCCCCTGGGTCCAGGGGGCGCGGTGGGGAAAGGCTGCCCTTTGGCGTCCAGCAGACCTGGGCTTCCACGCTGGCCCACCTCCCTCCAACTGTGTGGCTTTGATCGACTTCCTCAACCTCTCACAGCCGAAGCCTTCTTGCAGAGCCTTCCTGCGCACCGATCACCGGCCTCGGCCCGGACCTGCCACATTGTTCTGGTCGGAAGCAGCAGGGACAGGAGTGAGAGCTGGGGTTTGGAGGCACAGGGTTGGGGGTCAGTCTCTTTGACTTTGAGGGTGTTACTGAACCTCTCCAGGCTTCCTTTCCCCCTCTGTACAACGGCAAGACAAGAGTGCTTCCTAGAACCGTGGTTAGAGGCATGGAGGTGAAGTGTGCAGTGCACCCAGCACCTGGAATAAAATACCCACCCCGAAGAATTATCACCGTCCTCCTACGGCCCTCACCTCCCGTTGCCTCATCTGTAAAATGGGGTGATAGCTCCTTGTTTTCAGGATGCTGGGCAGCCGCGTGAGAGGCACACGGCTTCACATGTGGGAAATACTTGAGAAGTGGTCATTTCCTCTTCTTCCTCTTAAATGCCCGTAATTGCCTTCATTCTTAATGACGCTAAACAGTCAAGCAGTCCCGGGAGGTCCCTGATGGAGACAACAGGTACTAGGATGGTCGGCAGAGGCATGCTCAGGTCTCGGAGCTCCCGGTCATCAAACCGGAAGGCGGCTTCTTTCCTCATCCCCAGGGACCCCCTGCAAACGGGTTCATTGGGTGAATTTTGTTCCTAATGGGTGTGGAGGAAATATTCCATCGAGTACTCAAGATCCCTTCTGTCCTTCTCCCCTACCAACAGAACTCAGAGAAAGAGCACAATGCCTAGGCTCTCTTGCAGCTAGAGGTAGTCATGTGAAGCCATTCTGACCAATGAGATGTGAGCTGGGGTCGTTGCTAGGAAACCAGTGCTTCCTTGATCCTGCTTCCTCCCTTTCCGCTTGACAGGCAGAGGAAGGGGGCTGCAGCCCTGCTGTTTTCATTTAACAGTGCATCCCTCTTTTATGAGCTCCCTCAGGCTTCCTGAAACTGCTTAATTTTCTTAAAATGACGTTATTTCACTTCTGCAATCTGTAATCATTCGTAAACCATTTTCGTTGGATTTCTAAACGTTTCGTCTTGTAGCAATGTGCTGTGTTGGAAGTACAGACGTGGTCACATTTTGTCATGACAAGAGGTACCACATTTTAAACCTCGAATTGAAATCTAATACACGTACAGAAAAGCGCAGATATCCTAAGTGTACCACAGATGAATTTTTACCAGCCGAACACACCTGAGTAACCAGCACCCGGATCGAGAAGCAGACGTTACCAGCCCCCAGAAACTCTCCCTCCTCTGTCACTCTCTCCCAAGGGGTAATCGACGTCCTGAGTCTCAGCAGCGTGGGTTAGCTTTGCCGGTTTTTATGCTTGTCTGTAAATGGAATCACAGTGTGTGCGCTTGTTTCTGACTGCTTTAGTTCAACATCATCTAGGTGAGATTCATCCCGGTTGCTGCCTGTGGTTACGAATCGCTCATTCTTGTTGCTGTATAATATTTCATTGGATCAACCAACTACAGCACCTTCACGTGGAACAGCTGCCCAGTATTCCAACATGTGGGTGCACCGTGCTGTATGTAACTGGTCCCTCTTTCAGCGGACCAGAGGGCTTCTGTTTGTGGGTGATCACAAGCAATGCTGCAGTGATATTCCCGGACACACACCTTGGTGTACTCGCCGCCAGGGTATATATCAAGGCCAATTCCTAGCTCGCCTTTTTATTTATCTACTTCTGAACCACTGGGCTTATTAAAGAATCACAGAGTACTTTTATAATGAAAAAACTCCAATAAAATGCATTCAAACTGCCAAAACACCCCAAGAGCCATTCACTCACTCACTCAATCTCCTGCCCCCTTAAAGCCTCCTCTTCCTACCCCTCTGCTGAGGTACCTTGCAGCTCACAGCCCCCCTGTGGCGTATCCCTCCTGCATCTGGAAATGATTTGACAGTCTCGTGAATCTTACAGACTCTAAGCATCCGTTAGCTGACCTAATCATTTTCAGAGACCTGAAAGTCAAAGTTGCCCGTGGTTCTGCCCGGCCTTCGCTTGTGGGAAACTGGAACAGCAGACTGCTTCCCCCGTGGTCCACATCTCAGAGAGAACGGAGGAAAAGATCTGACCCATTTCATTAAAGAAAGAGAATTCAGGAGGCCTGAGGGGGCTGATAACAAGAGGTTGTAAGATGCATTGTTAAGTGAAAAAAAGCAAGGTTTGTTTAAGTCGGGGTGTGCTCCGTATCCTCTTGTCCTAAATGTGGGGGGGAAGGGAGTCATTTCCATATACTTGAAAACAAAGCCCTCTCCCCACCAGTGAGGCCCCCGGGCACATGAAAGCTGTTCTTCAGTGGGGCATCTGACACCACAGGGAGATCGCGAGGGGGATGAAAGGGGCCACACTTGGATTCTGCACTTTCTTCCTTTCTGTACTCTTTCCATTTTCTAGCCATGGGCATTGTATTCTTTTTCTATTTTTTTGTGTAACAATTGACCATGAACTCAGTGGCTTAAAACGACACGCATTTATATCTCACAGTTGGGAGGGTCAGGAGTCTAGGCACAGCTTCACCGGGTTCTCTGCTTAGGGTCTCTGGAGGCTACAATCAGGGTGCTGGCCAGGCCGCATTGTCAACAGAGACTCAACTAGAGGGAGGGATTGGCTTCGGAATTCCCTCAGGCTTTGGGCAGAATTCTTTTTCTTGCAGCTGTGCAGCTCATGGTGGTTGGCATCTTCGAGGCCAACGGGAGGGAGAGCCTTCGACACTGAGGAGGTCCTCTGTCCCACTTTTATAGGGCCCCACCTGATTAAGCCAGGCCCACCCGAAAGAACCACCTTTTTGATCGGCTCAGAATCGGCTGATTAAGGACTTTAATTACATCTGCAAAGGCCCTTCATCTTTGCCATCTTCTGCGGGTTCGAAGCAGGTCACAGGTTGTGCCTACGTTCAAGAGGAGAGGGTCACAGAAAGGTATGGGCGTCGCGGGTGGCGAGAGGTCGGGGGGCCATCTGGATTCTGCCCACTCCACACGCAGGCACTGACTTGAGGAACGTTAATAGCAGTTACCTGAGGAAATGGCTTTCTCTCTCTATTTTCCTCTACATTCAAAAATTGATCATGCCGGGCTTCCCTGGTGGCGCAGTGGTTGGGAGTCCGCCTGCCGATGCAGGGGACACGGGTTCGTGCCCCGGTCCGGGAGGATCCCACGTGCCGCGGAGCGGCTGGGCCCGTGAGCCATGGCCGCTAAGCCTGCGCGTCCAGGGCCTGTGCTCCGCTACAGGAGAGGCCACAACAGTGAGAGGCCCGCGTACCTCAAAAAAAAAAAAAAAGAAAAAAAAATTGATCATGCCCCCTTTAAAAAATGTATCTATTTATTTGGCTGCGCCTGGTGTTAGCTGCGGCACACGGGCTCTTAGTTGCAGCATGCATGTGGGATCTAGCTCCCTGAACAGGGACAGAACACAGGACCCCTGCGTTGGGAGCATGGAGTCTTGGTTTTTTTTTTTTTTTTAGAAGATGTTGTGGGTAGGAGTTTATTAATTTTTTAATTTTTATCTATCTTTGCTGTGTTGGGTCGTCGTTTCTGTGCGAGGGCTTTCTCTAGTTGTGGCGAGCGGGGGCCACTCTTCATCGCGGTGCGCGGGCCTCCCACTATCGCGGCCTCTCTTGTTGCAGAGCGCAGGCTCCAGACGCGCAGGCTCAGTAGTTGTGGCTCACGGGCCTAGTTGCTCCGCGGCATGTGGGATCCTCCCAGACCAGGGCTCGAACCCGTGTGTCCTGCATTAGCAGGCAGATTCTCAACCACTGTGCCACCAAGGAAGCTCGGGAGCATGGAGTCTTAACCACTGGACCACCAGAGGAGTCCTGATCACACCCCTTTTAAAGGAGATTTTGTAACGCTCTCTCCGCCTCCCCTTGTTAGTCTCTGCTCTGTGTGTGAGCGCCGTGCACATCCGTCCCTGCCTGCCTTATGCTGACATAATCAAACACAGCCATATATAACCAAATAGAACTTTCATCCCCATACTTTTGACCCCAATGAGATTAAACCTTAAACGTTATTCTGCAGGTGGATTTATTCCTCTCCTCCTGTGGATGGCCTCCCTGAGGCTTCTCCACCTCTTCCTCCTTCATCAGCTGCTGGGACCTCACAGCTCCGCCCTCCACAGGGAGGGATGCCCTGCTAGTGTCCAGATCGTTTGGGTTGTCTGTTTTCTTGCTTCTACTCTTGCTTCTAACAGACATCCTTATAAATAGGTCCTCACATGCTGGAGCTTTTCCGTCTATAGGATGGATGTTCTGAGAAAAGTTTTCTGGGCCCCCTCTGTGCATGTGTTGCATGTAGCTGTCTTCAAGATCACAGCGATTTGCATTCCCGTGGACCCTGATGAGCACACTCAGTGCCCCTCACTCTCCTGCTTAAACAGGTTGCCAGACCTGAACTCAAGTCCTGGTTTCACCAGTTCTTTCTGTGTCGTCTGGGATAAATTGCTTAAATATCTCTGGGCCTCAGTTCTCCCACCTGTAAAAGGAGGATAAGGATAGTACCCGCTTCACAGGATGGACTTGGGGATTGAATGTGTGAACACAAGGGCCCTCCGTTTGCTGTGATTTGGTCTGTGACAGCCGCTCTGAGAAGCGGAGAGCAGAAGCTGGCCTTCCAAGATCAACCCAAAGCAGTGCTCCTTGTCATCCTTTGCCTCCCCTGAGATTATTTTGTTCAAGCCTGAGTGGAAACGGGTTGTAAATACTAAACGTGCATCGTCCAGACGTCAGGTCTCCCAGAGTGACAGGGAAAGCAGAATCATCAGCGTCACCATCACCGTCGTCACGGTCATCCTTGTCGTCATGAAAACCCCCACTTACTGAGCACTTATATTTGTTGTGAAGTTTCCCCGCAGGAGGATTACTCTGACGGGTGTCTCCCTTCTTAGTCCATGAATCAGACCGGAGGCGTCTGGCTCTAAGTCGCAGAAACCCCATCCAAGGCAGTTTATACAATAAGGAAAATACATTATTTTGCAGGAAAAGAAGTTTGGTGGCTCAGAGGCTCCGGGGTTGGTTAATTCAGAGTCTTTATCAGGAGCCCATGTCCTTCCCTCTTGCTGCTCTTTCATCGTCAGCATATCAGCCTCTTCCTCACTGTCACAAAATGGTTGCCACAGCTCCAGCTGTCACTTACAGATGTCCCAGTGTCCAATGGAAAAAAAAACCCACAAACTATTTCTTCTTTGTGCCTCTTTCTAAGAGCAAGAAAGCCCAGAGGAGAGCTGTGTACCTTCCACCCACGTGCCCCTCGCCAGTCTAGAGCCAGACAGATGTGCTCAGGTGAGTGAATGAATCCTGCCCCCAACACTTACTACATGGCAGCGGGTGAACCGATTCACCTCTCTGTAACCCAGCTTTGTCACCTATAAAAGCTGATAAAGGGACTTCCCTGGTGGTGCAGTGGGTTAAGAATTCGCCTGCCAATGCTGGGGACACAGGTTTGAGCCCTGGTCTGGGAAGATCCCACACGCTACAGAGCAACTAAGCCCGTGTGCCACAACTACTGAGCCTGCACTCTAGAACCCGCGTGCCACAACTACTGAGCCCGCATGCCACAACTACTGAGCCCGCGTGCCACAACTACTGAAGCCCGCGCGCCTAAAGCCCGTGCTCCGCAACAGAAGAAGCCACCGCTATGCGAAGCCCGCACACTGCAATGAAGAGTAGCCCCCGTTCGCCGCAACTAGAGGAAGCCCACACCTAGCAACGAAAACCCAACGCAGTCAAAAAATAAAGAAGTTGGAAAAAAAAAAGAAAAAAGAAGCTGATAAAATAGTATCTATTTCAAAAGTTGTTGTGAAGATTACATGAATTATGAAGGCCAGTCATGCATTTTTTTAAAGACCCTTACTGTTATTGTTGTCCCTCTTGTCGTTGTTATTATTGCCAGCCCAGGGCAATGTCTGGCTTAATAAATACTTGAGTTGCTGAGTGATTGACGGGAGGGAACTGTCACGTCGGCAGGACCCAAGGAAGGGGAACGAGGTGTGGGAGAAGCGGGGGTTGACAAGTGGCCAGCACAGGACCACCCAGCGTGCCCGGACTTAGCGTTAGGAGTGACTGATTCCGCCCTGCAGGAAGATACTGAGCCCGCGGGGCCCGGCTGGCTGCCCCCAGACCGTCCTGGCCTCTTGTTTTTATCTGGCCTGCCCGCTGGCCCTCGGGCTGACACTCGGTGTCATTACTCTGCTCCAGACACTCAGGTACCAGTTCATTTGTCAATCAGCAGAAGCGTTTCAGCTGTCCAAGACGCGGCGATCTCCGTGCAGGCACAGCGACCTTCGCAGCTGAGAAGGCCCCCAGCTGCTCTGAGCGGAGCCAGCAGCCCCAGAGGACAGCCCCGGGAGAGGCTGACGCTGGGGGTCACTCAGCCCGAGGGGGACAGAGTACCCCCTCACCCCCAAGGGGTACAAGGATACAAAACAGAGCCTAGGCCTCTGGAACCGTGGCCCAGGGCCCCGACGCGCAACTGAATCCTCACATCGCTTCTCCAGCTGAGCAACTCTGGGCAAGTTACCCACCCTCTCTGAGCTTCCAGTCGCCTTCTGAAAAAATGAGAGTCCGTCCGGCCTTCGATTCTACAACCATCTCCCAGAATGAACGGGGCAGCCCAGGGAGGCGGGAAGGACGCTGCGTGGGGGGGTGAAGACAGAGACTGCAGTAGCAGCTCTGACCCTGAGGCCCTAAGAAGTCGCTTGGTGTGCCTGGGCCTCAGGCTCCCACACAAAATGAGAAAGGGGGGTGGGCTTTAAACACGTTTACCTTGCTACACCAGCGTCCTTTACACTGTGGGTCTCTGCACCGTGTTGGGAAATCAGTGCGGTGGGCGGAACCCAGCGCTCTTTTCAAGAAATGAAATTGTATCGAATAGAAAGGAAAAGGAAAGGGTCAGTGAAGGCAAGGACTGTTTGGGAAGCTTTCCTGCAACTCATCGCGCCTGCAGGAACAGGGCACCAGTGTAAAATGAACTACACACTGTGGGCACGATCGAGAGGGTTTGAGAGTCACCTCCCGCCACACACATCCTCAGGATCACCGTTCACTCGGTAACCGCTCCCGGGCCAGGGCCCTGGGTCAGGCCCTGGGAGGAGGGGGGCGGTGTTAAGCTGAGCCCACACCAGACACAGCCCCGCCTTCTCGACCCATCATCTTTTGAAGGCGCGATCTCTGCACTGAGGGAGCGGCTAGGGACGGGTGAGGGGCCGTCCTAGCCGGCCAGGAGGGCAGCGATGTGGCATTTCTGCTGAGGCCGAAGGGACCAGGGCCAGGGAGAGCCTGGGCCTGAGGCGCTGGGTGTGCTGGACCCGGTGGGGTGGGAGGGGAGGGAGAAGAACAGGCAGGGGTGGTAGCAGCTCCAGGTAAGGCTGCAGGGACCCGGTGAAACGACGCGTGTCCAGTTCCTCACACACACACGGCCACACGGCTGCAGGACTCAGATGGCCAGAGCTAGAAGCCCCCGGGTCGCCTGCTGTCATCGCTCCTGATTCCCCTTATCCGCTGGCCCTGTGATCTGGGGCGAGGGGCACAGAGCTGAAAAGCTGGGCCGGTCCAGCACGTGCAGTCCCCCGCAGGGAGGCCGATGTCGCTAATCGTCCTTGTCCCGCATCACCGGATGGGGCAGGTTAGCGAGGTGGGACCAGAGGCGAGTCAGGTGGCCTGAGGGTGGGTGGATGGGTCCCACGCACGGCACGAGGAGGGCCACCCGGGAGGCGGGGGCCGCGTGGGCGCAGCTCTGCTGTCTCTGCTCCTGCAGCCATGAGGTGCTGTAAACGCAGGTGGCTGAGTCTCCAGGAGGAGAACGCAGGGAACAGGCCACCCCCAAGCCCCCGCTCAATCTTGCTCCAGCACCTACACCTCCCTCTACCCCAGAAAGGAGCCTGAGACTTATGTGGCCAGTTCTGCAACCCTGCCAGCTTCCTGTCATTGCCCCTTGAAAAAGAGAAAACTCTCGTTGTTTTAGGATTAAGTAATCAGCATGTCATTTATTTCTCCAAACCACAACTGCAGGGCCTGCTGGAGATCTGGCATCGGCACCACAAAAGCACTGGGCCCGACGGCTGAGCCCGACTTGGACCCCAAGGAAGATGCAGCTGGTCCCATCAGCGGGGGGCCGACTTCCCAACTTGGCTGCAGCCGGAATGTGGAAGTGGGGGCGGGAAGGGCCAGCCTCCGAGGCCCTCTGACAGCCACCTCACCTCTCTGGACCGGACTCACCTCCGTACAATACAACAGCAACCCGAGCAGGGCAAACACTGTGCTGAGAGCTCCCTGCAGGCCAGGCCTGCTCAGAGAACTGACCTGGGCTATTGGATGTCAGCTTCAAAAATGGCACCCAAAAGGCAGGTGCGCTTATCATCCCACTTTTACCAGTAGCAGCGAAAGCTCAGAGACGCTTGCCCAAGGTCACACAGCCAGAGTGGGGCAGCCCTGACCCCGAAGCCCAAGCTCTCGTGACTCCCACCTTGTCCAGTGGCCCAAAGGAAGGGTGAAGTGGAGCTTGTGAGAATACCGTGGATTTTGAAAATGTCAATCCTTTATTTCATGAATCAAGGGCAGTTTTACCCCCAATGCCATTCTTAAGCGCACAATTCAATGGCTTTCACATGTATGTGCAACCATCACCATGGCCATTTTAAAACGTTTTCATCACCTCAGGAAGAAACGCCTGCCCTTAGCAGTCACTACTGCGATTCTCTCTGTCTCTGTGGATTTACCTATTCCGGATGTTTCATACAAATGGAACCATACATGTGGCCTTTTGAGTCCGGCTTCTCTCACTCAGTATGGTGTTTTCAAGGTTCATCGATGTAGCACGTGTCAGTACTTCACTCCTTTTATTGCCACCCAGATCTTGGGAACAAAGAACCATGGGGGAGACAGAACATAGTCCAGAGCCCGGCACAGGGCAGGAGCCACTGCCACGCTGGGGCCGCCTGTTACACGGAATCACCTTGGGAAAACTCTAGGGCAGCAGCTGACTGTCGGGGGGTTGGAAATGTAGGGGAGCCTATAAAATACTTGGCACTTTGACATGCTCCCCACCAACAGCAGGGCCTATGGCCCTAGTCTTGAGTCTGGGTAGATTTCTGACTTGACAACTGAGTCCGGAAGTGACACCAGGCCAGCTCCAGGCCTGGCCTTTCAGAGGACTGTAAGTCCCCCTGAAATTGCTGGTAAGAAGTCCTCCTTCCCCGAGGCCGTTATGCTTGCAGCAGCCCAAGTGCCCCAGGCAGAAAGGGACACAATGCACCACCTGGCCCCTTCCCTGCCGTCCCAGCCCGAGCTGAGCTGCGAAAGGCTTCCACCTGCGCTTTGAAGAAACACCGAACCCGCTGCATCTTTTCTGCATGCAATCTTGACCCACCAAAGAGGAAGATACAGTAATAATAAGTAACCGTTTTAAACCAGTAAGCACTGGGGTCGTTTGTTACAGAGCCGTAGGTAAAAAGCAGCAGGGCGTTACTGTCTCAACAGTCCGCTCTTCTCGTCCCCAGATGCTTCTCTGCTTCCCTCCATCCCACACAAAAACGTTTTCAACCCCTCTCCAATCAAGACACCTTGGAAATCCCACCAGGAACGATCCCAGCTCTGAGCCCAGGATCTGTGGGGGACGCGTGGTGGTCTGCAGGACGGAAGGAGATGTGGAGATTCTTGGCGGAGCATCTGAGTTAAAGGGACAAGCCCTCCACCCACCCCCTGATGTGCAGAGGTGGGGGCTGGGGAGGAGGGTCAGAATAACCCCAGTCAGCAGTCCCGTCCAGAAGGACCTGGTCTACGGCACTGCTCACAATTAGCGGCGGCTCAGGAGGGCGCCGCCCTGCAGGCGGGAATGGGCTCTGGCCAAGCCCCCTGGGCCTCTCTCGCCCTGGGGAGATTCCTCCTTGCCCTTCTTCCTCCTGGGCCCCCTGGGAAGTGGGTGTCGGGGCATGCCCTCCTAGGAGCCACAGTCTGCCTGTAGAAGGTGGGAGAGCTCATCTCTCCCCGGCAGCGTGACCCTCATCAAAACCCAGCCAGCCTCCCTCCTGCTTCCCTGCAGAGGGTCCCATGAGCCAATGAACCTGCCCCGGGGCGCCTTTCGGGATGTGCTGCTCAGACATAGTTCTTTCCTTTGTCGTCTCCTGTGCTTCTCTTTCTGGTGTGAGAGGGGGCTGCCTGGAAGGGGTGGGCTTCTCTGGGAAGGTCTCACCATTAATCTCTGCCATGAGTCATTTTGTCCAACCGAAAGCACTTCCTGGGTACCACACCGTGAGTCTGCTCTGGGCCCTGAGGAAACTTAGTTAAAATCAGTTACAGAGGTTTTCTCGGACCTTTGAGTACTTTCGACTTTGCTTTTTTTGTTGTTGCGATGTTGAGAAGCGTCTGGCTTTTCAATATTGCAAACCTTTGATTCCCTTTCATTCTTGCCGCAAATGAGCCACCTTCTGGAGCCTGTCCCTTTTTATCACGCTTTGCCAAGCGTGGCCAATCACCATGTATTTTGCACTGTGTTCCAACCTCTTTCCCTAGGTCTGTGGGTTCATCCGGTATATCAGCTGCAGTCAGAGTGACGGGGGGTCTGGTTAACACAGGTTCCAGCTGTCTGACCGCTAAGCCAATGGATGCTGCGTGTTCTAGGTTTCTGTTATATCAACACCCACTGCCGGCACTGATTTCTGTATGAGTCCCGACAGGCTACATTACGCTGCGGGAACAAACTAAACCCCACCCTGTACCGTCAGTTCTCCTTGGTGTCCTCCCACAGATGCAGGATTTCCCTTGACTAATCGTTTCGAAAATGGTGGTTCCTCCACGCGGCCTTTCATCTCATCCGCAGGAAAGCATCCCACGAGGACAGGACATTGCCTATTCCTCCTGTACCCGCAGGGGCTAACAGGCCTGGCACGAAGGGTCCACCCAGTAAAGGCTTCCTGAAGATGGACAAAGGAGTGGGTGATTTAGGGGATGGTTGTCCAGTTTAATGCTTGATAAAGGAATGGCGACTAACTGAGGGAACAAAGAGGGAGAGAGAGGGGAGGGAGGATGGAGGGGAGGGAGGGAGGCTGCGGCTCCGTCATTCTGAGCAGATTATGGTGGTGACCCAGGACCTATTTTCCTAATTTCACAAAACCTAACAGAAATTGTACATGAACCAAAATCAGCGTGACTTTAAGGTCAACTTTCACTGCTTTTGGCACTGGTCGCGCTGATTATCTCATGCTCACATTGGTGGCCATAAGTGTGTGTGATGAGCAAGGAATGAGGAAGCTGTTATCATTTGGTAGCAAAAAAAAAACCTTTCAAAACTGAGGATCTGAGGGGGTGTGATAACGGGGTGGGGTGTGGGGCGCGGTGGAGAGCCTCTCCCCCAGCGAACTGCCATGGATATAAAAACAGAGAGATCCGGTATTAAGAGTTTTTAAAGCAAGGCTCTCAAGTTTTAAAAGCGACCCAAATAAGATATTATAAAATGAACTTGCTTATTTCTGGGCTAGTAGCGAACACTGTTTAGAAGAGGCTCTAGAGTGAATGGGGAGGACCCAGTTGCAGGCCGTGTAGCCTCTGCCCTGGGGTCACTGTCACCACGGGCGGAGCAGGGACGGGGGAAAGGCTGGGGCTCTGTGTGTAGCTGGGCTCTGCCCAGTGGTACCTGACGATGTGAGAGAGATTGCAGAAGGGTGGGACCTCGAGGTCCTCAGGGCAGAACTCTTCTCTGTGCTCAAGTCCTCTTTGCAGGACCCCCATAAGTGCTTGGATGCCTCCCCTGACGGAGAACTCACTACGGCACAGGCAGGCATCGTTGCACAGCTCCGTTAGGCTAGGGGAGGGGCCCCGTCACCATCTCTACCACCTCCTGTCTCGTCCAGTCCCTCCATCAGCCCCGTGAGGTTCTTATCGTGAAGTTCTTGTAGACCGACTCTGGGGCTCACAGAGGTTAAGTGATCACCTCAAGTAGGGACCCAAATCCAAGCCTGGATAAAGCTGGGTCCTCCCATGACCCCATGCCTTCCCAACAGCAAAGTTGCATCCTCACGGGCAAGGAGGCTTGTCTGCTCTATGAAGATGGCCGCTCTCGGTCTGGGGGCAGGTCACGTGGAGCTAGGGTCCGCTCTCCAACCCCACGTGTCCTCTCCTGGCCTGACCCTTTTGCCAGGCGACGACATCAGCTGTGGGCAAGCCGTTCTCAGTCCGAGTCTGGCCTGAGATGTTGTCTCCAGGTTAGAATCATTTTCATCAAAGGCGGGTTTGGGTTTTGACTTTTCTTTTGTTTGAGGGCAGCGGAGGAGGGGGATCCTTTGGAAACATCACATTCTCTAAAAAACTACGGGGAAACATTTCACTTCCCAACAGTGCGAGGTGAAGGATGCTTCCAGCGAGCGTCATTTCGGTAGCTCATCTCCAGGGAAGGACACATACGAGGCACCTCCGTGGGCAGGCACGGCACGAGGTACCTACCCCAAAAAGCAGCTTCTTTATCTTCACAACGACCCTGAGTCCCCTGTACTGGCACCATGTTTTAACGAGGAAACCGAAGCTTAGAGACCAATTTTCCAAAGTAGGGTAATCAGATGGGCTCCCCCAAGGCACTGCACACAGTTGATAAGGATTCGTGGACCAAACCTGAACGAGTGATAAAGCCCAGACTGAACTCCAAACAAGAACGAACAAATGGAACAAAAAGACAGAACGTGGGAAGTTAACTAATTATAATCCACAGTGTTATCTTGTATTTTACATTACATCATGTAGCTTTTATAACTTTTTAAAAACTTCCTTTTGATCTCTAATGAATAACAAAAACTTAATGCGTGCGTGTACGCGTGCACACACACGCAGAGAGCTCACTTCTCGACGTGACACACACTTGGCTGAACACACTGGTCCAAGCACCACGCAGAATGTGAAACACCCTTTCTGCACCAGCGTTGACCCGGGAATCGAAACAGGACATTGAACCTCATTAACAAGTTTGGACCTGCAATGTGTCTACTGCAAAAACATTTCCACTTATCGGGAGATGGCATTTCCTCAAGGGACAAGAGCGTCGTGCTGGAGGCGTGACTGAGTCCAAGGGAGAATCTAGGCTCAGCTCTCCCCAGCAGCCCCTGGCTCAGTGACGGGATCAGTGTCCCGGGGCTGTCACAGCAAATGACCACAACCTGGGGGCCTAAAACAACAGAAATGTATTCTCTCATACTCTAGAAGACAGAAGTCCAAAATCAAGGTGTCCCCCAGGGCCCTGATCCCTTTGGAGGCTCTAGCGGGAGGGTCCGTCCTGCGTCTTCCGGCTTCTGGTGGCCCCAGGCACCCCTTGGCTTGTGGCCACACAACTCTGGTCTCTGCCTCTGTCCTCCATGGCCTTTCCCTGTGTCTGTGTATTCTCCTCCCGCATCTCTTACAAGCACGTGTCCTTGGATTCAGGATCCACCCTAAATGCAGGGTGACCTCATCTCCAGGTCCTTATTACGTCTCTGAAGACCCCATTTCCAAACAAGGTCATATCATATCACAGGTTCTGGGGGTTAGGACGTGGACATATCTTTTGGGGATACAACTCAACCCACTGCCGTGACCACAGGCAGATCAGACTCTCCCCGCAGCGGAGGTCTCCGTGACAGTGAGTCTTAGGGGCGGTGAGCTCACCTGCTCATTCCCACCGGCATCACACCCCTCACAGCAGACGCCCGAGAGTTTCTGAAGGAACACACGGACAAGTGAATGAAGGCGTGTCTAGCCGAAGCCTCGCAGAGCGTGGGATGGCGGCTTTCCCACGCCGTCCAGGTTTTCGGGTGACTGCAGCCCTTGACTCCCTGCTCTGCCCCTGGGTGAAGTGGCTAGAACAGCACCAGTCTAGCTAGTGCCCACTGCGAGATGAGGCGTCCTCAAGGGACCTGCAGATCCCAGAGGCACTGAGAGAAGAGGCATCCTGGGCATCACCAGTCCAACCTCCTTACCTGCCAGGTGAGAAAACTGAAGCCCGGTGGGAGGGCCACAGATCTGCGCAGGTCACCCAGGTCAGCAGCAAGGTAGAGTCTAGAGGGCTGGCCCCTGCTCCTCCCGTGGAGATCCCCCATCACCACCATCATCATCATCGTCGTCGTCGTCATTCGTCATCCTCAACCAGGACGGCGCCCATGATCTCACCCCCTCCTCCGGGCGCCGTCCTCAGCATCTCACATGCATCTCCTCTTTAACTTCCCTGCAAACCAGTGCTTCACACGACGTCCTCACCCCCACTTTACAGGTGGTATGACCGAGGCTCCGAGGTGTGAAATCACTTCCCAAAGGTCTCACTTCTCACGGAGGGAAGTGAAGCCACGGTTCTCATTTAACTTGTTCTGACACCCAAGCCAGGGGTGCCTGTGACCACAGCCAGACTGTGTTCCCACAACCGAAAACAGGAGATTTCTCATGAGAGCACATAAAGTTGAACTGGAACGCGACCACGCCTGTTCCTCAGGGTATCATCTGTGGCTGTTTTCCTGCTGCAATGGCTCGGCTGAGTGAGCGCGACACAGACGGTACAATTTGCAAAGCCTGAAATATTTACTCTCTGGTCCTTTACAAAAGTCTCTGCTGATGCTCTATACTGCTCGTATTATATCATAGTATATTATATTGTACTGGAGTATGTTTTAGTAATTATATTAGTCATACTGTAGCACGGTCACTGCAAAAGCTACCACTCGGCAAAGATCCAAGAGCTTTGCATTTATGATTTCTTGGTCTCTTCACGTTTGATTCTCACATGAAATCCACCAACGATTAATTTCCAAGGAACTGAGCATTTCTAGAAGATGACGGCCTTCCCCTTGGTGATCCTATTTCCACAGGTACATTTTTCCAACCGGATAATCCCCAAAGTGGCCAACTTAGAAGAAGAAAGAAAGAAATGAAAAGGCCCAATAAGCTGAACTGCTCACATCCGAACCAGAAGGTCCTTTCGTGCTGACGTTCTATACGTCGGGGAATTTTATGCCAGAAAGTGACTTTTCTACATCAATAACACATCACCCCGTCCCCGACGGGAAGTGACATTACAAAAGCCGGAAAGGACATCAGACACGCTGGCTTGGCAGCTACAGGCACATGTGAAGTTGCTGTCAGAGTTCAAAGGAAGGGCTGCAAGGTGGGGCCGCTGCAAGGCAGCATCACCCGTCATGCTTTTACCTCGTGGGACAGGGCACGGGGACAGCCTGCTTTGACGCGGCCACCGGCTTCCTGACGCCCACACCGAGCTGGCCGCGGGGCCTGCAGGGCTGGGTTTGGGTGGGCTCTGCAGCTCCAGGGATGTTACTTGGTCCTGCACGCGCCACCCGGCTCACCGGGCTCACACGTCCGACAGCCTTTGCAGGCACGGCCAGTGTGGACCGTCACGGTCGCCGGGGCTGGCCCACACTCTGAGGCTGGCTTGTTTGGAACACTTTCTCTGTTCCCTGCACTGTGCTAAGTAGGAAGGCACTGTCTCGTGTCTCTTGTGTGGCCTGACAAGGTAGGAGCAGTCATGGCTCCCCCTTTATGGATGGGGAAACTGAGATGGATCGAGATTACCCAGTGTGCCCAGCATCACAAAGTCAGGGGAGGAGCCACGACTCAAACCCAGAGATTTCACCACCTGTAACCACCAGGCTCACTGCCTCAATCTGGAAGCCTCCTTGGGAGACGCAGCCAGGCAAGCCCAGGCAAGGTTAGACCTGACGGTGTGAGGGACTCGCCTCTCCAGATAAGTCACTGAGCCTCCACTTGGGAATGATGTTTGC
This sequence comes from Phocoena sinus, assembly GCF_008692025.1. Taxonomy (NCBI): domain Eukaryota; kingdom Metazoa; phylum Chordata; class Mammalia; order Artiodactyla; family Phocoenidae; genus Phocoena; species Phocoena sinus. The sequence goes on from NC_045781.1 coordinate 56,624,497, forward strand.
ATCAACCTTCGTGGCAAGACGGGTCAGGGGAATGGGGCAGCAAAAGGAGATAAGGCTCCTCTGGCCAGACAGGTGACTTGGCTTAGCCACCTGACTCATTAAACTGCTTGGCGAACTCCTACTCATCCTTCAGAACACAGCCTAAATATTCCTTCCACCAAGAAGTCCTCCTGGTCCCATTAACAGAACCGATCAACTCTTCCACTGTACCCATGCAGTGTATGTGCTGTAGATGCCTCTGTTATGCCTTGCAGGTGTGTGTCTCACCCCCCTGTATGGTGAGTTCATCAAGGACAGAAATTGTGTTTGATGCACTTGGATCCCCAGCTTGTAGGAACAGAACAACAGCAAACAGTGTTGACGAAGCATGTACTAGGTTCTGGGCGTTCATCTAAATGCATCCGATGCATGAATCCTTGAAATAACCTAGGAGATGGGGTGGCTATTATCCCCAGTGGCTCAGCCTGCAACCCTGAGCACGTTACTTAACCTCTCTGTGCTCCGGGGTTCTTATCTGTAAGTTGGGGAATGATCACAGCAGCCACCCTGCGGACCACTGGAACCAACATGTCCCAGCTTGCAAGCACTAACTATTAAATTTTAATCAAATTTGAAAGTGTGCCACTATTAAAAATTAAATTCTGGACACTTGGAATAAATTGTATTAAAAACAGGTAATAAACACTAAGAAGTCACCACTTCCTAATTACTTTACTATATTTTACTGTTATCTGCTCTTAGGTGATTTATGTCTATTGAATCACTATGGAGGAAACGCCAAGTAGCTGTGAGCATTCCCGGCTCCACCCGTGTTCAGTGACAGCTGGAGATCAGCCGCCAGGAGAGCATTTATACCATGGCATTCGGCAGATGCTACACATCAGGAATTCTCCCCCCAGAGAGCGTGCCGCTGAGCGTTTACCAGCACACCACCATAACCGCCTGCAGTGAACTGGCAATGCGCCTTAGCCATTGGTATTGTTACTGATGAACAAACCACAGAGATAAAATAACCCACCAAAGTATGAAAGATCCAGACACGATCCCAGACACGGCAGTTCCAGAGCTGGCCCCGTAACCACCCAGAACTCTGGGCACACCGCAGGCAGAACAGGGGCCAATAAATGCTTGTTGGATGAACAAACATTAAATTAATGGGTTTCAAATCTGCTGGCCACAAAATTGCCTGGGGAACTTTGCTAACACAGATTCCCCGTAGCCTCTTCTGTGCCGAGCTCCAGAACATGCGTTTTCAGTCAGTGTCCCTCCCAGGGCTTCTGATTCTGGACCCGTCCCTGTCTGGATTACCAGCCTCCACCCCCAGCCTGCTCCTGCCCTGGCTTCTGTGCCCACCGGTCCCGCCATCCGGCCTGGGGGCGAGTGGCGGCTGTGAGATGGGGAGGCAGATCAGGGCAACAGAATGCCCCAGTCTGCGCACAGGCATGAACCAAGAGGCCTCCTGAAGACCAAAGGTTGTTCTCAGGCCTCCTCCAGCCGGGAGCGGGGAGCTGAGGGGCTGAAAGGTACCCTGAGCTGAGAAGCCTTGGCCACATTCGTGTACACGACAAGACGAAACGGGGTGAGAGGTGCAGAGCGCAGGGAAGTTCGTGGAAAGTGGCCGCACTGCCTCTCCCTTAGTCTCACAGCAACCGTGTGAGAAGAGCAGAGGAAGCACGCAAATCATCCCCCATTTACAGACCCGCAAACTGAGGCTCAGAGACAGACTTGCCTCAGCTCCTCACTGCTCGGACCTGGAGCCTTGGTTTCCAGGCTGTGTCTTCCCTCAAAAGCGGGTGTGAGGAGAGGGGTGGAGAAGATGGAGTTGGGGGTCCCTGTAAGGCTATGTTTATGCGTTACCTTGGCTCTGCTACTCACTAGCTGTGTGACCTTGGGCGAGCGTCTTAGTCTTTCTGTGCCTCAGGTTTGCTCGTGTGAAAAAAATAGGGAAATAATTGGCAGCCTTCCTGTATGGTTGCTGCAAAGTAACAGTTGTAGAGATGCTTCTTAGAATGTTACACCAAGTGGGGCTCAATAATGTGAGAAACAGCGACCACGGCCTGTATCGATACCGTCGCCTTTAGATATTTTATGGCCTCCCCTGGATGGCTCTCTTCTTTGAGAGGCAGCAGGCTAACTTGGGGCACAGGTGGGGAGCGGACGTGTCCTGGGATGGAAGTAGGGGGCTCTGGATCGGAAACAAGCCTCAGCCCAACCACAGGTATTCCCTGGGCACATATTCTGCTCTGAAGGTCCTGCTGACTCGATGGGATGTAGAGTGATAGCTAAGAGGGTGAGTGCCGGGATGCCGCGGACACCACACAGCCGATGGGCCTGTGGCCTTGCTCGAGGCTGTACTCTCTCTAAGTCTGTCTTCCCATCTGTAAAATGGGATGGGTGAGGAGATCAACCTTAGAGTTTCTGTGAGTACGGAATTTTAAAAGGAAATCTTGCCGATAAGGTGTTTCAGTCTGGGACAGTAGCTCCCAACCCTGACTGTCCATTAGAATCACCTGGGAAGCTTTAAAAAACGCCACCGTGCCCCACCCCAGACCAGCTGAATTGGAAACTGGAACGGTGATGGTGCTGATGGTGGTGGTAATAGACATGACGGTGATGATGACGATGATAACGACCACCATTTTCTGCTCTGCCTGCCTCGACATTCTCCCCCCAGTCCCCTCATGGTGCCTTGGCTCACTTTCTTCAGGTCCATACACCAATAAATGCCTCCTCCAAGAGGCCCTCCCTGACCAGCACACCCCCATCTTTGGCAGCCCCCACCCTGCTTTCCGCTTCTTCGCTGCATGCGTCGCTAGTTCACGTTACGTCACACGTTGATCTGTGCGCTCGCTGACTATCGCCACTCCCAGGTTGTGAACCCCTGTGGAATCATACAGGTCACAACTCAGAATTATTCTGCTTGACACGAGGGGGCTCAGGTATTTATGCTCCCGGGGCATGAGACCCAGCACTTAGGGTTGCCAACATGCGGGGCGGAGCAGGCTCCAGTGACCAGAGGAGATCTGGGTGCTGGGAACGGTAAGGGTTAAGAGCTAGGAGCTGGCCCATATTGTCTGCTCCAATCTCTAGGCCTCAGTTTCCCTCCCTGTAAAATGGGAATATTTATACTACCTAACCCGTGCTGCTTTGGGTGAGGAAAAGCAGACTATGCCTCTGAAACACAATAAATGGTAGCCATCACAGCGCCCACCGTGTGCATCCCTTGGGTTTCTGGCACGGGGCTGGACACTTAATAGTGGCAGAGTCTACATGGGGTCAGGCCTGGTAGGGGCGAGGTGCAAGGTCTTCTGAGTAGGACAGAGCTGGGTTCAAGCCCCAGCTCAGCCTCCGCCTGGGTCACCTGACCAGGTAGCAGGCTTACGTGGCCTCAGTTTCTGCTTTTGTAAGACAGACTTGATGGAAGCACCTCTCCTGGTTATTGGGAGAATTAAACGAGATGTTACGTGAGGTCACCTTGGACAGTAACATCTCCTCAGCTCAGGGAGTGGATGGATGGATCGCTGTCTGAGGAAACTCCTTCTTCTTGGTCGACCACTAGACTCTGTCGATTTTATGGACGGGCACAAAAAGAAAGAAGAAGATAAGACAGAAAGCCTAGAACGAGAGGAAGAGAAAACGCGGACACACGTACGCACGCACACACACACGCAGGCCAAGTGGAGGGACCCCGTCGGCACATAAACTGGAGGTGGGAGTGACCCCCGAAGCCTTTCCTCTGACAGCCGGTGGCGGCAGTGATGAATCTGTGAAGTTATCTAATTTTCCACTGTTTTAATTAGAGACTTGGGCTCTGAGGCCTCACAGCTGGCGTCTTTGTGCTGCGTTCTATTGCCTGACAGAGAAAAATGTCTTCTCGAAGTGCAGCCAAGCTCAGCTCCTGACCTGAGCAAGTGAAACTTCTGGGATTCATAAACTTGTGGTCTCCGGGCAGAGTGTCAGTTGAAGCAGGCGTCCTCCTCGCGGGCCCCCCAGAGCCAAGGCCGGGGGCCGCTATCACAGGAGGGGGCTGGGGACGAGGGCAGGGCCAGGAGGTGGCCCCTGGTTGCGCCTGGGGTCCTGAGCCCAGTGCACGGGCAATGGTGGCTCCTTTGGGCCTATAACCGAGCCCAGCTTGGAGAGGCAGACGCTCTGCTTCTCCGAGACAATGCTTTTGGTTGCAGTGTGTGTGCTCTGAGTAGCTTAATTTTGTGGCTCACCTTTTGCCAAGTGATCTTTCACTGCACTGCATCTGACGGACGTGCAGCTGGGACCGAGGCTCTCTCCACCTCTCCTGGCCCTCTGGCTGCCGGCTTCCTGGTGACTCACTTTGAAGGGAGGCAGGATGGGAGGTGGAGAGAGCCCCGGAGGCAGCCGCACTCCCATCTCGCCCCTTCCCCCGGCCAGCCTGCAGGTCCCAGCCCTGAGCCTGCCTCCACATCTGCAAAGTGACAACCTTAAGACCGGCGGGAGGGTGGGGAGGCAGTGAGGGGTGGATTCACTCACGGGTCACAGACAGGAAAAGAGCTACCAGCCGAGGAAAAGACGGTCCCTGTGAGATTCGAAGAGGCTTTGGGGTGAAGAAATGCTTCAGGTGTGTGATAACTGCTTTATACACAGCGCCGCTGGGACCACCCCGGAGCGACAACAGGTCCCACCTTTCTTGGAGCAGATGTGAACTCCCTGTCTCCGAAGCCCTGTTTGAAAGCACCTGTCAGGCAACATCTTCCACTGCCCAGGAGCATTCTGTGCCACGAGCGAGGCCAACCTTCCTATCCACCTCTCACGGAAGAAGCCATGCCTTATACTTACATATGTGCCAAAAGACGGCTGTGGGTGCTAGCTCGGTGACAGTTAAGGAAATTACGACGGCACCGTGCCCGTAGCAGGTAGAGGAAAAATGGCTGTGACTAGGTTTACTGCTGACCGTAAAAGAAGTTACCCCCACGTCATGAGCTCAGCCAGTGCTCAAAAGATACCCATCACAGACCGATTTCTTGACCTGAAAATAACAGCTCAGAATCACACACATAGGAGTCTCCAAACATCAATCAATTGCCTATCTTCTCCATTAAAAAAAGAAAAGAAAAATTAGCCCAGATTGTGTACATCCCGGAGGCTCAAATGATTATTGCAACGGGTCACTTCTTGACCCAAATTGAACGGATCAAGTTTCCAAGCAGCTTCACTGTGTCCCAGAACAAAGCTCCAGAATATTCCAGAATAGGAATAAGAAAATATCTGGCAACCAACAAGGTAAGATTCACGATATCTGGCATCCAATCCAAAATTTTCCAGTATCCAAAGAATCGGGAAAATATAACCCGTAATAAGAAGAAAATCAATCCATCAAAAATAATTAGAAATAACGGAGATGATAAATCTAGTAGACAAGAACTGTTAAAGTTACTATAACTGCATCAACTATATAACTAGGGGGCTTTCCCCAACCCCGGCCCAGCCAACAGAAGGGATGGTCTTGAGGGGAGAAGCTGGGAGTCTCGGTTCCTGGTTCTGGAAAGTCCAGAATGAGGAGAGAAGGAAATGGGCGAGGGAGAGACAGAAAACTGTATCATGACCCTGACAACTCCCACCCCACATCTCAGACACGTCCCCAGAACCTGCGTTAAAGATGGGTGTAGGAGGAAGACTCCAGCGCTTTGTGTCGGGATAAAGAAGATGTGGCACGTCCACACGATGGAATAGCGCTGAGCCATCAAGAGGAACGAAACTGGGTCATCTGCAGAGACGCGGATGGACCTAGAGACCATCATACACAGTGAAGTCAGAAAGAGAAAAACAAATATCGTACATTAACGCATACACGTGGAATCTAGAAGAACGGTACAGACGAACTGGTCTGCAAGGCAGAAATGGAGACACGGATGTAGAGAACAAATGTATGGACACCAAGGCGGGAAAGCGGGGAGGGGGTGGTGGTGGGCTGAATTGGGAGATTGGGTTTGACATATATACACTAATACGTATAAAATAGATAACTAATAAGAACCTGCTGTATAAAAAAAAATAAATACAATTCAAAAAAAAAAAAAAAAAAAAGGACGGACTCAGAGATGAGGGAAGGAGCGAAGGCCAGTTGCTGATCAAATTACAACACCTGGATCCAGCTGGACCTGAAGCTGACATGCCCCTGGACTTCTCAGGTCACTGAGCCCATCTTCTGTTTTTAACTCAGCCAGGTTGAGTTAGGCTTCCTGACGTTTGCAAGCAGCCAAGACTGCCCTGACATAGTAACTCACTCCCTCGGGGTCCCCACGTGTCAGAAAAGTAATCAGGGAAGCTTCTGAAGGGGTGAATTCTGGTCAATGTAACGCGCACTCCTCCCCCTAGGAGCTTCTCAAGCTGAGATGCTCTTTCCAATCCCGTAAAAGCTGGGCTGGGGGACTTCTGACACGCGCTCCTCCTCATTCTCTTCCATACAAGCCATCTCTCTGCAGTGTCCTGCTGGGGATCATGATAAAGCTGGCAGCTGGATCTGCGGGGAAATGTGCAGGCCTCACCCCCTTGCAGTTGAATGCCTAATTAAAATCGAGGGCCGCGGCCCATGGACTTGAGAACATTAACCATGTCCCGCTGTCGGGTGGGGAGTTCACGTCGCCCCACCAGGAACGCACAGAGCCGCAGCTCTGGGGGCTGGGGCTTTGAGTGCCCTTTGGCCCAGTGGCTGTCTCACGCTGCCCTGCCCTCTCCGGGCTGGGTCTGAGGCCACGCTCTGCCCCGGGCACGATGCGGTCCAGAAAGCTGAGCACGGGCCCTCTGCAGCATCCCCCAACCCTCCTCCTCGTGACCCTCCTATCTCCCCTCTTTCTATATTGTTGGTCTATCTCTCCATCTCCTCCCTCTGCCCCTTTCCCTATCTCGTTCTCTTTCTGTTTCTGTCTTTCTGACTCTTCCTCTGCCTCCTCGTCAACATCTGTTCCTTGTCCGAGTGTCTGTCCATCTGTCCCAAGCTCTCTCTCAAGCCCTGTCTTCTTTTTTCCTGTTATTTTCTCCCATCTCTGTCTCTCTCCCTCTCCTGTCTCTCCGTCTCTCTCTCCCGTCTCTGTCTCCTTCCTGACTCCCGTCTTTCTTTCCTATTCTCCTTGCCCCCCTTCTCAGTCTCATGATCAACCATGGGACCTGCCAGGAGAGGCCGAAGACCCCAACCTGGGGGCTCTGGCACTGAGCCACTTCGGGCCCAAATGATGCAGCAGGGACCCGAGAGCTTGGGCCGCATCGTCCACCTTGTCAGGTCCTTTGGGGCCCTCAGAGGAGCCCCGTGCCGACTGTGGACAAAGCCTCAGTCCTGGGGTGACGACGAGGTCTCCAGAGTATTTAGGAAACTGGAGTCTGCAAATACTGGGGGAAGAACCCACTCCCGTCAGCCCTCAGCTGACCTTCCAGGCCCTTCCTGTCTCCTTGGCCTCCACCAGGGCCTTCGGGTTTTCGACTCTGGAGGCTGGACCGACTGTGGACCGGAGTCTGGACCCACCGGATCCTGTGTAACGCGGCTTAGTTCATTTCTTCCGGCTGTCCTGATGAGATGCCACACGCTGGGTGGCTTAAGACAACAGAAATTTATTCTCTTACAGTTCTGGGGCCAGAAATCCAAAATCAAGGCGTGGGCAGGGCCACGCTGCCTCTGAAGGCTCCAGGGAAGAGTCTCTTCCATGCCCTTCTCTCCGCTTCCAGCGATCCTTGGCGTTCCTTGGCCCACAGATACATCACTCCGGTCTCTGCCTGTATCATCACTTGGCTGTCTGCCCTCGGTGTGTCCGTCTGCGTCTCTTCTCTTCTTATAAGGACACCAGTCACGTTGGATTAGGGGCCCATATTCTCCAGTATGACCTCATCTTACCTTATCACATCTGCAATGATCCTACATCCAAATAAGTTCACATCTCTGGGTAGGACATGAATTTTGGGGCGACACTATCTCACCCAATACAGTAACCGAAGGCAGTGTACGGGGCGGGTCAGAACCCCGCTGTGCCACGTTGAGAAGGTTACTCGCGTCTCTGAGCCTCAGCCCTGACCCCTAAGACAGGGTGATGGAGTCACTGCGCAGGGACCTTGGGAGGATCTTCCAGCACACGGGGCTCGCACACGGCAAACGCAAACACAAAGCAGCTCTCAGCGCAGCGCGCTTAGCAGAAGACCTAGGACCTGCCGAGTGGCCTGTTGGGTCCCATGGGCTCGTTACCCGCTCCTTCCAGCCATAACTCCTCAGCCTCTGGTTGCTGTTGGGTAGATACTATAGCAAGGGTGGGGGGGGTTCCCAGGAAGAATTGGGGTCTTGACTGTCACTGATGCCCATGCTTTGGCCCCAGATGCAAATTCCCTGAGTGGACACGTGAAATGGAGCTGGAGAGAAAGAGGCGATGGGGCCACAGGGAGGAGTGGGCACCGTGAACCCAGGGCATCCGGGTGGACGGCCGCTGGGAACAGGAGTTTGGCATCGTGCAGACCCGGTTTGGATTCCAGCCCCACCGTTTACTCACAGCCTGGCTTTGAGCGAGAGGTGGAAGCTGCCTGAGCCTCCGTTGCATCTCTGTAAAATGGCAATCATCGTCCAGGGCGCGAGACAGTTGAGGGAGGTAGATGGGTTAATAACCGGTGATGAGGACCCTACCTTACTTCCCTCTCCCCTGCCAAGGCCATTCGCAATCCCAGGAAAGACCAGCCAGCCAGGCCAACCTGATGTGCATCGAAAAGACAGGAGAAAGGGTGAAAGAGAGAGAGATGGGGAAGGAAAACTATGCAGGCTGGGGCTGGGCGGAGGGCTTCGGGGTCTCACCTGTGAGAAACTCCGAAGAGAGTTAGAGGTTGGAGGGAAATGTTTTATGAGATGTGCTGCTGTTGAGGAGGACAGGTGATGGACTTAAAAAAGATGCATGGGAAGCAGGAGCTAGTACACCACCACCTGCTTTTGTAAATCAAGCTTCACTGAAGCCCAGCCACGCCCATCCGTTTACGGTTGTCTCCACTGCCTTGGCGTTGAGGTGGCATGATTTGTGACAGAGACCCCCAAATATTTGCTATCTGCCCCTTTACAGGAACAGTCGCTTGACGCCTGAGATAAACGTTAGAATTCCTTTTTTCCTGGATCACTTTCCGCAGCCAGACGATGCTTCCTGGAGAGCGGGCTCGCGCAGAGACGGGGCCACAGCAACCCCGGAATGCATCAGGGTTACAAGGTGCAAACCACTTAGCCCGCGGATCATGTGTACTCAACAAATAATAAATTGTATCTGAAGAAGTTTCCCAGGGAAAAAGAGGAACAGAGTGACAAGGAAAATAATGGCAGGGGAAACAAGGAGTGAAAGAAGGTGCTGGCATTGGAAGCAGCTGCTCTCGGGGAAGGTCTGGTCTTACACGGGGCTGGAATGCAGGAGAGCGGGCAGGAGACGAGAGACCCAAACCCTCATGCTGGATCCTCATGTTTGCTGTTTCCACGACTCATTTACCGGTATGTCCCTCTTAATATTTAAGTAGTTATTTTAATCTAGCCTCCGGTGTCCCACTGGCACAGACTGCCAAGAGCTGGAGCTTGTGGCCCCACCTTCAGCCAGGTTTTCACCAGGCAGCAGACTGAGAGCCGCCTGTGTCTCAGCCACAGGAAGAGAAGGCAGGAGCCCGACTGAGCTGGAAGCTCGGGGCGTCAGCATTTCACACTGATGTCCGGGGCTGTAGGCGACCAGGAGAGGCAGCCGCTGGCAGCTCGAGGAAGTCTGGGAGGACTTCCTGAAGGAGGGGGCTTTTGATCTGGGCCTTTAGAACCGAGTAGCAGTTCAGGAGACAAACATGAAGGGCGTATCTGGCACCTGGTATCTGGGGGAGGCCAGCGGGGTCCCTCTTCCTGACGCCTTCCCTGCTCCGACCAGGTGGCAGGAACACTTAATGCTGTCACTAGGTCCTCTGAGAGAGGAAGCTTACATGGAGCAGGCTCGTGAGTTTGGGGAGAGAGGAGACAGAGCTGGAGAAGAAAGAGGGAATGAGAAGTAAATAGAGAAGAGGCGCCACGAAGAGAAAAAGAGGTGAGAGGCATCAGACACGGAAGAGGGACCCCAAAATATCATCTCATCAAGGCTTAAAACCACGGCCCAAGTGTGCCCGGCATTTAAGTGTCTCTTACGCAACCCCCGTAACCCTATCAGGGAGATGCTGCTGCCTTTCCTGGGCTACGAACGGGGAAACTGAGGCTCACAAGGGACTGGCTCAAGGACACGCAGCTAGGAAATGACAGCGGGATCTGAACCCAGACAGTCTGCCTCCATCGCCCTCGCTCTAACACCTGGCAAGCCTCACCTGACCACCCATGACCAGGAGGATTTTCCCAGGTACCATGGGGCAGGTGCCCAGAAGGCAACATCGGCTCAGAGCCTCCTCAGGGCCCCCACCGATGGGAAGTGGGCTGGGAGGACTACAGGGGCCCAGCTGGAGTGAGGGCCCTGGCAGGGCTGCACTTGGCCGGTCCCACAGCTGGTCACCATCCAGCAGCGGCGGGGTCGCCTCCGATAGCCCCCGGCCCCCTGTGCTGCCTTCCCTCGACTCTTCCTGGCGTTCTCCCATAGAAAGGGGAGGGGGGGACGCTCAAGTTCACTGTCTTTTCCCAGCCTGCAGCACCGTGGCAGAGCGCTCCCCGGGGCCTCCCACCCAGGCAGCCAGCAACTTGGCTGGGCTCAGAGGGCTGTGGCCGGAGGCTGGGGAGCAAGGGGGGCCGGGGCACAGTTCCAGCTCAGTGAAGACACTTGCCCTTTCCGGCCCCGGGGCCCTTTGCTCTCACTGATCCCGATGTCTTGCTCTCATCTGCAAAACTCCCCCCATCCTGGAGGATCCACTCCTTCTACAAGGCGTGTGTTCTTGCTTCCTCCGAGCGTGTACGTTTCCGTTTCCCCTGCCATCCACAGCCGAGTGGCCTACCTGCCCCCTCCCCGGGGCATCACCTGTGTCTGGCACACCACAGGTGGTTGCTACATCAGCCCTCTAACCCTCCTGGGCACCTCTGTGAACCAGGTACTGGCTGAGCCTCGTCTCTCTACCCACCCCCACGCCGCCCCATCCAGCCCGCAAGAGACCCAGGGCTTGGACATCACTTCTGAAAGGTCGCCAAGTCCCGGACCTGGAAGAGGCTTGTCTGTGCCTCCAGAAGAGGAAAAGAGAGCTACCCTTTCCTAAGTCGTCAGCCACGGGCCCTGCAGGCAATTTTCCACTCTGCCTCCAGTGCTCAAAACTCCAAGTCTGAGTCCGAGAGCTAAAATAATATACATTCTCCGATGACTAATATGGGGGGAAATCCAGGGCTTCTCAGGAAATAATAGTCCACAGGCTGTGTTACCTTTTGCTGGGAAACTCCCAGTTCCCACCAGAAAAAACAAGAAAGGCCATCAATTTCCAGGCAGCCCAACTAGTGCAGGACCCGGGTCTCCAAGCGCATCCGTGTCGGCAGCACGCAGAACACCTGTCTTCCAGCGGGAACAGACCTCTTCCAAGTAAACACACGGCCTCGGGGAAGGAGCCTGGCCGGGGAGAGGCATCCATCCGCCCAGCTCCGGACATCCTGGACAAGAGTCCAAACGCTTCCTTCCACTGTCTTAGAGGAAAATGGCATCGTCGTCCAGCCAATTCTTTTTTCCTTTTCAACCGGAGAACCGTCCTGAGAATGCTTTCCGAAAAGCCAGAACCACCTGGAAACGGTCCCTGGACTTGACAGGGTCTGCTGGCTTTCTTCATTCATTCCTTTATTCCTTTGTCCATTCAGTCAGCGGGTCTGTATTGAGCCCCAGCTTGATGATTAACCCCCTGGGTGGGGTATCGTGTGGAACCGGGGCCCCTTCCTCGGGGCTCTTTCTCTGTTACTATTGCCCCAGGTGTGGCCCACACAGCTTGCTGTCCACCAACGTGCGTGTCGCTCCTGCCCCGTCAGAGCTGCTGCTGAGAGGCGGCTGTCCGGCCAGGACCTGCACTTCCCAGCCCACTGGGCAAGTAGGTGGGAGCGTGTGACTCGGTGGACAGCCGTCGTTAGTGGGCTGTGGGCAGAAGGGACGTGGGGGCCCCACTGCTGAAGAAGCGCACGTCGACTGGCTTTGTTCTCTTCCTCCCTACGTGCTGGATGCAGAGGACTCCAGCATCCTGGGGGAGGGCAGGGCCACGAGGCAGAAGGAGCCCGGGCTCTTGAGTGACTACCTAGGGGCCCGCCCGCGTTAGACGGCATTGAAGTGCAAAAGAAACTCAAGAAACTTCACTCTGCCCACACGTCGTGTCTAGCGCACAGGGCCAGCCTCCTGAGTGGAACAGAGCATGCCACATAGGCCACGGGAGGGACGGAGGGGCACTGGTGTGGACATTTGGCAGCAATCAAAAAGCCCTTTGGGAATCTGACTAGAGGCTCTGGAGGCTCTTCCAGAAATGACGTGCATCCTTTGCACATGCCTAATACCGTGCACACTTGGTCCAGGTTCTCTTGGGGGAGTGTCATCTACTTCCTCAAAACCTATTTACGGGCATCTGTGAGAATCCCGCTGTAGGTCTCTTAGCAGTCGAGAATTTAACTGTTAGGCATCAACTAGCAGTCAGTTATTAGTTGAAAGCAACAGACACCAACTCCAGCTGATAAGAAGAGAAATGGAATTTACTAGACGACCGTGCTGTAGCTGATCACTGCTAACTAAGGGGGCTGGAGAGTCAGCCTCAGAAGTTCTGCGGACGGAGCTGGTAAAACCCACATGCGGCCCACGCACTGAGCCTTGCCCACCGCTGCTGCTACGTCGGACGCTGCATTCAGCCCCGGCCGAGGCTGGGAGCCCCGGGGAGCAAGCTCTGAGCTGGGGGCCGGCGTGAGGGCCAGTTCCCAGGGAGTGGGCTTGACTGAGCGTGAGGAGGAGAAAGCAGAACTGAGCAGGGGGGGCCACTGAGCTGTGAGACAGTCCCAGCAAAGGACCCGGCCGCCCTCCCGGGGAGCTTGGAGCTGGGATGGTCCTCCGGAGCTGTCCCAAGTCGGGGTGAGGGGCTGGGATTACACCCCCATGGCATCGGTCGTCAGACGTAGCTGCCACACAAAACCAGGACACGCCCCTGGGCCAGCTGTGTTCTTCTGCCGCGGCGGTCCCCAAAGAGAGCATGTCTGCTGGACATCCTCTCGGCGCCCAGGGAGGTGAGTCGTTAGGGAAGGGGGATCTGGGCAGAGTGCCCCAGCGCCCACCTCTCCCCAGCCGCCCCTGTCAGAGAGAACCAGCCACGGTCCCTCTTTCCTGGGGCCACGAGCTCCCAACTTAAAGTCCAGGCATGTCCGGCTGCTGGAGGCCGGGCCATGGGCCCACATCCCGGCTGCCTGGAATTCCGGCCTCCTCCCTTCAAACACAAAAAGACGGCGGCTCCCCGAGCACAGACGGGGTGCTGGGTGGCCGCTAAGAATGACAAGTGGTCACTCCACGCGTGGGTGAGCCAGTGGTCAGTCAGGGCCCGGCTGGAGACAGTCCAGGAGAGTTTAACAAAAGAAGACTCTTTACAAAGTGTGTCGGGGAAATCGCAGGATGGTGCAGAGCCCAGCCCTGGAGGGGGTGGGCAGGGTTACTAAAAACCCAAAACGGTAATGTCTGCAGAGGGTCAGCCAGCAGAAGGAGATGCAGCTAACCCCCAGCGGCCCAGCGGGGAGAGCCCTGGGGACGAACACCCTGCCTCTCTCCTCCCACCTTCCAGGTAAGGGAAAATCACCCACCCAACGTGCCCCAAACTCTCACAGTTAGGACGGGCTAACGTCTATTGACTTTTCCCTCCGTGTCAAGCATCTTGCCAACACCTGACACATCACGTAGTCCTCACACTAATCCTGACAACGACCCCACTTTACTCTGTTTGTGGCGGGTGCCCCACCCTTAGTCCTCACCCTGACCTGACCCTGGAGCCAGCACCTGCCTGCCGGGACTTGGGGTCAATGTCCTGAGCTGGCTTTGAGTCCATAAGGCAGGCGGAAGCTAAGGAGCCAACCTCCTGCAGAGACAGTTCCCAATGACGATTACGGAAACAAGGGTAGGAATACCTCAGCTCCCCCGCTGCCCTGGACACCTCTGAAGTGCGTGTTCTCCTTTTCTCCTAGAGTTTTCTCAGTGGGTTTGAGCTCCAACGACCCACACTGGTAACTGTCTTAACAACACTGCTGCATCGTCTCCTTCCGTCCTGGTCTCCCCTCCCCACTTCCTGTGTGTTCTTCCTGCGACCAGCTCCCAAATAAACTCCTCACTCAAATCCTCATTGCAGGGTCTGCTTCGAGGAGAAACTAAGAAGAAGACGACCAGAGAGGTTAAGCAGTTCGCCCAAAGCCACACACCCTCACTCAGGTTGAGAAGCCAGGGCTGCCTGCCTGGTCTCTCCTCGCCAGGACCTTGCTGAAGCTGCACGTCTTGGAGATGGTGGTATTCCCAAATTCAGAGACTCCCCAAGTTCTTGGACGTGTGCCTAGTGAATGTCAAGGTCCTGTCTTACGTGTGCCAGGAGCGGCACAGAGTTGGCTTCCAGGAATGCTCCAGATGGAGCCTGGCATTGCCTCCTGGCTGGTAGCCAGCTGCGTTTCTCCCGGGTGCTCGGAACGCAGGGCCTTCTGTACCTGTGCACAGAACAGATGCGGGAGGAGGGTCTGCTCAGCGTCAGGGGAGTGGGCTCCAGCGCGGGGAGCGGTGACTCGGGGCGAGGGGGTGGTGCCTGGCGCTCTGCACTCAGTGCTGTGCTCCGTCCTCATGGCAGAGCCCACACCCACCACCACCACCAGCACCTTCCGAACTGTGGCTCTGAGCGCGTCACCGCCCGGCCCAAATCCCTGCCCAGTCCCCTGGAGTAACATCCTAAGTCCTTAACCTAGACCCCAAGCCCGGCGAAGCCTGGCCCCAGTCCCCTCGGCCGTCCGCCTCACCCTCCGCCTCGTTCCCCCCATGGCCCTCACTCCCGGGACACGGGCAGGAGAGGCAGCTCGAGCAGCACAGCTGTGCGATGACACACAGACGCCATGAGCCCGGGCCGGCACTGACCTCGGTGGCTCACCCATCCACAGACGTGTCAGCAGCGGGGAAACTGAGGCACAGAGAGAGGCTTATGACTCGCCCGGGGTAACGTAGCTAAAGATTAGCTCAGCTGCATGCGTGGTGGTTGTCATGTGACAATGCCCAGGTACCTCTCCCGTGTGTTCAGAGGGCTTTGGTCAAGCAGTCTGGCTGGGATGGGAGAGCGAGGACCATGTGAGACACGGGCAAGAGATGAAAATGGGGCTAGACGGGTGGGCTTCCAGGAGGAGGTGGCATTTGAGTTGGGCTGGGAAGACAGGCAAAGGTTTAAATAAACAGGAAGGGACCCTGGAGCAGCAAGGACAGCAAGCATTTGCGGCGACACAAGCCAAGGAGGGAAGGTGACCAGAGTATCGGCCATTTGGCTGTAAGAGCATGTGTTTAGCTCAGTGGGAGGAGCTCCGGAAAGGACAAGCAAGGTGATTTTTCCAAGCTGCCCGTTGGCGAGGCACAAGGACCCGTTCATTGAGGGGGCTCATCTGAGCACCCATTTTTTGTTGCAACTTCCCGGGGCGTTTTGAGTAGAGTGTGAAATCGTATTTATACAGAAGGGTGGAACTTTTCTGAGGAGCCATTTATCCCCCAAAATAGGTTCGCCAGGTTTGTTGGAGGTTGAGCCCATGAATCCCATTTCACACAGCCCTGGGCTTCCTCAGCCCCGTGTTCTCAGCTGCCAGGGAGAGGCGGCTCTGTGAGAGCAGGCCGTGCTTGGTTTCTTTTCTATTTTTGCACCCTTGAACGTCTGGGTGCACATTTACCAAGTGGATGCATGTGTTTCATTTGGCAGTGGATTGTAGGAAGGGGCTGGGAAGCCCTCGAGATATCTGGAGCTGGCGAGGAGATGTTCATTGGCTTATAACAAATTTGCATTCCTATACATCAGCTCCTCCGGGCTGGGCTTGAAAAGGAGGCTTATTCATCAACCAGCGTGGAATTTGGTCCCCGGGGTTGCTGGCTTCCATTCCTCTCTCTTGCCCATGTAATCAATCATGTAAGTAGCAACTAATCTGTAAGGAACAATAGCATGGCGTCCTGCGTCTGTAGGGCTCTGGTACAGCCGGGCTCCGTGGGCAGGGAGGCAGGACATACAGTCTCATTGCTGTGGACTGAATCGTGTCCCCCTCCCCACTAATTCCGATGTGACCTCCTAACCCTCACTGCGATGCTATTTGCGGGTGGGGCCTTTGCGAAGTGATTAGGGTTAGATGAGGTCGCAAAGCGGGGGCGGGGGGGGGGGGGGGGGCGGGATCCTCGTGACGGGATTAGTGGCTTTCATGGGTAGAGAGGAGAAGAGTTCACCCTGCACCACGTAAGGACACAGGAAGAAGGTGGCCATCTTCAAGCCAGGAAGAGTCCTCACCAGGAACTGACCTAGCCAGTGCCTTGATCTCGGATTCTCAGCCTCCAGAGCTGTGGGAAATAAAAGTCTGTTGTTTGAAGCCCCCCAGTCTGCACCGTTTTGGTACAGCCACCTGAGCAGGACGGTAGCGCAGGGGATCAGGAGATGTCGCACCAGGCAGTAACCTGGGACGGAAACCCAGGCTGATGAGAAACCAGCGTCAGAGGTTCCACGGGAGAGCTGGGTGGAGAGACAAGGGGGAGGCAGGGCTCCCTCCCTTCTTCCTTCTCGTAATAAAAGCCCTTCCCAAAGCTTCGGGAGGACACATGGCCACCAAGCTAGAAACTCCACTTCCCTGCCTCCCCTTCGGCCGGGCAGGTCACGTGACTGCGTTCTCACCAGGAGGGTGTGCAATCCACGTCACTTCCTTCACATCCGCTCTTCCCTGCTCTGGCTGGAGCACTGGTGCGGTACTGGTGGGTCAGCTTCCATCTTATGGGCAAGAAGCTCCCCGGCAGGTGACAGAGAAGGAGGGTGACTGCAGGAACCTGGGTCCCGCAGCCTAGATTACCCGCCCCTGAGAGAGAAACAGGGCCCGCTGGTGTGAGCCACCGTCCACAGGGGTCTATTTGTTGTAGCAGCTGAGGCTGAACCTGACTGACCCACGGGCTGAACTGGAAATTCACGCCCTGGAGAACTGTCTTCTTACCCTGAACGGATTTTCTTTTTACGTTGGGAGGAAGTTTGCTGTGCATTCGGTGGCTGGATAATTAAGGCAAGTGAGGTAAGCTTTATTCAGAGCTGAGGCCCGTGGGGCTATGCTTCTACGCACCCATCAGCTGAGACGTGCTTGTTCCTTTAGAGAAGCATGGAGCAAGTGCCTTATCCGTCAGCCCGGGTGCCTGCGCGATCTCAACGTCCCAACGACCCACAAGGAGCGTGAGGCGTGAGCCGTAATCAAACTTTTGTCTTTTTAAGCCACTGAGATTTGAGGGTTGGTTTTTGTTCATTTTTTTAACCTTTGATTTTATATTGGAGCATAGTTGATTAACAATGTTGTGATAGTTTCAGGCATACAGCGAAGTGATTCAGTTATACACACACATGTATCTATTCTTTTTCAAATTCTTTTCCCATTTAGGTGGTTACACATAATATTGAGCAGAGTTGCCTGTGCTGTACAGTAGGTCTTTGTTGGTTATCTTTTTTTTTACTCTAGCAGAACCTCAACCATACTAACTGACGCACTGGCTGTGTGACCTTAAGTGACTTACTCAGCTTCTCTGAGCCTCAGTTTCTTCAGCCTCAATACCATGGGAACGTGAAGATGATGTTTCCCACCTAATTCAGTCTGTGGACAGATTGAGGAAAAACTGTATCTATAATAGCGCTCAGCAGAGACCCTGGTATTGGCTGGTCTGAATCAATTCTTCTGATTCTTGCCAGTTCTGATTGATCTGCACTCTGTCCTCCTCCTCATGGCCCCCAACCCAGACTTTCACTTCTCCACCCTTCCTTCCTCCTTGATTTTACTCCCAGACTGTTCAATTTGGCTGAGGCCCCTGGGGTTTGACGTGTGCTGTTTGACACCCAGGTGACATGTTACAAACTCCAGGAACCTCTGTCAGGAAGGCAAGGCAGCAGTGCTAGTTAGTTTCTCTGAGGCTGTAGGGTTTTTTAATTCTTTGAGTCCACCCTTTCCATTAGCTGAACTTTTATAGCTTGGAAAGAAGACAGAAAATGGTACACACTTCCAAGAATTCTTGAGGCGAGTTCCACGGCGTACAGGGCTCATTAAGCACGCACCTACGTCCAAGTTTGGGACCCAGGGACTTTAAAAGTCCCATGGAGAGGTGGGCATTCTCCCCAAGAGCAGATCTAGGGTTTGCTCCTGGGCCAACTGGTATGGCGGGACGGCAAAGGACACAGTCTCTGGGGCCAGCGGCCTGAGTCCCAGCCGTGGCTCTGCCACTAGCTACCTGGTTCCTTACCCCTCTCTGAGTCTTAGTTTTCCTTTCTGTAAAATGGCATAATAAGAGTATCTTCTTCAGAGGGTTGCTATTTGGTGAAAGCAGTTAATCCATGGAAAGTATTTAGAAACCATGACTGGCGTAAAGCGAAAGCTCAGAAAATTAATTCTAGCTGCTGTTATTAATATTATTTTTTCCAGTTTGGATGTGGACTAGCCTGCCTTTCCCCCACCTGCTTTCTCCTCCGGGAGGGCCTGTCTTGTCCATCCAATATTCTCAGCCACGGTTTCTGACACCCGGACAAGTTGGAATCCCCTGTGGGGCAAGACACAAAGAACTTCCTAGAAAGGATTGTTAAAGTTCTGGAATTGCTGAAATATGCAAATGATTCATTCCTTGCTTTATAAATCAGACCTGATTTATACATTTTCTAAATTAGACCTCATTTATAAATGATTTATTTCTTGTTTTAAAAATTAGACCTGATCTATTATCCCTCTCATAGCATCATTCCCACTTGTGCGTTCTGATATGCTTCCTTTTTAATGGTATAGAACATTTTGTTAAAAAAATATGCCGAGGGCTTCCCTGGTGGCGCAGTGGTTGAGAGTCCGCCTGCAGAGGCAGGGGACGCGGGTTCGTGCCCCGGTCCGGGAGGATCCCACGTGCCGCGGAGCGGCTGGGCCCGTGAGCCACGGCCGCTAAGCCTGTGCGTCCGGAGCCTGTGCTCCACAGCGGGAGAGGCCACAACAGGGAGAGGCCCGCGTACCGCAAAGAAAAAAAACAAAATGCCGATAAAACAAGTGAAGAAAAATTAGAAAATACAAATAAGTAAAAATAAGAAAATGAGAATCACTACCAATGCCCCAGCCGAGCGGGAACCACTGCTGACCTGTGGGTATACGTGCTTCTGCACAGAGACTCTCGGTAGAATTACACGGGTAACCTCTGTTTCTAAGACACTATCGCTTTGACCCTCACGCTCATTCAAAATGGAAAACTCCATTTTGCTCATTTTCCAGGTAAGTCACCGGGGCTCAGGATGTTTAAAGACCTTCTTGCCATCACACAGGAAAAGGTGAGGTACACAACCACCCAGGGGCTTAGGGTGCTGGAGGTGGGGCAGCGAGAGGAGGAGGGAGCTGACAAGAAGCTGGTCTCTCCGGAGCGTGGGCTGCATCCCAGAGGTGATCCCCCCGAGTCAGTCGTCGGCCCAGGTCTTGGGGCTGGGCGGGCACATAGCTTCCCAGTCCAGGGGCTCCCACTGGGCCAAGGGCACTTCTGCAGAGAAGGGGCGCAGGCCGGTGAGGGGGATGTGGGCGGGGTACCCGCTGCATGCCGTCTGCCACCCGGGTCGGTCATTCTTTTTCTGTTCATCTCGTCCCCTCTCCCAGCCTCCTTGCCCTGGTCCCACTCTGGGGAGCCAGTGAGCTCCTCGGGCCTCTGGCTTCCAGCTGGGTTTGGCCAGTGAGAGGGAGCTGAGGGAGGCAAGAGGGTGAAGTCTGACATTCTCCGTCCTAGCTCCCTCCCTGCAGGGCGAACAGGTGGCTGCATCCCTCCCCAAAGGCTTCAGCATCCTTGAGACAGCCTCCCCTTCCCTCCCTCCCCTGCAGTTCCTCTCTCCACTTCCTGTCCCCGGCCCCATGGCTGGGGGTGGGAAAGGCTCCCCGGTTCTAGCCTCAGGGCACTTGGTAGTTTCCGTGGACCCTGCCCCTTATCAACCTCTCTGCAGTTACCCAGGCCAATGTGCTGTCTCTGTCCTGTCAGGGCCTGAATGGCGCGAGGGCTTGTGGTCCAGCGGGGAGATGGTCGGATGCAGAAATAGTGCCCAGATGGGCCCAGGGCCTCCCGCCCACAAAGAAACTGGAGCAACCCAAGGATTCCAGGGGTCCGGCTTAGAGGACACTGGGAACACGACGGAAACGGATGCCCCCAAAGAGAAGTACCATGAGCCCCTTAGAGTCACCCCCCCTAAGAAGGGAGATGCTTTAATTCACTTGGGTGAGGGCTTCTCCAGGGCCAGGCCCTCTGGGAACAGGTAGGGGTGTCTGCTTCCCTAACGAAGGGTTCATTCCAGGCCAGGCAGAGAGTCAGGAGGCAAAGAAGCAAACCAACGAGACCACTACTGACTGTGACAGCTGCCCTGAAGGGGACATACAGAGTGGCCGCATCCGAGGTCAGCGCTCGCCGAAGTGAAGTGCGGCAGGTCCCACAGCTGACATGAGGCAGGACGTAATCACAGCACGGAATCAAATCAACCCACACACTGAAAAACCCATTTCCTTCCCCAAAAGAGAAGGCTTCTTTCACGCCTTGTGACTGAGTCTAGGAGGGAGCCCCATTTAGTGCCCAGAAGCTCTCTGACCAGCAGTAAACACTGGGCCCGCGACGCCACCCCTTCTGACAAAGGGAGAGCAGGACGGAGGTGGCAACTGGCCTGAACTGAACAGAACTGTTTTCGTTTTCAGTTTCTATCCGCATGGTTACTTTCTATTTCTGTGCAGTGATACTGGTTTTCTATTTCCAGTAGAGATACAGAGTTTCCTTTGAAAATAAATGCATAAAAGGCAACGGAGGGGTCTAGTTAAATAGACTAAGTAAGAATTCAGGTCGGGAGGGAGGCGTGGCGAGATCACAAAGGAGCTACCCTGGACATTCTAGAATTCTACGGTCTGAAGCAGCGGTTCTCAGAGAGGGGTGCCCGGCCAGCAGCATTGCCTCCCCTGGGAACCTGTGAGAAACTCGACGTCTCAGACCCCAGCCCCGCCCCGCGCAGTGAGAACCCCTGCCCCGCCGTGCGCCCAGCCAAACGCCTCCGACCACACCCGCTGGGGGACTCCGATGCTCGCCCAGATGGGGGAGCCACCGAGCGCACCCCCCGCAGCCACGGCTGTGCTGATTCTACTGAGGCTGAGTACCAACTACTCAGAAGCCAGAATGGTGAAGCCGACTCCCGGGGCTCGGCCTGGCAAAGGGCCCCGGCTACGCCGCTGAGACCTTGCAGCTTCCGGCCCTCAGTTTACTCAAGACGGACGTTTAGGACGTGCCAAACGGATTCATGACGCCCTCCTCCTTCATGCTTTACTCAAAGCAGGCTTTCTGAAACGCTGAGCACTTACCTGGCGCTGGCCCCCTGCAGGTGACGAGGTGAGGGGGAAACGATTACCATGGGGCAGGGCCTCCCGACTTCTGTGACTGTGACCCGCCCTCGCCCAAATGAAGACAGACATTTTACACTCAGAACCCAAAGCAGAGGCTCATGGGGCAACACTGAAGCTCCCCGACGGCCGCGCACTTTGGTCCTTTTTATCCTCGTTCATTTTTTGGTTTGTTTTTAATGCTGGTCTTGATGCACTAAATTGATACAGATCAGGGATTGGTAAACTTTTCCTTAAAGGGCCAGATAGTAATAAAGATTCTACGCTTCTTAGTCACGTGGTTTCTGCTGCAACTTCTCAAACCTGCCGTTGCGGCAGCTTCGATGAAACGTTACTTAACGGCCCGGTGACTGAGCTGGGCTTTACTGTGTGATGTGCAACCCTGTCTCCTCCTGCGCCCAAGCGTTCCTTCCCCCGGGGGCCGGGGGAGCCGCTATCGGTGGCTCACAGCTGAGGCCTTCCCAGAAAGTGCCCTCAGCTGAAGGGAACAGCCCACACCGAGGGACTGGTCAAGCCTCGGGTGCAGGACAGCTCCTCCCAGGATGGCCCAAGGCCACTGGGACCACAGCCGTGCAGCCCACACCCCCCAAACCCGTGCAGTGCTTCGCCCCCCTGCCAGTGCCCAACACAGGCATATTGTCAGAGCTCTCGAGAAAAACCTTCTGTGTCTCACGGCTTATTTCCCAGGGAACACACGGCCCACTGAAAGGTGCAGCCAGCTGTGAGAAAACCACTGAATTAAGGCCACTTCTTCGACTTAGGAGGCGGCCACCAAAGCCCATGACTTGAGGACAAAATCTGGGCAGCCCGTGTCAGTCCCTCCCTCCCACACAGAGGCTGAAAGCTCTTCTGCAAACCCAGGTGGTGGAGATGCCGGCGGGGCTCTGGGAGGGACGGTGCTGCTGGTCACGAGGCTCCTCGCATTAGCTCCTGACTTCAACATGTGGCAACTTTAACTGGGCAGGGGCCGACTTATTCATCCCCCAGATAAACCCCTGGAGCAACTCAGTCCGTACCTCCCCCAACCTCTCCGTCAGCTGAGAGCAGAGAAATATATTCCTTTTAAGTCCCAAACATCTCAAGAAGTACAGACCGGGCAGAAGAGATGCACCTGGGCTGTGCCGTCCCACCTAAACCAGCCCTTGAGGGAAGTGGAAAAACAAGAGGCGGGTGGTTCAGTAACAGAATACCTGCTATACACTGACACAGGGACAGAGGAGGACAGAGAAATCACAGCAAACAATCATGAGAAGAGAGGACCAACAGGCAAATGGATAAACCGATTGTGGTACGTCCATACAATGCAATGCGATTGCAAATAAATAAATAAATAAAAATAAAACCACTGGTGCCGGCAACACAGACGAACCTCTGAGATATTACACTGAATGAAAGAAGTCAGATACGGAAGAACGCACGTGGTCTGGTTTCATTTGGGTTAAGCTCTTGAACAGCCTAAACGAATCAATAGGGATACGAAGCAGGCGCTTGGGGCCAGGGCGGAGGGCTGCCAACCAACAGGGAAGGAGCTCAGGAAGCCCTGAGGGTGGTGGACGCTCTGTGCCTTGATCTTGACAGTGGTTACGTAACTGCACACCATCGCCAAACTCAGCAAACTGCACTCTCAATGTGGGCGACTCTTACAGGCATTTTAAGAGGTGGAAACCAAATCCTCTCCCCTTGAGTATAGGCCAGACTTAGTGACTCAGTTCTAACAAGTAGAATAAGTGGAAATGACGGTGTGACTTCAAAGACCCGGTCGTTGAAGACACTGCGGCTTCTATTCTGGTCTCTCTTGGCTAATTCCCTCTGGGGGAGCCAGCTGCTCTGCTGTGAGTATGCTCCAACGGCCCCACGGAGGGGCCCTCGAGGTGAAGCACCGAGGCCTCCCACCAGCAGCCACACCAGGGAGCGCCTCCTCCCAGCCCCGGCTGAACTTTCAGATGAGACGGCAGCCTCTGCCACATTCCAACTGCGTCCTCACAAAACACCAGCTAAGCTGTTCCCAAGTTCCTGACCCTCAGACACGATGAGATAATAAGTGTTTGCTGTTTTGGGCCACCGAGTTTGAGGTGATCTGTCACACAATCAGAGGTGAGTAGTCAGACAGAAATGCTGTCTTCTCACTGCTGACCTGTCAGCAACCTGCCACACAGTCGGCATTCAAATTAATACTGGATGAATGAATGAATGAGTACCTGAATTAAACGATAGAGAATATAAGAACTCTCGGAATAGTGTACGATATCCTTAAGCGAGACAAGAGAGCATTTGCTGTGGGCCAAGTACGTGCAGACATTTCCCCACATTAGTTCACTAACCCTCACCAACAAGCCCCTGAGATGAATAACTACTGTCAGGCTTAGTCTGCAGACGTGGGATCTGAGGCTCTTGTTCACAGCTCGCCGGTGCTTATGGGAGCCCCTCTCTGAGGGCACAGCCTCCCTCATTATCAACATGCCCACCCGAGTGGTGCATCTGTTACAACGGATGACCCTGCAATGACACGTCATCACGGCCCGGAGTCCGTAGCTTAAATTATACTTCACTCTGGGCCCCTGGCATGGACTTCCCTCAGCCCTGGAGTCCTCAGTTCCTGGAAATGTCTCCTTGTTACAGAAGCATAACTGATGTTTGCTAAATTGAATGTGAAGAGGGAAGAGAAGTGGTAGAGGGAAGAAGCGAAATGCAAATACGAAAAGTCAGCTTTCAGAAGAGGACACCAAGGCGAGGAGAGATTACATGACTCAGATGCAAACCATGGGCTGGTCGTGACCCAACTAGACCGAGCTTGAGAAACGGGAGACGAGCAACTTCTCAGCGACAGGGCTCCCCTATTTGTCACTGTCATTGTGTCATTTTACTTTACTTTTTAACGGACTGCCAAGTAATATATGGCTTTGGTTTGTAGAAACTGGAAACTACAAAGGCGCCTAAAAATTTCACATAATGTACCTTGTCCCTTATCCAGTAAGAAATCAACTGTATGTCTGGTGTACATTCTTCTGATCCCATATACCATTTTTATGCAATAAAAATGTAAATCATGCGATGCATATTATATGAAGGGTTTCTCAACCTTGGCACGATCGTCACTCGGGCTGCATAATTATTTGCTGTGAGGGGTTGCCCTGTGCCTTGCAGGATGTCTGGTGACACCCTGCTGCCCACACACGCCAGCAGCACACCCAAGTCTGAACTACCGGGAAAGTTTCCACATATTGCCAAACGGCCTTGGACATTCTGCTACATAGGAACCTGCTTGTTTCACCTCCTCAGACGCCGTAAGTATTTTTCCAGGCCATAAACATCTTCTCATATAGAATTTTTCAGTAGATGCCTGGATTGTATCTAATCAACGGGCCATATGCTATTGACCAGCACGCCTGAGGGGCACCCCTGCAGTTTCCACTTTTCCTCAGCTTGTGTTCAAAGCCCCGAGCATCGCTTGAGTTTTCACCTCCACTGCCGATGATCAAGCTCAGCGCCGTGTTTGGTCCAAAAAAAAAAAAATTTTTTTTGTCTTTGTTCTGCAGAAAGTGCCCCGGGAAGTCTGGGTCTGTGGCTTCTGTAAGGAACTCTCTGGCAGGAGGAACTGCTTTCAAAGACTTGGCAAGCACGGCCTTCACCTTGCTGTGGATTTCCTGTGACGAGCTGGGGCCCTGAGATGCTAAACAATAGAGCCTCGGTGGCACGACCTCTTCCCTCGCTGCTGGAAATCACTACAAAAAGCTCAACCCCGCTTTTGCAACCAAATTGTTCAGAGCTAATTTAAAACTTTTGATTAAGCCAGCATCTAAAATGGCAACCTCAGGCTGTTCTGACTTCCTCTGAGTAGTTAATTACGGAGCAACTGGTCGACCTGGCCAGTGTATTGGATGAAATGCCTCAAACGGGGCTCCCTGGGGGTGTAACAGCGAGGCGCCTGGACTGGGGGTCAGAAAACCCGGGTTGCTGGTCCTGCCGTGTGGACTTCGGATGCTCACAGAACCTGCGTGGGCCTCAGTTTCCTCATCTGTAAAATGGGAATGACAACACCCCCCTCAGCAGACTCTCAGAGATCCCGGGAAGGTTCCATGAGTTTCTGTACCTGTAGGTGCTTTGCAAAGTGTCACACCTTATAGAAATGTAAACAACTGGCAGGAATCTTATGTCAGGAGCAGGCTTTCTAAGGATGAGGCTCTGTCCTCAATTACGTACTGTCTCCCTCAGGATTTAGAGCAGGAAAGACAAGGCATTCTAAAAAGTCAGAGGACACATGCACCCCAATGTTCATTGCAGCACTGTTTAAAACAGCAAAGCCATGGAAGCAACCTAAGTGTCCATCGATAGAGGAATGGATACAGAAGATGTGGTACATATACACAATGGAATATTACTCAGCCATTAAATAGGATGAAGTAATGCCATTTGCAGCAACATGGATGGACCCAGAGATTGTCATATTGAGTGAAGTAAGTTGGACAAAGAGAAATATTGTATGATATGGCTTATACGCTGAAACTGAAAAGAAACGATACAGGTGAACTTATTTACAAAACAGAAACAGGCTCACAGACTTAGAGAATGAACTTATGGCTACTGGGGGGAAAGGGTGGAGGGGGTAGGGATAGTCAGGGAGTTTGGGATTGACATGTACACACTGCTATATTTAAAACGGATAACCAATAAGGACCTACTGTATAGCACAGGGAACTCTGCTCAAATGTTACGTAACAACCTAAATGGGAAAAGAATTTGAAAAAGAATGGATACGTGTATATGTATAACCAAATGACTCTGCTGTGTACCTGAAACTAACACAACACTGTTAGTCAACTCTACTCCAACATAAAACAAAAAGTTTAAAGAAACAAAAATCCGGCTCTTTGAAATACACTGTTAAGAAAATAAACAGAAAAGGCACAGATTAGGAAGAAAAAATAATAAAGTCAGATAACAACAAGTGTTAGCAAAGATGTGGCGAAGGTGGGACGCTTGTATGCTGCTGGTGGGAGTGGAAAATGGTACAGCTGCTGGAAAATCAAGCGTGGTCCATGCACACAAATGGAGTATTTTCAGTCACAGAAAGGAATGAAGCACTGACATACACTGCAATGTGGGCGAATCGTGAAAGAAGTCAGACACAAAATGCCACGTTGTATGATTCCGTCGGTATGGAATGTCCAAGATAGACAAATCCACAGAGACCGAAAGTAGACGAGTGGTTGACTGGGCTGGGGGGAACAGGGAGATAGGAAAATGGTTGCTGAAGGGTACAGGATTTCTTTCTGGGGTGATGAAATGTTCTAAATTGCCTGTCACGACGCTTGCATGCATCTCTATAAAGCAGCAATGTTGAAGAAACTCGGGTGCTACACAGAATCACGCTAATTTTATTTTTGACTCTCAAGTGGGGACAACGATAGCTTGTGCTTTTGTGTACGATTCACCTTGGTGTTTCCTGTCGCCAGCATGGTGGGTAACACGCAGTAGATGCTCAGAAAATAAAGGCCGTCCAATGAGAGAATGAACAAGTGGATGGACATATGAAGGAAATTCTGCTGTGCGTGGCTTATTTCACGATCATGTACGTATCTTAATAATAATATGACACTAGCACTTTCAGCCCTTTTCTTCACCGAATGTGGTTCCACTTGGAAACTTTGTCTTGCCTATTTAGAGCTCACTAATGTACCCAAAAGTCAATAATAAAAATAATTTTTTTACATATTTATTCATTCATTTGCTACAGGCTAGAGCACTTCACTTGTACTAAGACATCTGATCCACACAGAGCAACCTCTTTAGGTAGGTCCTATTATTATTTCCATTTTATAAATGAAGAAACAGAGGGCCTCATTTGCTCTAGAGATACAACGGCCTGAGATGTAACGGCATACAAGGTTATTCACTGCAGCACTGGGGTAGCAAAAGGTTGGAAACTAAATGTCCAACAAGTGGGCACTGTTTAAATAAATTATGGTACATACTTGGAGTAGAATATGCTTTACCTGTTCAAAAAAGAATGAGGCAGATATTTATATGCTGATATGGAAGTATCTCCAAGATATATTATGTGAAAAAAAAAAACAAAAACGAGAGAGAACATTGTGTGTCATATGCTATTATGGATTTCCTGGTATACGTTCTGATTATATCTGGAAGGACACTGTGGTAAGAGCGGGTGCTTCCAAAAGGGGATCTGCGAGGCTGGGTGTATCGTCAGGAGAGGCGCGCATATGCGGCAGTAACAAACGGACCCTAAATCTAAGTGCCTTAAATAATGGAGGCTTGTTTTTCATCCATACAAGATTGTCATAGACAATAGGGCTTCTCTGCTCATAAACTGCTCAAGGACGGAAGCCGATGGAGTATCGACCAACCCAAAAGAGAGCTCTGGAGGTCTCGAGCTGACAACGAGCTCCGGCGCAGAAGTAACATACGTCACTTCTGCTCACAAGTCCTCGGTCAGCACTTGCCACAGGGGGGCCGGGAAATGCAAACCTATGTGTGTCTGGAGGTGAAGAGCCTCTGAGCTGCAAGAAAGCCTACACCCTGGGGAAAGACGCTGGCGGGAGGATTATTTTCCTGCACGAACCCTTTTAAACGTCTGAATATTTTCCTCGGGCATACAGCTGCCCAGCCATGAACTGAAATGTTTAAAAAGTGTCTCCATGAGAGTTAAGTAACAGGCAAGGTGAGCTAAGTCCCAGGTAACCCGCAGAGACCACAGATCTCGTCAGCTGAGAGGAGGAGGGATCACTGCAGGCCATTTGACTCTCAACGTGCATTTAAAGGGCACCTACTGTGCGCCAGGTGTAGGCTCTGAAATGCAAAAGCGCAGTTAGGTAAGGCCTGGCCCATCCCTCCAGGAGTTCAGAGCTGATTGGGAGGAAAGCTGGGACACTTGGGTTCAAGTCCAGTCTCTCTCTGCGTATCCTCATTTGCCTCACCTGTAAGATGGGCCTCCAAATACCTACTGTAGAAGGTTACACCAATGTGGCCGAGGATGGAGTGAACTGGGGTCTGTTGGCCCATGAGGCACCTCACACACGTGGAAACCAGGTGTGTATCCCCACTCTTGCCTGGGATGTTTGCGACAGGATGAAGAGCTGCCCCGGGGAGACCTCCATCCTCTCATTTTTTTCCTCCTCCCTCTTAGTTCCTTCTTTCTGCTAATGGGCCAGCTCTCTGGGGCTCATCAGACCACTTTTCATTCTGTTAACTGCATCGTTTTTGATCTCCCCACTCAACAAATCCACACAAACCATGTTAGACGTTATTTGTGGGGAATAATCTGTTTAGTATCTTATCGAAACTTTGAAAGCTGTGATTCCATTCAGAGGGGGGCATTTTCGGGCTGCAAAGGGGGAGGGGAAAAAGAATGTCAGAATGCTGGGATTATCAAGATTTGGATTAGCAAGCAATTTCCTGAGTTCCCCAACTTCATACACGAGGTCAGAGAGGTCTGTTCTGAATGGAACCCATTAATCTCCCTGTTGTTAGCGAGGAAACGTTGGAAAGTGCAGGTGTTAACAGTCTCCGTGTTATTTTTGGGAGAATGTGAATCGAACACTCGCAGGAAGTGTACTATTCCCTTACCGGCATCCTGGAGTATTATTTTAGGCGGCAGAACTGAGGCTGTGAGCAGAAGCCAGCTTTCAACACACCTTTAGGGCAAGAAGCGTACTTCACAGGCAAGAATTTTGCTGCAAAGTTGGGGAAAATTAAAATAATCAATGTGTTCTCCAAGGATGCTCAAAAAGGTCACCCGCAGACCTCCTCAGGAGAGCAACACCAATGCCCTCGGCCACTAGCCCATCTGACTCAGTGGAATATGTGGACCAGTCCTAGTCCTATGGAACAGACAGGCTAACCTGAATACCACCAGCCAGCAGACACGGACGGACACACACACACACACACACACACACACACACACACACACACACACAACTCAGCACGCACACCTCTGCCTATAAGGGCTGCTTCCCCTATAACTTGAGGAGTTTATTCTTTAAATGTAGATAAAAATTCTAAATTACAAAATAAAATCAGAGCATATTTGACGATACTGAAAGGTTCTGCTGGGAATGCAATGGAATTTTCTCTTTTGGACCCTCCAAGTGCACAGCAATTTGCAGTACATGTCGACAGCAAAAACCCTAAAGCCCAACTGTCAGGCTTGCATGGCTTTCTAGGTGGGGGCTCTTGGGCACATTTCTTATCTTCTCTGTGCCTCAGTTTCTCCCTCTGTAAAATGAGGGAGGGTGCGACTGTAAGAACGGTGTTGTGGTGAGTTAATAATAAAGTTGTGGTGTTGAATTAACGCAAGTACAGGCACACCTTGGAGATACTGTGGGTTCAGATCCAGACCGCCGCGATAAAGCAACTATTGCAGTGAAGTGAGTTAGTTACACGGAATTTTTTTTATTTCCCAGTGCATACAGAAGTGATATCGGACACCTGAAACCACTATCACGCTGTAAATCAACTACGCTTCGATAAATAAGTTATGCTCACGCCACACTGTGGTCTGCTGAGCGTGCCATCTAATAAAAAGTCACGTACCTACCTTAATTAAAAACACTTTACTGTTAAAAAAATGCTAGAACAGCAAAGTCACATCAAAGATCACTAATCACAGACCACCACAGCAAATATAACACTAATTTCAATAAGAATCATAAAAAGTTTGAGATATGGCGAGAATTACCAAACTGCGATACAGAGCCGTGAAGCGAGCAAACGCTGTCGGGAAGACGATGCCGAGAGACCTGCTTGACTCAGGGTTGCCACAACCGTCACTTTACACAAGATATCTGCAATGTGCAAAGAAGCGAAACACAGTAAAATGAGGCATGCCTGTAAATCACCTGGAACAGTGCTTGGCGCGTGGGAGGTTGACGTGAGTTGGTGATGAGGGTGACGGTGGCGATGACGGTGGTGTCGATGATGATTTTATCCTAGTACATGTGGATGGCTGTGACAGAATACCTTAGACTGGGTGGCTTATAGACATTTTCTTACAGTTCTGGAGGCTGGGAAGTCCAAGATCGAGGTGCCGGCAGACTTGGTGTCTCCTGAGTCCACTTCCTGGTGCATAGAAGGACATCTTCTTGCTGTGTCCTCGCATGGCGGAAGAGGCAAGGCATCTCCCCTGAGTCTCTTTTATAAGGGCACTAACCCCACTCAGGAGAGCTCCACCTTCATGACCTAATCACCCCAAAGGCCCCACCTCCTAATAACCATCCCACTGGGTATTAAGTTTCAATGTATGCATTTGGGGGCAGGGGCGGGACACAAATATTCAGTCTATAGCAATGATGATGGTGAGCATGGTGGCCCCGTGTGTTTAAATGTATGATACATGCAGGCCTTGGAGACCAGGAATATATACGGGGGCGGGTACTCATGCAGTAGTGCTTATGTACTGAGACTACTAATTAGGGAGGTCACTTGTGGTTAGCTGTCAACCAGCAAGCCCCACTGAGTGGATCAAAATATCTCCCGGGGCTTGATTAGGACCTGGGAACACTTGGTTAAAGAGTCTGTGGTCATTTCTAAGGACAAGGGACTCCAGCCCCTTCCTGAGGAACACAGGCTCCACTGTGTAGATTCCTCTGGGAAAACCAGATTGACAGTGCCTTTCCCATGCATGAGAAGACTGTCTGTGCGAAGACAGGGGAAGGAGCAAAGAGCCCTTTGGTCTCACAGTAACCTGTGCAATAGATGCTCACCTTGCTGTTTCACAGACGAGGAAACAAAGTCGCAGATAGACTACACACGGTTGTAAGTGGCGGGGCCAGGGTCTGAACCCGTCTACGAAAACCTCATCTCAAGGCCTCCACGGTGGAGTTAAATCACACCAAGGGACAGTGTGTGTTATTCTGCTATGTGTAGTGGCCGCCAACTCCAGAACCAGCATCCTTCATCTCTCTGCCACGGAGTCTCAGACCTTTGCTCACCAGGTGTTTCTCTGGGCAGATGTTACAGAGCAGGTTCCTTGCCATGACCCTGCAGATGTGCTCAGCTTGGAGGTCCGGGTATGGCCTGGGGCTCTGCATTGCATTGAGCACCCCAGGTGAGCGGACTGCAGGACCACTGCCCTTGGAGAAATGAGGATCTCTACTCCGCTGCCTTTGGTTCTCAGGAGCAACCTGGATTTTCCACAACGGCAGGCCGACAGGACTGACCCTTTCAGCTTGGCTTGGTTGAGACCCTTGATGTCCAACAGGGTGGAAGGCAGAGGAAGGGCTGGCTCAGGAGCCAGAAGACGGAAACCCAAGGCGGGCTCCACCGCTTCTCAGCCGGAACCTCACTTTGGGCCTGGGTCTCTCCGCCGGTCAGATGGGTGCAATGGTCCTTGCACAGTCGGCATCCGGGGAGATGATGCCTCTGAAACAGTGCCACGTGTCCACCACTAGTGACTCATTCCTAGAACCTGCAGCCCCTTCTTCCCATCCACACCAGAGAACACTCCCCAAGGGGCATGCGTGGCGTTCTCCGAGGAGGGTAACTCAGCAGGCGGGGACGCTTGTCAGTCCCACCCCACCCAAGCCCGTTGGAACCAGCAGCTTCCCCCGCGGAAGAGGCTCTAATTACCTCACACAAGGAGGCAAATGGGAGATAAAATGACCAGCAACTCGAATCATAAATACTTTCTCTTTTAACGTTTTTACGATACTCCCTCTTTTCAGATGCAATAATTTACCCTAATGTGTTCCTCCCGCTGTGTTCTCTACTCATCTGACATCTGTTTAAATGTCGGGACAGCAGGATGAGAGTAAATCACATTATACTGATTATATGTATTTCATTCTACTGTGCGCTGCCGAAGCCACGTCAGCTTCACTTGCCAACATGAGGACCGAAAACACCGAACGCTGCCCTTTGCGTTATCTTGATGAAGAGGACATAAATTTTAACTCCAGCAAATGGAAAAGTACCAAAATGCCATCGAGTTGGTCTGGCTGTTTTTTAAGGAGTTGGAATGGAACATATTTGTCTTGTCCCATTCACCCGGGGAGCCATGAATCAGTGTCTAGTGGACCCGCCACTAAACACTTAACCAGAAAACTTCGGGAGGACACAGGGAGAGAAATGCTACTTGTTTTCTAGGATCACATTGTATGGGAAAGTTTCCCAAAAGGAATTTTGTTGAGGTCTGATGTCATGTAAAGAGATAGACAACGTCTCCATTGGGATTAGCCTCCAGAGAGTAAGACAAAAGAAACAAACAAAAATAAGTAATGGATGGTGGCTCAAACACACCATATCTGATCCTTTAGCATAAAAGAAGATATTCCAGGGCCGGCACGGTGCTTCCATGAGTTTAACAGGGGACAAGACTCCCTTCAGCCTCCCTACAGTGTGGCCCTCCTCCTTACTTTATGGCTGCCTGAGCTCCGGCAATCACATCCAAGTTTCTGATAGCAGGATGGAAGAAGGAGAGAAGAAAGTCTATGCCTTCCTTCTTTTTACAAACAGACTTTATTTTTTAGAACAATTTTTACATCTATAGAGAAATTGTGACTATAACAGAGTACCCATATCCTCTACCCCCAGTTTCCCATATTATTAACATCTTACATTAAGTAAGGCACATTTGTTATAATTAATGAGTCAATATTGATACATTATCATTAGTGAAAGTCCATACTTTATTCAGATTTCCCTAATGTCCTTCTTCTGTCCTAGGCTTCCATCCAGGGTCCCTACACTTTACACTTAGCCATCACATCCCCTTAGGCTCCTCTTGGCCGTGACAAACAGTTCACGCCCTTCTCATTTAAGGAGATTTCCCACAGGTACCACGTGACACGTCCTCTTACTTCTCACTGCCAGAACTCAGTCATTCGGCCACGCAGAGCTGCGAGAGAGGCTGGGAGGTGAGTCTTTATTCCGGGCACCACATGGGCAGCAGAGCACTGAGGAAGACGTGGAGAATGGATACTGGCGACAATTAACAGTTCCCACCACAGAGGGGTCTCAGGAGACCACCCTGGTCGGCCTTCTCCTTCAGGCCCTGCTCCTAACAGCCCCAGCTGGCCGGGGTGACCACAGTCCAGGAAAGGCAAGCGATTACCCTGAAGTCACACAGCCAGGGCCCAGGGAGGAGCCCGGCACGTCGCTCCTTCACGTCTACCAGGCTCCTGCACGCTCCTGTCCTGTTCGAGCTTGTTTCTGAGCAGATTCCAGCTGTCATCCTCCTTTCACGCCAGGCCTCAGTTCAGGCCCTGCGTCCTCCAAGAAGGCGTTCGTCATCCCCGTCGCCCTGGGCTGGATCAAAACAACCGGTGGGTATGTTCTCCTGGGGCTTTACTGAGCGTGCTTACTGTGTGGCCGGCGTCGTGCTCAGGGCTCCCACACTATGTCTTGTATTCCTCGAAGCCATCTCATAGAGTAAGTGTGATTACTCCCCTGGCTCCCTATAAGAGGAGGCTGAAGACGGGCCCAAGGTCACAGTCAGCACAAGACAGAGCCGGGCTCCCTGGCAGACCTGTCTCCGGAGCCCACACTCACCAGGCCACACGGTGCAGTGCTCTGAGCGCCTGTCCCATTCACACGGGGACAGCGGGCGTCTGCAGTCCCCGGGGAGGCTCTCCCAGCTCCGGAGAGTCAGCAGGGCGGGCTCCTCCTTGGGACTTGGAGAGACTCTGTTCCTGCCTCTCTGGCGTGTCCTGCGCCCCTCCAGTCTCTGCCTGAGTCATCACACAAAGGTCTCCTCTGTGTGTGTGTCTGTGTCCAAATTTCTTCTTCTTATGAGGACACAAGTCATCGGATGAGGGCTCATTGTAACCTAGCACGACCTCACCTTAACTTAATTAGACCCTATTTCCAAATAAAGTCACGTTCACAGGTGCTGGGGGTTTAGGACTCAAACATCCTTTTTGTGGGGCCCACACTCCAACACGCCCCAGAGACCTAAAGGAGAGCTTCCTTCGTCAGCACGGTCCGCTGGGCTGTCTGCTGGTTTGCTTGTTTATTTTCAGCTTCTTTAGCAAACCGTCAGCAAGAAACCAATGTCCCTCTGAAGTGGGGACCTGAAAAGGGCTTAATAGGGGGATGATTTACACAGGAACCTACACAGGGTGGTACAGCACACCAGCTTGAACGGGTGGGTGCGAGGACCCACTGCCGCCTCCAGGACCGAGGGGCTGGCCGAGAAGAGTCACCAGAGGCCCTGGCACAGAGGCCCATCTGTCGGGAGCTGTGGCCTTTCCCAGAGGGACACAAATGTCTGTGAGCCTGAGCGAGGCCCACGGATACCCCACCTTCTCTCCCCTCGCCCTTCGGATCGCTCGCTGGTGCTTTTCGTTGGCTGAGCTCCCCCAGAAGCAAGGGCAGGGGAGCCCGATTAATACCGTGGAGAGTATTACGTGCTACGGCCTCCGAGGGCAGAGTGGAGAATAAAGGACGGTGGGAGGTGTCCCACCCAGGGCCCAAACCGCCCTGCCATGTGCTTACGACCTGGTGCTCATGGCCGGGGGGCAAGTAAGTAACACAAGTTCAGTCCCTGAGATGCCTGGCGCCCGACGTTCTAGCCTGGAGGCAAGGCTCCGCGGAGGTCGGCATGGTGCCACCAGCCTGGTTCCAGGATTTGATTTCCCAGGCTGTCATTTCCACATCTCACAGTCTCCTGGAAATTCTGCGAGCTCACTGCTACCCCTTTCTGAATGCCTTTGCGGCCGGGTCAGGCAGAGCGAGGGTGTTGCTCCAACCAAGCGCCCTGAGTGGCGTCAACCAGGGCCAACAGTCTGCGTTCCCCCCAGGACAGAGCGCGCACCCTCGGCTGGGGCTCTGAAGAGGCTCGCAGTGGAGAAGCTGTTCCCAGAGGTGTGAGCAGGTGAGACCAGCAACTCCAGGAAGCCACAGACACACTCAGATCTGAGAGGATACGGCGGGGTGGGGGGAGGGTGTTCGCAGGTTGGCAGAGCCCTGGAGCCACAGGGGAGAGCAGCTTGAGCACAGGGGGACATACTGCCAGGCTGCCGCAACACAGCGGAGGGCTGGGAGGATAAAGATGCCTCTCGCCTGCCCCTCAACCTCCTGCCACCTCCCTTGGCTGAACCCCACGGCGAGCCAGACAGAGGACGAGGGAACCCAGGTGCGCTTGGCTCTAGGGGTCAGCGGGGCAGAGGGGGGGCTGGGACGAGCGTGGTGATGAGGAAGCACCAGCCCCCGGGGGACAGACGCCTGCTGTGGGCTGCTGGGCGCTCTCCAGATGCTTTACCCACGCGACCTTGGCCAACCCTGACCGTGCCCAGTGAGGCAGTCTCTGAGACGTGCTGAGGGGCTGCAGCCCAACCACCTGTCTGGCTGCAGGCCAGAACGACGGCTGCCTCGCCTGAGCTCACAGCAACGCTGGTGGCTGAGATGTGTGTCTTGTCCCCATTTTCAAGATAGAGAAAAGAGACTCCACGAGGCTAGATTCGCTTCTTGAGTATGTGTCAGTCAGTGGAACAACTGCTGGAACAGACGTCCGCGGACTCCAGGAGCTTCGCCCGACACAGAGTCCTCTCTCATCACAGTCCGGTGCAGGACGTGGGGCGCGTGGGGGGCTCCATGCGGTCATTCCAGAACCCAAGACCCATTTTTCTAGGGTCTCAGAGTCCCCCCTGGACCCCGGTGTCCAGTCAATGGACAGGGAAGAGAAATCATGGAGGACAGCAGACTTCCTGGGGCCAGGCTGGCCGTGGCACATGGCAATCCTCCCCAGATCCCTCGGCCAGAACCCGTCTCGGGGTCCCACCCGACTGCTGGGGGTTGGGCAGTGATGTCTGCGGTCTGCAGAGAGGAAGTGAGAAACCCGGGTAGGGGTGACACTGGCCGACGCTACGTAGCGCCTCTAGGGGGCGCCCCGCTGGGGGCAGAATGGTGTGTGGCTACGGGAGGGGACAGTCACTGCACGAGGTGCGGGGGCCGAGGGGACAGGACCCACTCCACAGACCTCGTGAGAGTGGCTTCGGAAGCTGCTGACGGGGGTGAGGAAAGCAGCCTGACGGACTCACGCAAGGCCACTCGACTGGTTACCTGCAGCCGTGGGCGCCAAGCTGGGGCCTTTGCTCCTGGAGCCCTGCGCTCTCCTGGCTCCCAGAGCCGTCTCGGGGTTCACGGGGGTGGCAGGCTTGGGCCTCCGAAAGGATGGTGCTTTATCACTACCGAGTCTTCTCAGGTTCACAGGCGTCCACGTTCTGGGTCTGCAGAGCGCCGAGGGAGGCCAGCCCGGGCTTTCTCTGAGCCGCCCGGGAGCATAGCAAGTGGCCACGGAGCCAGCTGCGAGCGAGTCAGGCCACCTTACAAATTACTCCGTGAAAGCTAAAAGCTTCAGCAATCCCGGGGGATATGAGGAGCCCCGGCAAGGCCTTGTTAGGACGGGCCTCCGGGAGAGTGTGCAAGGTATTTACATTGGTTGAAGGGCTCATTTCGGTGAAGGATGGCAGGGCCTTGGCCTCGGAGAATCATGTGTGCATGGGCTTTTTTCTCCCAGCAAACACTCAAGCTCTCCAGAGGTCAGATACAGTGCAAAGCAGAAGCACGCTGGGCTTCAGGCGGGGATCTTGTGGTGGGCTAACCGGGTGCCGGGCGCCGACTTGTCTCTGGATCTTGGTGCCTTCCGATTCCGGTTTCTGTGAGCTTGACAAAGGTGACACCGGTCCCAGGTACCTTCTCACGGGTTCCAACCGGACCCTGCGGGCGCCTTGCTGGAAGTCCCTGCCGGGCACCTCCACCTCCCGCTCTGGGGATTTTCCGTGGCCTCGGGGGCCATAGATGCTGTAGGACTTGCCCAGAGCCTGTCCATGATCCAGAGAGAGTTCATGCATCTTGGGATGAGTCATTGGCCAACGAGCAGCAGAAGCCAGTGGGTAAACATCCCTCCTGCCTCCTCCTTGGATGCACTGTCCTGAGAAACAACCGTTTATATGGACTTTAGGAAGATGGTCCTATAAAACTGGGTGACTACTTGCTCTTAACACCGAGGGCTGGTCAGCCCGGACTGGACCTTGCCATTGGCTCTCCTTGCCCTTACTTCCGCTTCCTGGGCTTGCACCTCCTAAGTAGTAGCCTGTAAGCCTTGCCTCGGGTTTCCTTTTCTGGGGAACGCACACGCACGCACACACCTGCACACATATCGAAACGGTGATTATCTTGAGACTTCCCCACGAGGGGTCTTTTCTTTCCTTCCACGAAATGATAGCTATCAGTGATCATGAAGACTGTTTCTGTGGCAGAAACGGATGAAGTGGCCCGGAAATCACTCCCCTTTCCTCCAGGGCACACAGCCGTCCACACTCCCCAGCCTCCTGTGCAGCTGCGGGTAATGGAGGGCGAGGGCAGCGACGGCGACCACTCCAGGTCAGACCCGTGAAACGTGAATCCGCAACCTCCTCCTTTCTTTTTCATCCACCTGCTGAACCGGGAGGCCTCCAAGGGCCAAGAGGAGGCAGACCCAGGAGGGGGAAGGAGGACCCTTCCCAGGAGAGACGCCCGACCAGGAGGGTCGGTGTTGGACTGCCGTGTGAGCACGATATAAACTTCCACGGGCTGAGCCTCTAAAATACGTGGGTTTTGTGTTTCAGCGGGAAGACCATCTTCACGAATATGATCTACAGACTTTGCATGAAGTACACTGCTAGGCACTGTCCCACTGAATCTTCACAGAGAAAATACAATTAGTGTTAAAACTGGAACGCTGCAGAAAGTGAGGCACGAGAGTTTGCAGCATTTAGAAGTTCGCACGGTGAGCAAATGCGGGGAGGCGCTCTGTAATTTTAGCGCTAAAAAGACCTCTTGCCATCACAAAGCACGCCTTCCTCCGCTTGACAGATGAAGAGACTGAAATTCAGAGAGGACCAGGGACCTGCTTGAGGTATCACGCAGTTCACAGGAGTCCCGGTGGTGAGTCCTCCAGCCTCCCAATGTCCTATGTCCTTTCTAAGGCTTTGGGGACAGACAAGTGTCTTCACAGCCCTTGGCTGTCTCTTCCAGGGGGAGAGCAAATGGTCGTTTTAGTGAAGGCAATGATCAAGGAGATAAATCAGGCACATCCAATGATATGGCACTGACTCTAGCGGACATCAGGCAGAGAAACGATAGTGCCGCGGCAAAGGTCATAGACGGTTGGAACCGGTTCCTCTAACTAGCTGTGTGACGCGGGGCGAGTGACTGAACCTCTCTGTGCCTCAAGTCCTCATTTATAAAAGAGCGCTAGTCATGGAACCCACCCGGCACAGTTGTTGAGGAGATTCTAACAAAGTTGTCAGATGAGCTACCTCATGTCGTCGGCACATGGTAAACCCTCAAACATTAGCTATTATTTTCACTGTTCGAATTCACGCTTTGGCCAGTTGCAAGGCTATCAACATTTACTAACACACCCTGTCCCTGCCCAGACTCTTTTTCTTTGTCCCTCCAAAGATCTTAACTCACTTCCGAGCTTCAAAAACCCGTGGCCACACACTGACTCCCCTCCCCTCTCATTAAAGTATCACTCGATGATGTAAACCGCTGCGCCGCCTTGCCCTGCCCAGGGAGCTCTGCCGGTTCCAGCCGAGTTTGCACTGGAGGTGCCAGCAGTACAGCTCCCTGGGACAGAGGCTGGGGTCTGAGCTGGCAGGCAGGGGGCAGAGGCAGGGGCGGGAGCCCTTCCTGAAGTGCCAGGTGGCCACCCCCCACCCCGCCTCCCTGCCTGGATGCCCTGCACAGTGCACCCTGTCGGGCACTTGGGTCTGAGCCACCAGGTGATAGGCCTGCCTCCAGCCTGCTCTCTGAGCCAAGCGGGAAGCCCGTAACATGCACCTCAGCTTGGCTTTGTGGTTTTCTGTTTTGCTCGTTTCCCACAACAAGGTCCTTAGAAGGACGAAGACCTAGTGTGCTGACTCCTGGGAAGGGTGGGGCAAGAGCAACTGTCTTTGGAACAGAGAAAAGTTTTCAGAGAAGGGTGTGGAATGTCGGCAGGGTGGGGGTGCAAAACACTACCAAACAGTGCCGTCGGCCCCCGACTGAACATGGTCTAAGGAGACCCAGGTTCTCACCACCTCGTCCACAGCGTCCGTCCGTCCATCCATGCTCCATCCGTCAGCCATCCTTCCTTCCTTCCTTCCATCCACCCACCCACCCACCCACCCATCCATCCACCCACCCACCCATCCATCCATCTACCCACCCACCCACCCATCCATCCACCCACCCATCCACCCACCCACCCAGCCCATCCATCCATCCACCCACCCATCCGTCCACCCACTCACCCAATCCATCCACCCACCCAGCCCATCCACCCATCCATCCATCCACCCACCCATCCATCCATCCACCCACCCATCCATCCATCCATCCATCCACCCACCCATCCATCCACCCATCCACCCATCCACCTACCTACCCACCCATCCATCCACCCACCCAGCCCATCCATCCATCCATCCACCCACCCACCCATCCACCCACCCATCCACCCACCCATCCATCCATCCATCCATCCATCCACCCATCCACCCATCCACCTACCTACCCACCCACCCAGCCCATCCATCCATCCATCCACCCACCCACCCATCCACCCACCCATCCACCCACCCATCAATCCATCCATCCATCCATCCACCCATCCACCCACCCATCCATCCATCCATCCACCCATCCATCCACCCATCCACCCACCCATCCATCCATCCATCCACCCATCCACCCACCCATCCATCCACCCATCCACCCACCCATCCATCCATCCATCCATCCACCCATCCACCCATCCATCCATCCATCCACCCACCCATCCACCCATCCATCCATCCATCCATCCATCCACCCACCCATCCATCCACCCATCCACCCACCCATCCATCCATCCATCCATCCATCCACCCACCCACCCATCCACCCACCCATCCACCCACCCATCCATCCATCCATCCACCCATCCACCCACCCACCCATCCACCCACCCATCCACCCACCCACCCATCCATCCATCCACCCACCCACCCACCCATCCATCCACCCACCCACCCATCCACCCATCCATCCATCCATCCACCCACCCATCCACCCACCCATCCATCCATCCATCCATCCATCCACCCACCCATCCACCCACCCATCCACCCACCCATCCACCCACCCATCCATCCATCCACCCACCCATCCATCCACCCATCCACCCACCCATCCATCCATCCATCCATCCATCCACCCACCCATCCACCCACCCATCCACCCACCCATCCATCCATCCATCCATCCACCCACCCACCCATCCATCCACCCACCCATCCATCCACCCATCCATCCATCCATCCATCCATCCATCCACCCACCCATCCATCCAGTGACCACATAATTATCAAGCATTAGATGCGGGCCGAGCACTGTGCTGGGCCCTGGGAACACGATACGGAGCATGAGACGCTGATGCTTCCCCCGCGCCCTCGGCTCACTGCCTAGCAGGGTGTCCACGAGGGCAACAATTCAGCTGGGCTCCCCACAAAGCACACCCTGAGGCAAGGAATGAAAACACTGCATTTGGAAAATGGTCCCGGGAAATCACCAGAGGACAGCGGAGAGATAAGGCAGGAAAGGAGAGGCGCCGCAGAAGAGAGGCACCCTGTGTGCACCTGGAGCTCCGCCCTGCTGGAGACCTCCGGGAGGCCTGCAGAATGTGCCTCGGAGTTAACCCAGCTGAAAGACGGCAGGGCTGGGGCCGCGAGCCCCCGACTCTGTCCACCACTGGCCAAGGGCTGCTTCCGGGGCTCCTACTCCGACGAGCCGCCCACGGGGTTGGGGGAGGGCCAACACCCATCTTTTTACGTCTTTGCAGACATAAAACTATTCTAGAAGGAGGAGCGGAGACCCACGGCCAAGTGGAGCTGTGCGTGAGCTCAGCGTACACAGGTCCACAGCCGTCCCGGAGGGAGGCAAAGAGCAGTGACAAGACGCACACAAACTGCAAAATAAGATGCCATCTCAGGAATTACCAAGCGTCCGGGAGTCCCCCTCGAAAGAAAGTGCAGAACTTTCATGGAGAAACCGAAAGCTTTACTAAGATGGGAAGGAAGGCCTGAACAAAGGAAGAGAGTCCCCTGTGCGTGGGGGGGTGACTGAGCCTGTGGAGCTGCATCCCCTCAGATTAGCCCTGCGCCCCGTGAGGCAGACGGCAAGGTGCCCGCGGCATCTTTGACAAGTGTGTTTTCTAAAATTCACGTGGAAGAATAAACTTCCACAAACGGCTAAGACAATTTTGAAAAAGTGCAAAATGTGGTCTTTATCTTAATGTGTTGTTTTTTTTTTAAGGCCGTCATCCCGGTATCCACACACTTTACATATCTTTCTTTGCACTAGGATACAGACATCATTTAAATCTTAATAGTAATAGTTTAAAAGCCTCATCATAATTCATCAGGTGGCTTTAACTTAATTTCCCTAACCACACCCCTACTGTTGACATTTCAAACTTCAGTTTTTTATCATCTTAAAAAAATCCCATGGGTGAAATTTCTTTTTTTTTTTTTTAATTGGGGTAAGAACACGTGAGATCTACTCCCTTACCAAATTTTTAAGCGCACAATACCGTATCGGTAACTGGGGGTACCGTGTTGTACGGCATCCCTAGAATTTACCACCTCGGATCACTGAAACTTTGTACCTGCTGAATGGCAACCCCCCTCCCCCTCCCCCCAGGCCCTGGCGACCCCCATTCTACACTGTTTCTCTGAGTTTGACTTTGTTAGATTCCACATATAAGTGACATCATGCAGTATTTGTCTTTCTGTGTCTAGCTTATTTCTCTTCACATAACATCCTCCAGGTCAGGTTACCCGTGTTTCACAAATGGCAGGGTTTACTTCTTTTTTAAGGATGAATAATATTCCATTGTATATCTACCACGTTCTCTTTATCCATTCATCCATGGGTGGACACTTAGACTGTTTCCACAGCTTGGCCACTGTGAATACACTGCAGTGAACACGGGAGGGCAGATATTCCTTAGAGATCCTGATTTCAATTCCTTCCGATAAATAGCCAGAAGAGGGACTGCTAGATCATAGAACTAAAAATAGAACTTCTGTTTTTAACTTTCCGAGGAACCTCTGTACTGTCTTCCAACATGGCGGGACAAATTTACATTCCCACCAACGCTATACACGAGTTTCCTTTTTTACACATTCTTGCCAACACTTGTCATCTTTTACTGTAGCTTTGTAAGACAGTTTGAAGTCAACAAGTGTGATACCTGCCGCTTTTGTTCTTGCTGAAGATCGCTTTGGCGATCCAGGGTCTTTTGTGGTTTCTTAAGAACGTGAGAGTTGTTTTTTCTACTTCTGTGAAGAAAGTCTTTAGACCTATGAAAGGGATGGCCCTGAATCTGTAGTTCACTTTGGGTAGTTATGAACATGTTAACAATATTAATTCTTCCCATCCATGTACACGAGATACCTGTCCACTAACTTGTATCTTCTTTAATTCCTTTCATTACCGTTTTATAGTTTTCAGTGTACAAGTCTTTTACTTCATCGGTTAAGCTTATTCCTAAGTATTTTATTCTATTTTGATTCTGTTGTGAATGAGATTGTTTTCTTAATTTCCTCTTTGGAGAGTTCATTGGTAGTGCATAGAAATGCAACTGATCTTATATGTTGATTTTGTATCCCACAACCGTACTGAATTTGTTTATTAGTTTGTGTGTGTGTGTGTGTGTGTGTGTGTGTGTGTGTCTGTGTCTGTGTATGTGTGGAGTGTTTAGAGTTTTCTCCATACAAGATCATGTCATCTACAGATAGATACTTTACTTCTTTCTTTCCTATTTGGATGCCTTTTATATCTTTTTCTTGCCTAATTGCTCTAGCTAGGGTTTCCAGTACTATATAGAAACGGCAAGAGTGGGCATCCTTGCCTTACTCCTGATCTTACAGGAAATGCTTTCAGTTTTTCACCACTGAATATGATGTTAACTGTGGGCTTTTCACATGCGGCCTTTCTTATGTTGAAGTACATTCCTGAAGAAGAGAAGATACTACCAAACTCATTTTACAAGGCCATCACCACCCTGATACCAAAGCCAGATAAGGATACTACAAGAAAAGAAAATTATAAGCCAATAGCCTGGATGAACATAAATGTAAAAATACTCAACAAAATATTATCAAACCAAATTCAACGGCACACCAGAAGAATCATACACAATGACCAAGTGGGATATACCCCTGGGATGCAGGGATGGTTCGACACGTGCAAATCAATTAATATAATACACCACATTAACAGAATGAAGGATAAACACACAGTCACCTCAATAGATGCAGAAGAGGTGTTTGACGGACTTCAACACTCTTTCATGACAAAAATCTCTACAAGCTAGGTATAGAAGGGAGAAATTTCTAGGTATCAGAAATAGCTTTAATCCTCTGAGTGATGGCTTTGTTTTTACTTTATGAGTGCTGCAAATTTCAATATCATTCTATTTCCCTCTGACTTTGGTGCGGGGGGGGCGGGGGCGGTGGCGGAGCTGGGAACGAAAGAACTCGGAACCTAATCTGGGGCCGATGCCCAGAGCCTCATGTTGGACATTTCTTGTAGCTTCTTCACTGAAAGTATCTTTTACATCCCTGCCCTTATCTATCCTGGTTTAATATTGTCAATCAAATATACTAACTCCAGACGCTGCTGAACACAGACGTGTTCCCCAGCTGAGAAGCCCCGGAGATGCTCTTGCAAGTTGGGCTTCACAGAGCCTGGGGAGCGCCAGATGTTGAGGGTGATAGCCAGGGCTAGCTATGCTGTCTCCTCATGCCCTCTCATCACCGGAAGGCCTGCTCGGCCCGGTAGCACAGGTTGCTGCCTGTGCAAATGATGGATGGTCACCGGCCTTGCAGACAGGACGAAGGCCCCTTTTGGTCTGATAGAGGAGTAATCTGGACATTCCCGCGTGGAGGCCCCTAGGGACTGGTAATGTGGCCAGGCACAGCGGACAGAGCAGAGCTGCTTCCCCAGGGCAGACTGGGCGGGGCGGGGCAGCTGGAGCAGCCTGACTCTTCAGGAAGGACGGCCGTCCGGCCATGTCTCCCGGCACTCCCCCTTGTCCAGTCACTTTGAACGTCAAGGGTGGCTTGTCTGAATACGACTTTCCTTCCTCTGCAGAGACCTCCCAGGGCCT
Organism: Phocoena sinus; assembly: GCF_008692025.1. Taxonomy (NCBI): domain Eukaryota; kingdom Metazoa; phylum Chordata; class Mammalia; order Artiodactyla; family Phocoenidae; genus Phocoena; species Phocoena sinus. Next base: position 56,669,151 of record NC_045781.1, read on the forward strand.
CTTTTGTTCAAACCCTGTGTCAGGATTTCAGAGCCGCCACCAAGGGCTGGAGGCAACACTCAGAGGCCTAACTCCTTGAGCTGAGACCAGCCAAGGCCCAACGAGCCTGCGTTCCACCTCCCAGTCTGGGGATAGTCAGGTCGGGGACACAGTCTCGGCGACGACGGGAAGGCAGAGGCTCCCTAGGATGTTGTAACACACGTTTTTCCCCCAAATGGCCAGAACAGCCCCGCCCCCTCCCCAGGCCGAGCCTGTCGTGAAAACATCCACGTTAAGGCAGAAACAGGCCCAGGTCAGCCGCGGAGCCCAGCTGAGCACCCGGAACGGCTGGGGCCGGGGTTTCAAGTGAGAGATTCACTTCCAACCCCCCTCGGGTGGGTTGAAAAGTTAGCCCTGAGATCTTTTAATGACAAATGCCTCCCGAGTCAACGGGCAGTGGAACTGAAGGTTAAAAGCATAATTAATTAATTAAAAAATAAACAAGTCACTTTTCACTCAACATGTGTGTCCTGAGCGCCCACCTCGTGGCCGGGCGGGGTTCCAGGGTGGAAGGCAGCCAGGGCCGGCGACCTGGAGGAGAGCGCCGCCCAAGGGGCAGGAGCGCAGAGGCCCTGCGGGGACACGGAGGCTGGGCAGCTGGTGACAGGGGGAAGGCGGTGGCCACTGAGTGAGGGAAGTAGCCGGGGAGAAAGAGAGGTGCGGGCAGTGGGGAACTCGTGAGCTGAGGTGGGCCACGCACGCGCTCCCACACACCTGCGCACACCGTCTCGCCCTCACGCTCCTTTCGGGGAGCTGGCGTACTTCCAGCTCCACCCCTCCTCCTGTTCACGGATGTGAGGCGCACCCCGACTCTGCGCCTCCCTGCACGGTGACCCACACAAAGCAGGCATGTCCTCGGCCTCGGGTCCTGAACCCCCGTCCCCACGTGCACTGGGATCGCACCCACTCGAAGGGCCGGCAGGCTGTGGAGGGCGGGGCGGAGGCACGCCGCCCGTGCCCCCTCTCTGACGACGGACACCAGGGAGCCTGTCTCCCGGGGGTGAGCAGGCTGGACGCCCCCGCATCCGCCCGGCTGTCACCCAGGCGACGGCGCACACGACGAGCCAGAGACCCGGCATCGCAGGGCGGCCCTGGGGCAGCAGGCTCGGGGCCTAGGGCTTTGGCGGGGAGGCCGGGCAGGAGAAGGAGAGAGTGGACGGGGCCGGGCACCAGCTAGCTCAGGACTTCACCAGAACTCACCCTGCCCGTGGTTTGGAAAATGAAAGAAAATGTGAAAGATTCTCCTTGGGCAACATTTACGGAACATTCCACGCTGGGCCTGGCGACAGACAGACATCCTTTCACTGGAGCTACCTCCGGGGGCCCGGGGGGCCTGAACCCACGGCTAGTCCGGGGCCTCCCTCTTCAGCAGATGGAAGGGTGCCGGCCGTCCAGGCAGAATCCCGGACGGCTTATCTCCGGGCCCTGACGGGAAAGGGAGGTATTTACAAGGGAGCAGCCCAGCCGCTGGCCGCAAGCCAGCTCACATCCTCTGCAGAAGGTAGGGGTTTTTTCAGACTTCCACGTTCTGTTGAGCTGAAGAAAAGCATTTCTTGCACAGAAAAATAAATAAATAAATACAAGTAAAGAGAATGAGTTTAACCAACAGGCTGGCGTGGTTTAAACGAGAGAGATGAGGACGCAAGGCTACCATGTACTGCCTGAAGCAGCGAAAAAAAAAGATACAACTTCCCTGCTCAGATACGGGTCCTGAGTGCAGATTTTTGGGCCTTTTACACCTGTGAAATTCACCACGGTTTCAGACAGCAGTCATGCTCAGAGCTGCCAACGCCTAGTGAATCTGGAGTCTGCCACATCACCAATGGGGGCGTCGATTCTTCCAGGCCTTCGGGAAATGATTTTAAAATAGATACTAAGAACTAGAGAAAATAGTCCCGTTCTTTGATTTAGTAAAAATCTCACTTCTAGAAATTTATCCCAAGGAAATAAGCGAATGAGAAGAGAAAAAGGTTTGTGTGAAAATGTTTGTGCCACTAGCTTTAGAATAGAGAAAAAAGAGAAACCTTATAAAAGTCCAGCATCAGAGGTGCTACATTATCAACCTGATGAGACATTACCTGGCCTTTAACATAGAAAATTTAAAAAAAAAAAGGCAAGGCTTATAATTTAGTAAGTGAAAAAAGCACGTGCGTTCATCAAAACATTATAAGGGCATCTACAGAGAATGTAAGGAAACGAAAGCTAAAATAAAAGGCTGGCTTTCAGAGGCAGCAGAGTCAGGACTCCATTACCATTTCTAAGTTTAGGGGACTACTGATACAGTATAAGTTTCCTTATGTGGCTTAAAGATAATGAATGAAGGAAATAAAACCAGCGCTGTCAAATGGACGGGAGGGGGATGTTTGGACGGGCGGTGCCCCCAGCCCCCGGGCGACCCGCATGCTTGCTGAAGCCCATCGACCGGCAGGCACCCACTGGCTGCTCTTCCTAATTGTCCAGTATCAGGGGTACCCCGTGTGATGCTGTAGCGCCGCTGTGTACGGCTCAGTGGTTAAGATCGTGGCTCTGGGGTTGGTGGGTCTGAGCTCAAAACCCGGCTCAGCCCCTCAGGAGCCGATGGCTGCGGGGAAGTTGTGTCTCCAGTCTTCTAACTCCTTATCCTTAACGCTCCCTTTACACTACAGCTAATTCCCTCAGGCAAATATGTGTTATATACGCCTAGAGACCTTTCAACAAAGCGCGAATATCAACTCTCAACCTTAACACTTTACTTTTCAAAAAATTTCAAAGGAAGGAAGGAATCCCTCCACTGTGGATGGCAGGCACCTACTGGCCTAGAGGCAGGGGGTTGGATGCCATGACCCCCAGGTCTCCTACAGTCTACAATGCTACAGTCCTGGCTCTTTGCTCCCCTGGGGGCTCTGCACTGTGCAGGAGATGGTGCAGAGCCCAGAGCTGGGTCGTCTTTTCTCGTCAACGCGAGCCGCCTTTAATTGCGTGTCCCGCTTGAATGCTAAATCATGTGCCTTCCCACTGGCTTTCTAACAGCTCACGTGCATTGTCTGCCCACCCGTCCTCCATCCTCCAAAATCTTACGCTGGGTGCCCATAAAAACGCATAGGCACTAACCTTCCTGTTTTCCCAGGCAAGGGCTCTCTCAGGAAATGCATCACCATGGGGGTTTTCGCTACGGTTCCCAGGCGGGCGGTGGGAGCTCACATCGTTTCTCAGTTTGTAGCCTGGGCTCACCGTGCCCAGATCTCTGTTCTCTGGAGGACGGACCTTGAACAGTCCCCGGGGCTGCCCAGGGACTTGTGTGAGGGCAATGCCAGCCAATCATCTAATCGTTGCCCCTTGCATAAGTATATCCCGTGGCCAGGGATTCCTGCCTTCAAGGACACCCCACTTCCGTGGGAGAATATTCCAGCTAGCTAGCACTGGAATACTTGGGCTAGTGTAACAAACAAGCCCAGAACTTGGTGTTGGCTGAAACAACTGAAAACAACCATCATTTTATCTCCTGTATTCATTTGCTAGGGCTGCCATAACAAAGGAACATACTCCGGGCAACTTAAACAACAGAAATGTATTGCCTCAAGTTATGGAGGCCCAAAGTCTGAGGTCAGGGTGTCAGCAGGCTGGTTCCTTCTGAGAATTCTGAGGGAGGATCTGTCCCAGGCCTCCTTCCGACCTTCTGGCGGTTACTGGCGACCTCTGGCATCCCTTGGCTTGTAGAAGCATCAGTGATCTGTTCCTTCGCCATTTCCCTGTGTCTCTGTGTCCAACATTCCTCTTCCTACAGGGACACCAGTCATTGGATTAGATCCCACCCCAACGGCCTCATTTTACCTTGATTACTTCTATAAAAACCCTATCACTGAATAAGGTCCCGTTCTGAGGCACTGGGGGTTAGGACCCCAACCTATCTTTTTCTGGAGGACACGGTTCAACCAAGAATATCTCCCATGGGTTCTGCGGTCAGGATCTCAGGAGGGCTCAGCAGATGGTTGCGGCCCAAGGTGCCTCATATGGTTGCAGACAGATGGTGCGGGTCCTCTCTTCCTGAGGCCGCAGGTCCTCTCGTGCGGTCTCCCCCACGTGGGAGTTTGGGTTCTCTCGCAGCATGGCTGCCCAAAGCTTCAAGAGCAAAAGGGAAGGTGCCTCACCTTTTATGACCTCCCTTTTGAAGTCGCAGAGCATCGCTTCTGCATCCTCTGATGGCCAAAACAAACAGTCACCGACACCTGCTGAGTTTCAAGGGGTGGGGACGCAGGTCCACCTGTTGATGGGAAGAGTGTCAAAGTCACACGTGGGATGGGAATATTGCTGCAGCCGCCTTTGGAAGACGCAGTAGGTCACAGGGACGGAGGAGTAAATAGACAACGTAGCACGGCAGGGAGGTGATGGCTACTTTCCAGACAAGCATAGAAACTGGGCACCCAGGCCCCGTGAGGAGCCAGCAGGGCTTGCAGAGGAGGTCGGGCTGAAATCTGATAGGGATGAGCAGCTGGAAGCATGACAACGGGTGGGGTGGAGGCCGTCCAGCAGAGGGGCCTGTCTGTGCCAGGAGACAGGAGAAAGCGTGCACCTTCTGCAGGAAGCTGGGACTCCACGGGCCGGGCCGAGAGCGCTCTCCCTGCCCGCCGGCAATTTCTCAAGATCCCAACTTCCCAGTACGAAAGCCCCAAATACCTGCAGTAGATTCCATCTGGTACGTTTAACCCAGACTAACAAGCGGCTATCTGGCCACCGCTGGGGTCCCCGGTCTGTTCACGTGACTGCTCCAGCCACTGTTTTGAAATGTATTTGTCTCCATCAGGGATCAGCAAACTTCTTCCATAAAAGGCCAGAAAGTACCATTTTCGCCCTTGTGGGCACACAGTCAGTGTCACGGACGACTCAGCTCTGCCGCTGTAGCCCCAGAGGAGCCACAGACAACGTACGAGTGAATGAGCACGGCTGTGTTCCCATAAAAGTCCATCTACGAAAACAGGCAGTAGGCCATTGTTTGCTGACCCCTGACCTAGACTGAGGTCTGTTCTGGTCAGAGCTTGAGTCTCAGCTTCCGCCATTTACTGTGTGACTCTGGACAAGTTGTTCAACCTCTCTGAAGCTGTCTCCTCTTCCACAAAGCATTTTCGGTTTAGCTGGCAACACCGTCTCTGTCCTAGTAGAGTCGGAAGGATCCTCTTTTTCACCCAGGATGGGAGGGACAAGCGTTTGAGTGCACGGGAGGGCTGGCAGCACCAGGCTTAGAGAGTCCGACGTTGCCATAGCAACCCTGTGTGCGCTCCCCAGCTGCCCCGAACCTCAGGCTCCTCACGTGTAAAATAGGAAAAATGTGGGCACACGGTAGTAGTGTTTTAGCGAGCGTGAGTGAGGCTCCCGGGGGCAGAGCGGACGCCCCGTTTGGAACTGGAACTCTGATGGGAAGATGTGGCGGCCACACCCCGCTTGGTGGGGCTGGGGGCTGGACCGGATGCGCTGGGCAGCCCTCTGGGCAGCGCTGAAACCCTCTGAGGACCCAGCCTCCATTTATCTTAGTCCCTCAGTTCTAAGCTGGGTATCGACCACGTCAGCACGTCTGAAGTCACAGGGCCTCTTCTGATCAACGCCTGCGTATAACACGATGGCCTTTCCTGCCCTTCTCCGCGATAAAGGCAGCTTTTAAACTGTTGTGCATCTCCCAGTGTTTGGGGATGGAAGAATGAGGGTACAGAGACAGACCCCAAATCTGCACGGGCATGTCGCCATGCAGGTGGCCTCCAGCATCACCTGCTGGCTGAGGACTGGACCCCCTGAGACCCCGCCAGGCTTCCCCTCCCCCATCAGGTGGAGTCGAGGGAGCAGGAACACGCTAGGCCGTGAGGTGCCTTCACCCCAGAGCCCCACTTCCTCCACAGGGCGGGCGCTTCCTCGCCCTCGGCACAGGGACGTGCCCCTCCCACCTTAAGGAAAGCCCGGTGCCAGCCCCCGCGTGGAGACGGTGACATTCCTTTAAACCAAGCCTGTGGTTCTACAGCCCCGCTTTGGAAGACTTCAAAAACATAAAGGCTCTAGAATCAAAGGCTTCCTGTTATAAATTCATTTCTACACCTCAGGTACTTGGTGGGTGAAGGGGGAGGGAAAAAACTAAGATTCAATGAAAAGTGGTTGGAAATGCTCTCAAAATACTCGGCCTGTGGGAGGAGAAGGTCTGGCAGGCCTCGCAGGGCGGGCGGTGGGGGAGAACTGCCTCGGGTTTTGGAAGGTCGTTTACACGTTCAGATGGTAATACTTGGTTATTCTGAAATCTCCGGTGCCTTAAAAAAAAATCTTTTTTAACGTCGAGACTTGTTGAGAACTAAGTGTCTGAAAAGGAGTTTAGAATGCGGACTGGATCTCCGAAATCAAGCCCGTGTCGTCTTGAAGACGGGAAAACCGAGTGCGGGAACCAGCTGCTAACTGGGCACTGAACAGGGCAAGCCGGAGACCTTCCCTGAAGGTTCCAGAAAGTGAAGTCGGGCTCATGGGCACCGAAGAATAGCCCCCTCTCTCCTGCTCTTAAAAAATAATGTCCTGATAAATCGTACCAATGTTTTCTTAGCTCAGTCTCCCGAGGCAATAGAAATAAAAACAAAAATAAACAAATGGGACCTAATCAAACTTTCAAACTTTTGCACAGCAAAGGAAACCATAAAAAAAAAAAACAAAAAAACACGAAAAGACAACCTATGGAATGGGAGAAAATATCTGCCAATGATGCGACCGACAAGGGCATAATCTCCAAAATATACAAACAGCTCATACAACTCAACAACAACAAAAACACCCAATCGAAAAATAGGCGGAAGACCTTAATACACATTTCTCCTAAGGAGACATACAGGTGGCCAACAGGCACATGAAGAGATGCTCGATGTCGCTGATTATTAGAGAAACGCAAATCAAAACTACAATGAGGCACCCCCTCACACCTGTCAGAACGGCCATCATTAAAAAGTCTACAAATAACAAACGCTGGAGAGGGTGTAAAGAAAAGGGAACCCCCCTGCACTGTTGGTGGGAATGTAAGTTGGGGCAGCCACTATGGAGAACAGTATGGAGGTTTCTCAGAAAATTAAAAATATGACTACCATACGATCCAGCAATCCCACTCCTGGGCATATACCTGGACAAAACTATAATTCAAAAAGATACATGCACCCCTATGTTCACAGCAGCACTATTCACAATAGCCAAGACGTGGAAGCAACCTAAATGTCCATCGACATGAATGGATAAAGAAGGTGTGGTACATATATGCAATGGAATACTACTTGGCCATAAAAAAGAACGAAATAATGCCATTTGCCGCAACATGGACGCAACTAAAGATTATCATATTAAGTGAAGTAAGTCAGAAAGAGAAAGACAAATATCGTATGATATCACTTATATGTGGAATCTAAAATATAGCACAAATGAACCCATCTACAAAACAGAAAGAGACTCACAGACAGAGACATCAGACTTGTGGTTGCCAAGGGGGAGGGAGGGAGGGAGAAGGACGGACTGGGAGTTTGGGGTTAGTACATGCTAACTGTTACATTTAGAATGGATAAACAACAAGGTCCTACTATAGAGCATGGGGGACTATATCCAATCTCCTGGGATGAACCATAATGGAAAATATAAAAAAAGAATGTATATATGTGTATAACTGAGTCCCTTTGCTGTACAGCAGAAATTAGCACGTTGTAAATTAACGACACTTCAGTTTTTAAAAAATGTCCTGATTACAGAAGCAACGTGTGTATATTTGGGAAAGCTCCTCAGAGTCCAAAGAAGAACCTGGAATCACCTGTGACCCTGAAGTCCACACATAGCCCATTGGGGGCTGGACTCCCACTCTCTCTTCTGGGTCTGGATTGATCAAAAGAATGATACAGCACGGCACCGGGAGGTTGTAGACGACGCTGCGGATATCCCACACTTCTGTGTCCCCACCCAGCTCGGGGGCCCCCTTCCCTCTGCTTCTCACCCCCCACCCCCGCCTTCTCCTGCTCTCGCAGCTACGACGGAGGCAAGGAGAGGGAACTGGTCTTTGCAGCCTCGAGAGCAGAGGAGGCACGGAAGACAGGACTGGGGGTGAGCGTTGGGCCGGGACGCCAACAGTGTGTCCTGGAGGGCTTTTGCAAAGGATGGCGACGCCACTGGGGCTGGGTTTCTGAAAGCTCCCTGAGTGGCGAGGATGGAGGCGAGAGCTCTGCCCCAGGCCTTGGTGACGCGGCCCCCACCCTGGAACATTCCTTCCCCTCTTGTGTCTGGCCAACACCTCCAGGTCTCAGCTCCCGTAAAGCTCCTCTGGGAACACCCGTGCCCAGTCTGGGGCTGCCTTTGCCTTTCCCAGCCCGGGTGCCAGTCCCCACGCACGGGAACAGCCCTCCCCTCCCCACTCGGCCAGCGCTTGCTCCGCACGTCCATGCCTTTAGTTCTAGCCATCCTGGCGAGCACGCATCACGTCGTCATGGTTTGAATCTGCCCCACCCAGCACCAGGAAGTGGTCCGTCTTGGACGATGGCACAGACACCAGGGAAACCTCAGGTGATGCTCTTGGCTCCCAGACCCTCGTGTTCAGCCACCGAGATGGTTCTCGCAGGACCATGGCTTGAGCAAAGGATGTACGACGGCAAGGAATATCACATCAAGGACGAGTTGAATCTACCTACCAGGGCGTGAGCCTGTTTACCTGATGCCCAAATCTAGATTAAACCTGAACATCTCCAAAGGGCCAGATGTCTGGTGTCAGCTACTCAAAACACCTGTTTGCTGAGCTGTTTTTAAGTTGCCCCTCTCATGGGCACACGGCGAAGTGTCCCCAAGGGAGCATCAGTCTCTGCGGTTGGACAGCCATCAGTCCAGGAAACACAAGGCTTGAGGTGCAAGAATGTCCACAGTCACACCAAACCACCTCTGTATCTTTCGGGGGTTTTCAATGCTTAGGGTATTAACCTAACAGTCTGACATATGATCAAAATAAGTAACACACAAACGGAGCCCGTGCGCGGCCAGATGCGCCAGCAGCACATACACGTGGCTTCAAAATACACTTGGAGCTGCAGCGAGTACACGGAATTTGGGAATGATTTGCGCTACAGTTCCCTTAAGTAACATTATCTTGTTAAAGACATTAACCTCGGGCCTTCGCTGTTAGATATTTGCTTTTATTGTTTTCATCCTGGGACCAACCTGCAGGAGACACTCGTCAGCGCGGGAGGGGTCAAGGGTCGCGAAAATATTGATGTTTGAGGTGGCTGAACGGCCATCTGGGGAACACTTGCCAATTATGGAAAGCAGACATCGCTTTTCAGAACCTCCTTCATAATTGGAAAAAAAATTTATGAAATCTCAGACCTTAATAACCATTTCATAGTTTCGCCCAACGTGAGACTGCCTGGAGGAAACGCCTCCTCCAGTAGGGCTTTTCTTGGGGGAGACTCTGCAGCTGGTGGGTTCTCGCAGCAGGGCTGAGGCTGCCCCCCCCAGCACGTCTGGGGGGCCCATCTGCAGCGGCCGCTCTCGCATCGTGGGCTGCAGCCCTTACTGCCAAAATCACTGGAGAGGGAATTTCCATTTTTTTCACATGGGTTTCTTTGGGTGGGCTCCCCAGAAGGAGTGTGGGCTTTCAGCCAATCCCTGTTTAGAACTCTCAGACCCTCTATTTTCTCATCTGTAAAATAGGGGCTCAGGGAGCTTGCTGGGAAGATACTAGAAAATGGAGTAAAGAGCTGCTGTCCCTGAGATTATTAACTTCACCCGCAGCTGATACTTGGGCTGCTGCAAACGGGAGCGGGAGGGGCATCTCTGCCTTGGGATCGCATTCATTCGCTTCTTGATTTCAGGTAACGGTGAGCACAGGTCCCATGTATGGGCATCTGTGGTCTGTGCACCAGGCACCGGGAGGTCAGTTATCTGTTGTCTTCACAGCCCTGCAAAGTGGGAGCTGTGCTCCCCGCAGGGAAGCTGAGAGGTGAGACAACTCAGCAGGAGCCCCTGGGCTGGCAAGGAACAGAGACGGCATTTCAGCCCAGGTCTGTCCCAGCCCTGAACCTGGGGTCCTGGCGCTGCACCAGCCTGTCTTGCACATGTTACTTCAGTGAGCTGCTGGACCTCTGGAAAGCCCCTTTCTTTGGAGCCCAGGTTGTCAGGAAGCTTCTGGGGGACCACGTATGAAAAGCCCAGGGGGGCGTGGCTGCAGCGCTACCAGGTCATGGCCAAACGCGGGGGACGTTCTGCTCAATCCCCTTCGCCTGCCCTGCTCTAAGTGGGGACGGCTCCTGAGTTCACGTCCAGTCATTTCAACGCTCCTCCTCAGGGTCACCTCTAAAGCCTAAGGACAGACTTTGTGGTGCTCTGGGACGTAACCCCCTCCCAAGAGTGAGGGTAAGCTCTCTCCCTTCCTTATAAAGACTGGCCTGGTGCAGGAATAAGGTGGAAGACAAAATAACCTTATCCCAGGGAAGAGCCTTTCTCAAGAAGTCTGTACAGGGTGCAGCTTCCTCATCCCTCTTCCCCTCTCTCCTTCCTTCCTTCCTTCCAGATGTCACAGAGTGCTGGCCTGACTTCCTAGGTAATTGGAATATTCCTCCTTGGAACATGGTCGGGGTCTTAACGGCCAAAACAGCCTCCAAGACACCAGAACCCTAGTTAAGAAAGACTTTTCAAAACCTCGTTGATGCAGCTCAGATACAGCTCTTGGAAGTGTCATTTATTCAGCTCTTCTGGAAGGCGATGTAGCAATAACTACCAAAATTGCAAGTATGAATAAACAGTGACTTGAATTCCTCGCTGTTAGGGATTTATAGAAAGGAAATAATTAAGGATGTGTGCAAAGAGACTTAACTCTAAGATGTTCAATGCCGTGATGTTTATCTAGACAGTCAATACTAACACACTGACTGAAGAGGCCGGGGCCAAAAATGCAGGGGGATTCTATTTAGTGAAAGAGAAATACATTCCTGCTCTACTGTTACATGAAAAACATTTCAAAGCTGTGTTCAACTTCATCTTTGTCAGTGTGCATGGGTGTGTGTGAGACAGAGAGAGAGAGAAGACCAGAGAGAAGGGTGGGCGGGGATGTCTCTGTGGGCAAGTACGCAGGTTCTGCCATCAGGCGAGCTGAGTTTACATCACTGTTCCATCGCTTACTACCTTCGTGACTTTCAGCTAGTTACTTCAACTCAGTTCAATAAAATGGGGATTATAACAATGCAAACCTGACAGACCTGTATAAGGATAAAAATGAGATAATATACGTAAAGTCTAAGGATAACAAATGCGGTAAAGCGTGTTTTCAAAGCCACATCAAAGGCGGCAATAAAGGACACGCATATTGAAAATACTTATCTCTGAGTGGTGGATCACCCACAATCTCTTTTCTTGCTTCTCTGATTTAGGACTTTCCTACTGTGAACGCATAACATAGGTGTGCGTGACCGTGAAAAATTTTATCTTTAGGTGCTAGGAAGAATAAACACTCATATCCCTCGGACACATCTAGCTCTGTGAGCAGAGCTGAGCTCTGTCAGCTGGGGTGAGGGGTGGCTGTCAGCAGGGGGCGAGGATGCCAGGTGAGGGTGGCAGGTGTGAAGGCAGGCCCTGTCGGGCTGCAAGCCCTGTGCTCGCCCAGCTTCAAGGCCAGAGAAAGAGCCTGGAGTCAGCAACAGAGACATCAGTGGTTTCACGGATGGGGGGAGCTAATGCGTCTGGAGCGACTGACAGCAGGCAGGACAAGGTGGCAGCCTTTGCTCCTGGCAGCGGGTTGGGGGGGTGGGGGGGAAAGGGAGGTTACCAGTTAGAGACGAATTGTCATCAGGTGGGCTCATTAGTTACCAGGGAAACCAGCGGAGGGGCCCGCCCCTCACAGCCCCTCTGATAAGAACAATCACCACCTGGGGTCTGGGGTAAGCACGGGGGAAGGTCGGTCAGTCAGGCGAGCGGGCGTGGGTGAAGCAGGCGCTGGCCGGGCAGGGGACGTCCAGAGAGCCGGACAAGAGCCACCTTGAGTGGCTCCGCCCCTCCATGCCCTGCATGCCCCTTACAATCCTGGTCCATTTCTCTTCCGCCATATCCCTGGGGTCAGGCAGGTAAGGGGGCACTGTGACCAGATACCACAAACACAACACAGACGGCAGCAGGCGGAGAGCACCAAGGGTAAGATACCTCGTATGCTCAGAACAGTCATTGGCCAGGACGTGGGCAAACTTGGGAGCCAACGCTTACCAGGTCAATGGAGAGGGAGTCAACTGTAGCAGTGCCCCGTCCAGTTACAAGGAAGGCAAGGCCACCCCTGGTTTTCACGAACCCAGAGCCACCCCCATGGGGAGGGGAAGGTCCAGCTTTAAAAGAAACATTCTGGTGGTCCAGCCAGGGGTCCGCGTTCACAGTACGGATCTGTCAACCCGTGTTACACTGAGTGCCATTAGGGGTGGGCCCATTAGGTCTTTCCAAACAAAAAACAGTTAACCCCACTAGCTGGGCCTGTGTGTCCAGAAGCCAGCCTATTTCTCTCCACACGGTCAGCTGTACGGTAAGGTTTACTGACGGGGGTCCTTTTGATACCATATGGTATTGCCATACGGGACTGGAAGATGGTGAGTCTTTTCCCCCCATGGTCAGTAGTCCCCACGTAGTCGATTTTTCATGGATGCCCAGAGGAGGACGACAATGCCGTCTCGCTGGGGACCCGGCAATTAGATTCATTTCACAGTGAGGCCAGCGTTGCTGCTCAGCCCTCAGATAGGTTTCCTCCCTCGGGCTAGGGATGCAACGTAAGACACCTAACGGGCCCGACACAGGGGAGAGCGTGACCATTAAGCACAATACAGGCGGAGGCCGCAATCAGAGACGATACCACACCCACCTGTGGCTTTTGTCCTGGTCTGCCACACAGGGCAGAAAACTCAAGTTTTCAGTGACACGGGAACACGTCCAAAATCCCGTTTACAAGGGCCGCGTAGTTTTACCTTGGATGTCTGAACCACAGCTATACCACTCTGACTTCCAAATGCATTCCCTTCGTCAGTGGCGAGGGCAGAGGAACAATGCATGTCTGAAAGGCCACAAAGCAGGCTGCTCGGGTCGGTAACATTTAAGTTCAACCACGTATAAGCCACAGTGACTTCCTCATATCTCAATATGTGCAGATTTTCCCATCTTTTCCCCTTTGGATTGCAAACCTTTCAGTAGAAGGCACGGGTGATCAAAACATTTGTCCTGTGATGTTGAAGTGCCGGCTCCTACCCCAGGTTCGGATCGTGTGCCTAGGAGCTACGCCTCCTTTACGTTCACTTAGTCACTCACGTTGGGGGAAAACTAATCAGATCTCGTGAACAGGCTCAGAGGTATGTTAATAGGGAAACCCTTTACAGGCTGTACATTTTATCACTTATACTCGGTTGTCACGCAAGTACCGTACCTGTGCTTTTAGCCGCAGACTTAGAGCAAGCAGTGTCGCACTTCATGAGTAGTTATACTCTGGGACAATTTCACTAGATACTTTTCTTTCGATCCAGGACATCAGGGCAAAAGTGTGGCTAACACAGTAACTCTCATAAATCTAGACCTCAATTAGCAGAACTAGAATTTAACATCCACTGAAACACAGTATTTTTCTCTCTAAAATTACCCTCATCTCCACCAAACAAAGACAAATCAAGACTAATTTGTCTGCAAAACAAGTCTGGTCAATTGATCGTATAGGCTCCTCCAAACTGGCTGAGGTGGAACTCCTCAGAAGGAATCTCAGATTGAATTCCCAACAGGCTTCTCAAGGCCAGGAAAGTCATGTCCAAGGCCTGTCATCAGGCTTTGCCTCAGTGGAGCTCTCAGTCCCACAAATATTGACATTCTTGTACAGGCCAGGAGACAGTCTTTCCCACTCACTTGATAAGGCTGGAGTCCCCAGTTTCTGGAGGGACCAGGCAGAGAGAAAAGAAAAATGTTTTAATTCTACCCACAGGTGTAGTTTACCAAATTGCTAAAAATCATAACCAACTTGAGGGGAAGGGCTTCCCCGTATCTGGAAAATACAGATAAAAACCAGTAACATTCCAGACGAAACCCATAAAAATTATAACCATATTCACCAGTTTGTTCAGTAACCAATCTTTTTGTTAACTTTTTATGAAGCCATCGGGTCTTCCATTAGGATTAAGTTCTTACCCAGTTCAGCAATATAACCTGAAGTTTATCAGAAACCTGTTACTGTCAAAAGGTCCTTCCTATGAATCTTCTTGAAAATGAAGCACTTTTGCAAAAGCAACAGAGTACAGCTGTCTAAAAATGACAAATGACTTTAAAAGGCACAGTTAAAACACCTGATCCCAATGTAATTGATAAGAAAAATTTGGCTATAAGAATTATGACTGGGACTTCCCTGGTGACGCAGTGGTTAAGAATCCGCCTGCCGATGCAGGGGACACGGGGTCCGAGCCCTGGTCCGGGAAGATCCCACATGCCGCGGAGCAACTAAGCCCGTGCGCAACAACTACTGAGCCTGCGCTCTAGAGCCCGCGAGGCACAACTACTGAGCCTGTGTGCCACAGCTACTGAAGCCCGCGCGCCCAGAGCCCGTGCTCCGCAACGAGAAGCCTCCGCGATGAGAAGCCCGCGCACCGCAACGAAGAGTAGCCCCCGCTCGCCACAACTAGAGGAAGCCCGCGCGCAGCGACGAAGACCCAACGCAGCCAAAAATAAATAAATTTATTTTAAAAAGAAAAAGAATTATGACTGATTATAATCTGAATCCTTAAAAACCTTAATCTCTGGCAAAAACCAAGAAGCAAGTAATTGTGCATTTCTTGATGAGAAAACTTATGCTTTAGTCTTCCTCTCCGAAGCAGGCAAGGGTAGGTAAACTTAGACCCATCCAGTAATTAATGTTCCAATACTTTACCCTATTTGAAATGACGCAGATAGTCAATGAATTCTCTTCATTTAACTTAGTTCAGTTTCAAGTTACCAAAGTCTGGAGAGACTATTTTAGATAGATACACCCCGAACATAATCATTTCTATAGAGTTTACTTCAAAGCTCTTTTTTCTCCTTTCCTCTTAGAGGTCACCTGAGATTAAAGTTCCAGAGAGCTCGGGTAGATCATTTACCTCTCAAAGGCACAACAGCAATTCCTTCTAGAGAGCTAGCTCAACCAATGACAAAATACTCTGATACAACAGCGGAACCGTTAGAGACCACTGGCCTCCACATACCCTGGCAGCCCCACTTCAGCCGCCATAGCGCCCCACAAACCAGCGAGAGCCGACCGGGGTTACACCCGCAACCTTCGGGTCCCACGCGCTAGCGGACAGCCACGCAGCTTTCCATTCCCCGTCCCGCATTCCCGCCATCTCGGCGCTCACGGGCGTTTCCTCAGCCTCCTGGCTGGCTTCTCCTGTCGCTGCCCAGCCTCAAGACCGAAGAAGGAGCCCGGAGTCGGTGACAGAGACGTCACTGGTTTCACGCGTGGCGGAGCTTACGTACGTGTCTGAAGCAAGGTCCTGGAGGGCCTCCGAGCGCGGTGGACGGCGGGCAGGACGACGTGGCAGCCGTCGCTCCAGCGGGGACGGGAGGTTACCAGTTACAGGGGAATTGCCCTCAGGTGGGCTCATTAGTTACCAGGGAAACCAGCGGAGGGGCACGAGGCCCCTCCCCGCCCCTTTGATGAGAATAATCACCAGCTGGCCCCGGGCAAGTATGCAGGAAGGTCAGTCAGGTGCTCGGGTGCGTGGGAAGCGGGCGATGGTCGGGTGGGGCGTGTGCAGAGAGCAGGTGCGCAGGCGGCTTGAGTGGCCTGACCTGTACAGGTGCAGACGCCCCACCCTGCACTGTTGGCTGAGCCTCAGGGTCAGGGCCGGGCTAAAGCAGAGCGCAGAGGCCACGAAGCCAAGGGGGCACGGGCAGGCAGGCCAGGCTCGTCCTACACATGCGAGCCTGGGACGCGGTCACACTCGGCGTCACCTGCCCGAGGCCCAACACGGCTCAGGGGCAGCACCAGGGTCAGGCGCAGGGGGAGCCTCCAGCCCTCCTCCCCTCCCTGGCCGCTAGGCTGCACTGCCCGCGGGGAAAGCACTGGGGTCAGATCGTGGCCTTAGGACTCCCATCTGTTTGAGTGTGGGTTGGGCTCTGCCACTCGCCAGTTGTGTCCCATTGGGCAAGCATCCTGACCTCTCGGAGCTATGGTGGGGTAGGGCCAGGTGAGGTAGCCCTGTGAGGCCCGGTGGAATGGCTCTGCAGAGCGGTGACGAGCACTAAGGACGCTGAGGAAAGGCCCTGCTGGGGGTGTGCACATTCTGGAACAGGGTGGAGGAAGTCAGGAGGGCTTCCTGGAGGAAGGGACATCTGAGTCAAATCCCTTAAGGTGCCTGGGAGTCCGCCAAGCACGGCGGAGAAACACGGGGCCTCAAGATGCCAGGAGAATGAAGAGTAACGCCAGGACACCTTGCTCTGAGCCATTCTTCCCGTTATGTTGAAATCAGCTCCGGCGTGAAGAGGACGTTCCAGCTGGAGGACCTCCCCTCGTGCCCGAGTGAGTCAAGCTTGCCCCAAGCTGGGTGATTCATCACCCTCAGGAACAGTGCCAGGGAGGTGGGGCGAAGGGAGTTGCCCCAATTGACAAAATGTTAGCTACAAGCTGCAAACCAGTCCAGCAAGGTACAGGAGTTGGGGTGGCAGGTGACACTGCTGCCGAAGTGGCAGTGACAGGGAGAGAGGCGACGGGTCAGAAGACACCCTGAGTTCAGGTCTTGCTTCCTGACTGTGCAGCCCCTGGCACGTGACTTAGTTTCTCTGAGCCTGGGATTCCACCTCTTTAAAACGAAGACAAGGTTACTTACTGGCGTGATTGTGAAAGCCAAACAAGACGCTACTTTAGCTGGGAGTAGTGTGTGTTAGAAAAACCCCAAGCAGTACTATAGGAGCTTCTCACATGATGACCTGGAGACAGGTGGTCACAGCTGGGCTGACCGTGCCCCCCTATCCCGCCCTGCAAAGCCCTCAGGGATCCAGGCCCTCTCCGGCCCACCACTCGTGTACTCCATGTACTCTGCTCTCTAAGATGGCAGCTTAGTCTCCAGCCATCCCGTTACCATCCAGAAAAGAGGATGAAGGAAGAGGCCAACTCGGGGTGGGGGGGTGAGGAGGGTCATCAGAAAGTAGGCTCTGAGACAGAGATCTCATGTGGGAGGTTGGTGGGGACCACCCACTGGGCCCTGCCCGGTGGGGAAGGAGGCGTTGGACCAGGACGCAGATGCAACCAAGGCCTCAGCTGATCCCACGGGGAGCTCTGGAGCTGGGACAGCCCTTCTGGAGCTTGGGTTGTCCTGAGTTGAGGTCAGGGGACCAGACTTTACTTTGTCCAGTGGTTGGGTGGGTCAGTCAGTGGATATGGGACCCAGAGAAGCCTGTGGAGAGGGAGGGTGTTTCTAGCAAATGAAAGAAGGAGACTGGTGTTGGGGGTGACCGGTGTGGGCTGAACTGTACATGCTGAGGCGTGAGGGCCCATACAGGCAGGCGGCAGCTCCCCCGGGTCATGCTCAGTGAATCAACGTGTTTGGTAGGCGCGGGCCTGAGGGCACAAACGTGAAGAATATACTTGCCCTGAACTCGAAGGGCGTTGCAGTCAGTGGAAGGAATAATCGCAGGGCATTCGAACCACAGGGCTCCCGAGAGGGGCACAGGCCAGGCTGGATGGGAAATCGGGGGGGGGGTGGCGATTCTCGGACCCTCGGGCAGGTTAAAATCAGACACGTCCTACTCGACACCCTGTAATGGCCTATATGGGAAGAATCTAAAAACAGAGTGAATATACGTACACGTGTAACTGATTCGCTTTTCTGTACACCTGAAACTAACACAACATTGTAAATCAACTATACTCCAATAAAAATTAAAAAAAAGAAAAATCGGACATGTTCCCCCCAAAGTCACTATTGGGATCTTCTCTGGCTCTGAAGCTCTGTGAGTTGGTGCCCACTTCACACACCAGGAGAAGCTCTGGAGGCCAGCTGGCCTGTGAAATGGGCCTCACTGGAGGGGCAGTTTTCTACGGGTGAGGCCATTCCAGACCAAGGATCCAGCAGATGCAACGGTGGCGGAAGGCTTGAGTGGGGTCTGTCGGGGGATTTCCAGGCACGTGGCTGGACTGTTGAGGAAGTGGTGGGTGCCTTGGAGAAGCATCGGGAAGGCAGTGGGAGCCACGCTGAAGAGGGCCTGAGGGGTAGGAGAGTTTGTAACCAGTAGGCCACTAGCTTCAGAGGTGGCTGCGAGAGGGAGAAGCCACTGGCTTTGGAATCAGACACCCTGTGTCACAGACGCAGCTCCTGCACCCCTGGCGGCCTGGCTGTGGGCTGCTAAAGGACCCAATTCCAAGATGGTGAAGGTGCTGGCTGTCAGCTGGGAGTCCTGGCCAGCTCAAGACTGCCACTCAGGTTCCCCTCCATGTCAACCTTTCCATGTGGGCCTCTTGGCTTCCCCACATCATGGTGGCTGGGTTCCCAGGAGGAATGTCCCAACAGGACCACACAGAAGCTGTGTCTCCTCTCTGGGCCCACTCTGGGCAGTCACATAGCTCCACTTCAGCTGTAGTTACAGAGCCACTGAGATGCAAATGGTGGAGAGCACAGACCCCCACCTATGGGGTGGGACACTGTAAGAAGAGCATGGGGGACGGGAGATCTCCTTGCAGCTAGCTATTTTGGAAAATGCAGTCTGCCATTGCCTAACAGAGAATCTGGAAACCAGAGGGAGACATTTGGAGGCACCGTAAGGTACCTGCCTTCCTTCTTTCTGACATGGCGTGTCAAGATGGCTCTGGAGGTCCGAGTCTATGACTTTATTTGGGAAACGGTGAGGACACAATCACCCCCAAGCCAGACTTACCCAAATCATTAATGGGTACAGGTTGCCAACCAGCCTAGAGCTTCTACAAATAATCCCACAGATCGTCCAAAGCATTGGTTGCTGACCTTACGTTTCCAGCATGGCTTATCTTATTTAACACAATACATTTAAACCCAAAGATGGGAGACTAGCCTCTGTACATAAACAATCCTGGGCTGATTGCCGCTGAAAGTCCCCAAGGATGGGTAAAGAGGAGAGACAAAAACCTAGGAAGGATGAGTGGCCCTTGTCCTACTTACTCTCCTCAGAATATATGCAGGCCCATTTTTAAAGACAGAGGACACCCAGGGCAATTTTGAAATAAACTCTAGGGACGGGCAGCCTCCTTGGGGTCCAAGACCTTGATCCCATCCTGACTTGTGCCGGGTGCAGAGGAGGGCTGCCCTCTAGTACAGCCCCGCCCGCTAAGCCCCAGGGAGCACTCTCTGCCCTTCCCAGCAGCCTCCTGCTTGATGAAGCCCGTGTCATCTTGAACTTGGTCATGAGTCAGCGGAGGGCCCCATTTCTCCCCATCTCCCTCCATCGGGCCCCCTAGAGCAGGTGTTTGCTGCGCTCCAGGTCTCTCTGCTTACATAACCCTTGTTCCATTTGGAAGGATGAAAAATCTCCCTGGGGTTTATTGTAAACAGGCTCATGTTCACCCAAACACGGCGAGAGGAAAGGTCAGCGGATTATTCATGCGCCTCTGTCTCCCTGCCTGGCGCTCTCCACTCCGCACCGGCTGCAGACACTCCCCCGACCCCGACACCTGGGCAGTGGCCAGGACCTGCGCCCAAAATCTCCATCGGGCCATCGGGGCCCAGGGCCCAGTGACGGGGGCCAGGGCCAACTCGGCGGCCATTTCCACTGGACCTCAAAGAGGCCGAGGGAGGGAGTAGGGGCGGGGAGCGGGGAAATTTCTTGAATAGCCTCCATGAGTAGAGGCTTGCTCACAGAAAGACCATCTTTTATGATGACCGAAACGGAGCCAGGAACTCGTGGTGAGGGGCCAGCATGCTCCGTGCAGGAAAGGGAGGGCCCGCTGGCCCAACAGGCCACGGTAACGCCAGTAACATCCACGCCCTGACGTGACCGTATGTGGTGTGTGCCGAGCATTTACACACATGAACTCATCACACACGACCTCATCGGAGACAGCGGCATCAGGCCCATTTCACGGATGAGAAGCTGCGAGTAGGGCTCAGCAAGGAAGACCTATGGGCCTTAACTGCGTGGCTGGTACACGGGTGTCGGCTGCCGGCCAGGAGCTCAGCCCAGGTGAAGCGTGGGAGCCTTGGCCAGGTCCTCCGCCGGGGCTCTATGTGGCCGTCCTACTCGGAAATGGTTTTGTCACCATGATTGAGGGCCCCGTGTGCCTACAGGCAGGACTGTTTGGCCCATTAACAAAGCCTGACAGGCACCTGGGGATGGTTCTCAAGGTCTGGCCCCCAGACCTACAGCCACAGCCTCGTCACCTGGGACCCTGTTAGAAGTCAAATTCCCAGGTGGAGCCCTCAGGAAGCCCCAGGGGCGAGGGTGCAGAGGCAGGCGCGCCAGCCGTGCGTCAACATGCCCTCTGGTGCTGCTGAGGTTCCAGATCAAGTTTGAGATGATCAAGTGTGGCCCGGAGATGCAGGGCCAGCAGCTGGGGCCCAAGAGAATGAGGGGGGCTTTCCCACAGAGAAGCTCCAGGTAAGTCCTGCCACGACCAGAGGGGCCAGATGGGCGAGCTCACCACCTCCTCCCCCTCCATCCCGGGGGTCTTTGGAATTCAGTTTCCATCCTGCCCAGACACACAAAGGGGCCAGGCTGTGCTCTGACGATCCTCACTGCACCAGAGGGACAGTGTGATGGGGCTCAGGTGTACCCCGAGGGCACCCAGCAGTCCCGGGGCTAATGCTCTGACGGCTGGCGCCTGCCGGGCCCCCACCCAACACCCACCGCCATGCCCTCCACCCCCCACCCTGACTGCTTCCTGGGTGGCTGGTCCCCTCGGAATGTGCCTGGCCCGGGTGACCTGGGGCTTCGCTCATCCCACAGAACAGCTTCAGTAAACACAGGAAATGTGGTTTTGTTCCCAGACACGACAGACTGCACGAGACTCTGGTGGATGGGACATGCTCCTTCCAGGAAAAGTCCCTAAGGCCGGTCTCAAAGCTGACCCTCCCTGGATTCTATATGGGCGTGAGGCCAAACCCCAGCTCCCCAAGGAGAAAAACTCCCAGGCTTGGGGGGCTTTCTAAAACTTGGG
Source organism: Phocoena sinus (assembly GCF_008692025.1). Lineage (NCBI taxonomy): Eukaryota > Metazoa > Chordata > Mammalia > Artiodactyla > Phocoenidae > Phocoena > Phocoena sinus. The sequence continues at coordinate 56,690,299 of NC_045781.1, forward strand.
GGCAATGATGTCACACTCTGAGGTCACAGTTCTATAAGTGAGGGAGGCGTCACCCACTTCCGCTCTTAACCCTTTGGAACTGCCAGGGCCCTACGAGGGGAGGAGCCATACAGCCCCCCCACACTGCTGTGGGCAGGTCCCTGGGCCTGGAGTCAAATCCTAGCACTGCCTGTGGGAGCTCTGTGACCTTGGACAAGTGGCTGTGACTCGGTTTCCTCACGTGTCCAAGGAAGATAATAGTACCTGTCTGGGAGAGTTGTCATGGGGATTAAATGAGGGGGATATGGTAACTAATGATGATGTTCTGGGTAAATGCTTTTGACATGGATGAATGGATAGATGACGCATGGATGGATGGGTAATTAGGTGGATGAGAGGAGAGATGGATGGATGGATGGATGGACGGATGGATGGATGGATGGATGGATGGGTGGATGGACGGATGGATGGATGGGTGGATGGATGGGAGGATGGATGGACGGATGGATGGATGGACGGACGGATGGATGGATGGATGGATGGATGGATGGATGGAGGGATGGACAGGTGAGGAAGAAGAGTAAGGTGTGACCTGGAGAATCCAGGTGTGGGTGGTGTGTGGGTGGTTACTGTACACGCCTTCTAACTTTTCTGCATGTCTGGACATTTCCTTAATAAAGTTGGGGAACACCATTCCACCCCCTGCCCCCAGGATGGCTTTTTCTCAAAGAGCAAAGGCCAATTTTCCCACAGGCCCTTTGGGCACCAGTGAGTGGAGCCACTGATCTGCCGGCCACAGCAGCACCCAGGAAGGTGCCAAGGACGGCACCCCGGGGACAGCTCTGCAACTGTCCTGCCTGAGGCTCTGATGAGCCGGTTTTGTGCCAAATCCTGCAGAGGGGAGTGGCATTCAGCCTCTGCCCTCAGCAAGCCCAGTCCTTTGTGGTGGCACCTCTGCTCCTGAAGGTCCCTCGCCCTGGAGTGCCCTGGAGTCCCTCCTTCTTTTTATCTGCCTAGAAATTTGTAGATTCTGACTCTGCCCGTCAGGTTACCAAGGGCCAGCTGCATTTCTGTAGGGACTGCAAATGTGCATTGTTAAAACCTTAAACAGAGGCATTCGGGTTAAATAATTGGACCCCAGAGGTGAAGTCTGATGCCTATAAAAAAAAAAATGAAAAAAAAAATGGATAGAGGTATGGCTACGTGGACAGACACCTGATAAGTTAACTTTCTGCTCACTTACTGTGGCAAGATTGCTCTGAGAGGCTGGATCTGTTTTATATTTAAAACAACCCTATGTGGCATTCTGGTTACGATTCCCACTTCACAGATGGGGAAACTGAGGCCCATGGAGAGTTTTTAAGTGACGTCCAAGGACACCCAGCAGGTCTGTGTCAGAGCTTGGGTTTGAGTCCAGGCAGTCTTGCCCCACATCTGATGTGCCTAGTTTTGCACAATGTTTGAGGTTAACTCAACTTCTCTTCCTCCCCGGGCTGGTGGCTAAGTCCGGGCACAGTCTGGCCACAGGGCTGCCCAGTTCAGCCAGAGGCAACGTTCCTGATGGATTCAGGGCCCTTCACCAGTGAAGCCGACACCCACCGAGCGCCATACACAGAAGGTTGAGACCCCAGAGGACAAAGACAGGTCAGCCCTCCAAGCAGCCTGAACCCAGTGACCATGGCCCCAGTCAGGCCCAGGGTCTCCAACCACCCTGACGAATGTTAGTGGCAACACAGACGTCAGAGAGGTTTCCGTCACAGCAGTGAGGGGAAGGCTGAACTGTGGGAGGCGAACCACCATAGAAACCATAATACTAATAATAACGCCAGGCATGAACTCTTGCCTCTGCCAAAGCCAAACAAATGACGGGGTGTGGACGGGGCCGTCCCTTCAGTTTATGGGTCTCTTAGGCCGTCTGCATCCTAAGTGGGCAGCATGGTCAGTTCTATTATATCTGGGCCCGTTCCAGGCCTCAGTGGTTTGAAGGGAAAACCAGCCTACCGAATCACAGTGCCTTGCCCAACGTCCCCAGATACAGTTTTCTTCGACGACTCTCTCTATCAGCCCGCGTTTGGACGGCTGTCTGCCCAGATGCGGTGCGTCAGCTGTGGCCCAGCCATCCTTCCCTGAGCTGCTGGGGCACAAGCACTTCTCTTCTCTTAATGGTGATGGTGGGTGATGGGTGGCGGGCTTTGCCCAGGGAAAACCCTCCAGCTCAAACCTTCTCAGTCCTGGCTGATGGAGAACTTTAGAATCATCCAGAGAGTTCAGCAAGCTAGAGATCCCTAAGGTGACGCCCGGAACTTTGGATTCGGACGGTCTGGGTTGGGCGCAGGAAATGGTATTTTAAAATAACCCCTCCCAAGAATTCACAATGGCAGGGTGGGTATTGTGCTTGGTTCTGAGTTGTGGGCATCGGAGCCACCTGGGAGGGGGTCACAAATGGACATTCCTACACCCTGGCTGACGCCTGACTCGGTAGGTCTGGGGTGGGGCCCGGGAATCCGTATCTTTTACTACTGATTTATTTTATTTCTTTATTTTTGGCTGTGTAGGGTCTTCCTTGCCTGGCGCGGGCTTTCCCTAGTTGCGGTTCGCGGGCTCTAGAGCGCAGGCTCAGTAGTTGTGGCGCACGGGCTTAGCTGCTCTGCGGCATGTGGGATCTTCCAGGAGCAGGGCTCGAACCCGTGTCCCCTGCGTTGGCAGGCGTATTTTTCACCGCTGCGCCACCAGGGAAGTCCCGGGAATCTGTATCTTTTAAAGCAGTTTCGCACGGAGATGGCAAGAGGAGCGGTCGGGAAACTTGGCTTGGCCAGCGTGCTCCGTCCCCGGATTAGAAGTGTCCCCACGACACAGTGTGGTGTCCCACCCGATGACGGGTGGGCCTTGGTCTGCTGCGCACCAGATCTGGGATACCCTCCCCCACCCCTTGGGTGGTCCTAAGTCACCCAAGCGTCCATTGCTGGCTTTCCAGGACCCTGAAGGCCGCACACCAAGGCCGCAAGCAGTGGGTGGTCATGTTGGCAGTCCCCTAAAGCCAGCAGCTGAAGGACAGTGTTCAGAGCCCCCGAGCGGTGCCAGGGGTTAGGGTGGGGCTGGCGGGGGCATCGCCTTCACTGGTTTTCACTCTAAAACTTTCACAGCCGGGGGTCAAACGGGGCAGGTGACCTTTGGGAGAGGTCAGGTTCTCCCAGAGAGAATGCCTGCCCTTTGGTGCACATCTGGGTCTTCGTGCTCCTTGCATCGTGCCCTCTGCGGGCATGGGAGTCCGAGCACGGTCACCTCGTGGGGACCCTGGCCAAGAGGCTACCACCCCTGCCCCATTTTTCTAGCCCACAGAGAGAGAAGGGGCAGCGACATGCAGACCGAGGCCGTAGCTCAGCTCGGTCCGGCTGATGAGAAGCGGGGTGGACAACGGCCATTTCCCGGGGCTGGAGAAGTCTCCCCCACCTAGCACAGGCATGGGGGTTCCTCAGAGTAACCACCTGCCCAGCCTGAGCGCAGGGACCTTGGCTGGGGCGTGGGGACGGGGGCATCACTACCCAGAGCGACTCCCCTGGCCAGGGCTGGGGCCATGGGAAGCGAGTAAGGCATTTGCCTTGGGCCCAACATTTAAATGGATGCCAAAAGTCTCAAAACGAATTTTAAAAAAAATCCACGATGGACAAAATATCAAATTTCAAGGAAGGACAGAATCTGATCCTGAATTGGCGTGACACTGCCTCACCTGCCACACCCTCATCTTGGCCCCAGTTCCACTAAAATTTCACTTACAAAAACAGGCCAGGCAGTAGGCAGTAGTATGCCAGGTGGCTTTTTGTTTGTCTGTCCATTTTATTTTGTTTTTTACTATCGTACTAAAATCTTAACTTATCTTGATTACCGAGATTTTTGGCACTCCCTTAAATTTTGCACCCAATCCTGCAGCTGCCCCTCGAACTCTGGGGACCCTGGCCTGAAATGTCCCACGGTGAGACGCTCCTCAGCCTGGGAGCCCAAGTCCCTAGGTACCGGGCGTCCTGCTGCCCTGGCAGCTGCCCCCTCCCTCGGCAGGACTGTATATTTGTAGTGAACATTCCCGAGTGCGTTGCTGCTGACGGGGCAAAGCCTTTGCCAGGGGTATTCGCATCAAAGTCTTTTCAACTTTAATGGTGTATGACATTTTTGAGACAAAATACGGTTCAGCTAATCATATTTTAATAGCTCTACCTTTATAAGCGGACTGCCCTGGAGTGCACACAGTAATGTTTTAATTTCTTAGCTCTGATGAGCATGGTTCTAACCAGGTATTCAATTTCTCCATTTATAAATTTCGCTCCCAGATGTTGGATGCCAGGGAACTCTACAGAACAACTATACAAATATAATATTTAATATTGGATGTCAGTTTGCGTGTTCCACTCAATTTCCTGGAAAGAGCTCGAAACTCCTCTTATTCTGGGCGGAATAGCCAATCAGTTCCATACTCTGAGGCCCAGCCCGGATTGCCATGTAATACCGCATAACTAAATTCTCTAATTTCTGAGAGACAAATTTGGAGCAGATGTAGGAAAAGTGTGTCATTTGTTTCCAAACGCAACAGTTATCAGGCCGAGTAACTGGGAGGGATAATTAGCAAGGGGCCAAGTTCACGAGCGGGTCCCCCAAACCAGGAGACTTGCCGGGCAACCCACCCCGCCCTTAGGAAGGCACACAGGGTGGGGGGCTCAGCACCACGGTATCAGCTGCTGATGGGGGAGGCCAAACCAGACTTGTGGGTCTGGAGCAGGTTTGCATTTGACGTGGAACTAAAAAATAGATAAATAATGGGATGCCTGGGGGGAAGGTGAAGGGCACATAATCCCAGCCCTCATTTTAAACAGGATTCCTCTGACGCTCGGTGTGTCTGCAGTTACCCAGTCCCATCCCGGCTGGGACCCGGGCTTGTTCACGTCCTCAGCCCAGCTCACTCTCAGTCTGGGGGTCATTCGGTTCTTTGGGACTCAAAAGAGGCTCTGTTCTTGGTGATGCCGTCTTAGTGACTTTGATGTACACCGTCAGCTAAGAAAGAGCTCTGGGGGTGCAGAAGCCGTGCGAGAACAACGCCACAGGCAGCCTCTGGGGACCCGGACCAGCCTCAGTGAGTGGCCAAGAGAGGGACGTCTCCCGACTGGAGGGCATCTTTCTGGGGATGCGGCTCGTCAGCTGGCCCGTCCCTCGGTCTCCTCATCCAGAGAAGGAATGCCTGATCCCAGGAGGAGGCCTCCCCCCGATGCTGTGAACAGGGTGGAGGAAATTATGAAACAAGGTACTCTGAGCCTCCCAGTGGGAAACTGGGGTAAATTCCTGACATCCGGTACCGCGTGCTCTTCTCGGTCCAGGCATAATTGAGGCAAGGTGACAAATGGTGCAAAACAGGCCCTTCTGGGAAACCTATCAGGACACCAGTGACTGGAAGGCAGGAGGTTCCCGGGGCTGGTCCCAGCTCTCCTGGCACCTCGGGCAATGCATGCCCCCCTCGGAGCCTCAGTTTCTCCTTCCAGAAGGAGGGGGTTGGATGCGACAGCTGCAAATCCCTGCTGCTCTCAGGAGATTTCTCTCTCCTCTCTCCCCTCCAGGTGAGGACGGAGGATGCAGACGAAGGCCCCTCATCATTTTCTTGCCAGGAAAGAAAGGAACGTGAGTCCTCTGCGTGTTTGGGCCCCAAGTGGAGCTTAAGGAGTCACAGCTGCGACGCCATATGGGGGAAGCGCGTGGGTGGTTCGGCCTTTCCTGCCTCTTTCATTCTTGGTCGGGCCAAGTCCAGGCGCATCCTCCCTCTCCCCCCGCCAGAGTATCGGTTCGCCTCCTTCCTTTCTCCCTGTCCCTTCCCCTCCTTCCAGACACCAGCAGCCTAACTCCGCCGCAGCGAGCTTCGTTGTGGGAAGGGAACCGCCTCGGGTCTCTCTGGTGTCTGGGGGGTCTGCTGCTAATTGGGTCGGAAAAGATGATCCTGCCACACAGCTGTCTGCAGAGCTGGGCCCCAGTGACACGGGAAAAATCAAATGCAGACAGCCGGGTGGAGTTACCTGCTGAAACTCTGTGCCAGGCTCAGACCCCAGAAGTCGGAGAGGACAGCCGGGCACTTAGATGGGAGAGGAGCGGAGGAGAGGCAATGAGGGACCCTCACTGGAGTCCCCCAGTCGGATGCTGAGATGACCCTTTCCCTGCAGGCCTGCTCACAGCCCCTGCCCGCCTCCCTGGGCATCTATGAAATCAAAGCTTCCTCACCCCCTTTACACCCACACTCAGAACACTGCTCTCTGGGGCTGCTCAGCAGCTGAGCCAAGAGTGCCCTGGGCCTGCAGTCCCATGAGGCGCCCCCCAGAGTGGAGCGCACGTCCGGGTCCCGTGCCAGCCACTGGTTCGTTCACTCGTTCAAGCATCACTTATTTACTGAAAATATCGAACAATCCGTCTCTACGCTGAGCACTAGGAATAAAGAGATGATGTGGACAAGACGGCTGCTCTCCTCCCCTATTTGTCACCCCGTTCTCCCCACCCCCCAAAGTAACGGAGCCCCGAGTTCAGCTGGCATGTGTTCAGCCACAATTAAAACTACATTTCCCAGCCTCCCTTGCAGCTAGATGTGGCCATGTGATTACATTTTGGCCAATCAGATTAAGCAGAGTGTGGTGGCCCTTCCTTTGAACAACACAGTTGATCCCAGCTTTCTGCCCTCTCCTCTCGGAGATCTTCTTTCCCGCTGGCTGGGATGGAGATGTGACCGCTGGTGCTGAAGTGGCCATCTTGAGCAAGGTGGCTTTGGGCAAAGAGGCCCCATGTGGTAGGTTAATCAGACAGAAGAGGCCACGTCCTGAGGACGTTATGAAGGAGCGGCACCACGCCAGCCCTGACCTGCCTTACTCCAGGCTTTGGTGTGAAAAAGAAAAAAGAAAAACAAATCTGCCTTCTTTAAGCGACTGTCACTTTGGGTTTCTATTGTTTCCAGCTGAAGATATTCAAAACCTACAAAACAAGTGATGACACTACAACAGGGGCGTGCAGCCTTGGCTACACAGAGGGGACCCGTGGCCTGGTCTTGGGGATCAGAGGCAGCTGTGCGTGGCTGCAACCTGCAGGGTGTGTTGGCCCGGGGAAGGCAGGTTGGCGGGGTTGGGGGAGGCGGATTTCAGGAATAAGGAAGGCCTGAGGAAGCTCAGTGTGTCTGCGGAAGCACTGGGTCCTTCAGGGAGGTGGGGACCCCCTGCTCCGAATCTGTGAAATGCAGACAGGGCCTTAAAAGATGTTGTCCTTGATTCAAAGGAAGAAGTTCATTACTACGACAAATGCGAGGTCATTTTGCCTGCCGCCAAGGTTGAAACGTCGCTGTCTGATTTTTAAAGGCTAGGAAACAGCTGACAGTAGGCTCACGTAGACGTTCATAATTGTTGATCATCCAGGAACGGCTTCTCGGGTCAGCTCAGAGCTTGATGACTTGCGGTTCCGTCTCCTTAGCACCGTGGTCCACCTGTCCCTTGGCTGAATGGTCAGTGCCCTCCTCTCCTTAGGTTCAGCCAGTCCCCTTCTTTCCTCATTGCCAGCAAGTCCCCAGTGCCTTACGGGAGAGGGCGGGGGTGAAGAGAGGAGGCAAAATGAAGCCATCCCACTGCCAGGCTCGGGGAAACCATCCCAGCCATACACCAGCTAGGCCATCGAGGGGCAGACTCCGTCTCTGTGGTCACCCCTGTGTCCAGCTCTGTCCCAGGACACTCCGAGGCATTCTGGGAAGAGAACCTAGAACAGCCTAGGATGTGGGCGCAGGAAAGAACCTTGAGGGAGGAGAGGCACGACCATGACTTTCAGAGCAGAGAGCACTGCGTTCACCCCATTCACAAAAGCACCCCTGTGTCTCAGAGGTCACTGTGCTCTTGTAGGACAGTCGGTGCAGTCCATTTGCGTGAGCAGGTCCTCTCTCCTCCCAAGTCTCTGGCATGTGATCAACATGAAAAATTTAGGCCAGGCTGCTGCCTCTGCCGTTTACAGATGAGACACTGTCCCAGAGCTACGAAGCTAGAGGCGGAAGCAGCCTCGGCTGTCTGACTCCCAAACCCACACGTTTCCCCAGGAGTCTAAGTGGGGAAAATTCCACTTTTCCCCAGAATTCTACGTGGCTCTGCGCCTTTGAGAACGAGAACGAGGGTGGCCAGTACGTCCAGACCACCCGGTCTGTGCTGAGCCACCTGCCCCTATGGCCAAGGAGGGCGTGCATCTGTGGGCTCTCCGACCCCCGCTGGTCTGTGAAACGCACCTGGAACACATGACCCGGGGGCAAGAAGAGAGGACCGTGTCTTCTGCCTCGTACCAGGCCCTCCCCAAACAGAATAATAATGAAAGGTGATTTGCTATTCTCGGAACCAGGATTTGATCAAACAGGGTGACAGGCCAGCTCCTCCGTGGGATGTGACATCGAGTGAGCGGCTCACAGAGATTGCACATCCGTCCAGGTTGGCTGTGAGATACTGCCCAGCATCTGGTTGCCAATCCACGCGGCAGCATCGGCAGCTGCTGGCGTGAGTTCTGTCACTCGGACAGCACAGAAGCTACACTGCATTCAACACTTTGCTAGTATCCTCTATTTCCCCATCATGTGTTCTGCTTATCGCCAGATAGCAAGGCTCCAGGTTTGTAAGACCAGCAAAGACAGTCACTCATCCGGAGATGCTTAAGGAAGCCCCCCCCAGGAGTCAACGTGGTCCTGCTGTCCCGAGGGTCGTCCAGTTCAGCAGACAGTGGCCCGGTGGCCTCTTGCCCCCCGCATTAGGGGTGCCAAGAGGCCTCAAGATGACCGCTGCCCTTCCAGCCTTCCTTAGCCAGAGGGCATCCAGCCACGTCCGAAGACATGCTCAGTCTGACGTGGGGCGGTGGTCTGCAGGACAGGCCACAGGCGTCCACCCTGAGACTCTCCTTAGTAAAGACATGATTCAAGAAGCAGGAATGAGCGGCCATGCCCGGACCACCTCGGATGCATTTTCCTCTGTGGATTATTAAATTAAGTGCATATTTCACTGAAAACGATTATCTCCTCGCTGGTTTCGGAGGATGTATTTAGTAGAAGTATTTCAATTCTGTTGTCGTTTAAAACTAAAAATCAAAATATCATTTGTGATATCCAGGTTCTTTCTTCTGCAGAAATACGCACTGTGGTGTGTTACCATCACGTCTCCACCATTTGAGCCTTAGAGGTACTTGTAGGTATGTTTATTTGGTTTTCGACTGCGTTTTTCGCTTAAGGATCAGGATCACATGTCTAATCTCAAAGGGTAGGATACTCCCAGATGGCATGTGAATTTGGCAAACGTTCCAACTGGTTTAACATCAACAAGTGGCTTCCAAGGGGGAAATGAGGGCAATTCAAAATTTTATACTTTGCAAAAGATAGCTTTTTTTTTTTTTTTTTTTTTTTTGGCATCCCCCGTATTGCTAGGAACAAACTATTTTCTCATTTGAAAAAAACAAAACAAAAACCCACCCTGCCTTTTTATGGGAAAACTTGTTCGGCTCCGTGTACATTATTCCACATGAAAGCAGTTTTGCCTTCATTTGTGGCTGCCTGATTACAAAGACAAGATCTTTAATTAAAATTGGTTTGGTTGTGTGTATGTCTTTCAAAGAAAACCATCGAAATAGCATTTGTGACTCATTACCTTCTTAACAGGGATGCTATCCTATCTGCCTCGTTATTTAGCCTGTTTTCGATAGAGATGCTGACCTTGAACGAGGGCGGGACGTGCCAACAGGGAGCTCTGTCGCACCCTGAAGTTGTCTTTCTGGGTCTGTGACTTTGACCTGGGGAGTGGGTTTGGTCTGACAATGTGTCGAGGGCATGTAATTCAGGAGGGCAGGGCGGGCGGGCTGGGACTTTTGCAGGCCAGCGGCATCTTCCGGGTGGGTCCTGGGCTCATGCACTCGGGAATGCCCCGCTCGACTTGGCTGGATGGGAAGGGAAGGCCGGAGCTGATTTCCTCATCATCCCCACATGCCCAGGGTGGATCTGGGATCACACGGCTTTCGGGAACCGCTTCCAGCCGAGGCACAGGTCTGCCTAGCTCCGAAAGGCTGTCTAACATGTTAGCGAAATCAGTGCTTAGCAATATTTTTGAGAATTCTGTGGTCTGGGCGTTTTATGTTTTTTCCTCTGCCAAAACAAGTTCGCTAACTTCTTTGGTTCTCTCTCTGCCGCAGAGAAAAGCAAAGGGACTCTAAATCATTTGCACATTTCATGTTGACGGTGTCCTGCACTAGCACGATGGATGGGAAGTGAGGCTTCAGCTTGGCTTTCAATAACTGGGTGACCCAGGTTCACCCCCTCACCGGTGCTCCCCACCTGATGTCAGCAGCAGCTGTTCTTCCCCGCTCCGCCCCGTGGACCTAGTGCGTTTCAAAGTTGTATGGGGTGAATGTGAACGTCTGGCTTTTCCAAGTGTGCCTGGGATTTTCCAGTTCTGCCTCCTCTTTAACCCAGGCAATGCTAGCCACATTCCAATTCCTTGGGTGAGTAATGATGACAAGAGCTAATACTTAATGAGCCCATACTGTGCACCAGGTCCTTGTCTAAATGCTTTCTGTTCCCTGACAGGTTTAACCGTCCTAATAGCCTGAAACCAGGTTGCTGGGATTAAACCCTAGCTCTACTGAGCTGTGTGACCTTGGGCAAAAAACTTAACCTCTCTGTGCCTCAGAAAGACCCACGGAGAAAGTGGTGTGACCGGTCAGGTAAAAGGGATGAAATATGCAGTGCTCTTAAGAGGACAAGCAACCCCTCACGTGCCAGCTGTTACCATCCCAGTGTCCCACAGCCGAGTACTACCGATGGCACCCAGCAAGCTGGTGGCAGAGCTGGGGCCAGGCTTTTGATCACTAGACTATAGTGCCCAAGACAGAAGCAGTAGCTGCAAAATACCATCGCCGGTTTCAGGGTGTTTGCATAAAAGGACTTCTTACACAAACATTGTTCATTGGCCGCTGGGGGGTAGAGCTTCATGCACCGGAAGGGGTGGGGGTGCGCTAAGGCAGAGCCTCCTGGATGGGGGGGCCCACATCTGTGAGAGAAGGAAGTGCTAAACGTGGGGTGCGTACAGTCCCCCGCCTCACCTCTGGAGGAGACGGGGAGCTCTGTTTGCCTGCCCACTTCCTGGGCAGGTGTGTGGCGAGCGGACCAAGGGGCAGTGAGGGAGCTGGAAGCAGGACAGAGAGGCAGCGCTGTGACAGGCGGTGACTGTAACCAGCCAAAGGTCCCTCAGTGGGGCTGGTGACACAAGCCGTCACAAGGAAGCGGTCATGGACTGACATGAAAGCAGCGCCAAGACCTATCATGCTGGCCACGTCACATCGCGACAGCGCGTAGGGAGAAAAGTATCACACATATCTGCGTAAAGGAACTCTGCAAGAATAAGAGTGGTTACCTATGCAGGGGGAGGAGGTGCTGAAACTGGACAGGTGGGCCACAGAGATGAGAGTAAGCCATATATACGTATATATAGGTATATATACACACATAACATACACACACACGTATATGCATATATACACACATATAAATATATACCTACTGTGTCAATATTTATATATACAGTATTTATGCTGTATATACATTTACATGTGGTATATATGTATACATGGTATAGACATACATGTATAGATTATGTATTGTATATATAGTGATTAATAAATATATATAAATCTAAGTGAATAGGTAAATGTCTATGCATTTAAGGACAGAGCTTCAAAATATCATTAAGCAAAATTATACAGTAAATAAAAAAGGCAAAACCAAAAAAAATCCACGGTCATAATTGGGGATTTTAAAATCTCATTCTCAGTAACAGAAAGAATGAGTAGACAAAAGAAATCAGTACAAATATAAAAGCTCTGAGCCACCTTGACCTAATTGAATGTACAGAATATTCACTCAACAGCTGTAGAATGAGAGCACGTGAAATGTTCACCAAGACAGACCACATGCTGGACCATGAAACAAGTTGCCATCCATTGTAGAGGACTGACACACAGAATGTATCCTCCGACCACAGTGGCACTAAATGAGAAATAAACACAATGAGACGTCTGGAAAAAATCCCCAAATACTTGGAAATTAAGGAACACACTTCAAAAGAACCCATGTGTCACAGAACAAATCACAGGGGAAATTCTGAAATATTTTGTAATGAATGACGATGAAAGCAAAGCATATTATGATTTGCAGCACTCAGTTAAAGTGATCCTTAGAGAGAAAGGGATAGGTTTGATGCCTATGTTTGTTGGTAAAGAAGAAAAGTTTGAAGTTAGTGGTCTAAACAACCAAGTTAGAAAGCTACAAAAAGAAGAATAAGTAAGTAAAAGTAAGAAGACTGAAATAATAAAGAGCAGACATCAAGGAGATAAAAATATTTCAGTAACAGAAAAAAATTAAAAGGCAAAAGTTGTTTCTTTGAAAAGATTAATACAATTGATAAGCCTCTAACTCAAGTGATCAAGCAAAAAATAGAGAAAACACAAACTATCAATATCAATAATTATTATTAATTCAGTGGGGGAAAGGATGATCCTTTTAACAAATGCTGCTGGAACAACTAGATATCCTTAGGGAGAAGAAATGAACTTGACACCTCTCTGACACCACACACAAAAATTTGAGATGAATCGTATACCTAAACATAGCCAAGATGCATAGATAACATACAATTTATTAGAGAGAACGCAAAAAGCACTAACTAAATTAAAAATTGCTAAACTGTGCTGCGCCAAAGTTTAAAACCTTTGCTCTTTAAGAGACACCATTAAGAAAATGAATAGGGAAGCTACAGATTGCGAGAAAATACTTGCAAAACATATGTCTAATGAAGGATCACATCCGGAATACAGGGACTCCTACAACTCAGTAATAAAAAAAGATAATTCAAGGTTTAGGATGCACAAACTATTTGAACAGACACTTCATAGAAGAAGATATACAAATGGCCATTTATCACATGGAAAGATGCTCAACATAATTAGCCATCAGCAATGCAAATCCATACCATAGTGAGATAGCACTGCACACGCCAGAGAGCTAAAATTAAATCCACTGACAACGCCAAATGCAACCACTTTGGAAACCAGCTTGGTAGTGTCTTATTGAGTAGGACATATGTCTACCTTTCAACCCAGCAATTCCATTCCTGAACATTTACCCAAAATAACTGAAAACAGATGTCCCTAAAAGGGCAAGTATGCAAATTTGTACAGCAGCTTTATTCATAATAGCCAAAAAGTGGAAGCAAGCCAAATGACTCAACAGGTGAATGGACATACACATTACAGTTTATTTAAGTAATGGAATGAGAGGCAATTACAAAACAAAAACCAAAAACCTTCCTGATGCACACGGCATGAAGGATGAAGCTCGAAAGTGTGCTGACAAAAAGCAGGTGGACACAGAGTACGTGCTCTGTGATTCCATTACACGGAGTTCAAGAACAGAAAAAACTACCATGCTGATAGGAATCAAGAACGCTGGCCAAAGGCTTCCCAGGCGTAGTGGTTAAGAATTCGCCTGCCGATGCAGGGGACACGGTTCGAGACCTGGTCAGGGAAGATCCCACATGCCGCGGAGCAACTAAGCCCGTGCGCCACAACTACTGAGCCTGCGCTCTAGAGCCTGTGAGCCACACCTACAGAGCCTGCGACCCACAGCTACTACTGAAGCTCCCGTGCCTGGAGCCCGTGCTCCACAACAAGAGAAGCCGCTGCAATGAGAAGTCATGCACTGGCAATGAAGAGTAGCCCCCGCTCGCCGCAACTAGAGAAAGCCCGTGCGCAGCAACAAAGACCCAACGCAGCCAAAAATAAATAAATAAATTTACTAAAAGGAAAAAAAGAAAAAGAACCCTGGCCAAAATCGTTTGCACCTGGCAACCAGAAGTTAAGGACCAGAGATGTAGGTGGGAGGGATGTGGGTGTGGCTATAAAAGGGCAACAGGAGATACTTATGGTGATGGAACTGTTCTGTATCTTGACTGCAGTGGATACACAACCATACACAGGTGATAAAATTGCACAGAACTACATACACACACACGTAAAACTGCAGAAATCTGAATTAGATTGGAGGATTATATCAATGTCAATATCCTGATCGTGATATTGTAATATTGCTTTTCAAGGTGTTGCCATTGGGGTAAACTAGGTGAAGGGTTCATGACATTTCTATTTATTGTTCATTACAAATGCATGTGGATCTACAAAAAGCTTAAACTTATAAAACCACAACTACTTGGCCCCTCTTCATTCCCTTCTCTCCTGCTAACTGGAATGTAGGTGAGATGGCTGGAATTGAAGCAGCCATCTTGGGCTATCGACTGGACCTTCAGAGTGGAGGTTGCTCACATTACAGCAACAAGATGGGAGGAGCCTGGTCCCTGAACACTACATAGAGAAAAGCATACTGGCCCAGACTGTCTCGCAGGATTTTCATGAAAGAGAAACTTTTAACTCATTTAAACCCTTGCTACTCAAAGTGTGATCCACACACCAGCAGCCGTGACACCCGGGAGCTGGTAAGAAATACAGAATCTTAACCCAACCCCAGACCTACTGGATTAGAATCTGCATTTTAAACAAGATTCCTGGCTGATCCATGTGCAGATTAAAATTTGAGAAGCGCTGATTTTAGCAACTGCTATAATGCGTCTCTTAATTTTAATCCAACTCTATTACAGGTACATTATTAGTAATTTTAATGATAATACTCCTTAGAGATTTAGCAGTACTTTTATTCCCTGAAGACCGAGGCAGTAGGAGTGAGAGAAGGTTTTCAATGAACCAGCATCTTTTACGTATGAATACATGGGAGGGCGGGTGGTGGTTGATTAATCGGCCCAAATCCTTTTGGCCCACCTGACTGTACCTGCAGCCGCAGGTACACTACCCAGCTCCCTGAAAACGACCCACCTCAAACACCTGTGCCTCATCTGACCCACCTGGAGGGGGCAGGGCGGGGGCTTTCTCTGTCCCCAAGGGGGTTGCTCAGCCCTGTACAGGAGCAGCTGCAAAGTGCGGGGAGGCTGATGCCCGGGGTGCCCCTCAACCAGTGGGCTGTGCACAATCGCCCCAGCCCTCCTGCGTCCAGGGGGCGAGGTGAGTCCGCCAGGTTTCTCGGGGGTCTCCAGTGGAACCACGCTTGCTCCTCGTGCGTTAAGGCAGCCTTCATTCCTTCCCTGTTCCAGTCTCCACACTCCCTCATACCTACTGCCCAGGATCCCCCCGCCCAAGTAACCCACCCCGCCCAGCTCCCGGCGCAGGCTCTGCTTCTTAGGGGTCCAAGCTGAGACACCAGGAGACCAAGAATCCTGAACCCCAGCTCACAAAACTCAAGGGAGTTGCTCATTTCATGCACGGCACCACAAAGAACGGAGACCTCGCCGTCTTAGCGAGGGTAAGCAGCCTCAGTTAGAGAAAAGGCTGCCCTTTGGGAGATTTCACTGGGAAATGACACAAAATCCCTGGAGAGCTGACGTTTATCAGCAGTTTGCTCTGTCTCCCCACTGGAGCTGCAGTGCTGCTGGGCGCACACGCCGAGTCTTTTTTTTTTTTTTTTTTTTTTGCGGTACGCGGGCCTCTCACTGTCGTGGCCTCTCCCGTTGCGGAGCACAGGCTCCGGACGCGCAGGCTCAGCGGCCACGGCTCACGGGCCCAGCCGCTCCGCGGCACGTGGGATCTCCCCGGACCGGGGCACGAACCCGCGTCCCCTGTATCGGCAGGCGGCCTGTCAACCACTGCGCCACCAGGGAAGCCCCCACGCCGAGTCTTAATGGAACAGCCACTGGGCCCTTTCCCTGCCGAGGACTGGGATGGTTGAGCCAGAAGCAAAGAAACTCAGGCCAGATCCTGGTAACGCTAAGCCCATACCATTGTTGTTCTGACAACCAACTCTGATGGCAAAACAGCCCCTGTGCTGTCTGTACCAGTGTCATAACGATGCCAAACAAAGACTCAAAGACTTGAGAAGTCAGGCAAAGCCTCACTGTCTTTTCAAAAAGTGCTTTATTAAATTCATCTTTAAAATTACAACTAACGGAAGACTATTCACACGAACAATGAATAACCTCCCCGTTCCCAGCTGTGTTCTCACCCCCACTTCTGCTTCTGCGTGGATCGCGTGTCCGGCTGCGTCCTCTCACATTTTTCTCCACGTTGACATAAACATATGGCATTTTATTGAGGTTTGTGTTTACAGAGTCGAGGTGGGGCACTACAGTGGTTTAGGGCTCAGATCCTGGCTAGGCCACTTACAGCTGTGTGTTGTGGGGCAGGTTGCTTGGCTTCTCTGTGTTTCCTCAACTACCAAATGGGATTAATAATAGTACCTGCCTCACAGTATCGTTGTGGGGATCGTATACAGTGCCTAGTGCATGCCATACGAGTATCTGCTATTGTCACGCGATTTTCCTTTCTCATTTAACAATACGTTATTGCCATTCTTACCAGGTCAATAGATTTATACCTCATGACACATATTCCATCCTTGCAACAACTCCCCCAGAGAAGGTAGGTATTATTATCCTATTTTACACATTAAAAAAATGAAATGGCTCAGAGAAGTTAATTTGCCTGAGGCCACAGAGCCAGAGGGCATTATCAGACGACGAGGGGAAACAGAATAATTTTTTGAAAATTATCTTGAAAATGAAAACATTCTGAACCGTGGGTTAGACTTCTTTAGGTAGGGATAGAAGCCGGTCCATGCTCTTCCCCCAGCCCCAGATGCCTGGTCAGGGTGCCCATCCCATTTCAAAATCTCTCTTGACCCATCGTTCTCTCTGTGGGTTTCCTGGGCTGAAGGGATAAAGCTGCGTCACACTCTGGCAGTCTCCCTCCTGCCCGGCTTTCCTTTACTTACATTTTGGGTCATTTTGATCATTTTTAATGATAAAAATAGAGGTGGGTCAAAGAGCAGGGACACTCATGTCTCCAGCAATAAAACCTTGGCTTTGACGAGCGTGTCCCGCAAGGAGGAACACGCCGGCCCAGTCCATCCAGATCGACGCGGGGCCGGTGCGGTCTTCCCGGCGAAGGGTGGCGGGAGCCCCCGCGTCTCCTCTGCCTGATCTCCCCACGGGCAGCACCACCGGGAAGGAGCTGCCAGCCCCAGCGCCGAGGTGGGCAGGCGCTGCTGCCGCCCAGTCCTCTCTGGGAACCATTTTGTAGGTGAAAATAAAGCAGCGCTTTTATCCAAGGAGAGCGGCATCATCACCAGATGCACATGAAATCACTTAAACTCTGGGAGCCCGCAGCCCCCTCGGCTTAATTACACAGCAGGGCCGTGTTCTGCTGAAAGCAATTACATCTGAGAGCCCCAGCACGGGCACACGCACAGCGCGCCGTGCTCTCCACGCGCCCAGCCGAGGTCCACGCCCACCCTCCCTCTCTGAGACGCCTTTTGCAGGATGCAGACATTTGTGAATTAGCTATTTGTTCAGGTGGGTCAATACTCCAAGGGCCCGAAGGACAGAGCGCGAAGTTTCCTTCCCTCCCATCCTTTCCCCAAGGCGCCAAGCTCCCTGCACGTATCGGGGCCGTCCATCTCTTTTGTATCCTTCCGAAACCGCTGACACCGTAAATCCATCCATCCATCCAAATGGAGCCTTTCTTAGAGAAGGAAATCGCTTTTCAGACAGCGGGATCTGTGAGCCTCCTGTATCATCTCTGTTGCAGTAAACAGCCAACCACTTCTCTCCTGGACAAACAAGTTTGCCGCCGTCAGGAGGGCTCCTTGTTGGAAATCAAATAAAGGGTCTGATTCCAGATGAGGGCTGGTTCCAGATACCGCTCGGTGAGCCGGGGCTGCCGTGCCCAGAGCTGGCTGAAGAGAGGGTGTGCGGTCCCCACCCCACCCCCCAGATCACAGCCGTGAAAGGCCCCTTTGTGACAGGGAGGGGTCAGACCCCAGTCACAATGCTCTCTTGTCAGAAGGGCCTCCTGGAGCTGCCACGAGGCGGGCAGCTCTACGGAGCAGAGCAGAAGGAAGGCAGCGATTCTGTGGTGGTTTCCGTGGCCCGGTGGACCCCGTGGAGGCGCTCACGTTTCCGGGCCTGGCTGGATCATGGGCGCCTTACGCAAGCACACCAGGCCAGGACGCAAGGCACGGGGATGTCACCCTCCCTGAGACATGCCAGCCCCAAGGTGGGGGAACGCTGGGCGGCTGGATGGGGCCGTGCCCGCCACTCTTCACTGGCCAGAGAAAGCAGGGCTTCCCGGGAGGATGTGACAGCCAGGATGAAATTCAAATCTGCGGTTCCAGGCGATTCCCGTCTTCCTGTTATTCTAAAACTAAGTGCTTCACACATTTGGGAAGTATTATTAAGTATGGATCTGTTGGATGGTCTGTGGTCGGGGCTAATTTCTTCCAGTTTGCAGAGCGTCTAGTTACCAGACCCCTCAAGAGGACCTGTCAGAAGTGCTTTGCCTGTGCAAACGCTGCTTGCAAACACTCAAGCTGGTTCTGCGGCCGTGCAGCTCCGAGTCGGGAACGCGCAGGGCTCGAGGCTCCAGAACTCCTCCCCAGATCCCGCTTCTCTCCTTGGTGCCTGTGAATATGAAATCCTAAGCGATCGCTGAAAACCTAACGGAGCGATTATTTTTGTTCGCTCCAGTGGGATGAGAGTTTGGGACTTTAGGTTGTTATAGGGTTACCCCCAAAGGCAAATCTATAATTGATTTAAAAAAAAAAAAAAAAAAGAAGAAGAACTGGCATTTAAAAAATTCTTTTCATGTTTCTCCAAAGCGTTTGACAGACACAAATTCTCGAAACATTCCAGAGAAGAGACGGGGGAGATTAAGTCCTGCTTTGGATAAGGAGATGCATCCTTAAGAGAGAAACGAAGTTTGTGTTTGTCCAAAGAGGAACTTTGGGTTGGGGCTGAGACTCCTAGATGTGTGTCCTGCCCACAGCTGTCACCTCCGAAGTCTGACAAATGGACAGATAGTGACATCCTAGGATGGCACATGCTACAGGCTCAGGAGAATGTATTCTGGAACCAGAGAATCTGGGTTTGAATCCTGACTCCTCCATGTATTAGCCACATGACCCTGAGCAGGTAACTTAGCCTTTGGGGGCCTCAGTTTCCTCATCTGTAAAGTGGGTGTAATCACAGCATCTAGCTGTATAATTAAAGGAGTTAATACTTGTAAAGTGGTTAAAGCCTCCTGGTGCATAGTAAGTGCTCAGGAAGCACTGCTATGGTTATTCTCGCTTCCTGCATCTGCGTGATGGCCCCACCACCAACCCATGGGCAGGGTCCACCTTTAATGCGAAGGCTGTCCACATGTCAAATTGCCTGGTGGCAGAAAGGCCAACAAATGGTGGAGACTCGGATCTTTTTTTTGGTCAAATTGACAGACTCGGACATGGAGAATGATTGGTTAAAACCTCAGTGTTTCAGCCAATCCCTTAAGATAATTCTGACTGGATGGGCTGAGCAAATAGAACCAACCAGAGCTGCTCACAGCCCTGCCTGGTCCCCAGAGCCCGGGGTCTGCAGGGAAAGAGGGACCCAGCCAAGCACAGTGTGATCTGCCCCTGCAATGGTCTGGTTTACGTGTGGACTTGGCCAGGCTGTAGCACCCAGTTATTCAACCACTCATCTAGGTGTTGCTCCAAAGGTGTCTGGGAGATGTGGACAGAATCCACAGTCAATTGGCTTTAAGAGGAGACCCTGGATCATGTGGGTGGGCCTCATCCAATCAGGTGACGGCCTTAAGAGCAAAAGTGAGGTTTCCCAGAGAAGAAGAAATTCTGCCTCAAGACAGCAGCATCAACTCCTGCCTGAGTTTCCGGCCTGCCCTACAGGTTTCAGACTTGCTGGTCTCTGCAATGGCATGAGCCAATTCCCTGAAGCACATCTCTTTCTATATCCCTTATGTATAATGTATCTCTCCTATATATTTATCCGATTCGTTCTGTTGCTCTGGAGACCCTTGCCCGCGGGGTGGGGGCAGGAGGACCCTCTCATCACTACCTTGTCACTGCAACAGGTGTAGCCACAGCTACGTCTTGAGTGCCGGGCACAGGGCCGATGGACTCCAAGGACCTTATTTACGCCAACCAGCCACCTTCTTTGTTTCTGGAGATTTCCAAGTGAGGGACTGGGGCATCAAACGAAACGTGAATTTAAAATGTTAAGGACGTGATTACTTTCCCTAGAGAGTTTAGTGATTGACACTCCCACCATTAACATATGTAATCCAATGGGTAAAAAATGTTAACTTGGTTTTTCTTTTGTAATTGTAGTAAAAAAAACACAGAACATACCATCTTAACCGTTTTTAAGTGTACAGTTGAGGGGTATTAATAACATTCACGTTCTTGTGAAACAGACCTCCTTAACTTTTTCGTCCTTCCAGACTGAAACCCCATTGAACTCCCATCTCCCCTACCGGCACCCGCCACGGTACTTTCCATCTCTACGAATGGGGTACTCTAGGGACCTCGTATAAGTGGAATCCTACAGTATTTGCCCTTTTGTGACTGGCTCATTTCACTTAGCGTAATGCCCTCAGGGTTCATCTATGTTGTCGCACATGTGAGAACCTCCTTCCTCTTTACGGCTGAATAATATCCCACGGTGCGGACGGACATCTGTCTATCCGTCCGTTCGTTGATGGACGCTGGGGCTGCTTCCACCTCTCGGCTATTGTGAATAGTGCTGCTATAAACATGGGTGTGCAAATAGCTCTTCAAAACACTGCCATCAAGTCTTTTGGAAATATATCCAGAGGTGGGGCTCGTTGAATTTTTTATTTGCATTTCCCCAAGAGCCCTAGTGAGGCTGGACCCACTTTCATATCATTTTTGGACAATCCGCACTCTTTAACACGATGGTATGTATTATATTGTTGCACCTGTGTCTGTCTAGCCACGATGTCACACACTGACTGGCCATGGAGAGGATGTCTGGCAAATTCTGGCCCAGGGCCTGGCCCCTGGAAGGGACTCAGTAAGTGGCTCTTGTTACTGAATGAACGAATGAAGGGGTGAGCTGGAATAGGACGACGAAGGAAACGCTCCGTCTCTCACAAAGGGCAATTTCATTTTCCATTCTCACTGAGCCTCAGAGACAGTAGGATGGAGGGTGTTTGGTTTTGGGGTCCGGCAGGAAGCTCCGAAACAAACAATGCAAGTGCGACATTGCCAAGGAAAGGAGGTAGCCTCATCTTCCTGTGGACAGTAACGTCACTGAACCTGCTGGGCTGCATAACATCCTAGAGGAGAACTGCACTGGGAGCTGCCGGCAGGCCCCCAAAGGCCTTGGATAAGCTACTCTGGCAGAACGTCTGCATCCCATTTTGCAGAGGGCTTTGGCCAGAAGCTCCTACGGCTTCTCAACTAACCATAATGCGCGGGGAAACGCCTAGGGCAGTGCCTGGCATCTACGTGTACACTCAGTGCACTTCCCCTCACGCTCACAGGCAGGGAGCGGGTCAACATCTCAAAGGACAGAGCTGGACCCTTGCCATGCTGGGGGTGTCAGCCAGTGCACACGGAACAAAGCTAAGCCAGCGATGGCCCACAGCTGCTGTGCCCAAGGATCCAGGACACCATAAAGATCTAGGGCTTTCCCAGACAAAGACCCATCAGCCTTCCTCCAGCAATTCCCAGGCAGCCGAAGAGTCAGGAAAAGCTGAGCCTGTCCCCAGAATGCCAGTCCCCTCCTTTGCAGAGACGGTCACTGGCAACCAGTATCTCATTTCCCTCTTCTTTCACGGTAATCGAATTTTCCACCCAGCAAATGGCCACCTCCAATAAAGAATACGCTTCCAGGCTACCTTGCAGCTAGCTGTGGTCACATGACCAGGTGCTGGCCAATGGGATGTGAGTGCAAGTGGTGTGCGTAAGTTCCTGGGGCTGCAGTCCAAACAGGGAACAAGCAGTAGAGACAGTCCCTGAGAAATCAAAACACACGCCGACCAGAGGGAACCCCCCGGGCCGTGCCCGTGTACACCAACCTCAACACTAGCTCTGGGCGTGCTCTCCCCTCGACTCTGCCCTTGCGTCCTTCCCCTGCCCAGAAGCAGGCTTGCTCGTGGGGAGAATCACGCATATGCAAGCAGCAGCCTACGGTTGGCAGACACACCAGAAAGACAGCAATTCTGGTCCCCTGACACTGTGGACCAACCTCTCAGTCCCACGCGCTGTGTGGGACACCGCCCATGGGCGAGAATTACATTCTCCCTTGTTTAGACACACGTCATCTGGACCTTTATCGCAGCAGCCGAGCCCACACCCGAGAACACATCTTCCATCCTCTCCTCCCCGCTCCACGCTCCAGTTTTGCTTTCCGAGCAAATGAAATGGGACAGTTTCTCACTACAACTGCCACTACCTCAGTGCAGGTGTGGGTCTTTGAACGGCTACTGCTGGTTGGTGGTGGCCCCCAAAAAGAAACGTCTGTGTCGTAACCTCTGAAACCTGGGAAGGTGACCTCAATTGGAGAAAGGGTCTTTGCATGTATAGGTTAAGAATCTTGAGATGGGGACTTCCCTAGTGGCGCAGTGGTTAAGAATCCACCTGCCAAAGCAGGGGACACAGGTTTGAGCCCTGGTCCAGGAAGATCCCACATGCCGCAGAGCAACTGAGCCCTTGCGCCACAGCTACTGAGCCTGTGCTCTAGAGCCCGCGAGCCACAACTACTGAGCCCACGTGTGCCACAACTACCGAGCCTGTGCTCTAGAGCCCGTGCTCCGCAACAAGAGAAGCCACCGCAATGAGAAGACCGCGCACCGCAGCGCAGAGCAGCCCCCGCTCGCCGCAACTAGAGAAAGCCCATGCGCGGCAACAAAGACCCAACGCGGCCAAAAATAAATAAATAAATAAATGTATTTTTAAAAAGAAAGAAAAAAAAAATCTTAAGATGAGATCACCGTGGATTTGGGTAGGCCCTAAATCCTGTGACAGTGTCCTTATAGGAGACAGAGAGGAGAGTGAAGGCCATGTGTGGATGGAGGCAGGGACTTGGCCATCAGCCAGAAGCCGAGGACGCCTGAAGCCACCAGGATCCGGAAGAGGCGGGGTGGACCCTCCCTCCCCTAGAGCCTTTGGAGGGAGCACACCCTGATTGCAGACTTCTGGCCTTCGCTAGGATAATTTCTGTTGTTTTAAGTCATCCTGTTTGTAGTCATTTGTTTCAGGGCCCACAAGACACTCAGACACTGTGGCTACCACTTTTCTCAGCCGCCTCGGAGGTCTCTTGTCTCCTTTCTGCTGAGGATGTGTGGCTCCATGTAAAAAGCATGGGGTGAGCGACCCAGGGTCATTGCTACCAGCCGCAAAGTTCTCAGACCCTGCCTTCTCCAACTGCATCTACCACCCCGCACCCCATGGGCGTCGACCCTGAGAACCCTGGTCCCACGCCAGGTGGGCTCTTCACTCTTCCCTGGCTCGCCCTCGGGTGTGGGCAGGGAGCCCTGCTACCTGGGCTCAGGTGACCCCACAGCCCGCCTCGGGGGTCTTGCCTCTTGAAGTGTAAGAGCGGTGATTAGAACGCAGGAAACAAAGTCTCCCGACCATCAGGGTGCCGCAGACCCCAAGGGCCTGTTTTGGAAGTGGAAGCCTTTCTCTTTGCACTCCTACCTTGACAGGCTAATCCTTCCTGGGGTGAACTGCTGCCTCTCGCGCAAGGGCACGAGGGGTCAGGTTTAACACACATTCAGTTCCAAGTCACATAAAGCTGCTACGAGAGAGACCCCAGCACAGTGGCTGCCACAAACAGAGCTTTCCTGCCCCACGCTCACGCGCTTGAAATAAAAGTCCACGCGAGATAGCTCAGGGTGGCAGGTGGTGTGGAACTCGCCTCTGCTCTGCGCCCCTTTGCACACCAATCTCTGTGTCACAAGAAGGCCGATGAAGCCGAGGACAGCAGTGACAGCTTACCCTGTGCCTGCCTTTCACACATCCTGCTCCCTTAATCCTCATAACCCCCCAGAGTTGGCCCCGTTTTATAAAGGGGAAAGCAGGCACAGGGTGGGGGTGGGATAACTTGCCCACAGTCACACAACCAGTACGTGGTGAAGCAGGGGTTTGCACCCAGTCTGTCTCCAGAACCTGAGCTCTTGACTGCGACGTGAATCACATGAATCACCCTGCTGTATACCTTGGCTGGGCTCCTTAGAAAGCTCCTCTTCCCTTACAAAAGCAAAGTGTCTTTTCCACTTGCCCCCTTCCTTCTTCTTTGGGATGTGGGAGGAAGGATGTGATGTTTGAGCTATGGCAGCCATCTTATAACCATGAGGTGAGAAGGCAAGCACCAACGTGCAGAAGACGGCAGAGCACGAGGATGGAGAAATCTGGGTCCTCGGTGACAGAGGACAGCACTGAGACGCCACATCTGACCTGGCCCACCCACCAGCAGATGCTTCCTGTGAGGAACGTACACCTCCTCGTTGCTGAAGCCAGTTTTTCTGTGACGTACAGCCGAGTGCATCCTCAGTGGAGTGACAGCGTGTGTGGGCTGTGGGGAAGAAGGGGGTTAGCTAATGGAAGGGCATGTAAGGAATTTAAGGAATAGCAAACTACAAGGCCCTGGGAAGGGACAACCTAGGGCCGTACTGGGGACAATCAGATGCTTCCTCCAGTGAAGACTCAACTCCTGAAACCCATGTTCTAACCCTGAGTGCATCAGAGTCACCTGGAGGGCCTGTTATGATACAGAGTTGCAGTTTCAGTCGGTTAGGCTCTGGGGGTGGCTTGCTGTTTCCGAGCTGTGTGGCTCTCTGAGCCTCAGTTTCCTCTCGAAGAAAATGAGGACGATTGAAACACCTTTTGAAACACAAGGCTCTCGGCACAGTGCCACAGGGCTACACACGGTGACAGCCCAATAAAACTGGGTGGCTATTTCTGAGTGTTTGTTTGCGGCCTAACAGACCCAGCTGTCCAGCCCTAGGTTGTCCAGACCGGCCATTAGGGGCCCTGTGAGGATAAAGACTTAGTGTCACAGGAATGAGGTGCAGTCCCAAGACGGGCAGTCCGCTGCCATCAAAGGATTATGAAAACTCCACTCCACCGCCATGTGTGCCCTTCCAGGGACCTCTGCCCTGGGACCACCTGTGTCGGCCGTGGGCAAAGACGGCACTTGTTTTCATAGCTACCTGATTCCAACACCTGATTTTTAAAAAACATATTTGCCAAAGCCCACCCAAAATACAGCTCTGATGGAAAATATACCTAACCCTTACGTTTTACATACATAAATTCATTTTAGAAGCTGATGCCCTAATATAAAAATAAATCTGATACCTTAACCTAGACGGAATGATCGCAAATCAAATGTACCATGATATGGAACTCATTTTTACAACATGTGTCCTTATGCAGGGTCATCAGATTCAGAGAGAGGGAGAAAATGTGTTTCCAGGTGGAGAACCCTCTGCCCCAAGCGTCCAGCCTTTCTCTCCTTCATCCAGCTTTCGCTGAGAACAGAAGTTAAATGTGCTTTTCCTTTTGACGTTAAGATACTTTCGTGGGTCTCGACCTTCCAGACACGAACCTTCTGGGACCTCTGTCCTTGGTTTCTGCTTCTCCTGCTTCTGCCTGGGAGAACGCGATGCAGAGCAGAGGGCCACAGAGTCAACTGGGGGCCGTGGAGGGCACTGGAGTAGAGTGGGCTTCTGCATCTTTAGTCTTTTTTTCCAGTGTAACAAACCATCCTGAAAGGCAGCGGCCTAAGACAACAGTCATTTATTCAGCAGGCGACCTGGGCTAAGGGCTCAGCAGGGAAGGTTACGGGGCTGGAGGACCCACCTCCAAGATGGCGCAGCCCCCCACGTGGCGGAGAGCGCGGCCAGGGCTATGGGCCGGGGGACCTTGGGTCCTCTCCATGTGGGGCTCTCACAGGCTACCTGCGCTTCCTCAGAGCATGGTGGTTGAGTTCCAGGAACGAGTGTCCCAGAGCCTCGGAAATCACATCCCTCCCTTCTGCTGTCCCCTTCTGGTCGGGGTGGTCACAGAGCCTGCCCAGAATCAAAGGGACACGCTCCAACTCTACCCTTGATGGGAGGAGGGCGGCAAGGTCTAGAGGAGCGTGTGGAATGCGAGAGATTGTGACGCGTGTCTCTGGGACCTGCAATCCGCCCGTGAATCAAAGAGACCTGGGTTCAAAGCCCAGACAAGTCCTGTCTTCACTGTGTGGCCTTGGGCAAGCTCCTTAACTTCTCTGAGCTTCAGTTTCCCCAAATGCAAAATGGGGTCATTCTGACTCAAGTTGGGAAAATTGAAAGAAGAGCCTGGTGTGCTATGGACTTGGAACATGTTGGTGCCCTTTTCTGTTTCCCTATGGTGATGTTCATAATTATACCCAGAAACAGCTTTAGAAACTGGTGAATAGCTATGCAATCATTAGTTTTACTGCAAGTCCATTTCAGGAACCTAACAGGACCCAGTAGAGAGCAAGCAGGAAAGAATCGTCAGGGGTCTCTGACGATTCCCCATCATTCCGACCCAATACAAAGAGTTCCTGTGTCTTGCTCCATCAGGCCGTGCTCCTGGGCTATCCCGCTTGGGTGGCCTGGCCTGGTCTTCGAGGCAAGAAGACAGGCCTCTGTTAGCACCACTTCTGACTCTTAACAGTAACAGTCATTTCCTTGGAATTTTCTGAAACCTTCCCACCTTCAGGCCAGACTGCAGACAAGAGGCCTGTGGGGGAATTCCAGGAGCGCTGGTGAGTTTTTCAAAGACACGGATGCTGTTTGCTCCACACAGAAGGGCCAACCGCTGGAGGTTCCGACTGGAGTGCCCCGAGACTCAGGGACAGATGGGGTCACAAGCAGTAGAGTCCTGCCTGCAGGGCGGGAGCTCCTGGTTGCGGGGAGACAGCGCAGCCCTCGAACCCGGCTTGCACCCTGAGCCAGTTGGGGAGCGGTTGGCGTGGCTGCCTGGGGACCGAGTGCGCCGGGAGAGTTTCTCGGAAAAGGCCCCACTCCCTTCCCACGAAACGGGCAGACCCCCAAACTCCACAGACGTTGCCACACCCATGACTCTGTCTAGAGGCTGAGCCCTGTTTCCATGCTGGTGGGATGGTTTACCCTTTCTGTTTGTTTCACACACAAAGAAAATTTCTGTTTACTCTAGCCACGTTGTTTGTTGTTTAAAGGAATGAAATAATTAAAACAAGAGGAACCCTCTGTAGGCTTGGATTTTTTCTTTACAAGCATAGAAAATGTATAGATAACATCATTTCTTTTAACAACACAATGTAATGAATTTAATTCACTGCTCAATGATTTATAAATATCTTTTATTTAACGAGTACACATATATACAAACAATTAGATACTTAAACCTGTGTGAGTTTCCTGGGACTGCCATAACAAAGTACCACTAACTGGGGGTCTTAAAACAACAGAAATGGATTTCCTCACAGTCCCGGAGGTAGGAAGTCTGGAGTCCAGGTGTGCACAGGGTTGGCCTGCTTGGGAGGAAGCATCCCAGGCCTCTCCCCCACCCAGCCGCTGGTGTTACCAGTGATCCTCGGCATACAGACGCCTCACTCCAGTCTCCGCCTCTGTCGTCGTCACGTGGCCTCTCCCTGTGTCTCTCTGTGTCCTGCTCTGCGTGGTGTTCTCCGGCCTGTGTGTCTTTCTCTATCTTTTTAAAAACAAAACCGTCTTTGCCCATCTTCGTCTAAGCTGGATAAACGACCAAGACGACAGGCGTGAATCTGCTCTGCTGTGCCATCTCCAGCAGGTCTGAGCTCCCATCACTAAGCAGTGGTTCTCCATACTCCCGGCGAGCACTCAGCATCCTAACTGCGC
Source organism: Phocoena sinus (assembly GCF_008692025.1). Classification (NCBI taxonomy): domain Eukaryota; kingdom Metazoa; phylum Chordata; class Mammalia; order Artiodactyla; family Phocoenidae; genus Phocoena; species Phocoena sinus. Next base: position 56,718,079 of record NC_045781.1, read on the forward strand.
CCCTCTCTCCCTGTCCTGTTTCTGGGGGCTGCCCTTGGGGAAGGCGAGTGGCAGCCATCTGTGCAGTGAGTCCACCTTCCTGCATATTTTTGAGGATGTAAACACCCAGGGAGGTAAGTAACTTGCCCAAGGCCACGGTCAGTGGGGGAGCGGGGATTTGAACCTCGCATTATAGCTCCAGAGGCAGAGCTCACCCTCACGGCACTACACTGTCTCCGCCCTGGTCCTGAGGGTCACGTGCTTCACATCTGCTCATGCTGCCGTGAGCAGCTTCATTCCACGGTTTCAGTGCTTCACGGCAGCCTACCACACGCACAAACTGCTGCGGTCCAGTCTGTTCCCCTAGAGAGGGACGCCTAGGTCACCCCCGGTTCTAGGTTCCCCAAGCCCCACGCTGACGAACAGCCTAAGTGCTCCACGCTGGACAAACGTGAGAGTTAGTTTATGCCCACGCTGGTGTTGAACTGCAGGATCTGGGTTGGGGGTAAAGTGTGGGCCGTTTCTATGGAGGAGTCTGATTTACGGAGGAGGGCGTGCCCTTGGGAACCCAAGCCAGAGGCAGGAGCCGGGGACCAAATTCAGCACACCTCTCCAGCCGCCGGTCAGGACGCAGGCCACAGGGGTCTGGACTCTCACTCGCTCTCCGCTCACATCCAGGGGCCCCGAGAGGGCCGACCTTTAGTGTGGAGGTTGAGGTCAAGGCGAGAAGGGCCCTGAGGGGATTCTTAAGTCCTGGTGCACTCTGAACACACGATCCACTCCCCACAGCGACCGGAGCGGTCCTGCCCGAGTGCCGATCGACCCACAATTCACTCATAAGCTCCAAAGGTGGTCCCCAACAACGTCACCAGCCTGGAGGTGCGGGACAGTCCTCCACCCAGAAATGGCCCTTATTTCCCTCTCTGGAGCCTGGCTGGGCCTCTCACTGCTCTGCCCAATAGGATGAGGGTCTGGGACATCTGAGCCCAGGTCCGAAAAAGGCTGGAAGCCTCTCCTTCCCTCCTCTTGGAATCCAGGCACCTATCATTAGAAGCTGGACCACATGGCGAGGCCACAGGGAGGAGAACTGAGGTACTCTGACCGAAAGTTTCAGCTGGGCTCCCAGCGCCGGCTGGGAGAGAGGCCAGCTCGGTCGTGCAGCCCAGGTGATGCCCTGGAGCACCGCGGGGCGGAAGAACTGCCCGGTTGAGACCAGTCCATCCACAGAATCCTGAGAAAGAAGAAAACGGTTATTGTTTTAAGCCACCAAATTCAGGATGGTTTCCTACGCGTTAAGAGACGTGGAAACAATGTCCAATAGAAATGCACACGTACACCCACCAAAAGGCACGTCCCAGACGTTCACTACAGCCCTACGGGTGATGGACGCAAACTGGAACCAAGTCCGTGACGTCCCTCAACAGCAGCAGGAATAAACAGCCCGGGTCCGACCACACGATGGGTCGCCGCGTAGCAATGGAGGTGAAGGAGCTGTGCACGGCTCCCTGCAACAACCTGGGTGAGTGCAGACACGCGACGCGGAGTGAAGACACCGGGTCAAAGGAGCGCGGCCCATACGATCCGTTTGCACAGGGTTCACGCAAGGCACCACTCTCTGCTGCACCGTTGTTCCACGGAGCGCGTACACCGCGGTGTCCCAGCCGCCCCGAGGGAGGAGAGCAGCCTGGTCACCTCCCACAGGCCACGCCGCCCGACACCATGACGCTGGGGTAAGGATTTCAACACAGGAATCTGGGGGACAGGGACTTTCAGTCCATCGCAGGGTGGCAGTGACCGGCAGCGGGCACAAGGGACTCCTGGGGGATGGGCTGCTGGGTCTGGATCCGCACGCTGCTTGTAGGGCGCGTTGCCTTTGAGAAAACTCCTCGGGCTGGTCTGTGGACTTCTCTGTGCAGAGGTTATATTTCAATACAAAGTTTCCTTGAAAAATGTAAATCAGACTTTTCTCGGGTAATCTACTGCACAGCAAATTATGCCAAAATGCAGTGGCTTTATTATTTTTCCCAGTGTCTGTGGGTGGGGAACCCGAGCGGGGCTGGGCTGGAATGGCTCTAGCTAGGCTCTCTCCTGTGGTCGAGGTGCCACGGGGGCCGGGCGGGGTCTTCTGCAGGCTCCTTCATTCACACGTCTGGCCCCTGGGCTGGGAGCCTGGAACAGTGGGGGCCGGAGTCAAGGGGGCTCCAGGCCCTCTGATCTTTATGTGGCCTCTTCACGTGGCCTCTCCAGCACGGGGCTTCTGAGGAGCCGACCCCCTTCAAGGCCATTCCAGGTTCAAGGCGTGTGTCCCGAGAGAGGCAGACAAAAGTTGCCCCCTTGCTCCCCTGGCCCTGGATATCACACACCTCACTTCCACCACATCCTATTGTTCACACAGCCTCAAAGTCCCACCCAGGTTCCAGAGAGGGGCATACAGACCTCCCATCCCTTCTGGGAGAAGAGGCGTCGAAGAATTTGCAGATGTGTTTTAAAACCACCCACAGATCAAGCCATTTTCTTTGCCAAAAACCTTCAACAGTCGACCATCACATTTAGGATAAAATCTACTTCCTGTGTCCCACCCGACGGGCAGGATCACCTGGCCCCTGCCCACCTTTCCCCACTCTTTCTCTACTGTCTCAGTCTCCTCTGCTTTCTACTCCCCCCACCCCCAGGCACCCTGGCCTCCTGGTGGGTCCCAGAAGTCCGCCCCCTGCCGCCACCTCAGGGCCTTTGCACTTGCTGATTACTGTGTGTGCCACTCCCTGCCGTCAGGCCCCGGCTCACTCCAGCTGAGCCCTCCTTTCCCATCACTCCACCTCACTCCTGGTTTTACTTCTTCACTGCACTTTGGAAGCCCCGAATCCCCTGTGTTAAGTCCCAGTCTGTGTAAAATACTTGGAGGGTATCATCTTATCACCTGCCATGGCTGGGATGTCTGAACAGATGGAGAGGGTGTGACGATGCAGTAGCCGGTCACCGCGTTTACAGACAGCTCAGTAGATCCCAGAACAACCTGAGAAAAACAGGAGACTCCAGCCCACCACCTAGAAACTCCGCCACAAGACTGAGAAGCACCCAGATATTTGGAATGTCCAGGTGGCTCCCCGGACTGTTCACCTTCCTACCCATGTGTTTAGTACAAGACCTGGTTGACCGGCTGTTCCGAGGATTCTGTACAACAGCAAATACGAAACTCTTTACTTCTGCTACATGACATGGTTTAAAAGAAGAAGGCCAGGGGGCTTCCCTGGTGGTGCAGTGGGTGAGAGTCCGCCTGCCGATGCAGGGGACACGGGTTCGTGCCCCGGTCCGGGAGGATCCCGCGTGCCGCGGAGCGGCTGGGCCCGTGAGCCATGGCCGCTGAGCCTGCGCGTCCGGAGCCTGTGTTCCGCAATGGGGGAGAGGCCACAACAGTGAGAGGCCCGCGTACCGCAAAAAAAAAAAAAAAAAAAAAAAAAACCAAACAAACAAAAAAAAACACATGCTCCAGATGCCTCACAGACACTAAGACGCAAATAAGAACATCCACGGATGCACTCAATTTTTCTAGAAAGCAATTTTTAGAACTTCAGGAGCGATTCTAGGGTGGTCCGAATTCAAACACGTTCAGAATACTATGAACACGATGTGGAAAGTAGGACATTTATTTTAATACCTACCCACACCAGGCCCCAAACTCCGGCACCACCACCTACAGCTCCTAACCCTGCATCTTGGGGTCAGTGTCGGTGGTGATGAGTGGACAGCCAGGACCCCTGGGGACTGAGGCTCTGGTGAGGACGCTGTGCTGGCCCCTGGCTCTACTGCTCAGAACTGTGTGGGTGGACAAGCCAGGCCTTCTCTGGGCCTCCATGACCCCATCTGCAGGATGGGAACAGTGATCTCCAAGTCTCTCTCACAAGGCTGTTTGGGGACTAAATGAGATAATAGAACATTGTGCCTGCATGGTGCCTGAGGCACAGGAAGTGCTCCATAAACACCGCTGTCCTGGGACCACGGTCCTGGTTTCCTGAGATGAAGGCTCCCCGTGGCCGGCGTCGGTCTCCCCACACGTCAGCTGCTGAAACCAGTGCTAACCCGAGAGAGCACACCAAAACATGATCCCGAAGGGAAAATGTTGTCTGCTTAGCCTAATCCTTCTGGATCTTCTGCTATCTCCTCCGCCGCTTGAGCGAGCCTGACACAGGCAGGCATTCAATCTCACTCTCACAGGGAAAGAAAGCGTAGAAACACCCTTTTTGAACAGAAAGAACTTAGTTTGTGCAGGAACTGCCATTTCCGAGGCCTGGCGAGCACAACTGGAGGACTGGATGTTGTAGGTCGGGCTCTCCACCGGAGCAGCCGGCTCGCCGGACAGTAAACACGCTTCTAATGAAATAAAAGCTGTTGGGCAGCAGAGTCTCCGCTGTGAGTGGCAGGCGGGCGCTGTGCTTCCAAGAGCGTGTCAGGCTGGGCGCATTTGTCATCTCGGAGGGAGACCCTCTCAGCAACACAACCTGAATGGCAGCACGGAGCCCAGCCCTGTGCGCTGAGCCCGTCTCCAAGGCAACCGCAGCCTGTCCAAGGCACTGACTCAGGACCCACCCGAGGCCAGTGACTATGTGTGGACACATCCGCGGATGCGTCTGTGCCTTTACCACCCGCATCACTCTTTGCCGTCCCTGCCCTGTGGAGTTCCCGGGTGATACACTGAGCGGCCCGAAGACACTCAGGATTTTAGTGCCCGTTTCCCCTTAGCAATAAACCGCATATACATTTATATTAATTGACCAACAGAAGTTACACCTTGGGACGTCATTTAATCAGGACACTGAACTGCTTCCTGTGCCCCTTCCCAGCCCCCGGGCCATCCGAAGAGCCTGGATCCCCGTCACCTCGGGATTAAATGCCCGTGAAGTACCTGGTGTGTGCTTCCTGAAAGTGATGGGGTGATGCCTTAGAGAGAGCGAGCTGCTCAAACTGAGAAGGAGGGTCTGACATCGAATGTCACAAGTGGAAGGCCTGGCCTCTTGAGGATCCTCATTGCCCAGAAGAAGAAACAGAGGCTCCGAGACAGGTGGGACCTGGCCACGATCGCAGAGCTGTGAGGGACAGCACGGCACCAGCACTGCCATCCAGCACTTCCCTCTCAGAACTGCAAACACCTCTGGAATCGGCCACGATTCGTAAAGACGGAGAGTGTTGGTGCCCTCCCCTTTCCAGGACGGAAGTCCAGGAGGACCCCCAGGACTCCCTGCAATCTCATGTCAGATGGGCCGCCTGGGAGAAGGGGGCTGGCTGAGCGGACAGGACAGCACCAGGACGGTGAGGGTCTGCCCTAAGGAGGCAGAGTAGGGGATCTGTTTGTTGGACGTGTGTGTGCCCATCGGGAAGGTCTGGGGGATCTGCTCTTGCCCCAACACAACCCACATCTGATATCTGGCAGGCGCTCTCAGAATCTCTGGGCAGGACGTCCATGGGACGGGATGGGGAGTTTGGTGTGCTGCCCAGCCTGGAGGCCAGGGAAGTTGGGCCTTGGCCAGCAGGGGAGAGGGGCCACGGCCACTTTCCTCTAGGCCACACCTGCCCGGCCTGGGAAGGGGGCCCAGCAGCCTCACAATTAATCTGCCTCCTCGGAAGCCTCGGGCAAACATTTAGACTGGGGACTCCCTTGTCTCATCTGTCCAAATATTTGTAGCCTGTGGGTCACTTGGTCATTTCCTGAGAGGCTAAATGTGGGGTGGTTTTGACCCACACGATCTCCATCTCCCTTGCACTGCAGGGGCCAACTTGAGCATCCCCAGCGTATACAGAAGCTTCTGGTTCCAACCAGGGCCACCCTGACGTCCCGGATTGGGGGGTGGGGGTGGGGGGCAGGAAGTGAGAGAACGTTTGAGCATCTTCCCTCCTGTAAAGCTCTGCACTGGGTACAGCAGCATCTCGGCTACTGTTGGCAACTCTGGTCAGGCGGCATTCGAAGACGAGGACCCCAGGGCCTGGACGTGGAAAATAAGCTACTCGAGCCAGTGGGCACAGCTGGTGATGGTCTGGGCTTCGTTCAAACTGGGTTCCGTCCAACCCTGGACTCCAAGTCTCCCCCAGCCTTACATAAGTGCTTTCATTCATAATTCATTCCGGCAGCCTATAAAGTTGCTTTTTATCAGCATCGTCATGATTTTTCTCTCGGCCATCACTTGCTAAACCGCCCCCTGGGTCAGATTTAATTCTCCTGAGCCGCTAGAGAGAAGGTGTGACTTCGCCCCCATTTTACAGATGGGGCTACTGGGGCGCAGAGAAGTTAGGTAAGCCACCTCAGGCGGCACAGGAGAAACAGAATCACTCTAGAAGCCAAATGTTCTGACCCCACCAAGCTCCAGACCATTCCAGGGGCACCTTCGATGTTGCTACTCGGCAGTGCGGCTGCTCAGGGCGCCCTGAGGCCGTGCCTTTTTGGCCCCAGGGGGCCAGTGGCAGGCCTGCCACAGGGGCGCACAGGTGAAGGCGGGGAGGGCCTGCGAGCGCAGCTTGTCCTGCCTGGGGTCGCCTAGAAGCCGGAGCCTGTACTTAGTTCTCTCTGGTAAATAACAGCTCCGGTTTCTACTAAAAGGATTCATTCCCAGAACACAATAATTTTCATCTCCCCCTCGCTAACCCGTAGTTTATGGCTAAATATACGCCATAATGAGCCACTGGCCTGATAGCGTCATTAAGGAGATATTTGACCTCGGGTTTAACTGCAGGATGGAATAAACGGCTGGGACGTGCAGAAGGGGCCCCCGCCAGCTCGCAGGCAAGTTCAGGGCTCTGCATCTGGCATCCGCCGGTCCCGGAGAAAGTGGTGCATCTGAGAAAGGGGCTCCCCGCCGGCGCCTGAGACGCAAAGGAGGTTGAAGGCTCCGGAGCCCAGTGCGGCCATGCGGTCCCTGGCCAGGGCCGCCCTGGAACCTTGGGTGTGGGTGGATTCCGGCGGCTGCTGACCCTGGAGAGCGGCCCTCTTGTGACTAACTCCCTCTTTCTGCCTGCACCCTGCTTTCCAAAGTCCCCTAGAAAAAAGCCACTCCTACCCTCCCACCGCCCCCCTCCCCCTTGGCAGAATGCAAGGCCGGTTTGCTGGGCGTTAGGCTTGGGACAAGAGTCACCGCCAATCGCCACAGACTAGACACCGGTTTCAAGTGTCCCCGGCACATGCCTCTGTATCTGTCCTGGCTGGTGAGGGCGAGGGGAGAGACGGGGCCCGGGAACGAGGGCGCCCTGGCACCTGCTGAAGGCTATCGAAAGAAAGAAACTCGAGCAGGCAGACGACTTGGTGATGCGACCCGGAGCTGGGCTGCAAGTCAGGAGGGGCTCCGGGAAGCAACCAGCCTGTGGGCGATGGGCCAGTGCTTCTGCATGAAAAAGCGTGGCTTGTGACTTCCGAGCCCTGGAGGGAGGAGCGGGGGCGGATTCCGGCCTGTGGTAGTGCAGGGTGCACCCAGTCCTGCCTCTTGGATTTTTCTCTCCGCTGCTCAATGTCAAGGCTACAAAAGCAATCACGGGAGTGTCAGCTGAACGGAGGGCTCTGACAAATGACAACTGCTTGAAAGAAGGGAGTGTCGATAACTGTGACCTGCGCCCAATTTATTTGATCTTGGTGGTTCTTATTTGGGAGGGAGTGTGTAAGGGACGCTGCACAGCACTGAAAGCTATGGGCTGCTTTTCCCCAACGTGCACCCACACACCTAGTTCTGCACCTCCCACCCCAAGATCCTTTGGTCTTGAGTTAAGATCCGCACCCCCCAACAGCTCGACCTAAGACCCGGGAAGTACACCAGGGTCTGCCCCTTCCCTTGAGGAAGCCTCTACCTGCACATCTCTAAGGGCCAAGTAATCATCTCCCTATTTTTCTCTTCCTGAAAGAGCTTTGTTTCTTTGGCTCCCACGACTTCTTTACTGCTAGGGTGCCAGGCGGATTGCTGAGTCGGGGTGAGCCTGGCCTCCAAAGCCTATTTGAGTATTGTCTGTGGACTTTGTAGTAGCCGGGAAGCAGAGATTCAGAACCAGGAAATGTGGCTCCTGGATGCTGCTGGGAGCTCCAGCCTACCAGGCTGGAAGCCCAGGCGTGGTGTTCTCTAGGCCACTGCCTGGCATCTGCAGCGGCCCGGCACCCTGCACACAGGACTGGGAGTGGGCTGAACTGATCCTAAAAGGTGAGAGCACAGCATCTACACAAGCAGAGCGTGGTGGAGAGCTGCGGGGATCTACTGGGAAACTAGAATCTCCCAGCCCAATGTCCTCTAGGAGATTAGACAAGGCGCTGAGTTCTCCATTTGGTTACACAGCTGCCAGTCTCCCGAGGCACGGTGTTTGGAGAGGGGCTGGGGGTGTGTTTCCAAGAGGACGCGCGCGGCTGTGATCCCCAAGGGGTGCAGAGCCCACATCAGCCCCGCTGCCCTGGTCCACCGCACCTGGCCTCGGCCATGGCCGCCGCTGCCCGCTGCCCCCCGAGCAGTGGAATCCCTCCTGATGGCTGCGGGTCGGGGGATCTCTCCAGCGGGGTCCTGCTTTTCCTACTCCAGTTTTCATTCAGCTAAAGAAAAGGAGGCGAAAGCCAACACATGCCGTCCTCTGAGGCAACGGAAGAAAAGTGAGCAGTGGGTGTTGAGAAAAAGAGAGGAGAAAAACTCTCTTGGGATGGGGAACTGGGGTGGCCTTTGGAAAGCCAACTGCTTCTCCCCAGGAAAAAAAAAAAAAAAAAATCATCCCGGCCAGGAAACACACGTCAAAGCCTGGGGTAATTATATTATTTGAAAAGAAAAGAGACAAGGGAAAGGCTGGTGGGAGAGGGAGGCTGGAGGCTGCGTTTACCCCCCTGACTGGCCCAGAGGGACTGTCTGGGTGCTCTTAGAAACGGGCGTCGAAGGACTTAAATTAGGGTTTTTCTTACCCAGAAACCTGATTGTGCTACTGCGGACGGCGGGGGCGGGGGGGGGGCGGGGGGGATGATAACAAAGAGAGTCCCGATTTTGCACCGTGGGGGGAGGAGACATGACAATTTCATCCAGTTAGAAGAAAGAGGACGGGGTCCTGCTAAGAGTCCGAGCGGCCCAGGGCGCACGCCCTTTGATTGGACCTGGGATGCGAGCACCGCGAGGCCCCGGCGGCTGAAGCTCCATCGGCGGGCTGTTTGTAATTCCATCCCTTTTTTCATTAACATAAACACCACTTGAACAAAAATATACACGGCCACCTACTTTGCGGGGAAAGACGGCCCAGCGCCCACCGGCCCGCGCTCGCCCGCCGACCGGGACCCCTGCCCTCGCGGCGCGCCGGGGGCGCCCGGGTCCGCGCCATCCACGCGGCGCGCGGGGCCCAGGCGGAGGCCGCCTTTGGGTGGCTTTGAAGCTTGAGGCCTCCCGGATCTCGGGCCGGCCCCCCACAGTTCAGCCTGTCATCCCGGCCGGCCGCCACCAGAGTCCCGACGGAGGTGCTGAGTTGTCAATGTAAATTCCTAGTTAAGCCACTTGTTGATAAAGCCTCGGGGCAAATTGGTTCCTCTTTACCTGCCCAGCCCCCGCCCTCGCCCTCGCCCTCTCCCTCGCCCGCAAGGCCCTAACTTCAGGAGGAGGTGGTCGCCGGCGGCGGCCTCGCAGCGAGCTAATTGAATTGGAACCCGCACGGCCTCCATTCAGCTGGACGCCTGGAGGGGTGGACGAAGGAGCCGGGGGCGGGGGTGGAGGTGGGCCTACCGCCTGGGAGTTCTGGCCGGGGTGGGCTCCTGGTGAAGGAAGAGCAATAACATGGGGTAGTCTCTGCCGTCAGCGTGAACGGGCGCGGTGACCATCTGGCGGCTCTCCTGACGCGCTGGCCTCCCGCGTCCGCGTCCACGCAGTCCTGGCCCCTCCGCTCCCCACGTCCGCGTGTGCAAGCTGTACTTGCGCCAGCGGGGTCTCCTCCCGCGCGCCCCGCCCCGAATCAGAGCTCACCGAGAAGCAGCCCGGAGTCGTGGGTCTGAGCTTCGCTCTCTTCCACCCCGCCCTGTACCCCCATTTCGGGCCCCGCACCCGCACGAATTAAAAATCGACAGGGTCTTGGAGACGGCAAGGGGAAATCTCCCCGACTGGTCCAGGCCCCGGCTCCAGTCTCCGTCTCTGCGGGCACAGGCAGGTCAAGAACAGAGCCAGTTCCCCGTATAATTCAGGCCCCAGACAACGTAGTTGGAATTGTCCAAGGAGTAGACCTCTGATGTTCTTTTTTCCTCCTAACGTTACTACATAATTTTTGGTCTCCGCTATTTCCCATTACCCGTATAGGCACGTCCCAAGCAATTATGCACTTTAAGCGCATTTCCCGGTTTTGCAGGAAAAAAAGAAAAAAAAAAAAAAAACACTTCGAGGTACCCCAGTTTCATGAGCCTTAGAGTCTGACCTGGGCGTCTCACTCTCTAGCGGCACCCTAGGTAGCATCCGGAGTCCAGCGCGGACACTCTTCTCATCCGCCCCTCTCCCTTCGTGCGCCCAGTGCCCGCGGTATCCGAAACTGGGCAGTCCCCACCACGGTCAAAGGGAGGCGACGGGGCCCGGAGACGCGCGCGTGCTTGGCTTCCAGAAGGCGCTTCTCCACGAGCGCGAGTCCCGGGCGCGCCCCGGTGCCCCAGCCCCCGGCCTCTCCGCTTAGACGCCCGCAGGAGAAGGCTGAATCCTCCCCCTCGGCTCCCACCCAGGCAGGGCCAAGCAGGCGAGAAAAGGGAGCTCACTGACCCCACCTCCCAAGACCCTACCCCAGCCCGAGAGTTTTCGGATTTGCAATTCCAGCGTCCGGCGCTCGGGCGCACGCCCCCTCCCCGGGGATGGTCGAGGTAAAATAAACACCGTGTTCAAGCAAGCAGAACCCATCATTAGCCCAAACCACGGTTAAAATAATTGCTTCGTCGCAGAACGAGAGCGGCAGTAACCAGCCGGGACTGCCTGGGACGCTCCCGCCGCCGCCGCCGCCGGGGCCTCGGTGGACGCGGAGCCACGTCGCAGCCGGGGCGGCCCCGACCCCGAGGGGTGACGCGCGCGACGCGGAGCCCCGTGGGCCCGGGTCCGCGCGGAGGGAAACGCGTTCTCGGCTTCCTGCGCGAGTGAGAGCGCCGTCTCGGCCGAACGTCAGCCTTCCACAGTTATTTTCTGGGAGGTGACTAGACAGTGCTCGAATCAGACTCGCAAAGCCAGAGTGAGTCTCGGCTGCTTAAAAAGGAGAGAGAGAGAGAAAGAAGTTAGGGCAGGTAGGCGGCGGTGCAGGGCAGGCAGCCAGCCTGAAGCTACGTTCTTCAGAAAATGCTGCTTCGCAAGAAACGCGGAGAAAACGTGGAGGCGATGGCGAAGGGTGTGTTAGGATACTCATTAGCGGTCTCTTAAAAAGGGCAAATCTGACTCCTAATGCGTTAGTTTTCGTGGCGAATTAAATGGGTCTTCGCCCAATTTAGGGGTGGGGTGGGAATGACCTCGTGGAAGCTTTGCCTGCAGCTGCCACGTGGACCTAACTCATTCTCAAACTTTAACAGGAAAAAGGGAGGTGGGAGGAGAACGGAGATAAAAAGATCGATTGTGACCTTGGGAATATAACAAAATGTTTTAAAATATTTTGAGGTTTACACTTTTTAAGATAGCGGGTCTTCCCACGTCAGGGATGTATGTAATTTTTTTTTTGCATGTAATTGATTTCTAATTATTAAGAAAAGTACCCAGGATAAAAATTAATTGGTGCTGGAGTACAGAAATGAAGTACTTAAATGCAAACCGAGTGCCCCAAGGAAATTAGTTTTAAAAACGAACCCATGCTAGGACGTGTGTGTGATCAAACTGTTCCCAGATTTGGTGTATCTCAAGCACTGAGAAAACATGTTTCAAAATAAAAGAACCAGAAAGTGTGAGTGACTACTTGATCTTTGCATCTCTGTTTGATTTTTAAATTCGACGGGGCAGGTAGCTGCCGGTAGGAAGGTGAGCATTGGCTGAGATGCAAAAATAAGTACAGCCTAAAGGGACACAGCACATTTTATTTTACTTATTTGTTTATTTATTTTTGTTGCGATACGCGGGCCTCTCACTGTCGTGGCCTCTCCCGTTGCGGGGCCCAGGCTCCGGACGCGCAGGCTCAGCGGCCACGGCTCACGGGCCCAGCCGCTCCGTGGCATGTGGGATCTTCCCGGACCGGGGTACGAACCCGCATCCCCTGCATCGGCAGGCGGACTCTCAACCACTGCGCCACCAGGGAAGCCCCTAGACACAGCACATTTTAAAAGGCAAGGAGCGGCGCTGGGGCAGCTCTGCAGTTGCCCCAGGTTGAGACCTACTGGGCTGGTCAGGACCGCCACCGCCAAGGGATCCCACTGGAGGTCTGCTCCTGGGGGGACGGGGACCCCATCGGTCCCCAAGGAGCTCAGCCGGGGCGCTCCAATGTCTGCCTTTCCCCAAGTCCTCCTGCCCCAATTTAAGTCCACAAAAAGAGTGGCCCTGAAGAATTAACCTGAACACCCAGAGGGAGGGCAGTCGAGGGTCTCAATAAGCCCCCACTCCCAGCAAAACAGACGCCCTGGAGGAGTGCAGATGTCCAGGCCAGGCCCCGCCGTTCTCCGTCCCTGGCGTTTCTCAGAAACTTGGCTGCTGGGGAGCAGTGCCAGGAAGCGGGTGGGATCGGGTTGGGGCGGGTGTGGTGGAAGTGATTCGGAGCCCCCTTGCCCCACGCGGGGGTTACAGGGCAGGGCCCAAAAGGCTGGAGACTACTGTTCTGTTATTACGCAGGGTGGAAAGCTGGGGCAGGGGGACATGAAGCAGAGCCTCCGAGTCAGGAGCCAACGGTCTCCCCGCTTCTTCCTGGAGTTGCCAATGGCAGCCCAGAGCTGGGACCCCACAGGTGCCCTCGGAAGGAGGAGAGAAGTGTCTTAAAGCAAAGCCACGTTTACGGAGCCCTCGCCGTTTGCCTCTTGCTCTCGGGTCTGCGAAATGGGCTCAGCACAGCAGCTCCTTAGCCCGGTGCTGGTACACAGCAGGCGCTCAATGGTCCCCTAAAGATAACGCCGTTCTTATTTAGTCTTCACAGCGGCCCGAGGGTGGGGATATCTTTACTTTCACCATCACACAAATGAGAAGAGGGGCTCAGAGAGGTCACTAAGGTGCGCAGAGGCCGCACAGCAGCTGGGGCAGAAAGGTGGGATTCTAACCCAGGCCTTCGGCTGCCGGGCCCCTCCCTGCTCCAGAGGCCACCCCAAGCGGGATGGGAGCCCTCAGTGGGCTCTGTTGTCTGCAGAGGGTGACCCGGGACCAAGCCTGGTGGGTGGAGGGGCGGGGTGCGCCCCTGAGACTTCACCACCCTCCCGTGTGGCAGCAAGTTGGCTCTGAGTTGTCCGAGGGCCAGAGGAGGCTCCCCACCAACCCAACCTGACGCTCTGCTCTGTGAAGTAGGCGCCAGGATTTTGAGCTACGTTCTCTTTCCACGCCGCCTAGGGGTGAGGGCAAACCAGAGCGCCCGGGGGAGGGGACCTGCCCCAAGTCTCGGGTGAGCTGATTCCCCTATTTGAGTTCACTCCACCAAAGCTTGGTCCTGTCAAGCTAAGCCCCACAGGATCTCAGCCCCAGCACCCCAAACACCAGGGATGAGGGAACACCCCCAATAACAACAGCCAGGCTAAGAATTATTCACAATTTGCTAACTACCCAGAAGGAGCTCCTGTCCATGTCCTGGTTCTGCAGATGAGGCGACCAAGGCACAGAGAGGTGAGGCCACCAGCCCTGGGTCACACAACAATGGAAGCCAAGTCTCAATACAGTCTTATTTATTTGTTTAAGAAGTTTGCCCTGGTTCGCGTTTACATCCCCCTGCCTTAGCTCCCTCCTAGACCGTGCTCAGAGCTCTTCTGCATTTCTCCTCTGGCTCTCAGGCCGCTCCATGGATGGGTACTGACTTTCTCCCCATTTTAAGATAAGGAAAAACAGAGGCACCCAGAGATTAAATCATTTGCAAAGGCTCTCCTCCTTCCTCGCTGCGCCTGGCCGCCTCCTCTGGCTTTCCTCCCACATGGCCCCAGGGACACTGACAAGGGCCTCACAGAGACCCTTCCCGACTCTCTTGGGAAAGCCCCACCCCAGGGCTAAGTGGGCTGAGGTCTGGGACCTGCTCCTCGGAAAACTGGACACAGAAGAACTTCCATGTCAGAGTGGCCACTGCCCGCCCAATGCTGGAGCCCCAGAGAGAGGTGTCCAGTCACCTGGGGCTGTGCCTTCAGACACACACACACACACACACACACACACACACACACACACACACACACACACACACAGACCTCTGTCTCTTTCTGTCTCTCCTTCCCTCTTACACACACTCCTTTCCACTCTAGAGCTCCCTGCCCACCTCCTCCCCAAGCAGACCGAAGGGATCCCTCCCTGTGTGCCTCTGGGTGAGTTGTTTTTCTCTCTCTCACCCTAGGCTTTGTGGGAGTCCCTGCTTCTCTCACAATCCGCGTGAGTCTCCTGGGGCTTCGCCCTCTGTCTGTTTGACCCAGGCATCTCTGGGTTCTGGTGACCAGGTACCTTGGGGTCTCTCTGGGGTGGAGGAGGGTCTCCGTGTCTCCTGGACACCTGTGCCTCTGTTCTGCGTCCACAGGGCACTCTTCTCAGCTCTGACTGCCCGGGAGCTGTGTCACCTCCCCGTGTCATACACACAGCTGGCTCGCCGGTCGTGCAGAAGACAGACCGGGGAGGCTGTGCAAGTCGGCACGCCCACGTGCAAATCCTCCCAGGGGGTCCCTGGGGCAGCCCGGAAACGACCCGGCTGGGACAAAAGGGCCCAAACCCAACCTGGGGTGAGGGGGAGGCGTGGAAAGAGCACGTCCGCCACCTCCGTTTCCTCAGCAAACCCGGGGCTCTGGGCCGTGTTCAGGCAGGTGAAGTCCCTTCTTCCCGCCGGCACTCTGGGCTGTGCGGATTCTGTTTTCTCCCTAGAGATAACACTTGTTTTCGTATTTCCCACACCCTCTAAGTGGAACTAGAGCATCACAAGCTATCGGGGAGGCCAACAGGCACATTTTGGGTGCGCACGCGGCAGGACTCTGGGAGCAGATTGCTGCGTTTGATTAAGGACCCAATCTGAGCACACTCCCGCCCCGTCCCTACCCGGCCTGGCCCTCGTTTCCTCATCTCGCCCTCTTCTAAACCCCCCGATCCCCGAAGGTGGTGTGTGTTGTTTTATCTCCCCCTTGAACCTGAGAAATAGAAAGTATCTGACGTTTGAAATTTAATTTATATTTTCCTTTTGGTTTTTTTTTTTTTTTTGGAAACTCACTCATTTTCATCGTCTCTCTCTACACTATCCGCTCCCCCTGCCCCCAGAGGAGTTATTTCCACGGGGCACGCCCCCCTCCCCCCAGTAAGTGTTGAGGACCAGTCGCTTTCTCTCAGCCGTAACTCTTGGGAGATGCCTCTTTTTCTCCCTCCGTGTGGGTCCTTTGCTCAGAAACAAGATCTGGGACACACTCCCTCCCTCACACCCCCTCATGATGGAGCGAACGTCTTCTCGCCATCTTTTTGAGAGCAGCTGTCCAGGCAGCAGGGATAAAGACACATCGGATGCTTTGGAGCGTGACCCTGTGGGAAGGAGGGCTGCAGCCAGGCCAGGCACGGGGGTGGGAGCCCCAGGACACGCAGCGTCCCCGGAGCGTTCTCTGGTCCTTAGAGCAGTGTGCACTGCTAATGCCAGAAAACTCCCAAAAATCTCGAGGGGAAGAGGGCTGTAAATTCCTGGGCTGCAATGTTGTCAAATATTTCATTGAAGAACGTCATGGAAAATGCGTGCTTTTGGGTAAAAGGCCAAGTGGAGGGGCAATCGCAGGGCTGCAGCAGCGCAAATACGAGGCTCTTTTTTTTTTTTTTTTGACCAAAATATGAACCTCTCCCTAATGTACAGCTGACAGGGGAGATGAACTGCCAGGGCCTGGGTCAGGGATAACCCTTGCCTCAGCTGTTCCCCAAGCACGGCCCTAGTGGTCCCCACAGGTGCCGTTTCGCATCTGTGTCGAGCGGGGTGTGGCCGGGCCAGTGAAGCCAGAGGGTAGGGCTCTCTCTCCTCCCCACTGTGGGGTAGCCCCAGGAACACTCTAAGGGGCCCCAGCATCTGACTTGCCATTGACAAGAGGAGACAACAGGATTGCCTTAGTTTAGAGCTTGGCTGGCAGCAACGGGCACAAGCAGGGACAGCACCCCGAGGTGTGGGTGTACAGCACAGAGCAGGAGCCTCCCCAATGGCCTTCTGAGGGCGCTGGGGCTCCCCAGGACTCGGGGTCCCTTCTAGTGCTCATTCTGCCCACGCTCCTTGTCTCTGCGTCTTTTCCGTGCTGGCTGCAGACAGAGGCTTACACGGTTCTGAGCTCACAGCCTCTCAAAGACCTGCACAGAAGGTAGATCGTCCCCACGTCTCCATACCATGCCGTGCCGAGGAGGACAGCCCTCCCTTCCCGGCATGACAAAGGGCAGGAAAGTTGCTCTGTCACTACAAAAACAGAGTAGGAGAATCACCCACTTCCCTGGGACCTGAGATCAGAACAGAACCTGCCTCCCAGGGTTATGGTGGGGGTTACTGAGCGAGTGGTGGCCTTGAGGTGCCTAGCGAGGGCACAAGGTCAGGCCTCCATGACCGTCGGATGTGTGAGCTCTGTATTTTTATTACTGCATGCTTGGCTGCGTGCAGACCTCCTGACGGTGTCCTACTCACGTCACCAGGCTCCACTGCAAACGCACTGCCTGACGCTTGGGCAGACACAGCGTCACAGCGCAGACCCCTCTCCTTGCGAAACGCTGCCCGGGATGCTCCGTGCGCACAGGCACCGCGCCGTACTTCACGATGTGCGTGTGAAACCACTGTATCATGTCCAATACAACCCATTATATCACGCACACACCTTACAACAGTCCACGTAGTTCTATATCGTATGGTCCGCAGAGCCTACAGTATTCTGTCCAGAATACGTGACGCTGTACACACCCCAGCGTGCGTAACCTGCTACATACTACACACACTTTATAATATTTGGTGTACAGGACACTTCTTAGTGCCCTCAAATATTCTGCACACACAACGTGTCACATCATTCACATCTTAAAACATTCATTACGCATGAGGCCGCTGTGCAGTACCCACCCCCCAATAACGTTCAGCACAGGAAACACTTATATCTGCACACCTCGTGCTATTCCGTGCACACAGGCCTCACACTGTACAGCCACCTGACACGATCACACTTACGGGGCACTACCCGGTGCCTCTCGAGTTCTATAGTTCCTGCTCTCTGGACAATATTCTGAACATTGGCACGCGCGATACGTGTGCACCTCCAGAGTCTGCAGAGAAATACCCCACTTACTCTGTGCACAGAGCGCCCTGTAACTGGGGAGAGGGTGCCCTCTCCTCCCGACTCTGACGCTTCTCCCCGCAGTCTCCTGTCCCCAGGGCCGCATTTTCACCACAAACCTCCCACCCCTAATCCCCCACCGACGTCCGCAAGCCAAGAGGCTTCCTTTACTGCCAAACGCCCACCTTGGTCTGGGGCCCGGCCCGCGCTACCTTCTGTCGCCTTTGGACGTCGCCGGGGAAGGGGTTCGAGGGAGCGGGGACGAGGGAGGTGCGCGCCGGCGCTAATGCAGAGCAGGGCGGCTGCCCTCGCGGTGGGTGGTCGGCGGCCGCCCCCGCCCCCGCCCGCGCCCGCGCTGCCGGCCCGGGCACAATCCGAGCTGGATCTGGTTCCCTGCTCGGGTTACGGCGCGCTCTCGGCCCGGGCGGCTTCACTTAAGCAATTAGCCAGTAAAAATACCTTGGGTTCGGGGAGTGGGAGACATGGCAGGCGTGTCTGTTTTTACACCCCCTCCCCATTTTGGGGTTCCTGGGGCCGGCGCTGGAGCGCAGATTGGATTTGGGATGGGTGGGTGTTCTTGATAGATCTCTGCGCTAAGAGCAGAGAGCTGCCCGAATCCCTGTCTGCGTTTTCTCCGACAGTCCCTGGAGCTGGGCCCCTGGGGGTTTTGTTTGCTTCTGTCTGTTTGGAGAGCCTGTCTTTCTCTGCACAGTCTTGTCCAATCCTCCCAACAGCCCTAAGAAACAGACGCCATTATTCGTCCCATTTTTTAGATGAAGACACTAAGTTACAGCATGGGGATTATAGCTAACAACACTGTATCATATACTTAAACGTTGCTAAGAGAGAGCTTCTACGTTCTCACTCCCCCCCCCAAAAAAAAGAAAAGAAAGAAAAGAAAAGAAAAGAAAGAAATGGTAACTACGTGATGGGATGGTGTCATTTTGCAACATATAAATGTATCAAATCAACACTCTGCACACCTGAAACATACCCAATGAGTTAATTGTATCTCAATAAAGCTGGGGAAAAATCAACCAATAAATCCCACCCTCCCACTCCCTGCCAAAAAAAAGACAAGGAACAAATGCATAAACGGCTTAGCGGAGGCTGGATTCAAATTCGGACCGCGACTTTGAGTCTGCACGTAGACAGTCTCTGCCCTGTACTCCAGAGGCTTAACCCCCGGTCCTGCTCGGACCTGGATTTGTGTCCTGCCTCTGCAGGGTGACCTAGGACGTGAGGCAATGTCACTGAGCCCATCTGTAAAGGGAGGGATAATATTGACCCGGTAGGGTCATCTGTGAAGGTTAAACAAGTATCTTTGGGGTGTTTAACCACAGTCCTGGGTTCGTGGATGGGAGATTGTGGATTCATGGGTGGGCTCCAGGCATTTGGTGAAACCTTGAAAATCATTCTACAAATGTCGCAGGTATCTTTCCTCTGGAAGGGGTGGGTGTAGGGTTTTAGTTTTCAACAGTTTATCAAAGGGATTCACAGCCCAGAGAAACATCAAGAACATCTGAGAGGTGTTTATAAGGCTTAGCTCAATACCGGGTGCATGGCCAGCAATCGATAAATCCTATTATCGTCATGTGTTTGTGGCGGTGGTTATTATTTTATCACCGTCAGTTCTCCAGTGGGTCTCAGGGCCCTTGAGCCTGGAAAGCCAGGAGTAGGGGGCAACAGAAGCATCTCTAAACACCCCTCTCTCTCCACTCTCGGCCTGTAACGAGGCATCTGGGAGGGTAAAATTCGATGACAGGCAGCCCTTGGAGGCGGAGCAAACCACAGAGAGATGCTCGCTTGGCAGCGCTGGCTGACCCAGGCCAGGGCCTCGGTTTCTCCATCCCCCAAAGGCAGGATCAGGAGCGACCTCTCAGGGCATCCTAAGAGCCGAAAGCTTAGTCTCCGGCCACCTGGAAAAGCCCTCCTTGCCATGGCTGTGGCTCTTTCCAGAACTGGGGGGGGGGGGGGGGGGGGCGGGGGGGGCGGGGGGGAGACCTCCAAATCACACAGCTGGAACTCATTCCCCTCCACTTTACCTCCTGCCCCAGTGGAGATGCGGGGTTGGGGGAGAGCCTCCGTCTGCCGCATTCCTGAGGCTCCGAGGCCGTTCAGCCTCTCCCTGGGCACAGTAACTGCTGGCCTTCCCCGGCAAAGTCTGTTCTACTGTTAGACCTCAGGGGTAAGTGGAGGCCAGGCGGGGCCCTGACTCCACACTTCCTCCCGGGAAGGCCGGAGCTTTCCCACCCCAAAACACACAGCAGCCCGCAAAGGGAGCCGCTGAGAAACAGTGATGTGCAGGAGTGAGGGAAACTGATCTGTGGGTTAGCTGAAGACGGAATCTGTAGCCCTCTCCCAACTAGAGAGGGCCTAAGAGGGAAGGGGGCTACTGGAAAAAGGGGCCCCAACTTCATGCTCTATAGAGCCCCCTCATTTTGGAGCGTCTTGTCAGTGGGGGAGGAGCGAGAGAAAGGGAGGGGTTACTATCACTTTCTGGGAGCCTCGGGGCTTTGCGTTGCACCCCTCGCTGCCTTGGGAGTGGGGCAACCTCCCCCAATAGCCTCTCTTCTAAAGGCCAGATGTGCTCCCGGCAGCTGGTAGTAGCGACCCCTTCCCGGGAACTTCCCTCCCAGCGCCGCGGGGCCTCCTACCCTGCAGCTGCCGTCTGGCGGGGAAAAAAAAAAAAAAAAAAGTGATGGAGAGAGAAATGTGAGATTGCGTGTGCGTGGACGTGTGCGCGCGCGAGCGGAGCGGCCGTGCGTGCGATTGCGTGTGCGTGTGCGGCGGGCTGTGCGTGGGCGAACGCGCAGCGCAGGAGTGTGTGCGCGTAACCGAAAGTGCGTCCTCGGCGGTGGGCAGGCCAGAGCGCTCGTGCAAGGGTTGGGGCGCCTGAGCGGTGTGAGGGGTGTTCTCTGACGTATGGAGGCCGAGGCTGTGCGCGGTGCTCAGGACGCCTGCGGTCGGTGGATGCTGGCTGGGCTCTGGGAAGTGGGAGTGGGTCTGCCAGCGCGCGTCTACCTGCGCGAAGACAACCGCACACGACGCGGTCACATCCCACACTCACCCTTCCCCTGCCGACCGACCCCTGCCTGCGTGCGGAGCCGAGGCCGGGAGGGCCGAGCGAAAGCGCAGCGCAGAGAAGCTGGCTTTCTGGTCTCCCGCGAGCGCGCTCCGCCAGGGCAGGCTACGCCGCCGAGACCCCCAGCTCCTCGCATGGACGTGCCAGGCGTCCCGAAGGCGACGAGGCGTCTACCGCCGAAGCTGAAGGCGTCGGAGCGAGGAGGGGCGTCAGCGGGTTGACAAGGAGGCCCGAGAAACCCGAGAGGCCGGTGGGCTTTGAAAAGCGCCGCGGGGCCGCACTCCGAGCCCGGCACACGCCTCTCGCCCCAGCTCGCGCCTCGGCACGGCGTCCTGGCTCCTCGCGACGACCCGCGAAAACACCCCTCGCCTCCCTCCTCCGAAGTCTGCGAGCGAACAGCACTCACCTGGGTCCCCGCGTGCGGCGTTGCGCCCGGCTCCTGCGCCATCCTGCGCTCGGCGCCACCGTCCCCCCTACCCCGTCCTAGCCCGCACCCCAGCGCCGGGAGGTTGGCGGGGTAAGGCTGCGTGCGAGCCCCCCGCTGCGGGCAGCCCGGCGCGCGAGGGCCGCCCGGGCCCATGCTCCCCGCCCGCGCAGACTGCTTTCCGGAACCTGGCCTGGCGCTCAATGTCAGAGGCCCCCGCGGCGGCGGCAGGCCGAGCCCACAGGGGCATTAGGCCAACTCCCCCCCGCGCACGCGGAATTCTCTATTATTATTATTAAAGAATCCCCCAGAATGTGTTTACGTTGAACCGTATAAACTTCCTGCCAGGGCCTTTACCATCTGCGAGAAATCGGAACCTGCTCTTGGGAAGCGGGGACACAGGGACTGCGGGGCCAAATAGGCGGGTTTTCAGTGTGTATGCTGGGGGGGGGGGTCAACTGAGTTATGTGTGAGCTCAGATCAGCGTGGCGAGTGTGCACGTGAGTGGGAGTAGGTGCGAGCTGAAGCTCCTGTGGGCCTTCTGTGTGCGCGTGAGTGAGCGCACGAGTGGGCACGCACATGCCTGAGCGCCGTGTGCGCGTGAGTGGGAACGAACGCGTGGGTGTGAGTTTGCACGTCTGAGTCTGCGAAGTTTACCGGGTTTGCATGTGCATCAGTGTATGCGTGTGTGCACGAGTGCACAAGTGAGTGAGCGAGCGTGGCCGCCTGTTCGGGAAGCCCGTGAGATGTCGGTCTCCGCAAGGCCAGACGTTCTCACTCGCTCCCCGAACAGCCTGCGGCGCCGGAGACAAAGCGGCAGCGACCCGCCCTGCGCTTTCGTTTTCCGCCCGCGCTCGGCTCCATCGGCTGCCCGCCCGCTCGCGCCGGGCTGGGCGAGTCCGAAAAGCCCCGGGCGCGGCGCAGTCCTTCCCGGGGCGGGGAGAGTGGGTAGGCGGTCCATCGCGGGAACACACGCCCGCCGGCCGCGGGGACCCGTAGCCGAACCGGCTGCGTCCGCGATGGTCACGACCCGGCGGCCACGGCCGCCACTGCAGTTGCGATTTGCCACCGAGCAGTACGCGTCGGGGAAGGCCCGGGACCCGGGGTGCGTTTCCCTCCGCGTGGGCCGGGCGGGGAAGGCGGGGGGCCTGGCGCAGCTGGGCTGAACCGCGGGCCGAGGGCGCTTTAACACTTGCTCGCCAGGTTGGTGGAGGCGGGGCGGGTTCTGCAGGCGGACGCTGGGAGGCGAAGGTGGGGGCCCTTTAAGCGCCCACCACCGCGGGGGCCGGAGGGGGGCAGGGAGGGGAGAGAACTCCTGGAGGGTCTTACGCTGGCCCGCGAGACGCCGCCGAGAGACAAGGCAGAGAGGGCGGCCTCGGCTGGAGTCGTGGAGCCGAGCGCCGCGGGTGGTGGGGACCGAGCGCTGCTCCCCGCGGGGGCGCACGGCCACCGGCCCGAGAGGTGGTGCCTCCCCCGCAAAACCGGTGGGGGGGCTTCCTAGCGGCCTCCGCCCAGGCTGCAGAGAGCCTGCTCTCAGCCTCTGCTCGGCTCCTTCCCTTGTGGGAGGGCGAGAGGGAAAGAGGGAGGAGAGTAGGTGGGGGGAGGAGGCAGCTGGAGAGAGAGGGGGCTCTGAGCCAACCGCCCGCGGATCCATCAGCTCCTCGGGGAGGACGAGCGAGCGAGCGGGCGAGCGAGCGAGCGGGCGGGGGAGGGCGCGCCGAGGCTCGCTCGGGAGAAGTGGCCGCCGATGACGGCAGAGGTGCAGCCAGCCCCGCGCGCGCAGCCCCCTCCCCCTTGCCCTCCTCCCCCTCCCCCTCCTCTTCCTCCTCCTCCTCCTCCTCCTCCCGGCTCGTCGGCGGCGCAGAGCAGCAGCGGCAGCGGCGGCGGCGGCAGCAGCCACCCGATGTCTTCGGCGCCCGAGAAGCAGCAGCCACCGCACGGCGGCGGCGGGGGAGGCGGCGCGGCCATGGACCCCGCGTCGTCCGGCCCGTCCAAGGCCAAGAAGACCAACGCCGGCATCCGGCGCCCCGAGAAGCCGCCCTACTCGTACATCGCGCTCATCGTCATGGCCATCCAGAGCTCGCCCACCAAGCGCCTGACACTCAGCGAGATCTACCAGTTCCTGCAGAGCCGCTTCCCCTTCTTCCGCGGCTCCTACCAGGGCTGGAAGAACTCGGTGCGCCACAACCTCTCGCTCAATGAGTGCTTCATCAAGCTGCCCAAGGGCCTCGGGCGGCCGGGCAAGGGCCACTACTGGACCATCGACCCGGCCAGTGAGTTCATGTTCGAGGAGGGCTCCTTTCGGCGGCGGCCGCGCGGCTTCCGAAGGAAATGCCAGGCGCTCAAGCCCATGTACAGCATGATGAACGGGCTCGGCTTCAACCACCTCCCGGACACCTACAGCTTCCAGGGCTCCGCCGGCGGCCTCTCGTGCCCGCCCAACAGCCTGGCGCTGGAGGGAGGTCTGGGCATGATGAACGGCCACTTGCCGGGCAACGTGGACGGCATGGCTTTGCCCAGCCACTCGGTGCCCCACCTGCCCGCCAACGGTGGCCACTCGTACATGGGCAGCTGCGGCGCCGCGGCGGCCGGCGAGTACCCGCACCACGACAGCTCGGTGCCTGCTTCCCCACTGCTGCCCGCGGCCGCCGGTGGGGTCATGGAGCCCCACGCCGTCTACTCAGGCGCGGCGGCCGCGTGGCCGCCCTCCGCCTCCGCGGCGCTCAACAGCAGCGCCTCCTACATCAAGCAGCAGCCCCTGTCCCCCTGCAACCCCGCGGCCAACCCCCTGTCCGGCAGCCTCTCCGCGCACTCCCTGGACCAGCCGTATCTGCAGCAGACCAGTCACAACACCCCCGCTGAGCTGCCAGGTGAGTGGGGAGGCCGGGCCGTGCCAGCCCCGAGGGGAGCCCATCTGAGTGCACTGCAGACCCAGCCCCCAGAAGCTGCCGCCCGCCCTGGGCCACAGCCTGCGGCCGCTTCTGCGCGCCGCCAAGCCCCCCAGGGTGTCTCTCAGCCCCACCTCCCCCCATTTGAGGCGCGAGTGCAGCCTGGAGCCCCCAGTATAGACTAAGATGTCGTTTTCTCTCCTTTTCTGTTTCAACTCCCAGCTGCTGAGGTGCAGCCCCAGCCTGGCCAGGTAGGCCCCATCCTCACCAAAAAGACTTATTAGACTCCAATATTCTAAGTCCCCTCAGGTCCCTTAGCCCCCTCACACCTCAGCAAGTTCCCAGGATGGAGCCAGGCCCAGCCCCAGACGGCTGGCTCACCCTCCCCACTCGCCCCAGAAAAGCTGCGGGAGAGCCGCCTCTGCTCTGAGCCGGGCAGGACGGAAGAGTTAGGCCCAAAGCCGGCCGGGCTGCACGCCTGCTCAGAGGCTCAGAGCCCGGCCTTTCAGGAATCAGGCCTGGGCCACGCGAACATTGAGTCGGGGCATTTTGTGGTGACAGAGGCAGAGAGGGGACCCGATCGAGGGTCAGAGTTGCAGGCCCCCCACACAGCCTGTTTCTCAGGAGCCAGGTTTTCAGGTCTCCAGGTACCGCCCCACCCCCAGTCCTCCGAGAAGGAAGGGGCACAGCAATCTTCCCCTCTGAACCCTCCATCTCGGCACCCACTAGCAGCCTTCTGGGCCTGGTTCTGAGAAGAGCTTGGAGTGATCCAAGCAGGGGCCTGCCAGGAGTCAGCTGTCAGCAGCCTGTGGGGGGGAGGAGCCGGGCCTGCCTGGAGGCTGGAGGGGCCTCTGCGCCGGGTTGCCCAGCTTGGGCGGCTTCAAACTCCAGGCGGGCTCCAGCTGTCCCAGAGGCTCGGTTCTCAAAGGGCCCTTCATCTGAGAAGCCACCCTTGGCCCCCGTGTTGGCCCCTGCCGGCCTGGCTGGCTGCTCTGGGGCCACCGCAGCCTTTGGGGTTGGAAGGTGGCTGCCCAGCACCAGGCACAGGCCCCAGGCTGCCCTGGAAGTGGAGGCCGCTGGACCTTCTCTGTTGGCGCATCTCGGCCCCTCTCACCACTTCCCCGTCAGCCTCTGGAAGGCCCCGGCCCAGGCTCGGTGTCCAAGGTGGGAGAGGCCCAGCCAGCAGGCGCTCAGGGGAGCAGGGATCCTTGCCAGTGTCTGGGGATCTTCCCTTTGGGCGCCGGCCCCACGGAGACCGGGAACTCAGACATGGGGAGGCGCTGTGGAGGGGAGGCCTCCAGCCCTGCGCCCGAGCCGGGCAAGCCTGCCCCGTGCACCCCTCGGGCAAAGGTGCTTCTCCACCTGGAACTCTGGCCTCCGGAGGCTAACCCTTTAACGTCCCCTCTCCTGTCGCCCTGCCCTGCAGGCATCCCGCGGTACCACTCGCAGTCGCCCAGCATGTGTGACCGAAAGGAGTTCGTCTTCTCTTTCAACACAATGGCATCCTCGTCCATGCACTCAGCCGGCGGTGGCTCTTACTACCACCAGCAGGTCACCTACCAAGACATCAAGCCGTGCGTGATGTGAGGCCACAGCCCCCGGGGCCCTCCGGGCAGGGGCTGGCCGGGCACTGGGACTTCGGAACCCATCGCCAGAAACTGCTTTATTTTCGAGGTATAACCGTCGGCAGAAGAAAAGGGTTTGACCCCTCCCCGACCGGATTATTCGGGAAAGGAATCCCCGAGGCAACGACGGAGCCCCGCTGTCGGCACCTCCCCGCCACCCGCTCAACAGTTTCTTTAAAATGGTGGTGGTGGGTCCTGATCTGACTGCAGCTGTTGAAAAATAAATACCTATTTTTGATCCTATTGAAACCGGCTGAGAAGGTGCTGTGTTGGGGAAAAACCCTCAACATCTAAACAAGCTTTCTGCTGAGGTCTCCCCCTCTTCCCCTCCAATGGCCAAAGTCGGGGGAAGGAGAAAGGCCAACGTGTGAGACCGTCATCATCAAATACTTTTATTTTTTGGTTGAGTATTTATCTTTTTATTTTTAATTTTTTTTGAAAGAATGTCTTGGAATGCGCGTCTCCTTTCAGAGCCATCTTTTGCAGGGAAGGGGGGGGGCAAGAAATCGCCTTCTCCCTCCCCACCTCAGAAGTCCTCCATCAACCACAGGTGGATCCTTGTGCGAATAACTTGCATTTCTGAAGCCACTGCTCGTCTTAGGAAAGAAACCAGAAGGAGCCCAGAAGCGGCGGCTCTCGGGCCTCTGCGGCCGTCCCCCTCCGCCTTCCTCTCCATCCTTCTCTTCAGTGTTTCTGGTTTGGTTTCTAACTTTATTTTGACTTTTTTGGTCGGTGTTTTTCTCCCGAGACCTGGCTGTCTCCTGATCTCTACTGTAAACCTTCTGGTGGGAGAGTGAGGAAAACACGGCGCCGCGGGGACCGGGAAGGCCCGCTGAGCGCTCGGATTCAGGATTGCGGTGACGCAGAAAGGTTAAGGCACTTTTAAAAAAAACGATAGCAAGGCTCATCCTGTTATTTATTCTACTTTCTTTCCCTAATAATCGAAACACCGCATAGGCTCCTCCGTTTATCAGTATTAATGGTGTAACTTTGTTGGCAATATTTGCCGCGTAGATTTTTTTTTTTTTAGGTATCCATTGTAAATTTGAAACTAAGTCCGATCTGTGTAAAGACAAATTTCCATATGTTTTATATAAATAAATAAATATATATATATATAAAATGAAGGCCCCCCCTTTTTTTTAGTATTTTGGCTGCTGGGGTGCAGCGTTTGTGACACGTATTTTAAATTTCCTTCTGCACTGTATAAAAATGACGATTTGAGGATGTTTTTGCCTTTTGTGTATTTTTTCCTAAAAAAGAACAAAAATAAAAATGTATGACATTTGTACATGGCCTTTAATATTGTATCAACTAGAAATAAAATCGCATGAGTATTTTATTGGGATTGGAGAATATCTTCCAAATACAGACAGAAACGAGCCCGGGATCTCCAGCCTTTTTTTTTTTTTTTAAATTTAAAGTATGGATGATTCTTAATCCTTTTTTCTTCTTTTTTCTTTTTTGACTAATCCTTCTCTTTTCACTCTTCATTTCACACTGAAGTGAAATCTGGACGAGGGTAACTCTTTTTCTTGGCTTCTGTTTTTTAAGAAGAGCCCTCTGCCCCTCTAAATGTCGTTTCTTGTTTTAAAGAAATAAGCAAACGTTTAAAGAAAAACTATAGTTGTCCCTCCCCCAGGGAAAAAACATATACATACATATATATATATATATATATATATATATGTATATACATAAAATATTTTACACTTTTGTTTTGGCCACTCCAAGACCAATGAGAACTGTACTTTGAGTTTCAGACTTTACTGTTCCCATATTCTAGCTGTTATAAATCATGGAACACCTTTTAAGGTTTTTTTTTTTTTGGTAGGATTTTTTTTTTTTTTTTTTTTTGTGCCCTGCACTTGGTTTTCCCCAATGGAGAAGCGAGTAAAATTGGAGCAGGAAAAAGGCTGTTGGTGGGAGAGCAAGGTGATAGACATGTTTCCAATCTGCTTCCATTTCCCCCTAAATCATTAGGGGAAAAAATCCATTTGAAAAAGTCTGTCTCCCCTACTGACCCTCTTTCTATTCCAATTCCCAGCTACCTAGGAAAACAAACACAATAAAGTCACATTGTCGGCGCAGCCGTTCGAGACCCACCGCAGTTTCTCCGCATCGTGGGGTCGTGAGCCTCTGAACCTGCTTCTTCTCAAATTTGACATTCTGGACGTGAGGGCAATTTCTCCGGTG
Source organism: Phocoena sinus (assembly GCF_008692025.1). Taxonomy (NCBI): domain Eukaryota; kingdom Metazoa; phylum Chordata; class Mammalia; order Artiodactyla; family Phocoenidae; genus Phocoena; species Phocoena sinus. The sequence continues at coordinate 56,745,620 of NC_045781.1, forward strand.
CTCTGTTACATCAAAATTATCAATAAACTCGCCCAGGCAATTAATGCCCCAAACTAACAGCTGTCTATAAAACCGAGATAAAGGGCACAGGAAAAAGCCGGCGACTCCGTCCCTCGGGGTCTTGGGCGGCCGAAGCGGCGGGCCCGGGTCTCCCGGGCAGCGGGCGGGGAGCAGCTTCATGGAGGGCGGAGGAGGCCACCTCTCCGCACCCCGTGCCTCCCGTTGGTGCCCAGAACGGGGCCAGAGAAAAGCCCCCAGGCCTCCAGTGCAGGAACGTCGTGCTAGGGCTCCAGACAATCTTGGCAGGGAGGCAGGCAGGCTGGAGTGGGGCCCCCTGCTTCCTCCATCGGAGCCTGCGCCCCAATTAGGATGGAGGCTCCGGGGAAGTGGGGCTGATTAGGAGAAACCCAATGCCAGCCCAGTCGGCGCGCTCCCTGTCTTCTCGGGCAGCGTCTCCAGCCCCCGCACCCACTCCCTTGGCCCCTTGGTGCGCCCTGGTAGCACGTGGCTTTGGCGCCGCCGGACCAGAGTGGGGGATGGGCGGCGGCGGCGAACCCCGGTCTCCTGTTCCTCTCCCCCGGAGCGCCTTCCTTTCAGCAAGATCTCCCGGCGTGCTCACGTCCGGGCCAGGCCAGGTGGGAGGCACCCAGAGGGGCCCGTGCAGGAAAACCAGCCCAGGGATCAGGGATGGGCCTGGCCTGCCTGGGGCCTGACCCGGAGCCTGGGGATGAGAGCAAAGTCCAGCCTTCCCCGCGGGAAGCGTGTGGCTCCAGGCACACCCGAAAGGGCCAGATTCTACAGGCATAATTGCCTCCACGCCCAGGACCAAGATTTCACGAAGCCGCCCGCCCGCTGCCCCCGCACAAGACCACATTCACTCGAGTCTTCCCCAAGGCCCGTTTCGGCCTGGCTCACACAGGGACCACGGGGATGAAGCTCCCACCACCGGTGCCAACACAAAAGCGTGCACGGCATGGGCAAGTTACCAGCTTAAAATGCAAAGGCGCTTCTGAGTCCGGTGCAAAATCACACGCCCTGGGTGCATAAAGGGGTATCATTCTAGCTTAGGGACATTTTCGAGAGAATTAATTCAAAAGTTCTGCACACGTCTTTAGGGGGTTTGTCCTGGAACAACGCAGTCAAAATACCCCAAGGGTATGAATACTCCCCAAAACAACAGGCCAGGAGGTGGGGCAGCGGCCAGGATGTTCCCGATAGGGCTTCTGTTCGTGGATTACACCTCCCGTGGCAGTTCTCTGCGCAGGGCCCACGGCTGGGACACAGCTGAACCTCGGCTGCAGGCCATCGCAGCCCCAAGCGGCAGCAGCAGCAGCAGCGGCGCCTTGGCGCGGTGTCCCGGCTCCCCAGCCCCTGGCAGACGAGAGCTGCAGGCCTGGCGACCAGTCGGCACTCAGGGCGCGTGCTTCCGAAGGGAAAGTGCCTTCCTGGTCCTGCCGTTTCCTTTGCCCTTTGGGGCTGGAGGGCTAGGGACAGGGAGGGGAGTGGGGGGGTACTGAAGGCCTGGCTCCCCGCCTGCAGCTCTCCTGGAAGCAGTGCAAAGATGGAGCTAGAGTCCCAGCTCCAGCACCACTTGACCTGGGTGAGACATGTTACCTCGGAGCCTCGGTTCTCCTCACCTCAGTGGTCAGCGAGGTGACACCTGCCAGGAGCAAGCGGACAGCCTAGCTCCAGGATGCCCAGCCAGGAATGGCTATGAGGTGCGCATTTCTTATCCTCCTCCCCTGGAGTGTGGGATGGGTGTCAAACGAGTTGCAAGAACCCATATTCTACAAGGCCTCCTGCTCAGGGACTCGGGCAAACCAGCTTGGGAACCACTGGACGCCCCATCTTCCAGTATGACGCACCTGGACTTTCCCTCCGTTCCCAGGGAGAAGGAAGACGTCCCACTGGGCTCCAAAGATGGGATTCTAACGTGGGGCTGAGTCAGGAGTTCGGTTCCGATGTGGACCCTCCCCAGGATCTCCGAACCCTGCGCTCAAGGGCTTCACTTCTGAGGGTGGTTCAGAGCGCGGCCCAGGAACTGCCCTCATCAGAAATACTAGGGGTGTCTGCTCACAGATGGGGGCAGGGGCAGGTGCTGAGAGTCACTGGGTTAGAATCTCTGGAGGTGGGACCCGGGAATCCACAGGCTCACAGACGTCCAGGTGGTCCTGCTGGGCGCTAAGTTTAGAGTCTCTCGTCCAGCATTCTCTGGGCTCCTGAGAAAACCCCGGTGAAGGAGTCTCATTGTGGCCTCTGCTGCCCCCTCCCGCCCAGTGGCCCAGCCAGCTCGTGGCCCTAAGCAGCAGCTGATGGGGGGGCACTTGGCGCCCAGGCGAGCAGACACGGGGCTCGGGTTTGTGCAGGAGGCGCCTTGCGCTGGCCACGCGGCCGTCCTCTCTCCACACCACCTCTGTCCACCTTCTCGGCAGCCCTCTCAGGCAGGTCCTACAACTTACTGCCCTCGACTCCAGATTCAGAAATGAGCTCAGAGAGGTTAGGGGACTTCATCAAGACACTGCTGGTAAGAGGTGGAATTTGGACTCAGACCCAGGACTTTCTGACCACAGAGCCCATGTCCCTAACCACTGTGCCCCATGGCTCCTGGACACCCATTTTCCTCCAGCCATGAGGCCTAGTGATAAAAGAGGGAAGCTGAAGTGTGGTCTGTGACCCAGCCTCTGCCAGCCTCCTGCCTCCGCCGGGGAGATGGCAATGGTCAGGGGCAGCACAAGGGACTGGGGTCCCTCTGATCCCCCCTGCCTGCATCTGGATGCGGGGGGGAGGCCCTCCTAGCAGCCCCAGCTCAGACCCCTGACTTTCACCTCCTCTCTGGGACAGTGGACCTGGTTTTCGTAGGTTCCCACCACCGGCCTCCATGAGAGATCCCTTCACTTCCTTGGGCCCCTCAGTCCAACGGAGAAAAACTCAAACAAAAGATGAAACTCAAGGAAGAGAGGCCAGCTGGGGCAGCGTATGTGGCTGCGCCCTCCTGCTCTGCCTCTGGAATCTTCTGGGTACCAAGAGCTCAGAGTTCCGGGCTGCTTTGAGGAGGGAGGCCCTTGTTTAGCATCTCCCGCTGGCACGCCACGCCCACTCACGATGGCGCACTGACTTATTGTGGGACCGAGACAAATCATGGGCCCTTAACAACCGTATTGATCTCTGTGCTCTGGGGATAGGCAGGGGAAGAGGGACAACTGACTCTGCAAGTGTAAAATACCATTGGCACGAAACACAGGACATCTGGCACAGATTCACTCATTCGGGGACACTGAGTACCCACTGCCCTCTGCCATCGGGTCAGACAAGACTCAGCGGCTGACACACCCCTGCTGACACGGGTCAACAGACCAGCGCACTGTCTCCAGCACCAGGATACCTGGGGCCGGTCGTGTCAACACCCTAAAGAGGCAACGTCACCAAGGCCAAGGCAGCCCAAGCCCCCAGCGGAGGCAGAAAGCTGGTGCTGTTCAAGACCCCCGTGTGGGCATGGTCACCAAGGTCCCCTCCAACTCCTACAGCACGGGCTGCCTGAGGACGCCGACAAGGGCGAGCCTGTCCAGAGTGGACAGAGGTGCTGGGGCCGGTGTAGACCGTGCCCTGCGGCTGATTTCCTGCAGTTCACTGTGTCAGTGGGGTGGCAGCCCAGCGAGAAACGCTGCAACTGGACAGCGGTCTGAGGAGTAATGGTGGTGGTAAGCCTCCCCAGGCTATGTCATTAAAACCACAGCAACACACCAGGGACGAGGCACGGGCTCCGTGAACCCTGCTGTGTCAGGGTTCACGACCACGGGGCATGCCGGGCCCTCAGATGTCCCCTGGAAAAGGAGACAACGTTTCTGTATTTGGAAATTTCCACCAAAGCAAGCCCCATAGTTCAGCACACCGTGTTTCTGGGTTCTGCTGTAACACCTTTGCGTGGTCACAGCTTGGGGTGAAGCAGGGAGGGCTGGGCCATCTCTGTCCAAATGGTCAGAAGCCTTCCCTGGGCAGAGAGCTCGGGGCAGGGGACCCTCCCCGGGAGAGGAGGCAGCCTGGCACCTGAAGGGTCCCAGGGATTCCGCCCCTGGCTGTTTCTGAGGGGGCAGCGCCACCTGCTGTCCACCTCGCCGTTTTTGTTGGGATAACAGCAGGGACCCACTGAGGAAAATTGATTTCACCTGAACGTGGACAGAAGCTGTGCACAGATGAACCTGATTCTGATGTTTCAGGGTCTCTGACCTTTGCTAAGGTGCAGCTGGTGTTTTTTGGGAGACAGCTAAACTAAATGAATTTAGTCTTTTCCTAATTACACAAATGATAGGGCTTATTTAAAATAAACTGTAGAAAGGTGAAAGGAAGAAAGCAAACATGGCTTCAAACCCACCCCCTCGAGACAGCGTGTCGGCTCCAGGAGACGTCTCCCTGCCCTGCCCTGCCCTGCCCACACGGAGACCTGCCGACCCTGGAAGAGCAGGCAATGAACCCAGGATTGAGACCCTGGGAGTCAGAGAGCCCGAGTCTGAGTCCCAACTCCACTGCTTCCCAACTGTGAGCTCGGGCCGGTGCCTCCCCACTATGCCTCAGCTTCCCCATCTTTAAAATGGGGGTGATGGTAGGAGAACTCCTCTCAAAGGATTAAGTGATTAGAAAATCTATGAAGGGCTTACAGGTGAAGAAACCGAGAGGGCAAGCACTCCACCTGAGGTTGCACAGCAAGGGCCCGTCGGAGCTGGATTCACCGCCAACCCTGGAGGGTGTGGCTTCAACACCATTTGCCTCCACCACTAAATCAATTGTCTCTGGTGTCCCCACGGGCCACCCTGGCTCCCCGCTCCCTCGGAGGTCGGCTGGTAGTCAAGAGATGATGACGGGCAGGCTTCTCCCTTGATGGTGGGGAGAGGCCCTGGGACTGAAGGCCAGCTCCGCTGTGTGACCTGAACAAGTCAGATAACCTCCGGGAGCCACATCTTCCTCACCTAGAAAATGGGAACGTAACAACACCTGCTTCATGGGATTCTTCTAAGGGTTAAGTGAGTTAATCCAGCCTCCGAGGCAGGCAGGCATGTTTAGTTTGCTCACAACTCAGCACTTCAGGGTCTGAGTTTATTGCTTCCAAAACATCCGAAGTGCAAAATGTCCACATTACGTGGTCACATGTCAGCTCCCATTATAACTTTTGTGATTTATGGACGTCGGAAATAAAGAATTCCATTCACAAGAAGAAATCCTGCCCCACTGGAGGAACAGGAGTGTGGGTTCCGCTATTCAGAAGTCTCTGCTTGTTTGAAAGATCGCCCAGGCAGCCTCCAGTGAAAACCTAGGATGATGACAAGGCCTGGCAAAGCAAGTGGGACTCACAGGGCAGGGCGTGGTAGGGGACAAGAGGGGCTCTGCCACGCACCGGGGAACAAGCCATCTCAACTCGGTGCCTCAGCTAGCTGCCTCGTCTACACGTGCAATAAGATACGGGGCTATTTCAGGCAACAGAGGGAAAGCTGGCCTGGTGACCCTCAGACCGAGGGCCTCCAACAGGGGCAGCTACCTAGTGACGTGCAGATCAGAATTGAAGGCAGCAGGACACACGCAACGGAGAGTGGACAAAACCCACCGCCCGCTGCCTGGAGACTCTCCCGCAGGCTCCTGAACTGAGCAGCCCCAGCCCCAGGGTGTCTCCGCCACTAGCATGTGTGCACCTGGGGGTATCACCCCACCCTGCACCTCTCCTCTAGAAAATGACCCGGTTGTGTGTGCCTCTTTCTACCTTAGGTGGCAAGGTGAAGGTGACCCACAGTGAAAGAAGACAGATAACTCTGGCCTAGTCTGCAATCAGCTACAATCCGACTCCTGGCTTCACTACCACAGCTGGGGGACTGTGGGCCAGTTACCCGTCTGTTACCCGCTTCCCTCAGAAGCGACTGTGAGGGTCAGGTGCAATCACACGCTCGCGCATCTCTATAATTTGTATTTCTAAACTGTATCTCCAGTAGTGTGTATTTATAAGTGCATCACGTAAATTCACAGAGTAACGTTGTTATACGTGAAATTATGCAACTATCAATGAAGAACAAATCACCCTCTACACTTAGAGCGGCAGAAAGCATTCGTTTCACTCCTGACTGAGACCTGGGCGGGGCTCAGCGGAAACGGCCCTTGTCTGCTCCAGGAGACATCAGCCGAGACGGCTCACCTGGGGTTGGGGACCGACTTTCAAGATGGCACACCCACGAGGACGGTGAGGTGGTGGTACGCACTCCTCTGCTAGGCCCCGGCCCAGGCAACTCGGGCTTCCTCACAGCGTGGGGACCAGGCTCTGAGGACAAGCGTCCTGAGAAGATGAGGGGAAAACCGCCAGGTCCTCAGCCTCCGCATGCCAGCCAGCAGTGTTCACCCAGCTGCCCAGGGCCCAGATCCACGGGGATCGGCACAGACCCCTTCGCTCAGTGGGGCTGTTGAATAACCTTGGGCTAACACTTCACAACTTCCACAGCATTTTAAACAGCTCAATAAATTTGAGCCATTACCATCAGGAGTGAAGACAGAAGCCAACCCAGCTGAGCTCGGCACCCCACCCTCAGCTGCAGAACAGTTGGGGGCTCAGGCGGGCGGCGCCCGTCAAAGAATACTGCGGGAGGTGACTGTAAATTCACCTACACACGAATCTCTTCTTCCTGCTTTTATGTATGGAGTTTTGTGTCAGATTTATCTTGAAGACAGACTTCCCCAGGATAGCCGTGCCCCACCCCACCCCACCCCCTAAAAAAACCCATTTTGAAAATGACTATAGAGTCCACAGTATCTACTGTATTTGGAACATTGGTTGGGTTAGATCCAGATACAGGGGAAGTGAGGTTAGCAATACCCATTCAGCTCTCTCTGCTGAGTGCAGGGGGTGTGAGAAGCAGAACTGAAGTTTTGGAAGAGTCCTCTGCAAGCCAGGTGCTTCCTGGGAGCCTGTGGGGGGAGGCAGGTGGTAAGAGGCGGCAATGCTCCCCAGGAAAACAAGAGGTGAAGGGAAGGATCCTCAGTTTTGCTCCTTTGGCAAAAAGGCAGAAAGCGTCACCTCATAACGATCATCTGGCCCCAGTTCCTTAAAATCCAGCACAAAGCTTTCTCAGGCTTGGCCAGTAAGGGTGCTGGGATGGATTGCTGATGTCTGCTGTGGGTGTGGGTGTGGATGGAGAGCTGGATTTGCCCCATGTTTACCATCCCTGGACCCGATTACTGTTTCTTTTTAAATGTTGCTCTCATCTGACATTTTATCTCCTCTCCAGTATCTCTTCACCAAACATAAACTCTTTTGTGGTTTTAGCTACACGGGCTCTCTTTTCTTGGGTAGTTTTATTCTCAGCCTTTTCTATCTGCAGTCTTGGGCCATCGTGTTTCTTTCTCCTCGTGCGGCATCTGGGGGAGGTCTGTGTGCGTCGCTGGATGGGAACCAGGAAGGCCAAATGATGGCCGAAGGACAATGGGAGGGCAGACCTACACAACCCCTCCCCTGAGAGTCTAGGAGGGCTGGCTCCCACACGCCCTGGCCGCTTAGGGGCTGCTGGCTGGGTTGGGGAGGGTGGGGTGTGAACAGCGTTATCCCTGCTCCTCTGCTGGTAGAGGAAGTACAGTCAACCCTTGGTATCTGTGGGGGACTGTTTCCAGGAGCCTCCGTAGATACCCAAATCCACCGATGCTCAAGTCCCTTATAGCCAATTGTGTAATACAGTCGGCCCTCCATATCCATGGGTTCCACATCCAGGACTCAATAATTGCAGTTGGGTGAACCCACGGTTGGTGCAGAACCCGCAGGTGTTGAGGGCCAACCGTAATGTAGAGAAGCCGGCAGGGCTCCTGGGGCAGAGGCCAGGGTCCAAGTACCCGCTGTACCTCTGCCGGGGTCTGGAGCCCCGAACAAGCCCGTTGCGCTTTCTGAGAGCAGCTGTTTCCACTTGTAACAGTCACCCAGTCCAGAGGCCGATTTTAGAAGTAGGAGACACACGTTGTAAAGCTTATTTATCTTAACATTCCCCCAAACGACTTAAGTAATACTAAATAAAATCATTTATGCATAGTGACAAATTTTAGACAAGAACACATAGAAATTTCGATGCTTAAAGACACCGGTTAATGCCGTCGCTTGGAGAAGCATCCCGCAGACAGCTCATCCTGGAGGGCTCATTTGGATTCCATACCCACCAAAACCTGACATTCCAGGAGAGGACCAGGAATAAGTTCTTCCTTAAATTCAGGGCCCTGCCCACCCTTTCCTAACCCAACATTAGAAAACATTCTTTTATTATTTCCAAATTCCTTCACTTTTATGTTTAGATATTTAATGAGCCTGGAATTTAGTTTTACGTGTGGTACGACTTAGAAGTAAATCCAAGCTGCTTTATTCACCCTTCAAAACAGCAGATCTAGAGGAGGTCCTGTCGCTATGCCCACTCACAGTTGAGCTCGTGGACGTTCAGACAGGAGGTACCAGGCGGCAGCGACACTGATGCTCTCGGCCGAGCCTGCGTGATGCTGAAGCTCAGGCTGTTGATCCTAGCTATGTGTTAAAACTGCACAGAGGGAAGACTGGAAGTAAATAAGGGGCAGTGTCAAGGCTGCTTAAGTGGTGGAGTGAGGGGTGACACTCTTTGTACTTCTGATATCCCCAAATTTCCAGAATGGGTTAAGTTTACTTTTATAAACAGAAAAAAATCTAAGTGACGGTGAGCAGTGAGCCTTAAAAGAAACAGAACGTTACAAGCGTTCAGGCCTTAGAAACAAACATGCTCAACCCTCTCTTTGTAAAGATGAGGACGCTAATGCCCGGAGCGGCTCTGTGACTTGCCGACAACATAGGAACCGTCAGCAGACACGGTGAAGCCCCAGGGCCAGCGCTCGCCGTGCAGAGTCGAGGGTGGCAGGAGTCTCCTCGCATCTGCAAGCAAAACTGCAGCGCCACTCAGGAAAACACAAGGTGCGACCCACGAATCGTGACCAATCCACTTAAAAGGGGTTCATACAGTCTCAGCAACTTGCCAAGCGCTCCGTTTCCATTATTTTCTAATATGCGAATCATACAATTATGATGCTGACAGATACTCAAGAACTTTGAGAACAAAAAGCAGGGTCCCTGAGGGCCCCTCCTGGCGGCGCTGAGAACTACGGCTCTGGGGCTGCCCGAGGCGAATGGAGGGGAGGCGCGCAGGTGACACATCTGGAGGGCTTATATTTCAGGCCCTTGGTCCTAGTTTCCCTCATACAAACCTACTGTCCACAAATATAAAAAAAATGATGAATGCATTCAGATGATCTGTATATCAATACACCTGGATTATTCCGGCTGAAAGTGACAGAAAACCCAGCACTCTGGCTCAACCCGGAGGGATCATCCCTGATGCGCACAACGCAACAGTCTAAGGTGCTGGCGCCAGACTCACCAGACACCGGACCCCAGGGCTGAGGCCCGGACCCAGCCCCACCTTGGCTCCGACGGAGCCCTTCACATTTGTGTTTCTCCTGAGTTGCTGTGTATCAGCAGGCGGTTCTCACGGCTGGGGCTGGGGCACAGAGGGGAGTAAAGGCAGGGACAGACTCACTTCCTGCCCTCCTGTAGCACTACTCCAACGGCAGCAAGCCAACGACAGAAACATCAACCAACACTGAACAACAACATGCCAAAGACAGGAGGCATTCTGGGAAAAACGGGGAACCAACCGGAACGGAGCAAGGAGTTCCGATATCAGGTCGCTACTCTGGACTGGGCGGTCAGTCAGCCTGGGATGGTCAAGCTGAACCCAAGTGACAAAACGAAACCAGCCAAGGGACAGGGGCTGGGCAGAGAAAGAGTGAGCCCAGAGGTCCTACGGCCTGGACTGCCCTGCGTTAAGATATTCTACCCCCTGGTTTTGCGCATGTCAACGTGGAGTCTGCATTTAACCGAGCAAATCTAAGGATCAATTCTCTTTCCAAAGTCTCCACCGCATTTTCACTGTAAAACCAACGAGAAAACGCCTTTTCAAAGGGAGACTGAGAGCCTTGAGAACCGTATCTTCAAAGTGCAGGCAAGGCCTGCCCCTTGAGGCATGATAATGGGTTTAAAACATGCTCAGTAAGACCCTCTGGTGGAAAAATAAAAATGTCCCGTGCAGATACATTTGAAAAAAAAAATGAAATCTCCACCTAAATGCTTATCTTGACTTTTCACCCAGGATCACTGCAAAAGCACTTCCGTTTAGAAAGCACAGTTCAGCCAAAATCCCGCTTGATTTTCAGGAACAGAGAAATGGAGGGAAAGAAAACATACGGAAAACATAACGACAGTGGACAAATGAGTGTGTGAGCATCTGTCTGGCCTCGTCTGTGACGTAGGCTGGGACAACTCATTGACAGCCAGGATTTCCTAGACACAGAGCTCCCTGCTGTTCGGGGGCAGCTGGCCGAGAGCAGAGGGTGTTCACCCCGGGGGAGAAGCCTGGCTGGAAAGGTAAGGAGGGGACAGAGGTGAGACCACACAGCCGAGGGTCCACGTCAGATTGGCCTCCATCTCCGACACCAGGACTGGGGTGTGAGAAGCAGTCTCTACCCAGGGGACTGAACCACCTGGCTTCTGCGAGCTGAGCGCATCTTTTCCCTTCTAGCAGTGCCAGGCCGAGGAGCCAGGAACACAAGGATGTCTTCCGGTTCTGAGCCGCCATGCCTCTGCAGCTGGTCCTCTGTCCACCTTCTCTTAATCCCCCACACCTCTCAAGTTCAAAACACAGACTCCCCTAAATTGCAGTCAGCATTTACTCCAACTTGTTTATTGCCCACTCAGGCCCCTAAACCAAGACACCAGCAGGGCTGAGACACCCAGCAGGCTGAAGGACCAGGAGAAGCAAAGCCCGAGCACGGGCCGTTCTGCCTTCAGAGGACGGGAAGCCCATTACGGCTGACGTCCCTGCTCCTCAGGAGACACCAGGCAGCAGCTGAAGCTCTGCCTGCCCGGAGAGGACTGAACTCAAAGCAGCTCGTGCAGCAAAGCTCCACCACATCCCGCCGTGCCGGGCTCTGAAGCTCGCCGGGGGCTGGAGCGGGATGTTGTCACGGGTCGGGGTGCGGCTCTCCAGCGCGGCCGCCCGCCAGGCCACTGGCCCCCTGATGCCTGGCCAGCGCCACCCTCGCTGTGTTGGCGCCCAGACAGAAGCCCTGCAAGCGGGAGATGGCCTGCCAGGCCTCGGCCGGGTCCCGGTAGTGGAGGAAGGCCCCGCGCTGCGGCCCCTGCCAAGTGAGCCGTGAGGGCGCCGCGCCCCGTGCGCTGAGGGCTCGCTTCAGCTCACTCACCCGGGCGTCCCGGGGGAGGTTCCCAACGTAAACAGTGCTGGAAGGCACATCGTCCCCCTGCAAGGAGCCCGATTCCAGCAAGGGCAGCTCCCGCGGGCTCCTGACGGTGCTCAGGGCGGCCCGGGCACCCGGCGGGCTCTGGCGTTTGTCCCGAAGGGTGACGTCCTTCCCGGCCTGCTCCTCTCGGCAGTGCAGGCTTCTGAGGACTGGCATTTTCCCCATCATCTCACAGCTGATCTGAAAAAGCAAGGCCGTTCCAGCTGTTCTTGAGGTGTCCGAAAGGGACCATGACTTGGTGACAAGGGAGGAGAAAGCAGTCACTCAGGGGCCTCTGCCCCATATGCTCGTGGAAGCCTCCGTCCACGCAGGCCAGCCATCTCCACCTGCCACTCTGCGTCCGCCAGACAGGCCGTGGCCGCTGCAGGAACCGGACGGCTTTTCTCCGTCTTCCTGGGGGCCCAGAGGGCAGCCAACCACGGCTTCCTGCGCAGAAGGCGAAGAGCTAGGGGCTTCCCCGGCGGCCCAGTGGTTGGGACTTGGCCTTCCAAGGCAGGGGGTGTGGATGTGACATGCCTCACCGCCAAAAAACCAAAACATAAAAGAGAAGCAATACTGCAACAAATGCAATGAAGACTTTAAGTTCACATCAAAAAAAACGTCTTAAAGGAAAAAGAAGGGGAGGAGCTAAGATCACTGGTATGAGGGTTACAGGGTCACAGATGGCAACCGCCCTGGGGACCCCAGGATAATGGGGTGGTTTCTGCTTCCACACCCGTCTCCTCCCCAACCTACGCCTTTGGGTGGGATGAGGTCTTTAATGGGGCCGTGGGGATCTCCTTCTCAGCCCCCCCCCCACCCCCCACCTCGCACCCCTTAATTAAGGGCCAAACCCATCCAGACCTCCGGGAAAAAGCACAGACAGGGCCAATGTGAAACAGAGTGCTACATGGAGAACACTTTCTAGCAAAGGGTAATCAGGCTACACAATAACGAATCCCAGCTCAAAGAGAAAGACTTTTACACAAAAGACACTTTTGGCTTTTTGGTCAAATTGATCAGCAAGTGTTTCCTGAGCACCCACGGCAATGGCGGTGACAGAAGCGCCCCAATACTCGAGGTGAAGCCTGAACACGGCTCCGTCCTGTGGGGCAGGGGCACTGGGGGCTAAGCCTGGGGCAGAAGTGCTTCACGTCTCTTAAGGAATCCCAAGGCAGAAATGAAACAGAAAGCCATGCTTAGTTCTTTTCAATAATTCATTCTTTAGAGATGCTTTCTGTCTTCTGTTTGGGGCACAAAGCATGTAAATGATCAGTCACCAAGGGAATTCCCTGGCAGTCCAGTGGTTAGGACTCCATGATTTCACCGCTGAGGGCATGGGTTCAATCCCTGGTTGGGGAACTAAGATCCCACATAGCCGGGCAGCGTGGCCGGAAAAAAAAAAAAAAAAAAAAAAATCAGTCACCAGGAGGCAAGCAATGGTTCAAACACGGGCTTCCCACAGAGGTGGGTACATCAGAACACAGATCAGCACACAAGGTGGACAGCTATAACTTTTCTCCAAAAATAGTTCAACTAGCCCCAGTGTTCTCAATATATTCAGAATCCTATGTAACTTAGGGCAATGGTTCTTATCCTTGTCGGGGCGTCAGGGACCCTGGAGAGAAGCCGGGGTTCCCTCCCAAGAAGGGCCCCACCACAATTCTCTGTACAATTTCCCAGCACCTGTTCCCGGACCTACAAACCGCAAGAGGCACACAGGTCCCAGGTTGAGAATCAATGGATTAGAATAAGAGTTAAAGAAACACGAACACCTAAGCACGGCAAGTGTCTCCTCACAAACCTACGGGCTGCTAACCCTCACCGAGTTCGTCCCGGTCCTCGCTCCCAGTGCTATGCCCATCATGCTCTCCACCACTGCAGCAAAGCCTTGCCTGGGGGTCAGAGCTCTCCCCAGCCAGATGCTGCCCTTGTCCCCGGCACAGCCAAGTCAGGAGCCTTGCGGGGGCACCCGACCACTCGGGTCTTCAGAACAGAGCACACTCTTAGCGCAAAGAAAAACTCCCTCCTTCTCACGTTTCCCATTGTTCAGGTACAAAGAGAGAAACAAAAACCACGTCTATGCCTCGGAGACACCCACAAGATGGAGCCACTCTTCCTGATCAAAGGGCATCTTCCTCCACTTGACCCTCTGCCATCTCCTGAACTGACTCATCTGAAGCTGGTTAAACTCACAGACCAGTCCTCCAGAGGCTCCAGTTCCCAAAGAATCCCAAAGACCGTGCGAGTCTGGCCAACCCAACTCCCTGCCACGTCCCTCTTCTGCCTTCTTAAGGGGTTCACATTCTTGCATTCTTTCAAAGTACCTAGGAGCAAACTTCAACTGGTCATAATTAGATTCTTGGGGATTTCTTAAGTTACTGGATCTAGCATTGAGAAAGAACGGTCAAATTTAAAACTGAAATTACAATCAGAGAAAAAGTGTGACTATGTCCTTGTACGAGAGAACTAAACGTTACCCCAGTCCAAGCACCAGCCGCGGGAGCCACCAGGCCACACTTCCTGGGAAACACCGTGCATCCACTGGGCCCACTGTGGCCGGATGAGCACCCCTGAAGTGCCCAGTGGACCCACAGGGCTGCCTCAGGCAGAGGTGCGTGTTCTCGTGAAGCCTGACCCCACGGGGTGAGGCTCCACGCTTGGGCAGCAGACATCCACCCTAAAACGTGTGTGAAGCAAACACGCGTCCTTCCGTGCACGTCCCCGGGAGCTACCTGATCCCAAGCTGGCGCACGTACAAACTGCAGTCAGCTGCAGGATAAGGAAAGCCTTCCAGCGCACACTGTGAACTGAGTCCGCAGCACCGAGGGATCTTTGGAAACAGAAACACAGAAACGCGAGGCTTTCACGTAAAACTGCTCGTCCTGGGAGCGGTATGTTCTCTGGAACAACAAAGCCCAGTGTCAGCTCCCTCTCCACGCCACTCCCACCCCGTGAGCTCTAAAGGACACACCTCCCTGACCGTGAGGGGGCCTCTGCCACTTTCCCAGCCATTTGCCACCTATGTGCTCCTCATGGGATGGTGTAGGTTGACGGTGGCCCTACAGCCGACAGGCTTCTGAGAGCCGAGTGGACGGGCTGGACACCCACACGGGACCCACACTGCGGCTCTCTATTTTTCCTGGCTGGCAATTAGGAACATTTGTTAGGTTTTGTCTATTTGCCATGTGAAATGAAAGATTGTGCTTGTTAATCAAGCAAAAAGATGTATGCCCTCCTGTAACGAATCATACCATTTAAAAAGCAAGTGTAAAGCAAAATTGATGTTTTCTGTACGCTACGATCCCTTTTTGCTGAAGCATGCAGATGGCAGTCATTTATAAATATATGTTCCCTTTAGACATTAAATTAAACCTGTCCCCTAGAAATGCTCGCTAAGTCCAATACAATCAGAAATCTGACTCTCGAGCCATCTGCTGCCAACCCAAGAAGAAGACACGTGGCTCTAACCTCCCTCCGCCACACGCCAGGGTTACACTCTGGGATAAATTGCTTTTCTTTCGGGTTCTCACTTCACTTGACCAGAAGATAAGGTGCTTGGGAGGGATGATCTCATTCTATAACGCCAGGATGTGCTGGAGCAGCTGCTGGCAAAGTTCAACAGAAACGCTAGAAGTATTTCTAATGAGAACTACAACTTCCATAAAAATCACGTTAGTCTCTCGCAAGACTTAGAAAGTGGGTCGAGGAGACCCACTGTCCGAAGTGACTGGAGCTGGAAACAGAGTCCATATCAGATCCGTCTGTTGGCTGGGGCGGTACTCACATTTCTTGAGAAGCTGGAGCAAAGGCTGGAAAATCAAATGCTGTACACTCTTTGGGTATTAAGAATGAGTTAAAAAAAAAAAAAGCATCACATTTGGTACCTATTTCAAAACACTGCATCTGGGAGGGCTACAGTGTTTAGCAGAAAAAGGGGATTCCAGGTATTCCAATAAAGACAAGAGGCAAATGCCTAGAGTCTGGTCCCTACATGACAAGTCTCTGGGTAGAGCATCACAGAAGGATTTACCAGTATCCGCCAAACGAAGAGCCAACCCGAAACAGCACTATAACCCAGCACTGAACTGCCCCCACCACCTCCTCAAATCTTCAGCGCAGGGCTGCCCTGGCGGCGCAGTGGTTGAGAGTCCGCCTGCCAACGCAGGGGACGCGGGTTCGTGCCCCAGTCCGGGAAGATCCCACACGCCGCGGAGCGGCTGGGCCCGTGAGCCGTGGCCGCTGAGCCTGCGCGTCCGGAGCCTGTGCTCCATGGCGGGAGAGGCCACAGCGGTGAGAGGCCCGTGTACCGCAAAAAAAAAAAAAAAAAAAAAAAACTTCAGTGGAATTAGGGACTTTGTCCCCAGAGTCAATGAAAACGCGCTCTGGCTGCACACAGAGCAAGGCCAAGACAGAAACCCCAGGGGCTGGAGAGAGCCCTTGCCTTCACAGGACCCATCGCTCTGCATTGCAGAACTGAGAACACAGGACCCAAAGTAAGAAACGGCCTTTTACAAGCTAGGGATTCTTGCCAAGGCCTCACTAAGGATCCGCATCCTTCGGGAAGCGGATGAATGAGCCGACATCCCGATGAGCAGGCTGAGATGTCTCAGGAAGCTGTGGTTGAATTTGGTTTCCTTTCATCTCAGAGGGATTATATTCATCTAACACAACTGATAACCTAATTTGTTGCTTTCTTTGTATTCTTCTTGTTAAAATCTGCAGACTGTAACCACGGCTATTCTCCAAGGCAACCAACTCTCTCTCCCCGGAGGCCCCCAGAGTCCTCCCAGCCTGCGCTGCAGCTGGCCCTCAGCTACAAAGTGCTGGCCCCAGGGCACCTGCAGCCTCGCTGTGGCCGCCCCTGTGATGTACCCTCCCCAGACCGTGTGCTCACCTCTGAGCACAGCCACCTCGCTCCCACGGCCTGCATGCCAGTCGCCATTCAAAGGGAGGCTGTGGGCCTGAATTCTGGGGAAGCCCAAGTTCTAACTGTCCCGAGGGACGCTTTCATAGTCATGAAGGATGCCGCGCCTTCTCCCCGGTGCTCAGGGTGCACGTGGACGGTCCCACGCCCCATCTCAGGGTCTCATGTGCTCCCCTCTGCTCTCCTCAGGGGCTCGCCTGGCAGGAGCACGGGCATCTGTGGGGAAGCCCTCAGGGTGCGGTGAGAGCACAGGGCTCACCCTCAGAGGTGGATGCTGCTGACTCCCATGCCCCGGGAAGGAGGCCTTCCAGCTCTGGATGACTCAGGTTTAAGGAATGTGAAACACGGACAAACAGGCTAAGCTGACCAGGAGTTTCAGTGCAAACAGAGCACAACTTCTCCGGTTTTGTCAGTAATTCTGGCTATTTACCAGCAGATGGCATCAAAACCCACAGGTTGGCTTCTGGGGTCAAACTCCAACTGCAGACCCCTCTGCGATCCATGCCACTGCCTGTTCTGGAGATGCAAGTCACCACGGCATCAGCTTATGAAGGCTTTGGGTACTGCCTCCTACCCACTTCGGTTCTGCATGGAGATGCAGACGGCAGTAAGAAAATCTGGGTTTGCAAAAGGACAGACTGATGATTAGGACCATGCAGAGCTGGGACGGCAGAAGGCAGCTCTTAGAAGTGAAAGCCAGCGCGCAAACAGACTCAAGGCATCAGCTCTCCTAGTTGAGTTGGTCACTTCCCGCTGCCTAGAGCTGGTGTCGTGTAGAGACCTTGAACCCTGCCTGCTCGTCAGAACCAGCAGGTTTGCAAAGTAGATCCTCCAGCCCATGCTTGGAGACTGTGATTCAGAAGCAGAAATGTTCAGAAACTCATGGGTGACTCTAACGCACAGCCATGCAGGCCTGGGGACAGCTGCCATGCCAGACAGAGAACGCAGGGAAAGAGGAGGTGCCTATAAGCCACGGGCCTCGCTCCACACCACGGTGACCCACCTTGGACCACACGATTCCTGTTGGCTTGGGGCGCTCACAGCCCGTGGTGATGACTCGAGTTGGAGTGAGAATATAGTCCACGGTGAGGTCGTGATCCTCAAGGAGTGTTTCAGGTATGTCGACAACCTGGTCAAACAGAAGCGGGTGAAGGAGCTGACAGGGATAAGGCCCCAGCTGTGTCGGCTGCACCGCTGGGTGCAAGTACGATGTCCCCCAAACCCATCGCGGGCAAGGCCGAGCTGCCGCACCAAGCGAATCCAGCCTGGCTGAGCGACGCCATGCCCGACACGGCACGCAGTGAAGGCGGAGACCCTGCTGGCCCGTTCCCAGAAGCACCTGGCAGTCGTGGACGATGGTGACCACTGGCGTCCCCTGGCTGACCGCTCCCATCGACACCATCATGGCGTATTCAAGGTCGGCATAGCCTTCTCCCTTCCCAATTCTCCAGCCTAAGAACAACGCAGAGAATCAATGTCTCTGTGGGGGCTGGGGAACCACGCAGGATTACGTTTCTCATCGTGGACTCAGAGGAGTTACGGAGGAAGAGCCACACGCAGCGGTTCACACACAGTGAAGTGAGCTTGGAGCCTTTTCAACACAGACCTCTCCTTTACCAAGGAAACTGAGCTTGCATTTATGGGAGCTTTACGTCTACAAGTAGTGAAACAGTAGTTTTTAAAAACACTAAGGACAAATTCCTACTAAAGGCAAATCTTTTTCATCATGGAGCGAAAGCACGAAGTCTAAATCGGGGACGTGGCTGTGAGACAGCACAGCCTCGCCTTGTAAAAGCACTACGGACTCACCCAGCGCAGCCCCACAGCTTGGAAGGAGGCCGTTTAAGCAGCACTAGTGCTATTTTGCGAATTCACAAACGCGGCACAAGAAAAGGATTCATCCTCTGAGGCTGAAGGACAAGCTAAGCAGGAGAAAAGAACGCAGGACAGCGGACAGGGGACGTTAGCACGCTGCTAGCTCCCCGCCGAGTCCAGCTCGGCAGGACGCCCAGGCCAGCCGGGAACTCTGACTTCTACGTAACGTCAGCATCGTCAGCAAGCGTGTGAGCGCCATCACTCGCGCGTCCTGTAAGATTCAGACCTGACTGCGCTACTTTTACAGTGAAGAGCCTTCAACCGCGCACAGAATTCAATAGCACAACAGCAAAGGGTACAAAGAGCCCAGAGACAGACGGGTGGACGCACAGGGAACACAGGAGAAACGTTCAAGCTCACCCAAATCAGATGCAAAGGAAGAGGCAGCTCAAACACCACTGTTCACTATCAGACGCAAAAACCGAGGTGGGATAATTCTAGTTACTAACAGAAGAGGGAGAGAGGCACGCCGAGGGGGTGGGGACGTGAGGTGGGCACACTCCCTGGCGGGTAATTTGGCAACATCCATCAGGATTTAACAACCCTTTGGTCCGGCAATTCCTCTCCTAGGAATCACCCCACAGATGGTCCTCAAAGGCACCCCTAGAGCATCCGATAAGACGACACCTCGTTCTGGCGCTATCTGCAAGGGAAAGACCGAAACCAACACTGGAGGCCACTTACACGTCTCTCAGTCAGGGCCGGTGGACAGCAGGAGGCTGAGCTCCGTGCTGACGGGCAGAGCCCTTGGAGACACAGGCTCAGCGGCAGCAGGGCACAGCGCGCTGTGAGTGCGGAAACAGACCCAGGACGAACGTGCAGCCCACACGCACGACACTCGAGACGCCCGCATCTCACACCACACAGGCTGACACTTCTGTGGGCATCAGGGGACAGGCAGACGGAAAGCGGCCAGGCCACGCTTTCTGTGCTATCCACCTTTTTAAAACGCGTGCATGGTGATTTTGTTGTTTTAATTAGGGGCTTATCTAAACAGTGACAGTTACAAAACATTGTTTTCTTTTTCATACATCCTGAACTAAAAAAGAAAACTCCTGACGTCCTTTTAAAAGAAGAAATCTTTGCTAACTTCCCATTGCCGAAAGAGTACAGCCCAGTTCCCGGCATCTGGCCTCCGGTCTCTGGAAGGACAGCCCCAGACACTAGAGGGCCGTGCTACGTGACCACGGCACTCCCTCTCCCCGTCCCGCCCCGCCTGCCTCGAACACACCTGGCACGCAGGAGCCAACCCTGAGGCCTCTTCTGAGGTCACCCTGCTCCAAGCTGGCGAGTCCCTCCTCTGAGCCCGCCTACGTCCACCCCGGCTTCTGTTTCCAGCACTGAGCACGTCGTATTGTAGCTCAGCTCTCATGTCTGCTCCGCCCACCCACCGAGGACCCACAGCAGAGTCCACTCGGTGCCGGCCTGGCACGTGGCACACAGTGGGCACACGTGTGCTCACGTGTACCCGTCCCTGAGGACACAGGGAAAGCATCTATCTGTAGCTGTGAATACAAGGAAAACAAGGAATAAAGACCTGTAACATCTCACTCCTCAGCATCTCACACAGTAGCTCAGAGCAGGAGCTGGGAAAAGAGTAAGTTTAAGGCGATGGTATTAAAGGCCAACATTTAAAACACGACGCTCAGGGTTCAGAACGAACGATTTGGAGCGCTGCTCGCCAACTGTTTATTCGGAACCTCTACTGAAGGAAGAACTTGGCTTTGGCCGACTAACTTCCAAAGGGAGATCTCAGGATGAGCACCTCAGGACATCCTCTTGGCGGGAAGGGAGGAGAGAGAAGGCTTTCCTCGTGAGGGTGGGGGCCCCAATCACTGCACACACGCGCAGCTCTGCGGTGCGCTCACCCTGCCGCAGGGTCAGCAGCTCGCTCCCACAGCACCCGGCTGGGCCTGGGGCAGGGCAGGGCAGAGAGCAAGAGGCCCTAGGGAACCCCAGAGACGAGTCCTGAGGGCGGCTCGGCCCAGGGCAGAGGCTGGCATAGTGGCCCACCCTGTCCCTGCTCCCAGGCTTGCGGGGTGAAGCTCCAGGCCTCAGAGGCAGCTCGGGACACCCCGCGCTGCCCGGGAGGCTGCTGCTTCACAGCAAGAGCGGGCTGCGGCACCCAGCGCCTCTCCTCGCCCTGGGGGCTCTCCAGGGACAGCTGTTTACTGACGCACCGCAAGTAAGCTCAGCTCCAGTAACCTTAGAACAGGGGAAACCTTTCACCACCTGGACAGACATTATCTCACTTTACTTTTCCTGTTATGAAAAGTGAAAAGGCTGTAAAGGTGTTGAGTGGGGCTGAGAGTGGGAGGGACCGAGTTAATTCTTCAAAACGAGTGATAGACGCAGTGGTTATGCAGGCCAGGCACGCGTCCAGAAAGCTGAAATCACTCACCATCAACGTCTGAGAGGCGACCGGAGCGCTGGGAGAACAGCAGGCTGCAGGGTAAGTGGTCACATCCGAGAGTTTCTGTTCTTAATCTTACCTTTTTCAGAAACAGCCACGGACCCCACCACCACTAAGTCCACAAGGACCCTGGAATCCAAGCCCACGGGAGTGCTGTAGTTCTTCACGCCCTGCGGACAGACACGCGGCCTGAAAGCTCCCTGGCAGAGAGGCCACCCGTCTCATAACCCCCGGGGAGATGCACTCGGGGTCTGAACAGCCTCCCGAGGGAAGCAAGCACGGGCACCATCCCACAGCGAACACGCAGCATCACGGAGCAGCAGCTCAGGAAAACCACGGATCAGAACCAGTTTAAGACAATCCCCACAGTTCTCCCCAGGAAAGACGTCAGGAGGAACTGACAGCACAACGACGAGGATATTCATTTCATAATATCCAACAAAGCGTTTTCCTCCAAGAGGCAGGAGAGCCCAGTGATTAGAATACAGGCTCGGGAGTCACAAGGAACTGGGTCCAGATCCCTCTCCTCTGTGGCCTCAACAGGAGGAAACTCTCTGACCTTCGGTCTCTTCCTCTGTAAGACAGGGATACCAGCCGTGCCTCGTCCGACATGTTGGAATGAAATGACAGGGCGCAGGTAGAGCGTCTAGCATGTAAGACGTGGCCATCAAGCGTGTGACATATTAGTTCACCGTGAAACACTGGAGGCCTCGCTCTGCGTGAACAGCTGGTCACTCCTAACGTATTAATTATTCAACCAACAAGCACCCAAAGCACACCCACGTATGCTGACTCACGGAGGCCTGTGTGCAAAGCACAGGGAGGCTCCTGTGGCCGTGATTCCGACAACGGGCGACAGGGGGGCCTCGGAAACCAGACGAGGGCGCTGCACGGCCCAGCGCCCGGCAGCGGGGTCGCTGGAGGTGGTACGGTGCCCTGTCGACAAGCACGTGACAAGTCCCTATAGGATCGGTACCACGATTGGGGCCTCCCAACCATCAAACCGCAGTCATCGGCCCGCAGTGCCCCCACTGCAGGAAAGCGTGTCCTTCGTTAAGCTCACAGCAGCCACGCAGGCAGGTCTCTTGCCCACGGCCCACGTCCTCAAGCCTGTTTCAGTGCGCTTGGTGCCTGGCAGCCTTGGGGAGCACGCACCTGCCTGGGGTTTTCTGTGTTGTAACCTGTCAGGCCCCCTCTTCTCTCGGGGGCTCAGCCTCACCTGCTCAGTCTGACCAGACACAGCGTGAGCAACCAGGAGTCGCCCCGACTCTCCAAGATCCTGTTCTATTCAACTGAGGTCACCGGATGGGCAGAGGGACTCATGAGGCAGTTAACAGACCTTTCTGTCTGCCCCCTGGGGTGGTTACCAGAACACTCCTGAGTCAAAGAGTAAATACAAAGACCACGATGGCACACACAGGTGGCTGGGGTGTGGCCGTGGCAGGGGGCTGAGGGACAAACTCAGAGTCTTATCTGCCAAGAAGTAAGGCTACATCACAGTCTCCTACAGTGATATGCACGGTGGTGGCGTTTCACCACTAAGCTTTGGCAACCTAAATAATAATCGTACTAAATTTGCATCTGCGTTAGACGTGGCTTTAAGAGGCTCTCCCTCTCCTTTGCCATTTTTCCTCTGCCACAAAGAAAACAAAAATCTTTGGTTTTTTTCTACCTGCGCTCTGTCATTCTGAGGTTCATGGCCCTGGATCTCTGATTTCCATCTGGTATCGCGTGATATAACAGAGCCTAAACACAGTTCAATCTGTACGCAAGCTCGGTTGTCAGAGCTGGTCTGGCTTTACCCTGGCCGGGACCAGCCAGTGCCGGCACTTCACAGGGCCTCCTGGCAACGAGCGCCATGCCGGTCACCCTCCGGAGGGGAGTGGGATGCTGTTAAGGGTGACACAGACCAGTACACCAGCACCACGGCCATGTCTGACCTGGACCTCAATACGTGGAAAGGGGCTGCTCTTACTGTCCGGAACCTACCAATTATAACAGATCACATTCCCTGCCAGCTCGCGGAAGTATGGGCTCAGATCTGTGGCCACAACCGCCAACTGCAAAGGATTACGGGGTGGGCACTTTGAACATTGACCAGAACCAGGGTTATCTCCTATTTTTCTGCATTTATTTTCCCTTTGTTCTTTTTCCTACATGTATTTTATTATCTTACTTTATTATATATATTTTTGTATGCCACATCAAATTCTGTTTTTGCAATAAGACAGGTTATCAATAGATAGCGATAAAGCATTCAGTTTTTATACACTAGACTTGAGTGGAAAATCCCTTTTTAAAAGGAATATCTTGATACCCTATTTCTTCTTCCCACCGGATTAGGAATCAAATGACCTGGGGTCAACTCGAGAACTCTGAAGGGTCACCAGATCCTATTGCTTCACCTCTAAAATACTAGACAAGTTCCATGATAAGGCAGTCTAATGTGACGTTTACACACGGGTTTTATGGCGTCATGAGGTAGTGAAGAAAATCAGACTGCTAAATCACTAAAGCCATTATTACTTTAGCACTTGCTGAGGCAATTTCCGGTTGAACATATTTTGGAGATTCTACCGTGTCCCCATTTGCTCTGGTGGCATCTGAACGGCATCCAAAGTTAACACCAGAGGGCGTCAGAGTACTAGAAAACTGGCTTTCCCTTTTCTTAATTAACGGGGGAATTTACTATGTCTCAGCTTAGCGCAAGAGAAAAACCGAGTTTCAGGCAGCTTTTCTGCTTGGCTCCGGTAATGACGAGATTGCTGAATACTTAACGTCACTCTTCATTTGGCTTTGTTAAACACAGATTTCAGCTCTGGCGCGTTGACACTGTTCTAACTCACCAGAAGCCACGGCTGAGTGGGCTCTTCCCTGTGGCCGGTGCTGCTTTTCACACTTACCTGAGAGGTGGCACATTTTCTCAAGACGTCTTTGGTTGCCCCGGGGGGTGGTGTGATCTTATTAAACAACCCCGTTCTCAGTCGTGGTGTTGGAACCAACAGTGTTTTTTTGCTCTTTTAAAAGAAAAGACAATCAATAAATTACAAAATTTAAGATGGGAACTTTCTCGTGTATACCTCTAACATTTCAGGAACAGAAGCAAGTTACTATTACCTGCATTTTGGGGTGTGTGCCAAGGAGATGAGTTGTTTTGCAAACCCAAGTGAGTAACACAGGGGGCCCATTTTACTTAGAGCAGCTGCACCACCCCGCCTCAGAATACAGGGGCAGGGGTTTGTGAAACTCGCTGACTCGACTCTACTTGCCATTCACGGTGCTTACAGGTGAAAATGACAATGCAAATCCTGACGACCTTCCTGGGCTTTCTGCTCCCAGCATTAAGCACTATCCAGGTACAGGGATGTTTTATCTTGAAGCTGGCATTACGCAGCCACACTGAAAACATTACCCCGTCAAGCACTTATATCTAGTTTGCTGCTCAATAACTCCCAGTCTGAGAGATCAGTGCTCAGTACAATTAGTATTTTATATTGACCTGTGTTGATAACCGTCTTCTTCTACTTAGTTCTCAAATACCTACTGCGAGCCCCAGGGCAGGGGTTTTCAAAGTGGGGGCCCCGGCCAGCAGCATCAGCAGCCCCTGGACACCCGTCAGAAGTGATCAGAAGCCCCGTGGGGCCCAGCAACCGGCTTTGACAAGCGCAGCCGGTAATCCCGATACGCAAGCAAGTTGGAGCAACGAGGCCCAAGGACACCGTTGCAGGTTATTCAGGGTGGGCCATGAGGCAATCCTAACATTTATAAACTCCTTCATGTAAAAAACCACCCGTTTTGCTTTTTGTGCAGGAGATGACAGCCTGAGACCAACAAAAGACCTATAAAAACACAGTTTGGCTTATTAAAAAAAAGGTTTTCAACCCCGAGAAGAGTATTTCAGCAGCGAGTACGTGCTACTCTCCTTTTGAGTGTGACAGGGGTGGGTGGCTTTATTTGTAGTCCCCAGATCCTGGTACACTGCATACTACCCTGATCACCCCCCGGCTGTATGCCAGAGTGCCCGGGGGGCTCTGAGACTCAGCAGTGCACAGTT
The DNA here is from genome assembly GCF_008692025.1 of Phocoena sinus. NCBI lineage: Eukaryota > Metazoa > Chordata > Mammalia > Artiodactyla > Phocoenidae > Phocoena > Phocoena sinus. The sequence goes on from NC_045781.1 coordinate 56,770,211, forward strand.
CCACTCGAGCCTGACTCAGAAGCGGACACTGGCAAGAGTCTCCAAAGCTCCTCAGGGGTGCTGACTTACGGCCAGGGATCTCAAAGCTCCATCAGGGCGCTTATTGTGAACAGGTTCTAGAACCGAATGAAGGTCTGGGGTCAAGCCTGGGAAGCTGTGCCCGCAGGTGTGATCTGCGGCCGTAGGCATCACGCCATCCCTGCCTGCCGAGGTATGCACTTTCCCACACAGGATGAAAGGCGCCCGCAGATCGAGGAGTCTCAGGAGTTGTAGGGAAACTGAGTCGGCGCCCGAGGCCTGGTGGCGCACAGCAGGATCCCACAGACCCCACCCTGCCACCCCAGCACTACACTCACTGTGACGGTGTTTTGTTTCGGCAAAACGTCCCCCGTTACCTTCAATGAGCGATGCTATCTGAACTTTACTGCTGTCACAGTTTTGTTTGTATGTAATTTACATGCTTACTTTGGTTTTACAGTCACATAAGACCCTGAGCCTTGGAATTTATATCAAGTTTTATGTTTATACTTATTAAATTATAATAAGTTGAAGCAACCCTGGGGGAATTTTCCTTCTTGAAGAGGGGCCTATTCTATCTACGTTAAGATACACTGTTCTAGTTCATATATTCTGGGGACTCTTGTCAGATCTCTTACTCATGGGTTATCAAGTCTCGAAGAATTATGGTATTACAAATGTAGCAGATGAAATATACTGCAATCGTTCGCTTCTGGAGGCGTACGTTAGAACTGCGATGCCTCAAGGTCATGGTTTCAAAGTCTTTTCTCTTTTAATTCAGAGATGTTCAGGACTTCTAGACCGACAGACAAGGGGAGAGTTCTGGACCGTCCCGGAAAAAACAACTCCAAGGACACATTCTGCACTGGAGGGAGTCAGAAGCACCATCTTTCCAAATGTGGGACTGTGCACATTTGCCAGCCCCCTGGGGAAGGTGGGCCGCTCCGTAGCCAGGGCTCAGGCTCAGGGAATGGGATTACCTGCAGCGCCAGCAGCCGGACGCCTTCCAGCGGTTTATCAGGGTCCACTTTAACCTCCTGCGTTCTGGCAAAAACCGCGAGGTCTTTGATGTTTTGGCAAGCCAGATAAGAGCCCTGGTTAGGCAGATAGACAGAGGGGCACTTACGTTGAGGACGAGGAAGCGGGCATTTTTCTGGGGTGCGTCAGGGTTGACTTTAATGGTTCTGGCCATTTTGAACGCCTGCAAACGTGGGAAATGCTCAGCGGCCCGAGAAGCACCCTGTTTTTAAATGCAAGTGCACGTTACTAAGAGGCCACCACCCTGGGCCACCCTCAGCCTGATGCTCCAGCATCTCCCCCAGACAGGCGCGGGGGCCGATTCTGAGACCAGGTCTGGGGTCACCCGAGAAATGTCTAAGGAAGCAGCCAGGTAGAAAGGGCTGAGAAGCCAGCCTCGCTGGCTGGGGCTCCCTCTCAGAGCACGTCACTCCTTAGGAGCCAACTGTGTGAAAAGGCACCACAACAAGCGAATGCTTCCAGCCAGGAGAAACATTTCACTCTGTACCAAACGGGGAACAGCAGCCTTAGCCCCTCCTCACGGCAAGATGCGACCCACCCACCACCCCCGCACAGAAAGGCAAGAGGTGCTCGAGAGTGAAGGTTAAGTAACATGAGGAAGGACATCTCAAAGCATAAAAACACCCCGGCCAGCTGGTTCAGACTTCACACCACTCACTGTTCACCGAGCTCAAATCCACCGCGAAGCAGGAAGGTGACTGCATTACCAGTTACTCATTTAGGGGTATCCTGCTTTCATTGTGAACGCTCCAGAAGGCTTCAGTACCTTGAAGTTGGGAATCCTGTGATGAACAGGCCGGGGAAAATCAGCTAAATTTCGCGCCTCCATGTAGTCCCAAATCTGCTCACGAATGTCCTGTTTGGAAACACCTATGGCAGTAAAGGGTGTGACTGATAAACCCACAGACAGGAAGCCCACAGCGCAGCAGTCCCAGGGCCCGGCGCTCGCCCGCTCCCGCCGCACCCCCAGCTCTGCCCCGCCAGACAGGCCCTAGGGCTTCTGATCCCTACGTCGAAAAACTAGGGTCAGTGCTAAGTTTTTACACCTCGATAAACTGCCACAGTCCCAAACACAGTGTAAATTCAACGTAACCCAAGTGTTTAATTAAGCTAGTTCTATGAACCTGTAGCGGCGGGAGAAGAAACGCAAGCCAAGCCATGGACCCAAGCATTCCTAACCCCTCACGCGGAGATACCAGTTCTGTTCAGTTAAGTCTCTGTGATCTCAGTCTATCGGTCTTGAGACAGCTGTGGTTACTTCACTCCTGCTGTAAGTCCTGTTCGCTTCTCTCAGACCTAAGTGACTCGTAACCCAGCTACTATTCTGGATTACCAACTACAACCCCCTCTATTGCGGGAATCTTTATTCTAGACCTCACTTTGGTAATGGATTTTTAGGCAACAAATATTCCTTAATGACGTGACTGGGAAAGTCCTAAGAAAATCCGCACCAACCACGTGCCCCTCCTGCAACGGAGGACCATGAAAAGCAGTTTCCAGTTAAGCAGGAAAAAATAAAATCAGCACATTCATATAAACAACTTTAAAATAGTCACTGAATTTTTGTTTTTCTTTGTCCGAAAGGATATCCCTGCACTCATACAGAAGTCTGTTTCAGATCACTTTGGTGTGACGGGGCACCTCTCATCACCCAGGCAGGAAACAGGGGCAGGTTCAACCTCTCAAGTCCTCAGTCTCCCCTGCTGGAGTGGAGGCTGCTCAAAAGTGACACAAGGGGGCAGCCCAGGGAGCTGGGAGCCACCACCCTGGGGGGTGGGATGTGGCTGGCAGCTGGCTTCTAGCCATAAACATTTAGGAATTGTGTGGCTTTGAGTCTTGTGAATAAATTACATTGTAAAAGCTTAATTCTTTTGTAAATGGAGCTTTAAAACATACAAAGGCATCTATGAAGAAGAGCCTCTCTCCTCAAGGTCTGCTGAGTACCAGGTCCCTTCCCCCAAGGCAATCAGTGCACCTGTTTGTTCTAGTGAATTCTTCCCCAGGCATCTCAGACTTCTCCCTGGAGACACTCCATTCTTGCCCTCATCCTCCTTCCCTAAGAGGGTGTGCTATATACACGCAGCTACACGTACTGCTTTCAACTCTGCTATGTACTTACTATCCTGCGGACTGGTCCATATGGTACACAAAAGCACCCTCATCCTTTTCTACAGTTGCACAGTTTTCCACGATGGGGGCAGGTCAAATTTTACTCAAGACTTATGGGCAACAGGTGGTCTCCAACCTTGTTACTGATGTATGCCTTACAGCCCTTGCCCATCTTACAGCCGTTTGTTAAACCCCTACGTGTAGTTTCAAGGTGTTCAGGGCCAGAGCCAAAGGTTTCCACTGCTTAGGCCCACAGGCTAGACACAGATTCCCCTGGAACAGCAGCCATACCAGGCCCTTCACAGCCAGGCCCCAGAGCCTCCTGGACTTGCTGCAAACACTGCTGGTGCCTCTTGACCCTAGCTGTGCTTCTGAACCACTGCAGCAATCAAGAATGCAGATTCGAGCGTACACGCACCTCCACGGACGCAGGCCGAGACTACGCTACCGTGGGCCTGGGTAGGGCCATGCGGGCAGTTTCCAGCACTTGGCTTGTTCTTTCCTGCTGGGAGCTCTGCATTTGCTGGTCTCTGCTGGAAAGTCTGTTCTACTCCCTGTCCCTCAGGCAAACCCTCACTCTCCAAGGCCCAGCTTCGGCACCACCTCCAGGAAGCCTCCCCTCCATGCTGTTCCAGTGCCCCGAGGATCCCTGGCACAGGGTGTGGAATGAGTTGCAGAGCTCTGCCGGCCACTTCGGCCTCATCTCCTGACACTCTCACATCGAATTCAAAAAGTGGCCCAACCATGTCGGTCCCTAGCCCCACACACCTGTCCCCCTGTCTTTTTCAGGCCTTTGTACCTCCTCTCCTCCCCTCCCCTCCCAGGTTCTCCGCTTCCTGTCCCTTCAGGCCTAGCTGAGACGCCACCTCCCCCAGAAAGTATTCTGAGTGCTCGGTCACAGACAGACGTTGCTCCTTTAGGACCCTCCCCCGTTGAGGAACCCAGAGCACGCGCACTGCTTGTTTTTTCAAACAGAAACATTACATCGACACAACTATTAAAAGGCTACTATATTTATCACTTTCACTAAAAACCCAGACATCCAATAACATCCCCAACACCGTGCACAGTGCCGTGTGGGACACAAGAGGTGGAGGCATTGGGGCCCTTGCTCCACAGTCAATAAATCACAAACATCCCAGTGACTCCCATTTAGAAAGCAGTGGGCTAATTGCAAGGGGAGGGAGAGAATAAAAGGGCAGGTTCTTGCCCTTGGGAAGTTACCAAAACATGGGAAATAATTAGAATAATAAAAGGCGACATATATTAATGTGAGAAATGCATGAACCCTGCTCCGTCTAACTGCCCAACAGGTCAGCCTGGGTCTCGTCCCTTCTATCTCTAGCCCTGAGGGCACTCCTGGCATCTCCAAAGGCCTTTGTCACCATCCCACTGAACTGTGCTGTTTCCATGCTACCCAGACCGTCAGGGAGGAGGGTTGTCGAACCGGGCTTTAACAGACCCTGGGGCGCCAACGGCCTTAGTAACACCTTTGCCAGGCAATTCTGCAATGAATAACCAAAGCTCTGGGGCGAGCCTCCCCGGCCTAGGGAAGGGCCTGGGACAGCCTAGGTCTCGGAAACCATCCGTTAAGAGTCTGTAATGCAGCACCCCAGCGTTTAGGTTAAACTGGCTTCCAGTCGTGCCCCTGCCAGCAGCTGTGAGCCTCCGTTTCTCCTGCTTACTGTAAAGAGGACGTGATACGGGAGACACACATCTCACGGGGACGCACAGACAGTACCACGTACCCAGAAGATGGTCTCCCTTCCTCTTCCCACCTGCTCCACTGACAGTGTCGGGTATCCGGGTCCCAACCCGCCGCAGGTTCGACCCCGCCACCGGCTCCGACCCCTCTGGGACCCCGCCCGCCCCTCCACGTCCCGTCTGCCCAATCCCCGGGGACCCCTCCGCGTCCACGCCCGTCTCTCAGCGGCCCCTCCGCCTCCCCGCCCGTCTCTCAGGTGGTCCCTCCGGCGGCCCCTCACCCGCCCTCGGCTCCATTGGCAACGCCGTCAGTGCGCGACACCTCACCCAGCGGAGTCCGGCACCAAGTGACGACACCTGCCCGCGCCCTCCAAGCGCCTGCGCACTGGCCTGGGGTGGGGGTGCGGGCGGTGGCGTAGCCGCGGAGGCCTGGTGGGAACGTTCCGCGGCGCGCATGCGCATGCGGCTCCGCGGGCCTTGCGAAGGGAGGTGGGCGTGGGGCCCGAGGGTTTGTTCTCTGAGCAGGCCAAGCACAGAGGCCCTGCTCCGACGCGCGTTTGCCGGGCGCTGTGAACAACCCCTGGCCTGTCGGAGCCCACTGCCAATTCAAACACAGCTACCTCCTCTTCTATTCCCCAGAGGCCCCCTACTCCGGGAAGCCGGCCTGGATTGCTCCTCCATGCCGCGATCCCTCTCCTGTGAGACCCTACAAACGTTAAATGCCACAGTTTATTTTCTGTTTCCTGACTTCCCCCTGCATCATCTACACACACACACACACACACACACACACACACACCTCCTAAAGTGCTAAATAAATAAATAATTCTAATAAAAAAGGCTGGCTCCCGAGAAGCTAGAAGATTCCCTTCCCCCTGGGGAGCCGCTCTGCTTCATTCGGTCCTTTACAGGCCCCCTAGGGCCTCCCTTGCTTATCGTCACCGTGAGACCCGGTGGTCACTTTCAGGCAGGATGGTGATTCCAAGTCTGGTGTATTCTCTGGGGCTCAGAACACACATCCCACAGTCTGCAAATTCGGTGAAAAACATATAGCCTCCCCACTTCTTTCTCTCCCTGCCCTGTCCAAAAATCAAAGCCCTGTCTGCACCTCCCAGAGAGCAGTCGCTTCTTGCAGGCTCTGATAATGAATCCTTTTACCCTACCGGGTTAATTAGGCTTGCAAGGTGGTGGTATAAGAAGCTAAAATTTCATAGACATTGAGTCATGTGTTCAGAAGTCATGCCTTCGTGCATACGCTATTGACTGTGTATATATAGTTATAAAATTACATAAATGTATGTTTCCATATAGACTATTTTTATTTATATAGAAGTTTGTATTTTAACGTTTTAAGTTGACTCTAATTTCCAAGACGCTAACCCTAATCTTAAAAAGGCAGCAAATTAATGGGTTAAGAGATCCTGATTCTCTCACTTGTAGCTGAAAATTTGTGGTTACTTAAGATCTCTAAACCTAAGGTTCCTCCCCTGTAAAATGGTGATATTAACAGTACTTACCCCAAAAGAGGATGAAATGAGATGTCACAGGCAGAACATCTTGGCACACAGTATGCATGCGTTATATTTTCCCTTATTTATTAGGGAGGAAAGTCTTGGACAAGTCATACATTCGTTCAATAAACACTTCTTGTGCACTACTATGCCCCGAGGTACCCTGCAAGGCACTGGGGCTGCAGAGAGAAACAAGACAGAGTCACCAGCTGCCTGGAGAGGTAGGACATGTGTGGCAGACATGAGACTGCTAAACAAAAGTCAGCTCACCCATCTGCCTGGGCACAGGGAAGACTGAACTCCCTGCCCCAGGGGTGTGTTGGGGGCCACATGATCTGTTCAGGCCAATGAGTTGTGAATGGAAGTGCCATGTGTCACTTGGACACTTAATTCCCAGGGCAGAATCTGCCTCTCCTGCCCCTGCCAAGGTGACAGGAGGGGCAGCCTTGGAAAACCCAGGCTCCTGAGTGACGCCCAGCTGGGGTTGGCTCAAGATGAAGTCAGTGAGACTTGGGTTGTTTGTTACTGGAGCATACATCAGCCTCAACTGACTGATACACTGTGTAAGCCAACCCATTGCATAGCAACATGCATAAGGGCAACTGTATAGAACTGGCATGAAACGGGCAGCAGAAAGAGGTATGCAACTGACTCTCTTTAAGAAGAAACATACGTATATCTTTAATATTCTGTTTCAGAAACATCTACAGTACTCTATTGGATTTCTTACAATTTTGATGGTATTATTTGTGGTGATGCTTGAATTATACAGATAGATAAGCTCCTTAGACAATCAGCGTTTGGTTGATATTTTTTTCAAACAACCACAAGTTAATGTGATAAACTCCATGGTTGTTCAAGATTGTTTTCCAGAAACTTCCAGAACACAAGGAGAGGGGACATTGGGGGTCAAATTAGGCCCCTACATTAGTGTTTGCAATACGGAAATCCTAATTTCCTTCCATGGAAAGATGTTTGCTCTGTGTCACATCCCTTTTTAAATTTCCAGAGTAACAAAGATGGTTTTCTCCCAATCTTTTTTTTTAATTTTGAAAAATTTCAAACTTAGAAATTGCAAGACCAATAAACAATGAATACCCACATACCATGGGTTCAGCAATTGTCCTCATTTTAGATAACTTTCTCTTTCCTTCTCCTCTCTGTCCACACCCTCCCCCTTGGTTGAATCTTTTAAAAGTGGCGGAGATGATGAATATCAGCTCTAAATATTTTGACATGCATCTTTTAAAAACAAGACATGTTCTTACTTGACCACATATAATTTTCACACTCAAGAATTTTAACCTTGATAAAAGATTATTACCTAATACACACGTGATATTCAAACTTCCCCAGGTATTCTCCTCTATTAGTGTTTTTAAAAAATTTCCTCCATCTAGGATTAAATATTGCATTTAGCTGTTCAGTTTCTTTAATCTTTTAACCAAGAACAGTCCTTACCCCTGTTATTTTGTTGTTTATGGTGCTACCATTTGTGAACGGTGGTTTGGACAGTTTTCATCAGGGACACACTTTTTGTCCTGGAAAAAATTTCTAGGAGCTGGATTGCAATGGATTTCTAAGAAGCAGCATTGGTTCTGATGAACTCGATGGTTCATCAGATCCCAAGTAGCTTTTGGAAGACTGAGACTGCTCTCATTTCTGGTCCCTTTCCCTAAAACCTCGTGAGCCCAGGAGAGAAATGTATTGAAAATAGTGAGGAGAGACACAAAAATCCTTTCACTTGTCTAATCTGTTGTTCCTCAAAAGCAGAAGCGGCTGCAGAGGTGTTGTAAGTCTCCCTTAACTTTGGTTAAAGTTAAGGGTTGTTAAAGCCAATGTCAGGCACACACATGCAGCCCAAACATTTTTGATGAGTTCCCTGAAACTCACGCCACACATCGGGCAGAAAGACAGCTGTCCTGGGAAGACACGAGGAGAGCAATTTGTTAACAACTCTGGCAAGAATATAGCCAGACTTGTAGACACCTAAGAGGCGCAGGTTTTATTTGCTTAAAACCTCAGCGAGTCTCCCTAGAGGGGATTTCTTGCTCCCCAAGCAGTTTCAAAGACACTTCTGTTTTCCAACACATCATGTTCTTGACACATCGCAAAGCTATGGAAAATGTTTTGTATTTTCTTGATCGACTCGCCGCGCACAGTTTATTTACCTTTCTCTCAGAGATTTTGAACTTTATTCCTGCCATGCAATGCTAAGGTGCATCCATAAGGTGTCAGCACCTCCATTGTAACCAGAATGGTTGAGTTTCACCCCACCCCACCCCGCCCCACTATTTCAAGAGTAGTTCCCTGATGGGCCTCAAGGTGGCGCCAACACCACAGGTCCGCCCGAGCCGCCTCCAGGTGCAGGAGCCCGCGGCGCCCAGGCAAGGACTCTGTGCGGTGGGGCGCGGAGCCGGGGGTGGGGGAGTGACCTGAATATCTTCTGCTTTTATCGTCGCTTATTATTCTACTAATGCACAGGGCTCTCTGGGGCCCGATTTGGCTTTCTGCTCACTGACAGCAAGGTCAAGAAAGGAAGAAATCAGCAGCCCCCAATCCAAAATACCTTGGCAGGAAAAAGAAAAGATCGGAAACATGGTTTTTGCAAAGTCCAGGTGTGTGGAAGGTGTTGTTTTAATAACCTGAACAAACATCTCTCCCGGAGTCCTACCGAGCGGAGAAGAAACCTAATTCCAGGGGCAAAGGAAAATGTCTCTCTCACCTTTTCTGTCTTGATTATAAGGATTTTTTCCCCTCCCATCCCACTGTTTTTTTTGGGGGGGGGGGATAATTTAGGCCATTCAGCCTAGTTCTTTTCAGATGTCATTGGTTTAAACCTGGACACCCTTGTAAATATAAACTCAGGCAGAAACTGACATTTTGGGATTTATTTTCCGTGGTCCTTAGCTATTTTGGTTTTTGCCCTGTGCTGTGATAAGGTTTTTTTTCTTAAAGCACCTCGTAAAAGCAGAGTAAATAATATTCCTCCAGGAAGTCTACAGACTGAGGAGTGTTTCTTGATCAATAGTTTGCATTTCCAGTAAAATTGTGAGAACTCGGGCTGCCTGTCACGTACTCCAGGAGAAAGACACTTTTTGCTAGAGGTTTTTTTGGTTTTTTTTTAATGGATGTGAAAATACTAGAGGTATGAAAAAATAATAAAGTTGTAGTGGGAGTTGGAGGGTTGCAGAGAACGCTCAAACCATTCACCTGTGAGCTGAGGACTGGGCAGTTTATTTTACTTCGTTGCCCCCCAAAAAATCAAGTTAGAGAAAGAACCCAGAGCACCCATAAAAAAATATAGCGAATGTCTCAGAAGCAGAATATTCGAGGTAATAGGAAACTATTTTGTACTTTCCCTTTGATTTTGAATTTATCAGGAGATAATACCATTCAAAGATAATGCATATAAATGTTTTTCTTTTGTTCTGTTATTGAAAATGAATGAAGTATCCCCAATGCGTTCTACTCACCTCCCCCAAAGATAAGACTGACCGTAGATTCTCTCAAACCCTTTTCCTGGGAATCTAATAAACAACTGATGGGAGAGTGAGGAGGGGAAAAGGAATCCCGAAATACAAAAGTTTTATCCGAAGTCTTCTTCCCTTCCCAACCAGACCGACAACTTCCAGAAGAATTCTGACCAGCATTTAGCCCGTCTCATAGATGTCCTGCCCCTTCGGGGAAGCGAGCGGAGGGGGACCTGATTATTCGAGGTGTTGAAGAAATAAATACTCAGTCCACAAATAAACAAACTTTCTGGGACTCCTAGAGAGAAGGAGAAAGCTTTGAAGGGCGAGGATCTCCGAGTCGCTCCAGGTCGATATCCCGAATAATACTGTCTCCGGAGGTGTCTTTAACCGTTTGCAATCGCTTACCGCATCCTCTCGCGGAGCCCCAGTGCCCAAACCACCTTATCAAACAACAGCCAAACAGAAAAGACTGAAATACAGAAAGTTAACTTGGAGAATCCCAAGGGGCTTCTCCAGGAACTGGAAGCAAGAGCTGCGCCCAGGGTTGTGGGTTCCAGCCGGCGGGGCGCCGGTCGGGAACCCGCTCTACGGACGCGCGTCCAGCGCGAAGCCCCAGCGGAGCGCAGAGCGCGGAGCGCAGGGCTCAGAGTGCAGGGCGCGGGGTGCGGCTCGGGTTTCTCCTCGCGCGCAGAGGAACCCGGCTTTCCCGGGGCCGGGTGGCTGGTGCATTGTTCCCATCTTCGGGGAGCGCGGGAGTCAGCCTGTCAAAGGGAATTTATCTCTGGGAAAAGGGAGACACGCTGCGAAGCTGGAGTTGGTGGGCTGCAAGCGTCTACGCGGGAGGGGAAAGGGGGAAATGAACAGAATTATTTCACTCTCTTCCCCAAACCCCACAAAACGGCTCCCGATGTCGTGGATGATTTACTGAATCCACGGCGAATTTAGAGGATTATATTGTCAAGATGTCGCTACTTTCCCCACTTCGCCTTTCCCCTATAGACGCCTCGGCCTGCCTCCTCAGGTTGGGGTGAGGGGCACTCGGTTTCTATAATTTGCCTCTAAAACCTTTATAGGTTATTCTTGACTGCCCTGAATCTGGAAACTTCCCGTTGATTATTAATTATTTGCTTAAATAATGACAACATACAGCGGAGGCTCCTCCATTCCAGTCCAGCACGTTTACTTGGAAGCCATTACACCTGGACCCCGATAATTAGGAAATCTAATTATTTTCTTCATCACTCATTAATAAGAAAAATAGTCCCAGGTTCTTTGCTACTTACAAGGTCTTTGGGGAGATACTGGACTACATTAATCAATTCTATTTTATATCTCAAACTGACTTTTATCTGCGAAGGAGCGTCGGGGTTTTTTTGTTTTTTTCTTTTGCTCTGGGCACGTGGGCCCATTAACCAAAATGTGATAAATAAAATAAACTTTAATAAGATACAACTTTTTAAAAAATCTTTTCAAGTTAAGACTGAGCTGCAGAAGTCTGGTTTTGCGCGGCTGGGTCTTAGAGCCGACGGATTCCGGCGCTCCTCGTCCCGATTGGTGCCAAGTCCCCACAGCGGCCGGGTTATTGGTCCAAAGTTCCCGGAGGGGGCGTGGCTGGAGGAAAGTAAAAACTCGCTTTCAGCAAGAAGACTTTTGAAACTTTTCCCATTCCCTAAAAGGGACTTCGCCTCTTTTTCCGGGCTCGGCAGGGTAGCACTCTGGAACCCGGCTCTCCGACCCTCAGGGCTGCCGATTTGCTGGGGGCGCTTGGAGAGTCGCCTTCCCCTTCCTGACGCGGACCGAGGGGCCAGCCTTGGTCCACCGCGCGCGCGGCGTCTCCGCTCCGTCCCCGGCCGCCCGCCCGGGCTGCCACCCGCCGAGTCCCGAGAGCGAGCGTGCGAGCGAGCGGGGGCCGGCGCTGTGTTCGCCCGGGCGCGCTCTCCAGGATGCTGCTCCGCCCGGTCCGCTGAAAGAGAGCGCCCTTCCCGGCCCAAAGGCGGGCGCCCCTTCCCGGCGCCTCCTCCAGCTCACCCCTGAGGCTTCTAGGCGCCCGGGGCTCCCCCCGCCGGCTCCCTTCCTCCCTGTCTCGCTCTCTCGCTCGCGCTCGCTCTCGTAGGGCCTTTCTCGCGGTCCGTGCGCGCAGGCGGTGGCTAGCCGTCTCGGACGCAGCATGCAGGCGCGCTACTCTGTGTCCGACCCCAACGCCCTGGGAGTGGTGCCCTACTTGAGCGAGCAGAATTACTACCGGGCGGCGGGCAGCTACGGAGGCATGGCCAGCCCCATGGGTGTCTACTCGGGGCACCCGGAGCAGTACGGCGCGGGCATGGGCCGCTCCTACGCGCCCTACCACCACCACCAGCCCGCGGCGCCCAAGGACCTCGTGAAGCCGCCCTACAGCTACATCGCGCTCATAACCATGGCGATCCAGAACGCGCCCGAGAAGAAGATCACCCTGAACGGCATCTACCAGTTCATCATGGATCGCTTTCCCTTCTACCGGGAGAACAAGCAGGGCTGGCAGAACAGCATCCGCCACAACCTCTCGCTCAACGAGTGCTTCGTCAAGGTCCCCCGCGACGACAAGAAACCTGGCAAGGGCAGCTACTGGACCCTGGACCCGGACTCCTACAACATGTTCGAGAACGGCAGCTTCCTGCGGCGCCGGCGGCGCTTCAAGAAGAAGGACGTGCCCAAGGAGAAGGAGGAGCGGGCCCACCTCAAGGAGCCGCCCCCGGCGGCGTCCAAGGGCGCCCCGGCCGCCCCCCCACTAGCGGACGCCCCCAAGGAGGCCGAGAAGAAGGTGGTGATCAAGAGCGAGGCGGCGTCGCCGGCGCTGCCGGTCATCACCAAGGTGGAGACGCTGAGCCCCGAGAGTGCGCTGCAGGGCAGCCCACGCAGCGCGGCCTCTACGCCCGCCGGCTCCCCCGACGGCTCGCTGCCGGAGCACCACGCAGGCGCGCCCAACGGGCTGCCCGGCTTCAGCGTGGAGAATATCATGACGCTGCGAACGTCGCCGCCGGGCGGCGAGCTGAGCCCCGCGGCCGGGCGCGCGGGCCTGGTGGTGCCGCCGCTGGCTCTGCCCTACGCCGCCGCGCCGCCCGCGGCCGCCTACGGCCAGCCGTGCGCGCAGGGCCTGGAGGCTGCGGGCGCCGGGGGCTACCAGTGCAGCATGCGCGCCATGAGCCTGTACACCGGGGCCGAGCGGCCGGCGCACATGTGCGTCCCGCCCGCGCTGGACGAGGCCCTCTCGGACCACCCGAGCGGCCCCACGTCGCCCCTGAGCGCCCTCAACCTCGCCGCCGGCCAGGAGGGCGCGCTCGCCGCCGCCGGCCACCACCACCAGCATCACGGCCACCACCACCCGCAGGCGCCGCCGCCCCCGCCGGCTCCCCAGCCCCAGCCGGCGCCGCAGCCCGGGGCCGCCGCGGCCCAGGCGGCGTCCTGGTATCTGAACCACAGCGGGGACCTCAACCACCTCTCCGGCCACACGTTCGCAGCCCAGCAGCAGACTTTCCCTAACGTCAGGGAGATGTTCAACTCCCACCGGCTGGGGATTGAGAACTCGACCCTCGGGGAACCCCAGGTGAGCAGCAACGCGAGCTGTCAGCTGCCCTACAGATCTACGCCTTCTCTCTACCGCCACGCAGCTCCATATTCCTATGACTGCACGAAATACTGACCTGCCCCGGCCCTCCTCTGCCCTGGCCCGCTCTGGCTTCGCCTCCCAGACGCGACCCTCTCAAACAGTTCAGGCTGCGGAGACGCAAAAAGAACCCAAACTTGCCCACCGCTTTTTCCGCAGACCCGGGAGCACAGAGCGCGCGCGCCAGCCTCAGCCCTCTGCGAAGTTGCAGGTAACTTTAATTCGCCGCCCCGTTTCTGAGATCCCAAGAGGCCCCAGTACAGGGACGCGGCCCAACGAAATGAATAATGATTTTTAAATCCCCCTCCCCTTCCAGGATGGCTGTGCTCACTGCTCCACGCGGGGTTTCAAAAATTATAACTTATGGACCAAATCCCATAGCGATCCAGTAATGATTCTCTGTAGAGACCCCCATAGGTCTATGGGGGTCTCTATAGATTATGTATGTGCTGTGTGTAATTTTAAATTTCTCTAACCGTGCTGTACAAATGTGTGGATTTGTAATCAGGCTATTTTTTTGTTGTTTTTCAGAGCCATTAATATAATATTTAAAGTTGAGTTCACTGGATAATTTCTCATCTTGCCCGACCATTTCTAACTGCCAAAGTGAAAATTCAAGAAACCTATGCGGGGTTCCCCCCCTGTACAATTATGAGATATAATTCTTTTCCCAGTTGTAGGTCTTTTACAAAACAAGAAAATAATTTATTTTTTGTTGTTGTTGGCGGATAAAGAAGTCAAGTATCTGATACTTTTTATTTACAAAGTGTGATGGTGTTGTATAGTAGATTCCTCCCCCAGCATTCCTAAAAGAAAAAAAAAAACACTAAAAATTTAACTTGACCTGTGTTTGTCTTATGTGGTCTTAATTGTTGTACTTGCCTTAAAATAAACCCATGTTGTTTTTCTGCCCAAAGTCCGGACAGTGTGTTTGTATTCTCGAATTTTTAAAAACCAGGTGTGTTCACAAATCCACCTGTTTTGATTATTTTTGTTACACAGGTGGGTAAATGTGTAGACATCTACAGATGATCACAGAAGACTGGGGGAACTCCCCTGTTGTCCCGCCAGTGTCACAAAAGGCTTTCGATTAATTCAGAATCCCACCCTGACTGAGGCAATCAAGAAACAGTCCTGCTTGGACGTTGCTGCCTGAAGGGCTGTGAGCCTTAATGACATTTGCTGTAATGCATTTTGTTAAACGCAGAAAAACATGCCAATAGTCAAAACAAACAGTGCCATTCCATCCCAGTGTCCAGCCATCTCCAATTTAGGAGGTGAGGGAGAGGAGGATAAACATTTTCCATTAGCTGACAACAAACCAGGGGGAGTCCTGCTTTTCCTCAGTTTCCTAAAATACGGACTTCCTTCCCCACTTTAATAGTTCTCCAGAAAAGAATTTGAACCCGGATGGCGGAAATCCAAAGGGGATTGATTCTGTACCATTTAATGACCATCCCTGGCGGTGACCAGATCAGAGGTGAATCTTTGACCTCTTCACTTCTGGATTTGATTTCTAAATGTTTACCCTACTGCAGTGAAAAATTTTAAAGCCTCGTCGCACTTCAAAAATAATTTACAATGCTTTTAGAGTTTTAAATTTGTCAACTTTCCCAGGACTTTAAATAACAGATTATTTTTCTTTTCAATTTTGATACCTTGTCCTTAAAATTTTAAATAGCCATGCAGCCTTTGTGAGGTGCGGCTGCGCGTGGGAGGGGGGATGGCTTTACTATCTGTTTCACTGACCAAAACACGCAACTCCCCTCTTGGTCTCTGTGTGTGACTTTGGGGTCCAGAGCTCCAAGTTGGGAATTAGTTTCCCAGCCCAGCAGGTGAGAAGGCAGTCTGTACCTTGCCTAGAGCGCAGCTCCTGTGAACTTAACACTTCAGGAGATGACGCTTTTCCAGAAGGTGATCTTGCTGGATGCGGTAGCCTTGAATGTAACCTGGGCGTTACGTTGTCTTTAACATGGCATTTTGTCTCTATGTTATGCTGAAATCGAATCGGGGGAAGTTTGAGCATAATAATTTCCCCCATATGTGCAACACTGATTCTTTCAGTCTGTGGCCCCAGAGGTGGCACCTGGCTGAGACTTAAAGATTGCATTTTATTCCTTTTCATGACCATAGGAGTGGTGAGCCCCCGGGTCCTTGGTGCTCAGTTGAGTGGGATGCACCAGAGAGAGGGAGGGAGAGACCCCTGAGACCATTCTCTGAGCTACAGAATGAGGCTGCAGGTCGCTCACTGCGGACTCGGGCACTGGGGTTTCACTTTGCTTCCCTCGAGGAGAGTGTTCTAGCTGGCTTTCTGCTTCCCCAGGTATTTCAGAGTCCTCCCTGAAAGCCTGCCCCCACCTTAAGATTTAGAACTCAGAGGAGGTCTCAGAGACACATGGAAAACAGTGGAGAGAGAAATGGAACCACGGAGTCAGAGATCTGATCTGCCCTTGACACCGCGCTGGGGTCTCCTACCTTTGGGAAAGCCTCTTAAAGAAGTCCCCGCTGTGCGTGGGCCGCTCACCTGAGCGGGTGGCTCACGGAGGCCACGGCGAGGGCCCCTTCCATTTCCCTGGGAACGTGGCCACCTGGGGACTGTTGGAGGAGTTATCCAGGCCTGTGGAGGCGGCAGAATGGAGGCGAGTCAGGCCCTGGGCCGAGGAGGCCGGGAGTGCGGGAAGCGCCTGGAGGCCGGCCGCGTGTGGGGTGGGGGTGGGGGAGGCCCTGCGCTCGGAGCCAGGCTCAGCCCCGGCCTGCAGCAGCCCTAGAGGCTTCGGGGCTCAGTGGCCTGGGGCGTCCGTTGCTCCGCGGAGTGGGAAAGACCGGACGCCGGGACTGAGCGCGGAGCCCAGGCGCCGCCGGCTGCCTTGCTGGTCTTCGCGCCACCCTACGCGTCTGCCCCCGTCGCGCAGAGACTGCGCGGGGCGTCCCGGCTCCACGTCTCCATCCGCTCGCCGCTCCTTCCTCCGCCGCTCTCTTCGGGAGGCCCAGGGCCTTTCAGGAAAAGGGGAAAGGAGGTCGGGGCTGGAAGGGCCGGATTGCACGTCTGCCGGGACTCCTTGCTTAGGCGGCTCTGTGGTCCACCGAACGCAGTTTGCGTGAAGCTGCGTCTGATAACCACGTTTCTTCCTGACCCAGTAAGATACAGCCGGGCAGGTCTCAAAGATACAGCAAATAAAATGGAAGTGACCCGAACACCACAACAGAGACCGTTTCTCACAGAGATAACCCTGCGTCCCCGACTGGCCTTGGCTGGGTGGACTGTGTCTCTAACCAGGGTCCAGTTTTGACAGATAAAGGCCGCCAAGGAGACCCAGTGGCCTTTGAGCATCCTGCACGTCGTTCTTAGCCCTGGAGAGGCCGCAGCTGGAGTAGCCATGCTTCTTGTAAGACTCACTGCTTTCAGGGAGAGAGGCTGAAGGTTGGGCTTCTCCCACGGCCAGTCTTGGGTCTGTGGCCCGGCAGCCCTCACTGCTCTGGTTCAAGTGGCTTGTCCTCGAGGACGCCAAAATCGGTAGCGCCACGCATCCTCGAGTTGCTGGAGCAGTGGGCTAGGGGTTAGAGGACCACATCTCGCTGCGTGAACAAAGTCCTTCCCTCCCTCGCCTTGGCCTTCTCATCTAAAATGAGCAGGTGAGCGCAAGGGCATTTCAGGGCAGCGGGCATATTTTTTCCTGCATCCCCGGCTCCTGCGATGGGCCCTCGCTTATCCCCACTACCCTGCTCTACTCGCAAGAAGTGAATATCAGAAGTTAGTGGGAGAAGAACATGCAGGGTCCTGGGAACTTCAGCATTTGGCTCATAAATCTTCCCAGGTCCATCTCCTGCCCTTTACCCCAAGACTGCCTGGCGGTGGGGGGGCGGGTTGGGATCACCTCTGGGCCTGGGAGAGGCTTGTGAGCTTCACTCAAAGCACAGAGCAGAGCTCCCAGGTCCCCGGTGGCCGAGTACCCGCCTCCTCCATCCTCAGCCCCAGCCCCAATCCAGAAATCTGGACGGGGTGTTGGGCCAGGTTGGCCAATGGAAATTTATTGATGACCATAAAGCTGAGGTGAGTGGAGAGAGTGACACCGAGAAGAGACTCCCGTGACGAATAAGTAGAATGCACTGGGGTCTGGGAGCCCTTACGGGGCGGGCGTCTCAGGGGATGTGCGCCTGCGTCCTCGGGACCACGTGCTCGTGCCGGGTCGGTCAGGGCGTGGTGGGAGTGGATGAGTAGAGAGTAGGGACGCCTTTGGGTGCAGCCAGGCCAGGGGTGGCTGGGGAGTGGGGGACAGACTCCAGGTCAGCGGGACCCCCTGGTCAGAGCCACCCCCGAGTGCCTGCTGGCACCACACACTTGAAATGCTTTCCCAAACTTTGAGAAGCATTGCCTGCCTGCCTCTTTCTTGCCTGGCCTCAGCTCACCAAGGCGTTTGAAATGTTTGCTTTTTGACATAGGCATGTAGGGAAGGCGGTGGAAAGTTTCAGGGAGTTGGGAAGGCTGGGCAGCCACCGCTGCACCTGGGAAGACGCCACCGCCTCCACTTATGCAAACCTTTCCCTCTCTGGCTTTTGCAGCATTTCTGTTCTGCAGCAGAAGCAGACAGACATAGCTTGGGTAGGGTTGGATTCTTGAAGGTGCCTCTCTGGCGCTTCGTTTCTTCCTGGGTCAGGTCCGTGGGGACTTTATGCTGGGGCTGTGAGTGTGTGAAGGCTGGAAGGGGGGAAGGGGGTGGGTTGACAGCTCGATGGACTTGCTGGCATTGATGGTCCCTTTAAGGGAATGGAGTTGGGGAGCCTGGGGAGGGCTTTGTGCTCACTCCATACGCCCACCCAGGCTGGGAGGTCATGGAGGCCAGGGAGGCCGTTCTGACCTCACGGAGGCTCGGTGGCCCTTGATCCTGGACCTTACCTTCCCAGCAGCCCCTCTGGGCGCTCTCTCTGCCCTCATGTTATTTTTCCAGATGGGTTCCCCGATGGAGATTTTCTCTCTAAGCCAGATCCACATGCACCAACTCGGGCCCTACCGCGCACAGGCCAGCTGAGGGTCCCCGTGACCTGGGGCATGCTACCTCAAGCTCTCTGAGCCCATTTCTCAACTGAAAAAATAACAGGATCATCAAACAGGGTTATCGTGAGGATTAATGAACCCAACACCCGTGGGGAAAGTGCTTCGGTAACATCCAGTCCATAGTAAGGGCTGTTAGCTATTAGGATTTACCTGGATAACAGAAGAGAAAGGATTCTTTGGTCTCAATTAACTGCATATATCAGGCTAAATGCTGATATGCTTGGGCAGGGTGGTGCCCGGGCCCTAACTGCCCCTCTTCTCTGGGCTTCAATCAGCATCAGCTGACTGGCCAACCATTACCTTTATGGCTCACTTCCCCTGAGAGAAGCAGAAGACACTGCTCTAAGATTCTTTCAAAGTGGAAGAGGAGGGTAGGGAAGGAGAGGGTGTCCCGGGTTTTGGCAGGATGTGAGGACTCTGGGTCTCCTACTTACAATGCCCCAAATCTCCCAGCTCTGGGGGTGGGGCACTCATCCCTCCTCTCCAGAGGGCCCCCTTGCCCTTTGATTACTCTAGACACACATTACTCAGCTTCTGTGCTCACCTGAGGGTGTCAGACCTCAGAGAATCTCCCTCTGGAGGAAACCGTGTGGGTTCCAATCCCTGTTCCGTTTACTACCTCCGTTGTTTCCCGGTGTTCCGTGCCCGGCCTCAGTTTCACCATCTGTAAAGTGGGTGAATCCATCCTCGCATCTTCCGTAGATGCTGCCAGGGTTCTCAAGAACCACACACAGTAGCTATTATAATGCGATTGTTTTCCTGTGTTTGGAACACTTCCTCCTAGGAGACCTGAGGTGAGTTAACTTCCTGGCCTCAGTTGCCTGATCTGCAGAATGGGAACGATAAATGTTTGTTTCTTAGGGTTACTGTGAGGATGGAGTAACAACAATACAAGGAAAGCACTTAGGACAGTGCCAGCACACAGCAGTGTTCAAGACATAGTTAGTTATTCGTATTACCCTTATTATCGTCATCCTCGCCCACATTTTGTCATTAAGGTGACCTTGCATCCTTCCACCCTCACTCTTCTCAAACATATGGTAGAATCATTCGTTCATTCAAATATATATACAATTCGTTAACCATCTTCACACTTAGAAAAGTGAGGCAGGTATTTGGGAATATGGCGCAGATCATCGTTAACCTGAATGTCTGCTCTTTATTTACCGGTGAAGCAGAAGAAGGGTAGATGGGAGCCGGGCATGGGAGGAACTCCTGTCTCTCCTCCGAAGACTTTTATTGTGAGGCCTCTTTGCTCCAGGCTAGTGCCTGGCCCGCCCAAGGAGCAGGCTTTCTGCCAGGGAGCTGGGAATGGTACTTTCTGCCCTCATCCCACACTGAACCCAATTTGTGCTTGGGCCCCAGAGCTGGAACGGCCACGGTCCTTCCGGAAGCATGATTTCAGGGCTTTCCTGCAATCTGGAAGACGCACTCCCACTGACTTCAGAGATAAATGTGCTTTTCTGGGATTTGAAGACCTATGAACCTGCAGGGAACTTTCGGCGTCTCCATCTGGCTCTCTGAGTCACCCAGTCTGCCTGGCTGTCTCCTAGGCTCAGCTGGTCCCCCCACCGAGCCTCCGATAGGTCCTCACCCGACAGAGCTTCCGCACGAGGGCGCATCCACACTCGGACACTCGGTGCTTGTTCCCTGCGCTCCCCGGAAATAAGCCCCAGCGCGGGGCTCCTTCCTGCAGCGTCCACTCCTAAGCTCAAGTTACACACTTCACCTGGGAGCCCAGGATTCTTCCCCCTGCCGGAGCCGGGTTAGGGCGCCCTGCCGGAGTTCCGCGGCTGAAACGTCTCAGAGAGGTTGCTAACTGCTGCAAGCACGTGGGGCTCGCCTCTCCAGACCGCGACTAGAACTGGGGTTGTTTTTTCTTTACTATCAGTGCCCTGCCCACCAGCTGCGCGTGTCTCCGCCTGCGTCCCGCCCATGCCCAAACTGGGCGGTGTTTATTATTGTACGAATTCAAGCTCCGATTTGCCTTAGAGTTTAGAAGGAGCGCTGCGGTGGCGCGCCTTTCCGGAAAGGCAAGGATGTACGTGCTGGACTTTGGGTGCCTGGGAAGCTCCAGGAAGGGCTCCGGGAGCGGAGGTGGGGGCTCCGCGCAGTAACACCGGTTTGTCTCTTGCTCTGGGTCTGGCTCTGGGTCTGTTCGAGCCGGCACCGAGGCTGGATCCAAACTTGAGCTTGCAGGGGGCGCTCTGGTCTGGAGGGGTTGGGTGACTCCGGCGACCGTGGTACCCGTGCGTTGCAAAAGCGCCGACATTGAGGTTGTTTTTCCATCCCAGGGTTGAAAGGGGGCCTCCGAGGAAAGCCAGGGATCCAGAGAGAAGGCAGCGCCCCGCCCCCTCTTGGCTAGAGGGCCATCCTCAAGACCAAAGCCGGGACCAGGCCAGGCGGGACACTGGGCATAAGTTAGAATTGCAGCGCTGGGGACAGAGGCCTGGATGTGTCCCAGGGCCTGACCTGGCTGTCCCTCAAGCCCCGCCTGCCCCCAAACCGGTTTTTCGACCCTGACCGTGACTTCCTTTTTGGTATTTCAAACGTACCGGGTCCCCTGTAGTCTATTCAGAACCCCCAAACACATGAGTTACTTTCTGGATTCCGCATTTTAGAGTGGGATTCTCCCTGCTTTTCCGTGTTCAGGGGTGACCTGAGCACTGGCAGCCGGTCCCCAGCATAGGGTCGCCTCTCTGTGACAGCAGCAGCAGACAGGCCCCTCCCTCATTAACGCAGGTTTAGTGCGTGTCTTCCCAATTGCCGGGGAGCCTCGAGGGCCGTTACAACCCTCACCTGCCGTCCTCACTCCTCTGCCTTCTCTTTGGCATCCACACGGTTGACTCAAGAAACGTTAATTCAGTTATCCCAAGCTTTTTCTTTCTTTCTTTTAGAATATATTCAGCAAAGATCGTAAAACAGGAACTAGTCACGTTACGTGCCACCCCTCCAAGGCGGTGGAGTAGGGGGAGACACCTCCTTCTAAGTCAGCATCATTCAGGGTTTTTGATTCAAACCGGGACGTGGCTAAATGTAAAATGAGACCGGGTGGGGAGTGCTTACACCCCAGGGTGAGTGGGGAGGGGCGCGGCGGGAGAGCAAGCAGGCTTCCCAAACGCTTAATGTAATCACGGGCCAGCTGCGTGCACTTGTAAAGTTGTTATAACCCCCTCCTTGTTATAAACAGGAAAGCACAGAATATAAAGCAAGAGACCCGCATTCACAAATACCAGCTCTCCTGCACCAGCTGCCAAGTTCCCCTTTTATGGTGCTCCTCCTCGCAATCTCAGGCCCATCAGAAAGACCTTAGTCTCTCCCCCTCAGCTCTCCAAAAGGGTTTATTTTGAAACCTCCCCAACTAAGCTATGGACCCGGTACTGCACGCCCTCTCCAACTCTCAGTGCCCTGTGCCACCGGCTTCGGGAGAAACTGGGCTCCTGGAGTCCTCTTCCCCAGGTCCCGAGGGAGCCCCGAGGTTTGCCCCTTTCGGGATGCTAGGCCCCCAGGGAGTACGCCTCCACCCCCCCCCCCCAGCTCCTCTGGGGCATCCCAAGGATCTCTCCAAGGAGGGCTGCATCCTCTTCTAATCAGACTCCCATCTATCTCCTCTCCCCCGCCAAAATATCTAAGAGCTCTTAAAAGACCTCAGAAGGCATTTTATGAGACTGTGTCATCTCTACGTTTCCTACTAAGCCTGGGAGAAGAAAAGATCTTTTGTGGGAGGCCATGGGATTTCGGGGCTCCCCCAGGCCAGAGGTAAAACTCACCCCTGCGCCCCTCCCACCCCCACCTCTCCTTCCTGGCCTGGCAGACCCCGCTCTGAGCCACCGCGATCCACATCCTGCCTCACTGACTGTGTGTGCTTACAGCGTCAAGGGGTGGACGTGATATTTCAAACATCAGATCAGTGCGTTTATATATTGGGTGCCCGGAAATTTTTCCAAATAAACACAGCTTGATTCAACTTGGGTGGGCGGACTTATCAACAGACTAATTCTATAAACAAATGAAGGAATAACCCCGAAACCGATTGGCTGGTATCAAAAAGACACGTGGAGGGAAAAGCTTGGAGTTTTTCAGCAATGAAATTTTAATTAATGTGGGTGGGCTGAGAACACAGCGACTGTTTATCATAGACAATTTATTTTCCAGCGCTAAGTCAACATATAATAGCAAACTTACAACAATTATTTAACATTTTTAAAGCCATGAAGAAGGGACAGAGCCCCGAGCCGCCGGGGAGAGCGGCAGAGCGGGAGGCAGGCGCAGGGCAGGCTCCCCTGGAGGGCCCTTGCGGCGGCGCGGGGCACAGTCCCTAAGCCGCCTGGGTCGCCTGCGACGCCGGAGCGCAGCGCGGGCTCCCACTCGCCATGAGCCACCTCTTCAGTCCCCGGCTGCCTGCTCTGGCCGCCTCTCCCATGCTCTATCTGTACGGCCCCGAGAGACCCGGGTTGCCTCTGGCCTTCGCCCCCGCGGCCGCTCTGGCGGCCTCGGGCCGGGTGGAGCCCCCCCAGAAGCCGCCCTACAGCTACATCGCGCTCATAGCCATGGCGATCCAGGATGCGCCCGAGCAGAGGGTCACGCTCAACGGCATCTACCAGTTCATCATGGACCGCTTCCCTTTCTACCAGGATAACCGACAGGGCTGGCAGAACAGCATCCGTCACAACCTCTCGCTCAACGACTGCTTCGTCAAGGTGCCCCGCGAGAAAGGACGGCCCGGCAAGGGCAGCTACTGGACGCTGGACCCTCGCTGCCTGGATATGTTCGAGAATGGCAACTACCGGCGCCGGAAGAGGAAGCCCAAGCCGGGCCCCGGAGCCCCGGAGGCCAAGCGGGCCCGCACCGAGCTGCAGGAGCGCGGCGCAGAAGCGCAGCCGGAGGTGGGGAGAGGGGGAGCGCGTCCCCGCCCCGCGACCCCCATCCACGAGGGAGCGCCTGCGCGCCCCTCGCCCCTCCGGGAAGGCTCCTCTCCTCCGGCGTCCCTCCACTGGCCCAGGCCCGCGTCGCCCTCTGGGGACGCAGGCGACGCGCTCCAGGGCGCAGCGGCCGTGGCCGCCGGCCAGCCCGCGCGCACGGTGGATGGCTCGCGGTCCCCTCCGCGCCCCGCCTCCCGCAGTTCTCCGAAGAGCTCGGACAAGTCCAAGAGCTTCAGCATAGACAGCATCCTGGCGGGACGGCAGGGGCAAAAGCCGGCTGGAGGGGGCGAGCTCCTGGGGGGCGCCAAGCAGGGGCCCGGCGGCTGTCTGGGCGCCTCGCTTCTGGCCACCTCCTCCGGCCTCCGTCCACCTTTCAACGCTTCCCTGATGCTCGACCCGCACGTCCAGGGCGGCTTTTACCAGCTCGGGATCCCTTTCCTCTCCTATTTCCCTCTGCAGCTCCCCGACACGGTGCTTCATTTCCAGTAAAGCAAACAGTGCCTGATCTTTCCCCTGCCCTGGTCTGAGCTTCTTGTGAGCAACCAGGACTCCCACCGCTGGAGGAAGAAGTCGCATGTTTTTTTTAAAAATGATTTCCTCTGCCGACTCCTGGGAAGTATTAGCAACCTCTGCGCAGGGATGGGCACACTCCCCTGCCTCCTGCGAGGCGGACCTTCCCAGAACCGGGAGCAGCTTCGGAGATTTAAAAGACATTGCCCACGCTGGGACTTGGGCATCTCAGACCTCCTACTGTGGGAGCAGGAAAATGCCTTGACCTTAGGTCAGTCCCACTGGCTACCCAGACAGGCCCTGCGTGTCTGGGGAACGGGAGGGCCCAGACAACCCGAGGGCAGATACATGGCCGCAGTGTGGTCCTTTCTATCTGAGAGCCACGGTCTGACCATCACCAGCTCGGTTGTCACTGTGGCCTGGGCCTTGGCTTTGAGCTCGTCGGGGTGATGGGTGTTCACAGCTGGGTTTGTCCTGAAGTCCAGGGAGAATTTTTCTCTTTCCTTTCTAGATAGTAAAAGGAACATGCTATATTCTTTGGCTAAAATGCTTGATTCTTTTACTGTAAGGATTGCCCTCTGAAAACATCTGTATTAACAACTTCTATTAAGAAAGTGCACTCTATATCATTTAGCATTTTGTTGCATTATGATAGCTTGTTAATCAATACACATGTTCTCCAACGCATGGTATCAGCAATAGCCATCCTCCTATCTCTTTGCTTTTTTGTTTAAGGGGTCGAAAGATTTCTGGAGACACCGGAAGTGTGTGAGGGGGAGCGAAGGTGTCTAAGACAGCGGAAGATTTTCCACTTCCATGGTTTTTTTTCAAGATCTAGCCTTGACTGTTCCTACATTTTCCAGAATTGTGTAGTGAAGGACTACTTTTAATCAAAAGAGTTGGGTGAAACAAACACATGGAAAGCAAGTAGAGGGAGAGATGGGTTAGTGCCAGCAAGAGTAAGGGAGCCCACTGGTGTCTGTGGAGGCGGCTCTCTGGACCCCAAGGAACAGGAGGCTTGGTGGGAGGCTTCCCAGCCGACAGCAACTGGCTCCTCCCTCTAAGCCCCAACCAGGCAGGCCCAGAGCCTGCAGCTAAATAAACACCTATGGGGGTGACTGGAAGTCTGGTGTGAGGGGTGGGCGGGAAGGCAGGGGGCTGAGACAAAGATCTGGTTATGAAAATTGAGATTTTTCACAGCCCGTACAGCTTGAAACTTTTGGGAAATGCATCTAACCTCTTATGGTATCTCTCTTTGGGTTGTTTTGGTGGTTCTGAAACTTGATTTCCTGAACCTCCAAGTTACTTTAATTTTATCTGATGTGGGAAAAGCACAATAAGCCATGAGTTCTTGGAGGGAGGTGGAGACAGTCTCTGAATTTTTTAGAGCAGTTTCCAGGACATATAAAAATGAACACAAACTTTACATCAGGAGAGCCTGTTGGTTAATATGTTGGATATTTTGGACAGGCAGAATAATTTAATAACCAGTAGGCACAGAGCCGACTTACTGAGAATTCATCCTGAAGGCGTGTGCTACCGACCCACACGTGCATCCATGACCGCTTTCTGCCCGGGCTGGTGGGAACACTTTGGCGGGCGAGCTTCAGGGTCCTTGATGTTAAGAACTTTGATGAGATCCTATTGTTGAGATCCAGGATCACTGTGATTAACTTAAAATGTGGTGGAAGGGCCGTCATTCGATATTTTGTTATCCCGAAATCTCAGCCTCTGTGAATAAAGTTGTTTTTTCATTAACCTCTCAGTGACTGGTTCAGTGGATTACTGGGGTGGGGGGGGATAAACAAACAGTGTAATAAGAAAGGGGAGCCTGGGATTATATCTCGGAACCCCAACAGTGTCTCTGGAGGCTCTGGCTTCCGAGGGAGGGTACACAAACATGGACTGGAGGGTAGGAGCCGAAAACCCCAGGCCTGGTGGATGCTGCCCGAATGTCGGCAATAAGATGAAGATTCTGCTGTGTAGGGTGTATTTTTAATGTTTTCTTTTTATGTTTGATTTGAGATCTTGTGTGTTTTGTTAAGTTATGATGCCTGTTTTCTGGAGAAACAAATAATCGAATACTGTCATTTTAAAAAATACTGTCATTTATCTTAGAGTTATAGTTCCAAAAAGTTCCATAAACATTATTTTTATGGCAAAGAAAAGAAAGGCAGGAGTATGTATTACTTTGTAAGGGTGTTTATACATACATAAAGAGGAATTCTGTTACCTAATCCCCACATTCATCTGGTTTAGGAAAGCAAAGAGAAACGGACAGTGGGGTCATTTCTATGGATTCTATACAATTCCACGTGTTTTCCTTCCTACTGGAGAGAGAGAGGGGCTGTGGCACTTAGCAATCCAAACAGCTGTTCTAATGTTCCAGTTTAGTCATGTGCTCCAAATTACGGATCAATGAGAGCAAGGAAAGGTTTCTACTCTTAATAAAAACAAAATCACCTAGATTTCAAGTAAACTAAGAGCAACCAAATCGTCCTGTTCTTTGGCAATCTGAAGGATGCCTCAGTGTTCTCCTCTAAACAAAGGGAACAGATTCTGGTTCCTGTAGATGATCGCTGGTTTAAGCCTTGATCTCTCACACACACACACACACACACACACACACACACATACACACACACTTATGAGTGCACTGATCATAACAGGGGATATGGCAGGTGTATGTGCAGTGATAAATGTGTATGTGTACACATATGTATACGTGTGTATGTATATACATACATGCATGTGTGTATATATGTTCTACACACACAAATGGTCAGAAATTCACCTTCATTGCATAGCTGGGACAGATAAACTCAGATCAAGTGCTGAATCCCTTTAGATTTACACAAGTATTGGTACTTTGGGAGAGATTTTGTTTTCCTATATGATTTGAACAAGGAATAATTTAGTTTTTTGCACTATTATAGTGAAACTAACAAGGACTTTACAAAAGAATCTTGGAAGACATACCCACCTGAGACCTTTACCTTCCCAACTTTTGCAAGGGGCTTCAAAAAGGCCTTTTGCTTTGTCTGCTCGTGGATGTTACCTGCCTCTTGTGGAGGCTGATGGCCTCCTGGGTCTTACACGCCCCATAAGGTTTCCAGAATTGGAACAGGATGTGTTTTGCCATTTTCCAAAACAGCCGCATCTCTCTGGAAAGAGGCCCACCCCGTGGTCTCTACCATTTCGTGAAGAGGGGTCAGCATCTATGCGTGTGTGGGTTAATGAATTAGCCACATGTGATGTTATTGTTGCAGCTGAAGGCCAGAGCCCATCCGCCCGGGCTGCACCCACGTGAGAGCCACGACTCGGTGTACTTCCCATCTTCATGGTGGCTGGGGTCTTGCTTCCACGATGCAGGGGTTGTTCCATCGAGTCAAAAATACACGATAGGCTTCCCTGGTGGCGCAGTGGTTGAGAGTCCGCCTGCCGATGCAGGGGACGCGGGTTCGTGCCCCGGTCCGGGAAGATCCCACATGCCGCGGAGCGGCCGGGCCCGTGAGCCATGGCCACTGAGCCTGCGCATCCGGAGCCTGTGCTCCCCAATGGGACAGGCCACAACAGTGAGAGGCCCACGTACTGCAAAAAAAACCCATGATAATAAACCAAGTTTATTATTAAAATTGAAGAACATGAGTTTGTTGGAAAAGTAAAATTCTTTTTATCCACATTTCAAGCAGTTTTTATGCCTGAATAGCCAAGTGTCAAGTTCTCGTCTACACTTGTCTTTATCCAGACGCCCCAGACTCGGGGTTCTGCAGGGTCAGACAGATCCCATAGATTGTACAGTGACCTAGAGGGGTCCACAGGGAGTGGTGGGGCCTGGGCCCAACTGGGAGGGTCTGTCTCTTCCAGTGGCATCCAGTTGCCAACTGCCCTGGGAAAGCCACACAAGTGGCTCATAGGCCAGATGTGGATTCAAACCCAGGGTGTACACTGTGGTGGGCAGATGAGACCAAGTGGAAAATTCACTTCTTCCCCTGGAAGGTGGCTGGAGAGAGGGAGGTGGGAGGGCCTATCCTAGGTACTGGGGACTGGGGGGACATTATCAACTCAGGTGTCTTCATTTACCCTGGCAGTGACAGGGGCGGGCAAAGGGTAGGCACTGGGGCAAAGATTCAGTCCCAACCTCCTCTTCCCATTGGCGTGAACCAGGGTTCCAGCAGGAAACAGAAACCTACTTAGATGAACCACTGGAAAAGACCTGGTTGGAGGGACTACTTACAGGGGAGTAGGTGGAGTGAGTGTAGATGTGACCGCAGTGCTGGCGCGGGCAGGAGCCGAGGAGAATGACCCGACTTCTCTCCTCTTCTGCCTTCCAGCCTCACGTTGACGCCTCTGATCGGCTAAACCCCACCAGGAGTCCAGCCTACAGGAGTCCAGCCTACAGGGAGCCCAGGTGATACAGTCCACAGGGCTCAGCCTGCTGGGGCAGAGAGGGGTAGAGAATGCAACAGGCTGGGACCGAGGCAAACAGAGCAAGGCCAGCACAGTGGAGGGTTCTGCCTCTGGGGCCAGTTGGTGGCAGCTGCCCGGACCACACTGTTGATGTCCAAGGGCCAAGACCAGGATGTCTGGCACAATACCGGCGGCTGCATCCGGCATTCTCACAGAGATTGGATTCTCCCGTCTGGCAAGCTTCCGGGAGAAGGTGGTTCTAGACCCTAGCCTGAGAGCCTCTTGGGTGGGCAGAGTCTGGATTTAGCTCCCGAGGGCCCTGGCCCTGGCCGTACAGTCTCCGCCTTCTCACCTCTGAGCCTGGAAAGGACTTGCTGAGTCGCTGGGGGCTGCGATGACTATACATAGTTTGTGTCCATTTGCTGAGCATTTAAAACAAAGTTACTCCTTCCTGGCTAGTGCGAGGAGCGCAACTGATGCTGTGTTACTCTTCCAGAATGTGTGTCCCACACGCTGGTGAGGGCGTCCTCCAGCCGGAGTCCAGGGAAGGGACACGAAGGAAGTGTCTCGGCCGGAGGTCAGGCCCTCTGGGAAGAGTGGGGAAGATGCCCTGCTGTCCACGAGACCATGTCACCTTGGACAACACCAAGTTTAAAGCCTGACTCAGGTCCTCACACTGGGCAAGGTGGATATGACACATGTCCTGTCTCCCCAGCATCCTGGGACCACAGTTCTTTCCCAGGTAGTGGTCACCTTCTACTGTCCCACAGGTCTCTCTAGACACTCCTACAAGTGAGGAAAACCCCTCTCATTAATGTCTTATTGACTCATTACCATTCAGTAATTTGAAGTTCAGATGAAGGTGGGGAGGGGTATGTTAGCCTTGTCAAGAGTGAGCCCGCCAGACAGAGAATAATAACCCAGCTCTGCTCTGACTTGCTGTGTGACATCAGCAGATGACTTAACCCTTCTGGGCCTTAACTCTCTCACCTGTACAAATGGGGGCAACGTTGTTAGTAACTGCCTCATCAAGCTGCTGAAAGGAGTCGATTTAATGACGGGTGTGAATTCCTCGGACAGCACCTGACCCAGTTCTCGTCTGCAAAATGGGACTAATCATGATACCTTCTGCGTCGGGCAGCCGTCAGAATTAAATTAGTTAATATATACACGTAAAATATCTGGCATGTGGGAGGCATTCGGTCAACGGGAGGTCTTGTCTCTGTATATAGACGTAGCCTCTAATCTAAACACTCTTGTTTTACAAGCCCATTTGTGAGCCCACGACGCGGCTCGCATCCCGTAACTCCTCCTGGGCAAACTTCTTCAGCTCTTCCTCCCGGGCAGGCTGGCAGCCATTTTCATCTCTTCCTTCCAGTGTTGTATCTCTTGAGATGATCCAATCGTTTGAACACAAAACGCAAAGCAAAATAAGCCGCCACACGCAGCAGGGGATCCTAGGAAACCACAGGAGAGCGATTTTCACGAGCCCAGGAGGGCGAGTCCTTTGGTGTTTCTTCGCCTTGCCCAGGAGCTTACAAGGAGCTTCCCAGGGCTGGCCGTCCAGCCATAGTGAACTCAGAGGCCTTGGGAATGAATAAAACTCTTCATTTCTGCCCTCCCCCAACCCCAGCACCAAGAGCACGCCTGTTGATCAAGGAGAGGCTCCACCCCTCTCCCGGGGACAAAGGGACCAGACTGGGGAGCAGCTCTTCCTGAATCCATGCGTTTCATCGCCCGCCTTATGAAGTGTAAGGAACATTTCTTTAAATGCTGTGGCTAAGTATAGCAGGGGCTGGGTCAGTTAGAACATTTTTAGAAGCACATTACAAATCAGGAATGTTTTAGAGAAATAAATAAACTTTCCCACATTTTTGGACTTTGTGTCGGCTCTGCAGGCTCCATCTTGAGAGCGTGATGTGAGGTGGGGGGTGATGAATAATTCACGTTGGGCTCTTGTGGGTGCCCGGAGCACCCTGCGAGTGGCTTCTCCTTCCCTTCCTTGGGCATGGGGCTCTAGGACAGGGGTGGGGTGGGCATGGGAGAAACCGTCAGGCTAGGGACAGCTCAGCGTCTGAATAAGGGCCACTCAGTGACATAAGGAAGACGGGATTAAGGAGAAATACATCTATTTCCAGTGCGTTTCATTTCTTGTCTCTGCTGTCTGTTCCGGGGGTTCACTGGCCTTCCACACGGGGTGAGAACAAACCCAGGGGGCCGTGTGCCCACCCCTCTGTTGTAGGATGACCTCCCGGTGCTTGCGTCCTGTTCCCAAGGGCTCCCATTCCGTTGGCCTCTGGTGGGACCAGGTGGCGTGTTTCTACAAGCTCCTCAGGGGAGTCTGCTCTGCAGCCAGGGTTGCGAGCCACCGCAGCGAGGTACCAACGTCATCAGGCGGGCCTCTGGGCGTGAAGGGATCGTGCAAAGCAGGTTGTTCACCTCTTACTCTTTCTTCTTCTTTATCCACATTTGTACTCAATTTCCACTTGGTCAAAATAGACTCTCGGCTTCTCTCCGTGAACAAAAGCATCCGTTTTCTATTTCTTCGGGTAGAGCTGCCTCCACTGAAACACTCGTAGAAGTTCCATGTGTTCACGCAAGAAGTGTGGAATATTTAGAAGAGTACTAAAAAGAGAACCAATGTGTGATCCCATGACCACCGGTAATAATCCCACCACCAAAGATTATGGTTGGTACTTCCCCCCTAGACTATATATATATCTGTATCAACCACAGATATACCATTGATATTAGATCGGTATGTATATATACAAACTGTTCTCTACTTCATCACTGCTGCCACCATCACCATCATCATCACCACCACCATCACCATAGAGCTTTTTCGCACACACAGAGTGCCAGGGAGGTGCTGTAAGGCCTCTTACGGCACGATCCTTTAATTGCTGACAGCCTGGCCACACAAAGATGAGGTGAAAATAGATCTGTTGATTTATTTATTAACACCTTTTATTTTGAAATAATTATAGATTCATGGGAAGGTGCAAAGAAATGCACAGGGAGGTGAAAGAGACTTATTTTGTGCAAAAATTTTTATAGCCCTTTTCTCATTGAAATTTAACCACCTATTGGCATCACACACAAGGGCACAGACACGTACACACACACACACTCTCTCAGAGAGACAGGTGTCTTGTCCTAAGGCACCTGGCTAGTCAGGCTCAGAGTTAGTCCTGGAGCACGTGGCCAGCACTGAGGTTCTTTCTGACCCCCTGCCATGAGGTCGGGACCAAGGATGGGGACAGAGACTCCCACCACATGACCACTGGTCCACAGACCCAATCTGCACCCTTGCCGTCCCCTCCCTCCCCATCACGGGGGAGCCACGCCAGCACCTAAGATCCATTCTTTTATTGGTTTTCATGCTTCCAGCAGTTACGGGTAGAGCTACGAGTGAGAACTCGACTTCTGCTGTCTGTTTGGACGAGCGCATCTCCACCTGCGCTAAGCACCGCAATCCCCAGGGGGTCTTTAAAAAAATGCTGACGGCCGGGTCACGGCCCCAGATGGTGTTTTAGGATGACCTCCCCCACCCCCCCGCAATAATCCTAGTGTACAGCTGGCGTCGGGAAGCAGTGGTTTTGGTATCAGTAAGGGAAGGCTTAAGGTCAAGTGCCTGGATTATTCAGAAAAACCTCTGGGCAAGAAGAAACAGAGAAGTGGGTTTCGGGTTGAATGAGGCAGCCCAGCTGCTGACATTCATCAGGGCTCACGGCCTCCCCGCCTCCTCGCACGCCGTCTGGGGAGAAGGTACTGAGCACATCACCGCTTTGGATCATTTCAGCAACCCTGTGAGGCTGCCTTGAGTCTCCCAACGTGCTGGAGGAGGCATCAAGGCTGGGTGAGTGCATAACACACAGTCAGGGAGAACCCGAGTCAAACATTCAGACCATTTGTTCCTAAAGCTCCGGCTCTCTTTCACAACATCTTCGCTGCACAAGCTAGCGTTTCGCAAATCTCCACTCACGTTCAGCCTGGGGTAAAGGAAGCACGTGCATTTAAGGATACGCACAACGGAGTAAAAGAGTTTGCTTTCCCATGATCAGGAACTTGTTCCAAGAGCCTCTGTCATCAGAACAGCTTGTCATTCTCCATCCACCAGATAGTCACTAAGTGCCAGGCGTGCGACACACCTTAGCCACATAGAAGTGGACCAGACCCCGGTCCTGTCCTCGAGGGGCTTATATTCAGGTGGGGAAGACTAGCAAAGCAAACTGACAGGCACCAGCCGATGCGCTGTTGACATTTATGGTCACTCAAAATCTTCCCAACGCTCTCCATTTCCTGAGAGATCCCCATTCTTTCAAGCCGGTCTTCCAAATATAAGAAGAAAAGAAAGGACCCCCCACTCGTCTCTGTGTGCTAGGATGGGGCCCACCACCAGACATACAGGTGTGACCTTGGGGGCCAGGTGGGCAGGGAGGAGGGCATAGTGTACCTGCTTTGATGCTGTGGACCACGGGAGTGGTCCTGGGACCTGGAGCCGTGAGAGCCGCCCAGGATTTGAAGCCCTTGGATCCTACCGGAGGTGGTCGCTTCCATGGTGGCCAGCCCTGCAGTACTGGCAGGGATGCACTCCTGGGAGCTCAGCTTGGAATCCACTTTGCAAAGATCCTGGTGAAATCTGGTGAAAATTGCAAAAATCCACTTTGCAAAGATCCTCACAGGTGAGCTACTTGCAAATTTTTTCTGTGTAACCGAACGAGAGTTTGCAGTAAAAACTTAAGCTACCCCAAAAAGTGGTAAGACCTATGAGGGGCCAATCATCCTTAGACCAGCTGGGGACTGGTCTAAGGATAATGCTCGGCATGTATGATTACTCACTCACTTTTCCCCAGGCCCTGTGAGTTAGGGACGGTAGTTTTCCCTCCTTAACAGGTGAGGTAGCAGGTTTAGAGGGCTTAGTCACTTCCCAAGGTCTCGTAACCCATACACGGCAGAGCTGGGTTTGGATTCAGGCTCTCCGGCTCTGAAGCAGCTGTCAAGCTCTGTCCTGAGGGCTTTACGTGCACAATCTCTTTCATTCTGAAATGAACCTGGGAGCTGGGGATTACTGTGTCCAGTTCACCAGTGGCATTTTACCAGTGCGCTCCCCAGGTCGCAAAGCGAATCCTTGGCAAAGTAACAGACCCGAGCATACCTGTCTTTAGAGCTCGTAGCTGCCCTTCAGCATCAGCTGACCGGGTGTGAAAGTAGTGGGCCTACAGGGCAAACACCTCCTCACCTCTTAAAGTGAAGGACGCAGGCAGGGAACACGCCGCCTGTCAAGCAGCATCCTGTATGAGGTTCTCAGTCAGGTCTGCACATCAGAACCATTCAGGGAGCTTAACAAAATGTGCTTCCCAGACTCCACTCCCAGAGATGCTAGGGCGTCTGGCCTGGGCGGGTTGCATGACCACCTGGTGATTCTAATGTGGAATAACCATTGACCTCATCTGGTCCAGCATTGGTCTAGTAGGCTGGTTCTCAACTGGGGGCAATCTTACCCCCTGGGGCACTTGGCAATGTCTGGAGACAGTCTGGGTGGTCATAACCAGGGGAGGGGTGCTAATGGCATCTAGGGTGTTGAGGGGTGCTGCTGGACAGCCTACAAAGCACAGAACAGCCCCTCACAACGGAGGATTATCCGACTCTATAGCCCTGAGGTTTGAGAAACCCCGTCTATTCCCTTTGTGAGATCTCCACACCCAAAGGACAGAGCTAGTGGCATAGACACATTTCCATCTCCTTCCCATCTCTCTGGGATTTTCAAGCTAAAGGGCCATAGAATGCTTCTTGATCAGGGATGTATATTTGGATCTTCTAGGCCAGTGAGCCAAAAAAAGAATAACTTAACAATTTTAGTAGCCACCTTAAAAAAGAAAAATGGAAACAGGTAAAGTTCATTTTAGGGAATCTATTGTATTTAACCCCACCTCTCCAAGACATTATCATTTCGGTGTGAATTTAATATAAAAAAATTATCGACATGCTTTACATCTTTTTGGCACCAAGTCTTGGAAATCCGGTGTGTATCCTGCGCTAATGGCACATCTTAATTGAGATGAGCCTCATTTCTGGAACTCAAGAGCGATGCGTACGTACTTGGCCGCAGCCCCGCTGGACGGCACAGCTTCAGATTCTCTTTGGTTGCCCTTTCACACACTTTCACAGAATTCTGCAGCTCTTCAGATTACTTATCCCAACTGCAATTAGGTCATTATTTGCCCAGTGATGAGTTTCGCATCTGTCCCTCCCCACGATGCGACGTGCTCCATGAGGGCAAAGGTTACATCATTTTCCGTTTTGCCCCTTTTTTCCTATCTGTCCAGCCCAGTGCCTGCCACTTAGCAGGCGTCCAAAAAATGTCTGTCAACGGGACTGCACCTTTTCCACGCCTGACTCTCCTGCCAGAGTGGGCGTCCCTCAGCTTGCTGTGACCCAGCGCTTGGTGTGTGACAGACAGTGAATATTTGTAGGACAGTAATGTGAAGGCGCTTGTCCGAGTCCCGATGCTTCTTTCCATACAGACTGTTCTCTACTCCTTTACTCACTCAGCCCAGGACGGGCGGGTGGTGGGGCTTATCAGACGGGTAAACATGCGTAGAGCTAGGCAGGCATCCGGGGCCCCGGCCTGGCTTTGTCCCCATGGGAGTGAGCTGCCCTCTATTTTGTTCTCAAGGGTCTGCCCACTCCCCACCCCAACTATGGGGTGGAGGCTTCGAGAGTCCAGAGGGGCCACTGAGCAGCGGGCAAGTCTGTTGCTCACCACGGATACAACCCACAGTCTCCAGCTGAGCTTTCAAAATAAATCTTTTCGACTTCTCTCGGCCCAATCCTGTCATTTCCCAAAGGGTTCAGAATTCAGGCAATCTCCTGGTTTTCCTGGCGAGGACCCCACCGACGAGCAGGGAGGGGAAGTGAATTCCC
This sequence comes from Phocoena sinus, assembly GCF_008692025.1. Lineage (NCBI taxonomy): Eukaryota > Metazoa > Chordata > Mammalia > Artiodactyla > Phocoenidae > Phocoena > Phocoena sinus. The sequence continues at coordinate 56,805,532 of NC_045781.1, forward strand.
CAGGGCACAGAGTTACATAGTGGAGGGTCCCGTGGGGGCGCCCGGCTCCCAGTCTGGAGGGCAGGGGGGCTTAGGCTGCAGCTCATGAGAAAAATGCCTGTCTCGACTCTGGACGCGCCTCTGTAGGCAAAGACCTCCCCGAAGAATCAAAGAGGGGGACGGTCTTTACAGCACTGTGCACCAGACCCAGGGGTTCCATATTTAATCTCCGCGACTTCCCAGAGGGGCAGGGAGAACGTTCAAGCTGCAGGCGTGACCTCTGGATTTATGGGTTGGCGAGTGAGGCGTATCCCAGTCCCCTCTGGCGAGAGGACGCTCCTTGGAAGCTGGAGTTGTGGGGGTGGGGGCGGGCAGGGCTGGGATCAAGGAGGTGGAGTGGCAGCTGGGGACTGTGAGAAACAGGAAGAGCCCTTCGAGCTCCATTAAGACCAAGCGGTTGTCTTTCCCAGCAACAGAAATTCTCCACGGGCCCCATAATTCGTACCGTAGGGCCGAGTCTGAAACCAGCTCCAGGAAGCTGCACTCTGTATGACCACACGATTAGGACGTGCGTGTGTGTACTTGCGTGTGCGTGGCTGCGTGTGGCCAAGGGGGAAGGCACAAAGAGACTTTGGGGGGATCAAGAATCTCCATCACTGACTCCCCGTCTGTCCCCAGATTGCGGGGATCCCCGCCAGCACCCAGCACAGCTTCCTGAGGATCCCTTCGGTGTCTCCGAGTGCTTCCCAGGACTTTGTTTTCATTAGCAAAGCAATATGTAATAATAGTTGTTAAAATAATTGTATTTCTGTTTTTACATCTGTAAAGATTAAGTTAAACAGTATGAAGCCCATTAAAGTATTTCATGACACGCTGCCGTGAACTGCCCTTCATTCCCTCTGCTACTATTATTCCAGAGTAAACTTCAGAGATCGGGCGGCTGCCACGGAGGGTTATTTATAGCGGCTCATTCATCAATAAAAAACTTCAAAAGGAATCTGTTACTCTTCTATTGGGAAGCCAAAGAAAACTCACATAAAGACAGCCCTGTTAAGAAACAAAGCGGAGCGACCGCAGGACATTTAGTTAAGTAAAATCCTGATTTCTAACAAATACCATGTCGCAAAAAGAGATTGCTGGCAACGTGAATCCATTTAAGCAACTGGGTTCCCATTGGATAGTTAAAATAAGCTGTTAAACAGTTGTATTTACGTTGGCTTCAAAGGCCCTGAGTCTCCTCTTTGGGTTTTAAAAGCGTAAGAGGTCTGTGATCCTGACATAGCGAAGCAAGCCTTTTTTTCATCTTAAGAAAGCGCAGGGGATGGACACAGCCCCTGCGCCTGTGGCTTATGGTTTGATTTACGGTTTTCTTGGCTCTTGGCGTGAAACTGGACTGGGGATTGGAATAGAGTCTCCCATGGTGGGAAGACCACTTATTGAGCACTTCCTGTGTTCCTGGTACTGTCCCATCGAAGCAGGTGTTAGTGGCTCCATTTTGCAGATGGGAAAACCACGGTTGAGCCCATTACCCATCACGCTGGGCCATCTGTAGGATCCCGTCTTCGGTGGCATCTTAGAATTGCGGCGATTTGTCCGGTACTGGATCTTGAAGGTGATGAGATGCAGCCGTCTGCACGTTCACGAGCGAAACGACCACGAAGGCCAACCCCAAGACGTCAGTGGAGACACGCAGACAACCGCAGCCCCGGCATTTCGTTGTGTCTCTGTGCCTTGACACCAGACAGGTTCTGGGAGGCAGGATGCTGCGTTGTAGAAAGGACTTTGAAGGACTCTGTTACGGAGACGTCTTGTCCTTCTGGAGGCGGAGGTGGAGGCTGGAGGCGGAGGTGGAGGCTGGAGGGTGGGCGACGACACAGTCCAGAGCCTCCTTAATTGTCGGGCAGCTAGCAAGTGCTGGGAACTCTGCCAGGCGAGAGCAGCAGAGGCCTCTGTCATTTATTTTTTCCAGCCTCGTGATGTAAATACCAACAACAGGCCCATTTTACAGATGAGGAGATTGAGGCTCAGTAAACGAACTTGCTCACGGTTACCCAGCTGGGAGGACACAGAGCGGGGCTTGACCTCTGCGCTGGAGGTCAGGGCGGGGGCGGCCTCTCCTTGGCTAACGGGAGTGGGAGGCTTTGGATTCAGACAGGCCAGTGGTGACTGGTCACGCAGCTTGTCCACTGCTCAGAGCTGGCCGAGGGGCCGAGCTAAGGCTGAACATCCATCCCGTGCATCTTGGAGGAGAGGCGCCTTCTGGGCTCCAGATGGCCCGGGAACCAGGCCTATCCGGACTGGAAATCTGGCTTTGCTCCTTGTTAGCAAGTTATTCAGGCTCGTGGGGCCTCAGATCTCTCATCCCTCAAATGGGATAATGCCATCAGGGCGGTGGTGAGGATGGAGCGGGGTGAGGTCATTTTTCTGCAGGGACTGGCTCAGTGTAACCACCACAACAGTGGGCACTGACTGCACGCGTCCCCTGGGCTAGACCAACGCTGACAGCCTTCGTGTAGAAACTCATGCGGTCCCTCCAACCACACGCTCAGATGGGAGCTACGCGCACCCTCGTTTTATAGCCGAGCCAGCGGGGCCGCAGAGGGGTTCGGTAGCTAACTCAGCACTGCACGGCTCTGCGTGGGATGCAGGCCGGCCCTGAGTCCATTCTCGCACCGCTCTTCCCATCCACCTCTTTAGCGGGTCCTCCGTAAATGTGATGGATTAGGCGCCACCCCGTAGACAGCACTGACGTGCATGCCGAGAACTGGTGCTTATTCTAGGAACATGGGGGCCACCGATGCATTTTTGCACCCCTCTCAGGACTCCACCCACAAGGATTCTCATCGTCAGTCGTGCTCTAGAATGCTTTCTGGTTGCGCAACACGTGATCTGAGATGCGACCTGTGTGCGGCCTGGGAATCGGGAAGCTTGGCGCCCACCCCCCGGAATTGCTGCTGTGGATCCTGACACGTGACCCCAGGGGGCCCTGTGCCCTCAGCACTCAGTTTCCTCACCTGTAACAAAAAGGAGGTGCCTCCAGGGCTGGCTGAGGGCTGCTCCGTTGTCACCCGTTTGGGGTGTCCACATTTGAGTGCAGAGGGGGACCCCTGAGTACATGCCTGACCACAGGCCTCGCTCTAGAGGGACTTAAAGAACATGTGCTTGGTTTCTGTCCAGAGCCTGAGGGAGGGGCCCCATCTCGGACACAGAGCTGTGACTACATTACTTTCTTTTGCTGAGCGCCCTTTGGGTTCCCCATAGATGGCTACAGGGTGGGTTTGGAGGGAGTCTCTGATTGGGGGTGGGGACCTGAACAGAATGCAAATGCTGTCTTTTGCAATTTCCCTTAATTTCCTTTAAGGCAGTTATCAAGAAGAACGGCGGCTACAAAGACCAGAACCCCTTTATGGCACCGTTAGCCGGAGCTTCAGCTCACAGCCTTCCGGTGTGCGGAGGGGAGGCCTGTCCTCGTTGGATGGAGGAGAAGCTAACAGCCACCCTGGCGTGGCGTCCCCAACTTGTTCAGCAGATCCTTTCCCAAGATGTGCTGTTAGCATTGGATGAATTCAGCTGCATTTTGGATTTGCCAACCATCTCACACTGTTTTCAAAATGCTTGGGGTTTGATAAAACTGAAAAAGATATTTGCCAAGCTCCATTCCCCTTCATTTTTTAAACCCATGTGGATTTTAAGGGGAATTTAATCCATATGTTTCTGATTCATTTGCTCTTAACTCATCAAAACCTTGTTTCAGAAAAGCTATTTGATGTCCAAGGAGCTTTTGGAGTTGGGTTTTAAATCTTTTAAAGTCCTCCCTTCCTGGCTTTGAAATGAGATGTTGCCGTTTGCCAAGCATAAATGAGCTCCCTAGCTGAAAAAAGGTTCATGTTTGGTTCACAATTAGAGAACTGTGAATTCTCAGTGGGCTGTGAAATGGGCAAAACCTGCCTCCTTTGAAGACTGGTCAGGACCCCCTCCCCTAAAGCCAGGACCAGGGTCCCACCGCCTCTGTGTCCAGGAGTCATGCCATTGGCTGGGTGAGGGACAAGAAGGATGGATCCTTTTACTTTAGCACCTTGATTCTATCAGCCCAGAGAAGGGCAGCCTGGAAGATGTTTTTGAGGACTGGGCTCCACACATTTTAGGAGAATATAACTTAGGAGGGACTTACTTACATGTTTATAAAGCCTGATTTATTTTAAACTTTTTATAATGGAACCTTTAAAACATATACAAGAATAGAGAATGTCCTCATGTATTACTCACCAAGCTTCAGCCCTTATCAACTCAGTATCAACCTTGACTTTGAGATGAATCCTGGATTTTCTATCATTTCATTCTTCTACAGTTCTGTCCATATCTCTAGAACATAAGGAAAGACTCTTTAAAAGTCCACGATACCCTGATCACAAATTGGCAATAAATTCCTAAATGTCATAAAAATCCTGATTAATTTCCCCCGATTTTCTCATAAGTTATAAAAATTGGGTTCTTTGAATCAGGATCTAAATGAAGCCATACATTGCATGTGGTGGCTTTTAGTCCTTTGGTTTCTCTCTTCTTTTTTTCTGTTGGCAATTTATTTGTTGAAGAAATAGGTCATTTATCATGGGGCATTTCCCACATTTTGGATTCTTCTGATTACATTCTTGTATTTAACAAGTTTCTCTTCCCCTAAAAACGCAATTTCTTAAAGTTTATGTTTTTGAAAAACTTCAGAGTCAATTCCAGTAGAACAGTATTTTACATTTTGATAGGCTTAATATTTCCTTTTTTGTACCTTGAAATATCCCCTTTGGCCCTATATTTAACTCCATTCTCTGAGTATTACTCCCCCCCATCTCTCTCTCTCTCTCTCGCTCTCTCTCTCGCTCTCTCTCTCTCTCTCTCTCTCTCTCACACACACACACACACACACACACACACACACGTACATTTTTGTTTTACTTGTTCGGTGCCACAGTTACAAGACATCAAATGCTGCAGTGGCAGGACCCTGTTCCATTACGTACTAAGACCCGGAAGGAATAAGGGCGCAGGAGAAAGCAGAGATATCCTGAAAATGAACACACAACCATAATAAGCATGCTTTTCCAAATTTGATCTTGAGTGTTAACACGTCATGAGTCACCCAGTGAGAAAGCTTTCCCCCTTTCCATTCTCCTCCGCGCCATTTGATGGCATCAAGGAGCGTCTCAGTCGGTGGGGCCGTGGTCTTTCTTCCCTCTAACACCTGCCAATCTTCTCACGTAAGGAAGGCAGATGAAGGCCTGGGGGTGGAGCCGTGGCCAGGTAACAATATCTAGCAAGCGCTGAACAGCATTGCTTTGCTTTTCTTGTACCTGATTTGTTTACAGTCTACACATCAAGAGATACGGACTGTCCATCGTCAGCCATACTTCAAAGTTTACTTTTACATTAAAAAGCGAAGGTCGACCTAAAGGAAAACGTTAATGACACCGTGAACAGTGCTCTGTGCTTTGGTTAAGCCTCACACTCCCGGTGCTGGCTGACGTTTGGCAAGCAGTGCAGGAGCAGAAGGAGATCTGGGGGACGCAGCGAGAAACTCTGGGTCCTTTTCCTCCCCTTCTTCGTGATCTAACCAGTAAATGCAGGCAGCCACTTCACCTCCCTGCAGGCTGTCTCCCCCGTGGAGTGGGACGCAATCCCTGCCCCGAACCCCGGCCTCACCTCCCAGGGTTCTGGTGGAGGAACAAAGAGATGAGGAAAGTGATGCCTTGTAAACAATAATTATTACGCATAATTTAATCGTCTATTTCGCACCCCTCCAGACACCATTTCTTCTCTCTTCTCCTCTCCCCCTTCTTCAACAGTCTTTACCCTCTCTTCTTGATGCCCCCATTCACTCACCGTCCTTCTGGAACTATAACAGGAAGAAAAGCAGGTGGTTGGGTAGAGACTAAAAAAACCCCCACAAATCCTTGTCTGAAGGACCAGAAATAATTGGGGCTGGCGGCCCAGAATTGCTCCAGTAGTTACGTCCGCATCAGACTCCACCTCTGGGCCACAGTGATTGGGCCCAGCTTCGGACATGTGACTCCTGTTGGGCCAATCAGAGTCTACCACAGGGGTTTTCCCGCACTGGAGCGGGGAAGCACATGCTCTTTCTCTGAGAAAGGTGGCAGCCTGGAGGTGCCTGCAGATGTGGTTCCCACCTTCGGTGGGTGGATGGAGCTGACCCGAAAGTCACCCAGTGAGAAGGTTTCCCCCTTTTCAGTTCTCTCCCACACCATTCGACTATATCAAGGAGGAGAATGTCAGTTTGGTGGCTTCTTTTTTCTTGGAATAAACAAGAGAAAATGTCGGGGGTGGGAGGGGAGAACAGCCTTTGAGTCCCTGAGGCTCCCTCTGCCCCAGATATTTGATTAGAGGAACCGAAAAACTCTTAAGCCAATTTACTTAAGCCAGAGTGTGTTGTGTTTTGGTCACTTTCAACCAAAAGAGTCCTAATGAAATACATCTGGTAAAATTACATTTAAAAGCACATATTGGACAAACAGGATGTCTGCAAACAGATTAGGGACCGGTCTAATCGCTTTGCGACGGCCAACCTGAATTGCTTCAGAGGGAGAAGTTCTAGTCCTAGACCAGGTATCTGAATCCAAGCGTCCTCAGCATCACTGTTGCTAACAGCTGGCTTCCTGTGATAGACTTCCAGCTAGCAGCTTGCATTTTCACAACCTTACCGAGTATTTTCATATTTACCTCTTTTTCTCATCACGTCCCTTTGGTATGGTCCAGAATGACTGATTGACTGATTGATTAATTTGACCAAGCAATGTTTGCTGAGCACCTACAATGAGCTGGGCACCCCAGTGGAATGGCAAAGGTGTAAGATGGAGTTTCTATAGCCAAGCAGGTGATACTCAAGAACCATCCATTTGATAAAGAACTGGAGGCACTAAGCAAGGTTAAGCGACCTCCTCCAGGAGTCTTGGTTCTTTCGGATGGAAACAGGACCTTTTAACTTCCCAGCCCGGGCCCCTGCACCGCAGCCTTTGGTTCAAAGAAACATATTTTAAAACACACTGTATCTCACAGATCTTATCCTAGTGTCTGTTGCCTTACACCTGGCCCATGTCAGTGACCCTTATTATCTTCCTGGCCCTTGTAGACCTTTGAGTTTGCATCACAAGGTGGTCTCTTAGGTAGTTTCCAGTCTTGATATATATATATTTTTAATTAATTTATTTATTTTTGGCTGCGTTGGGTCTTCATTGCTGCACGCGGGCTCTCTCTAGTTCCAGTCTTGATATTTTTATGACTATATCTTACTCTTAAAAAAATATATATATATATACAATATCCATAAAATTTTAGACATGTGGACACTCTTTTGATCACCTCTCAGGTTATGATTGGGACTATTTCCGTCACCCAGAAAGTTCCCTTGTGCCCTTTCCCAGTCAATACCCCTCACCCTAGAGATAACTGCCCTTTTGACTTCCATCACCATCAGTTAGTTTTGTCTGTTCTCGACTGTTGTATAAATTGATTCAAACAGCATGTGCTCTTGTGTCTGCCTTCCCTCCCTCGGTGCTATGATGGAGACTCATCCACGTGGTTTTTTGTGGCAGCGGTTGGTCCGTTTTCACAGCCGTGTAATATTCCCCTAGAGGAAGAAACCATGACCTCTTCATTCTCCTGCTGGTGGGAGCTTGGGTTGTTTGAAGTTCTTGAGTGTTGGGAGTAACTGAGTGTTCTTGCACGTGCCTTCCTGTAGAACACAGTCCTAGATTCGACTGGGGATATACTCAGGAAAAGAAATTGCTTGGTCACGGGCTGTGTGCCCTTTGAGCTCTGTCCCGCCGGACAGCGTCCCAGTGAGACAGAACTCTTGTTCCTCTACTTCTTACCCTTTGCAGAGGGGCTGCATTTACACACGTCTTCCTCTCCCAATACGTGGTGAGCAGCTGGCACGCAGTAGGTGTTCAGCTAATGCGATTCCTTTTTGGAGAATGAATACTGATCAAATCCCCCTTCCCAGTCACCGCCAGCACCTGTTCACCGTCATGAGTGACATTCGAGCACTGCCCGCTATGGACCTGACCTCTAATCTCCACGAAGCCCTGAGAGGCTGGCATCATCTTGCCCGCTTCGCAGATGGTGCAGTTGGGGCCCAGCAGAGCTAATCACTCTGCCCGAAGGGTCCCAAGTGGAGCTGGGATGCGGGTCTGCCCGAGGCCCACGTGCGGTCACTAAGCTGCCTCCTGCGAACATCTCCTCCGCCTCTGGCACCCCCACAACCCACTTCCCAGGCGGCTCCTAGGGCTTGTCTGTTCCTGTGGAGCAGTTTGCAGGGACCAGTGCATTTCTAGACAGTTCGGTTCCCCTGGGAGGTCTCTAGGGTCTACGGTCTGTTTATAAATGGCCGCTGGGCCTTTTCCTTTACTGGCCATTATTGACAAATAAATGGCTGACTCACAAGAGTAAAAATACACTTCTGGTTTAGAGTTGTGTAGAGTTATTAAAAGTTTGTTGTGTCTACTCAGATGGTACAGCCACTGCCCGAGGACAAGGCAGCTGGTGTGACTGTAGGACAAGCACAGATAAACGTTCCCTCTCCTGACTCCGTCATGGCCATATGTTGTCGGTCACGGTGACAAGGCCCACGAGGTTCCAGGGGTCCGCCCCCTCTGGGGTTTGCGCGGAGCAGCAGAGCACTGCATCTGGAGCCGGGGGACCTGGGTCGATGCCACAGCTCTGTTGTCTTCCGGTTATGTGACCCTGGCCAAGTCACCTCCTTAAGCCTCTCCTCCACCCCTGCTGGAAAGTGGGGATCATATAGCTTGCCTCCTGGGGTTGGTAGGAGGTGTGAGCAAACACTATTTCAGACGACTTGCCAGAGTGACCATTTAGAGATAGAAAGGGTTGGCCTGATATGAGCTCGGAGAGGAGGGCTGTGGCCAGGGGCGCCTTCAGGCAGGGCTCAGGAGATTGCTCTGGGAAGCCGTTGGATGTTCAGGCAGGGTGAGGGCGCGAGGGCAGGGCACTGGCAGCCTCAGCTGCAGCAGAGGTGGCCGCTGGCCCTGCCAGGAAGCTGCCCCAGAGGCTGGAGAAAGAGCCGTGCTTAGTTCAAAACTCCTCCGCGGTCAGGCGCCCTTCTGCCATGAACTTCCGCAGTGCTTCAGCTCCCTCAGTGGACAAGCATCTGATGCTTCGAAAGAGAGGCAGGATTCCCTATGCAAGGAACGCAGTAAGTACTGAAGACAGGAAAAGACCGCAGTGAGCGGCAAATACAGGCCTGCTGCTCAGGCCTTTCCCACCCGGCACGCTTCTCCTGAACCTCTGAGCCTCCAGCGAGCCCTGCTGGCTGCACCGCCGGCTCGGAGTTGACGCAGGTGAGCACTCCTCTCTGCCTCTCAGCCCTGGTCCCCAGAAGCTTACCCGCCGGGCTGTGCTCAAGGGATGGGCTTTGGCAACCGTGGGGAGACAGTATTTAACATTTCCGAGACAGAAATGGCCATCCGAAAAGGCTAAAATGATATGTTTTGGCCCCGTCTCTGACCTTTGGAAGGATGCCCAGCTTCCGACAGTCTCTGACGCTGTTTTGGGGGAGGAAACCTTATGTTGAGGAAAAGCACATTGCTCTCCTTTAAGGTTCTATTCGCTCTTTTCAAAACTCCCATTTCGGGGACCCCAGACGCCGTGTCCCATCGTATTCTTCACTGCCTGCCAGTGGGGCATCCCCTGGACTCCCAGGTGGTCAGAGCCTAGACATCTGTTCCAGAAAGGCTTAAAGAGGAAAAAGTCTTCTAAGAAATAACTACTCCTACATACAAAACACTCATGGTTCCTTCCAAGAAAACATGCTCCCACAGTGATTTGAAAAAATTACCCAGTTAAATCCTTTTATCAGAAAGGGATTTATCCCCCAGTGACCAACTCGTAGAAAACAGACGTGTGCCATGATTCACAGAATGAACCCTGGTTTCCATCACTCGGCTCTTACAGACATTGTTGCCAACATCCCATTTAAAGTCCTACTTAGGGTTAAGACTCCGTGCTCACAACGCAGGGGGTACGGCTTCAATCCCTGGTGGGGAACTAAGATCCCGGGGGCTGCACGGTGTGGCCAAAAAAAAAAAAAAAAAAAGCGAAAGAGAAGAATTAAGTTCTACTTAGAATCTTGAATCTGAATCAGATACAAAACATGGTTTGATTTGGGAACAATAATGATCAGAAGAAACCAAGCACCATATTATTTAAAAGGCAGTTGGTTGAATCCATTGAAAAATCAATGCTAATGGGTTATTTATAGAATAACTACTTGTTTTTCTTTTTACCATTCTTAATGGTTTTTTTGTTTGTTTGTTTGTGTGGTGTTTTTAATGACTGAAAATTGTTTCCTGGATTAGTGTCATATTTGACATGAAAATAAACATTTTTGATTTGAACCACCAGATGACTCAAATTAGTGGAGGGAAGTAAGATTTGGCCTTGTCGGGCTCCTGGGAAATCTTGAGTCACTATCTGAATGTGGGTTTCAGTTTTTCCATTTTTAACACAAGTGATTTGGAAGGAGTCACCCCTCTAGTGCTTCTACAAAAGGGGTAGAGATTTACAGATGATTGCCTAGAACAGCACTGTCCAGAAGGACTTTCTGCAGCGACGGGAATGCTCTCTAATAGAATATACACGTGCGTGGTCTCCCGTATGGTAGCCACCAAGCACTTAGAATGTGGAGACGGCAAGTGAGGAGCTGCATTTTAAATCTGCTTCAATTGTAACTCATTTACATCTAAGTAGCCACGTGGCTGGTGGCCCTGGTTCTGGGCTGTGAGGATTCAAGGAGCGAGTCTTCAAACTGGTGACTGTGACAGAGTGTCTTCCCCATGGACCACCGTTTTCTCCTCAGAAAAAAGAGATGTTTGGGTAGATGAGAGCTTCTTAAAATTTTCCACCAGAGTTCACTGCTACAGTCAGGGTCCTGTTAGGAAAACTGAAGCAATACTAGGCATTTCAAAGGGAAGTGACTGGTTGTAGGGCATTAGGGAATCAAACCGTCAGAGAGCCTGGCGGAGGGATGTCAGGAGAGGTTGTATCCAGCTTGCAGGTTTGTCACTGTGAGTGGAATTCAAAGCCTCGACGGGCTGGTGCTGTTGCCCAGTGGTCAGAACACTGCAGGAAGGCCTTGCTGACAGGGCTGCCTTGTGGGCCCGGGCAGGGGGCTAGCAGGGGAACACAGAGGCAGCTACAAAAACGTGCATTTGCCAGATGCGTCCTCCGCGGCTGCCAGAGAAACACGGGTGGCTTCTGCCTTCCAAACCTTGTGTGAGAGCTTCTCGTCTGTGGAGAAGTGTAGCTCCCTGTCTTCCAGCCCTGTGGTACACGAGGCGGGAATCCACGTCCACTGCCCCAAAACATGCCCAGCGAGTGCTCCTAACATCACAGGAAGGTGAGCAAGTGTCCCCCACCACGCCAGAGACTGGAGGAGTAGACTGCAGGGTGGCCCAGCCCCAGGGCAAGATCGACATTTGTTGTTTTGCCTGCTCAGTATAGGCACACCTTGTTTTGTTTTGTTTTGTCCTAAATTTATTTATTTTTGGCTGCACTGGGTCTTCGTTGCTGCACGCGGGCTTTCTCTAGTTGCAGCGGGCAGGGGCTACTCTTCGTTGTGGTGCGCGGGCTTCTCGTTGCGGTGGCTTCTCTTGTTGCGGAGCACGGGCTCTAGGTGTGTGGGCTTCAGTAGTTGCGGCTCGCAGGCTCTACAGCGCAGGCTCAGTAGTTGTGGCGCACGGGCTTAGTTGCTCCACGGCATGTGGGATCTTCCCGGACCAGGGCTCGAACCCGTGTCCCCTGCATTGGCAGGCGGATTCTTAACCACTGCGCCACCAGGGAAGTCCCGGCACACCTTGTTTTACTGCACTTTGCTTTATCTCACTTCCAGTTTTTTACAAGTTGCTGGTTTGTGGCAACCCTGCATCAGGCAAGTCCATCGGCGCCATTTTTCCCACAGCATTTGCTTACTTCATGTCTCTGTGTCACATTTTGGCAATTCTCACAGTATTTCAAACGTTTTCATTGTTATTCTATTTGTTATGGTGATTTGTGATCAGTGACTGTAGGTGTTACTACTATAGCTTGGTGAAGGTTCATGGTTAGCCTTTTTTAGCAACAAGTTTTTAAAAATTAAGGTATGAATGTTGTGTTTGAGACATAATGCTACTGTACACGTAATGGACCACGGTGTAGAGTAAACACAACTTTTATATATACTGGGCAACCAAAAAATTTCTCTGACTGGGGTAGCTCAGGGAGATAGGATGCAAGCCTGGTACTCAGGCAGGCATTCTGCCTCCGTGAGGGCAGTTCCTGCCTGAGACCAGAGCCAACGTGATCCAGTGCCATGAGGGAGGAGTGTGGGCCCCACAGGGGCGTGTATACTTCTGGGTTTGTAAACAGCCTGGCGGGGCTTCAGTTGGCAGCCACAATCATTTCAGAATCTTTCTGTGGCAAACAATTTCCAGCGACTGGGCTCTTAGCTTCTTCCCTGTGTCCACGGGTCCACCAGGGTTCCTGACTGAGCGTGTGTCTTTCTGCCTTGTTACTATGAGCCCACGTCCTGGCCTGATGCTCTATCTTTCCCAGGCTTGGGGCTCTGTTTGACTTTTCTCAGTCCTTCCAGGCTCTGGGCTCCTGTCCCTGAATCCAGCATCACAGAAGACCCTGCAAGGTGCACCCAAACCTCACTGCCGCTGGTATCTGTCCTCCTACTGCTGGGCTGGCACCCTGCCCACCTGCTGGAGCTCCTGGTCCCTGGCCACCGCTGCCCGGCACCGCGCTCTCAGATTCTACAGCCGCACCTGCATCACCCAGCGTCCGGCCACCGGAAGTCATTCTGCTTCCCGACCCCGGCAAACCTTCCCAGGGGCTTTGTTGGATCTATTTCATCAACAGCTCCCACTGACATTTACATTACTCCTTCCAGACCCGTGCCGGCCAGGCGAGTGGAGAAACTGAGCCACAGAGTCGGAATTGTCCAAAACCTTCCACGTCCCCAACAAATCTTTTACCGACAGCCATTTGGAGCCCAGACGCCTTAGAAGTCATTGCAGACAGGCAGCTTCCATCAATTCCACAATAAACATTTAGCCAAGAGAAAAAACTACCTCAAATCTCAAATGATGTGAGAGTGACGTGAAGCCCAGGATGTGGGCATTGAGTCCACGCTGAGCAGAAAATCTCCCTTCCTCCCGAGTGGACCCACCTCGGCTTCAGAAGAGCCATTTCAGCTCAAGCATCACAGTGGTTCATTGTAGAAAGGGCCATCCTTGGTGTCCTCTGTACTAAAACGACAAAATGGTTTGGGTAGATTTAGGTCATTTGGGAGTTGGAGTCCTGGACAGAAGCAGACCGTGGGGGCCAGGGCTTGGTCCAGGCAGCTTGGGGGACGGGTCTGGAGGGTGCGTGACGGGCTGGAATTGAGTGGGGCTCGGGCTGTTCGTGGTTGTCAGCCCCCAGAGGGGAACCAGTGGCACGGTTGGCCTGCTTTGCACGCCGGGCACAAGGATAGGGGCAGCTGGGGGTGGAAATTTGGGGAGAGACACTGGGACATGCACTGAAACTTGAAGAGGAAATGCCAGATGCAGACCTGGAGCCGCCCTGGACACAGTGAGTCTAACTCGGGAAGCCAATAAACAGTAAGATGCTGGCGGGCGGGTTAACAAAAGCTGCCTTCGTGGTGAAGGAGTAGGAGGGAGTAGCTGACTAGCGCTCCTCTCCACGCAGGACGCGGGGCCTGGAAGCCCAGGGACTCTCCTGCACGCTCCCAGCGGGATGGCAGCCGGGGCGCCCACACACCGGGCAGAGCTGCCCACCGTCGCCGCTGCCCACAGCCCTGCTCACTCCCACCTTGCGCGGCAACGCCTCTTAGCTCGCTGCCCTCACAAGAGCTGCATCTATTCTCACACTCCCTAACACAGCGCCGTCCAGAAGAACGGTCTGCTACAACGGAACATTCCAGAACCTCACTGTCCCAGGTGGTTGACACGTGTGGCTCTTAGAGCACTGAAGTGGGGCTGGTGTAACTGAGGAACGGAATTTTCAGTCTCATCGAGCACAAACCCCTGCCTTGTTCATCGGTTTCTCTGCCCCGAGTGAGTGCCTGGCGGACAGCAAACCTGCGCTGCACGGTGACCTTGTTTTATTTTTCTCTTTCCTGCTATTTGTTGGGTCCTGGAGATCCAAGAGGTAAGTGGAAGCCGCTCTCTCCTCAGCATATATACATAAAATTCATGCAGGAATTCGACCGGCCAGGCCTGGCCATGGGTCTACTCTCTGTACAGGACCATTTTCACACCTGAAAAATGAACAATAATTCTTCAAAATAATCAGATACCAAGTAACTGCTCAAAATTTCCCAATTGCCATATCTACATCTATCTGTATTATCTGTCATCCATTTCTACCCACCCACCTCTATCATCTATCTATCTATGATCTATCATCTATCTATGATCTATATCTATCATCTATCTATTTAGCTATGTATCTATCATCTATATATCTATCACCTATCTATCTATCTATCATCTATGTATCTACCATCTCTCTATCTATCTATCGATCAACAACCACCTGTCATCTATCTATCATCTATCTATCGGTCACCTATCTATGTATCTATCATCTATCTGCCTATCAATCATTCATCTATCTATCTTCTATCTATCTGTCACCTATCTATCATCTATCTGTCTATCATCTACATATATCTCTGTCTCTATTGCCTGTTTATTTATCCATCTGTCTAACCCATCATCTATTTGCATCCATGCATCCGAGGCAGGGTGCAGCAGGGCCCACACACGCATGTGACATCAGGGCCTCCACTCTTCACTGCGCGGCCGATCCTCTCATCACCTGGTCAGTGACACGGACAGAATCAGGGGCCTTCCTCCCAGTCCAGTGCTGCTTTCTACCACCCACGCTAGCTCAGCCCCTGGGCCATGTCTGGCCAGCTCCCCAGCTGATAACTGTCAGCCCTGCCCTCCTGTCTCCCCGTCGGTCGCCAAGGATGCGCTCGCTGAGCGTGGAGCGTGGAGCTGGCAGCCACACCATCTGATACTACTCCGTCTCGGGCAGATTTCAGCACTTCGTCATCCTCCCAGTCCTGGCGCCAACGTGCGGCCAGCCCACTGCCAAGCGGGGCCGTCAGGGCCCCACAGGGGAGTCTCGCACGCTCGGACGCGGCCAGGCCATGTCGAGACAATCCTGAGCACCCAGGCAAACACCCCAGGTCTGCTCAGACTGGATTGAGCCCGACTTGCCGGAGGCCCTTGGCCCGTGTGGGCTCTGACCACCCTGGGCGCTGTTTTCAGGGCACACAGCTCCAGAAAGCAGCCCTTTTCTGCTGAGACTGGAAGCCTGGGGGCGGTGCTGTCGCAGCTGAAAAACAGATTTCCATCGGGAGCGTTTAGATATTTTCTGAAAAGTTGAAAATATTTTTCCCTTTAATTTCTCCATTTTCCAACCTGACCTCACAGTCCTACCTACTCCTTAACATCTATTTCATTCAAGCCAGCACAAATCAAAATAATAATATTTATCACGTGCGCATAATGCCTCTTTTTACCTCACGATGACCTTAGAGGGATCCTTATCACTCCTATTTTACACAGATGAAGAAGAGAGCCCAGAGAGGTTAAGTCACTTGCCCAAGGTCACACAGCAGGGCTGGGGTTTGAGCCTAAGTCTTTTGATTCCAAAGCTTGGAAGGAACTGATTGTCCATCAGACCAGTTTCTTCCTGGATGGCAAGGCCCTGGGGTACCCAGGGGCGTGAGAAGGGCAGGGCCAGGGGGTAGAACCTGGCAGGATCCCCAAGGATGCTGTGGGGACAAGGACCCTCTCCACGTGGCCGACGGGCCCAGTCCCAGAGTGGCCCACCTGTTTCACTGATTTCTCTCTCTCTCCCTCCAGAAAGAACTCCAGATTCTGTAAGAACTGCGTTTCCTCAGGATGTTTCCTTATGCTTCTCAGCCCAGGTGAATAAAAGTTGGGTGTCACCTGCCCATCAGACCCCCTGGCCAAGTCTAAGTCCCATTCAAGGGCCCCAGGACACACACACCATCCCTATTTTATAGATAGGGAAACTGAGGCTCAGAGAACAAAGGAACTCATCCACGGCCCCGCAGCTGTGGGATTCAAAGCCAGGTGTTTGCACCCCTTGGCCCAAGCACATTAGAATCAAGGGCACAGTTTCAGGAAAATACAGAATGCTGCCTCTGGGACCCAGAAGCTCACGTTCAATTCCCCTGGGATGGGGTCTAAAAGCTCCCCAGGTAATTATTGTGTTCAGCCAGGGTTTAAAACTCGATGTTCCAAGTGGGGTCCCTGGATGAGCAGTATCACCTGCAAGCTTGTAGAAATGCAGAGTCTCAGGCTCCACCCAGACCCAGTTGTTGTGAGAACAATATTTTTTCCTATTGCCTTGGGCGCTGGAATCACCCTTAGAAACAACCAGTCCTCCTGCCCCACCTACCGCACCCCTGGGTTCTGACTTAATTGGTCAGGCTGTGACCTGCACATTGGGAGGGTTAAAACCCTCCAGGTGGCTCCGATGAGTTGCAAAGTTGGAGCACCCTAGTTCAGAATCTGCTAAATTAGACTTCTGAGAACTAGGTGGTTCTCAGAGTATCTCTTTGGGGTAAAGGACTCTTTCTTTAGTGGAAATAACATTTGTATTTATTGACTGAGCAAATGAAAGAAGTCATGACAAAAAGGAGGGTTTATCAGTAAGAAAATGTTAACTTCCGGGAACATATTTTTGGAACACTGGGATAACGAATTGTAGAATCAATAAACAAGTCTACGGCTTCCCTGGTGGCGCAGTGGTTGGGAGTCCGCCTGCCGACGCAGGGGACGCGGGTTCGTGCCCCGGTCCGGGAAGATCCCACGTGCCGCGGAGCGGCTGGGCCCGTAAGCCATGGCCGCTGAGCCTGCGCGTCCGGAGCCTGTGCTCTGCAACGGGAGAGGCCACGACAGTGAGAGGCCCGCGTACCGCAGAAAAGCCAAAACAAAAAACAAGTCTACTGTTGGTGGGAATGTAAATTGGTGCAGCCATTATGAAAAACAGTGTGGCGGTTCCTCAAAAAAGTAAAAATAGAGCTACCATGTGATCCAGCAGTCCCACTCCTGGGCATATATCTGGAGAAAACTTTAAGTCAAGAAGACACACGTACCCATATGTTCACAGCAGCACTACTCACAATAGCCAAGACGTGGAAGCAACCTAAATGTCTACCAACAGAGGAATGGATAAAGAAGATGTGCTATATAGATACAACGGAATACTACTCAGCCATAAACAAGAATGGAATAATGCCATTTGCAGCAACATGGATGGACCTAGAGATTATCAAACTAAGTGAAGTCAGTCAGAAAGAGAGACAAATACCATATGATATTACTTATATGTGGAATCTAAAATACAACACAAATGAACTTATCTGCAAAGCGGAAACAGACTCACAGACATAGAGAACAGACTTGTGGTTGCCAAGCAGGGGGGTTGAAGAGGGATGGATTGGGAGTTTGGGATTAACAGATGCAAACTATCACATATAGAATGGATAAACAACAAGGTCCTAACGTAGAGCACAGGGAACTATATTCGATATCCTGTGATAAACCATAATGGAAAAGAATATGAACAAGGATATATATATACGTATGTATAACTGGATCACTTTGCTCTACGGCAGAAATTAACACAACATTGTAAACCAGCTACACTTCAACAACAACAAAAATAAACAAGGCTAGAATAGAATGGAAAATTCCAGACCACGTCGGGGGTGGCAGGAATGTTGCTCTGGTTCTGCCGGGGTGAGGCGTAAAGCATGTTTCTCATCGTGCATGTGGTACAGACAGAGGCCTGGGGGCTCCCGCGAGAGTGAGATGTGGTCCTGCCAAATTGTCCTGGGGGCCTGGACTGGGAGAGAGATGAGGTTAAGTCCCCTGGAGGCGAAAGGTCGAGCCAGCAGATTGATTAAGCAGTGGCTGGGGAGAGGGCCATGAGCTGAGTGCAGGCCATTCCCCACCACCGCTGCCAGGATTCAAGGCTTTTCCCAAAAGGGTAGTCTCCCCGTTCCGAGGCTGGCCCATGGGCTACACTCGGAGGGCAGGGGGCAGAGCCTCAGCCTCTCGGGCTGGGTGCTCCTTTGGGGAACAGGGCTGCTAGGGTTCCGTGGGGATGCCATGAGATGATCCACAGCAGACGCTGAGCATGGCAGTGTCCGGGGCGTCTGGCATAAGCCTTGGGTGACAGCAGCCTTTGGACGACGGGGCGTGCTGTCCCAAGCCTCCTGAGGGGTCCAAGGAGAGTCAGCTATGGGGCAGGAAAAGTCCAGTTCCCAGGGCGCCCTCTGAAGCCCGAGACAGAGGCTGGTCTGGGCGGGAGATGCCAGAGGGCTCGCCTGCGTTCCCAGGCCGAGATCCCCAGGGCGTCCATGGCCTCTTTTGATCTGCCTTCTCCTCTGGAGCCTCCTGTCAAGGAACCAAATCACTCTCCGACCCTGGCAGGTCCCCTGCTGCATGCCTTTCCACTATGCGTTGGAATCCTGACTCTTCGGCCACTTTAAAGGCATGGGCCCCCTGCTCCCCACATCTGCCACTCACTTCTGTAGAGGCCGTGCTGCTGGCGTGGAGGGCTGAGCGGGAGCCCCCACCCGCGGCCCCGGGGACAGGCGCCTTCCCAGAGCCCCAGGGGCCTCTTGCCAGGTGACTTCAATTTGCTGTGACCCGGTACAAAGCATGACTTCGTGTGAATAGTATGTGCCCCTGGTGACATTTCCATTAGCGACCTGGGTCCAAGAGAAGCTCGGAGCATCTTGCAGGCCTGATGAGACCCACTGTCTCTACTCCCCCCACACCCTCCCAGCCGCCCTCCTCCCACGGCCTTGGGCCCCTGAAGATGCTGGGGGGTGCCGAGCTCAAGCGCTGTGGGTGGTGTGTGGAGTTGACGCACGACCGGGCCCGGCCCGACTGCTGGGTGCAGCGCTGGGCGGACGCCAGGCACCCGCTGGTCTTTGACCCTCACAGCTGGCGGGGGATCCCCAGAAGCCTACCCTGGGAGAAGAATCCAAGTACAGCCCTTTCTCTGGACACGTTCTGGTCATCACTGCAACGGAACAAATAACCCCGACACTTAGCGGCTTAAGACAACGGTGTCTTTTCTTTCGCTTACGAGTCTGCGACTGGGCAGGGGCTTGTGGGGACCCCTCGTCTCTGCTCCACTTTCTCGGAGGCCTTGTCTCCACGATGGGAACTGGGGCAGTGGGGTGAGGCATCTCCCTCTGCACGTAGGTGCTCGCACTGGGCCGCGAGGAAGCCGCCTTTCCTACAGGGTGGCTCAGGTGCTCTGAGAGCCCACAGGGGAAGCTGCAAGCCCTTCTGTGGCCTAGTCTAGAAGTCACCCGTGTCACCTCCCAGTATTCTACTGGTAATCTAGAACCAGCCCCGATTCAACGAGGGCCACACGAAGCACGGGCTGCTATTCTGTGCCCAGCTCTGGGCTAGGTGTGGCGATACAGCCACGAACAAACTAGAGGAG
The DNA here is from genome assembly GCF_008692025.1 of Phocoena sinus. Classification (NCBI taxonomy): domain Eukaryota; kingdom Metazoa; phylum Chordata; class Mammalia; order Artiodactyla; family Phocoenidae; genus Phocoena; species Phocoena sinus. The sequence continues at coordinate 56,825,089 of NC_045781.1, forward strand.
GATCTACACTAAATGGAAAAAGATACACCATATCGAAACCTAAGTCAGATGCTGTTCCCCTGCTCAAAACCCTCCAGTGGTTTCCCACTTCACTTGGAATTAATGAAGTCTTTGCAAGATCCCACAGACCCTGCTCCCCTCGCCCACCTCCACCCGCCTGTCCTCCACATACCACCCCCCGACCCCCTGCCCACTCTGCTGCAACACACCAACCGTTTGCACGCACAGACAGCTGCCTTGGGACCTTTGCACTGGCCGTTCCATCCCCTCCTCCCAAGACACCCTCCATCCTCACGTCCCTCTGACCATGCTCAAATGCCAAATGTCCCGTGCCCCTGTGTGACATCACTGCCCCCTCCACCCACCCCGCCCCACCCCCAGCCCCTCTCTGCTCCTCTTTAAACTTCCTTGTAAGCTCTGCTCTCACAGATTTGGAAAATGGCCTCTCTGATAGACTAGGGACTCACGCGACAATCATCGCCAACAGACTGGGCGTCCTGGTCATCACTTTGCCATGAGAAATAGTCACACGTGGGCTTTAACCATCTTACTTCTGTGAGGTTAGTTACCACCGGGGGAGATCGCTGCCCTGCGTTTTCAGTGCCAGGAGGAGGGGGCTGAAGCGTCTGGCCTGTGGTCAGAGCCCTGACCTCTCACCTTCCACCAAACAGTACAAAGTGGATGGTGTCTTCCTTAATAGGAATTCAGAGCAGAAGGCTTTTCCTCTTCTCTCCTCAGGCACACATCGGCCTGCAGCCGGCCTTCCATGAGAAATGCACACACTGAGGCTCCAGCTGGGGAGAGGAGGAGGAAACAGGAGTCCCGGGGCTCTGGGCGTATGGGATTTACCAGCATTTCAGGGTTTTCAAGCTACATCATGGCACCACTGCACCACCCTCCACCCCTTTCCTTATCCAGGCTCCCCAGCGATTTGTGGGATCCACTCACGAGGACAGAAATCTGGGGATCCTGAGGGAGGAGTAGGACCACCGCGCTCTCTGTGCCTCGCAAGGATGTCGCATCACGGGGTGAGACTGAGCATCTGGGGGTCTCTCTCCGCCCTAAACATTTCCCCACGGACTCTCAGCGCGTGTTGTGAGAAGTCTGGCCTTCGGAGGAAGTGGTTTTCATCCCTAAGACGAAAATGCTGGCGTTTAACCCAAACAACTTTGGATCAATTTTTTTCTTTTTCTTCTTTCTTACTCTCCTTTTCTCTCTTTTTGGGGAGAGGAAAGTTATCGATTGGGTAAACACAGATGTGTTTAATGTTTTAAGTCAGTTACCAGTGTATGTGGAGTCAACTAAATATCTCTGGGCAATAATTAGCCCAGAGGTTCTTCATTATGGCTGTAAATGGGAGGCCGCTGATGAGAAAGATTTTTAACGTATGGATGACAGAGTTCAGTAGTGTTGGACATTCGCTAACTGTTTCCACATGATCCTTTAACGTCAGTGAGAGTGCAGGGCTGACTTCTAAGCTCTCTGGTGAAAACCCAGAGACCATCTCCATCACCAGCTCCAAACTACTGTTAGATGCCTAGTTATACGTTATTAACTAGGCTTCTTCTGGGTCCTTTCCGTGTCAGTCGTTCATAGGCAAGAGTATAAACACCTACAGCATGAGCGATGGTCGTGTCAGGCTGCACCGTCCAGGATGGCTGCACCCATCTACCGCAGCTCCTGCTCTTCCTGCACGGAGATGCTGACCGTCCCCTACTCTTGCATCTGTCCAGGCTGGTGACTGTAGTGCGAGCCATGCTGTGTGACAGCTGAGGCTCAGACATGAAAGGTGATGCTGCGTCCACCTGGACCCCCGGGGATGCTCAGCCTTGGAACCCAGTTGCTATCCCCTGAGGAAGCCAAACAGCCACCCGGAAGGGCCACATGTGAGCGTCCAGATCCCGGCCCATCTGAGGTCCCCACCAGCGTCGACCACCAGCCAGGTGAACCAGAGGACCTTCAGACGATTCCAGCCTCCACCTTGACCGGTCCTGGGTGATGCTGAGCGGAGTAGAGATGAGCCGTCCCTGCCAAACCCTGCACAATGCAGAGATGTGTGAGCAAAATAAATGTCATCATTGTTTCAAGCCACTGCCCTTTCGAGGGTTTCACTCTGCAGCAAGAGATAACTGGCACACTGGAGGTACAAACCCAGTGCACAGAGAGCTTTTTGCCCTTGGCTGGCTTGATCTTATTTTCTTTTATCTCAATTATAAGTCATTTTGTTGGATTATTATCTTGGTTCTATCATGTATTTAAACGCACTGAAAAAAAGGTTTTTTTTTTTTAAATCTAGGGCAAAATTCACAAAACATAAAATTAATCATTTAAAGCGCACAGTTCAGTGCCATTTGGTACTTTCACAACACTGCAACCACCATCTCTATCAAGTTCCAAAATATTTTCATCACCCCAGAGGGAAACTCTGTATTCATTGAGCAGTTGCTTCCCGTTTTCCCCTCCTCCAGCCCCTGGAATCACCAGTCTGCATTCTGTCTCTATTGGTTTATCTGTCCTGGACATTTCGGACAAATGGAATCATACATGTTCTCCTGTGTCTGGCTTCTTTCACGGAGCATAATGTCTTCAAGGTTCATCTGTGTTGTAGCCTGTATCACAGATCCATTCCTTTTATATGCCTGAATAGTATTCCACTGTGTGGATGGACCACATTTGGTTTAGCCATTCATCAGTTTCTGGACATTTGAGTTGTTTCCACTTTGGGGCTATTATGAATAGCGCCGTTATGAATATTCCAGTATTTTCTCAAGTCCTTTGTTTTCAATTCTTTGGGGCATATTCCTAAGAGTGAAACTGCTAGGAAGATAAGAATCTTTTTTAAACACCAACAGTGCCATCTAATGCATGCAGTGGTGAGAGGCTGAGAATCTCTTTCACTGAATCATCTGAAGTCTCAAGAAGTGACAGCATCCCAGGTAAAACAGGACATTTAAGATCTATTCTTATGGCTTTTAAGAGACCAAACGTTCACCCCCACAAAAAATGCTGGAGAGGGGCGTTTGCTACTGCTTGTTATTTAGATTCGTAGTGATGAAGATGTTTTAATGACATTTGGAAAAAATATAACCCGTGGTAGGTCACACTTGGAAACTGCCATTTTTGTAAGTCCGAATAATCAACTATTGGCAACTTCCTATGGTTCCACTTAACATCAACTAGAGTAGACTCTGCATATCACAGAAACTTAACCCAGCTTCATCAGATGAAGTCAGGCTATGAGGCTTGATTTTCCTGTGCGACAAGGATTCCAAAGATGGACAGGCCAGCACACTGCAGTGGCTGAGGGGCTTGTTAAGAACTGGGTCTCCTTCTGGCTTACTGCCCTTGGTCCTGAGTACAGGCACTAAGCCTGCATTTCAGGCACGGAGGAGGTGATAAGAAAAGGGGAAGAGGTGTATGCCAAGATTTTATTTAAAACAAAGCAAAACACGCACACACACGATAGCTTTCCTAGAAACCCACGTCTGTGGACAGACATCTGTTCACATCTCGTTGGCCAGAACCGGGTCATTTGGCTGCCTCTAACTGCAAGGGATGCTGGGTATTTCTTTATTTTGATGATGTTTTATTTTGGAACAATTTTAGATTTTCAGAAAAGCTTCTGAGACAGTGCAGAGGGCTCCCACATACCCTGCACCCGGTCTCCCCTTCTGTTCCCCTTCTGTTACTATCTTCGCACCCAGTCTCCCCTTCTGTTACTATCTTCCACCCCAATGGCACACTTTCAAAAGTAAGAAGCAACACTGATACATACAGTTAACTAAACTCCAGACCTTATTTGGATTTCACCAGTTCTCCCACAAGGTCCTTTTCTGTCCCAGGGTCCCATCCAGGGTCCCACACTGCATCTAGTCATCACGTCTCCTTAGCCTCTGCTGGGCTGTGACAATTGCCGAGACCTTCCTTGCTGTCATGATCTTGACAGTTTCAGAGAGGAATGCTTGGCTGTTTTGTAGAATGTCCCCCAGGTTGAGTTTGTTTGTCAGCTGGGCTTTTCTCATGCTTTGACTCGAGTTATATGCACAGAGATATTGGGGCGGGGGCATCACATCCACATGACTTATCACCGGTGACGTTGCCCTTGGTCACCTGATCAACATAGTGTCTGCCGGGCTTCTTCACTCTAAAGCTACTATTGGTCTCCATCCTTTGGAAACAATGCAGTAATTCAGCGCACACTCGAGGGCGGGGTGAGGCTCCACCTCCTGCGGCAGAGAGCATCCACGCAGATTATTAAGGATTCTTCTGGAAGGAAGAGTGATGGCTCCGCTGTCACCCTGAATAAAATCGGGGTCCTCTTGGTAAGGAAGTAGGGGAGCATGGATATTACATCCTCAGTTGTGAATGGGGGTACCAGCATTTGCCTTATCTATGTGGATAAGAGGATTTTTACTCTACTTTTTAATGCTGGGACTTCCGGAAGCTTGGAATAATGGTTGGGGCTCTTATCTGAGGTTGGCAAACTTTGACAGGTGAGTTTATTTATTCAGGACTTATGTAGTGGAGATGGGGACAGTCGCTGGGGCCACAATCGTGCATGGATTGTGGCAGACACAGCTATTGTCACCCAGTATCACTTTCCCTTTCCCTTAGTAATAGAATCCCAGGGCTTCAGCTGGGTATGTGGCTGTCCAGGTAAGGACTTCATTTCCCAGCCTCCCATGCATGGTCGTATGACTAACCTCTGGCCAGTGGGATACGAGTGCAAGTGACGTAGCCAACATCTGAATTAAGCCATGGCCCAGGTCTCCAGGATGGATAAGTGGGAAGAAGAAAGTGACCGCTGGTTCTTACTCTGTACTGGAGTAGAAGCTTTTGGTATGGTGGTCTCTTGGGTCAAAGCTGTGGCATCAGTGATTGTAAGATACCCGTAAATTCTACACCTGTGGGTGACTCAGATGACGGTGAATTCACCAAAGAGAACTTTGTCCTGGGGCCACCTCTCGTCGTCTGTGTCAACTTGAGCAAACCACACCACTTCCGTGCCCCTCTGTGAACTTCTCTGTGAGTGTCAGTGCCTCTCTCGCAGATAATCAGGGAGATCCAACGCGCTGTTATGTGAGGTACTCAGTGCGGAGCCTGGAAGGCGGTGTCTCACCAACGCGCTGTTATGTGAGGTACTCAGTGCGGAGCCTGGAAGGCGGCATCTCACAAATGTGCGCTTCTATTTTTCTTATTGTTATGATTATTACCACAATGTTTGTAGAATTAGAAAAAAACATTTATGATAATAGGGTCAGAGACCATAGTCTTCCTCTGTTTCTTGTGGGGTTTTTTGGCGGGGGTGGGGGTGGGGGTGGGGTGTGGTCCGTTTATTAAACATGACTCTAAACTGTAGCCCTAACAAGGCTAGTCTTAAATGTATGAAACGATTTCCAAATTTGGGACCCATGAACCACTTCAGGGCACGGGAATTAGTCTGCATTCCAGATCAGTTAGGGAAATAGTTTGCAGCAACTACGACATTTTGGAACACATCAAATAAGAAGAGAGATGACTGTTGTATGTCAGAGTCAGAAAGAAAAAGTAAGGCATTTCTGTGTGATTTCAAGAATGGTTCACTCACAGAGTCCCCTCTGGAGACGCAAGAAATAGCAGGCCTATGTCAAAACCACAGTGAACTTTTCACTGACTCAAAGACCTCCCACCCAATCCCAGGGGATGGGGTAATTCAGTGGAGATTAAAGGCTCACTCAGTCCTGGTAACCAGAGAAACGCAAGTTCTATTAGGTTACCAGTTCCATTTTTCTGCCAAGCAAAAAGGCAGAGTTTCCCCGGAGGAGACAGAATATTTGCTCTCAGCCAAAAGACCCCAGAGGACCAGAGCTGTTTAACCGAGATTACGAAAAAGAAAAGCAGTTGAACTGCGCAGCTTTGCTGGGCCTGGACCTTACCGCCAGCCCCACGCTCTGAGCTAAAGCCCCTGGCGTTTAAATCAATGAAAAATGAATAATGCACTTAGTTAAACATTTCCTCCCACCATGAAAGTCCTCGGTCACCCTAATTTCTTTTTCTACTTGACATTTTCACGTCTTTTTCTGACCAGATATCCAAAATGAAATCTGGCACTCTGAGGACAAGTGCTCTCTATGCAAGTTTTCGCCAGCGTTCCATTAGGAGCTTTGAAACTCAACACCCTCTTTTTATCCCATATTACTTCCTCCCCTGGAACTGTTCAATCTCTACTCAGCAATCCCATTAAGACTTTTCACTTCCATTTTTTTAAAAGCTGATAAAAACGTGTAGGTGTTTGAACCCCATCCAGGGAGGTCGGCTTCCAAGCTCAGCGGAGAGCAGAGGGCTGCCCTGGGTGTGTGGGGCGCTGCCGGGCGCTGGGCCCCCTCCCTGGCTGCCCGCCCATGCCCTCGGGGTAGGGAGGTGGCCCATTGTGGGCACATGTGTGGCCTCTGCCGCATGCTCTGGGGATGGTGGGATCATTGCACAGATTTTTACGTGGCTGGAAGTGCTTGTTTTCATCTTCCTGGTAAGTGGCTGAGCTTTGTAAAAGAAGAGAGTGACTTAGCGGGAAATGGCGGGACTAACACAGTATTGTACCATGTGGAGCCGACCAATGTATTCATGCCTTTCCCCTTCTTTTTCAGGGAGGGGAGTTGCCAGCTTTGTTGCAGGGGAGGGAGGGGCGGAGGAGCCTGTGAGGGTGTCCACGGAAGACCTGTGGCCACCCTGGGAGAAGGGGGAGCTCTGTTTCTGCAGCAGACGGTGGCCTGTCCCCAGAGCCCGTCCCTGTTCCACCTCTGCTCTCGTCTGCAAACACCTCCCAGAGGCCTAGCGCCCTGGCTCCGGTGTAGGTTTGCCCCACGGGGAGCCCTGGCTGAGACCAGAGGTGGAGCGCTCTCTCCATCTCAGCTCTCTGCATCTGAGCCTCCTTGGTGCTTCCAGCCCTTCCTCCGTGGTCCTCAGATGGACCGGGGTCAGCCCCTGCTCTGCTATTGCCTGGCGAGGGGCGAGTGAATCCGTCTCTCTGAGCCTCAGTTTCCACAACCATTCAGTACAGCCACTCGCACCGACCTGGCACTTGGCTGGGACTCACCGAGACCATGGTGGTAAAGCACTGCTCAGCACCTGGTCCCCGCGGGGCTATTCTCATCGGCGTTGGGAGTCGCACGCAGCCCACCACCTGTGCCATCCGAGTGCCACGGGGACAGTGCTGTTGGAGGACACAGCAAGCAGTTAAACTAAAGCCGCATATATCGATCTCTAGCATTGGACGTTATTTTAGTGATTTTTATCAGAGCATCTCCCCTTCCCAGGCCCCTTCGGCATTCCTTCTGTGATCTGACGAGGAATTGTGTCAGGGAAACACTGCCTGTGGCTGTTGGGTGACCGACTGGATCTATGCCCCGCCCTTACCTCTGCAGCAGCTGGTCAGCTTTTCCTGTCATTCAGCCAGCATCTCAGGCACTGCTGTGTGGGGGTCAGTCATGACAGGGAGTCGTCAACAATCACAATTACAACAGCAGCTGATGTTTACCGAGCCCCCTTCAGTGCAGGTTCCCAGCAAGCGTCATATTGGCTTTTGTCATTGATTATTCTCCTATTTCACAGATGTGCAAACTGAGGCTCTAACTGGCTGAGAAACTGTGCTAAGTGCACACATAACAGCAGCTGCCCTGCGTGTGCTGCTTGTTCCCTGGACACACGTGTTCTCTGGGTCCTTCTGTACTCGGACTTGGTCAGTCCTGAGGCCGATACCAGGAGGGAAGTGCCGTTATCACATTCATGTTGCAAAGGAAGAAACTCGAATACGTGACCTCACTGCCAGGGCCCGGCTGCTAAGGACAGGAGGAAACTTGCATCCAACTGGGAGCTGGACACAGAGCCCACGCTCCTGGAGGCAACGGGGTGAGCACCGTCTGAGTCTGGGTCTTCCCAGAGCACAGCCTGACATGTGGCTTGGGCAGTGGTGTGTTGGGAGTGAGACGGGGAAGCCAGAAAGGCAATAAACATTCGTTGGTGATGCTTTCCTGCTGTGGGCATGCGGGCGGGCCAGGGCAGGGTCCACTGAGGGCCCCGAAGCTGGGGACGCACCCCGGGATGCGCCTGGGGGCACTGACTCCTTGGCCCGTCTGGCCTGTCCTGGGTGGGGTTGAGAAGGTCCTCAGGAAGCCGTTGGCATGTGTGATGCGGCCTGCCGATGACCTGTGGGGGCTGAGGGCTGCTGGGCGGGCTCCGAGGTAAGTTCTCTGTCGTTAAGCCCCTTTCACACTTACGGTGCCCGGGACTCGTCCCAAGTCCCATCAGAAAGGAGCTGGAGGACACGATGGCAGTGGACAGGACCCTTGCTGGGGGTGTCACTGTGGACTTAGCCCCTGCCCAGCACCCACAGGGAAGCAGAGCCAGCAGCGGAGTCCGCTGACATCCCAGAGGGCCACACTCTGTCCTGGCTTCTCAGACCTCACGCAGACGGCAGGACATCAGGAGGAAAGGTCAGGCCCGTCTCCTCCCGCTGCTCCAAGTTCCGCGCGAGGGGACTCCGCGTGATCCGCCTCGGGGGCTTCCGTTGCGGATTGGCCGCTCCCTCAGCGGGTGCTCTCCGTTCCTCTGGGACCTCAGGATCCTATGATGAGTGTGACGGATGCCAGTCCTCGGCTGACAGGCACAGCCAGGGGCCCCGCACCCTCGGGGAAAGTGCACTGTCAGGGCCGAGTCTCTCCTGGTGCCTGACCCCAGCCAGCGTGGGGCTGGGAGCCAGGTACAGAGATGCGGCCGGCGTCGCTCCTGGCTGCGGGGAGCTGCCCCAGGAGAACATCATTCACGGAAGAGCAGAGCCCGCAGAGGCCACCTGATCCGCTTCTGGAGCGTTCAGAAGAGAGGGGAGTGCGCGGTCCTGCTGAGGTTTAGTGAGTGTAAGCCTTGTGACGGCACCGGGTTCAGCGCTTACAAATACTAACTCACCGAACTGCAACAGCCCCGCGGGCTAGGGTTGCTCTTTATCCCACCTGCTGCAAAGAAACTGAGGCTCGCAGGGGTTAAGTGCCTTGCTGAAGGTCACCCGGTGGTCTGGCTTGGAAGTTCACACGTGAAATCCCTAGGCCATGCGGCCTCAGCTCCATTCGGAATCACAGCAAAGTGTAATAGAGAAAAAGCCTCTGGAACAGCTCATATTCACAGAGTGTTTATTAAGTGCCAGGCTCTAGGGGAAGTGCTTTCTGTGGCTTCTCCGCTGAATCCCGACAGCAACCCGCGAAAGTGGCACAATCAGCATCTCCGTTTTGCAGATAAGCGAAGTGAAGCTCAGAGAGGTTGCGTAACTGTCCCAGGGTCACTCAGGTTGGAATCGTGGAGCTGGGATCTGAACCCTGGCGACTGGGCTCTGAGCTCACCCTCTTGGGGGAGTGTTGACTTCTAATGCAAAACCCAAGGGACAAGCCACATGATATCCCAAAAGACACTTTTACCATGAAAATGGGAAGTGTCGATGTTTTCAGGCCTGCCCTTGCGTCTTGTTCACGCACGGTCCAAGCGCTCACAGAGCGCACGGGGTCAGCACTGACTGAGGGGGTGTGAGCTCGCTTCATGATTGGCCCCTTGGGAGACAGCGGCTCCTCAGGACGGGACCACAGAATATTTTCCGAGATGCCTCCAGGTTTAGCTCATCCTTCAAAGTGTGCCTGATGGAATAATCCCCCCAAGAGATGCTCCAGAGAAACAGAGCTCCAGGGCCAAGTATGTTTGCAAAAGCGCCGAACGCTACACTCCCTCCTGGAGAGTCAAAATGCCCCTCAGCCCGTGAGAGGCGGTAAAGGTCGTAAGATGCATAAGTTCCGGGGATCTAATGTACAGCGGGGGATTACAGCTAATAATACTGTATCACGTACGTCGCTGAGAAAGTAGATCTTAAGTGTTCTCACTACAGAAAGAAGTAGTAACTGCGTGCCAGGCTGGAGGCGCTACTAGCTGATGCTGAGCTGGTAATCATTTCGCTACGTATAAAGGTATCACATCAACGGGCTGCACACCTTAAGCTTACACCATGTTAAGTGTCAATTATATCTCAGTAAAGCTGGGAGGAAACTGAGGCATACCCCTCAAAGAAAAAATAAATACAAGAAGATGTTTCTCAGACTGATTCCTTACCCAACACAAGTTCACGTGCCAGATGCACACTGAGGCCAAACAAACATCAGAGTTCAGAGCAGAGAAAGGTTTGCTGCAGGGCTAAGCAAGGAGATGGCTGACTCTTGCCCCCAAAACCGAAACTCCCTAACGCGTTTCAGCAAAGCACTTTTACAGGCGAGGTGAGGGAGGGGTGTGGTTAGTTGTCGCAAACTTCTTGGTTTCGGAATCCTTTGTTCTTGCAGTCTTTATTTGTTGCTTTAAAAAAAAAAAAAAGATGAGAAACTATGATACTATAACGGTCCTTCCAATGAATCCACAATAGACAGCATTATGGGGAGGAATAGATAAATCATCTAGTGTTCACTAGCTGGAGATTTTTATTTTATTTATTTCTTTTAAAAATGAATTTATTTGTTTATTTTTGTCTCTGTTGCGTCTTCGTTGCTGTGTGCGAGCTTTCTCTAGTTACGGTGAGCGGGGGCTACTCTTCGTTGCGGTGCACGGGCTTCTCATTGCGGTGGCTTCTCTTGTTGCGGAGCACGGGCTCTAGGCGTGCGGGCTTCAGTAGTTGTGGTACATGGCCTCAGTAGTTGTGGCTCGTGGGCTCTAGAGTGCAGGCTCAGTAGTTGTGGCACACGGGCTTAGTTGCCCCGCGGCATGTGGGATCTTCCCAGACTAGGGCTCGAACCCGTGTCCCCTGCATTGGCAGGCGGATTCTTAACCACTGCGCCACCAGGAAAGTCCTGGAGATTTTTTTTTTTTTTTGCGGTACGCGGGCCTCTCACCGTTGCGGCCTCTCCAGTTGCGCAGCACAGGCTCCGGACGCGCAGGCTCAGAGGCCATGGCTCAGGGGCCCAGCCGCTCCACGGCATGTGGGATCTTCCCGGACCGGGGCACGAACCCGTGTCCCCTGCATCTGCAGGCGGACTCTCAACCACTGCGCCACCCGGGAAGCCCCCTGGAGATTTTTAAATACACACTTTTAGACCCTGAGAGCTCAAAGAGACAAAAATAATACACATATGGACAATAACATAATAAGTTTGCTCTAGTAGAACCGTATAGAACTTTATGTCCAACAAACAATATAGTGATTTTTTTTTTTTTTTTTTTTGCCACATTGCACAGCTTGTGGGATCTTAGTTCCCCACCCAGGGATTGAACCTGGGCCTCGGCAGTGAAAGCGCTGAGTCCTAACCACTGGACTGCCAGGGAATTCCCTATAGTGATATTTGTACCCTGGCTCTTAACACATTCCTTTCTTCCTATCTTCCTTCTGCTCAGCCGTCTGAACCCCATTCTGTTCTTTTCTGACATGTTCTCAGTGTACTCTATGATTTTAAAATGGCTTGTGCTAAGCATTGAATGAGCATTGAATGTCATTTGCAAATTACTTTGAGTTTGTGGCTTTGAAAGAAGGGTTATGTAAAGTATTGATAGCTGAACTACTTTCTCAGGGGGCGGGTTTGAAAAAATGGCAGATCAAAAGCTTCTTAAGAATGTGTATGGGTATGTGTTGGGAGTCTGTTCTGTCCAAAGGGAATCTCTGGCAGGTATTAATTTGAGGGAGAAAAAAGGAAGTTTTTAAAGGCAAGTCATCACTAGGAGGAAAGAAAGGGAAAAGGAAGAAAAATTACAGCATGTTTTAATTGTGACTCGGAAACTTTATAAACACAATTTACACATGTATCACTTATAATCATTTTCCTGGCCAGAGCAATAATTATGATAAATCCTTTGTCAACCCTGCTTAGGGGTCTTTATGAAGTAGTCGGAAATTAGTTCACATACTAGAGAATACTTCAATAAAAATCCGATCCAACCCAGCCTCTCTGCACATGGAATTCCACACGGCTTGTAATCAGATGTTCACCAAATCACACTTTTTCACTGCCAAACGCCTTGGCAGGTTAGCATAAACAAGTCTTGAATTCATTAAGTCGCATTTTTTAGTCTTCTAATTAGCTAAAAGTTGTACATTTCAAGCACAGCATGTCAAGAACTCAATTTCAAGGTATAATGATACGGCAAAGGTGCAAAAGTCATGGCCTTTTGTCAAAAATGTTGGTTGATGACTCTCTGCTTAACTGGTCTTGGGCTGGCTTTGGGAGATGTGTACAGAGGGGCTGGCAAGGAAGCATTCCTAACACATGGTCCTTCTTCCTAAAGAGTCACCCACTCCAATCTCTATCTTTTCCAACACCATCAGAGGCTGGGATGCTAGAAATTAGGTCCTCCCACACATTCACCTAATGTGAACATTTTTTAAAAACACTTTCAGTTTTCTTCCCCCTCAGTGATTTCACATCAGCAAACTCAGCCACAATCCATGTCTTATCATGATCATGTTGAAACATAAACATTTCTCGCAATAATGTTTCACACACTCGTCTGTAGTGCATTCATGCGAAAATGACAGCGTCCCGGTAGTATTCCAGCTCATTTGTTTAAACTTACAGTTAAGTAGAGAAGACTCAGGGTGGGGACAGCAAAAGCAGATTCTGAAATGTCAGACCTTAAAGACCACCAAATCTGATTCTCTCCCGTGTTAAAACTGAAAGCTGAAAAAAAACCCCCAAAACCAATCGGGTTCAAAAACAACAACAAAAAAGTGAAAGCTGAGACCCAGAGGGGAGGAAACTCACTCAAGTGTACATGGTTGATTAGCAGCGGAGCGGGAATTTGAAGAGGATAATCACATCTGTCTTTCAGAGCATGCTTCACTTTGCTGAGACGCTTTGCCTTTCTGATCTCACCTCACACTCCGGGGAGCCCGCGGATCAGGGAGCTGGGTGCCGTGCCCCCATCTCACTGCTGAAATACTGAGGAGAAAGAAGGCCAAAGGTCCTGCATGAGTACACGTAACCACTGGGTGCTAAGGCTACAATCCAACTCTCCTTAAGTTCAGATCATGTCCTTTTCATTAGATCAGGGGATCCTGGGGGCTTTCATAAAGGACAAGGAAGAGTGTCCATGAGGCAGTGGCTTTCGAACATTTTAAAACACAGCCCTGATAAGAAGTCATTTTACCTGGGTCTCTGGGGCAGTGGGGGATGCTACCTGGCCTCCATTCTCTCTTTCTTGCTTTTAGTGCTAGAACCCCCTAAGTTTGCGTGGGCACCCAGTTGCTCAGCTGGAAGACTACATTTCCCATCAGTCTCTCCTAGCAAGTGGGTATGACCCGGAGGCTACCTTACGGCCTATAGGATGTGGGAAGAAGTGTGTGCACCTCAGGTGGGGCCCCTGGAAAAGGAAAGCACCTGCCTTCCGCTTCCTCTCCACCCTCTCCTGTGGGCCGTATGGCTTGCTTCAGGCAGGGGCCAGGCCAGGCCAGGTTGATGAGGGTCACACCCAGGGGAGGTGGAACACCCTGGGAAGGATCTGGGGGTCTAGATTATCCCACAGAGCACAGCTGTCTACTAACCCTGACCCCCCCTGCCCACCTCTGGCTGGGTGCAGACAGGGAAGCAAACTTCTACCTTGTTGAGCCACTGTATTGTGTGTCCCTTTAATACAGCAGCACAGCGTAGCCCTAACGTGCCCAGGCTACACTCACCCACACACGTGCATACACGCGCGCGCACACACACACACGCACGCACAAAACAGATGTTTCAGAGATGAAGCCACTTCCTACCATGTGAATAGTGCCTTGGTCTAGCCCATTCCATTCCATTCTGCCCTGCTCTACTTTTTTTTTTAAAAAAACAAACAAACAGATATGGCTCCTTCCCCTGACCTCATGATCCGCTAATGGGTTACGACCTGCAGGACTAGAGCACTTGTCTAGCGACAATGCATTAAACTTTGCCGAGGGACCCTTGAGCAAAGCAGTTTGCAAACAGAGGTGGAAGGAAGCACCTACCCTGGCAGTTACGACAGATATGCACAAATGCAAAGAAGCACGGAGCTCGGGAACGACAGGGGCACACAGTGGGCTGGTCTCTGGAGTTGGTGGATGCCGCCCGCAGGGCTCCGCGGAGGTGAATTCATAACGGGACGGGCACTGACTTTGCATCCAGTAGCGTTAAAGCATCCCGGGAGTCCAGGTGTGCACCTCTGCACTCTCCAGCCACGCTGGCACCTTTATACACTCAAGCTCAGGTGTGCCAAGGACCAGGTGCCAGGAATAACGAGGCTCCTCTGGGCAACTCACTCAGACCACTCGTTCCCTGCTTTCCATTTTCTGGGAGAATTTTCATCTTCCTCGGGTCTGCTCCCACCTCTCCCCTCCTCTCGGCTAACTTTACAAGCAACAGTGGCATTGTAAGAAAGAGTCCTTTGGGCTTCCATAGTGGCCGCGTGGCCCTGAGGAAGTTAGAGGAACTCTTCAATACTTGGTCTGTTCACCTGTAAAGTGGGTGCAGTGGCACCTGTCCAGAGAGGACCGAACTCCAGTGAAAACAGTCAGGTGGCCGGTGTTCTTGAGCATCTACTACGTGACAAGTATTAAATCGGGTACTGGGTCCAGAGAGCATAAAAGCGGTGATGTATGTAGGGCGCTGATGAGGGGTCTGGCTGGTTTTCGGGTTGTGATGTCACCTATCACGGTGTGGCTTTTACCATCATTCTGGGATACTTGGCAGGTAGCAAAGGGTGGAGAGAGGATTTTCACCTGCAGAGCTGACAACAGAATGAAACTTTCATGGCAGTCAGGGCAGCCTCAGAGGGGAAATTTCCATCTCAGCAAGAAAAGGCATTCATTTCTACCTATTTGGGTTGATGGATTTGTCCACTGAAACCCGTTTGAAGAATATATATATATATATATATATATATATATATATATATTTTAAAACGACATTTAGTTTATTTTGAGTTAAAATAAACCTCAGTAAATATTTTTGTGATCTCTCCTTACCCTGCCACAAATAAAATATAATGAGCTCGACGTTTAGATAATCCTCTGATTTTTCTCAGTAGACATTTTAGATAAAAGACAAAGAGTTTCTTATTTTTGGGTTCATAAAACATTCTACATTTATGGCTTCATTTTTCTGAAATCCAGATCAAAGCCTGGCTGTGAAATTTTGCTGTCCCACTGCTCACGGGTCTGTTGACTTACTGCATACTTCAAAATTCCCTTCTTCCCTCTAGACCCTCTGACCACCTTCTTTTTTTTTTTTTTTTTTTTTTTAAAAAAGGACATTTGCATTTGGTGCTATTCGGGACCTTGAAGATGTAGATTGGCAGAGTGAGGCTGGGGGAGCTGAAACAACATTTTCCTGGGTTCTAATTAGAAGAATTAACTGTATTCACAGAAGGCCCTCTCCTAGAGCCCCTGATTCCCCCATGTAGCAAGATATTCTTGTGCTGAATGCAAGTGAGGTTGGTCATTCATAGCCTGTGATCTCCGCCCCCTACCCTGTTCACTAGATGCCTTTATGGTCTTTGTTTATATGAATCCCCAAAGAACGAAGCTTCGTTTCATTTTATTTGGTAGAGAAACCCAACAGCGAAAAGTCCGGGAGACCCAAATGTTTCCATAATTGCTTTGCGATCTGAATGTATTTCAGGCTGACAGCAAAGATAAAAAGCCCCTTGCGGTCTGGTGTTGGGAATCATTTTTCAGTGCTCTGTGTGGGAAATTGAGCCTGGGCTGTAACGGGGTGGGTTCAGGGAGGCTGGAGTTTTCAGACTGCAGTGAAATGGGCCCCGGCTGTCACTTTAAATCATCCCTGCATTTCAGGCCTTGGTATCAATCACACCTCGGATGAACAACACCACGTTGGAAACAAATTTGGGGAGAAGCAAACAGGGGGCGGCCGGGCTCTTGTTTACGTCTTCTGTCGTGTTTCTTAAATTGTTCACATTTTCTTTTTCCACCCACATGGATAATTCCTGCTTTCAGCGGTGACGGAAATGAACAGGGGCCAGAATACTACAAGTTATTCCCATGATGATTGCAGCTGAGACCACAGGCCAAACCATGGATGTGTCATGAGAAAAGCCGGGTCCTGCACAGTTTCCTGGGCTGCAGAGGCTCCCGGGAAGTTTGGAGAACTGGGGTCTTCCTCCCCCATAACAGGGTGGATCGACCCAGGATCTGCTCTTTGACACTGTCTCAACTTTTTACCTTTATTTTTCCCGTCTGAATAATGGGTCCATTTTGTGTTGCCGCTTCGTATAATTCTAAAAATCTCTGCAAATAATTTCAATATGGCTGTGAAATACACAGGAGATTGAGATCCTTAGAGCGAGAAGAGTCCTGCACAGGGCATTTCCCTAGGAACTCAGTGATCATGGCTCTAAACTCTTCCAGTATCTTAGGAGCCACTCCCGCATGGAGTTCAGTCTGGGGGGAGATTTCAGGAAGTACTTAGTTTGAACAGTGGTTCTCAAACTTTTTGGTCTCAGAACCCCTTTACAATCTTAAAAATCACTGAGAGTCCCAAAGAGTTTGGTGTCTGTGCGTTATATCTATTATTATTCACTGTATTAGAATTTAAAACTGAGAAACATTTAGAATATTTATTTTAAAATAGCAATAAGAAACCCATAACCTGGGGCTTCCCTGGTGGTGCAGTGGTTAAGAATCTGCCTGCCAATGCAGGGGACACGGGTTCGAGCCCTGGTCTGGGAAGATCCCACGTGCTGCGTAGCAACTAAGCCCGTGCGCCACAACTACTGAGCCTGCGCTCTAGAGCCCACGAGCCACAATTCTGAGCCCTGCGTGCCTAGAGCCCGTGCTTCACAACAAGAGAAGCCACCGCAATGAGGAGCCCGCGCACTGCAACTAAGAGCAGCCCCCGCTCGTCGCAACTAGAGAAACCCGCGCACAGCAACGAAGACCCAACGCAGCCAAAAACAAATAAATAAAATAAATTAATTTATTTAAAAAACCCCATAACCTACATAGTTCACTTTTAATGAAAAATAACAGTTCGTTCCCACTGCCCCCCCCAAATCAGTGAGAAGAGTAGCATTGTTTTAGCATTTCTGCAAATCTCTTTGATGTTTGTTATAATAGAAAACAACTCAATTTTTAGTCTGCTTCTGACTTTGTTGTAATATTGGTTTGGCCACAAAGTTCGTTCGGGATTTTCTGTAACGTCTTACAGAAAAATCCAAATGAAATTTTTGGCCAACCCAATACGCTTTGATCGAAGCATAAGAAGAAAAGCAACCGCACACAGATAGTTGGAGAAGGGAGGAGTATTTTGATAAGGTTCTCCGGATCACTGTAGCTTTTCTTCTTTGGTACTACACCAAAGTTTGACAAGTGGCAGTTTGGTAAAGGTTAGTTGCCATGTGGAATCTGAAAGCCTGCGAATGGACTTTTGATTCTCTGGCGCATTAAAATCCGTTGGTGTAACTGGCGTCTCTGGCACTCCGAGTGGACCTTTTACCCGAGGAAGGAAGGAAATCACCAAGCGCCCACGCGCGCCCATTCTTTCTGTTACATCATTGAATTCTTTCCTGCATTCGTCCATTATTGAACTGAGCACATAACATAACCAAATGCTATACGAAGCACTGGCAAAAGGTGAAGTTGTCAGAGACCAGCTCCCGCCTCCAAAAGGAGCTGTGAAACGGAAGGAGGCTGAATGGGAGGCAGACAGACCTCGGGTGAAATCCGGCTCAATCTTTCACTGTGTTGATGTTCAGAAGTAAACAGATGTGTGAAGCGCTCCTTAGAAAACAAAACGATTTGAGGTTCAAACAAGTTTGTGAAGCACTTCCTCCCTCATGAAGGTTTGGAACGCACAATGGGAAGATAAGGACTCTTTAAGTCCTTTAGTAAAGAAACTTGTTTAACCCAGCATCGTCCAAACTTTCTTTTTCACGAAATGCCTTGTGGCCTGTTGACTGAGCATGAGGACGGGTAATCAGACTTGGTTCTGGTGAGGTCTCCTAAATCGCTGGGTACCCTGGAGAATTCTCACCATCGGTGGGCGCTGGGGACAGTAAGACCTGCCCTGACTGCCTTGCCCTGGGTTATGCCATTTAATTCTTAGGGCAATCTTAGAGGGGAGGGTATCACTATACCTGCTTTACAGCCGAGGAAGCAGAAGTTTAGGGAGGATAATAACTAACGAGGTTGCTCATCGGGTTTCTGGTGAAGCCAAGACTCAACCCAGATCTGGCTGGTAGACACCACCTTGCCTGATGGTCAGGGTCTCCTTGCTTGGTCTTTTGCATTGACTCACATTGCATTCTTATTTGCATCTTGCATTTTATCTAATTTTTGGCCTCTTAGTCTTATCTCTTGGCTGGATTGCAAGCCCCTGGAGGGGTCAGGGGTGGCTTCTTTGCCAGCTGATTTCTGCTCAGTGCCGTCTCTGTGGTGGGTGTTCAACGATGTGCATTAATGGAATGACTGAGCCCACACTGGGCTTCTTTTCCAGCCAAGTGCTCAAGTCCTGGTGCCCTGAGTGTCCGTGCTCTGGTCTTTGGGGCAGGCGTGGACCAAAAGCCAAGCTGATTGTTTTTCTCATCCCTCTGTGAATGCTGCTTAGCATTGAACCCGCCCTGTCTACACACTTAATGCTATGTCTCCCAGCTGCAACTATGCAGAAGACACAACCCAGAGACCCCGTTGTCTCGTGCATGGGGAAGGGAAGACGTTCTTCTAGCGCACACGGCCACAGAATAGATATGAGCCATTATGGGCAGCTCCACGGATACGATGCCTAAGAAAAGGGTCAATTCCTTGCTCAACTTCTTGAAGAATGTGTTTGGAAGTGCGATTTTATTAACTCGTTTGCACGTCTTCATTTGGTTTCTACCATGTTCTCAGCACCATGAGTTATTCCAGAGAAGTTTAAGACCCCAGTCCATGAATCTACTCTGAATTTATTTAATCAGAGTTTCTTTGCTGTCAGGGTTTCCATAGATTTTTTTTTTTTTAAAAAGAAAGCCAGAGATCTGATTCATTTTCATGAGTATTTCACGTGAACCTGCTTTCTATCAAATCATCTGTGTTTCCTAATCTACAAAAAGATGTGTGTTAATTCTTTTCTTTCTCAGAAAGTGTTTGTGAACTTTCAAGGGAAAAAAAAACTTGGAAAAATGAATAGCAATTTCAGGAATTTCCAGAGTAAATGAGGCTTTGAGCAGAGCCTATGATCAGTGTGCATAATTCATTAAAAACAAATCACTCTGCAAAATGGGGTAAACCGACATCCTAAGACTGTCTCTGTGTGCCATGTGGTGGCCATTTAGTCCATGGCTGTTGCTAATGAAGCTCTTTATATAAATTTGAGAGTAAACAGATTTGGAGAAATTTATTTGCTGGGAAAGCAGCAGCCGCTATCCCTGCCCAAATCACACAGGCCCTTAAAATGTGGTTTGGAGAAAATTATCCTTCTAGAGACGTGTGTGTGTGTGTGTGTGTGTGTGTGTGTGTGTGTGTGTGTGTGTGTGCGCGCGCGCGCATGCCCATGCGCCCTGGTGTGCATCGTGTAGAATTATTGCAAAGCTCTGGAGACAGAGATTCTACGTCTTAAATAACGAATCGCTTTCAAATAGGGGACCAATTAAGAAAACAAGAGCAGTGATAGAACTGAGCTTGTGCTGTAAGAACAGGTGATAACACAGTGAACCCTGTTCTATGCCTCGTGTCTTGTCATCTTCTCAGCAACCCTGTGAGATACTACAGCCCAGGCTGGGCTGGGGGAAGAGACCTGCACTTTATACATTAAGCGTCTTGCAAGCAGCAGACTGAAGACTGAAGAAACTCAGGTTTTTGAGTCCAAAGTATTGCACTTTATTCATAAATCTGGAAGATTCTTCGGAAGAAAATGAAACTGAGAATGCATATCTTATTTAGCAATTTGAATGTAAAAGGGTAATTTTGGACCCATGTGTTCCAGATTAGATGTGGGCCATGTTCGTATCCACCTCCAAATTGCGGGTCCTCCATTTTATCTTTTGTAGATAGGCATGGTATTTAAAGTTTTTAGTTGTTTCTGTTTTCTTTCTGTTTGTTTTGCTTCATTTAGAAATTACCCTAATAGGAGACAATCAATTTAAGTTCAGAATTATGACTCAAAATGTTCCAGTGAACATAGTTCTGGATTGTTGATGGAGTTCTGTAGGAAGAAAAAACACTGCCACTTTATCTACACAACGGTTCTCGTGTGGCATTGGACAGGGTTCTGTAATGATTTCATGACTGATGTGAAAATGTCACCTAGTCTTAGACATTTAAAATATATTACAGTGAGCTGTGTAGAAAGCAGCAACGACGACAACAGTGAAGTTCCACCCTAAAGCACGTTCCTAGGCCGACAGATTAATTCCGGAAGTAACCCTGAGCTCAATGTTTCCAGAGGCAAAGCAAAGGATCTGTGTGGTGCGGTGACCAGCACAGCTCTTAGAAAAGTTTTTCCAACTTGTTTTGCAACCTGGGATCTTGTCATTCCTTTGTTGACTTAGCTGTTTTCACTAGATTTGAAAGTGGCCATTTCTGGCATCCCTCTCTTTCCACTCAGTGTGGAAGCCAACCTCAGATACGGAAGTATCTCTTCCTAAACAGACATCCCTGCTAGGCTAGGTTCACGGAGAAGTGGTTTGCAAGGGTGAGCCATGGCAACTCGTTATTTTCTCCCTGTGGTCTGGATTCCTGAGGAAAACTTTGACTCTTTTCTGATGCTTTTCCACCTTATTTACTTGGGGAAAAATGACAGAACACGTGAATATTCTGAACGTTTTCCAGAACGATTACACTTGCTGGTGAGCGACTCTTTCACGTTTCCGCCACATAGAACACCGTGCCATCCCCCCAGCAAGCCCTTTCTGGGGGAAATCAGGAAGGCAACTCAGAGACTATGAATACCTCAACACGGTGAATTGTATTCCAACGAGAGAAGGACCAAGGACCTCTTGACCGTCCGTGTTTGCCTCAATTTTTTGGAACCATCTTGGAGTCTGCCTGGCTGAGTTTCTGTTCTCTGGTGCTTGTGGGCTGGTTGGCGTTGGCCCTGGTCAGGAGGAGAGCAGAAAAATCCTCAGGGAAAGTACAGGATGTGACAGAAAACTGAGCTGGTGAATCAGGGGTGGGCTGGTCTCCATTGTGTCAAAAGTGCAAGAGTTCTAGAAGGTTGTGGGCAGGAAATGGCATTGCTGAGTCAGAGGAGAGGACCTTGCCCCGTGAGTCAGGACCCTCGACAGACACACCTTGGGGCGCAGACGTAGATGAAGCCCCAGAGACAGCTGCGGAGGGGTTAACGGAAAACAGAACTCACAAGCTTGTTGAGTGTTATTGCGTCCCAAACCTCAGTGCATTCTAGGGAAAAAGATATCTTGAGATGCGGTCTTGGGCAGGTTCCCTAGAAGCAGACACTGGAGCAAGGTTGTGTGTGAAAGGGGTTGATTCGGAAAGTTCACAGGGAAGACAGGTTGAGGAGGAGTGAGGAAGTGGGAGTGGGAAAGGAAGGAGGCCAGGCCAGGGTGAGGCTTCGAGCAAAAACCTCAGCCACTGGGGTTGGCTGCTGGGCAGCCAGTGTGCCCACAGGTGGTCAGGAGGTCGGAGGGCACGTGGGGGAGGTGCGGGGGCCAGCTCGCACTGCATCAAAAGAGCTGACTGCGTGCTCCCCAACTCCATGCTGAGGCCATGTGGGAGTATTTACACCATGGGAATCAGCAAATGCTACAACTCAGGACTTTTTTGGAGAGCGACGCATTTACCAGCCTGGGTGGACCTATGACAATGTCTGGCACAGACACACCCAGCAGACGTTTACTGAGTAGTTCCTGTGTGGCAGGCTCAGGTATAAGCATTCCTCTACACATTAGCTCTGTAGCCCTCACAACGATCCCATGGAGAAAATACTATTCATCATCCCCCATTTACGAAAGAGGAGACGGAGGCACAGAGACGGCAGGTGATCTGTTAAGGACAAGTCGGCCCGTTCCTAAGGGTGGAGCTGCAGCCAAAGCAGTAGAGCCCCAGAGTCTGTGCTCTTCGATATGCAATATTCAACCGTGGAAAATATACAGGCTTGCGCTGCACAGAAAAGACTTTCCTTGACGATGAGAAAGCATAGGCGTGGGGGTCATTCCCCGCAACGTGACTTGCCATTGCAAACTATGGGAAATTACCAAAATGCCCACACCTAGGAGATCCAGTTGAATAAACTATGGCCCATCCACACAGTGGAGCCCTACACGGCTGTAAAAAGGAATGAGAAGGTTTGATCCGGGCTGATATGGGGCGATATCCAGGGAGCGATGTTAAGGGGGAAAAACCCTGAGCGCAAAACACAAGGCACAGTGTGCCATATTTTTGCATATAATATATATTTATTTCGTATGTGTATCTTTTATGTACACAAATAGATATGTATGTGTGTGTGCGCGTGTGTGTGTAATATTTTCCCCCTCCAAAAGACATGCAGGATGAATAAGCCAAAAATAATTAAGGAGATTGATTACCTATGGGGAGTGGGAACGGGTGAGGATCAGGGGAGGGAGTGGAACTTCCAAGTATGCATTTTTTGAATCGTTTTGATTTTTGGAACTAAGGTACTGTTAATATTTTCCCTATTTAAAAATTTAAATCCATGAGGATGGGGGAAACGTCTGCAAGGTTGTAGGTACGCTTGCTTGTGTGGGCCCTCTTTGCAATGGCGGTCCTTGGCACGAGGGATTGTCACAATTCACTCACACACGTGCCTACGGCTCGTACTGCTCTGAGGGAAGCCCCGTCACAAAGGCTACGACACGGCCCCTGGTGGCTGAGGGCATGGCTGCTGCAACAGAGGCCAGCAATGCGCTCCTGGGATGGCCACGTGTCAAGAAAAGGTTCCCAAAGCCCAGATTTGAGGGTGCTTGGAAACAACAGGGAATCATCCTGGAACTGGCAGCATCCAGAGACGACTCTCTCCATGTTGCAGAAGACAGCTCTTAGGGGACGCCCGGGGAAGCTATGTTCCTCGAGCAAAGAGTCTGGTCATGACCCCCCAAACAGGGGTCGAGAGGTCACAGTGACGGGCTCTAGGTAAAGACCCTGGAGTTCAGCTTTTGCTCAGATCGGTGTTTGCCGTCCCCCTTTTTGTGCCAGATCCTCTCTCGTGGGGGCTGAAAGACTCGCTGGAGACGGGGCCAAGCGAGTCAGCAGATAAGAGAATGTGAACTTCCCTTCCCACTCTGAGCAGCCCAACCAGGCTGTGCATTTCATGAGAACAGCTCTCTCTTGAGGTTTGTGCTAATTCCTTTTCCCAACTGGGCTGGGAATGCTATCAGACAGCTGCGCTGGTGTGGTCCAGGGTGTCTGCGTCTGTCCTGACAGCCACCGGAAAGCGCGCAAGTCCACAGACACAGGGAGGACATTTCGGGGACTGGCAGCCGTGTGAAATCAGAGCTCCGTGTTTAAGAAGAAGGGTCGCATTGCTTGGTTGTCCAGCTCATTCTTGGGACTGGCTCTGATTTCACATCCCTGGTCACAGGGGCTGAGTCACCTTCTCATCTAATGTAGAGGGAAGAGCATCAGTTAGTGCAGACTAACCCTGTATGCTTGTCCTGGTTTCTTCTCTTCCAAGCTGTGTGACCTTGGAGCAGTCCCTTTCCTTCTCTGAACCCCAGATGATACAATGGAAATACAGCTATCTGCCTGCATCCAGGGCTAGACGAGGGTGTCTGCTGAAACCCCTCAACCACTTACCTCTCTGATAACAGCAGCTCTGGGAATTGAACCCAGTCTTGTCCATTCATAGCCACCAGCCTTGCCTCCCGTCCCAGCAGTCCATGAGGTAAGTGGTTAAAGGTACAGCCTCCATTTTACTTTGCCTTTTACTGAGCACCTGACTCAATCCCTCTGCCCCTCAGTCCTCTCATCTTTAAAAAAAATGGGCCAATAATAGTCCGTTCTCCAGGGGTTGATGAAAGACCAAATGTGTTGAAGTCTCAGAATGGTACAAAGAATGTTGGCTGTTGTGGCCATGGTGCCTCTAGACGCACATCTGTGTGTGCTGAGTTCTTTCCTCCGATTAGCCCGAGGTCTAGGTCGGGAATAGTAAATCCAGGGCACACACTCCACCACGTCCACGGCAGATGTCACCAGTCGCTGGCCTCACCCTTCTCCACAGTCTGGGTGGAGCCTCACACACGTCAGGCAGGCACGGCTAGTTGATGGCAGCTGGCGCGTGAGCCTCACCGCCATCCACCGGTGTAGGCGAGCGTGGGCCTTTGATCTTCTGTGGCATGATCTGCTTTGCACGGAAACTGAGGCCACCTTTGCAATCTGGAAGATATCCAGGCGCCTCTCACAGGTTCAAAAACAGACGTCTCCCTCCGAGGCCTCCCCACATGAGGAGAGCCTCTGTTCCGTCCTGAAGGAACAGGGTCAGATGCGGCTCCTGCTGTCTGGGGTCAGGAAGAACCCTCTGGAGGGAAGGCAGGGCGTGTCAGTGTACAGGATGAGATGATTCAGGGAGGCCAGCAGTGGAGTACAGATCCCCGTTGCGCAGAGGAGGCCAAGGTTATGCAGCCAGTGAGCGGGGAGGGGCCAGGTGCCCCCACCCCCCCCCCCCCCCCCCGAAACCGGCCTCCTTACCCCGGGGGCAGCTGCAGCGCTTCCCCGTGCTCTTACAGCTGTTTAGAGTCTGTAAAGCCTCTAATCCCCGGCCATGTGTCATTCCCAGCCAGTCAGTGGCCCTCGCTTCAGCTCAAAGCTGAGAGGCCTGGCTCCCCCTCTGCACACTTAGTGTCCAAATTTCTGATTTAGTGGGAGAAGCCCAGCACGCCCCCCCCAGTGCCTTCTCAACCAGAGCCGGCGTAGACGGTGCCAGAGACAAAAGGGCCTTAGGAGGCATTTTCAGACGGAAGGAGAGGAGAATCTCTTTTCAGCTTCTCCAGGGAAGATCTCAGAAAGAGCTGAGCTCTGCTCACCCTCCAGGTGCCGGGACACCGCTAACCTTCACCAGGTAAACCTGGAATTCTAAACCTAAGACACAGCCAGAGAGGGGCACTCCTGCTGGGCAGAAGGTGCCGATGGAAAAACAATTTGAACCTTTTTAAGTTAAGCAAGTGGTTTATCTTTGGGTCTTAAATTCTGCAGTAAGTTCAGGATAGAAATGAGTTTCCTCCCAAACAAAGTCTGATTTACAGTTACCTTGGTGGACAGTGGAAACTCAAGCCGAGCGGCCATGTCTATGCTTTGCTCACGTGCTGGACTCAATCAGGCCTGGGTTTAAATCCCAGCTTGGCCCCTGTTATGACTTGGGACACTTCTGTCACTCTCTGAGCCTCAGTTTCCTCATCTGGGAGATGGGTGATTCCAGACCGCCAACGCCACTCAGTCATCCCAACCAGAATCTTCCGAAAGTGAAAGGTCCCATCAGGGGCATCCCACATGAACAGGGACCCTCTCAGGCAAATCGGGGCTGTTTTGGGAATCAGCACTGGGGTGAGCTCCAAGACTGTCACCTCGGGTTATGCACTCCCGTTCCAAAGTCCACGTCCTTCTGGACACCCACTCACAACTCTGAAGTTTGTTTCTGTGGCAAGTGGCACAGAGAGGGAGGGTTGTTATCACTTCTGGAAACACAGGTGAGTCGACTCCGGAATAAAGAAATATTCCATTTTATTTCCGTGTTGCAGACGTGATGCTGGGCGCTTCCTTTGGTGAGGCTGAAGGGGAGCCGCTGTTGTCAGAGGCATCCAGGGGGTGTTTCGAGGACCCCCTCCCGGACCTGCCTGCTGCCCTCGCCCGAGGGGCCCTGGGACACGGGAACCATTGCCAAGCGGTGAAGGCTTGCTGATGGCTGTCTTCCCTCAGGCTCTTTCCTGACGTTTCTCCATCACCATCTCTGAAGCCACCCGTCCTTTTCAGGAAAAAGAAAAAAAAACGCAGTAGTCTGACATTCCAAGAAACCCCAGAAGGAGGAATGCAGAAAATCAAACAGGCTGGTCCCCATCCAGCGGTTCCTCCGGGGAGAGAAACGATTTCGCACGCTAATGGCCGGGCCTCCGACGCTGACATTTTCTTGCAATGTACTTAAGTCCGGTTTGTTTTGCTTTCTGTCTCCACAACAATTACCAAGATTTATTTTTTATTGCTTCGGTTCACGCTGCCAGGACCACACTTCCTTTTTCTCTTTAAAGGAACAGCCATACTGAGTGGAGGGGCCTAGGAAGTGAGCATTTTCAATCGCAAAAATGAAAATAAACAAGGCTGCTTGCCTCTTCTGGAGGCGGCCGGCCGCTTCCCCCACGCTCGGTGCCAGAGGGGCTTCTGGCTCTTCTCTGCTTGACACACGGCTTCACCCAGCGACTCGGCGGCAGCGCTCCGCGAGGCGGGTTGTCACAGAGACGTCATCCCCCGCCAAGGGGCTCCTCAGAGGAACCCCGGGCACTCAAAAGGCACTTGGTTCTCAACCGCGGGAGACTGGGCTTCTTGTGGGGCAATAGGGACGAGGTTGGGGGTGCGTCTTTCTCAGAGTTGATGTGGTTTTCCAGGTGATGGTTTGGAGCTGGGGGACCCCTGTGAGTGTCCAGGTTGTCTGGGTTGGGCTTGTCTGTGTCTTCCCTGCCATGTGGTGATGTGGGGCCATTCCAGCAAGGGCGGGGAGAGAACCGGCGTGTGTGCGTCCCCGCTCCTCGAGGTCCTGGAGGTGTGACCCTGGGAAAGTTACTCACCCTCTCTGAGCCCCAGTTTTGTCACTGGAAGCACCTGCCTCCCTGGGCAGCTGTGAGGACCCCGAGACCATGGATGGAGTGGGCTTGCACAGCCTGGCAGAGGTACCTGGGTCGGCTGCATAATGGCCCCATCTTGAGATGGGAGATGATCCTGGATTATCCAGGTGGGTCCCAGGTAGCAACAGGAAGGGCCTTATAAGACGGGGGCAGGAGGTCAGAGTCTGTGACGATGGAAGTGGAGGTTGGAGGGGTGCGGGGCAATGAGCTGAGGGATGCAGGCGCCTCCAGGAGCTGGAAAAGGCAAAGGAGGGATTCTCCTCTGGAGCCTCCAGAAGGAACCAGCCCTGCGACACCTTCACTTGACCTGGTGAGACCCACGTCCGTTTTCTGACCTCCAGACTGTAAGAGAACACATGTGTGTTGTTTTAAGCTGAGTTTGTGGTCATTTGATACAGTAGCCCAGGAAGTGAGCACGCAGTGCTGGACCGCTGCTGTCACATCACTGACGGTGGTGATGAGCCTCTTTCCCGGGGCTGTCTCTCAGGTTCCACGTGGGCCTCCAGTGCCCTGAGGCTACACGTTTGTCTGTTCATTCATTCATTCATTCATTCCTGGGAACCCAGAATCTGCTGAGACTCTGCTGGGGCCGACATCTCAGGTGCCCCCTGCCCTTCACTCTCCACCTTGGGCCCGCTCCTAACCCAGAGCCAGAGTTATCCTTCAAAACCAGGTCAGGCCACCCCTGTCCCCACTTAAACCCCAAAGTCTGAGTCACCGTCTTTCCTGTGCCTTGTGGCGTTCAGCCCCTTCTGCCCTCCCTCTGGCTCTGCCCCCTGTCCCAGGGCCGTGGTGCCGGCCGCCACCCCTCGGTGCACTGTCTTCCCCGGGGGGCCACCTACCTCACTGCCCCCCTTCTTTGGGTCTTTACTCTCGTATCACCTTCTCGGCGAGACCCTCCCTGACCACCCTCTCCCCCCATAACTTATCAACACCTGTTTTTTCCTCTTACATTTGTGTTTCTTGCATCCCCTGCTGGAAATAAGCTCCCTCAAGGCAGAGGTTTTCACCCATTTGTTCCCTGTCGTGTCCTCAGTGCCTGTACACAGCAGGGGTTCAATAAATATTTGTGGAATAAATGAATGAATATCGGGGTCTTTAGACCTGATTCCATGCAGCTCCTCAGCCTCGTCTTGGGTCTCACCATCTCACGTTCTACTTGCATTGGCTGCGTGCCGTTCCACACACAGCCCTCACTCAAGCCTCTGTGATTTGGCACAGGTGAACCTTTTCTCTGCCTGGTGAACTCCTATTCTTCCTTCAAAACCCATCTCCTTTGCAGAGTTTCCTCTAAATCTTTCATCCCAGGCTATTTGCCTCTCCCTGTCTTGTGCATTTCTAAAGTACTCTGTGCTTCCTTTCATCGGAGAACTTATTGATTAGAGTTTTATTTTTTAAAACACATCTCTTTCCCTGATCAGACTGTTAAGGTGAATCTTCCTTTTTAGTTTCCTGCACCATTTATCAGAGTCCCTGACACATATAGGTGAACAGAAACAGTGAATGAATGGATGGATGGATGGATGGATAGATGGATGGGGACAGACACCTTGTCTCAGTTGACTCTGGGTCTCAATCATTGAGTGCAATTTTTGGCACATAGTAGGTGTTTAGGAAAATCTCCTGTCCATAAGGACAGGGATTTGTGTCTGTTTCGTCCTAGAGCAGCGTCTGGCTCGTAGTAGGAGCCCAGTTACGCTTGATGAGTGACTAAATACGGGGGCCCTGCTTCCATCAGCTCTCTCCCAAAGGTGAATGATGGGCCTGGGGCTGCAGAAGGGGAAGGAACCTCTAGCTGCTCTGGGGTCTCTCCCTCCAGGCTCACACACACACACACACACACACACACACACACACACACACACACACACGTGTTCACATGAATCAGAACATGTTTGACATGGAGAGAGCGGGAGAGGTCTCTGTGTCCAAATCCCCCCGTTTAATAAGGGCACCAGTCATATTGGATTAGGGCTCACCCTAAAGACCTCATTTTAACTAATTACGTCTGCAACAAACCTATTTCCAAATACGGTCACATTCCAAGGCACTGGGGGTTAGGACTTCATCATACGAATTTGGGGGGGGGGGGACACAGTTCAACCCATGACACCCTCCCTGACATGGACACCCCCTCCTTCCATCACCGCCATCACAGACAGCACCTTCCTCTGAACTTTCTGAGCATTTTTTACATTCTTCTTTTTCTACATTTGCCATAAATTTAAACCCCATGAAGACAGGGGGTTTGGTCTTGTTTGTACACTGCCAGGTCCCAGCACTCCCCAAATAGTGCCTGGTGCATAATACGGGCTCAATAAATGTTTGCTGAGTGAATGAACAAGAGACCTGACTCCCAAATCCTTCGTTAGACTGTGCACCCACCCAGGGCAGGGACGTGGCAGCTTTATCTGGGCAAACACTCAGTGAATGCTTGGGAAATGGAATCAGATTTTGGTCCAGCAGTGAAATTTCCTGTGACTCAGTAAATCACTTTAACTAATGAAGGAATAACAATCCCAGAGGAACAGAAGTTTCAACTATGCAGATTATTTCTGAATTTTTAAGAAGTGTCTCTTCAAAGAAATAAGTCCCTGGGGACTGCTGGCTCTCCATAAAGCCTGACTTTCCACTCGCTTAAGTAGCTCATTTTGGCCCTGAGACAAGATCCAGTTGGTGGTTTTTAATAAATAATGTTTTCTGTGTTACAAAAGCGAAATTGAGAAAATTTACAGAAGTACAAGGAATTAAGAAAAAATAACCCATCAGCCACAGACAACCAGATTGTTAATATGTCACTGTATTTCTTTCTGGTCTTTTTTTATATGTCTATTTTTATATGGTGATAAACAAATTTAAGTGCAATTGGGTTGCTGCTTCAATTACACAAAATCCATCTTGACAACATCCTCCAGTTTCCACACAATTCGAAAACCCCAGAGGCGAGAGCCTGGATGGGGCTGGAGGGAGGGGGTGGGGAGGGGGCTGAGAGCTTGGGTCTGGGGTGGGAGCGACAGGGCGCAGCTGGTCCTGGGCAACGTTGTTCCCGGAATCCCAGTGCTTGAATGCCCACGTGGACGGCACTATTGAGATGGATGTAAAACAAGGACAAACACAGCGCCATAAAACCCATTTCCTGGCCTGGGCTCCCAGTTCATCTGCAACTTGCACTTTTCCAATTACAAGGTCCTTCTGGAGCACGGGTGGGAAAGTGCGGCCACTTCCCACCAAGTGAGCGGCTCCAGGTCGGCTCGGATCTCGGACAATGCCGTGGGTATTTTGGAGGGGAAATGATACATCCCCACGGCCGAAAGCAATGGGGCCGATTCAGGCTTTGTGGTGGCCGCTGATGTCATTTCAGAGAAAGAGCTAAAAAGCTGCTTTGTTTTTCAGACTGTGTTTCTGAAATTGTCTTCTTTAAAAAAAAAAAATTCTGATTTTATCCCAATGTGGATGTTCCAAACCCCAAACCTCTAATCCAGGCCTGCTTGAAGGCCCCTGCCCTGGGCCGGTGCGGGCGCCAGTGGGAAACGCAGAGGTCACCCAGTTCAGTCTACCACAGGGCTCGCTGCCGGGACCCTCGTTTGCTGCTGGCCTGTTGGGGGGCCCGCGAACGGATGGAGGGCGGGGAAGCCAGAGAGAGAGGGACATGTGTCTTCTCGCAGGCCGGCGTGGCTATCCAAGAATGCCACAGCGTGTCTTCCAAAGTTCTGCCTTCCGCGAGTGCGGGGGAGGCTCACCCTTGGCTGACATGCTGGGAACGCTGTCCGGCTGGCACTCGAAGCCGGATAAAGAGGAGAGCGGGACAGGAGAGACCAAGCAAAGGCCCCGCCTGCATGGCTGGGGGGTGGAAGGGGTTAAAGCAGGCCTCCGCCCAGCCAGAGCGCCCCCTCCGTGACCCCCTCTGGTCTGCCCAGTCTCCCGCGCAGGAGAGGACCCGCACGGCCCCCCTTCACAGTCCCGGAATGTGGCATTGCTGTCTGGCGGGTGGAGTATGGTTGACCACTAACTGGTCAGGTCAAAATGGTGCTGGGTTGCCAGGTACTGAGGCCCTGCTGTGCGGCTAAGTGCAGCTCCAGGGCCGTCCTATGGGCCGTCTCAGTCGATCGTCAAGGCGACGCTGTGGGTGATCCATTTTACAGATGGAGAGATCGGTGCTCAAAGAGGTAAAGGCCACCCCATGGGAAACAGCAGAGCTGGGATTCACGCCCGGGGCTGATGGCTTTTCCTTAATTCCTGTACCGCACCGCCTTTAAGTAAAGGATGCCACGGCAGGGCTGATATGCCCAAAGATATGCTGACATCCTGACCTCTGGTAGCAGTAAGCGGGACCTTATTTGGAAAAAGGGTCTTTGCAGATGTGATCAAGGATCTTGAGATGACACGCGTCCTTATAAGAGACAGAAGGGGAGGTGACACAGGCACAGAGAAGAAGGCTGTGTGGAGACGCAGGCAGGGATTCGGTTCTGCACATCTCTGCTTCTCCCAGGACTGCTCAGAAGGCTGCCTTACAATGCTCACTCTACTGGTGGAAACCCCGAGGCCCTCAGAAATTCGGACGCTCACACCAGGCATGGGCTGTGTGCCAGTTACGAACGCTAGCTGTGTGACAAGCCGCCCCCAACAGTAATATACTAACGCAACAACAGTCCCGTCAGCAGCTCAGTCAGGGTCTCTCACGCGGGTGCACCTAGACGGGGGCTGGTCGGGGTCGCCTCGTGGGTTCAGCACACCCTTCTCTCTCTGTCCCCCAACCCCCCTCCCCATTGTGTCCCCCCCGGCCCGGCCACCCCCGACCCTCTCGCCAGCTACATGTTAGCCATAGAGTGACTGGCCATCTGGGCATCTTAAGTGTCCGTCAGAGATTCCCGCAGTGTCCCAAGACAGAGCAGCAGAGGCTGCCTGGCCTTTTCTAACACACCTGGGGAGTCACACAGAGCCACATCTGCCATGTGCCATTCAGGATGCAGCACCCCCCAGACGAAGACCATCACTGAAAAGCCTGGCAGCTTTCAAGTCCTCCCTGACTTGACGGCCAATCCTGGCCCCTCCGGCTCTGCCACGCTGGCTCCTCTGGACCCTCTCCTCCTCTGTGTCTCCCTCCTCTGCTCTCCGGCCCCCCCGGCCACAGGGGTTCACATCGTGCCCCGAGAATGCCAGTGAGGACGTTCCCACCAGGGAGCAGGGCCAGCTGTTTTGGCTTCGGAGGCCCCGGCTCCACAGGGGTCTCGTGCCCTCACACCCCCCGTCCTCCCCGGCCATGTGAACACAACTGCATCCCAGGGAAATACCTGTGATGGTATTTGGACAAATACCCGTGATCTGAGCTCTTCCTGTGGCATGGCCACAGAGCTGTCAAACTTCTGAAGCAATACTTTTATAACTGAAGTGTATTTTGGGTGCTGGAAATGTAAACTTCAGTGCTAGAGCAGGTGTGGCCATGGACTCAGCCCTAATGGGACAAAATGCACAGTCTGTGGATTTCTACCACAGGTTTATATTTTTAACATTTACAACCAATAAACATTAGCTCCAACATCAACATAAGAAAAGGAAGACCATAAATCCTTCCTTTCTAGTAGTAAAGGGAACGGAGTCCCAGACCATAACGCTCGCTGTCATATTTTAATAGCAACTGTTCACAGACTCTTGCCCCGTGCCAGATTCTGTACTAAGCTCTTTGCATTTATCGTCTCATTGGGTCCTTAAACAACCCTATTATTATTATTATTCCCATTTTACAGAGAGGGAAATTGACGCTTTTAGATGGATAGTCACTTGCTCAAGGTCATATGTTAGCAAAGGGCAGAGCCAGGGAACGAACACCCGCGTCACTAAATGAATACTGCATTCATATCCCTGTCACTGAAGCTGTAAGGGGGCAGAGTGTTTCACAATCTACACATGGGCATTTACTGAAGTAACTGATTGGAATGCTCTGCCTTCGAACAGGTTGATTGTCACATGAAACTTGGAGGTACTGGGGCTGAGGGGGTTTGACAAAATTGGGAGCTAGTAGATGGCTTTGCCCTGGAGCTCAGCCCTAGACCAGGGACAAGTGAGGGATTGTCTTAGGGGATTCCTTAGGCACAGGGGAAGCAAGAAAGGCAAGGAGATGCTCCTTTTGTGGAGAGAGATTCTGAACAGGAAACAAGAGAGAAGACCAATGACCCGCAAAGCTGGTTCTTTGAGAAGATCAATAAAAATAATAAACATCAGATAAACAACAAGGTCCTACTGTATAGAACAGGGAACTATATTCAATATCCTGTGATAAACCATAATGGAAGATAATATGAAAAAGAATATATATATGTATCTATTTATGTATACGTACAGTCACTTTGCTCTACTGCAGAAATGAACACAACATGGTAAATCAACTATACTTCAATAAAATTTTTTAAAAAGCAATGTCAAACTAAATAAAAAACAAAACTCAAGTACAAAAAAAAAATGATAAACATCTAGCCAAGCTGATCATGAAAAGGAGAAAAGACACAAATCACCAGTATCAGAAATGAGAGCATTGACACCACTACAGATCTTACAGACAACTTGGAAAAAGTGGACAAATTGCTTGAAAGACACAAACTACCAAAGCTAACTCTAAAAGAAGCAGATGATTAGATAGATAAGAGTACTCTCTATTAATAAAATTATATTCGTAGCTAAAAACCTTCCCACAGAGAACACTCTAGGCCCATAGGGCTTCACTGGTGAATTCTGTCAAACATTTAAGTTGAATGATTATCTCAATTTTACCCACACTTTTCTTAAAAAGCGAAAAGGACTCAGTTAATGAATCAGCAGTATTACCCCGGTACCAAATCCAGACAAATTTTAAGAAAAGAGAACTACAGACTGACATTCTTCACGAACATGGAAGCAAAAATGCTAAACAAAACTTAGGAAATCAAATCCAGTGATATAAAAAAAGGAGAATGCATTGTGACTAAGTGAGGTTTGTCCCACGAAGGCAAGATTAATTGATTAGAAAGTCAATGTAATTCATCATATTAACAAACTAAAACAGAAAATCATACGATCATCTCAATGAAGATAGGAAAAACGTCTGACAAAATCGAACACCCGTTCCTCGTTAAAAAAAAAAACAAACCCTCAGAAAACAATGACTAGAGGGAAACTTTCTTCCCCTGAAAAATACAAACTATCACAACCTCACCATACACCAGAGTTAACTCAAAATGGATCACAGATCTAAACATAAAACCTAAAACTATAAAACTTCTGGAATATAAGGATAAAACATTTGTGACCATGTGTTAGGCAAAGATCTCTTCGATTTGTCCTAACCTATGGCTTTTACATACACGTGATCTGTGCCTGAACAGTGTGAAATTTTGAATTGCATTAAAATTCAAAACTTCTGCTTTCAAAAGACTCTGTTAAGAGAATTGAAAGACAAGCTCTATCATGAGAGAAAATATTTGAAAATCATAGATCTGATAAAGGACTTTTATTCAGAATGTATAAAGAACTCTCAAAACTCAATCATAAGCAAACAAGCAACCTGGTAGAAAAATGGGCAAAAGATCAGAACAGGCACCTCACCAGAGAAGATCTATGGGTGGCCCAGAACCACATGAAAAGTCGCTCTGCATCATTAGCCATTCGGGAACTGCGCATAAAAGCCACAGTGAGGTACCACCGCATACCTGGGAAGACCGCCACATTGAAGACGGACCACACCTGTGCGGGGTCTTCCTCAGCTCGTTGCTGGTGAAACCTGGTGGAGTTTCTGGAGGTAAAAGCCACGAAACCGTGGACGTGCCCTAAGCCTGCAGCCCTGGGAGTTTCTCACAGCAGCCCACACTCAGCCTCCAGCAACTTGTCATTTGAACAAAATGTTCCTCCCAGTTTACGGCTCCTGCAGCTCCCGTTGCAAGGAATTACATTGTACTTACGACCTTCTGATGGTTTGCCCTTTGACCCCAATTCTCTGACGTGTCCGAGAAAAGTCATCGATCTTCAGGTTGTTCAGGATTTTTCTTGTGGTGAGAATGGAAGTGATGCCGAGCTGTTTACATGCCGGAGCTGAAACTGAAGGTCAGGACAACCACTGAGAACAGTTTGGTAATTTCTTAAAGAGTTAAACATACAGCTGCCGTATGATGTGGCCATTCCACTCTTAAGTATGTATCCAAGAGAAATGAAGGCAAATGTAGGTGGCAGTTTTGTTTATAATAACCTCAAACTGGAAACAACTGAAATGCCCATCAACGCATGAATGGATAAGCAGAATTCTGATATATCCATATAATGGAATATTACTCAGCCATAAGAACAGAAAAAACTATTGGTCCATGCTACTGTACATCAACTATAATTAAATAATAAAAAAAATCATTAAAAAATTAAGATAATTAAAAAAAAACTATTGAAACACGCTACAACATAGATGAATCTCGAAAGAACTGCCAAACGAAAGAAGCTACGCAAAGAAGAGGACATAGTTTATGACCAGATACATAAAATTCGAGACATCTATAGGGACAGGAAGCAGATGGATCACTGCCAGGGGATGAGGCACTGTTGGGTGGAAGCAGGAGGGAGGGATGGTACAGGGGCATGAGGGACATTTAGGGGATGATCGTGGTGATGGCTGCACAAGCGCGTACACATGCCAAGACTTACTGAATGGTTCACTTTCAACGTGCAATTTTTTCCATACCGATTATACCTCGATTAAGCTCTTTAAGAAAGAGTCTGAACAAAGAAATATTGCCCTATTAGAGATGTTTTTCTTCTCTAAGAGGGAGGGCCATTAGAAACTGCATCTAATCTAGACATTAGAGATTCTCAGCTGTGATTCTTGAAGCCTGAGGCAGAATACGATTTGCAAAGACGGCCATCACCGTGTCTCATGCCCAGGTGCTCTTACACGTGACCTGCCTCTATAATGCTGTCCCCTCCCCTTGAACCTGGTGACCTTGTGACCACCAGTAGAAAGGAGTGGAGGAAACACTGCATGATGTCCGAGGCTAGGTCACAATAGGTCATGCAGCCTCCACCTGGTTCTCTGGAAACTTTTCTTAGGGGAAACTGGTCACCAAATAAGAATTCCGAGCACACAGAGACCCCCATGCTGGAGAGGCCACGCGTGGGCAGTCTGAGCGACAGTCCCAGCTGAGGGCGCAGCCAACGGCCACCATCGACCACCAGCCATGTGAACGGAAGACCTGGGATGTCCAGGCCAGGGGAGCCATCAGCTGCCCGCAGCCCAAGCTGACATCTGGCCGCACCCCCACGGTAGACCGCGGGGGTAACTGCCCAGCTGAGCTGCTAAATGTCTGATCTGCAAAATCGTGAACAAAATAAAAGGGCTTTTGTTTGATGCCAGTTTGTTCTGGGGTAGTTTGTTACAGGGCAATAGTGGCGAGACTGGACCCTGTCAGGGATCACGGTACAGCAGGCAGAGGGCAGAGGATCTAAAGGGGTGGGGGTTCTGGGACATTTGCTCAGATAAGGACGACTTTGATTGGTTGAGGAAAAGGTCCTCTGATCCAGCCCAAGCCCTTCACCTTGGAGATCAGGTTACAGAGGCAAGGACAGAATAAAACTAAGTTAGGACAGTTTATATGGCTAGTAAGCGGATGCGCTGGTTCTCACAATTGAACCTTACAACTCCGAGTCCAGGGCTCCAACCTCAGCACTTCACCCACCCACTGGGCCATGGGTTAACCCCCAGGTCGGTGCGGTACTCTTTTAACGGACCCGCTATCATCTCAATAATATAGACTTTAAAAAAAAATGCAAGTTGTTGATCTTCCAAAAGCAAATCTATTTATTAGAGTAGCGTCATCAGCCCTTGTATTTATGAACTTTCAATGCTGATCTGAGAGAGCTGCTTCTAATCCAGCAGACGATTCCCACGTGTGTGTAACGTGTGACTATAACTTTGTTTTTAAAACATTACCTAAGGAAGCACGTCTTTAAGAAAGTTGTAGAAAGAACACAGCACTCTCACCCACATATATTTCCTTCCAGTTTCCACCTATGCAGTGCTGGCAGCTCCTTTGAGCATCTGCTGTGTTACCTGTTCCCTTCTTCCCCTGTAACGCCAGGGACTTCGGCAGGCCAGTAAGCCACAGTCGGGAATGCATTCAGAGACCATTAGTACAGGAAGCAGGGTGAGATCCAAAGAAACCATGAACCAGTGAGTTGGAAAACACTCCATGAAAGGCCTTTTCAGCCTGTTTCTTTCAGGAGGAGTTTGTTTTTGGATTAAAGGAGTTTATTCAGGTATTCACAAATACCCAGGCTCTGCACCAGCTGGAGAGTGGAAACCCGTCCGTCATGATCAATTGCTGTGCAGGGGACTGGCATGTTCCGACTGGGGAATACACGGATGAAAGCGGCGTAATTAGGTGACACGCCTTCAAAGGAGATGAAAGGCCCAAAACATCCTCAAAAACGTAGGCAAAAATATACCCTGAAATCACTACTTTCTTTATTTTGGATGTAGCAGTTCCAATTAAAGGCTGGGTGTCAACGGCATGGAATGCAGCAGTCTTGCACTGGGGTTCTTTCATTCTTTTTCTTTTTTTCTTTCCTTGCTGGGGGAAGAAAAATGATGAAGTGTCATTCCTATATTTCCTCCACTCCATTGGCAAGTGGTGTAAATTCCTCCCTCCTTAAAGGAACCTTAGACTAAGTTGCTGCTTTCACGGCCTTCCACTCGGGGAGGACCAGGAGCTAATGGCTCAAGTATCTGACAGCCCCCACCCCGTCCATCAAATTTTTCTCTGAGCTTTCTGAATGGCTCATTTGTATTCTCAACTCCTTTGCTTAAAAAACAGGGTCTTTTCTCTGTTTATATTGCTAAGAAAACACACAAAGTTCCATAATCTTCTTGCACGCTCCTTCTCCTTAGACAATTCTTATTCTCTGATTTTGTTAAATTCAGGAGACTGGCAGGTTCTGATGATGAGGGAGTTCTGTAGCCGGGGGATCGATCCATCTACTCCCCTCCGCTGTTCATTTTCAGATGAGAAAATGGAGCCCCAGTGAGGTTGGGTGTCTTCCTCCGAGCAGCAGGACTAGAGGCAAAAGAGAAATTTGGGGGATTTCGATCCCCACGTGAGTGCTCTCCCCACTGTTCAAACTATTCCTTTTCCGTTTGCCTGTATTTTTAATCCTTTAATGGTCACACTCTGACTGCGTTTGCAGCACTCATTAACACATATTTAAATAATTATGGGAAAATCCGCGTTTTATGCATCCTTAAGCACTTTGCCCTCTGGGTTTCTGCAGCTGGATCGCGGAGCTTCAGCGATTTGGCACACTGTAATGGGCGCTCTGACGGCCTCTTCTCCCGTGTGGTCTTCAAGCAGCCGCAGAACACCTGCCTTATTGAGCCGCGGGTCTCCAAGATGCTCGCACAAACACTTGGCTTTTTCTTTTTCTTCTCTCTCTCGCTCCCCCTTCCCTTTCCTGCCTGAATTCGAGGGTGCAGGATGAATGTGCTATTGAAAGGCCATTTTGACAACACCACTAAATATGGATTCCTCTTGGTTGCCAGGATTTCTCCAGTTTAGATCAGGGCTGCACGGAAGGGGATGGGAGGGTATTCATTGCCAAGACAGTGGTTATAGCTTGAAGTAGAAAACATATATATATATATATCTCCTGAGGTAGAAGACATAAGTATATAGGTATATATAGATAGACAAATATGTCTTCTTTGTCTG
The DNA here is from genome assembly GCF_008692025.1 of Phocoena sinus. Taxonomy (NCBI): domain Eukaryota; kingdom Metazoa; phylum Chordata; class Mammalia; order Artiodactyla; family Phocoenidae; genus Phocoena; species Phocoena sinus. The sequence goes on from NC_045781.1 coordinate 56,863,542, forward strand.
TGTGTGTGTGTGTGTGTGTGTGTGTGTGTGTGTGTATCCAAACGTGGAATCGCACTGTCGTGCGCTTTTGTAGTAGAACGTTATATTATGCTCATTTTCCTTGTCGATACGCCTAAAGTTAATGGCATAATATTTCAGCATGTGGAGGAGCCATCAACTTCAAAACCAAGTGTCTGCTGATGGACAAACAGAAATTTAGTTCGCCTATTTAATTTTGCTATTATTGACAGCATTTGACAGACACCTTCACATACATACACACCTTTTCGATCTGGTCTGAACACTTACCTGGGACAAATTCCTACAATGTGGTCCTATAAACGTCTGCACGTTTTAAATGCACACACATATTGCTCTTATTGGGGCACGGCTGCTTTACGGTGTTGTGTTAGTTCCCACTGTACAGCAAAGTGAATCAGCTATACATATACATACACCCCGTCTTTCTGGATTTCCTTCCCATTTTGGTCACCACAGAGCATTGAGTAGAGTTCCCTGTGCTATACAATAGGTTCTCATTAGTTATCTATTTTATACGTAGTATCAATAGTGTGTATATGTCAATCCCAATCTCCCAGTTCACCCCACCCCCTTCTTTCCCCCTTGATATCCACACGTTTGTTCTCTACGTCTGGGTCTCTATTTCTGTTTTGTATATAAGATCGTCTATACCAATTTTTTCAGATTCTACATATATGTGTTAATAAGCGATACTTTTTTTTCTGACTTACTTTACTCTGTATGACAGTCAAAAAGACACCTGCAACCCAGTGTTCACTGCAGCACTATTTACAATAGCCAGGACACGGAAACAACCTAAATGGCCATCCACAGAGGGATGGATAAAGAAGATGTGGTTCATATATACAATGGAATATTACTCGGCCATGAAAAGGAACGAAATTGGGTGACTTGTAGAGACGTGGATGGACCTAGAACCTGACGCATACTGCTCTTAAGAAAGGTGGGGGTGATTGAGAATTCTATCCCCTGTGTTAGAGGACGCCCACTCCCCCCTGCCTTCACCAGCACCGTGTCTGGTCATTAAAAGCAGTCTTTGCCCATGAAATTTTGAAATGTCCCATCGACAGAGGAGGTTAGAATGGAAGGGTGAGGAGGGCCTGGGCTGGGAGGGGGTGGGCAGGGGCGCTTGTGGAGAAACTGGGACTCTCGTGCACGGCTGCAGGGGGATGGTACAGCCACTGTGGAAAACAGTATGGCAGTTCTTCAGAGAATTAATAAAATTACTATATGACCCAGCAATTCCACTTCTGGGAGTACACTCAAAAGAACTGAAAGCAGGGACTCAGACACTTATACACCCACGTTCATAGCAGCATTATTCACAAGAGTCAAAAGGTGGAAGTAACCCAAGTGTCCATCGACAGATAAATGGATATACAAGACGAGGTCCATCCACACAATGGAATAGTATTCAGCCTTAGAAAGGAATGAAGCACTGACACCTGCTACACCATGGATGAACCTTGAAGACATTATGCTAAGTGAAAGGAGCCCATCACCAGAAGATAAGTATTGCATGATTCCACTGATACGAGGTACTAGACTAGTTAGACTCATAAAGACGGAAAGTAGAACGGTGGGTGCCGGGGGTTATGGGGAGTTAGTGTTTAACGGGGACAGAGTCTCAATTTGGGAAGATGGACAAGTTCAGAAGACGGATGTGGTGATGGTTGCACGACAAAGTGAACGTACGTAACACCACTGAACTGTACACTGAAAACAGGTTAAATGGTTAAGTTTTAAGTTGTGTCTGTTTTACCATAATTAAAGGAACACCTGACAGCAGTAGCACCCACGAGGGGCGCCTCCCTCACTACTTGGGGGCCCCAGAGCGAGGCGTTTGGGAGCCCCGCCCCCAGAGGACCAGTGATGAAAGGAGGCCCTTAGAGTCGACACAGGGTGGGGGGCTGTGCCCGGTGTACCCAGTGCAGGGGCGGCCCTGTCCCATCCATCCAGGCCCAGGTGCCATCTTCGGGAGCCAAAGGTCACCCAGGGGACACGGTCCCGCAGAGAGGCCACCGCACTGCCAACGTGTCAACACGTCTGCACTCAAAGGCACTGGTGGAGATAAGAATGCAGAAGAGGTGTAACCTAAGTGTCATCTGAAAGCTACCAGGGGCTTAGCTGCACTTCAAAGACGACACAGGGCGGGGCCCAGGGACAGCCAGCGCGCAGACAATGCGGTGGGCCAGTGATTGTGACTTATTGTGTTCCACCGCTGGCGGCGGCTGGCGTGTGAAAAGGTGGCGGGACCTCTCCATGGGGCTTTACGGGGATGGTAACTGATAAATCCCAGGAAGGGTCAAGCGAGCTCTGAGCGAGAAGGGACACCTTGTCCCCAGCAGCATCTGAAGTCTCGAGCCCCCGATTAACCGATTAACCACAGTGAGAAGAGCCGGGAACACAAGAAGGAGACTCAGGCAGCCCCAGGCGGGAGGCGCGCAGTGTGCCCACGGAATTTGACTCGCATTCCAGGAAGATGAATGAAGGCGGAGAATCTAACTCCCCCAAGTCTGGGTTACTTTAGTCCAAATTAAGAAAAAACCCCAAGTGCCTGAAAGTTCCCTGTGCTAGCAAACACGACACCTTCTCTGCAAATGGCCGAGGAAACAGGATTCCCACCATTTGGTGGTAGTTTCGTTTCAGGAGGAGTTGGTGGGGGGGAGGGCAGAAAAGAGCGCATTGCATACCTTCCATTGGCCTCCGGGGTGGGGGTCAGGAAAGGGGGGCCGGTAGGGGCCGGAGGTGAGAGGGAGCTGGTGTAGGAGGGATACACTCCCCTTCCCTGTGGCGGGAGCACAGGGTGGGGGAGTGCAGGGGGATGGGAAGTGAGCCCAAACAATCACAAATTATTTGGGTCTTTACTTGAGGACCGCAAGAAGCCCTGGGATGGTTTCAGAAGAGACGGTGGGTTCCACGGCTCAGGGTCACGTCTCAGGCTGAGCAGTGCGGAGTGCGTTGCATTGGGTGGGGCAGGGAGGCAGCTGTTGGGGTGTCCGGGGCGAGCTGACGCTGCATGGGCCAGGGGAGTGGCCGTGAGGATCCAGAGGTGAAAGGAACTGGGTGAGGCTTAATGGGGTTCTTAATGAGCTTTTCCTAAAGTGCTTTATCACAATTTTTTTTTTTTTTTTTTTTTTTAGCCAGCTTCTGCATTCTGTCTTAGAAAAGAGGTGACATAATTTGTATGGCGGGCAGATCTGGGAAAGGAGATGGAGGGAGCGTGCAGAAGCAGAAAAACTAAAGACATGGTTGGAGGCCGTTTCCTCTGCCAGAGCTGTCATGACTGTGGGAATCTCATTGACCACATCACCTCCACTCTAGCGCAGAAAATAGCAGAGAGCCGGCACCCAGTGTCAGGAGGCATCAGAGTCCAGAGCCCTCTTTACTGCTGGCGAGCCGGGGCTGCCTGACCCTGACGTTGCCTGCCGGTTGCAGGCACAGACGTCCGTGGCGCCCGAGCCTGGACGCCCCCGTTGCTCACATGTTAATGCAGAGCTCTGGCCCTTAGCCTGTGCAGTCTGGTGGGTGCCAGGATGACCAACTGGGTGAGCCGCCCGGGATGGCATAAGTCCAGCATGTGCCGCCCAGTCTGCTCCATCGGCAGAGCGAGTAGACACCCCAATATGGAAACGTGGGGGTGGAAAGGCGGGGGCCCCCAGAGGGGCCATGACTCACCTTGGTGATTCGGATCAGCAGGGGTGCGCTGGCGGCTGCGCATCCGCGTGGGTCGCAGGCTCCAGGCGGCAGTTTAGGGACACAGCCCGGGATGAGTGGCCGGGGCCTCGGGTGGGGCTCATCGCCCATCTGGTCCCAGTGTCCTCTGGAGTAGGACGAGTGGGTGGCCCTTCCATGGTGAAGGTCAGGGTCAGTTTTAAACCCGCTGAGTCTGCAGTAACAGAGGTATCAGAGGAGACCTGTCCGAGGCCCAGAGGAGCAAAGAGCAGAGCCCAGGAGCGAGACTGTGGCTGGGGATGCCGATTCAGACTCAGCGGGAGGCTGACGGGAAGACAGCTTGGATGCTGGGATCACAGCCTGGCTCCAGAGACCCACTCCGTCCCCTGCTACTGTGACGCCTGAGGCCACTGGCTTCCTCCCTCCTGTACCTCAGTTTCCCCATCTGTGAGGGACAGTAACAACCCCCCCTCCCCGAGTTCTGGCAGGTCAGGGAGCTGCATATGGAGTATGCACGGCACAGAGTCGGCCTCCAGAGATGTGGGTTCATGGTTTCCGCTCCCTGCTCAGCATTTTGCTCTATATTCTGGAATCAAGAGACGTCAGACTGTAGGATAAATTATGAGACCCATACGGCCCAGGTCAAACTTGCCTAGACTGCTAGAAACACCTCTGATTTAACTCTGCAGAACACTGAGTGGTTTACCCTTTCGGGTTCTTTAAATAAACTCTCTCTGCTCTGAATGCCATCCTAGCTTGGACTGGAACCAACGGAGCAAACAGCCCCTCTGCCATTGCCCCGTGCTCGCTGGACGGGCCTCCTTACCTCCTCGCCGGGCGGCGGGCTCGGGGCCGCCTGCAGTTCAACTGCACGTGCCAGCCATGAGCGAGGGCCTTGGAGAGACAGCCACAAACGTCCTTGGCTTGATGGAGACATTGCCTTTTGGGTTACTCCACTACCGGAATGTTCTGCTTCCTGCCAAAGACGGTCAAGTCAGGGCACATCTCCCCATTTTAGAGAAAACAACAGTCTTACAGGAAAACCCTGACGCAGCCTTTCATGAGCACGAACAAAAGCTCCCATCCCTCCGGCACATCTGGGGACCCAGGAGATGGCATGGAGTGATTTGTGATAAAGATGCTCCCCCTTTTCATGTGCAAGAACCTCCTGGAAAAGTGGACCTGAAACAGCCCAGTTCCAGAGGGGAGGCTCCCGGATGGCAGGTCACTCCCGCAGACGTCAGGACTGAAGACCCCGTGAGGTCATGATGCTGACTCCAGGTCAGGCTCAGGGAGACCCCATCCAAGCTCTGCGACCTCGGGCATCTTCTTACTTATCTTTTTGTCTGTCTATAATGCTGTTGTGAGCATCACATCAGACCATGCGGTGGATGACGGATAACTCACTACAGTTTACTGAGTGCTTGCCACACACGAGGAACGAACGTAACAGCGTCTCGTGTTATCAGTTTTTTAAAATCCCGAAAATAAAAACCCTGTGAGATGCTTATCATCACCCTCACCTCACAGATGAAGAGGCTGAAGCCCGGGAATGTTAAGTGATGCACCTCAGGTCACCCAGCTAGACGGTTCGGTCTCTTACCAACCACAGCACGTCCCCTCTCGTGTTAGCTTTCCTTCTTCTTATATTACTCTTGCTACTTTCCAACCCCTCCCTCTGCCACACCCCTGCCATCTGACAGCCCAGCTCATTGATGACCTTGTCCTAGTTTCTTTTCCCTCCTGGTTCTTGTTGCATGAATAATATGCATGAACTTGACTCTCCCAGATGAACCTGAATTGTCTTTCAGGACTGGGGCTCAAGCATATCCCTTAGGAAATCTCCCCGGGTCCCTGCAGTCAAGGTCATGGCTCCCTGCTCTGTGCTTATCTCAGCGCCCGGTGTCTGTTCTTCCCATTGCGTCTGAGAAACGGTCACTCATTCTTCCTTCTCACTGAGGCTGCAGTCTGTTTCTCCACCCTTGGACCTGGGCTTGGCCCTGGGACATGCTTTGGCCAGGGGGGGCTGCTCTTGGGACGCTGGGAACTCATGTGAACAAGCCTGGGCCAGCCTGCTGGAGAGTAAGGGCCACAGGAGGACCAAGATATGTGAATGAACACTTCCTACCGCATCTAGCGCCCAGCTGACCACAAAGCAGGAGAGAGCCAGCAGATAGCAGCCAGCCCATTCCAGGCCAGAGGAACCAACCATCCTCCTTACAGAACTGTGAACTAAGTAAGTTTTGGAGTGGATTCTTACGCAGCACTAGCCAGCTGATACACTCGTGTATCTCCACTGCCTAGATCAGGGCAGGGACTGACACAGGGGCTCAAGGAATGAATGAATTATGGCTCAATTCATAGTTGGAAGAATGGATGGGGAGGACACCAGAGTGTGACTTGGAGGAAACTTTACCTAAATCAGTCCTGGGAATGCTCCCGTTTCCTCTATTTCCCATCTCCAGCTGCTGTAATGAACTCCACTAACACGTGTCAGCCTGAGTCACCAGGTCAGCACTCAGCAGTAACTTCCCGTCCACTGTGTCACACAGACTGATCTGCAGTCAGCGCTAGAGCTTACTCAGCTGCAGGAACGAATACCCCCAGAGTCTCTTTGGTTTACAACAGCAAAGATTCATACTTGCCCACGCTGCAAGTCCGCACACGGTTGGCAGGGGCTTTGCACCTCGTGTTCACCACTAAGGGGACGGCCTTCGTCCGCAGCACCGCCTTTGGGGGGCAGATGGAAAAGAGAAGACAGTGAACTCAGTGCTTTCCAGAGTGTCCTGCTCACTCCCCTGCCCAGCACGTAGCACAATGCCCAACAGGTAGCAGGTGCTCAGTAAAACTTAGTTGAATGACTGAATGATGTGGTAGGCCAGTCGTGGGGCATACGACTTCCTAGCACCTGTGATTCTTTCATCAGAGGATTAATTTTGACATAAATGTAGACTTACAGAAAAGTTTCAAAAATCACAAGGAAAGTTTCCATTTACCCTCACCAAGCATCCTGTAACATTAACTTCTCACATAACGACGATACATTCAGCAAAACCAAGGAGTTAGTATTGGTAGGGTACTAACGAAACTACAGACTTTACTGGGATTTCATCTTCCTCTCCCACTAATGTCCTTTATCTTCCCAAGATCCAGCCCAGGATCCCGTGTTGCATGTAGTTGTCACGGGTCCTTGGTCTCCTCCAGTTGGGGACAGTTCCCCGGTCTTTCCTTGTATCTCAGGACCTCAGCGTTTTTGAAGAGCGCGGGTCATGTATTGGGTTGGCCAAAAAGTTGGTTCGAGTTTTTCCATAACAGCTTATGGAAACCACGAACGAACTTTTTGGCCACCCCAATATTCCGTCGAATACTCTTCTGTTTGGATTCTTCTGAAGTTTGCTCACGATTGGCTTGATGTACTGCATTCCTGGCAAGCGTACCCCAGAAGTGATGTTCAGTCCTTTTCAGAGGATCGAATTGAGGGGTACGTGATGCCCACGTGTCTTATTACTGGGCATCACGTATCTTAGTACGTAATAAGACACCATGTGTCTTATTACGAGGAACTATTACTTAGTTCCTCATGTGCGGCATTATTTATATAAGTGATGGTGACTGGGTCTCCTGGTTACGGTGGTGTCTGCCAGGTTTCTCTAAAGATGCTATTTTCCTGGTCACGTCCTAATTCAATGGCCAGCATGCTCGTCCAGCTCTGCCCCTGGATGGACGCCACTGGAGGACAGGTCCATCTCTGTGCCCTCATTGTATCCCCAGCACCCACGACCATATCTCGTAGTTTTTTTGCGCTCAGCAACATCTTATTAAATAAATGAATGTCCTGAAAGATATAACCAATTTTCAGGGAGCTGATATTCAGGGAGTAGTGGGTTTTCAGACTAATTATCCTGAATAGAAAGGGCAAATGATTCCATCCATGCCTCTTGCAGTCCTCATGTATTTTATTTAATCTCACAGTTTACCTTCTCTATCCTCTGATTCTTACCCCACAGCTGAATGAGACACTTCATTTAGGGGACCCATGATTTCGGTCCTATGAAATTTTGGAAGACTAGGTGCAAAGCAAACAACCTTTACATAAGCAGTAGAAAACTGATATTTCTCACTGACCCATTTTCGTGAAGCCCACCTTCCCCTAGCAGCCATCCTGATTTCCGAGTCTTTGTGAAGGCTCCAACTGCCAACGTCACAGCCAGCTCCAAAGGGAGGTTCAGTGTGATGTCTCAGCTACAAGTGACCAGGAATCTGACTAACAGTCGTATAAACAAGCTAGGTAATTATCTCTGTCTAGAGAAGCACACAGGAGTTCCAGGTTTGTTCAGTGGCTTCACGATGTTATCAAGGCCCAGGCGTGTCTCTCCTCAGCCTGTTGGCATTTCGTCCTCAGGCTACAGGAAGGCAGCCCCAGACGTAGGTATCACATCCTGTCTCGTGACAGTGTCCAAAGCAGATGCGGGGAAGGGGGTTTCTTTTTGCATTTCCCTTATGCCTTCTTGGTGGGAACTGGGTCATAAGACCCTCCCTAATTACAGGAGAGCCTGGAAAAGAGAGCACCTAAGATCATAGCCTCCACCGGGGGAGGTGGACCTGCCAGCACACAAGGGGGTAGGTCTGACTTTGCCTAGACAACTCGTACCATCTGCTATGGGGAGCTTCTAGGTGGGGTTTCTGAGTGGGAACCTGGCTGGACCCCAGGGCCATCCAAGGAAGTGGAAAGGTAGAGGTGGTCTGGGGCAGACTTTCTGCATTTCTGAAAGTGTTTTATCAGGTCAAGACCAGAACTGGAATCCAAGTCTCCCATTTGCTATCTTCTTGGTCGCAAACCCCATAAAACTTACAATACATAATCACAGTGAAGCCTGCATGAAGGGCAACTGAGGAAAAACCCCATCCATGCAACTTCCCATCCATCCATCCATCCATCCTTCCATTCATTCATCCTCCATCCACCCATCCTTTCATCCTCCCTGCCTTCCATTTGCCCATCCATCATTTTAGCCTTCCTTCCTTCCATTCTTTTGTCACTTCTTCTCTCCCTCTCTCTTTTCCTCCCTCCTTCCACCCATACTTTCAATGTTTGGGGGAGCCATTTGACCCAGTTATGACCAACGAGGCAGAAGAAGTCTGCTTCTGGGGAGTATTTTCACCCCCTTACGTAAGGCAGGGACATTCAAGAGAGGCCTCTTTCTTCTTGGGACGCTATCGGGAGAGAATAAGATGCTCGGAGCTGCCACAGCCATGTTGCAACCATGAGGCAAGACATGTGAGGACGAAGCACTCTGAGTCTCGCACTGAGGGTGCACGGTGAGGAGGGAACAGTGCCTGCTCTTCCGGGCTCGCACTCCAGTGCAAGACACAGAGAGAGATGGGCAGTTACAATTCCACGTGAACTAACAGTGTCGGGGGATGTGCTGGGAGATACAACTGGGTGCTGAGGTAGAGGCTCAGTGAGGAACAGAAGGGAGCTAGAGAAGAGAATCCTGGGCAGAGGGCACAGCCTGAACAGAAGAGCACGGAGCTACAATGCATTCAGAATGGAAGGGCTGAGAAAGAAGGTGGAGGTAAGCAGGCTGGACGAGAAAGACAGTGGGACCCCCGCCCCGGCTCACTCTCCCCTGACAGCCCTGGGCTCCCGAGGTTGTACCGCCAGCTCTGTCTCCTTTCTGTCAGGTTCCTCAGTTAAGCTGATGCCCGCCCAGCCCCATCCCGGGGGCACACTCAGCGGCGAGTTTGGGCCTTGCTTCTCTCCATGATGTTGAGAAAATTCTGGCGTTTGATATCTGCTCTGGACTCCTGTTTCCTGCTCTCTGCGGTCTCGGGGTGGACAGAGGATGACAAGCCCCTCCGTGGCCGCCCCTCCTCGCCCCTCCCCCTTGATAAGTTCAGTATCCGCAGTCCGCAGAGGCAAGCGGCAGAACTCAGGCCTGCGCTGCCACCGACAGGTTCATCGTGCACAGAAGCCGCTGACGGTCTGGCCCTGGGCCGTCACCTCGGAAAGCCGGAAAGCCGGACTCGCCCTGAGCCACTGGCAGGCACGCTCCTGGGAGAAAACCTCCCCGGGACGTACTATTGAGAGCTGGGGGGGAAATCCCGAAACATAACAAAAGAGCAACAGAAATGAAAATGGCCAGGGACACGGACCCACCATAGATTTTCCTGGGCAAGGTGGGCTGGGGAGCTGTGGGGATGCGCTTTCCGAGAAACTGAGGCCAAAGGAACAAAGGACCTGCCACAGCTTGGCAGGAGCCCCTTCCCCTGTGACGTTAACTGCTTCCTGTTCCCTTCCAACGGGGCAGGAAGATGGAAGTGAAGGAAATGGAAAATGCAAACTACACACCAATTTAGCATTTTGCTGCTTGGAGCTCAATTTTTGCTAATTTTGGAAATGCCAGAAGAGAGAGGTGTTTTGTCAAGACATTAAAAAAATTATTTTTTAAGGGAAACAAGACAGGCTATTCATGACCAGCCAGGGAAGCACACCTCCCGGGGTGCTCGGCACTCCCACTGCACCCGGTCATTTGATTTAATGAGACGATGAGGCTGCTGTGAGCATCCTCTCTCAGCCCCAACGCTGTGCCACGAGGGCGGCGAGGGCGTTAACTCAGGCACAGCCAGGCTTTGAAGCTTTATTTTGTTTTCCCCTCTGCCCCCTCCCACCCCCTGCCAATTAACACCAGGGAGAAATCACATCCAGGTGCAGTCTCAAGCTGGCCCTGCCAGTAGAGCCACCTTGTCCCCAAGGGCAAGAGGGCGCTTCAGGGCCAGAAGGTGCCCGGCGAGTCTCCAAGCGGAGCGCCTGGCACCAGAGCTGGGACGCAGGGGCGGTGCGCCTGGGCTGCTGGCGTGAGCGGCTGATCACGGGATGACGTCCCTCTGAGCACCTTTGTAGCTCCGGCACTGGAATGCCCTCCCTCCAGAGCCCTGCGTGGCTGCCTTCCCATGCTGCTCGGGTCTGGGCCCAGGTGCCACCTCCCTCAGGAGGCCTTCCCTGACCCTCCCACATCTAAAAATAGAGCCGCCTCCAAGTGGATCACCCTCCGTCTCCTTACCCGGACTTGTCTTGGTTATTTTTCTCTGTGGCACTTGCCACTACTGAAAACACGTTATTTACCTCTTGTTTTCTTTACTTTGCTTGTTTGCTTGTTTTTCTGCCTCTTGCATTAGACCGTCACCTATAAGAGGGCAGGGAGTGCTGGTATCCACTTTTGTATCCCCGGGGGGATACCAGACACAGAGCAGGAGCTTAATAAACATCCCTGAGTGTGTGAGTGTGCGTGCGTGTGAGCGTGTGATCTCCTAACATGGAGCCCGGCGTGCAGCACACACAGATGCCATCAGTATCGTTCATTCATTTATTCGCTATCTAGGCATTTGTTCACTTCACACTCATGACAGCTCTTTAAAGAAAGTATGGACCCCAAGGGGGAAGGGGCGGTGGTGGAAGGAATTGGGCGATTGGGATCGACGCGTATATACTATTGATACTATGTATAAAATAGATAACTAATGAGAACAGACTGTAGAGCACAGGGAACTCTAGTCAATATTCTGTGGTGACCTAAATGGGAAGGAAATCCAAAAAAGAGGGAGTATATGTATATGTAGAGCTGATTCACTTTGCCGTACAGTAGAAACTAACACAACGTTGTAAAGCAACTATACTCCAATGAAAATTTGAAAAAAACATTCTTATTTCTGTTAAAAAAGAAAAAGAGAAAGTTGCATAAACCCCCTTCTGCAGTTGAGAAAACTGAAGCTCAGAGAGGTTATGTGAATGGTCAGCGCTGCACAGCCGCGGAGTCGGGTTTGGGGCCCAGGGCTTCCTGACGCCAGCATCCCAGCCACCCTTCTGAGCACCACCTCCCCACCCAACTGCTCGCGCTGGGGTAAGTGGACACTGTCCATCCCGGGAGCTGCCGAGTCTGGGAGGCCCGGAAGTCCCACGAGGGGCTGTTACCTGGGCTCATGCTGTGTCGCCCGGCAGGGTTTCCGTTGCGGAGACGGGTCTCAGGGATGGGTGGGATGGCTGGCAGTTGGCCTCTCGCTGTGATAATGACCGCCCTTCATTCGGCCCGTTTGCTGACGGCCTGCAGTGGGTGGTTGTGTTGCAACCCTGGTGTCCGTTGGCGAGGGAACGCTGGACAGGACCTGCTATAGAGCATATATAGGTCAGATTTTATCCTTGTAGCCACACACCTGCCCACATCTCACACACACACACACACACACACTCACACACACACACGCGCCAGGTCATTAAGGCAGGGGAACCTCGCTGCATCCACTGAGGTCATTAGCTCGTGGCTGTTGGTCATTAGCTCGTGGCAGCTGGACCTACAGCCACGGACCTGAAGAAAGACTCCAGGGCTGAGGACACTGGCACCTTCTCGCCCCAAGGAAGCTGGGCTGAGGTCCTGGTCACAATCTCCTTGATTCGGGGCACGAATGACTTTCCAGTGGACAGCGACGGGTCCTGAAGCCATGAGGACCCACGCTTGTGTTCCGTGTCTGGTGGGATAATTCGGTGCTGGTTAAAATGGTGCCGACAGAGTGGTCGCTGAGCAGGGACTGAACGTGCCAGCGCCTGGGGCCCAGACCAGGGAGTGGGGAGCCCAGAGGGCTAGAGCCGATGTATCCCGTGGTTGCTCCGGGTTTCACAGTTCGAGGAACTGCCAGGCTCTCTTCCAAAGTGGTGGCCCCATTTCACATTCCCAGGTGGTTCTCTTTGGTAATGATCTTTTTCCTCTTCTGCTTACTTGTATCTTATAAATTGTTGGCAGTGCTCACCTGCCTCTTACAGGTTGTTGTTTTTTTTTCCTGAAAATAACGTTACCTAACAATGGAAGGTGGCATGGAAGACGGGTCATATCTGGCCATACCATCTGGGATGCTCGTGAACTCCAGCAGTGGCCACATACTCTGAGGCGATCGGGACATCTCACGGGGGCGGGGGGATATTGTAAAGGACACAGGTGCTATGGAGAAACAGGGCTCGCAGGTGTTTGTGTAGATCACAAGACCTCAGCTCCAGCAGATAGCATCACTGCTGTGGAAGTGAGGTGCCCCCCACTTAAAAGTGAGAAGGGGCTCCTGCCCCCCTTTCCTTTCTACACCTGGAGTCCTACCTCCTGACCCTGGGAGCCTGGAACGGAGGCTGCTCTGGGCCACATGGGAAGTTGCCACTAACCACATCAACATCTTTAAAATTAATAACATGAATTCCATAGCGAAGGGGCCTGGGCCGGAGACGGAAGGCTGCTGGCTGCTCCTGGGCCCCATGCGGTAGGTGGGGGGACAGGAAACCTGGGGACAGGTGGGACCTCCAGGTGGGCACTGTCCTGTCGGAACGTAAGACCTTAAGGACTTGGCTGTTACTGGGATCAGATCCATCCAGGCTGATTGGGGACGGTTTCCCCGAGGTGTAGAGCTCTCATTTCAACACACCTTGTCATATATTTATGACTTAGATCGAAAATAGGCTCTTTCTACTCCCCACAAATGCACCTTTCCCCTGTGTATTTGGTTTAAAAGGATCCGATCTTTTTATTTGAGGGCTATCCTATGATTCAGGTTTCGTAGAAGTCCGAATTCTTAAATCCTGCAGCTTCAGAGACTTCAGAAGGTCATCCAGCTCAGACCTCTCCCTCTATCCAAACAGATCCTTATACTGACCTGAAGACCAGGAAGGATCCTCTGGGCAAGTTTCTAAAGCTCTTTCTCTACACTTCCTTATCAGCAAATTGGGCAAAATAATAAGGTCCATCTCAGAAGGATGTTGGGAGGATTAAACAAGATATGCATGTAATGTTCTTAGCGCCATGCCAAGCACACTGAGAATCTTCAATAAATGACTGGGTTATTACCGTCAGCCGCATCACCAACGCACAGTATTTTCTTTGTGTCCACCTCTCACCTTGTGAAACAATCAAGTCTGCGGTTGGCTCATAAATGAAAGCTCCCTTCCCAGTTCCATTACAACACAGGGGGCAGAGCTCTTAAGTTCATTCCAGACCAGCAGGAACAAGCTCTTACCTTCTCAAGGGCTGAGGTCAGAACACTGGGGCAGCCCAGGTGGCGTAGTTGGCATCCATGACGCCGCGCCCTCTAGTGGAAGGACGAGGCTCCTGAACTCAGGTGTGCAAGGAGGCAGGTGAACGGGAACACGGCAAAACCAGGGGAATTTTCATGCCATCTGAATTCAGTCCTCCTGAAACACAGACAGTAAAAAAGGAAACAAGATTACAAGGCAACGCACACAGAAATGCACCCTGAGGCATTTACATTTGCAGTATCCTTTTCGTGCTTCGTTTTCTAAGTCTATGCTCAAAACCACAGAGCAAGATAAGAGAAGGGGCCGCTCGTACGGAGGGGGCTTCCTTTTGATCTGAGAAAGAAATGTTCTAAAATTAACCGTGCTGATGGTTGCTTAACTCTGTGAAGATACTAAAAATCACTGAATTTTATACTTTAAGTGGATGAATTGTATGGGATGTAAATTATATCCCAAAAAAGCTATTTTTAGAAGTTGACTTTTCAAAATGTTTTATTGTTTTTAGATAGTCCCCCAATACTTATTTATTATAAAAATAGAAAACACCCATAAAAATAGATTTTTCTCGAAGTATTTATTTGCATTCTTTGAGTTCCACATGCAGTTGTAGTTTGCCGCACCAGAGAAGTTTCCCTGAGGTCAGCGGTACATCCCAGCGTGTGCCAGGTGCCGTGGAGACGGGAGACGTGCAAACATGGATGGTGAATTGAAGTCTCTTGTCCAGTTGTGGAGCCCAGACTGATCCTTAGAAGCAACGGGATGAAAAGAGACAAGATGGCTCAGAATAAGGGGCTACATCATTTGTTGAGTGAGTTAAAAGAAGGATATTATTGAAGGTTCAAATAATCCAGGAAGGCTTCATGAAGGAGGGACCTGGGCTAGAACTTAATAGGTTAAATAGAAAGGACAAGTAAAACATAGCACAAATAAGTAAACTAAAAGTAACACAGAGTTAGGATAACAGCCTCAGCTCTCCCTCCTCGGGCCTACCGTCTGCGTCCTGCGCATCGTGGACGTTCCCCAGAAGACAAGCGTATCATTCAGGGAGGAGAGGGTCCCGCTTCCCCCTCTCCAGTCTCCGGCTGGCACTCCCACTGGCGGACCCCAGCTGGAAGCCAGAGAGCAGGGGCCACTGACACAGACCACGTGGCCAGTCCCCAGGGAGAGAGGATGGAGGAAAGGACAGAAGAGTGATCGGGAGGGCTGCGTGGAGGCGTCCAGCACCTCTAGCTGGGGCTGCAGGGGGTTAGAGTGTGACCCATCCGTGTCCCAGAGGAGAGGGGGTTTTCTCAGGCAGACTGACGGAGGACAGAGATGGGGGCCCTGAGCTGCCCCCGACTTTCAATAGCAGAGGGGCGAGAGTGTCACTCTGATTGTTAGAGTGTGCGGGGCTCTTGTTAAGGTCTCTTTATTCATTTACTTTAGAGCCTCGCTACCCCGCAGGTGAGGTGGTCCTCTGCCATCACCTGGGGGCTGGTTAGAAATGCAGACTCTCGGCCCCACCTGCACACGCTGCCCTAGAACCTGCATCTCGACCAGACGTGCCTGGCGATTCAGGCGCAGGCTGCTCTTGGAGAAGCTCTGCTTTCAATCACCCCAGGGATGCGGGTGGGTGGCGGTGGTTAGGAACAAGCCAGTTAGAGTTCAAAGGTGGGCGTGTCCACCCTGCTGCAGGTATTGGGCCTCAGGCACAGGAAGTCATGGCCGCTGGCCTGTCCGTCCAGCAGGGTGGACACCGCTGCTCCACCCGCCTCGCTCTTCCCTGCAGACGCCAGGAGCAGCCCCACGAATCTCTCCACACGATATACCTGCATCCACTTCTTGTCCATCAGAGCAGGCAAGTGAGATGAAATGTAGTTGCCTAATGTATATATGTAATATCGCCCATGTGTAACTTTTGGCAGAAATATAACATCCACTGATTCCCAGAAAACAAACACCATGCCTGTTTTGTACATTCATTATCCCTGTAGACCCACACAGTCCGTGGCCAGCAAGCAAGAAGCTCAGGGTCCGGTCAGGAGGCGGAGAGATGACATCGACACTGTACGTCCGAAATACCAGCCCTGACAGAAGTGCCGTTGCTGCGGTCTCCGAGGCCAGCTCTGTCCCCACGGGAGGGAGGAGGAGGGAGGAAATGCCCTTGACCCAGGCCTGGGAGGATGGGCCTGTGTGGCCAGAGGACACAGACAGGGAGACAGAAAGTCATTCCCACCGAGAAGGAAGCCACCTGCTACAGAGCAGAGTTGAGTCCAAGGCCCGACAGCGGTGGTCACCTGTCGAAAGGTGTGGGTCTGAGTTGGAGAAGCAGCAGGTGTGTCTTTCTTTGGCTCCCAAGCATACCTGAACTGATATTGTTATTTCTTAAACTTCTGGAAGTGAAGTTAAACGTAGAAACGACAACATGGATAACCATGCGTATTTGACGACCATCTTGGAAGTCTGTCGATGCGGAGATTTAAGATGCCCCCTCCCCGTATCTAAAAGCGCTCTGCCTGGGATTGATGCGTCGGTCACCTGTGCATCTTGAGCAGATGTTGAGAAAGGCAAAGGTCCGGTTCTGACGTCTTGCAAACCGGACACGACAGCAAGAGGGGGCTGCTCCAGCTCATGGTGGCCTCACGCCATGTGGACGGAGACGGCTCTACCTGTGGGAGAGCTGGGCTGTCCAGACACTGTGGGCCTGGCAGTGACCCTTGAGACATGGAACAAAGGGACCTTAAGTTGCATCTGATTGGATTCCACCCGGTGCCTAATGCAGTGTAGACACGAACTGATGGTGGGTGTGGGGCAGCGTGACTTGCTGGGGTGGTGACATCGTGTCACATCGAGATAACCTCTGGCGTCAAAGGAGACATACGCTGGCTGTGCTGTGCACCAGTGAGTAACCTGGGAGATGCAGAAGTACCCGTAGCTCCGAGCCCCTCCCTGCAGTGGAGAAACAGCAGTGGTTAGCGCAGTCCCAGCGCTGAGGGGACAGTCCGTCCAAGTGGTGATGGGAGAGGGTTGTTATCCTCATGCTATCTTCAAGATGCTGCTAGTGTTAGTGCACAGGGAATTTGCCAAAATTGTCTTATATAACGTGTTTTATATCAAAAAACGTGGGCTGGGGCGGCAGCTCTTAGAAGTATTTCACCCATGAGTGCCGTGTAGGATCCATGAAACGACGGGGCCCATGTGCTCTTAAGCATACACACTCCAACTCTGCGTGTGCCATGTCATCGACACGGAAAACACTCTACACTTACACGTTCTCCAAGCTGTCAACACGTGTGGGGCGTGTGGGCTGTCCCCGGGCTGTTGCCAATATCGCAGTAGAGGGAGGGGTGGCTTCAACGATTCAAACCATGACACTTAGAGCGGGGCTGGGAGAACCCAGTGATGGGGGGACGGCATCACGGGTGCAGCCTCTTCAGGACTTCCAGTCTCCCGGCAGCCAGTCCGTTCCATGACCCGCTCCACCAACCCTCTCACTCTCCGTCCCTGCTCTTGAATTAGTTGTCTGTTTTCTCTGCAGGTGTCCCTTGGAGACCACACAGCCTTTTTTTTTTTTTGACATGATTTCAGACAAATGGAAGAGGAGCACAAAAATTCTCAAGATGCCCTTCTCCGAGGTTCCCCGAATATGAATGTTTACCTTCTTTGCTGTATCCTCTCCCCAACACACGGAGGAAGTTGCATATAGGATCTGCCTCTCCACTAAATACTACCATGTACGTTACCTAAAAATGAGGGATTCTCTTCTGTAACCACTGTACTATAATCAAACTCAGGAAACGAAAACTGACTCAACTCTGAGCTAACCTACAACAGCTCTTATTCAGATTGTCCGGTCATCCTAAGAGAGCTCTTGATTGGCTGAGAGTGGATGGACCGACAGGCTGAAGAAGATGTGTCTCGTCTTCAGCCGGCTCCTGCCCTGCTCGGCCTCTCTGTTCCACTCCTGCAGCGTTTTCATTTTCGGTCATTTCTAATGATGTCCTACTTCAGAATCAGTAGTCATACTGATGACAGGAATGGTTCTGTATGGGCTTCTCTTTCTGTAATAAATCTCTGTTTCAAGCAACACTCCAAGCACTTGCCAGTAGGCCACGTGTTTCAGAGCTGTGAATGATCACTGAGGTCTGCTTTGATTTTGAGATAACTTATGAAACTAGTTGTGTGTGTGTGTTTTGTAGGAAGCATGTGTGCCCGTGTGTGTGAGCACAGAATAATACTGGGGCAGCTGAGTTAGGCTATCCGAGAGGTGGTCTTGAATTTATACAGCCCTCCTGGTTGACTCTGGGGAAGTAAATTCAGTCCCCCGGAGCTTTACCCATCACCTGTCGACTTCAGGCAAGACCATTGTTATTTAAAGGGATCTGTTTTGTTTCAACATTCTAAGTCCATAGATGTGCTGAGAGTCCATCAGTGGAATATTATTCAGCCTTAGAAAGGAACGAAGTACTGACAGGTGCTACGACATGGATAAATCTTGAAGACATCAAGCCAAGTTAAATATGCCAGTTACGGAAAGACAAACACCGTAGCATTCCACTTCTGTAAAGTAGTAGGGGAGTCAAATTCATAGAGGCAGAAAGTAGGACGGAAATGGTACAGAGGAACTTATTGGCAAAGCAGAAATGGAGTCACAGATGCAGAGAACCAAGGGGGGAAGCGGGGGTGGGATGAGTTGGGAGATTGGGATTGACATTACATACAGTACTACGTATAAAATAGATAACTAATGAGAACCTACCGTAGAGCACAGGGAACTCTACTCAGTTCTACTAAATGGGAAGGACATCAAAAACAGGGGATACATGTATACGTACAACTGATTCACTTTGCTGTACAGCAGAAACTAACACAAGAGTGTAAAGCAACCATACTCCAATAAAAAAAGTGATAAAAAAAAAAAAAAAGTAGAATGGTAGTTTCCAGGGACTAGGGGAGGGGTAGGATGGGTTCGGTGTTCAGTTACAGAAGACGAAAAAGTTCTAGAGAAGTTCTAGGTGGTGACAGTTAAACAACAGTTTGAATGCACTCAATACCACAGAACCGTGCACTTACAATGGCTAAAATGGAAATTTTATGTCAGGTATATTTTACCACGATTTTAGAAAACTAAATAATTTTTTAAAAACTTGCATTTCAGAGGAAGCCAGCATTTTAATCCCCTGCACGGAGCAGTTCTGCAGCAGCGCTTACAGCTGTCATTATTCCGGTCCCTCTAAAGCCTTCCCAAATTCATCAGCCACCCCACTGTCACTGTCCTCGGTTCTCTTGAATGTCACCCAGAAAAGTGAGCAACACAGGGACACGCTCGTAAACGTTCCTCCCAACAGCAGTTGCTGGCCTGACGTTAGAAATGAATGATTTTCCACTGTACCAGTGACTCTGTTGTGGGTTCTATTAGCACCATATGTTACATGTCTACGTTTTTAGTAAAGCCTGGCCTTGTGTGTCCTCTGCCATCTGCCCTGGCATCGGCACAGCCCACGTGGTGCACGGAGGCCAAGGGCCTCCTCCACCCGGCATGGTCTCGCATCTCTTCCCAGCCAGAAAGCACGCGTGGGAAGAATGCACGGGACCAGGCGAAAGGTGGATTTTATCAGCTCCGCGAGTCACAGTGAAGTGGGCCCATGTTTTGTAAAACATGTGTTTGGCAAATGATTCCCTGTGGGCTGCAGAAATCCAGATGGAGGAAGTTTTCTAAGTGCAACGTCAGAATTTTACATCTGCTGATCCCAACAAGTGCATGGCGCCAAGGAGAAGAAGCAGGTCCTCTGTCCACAAAATCTGAGAGCGCGGATGTGGTTCTGGGGGCTTGTTCAAATCTAGAAGACAAAGGCGCCGTGTCTTCAGCCCCCGCCGGGCCTGGGCGTGGTGAGAGCAGGAGAAGTCTTAACATGGCCCAGAAGGGCTCAGTTTCACAGACGAGGAAACGGAGGTATGGGAAGGTGGGCAAAGTGAGTTGCCCAAGGCTGCCCAAGGATGGAACTTGAACCTGGGGCCCTGTGGACTCAGTGTGGGGTCCTCTTGCCTCACCACGCTGGACATGACATTGGCAAGTAGCCCCTGACACTGTGGGTCTGCTTGTCTAGGTGCTGCCGTTCACTGCTGTGCTGCTATACCCTAAGTCTGCTGCTGTGCCACTCTGACTCCTGGTTCCCTGTGCGCAGGCGGGAGGCTTAGCTGACACAGTGCTCGGTCCATAAGGGGCTGATAATCGTGAGTTATGGTACAGGAGAGGCCAACAGGACACGGCCTGGGTGTACATGGCGGGTCAGAGGGAGGGCTGGGGACTGGCTGGGCTGGGAATGGCAGGGGACTGCCAGCAGAGAGGGGCCTGCATAGCCCACCGCCACATTCAGGCTGGGTGTCCTGTGGGCCGAGAGACGGGAGGCTTGTCCGCACGAGCCCTTTTGAGGCTGCAAGGCCACGTGCTCCACTTTGACCATGGTACCCGGAAGCCGCGCTGGCTGTCCTCCGCTCACCCCTCCAGATCCGTCCCGCATGCCGCTCTGTGCCTTGGGAGGCTGCCCTGCAGGGACTGTGTGACGGGGCTCCCACACTTCCGGTCGGGATCGGCCAATGGGACATGCCAGAAGCAGACTGGAGGGCGGGAGCGGAGAGAGGCCGGGGGCTTTTCCTTTGCACCCCTCTTGCCTGGCTGGAGCCTCCCCAGCTCTCCCCGCTGCCACTTCCAGCCCAGCTGGTAATGGCCCCCCACTCCTGTTAGCCTCTGGATACCTCCCCATCCTGGTTGGTCCCCAGAGCCCTGCCCTCCCGCCCTGACACCGGCTTCAGTTACCTCTGGCGGAGGCTGCTTTCCTGGTGGGACCATGATGGATACGGGAGGTGATCGGCAGACCGCAGGAATGCTGACATCTAGATTCAAGGTAAGGACAACGCATATTCTGTACAGTGTGGAAATCCCCTCGAGATCCCACATCAAAGGGATGAAGTGTTAGGGAAAATGCCCAGAGGCCTGGGCTACTTCTGCAGTCGTGGAAAAGTCTGCAGAGACCAGAGCTCATCCGGAGGCCACAGTGACTCCCCTCCCACCCAGAGGGAAGGGAGTCTGAGGTCTCTGGGGCTGGTCTGGGAGTCAAATTGGAGTCCAGTCTACTGTATTACTAACTAGCACCCTCCCTCCTTCCTCCCCTCCCCCCTCCTCCCTCCCCCGCCAACACCCTCCACAACCCACTTCCTTTCTTCAGGAAGCACAGTCAAAGAAAACACATGTAAACCCCATTCTGGAGCTTTTAACCCAGCTCAGCAGTTATCAGCAGTGGTCCTTGGACTCTGAGGTGTTTCGGGCCTCTTCATAATATGTTGGAATGTTATAAAATCACGCATGGGGAAAAGATCCATGCACAGTTCAGGACAGACCAACAGAATGGAATGTAGTAAGTACAAAACGTTCATTCATTTGGTTTCAGATTCCACATTGCTACTAGTCTTTAAGGGACTACCTCTTGTCGAGTTTTGGTGTAGTATTAATGAATAATACCCATAATTATCCAAAAAGACTATTAACTTACCTCTTAATTTCCAAATCCATATCTGTGTGTGGCCAGGCTTTTTTCATATGCACCAGATTGAATGAAGAAGCAGATAGGAGAACCCAGCTGTTTCCTAAGCCAGACATTAAACACGTTTGCAAAAATGTAAAACACGGTGAATTTTCTCACTACTTTTCTATTTTGCAAAACGTGATTATTTCTTTCAAAAATACGTTATTTGTGTTAACATGCAGTGGGTTTACCCTCGTTCTTATTTACATGACTTAATGGATAAGATATTTTTAAATTTTATCAATTTCACTGTAAAATTTGACAGATATAAGCCACAAAAGCAAAGCTCTTTAGGATTTTCAACCAGTTTTAAGAATGTAAAGAGTCCTGAGATTCAAAGGTTTGAGAGCCTGTTCTAGGAACGATATTGTAAACACTAGTATCAGTTGATGCCTGAGGAAGGGGCAGATGGCGCTCATCCCCCACGCTTTCAGCAAATCCCCACTACTAAATTACGCGCCAGAGATTTAGGGCTTGGGCATATAGTGTCAAGAGTGCCCAGGAGGTTAGGGTTTTGCTCCATCAGTGGGAAGGCTGTGCCACCCTGGACAAGTTCATTCCCTTCTCTGAGCCTCATGTGGAAACGGGGATTCAGTGGTTCCCAACTGACAGGAGTGTGCGTTGTGGGAACTCAGTGGTGGTGGAGCTGAGGAAGGTGAGCACGGGCTCACCCAAACGGTGCGTGTGCCGGCCCCACGCTCAGCATTTCACAGCCAAGGTCTCCCTAAGTCCTCATGCAGCCCCTAACCCAGTACTGTCACCCCTTCAGGCTGCTTGGGAGGGTGAGTGAGACGGTGCCTGCCCATGCGAAGACCGTAAACCCCAAACATCTTCGGCGCCTTCCTATCACTAAGGGTAAGGACTCTGGCAAAGATCCTTTTCTGAAGGTTAGGGATGCCCGCTGGGCAGCAGGGAGCCTCACACCTGGAGGACAGCACACATCTGGGAAAAGACGCCAATAATCTCCATAACACTCTTTCCCGGCCTCGGGCCAGTGGGTTGTTTAGAAACGTCCAGGGGGCAAGGAAGACCAGCCTGCTGAGGAGCCCGCCCTGCCCGGACCCTTGAGAAACAGGTATCTCACGCTGTACTGGCTCACAGGGGCGGCCAACAACCCCTGCGCTGGTCTGCCTGGCTGCTGGGTAATTTTACAAACTGGTTTTTACTGGCAAGGGAGGTGGGCAGATGTGGGTAGTGGAATATTCCGCAAGGTCACAGGATCAGATCTGGCCCGGCTATTGGAGACTTCTGGGATTATCTGCCCTCTGAGAAGCTGTCTATTTTGGGGACCTGGGTCAATGCTTTCAGCCAGCAAGTGTCTGTGAAGCACCTAGTAGGCTCTAGGCACCGTGCTGAGTGCCGAAGACACCGTGCTGAGCAAGGCTGATAGAGTTCTCATCCCCACGGCAGGTCGCGTGCACAGGTTCTGGGGATCAGGATGGGGGCACTACTCGGCCTGCCTCACGGGGGGGGGCAGAGCTGCGTCTCCAGGCCGCCCTGTCAAGGCTGTGGGTGCTGACCCGCTGCGCTCCTGCATGGACGCGGGGCTAACGACTCGGTCAGCGGCTGGGCTCCCTCTGGCTGCCCCACACGCAGCCACGGACGCGGCCACGGGGCCGCCTCCTGCCAGCGTCTCCTTTCGTTTCCGGAGCGGAGTCCTCAACTTGACTGCACACTCAGTGGCCTGGGGCCTTGCTGGAGGGCCGGCGGGGCCCGAGAGTCTGCATTTCTAGCCGTTCCTGCTCCCGGGGACAGCATGGCTGCTGGTGTGGACCACGCATGGGAGGGCATGGGTGGAATTTCTGCTCCGTGCTGATCCCCATGGCCTGGAACAGAGGTCGGCACATAGTAGGTGCTTAATAAATACCCAGTGAATGAATGGATTCCCCTTGGTCCCTCCCCTGTTTCTCAGCACCAGGACCTGGCATCTTTCTCTCGCTGACAGGCCCTCTGGAGTTCTGGTGGAGGGAAGGAGCCCGAAAGGCACCAGCTGGAGTGACAAGCAACAGACCCGACAGGCAGACACCGCTCCCTTTCTTCCATGATTCTCTACGTCTATTATTTGTATACTGTTTCACTTGCTATGTGTAACCCAAAACCTCATGTTGTCACACCAATCCCACCAAATCTTCAAAAATGAGGGCCAATTGAGCTGCAGTGGCCCCCTGCCCGCCCCCCCGCAAGGGCACGCACGCATTCACCAGCTACTGTTATGGCTCCCCAAGCTTAGCTCCCCTCCCGCCTCGCACCGAGGTCCAGCCACGACTCAACATGGGCTCTGTTTATTATTCTAGAGAAGCAATTTTCAAGGGGCTGAAATACTTGTTAAAATTAAGGTAAAGAATGTAAACCACAGCCAGGCCGGTTCACCTTGTGCTTCAAAGCCCTCTTGTTTCTCCAGGCACCGCCTCCTGCAAGCTTCCTGCAGGTCTCCATCAGCCCCGGTGAAAAGGAAGGCCGGCCGCCCAGTGGACGGGCAGAGCGGGGCCCGGGAGTGCGGCCCGTCTCCGGGCCTGCACAGCTGTCCTGGGGCAGGAGGCACCTGCTGGGCCCGGGCGGAAGACGGGTCGGGAAGGCTGAAGACAATCAGTGCAGGGGACTTGACAAGTGATGAGGGAAGACGGGAGTGTGCAGCGTCCAGGGGCGTCTGAGGGGCCCGACGTGCCCGTGGAGCCGACTCTGTCTCCCAGTGCGTTGGAGGTACATGCCCCTCCAGGCTGAGTCCTGGCATCGCGGAGCCTGGCTTAGGTGGAAGGGCAAGGGTGGAGGACTTTGACCACGTAAACGCCGAAAGGCAGAGCCCTTCAAGGAGAACCACCCAGGACTGCTTCACAGCATAGACTGCCGCCTCTTGTCCCAAAAACCTGCTGCTTCCAAGCGGCTTTTTATTTTCTGCAGACATCTCCCTTAAGAAATGATAACGGGGGAAGGAGGGCTCTTTAGGGAGCTTTAGCCTTGAAAGCCCCTCCTGCAGTTGGAGGAGGGCCCTGGAAGGCTGGGGTGTGCGTGGGGCTCCTGCACTGAGATTCTTGAGAAGGTCTCGCCCTCTCAGCGGGTCCAAATCGGTGGTCCAACTTCCTCTGGAGATTAGATGGGCAAATGGGGAGAATGATGAATTAAAATAAAATGGATGAATCTGAGCTTTTTCCAAAGTGGGCTCAGATTCAAGTTCAGGCTACATCTCTGCGGGCTCTTGGCACCAGCACGGCGCCCTCAGCCCACGCCTGTTAGATGACTCACTGCTTCTGGTGGAGGGGGTTTCAGGACCCAGCTTCCAACCCAGTTCCTCTGCTGTTTGGGAGCTGAGCGACGCTGTGCACGCCCATCTCTAGAACATCTTCCTGTTCACTGTTCACGACGGGGCGAGGACGCTGCAGACCCGACATGGGGCGGGCACTGTGGCCGTAGGTGAGATGGTCAGAAGTTCAGACGGGGCCCTTGCAGCCAGGCAGGTGGGGACCAAGTCCCCTGCCCATTAACTATGGATGCGCCCTCGGCCGTGTGTTGAACCTCCCTGCGCTTCAGGCCCCCCTCTGCGAAGGTGTGAATGTGAGAGCACCTGTGAGGAATGCAGTCCTTGGGAGCTGTTTCTGTTCGTGTCTCTGGCATCATCCGCTGAATGACCGTGAATTAGAAATAAGATGACACATCCAGAAAGCAACGATTTAGGAATACAAAAGGCACCCTTCTGGCCTTGATCAGTGGCCGGACACATGCTCAGTGAATCAGGGGAGCTATGCTGTAAGCCCCCATCTGAATCTAAAAGCCCAAGAACCAGGAACACTGACGTCCGAAAGCAGGAGAGGGTGGATGTCCCAGCTCAGCAGAGAGAACAGATTTGCCCTTCCTCCGACCTTCTGTTGTACCCGGACCCTCAATGGATTGGGTGACGCCCACATGTTGGAGAGCCATCTGCTTTCAGAGGTTCACCATCTCAGTGCTCATCTCACGCAGAAACACCCTCCCAGACAGAAAACGTGTTTCATCAGCTACCTGGGCATACCTGAGAGCGGTCGAGGGGACACGTGAAATTGACCGTCACATCTGCATGGCAACCCACAGCTTCCCCAAAGGCCGTGCAGAGCCCCCGTACCCTGTGAGGCCTGCGGAGCTTGCGGCCGCTGGGTGTACCATTTCCAGGTGAAGAGCGTTGATTTAGACGTCTGCCGGTTTGGAGCCGTCGCACATGAGGCTACAGGGGACCCCTTGGCACCTTTCTTTTGGGCGCTGATGTCTGCTTTGCCGCGGGAAAGCTGAGTGAGATTCCTGGGGCCCAGCGGGGCGGGCACTGAGGGTATCACCACGTGGCCGGAGCCCTGTGGGTCGGCTTTGAGCTGTGCAGCCAGCCATGGCCCTCGCGTGAGTCTAGGACAGACGAGAGACCGGCTAATGCATTCCCCCTTTGGAACGCAGAGTCCATCACAGGAGAGCCCTGACTCCGGGTTTCGCAAACGGAGGGTAATTAGGACAGTGGGTGGTCCTATCGTCATCAGGCAATTAGATCTGAGGAAGCACTCCCCCCACAGAGGACAGCCTGCATTTATTCAGCTGCCGGGTGAGCTCGGCACCCCGCACGCCTATCCCTCCTGACAGCTGCGCGAAGCTTGGGGAAGCGGCATCCCCGGATCCACGTCGGGCCCTGGGAACGCCACAGGGAGCAGCAGCGGCCACCACTCAGGACTGGGGAGAGGAAGTCTGCGCTTTACTTCTTGAGGGAGACAGTGGAAACGGTTCCCAGAAGGCAGAGTCTCTCCAGGGACGCTTTAATAGCCAGAGTGGGCGTGGATTCACTCCGTGACATGGGCGTCAGGAGAATTCTATTTATTTATCTGATTTTTCTCAATCAGACAAATCCAATTGCAACTGTCCCTTCCCTCTCCCCCTACCACGTGTTGCGGTTTGTGAGAAATTTAACCTGTGTCATTTTGCCTTTTTCGAGGCGGGTAGGCAGCAGGGAAAAGTCAACTCCCTAGAGACAGTTACTTGTCTTAGGTGGTCTTGAGCAATTCAGAATAGTTGAGGGAGGGGTCTGGTGTGATCTCCACCATGGCTACTTGGAGCCCAAGCACAGCAGCCCACGTGGCTTGTCTAGTACATGGCAGACAACTCCACCATAGTCTAAACGAGCGTAGGCCAGGAGCTGGTGGAGGTGCAGGCGGAGGGCAGCCACCCCTCTGAGCACTTTGCAGATGCCCTGCCTGAGTCACCAGGGAAACGAGCACAGGGGCAGGTCTGGGACGCTAAGCAGGCCGTTGTAACCACTGCTCTGGAGGGATTCCGGGAGTAATCTAGAGTTGCCAGATTCAGCAAATAAAAATGCAGGATGCCCAGTTAAATGGTAATTTCAGATAAACAACTGTGTGAGTTTCCTAGGGTTGCCATAACAAATGATCACCAACTGGGGGGCTTAAAGCAATAGAAATGTATTCACTCGCTGTTCTGGAGGCCAGAAGTCTGCAATCAAGGTGTGGGCAAAGCTGTGCTCCCTCTGGAGGCCCTGAGGGAGGGAGGGACCTTCCCCGTCTCTTCAGGCTTCTGGTGGCTACTGGAATCCTTGGCGCTCCTTGGCTTGTGGAAGCATCACTTCAATCCCTGCCTGTGTCTTCATGTGGCCTTCCCTTGGTGTGTCTCCGTGTCTTTACATATTGTTCTTATAAGGGCAGCAGACATTGGATTTAGGGCCACCCTCATCCAGTGTGACCTCATCGTAACTAATTATATCCGTAAAGACCCTATTTCCAACTTGACACGTTCTGATACGCCGGGTGGACGTGAATTTTTTGGAGGACTCTTATTCAACCCATGACAAGAATGAAAACAGTTTTTTAGTAGCATGGGACATATTTTATACTAAAATTATTCATTTTTTTCCGACATTCAAATATTTCAAAAGACATATTTACACTAAAAATTATTAATTTTTACCTGACATTCAAATATGGCATGGGACGTTATTATATTAAAAATTATTCATATTTCATCTGGCCACCCAACTCCTGAGATCCATGGCATCTGTGTCCTGTCCCATCTGAAGTGCAGGCCAGTGCATTCCCGGGAGAGAGCACAGCCCTTCCCACCCCGAGGCAGTGTCAACACCCCCTGGGCCCTGGTCCCACCCTGCAGGTATAGGAGAGCTCAGACTTTGGAAACTGAGTAATGGTCTCCCCTTCTTGGATGGGGGTGGGGAAGGAAGTGCTTCACTGAGGTTGCAAAGTAGAAACAAAAAAGGTCAATGTTACCTCTTTTCTCTCCGTCCCTTAGGACAAGAGCTGAGCCTCTCAACTGTGAGGAGTGGTGGCCTGAAGCTCCACACAATCGCAGCCGTGCAGATAAAATGCAGGGGAAGAGTGAGAACCAGGGCTGCCTAGCAAAGTTTGTTAAGCACGGGGCGGGGGGGGGGGGGGGGGGGCAGTGAGGGGACACAAACATCCTCAGCCGTGAGCGTGATGCATTCACGCCATTTGGGCAGCCCCACACCAGGCTGTGTGAGCGGCCGCCTGCAGCCGCGGGGTGCAGTCAGTGCGCCCAGCCCTGGGCACCGTCTCCTATTCTCACGACCACCAGTAGTCCCCTGAGTGTCCCTGCTTGCACCCGAGGGGGCTCTGGCGGGGTCAGGCAGTCAGTGACAGAGGGAGTGGGATTTGAACCCCCTCCCCTGTGCCTGACTCCGACTCACACACACTCGCCAGCCCAGGCACCGAGCTTGCCCCCCACGTGGTCACGCATGCGTTTATCCACTGCACAGGTGGTTCGTGTGTTTTACCAAGTGCTTGGGGCCACTCAAGGCTCGGGGTCCCTGCAGGAGGCTTCTGGGTGTGCAGGGGGTGATGACTGCACGATGGAGAATGAAGAGGGTGCAGGTAAAAGGGTAACGAGCGCGTGTGTGTTCGTCTGTGTGTGCGTGAGCGTGTGCGTGCGAGAAGGCCTCTGTGGGTGAGTGTAGGAGTGTGTGCATATGTGCGGGTGAGTTTCTTTTTTTTTTTTTTGGTGGTTTCCTCTTTATTAATGTGTCTCCTACCTTCCCCCCACAATTTCAGTCCCTTCCATCTACCCCCCCAAAAGAAGGCAGTGAAAAGAAGGGATTGTTGGAGTTCTGAGCCCCTTGGGCCGTTAGAAAGGGAACAGAAACCAAAACACTCAGTGGATGTGACAGGGACTGACAATCGAGAAGTCTAAAGCAGAGCGCGAAAGGTGGAATAGAAAGAGGGAAGGAGTGCTTGCACACGCGTGCACACGTGTATGTGGTGGTGTGCACCTGTGAGTGTAAATGCGCGGGCATGTGATTGTGTGTGTGTGTGTGTGTGTGTGTGCTATATCAAATGCAGTGGTCAGAGAAGCTCCCTCTGATGAGATAATGTTCCGGAAGACACCATGTGAAAGAAGTGAGGGAGAGAGCCCTGCTGACTGAGGGGAAGAGTGCAAGGTGGTGGCAGCAGCAAGTGCAAAGGTCCTGGGACAGGATTGGGGCCGGTGTGTGGAGGCTCAGAACAGAGCCCGTGTGGCCGGGACTGCGTTTACATCTCACGGCTTCAGCCTTTTTGACACTGGCTCTGTCACCCTGTCAGAAGTCCTCAGGGAGGCATGGCATGGCCAGGGAGCCAAACCGTCCATACTGACTGGCGAATCCTGCATTTCTGACTCAGCAGATGAGAGAAATGTCACTCTGTAGAGCAGAGATTCGGTAGAAAACCCCAGAGACATCCACTATACTACCTAGGGATTTACCCACCTATTATTAGAGGCTCTAATAATATAGGCTCTTTGTATGGGCAAAAGAATACACATATTATCCAGAAACCTAAAATGTAATGGCATATTTCTATAATGAAAAAAAAACTTCCCCAAACCTGTGAGATGTTTTCTACCACAGCCTTCACTGACGTTAAACCTTCAACATCTGGTAGAACAAGACTTCGGTCACATCCAGCTCGACGGGATCAGCCCCAGGGAAGACTTGAGTAGAGAGGATCTCTGGTTATGGACACAGAATAAAAAATGAACAGTGATGAGGGTGGGGAATGGGGAGGTGGGCAGTGGAAGCTGCAAGCTCAGATATAGGTGGCATTTTGGAATGAAATATTGATTCCTCAATATACAAATTACATATCTGTATGTAAGTCAAATCATTACGCTTAAAATCATTATCACCTTAAACCTACATAGTGGCATGTGTCAATTATATCTCAATAAAGATTGTACGTCAAGAAAAAAATACACAGAGATACACAGAGTCTTTCAGAATCCAAGTTTAAAAAGCTGAGCAGTACGTGGTGAATCCTTTGAACCCAGGCACCGGAATTGGACAAACCAGGAGTGGAAACTCAGCTCTGGCCACGTGGCCTTGGAAGTCACTTGAGCTGAAAAACGGGGAAACCAGGATTTCACAGTTCCCAGTGTTGCTTCAAGATAGCAGGGAACAGAGTAGCCGTGGATGACAAATCAGACAGAGGAACGTCTCGAGATGACTACAGTGAATGGAAAGGAAAAAGACAAAGAGAGGAGGTCCCCACAAGCAGAGAGAAGAGGGTGGACCCTGAGGGCAGACAAAGACAAGCCCATATTTGGGGAGAGCACCAAACGTGACCTGTTTAGAGACAGGTGGGAACATTCCCCTTAACAAGGAATTAGAAGTGCTGGTGGAAGGGACTCCACACCTCCACGTTTCATGGCAGGAGATGATGGAGCAGTTTCCCCAAAGTTCTGAGCCAAAGAAAACAGGATGAAGAATATGAAGCCCAGGTACATTGTCTTTCAAGTATGAAGACAACAAATCGGTATTTTTGAGAACAAAACAAGAAAACACTGAACGCTACACTCATTCATCCCATCAGGGCACTGGAGAATTCCTCGATGACGTGGAGCTGAACGAGAGACTTACGAAGAATCCCAAAAGAAGACACTGTGGGGAAGTGATGGGTGATACCATGAAATCCACATAGCCTGGGATTCTGCACACTTGGGGCGATTGTTGTTACAGAATAGAATTTACCCTAAACAGTATAAACCCTAAATATGGAACTTTACACCTGGGGGGGATTAGTATTCAGAACACAGTTTATTTACATCGTATGGGTCCCGTCAAAGGACACGTGATACAGGCGGTTAGTGGGGCCGCGTGGAAGCTGGAGCCTGGGGGGAGTCGAACAGCGTTGCCTTAAGGGCACAGCCTTCAGGTCACCCCTCCCCACAGTTTTGGCATCCACTTTTCTTAGCTTTGGAGTGATTTTTAGGAATCACCATCTTTTTTTTCTTTCTTTTTTTTTTTTAACATCTTTACTGGAGTATAATTGCTTTACAATGGTGTGTTAGTTGCTGCTGTATAACAAAGTGAACCAGCTATACATATACATATATCCCCATATCCCCTCCCTCTTGCGTCTCCCTCCCACCCTCCCTATCCCACCCCTCTAGGTGGTCACAAAGCACTGAGCTGATCTCCCTGTGCTGTGCGGCTGCTTCCCACTAGCTATCTGTTTTACATTTGGTAGTGTATATATAAGTCCATGCCACTCTCTCACTTCGTCCCGGCTTACCCTTCCTCCTCCCCGTGTCACCATCTTTTGTGGTAAAGAATTATTTTGGCAATTCCCTTGGTGTTACTTTACATTTTTTCAATTAAATTCAAGTAAAAGAAATGCATTTTCTTTTTTTTTTTTTTTTTTTGTGGTACGCGGGCCTCTCACTGTTGTGGCCTCTGCCGCTGCGGAGCACAGGCTCCGGATGCGCAGCCTCAGCGGCCGTGGCTCACGGGCGCAGCCGCTCCGCGGCATGTGGGACCCTCCCGGACTGGGGCACGAACCCGTGTCCCCTGCATCGGCAGGCGGACTCTCAACCGCTGCGCCGCCAGGGAAGCCCCTACATTTCCATTTTTAAATAGTGTGGATAGTGTTACTCCCGTGTATTAACTTCCTCTCTTCAGCTTTCTATCGATATTTGTGTACGTATGTAGGAGGACATTCAAAAAGACAGCCACATTAACATTAATCCCATTTTGGAGGAGTTAATACATTTTGGGCGGTTGGTTGCTTTCTTAGGAATTTCTGCTTCAATTTTTTTAAAAAGCAAGCATGAATGATATTTATAAGAAGCAATTACACCAATACTTAAAAATACACCACTATATGCCTTTCTCGGAGAAAAAGAAAACCACAGTGGAATATATCAATATATTGTACCTCCCTGAAAGATAAATCTAAGTTATTTAATTGTGGGAAATAAACCTATAAGCAGGCAAAAAACACTGGATCGCTAAACGGAATTCCATTTAAATAAAAGGGTATCTGGCCTAACTCTGAGATGCAGATGTCAAATGCTTCCTTTTTTTTTACTTTATAATTTATTCATGTATTCAACAAAGTGCCGAGTGCCTACCATGTGCTGGGCATGTCTCTTTTATTTGATGACAGTCCCCTAGGCTCCTACGGACGAACGACAAGATTACCTTTAGACGAAATAAAAGTGAGATCCCAAATCATCAGAGGGTTCACTGAGTCACTGTATACCAAAAGGCAGCTTTGAGAAAGCATCCTCTTGGGAAGGAGCCATGACCGTAATGGCTGTAAATGTTCATGCCCCCAAGATGGCACCTCACTCTTCTTCTAAGACGCAAAATCTCTCAAAAGTTTCCGGAAGAGGAGCCAGATGCACAATGGTAAGAGAGCCTGCCAGCTTTTAGAAGGTCAGGTGATGCAGAAGTGCTGTTGGTTTGACTTACTGAATACACAACGAAAGTTGTATTGAAAAGGGAAACCCCAGGCTGGTGTCACGCCAGACACGACCTCTTCCCCTCCTTCTCGGGGACTAGACCTTCGTTGTGACCTTGGCCTCCAGGGGAGACTAATTACAGCTCAGTCCCCTCTTGCAGGGACCCTGAAGCCCCACTCCCAGCCCCCTGCTGCCCAGTCTGTTGCCCGGTCTAGGGCTGCCTTCCACTGGGTGGTCCCTCCAGCACTGCAATGGCCCTCAGAGTCTGTGGGCCCCAAGCCAGGCCCAGCAGCGCCCCCACTGCCATCATCCCGCTGGATGCTGCGTTAGAGCCTCCCAGGCCACTTCCTGCCGAGACGCCGGGAGGGAGCTGCACTCTAACCTCTGGGTTGTCCAGCCTGTAAGGGCCGGAGCCCGGTCAAGCAGCCTTGATCCAGAAGCCTGGGAACTCAAGCCTTGAGCATCTTAGGGAAAAAAACAAGAAAGACTTTCCTAATTCTGCTGTCTTCCGAATACCACTCTGGATTCTGGCTCCAGCCCCTCTGAGATTGTAAACATCTGGGGGGTGACAGACAGCCTGACCCTGTGACTCCGCCGCAGGCCCCCTGTGGATACGCAGATGACGGGTGGAGAGCGGTCAGCCGTCCCAGCCCGATAAGGGTCCCTAAAAACCCCAAATCAATGGGCAGATTTAGCCTTCTCAAACCACGCCACATACCAGCATCTGTGACATATGGTACAAATAAAATGGGCTTAGTCTTACATCGGGAAGGAGGTCATTAGAGGCAGCTGAAACTGGGAAACCTCACGGCAAAGACAGAAAAGGCCAGGCTTGGAGACGACACGGCTGCACGTCCAGCTGCGCACGCTCCGTGGGTCAACGCTGGCTTTGCGTCCAGCCTTGGAAGACTCTGCTCCTTCACTGGAGGCTAAATTTGTCCCCGAGCACCCACTGCCCTGTGGAAAACCTGGGCTAAGACTTCAAATATGACCTAAGTCTTGGTCAAAACACAGGCAGGCATTCATGTGAGTAACAGACGTGTCACTGTGTGCCTGCCGCACACGGTGCCCATGGAGGGGAGGAGACCAGAGCTTCTCCTCTGTTTCAGGACCTGCTTTGGGTCCAGCTTCCCAGGACAGGCCTCCGAGGGTCTGTCCTCCTCTTCTCTCTACTCCCAGCGCCCCGAGTCTGCACTTCCTGTGCGCCAGAGCCGGAGGCCACCCCTCAATTCCGTAAGCTCGGGTCTAAATGCACCAAAGAGGAGGGTCCTGCCCCAGATGAGTGCCTCCTTGATAAATGGATGGAAAGGGCCCCAAATCTCCCACCTGAAAAGGGCCAGGATGTAAGGAGGCCACAGAACACGAGCAGTGATGCGGCCATGGGGACGGGGACCCGACCGCCGTTTTCAGTAAATGCTTTTACTTTGTTTCGTTTCCCCCTTTCTCTGTCCAGGCTGAAGGGTCACTAACAGCTCCGGGTCCAGAATATGCTCTGGGACAGTCATCCCCTACCTTTTGCCCTCACAAACTATTACATCCAGCCCCCCACCCCCACCCCCACCGCCAGGCCTGCGAAAGCCCGCTGAGCCACCTTTGTTTTGTTTGTGTTGATCTGTTTAATTGCACGATTGCTTTTGAGGCTTATTTAAGGAGTGGTTTAATTTGTTTCTTCCTGCTCTCCTGGCCCCGCCCCAGACGTCAGGTCCTAGAGACAAGGGACCTGAGCTGTCATTTGCACGGAAGTGTCTTGGCGCCTGGAATCTAGTGAGCGGCGGCTGACCAGAGGAGGGGGTTGCCCACGAGATTGTGGGGTGCAGCCACGGCGAGCGCTTGGGCTTTAACTTTGACTGTGGCTTTTACCAATGAAACATTCCCTCCCTCTGCATTTTGTCCTAAGAGAAGCAGTAGCGAGCGGTGAAGACCTCGTTGTTTCCATCACCGTGGAAGCTGGCATCTCATCTGGAAGGCACCAGCCCTGTCAGGCAGGCCCGGCCTATCCAGCCCCCAGATGGGTGTCAGGCTGCTGGGACCATCCCAGCTGGCTGACATTACGGCAGTTACTGTAATAAAGACCAGGGTTAGCTGACAAACTTGGTATTTTCTTATACGGCTGCTGTGAATTTTACAAAGTGTGAGGCAAGCCTCAGGTCGGCAGCGCTGCGGCAAAACAAAAACACACAACTGAAGAAAACCACACTGCTGAGGTCAGCTGTTGAGGTTCTCCTCGTGTACAGCTGTTTGAAAACTACAACACAACACAACACAACACAATACAATACAATACAATACAAGCAGCTGTGTGGTGGGAGAAGTGAGGTCAAATCCAGGACTGAAAGAAGTCTGTTTGGATCTGCCATTGGGGGTGCAGGGCTGCCCCGTGGAACTGCTGCAGGGATTTAAAGAGGCAGAAGTTCATTTCCTGCGATTTAAGGAACTTTGCTGACGCCTGTGCTGGCGCGGAGTTCGAAGGACTGGGAATGGATCCGGCCGCCCAGGCACACAAGGCGCACGCTCCCCCTGCAGCTCGTCTAAATGCGGGGCTGCTCCACGTTGATTGATGGCCCAGGCAAACGACCTATTAATCCAACAGCAGCCCCACTTCTATTCCTAACTTACTGGAGGCAGAACGGCCACTGGAAGTGGTTTTCAACTGCTTCCTGTGGTTCCCCCGACTCTGCGGGGCAGGGGCTTCTATTTTTAGAGAGTGACCATTGCCATGAAGGTCCAGTCGGCCATAGATGCGATGTGGGGACTTGCGGGTGGCCTGGGCAGACTGGGTGGGCTCTTCATTCAGATGGTATTTTAAGAGTTCCTTTCAAGTGACGCATAGTGGAGAAGGCCACCACTTCCTCCTGAAGGGTAAGAGGGTGTGTCGAGGCCAACAGACGCTAGGACGCTTGGCCGTAAAGTGTGTCACTGTGTTTGGAGGGCTGGTGGCCTCCCCATATGAGGCTGCATGGCTGGCGTCCATGAAACACCAAGATGTATGCACGCTCATTTGCATTTACCATGTACCTTCCCTGAGTATGACGGTACGTTGTGGATTTTTGTTCAGAATGGCTCAGTTTCACATATCCTGTTCCCTTCCAGTCAATGGGTCCCGTGTTAGTTTGGGTTTCCTGGGAAGCAGATCCTGGCACGGGGGTTCACGTGCACGTTGCTTCCGTGGGAGATGGTCCCCGTCAGCACCCCTTGGGGCGTGGGCAAGCGAGGCAGGGATGGGAGACAGCCAAGGATGTCGGTGAGTCGGAGATTCCTCAGAAGGCACTGCGGGGCCAGGTGGCCCATTTCTCCAGCTCTCCGAGGCCGCAGGTTCTTCTGAAGGTGAAGGACCCTCTTTGTGGCCAAGCTGGGGCTCCAGTTGACACGTAAGCCTGCGAACATGGGAGCAGGAAGCAGGGAACGGAGCAGGGAAAAGAATTCACAGAGAATCTGGACGGCGAGAGCCGTGGTTT
This sequence comes from Phocoena sinus, assembly GCF_008692025.1. Lineage (NCBI taxonomy): Eukaryota > Metazoa > Chordata > Mammalia > Artiodactyla > Phocoenidae > Phocoena > Phocoena sinus. The sequence goes on from NC_045781.1 coordinate 56,899,025, forward strand.
CTGTTGGTTTTCCTGCCCCCGTGGCTGTTTTTTCTCATGGCTCTCAGTTCATCACAGATGAAACTTTGTCGCATCTCAGCATTCGTACAGCACTCCTCCTGGCTATGAAGCATGATCTCTGTTTACTTTGCATCTTATTTTGTGCACTCATTTTATGCAAATCACAGCCACAATGAAATATCCCCACGCGGCCACAAGGACAGCTAAGGTTAAAAAGGCTGATAATTCCAAGTGCTGGCGAACATATGAGCAACAAGAACTCTCACATGTTGTGAAGAAAACAGGATGGCCTATCTTATAAGGTTAAATACAGACTCACCATAGGCCCCAGTAATACCCGCTTCTAGATGTTACCCCAAGAGGACGCATGTCCACACAGAGTCCTGTGCATGGATGGGCACTGCAGCGCTGCTCATACTAGCCCCAAGCTATCTGGAGCATTCTGCCTGGGTTCAAGCCCCGCCTCTGCATGTTAAAATGCTGAGTGATGCTGGCTTAGAAACTTAGCCTCTTTGAGCCTCTCTTCCACATCTGTCTAATGGAAATAATAGTAGCGACCACCTCATAGGGCTGTTGTGAGTATTAAATGAGTGAATATGTCTGAGACCTCCATATTGGGTTACTTGTATCCCTCAAAAAGATATGTTCAAGCCCTAATCCCTGGAACCTGTGAATACGACCTTATTTGGAAACACGGTCTTTGCAGACCTCACCACCAACGGCTGAGGTGAAATGTCTGCTGGGACTGCTTCCCAGAGGTGCACGGCACCACCCAGGGCCTTCTCCACCGCGTGCAGCGACGAGGGACAAGCTTCACGGGCATCCCTTGGGCCAGCAGATGGCCAGGGGTGTGGCCCAGCTCACCTGTATCCTACCTGGGCCGTCTTAACGGGTCCATCACCCCCTGGGGCTGCCCCCGCAGAGCTCTGCCAAGCACATGTCCTGACATCGGCGGGCGGCCAGGCGCGCTCACACACACGTGCTTGGGCGGAGATGCGTATCACAGCCCCTGAGATGTGGGTTTTCTTCCAGATCAGATATGGGCCGAGGCCTCGCAGCTCCAGCAGAAGGGAGGAGAGGCACCGCATCTGAGTTGCATTAGCCAAACCAGCCCCAATTTATTTTTCCATGCCTGAGAATAATGATACATTTTTAGTCTTGTGAGATGCTGCACTTCAGGGAAAAGGCACAAAGACTCAAGTAACCCTGAATGCGGTTGTGGCCAGGCCCCTTCCGTGGATTTCTCTCCACCTTCCCGGGACTCCGAGAGACCCAGCTCCCATCCCCGGCGTCCTTCATCCCACCCCGTTCCGCTCTCGCCCCCAACACCCCTCTGCAGGTTACCTTTTATTTCGACACAACACGTCAAAGAACGAGGTTTGGTTTTGGGAGCCCAGCTTTGTTGCTTGCAAAAGACTGTCTAAATGGAGTGACGCAGGTGTGCTTTGGGGGTGGTCTGACAGAGAAGCCCGGGGACAACACCAAGCCCGTGGGCTAGTGCAGCCCCAAACCGGAAGCTTTCCAGCCAAGCAAGCACGGTGAGGAGAGACTGGATGGATCTCAGCTCAGACCACAGTCATGATGAGATCCGCGTCTGTTCTTGGCAAGTATCCGATAGGAGAAAGTCTGCCTTCCGTCCTATACCACTTTCTGTTGGTGCTTTTTCTCCTTTATTTTAATGCAACTCCCTCTCCCCTTTAACCCTCTGTGACCTTGTGCACTCTCAGCAGCGCCGCCCTACTGAGACTTGTTCCAAAAAACCAGTGTCAGTCATTTACACGTTAGTATAAATAAGCCACGGACGGGCTCCTTTTCTGGGCTGGAAGTGGCACTTAAGCCCCAGTTGTTCAGCGCTCGAACCAGCAGGCAGGCTGCGGCTGTCTGTATCTATAGCTGAAGCTGCTCCTGCCTGAGGTGGACAAAAACACGTTTGCAGCACATACTCATCACGGGCACATGGGCACACGTGCGTGTGCGTGCGTGTGTACAGGTGCACACACACACGCTTCCAGGATCCCAGGGTGGAATACAAGTCACAGTTTCCAAAGGTCGTTATGGGTGTTCCAGCACTGAGAAGCGCTGCCAATGTTGTCCTCCGAAAAGGAAGTGAGTGTTCCCATGCTGGAACGAGCCGGCTGTGTCTACCCTTGACGGTGGCGGCGGGGGCGGGGGGGGTGCGGGGAGGTCAGGCCCCAGGGACGCTGATGACCCTGGGTATGAGGTGTACGGGGCTTTGCGCTTATTACAGAGTCACGTTATAAACAGGACTTCTTTTTAATGGTAGTGGGCACCAACTCAAAGATGCCTGCTGAAAAACTGTGCTCTTCTCTCTGCTGACTCATTTGGTGGGAATTACAGCCCCAAATGCCAGCGTGTGGCTGAGCCACATGACCCTCCGCTGAAAAATAAGGACAGGATAGTTTCGGTCTTGCAAACAAACAACAGAGATGCAGCCAGATCTTCTTCCTCTGTTTGTTTGTTTCATTCACATCAACAGCTCTACACCCAGCATTCAATGTGACCCCCCCCCGGGCCAGTGCCTCCAGATTTGAGAAGAGAGAGGAATGGGTCACAAAGTGACCACACTGCTTTTTAAAATTTTTTTTTATTTTTTATTTTTCTGTGGTACGCGGGCCTCTCACCGTTGTGGCCTCTCCCGCTGCGGAGCACAGGCTCCGGACGCGCAGGCTCAGCGGCCACGGCTCACGGGCCCGGCCGCTCCGCGGCACGTGGGATCCTCCCGGACCGGGGCACGAACCCGCGTCCCCTGCACCGGCAGGCGGACTCTCAACCACTGCGCCACCGGGGAAGCCCTGCTGTCTTAAGTTTTTAATAAGTGAAAAGGAACCTTGGTATATAACAGAGGGAGGGGCGGAAGCTCTGAATGCTCTGATTTTTCGGCTGACTCCTAGAAGTAGTAGCATGATAAACAAGCTGAAAGGAGAAACAAACCCTGGACTCCAGCTCACTCTGCCACTAACTAGCCTGGTCACCTGTACTGCCATTTTCCCTCTGGGACCCCAGGACTCTCATCAGCGAGATGAGGACGTTGGTCTTGGCCAGAGTGGCTCTTCCCTGGAACATACAACCCCAGGCCAGCACCCACCCCAGGCACGGCTTATTGGTCAGCTCATGTTCTCCGGCAGACCTCTGAACCCTTCTCAACCCCGCTCTCTGTGAGCCATTAGCAATCGGTCAGAAATCTAACAGCTACATGTGGTTGTCATATCCACATGTGCTGTGTTTGCCAACTATTTCCAGTAGTTTCCTGTCCAGGATTTTGGTAGGATTGCACTGCCTGCCTTTTTGGGTGACTAGTTCAGGCCAATGAGTCATGAGCCAGTGAGAAATGGGTCACTTCTGGGCTGGGGTGCCTCAGTGCTGCCATGAGACCCTCCACATCCCCCATGCCTCACAGGGCAACTGGAATTATCAAGTCATTGAGCAGAGGGCCCTGCTGACCTACAATGGACCTGCCCCATGAATGAGAAATAAGCCTTTATTTAAAAAAAAAAATAAACCTCAGAATTTGGGGGTTGTTTGTTACTTCAGCGTGTCTTGGCCCTTCCTGACTGATACATCATCCTCGGCCTCTTGGGCCCTGTGGTTTTACAAGTCTGGGTCTGGTGACTTGGCCGTTCTGCCTGATTCAGAGCTGTCCCTTGGGACACTGACATCAGACCAAAAAGTTTATGGCAAGGACTCCCATGATGTTAGCGCTCAGATCTGTTTATGGTCCTTCAAGGACGGTTTTCCCAGCTAGTCGAGACACACCAGAGCCAATGTCCAAACACTGACCACACCCTTCTGGTGTCGGGATGTCCTGAGAAGCAACATAACAGCTAGCAGTTCTACGTTCACCTCTCTTCGTTTGTACGACATTTGCCAGCTTGAAAAACAAGTTCTCACACCAGTTTTCCTTTAAAAATGGTGGGTCCGGGGCTGTCCAAGGTTCTGTGTTTTACTCCTAAACCTTTTCTCTAGACCAGTAGAAGCCATGACACTAAAGCAATGTGTGAAGACAGAGGGAAAGAAGGCCACCCATGATGCTAACCGACCGGAATCTTACTCACCGAAGAGGTAGCTTCCTCCAGGAATCATCCGGGCCCACGTGCGTGCAGGGCTGTGTAGGCGCAGAGATGGAGAGAAATGGACCCTTCCCTCGGGGCGTCACTGTCCAGGGGGTAGAGTGCAGTGTAGCAGGAGGCGGAGTCTGTCAGGCTTAAGCCTCCCTGTTAGAAAGTGACAATCCCGAGGTGAGTCTTCAGCAGAGAGGCTGAGTCACGTAACGCTCAGGTCTCTGGAGCCTGCAGACCTGTCTTCACGACCAGTTTGCCCACTTTGCCACTTAATTCACTGTAAACGTGGGCCAGTTGTTTAACTGGACAAGCTGAAAAATCACCTGTAACTAACACAACACTGTTAATCAACTATACTCCAATATAAAGTGAAATTTTAAAAGAAGTCATCTGTAAACCAGGCAGCAACATCCATTATTACAAACTTATGTATGAGTGATGGAGCCCATGCTTTGCGCCCAAGCCTGCTGCCCAACGTCTGCTGGGGACTCCCTAACCTCTGGCTGCTGTCACCCCACTTCCAGCAGGAAAGGGACACCCCAACACTCGAGGGCACCCCACACGTTCTGTTCCCTGCCACCCTGGGCTCAAGAAATCTAAGACTCACTCCCTGAAAGAAACATCGGGCAAACGAGGAGGCTCTTAGGAGCCCGACAAGCCTTTGAAGGTGCCGGCAGCCCCACTGCTGAAGCTTTAAGTCCCGCGAAACAGTCACTATGTGAACAGAACACTTGCATTATATGTGCTAGACATGTCTAAGAGAATAAGAATACAGAATCCCTGCTCTTTTTTTTTGCCATTTACAAAATTTTTATTCAAAAATTAACATACCGTAAGATTAATTTTCAAAATTCCATTTATAATAATGAACTAATTCAAACATACAGAAGAGCTCAACCAGCCCTTGCTTTGCACACTGCCGTGTTAACCCAACTCACGCATAAACCCACGGGCACGCGTGCCCGTGAATGTGGAGCCACCAAAGCCAGGACTCCTTACGGAGTGATGTGGTAAACACTTCTCTACCCCCTCATGGGCTTGACAAGCTTTTTAAACACTGGGATGGGATTTCTGGCAATTTTTGTTACATCCTTTGCACTTCCCTGTGTTTTTCTCCCCTTGAAGTCTGTATATGGAACATGCATTCCCTCTGCAATCATACTTCACGGTTAAAATAATAATGCAAAACAATAATGCATCTTGAACTCTGCTCTTGAAATGTTTACACCTGATAGCTTGTTTCATTTCCGCCACACCCGTGTGAGATACTTGGGATTAGTACTATTTGATTGTTGTGGATACAGGCTCAGAGAGGCGACGTGAGTTGCCCAGGGTCACACAGCTCCTAACAGGGTGAGGTGGAAAGTCAACTGGTGTTTTTTCATGTAAGACGGCTCTTATCACTGAACCAGAGCCACCTCCTTGGACGGTGAAAAGTTCTTGGGAAAATCTTACTGCTGAGATGATATGCCTTTTAAAAAAATAATTAATTAATTTATTTTTGGCCGCGTTGGGTCTTCGTTGCTGCGCGTGGGCTTTCTCTAGTTGCGGCGAGTGGGGGGCTACTCTTCGTTGCAGTGCGCAGGCTTCTCACCGCGGTGGCTTCTCTTGTCGCAGAGCACGAGCTCTAGGCACACAGGCTTCAGTAGTTGTAGCACGCAGGCTCAGTAGTTGTGGCGCACAGGCTTAGCTGCTCCGCGGCATGTGGGATCTTCCTGGACCATTTTTTTTTTTTTTTTTGGAAAGATGTGGCATTTTATTAACAGATGGTCATAATGGAAATGTGACCAAAATTCACAAATAGGGAAACTGAGGAACACATAAACGACTAGAATCAAATCACAAGACCTGAATGAATACTGATGGAATCAGCTCCGTCACAGTTACAGTTCTGTTTCCTATCCATTTTTCTTTGAATCCATGTCCCCTGCACTGGCAGGTGGATTCCTAACCACTGCTCCATCAGGGAAGCCCAAGAGATGATATGTCTTTTAAACAATGGCACACGTCCCTGTTGAAAGAAGCATTTCTCTCGAGTTAAGGGCTAGGAACTCACTCTCCTTCAGAGAGAATGCTGAAAAGAAGCCGTCAGCCCTTTCTCCCTCTCCCTCAGCTGAAGAGTAAATATATTTTGGCTGTGTTTAAGTTACGAGAACGTAAAGAGAGAGAAGTTTACTAGTTGTGGGTAATCTATACAATCTGTAACTACAAAATCATTTCTATTTACTTATATTGAAGGGTCTAATCTGGTATTCTTTTAAAACAACCCCTGTGTAGACTGCAGAAAGGAAAACTAACCATGGCAACCGTGGTCGTGGAAGACAGAGAGCTGACAACAGACAGCGTTCGATCGGAGTTTGAGGCTCAGAGATGATCTAAAGCAGCACCTCCTGAACTTTGCTCTGCGAGCAATTTTCCTGGGGCTCTCGTTCAAATGCAGACGCTTATTTGAAGGTCTGGTGTGGGGCCCAGGACTCTGCATTTCCAACCTGGAGCCTCAAGGGCCTTGGATCTGGTTTCGCAGCTCGGAAGCACATTAGAATCACCTGAAGCTTTGAAGATCCTGGCACCTGAGCCCAACAGCAGACAGATTAAATCACACACCCTGGCGCTGGACCCAGGTGATTCCAGTGTGTGCAGCCAGGCTTCAGAATCACTGCTTACAACAAACAGTTCTCAAACCTTTAATCCCAGGAACACTTGACACGCTTAAACATGATTCAGGATTTTTAAAATTTTTATTGGAGTCTAGTTGATTTACAATGTTGTGTTAGTTTGAGGTGTACAGCAAAGTGAATCAGTTACACATATACATATAGCCACTCTTGTTTTAGATTCTTTTCCCATATAGGCCATTGCAGGGTATTGAGTAGAGTTCCTCGTGCTCTACAGCAGGTCCTTTGATTCAAGATCTTGAAGAGCTTTTCCTATCTTATTTATCACATTAGAAAATAAATCTAAGTAATATAAAAAATTCATTTCATTTTATGTTAAAATGAAAACGTGTTTTATGAAAAGTAACTATCTCACAAAACAAACAGAATCGAGTAAGGAGAGTGGTGGCACTGTTGCCTGTCTGTGCCTCGAGTATCTGCGTGACTAGGACACAGTTCGGGCCTCCCCGCTGCCCCTCCCTGCACGTGACCTGCCGCTCTTCATCTTGTTTCATCCCCAGCGACGCTGACCCAACGTGGAACTCACAGAAGAGGAAGCCGAGCTCCGAGGGTGCAAGGTCTCTGTCCAAAGTCACACCGTGAGCACCAGGGCCCAGGCTGACTGACTCTAAAACCAGCACTCTCAACCGCTAGGCTAGATCCCCCCCATGGGTGGACGAGGCACAAGGGACTGGGTCTCATGCTCCTTAAGACCCCCGTGAACGTTTCCTGGAAGGTGCTCAGTGAGCCCCCAGTGTCCCTCCGTCTGACGCCTGCAGCCTGGACTGTCACGTGTCCAGCCTTCTCACTGCCCAGTCTGCAGTGCTTGATGCGTTTTTGTTTGATTCCGTGAGATTGCGCAAATTCATGCAGTGCTTCCTGTGGGTCAGGCACTCCTCTGGCATTCCATAAATACCAACCCCTTTTATCCTCATGGTAACCCTGTGCTGTAGGTTCAGTGTTGCTCCCATTTTACAGGTGAGGAAACTGAGGCCACACAAAGCTAGGATTTGGACCTCTGCAGTCTGGCTCCAGCTAAAGATCTGTCCTCTGCTGCGTCCAGTGACAAAGGGACCTGCTCTGGTCTAGAAGGCCACCCTGAGGCGGTGAGGGCCTCTGCCTGGAATACTGGAGCATCTTTCCCTCCAGTTCAGAGCGTCCACCTTGGCACTGGGCTCTGCAGCCATCCACTGGCCCTGCCACTGCTCACCAGGGATCACCTCTGTCAGCCTGCAGTTCCTCCTCCGTTCTGTTACCTGCTCACGACAGCCTCTCCTCTGTACCTTGCTGGCCGTCACTGTGGCTGGGGTGTACTTCTCTCCCCCTTGGTGATGGCTTTGGTTAGTGGCATGTGGGCAGGAGTGACAGCGTGTGAGTTCTGAACCAAGACCTGGAGAGCCACAGTGGATTCCTCTTCACCCTCTTGCATTCCTGCCACCATCACTGGAAAAGCATGCCCGTGTAGCTGCTGGTCTTAGAATAGGCAACACGTGGAGCAGATCTAAACCTGGCCCACAGCAGAGCCACCCGGCTTACAGATCTGAGAGAAAGAAACACATATTTGCTACTGGAAGCCTCTGCGATCTCAGGGTCATTTGTTACACAGCATTAAGTGCCGAGTGTGTCATTTGATAACAAGGGTGGAGACGATGTGTGAGCAGCTCTTAGTGCGGTGTCTGGCTCCGGGCAGCCCCCGTGAACATGGACCGTTATGACAGCTACTTCAGATGCAGTTTCCACACAGCCCCTCCTCTTTCTCCCTTCCTTAGTCAGCCAAGGCTCTGCAGCCTGCCCACCCTCCCCACCCAAAGGAACGAGGTGCTCCCATACCACGGAGCAACAGGCTTGGGAGCCTGGGCCAGGTTTGTGGAAAATGGGAAAAAGCCCTGGCCTCAGTGAATGGGGTTTTTCAACCTCATCTCGAATTCTCTCGGTGAGGCTGGTGGGTTTGTGCCTGACGGTGTTTTCTGAAAGGGTCTTTGTGGTACGAGCGTGGATGAAAAATGAGAACCAGGAAGGAAACAGGCTTGACTTTGTTAAGAAGTGTTGCGGGTTTCAAAGGAAACTTGAAGGTGAGTCCAGGGCACGGGCCTGGCTGTGGATTTACAGCAGGCCCAGGACTCAGTGCCAGGCATGGAGGGAACCTGCCGTCCCGAAGGTGTCCTGGACGCCGTCCTGAGCCTGCTGGTGCCACACCTGCTTTCTCTCGTTGACGTCTCACACAAACACACAACTTCAGCTATTTACTGGACCGGGAGAGCAACCCATGATCCAATCCTTTGCTGACCATCTACAGGAGGCAGTAGAAAGGATCTGCTGTCAGGAGCTCGTTTCTCTCTGAGCCGTGTGACCCTGGGCGCGTTAACTTTAGCTCTCTGAGCCTCTGTTTCCACGTCCGTGATAGACGGACACTGTAATGCAGACCTCATAAGGTCGTGCTGAGGACACAGCAAGAGCGAGCGTGTCCGAGCTTCCAGCCCCTTAACTGTGGCTCGACGCTGGCTATTAGGACTGCGGTCCTCACCTTTCTGTTTCAACGGACGCCAAGCTCCCCCACTTGTCTCTTAGCTCTGACTCACAGTGGCCGCTGCTAAACCGAAATGCCCTCTGTTTATTGACATTTCTCATCTACAATTAACATGTAATGAGTGCCCTGGATGGACGAACGAAGAAGAACCTTTTCCTTCCAAGGAAAGTGGGAACTTACTCTGTGGTGCCGGGCAGCCGAGTTAAGACGAATGGAATGAATGAGGCAAAGGAAACTCAAACTGGATATCAAGAAGTTCTGCGCATAACAGCTATTAGAGGAAACGGTGACAGGGCCGTGTGGTGAGCCAGGCGGAGCCAGGCTGGGAAAATACCGGCAATCTGTAATTTCACAGCAGGACAGTGGGAGACGTCGTGCTCACGCCCAGGCAGAGAGGGGAGCAGGGGAGCGGGACGCAGCCAGCAGGGTGGCAGTGACTTGTCACACTCACGCAGGTGTCGTTCGGGGGCTGTTGCTAACCACTATGGGTCATGGCAACTAAGCCGGGCTGTCATTCGGGTCATTGCTGAATCTCAAAATAGTGCAATTATAGGCGAGAGTCTGGAATCAGGCACTGTGAAGGGATGCATTCATTTAAAGGAGGGGCTTAATAATAATCTATAATAACTAAATAATAAATAATAATCTATCATAAGTAAATAGTGAGCAATAAGCTATAAATAATACGTAATAATCTATGACAACGGAAGGTACCCCACCTTCTTCACTTTTCACAGCCACTAAGAATTCATTTTCCAGAACATTCCCCTCCCCACCCCCAGTTCTCTTTTCCCAGACCCAATCAGACACAAAACTCTCGCGGCGCTGAAACCACGCCTCCATCCGAGGCTCGCACGTGGACCGGCTTCCTTCTTTGACTTGTTTTTGTTCCTCATTAATCGTTGCTTGAATGTTCTGGAGGTTTTGCATTCCGGAAGCTTCTTTGGCCTGCTCGTTTTTTGTAATTTTCCCAATGAGATAAGACATTTGGGGTCTGTTTTGGGAGTAGTGAGGGGTGAGTGTCAGTAAAAAAGAAAAACCCAAAACACAGGGAAAACTGTCTTCCCTTCGACATCCACAGACTCTCAGTCCATAAATGGCTTCTTTATTCCATTTCTGTTTTGGAGACCATCACAGAAAATCCCTGACCCTGCCTTCTGCTGATCTGCAGTGTTTCTCTGTCTCAGGAGTCACTGCTTTAGGGCAAGCACACAGGGAGATGGGGGTGACCCAGATGACACAGCAGCTTAAATGCGGCCCCAGCGTGTCCCCACCCCGGGGAGACAACGCTGGATGGAAAGTCGGGTGGATGCACTCATTGCGGCAAAGTGGGGACTGTGCTCCCTGAGCAAGTGCTCTGCAGACAAAGGGAAACTGAGTCGAGGAATGTTAATTGCTTCTGGTACCGTCCCCGTTTAGCCATGGATTAACCCTTATCAGCAAGTGGCTTCTTAAGTCTAATTCTGTCCCAGAAGGGAGGCTTGGCCTGTGCCGAGCTGAAGTCGGCCCTCATTTCCCAGGATTACCTGGCCAGTGGGGTCCCACACTAATCCCCACCTCATTTTAGTTAATTTCAACCTCCTGCACAAACCCTTTCCCCGAAGCTACCAATAAGAGACAAAAAAAAAAAAAAAAAAAAAAAAAGCCCAGCTCTGCTTCCTCCTCCTGTCCTTGCCCAGATTTTCGGAGATAAGAAGGAGCCTGGAAAAGCCACCAGCAGACTCCAGAGCCCCAGAGAAGTGGACAGACTTTCCCCTGGGGAAAGGCCGACGTCCTCTTTCTTCCAGGCTGTGCAGAGGTGCCATCTGTGCCCGTCGCTGGGCAGGGGCATGCGTTTGGACCTTGCAATCCCCTGGGTTAGCTGCTCTCTGAGCCTCGCTGGTTGGGGACGACCAGGACCCCTTCGTGGGGCCGAGTTGGGGCTTACAGCCTCTCCCGGGTCCCGCGTGGGGCAGCATGCTCGGTTGCGATTATTCCTCATGGTGGAGAGTTGGTCCAGGACTTTTTCAGGGGTCCCACTAGAGACTGCATCTTCTTTCTCTCCTTTCTTTCCCCAGCTAGCATGGGGAGCAGATTCTACAGGAATAACCAGGACAGGCCTGTGAGTCTGTGCCCTCCTTGCTAGGGATCAGCTCAGGGCAGGGGGGCGATGACACTGAGTCTACCCTCAGTGGGAATTCACGGGGAGGGGGCCGCGCTGCAGCTGTGTGAGCTCACAGATGACTCGGGGCCTGAAGCAGCCAGGTGCCTGGGGAATAGATTACGCCCCCCAAATCGACTCCTAGTGGCTGAGCTGGGGGCTTCGGCCAGAAACGGGGGACCCGCAGGGAGAGCAGAGGCACCCCCTTGGGGGAGAGACTGCACTTTCCTCCCACTGGGTTTTTATTAATACGTCGCTCTCTATTTGAATTTCCTCCTGTATGCGAGAGAACAAGACAAAAATTCAAAACACCTGGTAGTTCAAAACATACTCATTAAAAAAAAAATCCTGCTAATAAAGATGAGAGCAGAAAAGATGAAGTCCAGATGAACCACAGCTGCTGGTTCAAGTGACAAATTCGCCTCCCCTTCTTCTCTGTGAGTGCGCAGAGGGGAAGGTATCAGCGGCTTACAGTCGTTTAATGCAGATTTGCATCGCTGTTATCCTAAGTGGAATCGTTGTTACCGTTGTAATAACATTTACCCAGCGTGCCTGCGCTGGGTGCCCTGCATGTGGCGACCACATTGTCTCACAGAAGCCTGGAGCTTCCCGGCCCTGACAAGGGGGATGCTTCACGGGGCGTGGGGAGGAGGCTGGCGGGCAGGACGCGTAGGCCTCCCGATTCGGTTTGGCGGTGCCTCCCAGAATCTCGCAGACCCTTCGCAGCAGAATACTAAACGCCTGGCACATCGAACGGAAGGGGACTCTGCACTTGTTTAAACAAATGCCGCAGGTTACTCTTGAGCATGTGAGATGAGTTTCCCCATCGATAAAAACAGACAGATGCTAACGCCTCCCTCACAGAGTTACTGTTGGGGTGTTCGAGGAAGATGATCCAGGCAAACAACAGGACAAGGGCACTGATCACTGTTAGAATTCAGCAGTTACTATTACTGTGGTTGTTACTGTCATGGTTATTATTGACAAGCAAACCCAGGCCCAGAGAGGGAAAGCAACTGGCCCAGGGTCACACGGTGACGAGGGGGCCAGCACCCACTGTGAACCCCACTTTGGGGCTCTCCCCAGCTCCACATCCCCTAGCGCCCAGGAGTCACTTCCTTATTGTGTGGACCAACTCCGGGCTGAGGTGGGGGGTGCTGAATGCTGAGTCCCTTCCCTCGTCTGGGTTCCCTACAGGCCCTCCCCCAGAAGGCATTTCCTCTGCTCCCGACGAGAAGAGAACATTTCAGGGTTCTCCCTGTTAGAGGCGTGATGACTCTCTAGATGTTTAGGTTCCCATCAGCCGGAGCTCCGAATGGGGCTGACGTGAACCATCTCAAGGCGGGAGGTTCCAGCAGAATGACCCTGTGGCCATGTTCTTAGGGAAAACAGGCCAACCGAGGCTTGATTCTTCTGGTTCCCACACACTCCAGTGGGATGGGGATGCCAGTTTGGCTGCACGATTCTGTCCGCATTCAGAGTTTTTTCTCGCTCATTCCGTAACCCGATCAGGATTCCGAGCCCCTGTGTGTTGGGCTGTAGCTGGAAGCCCAAGCTCAGGGCTATAACCACGGCCTTCAGGCCTGTCTCAGTGACCCAGGCAATTTGGGGGTCAGTTGAACAGAAGCGGACTGCAAGTTCACAAGAAGGCCAAGTTGTGTGAACAAAATGCTTATGAGATTCCCGGGTTCACATCTCGCCTTGAGGTGGCCTCACAAGTCTCCCCGGCAGGCAGCAGCAGGCCAGGAGGTACAGCTGTCGACGGGGAAAAATGATGAAAGGCTGGCCAGCCAGCGCGTGGGGATCATCGGTAGATCACAGGATCGAGTGGTTCAGAAACGTGACACGTCGTGTTCTCTTCCAATAGTGGGCGGAAAGATCTGGGTAAGATGAGAAGCAGCTTGAATCCGTTCCATGGAAGATTCCAGAAGGGGTTAGCGTTCTCTAATTCCCACTGCTGATTCTGCCCTATAGACTTTGTCAGGCACTGGGGGCTGAAGCATACCACCTTCCTCATTCATGGGTTTTCCATCCAGGAAAAGCTAGGAAATAATGGGAAACTTGAAAGAAATCCCTCAGCACGTGTTTCCACACCAAAGAGGCTGTGCTGTTTCCCTGTCTGGAACCTCTGAGCAGCTTGAGGTCGATGCACCCACCAGATGAAGAGTCTGGAGGCTAACATCTGCTCTTCGGTCAACTGCACCCAAGGGCATGTCCAGGAAAGGCTAGATGGAGTGGACTCTCTCTGGTTGCCTCTGTTTGGTTCTGGGTCAGTTACGGCCTCCGTGGTCAGGGTCCATTTGGTCTTGGCATCTCAAGAGCGTGAGCTCTGGAGCCAGGTTGCTCCTCCCATCCCTGCTGTGCGTCCTTGGAAAGTCAGTTAATGTCTCTGAGCCTCAGAGGTTTACACTCTTCATAGGTAAAGCGGGGATATTGAAAGTACCATGTCACTTGGCTGTGAAGATGAAACGCCGGGGGTGGGAGGGAGAGTGACGTATGTAAAGTGCTTCACCCAGTGCGGGGCACAGGGTAAGCCCTCTTTAAGGATATGTTGCTATTATTGGTGTTATCATCCTTGTTCAGAGAGTACCCATTAGTAAGCACAGCTGTGATCCCAGCTCCTGTTTTGTAGAACAGAAAGAGCCAGAGGTGGGAGAAGGCAAAACCAGGAAGAGAGATTCGTGGGGAGATGTCCCAAGCCTTTCTGAGCTCCTCTGCTCCATCTGCGAGTGGGATGGAGAGGATGCACCTACTCTAGTTGGGTTGCTGAGCTCTCGAGAGGGAAGGGGTCAATGGCAGGCCTCTTGCTGAGCTCTCGAGAGGGAGGGGGTCAATGGCAGGCCTCTACCTGCAGGAAATATGTTCTTTAGGCAAACCTCTGGGACCTTTCCCTTCCTGGGTTGGTGTCTCCTTCTGACCTCAGAGGTGAGTTTGGCCAGTCCTTTGGGCTATTCGTGTCTGTCGTGTTTGAGATCCCCAGAAGCTGCCCCAGGACAAGGATTCTAATGTGAGTTGTTTATTTGGGTGGTGATCCTAGGCAACACCAGCAGGGGCGTGGGCAGGTGGAGAAGGGACCCAGAGAAGGGACAGAGTCAACTGGGGAGGGGTTGGGGGTGTCATTATCAAGCAAGTTAATCTGGGAAATGATGTAGAGCACAGACCTCAGAATTATCGCACCCAAGGAGAGGGAGCTGGGGTATTTACACGCCAACCCTCATTAGTCACTGACTGCGGGCTACTCCTGTGTGGGGGGAGGGCGGTTAATTCCCTGGAACTCTGTCCCGCCATGCATGTGTGTAGGCAGAACAGACGCTGGGGACCTCGGACAGCCCTCCACCAATGAGATGGGAGTGCGGAGAGCTGGAAGAGGCTAGGCAGTGCCCCGATGGTGTCAGCTACAGATCACTCAAGAACATCGTCTGCCTTCCTCTAGCCTACCTTGACTTCTTCCTCTGGTTTTCCTTCTTTCGTATTTATTTCCCAGTGTTGAAAGGCTGCTGCCCTGCAACTATATTTTCAACTTATTTTACTGGGTATATCTTGTGCCCTGTGTAGCTGGTAAGCTCTCTTGAGGGCGGGAACACGGTTTCCAAATGCTCAGATAACAGGACACAAATTCCAAACACAGATGTGTTCATGGGTTTCCTCTGTCCCTTGAGGCCACTGCAGAATATTCTAAAACCGCCAACACTGCCTTTCTCTTCCCAAAGGAAAGTCTTCAGCGAATGAGCAGCTAGGTCTACAGCATAATAATGGAATGAGGGGCTGGGGGGAGAGGAAAGTGGCTCAGGGCTCAGAGTGGAGTCTGCGAAGGACTTTCAGCGTGCACAGCTCTGATGCAGCATCTGGGCACACAGGGAAAAGAGGACAAGGAGGGTCTTTCCAAGCATGCTGTTAGGGATGGTAGGTCCAAGTCCCTTTGTGGTTTTAAAGAAAAGTAAGTAAAGTATTGGAGTTATTCTGAAATTACTTTTGATTGGTATACTGTGTATTTGGATTGCAATGGATTTTTGAGACTGAACTACCTAGATTCTGGGCTTAGGTAAGGACTCAACTGTATTTTCCAGAGGGCAAAAATGCACATGCCATAGGTAACCAGTAAATGCTTATTGAATGAATTAGTGGATATTTATGAACGTTTAGAGCTGGAATATGCCTTAGAGACTCTAGTCTAGGTATGTGAAGCTCCAACGCCTCTGTAAAATTTCCAGATAAGATGCAAGATGCCCAGTGAAATTTGAATTTCAGACTAAAAAAGAGTACTTGTTAAAGTGTAAGTATGTCCTAAATATGACATGGGACAAACTTACACTAAATTTGCTAAATCTGGCAGCCTAGGTTTAGGAAATGTGCCGGTCGTGGAACTTAATCAAGTGCAACAAGCCATCAGAGGATCGGGAGAGCCGGGGAGTGGGGGTGTTTCAGGATTGGTGGGCACAGGTCCTAAGTGCATTTCTTTAAAAAAAAAAAACAACACAACAAAATCATCCTCTGGGCAAAACAAAATGCACCTTTTAAGCTAATGTCCTTATTTTAAGTAAGGAATCTGAAATGCAGAGGAGAGGAGAAGCAAGGAGCCTGCAGACCCTAGGCAGTCAAGGCAGAGACGAGGCTGGACCCAGGTTCGTCCCCCGCAGGCCGCTGTCCCCCTGCCCCACATCACAGGGCAGGGTGTGCGCGTGTCTAAACGTGTGGCTTTTGATGTGCGCCCACCTTCAGAGGGCAGGTGATGGGCGAGTATTCAGGGTAAGAGCAATTTCGTGGATCACTAGGTGTAGCCAGTGCACATTCTCCCCAAAGACCCTGAGTAGACCCCCTTGGTCTCCGGTTACCTCCAGCAGACACTATGGCTTTTCTCCCAGTGCAGCCAGCTGGTATTATTTTTCTTCATTTTTGCCATTTGAGGTGCTCTTGATGAAGGTACAACAGTTGGGACATTAGGTAACATATTCCATATCTTGGGCGAGTTATCCTGCCTTTCGAGTCTCGTTTCCCTCATCTGAAAAATGGGAGGATGTCAGGTCTCTCTGATCTCTAATGATGGGGACCGGTGCGCCCCACTTTGCCTGGGAGTGTCCTGGTTTATGCCCGTTGTCCAGTGTAGTCATCAACTGCGCTCCCTCTGTACCCTCCAAGCCATCCTAGTTTGCATGAAAAATGAATGGTACACTCCTTCCAGGCAGTGGTGTGCTGGAGTCGCCCAGCATGGGCTCTCCAGACCTGATGACTATGTGTTCCCAGTGAGGTCCCACAGGTAGCTTGAAATCAGCCACAGACAGAGTAGTTACGCCACGGCCATGAGCAAGTACCGCTTCCGCCCAGAGAACTGGCTGTTAACACTAGTCAGCACACCACCGACTCTGCTCTCGTGGTCGACAACCACGTTACATACGTGTCTGGACAAACTGCCAGGTAGTCAGTGAGTGAGCATTTGACTCCAGAATCCGTTTTAGTTTTAGTTTTAGTTTTTGGCTGCGTTGTGTCTTTATTGCTGCACGCGGGCTTTCTCTAGTTGCGGCGAGCAGGGGCTACTCTTCGTTGCGGCGCACAGGCTTCTCACTGCGGTGGCTTCTCACGTTGTGGAGTACGAGCTCTAGGCGCGTGGGCTTCAGCAGTTGTGGCACGTGGGCTCAGCAGTTGTGGCTCCCGGGCTTTAGAGTGCAGGCTCAGTAGTTGTGGCGCACGGGCTTAGCTGCTCCACGGCACGTGGGATCTTCCCAGACCAGGGCTCGAACCCGTGTCCCCTGCATCGGCAGGCGGATTCTTAACCACTGTGCCACCAGGGAAGTCCCCAGAATCCATTTTTTTTTTTTTTTTTTTTTTTTTTGTGGTACGCGGGCCTCTCACTGTTGTGGCCTCTCCAGTTGCGGAGCACAGGCTCTGGACGCGCAGGCTCAGCGGCCATGGCTCACGGGCCCAGCCGCTCCGCGGCATGTGGGGTCTTCCCGGACCGGGGCACGAACCCATGTCCCCTGCATCGGCAGGCGGACTCTCAACCACTGCGCCACCAGGGAAGCCCCCAGAATCCATTTTTAAAAAGATATTTTGGTCCATCCATGTTGTTGCAAATGGCAAGATTTCATCGTTTTTACGGCTGAGTAATATTCCATTGTACAAATGTACCACATCTTCCTTATCCATTCCTCTGTCGATGGACGCTTAGGTTGCTTCTGTATCTCAGGTACTGTGCATAATGCTGGGAGGGCAAAACGGGTGGTGGGGGTCAACAGTACGAGACGGAAGGAAACTAGACTTCTGGTGGCGAGCTTGCTGAGTGTGGACAGAAGTACAAATGGAATCCTGCACACATGAAACTTATATAATGTTATAAACCAATAAAAATTTTAAATAATGAAAAAAGCTACTTTGGTGGCGAATGAGTTGACATAATCAGTATTCTAGTTCTTCTGTAACTGACGCATGAAAATGTCCACTTACGCCAATGTCTGTCCTGGTCCTCAGTGGTTATAACGCTGTGAAAGCAAAGTTCCCTGGCTTTGAGTGAGTTTTTCTGTTTCATCCGTCAGTTTGGTTGGATGGACCTGGTTACTGTGGGACACAGTGCCTCAGCAAAGCTGAAAGCCCCAGATGCTCTCGAGGAAAGAGCAGCCTGCAGCTGGCTACTCCGGGTTGCCCCCTGCTTGGGTGACCATTTCACCTGATGCTTTTCTGAAAATGCGCATTTAAAATGCAGCCCTTGTCACGTGTGGAGAGGCTGCAGGTGAGGCTAGCTTTGCTCCTGGGCTTCCTTCCCCGTGTCTAGGCCGACAGACTAGGAACTTTTCCCTTGAGATGGGGAGTCTTTTCCCCACCCCACCCTTGGGAAGGGGTGCTGATATCTCCCCACCCTCCAAGAAGGCATGCCTGAAATATGCCGCGTGTGCCCTGGACACAGCCACTCACAGAGCCACTCCTCCGACCTCTGAGCTCCTTACGTCATCGGCAGGGAGCCCAAGACCCAGGGGTCACGGATGCTAAAGGCAACACAGAGGGTGAGCGCGGAGGCTTCAACTCCCAAGAAGGGTGAGATTCAAGCGGCCTAGAACATCAGAACGGTGAAGGCCCTTAGGGGTGATAAAGTTACCCCAACTCATTTTACAGATGGGGAAACCAAGGCTGAGAGTGGGCGGGGCCTCCAGGGAGGCGTCTGGACCTGGTTCCCCAGGAGACCTGACGCCGATGAGCACCGCACCTCTTGGGTCCCAGTTTGCTCGTCTACAAAATGGGGAGATGAAGTGTCTACAGCTGAGGGGTTTTGAGACTGAAATGAGATAAAGCCTGCAAGGCGCACACAGAATGCGACGGTTATGCAGCATGGAACTGGACCCGTGCAGTTTGATAATCAGAAGTTTGCTGTTATTGTTAGTTGTTGTTGGGGTTTTGTTTTGTTTTCTTTTGCTTTGTTTGCAGTGGCTGTAATTCACTGCTTCTCAGAATCTGTGATACCCCTTCTTTCCTTCCTTCCTGCGAGGAACCTGAACCTCCTAGTCGTGTGATTTGTTCAGGCCCCAGGTGGTTTGGAAAAATCACATACTTCAACCTGCTTTGACGCCGTTATGGATTCAAGAATGGGGCTGCAACATAAACCCATCCAATCAGAGCAAACCTCGGGACTTGGGTTGGGTGAGGTGGGGAAGACACCCCGTCTCCTCTCCTGTAGGTGAAGAAGGAAGCGTGGAATCTGGTGCGGTTGGCAGCCACCTGACCACCTCGAGGGAAGTCATTGTGTAGGTGGAGCTGCCCTAGAGAAAGAGAAGCACAAGTCTGGTGGCACTGTCAACTGCTGGAACAAACTGAGCCTGAAGCTCGCCTGATCTCTGGATTCTCCAGTTATATGGGTCCATAAATTCAAATTAATGCTTAAACTAGTCTGGATATGTGCTACTTGCACCCTAATCCATTGAAATGCTTTTCTGCAGTGATGCAGTGCCAGAGCCTTCCAGCTAAATGAGACAGTGTACAGTGAGATAATGACCGTGAAAAGCATCTCCTACAGCACTTAACACATAAAGGCGCTCCACTGAAAATTCTTAGCTCTCCCTTCCTTCCATCCCTATTGTATTCAAAGCAATTTCAACGACACCGTCTAAAGTTAGATTTCCAGACTGCTCACAGAAAAAAAGGCTCTTTGGCCTGGACTGTTTGGGGCTTTTTCAAGTAATTGCATGCCTTGGCAAATCTTAAGACGATGCCTTTATTCCTCCCTTGAGACAGAGTATGTGACACACAGACCCGCTTGGAATGCAGTGAAGCACCAGAACACTAGCTACAGGGTTGAATTTGAATCTGGGAACTGGTTATGTTCAGTTAGGATTTTAAGAGCTGCTCTCCCCCCATTCCGCTTGCTGCTCGGGACTCAGAAGCAAAGACAGGGGTCCAGCTGAACGTCACTCCTTAGGCCAGCGGGCGGCTCTCCCCTCCAAAGTGCAGCTCAGGGACCCAGGCCTCTCCCGCACTGCAGCTGTCACCTCCTGCAGCAGGGGTTCATGACCTGCACCCTTGGACCACGGGGAACCCAGGAGGTCCACAAACTAGGATGGGAAAAACATTCTACCGCTATTTGCACTAACCTCTCGCTGAATCATAGATGGTGCTTCCGACATGAATGCGGGCAGCAAACGACAGCAGCACCAAGGAAACTTCTCCCCTGCAGAAATCAGATATTTTCATGTCACGTTTCCGTTGTTGTGGATACCTTGAAAGTTTGTCTATCCTCGTTCGAAATTACAGTTGACATCTTGTTAGTGAATGTATTTGTCAAGTAGTGCATACATTACTACATCACAGATGTTTACGGTTATTGCAATGCTCTTCTGTGACCCTAGTATGCTGGCTGTTATTACTATTATTATGTAATCATTATGTCCCCACATGTCAAACGTCCCTGTCATCCTCCCCAGGGAGACTGTGAACTCCTTGATGAAAAGGGCCGTGTCTGACCCATTTTTAGTTCCTGTGTTGAGCACACGGTTGAGAATCCAGTAGGAACCTAGCAAATATTGGGCCAAGTGAATAATGAGGATGTACAGTCACTTTATGACACTCTTGTCGTAAGCAAGATGAGAGGCCTTCTCAAGGGACGTGCTGGGACATGCACTTAAACGTGAACCACATCCAAAACCCTGCTTCCAAGTGAGGTTTGCCTGCTCGGTCACACTCGTTGAAAATCAGTCCCACAGAGGTTGGGATTGACATGTATACACTAATATGTATAAAATGGATAACTAGTAAGAACCTGCTGTATAAAAAGATAAATAAAATAAAATTCAAAAAACAAAAAGAAAGGAAATCCGTCCCCCCCCACATACACGCGCACACATGTACATGCACACACTTACACACACATGTACACACACACACACAGCAGCCAGAAGCTGCCCCCGGCCTCCAAGGAGAATATTTATGATTTTTAATAAATTGGGACCACGGCTCATTAAGCTCCTCACCCGCGCCCCCGAGGCCCCTGCAGGGCCCTGACGGTTGACTTTTCATATCTGAGCGCAGTGAGGCCGCGCATGCCACACCGATGAACTCACAGGGGACCCGGCTCTGTCCCTGCCGCCCAGAGAGCGCTCCTCTTTCAAATCAGATTAAAAGAAAACAAGAGTGTGGCCCATCCCCAGTGCGAGGAGCACGGAATTGTGTACTTCACTGAAGGAGGAATGTGGCCCATTAATTACTATTTGTCGTCAATTAATTGCTATTTGAAATATGGCCCCAGCTGTGAGCAGCAGGGGAGTGACAGTCGTGTGCTTACGAGCCGGTGTAATTCATCCTGGGGGCAGGCAGGGAGGCCCACGGAGGTTTGGGGCATTTTTGTCGGGAGAGGAAAGATCCAGCAGCACGTTTCCTGAACTCATGAGTAACAATGATAAGTGAGGGGCCTGGGCCATCGGGGGCCCAGGCCAACGTATCCCATGCAGTTTAGAGGTGGGTCTTGGAGCCGGCACGGTTTTCTGGGGCAGTAACTGAACATTCCTGGCCACTGACGCCAAGGGCGGGCTTGACGTGGGCGGCGGGGGGGGGGCAGTGTGGGGCAGCAAACTCCTTCCCTGCGGTGGGTTAAGGGACCTCATGGTCAAGAGACATTCACGGGCCAGCTGCTCATGCAGGGGAGGAAGGAGCCGGGTGGCAGGGGGGTGGGGGGCGTGATTTCACTCCCGTGGTTCCCCACGCCGACCCCGATCACCAGCCCAGGGGCCTGGGCAGTGACTTAGGTTAGTCAGTGAACTCAGGTCCAGCTGGTCCCAAAGCTTGGCCGTGGGGCTGAGTGTCCAGCAGTGCAGTTATTTCAAGTGTTAAGACAAGAGCGTCCCTCTTTGGGGGGATTTTTGAGTGAAGGATAACAGACATAGGGTAAAAGGGCTCAAAGCTTAAGCTCTATAAACTTTGCAAAGCGGACGCGCCTGCGTAACCATGACCCGGTTTGAGAGCCAGACGCCCGCCAGCCCTCAAGGCTGTCCTGTGTCCCCACCCAGGTCGTTCCCCCCACAGAGGAGCCCCCTGTTCTGGTCGCTCTCGCAGGAGAGGTTCTGGCTGTTTCTGAGCCTTTGACCGGGCTGCGACCGTTCCTCTCACTTAGCATTAGGGCTGTGACTGCCATCCGGCCCGCAGCGTGCAGCCCCGACTTTCTCACTGTGAAACGGCATCACTTCTCAAAGCCTTTGGTCTCAGCACACTTTCACTTTCTTTATGTCTATGAATGTATACTGAAATTTAACAAAATGCAGAAATTTAGAAACATATTTATTAGCTTATTTGGAAAAGTAATAAACACACTACGTGTTATTATAAATAACATGTTTTAATACAAATGACTACATTTTCAAAACATGCAGTGAGTGCAGTGCCCTTGTTTTGCCTTTTTACAAACCTCTCTGTATCTCACTCAACAGAGAGCTGGGCTCTCACGTCTGCCCCTTCGTCCTGTCTGCTGTGAAGTCACGTCACGTAGGAGTTCTTCTGGAATTCTCCTCCAGATGCTCTTGCGATGGGAGTATGAAAGCAAACGGATCTTGGTGATGTTATGAAAATGCTCTCTCGGGTCCCCTGAAAGAGTCTCGGGGACTCCCAGGGTCCCTGCACCCCACTCTGAGACCCTCTGCTGGACGCTATTCCAGCGTGCGAATATGTCACAACGTATTTTCCATCCTCGTGTTGATGGACATTTGCGCTGCTTTCAGTTCGGGGCCATTATGAATGAATTTGCTATGGACATTTCTGCGCGCGTCTTTCGGTACACCCCCCCCCCCCCCCCCCACACAACGCACACATACACACGCAGTTTTGTTGAGCACATACCTAGGAGCGGGACTGTTGCGTCCTAGGGTGGCTCAGATTAGGTTCAGCAGCTCTTCCCAAACTGTTTTCCAAACTGGTTGTTCCAGGTGGTACCCACCCCCCTGACCCCGGGCAGCATATGAGGGTGCCAGCTCATTTTTCTCCTCTTTTATGAAAAGTAAGTGATCTTATCACAGCATGGTGATAGTCAATGTAGGGGAAGAAAACTTGTGAACCACGTGTATTTTTAAAACCTTCCATTTGGAAATAATTTTAGGTTTTCAGAGTTGCAAGATTAGTAAAGAGAGTTTCTGAATACAGTCCACCCACTAAAGGTAACTTCACACCTGACCCGTGGACCTTGATCAAGATGGAGAAACCAACACAGCTACAGTACTAAGACACGACCTCACTGGGATCTCTGTTTCCCACGAAGGCCCTCTTCATGCTCCAGGATCCCATCCAGGGGACCCCGTCACATCTAGCTGTCACATCTCCTGAGGCTTCCCCGTCTGTGACGGTTTCCCAGACCTCCCTTCTTTTTTGTGACCATATGCTCTGAAGAGTCCTGGTCAGATCTTTTGCAGAATGTCCCTTATATTGGGTTTGTCTACTCGTGATTAGACTTGAGGATATGGATTTGGGGGAAGAATGTCACAGGATGGATGTGTCCTTCTCATCCCACCTATCAGGAGGTGCAAGCTGTCCGAATGGCTTATCCTGGGTGACGATCACTTGATCACTTTGGGCGATGCCTGTCAGCTTCCTCCACTGAAAGTTCCCTGTTCTCCCCTCCCATACTCTATTTGGTTAGGAGAGAGTCACCAAGTCCAGCCCATATTTAAGCTGCACGTCTTGGAGGGCAGAGTATCCGAGAATTTGTGGACATACGGCTACAACCGTAACAGCAACCGACAGATCTTTTAGGGGAGACACTTTGAGGCTCTGCAGCTATTCTGCTTCTCTTAAAGTCCCACCTACTAACTTCAGCATCATCAGTAGATCTTGCCACAGCAACTCTTCCTAATGATGATTTCTGAGTTCTCTCATTCCTTGTACGTTTATTACGTGGAACTCTTTTGCAGGAAGGATTTGTCCCTTCTCTTCCATTTATTTATTTATTCAATCATCTATTTATATCAGGATGGGCTCATGGACATTTATTTTGTTGTTCGGGTAATAACCCAATACTCTCATTATTTATTTTGTTGTTCAAACGGTTCCATTTTGGCCATTGGAAGATCTTTTGGATTATTGACTTCTGTGTCCTCTTGACACTGCCCATCTTTTATTCGAAAACACACACTTTCGTTTCTGGCACTACAAGATGCTCCAGACTCATCTTGTATTTTCCCAGCACAGCCTTCAAGTCAGATCTTCAAGGAGCTTTGAACCAGGTTCCTTTTCAACCTTCTCTAAAGTTATACTGCTTATTTACACGTGGAGAGTATTGTATAGGGTATTCTGATTTCCACAGGGTAAAAATGAAATGTTTCGTGTCATCAGTGGTTGAATGTGTGTTTTATGCTCTATCTTTATGACGTAATCAAGCATCTGTTTTCCTGGTAACTTTCTTTCACAATTATAATGCTTATTTATAAAGCAGGTAAGGATTGCTACATGGTGGGGGCACCCTGTGGTTGAGGATCTGTAACACTGGAGTCAGCAAGCGGCTGGTGGGGACGTGGGCGGCGGCAGCTGAGTGCACAGACACTTCAGGCTTCTCCGTGATTGGCGTGATGTATGTTGACCAGGTCACTACACCAGTGTTTGGCCATTACTGCGTCAGAAAGCAATGCAATCACCCAGGGTGACTGCGCTGGCAGACGGGACTCTCAAATATAAACCCCTAGGAATTCTACCCATTAAACATTCTTCATACCATCCTCGACATGGGTGACGCACTGAGTGGATAATTACACAATTTAGTGATGATGATTTAGACCCGTGATGCTGCTCTAAACACATGTAAAAACATAGCTGGTGTTGAAAATGGTGCTGAGAATTCACGGCACGGCAGGGCCATGGCTCTTTTCTGCGGGAATGGAAGGCTTCTGATTTCACTCCTGACCAGTGGTCACTGAGCTCCTGAAGCCATCATTTTGGGTTCCTCCTGAGCCCCCAAATGTCAACGCTCTTTGACACTTTTCCCTTGAAGTGAGCAGTGTGACCTGGGCATGTGGGCCACCTCTCCATTCGGGCAGGAGGTCGCAATCTGCACGCACATCTGCTCTCCGTCCCAGAGAAAGGCGCTGACATCTGAGGGACAGAATGGCATTTCCATGTTGGTTGCTATGGTGTTTTTGGCAGGAAAGGGACTAGAAAGGGGCTCTCTCTGGGGAGGGTATCTATCTTCTGATATAATTAGCCCATGTGAATCTCACCTCCTGTGGTTCCCTGGCCCAGGAGCTGTGCATTTGTCAAAGGGCTGTGATGGGACCCCCCCACCTTGCAAGGGCGACATGGGGCTGAGGAATTTGCATCACCAGGAGCCCGCCTTGGGGGCTCTCCGCTCCTGATTCGTGACCTAAACTGCCCACCTCAGAGCCGCCTGCTCTGAGCAGCCTTATTCAACCAGAGCTGAAGCCGTTGGAAACGAGAGCTTATGGAAACTCAAAAATCACCATCAAAATTTTCTCTCTTTCAAAGGCTGGATCTCAGTGAACGCCTTTCGGTTATTTTAGTGAGTCCTGTTGAAGAATAATTTGGGGCAAAAGGGTCCATCAAAGCACTTAAGGAAAATGCGTACAGCCATGCAGAAAGCGTTCTTGTATTTTAGCTCCTCTCAAGCTGAAGTTGAAAAAAAAAAAAGCTATTATTTATTCAGTGCTTTCCAAGTGCTGGCGTTCGGCTAAGCTCTTTATGTATTTGAACCATATCAAAGTGCCAGTTTTGTAAATGAAAACAGGTCGAAAGTCAGTACTTCATACGGTTCAAACTAAGAGCTTGCCTCATTTCTTGCAAGTCTGTGAGACAGTTGGTAACGTCCCCATTTTATGGACGAATGAAGCAGAGGCTCAGAGAGGTCAAGTAACTTGACTTCGGTCACATAACTAATAAGAATGGCAGAACGAGTATTTAAATCCATGTCTACATGACTCCAAAATTCACACCTGAAATTACGACGACACAGTGCTCATACCGCACAGGTTAACTTTTGTGAAGTGCTCAGAATGGTTCTTGACACAAGGTAACTGCTACACAAGCAAAGCTCAATAATAACAAATTACAAAAGCATTTTGTATTCATTCCATTAATTACAGCATTAGGTCCTAGTCAGCTATTTTGCATAAAATCCTCCATATATGGCTATGTTTGGGATTTGCCGAAAAATCTCCCAATCCCCCAGTCTTGCCATAAACCATGCACACGGCCCCAAACATCACCGCCTCATCCATCAGAGAACACTGTCCGCCAGATTCTTGCATGTAGAAATCGCCCACAGACCCTGGTCAGATTATAAATCTCCATTTTTCTTTCTGAAAACGTGGACGCCATTACAGGGGCTACGTTTTCTTTTTTCATTACAGGCTTCTAGAAACTTAGAAATGGAAAGTTCCAGGGAGAGCATCTGGCCTATCAGAGCATCTTCCAGGAACAGAGGCTGGTGACAAAAGGCCTGCATGTTAATCCCATTTGCGCCCCAAACCAGCTGTGTGGCTTCAGGAGCACCTCCGACTTCTCTGGATCTGTCTATCTGTCTGTGACATGGGGGTTGGGCCAGATCTTTAACATTCTTCTTTAGACCCAAGGTTCTGTACGATTATACGATCTCACCATGAAACAATGAATCCTTGGGAAATGCCATGTTCCCATAGAGTTGGACCTCATGAGAGATAGCCATCGGCTTCTACTTAAAACCATTTTGTTGTCTACCCCCGATACCAAAACCAGACAAAGATACCACCAAAAAAGAAAATTACAGGCCAATATCTTTGAGGAACATAGATGCAAAAATTCTCAACAAAATATTAGCAAACACATGAAAAAGCTCGTACACCCTGACCAAGTGGGATTCATTCCAAGTTCACGAGGATGGTTCAACATATGCAAATCAATGTGATGTGCCACAGAAACAAAAGAAAAGACAAAAAACACACGATCATCTCAACAGATGCAGAAAAAGCGTTTGACAAAATTCAACATCCAATCATGATAAAAACTCTTACCAAAGTGGGTATAGAGGGAACATATCTCAACATAATAAAAGCTATTTACGACAGACTCACAGCCAACATAATACTCAATGATGAAAAGCTGAAGGCTTTCCTGCTAAAATCTGGGACAAGCCAAGGATGCCCACTCTCACCTCTTCTATTCAACGGAGTATTGGAAGTCCTTGCTACAGCAATCGGACAAGAAAAAGAAATAGAAGGTATCCAAATTGGAAGGGAAAAGGTGAACGTGTCATCATATGCAGATGACATGATACTATTTATAGAAAACCCTAAAGACTCCACACAAAAACTACCAGAACTGATAAATGGATTTAGCAAGGTAGCAGGATACCAGATTAACACACAGAAATCGTTGTGTATTTGCACACGTTCCGAATGGCTAACACATGAACCCGGAACAAAATTTACAAGGTACAAAAGGGTTTTCAGTGCAAAACAACTCCCCTGCCACCACAGTCTCTGGCCACCCAGCCGCCCCTGGAGGAGACTCGTGAAGCCATCACTCCCTCGACGGTCCTTCCAGAGGGGGTCCCTGCGCGGGAAAGCAAATGCCCTCGATGTACAGGGTGCAGTCAGCCCACCTCACGTCCACCCAGTCATCTGCACCTCACCCGACCTCCGGGCAGCTCCTGCCTGTGTTGAGACAGACATCTCTGCTGTCGTCTCTGTGTCTCTCTTTGCTTTGGAAACTGAGTCCAGCTCCTCAGACCCAGACCTGATGGACCTCCCTGCATCCAGAGGAGAAGCAGCTGGGAGAAAAGGCCAAGTTCAGGTAGGGTGTGGAAACGGCAAATGCAGCTCACTCCCTTCAAGAGAGAGCCCACCAGGAAGGGCGAGGAGCATCTTTTGTGCAGCGTTTTTCATTGCGTGTTCATCTAAAGCAAGGAGAAGTGATCCCGTTTGGACTGGGAACCCGGAAAAGCATTAACACTGCCAATGTCTCCCACGAATCCATGACTGGAGGCATTAATGCGACAAGCTTTGCACGTGGAGTAGATGGGAAATTCCTCACCGCAGCCCACACGCCCTCTGGGGTTTGGTCCTGTCCATCTCCACGGCCTGACCCTAGAGCAGCCCTGCCCTGGCCCTTCTTCCTGTTTCTCCACCACTAGAACTTTCCAGCTGGGGTTTTCGGAATATGCTGATCAGTCTCATGCACTCACTCTTCCCTGGCGAGTCACAAAAGCAGCTCGTTTCCACCATCCAGCCATCACTGCAATGTCACCACCTCAGAGAATGCACCCCGGCCCCTGGGCCTAAACTAGCTAGTGCAACCAAGGAACTGAATTTTCATTGGTTTGATTTTAATGTATTTACATTTAAATGGCCATACATGGCTAGTAGCTACCATGGCTACCACACTGGACCCATTAAACCAAACCAGGATGACA
Organism: Phocoena sinus; assembly: GCF_008692025.1. Classification (NCBI taxonomy): domain Eukaryota; kingdom Metazoa; phylum Chordata; class Mammalia; order Artiodactyla; family Phocoenidae; genus Phocoena; species Phocoena sinus. The sequence continues at coordinate 56,927,274 of NC_045781.1, forward strand.
GTGTAATGGCTCAAACTCAGACTCTGGAGCCAGAAGACCTGGGTTCCAATCCCAGCTGTGTCCAAGAGCAGATTCCCTGACTGCCTGGTGCCTCGGTTTCCTCATCCTTTTTTTTTTTTACATATAAATTTATTTATTTTTGGCTGTGTTGGGTCTTCGTTTCTGTGTGAGGGCTTTCTCTAGTTGTGGCGAGCGGGGGCCGCTCTTCGTCGTGGTGCGCGGGCCTCTCACTATCGTGGCCTCTCTTTTTGCGGAGCACAAGCTCCAGACGCGCAGGCTCAGTAGTTGTGGCTCATGGGCCCAGTTGCTCTGCGGCATGTGGGATCTTCCCAGACCAGGGCTCGAACCCATGTCCCCTGCATTGGCAGGCAGATTCTCAACCACTGCGCCACCAGGGAAGCCCCTCCTCGTCCTTTACGTGGGGGATACAGCAGTGCCGATATCATAGGGGTTTTGAAGGATTAAATCAGCTGGGGTACATAAAGCACACTGCAGGGGGCCTGGCATGCCGTGGACTTTGGGTAAATATCAGCCATTATTTTGAGTTACGCTGGAGAGATGGTGGCCGTGACTCCACCGTGGGGCTGTTTATTTCTAATTGAATGCTTCAAGACCTCAACGACCAGAATAAGAGTGGATTTAGGTGGGATGAAGGGTCAGCGAGAGAAGGTATTCTGGGGTTAACACAACGCTGACAGCTAGCGACAGTGGGGGCTCCAAGGGCTCAGGGTGCCGTCTGTTTAGTGTACCACCTGCACCTGAGCACCGTGGTTGGGGGCCTGGCTGGGGACTCTGACTAGATGGGTACCTGAGGAGCAGCAGGCTCGGCCTACAGGGGCAAATCCACCTCCTTTGACACACCAGGAAAGACTTCCAGGGGAGGAGGGGTCATCCAGTGCAAGACCTCATGAGTTGGTACAGAGAGCAGGTTCACCTGGGATGTCAGGACCCAAAGGGAGCAGCGTGGTTTACCCCTGGAGAAGGGGTGTGTCCGCCACAGCCCTGCCACCTCTCCAAGCCCCTTTGCCCCAAATGGGACATCGGGTCCTCCCACCTGCCATGCCCCCTGCCTCACCTCCTTCCTTCTGGAGGCGGGGATGATGCAGCCTGTGTCTGGAAGCAGCAGATTCCCTAAAAATGGCCTCACATTTTCCCTTTCCAGGCCAAGCAGAGGAGAAGGATGCTCTGAGTCACAGCTCTGCCTGCCCCTGACCAGGCTGGCCAGAGGCCCTCCCTTGTGTGCAGAGCCAAGAGGGTAGCCTCAGACGTTCCTGCCACATCACCGGCCCCCGTGTCTGTCCTGCGTCTGCAATTGCTAGAGGCTCCCAGCTGGTTAGGGCTCAGTCTGCATTTCCCCACTCATTCCTTGGGGCAGCTCCTCGCTCCAGAGCTGTCCACGGCCCCAGCCTTCACGAGCGCCGTCCCTGCCCTTCTCCGCACGTAGCACATGCGTGTCCGGCCGTGAACGTGTAAGGGAGCCCTGCTGCGTTTGAACTCTACGAAGCACCGTCTTGGTGGCTGTGTATTGGTGACTTGCTTCCTTTGCTTGCCACCATGTTCACGAGCTCATCTGCAGCCATTCACCGTCATTCTTATAAGATGGCACCACCGTCACCCACTGGTGTGACTGTTCTTACATATTTGTGTTGTTTCCAGCTGGGGCACCTGACGATCACGCTGCCGTGGACTGTCTTGTGTACCTGGACCCGGGTTTCTCCAGGGGATACACCTGGAATGAAATGTACACAGCTTCCACTTTCTAGATGATTCTAAACTACCTCTCCAAGAGGCATCCTGGTGTGTGTGTTTTCCATCTGCGATCAGCCTCCATATAACGTCTACCCATTGGTTCAAATTTTGTGCCCTCTGAGATCCAGAAGGGCCCTGCTTCTTCCTGCCCTCCTTCCCTCAGATAGCAGACTTCCCAGTGCATTAACAGATGCTCAGGAAAACACTGTGGAATGAACGAGTGCATGAGTTCAACTGGAAAGTGGTGTGTCCACCCTCCTTTTGTATTTGATGGTCAAATTCTTTTGGCCAGAGCGATGCTCGCCTATAAGACATCTTTGTGCGAATTAGGTAGGGGCACCCCCTCTGGGTGGGAAAATTGCAAACAGCCACCGCTCTGCTAGAAGCTGTCCCAGCGGTTCATGGCATGGCCAGCCGGACCCAAGCTGGCTCCAGCCCCCTTGGCCTGGTGCTTTGGTGAAACACACAACAGGGCACAGCCTGCGGGGAAGGGCAGCCCCGCGTTCACCTGCCTCCCCGTGGTATCAACACTTGTCCCTGCTAATCAGTGTTCCTCCTAAATGGCTACTCGCAGAAGGTCACATAATTCCCCCAACCTTTCTAGTTCCCAAGAAAGCAAATTTTCTAAACCATGAAGACAGGGACGTGGAATTGAAAAATATTACAGACCTTCTGTTTATCCGTGAACTTGAGGGAAATGACAGCCACGTTTGAATCCAGCCAGGGACGTCCCCAACCCCATTTTTAAGGCTGAGCCGAATTCTAAGCCCTGGAATCCCCCCTGGCTACTGTTCTGGAGTCTCAGGCTGGTTGCCCAGGCAGGCGGCACAGTGACACACAGAGATATCATCACACCACGGCCCCCACCGCGTGCGGGTGCCGGTAATTTCAGTGCACGATTTCCAGAAAAGAACTTGACTCAGACCCAGTGGTTTGGAATTAACCTGCTCAGTTCGCCCAACTTGGGAGCAAATCAGATTCCACATTCGGGGGCACTGTCTGGGCTGGAGGCGCCGCAGAAAGTCGATGAGAGGGAGTGGAACTTCTTAGCAAACGAAGGACACGCTGGGCAGCCCGAACCCTGCCAGTGTTCTCTACAATGGCGTTTTATTGCTACATAATGCAATTTCGTGACAAATCCTGGGCTGCCCTCCCACGCCTCTTATTAAGTTCTTTCTTTTTATTTTGCTGGTTTTATTGATGATGTCATGACATGGCCCATCAACCTTTAATTAAAACCATGGCCGCAATGTTAGGCTTCCTTTAAACCGTGAAAGCCAGGGCTTTGGAGAGGTCCCTGTGGAGCGTCACGATGCTAGGGAGCGAACAGTCACTGTGCGTTTCAGGAGGCACCAAGAGGTTCCCAGAGGGGCTGGGGTGTGGAGGGACTGCTGGGTGTTATGGGCTGAATTGTGTCCCCCGGAAGAGCTATGCTGAAGTCCTGATGCCAGGGACTTCAGAATGTGACCTTCCCTGGCAATCGTCATCACAGATGTGATCAGAGATAAGGTCAAGATGGAGTGGGGCGGACCCTAACCGAACACGGCTGGGGTCCTGATGAGGAGACAAAGGCACAGAGGGTCAAGGAAGGACCCCTACAGGTTGCAGAGGGAGCACGGCCTGCCGACACCTTGATTCCAGACTCCCACGACAACCAGACAATAGTCTGCTGTTTTAAGACACCCAGTCTGTGGTTCTTCGTTATGGGGCCCCCGCAAACAATACACAGGGTTTGGTTGGATCTCACTGGGTTCCAGCGTGCCAGACCAGAGGCGGCAGGCGTGCGGCAAATCCCATGTTCCCTCCGTCTGAACCCCAAGCCTGTCTTCCCCAGCGGCATTCCTGCCCCGGCATTCAAAGGCATCCTGTGCATGGCTCGGCTCTGCGGGTGGCTGGGTCAGACCCAGCCCTGGACACAGTTACGATCTGAAACCTCAGCATTCGGGGGAAATCAACACACCCGGCTAATTAATGATGGGAAGGCGGCTAGGGAGGCTCTGAGAGTTCCCTGGGTTTGATCTTGTCTGGGCTCCCTAAAAGGGCTTTGGAAAACCGGGATGGCTCCAACATGACGGCTCACCTTCCCTTTATGCAGCACAAAGTTTAGGACCCTGACGTTGGGACCCCTGGACGTGTGCGAGTGTTTTTACTGAATCCTGGGGGAAGCCTTGGTCTCCGTTTTCAGGAGAAGAAATGGCTGGGCCCGAGGTCACACCGGGATGTCCGCACTGCCGTGACAGGCATGCTGGTTGGCTGCGGTTACAGATGTGGTGTGTGTGTGCATGGGGGGGGGGGGGGGGGACGAGTCCATGTGTGTGTGTGCTTGTGAGACAGGCATGTATAATTATGCCCCATGAGGAAGGTGACAGACCCACACTCTCGTTCTCTCCCTGAGGTTATCAATGGTCATTTTTCCTTTTAAAAATTTCTTCTCACTGAACAGCTTCTGTTTCCTTCCCATTGCTGCTTGTGTTACTGTGGTAAAATACACATAACAAGATGTGCCTTTTGACCATTTAAAGGTGTACAGTTCAGTGGCGTTAAGTACATTCACAACTGTGAGTGCCCATCACCTTGGTCCAGAACCCAAGCAATTTCATCACCTGAAAAGACCCTGTGCTCGTTGCTGTCACTGCCCACCCCCAGCCCTGACACCCACACTTCTGCTCCTTCTGGTGCCACGGCACACGTCCCTAGGCTGAGAGACCGGGGCGGGGGGAAGGCCTAAGGGAGCAGGTGTCCCTCTTTTACTTTTCTTTTAAATGTATTAATTTATTGATTTTTGGCTGCGCCGGGTCCTTGCTGCCGTGCGCAGGCTTTCTCTGGTTGCGGCGAGCAGGGGCTACTCTTCGTTGCAGTGCGCGGGCTTCTCATGGCAGTGGCTTCTCGTCGCGGAGCATGGGCTCTAGGCGCGCGGCCGGGCTTCAGTAGTTGTGGCTCGCGGGCTCTAGAGCTCAGGCTCAGTAGGTGTGGCGCACGGGCTTAGTTGCTCCGGCAGCATGTGGGATCGTCCCGGACCAGGGCTCGAACCCGTGTCCCTGCATTGGCAGGCGGATTCTTAACCACTGCGCCGCCAGGGAGGCCCCGGAGGTATGTCTCTTCCTTGTCACTCTCCACTGTGGCTCACTGTGTAAGTGGCCAAACTTATCTGATTGGGCAGATTAGGGCCAGGTACACACCAAAGGGTCCGGCACCTGTTGGGACCCAGGGCCGTGTTTTCTGTAAGAAGTCATGCTTAGCTGCTTAATCCAGCTCAGACTTCAGGGCAGTCCGGGGTGAGGGGTGTGGTGAACTCACTGAGGCCCACAACATGCTCACAGTGTCACAGGTCAGAGGGCACGGTGTGGGATTTAAACCAATCACCGGCTCGCAATTCTATGGACAATTATCCATGACGCATGTTAAAAGGCCAGCGAGGACAGAACCCAGTCACCACACACGTCCTCCTGTAAGGGCTCATTTCTTACAAATGCACAAACAAATAAAATAAAAAGCCTGTCTCAGGATTTGGGTAAAATTATGAATATGTTTAGTGATACAGATGCAGTAAGAACAGCTTTCAAGGGTACGGGGATGCCTGGTGATTTTAATTAAACGGAGCTAGGTTAGGGAAGAAAGAAAATAGGATGTTTCAAGCACCAAAACCCCCTAAATTCTCATCCCAGGAAGTCAGTGACCCCATGGATGGGCAGTTGGAATAAGGGGTCACTCGGAATGAGAACCTGAGACCGTCTCTATTACAAAGAAAGCAGAGGCGTAAGGGAATACCAATTGGTAACAATTAGAGCCGGATCAGATAGGTGGGGGAAAGTTCAGATCCCCTCTGGGGTATATTTATGTATCCTCTCTAGAGCACAAGGCTCGTTAACCTGGGACTGGCTATCGGCTTCCTCCATCGGTGACCTGATCCAGTGCCCCTGCAAGGAATTTCAACTGTGGATGACTTTCCTCCACATGAGTTGTGAACACATCACAGAGGACAAGTTTCCCCAACTGTGCGAAGCACTGCAGACCCAATGGCCTACGGGGACCAGGCAGGTAGTGTGGCCTAGGGAGGCGGATGGGGGCAGGCGATAAAGAAGAGGGGCGACTTGGCAAACTGAGAGCGCGGGGCTTGCCCAAAGTGGACGCCACAGCTGGGCTCCGGGCTCTTGTTTCCAGATGGGAACACTGGCCTGCTGTGGCCAGATCTACTGGGTTTACCGAGAGCATCAGGCTGTATGGATTTACACATGAGATGTCCTCCTTTTTAAAGCATCGAGGGCCAACGAAATATTCCTGCAGCAGTTGAAGACCCCTGGACTAAAGCCACAGGAAATGACAGTGACTTCGCTGAATGCATCGACCAGAGCCTTCCTCTCCCATAAAGGGGTGGCCTTTGGTGCTGGGCAAAATACAGGTCTGCTCACTGCCTTCTGGCCGGGCCAGGGTGCATCCCAGCCCAGACCTTCGCCCAGTCTGTGCCTCGTGCCAGGAGGCCCTTCTTGCCCCTCTCTAAGTGCAAGTGGAGTATGAAGCCACGAGGTGAGATTCGCTTTATGATTTGCGAAGAGTCTGCCCGTGACTCGACCGTGGAGGTGGTCTCCAGTTCCCCGGCTGGCTGCTCCACCCACCCTAGGCCTTGGAGTTCCAGAACTTGGTCCCGTCTCCAAGGCAGCTTTATTCATTCACTCACAAGAATCGACCAGATGCCTTCATGGTCTCAGCACTGGGCTCTGGTGGCATCGACCTAAAGCTCAGCCTCCAGTTCACCCGGCGAGAAGCTGACACCGGTCTGATGCACGAATGGTGGATCCATTCGAATCTCTGGCAGGGTCTCAGCCCCTGTGTATTTATAAAGCTCCCACCGAGATGGATGCTCGTCTAAGCCTGAGCGCTTTCTATGAAATCTTCTTATCCAACGAGCACCTCTCCCTCAAAATGTCCCAAACCTGTTTCTGTTCATTTGATACGTGGGACCACAAAAAAACAAGGGTACATTAGAGATGGCCCCGTAAGGTCAGGGACCACATTTCAGCACCTCCGATAGCATGTTATTCAAGAAAGGGCTGTGACGATGGATGTCTCCACTTTCGAAATGACCAGGTTTATCAGCGTGAAGCTCTCGTTAGGAGACAATCATCAGTCACCTGGTTTAATAAGCCAACAGCACGTGCCTCTAGAGAGGTTCAAACTTGAAACCCACATGAATCTAAAAGACGCAGAACTACGGTGGGGTCCAATAGCCCTGGAATACGGAGCAGAGCTCACCGGAGCCGTCACCTCTGCCCTGGGATGGAAACACGTCCCACTGGGTTCAGCTCCAGCAACTTCTTGCTGTGCAGTGGGTGTGATACAATTCACATGAGCAAACAAAGCAGCCCAGGTAACAGGACCGGCCTCGGCCTCAGCGTTCAGATGTTAATCCATCTAAGCCCCTGCAGTCGATAACCATGACATTCTGGAAACCGGACACCGTGACTCATTACAGAGCACTGGCTTGTGCCCTGAACTCTCCCCAGTCCCCGGGTTCAAATCCCAGAGGCCGACTTTAGTCCTACATTTTTTTTTTTTATCTTTTCGGTGGGACATAGTGCAACCTCCACTTCGTCTGAAACCCTTGGGGCAGGGTCACCTTTCAGCAAAACAGAGGCCCCCTGCACATGGTCAGTGTTTACTTTTCAGTTGTCATCCCCAGTTTACGTTGCAGAACTTGATCTTCAAGCGAGTAACAAACAGCTACTGAAATCTGCCAGGACTTTTTTGTTTTGCAGGCAGAACAGCCAGTACACCAATCCCGGTAGGAAAGAGTGGGGTGTCCACTGCAGAGTAACGAGCTTTTGAAAGACAAATCGCACACCTCCTTGGGCACATAACATGAAAACAAATGAGCCCGGAACAATAACACGCCGTCCTTTGGCTGTGGCAGTGATGCGTCTACGTGGAGGGCTTTCCAGGAGCGCCTCACAGGTACTTCACATAAAGTGCATCTGGTTGGTCCCCTTGGCCTTATCTTTTCCCTGCCAACTTCCAAAGCTGGAGCGAGCCCTGTCCCACAGGGTAAAGTTTCCAGGGTGACAGATGCGAAGAGCAAATCGACTTGAGGTCAAAGGCAAAAAGAAAACAGTCTCTCATCTGATTAATGGTTTGAATTTAATTAGTGGGGAAAAGCGCAAATCATACAGTTTGTGACTTGGTCAAGCCCCAGCTCCCTTCCTGCAAAATTGCTAAACAGAAAAAGGGTCGGTTGGGCTGAAGGCTGACCCTTCCGAGATGCCTGCCGCTTCGCGCTGGTTTAATACGAGTTAAGTGCGAGTGGGCGGGTTGGTGATGTTCCAAGCCAACGGTGAAAAGGTGGTTTCCAAGGTTGTAAATGTGAAGGCTTTGGCAAATGAAATAAAATTTTGAAAATATGGCGGCAGCACCATCCCATCTTCTAACCTGCCACCCTGTGAAATGTGAGTGGCTTGGTTTTCGAGTTTCTAAGAAGTCTGGATTTAGAGCCATAAAGGATTAAAGCAGGTTGGGAGGGTGCCTTTCCAGGATTAAGTTCAGTTACTTGAAATAACCCTTGCATTTGCTCATGCGTTCACTCCACGAGTATCTGTTGCTACTGGTGCCGGAAGCGGGCTGGGTGCCAGGGATAGGGATTTAGACAGGGTCCTCCTGAGAAGGAACTGGGGGCCAAGGAGCCAAGGGACTCAGCTAAGACCACACAGCAAAGCCGGGCGGCGTCTCCAGGGCCCAGCCACCGCCCTCACTATCATACAGGGGTCCCCAGTGGCACCCCACTTACAGAAACCAAAGAAGTCTGCACTCCTAAGAAGGGGAAATGGGAGAACGCATACTCGTATTTAAAAAGAGCTCTATTTCAGAGTCACTTCTACCCTGGATGCACCTTAGAATTAAGCTGGAGATCATTACAGAAAGTAAAGAAGGAAAGAGACTCCGACCCCTCCCAGACCGGCCCGGCCAGGATGGCTTAGAGGGGGCACTTGGGCACCAGCCCCTCTCAGAGCTCTCAGGGAGCCTGGGTGAAGAGGCCACCCATGGCTCAGGGAGCTTCAACACAGGGCTGCTCTGGGTGAAGGCCAAGCTAGTCCATCACCATGGTGTCCGGGTACCGTGTTCAGCGGCCTCCTCCCTGGGGGAGAGCATGGAATCTCTTGTTGTCCAGGTCTGCAAGTAGAGCCCTGAGTCACCCCACACCCCCGTCCCTCCGCTCCACCCCCAGTCCTGTCCATCCCGACCTCCTAATCCTGTCTCCACTCTCTCCACCCGCTCTTCCCCCAGCTCCCCACCCCAAAGCCTGACCTGGGCTTCCAGGCTTGAGTGAGAATGATGTTTTGCTATTCTTCCAAGATCAGTCTCATTATTGTATTTCCACTTGTCTTACGTCTTACTGATCCCAACATCCCCTTGGGTCCCTCCGGTTTGGGTTTTCATTTCCTAATTATTTTAAATCCTAGGACTTTTCCTCCATTCTGAAATGGATAGCACAAAGGCATAACAGCTCCAGCTTGGGGATTCTATGTCTGATGTTGGAGAAACAGAGTCTTCATCCTTTACCCTTGTGAATTATTCACAGAGGGACCAATGCCTTCCTGTGCACTCTAGATGAGCTTCTGTATACACACTTCCCATCCTTAATCATGTCTTCAAACAAAAAGGTGTAGCAAAAGGCTCAAAAAATCCTCAGTAAATATCTGATTAGTGAATGAATGAAGGAATGAATGAACTGCAGAGAGCCCAGATTCTTAGGGCAGACGGACCTGGGTTTGAATCCTGCTTAAGCCACTTATTAACTGGTGACCTAAGGCAAGTTACTTAATAGCTCTGAGCCTCGGATAAGGAAGCACAGCCTCAGAGGGTGCCAGTGAAGATTAAATTAGAGAATCTTTGTGAAGACCCAGCAGAGTGTCTGGCATGAAAGAAACAACTAAGTAGATGAGCTGAAAACAACAGCAAGGAATAATGTTGTACAATCATTCGGAGGTGAAGATGCCAAGCAGTGTTTGTTCAACTGTCGAGTTAAACCAAGCTTTTTTATTTTTTAAAAAAGTTGGAAGACCGTCCCTACCCTGGCCCTGTTTCTGGCGAGAAACTTGCTTTCCAAGAACTGAGAGTAGCTCCATGGTTTGGTATGAACATGGTTTAAATAACAGTACTATCATCTTTATGCCTTAAAAGGATCATATTTCACATACGGTTCTACAACTTCCTTTTTCATTAACTATACATTTCATTCACGACATATTATTCACAGCACATCAATTTACAAAGATATCTCATTTTTAGATGTTTCCATAATACTTCACCACATGAACATTCCATAATGTTCTTGTCTCACCCCCTATTAATGCACTTCGGACTACTGCTAATTTTTTATAATTCGAAGTTTGATGTATATCCTTGGACACAGACCTTCATACTCTTTTTTAAGGGGTCAGCTGCTGGGAATGGAATTTCTAGATAAGTTTGATAAATGGATAAATAACAATTTGATACAAAGGGCCTAACTGGCTTCTCCAAAACGCATACCAGCCATGTTTGAGAGGACTTGCTTCCTGGCATTCTGACCAACTTGGAACATTTTGGCATTTTTAAAATCTTGGACAATCTGGCAGACAAAAATAAGGTCTCGTTTTAAAATGTGTGCCTGAATTTGACTGCTAATAACGTTGGGCATATTTTACATGTAAATTAGCCAAAAACAACATACGGTACTTTTGGGAAATGTCTGTTTATGCCCTGTCCTTTGCCCATTTTTCTATTTTAGTTGTTTATATGTTTCATACTGATACATAGATGTTATTTTATAATATGAATCTTAATCATATGTCTGCCATATGCATTGCAAATTTCCAGGTAATGGTCTACCTTTCAATCTTTTACTACAAATTTCTGTAAACCATATTGTATATCATTCTGCCTTATTTCACGCAGACCACTGCACATAATCTAACTTCTTATTGGTCACCATAACCTGCCTCTCTCCAAGCGCCCCTCAAGTCTGTACAACTGTTTGCCCTCTCATTAAATGGCCTCAGATCGCCATACACTGAGGAGCACTTTTCTCTATTTTGGTTTCCCCCTTAGTGATCCACTGGATCCACATGTATTCCTTGTTATTAATGTATTAAAAATTATGATATTCTCCCTCGATTTCCTTAATGCATTTTTCTCTAGCAGCTACAGCCGGGGAATCAGACAAACAAGGCTGTAAGAACTAAAACTGTGTCTGAGGTAGGAGTCATTAGGTCATACATGAGAACCCTAGGTGCTCTCCTACCAATAAAATGCATGAACTCTACAGCATCACTTGAGTTCTCAGAGTCATTTTGTATTTTCTCGCTCATTCTTGGTTCTTTTTCAGCTAGTTAAGAGTGCCTGATATTTGAAACCCCAGTTCCTATACGCCAGAGACCCTTACACAGAAGCCAGTGCCAGTGCCATCCTTGTTGACCGATCGACTCTCGGACCCAAGATGTAACCCAGTCCACCTCCTCCCTCTCCAGGGCTTGAAACTCTTCAACAACACCCTCAACCACTTTCTGAACAACTCCCATGGTGGACAGACGCACCAATTATTTAATCAGGGTGTTCCATTTTGGACAGCTCTCATCATTCCAAGCGGTATCGACATATGGAAACTAATTCCCCAGAACTTGCATCCCATAGTCCGACATCTGCTCTCTGGTTGGCCTAACTCTACCACGTGTCTTTTTCACAATAAGACCAATGGTTGCTCTGCGGTCTGCACAGATCTCCCTGGGTGGGCCTGAATCCCCGCACCAAAACCAACCTTTTCCTTCCCCGGGATAAACACCGGGCTTTCCAAGTCCCGCGTGGGGGTGTGGAGTCATACAAATGGAGCTGCCCTGAGCTCAGAGGTGGCGCCAGAGCCGAAGAGTGCCAACGCCGATGAGGTCAGCGCTATTCCAATCCCCTTAACCTCCCCCAAACACTGCGAGAAGCCTGCCCACCAGGCAGGGTGCATATTCAATGTCAGCCGAGAAGGGCTCTAAACCAAGGCAGGTTAGGTATTTAAGCTTTTCCTAAACCTTGGCTGCTGCTTTGGACGCCGGCAATTGGCTCTCGTTTCCTTCAGAGGGCTCCCGATTGTTTTGGCAGCGTCCCTGACTGCGTCTCCAACACCAATTCTTCCCCCACAGATCCCCCAAAAGGCAAGAGATATGCACAAAGCAGGTAGTCGTTTCCGTTCAACGGTCTGGTCGCTCAGAAATGAGAACCTGGGCCTGTTCCCCTTGAGGCACAGCACCTGCCCCAGCCGCCATGGGGGTGCCCCTGGAGGTGGGTCCTTGATGGCCCAGGAGGCAAAGGGGCTGGCCCACGTAATGCTGCGGCAAAGGGCAGCTCAACGCAGGGGTACTGAGCCTCAACCCTGCGCAGGACAGAGCAGCTCAGAGGAGGATGAAGACCACATCACTGAACAGGTCACTTGGTTGGCCAAACCCAAGGACCACCCTTTCTACAGGTAAGGAAAAAAAAGTGCTAAATACCTGTAGTCTCGGGCAGGAAGAGAAATACATGGAGCTTTCCTCCCAGACTTTCGGTATTTTCTCATCCGAAAATACCGAAATCCAAAGGGGTGGATTGGACCACAAGATCCTGAAAGCTCCTATTAAATCTAACGCTCTTTGAGTCAAGTTGGTTACTTGGAGGAATGGGCACCAAACCACATCTACTGCCCTCACTTTCCAGGACAGTTTGTGAAGAAGATGTGCACACAAGTCAGCACTGACGGCGCTGGGGTGTTCACCGGACCCTCACGGGTCTGTCTCCATTGCTGCCATCACTGTTACCGTCATCGTCATCACCACCGTCACCTAGGGCTCTGGCATGTTTAGCTGGAACGAACGTTCGGGAGTTCGTGGCCGTCCTAGAGACGACACGCTGGGAACATAAAAGTTGTGTTTTATGTTGCCTATTTTGGTTTTCATCTTGACAACACCCCTTTGCATCAAATTCCTCGTCCCTTCTCCATCAGCACATGGGTGCATATGCACACAGTTTACAAACGGTGTGGGGAATGGGATAGAGCAAGGTGTCAATTTGATCACTGAGTGGGGGGATTCCGTAAGCGAGATGCCATAGGTGAACAACAGAGTACAGTCGAGGAAGCAGACAAGCTGAGGCGAGGGTCTGAGGAGCCAGTGACTTTCCTGCACTCTAGCAGGCAAGGGGGAGGACCGCGATTTCTCCCTCTGTTTTCTAAGCCAATGTGATACACTTTGACAGAATCATGTACATAATGTCTTAGATCTCTCTCCACTTCTTGCTCCTCCACACAAAAACCTTTCAGACCATCATGTAGAACAAGAAAAGGAAGAAGAAAGAGCTTTCACTGTGTGTGCATATATCAAAACGTCAAGCTGTACCCCTAGAACAGTGGTCCCCAACCTTTTCGGCACCAGGGACCAGCTTCATGGAAGACAATTTTTCCACAGACTTGGGGTGGGGTAGGAGACGATTCAGGCGGTAATGCGAGTGACGGGGATCAATGGGGAGCGGCAGATGAAGCTTCGCTCGCTGGCCCGCCGCTCCCCTCCTTCTGTGCAGCCTGGGGTTTGGGGACCCCTGCCCTAGGGGGGTCCAAAATATACAATTTTGATATGTCAAATGATCTCTCAATAAAGCTGTTGCGGTGGGGGGGGGGGGGTAAGAGAGAAGGGTGGTAGCAGAGGGAGAAGCGAATCTCAGAGCATCACGTGTCCACTTCCTTCTACTGAAATCTAGAACAAAAGCATTTTGAAAGAGCACTAAAGATATGTCCGCCGGGTCATGGAGTAAAACCGAAGTCTTGAGCACTGACCGCACTAGAGGTCCACCAGTTCTCAGGGGGACCATATAACTGACTGTCCAAACTGGGGCCCATTTGAAAATGAAAGGAGACATTAGAACCAATTAGTGGGCATTAATTAATTAACAATCAGCTCAACTTAACTGTCCCGGCCCAATGGGGACTTATGTCGTCCTACAAATATGAGACCTTGGGCTCAGCTGATCTATAACTCATTTTTACCAAAGGATAAGTGAGAAAAATAAGGACAATGTAAGTATGTAGAGATGTGTCTACCATCATCCACTACCCCTTCTTGAGACGGTCCATCCTTCACCTGTGATGCTGTTCTCCCCACCTTGTGTGTGTGTGTTAAAATGTTCTTTTTAAAATAAATGGGGACTTCCCTGGTGGCGCAGTGGTTGAGAATCCGCCTGCCAATGCAGGGGACATGGGTTCGTGCCCCGGTCCGGGAGGATCCCACGTGCCACGGAGCAACTAAGCCCGTGCGCCACAACCACTGAGCCTGCGCCCTAGAGCCCGTGAGCCACTACTGAGCCTGCGTGCCACAACTACTGAAGCCCGCACACCTAGAGCCTGTGCTCCGCGACAGGAGAAGCCACCGCAATGAGAAGCCAGCGCACCACAACAAAGAGTAGCCCCCACTCGCTGCAACTACAGAAAGCCCGTGTTCAGCAATGAAGACCCAACACAGCCAAATAAATTAATTAAAAATAAATTAAAAATAGAAATAATAAAAAATAAAATAAATGAATTTGTTCTAAGGGTAGATAACAGGGATATGTTATTTCTGTTGATCTGTTTGTTTGCTTGTTATTTTTCAAGTACTTAATTGACACAGTAAAAGTTGGTGAGCCTATGTCAATCCACCCAATATTTAAAACATTTCCCAAATTGTTTGAATCCCCCAATCTGGGACTACTTATGTGCATCTCTCCCGCTGACTAGGGAAAGTCTGGGTTTCAGCCTGTTGGCTGCCCGACACCCACACAGTGCTCAGACACCCCCATTCCTCCAGTTGTGCGGCATTGTTATTTCCTAAATATTATTGCCTATTATTCGTTTTTAACTTGGACCCCCTTCCCCGCGAATCATCAGAGGGGGTGAGGTCCCTTGAGTCCCAGAAGGGCAGCGCCCGCACCCCACAACGTTCGCCCATTCCCAGCCCTCCCCCACCCAGGAGCCGCGGCTCCCCCAGCATCACAGATACTGGAATTTGCCTCAGAACCATCTGGCCTGCATCGCCATGCAAACGACACCCCCACCGAGGGAGCCCAAGGCCAGGTTGCTATCTCAAGACCCCATGTTGGTTTGTTGTTATTTTTAAAGACAGCTCATTCAGCCGCGGCAGGGAACTAATTTCTTTTCAGCAGGGCCACAGCACCCATCCTGAAGTCAGGGCAGCCGGACAGAGATGGAGGAGCTGGGGGCGGGGGGGAACTCGTATTAGCACAATTCCTAGGATCAAAGTCCTTTGTGACCTGAAAGATCTCCGGCTGTTAGATTATAAATTGCGGTTTAATTAGAGCCTTGTCAATCAACCCTTATCCCGGCCTTGGTTTGGGCAAATGGTTCTTAGTTTGGCAAGTCATTAATTAAGAGTTCGGAGAACACACGCTCAGGTTTTTGTGTCAAGCAGAGAAGCAGATGTGGGTGGTTTTCACTCTTCTAGAACTTCTTTTGTTCTCATTTTAGAGAGTAGAGATGCATTCCATTGGCTTCAGAAAGATAACCAGAGATGTTACAAGGGAGGTTTACAAGTCTTGAAGCATCTATATCTTGTTAATTCAGGGGCAAAGGCGAAGGCACAACTCTGTCTAGAGGTTAAAGTCTGAGGTCTGTGTTAACCGCTACCTGACTCTCGGTTCTGACTGTGGTACCAAGCAGCCTCGGGCAAGCTACTGAGAGTCAGCACTGAGCTTCACTCCTCCCATCTCCAAGGTGAGAGCAGTGATAGTAGCTAACTTGTCATTAATATTACTCTTTCATTCAGCTATTATTTATCGTCATCTACTAGGTCACAGGCACTGGGCTACGTTCTGGGAGTCCCACTGTCAACAAAGCAAACAAAGCCCTTGCGCGGTTTACATTCCGAGCGGGAGAGTGAGGGAGGCTACAGCACGCCAATAAGCAAATAAAGGTACCACGTAATGCCCCGTAAGGCTAAGTGCCAAGAAGAAAAATGGAAGAGAGTGCAGGGAGAAAAATCAGAGGGAGGTGTTAATGCACGTTGAGGGCTTAGGATGGGGCCTGGCACATAATAAGCGGTCCAGTTACGGCTATGATGATAGTGATGCTGACGGTGACGACGACGGCGGTGAGGATGGTGATGGCGAGAAGCTTGGTGAGAGCGATGATGATGAGGATAGCAGTGGTGTCAGTGACGATGACAGTGAGTCCTGAAATTGTTGGCACACCAGATCCCTTCCTTCATCTCTTTCCATCCTTGGAAACAACACTTCAACCATCCTAACTGGAGTGAAAGGATGCCAAAACCATGCCCACTTTTTCTTTCTTCAAGTTCAACACTGCTCCTTAGATTTGGCCAAAGGTTTTGGAGCAAGTGTTCAGCTAGAGCTTCATGAAAAAGCAACACACATGCACGGCCCAAAAAAAGCATCCAGACTGGGAAAGAAAAGCGTTCCTTGTATTTTCCACTTGGCAACGAGCTCATCTTAAATCAGAACAGGACTGATTCCTCGTAGATAGGAACTCTTAGAACCAGCTCTCCTACTGCCCTGAGCCGCACGTGGCTGAGTGCCCCTCAGCTACACCTAGGCCTTTTATTAGATTCTGGGAGGAAAGCTCTTAGGCCAGGCTGTTCCATTACTAATTTAGCACCGCAAAGGCAAAGCACAGCACGAGGAATGAACTTTGCTTGCCACCCCACCCCCTCCCCAGCCCTTTATGATTAGTGATCATCCCTTGGCAAAATAAGAGCGATGGTCATTTCCCTGTGAGCCTGTGACAGTGACAGAATAGTCCTGTTCCAAGGGCGTTTCTGGCTTCATCCCAAATATGAGGTCATCGTGTTCCTCTAGCTTTGGACAAAATCCACGTATTTGCCACTGAGGCTAGAGCCAGGCTAAGCTGGAGAATGAATCATCCCCATCCATCTCTCTCTCCCCGTCTCCGTGAGTGAAGGCGAGAAGATAGAAGGAGATGACAAATAACACTAAGGGAATCCCAAGCATTGCTGTTTCTGCTCATCCAGACACATTTAGAGGGAAAGCATTTTGTTGTATTAAGGGGCATTCAAACAATACTGTTAACCAGGAAGGATAAAAACAAAGTTCCGTTATCTGGGGATTTTTTCATTGCAGTGAAAACATTTCTAGCTTAAGAAAAAAAAGGAATCCATGGGTTGTTCTGGGATAGTGCAAAGGCTTGACAGGAGAATTCCAGAACCAGGTCTCAGAATGGCTGGGAAGCTGCACAGCTCTAGGGCCCTGGCGGGCAGCCTGTCTCCAGAGACCACCGTCAGAATGAGTGAACGCCAACCATTCTAGCCTTTGGGTCGATGGACATCAGCCCAGGCGGCAGCGGATGGGTGTTTAAGGTGGATTTGCTAATGGACTGGGAGGGTGCCAGGAGGGGCAGATCGAGCTGGAGGCGACCACCGAGGTGTTGGCCTGGCAGGAATGCAGTAAGAGCGGACGTTTCGGGTGGGGGTGGGGGGGGGGGGGGTGGGGGAATCAAGAGTTCAGATTCGAGCATGAGAAATCCCCAAATCCAAGAATCTGAAGGAGTAAATCAGCCGGTGCAGAGAGAATGCTGAGCGTGGTGCCTGGCACCTGGAAACTACTCGAAAATATTCCCCATTTGGCCGCTTCTTGATCACTTACAGCGGGCAGGGCTCTGCCTATCTTTGCGTGATTGTCAGCCTCCTTGCGTTTATCTCCCCGTGAAGGTCCGGGAAATATGAGCTGCGACTCGATGGGGGCCATCCCGGGCGGCTGCGGGGAAGATCAATGTCCTGTTTGAAGGGCGAGTTCCCCAGGGTTCACGCGCCCACGCATCCTGAAACCCGATCACTGCTGTGTCTTTCATGAAGATGGAATCCTTGACAGGTGATTATTTTTGCTCCCCACTGCATATCAAACATGCTAAAGATTAGTCACTTGTTAAGGGCCACCTGTTGACAAGGAAGGCGGAAGGCGGCAGGCAGAGATTCCTGCTGTTCCGGCCGGGATCTGATTATGCGAAGCACCAAGTGCCTTCACCCCTGAAGCCACTGACAGCCAGGGAGCTGGGGCCTGGGGCTCTCTGGAATTTGGGCAAAGACCCGGCGGCTGGCTGGCCTCTTGGCTTAACGAGCTCCTACTGACCCTTCAGGTCTCAGCTGAAATGCCCCTTCCTCCAGGAAGCCACCCTGCCCCAGCCCTGAGGAGCCCCCATTGTGCGTTCTCATGGAGCACCTGGCTTTCCCCCTCCAGCTCTTCCTATATGCAGTGATTTTACTAATCATCTCTTATGATGTGTTCAGCACTTATCTCCCATACAACTGAGCTTCCTGGGGCGGAAGGCCCCAATCTTTGGATTCTTTAACTCCATCCCGGACTGATCAATATTTATCGACTGGCCGTTGGCAGCAATCATGCAGAACGGAATGGGAAAACATGGGTTTATGAGTAAATACAGTACAATCATCACTCTGCACCATTCTGACCTAAGAGATTAAAAACAAACCCCCCAAAATTTGGATGACAGGTATTCACCAGTTCTAAAACCACTGGTTCCAATCTGTGGGCTACAGGGAGGGGCAACGATGTGAATTCATACTGGACCAAGTATTATCTTTACTGAAATGTTTTATGATGAAAATTGAAAGACGTAAGTAGGGGAAAGTGTAATGAGCTCCCATACACCTACCAAACCACATTCATCAGCGTAAGACTTCGCCGTGCTTCCCAGAGTTCATGTCATTTCTTTCTTTTCTTTCCATACTTAAAAACGCATCTTTTAAGAACATAGGCATTTTCTTCCAATAATAGCAAAGGCATCTTGAGAGAAAATACTCTGTCCATACGAACTGGATTACGATTTTTAAAATGCATGCTATTGCAATGACCGATTTTCTAAAACGAAGAGTGTTACAAATTCACAGAAGGCATTTTTGTCAGGCTATATTTTCTTAACTCACAGACATTAAAAGTAACAACAGCTATCCTGAGGAGTCTGGGATATTTTCTGATGTCAAACGTGAAAAGCACGGGAAACTCTGATTTAAAACTTCATTTTAGCCACAACCAGGATTTCTCCCTGGGCCCCCTCCTGTTGGAAGTGGCAAAGGGAACAGATCAGAGAGGCGTGGGGGTCTTTTTCTTTGAGTGGTCTCTGCTCTCCCCATGCCGAGCTGCTCCAGGAGAGGTGGCCTGTGGTGAGCCCGTGGCCCAGAATGCACCCAGGGTGAGGCCAGTCCGGAGTGGACTCGGGTTTCTAAATCGCTTAGGGAGATGGATTCAAATGTCCAGTATGCGGGATACCTAACAGATAACCTGGTTCTCGTCCTAGTCTGCTGTTTGCTAACCGTGTGTCATCGCTGGATCCTCTTAACGCCTGAACTACGGTGCTGGTCCTTTGCAAAATGAGTATAAGAATTCTGACCTCCCTGCCCCGCTTCTCAGGGTCAAAGACCCAAATGAGAATCTAGAGAAGTGTCTGCAAGCTGCTGAGTGCTGCACACATTTTCAAGGGCACGTGATATCCACCTTTGCTCCGGGCTTTGTGAAGGCTCCTGCTTGTCGGGGGCGGGGTGCACCTTGGCGCTTCACCGAGCGTCGCAGCCACTTTGCCCTCTCACTCCTTGTCTTCATCCCAGCCGAGGTGGCCCCCGCCCGAGGAGGCCAGGACATCTGGACCCAATCGATCAGCGGCTTTGCCTACAACACTCCAGACAACTGCCCCAGCGGGTCCTTTCCTCGCCTAAAAGGCCAAATGGCCATCAAACGGTTGATCCCAACCCCCGCCCCAGTGCACACCCCAAAGCTCCATGGCTGCAGGTGCAGGTGGCGACGGCCTCGTCCACAGGGAGCAGGCTGGCCACTGCGACTGTGTGGTCCAGCGCAGCAGTTTCGACCCTGGCTCCTCTCATCCCAGCATCCCCCGGGGAGGTTTCAGAAAGGACCCTCACCCAGGCCTCACCCTGGAGATGCCGGGTTGGACTCTCCGGCATTGGGGTCCAGGCACTGGTGTTTGCTGACAGCACCCAGGTCGTTCTAATGTGCGGCCGGGGCTGAGAACCGGCCGGCTAACCGATCGCTCAGGTCACCACCTTGCCTGTTCCAGCTGCTGAGAAATAAATTAACCAAATCGCTTGTTTGACAAAAATCGTTTTCTAACCAAACAAAATAATAAAAACTTTATCCAGAGCCACATGGAGATTGACCCACAAAGATCAAACAAAACCACCACTGGCCTCCAACCCACAATGGAAGAGATTCCAGTGGGATGAGTGACCGTGACAGCTTGGCTGGTCTTGTCCGTGTGGAGTTCACCTGGTGAAGCTGTCGCTGCTTCAAGAGCCGGAGGTGAGCTTTGTGCCTGAGCTACTTTAACCCCTTGAGGGTTGGCTGTTTCTCTGACAATATCCTGTTCTGTTAGGACCAATACTATTCATTCACTCGTCACTCTGACGGTTGTGGAGGCTTCCCTGCACACCAGCTGTGCTAAGTCACAAGGATATATCGATTAGGATTTGATCACTGTCTTCAGGTGGGGAGGAGTTACGGGAATACAACGATAATTATAGCTGTAATTTATTGTGTTTCCTTTGTGCCAGGCATTCTGCTAAGAGCCTGACATGCATTCTCTTGTCTGATCACTACAGCACCTGCATGAAGTAGGGAGTATTATTATAATCATTCTCTGTAGAGGAATCTGTTGGGTAATTCGCACAAGGTCACACAGCAAACAGTGCTAGAGCTGGCATTTCAGCCCAGCCCATGACTCCAGGTGGATGCTCCCCAGCTCACACACTGCTGCTTCCCACAGTGCAGTCACCAGGACACGGATCCACAGGCATCAGGAGGCTGCCAGTGAATGCAGAGGCTCCACTTCTGGGGCCATAAGAAGGTTTCCCCTCCACGGCAGCTTGTTGATATTGGCTGATTTTCAGCTCTGTTTACGCTGACTCCAGCGTGGTTGGGAGGGAACAGTGGGGCTGATAAGTGTTTGACAACCTGCACCCTGCACGAAGCCCTGATTGGCTGAGTTTGCCAGTTTCCACGGTGTAAACACTCCCACCGCGGCTGATTTGGAACTTCCAATGTGATGTCACTGGACTCAGAGCTGGGAGAGATGCCCACAGTCAGCTCTCACCAGCTGGTGTAAGTGGGCTCCAGCAAACCTGGGAGGACTTCTCTGATTCTCTCCACTTGAAGGTCTTTGGAGGACCATTAGGGATCATCTGATCCTTTCTAATTTTGGTTCACGGAGGAGTTTTTAGACTGGAATCTCCATAACGGAAGGGGCCGTTCCTAGTCTCGCTCACCATTCATCTACCCTTCTACAGTCCTGGCTTAGTGTCTGCTAAGGAGTCGTCCTCTCTGGCTTGGTGGGACGAT
Source organism: Phocoena sinus (assembly GCF_008692025.1). NCBI lineage: Eukaryota > Metazoa > Chordata > Mammalia > Artiodactyla > Phocoenidae > Phocoena > Phocoena sinus. The sequence continues at coordinate 56,948,391 of NC_045781.1, forward strand.
GGCTTGGCCAAGGTGGCAGTGATGGAGTTGGCAGGATTAGGGCTTGTTTCAAAGGTAGGGTTGATGGGATCTGCTGTTGTTCGGTGTGGAAGGCAAAAGGGAGGGGCCAAGCCCGACCCCTTATCCTGAGGATTGGAACTGGATTTTACTGGGATGGGAACCACTGGGAGGGGCAGGTTTGGGAGCATAGAAATGCAAAGCCTGGTTTGGACCATCCGAGTTGCCTGTTAGACCTGTAATAGGAGGCTGAGTAGGCTGTTATATATGCCAGTCCAAGGGATGTGGACGATGCAGTCGGGGACAGGACTGGCAAACCCTGGACTCCACGAATTGGTGGAAGAAGGGGTGAGGTGGAAACGTTGGAGATGGTGGTTGGTGATGAGATGCTTGGAACTAAAGAGGGAATACAGTGACAGTCCATACGCTCTTGGGTTTGACCATGGAAGGGATGGATAAGAGCTTTGGAAGAGAAGATGTGTCGGCTCTGAGAGGATTGAAGCATCATTGACAATTCTACATCATTATTAGCGCCACAAGTATCAGGACAGAAGCAGGTTTGAAGAGACGTTCAGCGTATGAAAGAGAAATCAGTGGACAAAAGTTGGGCTTTTAAATAGGTAGTCCTGAGGAAATTGGTTATCAACAGGAACAATAAATTAGATTCTTACTTCAGATCATTTACAAAAATAATTTCTAGATAAAGTCTTATAAAAGGATAAAACAAAGTTTAAAAATCTCTAGAAGAAAATGTAGAAGACTCTATGATATTAGGATAGAGAAGGACTTTTCTAAAAAGCATCGAAAATTCACAAACCATAAAGGGTTATACTGTCAAAAATTATGCTGCTAAATGTTACTACACGCTAAATAAAGTGATAACCCACGTGCTGGAAATATATTTGCAGCGCATACATGTGGCAAAGAATTGGTATCCAACCTACATATATAAAGAACACCTATGAATCAATAAGAAATGAAAAACAACCTAATAGGAAAAAAGGAGCAGAGGATATGAGCAACTGATTCGTAAAAGAGGACACCCTACTGACCTGTCATGGGGAAATGCCAGTTAAAGCCAAAAGGAGGTACCGTGTGTTCCCCACTGGTAGGTTTGGAGAAAGGAGACCGCGGGGGTGTTGATGGTGTCTGTGAGCTTGAGAAGCTGACACCACAGCTCCGAGAACAACACCCGTCTCTACTGAAATCCAGTATGTGCGACCCTCTACCCGGATGGCACTTCCGCATAGACACCGAGAGGAACTTCCATCCACATATGGGACGGCCCACTGCTGCTGAGTGCATTGCAGCAAAAACTCTGAAATAACACAGATATTCACTGATGGGAGAGCTGATAACTAAATCGGGGGAGGTTTACTCAAAAGCACACTCCAGAGCGGCGAACTTGAGGGACAGAGCTACGGTATCACCACGGATGAATCTCCAAGCATCGTGCGAAGCCAGCAAAGCAATCTGCAGCATGAAATGTGCAGTAGGGAAACCATTTATAGAGCATAAAAACATGCAAACCAACACTTCACATTGTTTATGGATGAATCTACACGTGGCCAAAATATAAAAACATGCCAGGGGATGACAGACATCAAAATCAGGGTAGTGGTCGACTCTCGGGAAGGGAGAAGGGAAAAGGGAAAGGCGGGGCCGGGGAGAAGTACGGAGCGGAGTTCCAATGCCTCCGCAATGTTTTCCTTCATAAGATAATACCCAGATAAACAGTATAAAAGGCTAATGTTGGTAAATCTGAGCTCTAAGTATATGGTTACTGGTTACTTTATTCTCTGTACTCAACTGTAGGCTTGACATATTTCAAAGTTTTTAAAGGACAGACATTCCTTTCTTACTGAGCTGGACTTTAGATTCTAGAACTTTCGGATTTTAAATCTAGAGGAAGGATTTTACATATTGTTGAATGTCATCACTTTGGGCCCTTCATTTCAACCTGCTAAAATTCACTGGGTTCATAAACATTTATGAAAGCACCTCCTAAACAGCAGGTCCTAAGTTGTGGGCTTTAAGTTGTTTAGAGAGGCATTGGGCATAACCGTCTACCGTCTTTTGAATCGCTACTTTCTCACCCAGCTCATGAGAATTACCTCTGAGCTTTGGGAATTCTGCTGTTTGATAAAACGGTTTGTTTTCAGTCAAGTATTTATAAAAATAGTGATTAGGTCTGCTGGCCAACAATGTACACATAGTTAACATTATTGTACTGTACACTTAAAAATGGTTAAAATGGGCTTCCCTGGTGGCACAGTGGTTGAGAGTCCGCCTGCCGATGCAGGGGACACGGGTTCGTGCCCCAGTCCGGGAAGATCCCACATGCCGCGGAGCGGCTGGGCCCATAAGCCATGGCCGCTGAGCCTGCGTGTCCGGAGCCTGTGCTCCGCGACGGGAGAGGCCACAACAGTGAGAGGCCCACGTACCGCAAAGAAAAAAGAAAAAAAAAAAAAAAAATGGTTAAAATGGTACACTTTATGGTATGTGTTTTTTAACCACAAAAAAATAAAAAAAGTGAGTAGGACAGCATTAAATGCAGAACCCTGTGGCAGGCTACTAGAGACTTCTCTCCAGATTAACTTTACACCCTAATCGACTCCGTCCCCGTGCATGCACGTGTGCATGTCTGTACACACTACATTTCACTTACAGAAATGTGGCCCAAGTTTTAGATGGTCAATTCAGGAAGGAAAATATCCTGAATCACCTCGAAGCAATTTTAAATTGTTTGCTCAATTCGTAGAAAGAAAAAAAAGTTTGCTGGGCACAGATCTTCTTGTGTCTGTTTATGAAACCCAAGTGACAGCATTACGGGAGGAAGAGAACCCTCCGAGGGCCTTCTGTTGGCGAGAGTATCCCCTCTTTACTCTTCACCCCGGGCAGTGGTTGGCACCTGGCGTTCTGAGGCCCCACAGTGGGTTTCACGTCTCTTCCTGCCTGACAACAAAATCTACCCTTGAACAGCCCCCCTCCCTGAGCTGTCTCATCTCCCCTCCTCCTTCTGTATTTTTATTTTCTTTACCACTCTTCTTTTCCTGCGTGTTTTGTTTTCTCCCTCTTTGCTATGCTGCTCCATCAATATTTAGTTTCTAAATATTTGGTTTCCACATTGCTGCTCTTGTACTGTTTAGCCAGAATCACTTGTCAATTCACTCATTCACCACACAGCTCCTCGGCCCTGGCTGCAAGAAGAATCACCCGGGAAACTGCGAAGAGGTACCCCAGCCCCACAGCAGGCCAATTAAGTCAGAATCTCAGGGTGAGGTTTTTTGTCAAAAGCTTCCCAGATGACACTGCTGTGCAGCCAGGGTTGAGAAATGCTGATTTCATAGATATTAAGTAAATCCTTCTGTACACCAAGTTGGGGGTTCCTAAGGGGGTGATAAGGAGGCCTTCCTGGAAGAGGTGACGGGTAAGTGTGGTAGGTTGCACTTCCCGGGGCACAACAGCAGCGCCCATCCCGAAAGCTCCTGCGCCACGGGGACCCTGATGTTGCTCATCACGTGGTCAAGTTCTCCCCACCTTGAACCTGGGCAGGCTTGTCACTGCTTTCACCAGCAGAATGATGGACATGGTACTGTCCTACTGCCAGCCCTTACCTGGGCTCTGCTTTCTCTCTCGGTAGTTCCTGTCTTTCAAGGAACAGGTCTATCTCATTTAAGTTATCAAACTTGTGAGCATGGAGCTGCTCACATAATTCCCTTTTAATCCTTTTAACATCCACGGGATCAGCAGTAACGACTCCGCTTCCCTTTCTGAGCTTGGTCATTTGTGTCTTTGCTCTTTCTTGTTGGTTAGCCTGGCTGGAAGTTTATCCATTGTGTTGATCTTTTCAAAGAACCAGCTTTAGGTTTTGTTGAGTTTCTCTAAAAAAATTTAAAAGTTCCTGTTTTCAATTTCACAGATTTCTGCTCATTTTAAAAATGATTTCTTTTCTTCCACTTTAGGCCTAAATTCCCCCTCCTTCTCTAGTTTCCTAAGGTGGAAGCTTCGTTATTGATGTCAGATATTCCTTTTTAGTATTTGCATTTAACTTCATACCTTTCCCTCTTCTAAGCACTAGTTTCATTGCATCCCACAATTTTTGATAAGCTGTATTTTTGTTCTCATTTAGGTCAACGTATTTGAAACAGTTTCTCTGGAGATTTCTTCTTGGACCCACAGGTGATTTAGAAGAGGTCTGTCTTCCTCTTCCTCGGGATGCTCCAGCTGCCATGGCAGGGGAGGCCCAGGCCCCGGGAGAGGCCAAGTGTGGACACTAGTGGGCTGCCCGCACTCAGCCGCGTCACTGAGCCCCCGAGAGGCCTGCACGGTTGAGCCTTCAGGCGGGGCAGCTCCAGCTGAGCTCCGCCCGCGATGGCCACGTTCAGCATCAAGGCAGGATTGGGCCGCTGCCGCTCTAAGCTGCTGAGTTAAGCTGTAAGCGAGGAGCAGCAGGTAACTGCACAGCCCGTGGAGACGGCGGGGACAGGTGGCAGGCTTCCCGGCCAAGGGGAGAGGAGTGCAGTCCCAGGTTCGGGAAAGGTCTGGCTCCTCTGTGGGCTGCAGGCCTCCAGCGTGACTAGAGCGCAGGGTCTGGGGAGAAAAACACCACCCACTCCACTTACAAAACAGCTAAACGACGAAGCGGAAACTCGCACGTCCAATGTTTCCGTGTTGCAGCTGTACCAAAGGCGTAGGGGAGCCGAGGGAAACGTAACACTGGCACAGCTTCAACTCGGGGCCTCTGCATCTTTCCCCCCTCCACACCCCGTCCCCCAGAGAACCTACAGTGCCCCCTGCGTGCAGAACAGAGCCATCTCCCCTCTGGGTTTGGGCCGAGAGCGAGGCTGGGGTCAGCTTTGCTCTAGAAGCTGTCTGGATGGGAACAAGCCGTTCCTCTCACTTGCCCTTTGAGGGTTTTGTTTATTATTCGGTGAAATGCCACTGGCGATGATCTCTCCTTGTGAGCCGCTTCCCAGCCGGGCACCAAGGACGTGACTGACGTCCAGACCTTCGCCAGCACCATCTCTAGGCCTCTGGCCACATCCACGGCTGCTGCTGGCAGCTCTAAAGGGAGCTTTGTGGTCATCGTTTACCCTTTGTGACATGCAGACACGCTTGGCTCGGGCACTTGGGGACCATACGTGCTGCTGCGAAGCTGCCTCTGTGCCCACGTTCCCCATCTTCGAGAGCAGAGCCCAGGTTTTTGTTGGGGACCCTTCCCCACCCTAAGTGAAAGGCTGGGGCTGACCCCACGCAGGGTCCTAGGTCCTTGCAACTCAGGTCTGGCCCGTCAGTGTATCACCTACTCCTGCCAGAGTGATTGGCTCATGGCCCAATACGGCCAATCAGTGCCACTGACTCAGTCCCAGGACTTCTGTGGACGCACCCTGGTATCAGGCCCAACTTTTCTACTCCCAGGCATGTGTCCCAGGATATAAGGTTCCCGCTGATAGAAGGGCAGAAGGGGCAGTTCGGTTTAGAACGTTCTCGCCTGGAGCATCCTTGCCAATTGTGTGACCTTTGCCCTCCATCGCTCTGCTTTGTGGTCCTCCCAGCTGTAAAAAGAGAGAGGGGTTGGCTTCGCTTCCCTCCAGGGCCCCTTCCAACCCTAAGACTCTGGGAATCCAGGAAATCCCAATTTAGATACACGGCTTCGGAAACTGGCAGCAGACAGAGAATGGAATCCGGAAGGCCCTGGCCATTGTGAACGCCAAGTCTAGACGATGGAGAGGGGGCCACTGAGGCAGGAAGAAGTGAAAGTCCCCTTCTCAGCGCCGCACCTTCCAGGAAGCAATAACCACACAAGTCTCAGCAAAGCTCCCGAGGCTGCGATCTGGTTACCCTGGGGCACAGCCAAGGCCGCTGTTATTGTCCTCTGTCTGTTCACATCCAAACCCTCACACACCCAACCTAGTGCTTCCTCTGTGATAACACCAGTAGCAGGAGCTGCCCCCCGTGTCATCCTGGACAAACAGGTGATGTTTATTTACAGCGTGTAAAAGAGACCATCTGACCAGCCGATGCCAGCTGAGAGCCACGGAGGCTGATAAAGGCGGCTTATCACAAAGGATTAGCAAATGTTATTTTCTCTTTGTTTGTTTGAAGTCCGGCATTTGGACAGTCACTGTGAGGCCCAGTGTGGTCGGGGCCAAGTTTAACAGTGACCACAGAGATGGCAGTGATTGCTCGGTGAAGATGAAACAGAATGAAATGAGCCAGCCGGCCAGCGCTATGTGCCAGGGAGAGACACGGCAGGGACCGTCAGGCTGGTTTGACAGCGAGAGACACAGTGAGGGTTAGTGAACTAGGTTGGCTTTGGATAAAATAACCACATGAAGCGAAAATTCTATGTGCAGATGCCCCGGGCCTCTCAACCTTGATGCTCATCATATAAATCACCGAGGCACGTGTGCATACCCGGGCTGCACCCAAGCAAGGGAATCCGACTCTGGGGGTGCAACTTGGGCATCAGTAATGCAGCCGAGTGTGAGATGCGTGCCCTAGATGAATGCTTCTCTCTCGTGCATTACGACCCTGGGAATCTGGTTCAAGTGCAGATCCCAGTTTGGTAGATCTCGGGTGGGGCCTGAGGTTCTGCATTCCTGACATCTTCCCGGGGATGCCCACACTGCTGGTCTGGGGACCACACGTCGGGTAACAAGCCTAGCTGACTGTTGTTCAAATGCCTCCAGCACTGCCCCTAGTACTCCCCGATGCTGGCAGAAGTGGGGCAGAGAGAGGGCTTCTCCTCTGTGGAAGAGGTGGGCTCAAGCTGCTACTGACCCAGAAGAGGAGAGCAGAGGTCGGAGCCTGGGGCACCACTGCAGCGGGTGGGACAGCGCGCCCTCTCAGGCAGGCGCCCCCAGGCTGAACGGGGCTTTGTGGGTGCGCACCACATGCGGGTCGGGGGACAAAATCTCACGATGAGATGCTTTCTAAAACACCCTTATTGAGATCTAATTCACATACCATAACGTCCACCCACTTATCGTGCACAGTCAAGGATTTGTAGTATCTTCCCAGAGTCTACAGCCATCACAGCTATCTGGGGCTAGAATATTTCGTCACCCCCAAGGCTGCTATTTCAGGCCACTTTCACGCCAAGGCCAGCGCCACCTGCAGGAAGATTAGGTGCCTGAAGACTGTGTGGGAATACTAGAGGCAGCTGAACCCTTGGTTGGAAGCATGGAACACCGGCCCATCCGTCAGGGGAGGTGGAGGACATTGATTATCACCGACTTCAGGAAGCCCTCCAAGCCTTCCACACCCATTAACCTCCCCAGCCAGGCTGGGGACCCCGTGAGGGCAGGGTCTGTGCCTTTCTTCTCTGCAGCCGCATGCCTGGCCCCACGCCGGACCACAGTAGGGTACGGTGAGTACGTGTATGCCAAGACCTTGCACCCAGACCCCACTCTGCTATGGCGCTAGTGTCTGGGAATGGGCAGGGTGTGGTTTTGAATTTGTTCTCTATGATTTTAGTAGAACAGACGCTGAATTACCACCCAGATGGCTTTGTCTCAATCTCACAGTTGGCACCTGGGTGTCCTCACGTGTACAACAGAGAGGAGCCCCCTCCCAGGCCCAGAGCTGTCCCAGGGCTTCTGTAACCCAGGAGCCCTGAGGGTAAAGCTGGAAGCAATGAATGGAGTTAAAGGTTGGAAAACTCTTGCTGAGTATAAAGCAACGGAGATTTCCTTGAAGTTGGAGATGGCTTCAGGGAGGGAGCCCCCATTCCTGGAGATATTTTAGGTGAACGCTTTCCCAAGATGTTACACAGGAGGCGTAGGTGACCTTGAGATCCTCCTGGGATAGGGTGCTCCTTCAGGTAAAAGACGGATTCTTACTAAGTGCTGACCATATGCTCACTCGTGATTTCTATCCTCCTATCAGCCAGGACGGACGAGGCTGGCTGCAATAACAAAACTTGGTGCTGCAGACATGAAAGCTTGTTTCTCTCTCACACGATGTAATCCGCCTGCCATGTGTTCTGATCTCCCGAGCGCTGGCTGGGAACTCTCTTACACTGACCCTGCCACCATCCGTGTGTTACCGGCTGCCGTGGCGCAGGCAAAAGAGTCTCGGCAAATCGCACCCTGGATTTTTAAACTTCCACCTGGAAGATACGTCACTTCTGCACACCTTTGTCCGCACCGCAAGGGCACAGAGAGATGCAAGTCTACGTGGGCCTAGAAGTCGGGGCTCAGCCCCACTGACCACCACAGTTCCTCTCACTTGCGGGCTGCCCAAAGGCACACAGGCTGTGGCTATTCTCCAGGCCGCATTATTATTATTTTATAACAACAGTCATGGTCATGATAACACATATGCAGTTATTAGGTGCAAAACACCACTCCATGTGCTTTCCATGAATGCATTCTTTCGTTCATTCCACAGTTATAGATCGAGGACCTACTACGTGCTGAGCGTTGAGCAAAGCAATTCACAATCATCATCTCATTCGTGCTTTGGGACAACCCCATGAGACAGCGCACGTGTCAGGGCTTGTCAAGCTTAGGCAGAACAGGAATATTTAGGAATTTCTGTGCCAGACTCCGGACCAGATTCAGGCCCAGAGGCACTGGAACCAGGAGTAACAGCTCATGGCTGAGGCCCCGGGGAGGCGACACTGTAGCTTGAGGGCCGGCTCTGGGCAGGTCCTTCCCGCCACCAGCCTTCCTGCGAGGGAGAGTGGGAAATGGTCTCAGGAGACAGCACAAAGAGGAACCCTGTTTCCACGCTGCTCAGAAACCACAACGCAGCAAAGGCTCACGACGGACATCCTGTGGACGACAAAACCGAGCCTCCAGGAGGTTCAAGGTAAACCCACAAGGTAAACAACCACCACCACCCAGGCCCCAGCTGGACGGTGGCACAGCCAGGCCAGGGCAGTCCACTCCTGGCCCCGCTGCCGAGCTGCAGGGCCTGGGTGTCACACGCGAGCACGTTCTAGGGGGACGTTCACAGCCAGGGAGGCTGACGTGTGTCCCCCACTGTCACTGCAGCCTCCCAGGCTCTCAAATCCACAGGGGCAGGGAGCAGACAGCTCCCCGCAGACAACCTGCTCCTTCCCAGCTTCTGCTCGGCCTCTGACCCCAGTTGGCCCCTGGGCGCTGCCTTCCCGGCCACAGGACGGCTGTGAGGCTGGTGAGCAGGGGGGGTGGGGCGGGAGGGAGGCACGTCTCAGGCTGGATTTATGGTCTCACTCCAGCCTCTCTACTACGCGAGCATCTTGGGCAAACCCTTCAGCCGAGCCTCAACTTCCCGGTGGGTAAAACAGGAATAAAGTAACAGCAGAGCTCTGATGATTATTGTTAAATGGGGATGATGAGCATGACAGCTAGTTCCAAGCTGAGAAGGGCTTTCTGCACATTAGCTGCTTTTCAGTGTCACCTCTGAATGAATTTGTTTCCATTTGGCCATAGACATTTGTGGATGATCTCCTGGTAGGACAGTGACATCTCAACTAGTGATGCCATAGCCCAAAGATTTTAACGACAGCTTTTCCGGACTCCCAACAAAGCCGTGACCTGCTCGCCAAGAGAGCCCCAGCCTGGTTCCAGCGTGGGGAAGGCGGCCCTGGGCTCCGGGGCAGTGGGTGTGGGAATGCAGTGGCGGTAAGACTCACACAGCACGGCGGGGACTGTGGGCTGGCTTGATCCCTTCCTGTGTCTTCTATGAAAGAAGAAGGAAAAAATCCTCCTTCTGAAACAAACCCCACTATGAATAGCCCTAAAATACGCATTTACAGACTCCGAATCAGACGTCTTTTGGCTGTGAGGGCATCCTCTACATCTGACAAAACAGAGACGAGTGGCATCTGCCCTGCCCCTCCCCGGGTCTCCTTCTCCACCACGTCCTGGGACACAGCCTGCCCAGGAGATGAGCGCAGGTGGGACATGCGGGGCCCCTGGAAACCACCTGGCGATGCTCTTCTAAGTACCCTGAGGAGGTGGGGAGGAAGCCCCCAGCCAGTGGAGTCTTCCTGGCCTCTCACACGTGCAGATCGCCCCCTTTAACAAGCTGCAGCAGGCTTCGGCTTGAAGCCTCTGGCAAACCCCGGCGTCCAGCGTGAGTTTCACAACACCGTTATGGTTTATCGCGTTTATTTTTACGTTAGATTCTAATGGTGATGAGAAATTACCATTTCCATCAACGGCCGTGATGCAAACTTCTTGCAAAACAAAATATAGCAAGAACGAAACAAGACTTGATTTAAAGAAATAGTAAGTGCATGGTAATAGTACAAATGGAACGGAGGTAAAGGGAGACCAACGGTCAAAGTTTCAGAAATGTAGTTTTCATTCAACCAGACTGAATGAAGGTGAATAAGACAAAGTGTATACGGCAAGAGTCCAATGTTATCAATATTTTAATTTACGTTTTCACTTCTCTCCTATTGCATGAGTTTCAAAACATCACAGTGGCTATGGCTGGGAAAGAGAGTAGGATCTCTACAGGGGGATCAGAAACCGCTGTCCCGGCGAATCATCACCTTTCAATGGCGAAGCGGAGACAGGGTGTCATTTGGAAAACGCATTTTCTCACCCAACCCCAGGGGCCATCCTTGTCCTCTGCCAGAAGCACCTCAGAACTAGTCCCCCGCCTCCCAGTCTCCCCTCTGCTGACCAGTTCAGCACCTCATCTTGGCCTGGGTTGTTTAAAAAACTAAAGCAGGCCTTTCTTTTTAAAGGCAACTTTAAAAACAATAGTCACAGCTACCGTGCATTACACATTCTCGTAAATGTTTTCCCAGAGTTATCTCTTCATCACACGCTCTGACAGGACTGTAGGCCTCTCCTTTCTCCAACGGAGCCACGGAGCAAATGGCAGAGGCTGGATTTGGGCCCAACTCTGTCCAGCCTCAGGGAGGTAGAGCCATTAATCTTGCAGTGAGGACTAAAAACTGCAAACGAGGGATGCAAAGAACATCCAAAAAGCCTAAGAGAGGGAACAAGGAGAAGACACAGAACAGCAAGAGAAGGATGGAAAATAGAAGAAACAAAAGGGGGAAAAAACAGACGAAACTGTAAAAACCAATAAAACGTGTGAAAGGAACCATTCTGTTGAACGTGGGCTTTTGCAATCTCGGGCAGGATCACTTCCCCTTTCTTTTCACTAATGAGATGCCTCTATGCTCAGCGTGTGACAAATCGGTTTGGAATTACAATATTTTGACAGCCTCCTAATTGGCCTTCCAGCCTCTACTCCCACCCCCTCCAGGCCACTCTCTCTGCTGCCAGGGACATCTTTCCAACATGCAAATGTGACCTTGCCACTTCCCTGCTTTGCTTTGCATTTTTCAGTGGCGCCCCTGAGGGCTGGATCCAGTCCCAGGTGACCCCAGGCAACCTCTGCAGCCTCCCTGCAAGGAGCCGGCATGGGGTCTACTCTTCCATGCAGATCCCCTTGCCCTGACTTCTCTCTCCAACTCAGGACACTCTTGGGCTCCTTGGAGGGTCCCTGCGACATAGATACCTCGTTCTTTGCCCTGTGGCAGTGTCCCCACTTCTGTGGCTGGTTGTGCATTAATCTATCTTCTCTTTACTCCTAGAGCTCTGCGAGGGCAGGGCTCACATTCTGTCCATCTCTCTCTAGTGCCTCACCCAGGAAGAGAATGGCAGAGGCCAAAAGAGATGAAATGACAGAACAGTTTGGTCAGATGTCTCTCAGAGGAGTACAGATCCGGTAGGAGCAAAGAAAAGGGGTCATCAACCAAGTGTGGGGGATGGGCAGGGCAGGGCAGGCTTCCTGGAGGAGGCGATGGGCAAGCTGAAAGCTGAGCTGGAATCTGTCAGCTGAAGAGGTGGGGAAGAGTGTTCTTGGCAGGGTGGAGGGTTTGGAGGGGCAGGGAAGTCTGCCTCTTTGAGTAGAGTTGGGGGGATGGTAAGAGATGAGGCTGAACAGGCAGGTCAGGGCCTGGAGTCCTTGCTACAGAGCGTAGGCTTCATGGTGAGAGCAGTGTGGACACCTAGCGGGTTTCTGTAAGCAGGAAGTAGTGTGGTTGGTTTCCATCTCAGAAAGGTCACTCTAGCCACAAAGGGGAGTATGGATTGGGAAGAGAGGTTGATGGGTGCCATGTCTGGCTGTGCAGGTTGGGCACTGCACAACTCTACGGGTGCTACTGTCCCCTCTATGGTGGCTGTGGCAGTTGAAAAGGGCTGACCTCATCTGATGGCAGGGATTTCTGTCAGACGGTTGTCAAGGCAACTTAGTAACAGGAGTTGGGATGTGGACCAGTGGCCTGGCTGTGACCGTAGAAGGAAGGGACCTGGTGCGTCCAAGAGACTCAGATGTGGATCAAGGAGGGCTTTGACCCTGTGACTTGGAATCAGCCTGGGACACAACCCAGCTGCCAGCTGGGTCCCTGCGTGTGCTCCTTGTGGGATCCAGGGCCACATAGAGGTGGGTTCATCATGACACTAATGCAGTTTAGCTTCGGGGCCTGAACGTGCATTGGTCTCTTCCGATGAGTTCCCAAGGTCATAGGTTTCGGGGAAATTGGCAGAAGCAAGATGTCCTCATCGCAACTGGCGGTGACTTCTGTCTCCCTCCCTCTGACTTGCCCTCTGCTGGGTGGCGTCTGTAGTCTAGGAGTGTGGCTGAGGGCAGCCGGCCCGTGGAGCCTGGCTCGTGGAGGACGGACAGCTGTGGAGCAGTCGTTCTGGCACAGTCGGGATGCTGCTGGCTGTCCTGGCGGTGGGCACGGCTTCCTGTGCTGACTTTCCTCGTAGCACAATGCGAAGGTGCAGAGCCAAAAGCTGGACAGGTGGGATGAACAGGCCCTGTGATGCCGCCACAAGAATTGCACGGGTGGTGGAGGGTATACGAGGTTGGGAGGCATGGAGCCAGTCGCTGGTCTGTGGAAAATTCCTCCAAACAGATGTGTGTGGTCGTAAAAGGAAGATTCGATTCTCTTGCACTCAAAGTCAAAATGGAAATCCATTTCCATCACGAGTACACTCAATAGTACAGCATATGCAGTGACATGTGTGCCATCACCTTTTCAAGCATTTTTGGTGGGAATGGTATATTTGATAAAGTTTGAGTATGCTATTATAATTGGAATTTGGAAAAGCATTTTGGAATACTTCAAAGAAACAAGTGAGAAATTATGAACGTATCTGAAAGGCACCTTCTTTTGTCATCTTTAAATTCCATTATTAAAGAATCAAGTGACAAATTGAGGTAAGATACTAACAGAATATGAAACAAAAGAGGTAAACATTCTGACTTGAGAAGTGAAGTATAACTGAAAATGTCCAGATCACAACAAAAGCACTAATTAATTTAGAAGAGATCAATTTCAGATACAAGCAATGAAGAAGCACTTGGATAGTCTGAAAACCTAATGAACGTGGAGAAGTGAATCATGTAATAAATATTGCAAAAATATTTACATTTCTGGCTAGTTTGACACAAAATAATCGACATTGAGGAAGACAGCATAAAATCCGCAAATAAAAACAGTGCTAATTTTCCAAGAAAACTTGAAATGGTGAAATCTTACAGGTCCTATATGAAAGAAATTCAGTAGAAGTTTCCCCAAATTTGACCACAGGCTTAAAAATTTTCCAGAACTGTTGCAGTTGGTATCTATGGGCCAGGTAAAAGTATAATTATGCAATGCGAAACTAAAAGACTTTTTTCTGAGCTCCCAACAAGCATACACATACAAAAGCAAACCACAGTCAAAGATGTCACAGGAAATACTCGGCTATCTTTCCATTCTCTGTACAGAAAACGATGCGGCCAAATTCGTATTATATGAGAAGGAGATCAAAGCTCGTGCAGCCGCCCGAAAAAAGCAGGGAAAAAAGTATTATAGATGTGGGTCAGGCAGCTAATTAGTAAAAATGCTATGTTACTTTGTGTATTTAGTGATGTCTGTCACACTTGTCAGGTTTTTAACATCTGCCATTTGTTAAGGTTTCTTTTCTGAGTATTCACTTTTGTAACTGCTTTTATGTTCGGGTTTTGAATTAATTTTCTTAGAGAAGGACCCCCAGATTGTGTGTACTGTTGGAGCCCAGAAAACCTGAATCTGCTGGTGGGGCCGGGAATATGTGTAGTAACTTCAGACCAAGTGGAGGTCACCTGGGGTCAGACTGATACGCGATGGTACGGCTGCAGAGCTCAGGCTGGGAGCCTAGCAGGGGCTCCAGCTGAACTAACACGGCTCTGACCGTGGGTTCGCAGTTCTGGGGGCCTTTGCAGGCCGTCCCATCATTAATATTACCCGGCTCAAATCTATGAAGTCGACACCTCCCACCCAGGGCTCTGTCCTGGAGCCAAAATAACACACTCTAAGCTCGGCTACAGTTGAAAGTGAAACCGCATGTTTTCTAAAGGTTTAAAAGCTCTTTTGAAGAAGGGCAGAGGGTCAGGAAAGAAGGAGCTGCATTTACAGAGATTTGGCAACCCTTTCACGAGGAAGAGTCCCACTCATTACGTGTGCTTTCTCCCTGCGCGCTGCCCTGGGTGGAACGGACAGGCCGGTCCACCTTTGTGTCCACGGTGGTGACAAGGGCTTGGCCTCGCAAGTCAGCTCCTGGGAGCGAGGCAAGCTCAGGTGCTTCAGAGGTGGAGGGAGGGCTCAGCTCGGCAAGGAGGCAGGGAGAAGGAAGTGGGGTAGAGCTGGCGAGAGCCCTGAGCTGCAGGCCGTCAGATGTTACAGCTGGCTGGGATCTCGGGAACGATTTACTCCAAATGATTCTCACACGCCCAGGGGAAAACCACCAAAACCCAGGAGCTTGTGCATCTTGCCTGAAGTGACTATGAAATCTGGGGGGCAAAGGGCTGATTGGAAATCTGCTTTTCCACAGGAGCCTTTAGAATCTTATTCATCAGATCGACACATAGTTGGTGTTCAGATTTTTCTGAATGAACTCACTGCTGGGGTACCTAAAAGGCTGCTGGGAGACTTCCCCAGTCATCGTTACGCTCACATTTTAAAGTACCACTTTGGGGGCCCTTGTGTCATTATTAACAACAGCAACGACATTAGTAATACTGATAGTATTACTAATAATACTGTTGCCCGTCCAGAGATCTCACATGGTCTTACGTCGACCCACACTAAATGGGACTCCCTCGAGCATTTCCACACTAAATGGGGCTCCCTTGAGCATCTCTATTCCACTCCATGCTTTGCAGGGGTGGGAACAGATGGCGGCTTGGAATCTAAGTTCTGTCATTTTTGGCTGTAGAAGCCGGGACAAGAGACGAGACATCATACAGCCTCAGTTTCCCCGACTGTAAAATGGGTCCGACAGCCGTGCCCCATCCCTGGGTAGCTCCAAATCCTAAATGCAAACCTGAAAATACAGCCAAGGGCCTGCCCCAGAGGAAGTGCTCAGGAAACGCAGCTAAAGAACAAAATCATGTACCAAGCGCTGGAGCCATTAGATACCTACGGGGTCTCACTCCCTGGGGTGGATGGTTTTACGTGGGCTCAGGGTGCCCAGGGAGCTGGTAACACGCTAGGTCTGGGTGTGTCTGGGAGGTGCTTCCAGACGAGACTAGCACTTGAAGTGGTGGCCTGAGTAAAGAGGCCACCCTCACCAATGTGGTGGGCATCTCCCAATCCAGCGAGGGCCTGAGCAGAACAAAATCCAGGAAGAGGGGCAAGTTTGCTCTCTCCACTTGAGCCGAGACATCCACCTTCTCCTGCCCTCAGATGTCTGACACCCCTGGTTCTTGGGCTTTTGGACTCAGGTGGTAACTTACATCATCAGCTCCCTGCCCGTAACCCCCCAATTCTCGGGCCTTCAGACTTGGACTGAACCACACCCCTGGCTTTCCTGGTTCCCCAGCTGGCAAACAGTAGCCTTCTCAGCCTCCATAACCAAGTCCTATAATTTATATACATATATATATATGTAATATATAAAATCTCCTATTGGTTCTGTTTCTCTGGAGAATTTAACACTTAACGACTGCTGTCAACTGACCGATATGGTAAGCAAGGGTGGCCCTACCGTTGCTTGTTGAACGAAAGCGTGCATGAGTGACTGAGTGAGGGGGCAACAATCTGGGGGGCCCGTCTCGGTCATCCCTTTTCTTCTTATAAGCACTTTCAAGGATGATGATTTGGCAGGTTGTCAGTGCGAATGTCTTCAGAGGCAGGCAGGTGGCCCGGAGGAAAGAAACAGGAGGGACTCAGATGTCACTTTGTTCCCCACTAAAGACACCGAAAAAACTGGATGTTTAAAGCACGGTGGTCACTGAGTAAAATATACCCCCAGGTCTTCCTGAAGCCCACCAGCCTGCGACCTCTGACACATCACCCGGGGACACCTGCTTGCTGGCGACAATTCTACGTGAGATTATTTCAGATCCCCAATCCCTTATTTGAAACTGCTGGTCCCAGATGCATGCAAAACTCAGAACTTTTATGGACTTTAGGAACGTAATAGGGTGACTGTACCCTACACCCCGTCATTTTCCCGTGGGTTTGGGGCTGCCCTGTATCTTCAAACGGTTCTGCAGTCAATGGTTGAGCTTTCACTTAAGGGCAGACTTCGTCACCAACGGAGGCTTTTTTAATATCGGTTTTTCGGTTTTGGATACTGGAATTGACGGGGAGGCATCGCAGATCTGTGTTGCCAGGGTTTTTAGTCTCTCAGGCGGATCGCAATAAGCGCGCTGCCTCGAGTTTCCACGGGTCTCCTTCCCTTTGGCGGGCGGCGGCAGAACCTCCGGCTTCTCCAAGACCAGGCACTTCCTCTGTTGTCCTCTCATCACCGACCTCTCCACCCAGACTTCTGACGGCCTTGAACGGTTTTTCCTCTCTGCACATCTTGTAGCATCAAGACTCTGAGTGCAGAGGCCAGTGTAGCTGCCGACGCAGAGTATCAGTACCAGGTGAGCAAACTGCTATCAGGTGAGCAAAGGCAGCCCGTGAGGGCCACCCAGCCAGCCGTGGCGAACCGGGGCTGGAGTCCCGTCTTTCAGCTCCTGCCTCCCAGCATTTTTCTCTAAGAAAGAAAATAGCCCAGGCTGTCAGGCCGAGGACAGTACATCATGGCTGAATTTGGCGAGGAGGCCTGTGGCCCTGATTCACATCCATCTAAAAGCCTCTTGCCTTTGGCAATCGTTTCTCCTGAAAGTGAAAATCCCTTTTGTCTGTGGGAAAAACCTCATAAAAAAAGAAAAGCCCAACCGAAAAGCGCATTGGTTTCTATTTATAATTGGGGGGAAGGAATTTCACACAGATTCAACTCACACATGAAAAAAAGAACCAATTACTCAGAGGCAGATGTGTTTCCCATTTCCTATCAGCTCTAATTTTTTAGGTCACCGCTCAGCTATTTGGAGACTGTTTCATTTGAAGATGGTTTCCTTATCGAGGACGCTGGGAGACGCTCAGCGCGCTACACTAGGAACATGCCCGTTCGCAGGGTCCCTCTCTGCTCACACACAGAGGGACAGTCACCCACCAGCTGCCAAGCAGCACCTGCTGTGTTTACCCCCCAGGAAGCCTGTGTCACCTCACAGGTAGCCCCCAACCTCAGCGTGGGGGACACGGTGGAAAGCAGTTCCTAGTTTCATTTCTTGCTCACAGATAGGAGAAGAGGAATGAAAGAGAAGATGAGGGACCGATTTCCAGAAAGCCAACAGTGGGAGGATGGAGCTGGAATTTCCAGCCACTCTTTCTGCCTTGCCTCTCTGCAGCTGGCAAGTTCTATGGAAAATGAAGATGCCTTTGAATGAATTTCATTCCGTGGTAAAATCCAATCTCAAGGCTGGAGGAATTCAGAGAGATTTGAAACTTTTGGCCCCTTGGCTGAGTCTGTCTGTCTGTCCGACTAGTGGCCATGAGGAGGTCATGGCCTCCTCCCATCAGCCAGTTAGATCCAAGGACGGCTTGACCACAACCATGGGGCTTGCCACCAATCGTCAACTGAAAACCCCCAGAGCTGAATTAGCGGGATAGGTGCAGCCTTTCTGCTCTAGTCATTGTAAACCTGGGTACCTGGTCTAGTGGTTCACGAAAAAGCAAGATAACTACCAAAAACTAAACCCAGCAATAGCAAATCTTGCTGCAGGAAAGGACTTTCTTTACGTGAATTTTCTCAATCAACTCGTGGTCGAATTGCGTCCCCCCAAGAGATGTTGGAGTCCTAAGCCCCAGTACTTGTGAATGTGACCTCATTCTCTGAGAGGGTCTTTGCAGATGATCAAGTTAAGATGAGGTTGTTAGGTAGGCCCTGATCCAATCTGGCAGGTGTCCTTATAAAAAGGGGGAATTTGGACAGATAGACAGACACACATGGGAGGAGACCATGTGAAGACAGGTTGAATGCCATCTATAAGCCAGGGGACACCGGAGGCCACCACAAGCCCGGAGAGAGGCCTGGAAGAGACTCTCCCTCATAACCCTCCAAAGGAACCAACCCTGCTGACACCTTGAGCTCAGATTTGTGGTCTCCAGAGCTGGGAGGGTGCCAGAGCTGGGTGCCTTTACTATTCCTGTTTTACAAATGCTAGTGCTAGAGAGAAACTTTATAGATGCAGAAACTAAAGAAGTTAAGGAACTTCCCCAAGTTTAAACAGCTAGTGCATTTTAGTCAGGACTTGAACGCAACCCTCTCTGACTATAAAGCCCCAAGGATGTCAAGGATGCCCAAAGGGGTCCCAGAACGTGTGCAAGCTCACTTGGTCCAATAGCAGCCAAGTGCACACGAGGACCCGGTCACTGCTGGGGCTCGGCCCCCCACGCCAGGCTGACCTCCACCCTGAACCAGGCAACGAGCACATTCGGGTCTGGAGTTCGGGTGGTGCCCGGGGATGCCCGTTCAATCGAAAGGGCAGAAGGTAGAGTAGGGGAGGAGCCTGCCGCACCCAGCTCCTCACTCTGGGCCATGCGGGCAGAACGGACGTGGCAGGCGGGGGGGCAGGACACCTGGAAGAGTGAGGACACTCATTTCCAGAGCACCAGTTTACTCCAGGGTGAGTTGCTGCAAATGTCATCTTTATATTAAAGCAATAATCACAACTGACATTCTCAGTTAGAACTGTGCTCAGCTGCTGGTGATAAAGCCCTGAAATGAAAGTGGCTTAAGTAAACCAAGAGTCCCTTCTTGCTTGACACAAAGGAAGCCCGGGGGCTGCTGCGGTGCCTCCGTGACAGAAACATCCAGGCCCTGAGCAGGAAGGAAGGACTGGAACCTGTGCACACACTTGCTGAGGGGGATGGAAGGAGGACTCGGGGTGTGGGGACCAGGGAATGTCCTGGTGGGCCAGAGATGAGAGACCAAAAGGTCACAGGGGATGTCAGACTGAAGGGTTGGGTTGAGGGTCCACCACGGATGGTGGCGGCATAGAAGAGCGTCCTGGGGGAAGGGAGCACAGGCAGGCGTGTTCGCACACCCACACCCTCCTTCAGAAACGGGGACAGAGAGGACCTGGGATGACATTCCCCTGGCTAGACTGCCCCCCCACCACACACCGATGGAGACGGTTCTGCATTCAGCTGGCCTCACCACCACAGAGGATCCTGACTTCCTAGGTTCTCATTTCTGTCACAAAAGAAAAGAGGGGCGGGTCTTGCTTCTGTTTCAGGAGAGAATCGGGGAGCAGCTGCGACGTGTGAGGGGACTGGACGGAACAGCAAAAGGCTATTTGAAAATCGTTTGCTTTGGTCCATTGATGCCCTTCATAGTGGTTGACAGATGCAAGTTAGCAACTTGGGTTATTTTTAACTTTGCTCTGGTTGCCGGACTCGGCTTCTCTGATGACTGCACTGTCCCGAGACTGGACCACATGGGTGATGGCTCTGTAGACAGGACGTCTGTGGGTCAACAAGGAGAGAGGGGTCACTTCTAAATCCAGTCGGTAATGCAGAACCACAGCGGTCAACGGTACCCTTGAGAGTCATTTAACTCCCCCTGGAATGGCAGAAGCCGAGCCCTTAGGAAGCTCAAAAATCTAAGAAGTGACTTCTTTTGTTTATCTATGAATTTTGGCCAAGGTGTCCCTATCCCTGGGGCTGGCCTAGTTAAAACAGGAGGAAAGGAATTTAAAACATGATTTCCTTTCAAGCACATCTAATCAAATTCCGGTCTGAGAACTGTCCGCCTATGTGTGACATTATGATTCCACCGAACTACTTCACGGAGGAGGGGGTCCCTCATCCCTGCGAGGTCCGCCTGCCCTCCGTGCCCCAGACCCGCCTTCCAGGAGTCAAGGCCGTACTTCTTCTTGTCTGCTCCCTCTGACAGATGCACTTCCAAGAAACAAACCCTCCATGCAATCC
This sequence comes from Phocoena sinus, assembly GCF_008692025.1. Lineage (NCBI taxonomy): Eukaryota > Metazoa > Chordata > Mammalia > Artiodactyla > Phocoenidae > Phocoena > Phocoena sinus. The sequence continues at coordinate 56,968,648 of NC_045781.1, forward strand.
AGCCTTGGGGCTTGGCGACTTCTCCGTGCCATTCGTCTTTCTAAAGTGGGAACATCAAGGTGGGAAGAGAAGGAAAAGTCAGCAAGCAGCCAGCCAGGAGCCGGCCGCCAGGGGAGGCTGGAGCCCCCGACGGCAGGACCACTGCTCAGAGCCAGGGGCCTGGGCCAGGCGGCAGGCACCCTCCGTGGTGCAGATGGAAACATCACAAACGGCCCTTTGTCGCCCCGCCGGGATCTGGGGGCGTCCCGTGAGCTGCAACGCGCACACACCCACTGGATTAAGAGCCGTCAGACTGGTTCCCAAAGCAAACACTGAGTTAATTTTTCCAGCATATTCCTTTCATGTCTGGGCTGCTTCAGGCTTCTCTGGGTCACTGGGCTCTTTGTTGCCGGCTTCGCTGAAGCCCCCCGGCCCACTCCGCCTCGCTGGCTCCTGGAGTCCCCTCCCCTCTACACCCAAGTCCTAATACAGTATTCCGTTTCACTTGGGCAAGAAGCGCCCCCAAAGAGATTGGCCTTTGAAATATGTGAGTCAGAGAGAAGCAGCTCCTGGAAGTTTCAGATCACATTTCTCTGGGCCCCTGGCACGTGTTGGCCTGTAGAAGCCAAGTCCTCATTTCGGGATGTGTCCCAGAGTCTGCTGGGGCGTGGGAGTCTCACCCCTCCCCTACTCACCACACCACACCACCCCTAATCCTTCTTAAAGTTCACCAGGGGCTCCCGCTTCCCTCAGATCACAGCCACACTCGTCCATGTGGTTCACAAGGCCCTGCCTGGTCCAGCCCCACCCTCACCACTCACCCCCAAGAACTCTGAATTTATTTTAGCTCCTTGAATGCCCCTGTGCTCTCTTACTGCTGGACACAAGAGGAAACCTATTTTCCATCTGTGTCAGTTAGGGTCCAATCAGGAGAGGGGGGGAAAGCTCTGAATATTGAAAACAGAGAGAATTTAATACAGGGAATTGGCTGCACAAGTGATGGGACTGCTAAGAAGCCGACCAGGGGACAGAGAGGCGACCCACAGCTGAACAAGAGCAGTAGGCCTCCAGCATCACGGGGCTGGGGACGGAGGGGTGGGTCACCCAGCAGAAGCAGGAACCGTGGAGGAGGGCGAGGAGACAGCCGTCGCTGGAGACGTCGCCCGAGGCAGGGAGGGAGAAGGGAACCCCCCTGGCTTCTCCCCTCCTCCTGCCTCTGACTCTCCCCCAGCGCCCTCGTTGGCTGAACCGGCTGGAAGTCAGCCAACGCAGAAGTCTGGGAAGGTGGCCTGCAGATGGCGGCCCGCCCGTAAGACAAAGCAGGATGGGGAGGGCAGGGAATGCTCCTGAGGCCAACAGACACAGGATCGACGGCCCATCTCCGACCCAAGGTCTGCTTAGGAATCCTTCGCGCCGTATCCGTACTTCTTATCATCAGCTGCCTCTATTATTCAAAGTGCTATTGGTTGTAAGTGACAGAAACTTACCTGCGCAAGAAAAGGAACGTTGGTTTGCCTAACTGAAAACTCTGCTTTTGGGATTCGGTACGGCCGAATCCAAGGACTCAAACAAGGGAAGCAGTCTCCCATTTGGACCTTGTCAGCTCTCAGCTCTGCTCTCCTCTGTGCGGCCTCCATTTTCAGGGCGAGCGAGATGGCGGCTGCAGGCCTAAGACCCACCTTCTCAGAAACCTTGGCGGAAAAGCTGTCCTCCCGCTGCTAACAGCTCTAACCAAAGCCCTGGAACTGAGTCTTACTGGCCTGCTGGGACCTCTTGCCAGTCTTGGCACCAATGACTGTGGCCCAAGTAGCAGAATGTTCTGATTGGCCAGGCCTGGAGCCAGGAGATGAGGCTCAAACCCACCCAAGCTCACAGACTAAAAGGGGAAGAGGAGGTAATACCAGTACAGGAAGTAATCGATGCTGGGATGACAAAAAGATCCTTTGCTTATTTATGGCACTGCTACCCAACCCAAAGAATGGGACGACTGGTTATATTTATGTCTGGTTACGTCATCTGAATCTCCCATCAGAGATGAAATTTCTCCACCGAGGGGCCACACGTCCTAGGAGCACTGTATTCTGGCTCCCTTCTCGTGGGTCAGCTCTTCACATAGTCTGGATTATGCACAGTTTTCCAAGCTTCCGCACCAGTTGTCCCACTTGTTCATCCTGATTATCCTGAGGCACAACTAGGAGAGAAGATTTTCTTGCCTCCTAGCAGGGGAGACCGTGGACTAGGGGGCTTGAGAGAAGTGCCCGGAGCCACTGCAAGGAACACCAGTAACGGCTACAGCCACCAGACCCACTGAGCACCGAACAAACACCAGGCTTCTAGTATCCTAACTCCTCTGGCCAGCAGCCTAGTGAGGCAGGCACGATTATCCAGTCCTGATGAAGAAATCAAGGCGCTTGCTTGAGGTCACACAGATGGTTAGTGATGGAGCCAGGACTTCATGTCAGGAACTCTGACTCTAGAAAATGCAGGCTTTAGGTCTCCCCCAATTCATCCCCTCTGCCTAAACATCCCTAGTTCCTTCAACTCCGTCTCGTGGGCTGGCTTTCCATACCGCCTCCATACCGCCTCCATACCAGAGCCCTGGACAGCTCTGGTTTACACCCACGTCCCAGCAGAATGACCAGTAGATGCCCTTCTGCCTGGACAGTACATCACACACTCATCCCAGCCACAGTCAAACCCACAGCTCCCATCATCGTGCTGACCCCCTGCCCCACCCCTCTCGGCACTTCCTCCTGGCAGATGGGGTTACCGCCCTGGCACACCATCCAGCACCCCTGCTCCAGCATTAGGGGTTCAGGAGTGGAGCGGACCAGCAAGGCTTGGCTCAGCTGTTCTATCCCGAGCCAGGCCCCCGACAGCCCCACACCCAAGATGTCCCCGTTCCTTCTTTCAGGTCTGACTTTTCCCATCCGACTGGCCAAATACGAGAGTGAGGCCCTGGCTTTAATTTCCGAAACACTGTTGAATAAACCAATTTCTCTTCAGGGACTGGGGACCTGGGAAGCTCTCTCTTAGCTGGAGGCTGTGGAGGTGACGGATGGGATTCACCCTGACGGGAAGTGCCAGCACCTTGCTCTGCGGTGTCCTGGCCTTGTCCCAGGATGCCCGGGGATGGGGATCTGTAGCGCTGGGCTGGGTGAGAGTGCACCGCAGGTTCGGGGAGGCTGGGTGTCAGAGGGAGCCAGGGGGGCCGCGGGGTCTTCAGGTTGTCCTTCCTGTTTTGTCTCCACTGGCTCATTGGTTCAGCAGGAGACAACTTTCTAAGGTCAGGGTTCCATTGGTCTTCGGGTTTTCTGCCCACCTTCACTCTATAGGCGCAGCAGTGAGAAGCGAACCAGGAACGACTAGCAGGGTCCGGACCAGGAGCCGACGGCCCCAGCAAGCAGTCCCGTCCCCCACCCTGCCTTCCCGCTCGCTCCTGGAAGGAGATGGGTGCTGGGGTTCTAGCGCGAACCCTGGCACCAAAAGCACGTAGGAAAAAATTAGAATCAATGCTTTTTCAAGGAACGCAAACTCAAAGGTCTGTGCTTTCCCACTGGGAGGGGTGAGAACCCATCCCACCATGGGGCTGCAAGGGGCTGATGGCCAAGCCTCCACCTCTCAACTGGGGAAAATGAATTGCAATCTGATGCTCCAAAGGCAACTCACTTCTAAATGTTGTGTTCCTCAGTGACTTCCCATTCCTTGTCCTCCATCACTCCTGCCCCAACGCTCCATCCTCCAGCCACACGGACCCGCTAAGACTTCCCTGACTGCTACGTGAGGATTCAGGACGTGGCACCAGAAGGCTGTCCCATCAGCCTGGAGTGAGCGTTCTTGCCTTCTCCCTTGCCATTTGTTAAGACCCAGACCAGATTCTGCCTTCCTTTGGAAGTTTTTCACACCCTGCCCCAACTCCTCTGCTCTGTGGCCCTGCAGCACCTGCACGTCCTTCGATTGTAGCTCCTACCTGTGACTGCACACCTGTCGCCTCCAGTGGGCTACGAGCTGCTGGAGACCTGGACAGACACCTTTTTCTTCTGTCCCCACTGAGTCTGACACAGCATTTGGAAGACAACAGGCACTTGGTAATTATTGAACGAAAGCATACTATGGGCACTCGACAAATCCGAACGTGGAAATGGAAATTGGTTGCCTGCTCTGTGCTAAGGTGGTGCTCAGCTCTGGCTGCACCTGGGGGAGGGCAGCTTGCCAGGACCCCACCCCCAATTAGAACATCATCAGGGTTCCTCCCAAAACTAAAAATAGAACTACCATATGACCTAGCAATTCCATTCCTGGGTATTTATCTGAAGAAAACAAAAACACTAACCCAAAATGATACATGCACCCCAATGCACATGTTCATAGCAGCACTATTCACGATAGCCAAGCCATGGAAACAACCTAAGTGTCCATCGACAGATGAATGGATAAAGAAGGCGTGGTACATATATGAAATGGAGTACTACTCAGCCATAAAAAAGAACGAAATAATGCCATTTGCAGCAACATGGACGCAACTAGAGATTATCGTACTAAGTGCAGTAAGCCGGAAAGAGAAAAACAAATGCTGTATGATATCACTTACATGTGGAATCTTACAAAATAAAACAAACTAGTGAATATAACAAGGAAACAGACTCATGGATATAGAGAACAAACTGGTGGTTACCAGTGGGGAGAGGTAAAGGGAAGGGGCAAGCTAAGGGTATGGGATTAAGAGATGCAAACTCCTATGTACAAAATAAGTAAGCTACAAGGATATATTGTATAGCACAGGGAATACAGCCAATATTTTATAATAACTATAAGTGGAGTGTATGCGTAAAAATTGTGAATCACTATGTGGTATGCCTGAAACTTGTATCATATCGTACACCAAACACATCTCAATAAAAAGAAAAAGAACGTCACTGGAACATTCTAAAAGATCTCAAGGTGAATTAATTAGCCAAGGCTGAGCCTGCCATGCTAGGGAATAAAAGCTGAGTAAGGCATGGTTTCCCCTCCTTGGAGCCATTGAAATGACCAAGCTGATTTTTTTTCTCCAAGACAGGAAAAGAATAGTTCTCAAAGTGGGGTTCCAGCAGCAGCAGCAAGGCCTCGCCCAAGAATGTGCTACAAGTTCAGATTCTGGAGCTCTGTCCGTGAACTGCTGCGTCGTAAGCTGCAGGGAGGGGCTGTGCTCTAACACAGCCTCCCAGGGATCCTGAGCGGGCTGGAGTGTGAAAACCACTGCTCCAGAACTTGTCTCCCAAACTGTGACTCACTCACGGCCACATCAGAAAGGCCAGGCGTCGTGAATGCGTAGATCCCTGAACCCCTTTGCAGTGCCAATGACTCGGAGCCTTGGAGAGAGGAGCACGCCGGTATCAAGAGTTGGGAGATGGACGCACATTGTATAAATAGCTTCCCAGGTGCTTCTCAAGCTCACGGAGGTGTGGTAACCAGTGCGCTAATACCACGACAGCTCAGATAAATGCCATCTGTCCCACTGCCCTCCCCTCTCAAAGCACGGACTTTGGTGAGTCAGGGGACAGTCAGAAAGTTGGGTCCAGCTGCCTTCAGTGCGCACACCTTCCGATCTCCGCCTGAACCTCCAGTACTTAGCGCGACCGGGAAGGTCGCCCAGGAGCCTGCTTTGAAGTCTCTGGTTTGGTCAATTCCCAGCTCCACCTGCACTTGGGCAGAGGGGGAGCCCGAGCACCACCCCGCACTGGCACCTTGCCAGTACCTCCTCGGCACCCTCCTGCCTCGGGAAGGGACCTCCTCCTTCAGGCAGACGGGCCGTCACGACTGACAGACATGGGCGAGTGTGGAGCCATCACTCGGGACTCTGAGTCAACTTCCAGCTCCATGCCTGGGACCAGAGAGCTGCCAAACCTTCCACCAACACACAGTTAATAATCCTAACACCCCCGCTTGTGAGCCGAGATTTCATTCCGTGCACATGTAAGCAAACACGTGAGCTTCCCAGCTGCTAACTCGGCAAGTGTAATTATATCCCATTCCATTTTTATTCCGTCGGTGAAGCCGAGCCAGGCTTGGAGGGAAACGGGGACCTGTCCCACCGAGGACAGCAGAGGCCCGAGCTCCGTTTCCTGTTGATGCCCCTGTGACAGACACGGAGCCAGGCTGCCCCTCCGTATGCACCAGCGGCAAGTGCTCATCAGGCTCCAGGCAGCTGCCCGCTCTGCTGTGCGCAGCGTCTGCGGAGGCCTGTTAATCGGAGACCCTTAGGCCTCAGCGTTCGTGGCTGGGCAAGAACGTGCCTGTCGGGGAGACCAGCCATTTCCAGATTTAGGAAAGAAAACACCTTGTTGTCAGAGCACCTGGTGAGCCCCACCGGGTACAGTGCACGCTGAATTCCATCCACTCCTCACCACCTCAGGACCACAGAGGACGACCGAAGTCATATAGATAACCACACGGCCGACTGGGAAGGCCCATGAGAGAGTGGCTAGGGCTGTGATTTTCAAACTGGGTTCCAAGGAACCCTAAGGTGCCTCAAGGAGCCCATGGGGAGACGGGGCTGGAGCATCTACTGATCATTCGTTGGATGACCTTGGGCAATGAATTCCCTTCTCTGAGCCTCACTTTCCTCATCTGTAAAATGGAGGTAATAGTGCCTACTTTTACACTTATTTTGAGGATTGAATGAAACACCATCTAGACAGGAGTGACAGCTTGATGCCCTTGTACCCACTTTAACCCTGGAGGGTGATCTGGCAGAGAGGGCAAAGGGCGTTTGAGGAGAAAGGATGGCCAGGTGACAGGTGCACGCGTGTCATGTGCTGGGTAAGACGCACCGACCCAAGTGGATGGTGGGGCTCCACAGCTTCTGAGCACTGGCGTGTCTCACAGCTCCCGTGGCCCCAACTCCTTTCTAGAGCAACCAGACTTCTCCTTTCATTTGCTTCCTGGACCCACACTGATCAGAGTCAGGCAATGGGTTTCTCTTTAGCATCTTCCTCGATTTAGGGTGAGGACACACTCTGGAAAACGTATCACCTGACTGCCGGAAACATTCAACCCTTCCAACCACAGATGAAGTTGCTTTGTTATCCCTAGCAATGGTCGTGGTGCCAAGACCATCATCATCACCACCACCATCACCCTCTGATCACCTAACCTTCCCAGTACCCGTATGTTAGGAGCTAGGGTTACTCTCATCTTGCAGACAGGGAACAACTGAAGCCCAGAGAGTAATCTGTCCTCAGCTCCACGTCCTGGCTGTGCTGGGATTTGAGCCCAGACCCCACTGCTGACACTCTCAGCCATGGGTGCTCCTACACCAGTTTCGGTGCCGAAGGGTGACTGGAGGCTACTTTAGCACCGCGTACGTACGCTCCATCATCCCCACAATGTTAATGGCGGGGATGATGGGGGCGGTACTGGACCCCACGGTGAGGAGGAAAGCTGGACATGGTGGTCTTTTAGCTGGGCACCTTGCCCCTTTGCATAAAATCTGAGTTCTCTTAGGAAGAAAGTAGGGGAGGCAGTTGGGTATTAGGACTCCTTTTGCCATTCAAAACGTGACTTGGGTTTATGGTGTCTAACATCACTATGGCCCTGCGTTCCCCACCGAGGGCCTTCACGAGCTGGGTCCATGGTCCCACAGTCCCTGTGAGGAACACAATATTAAGTGGTATATCTGGAGGGAAGCCCAGGGATAAGGGCTTTTCTGAAGGCAAGGAAAATCTCCCAGTCCTGCAATTCACTCCAGAATTATGGCCCGAGTTCTTTGTAGTGATCCATGTGATAGCTCTCCAAGCTCGTGTAGGACTGGAGGGTGTGGGAAAGATGGTTTTCATTCATTAGAATTCCTGGGGGGGGAACCCATTTTCCCTCTAAATTTCCCCCTCCAACTTGAATCCTCTAAGGAATTCCTTCGAAGGAAATCCTCCAGCATGTCCTTTTCATGGAGAGAACACAGTCCATGTCCCTTCAGAGAACATTCAACAAGGCAAGTTCACAGCTTTGGAATCCATCACACACACCAAGGAAACTTCCTTCTCAGGCCTCTTGGAAAGGCTTTCCAAGTAGATTGTAAAGAGGTCCAGTGTGGTTGTTCACCAGCCAGAGGCGTGTCTGCACCCAAGTGAGCCTTTTTTCTTCCCTCTGCAACCCTGAGGCCCTTACGCCCCTGTCGCGTTGCCTCCAAGACACATACAGCTCTGTGCCCCCCTTTCCAGGTTGGCACGGAGTCGGGTCCAGAGACTGCGCCAAAGGTGGAGCCGGGAAAAGCAAAGAGGTCTGACTCGTGAGGTAGGAGCTCCAACCTGGTCACAGCTCAGCCCAGCAGAGAGGAAAATGCCACGAAGAGAGCAAATCAGACCCCAGGTACTCACTCGTGAACCCCTCAGGTCTCCTCTTCACGGACGCAGGCCGCACGTGTGACGGGAAGTGCATCCCGTAGTCACTGGGTGCACTGGTTTCCAAAGCTGCTCTCCCACCAGCAGGGTGGCTCAGCAGAAGGGGCTCCCCTTGGTCACAAAAGTGAATACGAGAAAAATCACGTATTTCTTATTGGAAATACAGGCTGGGGCTTCCCCGCCTGCTGTTCTCTCCACATGCAAGGAGTCGGCCGGGCGGGGCGGGCACTGCTGGGGGACGAATTCCCTGAGAGAATCCCACCCTTCTGTCCAGGACTCAGAAATCTGGAAGTCCCATTCATTCATTCACTGGCTCTATAAATATACTGAGCATCTTCTACACACCAGGCACTGTCCAAGGCAAGGAAGGGGGCAGGGAATGAGGCAGATTAAGCCTCTGCCCTCAGGAAGCTTACATTCCAACGGCAAAGTGGTGTGTAGCCAATGCCAGGGAGGGGCAGTGCTCTGGGGACAGTGTTTTCCTCGGCTGGGAGCTGGGAGCAGGGCCGACGCGGGGGCCTCAAGGCCTGTCCGTGCATACGACTTCACCCTTTTTACAGCCAAGACGTTAATCCATCGTGTGATTCCAAACAGCAGTTCTCCTAACTGGATTTAATGAGCAGGGTGCAGAGTGTTGACCACCAAAATGGTTAAATCTTTCTATGTTCACGATTTAGAAACGCAGTGCACACTCCACTCAGCCCCTTACTCTCGCTTTGGGGCCAGTGGAAGCCAAGGGATTAAGTTTGAAATGAAAAGACCTGGTGTTATTTTTATTACAACATCTCCAGGGATGACAGATCAATTTCATCTCGCCAACTTCCAGCAATTGGTACTAAATCCCAGACATCCTGTGTCGAGAAGAAACGAGACGCTGGCTTCAGGTTCTGTGTGAGAGTGTCACTAAGGCCTGCCCTGGGCCCAGGAGCAAGGGCAGCTCGTGTGTACAGTGTGCCCTGGCCCAGGTCTAGGCGGACAGTCCCAGCTCTGACGCTGAGCCCTCTGCAGATCTCAAAATATTAGCAGACTTATGAAAAAGTCTGTCTATAAAATTAAAGTATGGTGATTAAACAAGGTACACATCACACAACACTGCAGAGACGGGAAGAAATGGGATGGTGTCAGGTGCTAAAAATATCCCACAGACCCTCCTAATGCATCACAATTTTCCAAAGGGTGGAGCCACTGAGCTGATTTGTGACAGGAAGGGGAGTTGGGGTGGCATGTGTGTATGTTCCATTTCTAGAATTCAGATGCCAGTTTCCTTGTTTGGGGGAAAAAGTGTTTAAAACAGATAAAACACAAGGAAAATGGAAAGTTGTTCAATTAATGTTGTCAAGGTTACAAGGCTCACATAATTAACATGGCAGCGCTTTGATGTGGAGATGCTCCACATGCTTTGTGGAGCCTGTTTGAAGTTTCTGACTGCTGCCACCGTCACCATCATCTCCATCTCCATCACCATCATCACCTCCATCACCATGACCATCATCATCACCATAATCACCATCACGAGTGCCATCATTACCATTGTGGTGATTAATGTCAACAAGCATCCCAGAGTAATCGAGAGACTCTAGAGCGAGCCTGAGTCAGGTCAGCGGGAGCAGACAGTGAGAGGAGCCTCATAAATGGCGCCTTTCTCTCTGCCTCCTCTGTACACACTTATAGGCAACCGGGAGCCCGGCATTTTATGCACCAGCTGTAGTGTCACCTCTGTCCCCGAGTTCTACCCAGAGCCTGACCTCGTGAGTCAATTACAGCTGTTTTCATCGCGCTCATCGGCCTCCAGCATCCCCCCGGCCCCGCTTTCAACAAAGGGTGGATTCCCATGAACTCGCTTCTTTATTGCCAGCTGGTTCCGATTAGGGATGAACCAGTAAAACGAGGGGGTAATACAGTCGCAGTATGTTCCTAAATGTAGCACTTTTCCATGTGTTTTGATTTACCAGTTGACCAATAAAACCCAGTCCTTCAACAAGGTGGATCCCATACCTCACATGTTTTACTTATTCTGGTAAATGTAGCTTTTTAGAAATTGAAAAAAGATGGGGGGTGACTCGGGTCGATTATAGCTCTTGCAGTGTGTGCGCATGCGAGTTTGTACAAGCGTATGAATGAGCGTAGGGGTATGTGTGTGAGCACGTGAGAGCTTGTAAAGGTGTGTGTGAGTGTGTACGTGTGTGGGTACGAGTGTGCACACGCTCAGAAGCTGGGTCCCTCTGGCAGGGCATTAGGCATTGATTTCGGAGCATCTAATATTTCTATCCAAATACTCCCCGTCAGCACCCTCGGTTAAATGGACTATGAATCCAAGAAGAAATAACAACAGGGATGTTTCCCCCCTCATCTTGTTAACTGGGCCCTTCCCTCCAAAACATCTACCTTCCACCTGCTTGTCAGCTCCCCTCTGAAGGCAGCTGCGTCTCAGCAGTCTTCCTTTCCCTCGAGCTGGATGGAACTGTTGACTATTCAGGCAGTAGGGCTTTTATCTGAAGTAGAGAAAGCCCCACACAGTAGCTTTCTGGCCTGGGAGCAGCTCTGTAGGCTTCCAGTTGGAATGAAGGACAGTGTCTTAAACACAAAGAAATGGCTTGGGAACATTAGTACCAGGATGCTTTGGGTAGCACTCAGAGGACCCTAACTCAGTCTAGAACAGGAGCCAGTGATGGGAGGGAAGATTCCTAACCCACAAAGCTCCGTGAGCCCCTCGCTCCTTGCGTCTGTGCTCTGTTCCACGGGGGCCAGCCTGCGTGTCTGAGACGATGCTGCTCACGGCTGAACCTCCAGCCAAGTGCGGTGCAGGCGTGCAGCTGGCGCTCAGTGTCTGCTTGCTCGCCGGAAGCAGGAGCCGAGGGGGCATGGGGAGAGGCCTAGGAGAGGTTTTCTGAGGGAAGCGGATTTGAGTCTGGTACTGTGGGTTCCATCCAGGAGGAGAGAAAGGAGGTTTTAAATGAGACTTGGACCTGACCGTTGGGATCGAAAAAACAGATGGGGACTTGGAGACCACCCAGCCTGGTCTCCTGCGACGCACGGAGCACTGTGCCTTTAAGAACAGGAGCACCGTACGTCATAACCTATCATTCATTCATTCAGAAGCGAAACTACAACGATGAGTCCCTGCCCTCATGGAGTTTACCCTCCAGGTGGGAAAAAAACAGAAAGTCAACAAGTAAACAAGCAGGAAAAACAGGTGATGAGCAGAGCGCCACACAGGACGATTAGCACGATCACTGTCTCTAGAAATTCCCGAAGCCAAACCTCAGGGAAGAGACGGGAAGAGCGTTCCGGGGAACAGCGAGCGCACAGATGATGCCCAGGTGCACCAGGTAGGGAGCCACTGCTCAGGTAACGGGGAGCATCCTCGGGTGTTAAGCGCGAGAGCTGGCTTATCTGACATCTGTGCCCCCAAAGCGTGCTCAGGCCTTTCGGTGTGAGGACGGCCACGGCCACGGGGCGGACACGGGTCTTTGGTTTGAACACAATTATCCATTAAAACTTAATAATGCAGGTTTTTTCCTCCATTTTTCCTTAAACTTAGCAAGTTTTTCTGCCGTTCAAAGAAGAAAAAGCAAACCAATACAAATATCCCTTACTTGTATCTTTGCACAAGACAATGTGCAGAGGAAACGTCCAGTTGCTTCCTCTTCCAGGGCTCACCGCAGAGGCTGAACTCCGTGCCTCGTGCGATCACGGCACCCCTGACGCTTGAGGCTGAGTCGTCACTCTCAGTAGGAGAATCGAAATAAGGTCAGTCTTCCCACTGGGCCAACCTGTGTGAAGAGGGCACTTTATTGTTTTAAGGTAGTTCAAAGGTGGTGGAAAAAAATCCCTATAAAAACAAGCAGGAGTTTATTAAAACTCTAATGAGTATAAAGTTGCAGACACAGCGATTCATTCCTGGACATGGTTCCTGGGTTCATTTCTTTCCGCTCCCACGTGGAGAGATATCACCGGATAGAAGCACCAAGCAGACGGAGCCGGCCCAAGTTCTCCTGTGCAAGCCTTGCCTTACACTCCCCAGAAAATGGGACCGCGTCCTGGGAGAAGGCCTCTGCGTGTTATGTCTCCCATAGGAGGGATTCAGTTTCTCACCATCACTAGTCGGACCGTCATGACACAAGTAGCTGGGGGTGGGGCTGTCCAGCTTCCTGCTCGGTAGCCGACATTTCAGGCCAGCCGGCCACGAAGAGGCTGGAGAAGATGCTGCCTGGCATGATTCATGCTGGGGGAGCAGGGAACCCTCTCTGGGGAAGGAGGCACCTGAGCTAGTGCTTTGTCACTTGTACTGGTTTCCTCTTTATTAGAAAAGTTTCCTGTTGAAAGCTTAGAAAATAGAGATGAGTAAAAAGAAGAGAAGAGATCACTAAAATTGTTGTGATCATATACTTCGTAATTGGAGCACTATGAGTAATGACACCAGGGGGAAACCAGGCACAAACTAGGGACCTGCGGGCGCCCTGTTTCTAATGCTGCTCCTGGGGGCGGCCGCTGTTGACAGTTTGGAGCACGTGCCTCTGCAAGCCTGGCAGCGGTGGATCGAGAAGAAGCATTCTGCTACTGCGTGAATTCTTGAGAACTGCCCAGCCTAGCGGCTGCCTTTATGTCACCATCCTCTCAGCGGAGCAGAAGTAGTAGAGAGGATTTTCAGAAAGGGGTCGAGTGTGTGGGTGTATGAAGCGTGTGGACATGCGTGCTGTGCCTCACTGGGGCGAAGCCAGGAGAACAGCACTACACTCATGTTTTAGGTCTACGTTCAACAGCCACGCCTACGTCCCACTGGATGGCCACTGTCTGATATCAACCGGGGGATGGGTCCCTGATCGCTACTTTCACTGCCTCCATCACATGCGGTTTGTAACTGTTGATAATGACGATGATGATGGTAGTGAGACGGGTGACGGGTGATGATGGTGATGATGGTGGTGGTGGTGGTAATGAGACTGGTGATGATAATCAATCATAAGATGGTGATGATGGCGATGGTGACGATAATGTCAGTGGTGATAGTGATGGTGATGGTGGTGGCGATGATAACGATGGTGATACTGGTGATGGTGGTAATAACGTCAGTGGTGATAGTGAGGGTGACGGTGACGGTGATGATGGTGGTGATGATAATGATAAGGTGGTGATAATGGCAATGGTGATAGTAATGTCAGTGGTGATAGTGATGGAGACGACGATGATGGTGGTGATGACTAACACATATATGGCACTCGCAGGTGCCAGGCCCCGGTCTAAGCCCTTTGCATACATTAACCTCTTTAGTTCTCATAATTACCCTGTGAATGCGGAATTATAATTATCTCCATTTCACGGGTGAGGAAACTGAGGCCTAAAGAGTGAAGACCCTCGTCCAATCTCAAGAGTGACATTTTAGAAAAACTCACTCTGGGAGCAGTGGCACAGAGGAGTTAAAATAAAAGGTTTTGTTTCTTTGGAAGCAGTAAACATAACTATAAAAACTTGTTTTTTAGCTCATTTGGAAACTGAAGGTCAGCAGGGCCAGCTTGCCTTTTCTTTTCTTTATTTCTTCCCTTTTTATGTATTTACTTTTAAATATTTGAGCCTCTGTTTCACTGATGGTCTGTGAAAAATATTTGTCCCTCTCGAGGTGTTTATTCACCCTGGAAAACTGGCTGCCGTCCAAATGCTGTGTTTCCCAACTATCAATGTAAACCAAGGATTCACATTCTCAGAACAGTTAGGTATTGTTCATTCATTAGAAACCCTTTAAACCTCACGCTGTTTATCTCTTTGCTTTTACCTTGTTTATTGTACAAAAAAACAGCACAAACACAAAATGGAAAACAGACAAGACAGACGGAGTGTGTTTAGGATTTTCCGTAGGTCCTCGACGTTTTCCAGTGACGTGGAAGCGGAGGGTAGACGGGTGAAGAAACGACCGATTGCTGTCGGCACACACCGCAGAGCATTTGAGAAACCAGGGCACCACCCGGGGACTCAGCTGGCCGTGGGTCCTGACTGGGCTTGTGCTCCACGCGGATCCTTCGCAAACCTTCACGGTCCCTCAGCAGGGCCCCATGCTACGTGCCCAGGGTAAAACTGGGGAGAAACCTGAAATCCAGGGACCAGAGGAACTTCAGTCTGGGCCAGGGAATGAGCAGCAATTAAATAGGAACATTCTATGACGGGTGACGGCAGAGACCATTCCGTTGTATTTTCCTTTCCTGAGCACACAGAGGAGTTTGTGTATTTCTCTTCCCCCTCCCAGGTAGGCTGGGGCCAGGTGATTAGGTCTGACCAATGGGCCGTGAGCAGTGACCCCTGGCACTTTGGGTCAGAGGCAGTCAGGGCAGGACTGAGTTCACGACACTCTCTCTCCTCCTGGCTGTGCCCAGAGTGGAGCCTCCATCCACCCGGGTCCCTAACTGGGGATGGGGAACAAGGCCCCAAGGAATTTCTTTGAACATGGACCCCCAGTGAGAAGTAGACCTTCGTTGTGTGACGTCACCTAGGTTCTGGGGTTGTCACTCGCCCATCCCGCTGATACAAAGGGGCAACCCCACAGTGCTGTGGGGTGCAGGGGAAGGTAGCGGGTGGAGACGGTGGTCAGCACGGGCGTCCCCAGGCTGTGAGGGGTAAACTGAGCCCCAAAGGAGTCGGCCAGGTGATAAACAGAGGGAGAGCGTCCCCGCAGAGGGAGCAGCTTGTGGAAACGCTGACAGGCGAGAACCTGGCACATCCAAGGCAACGCGGACGGTCCAGCAGGGAGGAGAGGGCACAGGTGCGGCTCACAGGTGGAAGGAGCTGGGGCCTTGAAGACCATCGTAAGGTCGTGGTCTTAGCTCAGGCTGCCGTGACAAAGTACCGCAGACTGGGGGACCAAAACCACAGACACGCTTCTCACGGCTCTGGAGGCCGGAAGCAGGAGATCAAGGCGCCGGCAGGTTTGGGTCCATGGTGAGATCTCTCTTCCTGGTTTATAGACGACGGCCTTCTCCCTGCGTCCTCCTCCTCTTTCTGTGAGGGCACTGATCCCGTCACGAGGGCCTCAACCTCTTAACTTGACCTAAACCTAATCACCTTGGAATTACACCTGCGAACACTGCCACATTTGGGGTTAGGGCTTCAACGTGTGAATCTGAGTGTGGCGGAGCAGAGCATGGGGGACACAGTTCGACAGCATTGTGAAAACCAGAGAGAGTCATTAGGATGCTCTGAGCAGGGGTGACACAACCACACTGCATGGTAACCCAGTGAGGCCTGGAGGCTGGAGAGGAACAGACTGTGGGGGGAAACTCCAGCTCTCTCTTTCACCCACGCACACATATATTCCATTGATACGTACCGAGGACCTAGTGCGTGCCAGGCACTGTCCTAGGTGCTGGGGACACAGCAGGGAGCAAGACAGACCCAGACCCCTGTCCTCGTGGAGCTCACACGTAGAGACACACGTGGGGCTGGGGGCATGGGTCGGGGGTCTGGGTTCTCTTCTGCGTATATGCTGTATGCCCCAAAAATGCTGAGCACACTCAGGCCATCGTGTTCCAGGTAGAGGTCTGACAGTGTATCTAGGGATAGTCCCTTGGGGAGGTAGAATAGGAGCAGGTCACCTCACAGCCCAGGGACCCCAGCCTCCAGCCCTCTGCCGGCTGGCCCAGCAGCTCCCAGACGGACATGCTTCCCCGGTGGCCCTCGAGGCACTTTCATGGTGCGTGGGTGACACATCTGAAATGTATTAACTGGTTTGTACTTATAATAATGTATTTTAAGAAAAAAAATGACATAACCCATGCTAACAACTGTACTGTTTCTGATGAAGTTGAGTAAAAATGAGAGAGGAGGGCGTCAATTCGAAGTCGATGCCAAGCAAATATTCATCAAAAGAGTCATGGAAGACGTGGCAGGAGGGTTAGTCACGGGGCAGCCGGGAGGGAGGCAGCGGCCCCCGCAGCTGCAGCCGGGGCCACAGTGCAGGGGCGGAAGGGCTGCTGCCTGGCTCCCCAGCGCTCCCTTTCCTCCTCCACGAAATTAGGGCAAAACCCTCCCTGATCAGCAGGTGACCATATCCCATCAGTACTGCAGTGACGTCTTACCGTGCAGACCAAAGCCAGTTCCAAAGCTCATCCTGCAGAGCGTCTGAGCAAGAAAAAACCGAAGATAAAAATGAAACGGGGAGATGCTGCCCCCTGGGCCACTTCTCAGACAAGCAGATGGAAGCAGGTGGTGGGCGTTCTCTGAGAACTTGGAGGCTTGGGTGACAGGTCGTGTGCCCTGCGCACCGAGGTCCACGGTGCCGGGGGAGGGCAGTTTCTACAGTAGAGACCACAGCTTCCGGTGGAACCTGCTCCTGGCCGCTGCAGGGACCCACCGGTGCCCTGTGTGCAGGGCAGGGGCGTGGACCCTTCCCTCGCTCTTGCCCTGTCTGGGCACCGTGCCCACAGATGGTACAGATGTCATCAACTCTCAGTGTTTATTTTTTGCTTTTTCCACTGCACATGAAGTCAGCTATCGGGTCAGACACGTTTTGCTTTTTTAATTTAGCCTGGCCTGTGACTCCAGCGTTGAGACGGGATCTAAGGGCAGGCTCTATCTGCGTTGACACAGAAGCGCCAACTGTGTCTCTCTGATGACAAGAGAAAAGCAGTTTTCAAAAAAGGGGAGAGCACGTGCAAAGCAGAGGTGGGGCCTCCCTGCTGTGGGGGGTCCTGGGGAGGTGGCCACCGAGCCGCGTCTACAGGAGATGGAGGGGGCTGTGACCAGCCGGCAAAGCCTGGAACTTCTTTCCTTCTGTTTCCGCCGAGACGCATGGTGGGTGGTGGGGCGGCTGAGTCCCTGGGGTGCAGGGTGGAGCAGCTCGGCCTCCTGAAGGCCCCACAGCACACTGGGCGGCCCAGGGTCTCGCAGGATGTTACTGCCTCGTTAGCCGTGTCGGCCCAGTGGTATTTGCCCAGCAGATGCCTGCTGCCACCTCTCATATGCTCTTATGCTCTGGGGACATAACGGTGGATAAGATGAACCCGCCCTGTCCCCACGGGGCTTCCCATCCGGGAAGAGAATGGATCCCGTGAGCCACAGACGGTCTCAGAGCAAGGGTGGTCCTGCTCGTTCCCCGTGCTCCCCTGCTTCCTTCCCACCCCTCCAGCTTCCCTCCTGGGCTGACGCTTCCATGCCTGACCCTGAAACAGCAGGGCTCCCCAGGGCCTGGGCCGGCCCTCCTCCTGCTCCAAAGCTGGACCAGGCCTCTTCTTCGACTCTCAGAGTTCCTCCGAGCATCTCTGTGCTGTTTCCAAACAGAGCTCAGCCCTCTCCCCTGACCTCCCTCCATCTGTGTCCCCTGGAATGCACCCACCCACCTGTCCGGCGCTTGGGCAGCCTTGCACGGGGCAGGGCTCCCTCCACCTGCAAATCCGCTGATTCAGGCCAGATTCACCGCTGGCCTGAATCTACCGGGAGCACGGCACTGGCCTCCCCCCGTCCCACGCGTCCCCCTGCTCCCCCTTCCTCGATCTCAGCCCAGCAGCAGGAGTGGTCCTTGCAAAACCCAAGTAGATCTGACAGCAAACGCAAGGGATGGTTTTAACACCGGCGCCAATTTCCCAGCATCAGTTCCTCTCACTCCAAACCAGGCGATGCCCTCTGGCTGAAAGACGGTTATCTCCCCCACAGCCTTCTCACAGACCACCTGCCCCAGTCCCAGTGGCCTGCTGGGCCACTGCTGAAAATGGGCCGGTGGCATCCACTGCACCTGGAGCCTGGGCGACCCACCAGCAAAGGCAAAGGTGAGTGTGAGTCACTGTTTACGCACGACTTGGCTGAGCGTTACAAGCCCCTGTGCGAGCCCGCCGCTGCGACGTGGACGCAGCGTTATCCACAGATGACCTAACTGCTCTTTCAAGGATTTTTCCTTCTGTGCTGTTCTTAGCTGGGGGCCTGCAAGCGGACGTCAGAACTTACTTCAAGGAGAAGGAGGTCAGCCCCACTACACACGGTGCCAGGCCCCCTGCCCCCTCACTGCCACTCCCAGCCAAGGGACCCAGAGACAAAACGTCACTCACTGTCCCCTGGCAAGACCAGGGGTGCCAGGAACCACAGAGGGCTGATGGCCTCCGCTGAGGGCCCACGCGGCGGACGGCCCTCAGCAAACCCGAAGTCCTGCACGTGCTCACAGCCCTGCACACACATGCATGTTCACCCACGCGTGTCCTCCTCGGCTCCCTGCACACACACTTTGGGGTGGGGATGGCGTCTGTCCAGTGGAGGACAGGAGCTGGACGTGTCCACCTCCTCCACGCCAGTGCCAGAAAAGGGCGAGCACAGACACTGAGGCCTCTGCCCTCCACTGGGGTGTCCACAGGGCCCCCACTGGGTGCTGACCTCCACGGAAGGTCTGCCGCTGGCCACGGCCGTGTCCACGCAGCAGGGGCTCAGCCAGCGCTTGCCCAGCCAGACAGGCGGGGTCCAGAGTTGGGCACAAGGTTGAGGTCGGCACGATTTAAAATGATGCCAACCCCCCCGCGCCGAGAGCAAGGACAAGGGCAGGAGGAATTTCATCCTCCCCCTCCCTCTGCCCTGCCTGTCTCCTTCATTCACTCGGTGGACAAACATCAAGTGAGCAGGAGATCCTGCGTGCTGAGCCGAAGGACTCAGGTGGACGCTGGCCGCTGCCCTCAGGGGCACAGAGGCATGTGTGGCCCCCTTCCCCCTTCCTCCTCCACGGCTCCCCCTCAGCGCAGGGCCAGAGCCGTCCTGTCCTGGCTGCAGGCCAAACCAGGCAAGCCCCCGAACCCCGCCGGAGTCCGTGCTGGGCAAGCCCTGCGCAGGCTGCGGCTGGGCCTGAGGCTGCCCTCTGGCCACCCATGTGAGGTGATCGTGGAGGTCGGTCAGCCCTGGCTGGGCGGGCGGGCTCATGAGGCCCCTTCGGCACGTGGTAAACAGCCTGCAGTCCGACGCTCCCGTGTGTAGACAGAATCCCAGTCTCCCTGACTTACGAGCCCCTGGAGGTGGCGCTGGGAGCCCGCGGCAGTGCCGCCTCCTCCCGCCTCTCCCTGTCCCGCGCCTCTGGTCTGCCGCCCAAACCCAAGGATCTTCGCCAACTGTCAGCCCTGAGCACAGCTGGGGAGCCCGGCGCCCAGTGACCCCACAGCACGGGATGTTCCAAGTCCCCTTGCCTGGCCCTTGGCCCTTCTGTAGTTGAGACAGGAGTGGCGCCCTGGGGACAACAGTACACAGGCCGTCCAAGGACTGGCACACCCCCCCCGTCTCTTTTAAGGGAAGTTTGAGAAAATCTGGCAAAGTAGAAAAGGTGGCACAGGCCACGTGTGTCTGCTCCTGGCTCAAACTCGGCAGAGGGTGGGGGACATACAAGGTCAGCTCGTGTCCCAAGGTCGGAGATCACTGACTATGTGGCCTTGGGCAAGTCACTTACCCTCTCTGGGCCTCACTTCTCTGGTTATGAAATGAGAGATCTGGACAAGATTGGGGGTTGAAACTTTCAGCCGTGGCCCCTGCTCCCTGACTGCAGCCTCACGTGTTGAGATGTGTCCGTACGGGGCCCCAGGGAAGCTGTAGCCGGGATGGAGTGCGACGGGAGGGCTGTGCTGGGAGGGCCGGCGACAGTGGGCCCGAGGAGGTAGGAGAGCCTGGGCCCGTACATGCAAGGAGCGTGGGGTAACCCCAAGCCTTGGCCCTCCGTGCAGCTCCGGGAAGGTCTCCGCCAGGCTGACGGGGAGCCCTGAGGTTCGAGGCCCCTGGAGGGTGTCCCTGCTGGCAGAAATGGCGGGACCTCGCGCTTCTGCCGTGCTTGGCCATCGGCTGCCCAGCAGGCATGCAGCCTCGGCCAGAAAGTCAAGGCAGGCCCTGCAGTCACCACAGCTGGAGGCACCAGCTGCCCTCACTGGCTGCGGCGGGGTCTCTCTGGCAGGGAGATCCGAGCCATACACCCCCATGGGCTACTGCCACGGGGCGTGAATTTCGTTTGCTTCTTTCAAAAAGACTTAGTATTTATCAAACATTTAAGAACACAAGACTCTACCAGTACAAAGAGATAAAAATATTGTGCCAGCATTGTTTGTAATAACCAAAGATTGGAAACAACCCAAACGTCCAGTATCAGGAGACGGGGCTCCATGCATTGTGGGCGTCCAAACACGGAGTCCTATGCAGCTGGTTAAAAAGAACAAGGCTCTGCTCACGTGGCAGCAGCGTGAATTCCAAGAGAGACTGCTGAGCGACAGAAGACGAAGTGTGGGACGTGGGACGAGCAGGCTGCCGTCTGCGTCTGCGTCTGCGTCTGCGTGAGCAGGGGCAGGAGGCCACCCGTTCCGCCGGCGTCTGGGGGAACCGCCCTGGAGGAACCGCTGAGCAGGGAGCGGGCTCCATCCTAACAGCGAGAGGGACTCACCGCCCTGTTTTACGCGAAGGCCTTACTGCTCCGAAACTACTTCTATCTCCCCGCCGCGGCTCGCACGGCTTCTCTTTACGGTGTGAATGAATGAATGGCTGCGTGCGGGCGGACACAAAGCCCTCCTGTTCCCAGCGAGTCTGTTCTGGTCTGCAAGACGCTCTGCAGCACAGAGAAGCAGGTCCACGCTGAGCCCGGCTGTGCACACTTGAGCCGCCGCGCCTTCCTCCTCCTCCTTCCCCTCCCCTCCCCCTCCCCCTTGCAGACTGGAGCGTCCTACGGAAGAAATGAGTGAGGGTATTCACGGTGCACGAGGATCTGTTTATTCCTTATACCCTTACCATTTAATCGGCGTTTACACTCGCTCACAGTGCCTTTACTCTCCCATCCAAACGCCTGATGAGAGACAAACTGTTTATTCAAAGCTGAGAGCTTCAAGGAATGAATCCGCGTCACGAGGGAGGTTCTGAACACTCCCCCAAATTAACCTTCTCAGGACGGCATGGCCTCAAGGCCAGCAAGCGAATCCGGGAGGTGAGGCCTCGCCCTCACACACACTCACACTCTGACACATTCACACCGTCACACACATTCACACACACACACTCACACTCACACAATCACACCCTCACACAAGCAGACAACAAAGGCCGCTGTCTCTCCCTGCAATGGGTTTTCCCCTAATTCCCTAGAACTTTCCCATTTATTTCCTGTCCTTGGGCAAGGGAAATTTCTAAATCCCTTTCAGGTCTCTCATTAAGTCCTGACAAACGAGAGCACAGGAGGAACTTGAAGCCCACCATATCACCAAGTATGGGATAAAAATGTGCCCCTTCCCCTGCCCCCGCACCCCCAGGCATGAGCACAGGCTACCTAAGGCCCGGGAGGGCTGTTCCTCCTCCTGTCTTCCCCAGCTCCCAGCAAATGCTAAATTGGCCTGGTGGCCACACAGCCGGTAAAACCCAGGATGCAAATGGGCTGCTCTTCAAAAACAATACGGGGCTTTCTTTCAAGGCAGCCTGACCCGTCCCTGTGCCCCTGCCTCTGCCCTGATTGACAAGGCCCCTGGGACCCATAGGGTGAGGCCCTTATTAGGGCTGTGGCCTTTTCTGGGGCTTAGAGGCCCCCAGCAGATTATCGGGATGGCCCCGTGGGGACCCATCTTTCAGGTTGTCCTGTCAAGGGTTCCTGCCTCCTACTTGGGATGCAGCCGAGGGGCCGGCGGGCGAGTGGGCTCGTCTACCATGTGGTTCCCTCCGTCCTTCCATGAGCACACAGATCACCCCCTGGAATGCCCTCATTTCCAACCCGGGGGTCCCGGCGGTGGAGACAGGCTGCGAGCCGTGGGTGGGACGTTGGCTGCGGCTCCCGCCCCTGGGCCATGACTGTCACCGCAGATCTCCGTGAAGAATGAGCCCCTAATCCTCGCGGGTGCACAACTGTGGCCTTATATTTCCCCACAGCCCCCAGTGTGACCTCAGGCCCCACGGCCAGACTAGGAGGGGCTCCTACTGCCACGCCCCGCCACGTGGGGACATCGAGGCCCCAGAGACAGTTCATCGCGGCTGCAGAGTTGGACACACCCGTGAAGAGGTTGGAAAGCCACGAACCCAGTGCCATACGCTTCTTCCGTCCCCACTCCAGGTCCACTGGTCTCCTCCTTGTCCTGGAACACGCATGACCTGCCTGCCACAGGGCCTTTGTACGTGCTGGGCCACTGCTTAGAGCGCAGCTGGCCCAGCTGGCCCATTCCACTCACCCAGGTACCTGCCAAGCGTCCCCACTCAGAGGCCTCCCTGTCCACCTTGCCCGCTGCCCCCACCATGTCTCCTCACCCGCCGGATGCTCATTAGAGCCCTGGCTCCCCAACACTAATGAACGGACCTGTTTACTTGTTTGTGGAGCCCTTCCTCTGCTAGGTTGTAGGCAGGCTTTTGAAGGTAGGAATGTCCGTGTATTTTGTCCATGGACGTATCTCCAGGCCCTAGAGAAGTGCCCGGCACATGGCAGGAGCTCAGTTAAGTATCGGACGGAAGCGTGGACAAAGGAAGGAGAGACGAGGGACCTGAGGGTTAGCGTCTCCGCTTTCAGCCGCTTCCCGTAACGGCCCCGTCACCCCGGTGCCGCTGCTCCCACCACTGAAGCCATCTATACAGTGTGCTGACCCCCCCTACACAGCCCCAGCCACAGGCGGCAGGTCCAGGGAACAGCCTGACCCCAAGTGGGGCAACCAGAAGTCAGTCCCCTCCCCGAGAACCTGGAGCTGGGACCAAGAGAGGAGTCCAGCCTTAGGTCCTAGACAGTATGTGCACTGCTGGGAAAACGTCCCCCGTAGCAGGGGAGACGGACTCAGGGGAGGAGGTCAGTGAAGCAAAACACAGACACACACGGGGTGTGGGGAGAGAGGATTCCCACACCGTCTGGGGGCCCGGTCCCTCCCCTTCCAGGGTCCAGCTCCATCCAGGTGTTCTTAGAAATTCCCCTTGTTTTGCGAAAGCTGGAACCCGTGCTCCACGCCAACAAGAACCTTGCTCACGCTCGCCCTTGGCCTGTCCTCCCACTGGCGAGGGGGCACTGGGCTTTGTGGGGATGGGACTGGGTGTCCCAGCACACCACCCCGACCTCCTGTGCTCAAGGAACCCGACCTGCTGGCGTGTGCATCATTTGGGATGTGCGTCCTCCAATCCACAGGGTCTTCTGAGCCCCTCTCTGTGCTGGGGACACGGCGGTGAGCCCACAGGCATGGCCTTCAGACTGCAGGGCTCACGGCGACGTCATGACCCCAAGAAATAAAGTCAGTTATTACTCTGTCAGTGTGATGGAGAGAGCCGAGGGGCAGGGAGGGGGCAGGTGGCACTGACACGGTGACAGCGGAATGAAAGGGTAAAGAGGCTGCAAAGGCCCGGGGGTGGGGCACGCCTGTCTGAGAAACGGACAGCCAGCCATTGGTCTGGGTGGAGGGGAGTGAGCAAGGGGAGATTCTGGAAAGAACCCTGGAGAGGGGCTCAGGGGACAACCGCAGACGCCTTTACAGGCCGTGCCTGCGACTTATTTGGGCCTCACAGGATCTTGGCGGGTCGGGAATGAGGAATGAAGACTCACACAGGTCAGGGGAGGTTAGGGTCACACGGCTCCTACAGGGAGGGTCTGGGGCTCGAACACAGCCCCTCTCCTTCCCACTGAACAGACCCCGTGGCCTAAATCCCAAGTTACCATTGCACGCAGGGGCTGCACCGTCTCACATCCCCGCCAGCAGAGCACGGTGTTCCCCTTTCTCGGACTCCTCACCAGCACTTGTTCTTTTCTTTTCTTCTTGATTCTAGCAATCCCAGTGAGCGTGAGGTGCTATCTCATGGTGGTGTGATTTGCATTCCCCGGTGAGCATCCTTTTACGTGCTTGTTGGGCACAAAGGCTGCCGAGTGTGTGATTCCATTATGTGAACCGTTCAGCACAGGCAAGCCCACCGACAGGAAGCAGACTGGTGGTTGCTGGGGGCTGGGGGAGGGGCTGGGAAGTGGCTGCTAGTGGGCGCTGGTTTCCCTTGGGGGTGACGGAAATGTTCTGGAACTAGAGGTAGTGACTGCACAGGCTGTGGACGTGCTAAACGCCGCCGATTGCACACGTGAACACGGGTGAAATGGTGGCCTCTGTGTTGGGTGTGTTTTACCGAAACAGGAACAGAAACGAGGGGCTCTCGGGGGTTCCGGGGAGGGCTCCCTGGTGATAACTGTATCATCTCCTAAAGCTCCTTTTTTCTGTATTTTGGCAAATTTATGGACAGGCTTGGACCCTCATCAAGGTTTTCAGGAATATACCTCGAGGAGAAAGTCTCAGGAAGGCCCACCGGGGCTTTCCCCACGTGTCCTGGTCGGATGTCGGGGCCGAGGCGGAGACTGCCGACCTCCGGCTTCATGATAAACCAGATCCCAAGGTGCCCAGGAAGCACCCCTGATGTCACCCCCAACGCGGCCGGCATCCAATTAGATCCACGCCCAACGTGGAAGCTCGAAGAACATGGACTAGTAACAATAAACAGCTATTTGGTTACCTTTTGTGGACATTTGGACTGCATTTCAGGCAATTTTATGCACAAATGCTAACATTTCCGAGGGTTCCCAAACTCCCAAACTGCACGTGAAATATCTACAGGGTGGACACCTGGAGTCTGACACTGCAGCCCCTCGTGCGGGCTCGCAGATATAAATCTGAATCTGTCCCAGGACCCCGGCGAGACCAGTCCAGCCCCCAGTGCGCTTTATCGCCGGTCAGACAGGCCCATCTGGCAGTGGCCCCGCGTCCACAAGATGCAGACCCCGTGGAAGGGGCAGCGGGCGGTGTGGAGGCGAGGGCCGCGGGTCTGGATCTCTCGTGCTCAGCGGAGCCTCCAGCCTTTGCTGTCGGAGACCACGCCCGGCTCTCTCCCTCCTTAATTTGGGTTTGTCCCAGGGGGCCCCAGGTGGATGAACCACCGTCACCTCCCTCCAAGTCTGTGGCCCCTGCACAGAGGGAAGGTTGTTCTCAGACCTGCCTACGGCTGCCACTGCTGCAGGGGGAAGATGAGGCTCGTCACCAGGACTCCCCGGGCTGACTCCTGCCCAACTGCCCTCAGCGCACCTGCTCGCAAGTTCCCGGGTCAAGAACCCTGCACAGCAGACGTTTCACCGCTTGCGAGTATACAGCTTTACATAAATTCACCAACAGCTGAGTGAACAAACGATGTTATCTAGTCGACGAACGTGCTAGAGTGAACGTCAGCCGGCCGCGGGACGCACCTTGGCATCCTTCTATCCTGACGGCTCAGGACGGCGTCAGCTACCCCCTCACCCCGCTGTCTTCACCCCCTTTTCACCGGCGCGTCTCCTTTCGGCCTGCTTCCACCTTTTATGATGATTCTTTTATGATTGCGACTAAACATGTGGTTTTCTGCCTTCTTACATTAACGTTCCATCATTTATATTTCCCCAAGTTTCTGTAGGCTCTTCAATCAGCTGCTAAACAGTCCATCGTAGTTTATTGTTTCAGAATCGGACAACCACGTCCTTTATTATAGAAGCGGGGCAGCAGACAATGGTCTGGGGGCCAGATCAAGTCTCCCTGGAACGAGTCACACGCACTCATTCACGTGTTGCCCGTGGCTGCTTTTGCACCACCTCGGCAGGGCTGAGGAGCTGTGACAGTGACCATAAGTATGTGGCCCGCAAAGCCAAAAATGATTTCTACCTGGCCCTTTAAGAAAGAGTTCCCCAACCCCTGTTCTAGGACATTTAGAGGTCTTCCAGATATCGGGAGTTAGATAACTGAGCAGGGAACATCCTTGCACATTTGAGTTTAAACTTTTTTTTTTTTTTTTTTTTTTATGCGTTACGCGGGCCTCTCACTGTTGTGGCCTCTCCCGTTGCGGAGGACAGGCTCCGGACGCGCAGGCTCAGCGGCCACGGCTCACGGGCCCAGCCGCTCCGCGGCACGTGGGATCTTCCCAGACCGGGGCACGAACCCGTGTCCCCTGCATCGGCAGGCGGACTCTCAACCACTGCGCCACCAGGGAAGCCCCGAGTTTAAACTTTTGATGCCACTTCGCTTTGGTATAAAATCTTAGAGATGGAATTTAGTAAAGGGAACAAACATTCTATTTCCCCGAATTTACAGTCATGTTGCACAAAATTTACTAGGCCACCAAAATTCAGTGAACTCTCTAGTTTCACTACTACAATCAAATAAGCACTGAATGTCAATGTTTATAGAATGTCAGGGGTTAACATGGGAAGCAGAGAAATGATACTTGAGGGCTTCTTTAATTTCATTACTTTGAATATTTAGAGACCAGATTTATATTTTGGTGATGTTTTTACTTTCCCAAAAGTCCAATGATGAAGCTGTGGTTTAAAGAGATCCCCAAACACCTTGGCTTGTTGTGAAAATCCTCTTCTAGGGAAAAGGAATTCCTGGGAAGAGGAAAAGGGGTTATTTTTCTAAGAGAATTAAATTTCTGTGGGGATAGCAATTTCAGAGGGAAGCCTTTCCTCTGTGCTGGTATGTTTGCTGGGGAAAACTGACAAGATTAGGTCTAGGAACAAGCTGCTTTGGAAATGTGGGGTTTCCCCATAGCCTGCTGCTTGTAAGCCCCCAGGGAAACTCATAAAGAGCATTAATGCAGCTCTAACTGACCCCCTCCCCCACTCCCTGCTCCAGCCTTCAGGTTGGAGCTAGGGCTCCCAGTGAGCACTGCTGGTCGACCAGGTGGCCAAGAAGTGGCTGTTCTGTGCTGCTGGCTCTGGTGGGAGACGGCTCCAGGTTGGAGCCGTGTGTGCCTTTTGTATTCCCGTGGCCTCTCCAGAGCAGATAGACACTCTCTAAGAGGCTGACAATTCCGTGGCAGCAGACCAAGAGTCCCCAGGCGGAGGAGAAGCAAAGTTTCACGGTTTGTTTATGCAGCTTCTCAAGTTGACCGGGAAGATACTGTTGGGTGTCACTCAGCCCCCGGCCCTCCACCCTGCCTTTACCCTGTGTGGCAGCCCCCTGCTTTGAGCCCGGATGTGGAACAAAGAAAGTTCCCTGGGAATAAAGTTGTAAATGAAAGTGTATCTCAAAACAGACCAAGTCAGGAACCCTCATGACTGTGGCCAACGCGTCCCTTCACGATCCAGCCTGGGGGGTTTTACCCCCAGCTGTGCATTAGAACCCCCTTGGGGAGCTTTTGAAAAAAAACCACTGACATTTACTTGGGGGTCCTACCCCGATATACCGTGAGTTAATTGATCTTGGGTTGGACTGCATCACCTACATTTCTTAAGGGCTTCCCACGGAGATTCAATGAGCAGAGTGGGGACCCACGGCCTCTACATAACTTTCTAGCCCCTCCCCTTGGCCCCTCCACCATCCCTTCACGCCCTCCGCCAGCCACACTGACATTCTCTCCGCCCCTCACCAGCTGACCAACCCTCACTCACCCATGAGGACAAGCATCCAGTAAGATAACGGATGTGAGTGTGGATCGAACGTGGCCCAGATTTCAGAGGCTGACACACCTGAATTCTGATCCCAACTCCAGCATTCAAAGATTGCCTGATTTGGGGCAAACTTCTGCATGCTTTCAACCTATTTTCGTATCTGTATGCAAGTCATGATGGACTAAATATGAAGAATACACTCTCAATAAATTGTGGTTTTTAAATTACATATTATTATTTCTGAAGCATCGGCCCTTTAGAGGGAATCCAGCCACTGACGTTAATGGCGCTGTGAGTCCCAAACATGCTTGTACAAAGGGTCTTTGAACACTGCCTGCTTGTTGCCTCTTCAAGGATATTTGTGTGTGGACTCTATCTTCGATCGTC
The DNA here is from genome assembly GCF_008692025.1 of Phocoena sinus. Classification (NCBI taxonomy): domain Eukaryota; kingdom Metazoa; phylum Chordata; class Mammalia; order Artiodactyla; family Phocoenidae; genus Phocoena; species Phocoena sinus. The sequence goes on from NC_045781.1 coordinate 56,996,710, forward strand.
TTTAGGGGTAGCAAACCTTTCTAAGTTGGTCTGAATATTAGAATAGCCAAAAATCTTTCAGGGCCAGTTCTGATGATTCACTGATTTAACAAGCATGGCTTGTGTTCCAAGTGAAGAAATGAAACCAATTTCACAACTGGATTCTGCAGTGCCTGGGTGGATCTGAAAGTCTCAAATGTCAACGACTAATGTTGATGGTGCCTTTGCAGATTGGGGATGTCTACCTATTGGTCTGTTTATTTAACAAGTGTCTCCCATTCCTTTGCAGAAGGAGGCTGGGGAGAGAGGGAGAGAGAGAGACAGAAAGAGAGAGAGAGGATAGACACATATATAACAGAAAACTACTTTGCCTTACAAAGTACACATAGAATAATCAAAGAGCATTGTGAGAAAACTAATGACAATCAGCCTTATGAAGCAAAATGTGTTAAGAGCCATTGTTTAGGACAGCGACCCTCAGTTAAATAAGCAAAACTTTGAGCAGAGACTGGAGGTGGTGGCTGAAACCTGGTCCTCTCACTGCTAAATTAAGCAGTGAATCATTATTGGACAGACTTCAGCTAGGACACAAACATGCAGATAGAGTTGGTTACCTCAGAGCCAACGTTAATCACCAGCATCTAACAATCATAGGTCATAAAAGAAGTTTATGTGCATTTCCCGGACTTTCTGTCTCAAGCCATTGGTTTCCTTCAAGGCAAAATCAGTGAGGAAGGGCCATGTGGGGAAGTGGTTAAGAGCATTAGCCTTGCAGCCAAATGAGCCTGCGATGAGTTTGGCCCATGACAGTCTGGCTGTGTGGTCTGGGGCAAGACCCTTGAGCTTGGCACGTGGCCTGATGGGAGAATCCCTGGCTCTAGTCCTGGCTCTCCAGGCAATTTTACACAGTAACTGCCCCTCAGTTTCTGCCTGAAGTTAGGTCTCTGCACCATTTCAAACACAGCTGCTAATGATGCTCGTCATAAAGACCAAGCAAGTGGGCCAGCTGTCAAGCTGTCATCTTAACCCAGCCCAGCATGGCAGCCGTTCCAACTCTGTGCGCCTGGGTCATTGGGATTGTCCTGCTGAGCAGGGCCTGTGCAGCTCCTCCAAGTCAGGGATGGAAGAGATATGGCGCCATGGACAGCATCAGCCAGAACATCGAAGTCGGGAGGCCCTCTCAAGTCCAGTTGTGTGACCTTGAATGAGCCACGTAACCTTTCTGAGTGTCAATTTATCTTTAACTATACGGATGTGACAGTGTCTACTCCAACCAGGGGACAAGTGTCTCTGAAGGTCAAAAGACACCTGCTGTTCCCTGATGCCAGTGCTAGAACACTGCACTCTTCTGCCTGTCAGAGGGTGGGGGGAGGGATGGGCCCCTTGAGGCAGGGAACATGTCCTGTCCATCTACACACCCCCAACCCTGGCCATGAGAGGCCTCAGTTCAACTGGGAGGCCTGGGTCCAGGTCCTCTCCTGTTTCTTAACTTCCCTAAGCCTCTTCTATTTTCCTCAAAAGAGACAGACAATAATGGTTCCAGGAGGATTAACCAAATCTGTATGTATTACACTTGCATGGCACCTAGAGGTGCAAAGTGCTCAGTGTCCATGAAGGGAATCATCACCACCATCACCATCATCACCACCATCACCATCATCGCCATCATGATCTCTAACTTCCATGTGCCAGGAACTGACCTAAGAGATTCTGTAAATTGACCCACTTAGCCTCCCAACCCATACTGTGGGTACTTTGATCACTGTTACCTTTGCTCAGTGGAGCAACCTGAGACACAGAGAGAGTGAGTAGTGCTTGAGGCTGACCCAGGCAGGAAGTGGCAGAGGCAGGATTTGAACCCAAGTATCTGGCCCCAGAGCCTGCATTCCGAACTCTCTCAGCTAGGCTGAAAGCCTCTTTAAAGCTAGTCGAAAACATGCCGCTGGATGCGCTTACACATAAAAACTTGATTTATGTGTCTGAATAAAATTAGAAGATTTCACAGCTAATTGAACACACTGGACCGTTATGCTGGATAATCCAAATCCGCTCTTCTATTTGATCTTGCTTGCAACTGGTGGATGCCGTTATTACTACATGGCTAAAAATTAAGAGGAAACGCTTCCTGTGTTGTCTCACAGCCAAATCAGCTGTTTTCTAATACCTGTAATTATTAACTGGAAAATTTGTCCTGATCTCCGCAAAAGAAAGTTTCCAAGTAAGATCTTTATCAACCAACACACTGTGGATATGGAGATAAACAGCCCAGCTCACCCCAAATGCCTTTTGTGTTGTTTATTTTTTAAGAACATGCACGATTTCATTTGAAGTTCGGCATTTTTGGTGGCTGGCTCTCTTGGCCTTCTGTTTTCCCTTTCCGCAGGTCAGCATTTCTTCCACATGGGATGTAGAGCCACTGGGATGTTCGGGGCCATGTCCGACGAGGAGACTGGCTCCTTTAGACCTTGAGACCAGGCTCCTGGTGAAAATTTCAGAACAGTGACCACTGACCACGATGCTGACTCATCGGAGGTCAGGTGCTTCCCCACTAGGTTCTCCATCCAAAAGCTTTAGGTCAGAGATGTTCTGGGGAGGGGTGTCGTTTGCTCCCCTTCTTTGGGGTGGGCAACCACAAACTACAAGAGTAGTGATATAGAATACAAAGGAACATTCTATTTTGCAATATTAAAAAATTATGGGTGGAAGCTTTCTTCACAGAACTTGAAAACAAAGAGTGACAGAATACTTTTAGTCTGTGGAGATTTTTAGATGAGGCTGTGATTACTAATGAGGACTCTGATGAGAAGTTCCTCTCATAGCCCTTTGGGGGATGGGCGTACAAATCAGTATGTGAAATGGGACGTGTTTCTGGAAGGGGATATTTGTGTAAGAAGGTTGAGAAACCCTTCTTTGGAGAATGAGTCAGAGAATCAGCTGAGAAGAAAAAAACCAGTTACTTTGCATTTATTCAATAAGTTATGTATTTATTCAATATATATGAACATCACACCTGCTGGGTGGTCAGCACTGAGCATGAACGCATCTGAACTGGGAGAATGACAGCTCTGACTTAGGGGGTGACGTAAGAGCCTAGTGACACATGGTTGGGGTGGTGGCCCATCGTAGCCAAGACCCACGGCGACCCACGGGGGCCTGACCTTCCTTCTCTGAGGCCGACGTTCCCATCACGAAGAGCTGTCAGCATCTGAGTTCTTAAGAAAGACCATCATCATTGATAAACCCTTGGTGGATGAGTTTCTTCTCAGAAGCACCATTTTATCACCTGTCCCTCCTGCTGTTGCACAAATCCCTGCAATGTGCCAGCCGCTCTTGTTTACGGTGTGGTCCTTCTTTGGGATGCTTCTCCCTCCAGCTGTGGAAGCATCTATTTATAGTTTTCCATGGAGTTAGAGGGAAAGGATCAAATCTTCTGGGTTCCACCACTTGGGAGACTGTTCTCTAAGGCCCATGGCAGTGAGGGGCACATCCAGGGCCACGGTGGGGCTCACACACGTGTAGCTTCTGAGACTGGAGGCTGTGGATGGACACTATGCATAGCATGCCATGTGGAATCTGGGCCCGATGTTGCCAAATCTGTTAACTTTTTAAAAGGTGAAGTCTTTTTTTATAATGGAAAATTCTCTCATTTTTAAAAACCCTGGTTTTCCAAAAATGCACAAAAGCTCAGTTGAATCCTGTCAAACAAACTTGAGTAGAGGGGCAAACTGCAAAAGGGCAGGTCTGCACTCTTCCCAAATGCTGATGAAATGAAAGGCAAAGAAAGGCTGAGGTACATTCCAGATTAAAGGAGACTCGTGTGACATGACACTGAATGCAACGCGTGGTGCCCGGTTACAGCCTGGATTGGAAGGTGAAAGTTGCCAGAAAGCACAGTTCTGGAACAAAGGGCGAGATCTGAATATGAACGTTTGCTAACGCACCATGGCAAAGTGGTTGTGCGGGAGAATGTCCTTGTTCTTAAGGGGACAGCGCTGCAGCGCTCAGGGGCAGAAAGGGACACATCCTCCCCAAGTTACTTTCAAAGAGTTCAGCAAAAATAAAGAAGTAATGATCACGATGATGTTGACCGTGAGAGAGAAAAGGAGTGGAAAAGCAAATATGGCTAAAGATTGACAGTGGGTGGATCTAGGTGATGGGCACAGGGGCACTCATTGTAATACCTGGCAATTAGTCTATGGGTGGGCCCAACAATTTTTCAAAAGAAAACCTTCAATAGGAATAAATAGAACAGGAAAACGGAAGGCTGAGTGAGCCACACCAAGCTCTCTCACACGTCTGCTCTTCGTCGTGGACCCCCAGACGGAGGCTCCCAATGAGAAAGCATCCACCGCTAGAAGGTGCGCAGGTTACTAACTGGGTGTCTGACTGCAACCTTCGCGTCATCATTCAAGACTACGGAGGGCCGGGCGCAGAATGGGAGAACAGGTCAGGCAGTTCCTGCCCTCGTGGGGTTTGTGTACTAGATGCATTCAGATAACCACCTACATGAAACGACAGACCGTGCTAGCACGACGAAGAAAGCAGAGTGACGGCGTGACAGCCACGTGACGAGATGCTGTGCCTCATCCGTCCACAGGATGCCCTATGGACCCAGGCAGGGACGCCAGCTTTAGGTGGGGCGGTCGGGGTGCTGCGGAGAAGCCCAGCCCTGAGAGCACTCGGGAAGGACAGAGGGATGGACGATCAGGCGGGAGACGGTCCCGAGGAGGCAGCCAGTGTGACGATGGGGGAGCGGGGAGCAAGGCTCACGTGCCCAGGCCCGGTGAGAAGCATGAGGCCTAGGGGACATGGGGACGTTATTCTAAGGGTAACTGGGGACCACGGATGTGAGTGACATGCACTTGACCCTGACCCGCTCTCCTTCCGCGTTGTTTTCGGAGCCCTGTGGCTGAAGATCAGAGTAAGAACAGGGCCCCTTCCATCCCACTGCTGTGCATCAAGCACAGCTCTGAGGACTCTGCATCTCTGAGCCGATGTAATCCCCACATCAGCCCAATGAAGGTGGGACTATTATCCCTATTTTACAGATAAGGAAACCAAGACGTCCAAGCAAAAAGCGCCCTTGTGGAGAATATCTCTGTACTGGGTTCAATGGTGTCCCCTGTAAAGGTCCATTCAAGTCCTAAGCCCCAGAATCTGTGAGTGTGACTTTATCTGGAAATAGGGCCAAATCACTGTGTCCCAATAAAGAGGGGAATTTGGACACAGACACACACAGGGGGAAGATGCACATGTGAAGCAGAGGCAGAGAGAGATTGGAGTGATACATCTGCAAGCCAAGGAGCCCAAGGACGCCAGCAACACCAGAGGCAGAGAGAGGCCGAAGGATCCAGGCCGACACCTTGATTCTCGCTTCTGGCCTCCAGACTGTGAGAGACGAAATTTCTGTTGTGTGAAGCCGGAGGTTTGTGGTACTTATTTTGGGCAGCCCCAGGAACCCTCCACCAGCTCGTAGAAAGAGTTAGACTGCGTGGACGCACACCCGACAGGAGGCTGGTGGCACTGAGGGGGTTCCTGGCCTCACTCTGGAATCGACCGCACATTATTTGTGAGGGTTCCCCCAGCACTCATCATCCCCACCCTCAGCCTCCAGAACTGTCAAACGGATGTCCTATGGACCCCACTGTCCCGCAGTCAGAAGGAACAGAAGCCCCACGGTCACCAGTCCCTTCCCTTCCTTTCTCTCCTTGAGGGCCCAGTTACGTAAATTATGAGCTGGGGCCACATCCGAGTTCTCCCACCCACGTAAGGGCCGCCCAACCTGTCCTGATGGACAGCTGGCCACGGAGGGGGTGGGAGCCTCTCAGGGCCCATGCCTGAGGGACGGGACGGGCTGCACGGGGCCTCCGAGGGGTGAGAGCCACAGCCCCGCCCAGATGCCCGACCAGATCAGGGCACGCAGCTGTCCAAATCCTGGTCCTGAAACCCGACGACCGACCGGGGCTGCCAGAGGTCAGGAGCACCCCCTTCCTAATGAAACATTTGTGGGAGAAACAAAGGAGACTTTCTCTCTGTACGTACGTCTCCCCTAGGAGGCAGGGAGAGAGGACAGAGGAGAAGGAGGGCCTCCGAGGCTGCGGAGGAAACCTGCGGACACTTGCCTTCCGCGAGGCTCCTGTGCCCCCACTGGAGGACCCCCGCCTCCGGGACATCTGGCTCCCAACCGGGAGCACCGTCTGCGTAAACAACCCTGTGAGCCCGCGAGCTTCTCGGCTGCGAGGCAGCCAGTCAGTCCCGTGGGACCCTGAACGTCGCAGTTTCCACTTGTGAGTAAACAAGCCCTTTGATTTCCCTCACGGGTACGCTGGGAGTAGATACTTTGGTCCGACATCCAAGCCGGGAGATGGCCTGCTTTTTGTATAACGGTAGTGACTGTTTAGAGAACGGAGCGGTCGTTCGGCTTTCAAGTCTCAGCCAGAAATTACACGTAAACAAACTGTCGTGACGGCACCAATGAGCCCCAGATGTGGCTATAGGTAGAGGGTGGGGGCTCCTCTAGGCCGCCCCGGATCGGAGGACGGTGGCCAGAGCGAGCCACGCCTCGGTGCAAACAGTGGGCACTCTGTAAATGCGTGCCTGTGCAGCGGACACCAGAATCACAGGATCCGAACTCAGGCCAGAGCAGCGTTCCGGTGGGCGCCTGGGGTCACAGCGGGCCTTCGTGCAGGGAGTACCGAGGCCTGAGATTTGCAGCCATCAACCCATGTGAAGGACGCTTCCACCCCGGATCCCAAGTCAGACGCGACACAGAAAGCAGCGCCCGTTGTAACAGGAGGACGGGATGACGCTGTTCCGGCAGAAGCACGCGGCTCTTTCCCGGCATCGGTGGGAACCCGGCATCGGTGTACACTGTGGACGTTACAACGGTCGGCAGCATCGGCATGGCCCACGTGCCAGGCGCTGAGTGCTTCACGTCCATCTTTCCTATTAATTCTCCCAACATCTCACCAGAGGCCCTGTTGCTGTTCCCGTCCTACTTCTGTGCTGGCTGAGGCTGAGCCAGGTTAAGCAACTTGCAAAGTCCCACAGCTGGCAGGCAGAGGGACAGGGAGTGGGAGGCATGGTGGCCTGACTCCTGGGCAGCCTGTCGTCCGTGCTGGAGCGCTGGTCTCTCTCAGTGGCCTTTGCAACTCCAACAACCAGTCTGCTCAGAAGTTTCACAAAGCATCGCTAAGTCATGCATTAATCCATCTGAGGCTTTACTGAGTAGCTACTATATGTCAGGCCCTGCAGGCCGCTATGCACAGAGGATGTGTCTAGGCACTGGGCTAAGTCAGAGAACCAAAACAGAGAGAAGCCCTGCTCTCCTGAAGCGGACATTCTGGTGGGGAGAGGCACAGAATAAACATGGTAAAGAAGTAAATTACATCACACGCTAGGAAGAAACAGAACAGGATGGGGGTTTGGAGAGCTGTGGGAAGGTGTGCATGTGGATTTACCACGTGCCAAATCTTGGCTTGAAGCTAAGGGTGAAAATATGAACAACGTGAGGATCCTGCAGACAAGAAGTGACGGCTCATCACGGGGACCAACATGGCAGCAACAGGAGTGGGAGAAGAGCTGTGATGAAGGTACAAACAGGGATGTGGCAACAGGGGAAGGGTCTAAGTCGGCTCCCAGATAGTCTCGGGCAGCCCAGAGGAGGGGCAGCCCCGAGGTGCACACGTGGTACATCCCCTGCGGGGCACACAGCTACTGCTGCCATTGCCACGTCTCCAGGGCTTACCCCAGGCCAGCCCCTGCTAAAGGCTTCACATACTTAGCTCCTTGGACCCTTAGAACACCTCCACCAGGAAGAAACAGAGGCCTCAGAGACGTCAGAGCACCTGCCTCGGGTCCCACAGAGAGTAAATGGCTGATGTGGGATTCCCACCCATATGCAATCCCCTATATCACGACGCTCCTGCAGGAAGGAACTACTGCTTTTCTTCTACCTGCTGTAGACCTAGCATGGTTTCTTGCATAGATTAGATGCTCAAAAAACATGTGATGAATGAATGAGTGAATGAATGCATTTTACAGCTGTGCTTTGTTTCCTATGTCCATCCATTCTCTTTCTCTCTGTCTGTCTCTGTCCTGTCTCTCTCCCTCTCTCTCCTCCTTCTACGTGTGTGGGACAGCGAAACATTGAGAGACGCACATGCCCAGGTTGCAGATGTGCAGCCAGCTCACCTTCTGGCTGAAGGGCAAGCTGTCTTTCCTCCCGGCTGTGTCCCTCTGCCCCGCCCGACACGAGGACGTCTGCAAGACGCTCGGTTCTACAGCAACTTGGTACCTGGGCTTCCTTCTCCTCACTTCCCAAACCATCCACCCTTGGGATATAAGCGCACTGGATCATTCGCAGGCCCAAAGCCTTGGCCTCGCGAAAAGTTAGGCCTCTTACTAGCCCCAGGCCAGGTGGCCTCACTTTGCAATCCTCCAAGGCGGAAAGAAGCCATCCAAACTCAAATCCAATTAGTGGCAGCTTACAAGTCCCTTCTGAATGGGAAGGCATGGAAAGGTGTGACCGTTCTTCAAAGGCTCCCAGCTCCTCCCTGCATCTGCTGGCCTGAGGCCTGGGCTGGCCCCGGAGCAGAGCGGGCTGAGGTGAGGACGAACTCGCCCAAGAGGCTCCGTGGGCTCGGAAAGCTGTCCCAGAGCGGGTGGGCCGCCGTGTCCGGCTGAGCCAGCTCTGAGTCCAGGGTGTCAGACGTTTATCCGAAGCCTCTCCAAACCTCTCACGTTGGAGAAACTGCGCTCAAGGCTGCCATCCATCAGTTTTCCAGCGAGACTCTGGCACCCCTGCCCTCCATCCTGGCCAGAATCACTGGAGCCAGCATCTTTGCTTCCACGGCTCAGGTCTTTTCAGTTGCACACAGAGCCCCATTGACTTCAAAGGCCAGAGGGGAGAGGACGTGGGGCCGGCTGACGGTGGAGGCTGCCCCTGTGTGAGGCCGGCATTTGCAGCCTGACCCCAGCAACAGGGCCAAGTATCCATCTGGACTGGAGGCAGGGGAGAAGGGGGAGGAGATCCCTTGAAAACGAAGACCGGCTCAGGCCACACTTGCGTGAAGCCGGACTCCAAAAGTGCAGGGGAGCCCCGCGAGGGGGCCCTCTTTGGTCCAGGAATTGTCCTCAGAGCCCCCACTCCCTGAGCAGGGACCACCCAGGCCCGTCAGAGTCAAAGGAAAATCAGAAGGATGCCAGCGCATCCCTGTGAGGACGAGCTCACTCTGGTAGCAGCTGCAGCGGGGAAGCAAGCGCAGCCAGAGTGAACTGGGCCCCGAGCACTGGGCCCGGAGCTGTGAATGGCTGGTTCCCAAAGCAGGCGGCTGGAAAATGGCAGAACCGGGGCTGGAAGGGGAGTCTTCTCTTCTGCTTGTCTTTTCCTGAACCACTTCCCAGTTAAGACCTAGCCGGGGACAGGGTCTATCATTCACTCATTCACACGCTCAGTAAATGTGCCAAGGCCTCCTGGGGGCTAGACCCTAGTCCAGCCTGTGAGACACAGAGGATAAGACAGAATCTAGAGTTTGATAGAGGATACAGACCAGCAAACCAACAACGACAACATAAGGACTGCAATTACTTACGATCCAAGGTATACACCCTAGTGTTAAAAGGTCCCCAGATGACTTAACGTGAAGGCAGATGTGAGTATCTTATTCCTACCATGGTTCCCCAATAAACATCGTTTCTGCAAATGCAAAACAGGGAGCTACTCCCCGCACAGGAGACATCACCCCCTCTTTTGAACCTGATCTCCACGTTCAATCCCCACACTTCAGATGCCTTTATTAAAACATGCTTCCAGAACCTGAATCCAGCTTTAACTCCTGGCACCCAGCGATATGTACGTGGCCAGTCTGGTGCTAGCCTTCAGCATCTATTCCAGACGCGGCACTGAGGGATGGATGTGGTAACACTGTCACAAGGGCCCGGCCATGGGTCGGTTTGCTCCGTTAGACTGCATCTTGACACAGCAGATCCTCGTTGAACGCCTACTCTGAATTAAATGGTGACTTCACTCCATCCAAAGACGGTGAGATCTTTTAATGTAAATCCAAGTCAACTGAGGTTTCCAAAGGAAACCTGATGGTATCCTCAAGCTGGATCTCCGCCCGACACCCCGAGCTCCACGCACCCCCTCACCCCTCACCAACCCGAGCTTGCTGCACCCCACGCTGGTTAACGTCAGCACCAGCCTTCCTCTTCCCGCTCAGAAACTCTGACCATCACTTACGACTCCTTCCTCAGCCGCCTCCCGCGTTTCCAAACCAGCACAGCTCAGCAAACACACTCAGCCCCTAGACGGCTTCCTTTCCAATCCTTCAACGTACGTGCTTTACATCCAGCTCCAAGTGTCCTCCCTCTTGGCCGACTGTCTAATCTCCTCCTTCACAGAGAGGATGGCTCACTGGGCATTCACCTGCCCACTTAAACACCTCTTCCCCTCCCTCCCTCCCTTCCCTCCTTCCTTTCTTTTTCTTTCTCTTTATTCTTCTTTCTCCCGCAAGATTCTGACATTCTCAGAACAAGAATGCAGATGGACCCCAGAATCAGGGTTCATTTTCTGAAGACTGTGACCATGCAGGCCCCTCTGGCCACTCGGTGCTGGCTCATAGTAGGTCTGCAGGGAATTCTTGTTGAGCAGAGGTGACCAGACTGTTCTGAGCCCAAGGCTGGGACCTGTGTGAGCGATGGCTCTTTCCCACCAACAACCTATAACTCGCAGGGCCCGTGGGGGGTTTCCTGGTCTGGCTGGTTATTCTACGACCATCCGGCACACCCAGGTCCCTGGGATGGAATCAGAATTTTGCTGCGGCGAGGGACCTCCTATTTACTATGGTGACGACCGCTATTTTATCAGTGCCGATGCTGGGCTGTGCGTCCTTCACACCTCTCGACAAGAACGCTGCCAAGATTAGCATCGTTATCCCCATTTGACAGATAAAAAGACTGGACACCAGAAAGGTCACCCAGCTAGGAGGCAAGGGGGCTGAGCTGAAAGCCTGGTGAGAACACTCCAGCTCCCCTTCCCGCCCTGCACACCACGTTCCAGGTTGAACCCTCCGTCTCTTCCCGCAGCCTTGGGACCACACCTCTCCTTCATGGCCTCTGGACACTCGCCACATCACCTGGACGGTGGGACAGGCATCTCCGGGGACTTCAGATTCTCAGAGTGTCAGAGAGAAAGGCATCCTCAGGGATCACCTGCTCCCAACACTCTTGCTTTGCAAACCGAGGCCCAGAAAGGCTTGGGGGCTTGTTCTGAGTCCTAGGTGCCGCCAGACCCAGAAGCCCTCAAGTCAGTTTTTCTTCCACCATTTTGCATTGGCTTGAACTTCCCCACTCTGGGAGGGCGGTGGGGGACAAAAATCTCCAAAGTCCACAGCAGAGAAGGAGGGACAGCACTGGACGGATTCCTGAGGTGGTTCCAGCAGCCCTCCCGCTCACACGAGCGTCACAGGGATCGCAGCCTCTGGGCCGGGTCAGCAGAGCCCGGGCACAGACCCAGACGCTTGGCTGCCCGTCACGACTCCTTTCTACATTTCTCGTGCCCTTGCAACCCATCTCTTTTCTCCTTTCGAGGCTGTTTAAAGAATAAAATGAGAGACTCTGAAACAGGATCACAGATTCCAATGCCTACAGCAGCCAGGCATGTGCTTTAAATTACCAGAGTCTGGGCCGGGCGCAAGCCGGCAGGGAGCAGTGGGGACTGGAACACACTGAGAAGCACAGCCTTAGCCAAAGGGGATGCCCGCACCCACACCCAGCCAGTTGTTGCCATATCCGACTGCAGCTGGGCCTTCCAATTTGTCAAGAGAAGCCGGAGGTCTAGGTTTTTAAATAAAATATTCTGTTTTTAAGCGCTATGAAGCAATTTTTCAAAATGTAAATACACCTACTGACTGATTCAGCCCCCAATCCACCACTTACACCCTCTGCTTCAGAAAATTAAAATCTCTCCGGCAGGGACGTCACCGCGCCCCGAGCTGCACGCCAGCCCCACGAGGCCTGTTCTGTCATGGCCAAGCATAGCGGAAGGAGCTTTCTGGCCGAAACGACAACCGACATCAACTGTTTGAAATTAGGCATGTCTGTGCAACCTGCCACCCGTCTTCACGTCCGCAGTCTGCACCGCTATTAGCAGCTGGGCTTCACGGCGTGATGAGGACAGCAGGCAGAGGCCTGCACAGCGTCACCGTTCTCATCCTGTCATTAACGAGAGTCAGTTTACATGAGCACCAAGTGCTGATAAGGGTGTCTGAGGCCCATCACTGTAGTTGCTCCATAGAGCAGACAATTTATTGGACAGCCAAGTCCAGCCCATTAGTCATGGACTATTAGAAGACGTTTCAGATGTTGTCTTCAAACCATCTTTTGAAACCCATTAGACATGAACTTCACGCAGGTAATAGCAGGGAGGGTGGGAGCTGAGGGTCGCCTGGCAGCCAATGCAACAATTTCCATCCAGACACCCGCATGGACTTTTCGAGTCTTGGTGCCTGGGGGCCAGGAGACCAGGGTGGGGTGCATTCAAGGCAACCTCTAGCCAACTCTGGAGGCTTGAGGAGTCCCAGGGCACCTCCAGGCTTCAGTACGTTTCTCTGTAAGATAAGTGCATCGCACAGGGGACTCTGAAGACACCTTCCAGCTAGGGTGAGGTGACCGGAATCCCGTGTACTCGGGACTCCCCTGGTCTCATCACTGAAAGTCCCTCGTCTCAGGAAACCTAGCAGTCCCAGGCACACCCGGTGCTTCGTCACCTCACTTCCAGCTCTGACTTTTAAACACCCATCAGACCGAGGAACGTGAGGGCACCTCTCACTGTCAAAGCTCGGCAATAAACACCAAGGTGGCATGGACACGTCAGGAGTGGTCAGGCCTTCTGAGAACCTCACAAGGGCTGGTCCCTCTGTCAGGAGCCTTTGACACCTGAAGTGGGGTGAAAAGAGGGGGCGCCGTGAGAGCCTAAGTTCTTTGCAGATTCTTTTGTGGGAGAACAAACTATTGCTGTTTCCCTCTCGGGCTGAGTTTATTGCCACACACGTCTACTGAGGGGCTTTCTAAGTGTGAGGCCCTGGGGACGGGGACAGCAGGGAGTGGTCGCTGAGAGGAAGCCGCCTGCCCTCAAAGCTGACCAAGTTCCGTCAGGGACGCAGCTGTAGCACTGTGTATGGGGTCGTTTTCTACCCTGCCTTTGTGCTGTTTTATAGGAGGTAGAGAGGGATCAACAGATGTGACTTACGGTCTCAGGGACAACATGTACGTGAGCTCTCCGAGTGCTTCACGTAACATGACGCCCTGGGCTCCTGTTAAAATGCAGCTCTGATCCTGTGAGGCCTGAGCCCTACATTTCTAACAAGGGCCTGGTGATGCTGAGGCTGGACCGGGGACCACACCTTGAGCAGCCAGGGGCTGGGTGACTGACTCCTGAGGCCAGAAGCTGGGTCTGACTCATCTTTTACCCACAGGAACAAACACGCTCTTCGGCGGAGTCAAGCGGCTAGGGAACAGACGAGCGAGGCACCATTTAACCTGGCCTGACCGCCCAGACCCCCAGACCATGCTGCTCTCACCCCAGGCTCCCTGCAGCCCCAGACATCCCGTTTAGCCCAGTCCGCACGTCTGAGAATATTCGTCACGTCGATGGAACTGCCCCGGAACAGAACGGATCACGAAGGTAAAGATGACCGCAACCCAAGCCCAAGCCCTCTCCGCCCAATCCACCAGGCCACAGAGGAGGTCCCGCCCCTTCTTCATCAGGCCCCAAGCAGGTGACTCCTTGGTTCTTCCCCCTTCTCCACACGCCAGCCTCCCCAGTGACTCGAGAACTTTGTATTTGTAAGCTACCGTTGCTCCAATTCGAAAACCATTAAAATAATCACAGGTAAGTACAAGGATGTGCAATCTGGCTTGGTCTATAAACACGAAAAATTAGGAAAAGCCTTGTCAAAATAGGGCTTGATAGAGTAATTTAAGGCATATCTATTAGATGGAACATTTGAGAACCATATTTTTGCAAGTCAACCACAGGAAGTGATCACCCCATGATAGCAATTCTAAGTACAAGTTTGCGAAACTACCTAGAGGATATAATACTGATTTTGTGAGAAAAAATATTCCACAGAGGAAAGCTCAAGAGAAACTGTCTAAAAATCTGAACAGGTTGCTGTTGGGAGTGGGGGTCACAGTGTTTTATCTTCCAGTTTGTCCTTTGGTGACATAGTCAAACGTGGGGCTCTGGACACAGATTTCTGGGTTCCAATCCCAGCTCCACCACCAGCTAGCTTTGTGGACCCAGGCAAGGTCTGAGCCCGCCGTGCCTCAGTTTCCCCTCTGTGATATGGTTTGGAGGGTGGACCTGGGAAAGGTCTGCGGGGAACGAACCGGTCCAGGAATTAAGGGGGAGACGCAAGGACCCATCATGAGACAAACCTGGGGCGCCTCAGACACCCTCCTCAACCCCCGCTCAGGTACAACACGCACGTGCGCGCACACACACGCCCTATTTCAAGCTCGACTGGCGCCCTGGTCCTGTCTGAGATGTGGGTGCCAGGGTAGGGCCTCGCCCCCTCTTTGCTTCTGTCTGGCCCTCCCCCCGCCCAGGGAGCAGGTGGCGAAGGAGCTGCAGGTGGGGAAGCAGCCCCTTCATGAAGACAGAGCTCCCGGCTGCGGGCCTCCCCTTGCCGGCTCAGCCCCAGGCTCAGGCTCCATGGCAGTGTCCTGGGATGCAGAAGGGCAGGGTTGGCCACACAGGAAACCGAGGGGGCACCACCACTGTCCAGTTGTTTTCTGCGAAGGTCCCTGTGGGCCCCTCCGCATGACATCACAGCAAGCCTTTGTGCAGAAGGAAAAACAAAACCCGGGGGGCTTGATTCGGCTCCGATATGCACATACACAGGTTGGGATTTTCTAAATGACAGCACCTGTTAATTGTCTGGTTAGGTATGACCTATTAAACATTTACCGCCCATTTCCTGTACACGTCTGGTGAGGCCGGCAGGAAATTTAGAACAAATTAAACAGCAGCTGCAATCCCTCATGCTTTAATGGTCCCCCCACGATTCTGTGCGGCATTGTAAAATATTAGGGGCAGATCCGTCAGGGACAGGAGGGTCTCCTCAAGCAAGCCTCCACGTCCTCATCCTCCTGCCAACCAGGCCCCATAAAGTTAAATTGGCCAGGGCGCATCTCCCCCTTCCCTGCTCCCCCACTGCCGTATATTTCAGGGGAGGCTTTTTCATCCGCACACCCCACTCACCCTCCTCTCTGTTCCCCCACCCCCTCCCAACCGTTCCCACACGATTTCACATGTGGTCCGAGAGGGGCACTTCCTGCCGTTATAAAAAGCAAAACCAAGACCCCAGCAAAAACAGGCTGTGCACAGAACACCCAAGTTGACAGTGTGAGAGAGAAGGCCTAATCCATTCCATATGACAAACAGCAGTGGCCCGCAGGGGAGGCCCAGCCCTGCGGAGAATTCACAACAGTCCCTCCTCCGCCCCTGTCCGCCTTCCCAACACCCGCCCCCCCACTCCCTCCTCAAGTGGACCCTTCAAAACAGGAGAAAAATATTCTTAGGAGCACGCCCCTAACTTTAAACTGATTATGTTTGGGTTTAATAGCCTACTATGCATTGTTCTTTCTTCACTTTGAAAATAAACTCTAGGAAGCATTAATGCAAATACAATATAAACACGCTCGTTCCTAAATTTTCGCATCTCCCTGGTGTGTTTGGGTTTGCGCCTTAAGATCGTGGCTCAGCTTGATGTAAGAACCAGATGGATCTTTCAATTGGAAGCTTTGCAAATAGCTCACCGTGTAAATAGACAGCTGTCCGGATGATGTGAGGGGCGGCGAAAGCACCCCCCAAGAATACGGCTGTTAGTAACCGCTTCCATTGTCCTTCCGGGAACAGCAGAACGGAGAAGGTCTGTCCAAGTCCTCTCCGGTGGTTCTGCTGAAAAAGGACAGACGTTGCCTCAGTTGTAGAAGGAGGTGTAATTACAGAGGTTCGGATTTTAAGACAATGAAAAGAACAGATTTCTGTGCCAACCATACTTTAGTCAATGTTTTCACATCTCTGTAGATAACCTTTGATGCTGGGTGACGGACAAACGTGCTTCATTCTTTCAGTCCCACCACTAGCAGCTCAGCCAGGGTACCAAGCCTTAACCTGCTTATCAGCTGCCACGTCCAAAATAGAACTTTTCGACTTCCTGTTTCCTACTTCCTGCTTCCTGCCCCCCAGTTCCATAAACCATTCTCCTTCAGAGGCGGTAAAAATGGAAAGGACGAGATGAAAGAGTCCGTCAAAAGATTTACGCTGGCCCATAAAAGTCTCCTCAGTGTTCCATAGACTAAACTGTCAGTCCTGCCTTCACGGGAACTTTTACTGAGTGGTCAATCTGAATTTTGTCTATCATTCCATTAAAACCTATGAGGCCAACCGTTTGTGGTGTGGCTGTTCTGGATGACTTGACAAATTAGTCTAGTAAATTTTGGGTGTCTTAAGTACTAAATTAGGTCATTTGTTTAATGAGCCAATCCACTGCCCAGAGTTTGACCTCAGCCCACGAAGGGGAGTTCACATGGAGTTCCAAGGCGGGGGCCTGGGTCCCTCATTTGTCTTCTGCTTCTAGAGAAAGTCCTCTCAAGCCAGGACTGGACAACAAATTCCAACCTTAATGCTGACTTGTTAGTGACGATCAGCAAGGCAAACTCCTTTGCTCCAGTCCCTCTCCCTCCCATCCTCCTCCTGCACTGCTGCTGTCACTGTCACTGTCACCCACCTGCATCGTCTCACCTGGCCCTCCCAGCGACCCCACAATGGTGAGCTGGTGGCATCACTGTCTCCTCTTCTAAGTGAGAAAGTAAATCTTGGAAATGCTAATCTCCCCAAGGGCACATTCAATCTCTCAGCCTCACTCATCCGTTACCCCTTTCAATAAATATTTAGTAAGCATCCCCTAGGTGTCAGGCCTGGGGTTCCAGAGCTGACTAAGCCATGGTCATGGCTTTCAAGAGCTTCATCATTCGGTTAAATAGTCACGCATATCAATAAATGCAATACAATTCTACAGTTGCCGTAATTCCGGTGGACCGAAGGTACACGTAGGGCACGAAGGAATAAGCAACCACCTTTGTCCTAACACGCTCCCTGAATTATGTACATGAAATCCAGCCTCTTCACTGATACCCACCCACCAGCATGGCATCCACTCACAAGTTTATGTGTGTGAACTTGTTACCTTCCAGCCATCAGAGCCTCCTTACTGGTTCTGGGCATATACACTATAAGGGGATTGGCATTCACAGTCAGAACTCAAAAGAACGGCCAACCCCCCAACTGCTCTGTCAGTTGGCCACTGCTCCTTTCTGGGCAGAAGGACAGTGGCACTGAGATATACAACCAAGAGCTCCTTGAGGGCACGACTGGGTCATTTTCTTCCGTGACCAACAGTGCTAAAGACAGAACATGGAACATAGCAGTTTCTCCCTAAATGTCTATTGATTTGAATGAGTTCTTTGAACACCAGTTACACATGTA
This sequence comes from Phocoena sinus, assembly GCF_008692025.1. NCBI lineage: Eukaryota > Metazoa > Chordata > Mammalia > Artiodactyla > Phocoenidae > Phocoena > Phocoena sinus. The sequence continues at coordinate 57,014,246 of NC_045781.1, forward strand.
GGTTCTATGTGGTAACTCTCTGTTAACCAGATCATTCGATTTAGTGGAGTCATTTTTCCTTGTAGCACAAATGGGATGACATGAGCTTGCTGTAGACTCTCCAATAATGACCATCTTCACTCAAGAATCAATCTTAGGTTTAGACATGCACAGAACCTTAATTTAGCAAGAGAGAGTATAGGGGCCATCTTCCGTTATTATTTTATCCAATATCCCCACACTTGGTAGCGTTCCATTTCCTGTCTGCCTTACTCTCCATAGTTAAGGACCGATCATCCCAAGCCTGGCGAGTAATCGATCCACGACACACGCTCCTCTGGGGCAATAGTTTGTTTTATTATTTTGTAAAGGGCTCCTGAGATAGCTAACTGGGAAGAGGGACTTCTGGGGGGTGGTATGCTCAGGACCCTTACAGAGGGTTGTCACACGTGGGACAACTGCAGTGTGACTGTCAAAGTGACAGCCTCCCGTGGCTGCCATCACAAACCCCCACCCCGAGCCAGGTGGGAGTTCACTCTTCTGTCCTCTGCCTAAATATACACGGACAGGGTCAGAGGCCAAACCGGAGGTTTAGGTGTTTAGGAAAAACAAGAACCACTGAATAATTGCCTGGTGTACTTACAGCATGGGTGGTAACAATGCCAAAGAAATCGTTCGTTTAAACTTTCTGTATTTGGTGCAGGTATGTAAAAGCTCAAATCAGACACACACATACAGAGAGAGAGATTCATGTATGTGCACACACATTGACATGGACCTTGAAAGTAATATATGAAGGTAGAGGTAGCCCTCAACGAGCGTCTGAAAGAGACTCTAAATCTGTCTAACTGAGGCTTCAATGTCCCCTCGTTCTGCCCCACCACCCCAGTCCCTACTGGTTCCTCCCTTCTCTGCACGCCGTGGCGTGAACCAGTCACCCAAACCGGGCTACAAGCGGGTTGAGGACAACGCCTGTGCTTTTTCCTCAATTTTAACTGAAGTGTTAAAAACACATAGTAAAGCACGCAACAGCTTAGCGAATTTTTAAATATGTAAACCCTGGTGTAGCTACCACCCAGATCAAGATAGGGAGCATTTCCAGTACAGCAGGAGGCTCTCCCGTACCTCTTCCCAATCAACATCTCCAAGGGAACCCCCATCACCATGGGTACCATCAGTGTTGCCCGCTGTCTAACTTCCCATGAGCAGAACCCCACAGTCTTGTGGTAGGACCTCCTTCACTCATTGTTAGCTTGTGAGAGACATTCGCGTGGGGGCGGAGGAGTTCTGTTCTTTTCTATTGCTGTGAATGTAATCCCTTCTGTGAATGTACCGCAGTGTATTTACCCATTCTGTAACTGATGCACGTTTGGGATTTTCGCACTTGGGGTTACTGTGAACAAAGCTGCTATGGGTGTTTTTGGTCCACATGTGTCTCTGGTGGATGTACAGGTTCACTTCTCTGGGGTGTATATGTTGGGTCATAGAATAGGCGGATGTTTAGTTTCGAAGGTACTGCCACCCGGTTCTCCAAGGTGTCTAATGATCACGTTGCTTGTAACAGGGCATCCACGGCTGTTTTTAACCCGTTAGCCCTGTGGGTTTAAGGCTATGTCTTCTTTCTTCTCAAATCCTCCTTAATGCCTATTTGTCAACACTTGCCGAGCCTTCCAGGTGGCGGGTGTGTGAGCCTCCCTCCTTCTGCCGGCTGCCCCCTGAAATGAGCCGAGCACGGCGGCTCGACGCGCCGGCCTGGTCATGTGGCTTCCTTCACAGCTGGGTGGCATTTCTGATGCTCCATTTCCCCAAACCTCCATAGAGTGGCAGCAGCCATCATGTCTTCCACCTTCTAAGGTTGTCTGGGGATAAAATGAGGTAAAGCCTGCAAAGTGAGCAGCACAGTAAACGCTCCATACAAGGCAGCGACGGTGGTCGGCGCTGGCGTAAAAACGCCAGCAAAGCAGGTGTTGCCAGCTTACGCACTCTGGCGTGTCGGGCGCTCCACAACGCTTACTGCGCCAGCATTCAGGGCTCCGCGTCGCTGCCCGGAGTCTCCTGTTCTCATCCAGCTCCGTGGGTGCCGGGGAGGTAGTGAGAACACTGCTCCTGTCCACTCCTGGTAGGAGAGATCCTGGGGCCCCAAGGGCTTCAGTGGTCCTTGGAAAGCCCAAGAGGAGCACCGGGGAGCAGACCAGGCACAGATGCCCCCCTCCTGGCACTGCGGCTCAAATCTCAATCCCGACTCTGAGGGCTGAGTTGAATGCCACGTAGGAGGATGTTTTCCTTTCGGTCCTTTGCTTTGCTTTTTGGTTTCAGTAGGGCAAGCCCCCTCACCATCACCTCTTCCCACCCCCCTGAACAAAAACACCATTCTCCACGCTGAACTTTGCCCCGGCGCAGGGGGGGTCTGGCTTCCTTTGCCACGAAGCCTGTCAGGTTTCGATTAGGCCAGGGAAACACCACAGGAAATGAGTCAAAGAAAGGAAGGCTGTGATTTTTTTTTAATTTCAAATACCAGATTTATTATTTTTTTTTTAAATGACAGTGTCCCGGCCGTGCCAGGTCGAGGAGGAATGTGGAAAATGTGCAACTCGAAACGTCTGGGGGGCAGCTGGATCTTCCAATTGTTTCTAATAAAAACCCATGGGAAGCTCCCAGCGGCCCCCAGGAAGACAGTGCACCCGCTGGAGGCCACGGACGCCGGGTCCTGGGCGACGTTTGGGCACAGAGGTGGCCAGTGTGGCTGGGCTTCTCCGACCTCCGTCTCCTGGCCTGGCCACGTGGTGGCCATGTGATGGGCCGGCCACCTTCCCTGCCTCCGAAGGGCTGTCATGACTACTTAACGCTCTAACCCTTGTGAACCTCAGTTCTTTTGCAGAAAGCACAGAATATACAGGCCATTCAAACCCTTCCATACACAAATGCCATCAGAAGTGCCTGTGAGTGGAGGTGGCGTTAGCATGGTTGGGGCCACAGGTGTCGCATTCCACGCTGGCTCTGCCACTTCTGCGCTGTGACGCCCCAAGCGAGTGATAGAACTTTCCTGGGCCTCCATTTCTTCCTCAGCAAAGCAGGAGTTACTAGTTACACCTGCTCTGTGCCAGCCATTCTCAGTGCCTGCCATGGGGTAACTTAGTCCCCATCTAAGGAGGCGGGCACTCTTATTAGCCCCATGTTACAGACGAGGAAACTGAGGCAGAGACGTTAGACAAGTCGCCCTAGGTGACACAGCCGTGGTGCGATTACGTCAGTCTGTGCCAAACCAGAGAAACAGAACCAGAGGGAGACACATAAGAAGAGATTTAGCTCAAGAATTGGCTTAGTGATAGTGGGGCTGGCCAGACAAGTCCAGAATCCTCAGGCCAGACCCCCAGGAGGGCAGCTGGTAGCTGGCACTGCGCAGCCCGTAGCCCTTTCAGACGGGCTTCTTTCCCTTAGCAACATGCTAAGTGCCGCTCCACGCTTTAGCATTTAAGCTTCCTCTGTGGCTTTTCAGGCCTTGAGAGCTCATTTCTATCTAGTGCTGAATAATATTCCACTGTCTGGACGTGCCACAGTTTATTTATCCGCTCACCTACCTAAGGGCATCTTGGCTGCTTCCAAGTTTTGGTGATTATGAAAAAAGCTGCTATAAACATCCACGTGCAGGTTTTTGTGTGAACGTAAGTTTTCAATCCTTTGGAGAAATAGCAAGGAGCACGACTGCTGGATCGTGTGGTAAGAGTATATTTAGCTTTGGAAGGAACTGCCAGACTGTCCTCCAAATGTCTGTACCATTTTGCCTTCCCCCGATCATACTGCTAATAATACCTCCTTCTATGAAGGGCATGGTGTAGGGGTGGGTATACAGGTGGTGAGCTAACGCAGGTGAGCTAAGATCATCCCTGCCATGCACAGGTGTCCCTCCGTGGGAGCCTGTCCACACACCAGTCCTGCCCGGGGGGGACCGGCGGGGTGAAGTTAACCCCACCAGATCTCTGTTCTCTCCCAAGCTGCGGAGGCTTGCCGAGAAGCTCCTGGTGTAGACGGCGCCCCATGCCTCTCGGCAGCCACCCCAGCACACACTCTCTCGATTTCAGCCCAGGTCACGGCAGGTTCAGTTATTTGAACTGCTTCAGGCATCCGTGTCCTGCGGGCCTCTGGATAGAGAGGCCGGAGGAGACACTGAGGACGAAATCATGCTGCTCTGGCCTGGGCGACTGTTTCTTACTTTTCATTTGCAAATAAAAACAATCAGGCCATCCAAGGCCAACAAACAGGGCTGCCTCCCCAGCTGCTCAGCTGGCTGGTCCCTCCCCAGCTGCAGGCTGAGGCCCTGCTGTAAGCAGGCCCCGTTAGGGCCTGGGACACAGGAGCACCTGCAAATCCCAGGATGGAGGCAGCCAGGCCCAGGGGAGGCCCGCACAGGGCCTTATGTAGCTCTTTAGGGCCCAGGACTTATTTTCCAGGTGAGGTCTACGAAAGAGCAGCAGTGATGGCGGTCCTCGCCATCGTCGGGGCAAGCGTCTCGAGTGCTTCCTGATCGCTTACTGCATGCCTCGCTAAGTGCTTTGCCCACAGCCTTGCGTGGCCTCCAAGCTGCCCCGTGACCTGGGTGCTGCTACAGACACAGAACCTGAGGCTCGGAGGGGTCTCGTGGCCTGCCTGGGGTCACCAGCTGTTGAAGGCCAACCTGGGGGTTCAGACTTAGGTTTCCGTGACGCCAGGGCTCACGGCACATGGCAGTCCGTGAACAACTGTTGACAGGTAAACGGAGAGCAAGTGCTGTCACTTAGTATGGAAAAAGCCCTTCCGCGTCCTCGCTCCGGACTGACACCAGCAGCGGTGCACTGGACGAGGAGGACGCACAGCGCATCCACAAGCTTCCAACTTCCTGATGGGCTCCATTTAGTGTCAACATGGCTTAACTCTTTAACCAGATCGTTGAAGCGCTGGCCCAGTGTCCTGGGCCTGGACACCCTCCCACCTTGCTGGAATGGTAATTCGCCAGCAGGCAGCCCCCGGGAGGCCCTGCCCTTCTTTTTAAAGAGGTTCCAAATGGCCCCCAAATCGTGTCTTTCTTCCTTGAGGCTCGGGCAATTTGGGTGTCACGGGGGCCTTTGTAGAGACGTCAATGGATTATTTCACGAGAAGAAACCCCCTCTTTACACCCTGACGTGGCTTCTGCTATGGAGATGAAAGATCCAGGGAGGCAGGTTGGAAAACAGATAATTCACGGGACTGTCAGAGCGCGATGATCTGAATTTCATTCACAGCAGGCAGAGCCAAGGGGAGGGGCCAGAGATCCCACCCGGGGGTCTTGCTCCAGGGGGAAGCGGGCTGAGCTCTCAAGTGCCGAAGTGATAATCCAGCCCGCGGGGCCCGGACAAAGCTGGACATTTTGTCTTCACTGTCAGAACGCCACAGGCTCAGGAGCAGATGGAGTGGTGTCGGCAGTCGTAAAACGCCCCACCCCACCAGGGACAAGCAGGTTAACAGAAGGGATTGGCGCCATGCACGTCATAAAAGCCCTGCAGGCCTGTCATGTTCCGATAAATCTTGATTTGGTAACGGAACAGCGCTCTGGTTCCCAGCCTTGGGTTTCACAGGTGAGCCGTGGGCTGATGGATGGTGTGGAAGCCAGTGGGGGAAGGGGGCAGGGGGAACCTCACCCGCCCACCCCTACCCCCCCCTTGGATTCCCAGCGCCAGGCAGGAAACCCAGCCTGCAAGAGGCCAGGGGAGCCGTGGGTTCTCTCTCCCCATCCACGCTGGAATGCTGCAAGGCCACCGGCTCCATCCTCATCTCCTGGCCCTCGTGCTGGTAGCAAACTGTAGGAGCTCAATAAGCACTGTCTCTTCTCAGTTAGGCTTCCGGGCTTGCCTACCCATCAGAGAGGGGCTGTTGAGGAAGACGAGGCCCTGCTCTGCACACACAGGCTTGCTAGCCCTGCCTGGCACCCTGCACCCCGCATCAGCCCCCCGAGGAAGGCGCACTGTTTCAGAATCCATCTGCCCGGGGGGGGGCACTTTGGAGCCATCTGTCCGTCCGGAGGGGCTGACGTTTGTATTCTGCATGAAGGCGCCATCTTGCTGGCAAGAGCCTGGTGAAATGTCCACTCTGAACACTTTCAAATAAAGGACAGGGCCCGGAGGTGACACGGATGAGTGGGGCAGGCCAGGTGGGAGAAGAGGAACCCACGGCCTGGAGTCAGGTGCGAGAGGGAGCATCACAGGGTCATGCCCACCAAGGGCACATGATCCAGTGGTTGCCAGGAGGGACTCAGACCTTCTGACATTGAGAAGGAAGACACAATCTGGACTTCTCCTGATTGGTAAGTATTAAGGAGTCATTCAGATGTGAAATACGGTGCAGCATTTAGCAAGAGAGCCCAGGCAGGCAGCTTGGCCCTGACAGCCCCAGGCCTGGGTTCTGCGGTAGGATCTCGGCGCGCAGAGCACAGAGAAGAAGGTCCTATAACTGAGGGGCTCACACGAAGCCCCTTCCCCTCTGAGACCCAGTGGCCTCACATTTCCGGTCCTGCCTCCAAGCCGCCTGCCCGCTTTCCTGTCTGCGCCCCCGCCACTGGTCCTCCTGGGCTTCACGGTGAGTTCTCTGCAGTTCCCAGAGGGACCCTGCTCTCTGGCCTCGGCCATTTCCCTTCCTGAGGCCCCTGCCCCCGCCTCCCTGCACTTGGACCCCACCTCCCACTGCACCTCACGTTTCAACTCAAACGTACGTTGTGTGCCTGTGGTCCCCTCTACTTCCTCACTGCCCACTGGCCCCAAGTCGCAAACCCTTGGGCCTTGCCTGCCCACCCCCATCCTCTCCACCCCCACCGGGCCTTAAGCTCCCTGAGGGCCGCGGCCCCCTCCCTGAGTTATCCCAGTGTCCCCCCCTGCCATGCCACCAGTTCCAGCCAGCCAGCAAGGGTGGCCCCCAGGGCTCAGACACACCCCGCCCGGGCTGGCCAAGCACCCCAGGGGGCCTTGGAGGTAGTGGTGACTCGGAACCAGGACAGAGGAGACATGAGGGGCGACGGCCAGCATCTAGCCCATGGCTGTCTGTTAACCAGTTGTGCACCATGGAGACGGGAAGCAGACTTGGGGGTCGTAGGTCTCGGGAATGAGGGGGCTGGGGGGATAGCTGAAGGGGGCAGGGGTGCTCTGAGGGTGATGAAACGGCCCCGAAATTTACTGGGGGATGGCTGCACATATCTGTGAGTATTCGAAACACCACTCAATTGTACATGTCACGTGGGTGACTCGTATGGACGCAAATTGTATCTCCGTGAGGCTGTTAGGAAAAGGCTTGAAAACGGAATCCCATGGCCTGTCATGACGGAAGGCAGTGGAGGGCAGGACCCCCAGGCGCCCTGGCTGTGCTATTCGCTGACGGGGGCCTGTCCCTCCCGCCTCCCTGGACCAGCGTTTCCTCGTGCAGGAAGGGTGATGAGCTGTGTGCCCCTTAGAGGGCGTTCGGACGATTAAACACGAGGTAACGGAGCGCAGCGCTTGGCACGGCAACCTTGTAAATTCTCAAGAAATGGCGAGAAGGGAGTGATTATCGTTGTCCCAGCGTGAATGTGGACCAGGTGCCCGCGAGTCAGCACTTGCTACTGCAGCAGCCCTGCTGGGCCCTCCCGTCAGCACCCGGCTGCTGGGGAGGGCGGGCTTCCTTCCTGAAGGGGTGGTGATGCAGGAGCCGCTGCCCTTCCGTCAAGGCAGCGCTGAGCTCTCCCCCAGAGATAAGCGCCGCCTGCTCGGCCGCACCGTAATCGACAGCAAGCCCCCGGGCTCGTGAGCTCTCCTGGCTGCCAGGAGGAGCGAGGCCCGGAGGATGATTAATGAAAGAGAAGGAAATGTAATAATGCATGGCCGGCCCGCCAACAGCATAAATCTCTCTGGGGATTGTGGAAAGGATGGCTTCCTCCCTCTCTGGGCCTTGAGAAAGGGCATCCTCCGGGTTCACCGGAGTCTGAGAAATAACCACGGACATTAAATCAAAGCTTACCTGCACTCAAGTCACACAGGAACCCGCTGGCTGAGGAAAATCACCATCCCGTGGGCCTGAAACGAGGGGCTTGGGTTAGTGGCATGCTGGGAAAGAGGTCTGGCTGCAGTCGGGCGATGGGTGAAGACCACCCAGCAGGGGCTTGGGTTCAAATCCAGACCCCACCACTCACTAGCTCCGAGGCCTTGGGCAAGGTCCTCGGTTCTCTGCTTCAATTGCTTTCTCCGGAACCCCCGCATGGCATTCTTGTGGGGACTGCCTGGGCCACCTGAGTAAAGCTCTTGGGAGGGAGACTGGCTGCTACTGTGGCCGTGCATTTGCCCTGCAGCATCTCAGGTAATCACCGACACTCTCAAGAAAGAGGAATTATTATTAGTCCCATTCTACAGATGTGAAAACAGAGGCCCAGAGCACGGCCTAACTCCTCCAAGGCTCCCCAGTGGGGACCGCCTGACCCTCACCGCACTGCCTTCCAGCAGGCTGAACCGGGAATTCGAAATCCTGCGGTCTCGCCTCTGACTTCTCACGGGTGGGTCCCAGGGCCTCCCGCACAGCCCTCACGCTACCATTTGTTAGGACTGACTGCAGCAAGAACAAATGTCCCCTCACCCCCGCAGGGCCTCCACAGCGGCCACGCTCCAGTGGCCTCACACTTATCTCCGTGGGGGCTGTTCTCCGCTGTTCCTCTCCCCACCTGTCCCTCTTGCGCACTGTCCCTCTTCATTTTAATCGAGAAACGTCCATTTCGCCCCACCCGGGGTCTGCACAGTGTATTGGCAGCTTGGAGGTAGGAAACCCGAGCCGGGCACTTCTAGGGAGGGACCCCTTAATGGTTCTAGCAGATGCCGCAGGAGGGAGGGGGCCCAGGCAGCCCCCAGCTGCCCACCCGGAGATAACCCCTGACCCCCTGCCTCTCTCATGGGGCCGTCAAAAAGCCCGAGCCCTGGGAAGGCCAATAAATCCTTGGGTGTTGCCCTCTCAGGATTCCGGCCCCTGCCTGGGAGAAGGCATTTAAACTTCTTAAAAGAACTCTTTTCTAAGCCTGCAGGAAGCCGCCTGGGCCCTCGGGGGGCTGAGGGCACTGGTTTCTGCGTGGGTTCTAGGACCTCAGTGCTGCAGAATTCCCTCTGTGCTTGGGCATCCTTGGCCCACAGCCAAGCAGCACCACCCAGGGGCAGGGCGGGGGTGCCTGGGAGCCAAGACGGGGACAGGCGGGCACTGTGCACCCCTTACGCAGGCTTACTCTCACTGCCCACAGAAGGGCCCCTCGCTTACCTCTGGGACACCCAGGGGAGAGGGCAAGAGTCCTTGGGCATAAAGGGGGTTGCTTATTATTCAAGAGGCCACCCAAGTTTAGAGGATAGTATGGAGCTTTTTAATTCCTTTTTAAGGTCATATATTCACATGGTCAAAAATTCAAGATATAAAAAGGTATCTCCCTCTCACCATTTCCCACAGACACCTTCCCAGGGCTACCAATATCTAGAGATCTTTTAGGAATATAAACATATAATTATGTGCATGTAAGTATGTGAGTATGTATACTTACGTGTGTAAGTATACACACACACACACACACACACACACACACACACACAATCTTGTTGCTTTTCGTTCAACTACTTTGGTGATCATTCCATATTGTTATATAAAGAAACCTCATTCCTTTTCATGGTTGCATACTATTCCTTTGAATGGCCCATTCATCATCTATTTATTTAACAGGCCCCCTACTTCATGATAAGGGCCTTCATGATAAACATCCCACTTCCCATAGGCAGCATCCCCGCCACGGCCATCTGGGACTGCCGGGCACTCTCAGGCTCGTCCTCCTTTCTCCTCCTCACAGTCTCTGCAACCCCCTCTGTGGGGTCCAACTCCAGCCTGAGGCTCTGTTCACGGCCGGGTGAGACTCAAGGTCCTTCTGCATCTTCAGAAGCACTCTCCTTGCTGATTTTGACCTCCTTTCACACACCAGAGCTTTCTCTCACGTCTATACCGGAAGCATAGTAGGTGCTGGATCATCCTCATTTAAAGGAGGGTAGGAAAGATAAATCCTCATGGAGGGAGTCCCCCTCCACATGCCTCATGGGTCATAAAAGAGCAACAGGTTTTGCCAGAGGGCACTGCACCTCTGCACCTGTCCTGTGGTGGGACAGGAGGGGCCCAGTGGAGCAATGGAGGATTTGGGATCTAAAGATGTGGGTTGGCCTCCTGGCTGTCCTGTCTATTAACCTGGGCCACCCTCGGCCGCCCCCACCTGTCCAACAGAACAGAACACGCGTGGTATGTTCACATGGCAGAAGCATTTCGCTGTTCAATCCTGGGCTCGGAAGTCAGCTCCAACTGGGTCCAAACTCTACCTCTCCTTCTTGGGCAGATACCTCTCCTCTCTGAGCCTCAGTTTGGATAAGTGCAATAGGATGCCCTCATGGGCTTACAGGCTTATGTGATGATTAAAGAGACTAAGCGCATACATCTAGCCACTCGGCATAAGCTAGCGAACGGCAAGTGCTCAGGCCATTTTCGCTTTTATTGTTGTCATTGACGTTGCGTGCTTGGTGCCGCAGCAGTGGTGGCTGATCTCTGGACACACTGCGCTCTTCTCCACAGATGTCCCCCACAGATCTCCACGCCACTGGTTCAAACCCCAAAGCGCTAGCTGGGCTCGCACACTTGGACAGCTGGCGGGGTCACCACGTCATCATTCTCCGCAGGCCTGTTCTCTTCCCAAGCTACCACTTGCGTCCTTGCTTGTTGGAGCACACACGATGACTCTTTGCTGGGAGAATCCTGCCTGGAGGCAGGGGAGTGAACCAAATGACCTTCTGACCTCACTCCCAGCCCCAACTCCAGGGTTCAGGATAGCCCGGCATGCACAGGGGCCCACAAAATGAGCCACACTTTCCGGAAGTAGGAGGTTATGCAGCTTCTGCAGCGTTCCACAGCTCCCAGGGGCTTTTAGATAAGACTTGCTCCAGGCTCTTTTCTCCCCGGGACTTGTGGAAATCTCTGGGTCTGTCGGACATCAACTTGTCTCCTCCAGATCCCACCGATGACCTTCCATTGACCTTTGGATACCGGCGAGAGAAAACGTCATTTTTCCCCTAAGCCACTGAACTCTCAGAAATGACAGAGTGACAGAGGCCAGCCTGGCCTTTCCCGCCGTCGCTGTGGCTTAGGGAAGGCACCCACCCCCAGCGAGGCCACGTCACCCAGAGCCCCCTACACCGAAAATGAAGTGAGGTCTTCCTGAGAGGGTGTCTCCTGCGAGGCACGGGAAGAGCGAACAGGAAGGCCACGGGGCAGCCGATAGGACACCTAAAGGAAGAGGAGGAAACGGCCAGTGGAGTCTAGACGCGTTATCTTGCCCCCTGTGCGGGCACCGGCCCACGCTCATCCATCGTCCCTGGAACTGACTTCCTGCCTCAGGATTTACACCAATGACTTCACCCTCTTGCTATCTCGACAGTCCCGCTGCTGCCCGCTCTGGGCTCTCAGGAATTAGAGGCCAGATAACAAGTCTAGACAGCTCAGAAGTTTTAAATGCATTATCCTCCAGGGGGAGGAGGATGGCTAGCGACTAGCTCTGGGGACTTCAAGGCTGAAACCCTGGACCGCGTTCCGGTTCTGAGTCTGCGTGGGGAGCGTAAGACAACCTCGCTCCGCCTGCCCCTCCGCCCCTCCCTCACCCCCAGCCGCCCGGTGGCTGAAACAGGCACAGAAGAGCCACTCACCACAGACTCTGCTCCACCCGCCATGCATGGGAGCTCCACACCCCACCTCCCTGCCCCCGGTTCAGGGAGGACCCTCGGGGCTGCCTCAACAGAGCTGGATGAGGTCCAAAGGGCCCTCGTGTTCACAACCAAGAGCAGTGGTGAAGCCGCACAAGTGGAAGGGAGCCCGTTCATTCAAACCTCAAGGGCCTCAGATGAAACGACTGCTGCCTTGCTCGGCAGGTGACCTCGGCACGTACCCCCACCTGCCTGGGGGCCTATGCTGACCTGAATCAAATCCTCTCGCAAGCGACGTGGCGGCCCCTTTGCCGCCTTCTCCCACCCTTTACGTGTTGAACCGTGTCCTCCCCAAATTCCCATGTTGGAATCCCAACGCCCAGTACCTCAGAATGTGCCCTTATTTGGAAATATGATCCTTGCAGATATAATTAGTCAAGATGAGGTCATATTGACGAGGGTGGGCCTCCAATCTAATACAACTGCGTCCTGATAAAAAGGGGGGCTGCGGACACAGAGGGCACATAGGGAGAGGCCATATAAAGACAACGGCGGAGATCACGGCGACACGTCTACGAGGCAAAGAGCGCAGGATGGCCAGGGAACCCCCGGAGGTGGGGAGGCCTGGAGCAGGTCCCCCTCGCAGACTTAGACGGAGTCAGCCCTGCCCACACCTTGGTCTCAGACTTGGGGCCTCCAGCCCGTGGGAGAGGACATTCCTGCTGTTGAAGCCCCCGTGTGTGGTGCTTTGTTACTGCAACCCCAGCAAACTAATACACACCCCACCTTCCTGAAGGACAGGGCCAGGCGAAGGAGTGCCTGGGGGCCGCAGAGAAACTACAAGCACCCCCTCAGACTGCTGACAACAGAAGGCTTCCCTGCAGTTGTCCAAGCCACAAAGCTGTCCAGTCGGCAGCTCACAGCTGGAAGGCAGAGAGTGGCTCCGTGGGGACCCGGGAAGGTTTTGTCAGCTCAGGACACGGCTGGAGCATCACTGTTGGTGTCCAGCCTGTACCCCTCGGCAGGCGTCGTCCCAGACAGCAATGGCTTCCTCCGGTGCCTGCGGCCTTTTATGGGAGCTTTCTCTGCTACAGACGAGTGTTTGGCCCTCTCGCAGACGGGCAGGCCAGAATTGCCAGGGGCCACTGTCCTTGGGAGCAGTCCTCAGTCAGTGACAGTGACCGCTGGTGGGCAACGTCCCAGCTCCCTGGCTGAGCAGCTGAGAAACTCCGAGGGCTGATCCACACAGTACCCCCCAAGCTCTCACCGTGGTCACAGGGCCAAGAATGCACCCGGCACTGGCCCCTCTCTTCCACCTCTCCTTCCCCGATGCCTCCTGAGGTCACCTTCCAAACAGGCGCACCCAAACTTGACCCTGGTCTGTGTTGGGGGAATCCAAACCGAGACAATGGGAGATTACACCTCGAGGCACAGAACAACCGGGAGGGGAAGGCACATCTCGGCTGCACACGAAAGGGGTGTGTGCCCCTGCGCACTGACTTCTCTGGGTGTCTCAGATAGAATATCTGTCCCCAGATGAACACCAGCCTGATGCGCGTCAAGGCAGAAGTTGCTGGTTCTCGCCAGTATCCATTCTCCTTCTTGGGGGATAATGTTAACTGTAACTAGTAGGCAGGACCGTCCTTCCCAGAGACTCACCATCCCAGATGCCGTTCTTACTAAAGGTGCAAGGTGCCAGGCGGTGTGACCCCGTGTCTAGACTCTGGCCAGTGGGATGGGAGCGAAGTGACGTGCCCGCAGGTCCCCGTCCCCCCTCTGACTGGACGCAGCTGCGGCGACGGGAGCACCTCGTGCCCCTCGGGCTCATCCTCGTCTCCGGCTTCCCATCCTTCTCTCCTCCCCCCTCATCTCACACCAAGAAGGTGTGAGGGTTAAAAAACGCTGCAGAGAGTCTCGTATCGGTTTTTTTCCAGCAAAACCGACTTTGAAGCTTCTGACCCAAGCAAGCCTTTCATCCATTTTAGGAAGCCAGAGACAGATTTCATTTACATGAATCCAAAAATAATAAAGGGAGAGAAATAAATAAAGATTGAGAAAGATCACCGGTGAATCCCTGAACTTGCGGATCCAGGAAGTGTTGGGAGAGCCGGGCTCCTTCCAGGAAAGACCAGCCTGTTCTGATGAATTCTGGAAAGTGAGCCTCCCCAGTATGTGAGAGGTGACCGGACACCTGGTGTAGGAGTCACCGGGAGGCACCTCTGCCCGGACCTGCAGGAGCCCCATTGGGAAGAATTTCCTAAGGTGACGATGAGCAGAAACAACGGCTGAGTCACGTCTCTAACTGCCAGAGACGATCCTGACTTTCACAGCATGCTACAGTGTTCAGAAGGTCCGTGTCACGCGGAGTTAAGCTGTGTGAGGCTCGGAGGCTGACGAGCAGCCCAGACCACTTCAGACTGATGTCCTGCACCGTCCCCCGCAACGGGGCGAGCAGGCGGATTCGTATCTAAGATCGCTGTGGGTCCGGCTGCAGGGCCCCTGCCCTGCTTGTTGGCTGCACAACGGCCAGTTCAGGGGCCACACTTCATCCCGGCTGGTCCGAGTGCATCCTTAGGGCTACAGGGAGGAGCTCAAGATCTGCTGGGCCCACTGTGCTGACCACACCCCTCTTCCTAGGAGCGAGAGCACAGTTCTGGTTCTTCCCAGCTGTGTGCCCTTAGACAAGGCACTTAGCTTCTCTGAGCTGCATTCGGCACATCTCTTAAGTGAAGTCAGTACCCCTCTCTTACTGGGTACCTGTGAAGACTGGATGAAGTCATATTACTGTGGGCTAATGTCTGAGTCCCTTCGGGCTGCTAGCACAAAACAGTACAGACTGAGTAGCGTAGAAACAACAGAAGTCCATTTATCACAGTTCTGGAGGCTGGAAGTTCGAGACGAGGACACTAGCACCGTCGAGTGACAGCCCTCTTCCGGGTCACAGACTCTCGCTGTGTCCTCACGGGACAGAAGCAGGGAGGGAGCCTGCGGGGTCTCTTTTACGAGGGCGCGAATCCCCTTCGCGAGCCTCCACCCCTGTGACCTCATCACCCCCCAGAGGCCCCACCTCCCAACACCATCGTTAGGATTTCAACGTGTGAATCTCAGGGGGACACAGGCATTCAGACCACAGCAGGTGATGTCTGGTGCACGAATTTCCTATCCAGTCTCCTCCTCTACCATTTCCCTTCAAGAGCCGTGGACAGAGAAACTGGGCTGCTACGGGCCTGGGGCAGACGGAAGGCGGTGCGGTGTGAATGCGAAGCAGGGTGTGTGTGTGAAGGGTGTGTGTGGGTGCCATGTGGTGTGCGAATGAGGTGTGAACGTGAGGGGATAGAAGCGTCCCTGGACAGGAAGCCAGGAGCACTGGATGGGTGGGAACATTGAGAGAAAAGTTCCAGTTTTACAGTTGACGCTATCACTGTGGAGCAGGAACGCATACTTCCTGTGGGAGCGGTAGGGGTATGAAGCACACACAGGAGGAGGGACCCGACTTCCCACAGAAGTTACCCTGGGGAGGGACGGAGGGAGGGACGGAGGCCTTTGGCTGTTTTAAATGGACAGTGTGGAGACAAGGACTGACCCCGAGAGGAGGTCTGTCCAAAAGCCAGTAAGCGTCTGGACAGGGGTCCATCGTTACTAATCACCCCTGCACTGCTTCACACCCACCAGGCGTGCAGCGTGTGCCGACGTGGACGCACAGCTGTTGGCCTCGTATCCAGTGGCACGACCACGCACACAGCCATTTGGCAGCCTCTGGTACCGCAATCCCACTCCGGGCACCCACCACCAAAACCGGGTGCTGTGTAGACAGGACACACGCGCTGGGAAAGGCAGAGAAAGTTCAGCCCGGTCAGCCTTCAAAGGTGACAGGGAGCTTAAGTTACAACATGAGGACTTTGGGGAGGTCCACTGGTCCGAACAAACCACAGACTGATTTGTTCTGGGTCACAGGTTATCAGAGGCTGTGCTTAAAGTAAGGGGAATGAGGAAGCGGGGTGTTTCATGTGGGTGTCTGTGAGCAAAGGCAGGAAATGGCGGAGATTTTCTCAGACCAGGGAGGAGGGTGCAGGACCCCCTCCACAGCAGAGCGCCTGCCCCGTGGACACCCCGGCAAACCGATACAAACTCGGCAAACGTGTGAATTCAGGTCCACACACACCTGGGGGCCATTTCAACGTGAAAACACAGAGAAAAGAAGCCGTCAGCCAGTTCCCTACCCCACGTTCACCAAAGTGTGCGCCTCCGAACAGCAGGCCCAGGCGACATTCCTATACCACACGCACGCACACACACGCACACGCATACACACACACATACATACTTGCAAACACACACACAGTCAACGGGCTCAGAGTTCGGGGAGGGGTGCCAACAACCATCCTCTCAGGAAGTCACACTGGACAAAAGTACTCGGTCTCAGGAACTCCCACCCCTCCGTCTCTTTAACACTTTTATCGAGATGTCATTCACACACCCGACAAGCCACCCATTTAAAGTGTAGAATTCAATGGGCTTTAGTCTATTCACAGAGTTGCGCAACCATCACCACAGTCGATTTTAGAATACTTTCGTCACCCCCAAAGAAACTCAGTGCCCTTTAGCCATTGCCCTCAAACCCCCATCTCCCCGGGTCCTTGGCCACCACTCACCTGCCTTCTGTCTCTGTAGATCTGCCTGTTATGGGCGTGTCCTGATAAATGGACTCATCTGATGCGTGGTCTTTGGCTTCTGGCTTTCTTCACTCAGCACGTTGCCAAGGTTCACCCACGTGGTAGCTACCTCAGCACTTCACTCCTTCTGTGGCTGAGAAATATTCCACTGTGAGGATGGACCCCATTTTATTTATCTTATCTTTTGTGGATTTTACTTTGAGACCAGTGCTGTTTTCTCACTGGTACACCAACACTAGTTCTGAGGTGAGGGTACTGTCCCGTGCTTCAGGTATTCTCAGTGTTCTCAGACGGGGGCCGGGAGGTGGATGTGCTCCCCAGTAGTGCTCCAGAAGCTGCCTTGCCTGAGAATTAGAGAAAGAGTACACATCTGCTGACACAGGTGACTGTAGCTGCCAATAACATCATAAAGTAGGCAAGGCAGCTGTGTCCACCCCCCAGTGTCCCAATGATGAGGGGCACGGTGACGGTGCTGCAGTGCTGGCCACCCTCCGTCCACAGACCCTGACAGCTTCCCTTGTCAGTTCAGAGGCCGTCCCTCTGCACGGTCCCGGGTGCCTGGCCATCTCCTCACTAAGAAGGTCCCAGGCACAGAGTCCAGGCTCGTGGTTCTGATGGACACGGCCTGAGCGCGTGTCCATTTCATGGCCTTCCTCTCCTGACACAGACCTTCCCACTCCCCCTTTTAGCACCCAAGGGCATCCAGCTCCCCCTGGATTGATGTGGTGTGGATGTGGCAGGCTCTGATTTCACTAAATGCCCAGACACGAGTCCATGCTCCAGCAGCCGCGCTGTGCCCGTTGTGGGCACAGAAGAGCCTCATCGCTTTGGGGACACAGTCATGCTCTTATCTCTTATGCCTTCAAAGCAACTATATTTGGGAGTCAGATATTTTTCATAAACAAATACGGTCAAAAGCTGATAAAAATCAATACATCTGAATCAACGCGCGGTTCCTGGTATGGCGTTCCAGCGGATATCTTGCGGCCCGCCGGGTCCCTTTGAAATGTTCACAACAACAGAAAGGCTTGTTTTTCCATCCAAAGCAAATGGAAATACTCGCAGGAGGGCAAAAACAAATATTGTTCAGGGGCTGGAGCGTTTCAGACAGCCCAAGGAAACTTTGGGATCCAGGAGATTCACAGCCCTCTGCTGTGTCCATCTGCCCAAGAGGGGTGCCCATGGAGCATGGAAAGACGGAAGGCTGTCTTGGGGCTGGAAGAGTGCGTGAGAAAGAACTCAGAGTGTGCAGAGAGTGGTTTCTGGAGCCAGGTGAACCTGGGTCCCATTTCTGCTGCCCCCACTTATCCAGATTCCTTCCCTCTTGGAGCGTCAGTTTACCTGTCAGCCGAACGGGACAATAACGGCTACCTTGGAGGGGTGTTGAGAAGGTAAAATGAGTGACAGAACATGGTTAGGTCAGTTCTCCAGTTGTCCACATTAGTAATATTTTCGTATCGGAAACTAACGGACTATAAGTCCTTTTCAAATAGCTCATTTTCCATCTGTACCATAAAATCCAGCATGGTTCCACCTTAATTGCTGTTTCATGTCATTTTCAGAACCAGTAAGTGATAACCATGTACCTTCCAAGAGTTAGGCCCTGTGGGTGAGCCTTTTAGAGGCCACGCCTGATACTCCCTCTGTGCCCAGAGTGGATTTGTATTAAGTAGTTACAGCTAATGGTCACTGAGCCTTGATGAGCAGTACTTCCTACAGCATGGCTCACTTAATCCTCATGACAACTCCATCATCCCCAATTTACAAATTAAGACTGAGGCTCAGAAAGACGGTGACTGCCCCAGCGGCGTCCAACTTGTGTGTGGCAGGGCCAGGATTCCAACCAAGACAAGCAGCCCCTCTGTGTCCACATGGGGAAGTGAAGCAGGGGATGGGAATCTGCGGTGGTGTGGACACTGCGGGGAGGATGGCCAGAGGACGGCTGGGGCCAGGGGTCAGGGGTGACATCTAGAGCAGTCACATTTGGGAGAAACCAGGAGAGAAATAGAAACCAAAGAAGTGGAAATGTAACGTGGGGCAGCCACAGTGGGCAACAGTCTGCCAGCTCCTCAAACAGTTAAAATAGAATTAGTATATGACCCGGCATTCGCACTCCTAGGTATGGACCCTAGAGTGGAGAGCAGGTGTTCAAAGACACGTACACACATGTTCACAGCTGCACTGATCACAGTAGCCGTGAAGGCGGAAACAACCCAAACGTCCATCGGTGGATGATGGATAAACACAGATGCGGCCTCTCCATACAATGGAACATCACTCAGCCATTAAAAGGGCTGAAGTCCTGACACACATTACGACATGGGAGAACCCTGAGAGCATCACGCTGAGTGAACAGCGCCTGTCACAGAAGACCATATACTGAATGACGCCATTTATAGGAAATGTCCAGAACAGGTAAATCCATAGAGGCAGAAAGAAGACGGTGGTTTCCAGCGGCCGGGGGAGGGCAAGTGGGGGTGACTATAACATGGGTATGGGGGTTCCTTTTAGGGTGACTAAAATGTTCTGGACCAAGATAGAGGTGGTGATTGCACAGCACACTGAAGGCACTAAATGCTACTGAACTGTTTGCTTTAAAATAGTTAATTTTATATTATGTGAATTTCACATCAACCGAAAAAGAAACAAACAAACAAAAGGGAAGAGGCTGCTATACAGAAATAAAGAGAGAGATAAAGAGATCTACGTACCAAAGGACAGAGGAGAGCCCCAAGGTAGGAAGAGGCAATGTCCACCCTGAGCAGGGACGTGGACCTGGGTCAGCTCAGAGGCAGAGGTAGAATCCAGATGTTTCTGGGGAGCCAAGAGAAGGGTCCAGGCTTGTTCTCGCCGGGTGCAGATTGCTTGGCAAGTGGGTATGGACCACACAACCTCGCCCAAAAGGGCAGGCGGCTGAAAGGCAGTGGCATGAGGGTGCTGCCCACTTTGCCAACAGTGAGATTCATTCATTCACTCATTCATGAAACAGCATTAACTGAGCACCTATTATACCCAAGTGGGAACATTTAGTGGAAAAGGAAACCCAATTCTTGCCCTTGTAGAAGTTGTATTCTAGAAAGATACACAGATGGTCAGCAACTGTGGTAAGCGACCTGAAAACTCAGTAGGTGCCCCAATGAATTTCAAGGACCCCTTAACTGGCCAGTGAGTCAGGGAAGCCTTCCTGGAGGAAGCGATATTAACCAGGGAAAGAGAGGAAAGGAAGAGCATCCCATGAAGCCAGGATGGTGTGTGCCAGAGCCCCAAGGTCAGAGGGGGAGAGCAGTGAGCCTGAGGGAGGGAAGGAGAGCAGATGTGATGGGAGCTCAGAGAGGGAGGGGACCCAGCAGGTGGTGACAGCAGTGCCTAACATTTATCAGATGTTAACCATGTGCCAGCCGTGGAGCTCAGAGCCTGACACACGTGCAATTGTGTCATCCTCACAGCAGTCTAGGAGGTAGGCTCTACGCTTGTTTGTATTTTCCAGGTTGGGGGATGCTCAAGCACAGAGGGATAAATTAACTGCCCACGGCCCTCAGCCATGGAGCACGGAGCAGGCTTGCACCCAGCCAACAGGCGACAGAGTCTGGGCTCTGAGCGGCACACCCGTACATGAGGGAGGGCAGCAGGGGCCAGGCCACTGTCGGATGTCACGGTAGGGACTTCCCACTTTGTCTTAAGAGTACGGAGAAGTTCTTGAGGGTCAGGCTCAGGGTCAGGTTTGCATCGTGAAGGCAACATTCCTGGGAGAATGAACTGTTGGGCACGAAAGGCCAAGCAGGAAAACTAATTAGAAGATGGGGTTCACATAAATTTTCACTGAAATTCATGAAAATTTTTGTTTTCACGAAAATTTATGTATGTTCATAGTAGCTTTATTCAAAATAGAGAAAAGCTGGACACAAGCCCAGTGTCTTTCCTAAGGTGAGTATTACACAGACAGCAATGCATCACCGTGGGGAATACTACACAGCGATGAAAAGGAGCGGATACCTCAAACAACGTAGCTGGAGCTCAAGAAAATGACACTGCGCAAAAAAAGCCTGTCTCAAAAGCTTACACACAGTGTGATTCTATTTATATAAGACTTCTGACCTGACAAAATGACAGAGATGGAGAAGAGGCTGGTGTCTGCTGAGGAACGGAGGCAGGTGGCAGAGGCTATGAAACGGGGCACGAGGGATCCTTGGGATGTGACGGAGCTGTCCTGTGTACTGACAGGTTGTGGTCACACAAGTGAACCCAAGTCACAAAACTGCTCAGGACAAAATACACACACACACACACACACACACACACACACGTATTTCACACACAAATGAGTGAAATCTGCATAAGGCGGATGGATTGCGTCAATGTCGGTCTCCTGTCGGTGCTGTACTGTAGTGATTGATGCAGGGGTTATTACGGGGGAACTGGGTAGAGGTACAGGGGTCTCTCTGTACTATTTCTTACAACTGTATGTGCATCTACAATTATCTCAAAGTAAAGAGTTTTTTAATACAACTGAATTGAGTGTCACAAAAAACAAATAAAAATAAATAAAATAAGAAGGTGGGCTCACCAGGTGGGAGATGGGGGGGCCTTGGGCGAGGGTGGGAGCAGGAGAGCTGGGAACCAGTAAGGGGGCCACGCAGATACATCACCGATCACGCTGCTGCTTCTGAGCTGCTGTGATAACCTCGTTCTCCTTCCAAAGAGCAGGGCTGTTTGAAGCAGAGCTTCTCAACCTGGCTGCCTGTCAGGACCATGGGGAATGAAGGCTTCCTGGGCCTCAGGTGGGGCTCGGGCACTGGCATTTTTTTAAGCCTCCCCACATGGTAGGAGTGCGGGCAGCCAGGGGTGAGAGGAGCCCACATCTCCAGCAGGCCCCGTTCTTTAGGGCTGGAAAAGGGGCTCTTCCCTCAAACCAAAGGAATTCAAGGGCCCGGGAGAGAGTCCATGCCCGCAGAGACGTGGCAAGGGTTTGGTGTGGGCCGTTCTGGAAACTCTTTTTATTCTGCCTGTTCCCCCATCATTTTCTCGAGGGAAAAATAAATACCAACATCCCCTCTTGTGTCAAAGTGACGGGTGTGTACACCATCAGCGTGAAAAGTTATGCCCCAAAGCCCGGCTAGACAACCAAACGAAACCTCCCTGTCAGTGAGTAGATGTGTCCAATATTTCAAGTAAGATGGTTTAAAGCTATTTTTGTAACGTGACTCTAAGTGGATAATGTAAGACTATGGCGAAGCCCAGGGAATGAATACATTCTTGTTTGCAATTTGAAAATCAATAGCAGACTTGGAGAGCCTGCGAGCGTTCCTGCACAAGACGCCCGGTGTCCCCTGAGCCGGCCCGGCGGCAGCGGCGGCAGCTTAGATGGAATGAGGCGGCCCGGAGCAGGGACAGACCTCCAGCACCACCCCTACCCCCACCCCCCGCCCAGCGCCAGCCTGGGGAACAGACGGCTCCACCAATGTTGCTGACAACCAGCCGCGTGCGTGCAAATGTCGTCCCTGGGTTCCAAAGCTCTTTCCAAATCTAACCTGCAACGCTGGGTTCAATGCCAGGGAAAGTTTACTTCACCTGCAGTGAAGGTCTTGCCCGTGTCCAGCCTCACTTGGCCTCCTTGGGCCCCAACATGCCAAGCAATGCCTCCGCTCTCATGGGCTCCCCTTGAGGGAAGGTGGCAGCCCTCCCCAGCATCAAGGCAGTCAAGTACTGAGCTCCAGAGTCCTCAGAACCTCCTGCCTGAACTGTTAGAAAATGCAACCAAGCTGAGCGATAGCTGGGTCCACATCTGGCTTTGGGGCTCTGTGAGCCCACTGGAGCTGGGTACAGAATTCCACGCAGGAGTCCACTTTCCTGTGGCCAAAGTCCATGAGCTTTATAGGATTCTCACAGGAATCCTGAAGCTTGACCCTCTGTCTCCTAAGCTGGCCCAGCTCCACTGCCCCCACCCAAACGCCTGCACAAGGCTCCCTGTCACACCACTCTTGGAGCTTTCAAGCAATGTGTTCTCCTTCCAGAAAGATGAGAAAGTCCAGAAAACATGGTGATTCCAGACCCCCGATGCTAAAACTCAGGTGTGAGGGTCTCTATTGGTTCCCACCCCAAACCCCCCAAAGCGCCCAACATTCCGAGGTGAAGCCCAGATCCTGTGCTGTCCGTGGGCCTCCGGGCCCCTCGCTCCCCACCCAGCACCAGACACCTATTAGCTGCTCTACAGAAGTCTGCATAATAAGGACATGGGTGTTTCCAAATCGGCATCTGGCATCGTAGAGATAAGACGAGAGATGTAACCCAGAGGACAAAGCTTGACCAGTACTTTAATCTCATTCTGCATCCAGCCCCTTTGAATAATAATAACCGCAACTATTTAGTGAGTGCTGTCTTGGTTGGGTCCCCCCAAGCACACGTGGGGACAGTGAGCTATTTTGGAGGTGAATTCAGGAAGCACCTGGAGGTGGCTGAGGGGGTGAGAACGGGAGGGAGGAGGCAACCCAGGGGCAAGATGAACAGCTTGCTGCTGGCGTTAACGGGGGTGCTGGCCTGGTGGGGACACTCGTGGAGCCGTGTGAAGGCACCTTGGAATCATCTCCCTGAAGGACAGAAGGGCTGGCTGTTTGCCCACCTTCTCGCGCCTCTCACTGTGGCGGTGGAGGGGGCGTGCTGCTCTGGGGGCACTGACCCCCTGCGTGGCCCCCATCCACCTCTGAGCCAAGCAAGCTCTCGGTGAAGAGAAGCAGGTGCTTAAAGAGGGAAGCTCGGGATGATCCAGCCGAGGGTTAGGCGACCTCTGGAGAGGCGACAGAAGGTTCCGGTCACTACGCGAGCATTCAGTCCGTGCCAAATGCCCTGCGAGGAACTTGCGCGCAGTTCCTATCTTCTTGTTAATCCTGACCACACCATGTGGTGAGGAGTGTGGCCCTCACTCTCATCCCAACTGTAAATAAGAGATGCCGAGATTCAGGGAAGCAGAGGAGTTCTCCCGTGGTCATCCTGAGCAGCTGGTAAAAGGCACATTTAAACCGAATCTTGTCGATGCCAAGTCCCACGACCTTAAGCGCCGCACAGGGCGCCTCCCTGAGGAAGAGGGCTGTATTCCTCCTCTCCCGGCCAGCAGGGAAGGTGGTAGCAGCAGAGGAAACGCTGAGTCACAGCACCTGAAATTCTGCTGATCTGATCTGTCCCGACACTTTTAGGAAAAACAATACACCCTCTTTGATCCACGTCCAGGTCCACGATGGGCTCAGGTTCAAAGTCAACACGTTCCCAAAGCGTGGAAGCCCTTGGGTTCTGGGAAAGTGGGGAGAACGGGTTTTTTTCTTCCTGGAGTTGATGCAAGGTTTCCCCTCCTGGTGCCGCACGAGTACCCCCGAGGGGTAGCGCTGCAGCCAACACCTGGAGCGCGTGATGCCGCGGGCCCTGCCCAGCCCATGGTGGGCACAGCCTTCCAGGAGAAGCCTTGACGAGATGCAGGGCGCCGGGCTCCCTGGAAGTCATTACCAAGACCGGCTGCGGTCACAGACCAGCGAGAGGGAGAAAGCACACACGAGGCCCCAGCTCCATCTCACCTCTGCCATCACCACGTGGGAAGGAGCGTCACAGAGAGCGAAGCTCAGAGTCTCACAGGGACCCAGACGTGAAACACGCATCTGTGTGCGACAAGGAGGGCTTCGAAGGGAAGAGCGAGATGCAGAGGAGACGCAGAAAGCGGCGCCGATCCTTGCTGGGGCACGTCCCGCGACCAGCAGTCAGAGCCTTAGGGCCAACAGTCTCGCTCTAGAGGCCCTGCTTTCCGCCACAAGGCAACACTGCTTCCTCTGGGGTTTCTTTGCCCGGATAAGGAATCTGGGCACCCAGAGAGGACCTTGGAGGTCCTCCACGCAATACCCTCCTGTGTTCTCAGGCCGTCTGCAAACGGGGAAACTGAGGCACAGAGCAGGGAGGTGAAGTTTCTGAATCCGCTGGGTGATCAGAACCCCCCTAAACCAGGGGTGCTTAGGTCTCCTCCTTTGGGGCCTCTCGGATTCTCTTCAAAATGCCGCAGAAAGAAAAGTTCATGCAGGGGAGCAACTTCTGATTTTTGGCTTCATTTTTGATGAAAAGGACTTCATACAGGAGGTTGGGAGGTGAACGCAGGCTCGATAAGCACGCATGCACTCTCTCCCGGGAGGCAAGAGGCCAGCTCTGATGATAATACATTTCCGGAGAACGTTCCACTCTCCCCGACACACTTCTAACTGTGTCTGGAGTCCTTCCTTCCTAACCCACAGGATGAGCTGGGTGTGCGCTCAGGAGTCTTATCTCTTGTGCGGCAGCCTGGAGTGGGGCCAAGAGCTGTGAAGGCAGAGCAGGAGGGGAATCCCGGCCCGCAGCGGTGACCCTCAGCACCACCCACCTGAGCTGCATTTTCTCACCTGCTGTCTGCACACGCAGGTGTCACAGGAAGGACTTGACGGTAGGGCGAGTGGGAGTCCTCCAGCCCTGCCGGCGGCCCCGGCCCTGAATGCGGGCTCTTCCTGCCGTGGTTCCAAAGGTGGAAGGCAAAGGGCAGCTTCCCTCCCGTTTTCTTTATTACCTTCTCGTTCTTAAAGCCAAATGCTTCTTCAAGAATAGATGGGGCAGCTGGGCCAGCATGTCCCCACCTGGTGTCTCCACTCACCAGGGGGTCCCCAACCATCTCACAGGGGCATCATGTAGTTCCCGGACCAAAAGACAACTCAGTTCTCTTTACGTAAATGGTGTTATCATAAGTCACAGATCTATGATGCCTGTGTTTTCCATATAAAATAAGGAGGTGATGCTGCGGCTGGGGACAACAGGTGAGTGTGCAACAAGGACTCAGGGGCAGTAAAGCCACTCAGGCTTGTGCCCAAGCCGTGGGACAGGTCTCAGGGGTCTTGAGTTATCACCCCGGCCCTGCCTCTTAGACCTGGCCTCTCCAAGCCTGTTTCTGGATCTGTCACAGTAGGGCAAGGCCCCCATCCCGACGTAGCTGACACATTCTGCAGCATCCTGGGTGCTGGTTCGTTCACGCCTGCGATAGCTCTAGGAGGAGTTACTCCATTAGTCCCTGGGAACAGACAAGGAAACCGAGGCTGGGAGAGGTGCAGTCTCTTGTCCGAAGTCCTGGGAGAGAAGGTTCCGGAATCCTGAGTCCCAAAGCCCATGTCACGCAGGCCTGTGCACACACCTCCCGGGCTGGCAGTCAGGACTCCGTGTTTCTTTGTCGGCGCCTTCCAGTCCAGCAAACGCAGCTCCCAACACACATCCACACTGCTGTCTTTTCCTCCCCTTTCCCTGCCGGCCCCCGGACTCCACTGATCACCCAGCCACTCTCTGATAACGTGTGCGGAAACGTTGGGGGAAGGGGTGCCTCCACCCTCCCACCTCCTCCCAAGATGGCGGTCTATGCTCTCCACTCTTGGGTGGGGTTGGTCCCCAGAATCTGGCAGCCCTGGTAGCTTTGACGGGACGGTACAGTCTGCTCTTTAGCAAGTCTCATTTCACTGCACCGGGACCTCGAGCTCCAGGCCTCGTTTTCCTGCATCTTAGTGATCACGGCATCCCCAAGGTCTTGCACTGTGCCTGGCACGGGGCCAGCAGGTAGTACAGGTGCACGTGGGCTCTGGCACCAGACAGACCTGCTACAACTGTACCCGGCTACCTATCAGTGATGTGACCACAGGCAGGTTACTTTACTCCTCTGAGCCTCAGTTTCTTCATCTGGCTCACTGGGCTCTTGGGAGGACTAAACGGAATGTATATGGCACTTAGCACAGCGCTTGGCTGACAACACTCTAAAAATGATAGCTATCACCACCACCACAAACACCAACATCACCACCACCACCCCCATCATCATCGCAATCAACATCATCATCACCATCACCATTATCTTTATCATCACCATCACCGTTATCTTTATCATCTCCACCATCACCGTCATCTTTATCATCATCACCGTCACCGTCATCTTTATCATCGTCACCATCACCGTCATCTTTATCATCACTGTCATCTTTATCATCACCACCATCACCGTCATCTTTATCATCGCCACCATCACCGTCATCTTTATCATCATCACCATCACCGTCATCTTTATCACCATCACCATCACCGTCATCTTTATCATCATCACCATCACCGTCATCTTTATCACCATCACCATCACCGTCATCTTTATCATCACCACCACCATCACCGTCATCTTTATCATCACCACCATCACCGTCATCTTTATCATCATCACCATCACCGTCATCTTTATCACCACCACCATCACCGTTATCTTTATCACCATCACCATCACCGTTATCTTTATCACCATCACCATCACCGTCATCTTTATCACCATCACCATCACCGTTATCTTTATCATCACCACCACCATCACCGTCATCTTTATCATCGCCACCATCACCGTCATCTTTATCATCATCACCATCACCGTCATCTTTATCACCATCACCATCACCGTCATCTTTATCATCATCACCATCACCGTTATCTTTATCACCATCACCATCACCGTTATCTTTATCATCACCACCACCATCACCGCTATCTTTATCACCATCACCATCACCGTTATCTTTATCACCATCACCATCACCGTTATCTTTATCACCACCACCATCACCGTTATCTTTATCATCACCACCATCACTGTTATCTTTATCACCATCACCATCACCGTTATCTTTATCACCATCACCATCACCGTTATCTTTATCATCACCACCATCACCGTTATCTTTGTCATCATCACCATCACCGTTATCTTTATCATCACCACCACCATCGTTATTAGCATCATCATCACAGCACCATCATCACCTCCTCTGTGGATGCTTCGCTGAGACAAGGGCTTATCTCACGTCAGACACCACAGCTCAGCTTAGAGCTAGTTGAGAAGCAATCCAAAACACATCTGAAATCTGGCTTTCCCCAGTTCCCCAGCACGTTTGGTTTAGCTAGCCCACTCTGTCAGTGGCATGACAAAGGCAGGAAGCCCAGACAAGAGCCAGCGCCTCACATGATCTGATCCCTGGGGGTCCTCCATGCAATCTGGAACAGGTGGGCGGATTTCAGCAACACCACCTCTCCCCATCTCTGCAACAGACGTCCCCACTGGCTTCAGCCAGGGCATGGTGAGAATTACTCCATGGCCTCCTTCAAGACCTGCCCAGGAAGTGAAGAAGTCACTTCAGAGGCCCCCATACAGAAACGGAACATTTTCTTCCCACTTGTGAGCTCAGTGTGTACTCAGCCAGGATGAGAATCACGCCAACAGGCTGTGCCAGGGTGTCAGGAACGTTTAGATCCCTGAACGGGGAAATGAGAAGCAGGGCTATGCCCGCATTTCCGATGACCGGTGGCCATTGCTGAATGTCTCCACTGTGGTAACAGCTAATGGTTTTCTAACCCCTGAAGAATGTGGGTGACAGGGGAGATGCCCTCAACCTGTTTCCTTCCCACCTTCAGCATGGAGCTTATGTCATTCTTGGCAGAGGATGCGGTGAGCTTTTATGAGTGATTCCTTCCCAAGAAAGTGGTTGTTATACCTGCTTCTTTGAAAAGGGGCCCAAGCCCAGAGGCACCAGGTCGATGCTGAGAGCTGGACAATGTTTGCTGGTGAATTCAGGCCTTGGTCTGATCTCTGCTTGAACCCAGTTTTCTGAACTATGTGCCGGCTGAAGTTTATCGAGGGTGTGCTGATGGCTTCATGTATGCTATCATGTTTGCTCTCCATAACAACCCAATACGCTAAAAATGTCCACCACCCCCTGTTTGTGGATGAGGACATCAAGGCCAAAAGATGTTATATAACTCACTCAAGGTCACTCAGCTAAGAAGTGGGGACCTGAGATGCAAGGCCAGGAAATCTCTCCCCAGAACCCCATCATTAGCCACCTGACCTTTGGTCTGTGCTGGTCAGGACAGTCCCCTCCCACTTCTCACTGCTTTGTATCTCAGGGAACTACATTTCCCAGGCCCCCTTGCTCTCAGATGCCTGGGTAAGCTCAGCCAATGGGAGACACTGGTGCAGCTGGGCAGGGCAAGAGGAGGGAAAAGCTGGAGTATTTCTCCTTCTCTCTCTCTCTCTCTCTCTCTCTCTCTCTCTCTCTCTCTGCTCCTCTCCTGTGGGAATATCCCTCCCTCCATGGTCCCTGTTCCCAGCAGACAGGACCACGAAGGTGCCAGCTCTCACCAGGTAGCCCTGGCTGCTGGGTTCCATGACACCATTCCCTCCTTTGTTCCTCCAGCCCAGGGAGTGCTGGTGACTTTCTGCTCTTGCTAACCCAGGTGGCACCTCACTGTCCCTACTTGATGTCTCCACTCAACCACCACCTACAAATCCACACCCCCATATTAAATCTTCTCTGTAAAACACCTGGAGTGGCTGCTGTTTGTGGGAGGGACACAGTGCTCATGAGAAGAGCGGGTAGGAGGGAGGGTGGATATGCAGTGAGTGCAGGCCGTCTCCACGGCATCACCCTCCATGCCTAACAGACATCGGCTCTTTTTACCCTCACAAGAAAATCCCATAAGCGGGTGTCATCATTAGCCCCATTTTATGAGGAGGAAAGTCAAGCAACTTGCTTGTCTGACAGAGAACAGAGATAAGATCCAGACCTTCTCTTCTGGGCACCAAACCTGGAGCCCTTGGCCCTACACCCCAGTGCTGCCCCAAGACCACTGCCTACCCAGGTCCCATTTGGGCCTCACGGGATGAGCTCACGCACCTGATGAAAACAAGCCCTAACCACCACCCGTGGAGAACAGGAGAACGTCACTCCCACCACGTTCCGCCCCTTGGACTCTGACCACTTCTGAGTCCCTGGGCCTCTGGTGGCCGCACTGTGTGGCCTGGGCTGGTCGCCCTGAGCCCAGAGCTGCTGTGGCAGCCCCAGATTTACGGCTTTGTTATTACTGTGTTTTGGAGTTTTTACAGCCCCGCGCTCCCTGGAGAATCCCAGCGCTTTCTCTAGGACGTATCAATCAGACGGCAGAGGAAATATCCAAAATGCTGGGAACATCCTGTGTCATAGTGTCTCCCAGGCCCCCAGGTACCGGCAGCCTTTTGTCTGCAGCCAGGGGGAGGAGGAAACTGATAAAGGGCGGGGGCTGGGGGGAGGCCGCAGCCGGCACCTCTGTGCCCTGGCTTGTCCTCCCCCGCTACAATGTCCCCAGCTTCCTGACCAAAACAGTCATCACCTTGGGTCCTCTGATGCGCAGCCAGCACTCACGCCGGAGCGAGCCCTCTTAATTAGCCTCTCGCTCACTCTGGGGCAGGACGCTGACTCTGCGAGGAACCGACACACTCGCCAGTGGGGTCCAGGGGGGTTGTGCCCACATGGAAAACAAGACCCCTTTGTCCTGTGTTGCCCCTCCCCCACTGCCCGCCTCCCTCTCCCAGAATCCTCTGCTCCATGGCTCACTTGGGGAGACGCGGTGAGATTCTGAGGGGGGCCAAGGTGGGAGGGGAGAAATGGGCCTGGGTACAGGCGGAAGGATGAGAAAAGAGAGCAAGTTAGTATCACGGTTAGTGCCTATTAATAAATACACACAAATAGTGAAAGAAATCATCATCAAAATAAAGAGGTCTGGAACCATAAACACTAAATGGTTAAAGGGTGGTTTTCTTTGATGGGTGGGAACAATTCTTTGTTTTTGTTTTTCTTTAGGTTGTTCTATATTATTTAGAAAATATTTAATGAGCATCTATTATTTTTTATAGAAAAATTATAGTTGTTTTGATTTAAGAAGTGTAACGTTGATTATCTCCTCTAAGTTTCCTGCCAATGAAGCAAGAAGCAAAGAGGTATTTGGGAGGAGTGAGTGTGTAGACCCTGCTGCCCTGTCTCCCTGGCATGTGGGTGGGACAGCTTCTTGGTTCCTCCCGTCCACCGGTTCTAGATGCTTCCTCGTCCTACTTGGAGGGAGGAATGGCTCTTATGCCACCCCTGTCCTGGGGCCATATCCCCCTTTGCAGTCACAGCCCTCACGAAGCCCCCAGACCAGAAGCGGCAAATGCGAGACCAGATAGCCCCGCCCCCATCCCCCAGCGTACAGTACGGGGCCAGGTGCTCTCAGGACTTGTGGGCCAGGCCTCGTTGACAGCCCGAGCCTCGTCAGCCAGCAGCCAGGTCCACAAGCTCACCTCATGGGCTTTGCGGTCACAGGCGGGGCCCCGGGTGGGCAAGGGCTGGATGGGGACAGAGGCATCAGGGTCACAGCTCAGCCTCCTGCCTTTTAAAGAGAGGCCACCCAGGTATTGGGCCCGGTGTCCCACCCCGAGAAACAAATGTGACCTGTCCTCTGACCTCCAGCTCACTCACCTGCCCTCGGACCTGTCCCCAAACCCAGGGCCCTGAGTCCCTGTCTAGGCAGCTGCAAGGCCATGCCTGTGCTTTCAAGTGCAGGTTTTCGGCTTCCCCAGTGCAGGCTGCTGCTAAAAATACATCGTTATTGACGGGCACCATGTGGAGGGCTGTTTTCGCTGTCGGCAAAGCACAGTGGAGCCATTCATAATTTTGGCGTTAAGGGGCAGAAGAAATGCCCCCCCATGGTGACAGATGTCCCCACGTCCAGATTCCAGTCTGACCCAGGCCTCTGAGTTGGCGCAGGGCATCGGTGATGGTGAGCTGTGTGCAGATCGGGCTTCCCTCTGTGTACAATTCTCCTCTGGAGCAGCCTCCCAGAGTCCCTGGAAAGTGTGCCTTTTGTGGCAAGGGAGTTCCCCAATCCCTGAGCAATGGCGTGTCCACACTTCACCTGCTTCATCTCACTCGATTCAGCCAACAGCACCGTCCACGAGGAAGTACCATTCCCATTTCAGAGAGGGAAACTGAAGCAACACTTCCCAGCTCAGAGGCTTTGAAACTGCTATTCCTTCTACCCAGAATTCTTTTCCATGTGATCATCACACAGTGGACCAGTGAGTCAGGCATGTGAAGCACATAGAAGTCTGGATGCCCTAAGGCATCACCCTGGAGGGACCACGTAGGGAGAGAGATGCCCGAGGAGCTGCAGCTGCCCCAAGGCCCAGCTGTGTGAGTCTTCCCAGCCCAGCTCCTAGGAGAAAAGAAGCCTCTGAGATGAGCCCATCTACCGGCAGCTGTGTGAGACAGCCTGAGTGAGAACCTCCTGGCTGAGCCCAGGCAACGCCCGGACTGGTGAGCCACAGCTTTGGGATGGTTTGTTATGCAGCGACAGCTGACTGGAACAGACCTGCAAGCCTGAGCCCCACCGTGCTTCCCAGGGAGAGGGCATCCAATGCCGACAAACCGCTGGGAAGAGACTCACGTCCCAGCTGAGTCTCCCTTAGCAAGAGCCTTGGGGGACTCTGACTTGCCTTCTCAGCTGCATCTCAGGAAAGCACCGAGTGCCAGGGCTGTGGGAAGAGTGATAACACTGAGAGGGGGGTTGTGTGATTCTGCAGACGGTGACGATGTAGGGAGGGAGACAGCAGCCCATGTCTCTACCTGAATCCATAAAAGGCTTCTAAGAAGGAAAACAAGGAAGCCGTGCCTGAGTCCAGCGGGCGTCAGGAATTTTCACGTGCATTCCCCTTCCATCCTCCCTGCCATCTCATGAGTTAGGTGTTATCACAACTTCCCTCTAGAGAGGAGACTCAGAGACCTAGAGTAAGGTGTCCAAGGGCACAGCCGTGACTACCAGAGCTCGGATTCAGACCAGGTTTGTCTGATTCCGCTTTCTCCGCCAATAACAAAATCACTTGGGAGGAAGGAGAGGGGAGAGGGTCCACACTGTGGGACCCACAAGCCAAAATACTATGTACAGAACTACCCAAGTTCAACACAGTACAGCTTAGAATTCTGGGGTTTGCTCTCATTGGGTTCAATACTTGTTCTTCCACTGAACAGCCTGGAAACATATGGCAAGCTTCAGGTGGCATAAATAAAGAGATTGGGCGGGTGGGCCATGGGAGCCAGGGGTCCAAGTGGTCCCCTGCAACAGAGAAAAGAGTTAGACCACAGACCTGGGCCCCATCCCTTCTGGTCATCCTGTTCTGTGAATTCAAATATTGCTCCAAAGAGCAGGGCCAGTTAGTTGAAAGCTAGTGCAGGACCTGCTTTGTCCACGATGAGCCTTTCACACTCTCCATGCTAGTTCCTTAAAGGTGAGAATTGGGACCTCGTGGCTCCCTTAGAAAGAGCCCACGAGAGCTCGCGTCTTCCCTTTTATCCTCATTGCTATCGTCATCCTCATTGTGAAGATGTCAGAAACTCAGTTATCCAAGGAATCAGGTTAAATAAGAAAGTATGTGCCTTCAAGCACCTCAAAGTTGGGGAAGAAAGCAAAGTCACAGGCGTCTCCCCCTGGGCCCGCGGACTCACAGCTTAGGCACATATATAACCCTTAGCCATTTTCAGAGACAGAGCTAATGCGTCAGCAGTGGCCTGGGACCTGTAATCCAAAGGGGTGGCTTATAGTTCTGGCTGCACCCCCGCTCCCCTGGGCAAGTTGTCCCATGTCTCTGAGCCTGAGTTCCCTCTTCTGTGCAACGCAGCGACGAGATGGATGGGATGACGGTCCTTTCTAAATCCGTAGTTTGGCTGAACAAGCCAGAGAAGGAGACTGGAGGAGATGCGTCCAGCCGTAGGGAAGCAAACAAAGCCATGAGGACACAGAGTTGCTGAGGGGACAGCAGTCGAGAGCCAGGTCTTGGGCAAGTTCACTATTTTCATGCTGGCGTGTGACCCTCAGCCGGCCACTTGACTGTCACAGGCCTGTTTCTCTCTCTGTCTAAACTGGGGTAACAACGCCTACTTCCCAGGGGAGCTGTGAAGGTTAAACAAGGTCATAGATCAGAAATGCTCAACTCAGCACAGCACCGGGCCCGGAGGGAGCACCCAAACCCTCGGCATGAGATGCGACAACAAGCCACGATCACCATTAAACCCAGGCGTCACAAGCCACCCCAAAACCTAGGGCCACAAAACAACTATTTTATTATGCGCCTGGATTCTGCAGGTCAGGAATTTGCTAAGAACACAACAGAAATGGCTTTTCTGTGATGCACACCTTTGGGGGGCCTCATTTGGGAAGATTCAAATGGCTGGGGTGAGGTGAGGGAATGCGATGTCCAAGGACTTGAATCTTCTGGAAGCTTCTTTAGTCACACACCTGGCAACTGGCCTGGGACAACTGGGAAGAGGAAGGCCCGCTGGGACTGTTGATGGAATGTCAGCGTGTGGACTCCATGCACGACTCGAGCTTCCTGACAGCGTGGCAGCCTCAGGCCGGTTGGACTTCGTACACGGCCGTCAGGGCGCCACAAACAAGGCAAGGGTTGCACAGCCTTGTTGGCCCAGCCTTGGGAGACACGGAGCATCGCTTCCACTGCATCCTGTCGCTCAGTCACCAGCCCACCCAGGTTCAAGGGGAAGGTCACGGGCCCGCCTCTCCAAGGTGTGGTGTGTACAACTGCCACACAGGGACATTCTGTGTGGCCCGGTGGCCTCCATCTCATTCCGAAGAAAACCAGAGCCCTTACCAAGACCACCTGTCTGCCCAGCCCACCCCCGCCACCTGGGCCTCTCTCTGACCACACTCCCACGGCCCCTCCACTCCGGCCACGCTAGCTGCCTGGCTGAGCACATGCTCCCCCAGGGCCCCGGCTTGCCCGTTCCTTCTCCCTCACTGAGGTTTCTGCTCTGACTTCACCTTGTCAAGGAGGCCTGCCGCCCTGTGTGGCTAAAAGAACATCCCATCTCTCTCCACCCCTTACTCACGCTGTTGGTGTTCACAGAACTTACTGCTCCCCAGGTTTCAGAACGTCTACCCACACACACACTCAGCTATAGCTCCCCCGAGAACAGGACTTGATTCACAGCTGTATCCCCAACACCTGGAACAGGGCCTGGCCCTTAGCAGATATGCAGCCAATATTTGCTGAACGAATGAATGAACGGGTGACAGACCCAGGAGTTGATCTTGAATTCCAAAGGAAAGGGCCCCGCCAGAGATAATGCCCGTCCCCGCCTCTGCACTGAGGGGCTTCCCGGACTAACGACACCAGTCTGCCTTCTCCCTCAGCCTCTCCTTCCCCAAGACTGTTGTGGGAAGGTCCGCCAGGCCCAGCTGCAGAACGCGACTGAGATCAGGGTGTTTGTCTGCATTTGATGGAAGACCCTGCATCCAGGGATGCTAATCCCACGGCTCTAATAAGAAGTCACAACTGGACACAAGGTGTGACAGGCAGACGAACTTTCCCCAGGACAGGTGGGCATCTTTAAACACTTAATATACCATATATTCATTGTAAAACCAACAAACATAGACTATAGGAACACAGCTGAGAAACCGTTGTGGGGGCGAGGGGGGAGCAGGCGAATTCTGCGGAATCCCAACACCCAGAAACCACACACATTTTGAACATGTTGGTGTGATTCCAGATGTTTTGGGTGACAAACGCTTTTTGACCTTTCCGCTGAATATGTACACAGGGAAAAGCACAGCCATCATAAGTGTACAGTTCAGGGACTCTTTGGCAACCAATCATGCGTGTGACAGCGTCCGCGGGGACTTTAAACGCAGAAGGTAGAGGTGGGGCTAGTCCCGCTCTGCTTTGGCCTCCATTCGCACAAACGTATTTTCATCCTCGCACACACCGCGGCCCCACCCAAGCCTGCTGCTGCACACATCAGCCCACCTCCTTTCCAGGGCAGGCCGCCCACCCAGAAGGAGCTCAGGGGGCATCTCAGGGGCTCCCGCAGGCAGTCACGGTTTTCCACGGTGTATAACACGCGTGTGTCTCCCCCAACTGGACTGGAGCCCTCCAGGGCAGGTGTGCCAGGGCAGCTCTGCCCCGCAGCCCCCAGCCCCCAGCCCCTGGCCCCAGGCCCCAACTCCAGAGCTTCAAGTCTCCTGAGAGACTCAAGATAGCTAGCGCAGTTTCCTGAGGCCGCAGGGGCCCTGGCACCACAGCTACCCCACCTCCCAGCTCCCCCACGGGCTCCAGGAGAAAACGGGAGCTGCCCCCAGCCCACTTCCTCCCACTGAGACTTCGTGGCAGCCCAGCCAGCCAGGACGCAGGGAAGATACCAGCCCCTCAGCCCTGTAAAAAGCATTCTGCCAAAGAATTTGAAAACCGCGTCTCATATTCAGAGTTTGGAGAAGGAGCAGGGATGTAAAACACATTAGTCCCTCAGTGGCTGTCCAGAAGCTGGGGCATCGGGTCCTGACAGACGGCCAGAGCCCTCGGGGCCCTGGCGACCAGGTGGAGAGAGGCTCCTGCCCAGCACTGCGTGCCCAGAGGGGAGGCCCTCACGGCCTGGCGGGAACCAGGGACACACAGGGTGGAGAGGGGAGAGCCCGAGAGGATGGGTCCGCGAACGCTGCTGACAGAGCACCTGGCCAGGTGGGGTGTCTACACGTGGTGGAGGGAGACGGAGAAGGAGGGGGCTTCCACATGGGCACACGGGGTTAGGGGGGCACCACCGACTCTTGGCTCTGGAAAGTCCATCGGCTGATTCCCCAGGGTCTTTGCACTCACCAGTCCTCAGCCTGGGACTTTCCCTGTGTCTTACACTGTTTGTCTCATTTCGTTTTAGCCAAAGCCACCTCCTCCAACAAGCCTCCTCCGGTAGCACACTCTAAAGACGTGCCCCCAACATTACAGCCTTGTGTATGTGCACACACATGGGCCTGCATGGGCACTTGCACGCACAGCTGTGCACACACACAGGCATGTGTGCACACAGTCGCGCACACACACACACACACACACACACACCCGCAATACAGCAAGGTGATTAGAAGACAGGGCTCTGAAACCACGCTGCCCTAGTTCAACTCCTGCCTCTGCTATGTGACCTTGGGTAGGTGACTTGACCTCTCTGTATCCCGGTTTCCCTGTAAGTGAAATGGTGGATGATACTACTGCCCACTTCCTAAGACTATTGGGGGAACGTTAGAAGAGGTAACTGGTGTGCAGGACTTAGCCTGACTTTGCAGGGTTAGGACACAGCGAGGCAGCTGGCATGCTCACCCCGTCAGCACTGTGTCAACTTCTTTTAGCTGCTTGTTTGCGAACTACTCATGCGCCTTCCTCCTTGTAACGTAAGCTTCGTGGGGGCAGCCTGGCCTTCAGTGGAGGGGGACAAGTAATAGTGGGAGAGACGAGACGCTGATGAGGGAGTCTTCCCAGCCCCCTCCCTGGGAGCCTGGTCATGCACAGACCACACAGGCCACACGCAGAGAAGGCCACTGTGACTAGGGGCACAGCACCACCGTCGCGACATATGACGGGTACGAGCCATCGCCCGGGTGCCGAGCACTGCGCTAGGTCGAAATCTCATTTCATCCTTGAGACCAGCCTGTAAGTTGGATCCTTTAACAATCATTTTTCAGAAAAGGGAAATGGAAAACCAGAGAGGGTAAGTAAAG
This sequence comes from Phocoena sinus, assembly GCF_008692025.1. Taxonomy (NCBI): domain Eukaryota; kingdom Metazoa; phylum Chordata; class Mammalia; order Artiodactyla; family Phocoenidae; genus Phocoena; species Phocoena sinus. The sequence goes on from NC_045781.1 coordinate 57,051,036, forward strand.
TAGCCAAGGTCACACAGCTGTTAGCAGTAACGACTATTTGAAACTCAAAACATTCCACACTCATACGCCTGTGATGTGGATGATAAAAAGTCTTTCCTTTTTTTCTGGCTACACTGGATATACGTTTTCTCTTTGAACCTCACAACGACCCTATCGGCAGTCCCTACTACGATCTCCTTACTGGCAAGTTAACTGCGGCTTAGGGCAGTCAGTGACCTACTCAGAGCCACCCGGAGTCACAGTGTGTGGCGGAGCCTGACTCAAACCCAGGCCTGACCCCAGGCTCTTGTGCAGTCTGCTGTGACCTTCACTGTACCCTCCCCCATACAGACGGAGGCAACGGGGCTCAGGGAGGCCAAAGGACATGCCCACGCCCCCAGGGCACCAGCACTGTGCAGTGAGGACCAACCCAGGCCCTGTTCCAGCGTCCATCCGCCCTACCCAGCGCAGGGATGCTGGATCTTGGGATTCTGGCCCACGGTTTCATGGGACACCCGCCCGGATGGTCACAGTCACAGTTGGGAAGCAGCTTCGTGGTCGCCTTCCCTTTCCCGATTCCTCCCAGTGGGTTAACGAGGAGCAGCTCCCAGCCCTTCCCTCAGAGCCCCCAGCCCGCTCTGTCCCCAGGGGCCCCCATTGCCGAGGTGATCAGTGAGAATGACGGCAGCCAGCTGCTCACTCTGGCCCCAGGGAGACAACGCTGCTTCAGTGACACGCTTGGAACTTTCCCCACGGTCCTCGGCCGGAATCACCGGATGGCCAGGCCCCAGGAATCTGCCTGCTTGAAGGAATCAAATCCACCACTGCGCTGCCCACGCTCGGGACCCGGGGGGTCTCCTGGAATAAGGTTTACAGGCAACTTCTGGATTTGATTACAAGGAAATCTGCTCCCCATCTCAACCCCTCAACTCTCCCTGCCCTCCACTGCAGGAATGTGACGCTGGCTGAGTTCTCAGCAACTCCCTCACTTCTCGCAGACACTAGGCTGGGAGCCAATCTTCCACCTAGCTTGTGCACCTCACGGATTACAGGGCAACTGAAAGAAACAGTCAGACTTCTGAGCATCTACTAGGTGAGGTACGAGTTTCCTAGGGCCGCTGCAAGGAACTGCCACAATAGAAATTTATTGTTTCCGAGTCCTGGGAGCCAGCAGTCTGATATCAGGGTGTGGGCAGGGCCAGGATCCCTCTGGAGGACCTTGGGAGGGTCCTTCCTGCCTCTTCCAGCTCCTGGGGCTCCAGGCGCCCTTGGCTTGTGGCCGCTTCCCTCCAGCCTCTGCCTCCATCTTCACATGCCCTCTCCCTGCGTGTGTCTCTTCTGTGTCTCATATAAGAAACTTGTCACTGGATTCAGGGCCTGGCCAGGCAATCCAGCATGACCTCATCTCAAGATGCTTAGTTTAATCACATCTGCAAAGATGCCATTTCTAAATAAGGTCACATCCACAGGTCCTGAGGATGAGGACACGGACGTATCTTTCTTGGGGGGTGGGGGTCACCATGCATCCGGCTACAGTGAGTTTTCTCCTTTCTTCTGAGCAAGTGCACAAAGGCCCATCACCTCCCGGGGTTGTTCCTGCGAAGAACTGAGCTGGCAGGTGATGGGAGGTGGGGAGGGGCATGCCCTGTGGCCTCAGGTCTGCACCCTCGGGAGACCTTGGTCCTGCCACCATCCTCTGTGCTCAGAGCTGAGGATGCAGCATGAACCACAGCCAACCGAGGCCCGGCCTTCTCTGAGTTTACAGGCCGGTGGGGGAAACAGACCGTAAACAAACATGAGAATAAATGGATAAATAAATACACAATGTGGTGATAAATACTACAAAGAAAAACACATCGGGGTGAGGCTAGAGAATGAAGGAACAAGAGTGCCTCTTTAGACGGAGGGCTCACTGGAAGTGTTGATGACGACCAAGCTGCAGAGGTAAGAAGTGAGTCCTGAAAATGGCTGGGGGCTTTTGCAGGCAGAGGACAGCACCGTGCAAAGGCCCTGTGGTAGGGCTGCACTTGGCAGAGCAGCAGGGAGGCCAAGGGGTCAGGGGGACGGTGAGGCAGGATCATACAGGGGCTGAGGAGCCCCAGGGAGGGTTTTGTAATTTTCCCTAACTGTGCACAGAAGCTGCCGGAATGTGTCCAGCAATAAGCGATAGAGTTGGATTTGCCTTCAAGGGGGTCACTCTGGATTGTGAGTGGACAGTGGAGTCCAAGGAGGAATAAGCAGGGAACTGAGGGAAGCCTCGGAGCCGGGGGTGGGGGGGGTGGGGGCGCGGCACGGCCTGTGAGTCAGCTTTGGGCAAAGCTCGAATCCTGCTTCTGGCCCTGGCACCTCAGCTGTGCAGTGAGAGGTTAAATGGGAGATCCCCACAGACCACACTCAGCCACTCCGGAATCACGCAGAATTGTACACCTATGACCTTGTGCCCCGTAAGGAACAGGGCAGCACAAACCGTCTCCACCTGAAACAACCAATCAACAGCCCCATCTCGGAGCATCTTATGGGAAGTTGGGCCAGGAACAGGGCTTTCCCACCTCAGCACTGTTGACATTTGGGGACGGATGATTCTTTGTGGGGGACCGTCCTGTGCACTGTGAAGTGTTGAGCAGCACCTCTGGCCCCCACAGTAAATGCCAGTAGCACCCCCTCCCCCAGTTTCAACAACCAACACTGTCTGCAGACATCGCCAGTGCCCACTGTGGGGTGCAATCGCCCATTAGAACCCCTGTCCTGGGGGATGGTCAGCACTGTCTGGCACAGCACAGGGCTCCTGTTCCCCCCACACCCAAGCTGGCCCTCAGACTTTGGTGGGGTAAGAGCGCTTTCCTGGGCTCCGGTGGGGCGAGAAGGAGGCCACTTGCCCAGAGCCTGGCACCCAGCAAACCCTGGGTGCTCCTAGATAACCCCGTCATCACCACTGGGTCCCAAGGGCCCATGCTCTCATCCTTGTCTGTGACCACCCAGCCCTGTGGCCCGGCAGGTAGCCTGCTCTCTGACGCACAGACTTCTCAGCCCTGAAGCAGGACCAGTGATAGAATGAGCTGGTGTGTGTGGACCAGCAACTCCTACCCTCGGTTCTCGACCCCAGAGGCCCGCCGTGCCTCCTAGCTCTACCCCCGACGCCCCCTCCGTGTCTGCAGCTACTCTCTCGGGACCCTCCACACCCCTTCCATGTCCAGCAGCCGTGGACAGTGGGTGCAAAGGAGGGCGGCAAGAGGACTGTGTCTGGGCCGTGTGACCAGCTGCCAACCAGGACGGGTTCCTGGAACACCCGCTACCTTGGTGGGTGACGGGCTTTGATGGTCTGCCAGGAAGGACAGCCAGGCCCTGTTTGCTTCCCTTATCTGAGTGTTTTGCACCAATATTACCTCCTGGCCCCTGTGTCCCCTTATGGTGGGTATCAGCAGGCGGCCACGGCTTCCGCTGCGAGGTGAAGCCCGCAGTGACCTTTCCCACACCCACCTGTCTGCACCGAAGATCGAGGCCCCCTCCCTTTACCTGGACATTCCGGAGGGTCACCCCCAAAAAGACCTGTCCTCTGTTAGAATTTATCTCTGTCCCAGGAGTGCTCTAGAACCCCATCATTTCCAAGAAAGAGCCCCAGGGATGTGAACATTTACGAGTGAGGAGGAAGCTCGGCTGTGTTCTGTTTCCAATAAGCCAGCACATGAGAACCACCTGGCGTGTGAGTGTCCCGCGGCAGCCGTAACAAAGGACCACGAGCCGGGCGGCTTAAACGATGTCCTCTCCCACAGTCTGGAGGCCCGCAGTTCGAGATCAGGGTGTCGTGTCAGCAGGGCTGATTTCTTGTGGGGTCTGAGGAGGCCCAGCTCTGGGAGGTTTGCTGGCCATCTTTGGGCTCCATGGTTCGTAACTGTGTCACTCTAATCTCTGCCTTCAGCCTCACGTGGCTGTGAGTGTCTCTGTTTCAAAATGTCCCTTTCATAAGGACACCAGTCACAAGATTAGGCCCACTCTAGTCTTAACTCAGTCTCAACTTGACCTTCAACTGCTGATGACAACCCTATTTCCAGTAAGGTCACATTCACAGGTACTGGGGGGGCAGGACTTCAACATCGTTTGGGGGGACACAATTCCACCCCTAATTTAAAATAATACACCAAAAGTCCTGTCCCACCCCGATCAAGTAAGGCAGGGTGTGTAAGGGGAGGCCGGGTGATTCCAGTGTGGAACACGTGAACTGCTGCCCTAGCCCATGAGATGTGGGGAAACTGAGGCTTAAAGCAGGAGTGAGATGCCCATGGTCAGCTGCTGGCGCAGGCGGCCTGCAACTAAGCTCTACTCCTAGTTCGTGCCATGCCCTCGGCAACAGGCTTTCTTTGCAAAGCCGGCTCGGGGACCACTGCTCTCAAGCCTGCAGGGTGGAAGACAAGCACCCACGGCTGCGCCCAGAGCTGAGCTCCGTGTACCACTTTTCCAAACTAGTATCCTGCATTCTTTGGGGTTTAGCCTCACAACCTTAAATGGTGCGTGGGAGTATGCGCTAAGATTCAGAGAGGCAAATTCACTTACTCGATGTCGCACAGCCTAGTAGGGATAGGGGGATGGGGAAGCATTCAAACCTAGGCCTGTCCAACTCCACGGACACACAAGTTCCCCAGCTGATACTGCCCAGGAAAGTCAAGGCTGCTGGTGCTGGTCTGTCGCAGACAGTTATGGGACACACTTGACCAAGTGATGGGAATCTTCCTGTGGTCGATTCAAGAATAGCTCAGAATGAGACAGACCCATGCTCTAGTCCCAGCTCTGCCACTTTCTAGCTGGGTGGCCTGAGGCAAGTCACTTAACCTCTCTGTGCCTCAGTTCCTTCATCTGTAAAAGAGGCATGAGAGCAACACCTATCGCTTAGGGTTGCTGGGGGATTAAATACATTAATATGAACAACACGCTTCTCATGGTGTCTTGAGACACATCAGCTCTATCATTTCCGAGGGCAGCCCGCGGCTGCGTGGAGCTGGGCCCAGTTGTCCCCCAGCTGCTCTCCCCAAATTTATGTTTCTGATCAGCTCCTGGCCCATCCCCACTCGCACCCCCCGTGGACCCATGACATCTCACTCCAAGGCCTGTCAGAGCTACTATTAAGGTGATAAATCTCCCACCAGCCCTTGCCTGCCCTCCCTCCTCTCTGCACGGAGACTGTGCTGTTATAAATGTGTCCGGCCTGTGAAACCTAACCCACCGTGCCCTGTGAAGGGGGCAGCATCTGCACCCACCGGCACTTTATCTGATTGGAAGCCAATGCCTGTGCCGCCCCCCAACCCCAGGCTCCAGGGGACGGTCTTGCCAAGAGGGGCTTTGCTGCTGATTCTAATCTGGGCGCACCACCAGGGTGGTCAAGATTCCACAGAGGAGGGCCAGGTGCAAGCTACAGCAACCATAGGAGTTAGCACAGTGGGAGACGAAGAGGTGAGTGAGTCCCCAGCCTGTGCTCTGGGATCTGTCTTGCCATGTGTTTTGAGCAATGATGACATTCTCATCTGTTCTTTTGTAAAAGGAACTTACTGGCTTATATAACAGAACAGCCCAAGAGTAGTTTAAGGGTTTCAGGCACGGCTTGCTCCAGGATTTAAACAATGTCTCCAGAAACTGAACTTGTCTCCATTTCCAGACTGCACCACAGGTTCTAGGGACTTGACGTGATGTCTTTTTTCAGGGGGAGGGGCATTTCTCCACATATTACATACGCACATACAGGGTGCAAAAAATGCCTTGCCACTGGCACAAACAACAAAAATGGTTACTGTTTTTGCTAAGGACAAAACTAATATTTGATTTTGACCCTCCGGTTTATGAGGCCCTGTGCCTGGAAACTTTAACAAATAAGTACTATTTATGAAGTACTTACTATATGTGATCTATTCTGAAGCTCCTACCTGCTTTCCAAGGTGGGGGCTACAAACCCATTTTACTTATGAGGAAAACTAAGAGAGTATTTAATTTGGCTAAAGGCAGAGTATAGACTAAACTGGATGCCATCTGACTCTAGAGCCTGTGTCCTTTTCAGTACGTCCGCCCGTTTCCCTTGTCTGAAAATCCATCATTGGAAGATGAATTAATTTCAATGCTATGCGTTACTAAACCTGAGAACTCATGACACGCTGCACTGGGTTAGTCCCTTCCTATGCTCACTGACTCAACAAATATTAAGGCATCTCTCCATGCAGCCAGACACAATGGTCATGCAGAGAAGGAAAGGCATTTTTCTGGGCCCTCAAGAAGCTTAGAATCTGATGATAAAATACGACTGTTGCAACCCATGTACTCCACGTGAAAATCCTACAAGCAGGCATAATACTGATTGCTGTTGTTGATGAGGACACTAAGGGTCAAAGAGTCCCCCCGCAAGTCAGTGAACAGTAGAGCCAGGGTTTACCAGCCCTATATCTTGTCCCCCTTCAATGGTTGGTAGCTGTGTTCTTTTGTTGAAATGCTGTGAATTTTTTTAATGTGAACTTGGGAAAGTTAATTAACCTCTCTGAACCTCCTTTTTTTTTCTATAAAAAAGGATGTATCTGTTAGGAAGCCATTACAAGTGATAGAAAAAGCAACCTCGAAATGCCCTAAGAAAAGCAGAGAATTAATTGGTTCACATAACTGAACAACGCTGGGGTACAGCCACTTCACATACACCCGGACCCCTGCGGAAACAATGTCAGCACGAATGCGGTTTTCTCTCTGCATCTGCCAGAACCTCAATTTTGTATCCGTGCTCAGGCCTGCTCCAGCCTCACAGGGTGGCCACATCTGTCCAGATTCTAATCCAGCAGGAGAGAGGAAGTGTCCTTCTTCAGCCTAGGCTCCCTGCATGGTCTCCAGGCATCTTCCAGCTGGGCTGCCCCAGTCATTCATCCGCCCTTGAACCAAGCAGGCTGGATGGGGTGAAATGACCCGCCGAGCCTGGGTGAGTCTAAAAATCAGGGATGTTAGCCAAAGAAGGAGAGATGGATGCAGGGACGTACATACATAACAAGCACCCACACAGAAGGGCTCAACGCTCTCTGCTCTGAACTCGCACTGAAATCACTTGGGGCAGTTTGCAAACACGCCAGTGCCTCCTAGGCCCTGTGTAAGATTAGGTACGTCAGAACCTTCGGAAGGGGACCATGTGCTGTGCTTTATCAGCTCCCCTGCTGACACTGCTGGGTAGCGAGAATGAGAACAACAGCTCACATACTCGACTGAGTTTTATTTTAAAGAACAGTGTCTTAGTCTGCTTGGGCTGCTACAACAAAACACCAGAGACCGGTGGTTTAAACAACAGACATTTATCTTTTTACGATTCTAGAGCCCAGTAAGGCCACTATCAGGGTGGCAGCGTGGGCAGGTTCTGTGAGAGCCCTTCTCCTGGCACGTGGATGGCCGCCTTCTCCTCTTCTTACGAGGACACTAAACCCATCAAGAGAGCCCTGCCCTCATGACCTCTCTAATTCTAATTCCTTCCCAAAGGCCCCATCTCCAAGCACCACCACATTGGAGGTAAGGGCTTCAACACATGAATCTGGGGAGCGGGACAGAATTCAGTCTGTAGGGAATGGGGTGGCACCAAATTGTTAATATAAACCCCCAGATGATGCTAAGATAAGGGATGAGAAAGGAAGATAAGGCGTGAGAAATGAATATTCCTCTACTTAATAAAGTAAACGTCACGACGATGATGATATAGGGGCAACAGGCATGGAATCGAAACATGCATTGAGAGGCCTTCTCCATTAAATGGACTCACTCAGATGTCCTCTGAGGGGCCCAGTAAGCGACTGACCCCACTGCAAACTGTTTTTCCACTCGGTATTAACAGAGGAGAGGGCCAGACATGGTAAATTACTTAGAGCCTTAAGATGACCCAGTTGGAGTCCCCCTGTGTGAGCCCACCGGCTGCCTGGTGACTGACGGGTAGACACGTGGTACAATCCATCACGAGGGCCTGACTGGGAAAAGACAGATCAGTGGTGGAGCTAAAACAGATGTCAGGTGGGAGGGGCGCTGAAGGAGACTGGAGAGCCAGCCTGGGGGCCCAGCTGAGTGGCAGAGCCAGGCATCGGGACACCACCTGCCTGACGGCTCATCAGAGGTGGCTCCTCTCGATGGCCACAATCTCAGGTACTGCTCTCTTTAGAATGAGTGACTAAATACTTAAATATTATTGTGACATCAGGATAGCTATAATGAACAAATGCCAAATTTTCAGAAAAATTGAAAATATACTTTTTCATGATCACTATATTTGGGATCAATTACTGTCATTTTGCTGTAGGGTCCAATGCTATTCATACTCGAGGGAGCCTTAGTGACATCACTTGTACATGCTATGTGGGGACCCTCACCATAAAGAAGACCTCAGCCAAAACACCGAAAAAACTAGTAGCACAATATTCACACCATGTTAAGAAATACATCCAACATCTTGACAATTGTTTCTGCCCCAAAATGACTGAAATTTAAAGCAAATTTTGACTTTTTGGTCACATTAAAAATACCTTGATGTTGTGTTCGATATGTGTGTTTCCTACTGAAATTTCAGTGTTTCTCTAAAGAGTTTGGATTAAGGGTACTGCACAGTCCTGGAACTAGTTCCCAGGCTCGAGACTTACACTAACTGCTTGCTCTGTGGGAGAGATGTACATCCCACAGAATTCCAGAATGCCCAAGCTTGAAAACATTCCTGGAGAAGACTTGCACCGGAAGTTTTCCAACAGTGATCCCTAGACTGGATGCTTTGAAATCACCTGCGAAACTCACACTCTTATGGATGCAAGATCAGTCCCACTCCTCCCGAGCTGCACGGCCTTCTGACTCAGTAGAGCTGGAGTATGCGGGGCCCAGCCATTTGTACTTTTCAAATGCTCTCTGAGGGACTGGGATGGACATCCAGGGACATAACCCTGAGCCTGGCTCCACTTCCTCATCTTAGAGACAGGGAGTGTGAGTATCCACGAAGGGGGAGCCGACGGTCTGGGTCCACTCGGTAAGGAGAAGAGCCTCAAGGACTGTAGAACGACAGCAGGGCCCCTGGCGTCCACTCTGCCTCAGAGCTTCACCAAGACAACGTCAGTGGGAGAAACCCCTTCTCAAAAAAAAATTCGGCCAAGTCCTAAGCCTGGTCTCTGTGAACGTGACCTTATTTGAAAATAGGGCTTTTGCAGATATAATTAGTAAAAATGAAGTCAAGCTGGATTAGGATGACCCCTAAATCCGTTATGACAGGTGTCCTTATAAGAAGAGGGAGATCTGAGACACACACAGAGGGGAGTCGTGGTGACAGAGGCAGAGATGGAGTGAAGTGGCCACAAACCAAGGGCCACCTGGGGCTGGGAGAGGCAGGAAGCATCCTCCCTTAGAGCTTCCAGCAGAAGCACCGTCCTGTGACACCTTGATTTCAGACTTACGGCCTCCACGGCTGTAGGGCAATAAGAGTCTGCTGCTTTACGCCCCCCAGTTTGTGTCTTTGCTACGGCAGCCCCAGGACATTGACAGACCGACTAACTGCAGGGTCACCGGCACGACTTGCCTCACCCAGCTCTGAGCAGAAGGGAAGTGCCAACCTGGTGGCTGCAGCTTTGAGCGCAGCTGCCTCTACAGAAACTTCTGTGATAAATGTCCTTCCTCCAAACACACAAAACTGGGTGTTTCCCGTAAGCAGAAATGACGGTATGGGAGGCCTCCGACCAGCCAAGCCGGGGGTATTGTGCATGGGAGGCCTGGGCAGGCACAGAATACTCCTCCCAAGCTTCCCACCCCCCGCAGTAGCCCCGTCGCTGAGCTGGAACGCACTTCCTCTGCCCTGGTTGGGGGTGGCGGGGCGAGGCGGGGCAAGAGAAGTCCCATCCAGTCCCGCAGGACGTCGGCAGCGGTCCATCCGCTCCCAGCGCCATGTGTCTGCTGAGGAGTCCAGGTTCCGGGCGGACTCACTGCCCTCAGGACCTGGCACCCCGCAACACTGGCAGTGACGGGCCAGGCCCAAGTCCCCGTCAAGCGGAGGAGGCAACTTGGCGCAATGGCCAGGTGCGTGTCAGGGCCGCCCCACTGCCCTGGAACGCGACCTCCGCCGCTGACCAGGGGAGAGCTTGGGGAAGTTACTTAACTCCTCGGAGCCAAACCTCCTCATCTTCAAAAGGGGGGAAAATCGCATTTATCCCTAGCGAACAGCGTTGGGAATAAGAGCCACGGTCTTAGCACAGGACGCGTGTGTGGTGAATACGGCTGTTACTGCCGCCTTGCTTCTGGCTCCGCCTGTCAGCAGCCACAACCCAGCTGTCAGGCAGCCCCTGGGCAGCTTGGACTGAGGACGGAAGGCCTTTGGAAGCCCAGCGGAAGCAGGAAGCAGGTGAAAACGAGAGGCCTCTGAAGGGGGCCCTGGGCATGTGCCGGGCTGGAAGCAGCTCTGTGTGGACAAGCACAGCCAAGGAGGTGGGAACACCTGGAGCAACATCTGCTTCTGAAGACAGGGGTGGGGGGCGGGCAGGGAGCCAAGGGCCAGGAGCTCCACGGGGGCGGGTCCTGCTCACAGTGCCCACCACCACTTTCTCCACCCATTTGTGTCCCACCCCTGAGAACCTCCAGGGGCTCCCAAGCGCCCACAGGGTCAGTCCGAGTGCCTCTCAGTGCTCTCGGGTCTGGCCTCCGCTCACCTCGCCAGCTTCGTCTTCTCCAGCCAGGCCCACCTGCTGGAGGTCCTCTTGGTGACCAGCGTCCCGTGTGCAGGCTGCTGGTCACTCTTTCCCGGAGCCCTCCTAAGACTCTTCTACACCTGCCGGCCTTTGGCTTGGCCTCTGGGTTCTGATGCCCCTGCCCCTCCTCTGTGTGCTCAGGGCCCACCCTATCTCCTCGGCAGCCCCAGGGCTCAGCTCAGTGCCAGGCACACGGCAGATGCTCAGTGAATGAATGGAATAGGCAGATTTGATTGGACTTGACAACAAGTAACTTTGAGTATCTACCGTGTGCCAGGCTGTTATAAGTCCTGAGCTCTCAGGCTCCCATTCTGGCTGGATGCATTCAGTAAATAGGGAGATAACTGAAATATGTTTTACTGCGTGCTAAGTGCTAAGAATATTAAAGAGCAGACGCGTGGCCAGTTAAAACACACAAACAAAACCCCGAATTGCCAAAGCAAACTTGAGAAAGAAGAACAGAGCTGGAGATATCACTTTCCCTGACTTCAAACTATACTACAAAGCTACAGTAATCAAAACAACATGGTACTGGCACAAAAGCAGACACACAGATTAGATCCATGGAACAGAACAGAGGGCCCAGAAATGAAGCCACACTTATAGGTTCAATTAATTTATGATAAAGGAGGCAAGAATATACAATGGGGAAAAGACAGCCTCTTCAATAAATGCTGCTGGAAAAACTGGACAGCTATATGTGAAAGAATCAAACTGGACTACTTTCCTAACCATATATAAAAATAAACTCAAAATGGATTAAAGACATAACTGTAAGACCTGAAACCATAAAACTCCTAGAAGAAAATGGGCAGTAAGCTCCTTGACATTGGTCTTAGCAATATTTTTTTGGATCTGCCTCCTCAGGCAAGGGCAACAAGAGCAAAACTAAGCAAGTGGGATCACATTAAACTAAAAAGCTTTGACATAGCAAAGGAAACCATCAACAAAATGAAAAGGCCACTGACTGAATGGGAGAAGATATTTACAAATGATATGTCTGATAAGGGATTAATATCCAAAATATATAAAGAACTCATCCAAACAGTATCAAACAACCAAAAAATCCAATTTGAAAAATAGGCAAAGGAACTTAATAAGCATTTTTCCAAAGAAGACATACCGATGGCCAACAGGCACGTGAAAAGATGTTCAACATCACGAATCATCAGCGAAATGCAAATCAAAACCACAATGAGATAACATCTCACACCTGTCAGAATGGCTACTATCAAAAAGAAAAGAGGGCTTCCCTTGTGACACAGTGGTTAAGAATCCGCCTGCCAGTGGAGGAGACAAGGGTTCAGGCCCTGGTCCTGGAAGATCCTACACGCCATGGAGCAACTAATCCCATGCGCCACAACTACTGAGCCTGCACTCTAGAGCCTGCGTGTCACAACTACTGAGCCTGCATGACACAACCACTGAAGCCTGCGTGCCCTAGAGCACGTGCTCCGCAACAAGAGAAGCCACCGCAATGAGAAGCCTGTGCACCGCAACAAAGAGTAGCCCCCGCTCGCTGCAACTAGAGAAAGCCCGTGCGCGTGAACGAAGACCCAACGCAGCCAAAAATAAATAAGTAAATTTATATTTAAAAAACAAAGACAAGGAACAATAAGTGTTGGTGAGGATGTAGAGAAAAGGGAACCCTTGTGCACTCTTGGTGGGAGTGTAACTTGGTGCAGCCACTATGGAAAACAGTGGAGGTTTCTCAAAAAACTAAAAATAGAACTACCATATAATCCAGCAATTCCACGTCTGGGTATTTATCTGAAGAATATTAAAACACTAATTCAAAAAGATATATGCACACCAATGTTCATTTTAGCATTCTTTATAATAGCCCAGTTATGGAAACAACCTAAGTGTCTATCGACAGATGAATGGATAAAGAAGAGGTGAGATAGATAGATAGATATAAAGAGAGAGACATAGGAATAGTGTGCAACCATAAAGGAGAATGAAATCTTGCCTTTTGCAGTGACATGGATGAACCTGGAGGGTACTGTGCTAGGTGAAATAAGTCAGATAGAGAAAGGCAAATACTGGATGTTTTCACTTACATGTGAAAGCTAAAAAATAAAACAGATGAGCAAATATAACAAAATAGAAACAGACTCACAGATACAGAGAACAAACCAGTGGTTGCCAGATGGGAGGGGAGTAGGGAGATGAGCGAAAAAGGTGAAGGGAACTAAGAGGTACAAACTACCAGTTATAAAATAAGTAAGTCACAGGGATGTAATGTACAGTACGGGGGATATAGTCAAAAATACTGTGATACTTTATATGGTGTGTAATGTATAAAAATATTGAATCACTATGGTGTACACTTGAAACTAATATAATATTTTAAGTCAACTATACTTCAACTTAAAAAGAAAGAAAGAAAATAGGAAACTGAGGAGGAACATATGAAATTGGGGGGTCAGGAGAGTTGAAAATTCTAGAGTGGACTGAGAAGGGCTTTCTGAGAAGGTGATCTTTGAGTATAAACCTAAAGCAGTGAGGAAGTGAGCCATGTAGATGAACGGCTGGGAGAAAGGAAGGATGGATGGATGGATGATGGGTGGATGGAAGGAAGGAAGGGAGGGAGGGAGGGAGGGAGGATGATGGATGGATGAGTGAACGAACGAATGAACAAATGAACAGTCCTATGATATATACAGACAATTTCTCTCCATCACTACTGCTGTTCTTTTTCACGTCTGGCTATCTGCATCCCACCTGTCCTTCAATGTCAGAGTTGGAAGCCTCTTATAGCTAGACTGCATCCATATTTTCTTATACAGGCTCCTTAGAGTCTGTACCCCCAATTCAGGTGGACTCTACAACAGCCTTCCCTGGTGTGAAATCAAGCAAGAGAGCTTTAGGGCTCACTCGTGAAAAAGTTACCTGCAAAACTAATCTTTCTACAATGAATTCCATTTTGTCTTGTTCATTTTTATCAGTTTAAATATTAACTCTTTTGTGAGGGAGAAAGGAGATAGTTTCAGGGTATTAAAATTCAAGAGCACTGAAAACATTAAGCAGATCAGTTCATGTCTTGCTCTGCTATGTTCACGCCACGTTCTGGTGCTAATCTGAAGTCTTAAAGGGACAGTCTTCCAAAATAAGTGCAAAAAAAAAAAAAAGGGATGACAGATCTTGGCTTGCTTCCAGTGGTTCAGGAACTTTTTCTTAATCATAAGGAAAATTTCTTTATTTGGGGGTCTGAGGAGAATATCAAAAGGAGCCATTGCGTGAGGCCTCACGATGTGTGGCTTATCTCGTTATCTGCTCACGTGAAGCCGCCCAGGGTCACACAGCTACTGGGTCGCTGAGCCAAAATTTGATCCCGGGTGTGCTAAAAATATTTTTTTCTCCTACAAAAGGGCTGTGTCCTTAGAGAGTGGCCCCCTTCATGAGAGGAAGTTGTGAGTTTAAGATACAGATCAAGGCTTTCAGAGCAAGAGTGACCCGGCTCTCCTCTTTAAGTGGGGCCAGCGTGTCTGTCCCAGCGTATCGAGATGGTTAAAAGTTCAGCCCCAGAGTCCTGGATCTGACTGCCTGAGATGGAGCCCAGCTCCTCGACTTACGAGAGCGAACCCGGGCCACGGCTTTCACCTTCCTGTGCCTCGGGGTCCTCGTGTGTAAACAACACCCGATAACACAAGAAACCCATCTCAGGGTTGGCAGGAGGATTCACAGCAGTAAGACGTTCTAGTGACGCAGAGCTCGTGTGCCCTGTGCCAGCACTACTTCTCCTGGGTGCCGCCGCCCCCCCCCACCCCCGCCAGACTCGGCCGTGTGTCCATCAAACCTGCCCCGGCTAGACCGCCCCCTACCCCCGCATCCAGGGAGGAGGCAGCAGGTCAGTCCTGTGATGCTCATGTAATGGAGACCCTACAGCAACAAGGAGCAAAGCATCACTGCAGGAGACAACTCAGCCTCCATGGACACCGTGAGAGGGACAAGCCCAGCACAGCGCAGGCACTGTTGGGTGGTCACAAGCACTGTGCCCCATCGGCGAGACTCACCTCTGGTGTTGGAAGTCAGGGGGCATCTTTCTGGTGGGGTGGGGGCCTAGGAGTGGACAGTGGTCTCTTTCTGAATCACGGTGTGTTCAGTGTGTAAAAATTTATATACAAATCTAGATATAAAGATATGTAGACATTATAGCTACAGATATGTACCTACAACTTCAATAAAAGTTTAAAGAATAACACCTGTAAAATCCTCACTCAATACAGTGCCTTTTCCCCAGGGAGCCCTCAGGACCCACGCAGAGAAGCATCTCTCATGCAAGCGCAAGTGCCGTATTCCGTCTCCTCTAAGACTCCAGAGGTAGGGTCTGCTGTTACGTTCCTCATCCACTCCAGGTGGACAGTCACTGAGGAATCAAGCAGTCAGCACAAGGGATGAGCCGTCCCCTCTACGTGGCTTCGTGCCATGGTTTTCATTTCCACGCTCAGGGCTGAGGCAAGTGTGACCACAGGTGGAGGGCAGGCTAGAGGTATCTAGAGCTGAGATGACCCGGTCGGGGTGTCCACCCTGGGCTGCGGCAGCAGCACGGCCTGAGGAAGACCCTTCTCAAGGTCCAGGGGAGCTAGAGGCATAGACAGAAACGGCACAGACGACCCACTCCAGGAAGAAGGGGCAGGTTAGACTAGGGAGGCCAGGCAGGCATATAAATGCCTCCAATTGTTAGGTGACTTCTAAAAGCATGAGGCTGCGACAGGAGCCATCCAGAAGCCCAGGAGATGGAGAGCAAGAGACAGGCATGCAGAGGTGAGACAGGGCAAAGCTGTGGGGTTGTAAGGTGTGGGCTGGGACACGAGCAGAGGACGCTTGGGGGACCTTTAGGTAGCAAAACTGCTCTCAGCTAGAGAGTTGAGGGGCCCAGGCTCTGCCCCCCAACCTCCACCATGCCCTTCCCACACCCCTTTATGGGATCTCTGGGGTCCATGGAGCAGTTTGTGAAGCTCTGGGAAACAGGACTGCTGCGAGGGTTAAATTTATGTGTCCACTTGGCTGGGTCACAGTACTGAGATATTTGGTCAAACACCAGTCTGGAAAATTAGGAAAATTTAAATGTGATTCATACTGAAATCTGTAGACTCTGAGTAGAGCAGATTGCCCTCCATAACGGGGGTGGGCCTCACTCAATCAGTTGAAGGCCTGAATAGAACAAAAGACTCACTTCCCCAGAGCAAGAGGGACTTCTGCCAGCAGACGGCCTTCAGACTTGAGCTACAGCACTAACTTTTCTCTGGGCCTTCAGCATGCTGGCCCACCCTGCCAGCTGTGGACTTACCAGCCTCCACAACCACATGAGCCAATTTCTTATAATAAGTAAGTAAATAGACATATATATACGTATGGGATATATATATATATATTCAAGAGAGAGAGACAGGTGGACCACATGGCCACGATTTCCTGCTACTGGACGCAGCCTGCCACTCACTCACTACCCAGGGACAACTTGCTTGCTGATGGGACCTCAGGACCTAACAGTGCTTGGCACATAGTAGGTGCTCAATAAACAAGTGTCGACAGTGTATCGAGATGGTTAAAAGTTCAGCCCCAGAGTCCTGGATCTGACTGCCTGAGATGGAGCCCAGCTCCTCGACTTACGAGAGCGAACCCGGGCCACGGCTTTCACCTTCCTGTGCCTCGGGGTCCTCGTGTGTAAACAACACCCGATAACACATGAAACCCATCTCAGGGTTGGCAGGAGGATTCACAGCAGTAAGACGTTCTAGTGACGCAGAGCTCGTGTGCCCTGTGCCAGCACTACTTCTCCTGGGTGCCGCCCCCCTCCCCCGCAGGCAATTCCCTTCCAGGTCTGAACACCTTCAGGGGGAGGTTTCTGTACTTCCCCAGGGCTCTTGCACACGTGGCACCTGCGGTTAGCTGACATGTTTTGGCTTGCTGTTGCTTCCTCACTTCAGAGTTCATCTGGGTGATCCGTGTCTTTGAGACACACTATAAATATCCATATTTGTGACAACCAGGTGATTTAATATTATAAGGATCACAGGAAGAAGCCTAACACCGTTCCTGACACCTAGAAGTGATTTTTTTTTTAAGGTATTTCCCTTAGAAGTTTCATGGAATAAAATGTTAGTTAAGCAATTGATAAAGGCCCCCAAATAAGTCCTTTAAAATACAGTACCCTCTATGATGCAAAAACACAGATGATTCTCGCAGGCCTTCTGCTGAGCGAAGAAGCCAACACAAAAGAAAACACTCAGTACGGCCCCATCACTGGCAATTCAAGAACCAACAAGACTAGTCCAGTGTGGAGGTTCCTTAAAAAACTGAAAATAGAGGATCGACCAATCCCACTCCTGGGCATATATCCAGAAAAGACGAAAACCCTAATTCAAAAAGATGCACGCACCTCAATGTTCATAGCAGCACTATTTACAATACCCAAGACACGGAAGCAACCTAAGTGTCCATCAACAGATGAATGGATAAAGAAGATGTGGTACATATATACGATGGAATATTACTCAGCCATAAAAAAGAATGAAATAATGCCACTTGCAGCAATGTGGATGGACCTAGTGATTATCATACTAAATGAAGTAAACCAGACAGAGAAAGACAAATGTTATATGATAACACTCATATGTGGAATCTTTAAAAAAAAAAAGATACAGGGGCTTCCCTGCTGGCGCAGTGGTTAAGAACCCGCCTACCAATGCAGGGGACATGGGTTCGAGCCCTGGTCCAGGAAGATCCCACATGCCTCAGAGCAACTAAGCCTGTGCGTCACAACTACTGAGCCTGTGCCCTAGAGCCCGTAAGCCACAGCGACTGAAGCCCGCACGCCTAGAGCCCATGCTCCGCAACAAGAGAAGCCACCACAATGAGGGGCCCATGCACCTCAACGAAGAGTAGACCCTGCTCGACACAACTAGAGAAAAACCCACGCACAGCAACGAAGACCCAATGCAGCCAAAAATAAATAAAATAAAATAAGTAAATTTATTTTAAAAAGATACAAATGAACTTATTTCTAAAACCGAAATAGACCTACAGACATAGAAAATAAACTTACAGTTACCAAAGGGGAAAGGGGTGGGGGAGGGAAAAATTAGGAGGTTGGGATTAACATATGCACATTACTATATAAAAAATAGATAACCAACAAGAACCTACTGTATAGCACAGAGAACTACACTCAGTATTTTGTAATAACCTATAAGGGAAAAGAATCTAAAAATGTGTGTGTGTGTGTGTGTGTGTGTGTGTGTGTGTGTGTGTGTGTGTGTATAACTGAATCACTGTGCTGCACACCTGAAACTAAGACAACATTGTAAATCAACTATACTCCAATAAAATATATATTGGAGAGAGAGGAGAACCAACAAGGCTAGTCTAGGGTGTGGAATCAGACAGAAGTTTCCTCACTGTGGAAGGGGGTGATATTGGCTGGAATGGGCAGGAGGGCGCCTGCAGGGGGCTGAAACTGTTCTGGACTTTGGTCTGGTCAGTGGTTACGTGGTATGCACCTGCCAAGGAAAAATGCACTGAGGGGTACACTTAAACGTGTTCCCCATACTGAATACGCATCTACCCCAATAAAAAGTAAAATGGCTCTATCCTAGAATGCATACTGCAGGACAATGGACTTCAACGATGTGTATAATTTTTAACAGGAAACTCATTTACATGGCCCCAAATTTAAAAGATCTACATTCAGAAGCTTTACCGCATCCTTACTTCCACCCCCCTCACTCGCTCCCTACATGGCCTGCCAGGTTCCAAATGCCTCCAATGTGTGTTGATCCCGCATGTTCTACAGAAATGTTTCCATCTGACCAATAGCAACAAGTAAGAATTATTAAGAGCTTGCCACACACCTGACATCATAAACGCCGCTTATAAACATTCTATTTTTTATCCTCCTTTTATTGGTAGGGAGATTGAGGCACAGAGACAGTAAGGAATTTGCTCCAGACAAATGGAGCTGGTGGGGGCAGAGGCGGGGTCTGGGCCCCGCGCATGAGCCATGCCCTCAACCCTAGGTCGTATGGTGCTGGACATACGGCCGAGGACCCTGACCATAAATGCTAGTCGTGAATTATCTGGCGACAGACCCATGCGGATACTGTTGGGAAGCAAAATCCATCTCTTTTACAACTGTCCTCCTGACGTGTTTATAGATCCACGTATCCAGGGGGCGGGGGGAGGGGGAGAGGCGGCTCAAAGCGTTCGGGGCCAATCGCCCCCACCCCCGCCTCTGTGTAACCACGGCAGGAAAGTGAGGGAAACCATCCATTCTGAATGATTTCTACAAAAGCAGGCTCCAGAGTTGATGTCTGCCACATGTACCACCCAGAGCCTGGCTGTCTTTAAAACATGGCCAGAAAGCAGAGCGGGTCCAGCCAGGAATGCAGGGTCTCTATCCTGATATCTCGGTGCTCAGACCCAGCTCGGACCTCCGCGCTGCAGCTTCTGACGGCTGTCCTCCCACTCATAGCACACAGGCTGTCAGGGGAGCCCCAGGGGAGCCCCAGGCGGAGAATGTGCCGGAAGGCTGACCATCACCCGGAGTCACCTCCAGAGGCAGTGGTGTCCAGGGACACTGGCTACCCCGGCTTTTTCCTCTGAGCGGTAATTCTCCAACAATACGTCTTTGTGGGGCTCGGCTGTGGGCCCGGGGACGCTGTCCTGAATGAGGCACGGTGGTTTCTGTTCTCTTGGAGTTCACTTTATGACTCCCCCCTTCTCCCAGCTCGAGAGAAAACACCCCAAAGGCAGCTGGGAAGGCAAACTCCTGATTACTGGGGAAACAGAGCTCAACGTTAGAATTCAGGTGTTACCCTGTGTAGAAGGAAGGGGAGGAGAAGAGGGCAGTGGTGTGTGGCCCCTGATGCCTGACGGGTTCGGCGTTGCCCCCGCACACGAGGGCCCCGCAGGACTGCCGAGCTGTCCGTCTCTGCTGACAGCGCCCAGACTGGGCAAGCTATTTATAGAACTGGAGGCCTGCTGGAGGGCTGCATCTGGAACCAATTGAGGGAGGCCTGGAGTCGCTGTCAGAGCCTGGCACCCACTCGACGATCCCCCAGGCAGGACTTCACCCGAGAGTGTCAGAGAAACTGGGATGTAGCCGCTCCCTCCGAGGGCCTCCCAAGACAGTCAAGTTAATTTGAAAAGACATTCTGAGCTGGCCAGTGGATCCTGCTCGCAGTGTCAAGAGGCAATTACCTACAATTATTATGCAAGCGTCTAATCACTGCCCGCTGGCTAATTAGTTACAAATTGCTCAGCAATAAATCGCCCTGGGCAGAAAGACCTCCCTCCTCTGGAATGTGAGCTGGCTCCTGAGGGGTGAGCCAGGAGGTGGCCCGGCGGCCCACGAAGGCGGGTGGTTGCTCCTTGCCCCAGAGGCCTTCTGAGAAGTCACTGAAACCTCGGCCCACAGTACACACGGGCACACCAGAGGGGCACACCCGCTTCTTCAAGGTGTGGAGGAATGGGGTCTCCACGATCTCAGACTGGGCTTCGCAAAACCTCCTCTAGGCCAGCGTGCCCTTGCCACCCCGGGGAGGACACCCCTGTGGACGGGGGGAGGGGGCGGGGGGGGGGGCTGCTCGGTGTGGTCTGTGCACTAGCAGTGTCGACAGCCCGTGGGAAATGCAGACCCCTACCCCAGCCACGGAAGCAGGATCTGCATCTTCGTGAGACGAGCCCCGGAGACGCAGGTAAAGCCCTCGGCTGCACGATGAACACCTCCCGGGCCCGAGTTCCTGTGCTCTGCACGGCACACCCCCAACAGCCTGCACCCGCTGAAGATAACTGGGTCGGTCACGGGACCACAAGCTCCACAGGGCAGGTGTCTTGGGTCCCCAAGTTCTAGAACAGTGTTGGATATACAGTAGGTGCTCAAAAGATGGTGAATAAACGTGTGCACTGACAGAGAGATGCCCTGTGTTTTATTTTAAAGACCTGGTGTGCGTGCTCAGAGGGAACGGCAGACTTTGTGAGCAAAGGTTCCTTTCAGAATTTTATAAACAAAAAAGATTCTCACGTCACTTCTGTTGCTCACTAACATTGCCTGGAACGGCAGGAGTAGAATATTCTTGACCAGCCAGCCATCCCTGCTTGAGCGGTTCCTGAAAAATCGTGGCACTGGCTGCTGTCAGAATCCGGGAGGCGGCAGCCGCACTGGCTAGAGGGTCTGTGGCCTCCGTTTTGCCTTCTGGAGAGCAGCAGGCTTGAACTTTTGAACCTGAGCTTTGCTGAGAAAGACTCCAGTTCCCAGGTCTTGGCCTGAGACATCCCCCACCCCTAGGCCGGCTGTCCTACAGGGGGTCCTGACCCTCAAGGGGGGGGGCACACTCTCCCCCAGTGACACTGGTGGTCCCTGATCCTGGGCTGACGGCTCAGGAGTCCTGCATGAATCTGGATTAAGGGGCCTTCCTCACCACCCCTCTTACTAAGCTCCAGCCTCTATGTATCCTGCTGCCCCACAGTAGCCAATAGCAGGCCCCATTTACAGGGTGCCTACCGTGCACCAGGCAGCATCTTGCATGCACTGTCCGACGCTGAATCAGCTTCTTGAACTTGCACAGCAGGTCTAGTATGCAGGTATTGCTCTTACACCCATTTTACAGACGGGACACTGAGAAGCCCCATGAGAGAAGGGACGCCCCCCTGACCACCCCCCCAACCCGGAGCCTGTTTCCTCATCCAGAAAATGGGAGAATGAGTCGGGCTCTGTCTGCCTCCTTCTCTGGATGGGACCAAAACGCTGAGGCTTATGTCTGCACTTTGGACCCTCCATGCCTCACCTGAGACAAAGTCCAAGGCAGATGCTAAGAGAAATGCTTCCTAAGGTGCCGAGTTCGAGGGTCGAAGTGCCAACAAGTATGACACGCTCGTCGTGTTCCAGGGCCGTGTAGGGATGAACCCAGTGAACCCCAGGAGGTCTATCTGTGGCCCCCCCCCCCCCCCCACTTCACAGATGTGGAAACTCAGGGGCAGCGTGATGAAGTAATTTGCCCAAGATCACACACAACGGACATTTGAATTCGTGTAACAGATGTACAAAGCAGGTATTATTTTAGACCCCTCACCGACCCTTCACTGGGGTGCCCTCTGTTCCACTCGTGGGCACCTTGACCTGGGGCTTATACTGCCAGGCACTGTGCTCCCCTATCGTGTAAATGAGTGATCCGATGATGATGACAGAAAGCTTACCCTCTGGTTCAAATCACACCTTTAAAGTTCCTTGAGAATCCAGTTCTCGGCCCCAGAGGACGCTCTGGATTCCTGCGGAGTTCCTGACCTTGACACCCCCTCACCCCCCCACACCCCATTCTAGTGGTCAAACTCCCAGAAAGCTTCACTGTGTGGCCAGTGGGATGTGTGCAGGCTGAGAGCAGGGCCATGGAACCTGATGGGTTTAAAGTTTCACTTTGGCCTGATGACTGCTTTACCAGTCTAAACCTCAGTTTTCTCCCCTGGGAAGTGGGAATAAAATAGTGGAGAACAAAGGCATGTATGGGTTGGAACAGTGTTCCCCCCCAAATTCATGTCCTTCCGGAACCTGATAACGTGACCTTATTTGGAAAGAGGGTCTGTGTAGATGTAGTTAGGATGAGGTCACACTGGATGAGGGTGTCCTTGTAAGCACAGGTGACACAGAGAGACACGCGTAAGAAGCCCATGTGAAGACAGAGGCAGAGATTGAAGTGATGCAGCCATAAGCCAAGGACACCTGGAGCCCCCAGGAGCTGGAGGAGGCATGAAGGACCGCCCCCCACCGCCACCCCACCGAGCCTCCAGAGGGAGTGCAGCCCTCCTGATCCCTTGATCTCAGACTCTGGCCCCCGGAGCTGGGAGAGGACATTTCTGTTGTTGTGAGCGCCCGGCGTGCGGCGCTTGCTGCGGCCCCAGGACCCTGCGCCATGCCCACACAGCTCCGCTCAGGGAGGACTCTGACTTCGTGCCAGCTCTCCCCGTCGACATTATGGTGCCTATCACCTACCCAGTGGCCCTTGCCCCTCCGGGAGGGGCAGCACAGAGGTGAGCGTGTGGTGAGACACCCAAAGCGCCAAGTGAAAGGGCAGGGAGAGCCCTGTGGTTTGGGGCCGTCTTCTCTGCCCCATCCTGGGGCTTCCGGGCAGGAGCGCTGAGTCAAGAGTGCCCCAGCCAGCAGAGCAGACCGAGGGATGCCGAGTCGACCGCTGCATTTATCCGGCTGTTCAGGGAGCAGGACCTCACCCGCCCCTTGAACCCGAATACAGATGTGTAGGGGTCAGAGACTGGGCTAATTAGCTTAGGAAGGCCACGTACACTTGACCGGACCCACGAAGGTCATCGGGAAGCCCCTAGATGGCCCCTTGCTATTTTTAGCCTTGAGGGCCACATGACTGGACCCCGACTTCAGCGTGGCCCAGGATGACCGGGGGCCAAGCGGACGGAGGGGTAGGAGGAAGAGCGTGCGCAGAGGATGCCCGGCCAGGCCCTGGTGACCGCCACGGGGCCGAGCATTCGCTGTGACCTTGTACCTGCCCCGTCCTGTGGGTGCGACCAGGGCCGGCCCCATCTCAGAGGTGGGGCAACTGAGGCACAGAGCGACGCAGTGGCCTATACGAGGCGCCCTCCGGACCTCTGTACGATATGAGAATTATGTTTGAGGGTATTTGGGGGCTAGGGTGCCTGTGGAGTGGAAAAATACATATTTTGACGCAAGGTTCTGGGATGCATTGCAGCGGGGGAGTGCTGGCTTCTCCAAACAGGAGGTTCTACGGCAGGTGGCTGAGGGGCAAAGAGGGGCCCCAGGTCCAAGCCCCACTCCATCACTTCTGGCTGCAACCCCGGGGCAGGCGGCTTACGCACACCGGCCTGTCTCGGCTGTAAAATGGAGATTCTGGCCCCGACGGCAGGGGAAATAGGTGGCATCGTGACGGGCTTAGCACAGCTCCCGGAGCTGCTGGTGCTCCACGGGGCCTCCTGCGACACCCTGGCCACCCCAACCTGCCGCTGGAGCGCGCCAGCGATAGGAGCAGAGGGCCAGCCTGCAGCCGGGGCCTCGCAAGGGTGTCCCAGAGGCGGGCGGCACACAGGGCAGCTGGCGAGCAGCAAGCGGGGAGGGGAGGTGGAGGGAGGGCCAGCCAGGTCGGCTCCGAGGCTGCCACATCCCTAGCACGGGGCCGGCAGCAGGGCTGTCAGCTACGACGCCGAGTGCAGGAAGACGGGCGCTTAATGGAGCTCTGATTACAGGGAGATAGGGCTCCGATGGCTTCCAAGGGCCCCCTTTGTGGGATTAGTATTTATTGCGCCCTGAATTAGCTGGCAAGAGGGTCGGCTTCTGTGGAGACATTTCGCAGAGCCTCGAAGCATAATGTTCCTTTTATTGCTCCATAAACAGCCCTCACGCTCTCCCTCCTCTTCCTCCTGCTGCCCCCTCACTCCTGTCTTTTTAAACCTTTTAAACCTTTAATCAGAGACTAATTGGGCAGAATAATAACAAATCCCTTTCAGCTTTGTTCTTCCAGAGCCCTGGCCTGGAGGTAACTAAGGTGGCAATACCCAGAGAAGCCCCCATACAGCCAAGTAGCTGGCCGAGGGCAGAACCTCAGGTGTGTTCTATGAAATAAGGACTTGCTTACACCCCAGCTAAAAGGTGGGAAGAGGCTGTCATGGAGGATATTACCACTGCTGCATACGTGTCGCACACTGCACACCTCCAGGGGGAGCCTTTTCAACCTCACCTCTCTGAATGGAGCGGTGCAGTGCACACCCTGTGCAACTGCACACAGCACCCTATTTCTACAGCTACCAGGTAAAACATAAATGCAAAGATACATAGTGTCAGCAGTGGCATATTAAAGGTGACTTTTCTTCTGAGCTTCCCCTGCATCTCCTAATTGCTTTTCTGTAGTGATGAGGCTTGCAAAAGACATGCCAGGCCCAGTTCCAAGTGCTTGGTGTGTCCAGTAATTCCACGCTGGCCACTCCTGGCTCTGTGCTCCCTGTCACCAGCGCTAAATTGCCTCTTACTTCTCCATCCCCAGATGAAGTGAACTACATTTACGTTAACTGACCCGACCAGACCCCACTTCCGGCGCTCGGGGGCAGCCCTCTCCCCTCACCCAGCCCCTGCCATTCCCTCACTCTAACCCCTTGCTCCCCATCACACGGCTTTCTGGCTGGATTGTTCCCTATCAGGCATTTATACTCTAGCAAGAATTTTCAACAACGCATGTTCTTTCCCAGGGACCTAATTCCTCACTGAACAAGTGAGATTCTTGAGAGATCTCAGCAGGTAAGCAGAGAGAACCTGGAATGGGAATAGGGAATCATGCTAATAACCCAGAAATCAAACTGGTTTGGCATTGCTGAAGAGAATCATGACATCCTAACTTTTAGGAACAGAAAGGATGTTAGAGATCATTTAATCAAGTCCATAATTTTAGATGTGAGAGAAATGAGAACCAGGGAGGAAAGTGGTTTATGCAAGACACACAGCGAGTCAGTCTCTGACCAAAACCATGAGTCTAGTTCGAATGTTTTCTTCTGTGAGAGAAGGGAATATAAGCATTCGAGCAAGAAACCCCTGCCCCAGAATGACTCAAGACCTAAGACGTGAAAATACGGACACACTGCAGGTGTCGGGGGTGAACACATAGGGTGCGTGTGTCTAACCCTCCCATTTTATGGGTGGGAAAGCTGAGGCCTGGGGAGAGTTAACAGTGCCAGTTGTCATTTACTGAATGCTTGTGGCTTGCCAGGCACAGGGCTAGTTGTGCACATCATCAAATTAACCTGCATCACCACCCCACGAGGCAGGTAGAGGTTTGGGAAGTGCTGGGTTAAGGCAATGGATACAGCTTTGCATGTTTATATTTTAACTGCAGGGCTCTTCAGAGCCTTCAATATGCTTATGTGCATCGTGCATCTCCAAGAAATAGAGGATAGCTGGGTTTTTCCAGTTATTTGGGCAAGGAAACATCTTTTCACGAAGCATCTCCGGGGACACATTTCGGTTCTAGATTTGAACCACACACGCCATTCCAAGGGCTCTGCCAAGACAACATGTGTTTAAATGCCCAGTAAGTGGTTCCAGTTGTGAGGGCCCTGAATTCCAAAGACAGGGAGAGGTCACCTTCTAGTTATGCACCACTGTGTAAACGGGTTGAGGGCACCTTCTAGAGCAGAGCTTTGAGCTTTTTGCTGGAGTGGGGTGCGGGCGAGGGACAGGGAGGTGGGTGTGCAAGACACTATCAGTGGCACAAGGAAAACTGCACTTCTCGGCCCTCCTGCCCCTGGAGAGGGCGGCATGTGCCTGGTTCTGGCAGGTCTGTGAGCCACAGTGACGTGGGTGATTCCTAGGCCGGATCAGTAAAGAGCGGTGGGGGGTCCTTAAGCTGGTTGCCATGTGCCCTCTTCCCCGTGGTGGCAGATGTGAAAGCCTCACGTTGAAAGGATGGGGCAATAAGGTGGAATCAGCCTCGATCACTGAGTCACCGTGTGGAAGATGGTTGCCCGGGAAGGTTGCCTGAGGCTGCAGTGGGTTTGGCATGAGTGGGAGGGTAGGTTTTTGCTGTGCTGCGTCACTGCGATCCGGGAGCTATTTGTCAGTGCAGCACGGCAGAGCAGAGCCGGGCTGCTAGAGAGAGGACTGACCAAGGATTGGCAAAGCAGACACGAGTCCTTCCCCGTAGCACATACGGCTTAGCAGGGAGACTAGACGCGTGTGTGAGAAACCAGAACAGGGGTGGGTGGTGGGTCTCAAGGGCTGCAAGTACCATTCTGTGCCAGCTCTGTGCTTCACCCGATCTCAGTCAGCCTCAGAGAGGCGATGGCAACTGAGTGGAGACTTGAAGGACAGCTTGATCTGGGAGATTAGATGCTATTCCAGGTAGAAGGAACAGCACGAGGAGAGGCTCCAAGGTCAGAAATTACAGAGTGCGAAGCAGAGCCAGTTTTGTCAGAGGTGAGGACATGGGAAGAGAGGTGGCAGAAATGCCAACTAGAAAACACCACTGGCCCCAAGATGACAAAGGGTCTCAAGTTTCAGACTAAGGGTTTTGGAGGCAGTTCTACTACTGGCACTTCTCCCAGGAAACTCGGGTCTCGTGAGCTGCACCTATAAGGTGAGAGTTCTATAATCAGGAAATTGGGGGAAAGCTTTATCGCCTGCCTCCTTCTGAATAAATCCCAGGCTCGTGAACAGGATCAAGGCTCTGAGAGTTCCTACAGTAGAGAATCGAATCCACATTTGCTTAACACAGCGTTTCTCAGCCTTGTTGGATCAAGCAGCTCTTTGTGACAAGCCCTGGGGAACGCTGTTACAGAGAAGGGGGACCAGCAGATTTATGAGCAGGAGGGGGCTTGACCAGAGCCCCGAGACGATCAGCCAGCATGAGGGACATGGGCACATGTGCTGCCCCAGCTCGCATCCACCCAGCCCCTCCTCTGACTGCCCACGCCAGGTGGACTGTCCACACAGCCCTGGGGCCCCTCCTGCTGACCACATTGTGCCTCAGAGGCTGCAGGTCCTCACTTTGCCATGGAGGCTGTGGAGGGGGCCCCTCCAGCCTCCCTGAGCACCATTTGGAAATTAGGAGTTGACCAACGAGGGAAGAAAACCAATGGACAAATACCCCTGCCCCCGTGTTTGGGGCAGACAGCTCTGGGAGGTGTTCTGTGAGAGTCTTAGGCTGTCCTGGTAGGACTGAGCCCCCGTTGTCCCCAGTGACCTCAACCTTACACCCTCCTCCTCCCCGCTCCCTCACTCCTGCCACCCTACAGCACCTCCCAAATAAACCACTAGCTCCCAAGGGCGCAGCTTTGGGGGGCACCCAAGACAAGGCCAAGAACAGATTAAAGGAGTCAGAGGAGGGAAAGGCTAGATAGATATGGCGAGAAGATCTCCGAAGGGTTTTGCAACAGGTCCAGGAAATAAATAAACCATAACAGTCCGAGCGAACGTTGCTCCACAGAGAAGCAGCAGCGACAGCAGCCGATGACGAAAGCCATGTCTCACTGGGCTTCCTTGGGCCCACGACCTACCCAAGACTCTTCATCACTCTTTCTAAGCCTCCCTTCAAAGACTTTTATTAATTCCTTGATTTTTATGGGTTTGGAAACCGAGGCTCAGAGAAGCACACCTCCTCTGAACTGGGGGACTTCCCATCCTCACAATGTTCTGGAGGAAGAAGCAACAGGATTTGACAACCATCGGATGTTCGGCAAGGAGGAGAGAAAAGTTGACTCTGAGGTTGGCATGCACCAAGAAGGCTTCCTGGAGAAGGCTTCCTCTCCAAACACAGACCCTTCATCAGAATCCGAGGCAAATACGTAACATCATTATCATTATTATTACTAGTATGACTAACCCCATCCCAGGGGAAAGCCTTGTGCTTCGTGGGTGTCGGTAAGTCTTAGTTCATTTATAGTCAAATACTGGATCACCCAGAGTCTTTAAATGCTCATTTACCAAGACAGGAGGGTCTGTAAGTCAAGTGCATTGTCAAAACCAGGAAACAATAACCACCTAATACAGACCACAGCTCAGGTATCAGCTAGAAGGTGAGTAGCAGCAAAGCAGAGAGGTGGCGACTGCCTGATCTTTGAGGCATCACAGACATCCAGTCTGGACAAGCGTGTTCCCCCCAGGGCGTTTGCACACAATGGATTGTGAGTCTCTCACAGAACAAGCCAGTGAGCGGCAGCGTCACTCGAGCGGCAGCGCCGCTTGGTGGGACAGTGTCCTGCCCCGGAGTCCAGCTGCTGGTCTGCCCAGCCGACACTCTCCCCGGCAGGGCTGTGCAGATGAGGCAGGTGCCTCCACCGAGGGCTGTCAGCTTTGAGCTGTCAGGCTGGACGAGCCCCTGCCCTGCTCATCCCACGGCCCCCACAAGCCCAGGTATGGATCATCACGGATCGTTTTACTCCCAAATGGAGTTATAAATCAGTCCTCTTACAGGGATGGTTCCCACAAAACGTCCTGCTTCACTGTCAGGGTAAAAAGGAAAAGAAAAAAAGGCGGCGGGGAGGGGGACAAAGGCCTGGGCTCAAAGCGGAGGAGCAAGACGACAATATTTGTTCAGCGGGGCTGCAGCGGGAGACCCCGTGAGAGCCCCGCGTCTGGAGAGCCAGTCTTTTGAACTGTCCCACCTTTGTTATCCTAAGAGGCTTGATGATAAGCCCACCCAGCACAAAGATACTCTCAATCCAGGCATATGGACCCCATTAATCCGCCCTCGCACCTTTTAAGAACTTTGCAGCTCCTGCCGCCCACGAACTGAAAGCCGGGCAAGAGCCCCAGGGTTAATTTTCTTAAATGGATTTTAGTCAGGCGCGTCCTGGCCTCTCTGGACTGCGTGAGGTTGACAGCTAGACCGCCAGCCGCGATCTGTCTTTGGGGAAATGACCGCCCTGCGCCGACGCCCTCGGTGGACGCGGCGAGTGAGGGACTCGCGGGTCAGCCAGCTGAGATGCCCCGCTCGGCCCAGGTCCAAACCCCAGCGGCCAGCTGTCTGACCGTGGGCACCCTCCTTAGCGTCTCTGGGCCTAAGCGAAGCAGCAGCAACCGTGACCGCCCCGCAGCACTGTTAGGCGGGTGACAGGAGTTCAAATGTGTGACGCGACGGCAGCAGCTCCTGGCACGTGGTAAATGCTGCACAAATAGATGTCCATCGGGGGAGGGGACGAACACGGCAAGGTTGAAAGCGAGACTGGTCATCAAGACGGCACAGTCGGCACTGCACTGAGGGCTTCGGCGGCGGTGTTTCTAACGCGCCCACCGCCCTTCTGGGCCTTAAACTGGCATTTAGGTGAGCGGTCCCATGCAGAGATGCGCGTCCACGAGGGCCTCCGGGCACGATTCATCTGCACCCAGCTCTCATTAGGAAATGCCGGGTTCCAGATATCTAAGCGGGGTGTTCTGTTGGTTTTTCCCGCAGGACTCTCGAGAGCCTCAAGTGTGCTCGTGTATGTTGAGACTCTCTGAGGCGTGTGGCCTTGATCGAGTCACTGAGTGCCCTGACCTCAGTTTACCCATCTTTATAGCGGGGCTAATCGTAACAGCAGCCTCCCAGGGCTGTGCAGTTGTTGAGAGGATCCCGTGAGATGGGCATCTAAACTGCCCATCACAGGAAGGGCCCGGAGTAAATGCTCATGGACAGCAGTTGTGCAACTTTGGCTCCGTGGAGAAAATACTGGTGCCCGAGCTCAGGGACAATCAGTGTGGGTTAGAAAAATGGCAATCTTCCACCAGTCACTCCCTCTGCAGCCTCAGGCTGGTCTGTCCCGAGTCTCCGCCAGTTAGCGGTTCCAGGCTGACATCAGAGGCAAGCCTTCTCTTTGGTCCAGCCGAGCCCCCTTCCGGTGCGCAAGGTGAACCCTCTGATTCTGCTCGTGTGCTGGTCACACATCGGCCTCTCTGGACACAGCCCTCTCATTCCTGGCATTTAAGGGGCAGCTCAGGCCACACACTTGTAATTTGCCTTATTTTTGTTTTCCTCTGGCCACATTCATTTAGAAGAAAATGATGTAGCTCTAGAAACACGCTATGAGGAGTCCAGCCCCCACACCACTGTCTGCAGTTAATTTCACAGAAAGCACCTCCCCTGGACCGCAAACACCATCGACGGAAGCAACTCGCCACTAGCCTTACAGACCTGAGCAGATCCCGCCACAGGCAGAGTGACGATCCACCAAGGGAAGTCGCTGGAAAGGAGCGGCCCCAGGTCTGGCCAGAATCGCCTGCTGTCTGTTCTCCGGAGGGAACCAGCGCCACAGACCAGACAGTCTACAAGGAAATGGCTTCATATCTGACTTTAAATTGCTGACCTGGAATTCACTACGTACTCCCGAATTCTGTTTCTTAATTGCTTTCTTTTTTTTAAAGAAAAGAGTATAGGGAAACTGTAGGCAATTTCCCCAAACAGAGAGGCTGTTACTTGGCAAAAAACACACTAAAGACTTAGCAGTCCTGACGTTTCTTTTTTCGTTTAGGTTTATAAGTGTGCCTGTATCTGAGATGGCTTGTGTGCAACAATCGGCCTAGATGAATTTTATCCAATTGTTCCCAGTGGATTGGAAAAGCATTAACATGTAAAATGAACCCACCTTACATATCCAAAGGAAATGAAATCAGGACCTCAGTGAGATCTGCACCCCACGTTCACTGCAGCATTATTCACAACAGGCAAGACATGGAAACAACCTAAGGGTCCACAGACAGAGGAATGGATAAAGAAGATGTGGTATAGATATATACAGAATGGAATACTACTCAGCCCTCAAAAAAGAATGAAACAATGCCATCTGCAGCAACATGATAGACTTGGAGGGCATTATGCTCAGTGAAATCAGTCAAAGAAAGACAAATACTGTGTGATATCAACGTTTATGTGGAATCTGAAAAAGCCAAACTCATAGAAGCAAAGAGTAGGATGTTGGTGTCAGGGGTGGGGGAAATGGGGAGATGCTGGTCAAAGGGTACTGACTTCCAGCTAGAAGGTGAGTAAGCTCTGGGATGTAGTGCACAGCACGGTAACTAGAACTAACGATACTGTATCACGTACTTACATTCTCACCGCAAAGCAGAAGTCATAATAACCATGTGAGGTGATGGAGGTGCTAACTAACCTTATCGTGGGGAGCACTGTGCAACACACGCGTGTATCAAATCATCACGTTGTACGCACGGAACCTACACAATGTTATAAGTCTTTCATGTGTGTAAAGCCAGAAAAAAGTGTACCAGATGCACCACACCAGTGAGGCCATCAGTAATAAGGGACACTGGGGGACGGGACACAGCCACACTCTGCACTCTCCACTCAAATTTCCTGTAAACCCAAAACTGCTCAAAAAAGTAAAGTCCACGAAAAATGAATGTATTTTTAGAAAAGAAAAGATGAAGCTGAGGTGTTTGGAGCTTACAATTTATGGATGATATTGGGCATGGGTGAGGGGAGGCCGGTGTCCTGGTCTGGAAGCTCTAGATTCCCAGAGAAGTCCTCGGTGTTGTGACCTGCCATCTCTACGGTGTGACCGCCCTGCTGCTCAAGGCCACAGAGCCTGTGGCTCCCCTCTGTCCCGGGTCAGTCCTGTGAGGTGGCTTGTGGGTTTGGGGTCCCGGTTAGGTCACCAGGGGCCTGCGGCCTTAACTCTGGACCTGTCCAGAAGTGGCAGTGGGCCAAAATCCGCGCCTTCTGACCAAGGCTACACTTGAAAGCAGGCGTGTGTCCTTCCGCCTTGTGGAGAATCAGCGTCTGTCACCAGCCCTCGCACAAAAGCCTCTTTATTCCTCAGACACCAAAGGAGTCCTTTTCCACCAGCCCCACCCCCTCCCCAAAGTGACATTTCGTCAGCAGTCTCCTTCCCAGCCCCAGCCTTGTAACCACCTGAGCGCGCCACCCAGGCTGCCAAGCCCCAGTTCCGCAGGAGGGCGTTTGGCACCGGCCTCGCCCACACTGAGGGCCTGTGTGCCTGGGAGGCTGCTTCTCACCCGCCCGGCGGCACCGGCTCTGGTTTCAGCCACCAGCTTCCTCTCCCCAACAAATGGGCCTCAGAAAGCACCCAGGCCAGGAACTCTCCACCTTAGCTAACGCTTCCGCTTTCCTGGCGGCTCCTCCCAGCGGCCCTGAGTCCGCTCAAGGCCCAGCTGAGCTGAGCCAAGCCAGGCCCTGACTTGCAGCCCCAAGAGAGACCAAAAGGGCAGGAGACCACTCGTGGGTCAGAAACCAGCTTCTCCTCCACTCAGGAGCAACACCAACACCCAACGAAAGGGTGGTGACACATGGAGGCTCACAAGCCGGGATGGAAAACTGCACTCCCATCCTCCGGACACTGGCCTGCAGGTGCCCGGCACGCACGGAGGGTCCCACGCAGGGCTTCCAGAAATCCTGGCTGTGGACCCTCCTGCAGGTGAGGGGCGCAGCTCAGCCTGCACGCTGGGCCTTGGTGAGCCCACTGGGCTCTCCCTCCCCGGTAGCCTCGTGTGCCCCTTCAGCAGCCGCCCAGAGTGAGAGGGACCCCCACACGCCTGTTCCTGCCTGGGCATCCATACTACAAGGGTGGGCTGGGGCTTGGGTGTCACAGAGGTGCACGCTCCTATTGTGTTACTGGGAATCCCCGGCTCTATCTCCTCTGCTGCTGGAGAAGCTAGACCAGGCCCGAGCTTGCCCCACACCCTCCCTCGATTCCTGACGCTCGAGGCCCCTGAGAAGCAGCTGAGCAGGCGCCGCTCTTGTTCACGCTAGGCCCCTGGCACAGCGCTCTGGGGTCCTCCTCTATCTACCCAGACCCCTGCCCTGCACAAGTGCCTTGAGAGGCTCTGAGGTTGAGCCTCTCAGTTTGGTTAGCTGAGGATCCCAGTGTGGGGACTCATCCTAAAAGGTCTATATCCCCATCACCTCCCCCAGAGACCCATGCAGCTCCCTCCAGCACGCTCTTCACCTCAAGGTCCTACCTCAAGGTTCATGGTCTCCAGAGGCCTTCCTGACTACCTTATTTGAAATTGCAATTTCAGGGAAGTGAAGGTCTAAAAATAATTTGTTTCCCTTCCATTAACAAATGTTTGTTTAACATCCACCGCACACCAAGCCCTGCCTAAGGCCCAGGAGCACGAGCGGAAAGCCCGATCGTGTAGAGGGTGTCTCTTCACCTGCTGACACAAGCGGGAACTGAGTGAGGCTCGGGGGCGTGAATCGACTCGCCCAAGGCCATTGGGATTCTGAGTGAGAGTCAGGACCCTCCTCGGGGCCGAGGGAGGCCTGCAGCCAGGGCAGGAGGAGGCCTGTGAGCCTTCCTTTAGGGAAAAAGGCCAACCCAGCGATTTATCATGGAGCAATATCTCGGGAGACGCAAGCCAGAACGCGGTCAGGCGGGCGACGATGGCTTTCACAGCAGACAACGAGCCCCTGTTTGGATGGAAAGATACCCAGACGGCTATAATTTAATTGTGTTTATGTGTTGCAGTATAATCCGTTTTAAATATGGGTGGGCGAGGGGTGCTGGACTGCAAGGCCAGGAATGAAATCCAAAATGAAAAGTATTCAGGGTGGGTTCAGGCCACCCTGCAGTCACCGGGGTGGGTTCACGACTGTCAGGAAAGCAGGGTCTCGGGGTCCTGACCTTCTCAGTTTCAGTGTCTTCACGTACAAAGTGAGGTGTAGTGAGATAATAAGATTCTAAATCAGCAAAGATCTCGACCTGCTCTAAGTCCACCTTTGAACCACTGGGGTGATAAAAACAGCCTACACGTGCCAACGGGAGATTCTGTGCCAGGTGTTGCCGTGCTAAACAGACTGACCCACACAGTCTTGGGAGATGGGAGGCCGAGACACAGAGAGGCTAACAGCTTTCCCGAGGTCACAAAGCCAGTAAACGATGAAGCCAGGATGCAAACCCAGCCACTCCCCCAGACTTCTGAGGGTGGGAGTGGGCGTGGCTGGCAACCTCAGCGTGAATTCCAGGCTGAAGGAGGAGGAGGAGCCAATGGCTCACAGAGGCTGTGTGGTCACACCTCTCCGGGGTGCACAGGCAAATTCCCAGGCCTGTGCCATCAGCAAGGAAAGGAAAGAAAAAGCATCCCGAGTGGAAGGGAAGAAGCAAAATTAACTTTACTAATAGATGACATGATCCTGTATATAGAGGACACAGACACACACACACACACACACACACGCACGCACACACACACACACACACACTCACATGAACTAAACACAAGGTCATGAGACACAGGATCCACACACAAAAATCAGTTTTGTTTCTATACACTAGCGATGAACAATCCAAAAATAAAACTGAGAATACAATTACATTCACAACAGCATCACAAGAATAAAATACTTCGGAATAATGTTTTTTTTAAGTACAAGACTTGGAGAGCGAAAATTATTAAACTGCAGAAGAAAGTCAGAGAAGACCTAAATAAACGGAAGGACGGTCCATGTTCATGGATTAGAAGACTCGCCACTGTTAAAACGACAGTTCTCCCAAACTGATCTATAGGTTCAATGCAATTCCTATCAAAATGTCACAGGGCTTTTATTTTATTTACAGAAATTGATAAGCAGATTCTAAAATGTTTTTGAAGATACAAAAATGTCTAAATGTTCTAAAACTCACTCATGGAGATGGCTGCACCACTTTTTTTAGGGAAGTTACTAAAATCATTGTACATTTGAAATGGCTGAATGTTATGTAAAATATATATCTGTAAAGTTGCTTTAAAGATTCCCAGGATATCTGTGTTTAATAAGAAGGACTCGGGGGCTTCATCCCCAATTCCATGGGCAACAAGGAAGGTTCTTTAATCCCAAGAGCCTATCTAAGTTCAAATCCCCCTTGCCGCCACATAAGCTCTGTGACCTTAAGCAAGACACTTGCCCTCTCTGAGCCTCAATTATTTCAGCAATCAATTGGAAATAACTGGCACACAGAACTGCGGTGCCAGACTTTGGACCCAGGGCTCCTGATTTCTAGTCCAGAGTTCTCTCCATTATGATTCTGCATTGTACGGCCCTTTAGTCATCACAGATTCCACGAGGGTCTGCAGCTATTGCTAACCTGAGTCAGCCATGAGTGATTTACAAAGTGAAACGCTGGTGCCACCAGAAAGAGGAGGACTCGGCTCCCTGACTCCTGCCCGTCCACATGCCTGGGGACCACCAGCCTCCATCCCTGGGCGGACACAACCACGACACCTCTGTCAACATGCCCCTAAGCCCCTCAGTCACCGCATTTCTCCATGACACCACGTCCTACCAGGGCCCCATTCCCTCCATATTCTCCCCACCCCAGTGACCCCACCTCCAGGGCCTCACTGCCCAGCCCGGCCCTGCAGCCCCCCGCTTAGCTGAGCACCTAAAGCAGTCAGACAATGAGACTCCAGCTAGAAATGTTGTTGGCTCTTATTTCCTGGACTGTGGGCTTTCTCTCCCCATCTCCTCGGGACAAAGGGTCACCGTGGCTTATATTTCTTATTTTACATGACGCTTCCGAGCTCCTGTGTGTCGGACCGTGGTGGGTGGTTCAGTGGAGACGGCAGTCTGTGAACTGGCCAGCCGGAGGAGAGCTGGCCCCGCAGCAGGCCAGAAGCAGCATTCCACTTGGCAGGAGAGGCATGGAGCTGAAGATCTCCAGGAGGGAGAGAACAAGAGAGGGGAATCCAGGATGGCGCCAGGAGCCAACGCTCCACTCCGCTCAGCAAGTGGGGGCAGGTAAACCGAGGCATCTGGCTCTGGGCAGCTGGCAGAGACCCCAGGAAGGCTGGGATGACCACGTCCATGACCCAGGCTGGGACTTCTCCCCCAGTGATAGCCAACCACGCACCTCCCTCCCTAATATTTCATCCAAAGCTGGGAGAGAGGAGAAGTCCCCAGGCTCGGGGTTGGGGGAGGCTGAAAGGAGCCCGTCCATTCACCCCACAAGTGGACGGGTGACCTGCCCACGCAGGCCTGTCTCACGGGCCCCCCCAGGCCATGTGGAGAGAGGACGCACTCAGTGGTAGAACAGAGAGGGTACAGCTCTCCCAGCGGCCCTCCGGCT
Organism: Phocoena sinus; assembly: GCF_008692025.1. Lineage (NCBI taxonomy): Eukaryota > Metazoa > Chordata > Mammalia > Artiodactyla > Phocoenidae > Phocoena > Phocoena sinus. The sequence goes on from NC_045781.1 coordinate 57,087,239, forward strand.
TCTCCCCCCACATTTTTTCCAGATGAAGCTGCACACACATCATGAGAACAATGGAGTGGGACTGAGGCGAAGCTGAGAGAAATGTCCAGCCAGTTCGGCAGTGTCCTCAGCAGAGGGGGCGTGAAGCCCGCTCAGGGCCGCGTTCCCCACTGGCATCTTCCTCCTGTCCCTCCCCATCCCCCTTCTTCTCCCTCATTCCTCCTCTCAGCCCACCGTCAGGGCTTAATATTGCCCTCAGCAAGAGAGGACTAGAGAGACTGCACTCCATCACCCCTTCCTGGCTGTAGGCCCTAGACCAGGGCCAGCACACTTTTCTGGAAAGCGCTAGAGAGTAAACAGTTTAGATCCTGTGGGCCATGGTCTCTGGCGTTGCAGCGCAAAACCAACCATGGATGCCGGATAAATGAATGGGCGTAGCTGGGCTCCAGTAAAGCTTTATTCACAAAAGCAAATGGGGGGGCCACATGTGGCCCTCAGGCCCTGGTTTGCTGACCCCTGCCAGAGAGTGCCAAATGGCTTCATGGATTTGTGAGGGTGCCTGAGGTCCTCAGCAAATGTGAAAGAAAGCAATAATAATAGCAATAGCGATGATGACGATGATAAACGCTGAGTGCCAACTTTCTGCCATGGCAGTACCCTAACTACTGAATATCTATGGAGCTGGGGAACACTGATGGGCGAGACGGAGGGGACCCCTGCCCCCCAGAGCTTGCAGTCTGACGGAGAGTTCCCAGACACCAAACAAGGCAGGGGCCGTGCAGATCCCCACGTGACAGGTGAGGAACCTGAGGCTCAGGGAGGTGATGCGATGCCCACAGTGACATGTGGGGGGTGACATACTCGGCGAATCCCAGTCGCTCCCAACTCCTGTGTGACACGCACGTGGCCTCACAACCTGCGTGGCCCCCGCCAGGTCCCCCGCCCTGAGCTCCGTCCAGAGACGCCCGAGTGAAGGCACACAGCAGAGGATGGGGCCACCTCCCTGCGCCACAAAGTGGGACAGTGAGCTAGTGCTTCTCTGAACGACACATGACACACGATGCTTCATGACATCAGCTTTGATGCTCCTTGTTAAACAAAGACTTTATTCTCTTGCCAGTGTCCTCATCTCAGATGGGAAGAAGGCTTTGATCTACCGATTACATTCCTGTGCTGTCAGGTGACAAACGTCCCCGTCCTGACATCATGGATGACGGATGTGCCTTTGACTAACAGCATGTAAGAAACTCAGCCCCTCGGGCCAGCCGGCGCCCAGTGAAGGGCAAGCCGCGGGCTGCAAGTGGAGCAGGCGAGCCCTGGCCTGCCTGACACGGGACCCCGCAGCAGCCCACACAGAGGAGCCCGGGGCACGACCGCGGCAAAGCCCCCCAAAGACTAATCCGCCGTGAGATGGGGTCGCACTGCAGCAGCCATGCTGTAAGGAAGCAGAGGGGTCCCTGATGAGAGAGGCCCCCCGAGGGGGGAGGGGCTGAGCCACCGTTAGGAGGAGGGACGGGGCCACCCGCGTGGAGGGCACCACAGAGCTCCCAGCTGAACGCAGCCCGCAAGTAACCCCAAGACACCACGTGAGCGGGACCACCAGGCAGCCCACAGAACAGTGCGAAACACAAAGTCGTTGTTTAAGCCACTAATTTGGGGGTGGCTTGTTAGGCAGCAGTGGGTAACTGAACAAACGCCCACCACTCCCTGTAACCACAGATGACTTCGCCCCTTCAGCTCATCCATATCTGCACGGAAAACTGTGGCAACCTTGCTGCAGATGCCCTCGGCCCCCCTCCTGGCTGATTCCTCTGGAAAGGAATGCGGGAGTGAGGACGGCCGGACTCCAGCCACCTCCTGGACAAGCAGCCACCGAGAACTGACACCATCACTGCTATCTGAGCTGCTCGAGCTCAATGGCCCCGTTGTCACTCCTTGTTTCTATGCCCCCATCATCGGTGGCAGATCTCTGCCTGAGCTGCCTGGCCTGGGAGCTGCGATGTCAGGACCCGGGGGGGCAGTTAACGACCAACCCAGACTCAACAACCACACAAGCCGCCCTTTCACAGGAGAAGTCAGAGCAGCCGCTCCCCATGGCATTGAGCAGTGAGAACCCCGGCCTGGTGGCCCCATCTTGCATGGCTCTTTCCTGCTGACAAGGCCCACGGCGGGGACAGGGTGATCTAGGGGACAGAGTGGTTCCTGGGTGGGTCTAGAACCTGGGAGGAGTCGCCCCCATTAGGAGGGGCTGCAGTCCGTCTTTGAGTGTCTGGTGTATGCCAGGCACTGTGCTAGGACATTTACGTACAGATGGCATTTTTTAAAAAGGTCCACCCATCTTCTTCAAGGGGACGTTTAGGGAGGTGAAACTGTTCCATCTGACGCTGGAAGGTGGAAAATCCGCAGAACGCCCAACACCAAGAGTGAACCCTACAGACTTTCGTTAGTAATAACCCATCAGTGGTACTTCATCGCCTGTCACAAATCATCGCACGAATGAAAGATGGTAATAGTAGGGAAAACTGTGTATGGGAACTCTCTGTACTCTTTGCTCAACTTCCTGTAAACCGAAAACTTCTCAAAAAACGAACTCTATTAATTTAAAAGGAAAGAAGGAAGGAAGGGAGGGAGGGAGGGAAGGAAGAGAGAGAGAGAAAGAGAGTGCGCGCTATACCACTGAAAAGTTTTGAAACTTTGGAGGGGTGACCCGACCCATCTGGTCACTGTTGGTGTCTCCTGGATGTGAGCATTATGGTGTCTGACCCTGCAGGTCTGAACCCCGGCCTGTTGGAGAAAGGGCAGGGGTGGACGGTGGAAGGGCAAGCACTAGGAGACCAGGAGGCTGTTACCATAAGCCAGGTGTGAGATGACGGTGCAGACCAGGGGTAGCCCTGAGGGTAAAGCCGACATTTCCAGGGACTGGGGCAGGAACACGAGGGGAGAAGTGGTGCCCACTAGCCAGTCCTCTTATAACTGTGAGCTCTGCCATTGGGGTGAGTCATTCTTGCAAATAACATAAATATCAATAAGTTTGTGTATGTTCAAATCCCATGAGCGGTGTTCCAAGAAAGAACAACTTATGGAAGCAAAATAAGGCCTTAAATTGGTAATTTTGACATGATCCTGTGCAGCCCTGCTAACGTTTCTAGACGGTCTGAACTCGGCGTTATTTCCGGTGTATGAATTTTTGCTCTAGGGCACCGATCTTTGTAAATACTTTAACAGAAGAGATGCAAGCAGAGTGGTGGATGTCACTGCAGAGCGCTCCAAGTGAAATCAGAAACTGATCTTACACAAATGTGCTAGAGCCAATTTCAACAGCAGAACCACAATCAGGCCAGCGGACAAAATTTTTTCACTGTTAAAAAAGGAATTTAATTTACATAAAGTAACATGCACTTAACGCCCAAACTGCAAATGATTTTGGATGCACTCAGCCATTCAACCAATGTAGATGCCAAATAAAGGAAACTTTTCTAAGTCTGGACTACCTGTTACAAAACAAACATCAAGACCTTCAGATAGGGCCATTACTGGATTGTGTTTTTTAAATTTCATCATCAAGACCGATAGGTTTTAATTACTAAATATTTGCAGTACTGCAATTTTTAAATGATTCTTATTTGACATTTTATTTTGTGTCAATATGTCTTACTTTTAATCATTTCTATTATCATACATCTGAATCAGGTGCAAATTAATGTGAAATGCTATCTATTATTGAATGACGTAATATTGGCAAAATATATTGATTTAAAACAATAATAAACTATGCTTTATCGTTGTACTTTTTAACTGAAAAAACCCTGAAACTTCTCATATAATCCAGTCCCAGAAAGACAATTAACCATTTACTATCATGGTCTCTCATTGTTATTTGAATCACCGTAAGTGCTGTAGAATATTACATAATTTATGATTTCAGAAGTTCTTGCATTTTCCCAGGAATTTTGCTATGTTATTCCTGAATCCCAAAGATCAACATCTGTGGAAGACTGGAAGTCTTAGCCTGAACTGAGACCAGGAGCCAACACGAGCCATAGAACTGGAGGAAGGCACGGAGCAAAGAGGAGACACGTTCTGCAGACAGTGGCCAAAGCCAGCGGCCGAGGTCGCTGGTGTTTCACGAGGGATCAGGGGGCTTTAAAAGAACACAGACAAGCAGATATTTGGGCTGGGAAGATGCATGCTCTCCCTCAATCTGCCCTCCACTGCAAGCTCACAGGTGCAGTGATGCCCTATGGGTACCTGGGAGCACCACAAGCTCCCGACCAGCTGCTGAGGTGGGGACACAGTCTGGCGGGACCGCTCAGGCCACACAGGCGGCCACCCCTCCAGACAGACACAGGGGCTCCCTGCGGCCCACCCCACCACGTGCGGGCCACAGGGGCTGCAGAGCGAGTGGGCCGGTCCTCCGCCCCCCGGTCCAATTTGGCCCCAGTTGCGTGGGCAGCAGCTTCCCAAGCTCTGTGGGCAGGGCCTCCGACCGGGCTGGACGCGAGGCTCTCGGTACACACGTGGTGTTTTCCTCTGAGGCCTGTGAGCGCTTATCCATGTCATAAATTGTCACCTACTTCCACTGAGGGATTCAGGCCTGCGTTTCCAGCGAGGTCTTGGCTTTCCCAGGACTAGGGAAGCGAGGGCTCCTGATTAGCTCGTGGGGAGGTCAGAGTGACCTCCTACACGAGGATCCACGGAAACGGCTCCTGGTGCCGGTTCATTCACGCCCTCACTCGCTCACCATTCAGCAAGCACTTGGCAAGTGCCCTCTGGGTCAGGCCTGTGCTCCAAGTCTCAGATGTGAAAAGAACACACAGTGCAGAGGGGAAGACAAACACTTAAAAAGGTGGTCGCCTTTTGGAGACACACTCTGAAATATTTACTGATGACATGACGGACGTCTGGGCTTTGCTTCAAAAGTAATCAAGAGGAAGGGAAGTGGCTGGACCTGTGTTGGGGGGCAGGACTGGACATTCGGAGGATTGGAGTGGGGAGTGATAAGTGTATTGTCCTGTTCTGTCCTCCTTTGAGTAGAAATTTCATAAGAAAGTATGACACAAATGATGACAGTCACGATGAAGAAGCACAGTGTAAGAATTAAGAGCGTGAGGGCTCGGAGCCCAGCTCTGCCACTACCCAAGGGTGTGGCCTTGGGCAGGTGTCCCAACCTCTCTGCTGGTCAGTTTGCTCATTTGTAAGGTGTGGAGAACACTAGCACAGCCTCGCAGCACTGTGGGATTAACGAGCCGTTGTCTGCGACATACTTGGCAAGAGCTCAGGAAGGTCCCCACTAGGTGAGCTCTCCCTACCTGGTATGATTCTCTTCATTTTCTAGATGATGACACTGAGGGTCAGAGTGGCAGAGACATTTGCTCAAGGCCACACAGCTCAGGAAATGGCAGAGCCATGACTGGAACCCAAATCTACAGGGCCCCAAAGTCCCTTCCACTCCAGTGTGGGGTTGGGTGGAAATGGTGCGGCAGGGACAGGAACCCTGGCCGCTGCAGAGAGCACCCCGAAGCCCCAGATGCTCTGCCAGGGAAAGACCTCCTTCCTCGGGGATGCTGACACCTCTCCCGAGTGGGTCCTGCAGGGCGACCTGGACGTGGTCGGACATGGGTGCCCTTGGCACTGGGAGGGAAAAGTCTGGGTGGACTAGAGCAGGAGGTCAGGGACAAGCGTCCAAAAGCTAGGCTTTGCCACTTTCCCTGAGCTGTGCTGTCCACCTACACCACCTCCGGGGATGCCTGTTCTTCCCTTGGTTCCTAAATTATACATCACCTCCCCCAGGAAGCTCTCCCAGCCTCCACAGCCTGGAGGTTCCTCAAAAAATCAAACACAGGATCAGCATATGACCCATCAATTCCACTCCTGGGTACAGACCCAAGAAAAGTGAAAACAGGTTCTCAAGCAAAATTTGTACCTGAATGTTCATAGCAGCATTATTTACAGTAACGCAAAAGACAGAGACAGCACAATCCACCAACGGCTGAACAAATAAGCAAATGGCAGTCACAGTACTACGGAGTATTATTCAGCCACAGAAAAGATGTGAGTACGGATGTGCGGGACAAGGCACATGAACCTCGAAAACAGGCTAAATGAAAGAAGCCAGACACACAAGACCCCATGTGGCACGATTCCACTTACACGGTGCCCACAGCAGGCAAACCCCTAGAGACAGAGCGCAGATTCGTGGTCGCCAGGGGCCGGGGGAGGGGAGGGGGAGTGACTGCTGATGGGCATAGGGTCTCCTTTTGGGCTGACAGAAATATTTTAGAACCAGATAGAGGTGCTGGCTGCGCTTAATGCACGAAAACTGCCACTGAATTGTACACTTTAACGCGCTTCGTTTCATGTTATGTGAATTAAGCTCAATTGTTTTGAAAAAGGGAGAATGAGGTCCGGGACGATTCGAAGCCCTGGAAAGTCAATTATTCCACTCTTGACATTATATAAGCGCATGGCTGGCGCTACGGGGGGTGTCAGGAGGCAGCTGCGCCGGCCAGGGACACAGGGTGCGGCTTGAAAGCTCGAGGCTTAGAGTAACAGGAAGCCTGAGCGGCACCGTAAATCGGGATTTTCTGCCCGCGTTGCTTGTGCCGAGCAGAACGAAGTGGACTGAACATTCTGAGTGGGTGTGAGTCCCCACTGCCAGGCCCTGCCCGGGGCGGGGGGTGGGGTGGGAGGGGGGAAGGCCTCTAATTTCACACTGGTCTCAAACTGAAAATCGCTCAGCGAAAAGTGAGGTTTCAATGTTCTAAGGAAAAGCGAGCTGGAAGCAGCGTTAAACATGAGCCAGAGGATTTCAGTAACTGCAAGGAAAACACAGACGGACAAATGTCTCGCGTGGCTGAAGCAATTGGGGGACTGTTTCCTCTTCTGGGGCCCACGTAGGAGCTCAGCCCTATGGCTTCAGGTGACGCGGCTGGGCCTCGGCCAGGCCGTGTCTGCCTGCTCACAGCAGCTCCTCAAGCCTTATTATCCACCATCCCTCCCACATCTTCCCCTGCTGGACTCTGCAGCTTCAGGGTTGACTGCACTCAGAGACGGGACCACAATATTTCTGGATCCAGGTTGGGTAGGAGCAGGCATATAGGGTCCACATAAACCCCCAGTGTTTGTTTCCTGTGTCTCTAAGGGTATAAAGCGCTGTCTGGGCCCATGAGCAATCTCTCTCTGAGACACGGTCTTCTCATCTGTATAATGGGGAACTGACACCACCTCGCCATCTGTTCCGAGAATTAGACTGGGTTTTGCCCTCCGGTCTGCCTGGCATGTTCCTCCTTCCCTTCTCTCATGGGCCAACTCCATCACCCTTCGAGTCTCACCTTGAACCTAACTCTCAGGGCTGCCTTGACTGAGCCCTAGACTGGGTTAATCTCCTTGGGATACCCTCTCCCCTGTGTTGCCCTGCTGTCAATCTAATGCTACCTGGAATTATTTATAGATGGGCCCACCTGGAGAATCCAGGATGCTCTCCCATCTCAAGGTCCTTAACTTAATCACATCGCCAAGTCCCTTCTGCCAGGTCAGGTCGTATATCCACAGGTACCAGGATTAGGACACGGACATTCTGGAGGCCATTATTCTGTCTACCACCAGTGGGAAAACTGCTCTTTCATCTTCATACAAAACGGACACAATTTATGGCCTGATGGAACTGGCAGCTTGGTAGGGGAGAAAGATAATGAAACAGCTGCATGAACAATTGCTCTAAGGGTGGCTAACCTTTCTATCTCAATAATGACAATGACAACGACAAAGAATATATATTTATGTAGTACTTCTTATATACCAGGCTTTTTGTTAAACACCCACAGACGTTACCACATTTCAAACAATTATGTTAGAGGGTGTGTCTTATTAGTCCCGCTTCAAAGAAGTGAAAACTGAGGCTTGGGAAGGTTATGACTGGCCCATGGGTTCATAAGTATATGGAGACCCAAAGCTGGGTCCTTAGCCATTGAATTGCAGTGGGCTGAAACTCATGAATTATGTTCAAATCTACAAGTTCACAATGATTTTTTTAAAATAAACGAATTGATCACCTTTTGAGAATTGCAAGGAATCAATTTATCAACTAGGTAAACAAAATGAAAGACTCAATCACTTATCCTCTCTTTCCTATGCGAACTGTACCACTGGGTAACCAAATAGTAGACAAAGGGAAGCATCTCTGTATAAACTTACTCCAGCTAATAAACAAAAACAAAATGACAGAATCAGAACTTCACTGTCTCGCAGCACCTAATGAATTAATGGAAAGGCATTAAGCACCAATGGCTGCTAAGATCACAACAGAGTGGAAATAGGGAAAGAACCTAGGAAGAAAAAAAAATCATAAGTCTCTTCAACAGTCAGGGAGAAGACCAGTTCTGGAAACACACAACAGTAATTTTAGTCCCAACAGGTACGTGTATGTGTGTGAGAACACACACTTGGACAGGTGTAAACAATATGCTGGTACTTGATTGAGATAAATTAACTTTTCTTATGCCTTGGAAGCAGAACATTTAAATAGCCAAAAAGGAAATAAAAACCCTAACATTAATCTAAAAATCTCTTCTTTTCATAAGAGACCCAACGAGTATGGATTGCCAAGTTGCATTTAATACATGTATTTCATTGCCAGGGCAATTCCATTGTCCTTTATATCTATTTTTGGTTTTCATCCTTGAGGCAACTAATATTCATTTTCAGGAAACAAACCTATGAAAATTATACCAGCTTTTGTGCAACATGCAAAGTGAGTGCGTGCGGGTTCAGCGTTTCCAAGCAGCGAAGGATACTCCGCATTACTCACCCTGAATTCCCAACATCTGTTGGTCAGCAGGAGAACTAATTCTTCAGGAAAGGGCCCCTGCCCTAATTAGATTTTATTTGCCTTATTAGTAAATCTCATTCACTGACTTAATGAGAAACAAAAGTCATGTGATAAAGGAGTCACGAGCAATAAAATGTTAACTAAATTTATACAGCAGAGGGCTTGAAATTTTCCCTCCATATCAGCAAAACTGAAATCCACAGTGGAAACAGGAATTGCTATAAATGGCTTCAGACCTAGGCATGGGGATTTTTTATATTCAGGATGTAGCTTATTCCTGAGAGAGCACACACAATTTAGGCATTTAAAGTGCTAGACATGTCCAAATCTTTACTAATTGGGAGCAGTAATAAGAGCTTAGATTTATTGCATACTTCCTACGTGCCAACCTATTCTAATAACTTTAAATGCATTAACTCATTTAACTTCATGAAGGGACGCTATTATAATTCCCATTTTACAGACGGGAAAACTGAGGCTCAAAAGGTAAAGGGACTTACCCGAGGTTACTCAGAAAATAATTGGCAATGATGAAGTCTACCTCCAAGCCAAGAGTGTTGGACCCCTGTGCTCCCATTGCTCCTAATACTTAAAATTGAGGGAATGTGTGGGTTTCTTTACTTTTTGAATCAAAAATTAGCTTTTTGAATTATTATAGGCCAATTCAAGAACATGACTGCATGTCGGGATCCCCATGGATGTCAGTTACAGCTTGACTACAACCACATTTTTGGTTGGTTTTATCACAGTATCTGAATTTCAGTTCACGTCACAGGAAAGACTGAGGTCGTCACGTTTCTCAAAGGGGAGCACGGGCTTTAAAACTCAAGGTCAGGATGGAAATCCATCACTGAGCAGCACATCTTCACGTGGCAAGCTAGGCTTCCCTGATGTGGCCCTGCAGCCACTGTGAGGATGAGGGAAGAGACGTTCACGGTGAGCACGCCTGCAGTTTGGTTGGAAATGGGTAGTTCTGAGGACCGGACTTAGCGTAACTCACTCGGTCACCACAGGAGCTCTGAGAGGACAGCACTGTCACGGTCTCAGCTTTTGGTTAGAAACGCCCACGGTGGAAGGACACCCCTGTCCAAGGAGGACCAGCAACTTCTGACCCCAAGCCCAACATTCCTTCCACTGCAGCGCAGCCCCTCTGCCAGGCCTCTGAGCTAAAGCCCTCAAGGGTATTCAAGTCCAACCAGAGAAAGAATGACTCTTGTGTTGTCGGCTGCTGTGTCCCAAGCTATGCAGACGTCTGGACGTGCGATGCTCAGCCTCCTCTTCACCTTAGGACACCTCTCCCCTGGGGCAGTGAGGTCCCTGAGGAGCTGTCCACCCAGCTCCCTGGCTGCAGGCTGGGCCACTCAGGGGATCTCTTCCTGGAATCCTGTGTGAGTGGAAATCCACTGGAGCCAGCACATGGATGCTTCCCTGGGTACCTGGACTCCCTGTGCTCCAGGTGCCAAGACACCTGATGCTGGCTGGTTCCTCCTTCCTAGAGTCTGCATGTTTAGTTCTTCTTTTGAATCTACCAGCCCCCAGTATCCTTCTGCTAAACCTTGCTCTTGATTTTTAATCCTGTTTGCAAAGTTAGCTGGGACTCCTAGTTGTGATTGCCAGGAGCCCCTCGCAACCAGCCTAACCCAAAAGGCCATTCGTGGGTTCTCTTAACCGGAGAATCGACAGGGTAGGTCTAGCCTCAGTCACACTTGCACTGGAAGCTATCAGGAATCTGTCCCTTTCCATATCTTGACACTGGTTGTCTTGATTTTGCTCTCAAGTAAGAATGACCCCCAGCAACACCAGGTCTTACTTGTCCATAAAACGTGGGTCCCTCAGAAGGGAGCTCATCTCTCCCAAGAGCTCTGGGAAAGTCCCAGGGAAGACTAGGGTTGGCTTGGGATGGTCCCATGTCTATCTCTGTGCCCGTTATTGTGGAGGGGAAGGGGCATGGAACACTCAGAGTGGCCAGGCCCGGGTCACACCCCGTGCATGGGCCAGGAAGCAGGGCCAGGCTTACCTGAAATGCACAGATTACTGCGGAATAAAATGCTGGCTCTCCAAAGGAAATGATGCCAATCATGCCCCCGCCCCCACTGCCCACGCGACAAACAAGATCACTCTCATTACAACCAAAGGGCCCCGTCTGAGGCCCCTGAATCCACTGTGAGTGGCAGAGATTCTGAGATAGATCAGAGCCCAAGGAAGGTTGGATTACTCAAGGAGCTTCCGGAAAAGACCGTCCATGGGATTTGGATAGCTTGCATGGAAAAAAGGATGACCTTCCAGGCAAGATGAAGGATGGCTGTGGGCCCCGCCGGGGACCTTGAGAAGGTCCACCTTCCTTCCAGGTCTGGAGGGCTTCCAATGGGTGAGCAGCGGGAGAGACGGTCCAGAAAGAACAGTGCATCCAGATTGGGTCATCCCAGAAGGGAGCTAAGAGAGCCCTGCAGAAACCAAGGAGTCGAAATCCACCCCCGAAGCTGGAACTTTCCTAGGGAAGGATTGGCTTCCACACCCTTCAGGCAGAAAGAAGACAGCATGAACTGCGAGGTGCCAGCTGGGAACAGGGACATTCTGCAGAGCACGGTGGCAGGAGGGTGTGGGCCGCCGTTTCTCCTCCACGCTCCGCGGACTAACCCTGGCGCCGTCAGCCTCCCAAACGTCTCCATGCAAGGGTACGCCATCTTCCTCCTCTCCAGAACACAGGCAGACACCCACCCTCAGGACAACTCAGCCCACAGCCTGGAAGACAAGGCTGGCCACAGCACCTGGGAGCCGGTATGCTCCTCTGTGACACCCGAGACCAGCAACAAAGCCGCCGCCAGGCAGCACGGCACTCAGCTGGGTTCTCTATGGCCCCCCAAAGATCCCCGGAAGGAGGAGCCCCACTGCCCACGTGGTGACCTGCCCTGTCTGCCTCCCCACCCGCTAATGGACTGTCCTGGGACCCCCTCCCTGAGATACGAGCCGTTGCCTCAGGTCTGCTTCCGGAAGCTCTGTGAGGGAGAGGATCTGCGCCTGTCGTGGTCTCTGCTGAGTCCTCACTGCACTCAGGAGGTGCTCAATAAGTTCGATCTGTGCGATGAATGAACTAAGATGCCTCAGCCTCACCCTCTGAGAGTCAGCACTTAACACTCTATCATCTGACATGCACACGCTGATTTACACGTCGGGCATCTTCTAGAGAGAGGGGAAGAAAATGACCTGCCCGGGGGCAAACAGTCAGCAGCTGATGAGGAACAAGGATTCAGACCACCCGTGGAGACATTTTCATTTTAAGGGAACGAAGCCAAATCCAACCAGTTTACGCCAAAGGGGATTAATGATAAAGACACAGGGGTCCCAGGAGCTGAAGAGCAGGCTGGGACCATCTCCTCTCTCTGCCCCTCCACTCACAGAGGGAAGCAGGGCCATGCCCAGGACACGAGAGTGCACACCTTCCCAGGGAGGATGCCAGCCCAGCCAGGACCCAGGAAGCTCCAGTTGGGAGCTGTTGGGGACCAGTCCACTCTGGCCAAAGGAGTGGACGCTCAAGGCACAAGCATGGCTTCCCAGGCATCGGGGGTGTATTCAAGGGCCATCTAGGGTCCACTTCACCCACCCACCCACCTACCAGCCCCAGGCCTACCCTCCAGCTCCTAAACTTGAACCTCTTCCCATTGTCACAGTCTTTGCCATTTGCACACCACAATCACACACACCAGATCACCTCTCCTCTTCTGTGTTAAGAAACTCACTTTTTAAACCTTAATGCGGGTTTGATCTGTGAGAAATGTTTTCATGATGCAAAAGCACATGTGTCAGCTACACTGGAGCCTGAGAGCCAAAAGGAAAAATCGGTAATACTCACCCTGCCTTCATTTAAAATGCTTATATTTTGTTCATCGTGCATTACTTTTTACATTTTGATTTTTCAAGTGCTGCATTGAAGTCGTGTTTATCTTGATGACGGGCCCCCTTAAACTTTGCACCCAAGGCCAGTGCCTCACCTACCTCTCTTAGCCCCTTCCCTGCATCATCATTTAAATAAAGCTTTAAAATACTCGGGCTAGTGCCACCTAACCTCTCCTCCAAACTGCACGGTTGGAAACACTCACTTCACCTGCCTAAAACAGAATCAGTGACACAGATGAGCTTTTGCAAGTCTGCTGGTCCAAATCCCTTGTCTCCAAGCGCAGGCCCGACAGCTGTCTAAAGGCAAACTCAGCCAGGGCCCAGGTCTGCCGAGGCGCCGCCCTCTACCCGGCCCCTCTGTCGCCTGATGAATCAGGGACGAAAAAGGAAGTCAGGGCTGCGGCCTCAGCTTTCTGCCAGTTTTGTTTTATTTCTGGAGGAGCCAACCAGCTCTGGCCAAGGAGAGAATCATAAATTCCACTGGGAAGGAGACTGGAGCTCCTGAGACGTGGCCAGGGCTGCCCCTGGGGAGCGCAAGGCTGGCGGGGAGAAGTCACAGCAAATGCCCCTTCCGCCTCCCCCACGCCTGCGCCCAGCATTTTCAGGCAGTGACATCACAGTACACAGGGAGGAGAGACCACCCCTGAAAGGAAAAACAAGTCACAAAGAGGGCAGGGGGTAGTGGGAGGGGAGGGAGCCAGCCCTCCTTTGCCTTGGGGAACACAATCAACTCAAGAATGAAAAATTCTCTAGGTTATAAGGCTGTTGCTTTAAGCTCATCCCTGGGTGCCAGGCCCGGGGTGACCATGAGATGCATCATCTCATTTAAGCCTTCCAAGGAAGGTGCTATTTCATTCCCATTTTACACATGAGGAGACTAAGGCTAAGAGAGGTTATGTGATTTGCCCTAAGTCTCTCACTCAGTAGCAAATGGAGCCAGGATTCAGGCCCAGGCTGCCGCATGTACAGACCCCCTGGGAGCAGACAGGCAATAACCCTAATTGAAGGAGCCCCATCCTCTGCCTGCAGGAAGCCCCCAGCAATCTGGGACAGAGGTCAAATGCATGTTCCCCAAAGCCCTGACTCCAAGCGGGTGCCCCCCCTTCCCTCCATGGGCCTCCCTCTTCTCTCACCTCTCCCTCCCCACCTCCCACCCACCATCAGGCTCCCAGACCCCCCTCCTTCCCAGATTTTCTCTTTTACCAGATCACTTGAAATGTCTGTGTGGCTAGGTCTGTGCCCCAAGCTTGCACCCCTCATGCCAGAAAGAAGTTGGCCCTGGGCGGATGAAACCCAAGATAGATCTGTCCACCCACGTGTGAGATTCCTGCAGAATTATGTGCATTTTTTGGTGGGAAGAGGGGGGCTTACATATTTCTGATGGGACCAGACCAGGGCTGGCTGGAACCCTTCTCTGAATGGGCTTTCCACCCAGACGCTCCATCTCACCACTTATCAATTAACCGTCAGTGAAGAACCCACATTCCTGCTCAGCCAAGAGATGTACCACCTCCAGAATGTACACAGTACTCCTTTCCAGAAGTAGGAAAAGAAGCTTTCCTACTGCGAAGCCCATTTCCTGCTCAGACCAGGTGGAAAATCTGCTAAACTCAAAAGGTCAAACCTAGTTTAATTTTATACCCTTTTGTTAAGAATGTTCCCTTAAAAAAAAAAAAAAAAAAAAACTCATGTTTCTTTCCAACTTTTCAAAAGTTAATTCATGTGGAAGAAAAAAAAAGATTAGGATAAAATTTCAAATATTAAATTCAAATGCAGGATTAATGACTTTTATTTCTAAGCCCAAGAGGTTGTCTGGAATTTAGGACATTTTTGGAGTAGTGGAGACCAGACATAACCAGATGCGGTTGTGTTTTGGACCAAGTCAGCACAAATTTCATACCTTGAAAGATTATATCCATGTCTGTCTTAATACAAACAGTCCCCCCTTTTCCAATACTCTCCATCCAAAATGAACCCAGAGCCATCGGCTTGAAGACAAAGACTAAACACTTTTTAAATGTAAGTGAAAGTAGCTGACGACTGTAAACCCGGATTAAAATACCCCCACCCCATGCAATTCAACCCTTTCTCCCCATCTCCCCTCACACCCTCCTCAAATGCACAGACACCTAAACACAGGCCAGAGGGACGGGAGAAATGGCTAAGCTGAAAGAAGGAAAAACAGCCTTTCCGTAACGTACAATTTCCCTCGAATGACTAAATACTGTGATAACATGCCTGGTGAGGTATCTCAAGTTCTGAAGAACCTGAAAATACTGAACAACCTCACATGAGGGTCCTGGCTAATTTTCCAGCCAAAGCAGTTTGGATTACTTAGGATAAAGTCTGAACAGAAGTCTCGATGATTTAGCCCAGTCCACAGATGAGCCTCATAAAACAGTATCAGGACATGAGTGCACACAGGATGGACATGGATCAGTGGGAAGGGGTCAGCTGGCTGAGGGTCCAGGGCTGGCCAAAGGAAGAGTGTGGTCTGTGGAACATGAACACACCTTGAAAAAGAACTCCATGATCCAATATGTTTGGAAAATATTCCACACTCTAAGACAGGGGTCAGCAAACTACAGCCCAAGGGCCAAGTCTGGCCCACCACTTGTTCTTGTAAATAAAGTTTTATTGGAACAGGGCCATGCCCATTCATTTACATATCAACCATATCATGGTGTTTTCAGGTGACAACAGCAGAGTTGAATAGTTGCAGCAGAGACCCAGTCACCCACAAAGCCTAAAATATTTACTAGCTGGTACTTTAGAGATAAAGTTTGCTGACCCCTGCTCTAAGGCCATCTTCAAGATTCACAAATCACATCATCACACTAGAGACTCCAAGAAATCCAGCAGCAAGGAAATCCATTCCACTTTGTTCACCATAATATTTCACAAGCATATTTGACTTAAAAAAAAAACAAACACCTTTTCCCTCCATGAGATATGCATCAATTCCTCTCATAGGATGTGCTCCACACACATTTTGGGAAATACTGGTGTGTGTGTGTGTGTGTGTGTGTGTGTGTGTGTGTGTGTGTGTGTTTGCATGTGCCAGAAGGAGACATATTAACACAATCTTCACAGGGGAAATGCTACATATCTATTTTCAGACACTTCTGGTCTAATGGGCAGTGGACACAAGAACACTATCAAAGTGGTTCTTCAACCAACTCTTGAGACGGATTTAACACATATCCACACAACCAAGTAGAATGGTTCAATTTGTTTGGAGGGAGAGGAATGGTTTCATTTCAAATGATTTGATTGTTTCCAAGACAGACATCTCCTTTTTGTTAAAAGAGATTGATGGCAGGTCCCCGTGGTGAGGGGGAATAAAGAGGAAACAGATGACTGTGTGCTCCCAAAATTCATGTGCTGAAGTCCTAACGCCCGGCACCACCAAATGTCATTGTATTTGGAGAGAGGGTCTTTAGAGAGGTAATGGAGTTAAAATGAGGTCACTAGGGGGTGGGGCTCTAAACCAATAGGACTAGTGTCCTTCTAAGAAGAGATTAGAGCACAGCCACACACAAAGGGAAGACCATGTGAGAACACAGTGAGAGGGTGACCATTTACACACCAAGGAGAGAGGCCTCAGGAGGCACCAACCCTGCCGACACTCAATCTCAGTCTTCCCAGTCTCCAAAATCCTGAGAAAATAAATGTCTGCTGTTTAAGCCACCCAGGCTGTGGTACTTTGTTGTGCAGCTCAATCAGACCGACACAGCAAATAAGGCTTGTTAGCAGAGAGCTTATGAAAGGCACCTGATATCTTATAGCCATGTGTTATGAAAAACTCTCCACAGCTAATCTTCAAGCGCTCAGCATACAGTTACAGCTGAGTTTCAATCCAAGCGCTTAGTAGCTGTGTGAGTTTGGGCAAGCTACTTACCCTCTCTGATTCTATGCTGCTTCATCTGTAACATGGAAACAACACCTTCCTCACCTGTGCACCTCCCCCAGGTGTTTGTGAGCGTAAAGTGAGATCACGGATATTGAAACAGCAACAGAGAGAGCTATCGGCGAGCAGCAGTTCTCATGAGTACTATACTCCTTGCAGCCTAAGGCCACATGGATTGGGATCCACCAACAACTTACTAAGGGTCTTTAAGGGAGAAAAGAGACCCTAGAATATATGTAACCATCAGCGACAAGATGCATGTTGATTAGAGAAACACTCTGACGTGAGCGAAAACGGACATGTGTTTTTGGGATTTGAGAAAATGTGATATTCCTCTTAGTTTTATATTTAGAGAAGTGCCCACATCGCTGGGTGTAGAAATGACAATAACAGATTCTGGTGCTGGGATCTGTTGTATGGCCTTGGACACTGCGCTCCTAAGTCTTGGGCTGATATGTTACACAGCAACAGATAACTGATACAGCAGTGATTCCTTGTGTGACTGCACTGCTCCAGGACAGAGTTCAGTGGGATATAATTAAATTATTACATTACATAAATAATTTAAATTATATTAATATAATTATTATATATTATTATATACAATAATTAAAAGAGCTATAGACACAAGAACACCACAGGCTCTACTCCAGGCACAAACTGGGGGACATTCTTAGGCCTAGTCATTGAGTTATTAACGAATGAACAAATATAAAGTACCCACATGTTAACAGGCAAGTGATTCATCAGTAGGGCAGCCACGGTCCTTCCTTGCCTTCCGGGAGCTTACAAATCACAAGTATGTCCAGTGCTATGAAAGCAAAGTGTGCCCAGTATAGTGGGACATAAAACAGGTGACCAGACGCCATCCTGCGGGTCACGGGAGTCTTCTCTGAGGAAGGGGCATTCAGAGGGGATCCAAAGGATGAACGCTAGAGGCGGGGTGGGTGCGGCGGAAGGGTGTGCCAAGCAGATGGAACAGCCTGTGCAAAGACAGGCAGGAGAGAGCAGTCCGTCTGGCCAGGGCACTAAGATGAGGCCCCTGAAGTCAGAGAACGAGCTGGGGGAGGGAGGGTTGAGACGCGGCTGGAGGGTAACACCTCCTCCCTCTTCTTGATTTTCAGCTGAGCATCCACAAACATGAACTACACAGACTCTCCAGCTGGGAAGGGTCTTGAGATCCTCCTTGTGTTGGCCCAGGTTGTGGGCAGTGTCCTCCCCAGCACAAGCTAAGCACTGTACCAGCTCCAAGTCTTAACTCAACGAACCCACTTCCGTGCTCACATCCCAGCCCAGTGTGGCCAGAGGCGAGCTCTGCTCCCCAGTCACTGGGCCCCAGGGCGCTTCCGTCCTGGATCGGCTCTCCTCTGCTTCTTGGGGCCTCTTCAGCGCATCACTTGTGGCCGCAAGCCAGCCAATGGCCACAGCCAATCCCAAGGGAGGCTGGGCTGTGGAGGCTGCGGTGTCCCAGGAAGAAGAGCAGGGGCGGTCTCTGCTAAGGTGTGAAAGAACAGACTGGATGGGCTCTCTCTGCCTCTGTGACAGGTGGGGAGGGTCTACATCTCACCTCTCCATTGAGGAGAAAGGTCTGGCTGGCACTGGGGAAGAGCCTTCTGGGCAGGGGTCTGCCCGGCGCCCTCCCACCCAAGCCGACGAATCACACCACACAGGCGGCAGGTGGCCCTCTTCCTGCTCACAAGGGAGCCCGTCTCCAGGCTGGCAGACCCTCTGCACTGGGGGCTCAGAGACCTCCTGGGTTTGACTCCTGAACCCACCAAAGGCATCTACTGACCAGCGTTGCACAGGTGAGCTCACCTCCCGTGAAACAGGCACCATAAAGCACTTAGCACAGCACCCAACACAGAGCAGTGCTGGATAAGCATCAGATACATTAAGTAGTAGAATATAAATCCATAAATGTCATCTAATGGTCATACTCGGGTATTATTTTTTATTTATTAATTTACTTGCTTTCTCTTAAACCTAGAGGTAGGGCTCTGTGGTTTTACCATCTCATCTGGTGGTCCCAGGAAACTGCCTGGAGAATCTGCTCCTTTCCCGTTGGAGCACCAGCCTCTAGTGATAAAATCCACAGCATGTTCTTGCCCCAAATATTGCTTGAATGCCCTGGATGTGGTAAACGTTAGTGGTTAAAAGCATGAACTCTGAGGGAGACTGACTGAGTAAAACTCTAGCTCTGGACACTAACCAGCTGTGTGACCTTGGGCAAGTCACTCAACCCCTCTGAACCTCATTTCCTCATATGCAAAATAGGGATGACTGAAGTACCTACTTCATAGGGTTGTTAGGATTTAAAGACTCACTCTATATTAGGTTATTGGAACAGGCACGTAGTAAGCATGGTGTGTTTTCTAGTACTATTATTACATGGAGCTGCTAGGAAAACTTGCTCAGAAAATGTACACGTTATATATTATATACAGAATGAGGCCTCCAGGAGTGAGCACTAGTGTCGTATTTATTATAGTTACAAGTGCCCCCTGTTACCTGAATCAATTAGTTTCTGAGTTTGAACAGTGAGAGTGTGGATAGTGGATGTGGGTATAATGACCATTTTGTTTCATTGCCACTCAGATGGCATAGAAGCAGCAGCCATTTTTCTGGTGGACCAGGGAGGTGCCAGGCACCGAGACACCCACCCTCAGGGCTCTTTCCTTTCCTGGGAGACGCAGGCCAGCTCTTCCCCACGCAGCTCAGCCAGCCAGGGGCTAGGCAGCCTGCCCATTCAGAAGACGTGCTCCCCGGGGACCCATGAGGCCCAACAAGCTCTCAGGGCAAGAGGAACGGGCCTGGGCTCTGCCAGGCTCAACATTCCCACAAGCGCCACTAGCAGGATGGTCAGAGAGATGGAGGCCAGGGGGCCTGGAGTCAGGCCTGGCCAAGGCAGGGGAAGTCTGCGACATGCCCATTTGCTCCCCTGCCTCAGGGTCACGGGAGCTGGAATCAGCCAGCTTGCCTCGAGCCATAGGCCCTCAATCTGTCATGACACCCCAGGAAAAAATACAGTGAAATACTGTTTCTTCATCCCATTTATTACCCGAACAAGACTTAACCTGGAAGCACCATTGGCACTGAACGGCAAGGTGCAGCCGTGCCCGTGGTGCCCAGCTTGCCCGCAGCACAAGTGTGCTCACTGTGGGGCCCCGGGTCCTGGAGGCCCAGGCCTGCTCAGGAGAGATGATGGAGATGGGAGAGATGGGGCCAAGGGGTGACATCCACCCTGATGGCTTTACAGCCTCACCCCCACCCCACAAAGGCTGCCATCACAGTGACATCAAGGGACTCCCTGGCATGATGTCACCGTGCTGGGCAGGGCCGCCTGCTCTGGAACCCAGAACCAGAGGTCAGCTTCTTCCGGTTACAAGGAGCTGTGACCCTCGGGCCAGTCCTTGGACTGGATTCAACGGGGGACCGTCCAGAAGCAGTGTCCCTTCCCCCACCGAGAGGCTCACGGGCACGGGGTGGATCTCCACAGTTAAAGAGAAACGTCTCTGGATGCTGCTGTGGTCAGGATCCTGGTCTGAGACGCAAAGGCCCCGGCAATGGGCAAACAATGCATTATCATCAGCCACTGACCTCTCGGTGTCCGCAGCTTCCTGCCACTTCCTGGGCCCTCCAGGGACTCCAGCAAGTGTACCACGGGGCCCATGCCCAGAAGGTCCCACCCTTGGTTCAGTGCTCTGCTGTAGCTGACGTGAAATTCCTCATCATTTTTGACCAGGGACCCCATTTTCATCTTGCACTGGGACCCCCACATTATGCAGCCAGCACTGCCCACACCTCACCCTTCCAGGTTCCAGCAGCCCCATCGCTGACCCTTCTCACCTACTGACCTCCTTGCAGCCGAAATCTCAGGAAATCCTCAAAACAACCCCAGGTTTGGGGACTAATTCTGCAAACATGGAAAATGGGATGCGTGGGTAGTAAGCAACGTCCTAGACCCACACGGCTAGCAGGAAGCAGACCCGAGGACCAAATGCAAACTTCTTTAAACCCAGAACCCGTGTTCCTCTCCCCAAATCTTCTTCCCCTGAGTGGGGAGGAGGACCCAGGAGAGCCTGGGAGGGGGTCTCAGACCAGCTCAGTGTTGCTGGGAGGAATCGGGTTATTGTCCCGGAAGAGATATTCTAAGTAAGGCCCCAGTGGGAGGCACTGGTGGGCAGGAGGCCAAGGTCAATGGGTGGTGGTAGGAGACCCGCAGCTCTGCAAGGGTGGGGGGCATTCTCTGGGGCCCCCTCTCGTTTGACCGCCCTTCCACTGATCCTCCCTGAAGGTGTGCTCAATGAGGTCACGTCCCGTGGCCCCATGCCACTGCACCCAGGAGCCTCTGCCACTGGAAGGGGTTGGCCTCACAAGAGTAAGGAAACAGGGAGCACACAGCCTCTGGGACCCCGGCGATGGCCTGAGTCCCTCCTTCGGAACGAGAAGCAACCTGATTCCATCGTGTCCATTTCGGGGAAACATCAGAAACATAACCAAGAGCCCCAAGAAAACAGGTCTCATGCAGAAGCAGATGGGGCCAAAAGCAAGGGCCAAAAGAGCTCAGGAAGGCCAGTCCAGAGAAGCGAAAGCTCCGAGAAAATCATAACAGCCTCCAGCTGAGGAAACATGCAGACGATGAACACTGGGCACCAGCATTCCAATTCAGATACCACAGTGGCAAGTGACGAAATGCTGACTGAAACTGGCACAAGGGATTTATCTGAGATAAGCCAGTATTCGGGGAGGAATGATGGAGAGCTCCTGCCATCTGCGTGCGGGACGCCAGCCTCCTGCTCTCACGGGTGCAAATTCCCCCCACCCCGCCCCCCAGCAGCTGCTGGCCAGACGGTCAGTAAGACGGCGGAAGTGAGTGGAGTGTCTGCAGGTTGGCCCTGAGCCCCTCCTCAGACCCACACCACTCCGCAGTACGGACGGGAACTCTGAGAGGATAAGGGCCGCGCACTTGCCTCCAAGCCCCAGCCCTGCCGTTTACTGCCCGTGGGTCAGTCCTCCAACCTCTCATCGGCTTCCCGGGGCTCTTAGGAGAAATAGCAAAGTTTGCATCCCGACCTGGAGGCCTGCGCCAGACAGGAGTATTATTCCCACATAACAGAAGCTCCCTGGGCTGAATTAAGTAAAAAAGCAACTTAAGAGGATGTTGCATGGCCGACATTATCTGCAGTCCTGGGGAGCAGGAAGAAAGGCCGAGTGGCCAGGAGTAATTCCCAAAACCACGCCAGAGAGCGGGGACAGTGGGACCCCGGCCGTTGCCTGCTGCCGCTCCATGAACGCCTGCACTGTGTTACAAGCTGGCTTCGGCTGCGCTAAACAGAAACCGGAATACCAGTGTCCGAGATGAGCTGTTTGTAGAATTTGTTTTTCTCCCACAAAGGTCTGAGTTCTGCTCTCTGAAACCAGCAGGGTGTCCTCTCTGCCGTAAAGCATGGGGTTCATCCATGTGGGCTGTGATGATGCATCAGAGTGTCTGCATCGAGCCACTGGGAGGACACAGAGGGGGACGAGGAGATGGCCCCTCCTGGTAGGGACACACGCCAGAGATTGCACGTAGCCCTTCTTAAATCACATTGGCCAGGGCTCGTCACATGCTTTCATACAGTTGTGACAGACTCTTCGTAAATTACTATGGGGGATCGTAGGGGTCGACGGTCGGGGGGAATCAGCAGTGGCTACCTCCCTCTCTGCACCCCAGCTGCCCTACCGCCACCTCCTTTTAATTCTCTGGACAGGATGAGCTCTTTGCATAGGCTGTTCCCTCTGCCTGGAACACTGTTCCTCTCCTTTTGTCTAGTGAACTCCTCCCCCAGATCCCACTCAGACATCACTGGTCCCCGTCAGTCTCCTGCCCTGTGTTCTCCTCATCCTGGTCTTGCTGCCCCAGCACCTTCCGTATTCTGCGATTATCCCTCTGGGTGATCATTTGACTGATGGCTGCTTCCTTCAGGAGGTGGAGAACTTTCCAAAGACGTGAATCTTGGTTTGCTTCTCCTTAGGCACTAGTGCCCAGTCCAGGGCTGTAACTATTGGCTGAAGGACTGAATAATCCAACGTGCCTTCCTGAGCCCTGGGTCCTCTCCTGCAAACGGACGCCGCTCAGAGTTGTTACAGGAAACACAGTTACGATCCTAAGGAGAGCCTCTTTCCAAGTAGCAGGTGCTGTTACCCCTTTGATTTGTTTGATCCTCCCCGTAGCCCTTAAATTAGCTCATGTTATCACCCCCATTTTACAGCTGAGAACACCAAGGCAGAGAAACTTCCCAGCTAAGTGGCAGGCTGGGAGGAACCCCAGGGGCCTGGCACCACACGGCAGGGGCTCAGGCAGTGTCCTTTCTGCCCAGACACCCCTGCTGAGGAGCACACGCCCGGTGGGGAAGGGCCCAGACCCGCTCCGGTCCTTGTCCCCAGGCCTCTTCTGGGAGCTTCTCCCACCCTGACCCTAACTCCTTCGGCAGCAGGTACCCCCAGAAGTCCAGATCCAGATCCATGCTTCCACAAAACCACTGCCCCTGGAGTGTGGCCGTGTGGCCTGGCCCCCTGCAATGGCTCCCAGAGACACACAGCTGGGTGACACACAACCGCCCCACCCCCCAACTCTGGGCCACAGACCAGCAAACGGGCAGTCATGTGCTCTGCCAGCGAGCAACGAGGGGCATCCAGCCCTGCTGGCCACGAGGATGTCCAGGAAATGCCAAACCATGCCCCAGGGAAGAATCTGCCTGGAGTAACTCAGCCAGTTTTTACACCGCTCTTTAAAACAACTACTACTCTGTCTTGTTACAAAATGGATACACATCCAGTGCTGGACAAGAACCGGGAACACACAGAAAACAAGGAGACACGAGGATCGCCCACAACCCCTGCAGCTCTCACGCTGGGCCAGTGCCAACCTGGCGCCTTGCTGTCTGCAGCGCACCTCATTCTTGACGGAGAAAACTACGTTTCAGCAACATCACACATTTCCGTGTGTGCATCCTTCTAAGACTTCCGGATCCTGGGTGTCATCTTTTACAGGAGAACAGGAGTCGGCTGTCACCATACCTCTCATGCGGCCACGTGTGCGTGGTGAGGGCGGCGGTGGTGAACGCCCCGTCCCCTCCCGATAACATTTCCCGAGGCCCCCTCCGTGCCCTGGGGGAAATACAGAGCTCAGACTTGGCTTCTGTGTCCCACCCCTACCCGCACCCCTCAACATCGTACTACCCAGGGGTAAAGATAGGAGAACAACGTTCTAACAAACGTTTTTCTAGCACTCTCCATGTGCTAGGCATCGTTCTAAGGACTTTACAAACATCAACTTGATTAACAGCAACCTTAGAGGTAGGTACTCTTATTTGCATCATACAGATGAGAAAACTAAGACCCAGAGAAGTCAAGTGACTTGCCTGAAGTAACACAGCAACTCAACGGTGGAGCCTAGATTCAAACCCAGGCATTTGGGCTCCAGAGCCTACGCTGGTAAGCTAATTGACCACGATGTGAGGACCACGTTGGAAATGTGGGAGGTGACACATAGGTCACTAGCTCCTGCTAAGCCAGCACATTTTTCAAAAGAATTCCAACAAGAGGAATTAGGCATAAAGCAGTGGTTCTGAACCCTGGCTATACGTGAAAGTCACCTGAGGCAACTTGAAAACTGCTACCCAGGTTCTAGTCTGCTTGGTTTGGGGTGGGGCCCAGGACCCAGTACTTTTTAAGACTTCCCAGGTGATTCCACTGTGCGGCCAGGTTTGAGAACCTCAACTCTCAGAAGGAGGCTCTCTCCACACATCCCATGCGACTGTGGGCTATTTGCTTAGCCTCTTAGGCCTCAGCCTCCACATCTGTGGAATGGGAATGCCACTGCTTTGGTGAGCACGTGAAGCCTCACATGCACACACCTCACAGGGGCCTGCACAGACTGTCGGCTCTTATCACAAAGCACACCAGCTCTCAGCACCCAGGCAAAGATCAGTGTTCGAGTCTGCTTGGGCGGCCATAATAAAGTACCACAGACTGGGGGCTTACCAAAAAGATTTATTTTCTCACAGTTTGGAGGCTGGAAGTCTGCGATCAAGGAGTCGGCAAGGTTGGTTTCTCCTGAGGCCTCTCTCTCTGGTGTACAGGCGGCCGTCTTCTCCCTGTGTCCTCACGTGGCCGTCCCTCTGTGTGTTCGTGTCCTAATCCCCTCTTCTTATGAGGACACCAGTCATAGTGGATTAGAGCTTATTTTAACTTAGTACCTCTGTAGAGGCCCAGTCTCCAAATACAGTCACATTCTGAGGTCCTGGGGTCTAGGGCTCCAGTACATGAACTTTGTGCAGGATGCAATTCAGCCCAGAACAATCAGTAACTGCAGACAGAACCTGTTTTGAGGCGCTTCCCTGGGCATATGGCTGAGAATCCAGAATCTCACACTTATGTCCCCTAAAGCAGGACACAGCGAGGTGGGTGGTTTTCACTTAGCTAGTGAGCATTTGACAATCTCTGAGCCTAGGTTCCCGATCTGGGTTTCACCCCTGCCAGCCCTTCGAGGGTTAATCCAAAGGTCTCTGGAGTTGGGGGGATTTACTGCCCCCAGACCTTTATCATCTCACCCTGACGTTGAGGGCTCACATTTCCCACTTAATTACTTGTCCGGCAATCAGAAGAGATAGCCGGTCCTGTGCTGAGTTGGCTGCAGCTGTGAACTGTTTATTTACTTTTCCTCAGTCCGGGAATGGCTATAATTTAAAGGTTCAGATCTCAGCTACCCTGCCTGGTGCAAACCCTGCTTAAACACTTCCATATTGCTCGGGTGGAATGCGCTGGAAGCTGCCCCCACTCCCCTCCCTGGACACAGAGCGCTGAGAAGGCAGGTGTTCCTGGTTACGGAGGCTGCAGGGCTGGGTAAGGGGAGAAGGCTGCCCACCGTTACTGCCAACTCCGCCGTCCACCCCAAGAGCTCACGGAAAACCTAGAAGCCATAGTAGGCCTGAGGACCACGAGACGGCAGGACGGGATGGCCCCAAAGCACCCCAGTCCCACAGCAGTGGTCCCTGCCACAGTCGAAGCCACAGCTCGCACTCATTCCTGCACCAAATGGTGTAATTACACTGAGGCTGTCAAATGGCATCCAGATGGTCTCGCCGCTCGCACCAGCGCTTTAATAAGCTTCTAGGCGTGACCTTGGCAGCTTGTGCCCCACCTGCGCAGCCCCCGGTTGTGAAGCCCGAGCCCACAATTAGATCAGATAATGAGCGCCCAGGCGACCAGCCTTGAACCCTGCAAGCCCTCTTCAAGGGGTGCCCAGAGAGTCACCCCACGCCACTGACAAACGGCATGCGTTCCACCACAAACGGAGGGCCGCCTGTGCACAGCTCCCCTGGAGGCCTGCCTGGGGAGATCAGAGACCCGAGACCCAAGAGCACATTTGGGGGGCCAGGCAGCTCCCAGGCAAGCTGTTCCAAGAGCTGAATTCTGGCAAACCAGAGGCTCAAGCCTGACCGTTTCCTCCAAAGCCCCAGGCAGCCCACCAGGGAGGAACTGCTTCTAACACTGCCACCCCCAGAGGCACCGACAGGTGGGAACCCAAACATGGGAATCACCTGCTGCCACAAAGCTGCACGTGACCTCCACCAATTCATCCCCTTTGAATATCCTCGAGCCGGAGTAACTCCACAGTGAAGCTTTCAGTGATCTTGCGCTGAAAAGAATCACATTCCACTGGCCATTCTGAAAAGTCAAATTATTCTTTCCCAGCATGGGGCACATGGCTCAGAGAGTGACAGAGCTAACATGCCTACACCAGGCACCAATGCCAGGACTTCACACATAGTGACTAAACTAACCCTCAGACGACCTGGATGCCCACCGTTTTATTCTCCCTTTGTAGAAGAGAAAACTACAGAGAGGGTAAGTAACCTGCCCAAGGTCACACAGCTAGGGAGTGGCAGGAACGGGATTTGAACCCGGGTAAGGAAGCAGACGTCATGAGTGCATACAACTATGATCCCATTTGGGTAAACAAATAATAGTTAAAATTTTACTGTTACGCCTGTATGACAACACGTTATATATTTTAAACAAAGTTTAAGAGTTTGTGCAAAGGTTTGGAAAATGCCGAACAGTCCAAGAAGAGCCCGCATGCTGATATTCTCAGGGCCCTGCCAAGCCGGAGAAAATGGGTAGATACAAAGAAAAGAGCAAATCAGAAGCCTTCTCCGTGATGGGTTGGCACAGAGGGCGATGGGAGAGGGACCAGGCACTTGAGCTCTTGGCCGCGGAGACAAGTTTCTGTGGGAGAATCTTGTCCATGATCTTCGCCAGGTTTGGTTCTCGCAGACCTCAGACAGAGAACGAGGGGAGGCTGAGACCCAACAGGGAAATGCAAAACGTGTTTGTTCCGACTCCCTCGTTATGTTTGACTCTTTATAGGGCATCAGTATTCCCCTCACAGGCATCCTGGGTTTTAATGGTCCTATCTCAAGTTGTCATTGAAAACCTACCCTTAAGATCGTGTCACCATTCTTAGTAAGATGTGAACGACTGACATTTAGGAAGAGGGGATTGCATTTCAGGTTACCACCTTAAGGTCAATTTGGCTTTTCAAACAAAGAGACCATGAGAAGACCCAAGATAAATACGATGCATGGAAAAATCATCATTTTTGCTAAAATAATGGGAGGGACACGATGGCTTTTTAAATACCTCTTCAAATAACACGGAATGCAAAGTAAAGATGATGTGACTTAACGTGAGGAGATGCCCAAGAGGTCATGCCTGTGCAGGTTTTGCTCTCGGTCCACACTCTTGGGAAGGGGAACCTACTCTGTTCAAGATTCTGTGATAGAAAATCTTGAGGAACCGGGCCTTAAATTATGCAACTGGTTCGTTCCAGTGGTGACATCACCTGGCAGGTCACAAATTTATTCCAGCGTGAGCTGGGGCAGGGGTGGGGGTGGGGGGGGTTCCTGGCAAAAATGCTGGGACTCAGAAGCCACCAGTATTAGATACTGGGTGATCTGTCCTAGAACCGCTGCAGCCCAGCCAAGCGTTCACGAACAGGAGATCAATGGTGGACCCAGCTCACCATCCAGGGTGTGTCTGCGCGTGTGTGCGCACGTGTGTGCCTGTGTGCTGGTATGCATAGGTGTGTGAGTGGGTGTGTGTGTGATAAGAGCGTGTGTGGTGTGTGTCCAAGTGTGTACATGTGATTGAACATGTGTGTGTGCGTGTGAGTATGTCTGTTCCTTTCCAAGAAAAAAAAAAGTCTCAGAAGACAGCACGAGACCATTTGGTCAGCCACCATATTTCACGTTTTACTGCACCCCTGCTTTGGAAAAACATAAGCCAATAAATGTGAAACCAGTTCTGTGCCTGCAGCTTCCTGCTTTGGGTCAAAAGAAACCCTGGGATGGGAGAGTACTGGGAGATTCCCGACAACAAAGCAAAAAGGTCATAAAAGACAAGGACCCAAAACTCTGAGGACCCCACTGCATTCCCCGTCATGCTTTCAGAAAAGACCGTAGGACTCGAACAGACAGGGAGTGAACCTGTCCAAGCCCCTCGTCACCCAAGAACCCACTGATTCTGCCAGACAATCAGGCTGCCTGCTCCGGCCTCTTCCGCTGTCTCCGTGCCTGTCTTTCCACAAACGGGACCGGCAGTGCAGAGCTCTCAGAGGCCCGAATTCAAATCCCAGACGCACCACTCATCACCAGGCCCTTGTGCAAGTGAGGAATCCCTCCTGGCCGCTCCAGCGTTCCCATCCGCGGAAAAGAGAGACCACCAACAACAACACTGTCACCAACCCTGGTGCCGCCTGAGTGCTTCAGCATCTAACTGCGCTTACCCCTCCGAGGACTGGTGCCCTAAGGATGTACTACCGCACCTCCCGCAGGAGGGAACCGGGCACAGGAGGGACGCGGCGGGGAGGGAGCACTGGAACGAGGGCACTACCTCTGCCGCTGCCCACATTTCCAGGAGGGGCTCATTGCCCCCCACCCCACCTCATCTGACAGGAGTGCCTCTGACGGGTCTTGCAGGATTTCATCCTCACTGTTGTAAAGTTTCCTCGTGGAAAACACGAGCATTTTCCTGGTCTCTTCTTTAACTTGATGTGTCCTAAGGAGGGTCAATCCCCCTCTGGCCCCGACGCCTCAGCTCTGAGAATCCCAGGGTCACTCCGTGTTTCCCAATTCAGGGCTCCTGTGCCCCAGGAGACAGCAAGGACTTGAGTCCCTTGTATTAGTGTCAACATTTGGAAATTTCCAATGCAAAGAGCCCTGGTTCCTAAAATGAGGCCTAAGAAGGTGCTCAAAATACTCACAGTCTCTGCTTTTGACTCCAGCCCTGTGAGGTCAGTGTGGTCTGCCCCGAGTTTATGATTATCAGAAACTTTGCCAGGAAGGTTATATCGCTGAATACCATTATGGGCAATAAGAATTAATCCTTTCCTGAACACACTGTCTGTGCTTGCTGTGTGCAGGGCACCCTAGAACGTCTCCCGACTACCCCGTAAGAGAGATAAGATCATCCCCAGTCAGCAGAGGAGGAGACTGAGGTTCCGAGAGGCTCCCAGACTCAGAATGACCAGGAGGGGTAGCAGTGAAGATGACTCTCACCTGTCTAACCCCAGAGCCTGCCCAAGCTGCCAGGCCAGCCTTCTCCCAAATGTTCCAGGTCAGAAGAATTACCTGCGGGTCTGGTGTAAGCTATGAATCCTGGGTCCCAGCCCACTTCTCGTGAGTCTGACTCTGAAACCGGGGCCTGAGAATCTGCATTTTCAGACAACCATCGCTGCCCACTCTCCATCATACAACTAGATTAATTACCTATTTCCATGCACATTCCATGGCTTGATACATCTTTCAGATGCTGGTACTGATGGGGAGGGTGGAGGACGGAAACCTAGCCTGGGCCAGGCAGGCAGGCCTCCCCTGCCCTCACCCGCCTGCACAGCGCCCCCGAGGGCCATGCGGGGCACTGCGACCCCCCAGCCTCCCAGCAGGGAACCCACCCACTGCCCCTACAGAAAGAATGGGCGGAAATGGCCGCAGGCAGGAACTCACCCCTGCCATTTCACAGCGCTCTGCAGGGGAGGGCCTGCAGAGGAGCTGAAAAGGCCAGGGACAGGGAGCCAGCCTCGCGAGAGAGCCTGGCAAACAAAGCACAGCCCCCCCAGAGCAATCACCCGCCCAAATCTGCAAGCTCATCACGGTGCTTGGGAACCTCGAGGGGGGGACACAATACAGGACGCATCCTGCTCGGCAGAGATAAGAGAATTCCCAGGTTCTCACTGCCCAGCCTCCCCCTGGGGACAAAAGAGCTGGCAGGGAGCTTGGAGGAACGTGAGAAAGATGCCCGAGGCCAACACTGCGCCAAGTTCTGCACCCCGCACTCCCCACCCTGCACCTCTCACCCTTCACCCTTCGCTCATCCCTGAAGTCACTCCTCAGACTGACCTTCAAGCCCACCCTACGTCTCGCTGGCTGTGGGGCCCTGGACAAGTGGCTTTGCCTCTCTGCTCCTCAGTTTCCCCACCTGCAAAATGGGGCTGCAGGTGGGAACTACCTCCGTCCCTCCTCGGGGTTTTGCTGCAATCCATAGTATGTTTCTGGAGGACCCACTGTGCCCTCGGCACTCTCCTGTATCACCAGGTCCAGTCCTCAGCCAGTCCCAGTCCCAGGAGCTGGGCTTTGGCACGAGCCCCTTGTCCCAGCACGGAGGCCCATGTGGACATGGGGGAGGTGACGTGGTGGGGCCCGAGGCCGTGCCCGCCCATCTTGGAGCTCACCACTGTGCTGAGAGCCTGGTCAGCACCAGCCAACAACACGAGTGGCGGCTCCAGGACTCCAATTCCCTTCTTATCCGTGGGTCATGCCTTTAGGCTCCGTTTAATCCAAATGCTGAGCATTTGTTTGCACACATCAAAAATGATAATAACCGCAAGAATGAAAGCTACTACTTACAGCTCGCTTTCCGTACGATGCCCTGGGAGGGTGGTGCTGTTATTAGCACCCCCAACAGTCAAGGCCATTGACATTCTGAGAGGTCAGGTCATCTGCGCAGCGTCACCCAGTGGTGATCAGGGGAGTACTCTGCCTGCACAGTGCAGGGACCCAGCCCTCGGGACCTCTCTCTCCCGCTCTGGGAATTCCTTTCCCCCTCAAGGGCAGGGACCTCACCTGTCTCTCTCTGTGTCCCCAAAGGATGCCAGCACAGCAACCAGTCAATGGACAGTTCGAAAGCGAAAGTCAAATTGACTCAGATTTTATTTCCTGGGTCGCTTTGAGCACATGGTCTCCAGAATGGGCAGGAGGCGGCACCACGCTGCTCGGGGCATGTGCGAGTCAGGCTCCCACCTCTAGAGGGGAATTCAACGATAAGGAGTCCGTCATGGAGACCAGCTAGGAACCCAGAACCTGTCCCGGCTCTCCAGGCAGAATGGAGGTGGTGAGGATGCCCTCAGGACCCTAGTGGGACCACTCTGTTCAAAGTGCAGTGAGTCCTTTGGTCAGGACAGAGCTGACCCCCCCACCCTGTGAAACGGAAGCCCAGGGCACGGAGAGAGGGGGAGACACACCTCCCTCTGCCTCAATGATGCCAGAGAGGACCTGCCACTCAGACCTGCCCACACGTGCCCCTGGGGCACTCGAGCTCTGAGCGTTGCCAGGAGCCCCATGTGGTGCACATCCTCTCTTGTTCCCAAGTCAAGGAGGTTCTGGAACCCAGGAAAGCCAACTCCAAAGCCCAGAGCCTCCCCCACAATTCCAGAGGGGGAGATTTTAAGTCTCTTTTTAAAGCTCCCAGAGTTCCTGTCAACCACATCCCACTAGAAAGCTTTAAAGCCATGCCCTGAAAGCCACCACTTCCTCCCTCCTGGTGCCCTCCCCGGGAAGATCTGCTGAAATAAACTCAGGAGCGTGGGAAGGGGGCTGTGGCAGACACTGCAAGTGTGCTTCCCAGAGTCTTTGATGCCCACCTTCTCCCGACTGTGTACCTTACCAGCCTCTCTTGCAGCCAGACGCAGCCAGTGACACAGTTCTGACCCATTAGATGCCAAAAAGAGTCCGGGACACTTCTGGGAAAGCTTTTGCTTTCCTGATAAAAAGGGGCAGAGACCCAGCTGGTGCAGTCCTGGAAACCTGCTCCTTCCCTCCCCCCTTGAATACAGACATGATATCTGGAGATGCAGCAGCCATCTTGAGACCATAACAGGACAGGTAATGGAAATGTGGCAGACAGAATGACACCCACCTCCCAGAAGTGCCCACATCCTAATCCCCAGAACCTGTCAAAATGTTAAGTAATATGGCAAAGGGGAATTGAGGTTGCTAATCAGCTGACCTTGAAATGGGGAGAGCATCCTGGATTCCCCAGGTGAGCCCAATGTAATCACAGGGTCCTTAAAGGTGGAAGATGGAGGTAGAAGAGGGGATCAGAGAAGAGCTGTGATGAAGAAAGAAGGGCAGAGATGCAGCATTGCTGGCTTGGAAGATGCAGGAAAAGGCCAGGAAGTGGGTTTTCCCCTTGAGTTCCTGGAGGAACACAGCCCTGTGACACCTTGACTTTAGCTCCGTGAGACCCGTGTCGGACTTCTGACTTCCAGAACTGTGAGAGAATACATCTGCGTTGTTTTAGGTGGCCAAGTCTGTGGTCATCTGTCACAGCACCTCCAGGGCACTGACACAAGCCATACGAGATGCCGGCTTGCCCTTGCCGAGCAAACAAACTGAGGCCAGCAGCTGCCTTTCTCCAGACATCCTTGTCGTGTGAGAAGAATGACCCCATGCTGGTTTAAGCCACTTCAAGATGGACTATTTGTGACTTGAAGCTTAACACGTTTCTAACTGCCATCTGTGTCAGCTGGAGCAGCTTTCATTTCAAAATTCCTTTTGTGAGAGAGAAAAAGCATCACCAGCTAAAAATGTAAATTGAACCCTAGGACAGTACCCCCAAGGTCTGACGATGAACTTTGGGCAGCCCTGGGACCTTTCTGGGGAAAGGAAGGTATAGTGAGATCAGAGTCCCTTGAGCAATTCTCTTCATAAAACTTTCTCTCCATATAATGTCCTAAAGCCCTCAACATTCTAAAAAGGAAAACAGATTGTTAAGTAAGTGTTTATTGAACCATAAAGTGGACCTATGACAAAAAAGTTAATTGCAATAAACAGAAGGGTTACCTTCTCTGGGCACTGTGGCCACTACATGGCAGGGTCCCTGAGGTAACAGATGTGTTTGCAGTTGCCCACCTGATAGGACTGGCCGCGACTTCTCCAGTTTAATGGCCACTCAGGACTGGGTTCCTTGTGTCTTACTTTTTATGGCAGTCTGTTTATCATTGATATGACCTCTCTCTGACAGCCCTTTTTCAGAAACACAGCTTTACTGTAATGTCATTTCTGAGCTGAATTTTCCCAACCTATCTGATTGCTCACTTTACAACTGGGTTTCTAGGAGTGGGTTGTGGGAAGATGCCTTTGCTTACTCACGACGCGCAAGGAGACTGTGATCTGGGAAGGGACGTTTGTCGGGGACCTGCCTTGAGGGTCACTCGGCACCGGAGTGGGCAGCCGTTTGACTCTCGCTGCTCCCGGTGTGGTCTGACCAGGTTACGGATGAAAGAGATAGTCCAGCGCAAGGGCTAGCAGAGGCCCGGCAGGTGACCAGTGCTCAGCAAACGTTAACTATTGAAATGCCCTTCTCTCCAGCACTCCCAGCAGCCCACAGGGTAAGTCTGGGGAGCGTTCCCACACTCCAGGCCAGGAATCCGAGGCCGAGCAGGACTCCACGACAGCAGGACAGCAGCCCATCTTCCCGCTCTCCCTGAGACGCCTCCCCGCGGCGCCCACGGCCATGCCTGAACGTGAGCGGCCGGGGTAGCCCCAGGTCCCGCGTTCTTTCCAAGGCCAGCACCGTGCCCCGCCTTCCTCGTTGTCCTCACGAGAGCCCTGTGAGGGCCCTTGTGCTGCTCACACGCAGGACGAGGAAGCCACAACCTCAGGGGGCCCTAGTGTCTTGCCCACCATTCTGAGACACTTGGAGACAGGTGCGAACGCAGGCGGCCCGACGGCATGTTCTGGGCTCTCATCTGTGACCCCACAGCCCCGCTGGCCGCAGCACAGCCTTCTCTGGCCCCACAGAGTGCAGCGAGGTCAAGCAGGCTTTCAGCCAAAAGCAGAGAGGGTCCCCTCCCAGGGCCAGGCTCTGAGCTCAGAGAACCGATTCGCAGAAAATCCCAGACTGACTGGGAGCCCAAGAGAGGTGTGGGGCCAGAGAAGGGAAGCCGTGGGCACCCCAAGGCCCACCACGCAGGGCCTCCCGGGACTGTGACCACAAAGGCCAGGCCCCCCGCCCTCCTCCCGGGCTCGCCCACAGGTCACCTGCGCCCACCTGGAGAGACCTTCCCGCAGCCTGCCACAGCAGCCTCTGGGCTGGGATCCTGGCGCCAGGCGAGAGTTTTGCCACTTGAACCCTCTCTGGTTCTGACACCTTGTGACTCTGGGCAAACCCCCATCCTCTCTGTGCCTTGATTTCCTTCTCTGTGAAATGACAGTCATAAAAGAAGGCTCCTGCTTTTAAGGGAAGTCTTGGCCCAAAACACCGACCCTTTATTTTCCCGACTGGTAGGAACACATTAATTCATTTTATTTTTAAAGAGGCCATGAGTGAGATATCCAGAATGTGAAGAGATAAACATCCCATCAGGAGGGTTTTTGTAAAGTAAAGTGTCTCTTTCTGCTTTGAATCAAGAGAGCATCACGTAATCGTCAGATGTGACCCACGCCGCCTCGGCCCTCTGCTGGTCACCCAACCACATCTGTTCCCCACCCCATTCCTCCCTGTTGACAGGATTCGGGTTTTGTTTGGTTTGGCAATGGACCCGACTAAAAATATGCAGTTTCTCCTTTGCAGTGAGAGTGGTCAGGTGACTCCTTTGCAGTGAGAGTGGTCAGGTGACATGGTCCCAGCCAAGGCAATGGAGGTGAGCTGCCCAGAGGGGCCCTTCCAGAGGGACAAGACGGTACAGCATCTCCCTGGCCCTTTATCCTTCCTGGAATGCCACGAGTCCCAAAGATGTGGCATTCACCTCAGGACCTGAGCCCACAGGCCCAGAGCCCAAAAGATGGAGAGAACCAGGCTCCCTGCCCAGTCTGCCCACCCCCACCTTCCCTGCCTAGGACAACACCCCTGTTATCTGCAGCTGACCCACGTGCACCTGAATACTAGGAGCTGCAACCCTGAACTCATCTTTGAGGAGTAAACACAGAAGACGTTAGACCGGCCATCTCCCTGGAAATAACTCCCACCCAGGCCAGGGGGCCCCACCTCCCTCTTGCCTATCAGAGATGATTGACATCAATAGCGTCCAATCACAGTGTTCTCTGTCTTCTTTGGGCACTGAAAGGCAGACACCTCTGTTCACTAATGTAAATATTGTATTTACTGGGGCTTATTTATTTATGCATTTCCTTAGTGGAAGCAGCCTTCAGGTTCCCTGAGGCGTAACATGACATGCAGGCTGCGGCGCCCTGGAGCTGCTGTCTCCTCCTGAAGTGGTGACTGATGGAGATGGCACTCAGGCAGAGGGCCTCGGCGTCTCCATCTGTGCAGTGGGGATACCCAGACCGTGCCTGCCCGGTCCCGGGACTGCCCCCATCTCGGTGATAAGACCAAGGCTGTGGTCTCTGAGCACATCCCCCCTCCTCCACTCTCCCCGTTCCGGCCCACTGGGAGGTCCCCACGCTCCCCTTGCTGGCCCCTAACCCAGGCCAGTGCCTGGAATACAGCTGCCCCAGCTCCCCTCCAGGCTGAGCCTTCACATCTCCATTCAGAGGCCCTTCTTAGGGCTTCCCCAAAACCCCCTACATGTCCAGTGCCCCATCCAACGCTCCCCCAAAGCCTGCAGCCGCCCAGCACAGTCCGGCCTCCCCGTGGACTGTGGGCTGAGATAGAAATGACCTTGCTTGTTGTTCACGGCTGTAAACCCAGAGCCGCCCAAGTGCTAAGCACGGAGTCAGGCTCCACAGACACTTGCTGCCCATGGAATGACCGGCGCTGACCTAGTGGGAGATGCTGTCATTTCACAGCGGTGGCTATGGAGGGCTGGGAGGTACAGCAAGGCCTCATTTTGCCACATCTGTGTTTTCTCTCCCACACACCACGTCCTTACACCTCCTTCCCTTGGGGAAAGGAGGAGAGTGTCTCATCGCATTGGCCCCGGTGCCGCGACAGGAGAGATGGCTTAACCCCAAGTGACCGAGAGTTAAAGGAAGGACAGCCTAAAAGGACAGGAGGGAGAAGTGAAATACTCAGAATTCCCTTCAGTTCCCCACTGCACTGAAGCCTTGAGGCAAGGAGGTGAGTCACTAGTTGGAGAAGAGGGAACCGCACTTGGGGAGAAGGAACAGCAGGTGCAAAGGCCTTTGGAGAATGGCGGGTTGTGGGTGTGTCAGGGAACAGAGTGAGGAAGGCCGAGGCTAGGCTGTGGTGGTTGTTGGTTTTTATAACACGGTATTACCATTAACTCTGCTTATAATAATGATAATGTCTGTCCAGCACCAACTATGTTCCAGGTACTTTACCTACACCATCTCAGTCCCTACACACCCCAGGAGGTAGGCCCTACTATTATCCCATTCTGTAGAGGACAAACCTGAGGGCCAGAGAATCAAACTGACTTTTCCCAATACACCCGACAAGAAGGGGCAGAGCTGGGATCTCAATCCAGGCTCCTGGCTCCTCAAACGTTGTTCTCAAATGCCATTTTATACCGCGGTCCTTGCCCTTGGGCAACGTGAAAAGAGCTGTTTGTCACCCGGCGATGATGGATCACTCAGCTCTCAGCACATCCTGCTACGTAACGAAAGCACAAATCCTGTGGCACGTGAGGGTAGCATTTATACACTGTGTCATAACTGGTCAGGTAGGCGTCGCTGCTGACGCTGGCTGGGCTACTTACATGTCTGTAGTTCTGCTGGGATGAATGGGCGTCTCCCATCCTTCCTCAGCCAAGCAGCTCAGGCCCTGCTCACACAGACAGCAGAGGCACACGAGGACTAGTGGACATGGGTAAGAGCTCCTCCAAGCTTCTGCCTGAGTGACGTCTGCTAACATCCTATTGGCCAAAGGAAGTCACATAGTGAAACCCAGACTCCAGGGACAAGGAAATCTACCCGCCTCTTAATAGAAGGTGCTAAAAGCACTCAGCAAAGGGCTTGGACCCAGGGAGGGCTGAGGCCCTGAGGCCACTTATGCATTCCACCTGTCGTAGGTGAGGAAGGCCCAGGCCAGGGCCAGAAGAGATGCTGGGTGGGGAGACAAGGGGGCCTCTCTGAGCCCGGGTCCTCCCCTGGGCAAAGGAAGAGTGACTTGTCCAGGGTCCAGCACGAGGCAGTAGGAGAGCTGGAGCCCTTGTCCAAACCGTCGAGTCAGACCCCTTCCCCTTGAGGTGTGAGCCTGGGTGGATCACTAGATCCAACCAAGAAAAACAGAAACTCCGCTGAGTATTTAAAACAGAGAA
Source organism: Phocoena sinus (assembly GCF_008692025.1). Taxonomy (NCBI): domain Eukaryota; kingdom Metazoa; phylum Chordata; class Mammalia; order Artiodactyla; family Phocoenidae; genus Phocoena; species Phocoena sinus. The sequence goes on from NC_045781.1 coordinate 57,124,352, forward strand.
TTCAATACGTGGAACTGGTTGCTCTGACGATGGAAAACGGAGAAGCCAACCGTGGAGCCCGGGAGGTATGCACCGGCAGGAAGCTGCTGGCACCCTGGGGCCAGAGGGACAGAGAGGGGCCGGGGCTGGCAGAGCCTGCCCCTGCAGCAGCACAGCTGCTGAGCTGCTGAGATCGGAGCTGGTGGGGGAGGACTGAGAGGGGGAGGAGGAGGGGAGGGGAGAGGGGGAGGGGAGCAGGAGAGGGGAGAGTGCCCAGCTTCTCCCTCCTCGGGCCCTCCCTCCCAGCTCTCACCAGCGCCTCTCACCAGCCAGACCCAGCCAGAAGCCAGGGGAGCCTGCGAAATGCAGCCTCTCAGCCCCTGCAGCACAGAGCCAGCCAGGGAGGGTTGAGGGATGGGGCTGAGGGCACAGAGAGGGAGCCTCCCTAGGGACAAGTGGCCCCTGTCTCCCGTGTGCTCCAGCCCAGTGCACACATGCAAAGCCCTGGTTCTGACCCAGGAGAGCTGGGTGGGGCCTGAGACTCTGCATGCCTAACAGGCGCCCAGTGATGCCCAGGTTGCTGGTCTGGGGGGCCACACTTCCCGAGGCAGCACCAGCAGGGAGCGGAATGCCTACAGGGAGACGCCCAGAGAACATTCGTTTAGTATTCACTGCAGCTGGGCTTTCCCTCCTCCTTCCAGCCTCTGAGGCAGGAACTGCAACGGGAGAGAAAATCAACACCACCAACTCAAGAGACTCACCGGGGTCACCCCTCTCGTAGGTGGCCGAGATGTGATGCCAGGTGGCCCCTCGGCCCGTTTGTTCCTGGGCTCCGGGAAGTGGCCCACAGATGGCCACGACCCAATCGTCCATCTCGCATACACTAGGGGCCCAGCCTTCTCATTCACAATCTCAAATCCTCACGACCTGAAAAAGAAAGATCACCCGCTCCATTTTAAGCCGGAGGAAACCTAGGCTCAGGAAGTTTGAAAACTTCACCACGGGTCCCCAGTGAATGCAGGCAGAGCCCTATTTGAACCCAAACCTGCCTAAACCCTCTGCTCAGGCATCACCCCTGCCTCTCAGGCTCACCGTCCATCACTCAGCAGTACTGAATTCGCAGCGCCTACAAGGCCCTGTTGAAGAACGTGGGGCCTGTGATCCCCCACCTGGATTCAGACTCCAGTCCTCCCAGCCCTCCCAGCCCTGCGCACGAGCTGTGCCGCCTGGGAATCTCACTCAGGTGCCTCAATCGCCAAGTGGGGACAATGACATTCCCAACTCCATCAACGCGTTGGGAGGCACCATCCAGTTATCCCGTGCGACCCTTGGCACGTCCACACTCTGGATAAATATCAACCTTGTCGTAAGTACGCAACATTCATGACGCTTAGATTCTGGTGGAGAGACACAACGCACAAATCATCAAAACTAGGCATTCGTCGTGTGACTGAGTGTCCAAGATTAGAGTTCCAAGAGAGTGTGCGCGATGGAACAGCAGCACGGCACTCTCCGAGCCCTCGCCCAGGCCCTGTGGGACTGGGTGCCCGCGAGGCGGCCCGCTCTGTGGATTGCTCACAGCTCTCCCAGATGGGAGCATGTCCCATCTCCTCACCAAGCCAGCCTCCACTGCTGCCTGGGCTAAGACCTGGGGAGAGCAGCCTGGAATGTTTGGGGCCCAGACATCTCCGATGCAGAGGCGGTGACACAAGGCCACTGAAAGGTGGCCTCAAACCTCACTTCTCCAAACCGCACACAAGATGCTGGGCAAGTCTGTTTCTGAGAAGACAGGCAGGGATTTGAGCTTCTGGCGCTTGTTTGCACAAAGGATTTCGGCCTTCTTTCTCCTGTCACACAGCTTAAACACGTTAGCTGACCCTTAAATGGAATCCCCACGATGCCCCCCTCTCCCTCCAAGAGAATTTGCCGGGGGGGGGGGGGGGGGGTGGTGGTGCGGGGGGGGGGGGGGGGGGATAAAATGCATTGTGTCCCAAGGGCTTTATTCCTGGCACTGTAGGGTTGATGACTCCATGCTAACTGTATCTTCTGGGTTTTTGAGTGTCTTTTTCTCTTCTCCTTTACCTTTTAACTAAAACACAACATAAAATAAGCGTTTTGATTGCATTCAGCTGTGAAGAGGGACGTACATATCCACCACCCCGCCCCCCCCAGCCACCTTTGCTGGCAGAGATCAAACGTGAATTTCTCAAAAAACAAAAAGTGGAAAGTTTACAAATACAGGACTCAAAATCTGCAACAGCACACCATCACTCCAAGCCAGGGATGTGTGCAGTCTGACATGCTTGTAGGCAACCAGGCCTCCATGCTGTTTCTCTAATCCCACGTGCAAAGATGGTACCAGGGCCGCTTTCTGCCAGAAAAACGGAAAAAAGAAAGCCCAGAAGAGGCAACAGTCTCTGCATCAGCTCAGGTCCTATCAGCCTGGCTGGCAAACTGAAACAATATTTTAGGCTGAAAGTGGTCAAATAGGCTGTTGAATTCATTTTCTAAAAAGTCTCACTCGGAACAAATTTATACATTTACACGAAGTCTGAAAGTGCTTTTCCTTGTTGGGTGTCTGAAACCTGAAATATTTTCAACCAAACAAGAAAATGTTCGCTGTTGAATGGCCTATTAGAGCTGTCACAAATGTGATTTCTGGGAATAAACAAGATCATAAGAAGGCTGGCCAGAGCAGAAACGTTAAGTCAGCGTTAATAGGTGGTGTAACTAAATTATCCCTTAAGCCAAGGTGCTAAGTGACACAGCTTTTTGTGTGTGAATTATAATACAGTCGCCTCCCTGGGCCTGCACAGATCTGAACTGGACCTCTCTCCAGAATCACTAATTTTATTTTTCGGTTTCTATGTATCAAATAGCTACCTCTGTTCTGCAGGCGAACCAAAGTACTTGAGACATAAAAATTCATATTTTCTCCATATCATTTTACAGAGGTTCACTTGATACACACCTGGCTCCATAAACAATGTTTATTTTTTATGGGTTAGTATCTTGCTCAAGAAAATTAAAACTAAGTCTCAGGAAGCTTTATTTTCATTCTAACTATTGTTCGCTGGTCACTGCCACTCAGTACTTAGATGACTTTTTCCCCAAAGGGTAAAACATCTTTAAAGCGGAACACAGTCTATTTAAACAGCTGGTTTTTGCGCAATCGTTTTATCAATGCGTAGATTCGAGGTATGAGTAGTCGGTGACTTGCTCAGTTTGTAAATTCATACAGGTATAAAAGCTGGCATGCCATTCAATTAAATTTTTAGAGAGCAACGCATGATTAATTACTACCAGTATGATGGGGTTATTGGTCTCTGCTGCATTTACATATTTCTATGTCTTTAAATAGGATTTCACATTTGGAGTGAAATGAATTCCTGCCTATCTCCCGACCAAGGACAAATGATAACATTATTTTTAGGAAAAGAAATAGATCTTTTTGTTGCTGTTGTTGAATTCCAGTTTGTTTAAAATAATTGTCAACATGCACCCTATTTCTTTTTAAATTAAAGAAAAGATACAGCAAATTATTCCGTAAAACAAATTAAGGAATCGTGTTGTCCCATGAAGAATCAAAACATTGAAATTATCCAAAAATGTTTTTAAACCATTTTAACATTAAATATGTTGAACGACGTGCTCATGGTTATTGAGACTCTCTCTAGCAAGAGGTGGGGATAGAAAAATGTTTGTTTGTTTTTGAAATCAAGTAGAAACTTTTCCCAGTTGGAGAGGAGGAGCTTCATTCCTGGGAGATGGAGGTTGAAAAGCTTTAAAAAGCCGGCCATAGCATTTAGCAGGTGCTGATATAACGAAATACAACGCCCAGGGTGGGAGGCCCACACACATTCACCACTTTCAGAAGGATAATACTTTTTTGAGAAGGTGAGCCTCTGGTATCATTATCTGTACACTCCTGATGTTAATTGGCCATTTGTACGCATATAAGATTCCATGCAATACTGTAACATGCGTATTCTTCGTGAATGTTACAAACAGAGAATCGTAAGTATATCGTTTACTTGATAAAACATAGACAGGCAACAGATACAATTTTGAAAAAGCTGCTAAGCGTTGCCTTTATAATGTCCATATAAATGTCCATATAAAATAATGTTTTATTTTGAACATTTCCAGAAAGTATTTCGTTGAACTCTAGCTGGGTGATGTCTCAGACCATTTCAGGACGGTGAGACACTTGGTAGTTAACAGTCGCCTTAAATACTTTTATACTCTAGGATGGCTTGGCACGTTTCAGGCCAGGCCTCAAAAAAGTTTTTCTTCTTGCTTTTAGAGATCACTGGATGCACTCCGGAGAGGTGAAGGGGGTAAATCTCAGTATCTATCTTCCCCACCCCCACCCGTGGGTCACTCTAGAAGTAACATCGCCATCTACTGGACAGCAGGGGAACCTCCCTAAGAAGGGGAAGGTTTCTGTTTCGGCAATCCAAACTAGAAAGCTTACAAAATATATTTAAGATGTACAATGCCATAGCTTCAGGGACAGAAGAGCAAGAACAAAATACTCTAATCCAAAGTGCAGGCAAGTGGAAATACCCTTTTTGCACAAACTGGTCTGCAGCAATTTTGAAAACTGGTTCTACCCCATCACCCCATCCCCTGCAACAACTCCCAGAGAGGAGGTGAAAAAAGTAAGACAATTGCTAGTTTTAATTTCTAAGAGTTTTTATATTAGTTATGAATTTCTGGAGTGAGAGGTGGTTTTTTTTTTGGTCACTAGTCAGCTCCCACCTTTTTCTCTGCACACTTCCTGGGGGTTGGGGACACGGGGGAGACACACACACACACACACATTCACACACTCTCTCTCTCTCTCTCTCTCTCTCTCTCTCTCCTTTGGAGTTCTTTAACCTAACAAGGCTTTGGGAACACAAGAGCATAAAACTGGGATACCCCAAATATTATTCTAAACTCTTTTTTCAGACACTTAAGCAAAACAACTACCATTTGTGAAGTTTATATAACTTTTCCTTATAGATACGATCACATTCCAATTATACATCTGCATGATGTCGACTTCTGGATTTTCTTATGCAAGTAACAGTCCTGCTTTCCCCCCTTCTTCCTGCTCCTAACTGATCACTGGATTGGCCTTGAAATTTGAGCATTAATTGCTTTCTCTTGGTAATTAAAGTCAGGGTATTCTTTTCATGAGAGAACTACATTGTTTTACAATTTCCCATACTCCTTGGAATAGTTTCACGGAGGAAAGGAAAGAAGTCAATTGTGGCCCAGAATATTAACATATGTTTTCTTTACAACCCTCCCAACACTTGACAAGATGTTCAGAAAAAAAATTTGGTAAATAGATAACATGTTAAATGAAAATTACAATTAAATTTATTAAGTATCACAATTCACCCACTTTAAAAGAGAAACATTTCTACTGAATTTTATTTTTCTTTATTACACATCATAAAAAAAATTTTAAGTGTCCTAGGAGCCTTAAAGTCAGGCTTGCTATGGTATTACAGTCACAGATTACTTCATTTCATATATATATTCATTTCATTTATATATATATATATATATATATATATACACCAAAGTATTTACATTTTGTAACTTAATTTCTCACTCAATAGAGTTTGAAAGATCTGGACATTATAAAGGCAAACTCATTTTCGGCTGGAATGAAATGAGAAAATGAAAATTTTTTAAATTCATTTTATTAGGTAAATTCAGTAGGGACTCCCTGTTAGCCCCTGAAATAAACCAGCCTGCTTCTGTTTACTTTCTCCATCTTTCGGAGCCTTAAAATGAAAATTGAAGTCACTGCAATAGGTAAGCATACTCCCCCTCCCCTTCCTACCCGATGTTTGTGTAGAAATTGTAGGGTCTCTTTTCCTAAAAGTTGAGAATGGTGCTGAGGGCTGACAGAGTGAGTTCAGCCTAGGAGCCCCGCAGAAAGCTCACTGGTAGAGAAAGAAAGGGGCAGCGGGACGGGACGGGACGGGACGGGACGAGCGGGGTCAGAGCCACAGGAGAGACTGGAGTACTCACAGTTTCCAGTGTCTGCTGCTGTCTCTCTGTGTCCTGGTCCCGATTCCAGCAGGAATGTGGCTCTTTGTGCAGAACCAGAATGCACATCCAGGAAGCTGGCAAAATCACTAGCTAAACAATCAACAGAGGAAACACAACAGATTAAAGTACCAAATTTGTTTTTTTCTCCAATAAAGGAAAAGAAAGTGAGCAGAGGGGAGGGTGGGGAAAGAAGACATGTTATAATTTTCTCCTGTGACCTGAGCTGGGCCCCAGGTTAATCTCAGTTCAAATTTGGACATTTGCTCTCCTGCACCCGCATAATATAAAGGATCATTCGACCGCCTGCAATGGACGCAGGCTTATCGCAAACCCTGAGATCCACTGTGTGAAACAGTCTGAGTTCCTGCCGCAGATCTGAAATGAGTTTTCCTATGAAAATACACTTTAAAACTCAGCGACCCCCGCCCCTAACGAATGCCTTCAGTGACAGGAAATGTTAACCATTTTAAGCACTTTTTATTTGCATTTGCTCTGAAGCTGAGGGAGTGAGGGGAGAAATGTACATTTAATGATTGGTCGTGAAAATCAGATCATGGAGTGAGCATGGATCTGCATGTTTCTGAGCCGGTTGGGGGGTGGGGGTATTGAGCATCCTGGGTCCTGAATTTGCCCAGACAAGAGTGACTTCGCCCTGAATTCCCACAGAAGCTAGGAAGGGTTTGCATATATAGCAGTTGAGCCGTATTTCAAATTCTCCTGCTCTGTTGATAAGTTAAAGGCAGTCCCCTTCCACTTTACAGCTGGGGAGTCTACAGAAAAGTGCCTGTCTCGCACTGTTTGTGGCACTGAGATGTGTTTGTGCGAGTGTTTTCTCCCTGGGATCAAAAGGGGAAAAAAAAAATTTCCCCCCAACTCAACTAAACACTGAAGCTCAGAAACACACGGAATGTGTATAACATTGTCCTTCAGAAATCCATCTTGATTTTTTTTAAAAAAACTCCTCTCTTTGATCAAAAGCCGACAGAGAATTACATTTTTCTCCATTCTGTTGCATTTAACGTGGACTAACACGGGGTGAGTTTAAACAAACAGATGGCCTGGGCATGAATGCTTCTTTCAGTTTGAGTAGCTCAAGGTGGGCTGGATCCATGGGGGGTGGGGGTGGGCCGCAGTCCGGAGGATTAGTTGGAGGGGAGGAAAGCTGCAAAGTTGAGGGGGGAGCTAAGACAAGAATAAACCCATGATGAAAACAATTTTTAAACTACCTCTCTGCTCTGAGCCTGCGATCCTCCAGCAAGTGTGCAGTGTAGCTGTTGAAATTCTTCTGCCTAAAAGATAAATGGCCTACTTGATTCAAGAGTGTCAAGTAGGAAAAACAAAACAAAACAAAAACTCTTCAGAGTATATTTTCAGAAGATAATCTAATGCACAATGAACGCCCGGTAAGAGGGCTGTGCAGGGGAGAAGGCCAGCTCCTCGTGGGAAATCCTGCACGACAGTGGTACTCCAGCCGCCTTGGGGTGGAACGGGGGCCAACTGAGAAAGGCCAGTCCTGGGTTGAGGGTCTTCACAGGGTTGAACTGGACCTACCCACCCCGCCCCCCGCCCCGAAGTCCCAAACAGAACGGCTGCTCGTGGCCTCCCATGTGGGAACTCTAAGCCACTGACCCACACGCCATGAAATCCTTCAGCCCAATGGGAACATACAGGGCTGTGCAAGACTGGCGCGAAAATTCTGGGGCGTGTGGATACTTGGAGGTCCCTGCTGAGAGCTACGCAATCTGCACCGTGTCTTCCCCATGTGGGAGGACGGAGGTGCTAGCTGGTGCCAGTCTACCCGTGGGTGGGCCGGCCATGGATGCCCCCCTTGGCCTCAGAGACCTTCCAGAATCCTCTTCCTCCACAGAAAAAGTCTGCAGAAGAGGGACAGCCATCCTCGCCTCTGCCCCACAGCCTGGGAGACATCTCACATCTCCACATCTCAAGTATTAAACCCCAGCCAACTGTTTGGACAGGGTCTGTACCCTGGCTTCAGGGCCCGGTGGGTGATAAAATGCAGAGGGCATCACAGAGAACCCTCTGAGCCAGCGTTCCCTCTCCCTTTCACTGCCTGCAGAGCAAGCATGACCTTCCCTCCGTGCTCCTTCCCTCTGGTGCTCAAGACGCCACTGAAAGGAAGGGGAGAAAAAATCAACAGGCCGTGTAGAGTCACTTGTCAGCAATGGCACACACCCCGCTGGGGTGCTTAATTAAAGGCCAGGCGATTTCTGGAGGATCAAACCAGAGAGAAGGAACCCAGACGCGGCCAGGCTGCTGTGTGGAAATTCAGGAGGCCTCTGGCCCGGGGACCCCACGACCCAGCGACCGGCCCCATGCTCGCAACCTTCACCGCGTCTCTCGGGTTCCCGGGCCCTGAGCTGTACCTCGAGCTCCTGGTGCTCAGATTCTAGCTTCCCATCCATGTTGGGGCAGACGCAGCCCAAGCCTGGAGTTGGCAGGATCCCGACAATTTGGCGAAGGCAAAAGAGCCTGCAGGGGGAGGAAAAGGAAGAATGTTCTAGAAGGAGACAGAGCCCAGGCGCTGGGCCGAGAAGGCAAGCGACACCCACTTTTCTCCCTCACCTGCCCTTTCTCTGCAACACCGAAAACAAACCAGGACAGCAGGAACGTATGTGCATAAAGAATGCAGTGACTGCACGCACACACACACGCACATGCACACGTTTTATTTTTAATTTATTTATCTTAAATGGCAGACTATTTCTTCTTACTAAAGGCCTCTTCTCACACTGTTTTATCCCCTAGTTTCACAGAGCTTCCCTCCTTCACGTAAACGAAGGCATTTCCCACAGCCCTTTGGCTGGAATGTTCTAAAATGCTAGCATCGACACATTTCTATTTCATTTTATTGCAGAAAAGTTGTTTTATGGCACAGAGTGTGTGGTGTGTGTGAAGAACGAGCACAGGAGGGGGCTCTGCTGCGGAGGGGAGCTGCCCCGTGGTGCCGTCGGCCTCATCTAAATCCTGAACAGTGACAGTTGAGCTGGCAGGAGAATCTGGGAAACCAACAGACAAAATATACAGTGCAGCCCGGAGGCCTCACCTTTACGAGGCAGAGACAGCTTCTGGATTGGGTGGGCCAGGACCTCCGAGGCCACTCATTAGGCACTTGATGAATTGGACGTGGGGCCCACTGCCCTCCTGGGGCAGTGAAACGCTCGAAAACCAAGTTTTATTAACCTAATAAAATGAAAGGGAAAAAAAGTCAGGAAAATTTCAGCTGGAAGAATAAACGCGAGGAGCGGAGCAAGTTAACCTACTTTTCATGTATTTAGAACCGTTTTGGCGGCTACGGGCAGTTCCCAAAAAGACCCCACATTCCTAACACCAGATTTCAGCCAACTGGCTATCAACTGGCCACGGCAGCCTAGGAGATCCAGGGATGCGTTGTCTCCACGGTCCTGGGAATGAATACAAGTCAGTACTTTTTCATCACGTTTAACGACAAAGCCAAGGAGGGAGAGAAGGAAAAATGGCAAAGCAAGGTCTTCAGGCACAGACAGGGGGTTTGGAGAATGAAACGGACGCTGGCTGAGGTCTCGGGAATGCCGTCGCACCCAGAATCAGGGCTGCTGCCTCACAGGGGAGCAGTAACGAATTGGAGTAGTTCAAGCACAGGCAGACGTGCCAGGCTCTATTTCACCCACAAACGCCTCCAGGGACCCTCAGCTTGGGCATGGGGGCTGTGAGGGTCCCTTCTCAGAGACCAGCCCAAGCCCAGCCTTCTCGCGCTCCTGGAGCCGCTCGGGGCCATCTCAGTGGACCTGGAGCCTGCTCTGTCCAGGGGCCTGGCCAGGCCACCACTCACCCCCAGGACGCAAGGGAGCTCTGTTATCTGCGGGACCGAGAGGCACAGGGTGCTGGCCAGCCTGTGTTCACACAGTGCCCCCGCACAGGGAGGAAACATTTCGGCAGCAGGTGCTTCAGCAGGACTGTGCAGAGGAGGCAAAGATGCCTCCTCCCGATTCCCCACTAGGTGTGCGGGCTCAGAGCCGGCCTCGCGGCACCATCACCCACGGGCAACGTGTCGGCAGCAAACGTTCCATCAGCCAGAATCAACAAGCCCCACCCCAAAACCTCACCTCCTGGTCCTACTCAGCGGGCCGGCCCACACCTCCCCATGGCCATTCCTTTTTTTTAATAACACACATACACACACTACCGCCACTATGCATGTGTACGACCACTGTCCACTCCTCGCTGGGCCCAGCTCCGGCCTCTGGGCAAGCCTCTAACACACCCAACCCGGCCCTGCCTGCGTGCAGATAACAGGATCTCATCTGCACGTGCTCCTGCTATCCAGGTCCTAGGGTATTTGTGCAGCTCTGAAAGGTGGGATAGCTCTGGGTTTTTTTAAGTTGCTTTAAAATTTCAGTGCTACAGGGGATTTCTAGGGCAGTGAAACTCTTCCGGATGATACTGTGACGGTGGATGCATGACATCACGCATTTATCAAAATCCACAGAATGTACAGCACCAACTACGGACTTAACTGATATACTGATATTGCCCCATCAACTGCACCAAATGCACCACACCCACGCAAGACATTAGCAATAGGGGAAACTGAGGTGACGGGGTAGCAAGGAGATGGGGACTGGCCTTTCTACTCAGTTTTTCTGTAAACCTAAAACCACTCTAAAAAATGAAGTCCACTAATGAAAGAAACCTCGCTGCCAAAGGGATAGAAGGAATTTTCCTTCACTGCTCTCTTCCCCGTTTGGTATTTCCTGGGAAAGCAGAGAAGTTCAGAAAGTAGAAAGTTCAAAACAGAACAAAAATCCTACCAGCGCAAAGCTATTCCACCCACCCCATTCGAGGCCATCCTGTGTTGGGTCCGGTCTCGGAGGACGTTTTCCAAGACTGGTTTCTGCAGTCAGGGGTGGCCTGATGCTTCTGCAGTAGCGACGGTGATAAATCCAGGTTACTTGAACAGTATTCTCATTTATTTTTTATTTTTACACTAACGTCCCATGGTTATGAGTGCAGTGACATGATCGCTGTTAAATAAACCGAAATCCTGCTTCCATTTCACAGCTGGTTCCATCCAATTTACAGTCAAACGTCAGCCCATCAACCAGGATCACCACGGTCGCTCTGCCCCTGCCCTCTGAGGCCAAAGAGAAGGGTTCTGAGCCCACCTGTGAGCCCACAAACCTGGCACGGGCTGCTCAGGAGAAGCCACCTTGGGGTGTAGACTCCGAGGTGAAAGCTGACCCGAGGAGCCTCCTGCCCCAGTGGGAGGAAAGATGGGAAGCTCACTGCCAACCTCTAGGGAAAGATGGGCCCTGTCCCTGTGAGAGAGAGACAAAGATGGGGAGAGACAGAGATAGTGAGTCAGAGAGAGAGAGGTGGGAGGAAGGAGCAGAGAGACAGGGACAGAAAGAAACAGAGACAGAGACAGAATGAGGGGTGTCTGTAAGCCAGAAACTCGGCCTCCCCGCTCATCCTCCCTGGGAGCTGGCATCTGTAGCCCCGGCCAACGTAAGCGTGGACGCAGGGCAGGCACCGCATTTACACCGTTTATACCGGGCCTGCACCCCCGCCGCTGTCAGCCCTGACACTCAGGCCTTGGCATGTCGGTTGCTCCGTCCTGCGGCCTCAGTGGCGCCACCAGGTGGTGAAAGCACAAACCCAGGTTCCCGCCCTCCAGCTCCGCTGCCGGAGCTTTTTACGAGGGCGGCCCCAGGATTTCAAACACCATGCACACACAGAGGGGGACGCCCAGAACACCCAAACCACCAGTTCCATTCTGCCTGGAGCCGACTCACACGCAGTGTGAACCCACAGCGCCGCCTAAATCCAGCCGGCGGAAACATGGGGAGCAGACCCAGTGTCTGGGGCCCCCGAAGGAAGGGGGCGACGAGGAACTCCAAGCTCTGGGTTTGGGGACGTCAGCCCCAGTGATGTGATCGCAGCCTCTCTCCTGCCCTTTGTTAGCTCAGAGCCAGTTTTCAAACCTCTAAACCTGGCCCAAGCCCCTCACGCTTAAAATTCTACTATAGGGTTGGGAGGGTGGAGAGAATGGAGGAAATCTAGCAGGAAATACACACTCCAAAAAAGAAGAGCCTCCTTAATATTCAGCAAGGTTGTGGGCACTGGGGTGGGGGTTACCAGGCAAGGATGGGGAGGGGAGGAGTGCCCGGGCACACCTGATCTCCCCATCGCCATCCTTCCTCAGAGTCACTTTCTAGACCGCGCCACAGATGTTTTTACGGCACTTCTTAACTGCTGGTCGGCATTGAAAATAAACTTCAGCTAGTACTACCCATAAACAAGCAGTAATTGTCAGAGCTGACGTTTATTGGGTGTTCCCAGCAGGCTGAGCTCAGAACCTGACACATGTTGACACGCTCCACCAGGCACTTCTGGGAGGCGCCGCTGGCACACCCATTCTGCAGATCAGAAAGCAGAGTCACGGTAGCTGTGTCACCAGTAAGTTGCTGAGCTGGATCCACAGCCCACAGCCAAGCCCTGTCTCTACCCACCTGTGTCAACCCAGGTGACGTGAGGGGCTGCCTCTCACTAAGCATGGTTATGAAAACCCAAGAGAGAAGGAAAGCAGATTTCACTCCGTTTACTTCTCCATCAAAGTTGTTTTAGGAAATAGGAAGCCCAAGGAGAAATGTTGGGCCAGGGGAGACTGATGAAAACAGGCCCACTTGGGCCAAAGGCTGGACACAGGAACAGCCAGCTCCGAGGGTGGCGCGTACCTTTGGGGCCGTCTCCTGGCGTCAGCCCTCCTGAGCAGCCTGGCATTGGCTGCCCAGGAGGCTGCTGCCCTTCTGCATGGACACTTCTACCAGAGAACGGACAACTTTCCAGCACACCGACGAGAAGCTGTACAAAATAAAACAGGGGTGAGCACACAGACCTTGGGTCAGAAACACATGGTTTGGGTGTGTGAGCTCTTTCCCTTGCTTTGGGGCAAAGTGTTTGGCCTTGCAGAGCCTCAGCTCTTTCACCTGCAAGATGGGGATCATCACACCTGGTCTGCATGTCCTCACGTATGACGTGCAATCCAGCATCAGGTGGGGAGGAGAGGCCCAGCAAGGCCATGTCACCAGGCTCAGGGTTCCCTTCATGCGGCCTCAGCAATGAGCACAGCTCTTGCCCTGGGGTCTTGGCAACACCTCCCATCCGCATGGTCCTACTGACCCCACAGGGCTTTTATCCTGACTACCCAGCAGTCTTCAATGGGAACATTCGTATAATAAAATGCTGACTGCACAAAATGCTCAGACAAAGGCTAACACACCAAAATGTCAGACTCTGGTGATGTTTAGACGATCAGATTACTGGTAACTCTTTTTCAATCCATAGTGTTTAATGTTTTAACTACCTGGATAATAAATAAAGGAAATTAGGAAAAGACAAATAAACACAGCTTAGAGGAAAATAGACGCCTTCTTCTCCTGAACGACACTCATTTCCCACGTGATCGGTGACAATCAAGGCCGCGCAACCAAGCGCCTTGTGCGTGGCGCTGAGGCTCCGCAAAGCCACGCACTTTGCCCTGAAGCAAGGGGAAGAGCTCAGACCTCGCAGGGGCCAGTGTCCGGCCCCTCAGGAAGGACCCCGTCCCTGCCCCTGCCCCTGCAGCGCCCAGGCAGGGTTCTGGGTTACGTTGAGGAACGCTCCCAGGCCTCCTGCTGGAGGCAACTGTCTGCCCCGACCGGGACCCAGTCCACCCTTCCCTCGCCATGGAACACTCACGCTTCCCTACAGCTTTTCCTTCTCCCTTTTTGCAAATTACAGACAACGATGCAGCCACCCCATTCGTGCACAAAGCAGCCTAGGGCTCTGGATGAGTGCACGGGGGATAACATCCAAGCTGCACGCCGCTGTCCCCACGAGCCAGAGCCAGAGCCAGAGCCAGCTGTGGGTCTGGGATCTCTTTGTTTTAAGCTTCTCTGGTCCTGAGGATAAAGACCAGCCCGCGCTGGCAGACAGTGCAGCAGGCCCAGCCTCCCGTTCCGTCCCTCACACCGTAGGGCCCCTGCTAGAGCCGCGGGACTAAAAATAACCACCACAAACAAATAAAAAGCAAAGCAAAACAAAACAAAAAGCACCCCAGCATCGAAAGCAAATTCACAGATGGAAAACCCGAGGCCCAGAAATTGAGGATGGGACCGCAATCGAACCAAATCCAAACTGCTGGGGAGCACGCTGGGAGACGCCGGTCCCTGGCTGAGCTGGGACTCTGCCTATTAAATGATGAGGCAGGTGGGCTGCCCGCATCTGCTGACACTGTCAGAGGAAGCCCGTGACCACTGTGACCCCAGAAGGTGTGAGTGGACAGAGTCGACACTCCCAGGGCCTCAGCCCCAGCAGGACAAGGGGCCAGACATCAGAGAATCAAATTTTGTTTTGCCCAAAGAATGCTTTCCCCTCAGATTATCAGCCAAATGAATGTGATCAACAATAAAAGGACTCCTCCCTAGTGTCGTTGGACTATTGCATTCTTCTCCCATCCTTTTATAGGAATAAGCATTTCCTTGCCTCTCCCCTAACTTGCGGTACTTCTGTTTCTCCACTGCCCCCACCTCCAGCCCCACTCACACGAGGGAAGAAGGCTCGCCAGACAAACATTCTCGCACACATTCCCCAGGTCTTGTACTCCTTGTCTCAAACTACTCAACAGCCGGCCACCCGAGTCACTAAACAAGCCGCACGCATGCTGTACCCTCTCGGGCCGGGCTGCTCACGCTGCTTGTGTCAGGTCGATGTTTGGGATGTGCCCACCCCACCACGACCCCCCTGGTGATAAAGACCCCGTCATCCCAGCGCTGAGCCCCTGCTCAGACTCGGGTAAAACCCCTCAGAATCAGCACGCCCCCCAGTCGGGCCGCAAGGTCCAAACGCATGTGCGCTCCAACTTTCCAGAACCATCACCAGGTCTCGCGCCTTCACCAGCCTGCAGCCTCTGCATGAGCATGGCAGCCCCTGCGTGATGGTGATGTCCCCCACCCCCTGTGGTGGCCAGCGAAGGGGTTGCCACCTTCCCGACGGTGTCCATCTGAGTCAGCCCCACTTCACATCTCGGTCACGCCAGAGCTCAGAGGAAGCACGTGTTGCCCTTGCACTAGCTTTGGCTCAGTTCCCTGCCTGGTCACGTGTGGGGGGGGTCCCAGTGGCCACTACGGGGCTCCTGGATAGGACATGACGTTGACCGGTATGCATTTAGCTGTTTTCCGCACCCCCTGTCCCATGGGGACTTGAAGGGGTTGGGCTCATCTTCTGAGGCCCTTTCATCTGCCTCCTAACCCATGAGTCCAACCATGAGTTGGCTCTGGCCACACCTGGGCCATTTGTCCTCAACAAAACAGTTGCAGGTAACAGGACTGTAAGAGGAGAACACACACACACACACACACACACACACACACACACACACACACACGGGGTACGTGACCTGTGAATAAATGTACATGTGCACATGGAGAGGAAAAATAATAAACTATGCTGTAAGTCAGCATTTCTCAAACAAGACTCCCCAAGATACGACTGTTAGGCCTTAAATAAAACATCCCACGCTTAGTTAAATTTGGGCTGTTTCTTCCAACGCTCTCGGTGCTTCACAGCGGGCCAGAGGCTCTGAGAAGTCTCGCTAAAAAGCACCTGCTCAGCTGTAGTCCGGTTAGCATCCCCGGCACGCATCTGGCTTTTGGACTCTTTGTTGGAGCACACACATCCGTTTCACTACTCCACACACCCGTGTGCAAAAGCAGACCCATCGCCTGCCCTCCTGGAACTCTGTCCGGTAACAGACAGACATCAGTGAACCATCACACAGAAGTAATGCTACTCTGTAATGAATGTTAGGAAATCAAGTGGCTGGGGTGCTGCGAGCCTGAAGGAGAAATCCAGGACGAGGCTTCCCTGCTGGGAAGAGAGACGCTGGCGGAGCAAACTGGTATCAAAGTGGCAAATCGAAGGAGATGGTAACTATTCAAACCGTAAGCCGTGTTATGGACACGGAGCCCACGTGTGCTCCAGAGGCAGGAGGGAGGGGACATGGCAGATCTGAGGACCAGCAGAGACCAGGGTGATGGAAACAAAGGAAGGCATCACAAGGACGGCTGGAGATGTGGCTGGAAAGGAGATGGGGCAGAGAACACGGGGACTCTTACCACATTAACCATTTTGCACATTATCACATTAAAGCCCCAGCCCAAGGCCACCAGACACGTGGCTGCAGGCAACCAAGTTGGGTTTATTAGCTCTCTGAGCAAGGGAGAGCCCACCGTGAGGAACCACAGCATCTCAAATTGGGAAGTGAGGAAGGGACACCAGTAGGGGGTGTAGGACAAGAGCTAGTAACAGGATGGTCTGGGCCGGGATCGTTCAGGATTTGTAAGCTAGACAGGTGACTGCAAGAGACGAAGGGTAACGGGGTATGGGCATGGGGCATGATCAGACTCAGATTTGGTGGAAGAAGAGACCAGATTACAAATATATATTTTAACCGATGAGTTGATGTTCTGATTCTGTTTCACTGTGAAACAAACCACCCCGAACTTTAGTGGTTTAAAACAACAACAACTATTTCGCTCATGAATGTGCAACTTGGGCACAGCTCAACAGGGCTCACCTCTGCTCCTCTCCCCCACCAGGTGGGCAGGCTGGAAGGCTGGGGGCCGGGCATCGTCAGGAGGCCCACACGTCTGCTGCTCAGAGCTGACTGTCAGCTAAAGGACTGGCTGGCTGCCGGGCAGACCACCCACATGTAGCCTGAGGGTCCCAGGAGAGAGAACCCAATGGAAGCGGTATTGCCTCTTCTATTTTCTGCTTAGAAGTCATCATTTCTGCCACATTCTTTTCACAGAGGCTGTCATGAAGGTCAGCCCATATTCAAAGGGAGGAAAATGACATCCCCCCGTTTGTTTTAAAACCACCACAGTAAATAAATAAATAAATAAATAAAAAGAGGGAAGAAGGATGAGGGATAACGTGATGAGATTTGCATTTTGAAAAGATCACTCTGGTTACCGTCTGGAGAATGGATCTTAAGGGAGAGAAGGATGCATGTGCGGAGACCAGGGAGACGGCTGGGACCGTAAACTAAGAGAGGGCTGAGTGTGCTCTGGGCCAGGGTGGCCGAAGCAAAGGTGCAGAGTAACGAGAGTTTCAAGAGCTAATAACGATAACGTTTCATGGGAAGAGCCAAGAGTGAAGAAAAAAATTCCTAGGTTTCTGGCTGACTTTGTCATCACTCTCCTCTCATCTCTTCCTCCCGGCCTCTGCATGCCTCATGGTGTCATTGAAGTATTTGCTCAAATGTCACCTCGATCTGATACAGCCACTCCACTGACCCACCCATCAGTCTCTCTTACCCAGCTTTGGTTTTATTTATGGCATTTACCGGTTCCTGAAATTGTGTGCTATGTTTGTTTCTTTGCTTGATTTATGTTTGTCTCCTCCACGAGGGTATAAACTCCATGACAACAGGGACCTTGCCCATCGTTCATCTGTATAAGATCTCCAGTCTCTCACACAGAGTAAGTTCTCCACCGACATTTTTCTAAATGAATGAATGATGATGGGAGTGGTGGCAGAAGTGGCATTTCCTGAGGTAGAGACCCTTCAAAGAAGATTAGGTTAGAAAAGAAATGATGACTTTTTGTGGGGACATGCTGAGATGTGAGCTGCCTTTGAGATACCCACAGGAGAAGATCAGTTAGGCAGTTCAGAATGTGGACCAACGCTCAGAGCAGAGTTCCAACATGGATATACAGATTTGTAGTCTTCTGGGGAAAGGTAACAATTAAAGCCATGGGCACGAATGAGCTTGCTTAGGGAGAAAGTGTCAAGTACGGAGTAACATAGGCCTAGAAATGAATTCTGAGGAATCCAAACATTTTATGGTCAAATAGAGGCGATGAGCATGCAGGGAGAACAGAGCAGAAGCACCCAGAGAGTTGGGAGGACAACAGAGGGAGTGCGTGCCATGGAAGCCGAGAAACAGGGTATTTCAAGAAGGACGATGTGGCAGACGGTGGCAAAGGCTGCCCATGGTCTGAAGTTAGGTCCAAAAAATGTCTAACTGGATATAGTTATGTCACGGTCATTGGTGACTTTGGCAAAAGCTGTTTGATGAGAACAATGGAAGTGGAAGCCAGATTACAAATGAAAGAAGATTAGAGAATGAGAACAGAAAGTATAGACCACACTACTGAGACACGTAGCAAAAAGGAGAGGAGAGTGAGCAGGTGACAAGACGGAGCATCACGTGGGGCTGGCCATGTATGCTTGTTTATTTTTAATGTGAGAGAACTGGTCATGTATAGACATCTCTTTAAAAAAATTTAGTAGTTACCCCAGGGTTTGCAATAAATATCTTTATTTGATCAGAGTTTACCTTGAAATAATATTACATGGATTTACATGTAATGTAAGAATCTTACAAACTACACTCCCAATTCCTCCCTCATACTGTTTTTGCTCTTATTATGCATGTTTCTCTTACATACGATACAAACATACAGCACATTGTGACTGTGGAGTGGAGTGGGAGATGAGAACATGCTCTCACCGTAGTTTCCCTCTCTGGTTTTAGAAACATAAAGACTTAGTGGAATTGTGTTTTCACAAGTAGCTTTTGAAGCAGAAGCTACCTACCCCCATCCAATCACCAAGGTAATTTTTCCTGTCTTATAAAGGAGAAGAACTTGGCCAGGTTACACTCAGGGCAAACGGAAACTGGGAAAATCAGACAGCTGAGGATTCTGTCCAGACTTGCTTCCGACCTGCCCCAATTTGGGTCTTGCTAGAGTATTCCAAGGTTGTTTCAGAACATTTTCCTTAAAGCCAAATGCACTCTGTGCTCACTCAGTCCACTTCCTTTATGTTTCGGGGTGCCGTGGTATCCAAGAGAAATTTATGTCAGCGTTCAATTCATTTCATTTAAATTGTCAAAGTGCCTATCTCTGGGCTCTTCAAGCCCTCCCCCCTGACCCAGGAAGGATTCCACGCCAGCTTCAAGTTGAATTCCATCCCCAGCCCAAGTTCCAAAGGATGGGATTCTACTGAGAGCCCTGGAGCCTGGCCAGGTTCTATGCGTTCAGCAGTTGGAAGAGGGCATTGAGTCCACTTCCAGGTGGACTGAGCCACCTTCCTCCTCCTACCAGTGCAAATGCTTTTGGCCACTGGCTTAGTCACTCTTAACTTTAGACGAGAGAAAAATTCTGTTTTCCAGGAGACAGCAGATGGTCACGTCAAGAGCTGTGGAAGTCTGTGTAACTCAGCAATGGCTGACCTCACAGGCCCACTCTGGGATCGTGTCAAGCCAATGAGAAGTGGTTAAGCCATCACTTGTGGTCAGATATCGTGATCAGAAAGGAAGACCTTATGATGCACATAAGCTTGTGTGTAACTGTCCCAGGAAACTGCCCCTTAGCAGGCCAGCACATACAAGCCTCCAAAAGAACGTGTGTTTGCTCCCTTGGGCATGACCTGCATTTGACTTCAGAGCTCCTGATTCAGCTCAGCTATAATGAAGGCTCCTGGGGCCAACACAGAGCAAAACACGAGAGACTGCAGCCAACACGGAAGAGTCAAATTCACCTGGGGTATTTCCTCTGCCTCCCTGGACTGAGAAGGAGAGTCCACCAGTCTTCCCCACCCACTAAAACCACCACCCAGACCCTACCCCGGGCATTAGCAAATGCCCTGCCCTCTAGCATCTGAAAGCCAGCCAAGGGATCATCTCAAAATTCACATCTCCAGATGATCATGACGAGACTCCGTTTCCCAGGACTACTGTCCTGTAAAGGTGAGGAAATAGGGGTTACCACAGATCTCTAAATATGACATCAATTGACTACAGAATAAGTCAATCACAGGGTATGCCACACCCACAATTTCCTAGGCAACCAAGCTCTTAATCAGGCAGTCCTCTTGGCCCTAACTTGCTGGACAAACCCTCTGAAAGGCTGGGATTCACTCCGGGGTGACAAACTACATGTGAAATGCATTTTGAAGCAGGGAGCCATTTACCACTGTCATGTGCCTAACTAGTCCTCCGACAAGTTAACCCGGGAGAGCAACTCCTTCAGGCTCTGGAAGCAAGTTGGAATGTTATGAGAATGAAAAGTCAGTGTGCATGTGGAAAACTAGGAAGGACCAGGTGCTGCTGCTAAATAGGTGGGGTGAACGGCTCGTTAGGCAAAGACTGGCTTTGGGCAGAGTCAGCGTGAAATTGGCCTTCCCGGTTTGCACACTGATGTCTAATCCTCATGACTTTCTGAAATGAGGGAACATCCATTTCCGTTTTGCAGAGGAAGAAATCGAAACTCAGTTATGGGACTTGTTCAAAGTTTCATAGCTGGTGGTGAGTGACAGAGTAGGGATTCAAACCCAAAGAGCTTCAGGATCATGACTGCTCCCATCAAAAAGCTACAGTCATTTAGAATGAGTATATTTTTATTAAAATGCCTGATAAGCAAAATTAAGCTCAACACGTGACCAAGGTGGATTCTAAGAACATGAGAGCTTAGGGGGAAAATGAATTTAAGCCATCTCTGAATCTCACAAATCTAATACCATTTTTATGAAACCGGTTCCATTTTTACAAGATTAATTCCATTTCCCAAATTTTTCATCGTCATTTTTCATCAAGCCCTCCTCTTCTTTTAGGAATAGGTTACAGGTTAGGTGTAAACCGGTACAACACATCTATAGAGCAATACAGCAACGTGTATCAAGAACCTCCGAAAGATTCCTACCATTTGATTAGGGTGACCTTACAATTTATCATCCAAATCAGGACACTTCTGAGAGTAAAAGAGAGCACTAGTACGAACCATATCAGGAGAAAATAGGGACTAAATGGGCCAACCAGAGGCATGGAGCACCTACTTTAGACAAAATAAGTCTATATCCAAGACCTATCCTAAAGAAATCCACTCATTCATCCATCCTTCATTAATTCATGGATATTGAGTACCTACTATATGCCAAATACAACATCTATATTAAAGGACCGTCATAACAAGGTTGATTTTAAGAACAATAATTGGGAAAACACCTACAGATCCATCGTTAGTTATATTCGGGAAGATCCAGATGATGGGAGACTCCAGGAGATTATTAATGGGAGACATTAAAAATCCAGTTTTCCCATAAAGAATCAATAGAAAACATAAGCCATATATTAAATAAAAAGCATAAAACAACTGTATATTTAGCATGATCCCAATTTTAGAAGGATATATAAGCATGTGTGTGTTTATGCATCAACGTAGACAAAAATAGCAATATATCAAGGGGGTAATGGTAGATTTCGCTGGATGATAACATTATGAAAGGTTTCTATTTTATCCTATGTGGGGTTTTCTTTCTGTATTTTTATATTGGGTTGGCCAAAATGTTTGTTCTGTTTTCCCATAAGATGCTCTAGTAGCACTTAGTTGTCTCTAACTTCATTCCAAACAAGTTTGTTAGCTTGTATTGTGACAGCTGTCATATCAGCGTGCATTAAAAAAAAAAAAATCAAAAGCGGTGAACTTTTGTGTAGCCATTTTAATATTGAAGATGGAAGAAAAGAAGCAACATTTTCGGCCTATTATGCTTTATTATTTCAAAAAAAGGTAAAACCACAACTGAAACATAAAAAAAGGTTTGTGCAGTGTATGGAGAAGGCGCCATGACTGTTCGAACGTGTCAAAAGTGGTTTGAGATGTTTCATGCTGGAGATTTCTTGCTGGACGATGCTCCACGGTCAGGTAGACCAGTTTAAGTTGATAGTGGTCAAATCGAGACATTAATTGAACACAATCAACGTTATACCACGCGGGAGAGAGCCGACATACTCAAAATATCCCAATCCAGCGCTGAACATCACGTGCACCAGCTTGGTTGTGTTCATCGCTTTGATGTTTGGGTTCCACGTAAGTTAGGCGAAAAAAACCCTCTTGACCATATTTCCGCATGCGATTCTCTACTGAAACGTAACGAAAACGTTCCGTGTTTGAAACAAATTGTGACGGGGGATGAAAAGTGGATACTGTACAATAATGTGGAACGGAAGAGATCGTGGGGCAAGCGAAATGAACCACCACCAACCACACCAGAGGCCAGACTTCATTCACAGAAGGTGATGTTGTATACATGGTGGGATTGGAAGGGAGTCCTCTATTATGAACTCCTTCTGGAAAAGCAAATGATTAATTTGAACAAGTACTGCTCCCAACTGGACCAACTGAAAGCAGCACTCAATGAAAAGCGTCCGGAATTAGTCAACAGAAAAACGCATAATCGTCCATGAGGATAACGCAAGACCGCATGTTTCTTTAATGACAAGGCAAACACTGTCACAGCTTGGCTGGGAAGTTCTGATTCATCTCCCGTATTCACCAGACATTGCACCTTCAGATTTCCATTTATTTCAGTCTTTACGAAATTCTCTTAATGGAAAAAATTTCAATTCCCTGGAAGACTGGGAAAGGTACCTGGAACAGCTCTTTGCTCAAAAAGATAAAAAGTTTCGGGAAGATGGAATGATGAAGTTGCCTGTAAAATGGCAGAAGGTAGTGGAACAAAACGGTGAATACGCTGTTCAATGAAGTTCTTGGTGAAAATGAAAAATGTGTCTTTTATTTTTACTTAAAAACCAAAGGAAACTTTTGGCCAACCCAATATTTTCCACATGAGCATACGTTAGTTTAGTAGGGGAAACAGGACACAAAATATCACTGGCAGAGTCGGGAGAGTTACATTTTGGGTGCAAAGGGCAGATGTTCCCACCTAACAGCGGGACCTTGGGCAAGTGATGCTGCTTCTCTGAGCCTCTGTTCCTACCCTACGGAACAGGAACAGTGACTGTGCCTTCTCTTGGATCTGTGGGGAGAATGAATGAGCAGGACTGGTCACCTCCCCTCGCCAACCTGTCCTTGTCCCACTGTCCCCATCTTGGTCTCTGGCTTTCTCAGATCCAGGCTTTTCATCTCACGGAAGAAGAGCTGGTTTCTGCAGTTCCTTAGCATGACAACTGCAAGAGTTTCTGGTAGTCCCAAAGGTGATGTCTTCTTGCCAGCGTCACTGGGCTCTGGGAGCCCCAATCCTGGACCGTGCCAAGCGCTCACTGTCCTCAAAAACAGTAACACATCAACAGATCTTTGTTGAGTGGACTTGCAGTTCAAATCCCAGCTGTGCAAATCACTGGCTCTGGGACCCAGGGAGGGCTACTTTACCTCTCCACGCCTTGGGTTCCGCAGTGTAAGATGACAATGAGATAGAACCTTCCTTCTGGGGCAGTTGTGTGGGATAAAAGAGAGAGTGTGTGTAAACACTCGCCCGCATCTGGCCTGTAGCACCTGCGTAATCAGGGCTCACTCTCTCTGCTCACTTGGGGTGCCTCCAACACTCTGCTTTTAAGTCTAAGGGATGCAAACGTCTACAGGATGCCCACGGCAAGCAAGTCCAAACCATGCATCTATGAGTGGAAAATGCTCCTTCCCGGTCCCCACTGTGATTACAACTGTTCCTTCTCAATTGTTTTTCAATTTGGTAAGATACGCCTAACACAGAATTGGCCATTAGTGTCATTGAGTACGTTCACAAAGTACTAAGTCACCAGCATCTAGTTCAGATCATTTCATTACCTAAAAGGAAACCTGCACCTGCTGGCAGTCACCCCCATGCTTCTTCCCAGCCCTTGGCAACCACTAATCTTCTTTCTGGCTCTATGGGTTTACCTACTCTGGACATTTCCTACAATAAGGGCCCTTTGTGACTGGCTCTTTTTTTAACTTAGCACAATGTTTTCGAGGTTCAGCCACATTGTACCATGCATCAGTGCTCCCTTCCTTTTCAAGACTGGATAATACTCCTGTATCAAAAGGCCATATTTGTTTATCCATTCAACTGTCAATGGATATTTGGATTGCTTCCACCTTTTACCTATTGTGAATAATGCTGCTACAAACACTTGTGTACAAGTTTTTGTTTGAACACCTGTTTTCATTTCTCTTGGGTATAAACCCAGGAGTGGAATTGCTGGCTCAGAGGGTAACTCTTATGTTGAGCCTACTGAACGCACAGCAGCCGCACCCTTTTACATCCCCGCCACCAATGTGTGAGGCTTCCGAGTTTTCCACATCCACGTCAGGATAGTCTCTTGACCAGCTCTCACCTCAGGCTAGGCTTTTGACAGGCACAGGGTTAAGCCAGGCTCCTTCCAAAACGTCTGCTCTCCCAGGGAGGTCCCCTGCCTTGGAATGTGGCCCGGCACCACGTAGAAGGGCCATGGAACGATGCTCGCCATCTCTGCATGAGGCTCTGTTCTGGCCTGCCTGGCACTACACGTGTAAGGAAAATGGCAAATCCCACCAGCACACAGGATGGCAAAGTCCCCAGCACCTGGGCTCCCAGGGGCAGCAGACACACAAATGGCCCAGGCACTTTGGAGACAGTCCCTGAGAACACATGTGGTTCCGATCAGGCGTGTCCTGTGCAGCATCCTGTCTGTCCACAGCTTATTATTACTGACAAAGTATCCTCCCTCCCAATCTTAGGGAGCGCTCATTTTTCCCGCCTATTAAACCTGATTGGAACATTGGGTTTGATTGGACTCAGCCTGGGGCCCTGTCATAAGCCGCAGCAGCTCTGTTTTGTGGTGAAATGCTTGAGATGTGTGGAAATAGTATCTCCCTCAGGGCGCTGGATTCCCCAGTGTTAGAAGTGGGTTTTGCCAAATGAGAGTAGATGGTGGTGCCAGCAGCTGGGGGTGCAAGAGATGGGGAGATATTGGTCAAAGGGCACAAACTTCCATTAAGAAGATGGGCAAGTTCTGGGAGCTAATGCACAGCATGGTGACCAGTTAACAACACTGCACCGTATGCTCTAAAGCTGCTGAGAGAGTAGACCTTAAATGTTCTCTCCACACACGCAAAAGAACGGTAACTATGCAAAGTGACGGAGTGAACTAACCTTGCTGTGGTGATCATTTCATAATATACACACGTGTCAGATCATCACGTGGTACACCTTAAACGGACGTCGTGTTATGTGTCAATTACATCTCAGTAAAGCTAGGCAAAATAGAAGAAATGGGTTTTACAACTCGCTGGCTCCCTGGCCTCCCAAGCTTCATTTTATGCACCTAGTAAAGGGCATCCAAAAGCATTCAATTATTTTGATAAGCTTCTGCTTTAGAATCATCTCATGGCATGTGTCTTAGCTCTTACTGCTGCAAAACAAATTACCCCCAAATTTAGCAGCCTGCAGTGGTAAACTGTCTTGTGTCCTGCGGGATTTTCAAATGTACCCTGGATGGTCATGAATTTTAAAATCCTATTCATAATTATCTGAGTCCATCTGACTCTAAACATAAAAACAATGTTTCAGTATGTATTAAATGTCTCAGGAATGTAACCAATTGTTCAGAATTCTCACATACCACAAGAGGAAGGCAGGCAAGTTCAAGTCTACAGAAGTTGACTCCCTTAAAACTATCCATATTCAAGCAACTCCTAGAAAGTCTCCATGTATCCAGGGGAACAAGAGCTGTCCTATAACAGCCCATTATGGGGGTGTGATATTTCATCGTATAACCTCCCCCTGTTCCATGGGACACAGTGGGCCAGGCCACCAGTTCAGTTCAACCCCCTAGTTTACAGAGGCCAAAGAGAGCAGGCAGCTTGTATAAAGGCACGGAGCAAGTGGCTAAGCCGGTCCTAGAAAAACCCCAAGCCCATTTTCCTTGGGAAACTCAACTGAGAAACAGAAGCCATCCTCCTGGATGCAGACCCCTCCGATCCTAGCATCCCCCACATTTGTCAGATACAGCAGGGAAGCAGGTGCAGGGCATGCCCTTGCCCCAAATACAGTGGAAGCTGACTTCCCAAGCAGCCCCCACACCTGGCTACTCAGCAAGCCTCTCCACCGAAGAAGGGCTGGGGGCTGGGGTCCAAGGTCGACGAAGGAAGAGCAGAGGTTGGTGCAACTGAGAGAGGGATTCTGATGTGGATCCCAGCCCTCCCAGGTCTGTATCCCTGGTAACCAGGACCTCTTCCTAAGGCATCTCCAAATATGTGGCAGGTCCTGGGAGCCACATGCAACCTGGTGGCGTGCCCTGGGGTGGGCTGGTCTCACTGCCGGACTGGGGAGCAGAGAAGACCATCACTTGTGGGTGCTCACTGCCGAGGATATTGTGCTTGGGCTGCGTCCCGGGGCCCACAGCACACTTTTTGTCTGCTCTGGGGCTGCCCGGCTGTCTCAGGTTGCACACTGTGGCCAGGCTCTCTGCCTTTCACCAGGAACCCCTTGGAAACTAAACAGATGTCTCGGGGTGGGGGGGCGGGGGGGGGTGCTGTTCATTCTGCTGGAGAAATAACAATTAGGCAGCCAGCAGGACAGTGAGCACCTGGAGAGGCTCTGACTGCAAGACAGCAAGGGCCAAACAGAACTCACGAGTAACCTCGCCAGAGACCGCGGGGTGGGGAAAAGAATTGGGTCAGAGTGATTTTTAAGTTGCAAGCGCATTTGGTGAAGGAGGAAGTCAAGATGTGTTTCCATGCACTCTATTTACGAGAGGAACCTGCATGTTTATAGGCCCCTGTATGATACTTGCTGCATCTCACGGTTTGTTTTCCAGCTAAATTATAAATGTGCTTTATTTGGTGGAATATATGGGTGCAGTTTATTTGCTGGTGTGCATGGCACCCTTGGACATGAAAGCCGGGGACTCCTAAGAGGTCTGTTCATTCCTTTTCCCCCAAACCTCAGCCTGAGGAATGCTGTAACCACCTCACACCTGCGTGTCACACCTTCACTAATTACCAGCTATTTTTTCTTTTTTAAAAGATTTGATTTTGGGGGCTTCCCTGGTGGCGCAGTGGTTGAGAGTCCGCCTGCCGATGCAGGGGACGTGGGTTCGTGCCCTGGTCTGGGAAGATCCCACATGCCATGGAGCGGCTGGGCCCGTGAGCCATGGCCGCTGAGCCTGCGCGTCCGGAGCCTGTTCTCCGCAACGGGAGAGGCCACGACAGTGGGGCCCGCGTACCGCAAAAAAAAAAAAAAGATTTCATTTTGAAAAATGTCAAACCTACAGAAAAATTGCTAGTGAAGTGAACAACTGTCTGGCTTTCCCCTAGACTCACCCCACCTCAGTCACACACACACACACTCACAGTCACGGACATTACTGTCATTGTTGCAGAACCTTTTGAGAGTGGACACACTCGAATGTGTCTCTCCTAAAAACCACACCGTTCTCTCACAGAACCATGACACAACGATGCAGCTCAGGAAGGCCATCACTAGGCCCCTGCTGTCATCAGATACACAGCTCGAGGTCAAACTTCCCCACTAGTCCCAATTACGCAGCATTAGTTGCCCCATCACTTCAGTCTCCTTAAATCTGGGACATCCCTCAGTCTTTTCTCCCGACACTGGCATTTTGGGAAGGCACAGGCCAGTTGTCTTGTAGAATTTCCCTCAATTTGGGTTAGCCTGATGGTACCTCACTGTTAGATTCAGATTATGTGTTTTGCGCAGGAATACCCCAGCAGCGACGTTGAGTCCTCAGGGCGTCATATCAGGGGCCCATGATGTCATTTGTGTCCCATTAATGATGCTGTAAATTTTGATGGCT
Organism: Phocoena sinus; assembly: GCF_008692025.1. Taxonomy (NCBI): domain Eukaryota; kingdom Metazoa; phylum Chordata; class Mammalia; order Artiodactyla; family Phocoenidae; genus Phocoena; species Phocoena sinus. The sequence continues at coordinate 57,152,004 of NC_045781.1, forward strand.
TGGTAAAGGTGGGGTCCCCCAGGGTTCCCCACTGTAAATGCACCTTTCCTTTCCTCTGTAATTAAAGTAATCTGCAGGGACAAGGGCTGAGCAGTGCTGATGCCTTGTTCCCAACAAACTCACTTGTGGCTTTCGCATCCATCAGTGATTCTTGCCTGAGTCAACTTGATTGTTTCTCTAAACAGACTCACACTTTGCTTAATTGATTATTTAAGAGGAAAATAAAACCCCTGCCGTAAATGAAACACTAGTATCATTTTTTTCTTAAAAAATAAGGAAATACAAATACAATGAAAAATGTTAGCTACAACTGCCCTCTTATGACTCTGAGCTGAGGCTTGCTCTGTGTTACAAAGGAGAAGTTATCATGTGTTTGACAGCTGTTAAGGACCCATTAGCACCCAGCAAAGACTTTCTCAGTGTTTCCTCCAAGAACTAACCTTGTAAATGGATACTTTATAGCACCAAGAAGCAAATGTGAGGGCTCTCTGTCCTACGGAAACCCCCAAAACACCATATGTGCCTGTCAGTGAAGAGTGACCCCCAAACCACTAGGTGATAAGAGATGATTCCTGGGCTGGAACACCCAGAAACGATTTTATAAGGATGCATTTGTGCCAGAATTCTTGCATTTTTGCCTTAAGTTCCATCAATTTCAAACTCCCTTTTTCTTCCAAATGGAGCAATCCTGAGGAATAGTTTCATAATCCAATCCACGTCTTACAATATAATAGAGTTCAGAAGTATTTAATTCCAGTGGATCCTGGCTACAAAGTCCAAGCTCACACACAGTGAATTTCTGTAGCCCCTGTCAGCTCTAGGCTGGGTGAAAACTGGACTCGATTTCCACTTTCCCTGCCCTGTTTCACCCCCTACAGTAACCTTAGCCCCTGTAACTTGTTTATTTTTGAACTTCCATGACTTGGTGCTCATAAAACCTGTTAACCCTGCAGCCTCAGTCCATAACCCAGGAGTGAGTCACTTTCTTCCAATAATTATCTCTCCCAGGGTATGAAACAGATCTTTAAAACAGAGCTGCTCTATCAGGGGCAAGAAACCTTCAGCCTGCTTGCCCATTCCCCCATCCCCTCTGGGACGACCCCTCGCCACCACTGCAGAACGCCAAGCACTGTGCAGGGAGACCCCTGATGGAGAACCACCGTTCTAGAGCCCAATGACTGCATTCTAGAGGACCAGGAATGTGCATTCCAGCATGCAGAGAGAGTGTGTTCTAGAACACAACAAGAGGAACCCCTGTGGTGTGGGGCCCAGTGTGTTCCAGAGCACAGAGGGGCCAGTGCACTCTCCCAAGTTCATTTCGTATTTATTCTTGCAGATTTATTAACCACTTGGAAGAAAAGGCATTAAGCGGACATCTGCCACACACCAACCTCTTGGAGCACCGTGGATTTCACTTAAATGCCCACAACGGCTGTCACGTGGTGACGAGATGGCAGTCAGTCCCACATCACAGCCGAGGATGCTGAGGTCCGCAGACACAAGAAGGTTTGCCAGGCTACTCAGCCATTCGGTGGCTCAGCCGGGCATCTCTCACCCCACAGGGCCACACTTGCAGGCAGGGCAAACGGAGAGGAGGGAGCCCAGCCAAGTGGTACCAACCTCTTCCCACTCTAACGAACCCCTGGGAAAGCTGTCAGGATGAGCTTCTCCTGAGTTTAACTCACAGGAAGGAAAACCGGGAACAAGATACAGACTGCACCGTATGTGTTTGGAGCTTGGTTCTTGCTTTCTGTCTTGTCTTACTACACCTCCCTGTGGGGTCTCTGGGGAAGCTTACAGGACGCCTGTCCCAGGAGAGCCCAAGACGTTACCCTTCAGGCTGCTCCAGACCTTTGCCAGCAGCCAGGGGCCCACCTTGGTGTCACTTTCACCTTCGCAGTCAGAACAGACAGCAGGGACCCTGCTGACCCAGGCCAGCACTTCACATGTGACCACAGGTGGGCAGGGGTGGGGGTGACGGGTCCATGTCCCACAGATGTGGCTGATGCAGCCAGTACTTTCCCTTCCCCTGGGGCTCAAGCGGAGAGCAAAGCACACAGTGACAGCCATGCACCCCTTGCAGCTAGCGCCAAGAGCTGGCCTGTCAGACAGACCTGGTTCAAGTCTCAGCTCTGCCAATAATGGACTGGGTGACCTTGGACAAGTTACTATCCTCTCTGAGTCTTCGAGTGCTACGAGAGCAACTACAAAGCTTTCTTGGAAAGGTTAAATGGGATAACATATGTAAAAAGCTTGGAAGAGCAGCTAACGCATAGTCAGCCCTCAATCCACGTAAACTACTACTAAAACAATCAAATTCAGGACAGGGTGGCAGAACTTGCACTGGAAAGGAACTGATATGCTTTAGTTATATTTACATCGTATATACATATATATTGTATGGGTATGTTCAGATACACACTGCATCACTGAACCCCTCAGCTATCTAGGGAGTGGTTTCACACACATACATTGCATACATAGGTTCAGTTATATATTGTATCACCGAACCCCCAGCTATCCTTTGACATAAGAAATAGTTTACATACACGTACACTGAATACAGATGGTTAGATACAAATTGTATTACTGAAGACCCATTATCCTATGTAGGAAGAAGCGTGTGTGTGTGTGTGTGTGTGTGTGTGTGTGTGTGTGTGTAAAATTTCTACATGTTCAGATATTATATTGTATCACTGATTCCTCCCCAAGCTATCCTCTGATCTAAGAAGTAGTTTTCATACATATTCATTGTATACATATGGTCAGATACGTACTATATCACTAAATACCCCTCACGTTATCCTATGATCTAGGAAGCATTTTTCACACATGTACCTTATTTCTAAATGTTCAGGATACGGACACAGGATGTCCTTCCATTTATTTAGGTCTTCTTTAATATATTCCAATAATGTTTTATAGTTTTCATCATATAAGTTTTGCACTTCCTTAACTTTATTCCTGAGTATTTTATTCCTTTTGATGCTACTGTCCGTAGAACTGTTTTCCTAATTTCATTTTCAGATTTTTTCATTGCTGGTGTATAAACACACAATTGATTTTTGAAGACTGATCTTCTATTCTGCAACCCTGCTGAACTCTTCTATTATTATTACAGCTGAGCCCAAGATCAAAGGAGCCTGAGTTCCTGAATCACCACATGGAAATGCCTACCAAACCCATAATCAAGTGTTGCATGAGCAACAAACAGACTCCTATTGTGTTAGGCACTGAGACTGGGGTTTATCTGCAGGGCAGCTGCCACCACCTTAGCTAATACAACTTTCAGCTTAAACGCCACTTCCTTTCTTGATTACTCCCTCCTAACTTAGGAGCCTTCCCTTGATTCTCTCTCTTATTTGTTTCCATCCTAGCTTTATTAAAAATTGTAATTCTTGGGCTTCCCTGGTGGCGCAGTGGTTAAGAATCTGCCTGCCAATGCAGGGGACATGGGTTCGAGCCCTGGTACGGGAAGATCCCACGTGCCGCGGAGCAACTAAGCCGGTGCGCCACAACTACTGAGCCTGCGCTCTAGAGCCCGTGAGCCACAACTACTGAGCCCACGAGCCACAACTACTGAAGCCCGCGCCCGTGCTCCGCAACGAGAGAAGCCACCACAATGACAAGCCCGCTCACCGCAACGAAGAGTAGCCCCCACTTGCCGCAACTAGAGAAAGCGCGCACACGGCAACGAAGATCCGATGCAGCCAAAAATTAATTAACTAATTTTAAAAATTGTAATTCTTTAACTATTTGTGTCATTGATATAATGTCTTGCTTCCCCTAAAGGCAGAGACTGTATGACCTCATGCATCACTCCATTGCCTGCTCGATACAGCACAGACCACACTAAGCAGGTGCTCAGTGCATATTTGTTGAGTGCGTGAACACATATTCTCTTCTTCTCTGGCTTCTTGCTGCCATGCTCTGCGCACTTACTTTGCGCCAGGCGATGGCTGAGGGCATTATGTGCACTACATCTCACTGAGCCCTCCCACCAGCCTTCCGAGAGCTCTACAATGACTCCCGTTCCACAGTGCAGGAAAAGCAGCATCAGAGAAGCATCAGTGGGGAGAAGTCACCTCCCCACTGGTACTTAGCTAACAAGGGACAGAATCGGGATTTGAACCCAAGTTTGAACACATTCTTCTACAAGGTGTCTGTTCAGTCATTCTGCAAATTAGACTTCTTGACCACCATTTTTACAAGATTTAGTTCTGTGGGCAGCCCTTAGCTATGCCAACTCCTTCCAGGCAAAGTGCAGATCTGAGGGTTTGGGGGTCCCCGTGGCTGTTGAGGTCCCAATCAGGCACCACCTGGTGAGAAATATGGTGGCCGAGGTGTAGAGGGGGTGCCTGAGGACTTTGGGGGACTCCTGGCCTGCCTCCCCTTCATTTAGCTTACACACGAGGAAACTGCGGCTCAGACCGGCTAAACAATATAGCCAAGGTCACAGAGCTAGTAGGTGGCAGAGCTTGGACTGGAACCAGGTCCGATCTGACTTTTCTCTCTTCTACCGGCAGTCCACCATAAACAGGTGTGCCTGGCTGTAACGCATCTCCTAGAGATAGAGGAACAACCCCACGCAGAACGTCCTCAGGGTTTACTGGCTGCCAGTCTGGAAAAGTCTCTTGCAATATATATATTTAAAGTTTTGCACAAGAGCAGAATATAAAACACCCATATATAAATATCTCCCTCTCTCCTCCCAGTCTCCAATGCCACATTCACTCTGATTTATGGAAGCATTTCCTTGCAACAGGATATGCTGGAAAGTTTGAGCCTGGCTCAAGAAAGACTAGGGTATGTTAATTTCAAGGCAAATTAATTAAAATGCAATCCAAGCTCTTTGGAAATAACACAGAAACAGTATTCAATGCTTGGTGTCCCTCCAGACAGAAACAGGGCCTCCTGCCTTTGGCCAGTATAGAGACAACCTTATTATGCCTCATTTTCATCTTAAGACTTTCAATTTCATTATTCAAGGAGCTCAGCTTTGGGTATCACCTAGCACTTTTGTCATTAGTATTCCAATCTTTTCATCTTCTCAATAAATATTAAGTATAGAAACTGCTGAGTCAGTTGGTGTTTGATTCAGGGTCCCAGCTTGAATCGGATGGTACGTTAAAGGGAGGTAATTTGAGCAAAGTTTAACAAAGGGACTGCCAAGACGTAGGCAGAATTTAAGAAAACCAACAAGGGGTGGTGCAGAAGCCCCAGGTAGTAAGAGCAAGGGTGGTACCTCTGCAGGGCTGCAAAGGGAAGGGAAGGGAACGGGTACCAGAACCCAGAGAACGTACCATCAGGGTGAGGGTCACCTGACCAGAGCCGTGGCCTTGGTGCTTGGCAGGAAGAAAACTGAGGGAACAAACACTCCCCCCGTCTCTCCTCCCTCCCCCTGGTCCCAGCCAGGCCTCCCACTGGCCAAACCCAAGCAAGAGGTGGACAGTAAGGAAGCCACTGGTGCAGCCCATGCACATCAGGCTCCCGGGGCACAGACCAGGGTGGGAAGGTGGAGGTGGGATCCTGACAGCAGATGGAGGACACCCAGCACAGGTGATCTCATCTTTGCCTCTTTCTCGACGTGTGCCCTCGACACAGGACTTACCCTCTCTGTGCCTCGGTCTCCTCTTCCGGTAAACGGAGATAAGAACGGTCCTGGCACTGGTAACTTTGTTGTGAGGACTCACAGCGAGCCCTCAGCTAATCACGGCTACTGTCGATACCTGTCCTGGTCACCCCAGGACCCCATGCGTTGGGGGCAGACAAGACTTGGCTATTGAAGCGGAGCTCGTGTCTTGGCCCTACCTCCCCACGCTCCCCAAACACACTCTGAGACCTCGGAGCCACATACCCCATATTCCAGGGGGAGAATAGTAACAACAACATCAGTAACAGAACGACCTGAGAGGATCACTGCAAGCATTAAGCATGTATTAGGCAATTAATTCACTTTGGTCCACAGCACGTGGACCAAGGCAAACGTGGTTGACTGAAAAAAAAAAAGGTCACAAGTTTTCACAGCCTCAGAAATGAGATGTCGCTCTCCCATCATGACGTGAAGTCCATTTCCCTGCCCCTTAAGTCTGGGCTGCTCTGTGACTTGCTTTGGCCAACAGTACATAAATGGTTGCACAACAATTTGGAATCCAGGCCTCAAGGGGTCTTGCCCCCTCCCTCGAGAGCCCTGCATGCACGTGTGCGCAAGCCCAGCTAGCCTCTGAGGGATGGGAGACCAAACAGGCAGTGATGAGTCACCCCCACTAAACCGTCCCCCATCCAGACCAGCTAGCCCAGCACTGGCCCAGCCAACAACCACAGATGCCTGAATGAGTTCATCCAGGACAAGAAGAACCTCCCCACTGAGCCCAGCCCAAATTCTATACAGAATCACGAGTTAAATAAATGGTGGGGTTTTAAGCTGCTATGTTTCAGAATCATTTGCGATACCGTAAGAGCTAATTGATACAGTAACTATTCAATAATCGGTAGCAGTCATTATTATTGCTGATATTTTAGTAGCAGTAATAATCTGGCTAATAGTAGTATTAATCGTCTCTTCCCCACAAATATTTGCACAGCTCTCAGAGCCATGAACTTTCCATGTATCAATATTATCATTCAATCTTCATGACGACCCTTCTAGGTCACGCTGTGGTCTCCATTTCACAGCTGAAGAAACAGCTTTGGCAAGGCGATCTGACCCTCGTCCAGGAAGTGAACAGCCAGACCTGGGGTCAGAGTCTAGTGCTGCTGTCCCACTGCCACTACCGGGCCTCTTGGGATGGTCACTGTACATTGCCTGGATTTTCCCTAGGGCATGGCGTTATCTGAACACTTTCAATTTTAATAACCTAGCTATTACAGGGTGATGGTGTCAGAACATTCTGTACAGCGTTCTTTCTACTTTGGTCCAGCTATCCAAGTCAAACCCTGCCTGGACTCTTTCAGTGACAGAGGCTCAAAGGATGTCATCAAGACTCTGCATTGACGACATTCCCAACAACTCCAACAAAAGTGCCATAGCCAGCTCTGACTGATGACCCTGGGTCATCTGCCCACCCCTGAGCTGTCCCATGTGTTCAAGGGAATGAACAGCAGTTATCAATAGGTCTTAAGAAAGTGTTCAAACCTGGATCTGGGAGGGCGAGGCCAGCCCAACCCAACTGCAAGGGAGGAAATTGGGGAAGAGGATCTCCCGCAGGAAAATCAGGATGCCATTACGAAACAAGAAGGAAGGGCAATGGAGCCCAAACAGAGAGACCTACCTAATCCCGGCTCTGAGCTTTGACTTGCCGCAGTCCAAGGAGGGTCCTGAAACCCCCAGAAGAGGAGCGAGGCTCGTACTCTGACCACATGTAATCCTGGTACCTTCTACACACCAAAAGATCTGCTTTCTAGACTCACTCAAGTAAGAGAATCTTCGGCCATGTTTTGGCACCTTCCCACCACACCACCCTAAAACAGCTGCAGGTCCTCCAGTAAGTCACATAACTTCTTTGAGTTCAGTTTCCTCATTCATAAACTGAAGATATTTATGTTGATACTCAAGACAGACTATAAATATAGTCCTAGACAAATATCTTAGCTAAATTTTTCATTTTTCTTTTACTTATTTTTTATATAGCATTTCACAAAATAGACTGAAAAGAGATGACATTATTCTTATTTGCTTATATTATTAAATGGGAACCCCACCCATGCCTAAGTCTGTATGGAGTCAGCATCCACTTACTGCCACTTCTCAACACTCTTCCTGTCTCTGGAAGTTGGTGTTTCTTGGAGGACAGTCTGACCGATGGGAAAGAGTCATAAGCAGGTGGCTTTGGTTCCCTTCTACAGGTAGAAAGTAGTCCCAAGAATCAAACAGAAAAACGTTGAGTCAAATGTCAGCCTCATTATTAGCCACGGAACTCCACGATAAAGGACTAATCTGCTCAGAATGAAGCAAATCGTTATAGTGTATAATTTGAAAAGGTTCCCTTAAAGAAGAAGGGACAAAAAGGAGTCCATCTTTTCTGAAGTGAAGCTGCACCAGTAATGACAACAACAAGTGGCATTTCTGGAACACTAAGACCTTTATACACCAACTCGCCAGACCCTTCAGCAAGCCGATGTGATGATGGTACCACCCCTTTCTAAGGATGAGGAAACTGAGACCTAGGGGACCGAGGAGGGAACTGAGTGAGAAAGGAACGGGCAGGGAAAGCAAAAGAAAAGAGAAAAGTAAGGAGGAAGAGAGGAAAGGGAGAAAATAAATGACTTCTAAGGTTTTGACCAAGCTTCTTATTTTCTTTTTTCTCTTTTAAAGGATGAGGGCGTAGTCACTGAGAAAGAAAAATGGGCACTTCTGCAGTCAAAAGGGAATCTTTTCATGTATTTTACTATCTTTAGCTCTATAATTAAAGAACCTTGGTTTCTTACATAGCAAACTTTTCTTCCGCTTTAAAAACATTGTCACTAGAATAATCTTGGCCGGGGGTTGGGGGGCTGCCACCTAAAAACTGTCACTGTTTCCATAAGGTGGCAGCTTCAAGTCTCCTTCTTTCATTTCTGCACAGCAACGCAGTACAAAGAATGCTGGCTGCCCCCTCGCAGCAAATGACCACATTAAAATTCATTCTCTCCTTTCGTCTTTTTACTGTTTATTTTACAAACAGAGACACAGTGTCTGAACACTCCAGTGGCTCAAAGACATACTTTTCTAGTGAAACCTAACTACTTTCCACTTTCATATCTGAAAATGAAGCAAAGTCTTCCTTCAAAAGAATTTTCATCCAAATGCATCTACTTTCCAGCGGAGGTGGGAACCACACCCACTCATCCAAAATCCATAAACCCACACCTCTTTCCCAAAGCCCCATGTGATGCAGATCTCCCTCTGAGAAAGAAAGTTAAAACTGAGAATTCACGAATGAGTGCTAAGGTCAGGGAATAAGCAAGCTATTCTATTCTTCATGAATGCGAATTGAACTCACACCCTCAAGGAAAACATGGAGGCATTTGGGGACCATTTCTTTAAAGATCAAAGGACAGGCAAGGATCTCCTAAACAGGACACAAAAAAGTACTAACCAAAAAGGCAGATGGATAAATTGGACCTTGTCAACATTAAATACTTGTGTTCATCAAAAGATAACGATTTAGTAGATCAAAACTACAATGAGGTACCACCTCACACCAGTCAGAATGGCCATCATCATTAAAAAGTCTACAAATAACAAATGCTGGAGAGGGTGTGGAGAAAAGGGAACCCCCCTACACTGTCGGTGGGAATGTAAGTTGGTGCAGCCACTATGAAGAACAGTACGGAGGTTCCTCAGAAAACTAAAAATAGAGCTACCATATGATCCAGCAATCGCACTCCTGGGCATATGTCCAGACAAAACTATAATGCAAAAAGATACATGCACCCCTATGTTCATAGCAGCACTATTCACAATAGCTAAAACGTTGATACAATCTAAATGTCCATCAACAGATGAATGGATAAAGAAGGTGTGGTACATATATGCAATGGAATACTACTCAGCCATAAAAAAAGAACGAAATAATGCCATTTGCAGCAACGTGGATGCAACTAGAGATTATCATACTAAGTGAAGTAAGTCAGAAAGAGAAAGACAAATATCATATGATATCACTTATAGGTGGAATCTAAAATATGGCACAAATGAACCAATCTACAAAACAGAAACAGACTCACAGACATAGAGATCAGACTTGTGGTTGCCAAGAGGGAGGGGGGTGGGGGAGGGATGGGTTGGGAGTTTGGAACTAACAGATGCAAACTATTATACATATTGGGTTGGCCAAAAAGTTCGTTCGGGGTTTTCCGTAAGACATGCGTACAGGAACACTCGAACGAACTTCTTGGCCAACCCAATAGAATGTATAAACAACAAGGTCCTGCTGTAACAGCACAGGGAACAATATCCAATCTCCTGGGATAAACCATAATGGAAAAGAATATTGAAAAAAAGAATGTACATATGTGTAAAACTCAGTCACTTTGCTGTATAGCAGAGATTGGCACAGCACTGTAAATCAACCATACTTCAATAAAAAAAAAGGTTTAAAAAAAGATAATTTAAAAAGTCAAGGAGTAAGTAAGCTACAAATGGGAGGAGATATTTGCAATACACATACTTGAGAAAGTACTTATATCTAGAATGTATAAAGAAATTCAATAAGTCAATAAGAAAAAGAGTATTCGATTAAAAGTAAGCAAAAGCCTTGCAGAGGCAACTCACAAAAGATCTAAATGATCCTATAAGCTATGAAAAAGCACTAAACTTCACTTTTTATTGCGAAAGTGCAAACACTGAGATAACAGTGACACCCCATCAGAATGGCTGAAATCCTAAAAGACTGACGACGTCAACTGGGGCCACCGGACTCTCACACACTGCCAGTGCACACAGTGCCACCGTGTTGGTTAAGTGCTTGTCATTTTCTATAAAACTAAATATACAGCTGCCTTGTGACCCAATGATTCTCTTCCTAGGCATGTATGCATGAGAGACGAAGGTCTCCAAATCCTGTCTCAGGGTCTGCTCCTGTGGGGACCCAAAGGAAGGCCCCTTATTTCAGCATAGACTAGCAGTTCGGGGAAAGGGTTCTGGAGTCAGAAGGACCTAAAACTAAATTCAGTCTCTTCCAATACCAGCTGTGTGGTCTCAAACAAAGGATTTAGACTTGAGTTTCTTCATCTGTAAAATGGCGATAATATTGGAGCCAACTCACAAGGGTTCTGAGGCTGCAATGAGTTAATGCACACAGGGCACTTTTCACAGCGCTTGGCCTGTTGTCAGCACTTCAAAGTGCTCAATGTTACCGTCATCAGCATCATCAAAGTTTGGAATCATATGTTATGTTCATTCTGCAACACAAAAAGTCAACTATTTCTAACATTTTATGTACATAGCTCTTTTGTTTTTGGAGAATGTTTAAAGAAGTTCATCAGTGGCTCTACTTGGAACCATGGATGTTGGGGAAGGTAGATCTTGGGACATCTGATTGTAGCAATAACAGAAAATAAATGCTGAAACACTGGTTGAAAAGATTCCATTTCACTTATCTGTTTCTCCACAGAGACCACACACTGTGAGATACTTGTAAGATTAGGTTATTTTCTGGAAGAGCAAATTTACCTCATCTCTCTCAAGAAGACTGATTTATTCCACAAGTTTATCCCAGGCCAACCAAGTTTAAGCAGACTAATTTAAAGCTACATTTGGGCAGAACTAAATTCCTTTCATGAACACTTTTCAGCTTTTCTGATGAGCACATTTTATGTTGGAGGTTGCTCACCTTGTGTTTACTATTACATTCTTGCCTCCTTTGTTTATTGGCATAAGGGAAAGATTATAAGCCTGCTGAACATTTTTTCTTTTTCATGTCTTTCATGTGTTCTTTTCAGATCAAGAATGTGATATGTCCATTTAGAAGCTGCCTACCTGCAGGAAAGAAAAATTTACAATAGCCGACATTTTTTGTGCAGCCCCAAATAAACAGTAGGTAGCCTTCCTGGGAGTGGATGTGGACAGCAGGCATGTCATTTGAGAAACAGCACATTAGGTCTCTTCTCTCTGTCTCTCTGTCTCTCTCTGTCTCTCTGACTCTCTCTGTCTCTCTCTAACTTCCGTTGGAATCACCTGGAGAGGATCTATGCTGGGAGTATATGATGGCCGCATTACAAACCAAAGACACACAGGAAGCTCAGGTCACAGAAGGATGAGCAGTCAGCTGCTAAGCTCCGGGCTCAGACTTGGGCCCCTACAACTCAAAACTGTACTCTTCTGAGTGACCCTGGACACATGACTTCACCCCTCCAAGCCATGGTTTTCTCCTCTGTAATGTAGAAGCAGTAACAGTGCCTGCCTCACAGAGTGGTCAGGATGCTTAAATGAGATATTGCTGGTCAAATGCCACCAGACCTGGTTTCAAGAAGCTGTCACTGCTACAACTATTCAATCCAGATTGGTTGACGCTTTGGGAAGGTGAGACCACCACTTTCTAATTTAGTGGTAGCATTCATTTATACTACATATTTTTGTTGTGGCATGAGTTCTTTTCCTTTGTGATAATGTGGAGTACATATCAGTTAGACGGCATTCTGGGGCAAGGAACCAAATGCTCGGCCAAGGATGGCTTACATGATAAAAATATATAGTTGTATCACATTTTTAGAAGTCCCTAAGTAGGTGGTCCTGGGTTTGTTGGCAACACAATCAAGTCATCTTTGCCCAGGCGCTTTCCATCGTTCTGCTCTGCCATCCTTAACTTCTCTCCCTTAGGTAATCACCTCATGGTCCCAAGATGGCTGCTGCGATGCCAGCCACTTCAACCATATTCAATGGCAGGAAGCACAGCAGGGCCGGGGCAATAAAGAAGAATCTCTTCATGTGACCCTTTACACAACTTCCTTTCCTTCATCAAGGAAGAAAATTCTTCCCTGAAAGCTCTGCTGACCTCCCTCTGACTTATTGACCAGAACAGGTCACGCCTGGCTTCAAGGGAGGCTGGGAAAGCACATATCTGGATCATCCAGGCCTTTGTAGCAAGAGAAAAGCATTGGCAAGGGCTTTGGTGTAGCTAACCAATAGTTTCTGCTATAGGGTGTTGGACTGTGGTGCAAAATTGGGGATATCCAGCCCTATGCAGCTGAATGAACCACGAATTGAGAAGAAATGTGGCACAACCAGACTTCCCAGTTCCCCCAGCCTTCCTGCTAACTTCCAGTACAAGCCTGAGCAAGCACCTCACCCTTCTGAGCATCCCCTGAAGAAGGAGAGGCTTCGAGCAACCTCCCAAAGAAACAACAAGAAGTCATGCCATTGGTACTTTCAACCACATAAAAAAGAGAATAAAGATTATTGGGCAGTGAAGTACTGATTTATCCCATTAATTACTGAGAGAGTGAGCCCGTTAAGACTTTCAGAAGGAGGGATTCTCTGTAAAGCTGGGCGGGGGATGCAGGGCAAAGAATGCTTTTGACACAGAAGAGGTCTGAGCTATGTGTTAAAGGGTGGGCTGGTCTGGAACAGTCAAGAGAAGAGGGAATTCCCAGCAGAACGGGGTCAACAGAAGGGTGGAGGTGGGAAGCCCAATGTTTACCTGGAGGTCAGTAAAGAGGCAAACTTAACCTAAAGCCATGTTTTCAGCAGCCTGTTCTACCCCAAACTAGTCACTCAAGATGTTACAGGAAGGACAGGGTTCTGGGGTATGTTACATTAGGAGACATCTGATACTCTAGCCCAACGCATCCAATGAAAATACAATGCGAGCCACCTAAGCAGTTTAAAATCCTGGAGCAGACACGTTAAAGAGGTAAAAAGAAACAACTCACTGTGCCCCAGATATTGTCATTTCCTTATGTAATCAATATAAATAATGAGAGATTTGGCATTCTTCTTTTTCATACTAAGTCTTTGAAAGCCAGTGAGTATCTACACCTACAGGACACTGCAATTCAGACCAGCCGTATTTCTAGTCAATGGCCACACGTGGCTGGTGGTTCCCGCATCAGAGGGAGCGGCTCTAAGTCCATGCGGAGACTGACGTGCCACAGCCTCTCCCTTTGTCTTCTTTCTTTTTTTTCTTAGCACTTCTTGCTGAGAAGCAGCGTTGTAGGGAGCTCATAGCAGGAACTGCCAGCTAGCACGCTGCTTCTGGTGCTTTCCCCCGAAACACCCCCATGGCAGGAAGAGCAAGCTAGGACCTCGGAGGGGGTGGAAGGAAAGTATCTGCACTCTTCGCTCAAGCCAGTCTGCTGCCAGTAGGGAATTTTCTTTGAAGTCTTCTGTTTCACCGTAAAAATTTATGGAGATTTTACACTCTACTCCAAAATACAGACGTGTTTGCTTGAATACTGAAAATGTTTTGGATTACTTGGCGTCTAGGAAAACTCGAAGCTTACCATGTTTACGTTGTAACTCTCTCTGCCCACTCCGTCGACCCTTGGGGTTACGGGCCCCCCAGTTTAAGATGCACAGGATTACCTGGTCTCCAAGTTTCTTTCCAGCTCTGGAAGCCCAAGACTTCTTAAAAAATTAAGTTGGAGAGTCTGCTCCCTTACATTTAGGCAATCCATGAGCCTGTGTAAAGTTTTTCTTTTTTTTTTCCTTAACCATTCTGATCTAGGATAACTCACTAGCTGGGAGGCTTTAGGTATCAGATCTTCCAATTGTTCCCTTTTCTCTGCTAGTGACTCTTCCCATTCATGCTGAAAATAATCCCTAGGTCTCCCAGAACTATCCCCTAAATACCCCCGAGAACTGTCCCCTGAAAGTACCCCCAGAAGATGCTTCCTCCTGGAAGAGAAGTGGTTCTTCCTGAAACTACTTGTGAAAAATCAACATTTAGACAGACATTCCAATATCATTATAATTTCTAGTCTTTATGAGAGGTGCTATGTTGCCACTCACTAAAGTGGTAAATTTTGTAATTATTACAAAAATTTTATATATAAATATATTATACATTTATAAATATTATTATATTTATTATATATAAAATATTAAAATGTTAATGTTCCTCCCATCCGTGGTGGGGTGTGTGTTCCCTCCTCTTGAACCTGGGGGGAGGTTTGTGACCGTCTCAACCTGTAAAGCACTGGTGGAAGTGACCACCAAGACTAGACCAAGAACTCTTCCTCCTTGCTGTGAGGAAGCCCAAGCAGCCACAGGGAAGACCAAGCACAGAGATTCTGGCTGAGGGAGCCTAATGGGGTCCAGTTAACAGCCAGCCTCACACACCAGACAGGTGAGTGAACCAGCCTTCAGGTATTTCCAGATCCCAGCCATCAGGTATCCCCCAGCTGTCAAGCCTCCCCAGCTGACACCACACAGAGCAGAGCAGAGCTGTCCCCACAGAGTCCTGCCCAAATCGCAGATTCATGAGCAAAAAATGAATAAATGCTGTGGTTTTAATCCACTACGCTTGGGTGGTTTTTTACGAACAGCCTTCAGAGTCAGGCAGACCCGACTCTGGGTCAGGTCTGCCCCTTGCTCTGCAATCTCCCCACCACACACACACACACCAGTCACACCCGCATCACACCACACACACACACACTTGCAAACAGTGCTGAGGGCATGCAGTTGAACTTACAGAGGACGGGGCATTTTTGGTGAGGCCCCCAGCTCACATCTAAGTGAGACCCAGTAAGTCATCAGCAGCACCAGAGTTAGTAATAGTAAAACTGTGATCGTGAAGGGAGCTTCCCCTGTGTTCGCCCCGAGCTGGCTCTGCTCTGAGCACTTCTCCTAGACAAACTCATCCAACCCACAGCGGCCTGAAGCCCGGAGGACTCTATCTCTCCATTTCCCAGGAAGGCGTGTTGACCAAGGCCACGCGGGAGAGGAGCAAAGGGACCCTGGCCTCTCATCACCAGTTTCCTCCCGAGGTTTGTCAGCAAAGCCGCCCCAGAATGGAGCTGTGAGGGGTGTGGCTGTGCACCCATACGGTTTGCTGCAGAAATTCATGACCCAGAGTGTCCAAGATCCCATGAGGCTGTTAATGATATACAATATAAGCACTGATTAAGTTCTGAAATCTAACAAATTCTGAATTCTGAAACAGATCTGGCTCCCAGGGTCTGAGATAAGGGACACAGACAAGAAACCTGTGGGACAGACTGTTTGGATCATGAGTCCCAATTGTGCACAATTAAAGAACAATAAGCCCGCTCACAGTCATGGGGGCTTATTCATGGGGGCTTATGCATTTCGCACAGATTATCTCATTACTGCTCACATCCACCCGGGGGTCAGCAAACCGGGCCCACACGGCCGCAGAAACGCTGTCCAGCCTCCAACCACGCTCTGCTGGGGGGTCAGCAGGCTGACCGCCTGTGAGGGTGGGATGCACGTTCGCAGCCTTGGCACCTATCGGGTTTCCCAGAGCCAGCGCCCTCCCTCGCTGGTGCCGACATCAGGCTCCACGTTAAGCACCAGATTAGAGCTGTTTGTCACGGGATTTGCAGGGCTTTCCCCAGCAGGCGAGAGAGCCAGCATTTCCCCAGAACGCTAATACAGCTGGCTGTCGGGGGCTCCCTCAGGCAGGGAGCACATGGCTAGGCTTGGGGATGGGGACAGACAGGATGGGGGAGGGGAACAGTCGAGGGGCCCTTCTGCCAAAGAGGAGGACGGGGACCCTTGCCCCTGACAAATGCCCTGTGCTTCCAACCCTGGGGTTCTCTGCCACTTTGCTCCTGAAATGCCGTGCCTCTTGCTAAGAGCTTGGTTCTCAAGCGCATGGATCTGGCTGGAATCCCAACCCTGCTCTTTACTCTGGGACTTTGGGCTAGGCGCTAAAAGTTGTTGTGCCTCAGTTTCCCCATCGATGAGGTGAGGATGTTAACAACTGCAAGTACAGACGTGATAACAAGTGAAGGAAGCCAACAGGCCATGTGATTCACAGATACGCAAGTTCCACAAAACTCATGGCGATACAAGTTGGGATGGTGACAAGCTGGGGAGATGGGGGTCTACCAGGAAGGAGGACGAGGGGACCCTGAGGGCGCTGTGAATGCTCTGTGTCTTGACCTGGGTAGTTGCCGCACAGGGTGGGGGGGTGGGAACGCCTGAGTTAATAAATCACCGAGCTGTGCACTCAGGTGCGCTGAATTGCATTGAAGCCATGCCTCAATGAAAAAGAAAAAAGAACGTGCCAGCACATCGTAAGGGCTCGAAAGATAGCGGCTCAAAAAGCATGTGTGTGTGGCCTGGGCACACACACCACCTCGCTTCAACCAGCGAGCAGACCAGCGCCTGGGAAGGTCCTGGCGATTTCCCACCATTAAGGCTTTACCATTTTTCTTAAGTAGGGTTCTTTCTGTTCAGTTTGGATGCGCCTGCAGCCTTCTCTCTGATTACGGTATTTTTTTTCTTTTGAGGGAAAAGAGAAATTGGGGAGTAGAGGGCAGGACAGAGGGTAGAGCGAGACAGTTGGGACAGGGCCCGTGGAACCTTCCAAGACATGGTGTCAGCGCACGCACCCTGGGGTTTCCTCTGTGTGCTCCTGGGCTCGATTTTTCCGTGAAGCCCCACATTCCAGGAGGGGACCTTCAGCCTACCCAAATGCAGCTCCAAGGTCAAGGCTGCCCCCCATTGCAAGACCATGGCAGGTCCGAGACGTGGCACCGAGATACAGCAGATAATGGTTGTAATTTGTCCCAGAACAGAGTCTGCTCAGAGCGAGGCCCGGAACCTTCCCTCCCTCCAGGCCAAAACACCTCCTGAGGATTCTTTAAACACTGCTATGTTTGTCTAGAAGGGTGGCTGAGGCTCTGCTGAGGCTGATGGTTTTGAGTGGACTTACTTCTCACCTCCCAAGAGGAGGTCTCTGTCTCCTCTCTGCAGGTGGCCCTGGCAAGGAGAAAGCAGGGGCGTGGGAGACACTGGACCTGCCGCCCCCTGCCTGAACTCACTGGCCATCCGGGAGGGGTATGGCCATCTAGACATGGCTGGCCATCTCGAGGTCCTTAACTGGGTCATATAGGCAAAGTCCCTTTCGCTCTGTAGGGTAACATGGTCATGGGTTCTTGGTATCAGTGGACGTCTTTGGGGGAGTGAGATATCTTGCTCACCACACTGAATGTGTGTAGACTCAATCTGTCCAAGGAGAAAGAACTAGCTTGAGCCTCAAAAGGCTTGCACCAGTTTACGTTCCAGCCGGCAGAGCACGAGGGTCCCTATTTTCCCACACTCCACCTTCCTTCCTTTCAACCCCTCCGCCTTCTCCCAGAGAGGCCTGCTCAGTCACATGACTCTACACCCTGAAAACTAAAGTGAACGCAAATATATTATTGCTCCCCCCCAAAAAAATAACATCAAGAGTAAAACAGCCCAATTAACAAGATCTCTTCTGAAAGCACCACTTTGTGAAAAAACAAACTACTGAGAAATAACTATTCTGCAGTCATGAAATGAATCTTCCAGAGTCCCACTTTTAAAACTAAAATCTCAGGTTCCACTTCAGAGGCATTGGAATGAATCTCCTCCCGTGGTTGGAGTGAATTCCAGAAGTGACAGATGTCTTAAGGATAAAACTTAAAAGAATACAGCAGTGTTTTTAAAAGGCTATTTGTCCACCCTGAATCTAACCCTGAACTATATGTAGAGTAACAGACATAAATGAGATCAGCACAATCAGCAGGGAAAGTTAACAGATGATCATGAAAAATTCGATACTGTGTGCAGTGATATTTCAGGGGCATGTGCCTGTTAAAATCTACCAGATTTTAATGTCCCTTCCACAGGTAATCCAAAATAAATACAATGACATTCTGTATCTGTCAACAGAAAGAGAGCCCTGCTTAACTTGACATCACCTCTGCGTCCAAGACCCAGGAGAGTCCACTCTATTCATCTCGGAGGATAATCACCTGTGAGATAAACGGCTGTCTTATAAAACACAGTAAAATACAATACCCAGTGCTGGCAAGGATGCAGTAAGACAGCGGCCTCGTGCCCTACCCCGTGGGAAAAGAAAGCAAATTGGCAGCCAGTCCCAAGAGCCTTGACAACACTTGGACACTTTGATTCTTTCGTTTGTTCTGGCCAACTGTCCCACGGAAATAATTCTAAATACTTCACATGGGAAGTGCTGAAGAAATAGCCACTGGGTTGAACTGAGCTGGACCTCAAGGCAACCAGGGGGCTGGAAGAGGAGGAGGAGAGTCCGAGGTGAGCTTTGGGTATGACTCACACACCCTTGAGGGAAATAACCAAATGTGAGAGCCCACAGGAGGGAGAGCAGGTCCAGGGCTGAGGAGGGACATTCCTTCCTGCCTGGTGGGTGGCCGCCCTGTTGTCACCCCTCTTCCCTCCATTGGAGCCCCTCCCAAGGTCTCCTCTTCCCACCATGTGGAAGGGTCACCGCCACTACTTTCCCGCAGAGCAAATCATAAACACCAGAGAGAGAGGGAGGAGGCGAGGGAGAGAAGAGCCTGGGTCAGAGAAAGGGGGAGGGGGGAGGTTGCAGGGGAGTGTGGGAATGAGGGGGGGGGGGGGCTCCACAGCATTTAGAAGCAGGAGGCCGGAGCCACGAGCAGGAGCTCAGGCTCTGCTGGAGAAAGCTGCTAACACGTGTATTCTGATGCAGTGGCCACACCAGACTCTGGTCCTCACTTGATGGACCTGATCGGGGTTAACTGCCCATTTAATCAGAAACAATGCAGCGTGTGCCGCTGGCAGAGGGACACAAGAGCATGTTCCTGCACCCTGCTGCCTGGAACACAAACACAATGGCCACCCCCCCTTGTTCCTCGGGACACACCTTTAGGTGGCAGAGTGGTGAGCAGGAAGGAGCCTTGACCCCTGAAGACTCCGTGGAGCAGAGGCACCCACCGCCCCAAATGGCCACCCCAGGACTCCCATTACATGAGAATGAAATCAACATCCGTCATTTTTAAGCTGTTTTCTTTTCCAACTTCCACCATACATAGCTGAGTCTAATCCTAAGTAGCACAGTGACCAGTAGATAACAAAGATTTTACTTAATGTCAAAACATCAGCATTCTAATTATAATTATTATAATTTTTAATGATGTACAATTATAACATCGCATCACTCTTAGACCTGGGCCCCCACCCTGGAACCCACACCTCAGGGGGTCCCACATTTTGGAGCACAGCCCTTAAAATTTTCTAAACTCCCTCCAGTGGCTGGAACCAGACAGGAAGGCAGTGCCATCCAGGTAGGACACCCCAATCCAGGATGGGACCCATCTGAGCCTTGGTCCTCATTCCCGCCCACTCTCCCACCCTCTACCCAATAGGAGAGGTCGACCAAATGCCCTGAGTCTTGGTACTTGTGCCTATGGGTCATCTGGAGTTCTGTGGCCACTGGTACCAGTCTGGTGTCACCAACTGATGCAGTATATTTTATGCAGGATCACAGGAGACTGGGCCACTAGAATGGACTCTGATTTAGAGTCATTCAAACTGTTTATTAAGACAAGAGCCCTGCAAAAAGTATCTGCCACGGACTTCCCTTGTGGCGCAGTGGTTGAGAATCTGCCTGCCAACGCAGGGGACATGGGTTCAATCCCTGGTCCCGGAAGATCCCACATGCCACAGAGCAACTAAGCCTGTGAGCCACAACTACTGAGCGTGTGCTCTAGAGCCCGTGAGACACCATTACTGTAGCCCACGCACCTAGAGCCTAGGCTCCGCAACAAGAGAAACCACCGCGATGAGAAGCCCGCGCACCTCAACGAAGAGTAGCCCCCGCTCGCCGCAACTAGAGAGAGCCTGCGCGCAGCAACGAAGACCCAACACAGCCAAAAATAAATAAATAATTTTTAAAAAATATGCCTGGAGCCCCACACATCCTAGGGGCAGCCCTGTCATTATTATTGAGTGCTAATAATTACTGCTAATAACAAACAGTCTCTGTCAATCCAAACTCCACAGCAGTAAAGCTAACCCCTCCTGCAAAAGCTGAGGGACTTTAGGACCAACTTCCTATAGCCAAGCAGGGGCCAGCCCATCAGTGTCCCACAGGATTCCACTCCTGGGGGAGTGGAAACCCACCCACCACCTTCCCTCCCAACCTGCCATCCTGAAGGCTTCTCAAAAACGCAAGCAGCTGCTGCCCTCCCTCTCTCTCTCCCCCCGTCTCTATTTAAAATGCCTGCCTAGAGTCCAGCAAACACCGAGGAAGTATGGGCACTTCCAGGAGCAGCAAGGCTGACAAGGTGTCCGGGGCCCTGCCAGGCACCGAGAGCTCCACACGCTGACCATTTCGTCACAGAGCCACCCTGTGAGTTAGGTTGCTGAGTGTGCCCAGTTTACAGCTGAAGGGACCGAGGCAGAGGGCCCACGCAGCATTAGGACGTGAAGAAGCCCTGACTCAATTCGAGGCTGTGCCTGGATGCAGAGCCCCACGTGGAGATCAAGGAGGGAGGGAAGAAGAAGGTAAAGCAGATGGTGCAGGGAGTGAACAGAATCACATTACATTGTTCGGAACATTTTGTCTAAGGAGTAAAAGGCTGTAATGGTGCCCTCAAACTCGCTTTGCATTAGAGTTCCCGGGGTAGGCTATTAGCCTTCCATCCTCAGACCCCAGCCCGGGAGACTGCCTGAGCAGGTCGGGGGCGCCTGGGAACGGGTATTTTCGCTCCTGGGTGATTGTGCCCTGCCACCAGGGTGAGGAGCCACCAGATGCGATGGTCTCTAAATGCACCCCCTCCAGCATCCGGGTCCTTCCACCACCTCTGGGGAGACAGGCCCCTCCCTGCCTCCCTAACCCAACACAGGCAGGCTTCCTGTGCCTTGTTTTTATATTACAGATAAGGAACCTGAGACCCAGAGCGGCAGAGGGCCCAGGCCACCGTCATCCCGCGGGTTACTGATGAAGCTCACTGCTCTCGGTTCCCTTGCTCTGGACTTTCCGCTCCAGTCCAAACGCCCTCAGGGCTGTTTCTCTCTGCCATAGAGAGCAGCCTCCGCTATGAGCATGAACGCCAAAACATAAAAACAGACAAGGAAAAGTGCCCCACAAGGGTGCCCGCCGTGTCCTCCTAGGCGAGTCCAACCTGACGAGCAGCCTCATCATTAAACCACCACAGTCCTCGCCAGCCCGGCAGCTGGGGATGTGTTCTCAAGCAGGCACCTCCCAGGGAAGGTGATGGCAGTGGTGCCCATGGGGGCAGGGGCTGCCTGGGACACATGGGCCCATCCAGCAATCTGTTTCCAATTCCCTGACGCAGGGGTGATTTATCCTCCTCACTCGGCTGCCGCAGGCTCCGCATGCCTCAAGGATTACACGCTGAGTGAACTCTGTCGGGTGCAGGACAACGCGTTCCATTGTTCCCCCCGCCTTTCCAACGCCCTGATTGGCAAGAAAATGTCTCCGAGAGATGGATGGAAAAAAAACATTCCCCAGGCCGAGGTCTCCCCATCAGACTGATTAGCTACCAGCACTGAGGTGGCTCTTTGCAAGACTGGCAGACTGGGGTCTTTTCTGTTGCCAGAAAGGCTCTCTTCTCCCTCATCAGGAAATTAACTTCAAAATGAAGTGGGGCCCAGGGGACTGCCCACCTCGACTTCCCAGGGCAGGTCAAACTGCAAATACTCCACCTACCACCGTTTGTTAGTATAACTGTTACTATTACAGTTTATTGAGCATTTACTACGTGTCAAACCTTGTGCTAAGCTATGTAATTATCCTGATGGCAGAGAATAACGTATAAGGCACTCACTATATGTCTGGCACTGTGACTAGCGCCTTCCTCCTCGTTCAACCCTAACCACACAACACTGGCCCCGTTTTACAGCTGCCCTGGCTCTTCCTTGGCCAGCAGCTCAGTGAGGAGTCTGAGAAGGGATCTGCCCACTTATTATCACCGAGTGCTGGTCATCACAGTCGCATGTGTACCACTGCGCTGGATAAATGATGTCACCGGCACAACAGGTCCATGAGGGTGAGCACCAGGGCCATGCAGAAGGCTTTCCCTTGTGTGAAGGGCCTGGGCCAGTCACTGAGCAAAGGGGACCAGTGGAGGTGTCAGGGATGAAGCAGAACCGAAACTGACAGAGGAGATGGGATACAAGAAATGGAAGTGTCAAAAGGGGAAGATGTGTCAGGCCCAGGAAGAGCAGAGGCAGAAAGGGAGAGGCAAGGGGTAGCCAAAGCAAGAGTTTGGGGAGAAAACTGTTCCCTGTCTCCTGTTTTCCGCATTCGGAACTCTCCTTGTGAAACGCCCCAGCCTGCCTTTTCCAGCCTCAGAAAATGTTGCCAAAAGTTCACTGCAGGAGAGGCACTCATACAAATGAGTAAACGCCTTTTAAGGATGGCAATCACTTGTCACCCATTCTTCTCACTCTGTCCTGCTCAGACATCACTAGTCAACCATGGGCCCCCCCCTAGAAAGTCTCTACCAATCGATCAGAGTTTGTGCATGAAACAAAACCCATTTGCTATAACTGCTTGGCTCTGGTGATTTTCCTCCTTAATCCCCTCTTATGCTATTTTTTTTGTACTTTTTTTAAATTTTTACTTTATTTACTTTTGGCTGCGTCGGGTCTTCATTGCTGCACGCGGTCTTTCTCTAGTTGCGGTGAGCGGGGGCTACTCTTCATTGTGGTGCACCGGCTTCTCGTTGCAGCGGCTTCTCTCATTGCGGAGAATGGGCTCTAGATGCGTGGGCTTCAGTAGTTGTGGCACGTGGGCTCAGTAGTTGTGGCTCGCGGGCTGTAGAGTACAGGCTCAGTAGTTGTGGTGCACGGCCTTAGTTGCTCCGCAGCATGTGGGCTCTTCCCAGACCAAGGATCAAATCCACGTCCCCTGCATTGGCAGGCGGATTCTTCACCACTGCACCACCAGGGAAGCCCGACCTCTTATGTTATTTATGGTCATAGCTTTCTGTCCTTTGGACCACCGAGCATGGTCCCATGGCCTCATGCAACAGCCTCCAGGCCGATCTCCAGGCTCTGTAGGAGCACTGTCCCAGAGTGCAGGTTGTCTTCTCTGAATTACACAGTTGGCACCTCGAAGCACAGTTGTGTTTGAAGGCTTTCGGACCAAATGCTGCCTTCCCTGTGACCCATCTCTCTCCATTAGAAAGGTATGTGTATGTCACAAAATAACAGAAACCAAGACAGGACTGTCTAGAGGCTGGAGAGACCCAATACCAGGCCCAGCAGACCCTCAGGCCAAACAGAGCTACTCAGGTGGGTCCACCGACATGAAGTCTCTGGAATTGGACCTTCCTAAGTTTCCACCATCGGAGTCCCTTTGCTGTTATCTTCCAAGCAGCTCCACTGAAGTGGAAAACTGCTGCCCAGGAAACAACCTATGAACCTATTCATACCTGCCACCTCAAAGCTTTCTCAGTCTCCGTAACAAAAACACATGCAAGCTTCAGCTAGGAATACAGAATAAAAGAATAATAATGAACAAAAAAGCAGAATGATTATAAGAAAAGATGAAGGGGAGCTCAGTGCATCCTGGGCAGTGGCCCGGGGCCCTGTGCTCAGAAGGGCCCTGGGCTTGGTTCAATGTTCTGATATCGCCATCTTGAAATTCTTAACAATCTTATTTTTTACCAGCTCAGTCCTGCTGGAGACCTTGAGGAGATGGTGTAGGACATGCCTCGGCACAGCCCCCTCTGACAGGTGAGGAGTCTGGGGTATTCATCCTCCACCTCCGTCCATCACTGACTGAGGACCCCCAGCATCTCTGGTCTGCCCAGGTGTGGGCTGAGAGGAGCTATCAGGGGAAGTCTGGGGTACCTGCAGAAGGTCATCAGCATGCACTGGGAAGGTGGGCACCAAGGGCATGAGGGCAGGGCAGTGGCAACCTCAGGCACTGTGAATTACAGAACTAGAGTATGGGTAACTAGGAGGGTTTACCTATAATAACACCAGGGAGAAAACTGTACCTAGCTGCAGCCTTCTAATTCTACACAGAGCTTAGTGCTGGTGTGAGCTAAGAATCCCAGAGGCTCAGGGGTCCACCCTTTCATTCCACAGATTCATGAACACACAGAGCACAGCATCCCTCTCCACAGCTCTCTGTCTTGGATTATGACACAGCCCTTCTTAAAATTTAGAATGAGACGCAAACTTGCCCCCATGGCCTACAAGGCCAAGCGCTCCATGACCTGTGCCCCTCACTCACTGTGCTCCAGCTGTGCTGGCCTCTCCTCACACCAAGTCCCTTCTCACCTGTGGGCCCTTTTAGAAGCTTTGCCCTTTGCCTGCAAATGTTCATCCATCTTTCTCCCCTTCATGTCTGGATTCTCGTCATTCTTCAGGGGACAGCTCAGATGTCACCTGCATATAGAGGCCTTCCCAGACCAGTTGGTCCCCTTCTCTTAATTTCTAGCATGGCTCCCTGTCTGTATCCTCTAGAGCAGTCATCAAAATTGGTTGTGAAGTTTTTATTTGTTTCCTCTCCAATCACTTGTCTCCACACTAACTGTACTCCATGAGGCAGGTACCATGTCTGTTTTGCTCACTGATGCGGTCCTAGAGCCTGGCACCGTGCCCTGAGGCTCAATATTTGGCAAATGAATGAATGATTGTGACTTCCTGAAGTTCTCTGCCTTCAAGGGGAACATCCGCTGGTCACCACTAACATGGGAAATATTTTAGGCATAACTGCTGTCACATGTAGCAGCTGGACCCCAAGGACATCACAGGTTTGGGGGTTTGATGGCCCCCCAGAGACATCCACTACTAATCCCTGGAACCCGTGAATCTATTACCTCACAAGGCAAAGGGGAATTAAAGTTGCAGACGGAAGTAAGTGTACTAAATCAGCAGACCTTCAAATGGTGAGAGCATCCTGGATTCCACAGGTGGGCCCAGTGTAACCACAGGGTCCTTAAATGTGGGAGGTAAGGCAGAATAAAGAGTCAGAGAAAGCCTTGTGATGACAGATGCAGGACCAGAGAGATGCAACATTGTTGACTTTGAGGCTGAAGGAGGGGGCCACGAACCAAGGGATGCAGGCAACTCTAGATGCTGGAAAAGGCCAGGAAACAGATTCTCCTCTGGAGCCCCCAGAGGGAACCAGCCTTGCGGCACCTTGACTTTAGCCCAGTGAAACCCACATCAGACTTCAGACTTCCAGAACAGTAAGAGAACTGACATGTGTTGTTCTCAGACGCGAAGTTGATGGTACGTTGTTACAGCAGCCATAGGACACTCATACAGTGTGGCAATGCTTTCTCTAAGAATCTCATTTGATTCTTGCAGCAGCCCTGCACAGCGGGAATATCAGTGCCCCCATTTTATGGATGAGGAAACTGAGACACAGAGAGACTAAGTTGCTGCCCGGTTCCAGAGCAAAAAGGTGGCAGAGCGGGCCTGTGCACGGGAGGTAGTCCCCGGAGTCCACCTGGTGCCCACAGTGGCTGCCTCCACAGACGGCTTTGGTGATAGAATGAGATAATAGGTGTGAACACTTAGCACGGCCCTGGCACATGGGAAACCCTCACCACGTGGGCCTGGCTGTGGTCAATAGCATGGGTCTGATTCCTGCTTAGAGGGCCAATGGCTGTCATCTTCTGAAATGATCCTTCATGGCTTTCCATAGTTCCCTTGACCCCTGGGCTGGGCACTGGTAAGCAGACCTGCTGATGTACTGCACATCTACAGTTATGCTGTAATAAAAAAGCCGTGAGCTTGGGCCAGTGGCAGAAGCCCTGGGTTAGAATTTCCACCGGCACCAATGAGCACGTGCCCTATGTGAGGGTGTCATGGAGATCACCCAGGAAGGCGCCCTGTCCCTCCCAGCACACGGCGGGTGTGTGCAACAGTGCTGTGTCTCTTCCTCCATGCCTCTCTGACCCCCACCGCCCTGTAAACTTGAGGAGCCCCCAAGGCTTCCTGCTCACCCCGACCAGCTGCACAGAAGTGGTCAAATCTCGCCCTGAACGTGGGGGAGCCTGGGTTTCCCTTGTCCTGTCCGTCTGTGAGCGGCTGCTTGTACGCTCCATCTAGCCCCTGCTCCAGGGCAACAGGACATGTGGACATGCAGATGGATCGTCTCCTGAAATGATCCCTCTGGGAGGGCAGGCCCAGCACTGTGAAACCAGCTGTGTGTTCATCTAAGAAGAGGGCAGGCGGCCACGGAAAACAGCCCTGCCCAGCTCCCTCAGCGGCACAGGCATTCTCAAACCTTTGCTTCCTGCTGCCTCTCTCCCCCAGACCCTGGCGCCAGGTTTGCACTTAGCCCTGAAAAATGAGAAAGGGCTCGGCTGGGAAGCCAGAAGCAATGGAGCTCTGTAAAGGGGCCCTGAATTTTTAAAAAGTTAAAAATTAAATGTAAATCATCAGTGACTTGGGAAAAAACAATCCAGAGGTTCTTAACCTTTGGAGGAACTCGGACCCCCTTGAAAGTCTTATGAAACTAAAGAACCCCTTCTTGGAATGTTTATGAACATATAAAATTTGCAGGATTACCAAGGAAACAATTATACTGAAATACAGTTATCAAACAATTTTTAATTGTAAATGTATAGTCAATATATGTGCTTTTTTTAGAAACACGGATCTCACAGAGAGTCTAACAGCTTCTTTAACTCAAAGTAGCACTGAACTCAAATTATATTTCAAAATAGTAGCTGTGACTGTACTATGACAGGAAGTATCTATGATTTCATTGGTGACAAAGTCACAGATTCTGCTAGTGCTACTGGCTTATTGCCTTTGACCATAACGAAAGGAAATGCTACATTTTGGTTAGACAAAATAAAGATGTAATATTTTTTCCTCCAGGTTTGCCGATCCCCTGAATTCTCTCCACGGACAGCTTGGTTATGCATTAGGAACCCCGGTGACAATGATGACAGTCACTCCTGGCTGCCACTTGGATCTCACCCAGAGAGTGAGCAAAAAGAAGGCACTCGGGATAAGCCTTCAGTACCTTCAAGCTAGTACATGAAGTGTAAGATAGTCTAAATTTCATGTTGGAAAAAAAAAGAACACCCTCAAATGTGCGGGAGGGGTGGATTTTGAAATAGCTTTGGTGGTTATGTCTAGATACAGAATTTAGAGTAATTTTTTCCCTGTGTTCATCTGTCTTCTACATAAATATTATTTTTTTATTATTAAACATATAGTAAAAGTTGGCATTCACTGGGTAGAAATGACTGCAAACAGAGAGCTTTCATATTAAATTCTGCACTAAAGTACTGTTCACATTTTCCACAATGGACGCACATTACATTTTAAATTAAAAGCTACCAAAAATCATTAAGTTGTACACTTTAAATGGGTGACTCATATGGTATGTGAATTATATCTCAAAGCAGCTAAAATTTTTTAATTCACTGGTTTTTGGAGACTCCACTTGGATACACATGATTGATTGACTTGAATAACTAGTTAATTAAAGCAAATCAATCAAACTTTAAAAAGAAAAAAATATAAGCCATTTGGGAAATGTAAAAATTGTTTGGATATTGGATGATATTAAGTAATGATTGTTAAATATTTTGGTGTGATAATATTATGACTGCGTTTAAGAGAAATGACTTGCATAGTAAGAATCATTTCTTTGTGTTATTTCCTGCAATGTGAGTAAATCTACAGTTCTCTCAATATAAAATTTTTAATTAAAAAAAATGAGTGAGATCCTATTTTTCAGAGATACATACTGAAATAGTTACAGATGAAAAGATACAGTATCAGGAATTTGCTTCAAAATAATCCTGGCTTGGGGAGAGTGGGTGGAAGCAGAGAAAATAAGATTGGTGAGTTCATAACTGTTAACGATGGGTGACGGGCACGTGGGGCTTTGTTCTACTTTTGTATACATCTGAAATTTTCCATAAAACATTTGTAAAAGCTAACCTTAAAAAAAATTGGGCTTCCCTGGTGGCGCAGTGGTTGAGAGTCCGCCTGCCAATGCAGGGGACACGGGTTCGTGCCCCAGTCCGGGAGGATCCCACATGCCGCGGGGCGGCTGGGCCCGTGAGCCGTGGCCGAACCTGCGCGTCCGAAGCCTGTGCTCCGCAACAGGAGAGGCCGCAGCAGTGAGAGGCTCACGTACCGCAAAAAAAAAAAAAGAAAAAAAAATTAATTGGATGGGCAATAATAATGAAGGTAATTCACACACAAAGTAATAAGGTATCTAGGGAAAAAAGTTTTGTGTTTTAAAAACTCAAGAAAGAAAGAGTCACTGTCACTGTTCTCCTTTTGTTTTATAAGTTGAGGGGATTGTAAGTAACAAACCTATTGTCCTTCCTCCCCTCACCCCCTCACCAACGTAAACCACCCCGAAGGGGAAGGACGGCCTCACCCAGCATGCCATTTGCAGGCAGCAGGCTTCTGAGATGGCCCAGTGCAGGCAAAGGCGCCTTGGAATCAAGGTCCAGACCCAGGGTCCCAGGCCTACCTCAGCTGCAGCCAATCCCTTCCCCACTCCAAGCCTCAGTTTCCCCACTGTCCAAGTGAGGAATTTTGCACCAGAAGAATCTCTAGGCTTCCTTCCAGCTGGTATGCTCTGTGATCATCTGAGCCGTGTTTACTTGGGCTCTGGATGAGCAGGGATTGGGGCCCACAGGCCGCGCTCCATCACGCAGGCTCTGACATGCCCCTTGCCGAGATCCCAGGGAAGTCACAGGCCCCTGCCGCTTCCCAAAACACGGGCGTTCCACACCCTGCCGCGGGCCCAGCGTGCAAGGCTGGGCGGAGGTGTCCGCACATGTACTCATCCTGATGGCAAAGGGCCAGGCCAAGGGTGTTTACAGGGACCCTGCAGCGAGGGCAGAGGGTGTGAGCAGTCAGCCCCTCTCTGGCCTGGCCCGTGGACACCCCCTTCCTTTGGGCCTCACCCTGCCCCACCTTCTGGCACCCCCTGATTACACGATCGTCTTGCCAGCAGCTCCCTGGCTGTGACCCGGGCAATTGCAAACACATGGGACCTGGCTGTAGCCAAGAGTGACAAGTGCTGCGTGGTGTCACTGGCTGACGATGAGGCCTGGACGAGGCATGGACCCCCTGAGAGTGCCCTTGACTCTCACGTAGCCAGATTCATACCCAAGTAGGCCCCCACTTGTAAGCTAACACACGGATAGCGTGACTCACCTTCTTAACGTACAGCCCTCCCCTGCCCTGCATTCGGGGACCCCAGCCCTCTGCCATTCAGGCTCTGGACACCCTGGCCCCAAACCACCATTTCAAACTGATCTCCAAACCTCTCCTCAAAGTGTCTTCCCTACGAATGAGTGCTCTCCAAAGTGAGTTCCATGGAAGCCCATCCTACAGGATAGTCGCAGTCGTCACGCCACTAAAAGGCTCCACGGTCAAAAAGGTTTGGCAAACACTGGGTTAAACCAATTTAAACATGTCTTCTGTGTATCCCACAGGCCTTCTCAGTGACTTTGCGATGAGCATTGTGAATTTGAACCAGGGGATGCCACGTTTTCTCTGCTGATTTGGCCCCAGAAGTTGTACGTCAATAGGCATCCTGGGGACCAATCATCCATGTACGTCAGGGAATTCTGCTCTAGACAGGCTGACCTCCACCGTCACCGGTATGATCGAGGGCTTTTGTGATGTTCCAGCATCTTGCTATTCATTCATTTGGAGTTGGCAGGTTTTTCCACAATCAAGCCCGTTCACCCTGATCTCATACTCTGGCAACTGATCTTTGTATCAGGACTTTGCATGGACTATGAATTTGCATCCATCTGCTTGGACTCTTGTTCTGGTGACCCTCTAATGGTCATAGCTGGGGCCACACTTGTCCTTAGAGCATATATTTTCTGACCTTCCAAACTATCAACCATTCGAGAAAATGTTATTGAGCACCTAGGACATGCACGACGACACTGCGGCAGAGGTACCCAGGCCCAACGGGAGAGCCACCAAAGCGCAGTGAGCCTCTAGCGCTGGTTTACACCTGCAACCATCCAGCCAGCGGAGCTACAGCAATAGTCTTGAAAATGACCAGAAGATGTTCCAAGGAAGTCAGGAGTCCCACAAGTCCAAAACCAGGGCAAGCAAACAGAGGCAAGGGTAGGAAGCTACCAGTATTCTCAGCGGCAATGACGGCACCCTTCCCAGTATGGAGACAGAATGGTCAGAATCTGACCCCCAAGCCATTTCTGTTTAAGCCCCCAGTTTGTAGTCACTTGTTTCAGCAGCCCCAGAACACTCACGTGCACCCATGAAGCTGACCACCAGGGAGCCCCCGATCCCTTCCTGGGCCTTCGACTCGCCTTTCCGCCCCAGGGGGGCTCAGCCCCTGCCCTGTCACGTGCTCTTCAGGACAGAGTCTCAGACACACCACGAAGAGCCAACACGTGGAGACTAAGCTGCCCACTGGGAGCTGTGTCCTAATTCCTACCTCTCGCTAAGGAATGAACCCCAAAGCCATGAGAGTGGGAAAGGTCTGCGGCCTTAGAAGGCACGTAGCCCAGTGCTGCTACATGAGTGGACCAAGGACCTATGGCAGAGTGAAGAGGCTGGCAAATTCTACCTGGAAAAAGCAAGTGTAAAACTGGACAACATTATTAAAAGCAACAATGTCAGGGCTGTGGAAATTGAGCGAAGGCAGACAACAAACTAGGAGGAGCCTATTCTTGAAAAACAGCTTCGGCTTGGGGTACAATCACTGGGAATCTGTAGCCTTGTCACCTGAAGCTGCTGCCGCCCACCCCTCCCACACGCCCATCCCCCTTGGTCAGCAAGAAATGTGGCTTTACCAGCATGGGGCTGGCTTTGGAAACCAGCAGCTGAGCTGCCGGCGGGGGCACACTCAACCTAGGGCTGGGGTCAGCTAACAGCAGTGAGCTGGAAACATGCAAGGGAACCCCCAGCTCCCATGGCTGGAGGCTGTGATCTCATGGGGAAAAGCGTCGAGGCAGCCAAAAGTTGAATGGGGATCCGGGAAAAGAGAGCAGCACAGAAGGTCAGGATAAGATCTCCCCTCATCCCTGCCTGTCTGGGAAATGAAACCAAGAAGCCCACTAGACAGCAAAAGCAAAGGAGGCTTGAGGATTGACTGAGCTGTGACCACGCTCCCCAACCACAGAGATCCACCCACATACAGTGGAAGCCTCTGGGCACAAGGTTCTGTGCACAACCTTGCAACCTTGGCCAAACTCACTGGCTGAACCCCGAGCTGTGCAGACACTAGGGGACACTAGGAGGTCAGGCTGAAAAATGGAAACAAGAATCAAGTGAGTCTGAGCAGAGCCGTTGGTGCACTGCAGGGGAGATGGATTTCACAGTTCAAGTCCAAGAAAGTTACTTGAAAAAAAAAAAAAGCAAAAACAAAACAACTCTCGAAAATACAATTCAGAATCCAGATTTGCTGCAACATAGTATCTAAAATGCCCAGCACCGTGGAGGGGCCCATGTGGCGAGGAGCTGAGGCCTCTTACCTAAAGCTCAGTAAGGAGCCATCTCAGAAGTGGATCCCCCAGTCCCAGACAAGTCTTCAGGCGAAACAGCAGCCCCACCACCAACTTGATTACAGCCTCATGGGAGACCATGAACCAGACCCCCACCCAGCTAAGCTGCTCCTGAAGCCCTGACCCTCAGAAACCATGTGAGATAGTAAGCGTTCACTGTTGTATTAAGTAGCTAAGTTTGGGGATAATTTGTTACACGCAATAGATTACTAATACACTTGACTTCTATAGTGGGGATGGGGGTAGGGGAGAGGAAGGGCTATACTTTCCCCTTCAGTGTAGGAGATACGGAGTCTCTGGAAGAAATTTAAATTCAGTTCCACAAGCATGCATTAGGCTCCTGGGCCCACAGAAATAATATGTAGGCGACCATAATATTCTAAACACACAAAAAAGTCACTCACTGTTATCTCAATTTGCTCTTTCAAGTCTGAAGGATTTTTTTTTCCTTTCTACACAAAGCGATAATGGCAGGACCCCTTGGAATTCTCTTCCCCCAGATGGAAACAGTGGGGTTATGGATGTAAAGCAAGCTAAGGATTTATTCCTGGTGTCCATCAGTGAAATGAACACAGCCAGCCCTGAAAGGATTCCATGTTTCAGTGGCAACAAGAAAATCAAATAAAGCTGCACATATTCCAAAGAGGGGGCTGCTATTAAAAACGTGGTGCTAATTAGCTCCCTTGTGTAATCATCCCAGGAGTGAGCAGGGAGGAAGGACGAGAGAATTTGGGTTCCACTAGGCAAATATTTAGAACGTGTACAGAAGCATAACTGTGAAGAATGGAGAGAGATTCAAATAGGGTGGCTGAGTGAGCTGATGGCTGGGGAAGGAGGGTCGTGCCTGGACAAGACTGGTGTAAACGCAGCAGGAGACCAGAGTTTCAGAAGAGAACATCAAGGCCAGAGTGTTGCTTCCCACACTGCATGCCTGTCCCACTGTGAGACCCAAGGGGCATTCGATTCAGATACCAGAGAGAAATGGTACCTGCAGGGGTCTGGGAATGAGCATCTCAATGAGCCTACCTGGGGCAGTCATCATCATCATCAACCTCAGCACCCATGTACCCACTGCAGTCCTAGGCAGCTGGTATTATTATTCTTCCCACATTACTGATAAGGAAACTGAGGATCAGAAATGTTGATTCACTTGCCTCAAGTCACACGGCTAGTGAGTCTATTAGAACAAGCATTCAAGCCTGGGTCTGACTCCACAGCCCCAAGTCTTAGCTACAATGAGGCACCTTCTGCAACAGTTAATGAATTATGTACCAGTAAGAACTCCCTCTGTGAAAGTTCTAAAGTAGCAGCACCCAAAATTCTAAGGCAAAGTCTTTGGCTGCTGGGTGTCATGTTGCAGCCCATTAGAAAGTCCTTAGGCAAATAGAGTGCTGATGGAGCCTGCGCCATACGAGAGAGATGAAGAAGGGGAGTTCTGTTTTTCTTTCTTTCTTTCTTTTTCTATTTTTTAAACCTAATCCCACTTAAGGGAAAACAGTTTGACTTGAAAGGGAAAGTGGCTGATAGGGATCACAACTTGTTGAGGAGAATTGCTTTTTTATGGTTCCCCTCCAAAGCAATAGTTCATTCAAGGGTCTTTACTTGATTTTTTTCACTTTAATTAGATTTTTTTAATAGGTAAAGGTTTTATGAGACACAAAATGCAAAGGGAACAATCAAGTAACCAGTGAAAATTCCCTCCCCATCATTCCTCAATCACCCCATTTGCCCCTCTTCTGGAGACACTTTTCTGGAAAGTTCTTTTCCACCAAATTGCAGCAGATTATTCACTAATTCTACATCTTGATTTGTTCACTTGACAACATATCTTAGGTAAATAAGTTGCCACAAGTAAAGTAGGTAACACCACCCCCAGCACATAGTAGGTATTTGGTGTTTGTTACTGTTGCTGCTACCATAATCATCACCAGCTCCATCTCATCTCCATCTCCATCATCATCAACTCTATCTCAATTCCATCACATCTCCATCTCCATCTCTATCTCATCTCCATCTCCATCATAATCATCATCTCCATCTCCATCTCATCTCCATCTCCATAATAATCATCATCTCCATCTCCATCTCATCTCCATCTCCATCTCAACTCCATCTCATCTCCATCTCACTTCCATCTCCATCAACATCTCCATCGCATCTCTATCTCATCACCTTCTCCATCTCATCTCCACCTCCATCATCATCATCATCTCCATCTCAATCTCATTTCCATCTCCATCATCATCTCCATCTCCATCTCCATCTCTAGCTCCATCTCCATCATCATCACCATCTCTATCATCATCTCCATCATCATCACCATCTCCATCATCATCTCCATCTCCAACTCTAGCTCCATCTCCATCATCAACTCCATCTCCATCTCATCTCCATCTCCATCATCATCACCATCTCCATCTCCATCATCATCATCTCCATTTCATCCCCATCTCCATCTCCATCTCATCTCCCTCTCCATCTCATCACCATCTCCATCTCATCTCCATCTCTACCATTGAGTCATTCCACATCAGTACAGGAAGGATGTCCTCTTTCTTTTTCCCATCCATTATGCAGATGTATCATAATTCAACCAGTCCTTTTAATTGACATTTAGCTTGTTTCAATCTTTTAAGGTTACTGCTGCTGCTGCTTTGGTAACTCTGTGCATGTGTCATTTTGCACACGTACAAATCTAGTCCTAGGATAAAAGTCCTAAAAGTGCAATTGCTAGGAACAGGCCATGTGCATCTGTAATTCCAAAGAATATGACCAAATTTCCCCCATAGACACTGGGCTAAGTATTACTCCCATGAGAGCCATGGTCCCCACATTCAGCTGTAATCATGAGGCCTGGACACCCTTGTAAGCATCTCATCCAGCACCCCACTTCCTCCTGGATGCCCCACACCTCACATGCCAAAGGGCCTACTCCACCCCATCACGCACCCTTCACACCAGTTCTTCTGCTCCCCTTCTGTTCTCAGCCTTGCAGGCATTGCTACCTGCAGTACTTCCTCAACAATCCTCTCTCCTTCCCCTTCACCAACTGATGGCCTGTCCCAGGCCTAGCTTACCTCCATCCCTCTTGCCTGGACCACACCAACATGCTGCAAATTCTCAGCAGTGCAGGCCCCAGGGATGTTTAAAGAGAAAAGGCACCGAAGGGTCTTTGCAGAAGCAGGTTCAGGCAGGGGGCAATCACAGCACTTGCTTGCAGGTCTGGGGTGCTGAAATGGACTTGGAGGGAGAGCTAACTGGGCCATCTAGGGTGAGGGGCTTAGGTACCCAGGTGCACAGTCCAGAGTCAGAAAAGATGCCTAACATGATTTTAATTCTCTTAAATTTACCAAAGCTTGTCTTGTGGCATAGCAGGTGATCTACGACAGAGAATGTTCCATATGCACTTGAAAAGGCACCCTGTATTCTTGCTGCTTTCAGATGGAATGCTCTATATATATCAATTAGGTTCCTTTGATCTAATGTGTCATTTAAGGTCTGTGTTTCTTTACTGATATTCTGTCTGGATGATCTGTCCATTGATGTAAGTGGGGTGTTAAAGTCCCCCACTATTACTGTATTCCTGTTGATTTCTCCTTTTATGTCTGTTAATATCTGCCATATATATTGAGGTGCTCCTATGTTGGGTGCATGTATATTTACAATTGTCATATCTCCTTCTTGGATTGATCCCTTGATCATTATGCAGTGTCCTTCTTTGTCTCTTGTAACAGTCTTTATCTTAAAGTCTATTTTGTCAAAGTATTGCTACTCTGGCATCAACCTAAGTGCCCATCAACCGAGTGGGTAAAGATGTTTTTTATACACACACACACACACACACACACACAGACACACACACACAATGGAATATGATTCAGCCATAAAAAAGAATGAAATTTTGCCATTTGCAGCAGCATGGGTGGACTTGAAGGACATTATGCTCAGTGAAATAAGTCAGACAGAGAAAGACATTTATTTTTCTGCACTGTACTCTGTGACGCTGTCTGAGATCACTCACACGTGGGATCTAAAAAGTACAACAAACGTGAATATAACACAAAAGAAGCAGACTCACAGATAAGAGATAACCCCAGCGGTTACCAATGGGGGGGGCAATATAAGTGTGGGGGAGTGGGAGATACAAACTACTGGGTGTAAGATAGGCTCAAGGATGTACCGTACAACTGTGGGGAATAGAGCCAATATTTCATAATAACTGGAAATGGAAAGTAACTTTCTAAATTGTATAAAAATAAAAAAGAAAATTTGGGGAAGCTGCTGCATAGCACAGGGAGATCAGCTCGAAGCTTTGTGATGACCTAGAGGGGCGGGATAGGCAGGGTGGGAGGGAGACTCAAGAGGTAGGAGATATGGGGATATATGTATCCATATAGCTGATTCACTTTGTTGTACAACAGACACTAACACAACATTGTCAAGCAAGTATACTCCAGTAAAGATATTAAGGAAGAGAGTAAAAAGAGTAGAAATTTTTAAGACATTTGTGATTACATTCAGGGTCCACTAAGATAATACAGGATCATCTCCACATCTCAAGATCCTTAATCACATATGCAAAGTCCCTTTTGCCAAATAAGATCACATAAATAGGTTCAGGGGATTTGGGCATCTCTGGAGAGCCTACCATACTCTCCTTCACCACATGTTTCAGCTAGCTGTTCTGGAGAAAGGAGCCCATAAATATCATTTTCTAGGGCGTTAAAGTAAAAACTTCCCAGGCTGGAGTCCATTCTATCATTAAGAGGCTCAAACTTCTGGCCCATAGAAAAGACTGAATCTGGTCAAGGTGTGGTTTGGCTGTTGTGCGATGGAGAGAGATACTGTGCCCCTCTCGGGCCATAGCAGGGAGATGACAGCTTACATTTAATTATAGGAGACACTATTCTTGCTCACTTTGTCTTTCAAAGGAAACACTTGGGGCAAACGGGAACTCAGGCCTTGCCAAAACCACACGTCCCCAGGGCCACTCTCTTTGCCTCTCCCAGAACAGCCCTCATTTTCTGAAGGCAGGAACTAAGCCTCAAAGATCCGAGACCTTTGGCCTCTTGATTTTCACCAGGGAGCCTGGTGGCAGGCAAGGGCAGAGATAAGACGTCTCCAAGGCCTTGGTTGCACCAGAGGGGCTGAGAAGACGGCAAGAGGAAAGAGCCGAAGCCCAGGTTATCTGTAGATCCAAACCATCCTCAATGCAGCCCTGCTTCCCGCGGCTCCAGGGGCAGAGAGCTGCTCTCACCAAGCCAGCTTCCAGGATAGAGGTGTGGGAGGACGAGGGCATCTTCCAGACCCCACTGGAGAGATCTGCTCTCCCTCACTGGTGTCTCAGACGGTCACACCCAGTGGGGACCCAGCACAGACGCCAACCACAGGGACATCTGAAGGCCAGTGCCCGCTGGGATTAGAGGAAGGGCCTGCCAACAATGCCAGGGGCTATCACACATGCAGGGCCCTCACTGCCAGACCTGCTGAACTGTCCCTCCCAGATCCCAGTTCTGGGCAACCACAGTCAAGAGGAAGCCTCTGAATGCCTGCCTCAGTTTGCCTTTTCAGTCAGTGGGGTCTTCATGAGCAGGCATTTCAAGCCCAAATTCTACCTGCACCTGAAACAGTCACATCACTGGGGCATAAAGCTCTTCTCCTTGGGAGACGCAGAGAGAGGCTGCTCTCTGGGAATCATTCTTGAATTACTTGGGCATTTGTCTCAAACCCTCCACTTTGCCTCGGGTACATAGATGGGGAAAGATGCCAAGGCTGGAACAGTGCAGCCAGTGGAAACTTTGGACGACATGCCAATGCTCCCCCACCTTCTGGACTCAGAGCCCACCTCTCCTTGGCAGCCACCACCTCAGCTCCTGCTGACGCTCACAACATCATGACCACACCTCTCTGGCCATGCCGCCGGGAGAGACACCAACGGAATTACCCAACGGGGCCCTTTTTCAGTTGGGAAAATTAACAAAGCATCTTAGAGAACAGTTGTATCTATGAGCCCTGGGTTCTCAATTTCCATCTCAGAAAGGAGAGCGAGACTGCATTCATGACAGTTCAGGGTCCTGAGTGCCCAGTCCTGGTGCTTAGCGTGTTGTCACCATGTTCTCAGCTTCTTCAGAAATGACTTGTCAACTTCACTGAACAGGATACACAACTGACAGACAAACTTAAGCACTAAAGCTGGGGATTTGCTCTCTATGTCTCATGCTTGAAATACAGGCAAAAAAGACAAACATCTACAAAATCCAATTCCGGAGACTCAGCTAAGTTTTGTGAGAGAAAGTGGCTGAAGAAGGAGAAAATGTTTTTCACCACTGAGTCGTAGTTCACCAGGAATAGAACTTAAATTCAATTAAAAGAGGCACTGAAACTCTTTTATTTCTACAGCTTCAGTAATGAGACATCTTAAGACTGGGAAGAAAATATTTCTCTGGATTTTTACCTTAGGGGAATAAGCCTCTTTGGGGATGTTTGGCATATAGGATGCTCAGGAAACAAAATAATAAAACCAAAAGCAGGCTCTTCAAAAAGACTGATAAAACGGACAAGAGCTCTTAGCAAGTATAATCAATGAAACGAGAAGGGAAAGTACAAATAGAAAGCATTGAGAACCAAAAAAGGTAAATCATAACCACAGAGGGGAGATTTTAAAAGTCATAAGAGACTCCTACGTACAACTTTTTTTTTTTTCGGTATACGCGGGCCTCTCACTGTTGCGGGGTCTCCCATTGCGGAGCACAGGCTCCGGACGCGCAGGCTCAGCGGCCGTGGCTCACGGGCCCAGCCGCTCCGCGGCACGTGGGATCTTCCCGGACCGGGGCACGAACCCACGTCCCCTGCATCGGCAGGCGGGCTCTCAACCACTGCGCCACCAGGGAAGCCCCTACATACAACTTTTTAACACAAGTCGGAAAGTGTAGATGAAATGGTGGTATATTTGGAAAATGTAAATCACCAGCACTGGCTGAATAAGACGTGAGGATGCACAGACCCACGGTGTGTCATGTTTGCCTCCATCACATGGCCATCGACCCGCCAAGCCCCAGGGCTGTTGTGAAGGAGAAGGGAGGCCATGTGCGGTCACGCTGGCAATGGCAGAGCCTCACACCACGCGAAGGCTCCCACCCTGGAGTCCCCTTGTAGAGATCAGGAAAGGTTCAGGAAGGCCTGAAAGGTATGGTGCAAATTTAAGAGTGTGTTCATTTCCTATGGCTGCTGTAACAAATGACCAAAAACTCAGTGGCTTCTCTGAGGGCCCCAGAGGAGTCAGATTCATAGAGATAGAAAGTAGAACAGTGGGTGCCAGGGCTGGATGGAGGGGGATGGGGAGCTGTTGTCTAATGGGGACAGCTTCAGTTTTACAAGATGAAAAGAAGTACGAAGATGTGTGGTGGTGATGGCTGCACAGTGCTGTGAATGTACTTAGTGCCGCTGAAATGTACGTTTTAAAATGATTATAGTGGTAAACGTTATGTATATTTCACCACAATTTTTGAAAAAAGAATTTTTGGAGCAGAGCAATGTGCAGGCCCTTTCCGGCCTATACCTCCTCTGGACCTTCAAGTGCATGAGAACTTGACCAGGAAGAGGAATCAGCTTCCAATGAGCCCTGACAAGAGTGAGGTAGTCAGATGCTGGGTTGTAGGGTCAGCAAGCTGAGCTCACAGCTCACCTCTGCTACCAGCCAGCTGTGTGACCTCAGGCAGTTTACTTAACCTCTCTGAGTCTCAGCTCTCCCTGTGTAAAAAGAAGATAAAACCACCAACTTTGTAGGATCATCATACCTGGTGCCCAGCGGTGCAGTTATTATTCATCAGCTAAACTGGTTGCTCTGTGTTTATAAATTGCCGTCCCACAGGGCAGCAGACAGGAGGCCCGGATGCCCATCTCCATTCCACTTTCTTAATCACCTCCCTCTCCTTTCTTGACCTTGGGTTTGCCATTCCTATATTCGCTACTGTCCCTGGCAGCATATCGACACCATCTCAGAGCTTCTCTTTTGCTGAAGCAGCTAAAAGGGCCACATTTTCCTTGACTCCCAAGATGGGCAAACAAACCCAGCCTGACCCTTGGGAGCCCACTTGAAGCCTGTAATGAGCGGGGTGATGATTCCAGAAACAGCCTGCCTGGCCACCCCCGCTGCTGAGCACAGCAAGCCCCGCTGGCGACACGGGTCACAGTGGCGACATGGGTCACTCTAATTCCCGCTCAGCACAGACTCCAGGAACACACAGATCCTGTGCGAGGGCCAGCACCCCTCTGGGATGCCGCCTGCCAATGCCAAAGGCACCTCAAGGTCCAGGGGCTGGGTAAGACCACCCCGCCAGGCCCCATGCTCTGGGATTGCTTCTCCCTGACAGACAGGCACTAATATCT
This sequence comes from Phocoena sinus, assembly GCF_008692025.1. Lineage (NCBI taxonomy): Eukaryota > Metazoa > Chordata > Mammalia > Artiodactyla > Phocoenidae > Phocoena > Phocoena sinus. Next base: position 57,192,279 of record NC_045781.1, read on the forward strand.
CCTCGGGGTTGGAGGAATGGTTTTCTCCCTCTTCCCAATGCGCCCCGCAACTTCTGCTGCTCAGGCAGTCAGAATTCAAAGGAAAACAGAGCTCCTGTCTCCTGGCCCATGTCACAAAGCAATGCCACTTGGGATTTGTCCAGCAGGGCAATAACGCTGGACCTCAGAGACAGACTTCCTGGAGGAGAAGAGGGCTGTGACATCTGTTTTTATTGCTTCTGAACCCACTAGGTTACTCCCCCTCTTTGAGGGAATAACAACTTTAATTGAGCTGAGGCTGCCCTGGTGGTCTGGCCCTGGGGGGCCTGAGCCGCGCCCCTCTCTGGGCTGAGCCTAAATTGCAGGTTGGGTAAGTGACTGTCGTGGGGCCTGTCTGAGAAAGCAGGAGCAGTTCAGTTCTTTGCCATCCATGTTGCCCTCAGTTGAAGCCACCGATCCACTAGGAGGGAGGATGGGGAAGTGTTTTCCCAGAAAGACAGAGCTGTTGACCCAAGTCAAGAAGTGGAAACAGCCCAGATGTTCATCAACTGACAAATGGATGAAGAAAATGTAGATTAGCTACACAACAGAATATTAGTCATCCATAAAAAGGAATGAAGTATTGATCATGCTACAGCATGAATGGACCTTGGAAACAGCATGTGGAGCGACAGAAGCCAGACCAAAGGGCCACTTATGCATATGATTCCATTTATATGCAATGTCCAGAATAGGCAAACCCACAGAGACAGAAAGTTGATGAGTCTTGCTTAAGGCTGGAGGTGGGGGAAGGGAGGAAGGCAAAATAGGGGGTGACAGCTAAAGGGTTCAAAGTTTCCTTTTGGGGGTGATGAAAGTATTCTAAAATTGACTGTAGTGGTGGTTGCACTTAACTGTGAATATACTAAAAACCACTGAATTGTACACTTTAAATGAGTGTTATGGTATATGAATTATATCTCAATAAAGCTGTTTTGTTTTTTTTTCCTAAAGAAAGGAAAGAAGGAAGGAAGGGAGAAAGAAAGAAAAACAGAACTAGGGCAAACCCAGCTTCACTACTCATCAGCTGTGTGACCTAGGGCAGGTGCCTAACCTCTCTGTGCCTTAGTTTTTTCACCCTAAAAGAATGGCCATAATTATATCAAATGCTCTGTCATTGTAATTATTAGATAAGGTGTGTGAACACTTAGCATGGTGTCTAGGTGTCAATACACGATCCCAATCATGGACCATAGAGAGACTGTCACAGAGACCAGGCAAATGGAGATGAATGTACCACTTTTATTATTTATAAAGCTCATCGGAGAACACAGTTCTGGCCCAGCCAGTTTATGTATGGGCTAATTGCACAGAACCTCCTTGGGGCAGGGGAGGGGGTGCTGTCCCAGTAGGACTTAGGGCACAGAAGGTGAGGAGGGGTGCCTCCTGTTCCTTCAGTCCCTCCAGGTGGGAGGGGACATGTTTAAGCTGATCACAAGGAAGAGCTAGTGAAAGATCCCCCCATCAACAGTGGGTCAGTATATTTATGATCATTACAAACAGTGAAGAGCAAAGGCAGTGCCTGGCAGGCATCAGGTGCTCAGTAACTTCTTAAGACGTTAATATAATTACACATTTTTATATGTTTGAGTATTGGAAAACAATTGAACCACCGAAGTATTAGCAGTACATAACTCTGGGAGGTGGAATTATGGGAGATTTGTATTTTCTTCTTTGTGCTTTTCTGTTATTTTCCAGTTTTTTTCTGATGAGCATATATTTTTATCTTATTTTTAGGAAACATTCTTTGTGGGTTCTAAGGATTTGAGGACACACTCCCTGCCCTCAAGAAGCTAAAAACTCTATTTAGGAAGAAGATACTTTATACAGCAAACCATTAGAAAAGGGCTTGCAGGCGGGTAATAGGGACTCAGAGGAGGAAGAGGCCCTGTGGCGGGTGCTTTCCAGACTGGGGGAGTCAGCCTGGTAATTCGAGCACCAAATGACAAAGGTTCTCTTTCAGCCAGACAATCCCAGTTCCCACACTTTACAGGTCACATAATTGGTCTCAAAGCCAGATTTCCAACATCTTTGGCTGTAGTGACAATTTCTGACTGCCAGCAGCCCTCTTCAGAGGATGTCCTAGCCTCTGAAGTACATTCCCAGCCATTTTGAGTCTTTACCTTGGTCCCATTTGTGCGGTTATTTATTTTCAAATGCCAGTGGTCAAGCCCATCACTCAGTACCGGAAACAGTGGTCACTCAGCACCTATCCCTCCTCATACTGCAGGGGCTGGAAGACTGGAAACTTCATTTGCCAGGATCCTTTGCCATCACGATGGTTCTAGACTAGACTCCAACGATGAGCCAGCCACACAAGATTTGAGAAGCGGGAGAAAGCCGGACAACATTGTTCCCCTGGCACCAGTGGGCAGACATGTGGAATTCGGCAGCTCTAAGGTTCGCAGCGACTTCCTACGATCCCCGGCAAATGCTGTGATTGTCAGCAGCAGTGTCCTGCAGTTCCTGAGGTTCCTCGTTCACCAAACTTTAGTGGCAAACCCAAGCACAAGTGACAATATTCCCTGACCTTCTTCCTCTAGCTCTTCAACAGTTTTGAAAGCGTCTGAATGAAATCTATTCTTTTCTGAGGGATGCAAGAACTCTTCTGTCTAATCCACAGATCACAGAAGCATACGTGGATCAAACACCTCCGCCTTGCAAGCACAGTGTGAAGCATTTTACCTCAATTATGCCACAATACGAGTTACCTATGAGATTACTATTGTCCCTATTTTCGCTGTCTCCAAGCTCACAGAGAAAATAAGAGGCAGTGCTGAGACCTTCATCCAGGTCTGCCTTACTCCCCAGCTAGGACCCGTCTGAATGCCTTACTGAAGCCTCTACCCAAGTTCAACACACACTGGACCTTCTTTATCTACCAGCCCAGAAAATGTAGATTATGCAAGGAACCCTCTGGAGACACATCACTAGAAGTAAGAGTCCAGGAGAACCTGGGAGAAGACCGCATCCTTAGCTTGTTTCATTGGCACCTCCTTCCCTCCCTTGAGACCCAGTGATAGGTCTGTTGACAAAGTGCAATGTCCAGTCTCACATGGGTGTAAAATAATCCCCAGTGGGGCAGACATCGCTGTCAATGTAGGCATGTAATTCCAAAGGAGCCACTTCCTAGATCCCTTGAAACTCTTACAATTTGTGCCATCTCTAGAAGGATAAAGCACTGGCAGGTTTGTAGATTTCAAGAGGATGTTGGTAACTTTATGCACTTATTATTTTTTTAATATATATTTATTTATTTATTTAGGCTGCGTTGGGTCTTTGTTGCTCTGCCCGGGCTATCTCTAGTGGCGGCGAGCAGGGGCTACTCTTCATTGCGGTGCACGGGCTTCTCATTGTGGTGGCTTCTCTTGTTGCAGAGTACAGGCTCTAGGCGCACGGGCTTCAGTAGTTGTGGCTCGCGGGCTCAGTAGTTTTGGCTCATGGGCTGGGCTCTAGAGCGCAGGCTCAGTAGTTGTGGCGTACGGGCTTAGTTGCTCCGCGGCATGTGGGATCTTCCCAGACAAGGGCTAAAACCCGTGTCCCCTGCCTTGGCAGGCAGATTCTTCACCACTGCGCCACCAGGGAAGCCCCTTTATGCACTTTTAAATGCAGCAAAACCTTTGTTTTGAATCCAACTCAAATGAAAGGTCAAAGCCTCCTAGAGCAAGTTGGGGTGGAGTAGGGGAGTTCTCTGTCCTTCTCTGCTCTGATTCTTTCAACCTACTTGGCTTCGGGAAGGAAGCAAACCAATTCAAGAAATGAGACTAAAGGAGTTTCTGGTTTAGGATTATTATTTTTGAAATTGTTGGAAAATATGTATATATTTAATTTAGGTCCATTAGAGCTTTCAAACTTTAGTATCTAAATTGCCAGGATTATATGAATTCCCTTTCAAAATCACTGTTGTAAAAAAAAAATCTGTGACGTGGTTTGGAACTGTCTCCTCACCCTGTAAAGTGATATCGCCGTTTGGTGCTTGATCCTTTCCCTTTTAATCAAAGCAGATGTGCCCTTTCAGTTACTCTGACTTTGAAAAGTCCCAGGGAAGACCTTCGCCCCTTCCCACCATGGGAGCCGGGTGCTTCTGCCAACAATGAGCCCTGATCCAGAGACCAGCTCAGGATCCCCTTTTCATGGAAATGGTTCAGGGAATGCTGCAACCACATGATTTATTATGCTAAAAATTTCCCCTCAGTAAAAAAATAAATTGTGGTAGAGTAAGGTTTGGAGCACCAAGCAGGTGGTTCTGAGCAGGGAGCAGGCATATCCAGGGCTGGCCATGGAGGAAGGCCAAGTGGCCTTGGTTTCAAAAGTCTTCAATTTTTCCAAAGTGAGGACACAGCAAAGGTTTGAAAGTTCCCTAAAGAGTCCAGAGCTTGGCTACATCACGTCATAACTGGAGGTTCTCTAGGCCAACAAGAGCCTGCACACGTGAGCCCCAGAAGGTCCAGGGTTGGGCCACAGGGGCAAGCGGTGGGGATGAGCACACGGGGCTCTGGGCCCCCCACCTGTGCCCCACATCTGCAGCTGTCTGTTTTGTTTTGATATTGGGTTCTGCAATGGATTTCAGCTGAAGAAAGTTACCTGAGACAAAGAAAAGTTTAAAAACCTTGCACCTTCTTCAACATTTTTCAGATGAAGAAAATGAAGTCCAGAGAGGAGCAATGACTCTCCTAAGGCCAAAGCACTAGACCCACAGACCCTCACCTGGAATAACAACGTTACTCGTTCTATGTTGTGTTACCTATGCAGACCCCGGCAAGCTGGTCACCAGATTTTTACCTTTTCCTCCCGAACACGCCGACTATTTATTTCCCAGCTGTGGTTAGGTGTGCCCACATGACTGACCCATAAGTGTACTCCTTCCTTTGTCTGCTGGCCAGATCCAGAGGACGCAGTGAAAGATGTGGAGCCTGAGTCCCTGAGTGGCCGTGTTGAGCAGACACCAGGAGTGCCACGCCACCAAGAAGGAAGAACACTGGAGGGTAGAGTGTGAGTGAGAAATAAACTTCCATTTATGAAGCCATTGAAATGTTGGTTATTTATTACAGCACTTAGCCTGCCGAGACTAATTCAATACTACAAAAGAAGAGCCACTACTTTACTTCATTTTGGTTTTATGCACACCCAGAGTCCATCTCTCCTTTTGGTTACCGCTTTTCTCTTTCCCTCCTCCCTCATTAGTTAACCCTACTGCCAATCATTTGCCCCACCCTCCCCACGCCTGGGGTGTGGGCACAAGACCCAACATCAGCCAATCAGAGTCTCTGGCCTGGGGCTTTGGCTCCTGAGCAGAGTAAATGAGGGAGAGAAACGGGTTGCAGCTGATGCTCTAGTTCCAGTCTTTTCCAAACCTAACTGTTAAGCTTTTCCTCCGTGCTCCCATCATATCCCTCCAATTAAATTTTTTCTTTTTTTTTTCCTTAAGTTTGTCAAGTCCATTTCTATTCCTCACAACCACAACAAAAAGAATAACAACAAAAAGAAACGAAATTGATACATTATAAAGATGAAATAATAATAGGATTGCCTAACATGGGGTAGTGTCATATCTCACCTAATGGTTTCAGAAAACATCACCTTATTTAAACCTCACACCTGCCCCAATAAGTAGATAATAACACCCTAAAATCAGTGAGACTGAGAGCCCAAGAAATGTCATTTGCCCAAAATCACACAGCTAGTGAGTGAGGCAGATTTAGAAGGCTTGTGGGTTCAACTCCAATATTCTACCTGACAGTCACCTTCACAGGATATGAACGCATTTTTGTTATGTTTTTAATTGAAAAAAGTAATGCACGGATATTATTTTTTTAAGACCTTCAGTTTCTCTTGTCACCAGAACCACTTTTAACAGTTACTTGTGCATCATTCCAGAATTTTTCTATGCATATACCAGCATAAATATTCTTTTTTTAAATCTAGATGAATGGGCACACACACTCTTCTGATCTTACTTTTCAACCTTGCACCTTGGAGATGGTGCCACAGTTGCACACAGACACCCTTGATAGTTTAGTAGTTATCTAGTCCTGCTTATAGGCAGGTACCATTATTTATTTATAATCATCTACACCAACAGACATTTCAGTGGTTTTCAGCATTTCAATATTCAATATTGACTTCGTATATTTATGTGAATATTTCAAAAGAAATACAGTTGACCCGTGAATAACGTGGGGGTTAGGGACACCAACCCTCCGACAGTCCAAAAGCTGCGTATAACTTACAGTCAGTCCTCAGTATATGCTGTTCCTCCACATCCACAGTTCCATTTCCTGGGATTCAACCACCACAGATCGTGCGCCACTGTCGTATTTACTACTGGAAAAACTCCGCATGTAAGTGGACCGGCGCAGTGCAAACCCGTGTTGTTCAAGGGTCAACTGGATGTTAATTTCAAGACTCATGGGCCTTTGGGCAGCTGCAGGTTGGATTCCTAGATGTGAAATTGCTAGACTGAGAGGCACAAGAATTTTAAATTTTGATGCGTGTGGTTGACTTGTTCTCCCAAGAAGCACCCCTAATTCATGTTCTATGCAAACACATCTTGAGAAAGTTGATAAGTGGCCTTGAAATGTGAGATAGCATTACAGACAACTGAAGGGACATGGTTGGTCCAGAGTTGCTGGGTTCTATGGCCCAAGCATAGAATTGCTGCCTTTTGCCCACGGGATGCTAAGATTGAAGCTTTTGACCTTTGGTTAATGGCCAGAAGACATTTGCTCTGAATCAATAAAACACACAAACCCAAACAAACAAGTTTCCCTCCACCCTCAACAGAAGAGGGGGCGTTTAATGCATTCCCCACCCCTCCCCAAGCCAGGTCTTCATGTCCTGAAGCTCTCAGCTGAACACACAAGAGCTTCAGAAAAAGTTTCTGGTTTGGATTAACCAGAAAAATAATGTGGGACAGTAAATAGGCCTTATGACTTTTTATGAGGAAGCTATGTGATGCTTTTACTGCTTCACAGCAATAAATGTGGACATCAATTTAATTATTTGCTACTTCCCTGCCTGCCCCCTTTCCACAGGGGAAAAAATATCACAGAGTGTTTTCACCTGGTCTACAGCCTCATCAAGGACTACTGAATGAGGGCGTGAGATGCTATCTTCCGACAAAGTCTGAGCCATGGAATTTCCACCTGGAGCAAGGATTCAAGGGGTGACTCGCTGACCCCGTGGTTCCCAGGGTCCACCCTCTGGACACGATAGTCACTGCACACTACCATAAACTAAAACTGCTATTCTCAACACACACAACAACCACTTTCTCATTTCAGTTTTATAATGATTCTGGGAAACGGGAATCCTTAACCTCTCTGAGCCCCGCTTTCCTCATCTAGCAAAGAACCTGATGCCAGAGCTCTATGTGGACCCAGGAGGTAGAACAGGGCGTCCTGGGTTCAAATGCAGCAAGCGCCTGACTCTCGGTGGTCTAAACAGTCTACAGCTTCGCAGAAGTCTGCCCTCTGACAGCTCTCTGATCTCATCTCCTACTACCCCCTCCCCTCCCTCCCACACCTCCAGCCACTCTCAGCCACACTGACATCCTTGCTGTTCGGTGAACATTCAAGGTATGCTCCTACCTCAGGGCCTTTGCACTGGCTGTTTGCCCCAGCTGAGATTCTCTTACCCCAGGTTTCCACATGGCTCCCTGTCAAACCTCTTCCAAGACTTCTCTCAAATGCCACCTTCTCCGAGGGGGTTCCAAACTCACCATCCTATTAAAGTTGTACCAGCACCCCCACCTCCAAGGCTCTCTCTCCCACTTCCATGTGTCCTTTTTGCTCCACAGCATGTCACTAGCAGACATACATTATATTAACTTATTTACTTGTTATATCTATCTGTCCCCTAGAATGTAACCTTTATGAAAACAGGGTTTGTTTCTGTAGTTTTGTTTTAATTTGTTTTTGCTCTTCTCTATTCTATCTCCAGAGACTAGAACAGTGCCTGGCATAAAGTGCAAGTGAATTATTGAAAGGTGAGTGAATCAGGTGAGATGATGTGACCAAGACCTGCAATGTGTTCTTCAAATTGTGTTCCCCTTCCCGGCCACACAAGAATACTACATTTCCCAGCCTCCCTTGCAGTAGGTGGGGGTCAGGTGACTGATTTCTGACCAATGGGATATGGGCAGAAGTGCTTCAAGAAATGTCCTCCAGGTTCCTCCAGCTCTCTTGTCCACTTTGTCAGTGGCGATGGAGGCCACATAATGAGACAGCAGAGCCACATAAAGCAGCCTGGGTCCCCGAGTCACAGCATGGAGGCAGCCACCCAAGAGAGTCACCAACCTGAACTGGACTTTATGTGAGAGAGAAGCGAACCTTTATGGTATAAAGCTGCTAAGATTTCAGGGTTTATTTGTTACTGCAGCAAAGCCTAGCCAATCCTAACTAATACAGGTGGGAAAATACTGGACTAGCACTCAGGAGGCCTGTGTTATAAATACAGTCAGTTCTTCTATCACGTGACATACATATCCCTTAAAATCACTACACCATGCAAAAGTACACAATTAAAACCATAGGGCTTATGAGAAGAAACAGATTTAGGAGCACAGCACTCAAAAACTTCACCAGTGACACATTAAAAAACAAATGATAGGAAGCCAACAAAATGGCAGGTACCTCAGTTTCACACATGTTAAATTGTTAATACATAAATATTACAGTAACTATGACACTTGACCTTGAAAAAGACCTGAAGTTTACTGGAGAAGGGAGCTTCAGACGGCTTGCAGCTTATGAGATATTATGAGCGGTGGAAGGAAGGTTATCTGAATTTCTCATCTAGCAAGTTCTACTAGATATGGGATCAAGAAACTATAGCCCTCCAGCCAAATTTGATCCACTTAAATAAAGTTTTATTAGAACACAGGCAGACCTGTTCATTTGCATATTACCTCTGGCTGCTTTCACACCACAACAGCAGAATCAGAGTGGCTACAACCAAGGCCAGCAAAAGCTCAAATATTTACTACCTGGTCCTTTACAGAAAATGCTTGCTAACCCCTGTATGAGATGGTCTCTGGAATCCCATGGGTGTGCCATTTTCCTTACCTCAATTTGCCAAAAGAGTGGTGATTAAACCCGTACTTCTGATCCCCTCCTATTCTAACAAGGAAGGAGGCGTGGACACACACACATGCACACACACACACGTGCACACACACACGCTATGGCCAGACCTCATCTGCATAAGCCATCCAATCCTGCTTTCAGCTCTGGCACACCCCAGGCACCGTGCCCATACCTGGGGGCAGTTGTCCTCCTCACCCACCCGCAAGTGCTCTCTGGTCAGCCCACACCCAGCACAGGCTGGGAGCTGGGGTGAAACCTTCCATTTCCCCTCCCTCTCGGGGGTCGCCTCGGAAAGCCTGTCTGTCTGGGCCACCGATGGGCTGGAGGGAAGGCCATAAGCTTGACCTAATGGGTCAAGTGCAGCATGCCCAGACTAAACATCCTTAATTAAGCTCCCACAAAGGTTAAATGGGCAATTAGACTGCCCGAGGGAGGGCCAAATTAGACAGATGGGCCGTTTACCCCCACAGGACCAGCTAGAACTTCCCTCTGGAAGGGACACCCTCCATCCCAAGACAGGAGGGCCCCCACCCCAGGCATAAACTCTGGTTTGCCATAGTCCATCCAATGCATGGTTTCTCAACAAAGGGTGGAGTCCCTGGCCTGTGGGAGTGTCATGAGTAAAAGTCTTCATAGTGACATCTGCTAACCTTCCAGGCCAAGAGCCTCACAAGTCTGAGAATGAAATGGGACAACTGTTCCAGAGGGGTCTTTGCACACATACGGGAGCCCTGGCACTCCCTGTCTAGCACCCTCCAAAGTCCATCTCACTTAGGACAAGTCCGAGAGCCAAAGAGAGGCTGACCAGGCTCTCCAAGCCTCCTGCTGACCAGCGTGCATCACACCACAGCCTCGGGGGCTGGTCCTGCCCAGCCCCACTGGCCTCCAGGCCTTTCCGTCACTTTTCCTCTGTCTGGGATGCTCTTCTCCAAGATATCAGCCTGGCTCGGTCTCTCACTTCTGGGTCGTAAGCCATCGTATCACAAAAGGCCCTCCCTGGTCCCCTTCCACCCCACCCCACCCCACCCCACGCCCTCCCTGGCCCTCCTTGAATGTCCCCCACCGCACAGACACCACCTGAGGTATGTGACGTGCCGTTCACTCTCGGCCGCTCGTGCTGGGATGCCCACTCTGTTCACAATGCACCCTCAGCACCTAGACTAGGTGTCCAACAAGGTGGCTGGATTAAGAAGTCAGTCCATGAGCCATGTGCCTCCTGGTGCCAGGCAGAGAGCCAACCTGCCTCCTCACCCAAACCCCCCCAGTAACTAACTAAACCCAATTTACAGAAGGGGAAATCGAGCCTCAGGGTCACTAAATGACTTGCCCAAGGAAACACAGCCGGTTAAGCGGCAGGATTCAAACCCAGGCCTGCCTGGCTCCCACACGCAGGCTCTTAATCACCATGCACTGCAGGGAGTGCACATCAAGGCCGAGGACAGGCCCCGTGTGTGCTTCCATGCCCACTTACATGTGAGTCAGAGGCAGCTCTGGATAACTGGGATGGTGGCAGCATTCCCACTCACTCGCCTTCTGGAGGGCTAACCTGAAAGGAAGAGACAGGGTCTCTCCCTCAACCAGGCACGATCATCAGCTCTCTTATCTGTGGCGAGCAGTGTCTCATTAAGAGGCAAGGTGAGAATTCCTGGGTTACTAGATGGATGAACAGAGAGGGGCTGTCTTTCACTCCTTTGTGGGTGCATTGAGGACTGCCCTGGGGGGGATAAGCTTAGGGTCCTCTTGTCTCCCAGCTTCAAACAGAAAACAAGGGTAGGGTCCCCTGCGATCCCTCCGCACAGACACCAGGCAGCTCCCCCCACCCCCTGGCCCTCCCTGCCCAAAGTAGGGCTTTCCACCCACCTCTTTCTCGTCATGCATACAGAATATGGTAACACTTGTGCAGCCCACAGGGATGATCTAGAAGGGGTTGGAGGCATCTATTTGGAATCTGGTGGAAAAAGCATCAAATTTTTCTTTGTATGTTTTAAGTATGCTATGAAAAAAATAAAATTCAAAGTTGGGGAAAATGTTTAGATATTGAAAGAGTATTAAACTTCCAAATAAAGGCAATTTGGGGTTTTTTTAAATAACCTCTTGATTCTGCTTTCATGAACATAATTTTACAGAAATTTGGCTTACGCTTGAAATGGCTACACGTCAGCCCACCTTCTCCTAGTTTTTGTTCCTCCCAAAGCAGACCTGATGTGAGGACTTGAGAGGAAGTAGTTTATGAGGGAGGCGACCCCAGGAAGCACAACTGAGAAAATAAGAGAGTGAGACAGAGACAGAAGACAAACCAATAAGGGGTGCATTAAACATGGGGGGAGCACTGCGGGCACATGGAACTCAGTCCCACTGGGGACCTCTGAGAAACCACACGGAACATGTTCAGAATTGCCCCACTGCCACCGCAAGAAAACTGCAAACCAATGTCCCTATAAATATTGATGCAAAAGTCCTCAACAGAATACTAGCAAGTAGAGTCTAACAGCTTATTAGAAAGATTATACAACCATTACCAAGTGAGATTTATCTTCAGGAACGCAAGGATGGTTCAACATATGAAACTCAATCGACATAATACCCTACATACCTAGACCATTGGAAGGGGAACTACGTGATCATCTCAACTGACAGAGAAAAGGCATTTGACAAAATCCAACAACCTTTCATGATTAAAAAAAAAAAAAAAAAACACTCAGAGAACTAGGAACAGAAGGGAACTTCCTCAACAAGACAAAGGATATTTACAAAAAACCCGCAGCTAATATTATGCTCAATGGTGAAAGACCGAAAACCTTCCCTCTATAACTGAGGACAAACAAAGATGCCCACTTTCACCACTGCTGTTCAACATCGCACTGCAAGTCCTAGCCAGAGCAATTAGACAAGAAAAAGAAATAAAAGCATCTAAGCTGGAAAGAAAGAAGTAAAATGATCTCTATTTGCAGATAACACGATCTTCTATACAGAATTCTCCCCTCCCCCGGAGGGCAGGGAGTCAGGGGTATTTATCTACCAATGCTCACCACTCTACCACCACCACCCCGGCCCCTCTGCATAGGAGAATGACCCATCTCCTCAATTCCAGGTTGCAAAGTGAAGTGAAAGTGAAGCAAGCTCTCAGGAGCCAAAGACAATTCTCAATCAGAACAGAAGAGGAACTCGGGTGCTTGAGGTGGGGGGCTACCAGCTGCCTGTAACTCATCTACCAGAGCTGCAGGTGAACTGAGGGGCTAAGAGGATATGGGACAAGGCATCTGCAACATCCACCACTGGTAAGGACATTTTAGTGATGACCTTCAAGCTCTTAATAATCACTGTCAAGGAGACATTTTGTTTGCACAAGAAGGTGATTTTTAAAAAAACCTTTAACCAATTTTAACAACTATTTCAAAATGTAAAATAATTGAAACTGTCTTAAAGATTCTCACTGTAGATCATTTTCTATTATGGACAAATGCAAAAAAAAAAAAGTTCTTGAACTAAAAAGAATATCTCAAATCCAATTGAATTTTGCCATATCAGATATTTCAAAATAAGGATGTAATCTTTTCTAGAAATTTCATATAAATGGAATCATTGCATATGTGCACTTTTGCATCTGGCTTCTTTCACTCAGCATGTTTTTTGAGCTGTAGCTGGGTCGTTGCATGTAGGGATAATTCAATCTTTTTCATCGCTGAGTTGAATTCCGTTGTACATCTAAAATGGGTGACGTTCAAGGTGTGTCAATTACACCTCAATAGAGCTGTTTAAAAATCAGTAAGTATGAAGCTCTAACTTCCAGAGTGTGCAAGCATCCTTGATCCAGCCACCTTGGCCCATCACAACCTCAAGCGGAACTTAACGTCTGTTCTGGTGATTCCCACCCTAACCACCTTGGATGCATGCCATGCTCCCTGTGCTGGACGGAACACAAACTCCTAAAGCAGCTCTGGGGCCCTTTGTCCGTGACGGACAGTGGCTCCCTCTGCAGCTGGACACTCACCTGGCTGCCCAGGTGGAGAGAACCTCCTGGGGTGCTGATGGGAGCATCACGTGCTGAAAGCCACTCACAGTAAGGGACGCACTGCCAGACACCAGGCTGCTGGCAGCCAAGGCAGACTGGCACCTCGGGCCTCCCCCTGGAGTGAAGGGTGATACTGCTATGAGCCATAAGATTGGGCCACTCTGGCCTGGAAAGACCACCACCTCACTGTGGGGCCTGCAAGCCCCCCAGCCAATCTCCCTTGATGTTCTAAACAGAAAACTAAACAGTGTTTCACTGTTTACTCTAACCCCAAGAGCTTGTCTCATTCCCATGAGCACGGTAAGCTGTTTCACCCCAGGGCCTTTGCACGTGCTGTTCCCGCTGCTTGTGCTGCTTCTGTTGCTTCTTAAACCCTCTTTATTCAGAAAAATCTCACTGCAAAGGCCATGTGCTTGGGGAAGTCCTGGCTCTCCCCCAAGCCAGGTCAGACAAGCTCACAGCACTGTGTCATGTGATTTGAGCTCCCTGTGTGATGCTGTGGAACATCTGCCCCTGCTGGACTGAAAGTGCTCGGGGGTAGAGAGCACACCTGCCCTGCTCACCGCAGCATCTTGGTGTCCAGCATAGTGCCCAGTACACAGGATCACTCATGAAATGCTGGGTGAAAGCACGAATGAATAAACAAGCTCGTGATGGTAGAGTCGGCCAAGTCACTCAAGCACTTTGAACCTGATTCCTTAATTCCATAAGGGGATAATGTATTGTCCACACTGGGGGTGTTATGACAATTCCAGGGCCTAACGTGCATGGACACAGCCAGCCCCAGGCCTAGCACACACACCACAGTGACTATTCACTGAGCACTCTCTATGGGCCTAGACCAGTCGTGTGTTATAGCCCCCTGAGTCCTCCCATCAACCCTGTGGGGCTTCAGCACTGCCACTATCCCCATTTAAGAGATGAAGAAACTGAGGCTTAGCAGCGCTTAGTGACTTGCCCAGGTCTGGCCACTAAGCACCATGCTCTTAGTCATAAAACTCTGTTGCCAAGTGAGAAAAGCAGGGATGAAATTAGTCAGATAAATCTCCAGCTGGTCTGTATCTGATGCTAACAGTGGTCTCCCCAACGAGGTGGGATTATGGGGTTTCACTCTACAGTTGGCATGCCTGTGTTTTCCCACAAGGAACACGAACGACTTGTGTAAAAAGAAGTATGGAAAACAAATGAAGGGGGGAATTGCTCACAGACTCCACCCTCCGTGGCTGGGCAGCCCAGGGTCCCTAGGGACCCGAGGCCCTCACACAGGAACACCCAGTTAGATGCCCTCAGAGACCCTGGACCCTCCTCCAACAGCCACGACCTTTCACCCAGCTGACCAAAGGGAAGACCACCAGGGAGGGAGAGGTCAGCCAGCGAGGGATGGTGGCGGGAGGGTGAGGGCACTTTCAGGAGGGGAGCTTCTGGGGGGTCTCTGGGCGAGAGGGGTGGGCTGAGGGACTGGGGAGGGGAGGAAGGCAGGCGGGAGGGGCTCCAGCAAGCAGGGAGGTCACAGGAAGGGGCGGGGTCCGCAGGGGACGCCCAGGGCCTTATGCTTCCTTCTTTCCCAGGAATCCTTTCATTCGAGGGAAAACCGAGGGGGCGGGAGAAGGCAAGAAAAACAAAGAAATGGAGAGGAAGAAGAGAGAGGTGTGGAAAGAGAGCGAAAGATAGAGACAGAGCGGGAAAGAGCGGCCGAGATGGAAGAAAGGGGCAGAGAGAGGCCCAGGAGACCAAGATGACACAGCACACGGGCCACAGACTTGGGGAAACACAAACAGAGACAGAGCCCGGAGGGCAGGGAGGAGAGACGGCAGGGTCTTAGCAGGCCTCTTGAGCTGGAAGGGACCACAGGGGTCAGCCCCCTTCTTCTATAGCCAGATTTTCATAGAAAACCTCCACACAGACTCCAAAGAGTACAAGATCCTAGCAAAGTTCAGAGCCAGCAAGGTATCCAGAGAATTCAAGTTGGGTCAGAAACAAAACAAAACCAAATAACGCGCAAGAACCCCTCCCCTCTCCTCCCTCCCCTCCCCTCTTCCTCCCTCTGGTCCTCACTCTCTCCCCCCCCATTGACCTGAGGATGCGGGACCTGAGGAGTTGGGGGAGGGCAGGCAGCAGGTTTGGCTGCAGAGGCCTGCTCCTCATTAAGGCTGCTCAGCCTCTCGACACAGCACTAATTACAGTTGAGTATGTCATGTTATTTTGATTCATATTTCCTGCCTGGAAAACAGACTGGAGTGTTGGGCCCTGGGCCAGGCCGCAGGCCAGAGGGCAGGGGCAGGGACCTCCTCTTGCTGACCAGATCCCCCTGCAGGAAGCAGGAGCTTTCCAGGAGGCTGAGCTCCTCCATCCCACTGCCTGCCCCCCAGTGTTCACCAGGGGCGGGGAGGGGGGGGACAGTATGGACCTCTGGTCTGTGCCCAGTGCAAATCCTGCCTTGGCCACTCCTCCCAGCCCAGCCTCACGTGTCCCAGCTGTAAAATGGGAACATCAGCACCATGGATCTGCAGCGAAGCCCTCTACACCACGCTGGACACATGGCAGCCTTGTGTTTGCCGTCATCCTTATTCTTGTTAAAACTCAGAGGGCAGTGGCCCAGGGACAGAAGCCCCCTGGAGACTTCGCAGCAGGCGGATAGGAGGGAGGGCTCTGGGCTCTGCTGAGATCCCGTTTCCCTCCCTGTAAAATGGGTTCACACTACACCTTCCTCACAGGTCAGGGGCAGGTGACACGGGTCAGTTCCTGCACAGCGCTTTGGAGGATGCCTGGCGCAAAGTCTGCTCACAGACAGAGCTACTGTCACTGTCCTCAGCACCACTATGGCTATGACCAGGCCTAAGACCGCCAGACAAGGGGCTGCCTCTGCTCCATTCCCCATAAAGTTTCTAGCTCCTCCCAGGACTGATCCTGACCTCAAACAGCGGAAACCCACAGCATTGCAAAGTCGGCTCCAGGGACGTCTGCTCACCCCAAGTCCATTCTCAGGGAATCACCCGAGTCTGCAGCACAGCCAGGCTGCGAGGCTGGAAGCAGGGTTGGGGGCTGCTGTTGGAAGCAAGACTCCCCCCTCCTTCACTTGCCAAGGAAGCCAAGAGCCAGCACCAAGGAAAGCTCTCAGGGACACACTGCGGGGGTAGGGGTCATTTTTCCTTCAATCCATAATAGACAAGCCCCCGAGCTCTTCCACGTGCCAGACAGGGTCCTGAGTTCTGCCCTCCAGGGCTCACCATCTGCTTGGGGTAGACAAGGCTACCCAGGCGTTATACCCACGACCAGTGAGATACTGCGTGCCCAGCCCAGGAATCAGAACGGAGGACAGCTCACCAGGGGCCGAGCCCACAGCTGGGGAACGTTGACCAATGATATTGTAAAGTAGTATCTCGTGTGTATTGTTAAGTGAAGCAAGCAAGGTGCAAGACTATAGATACACACGTGTATACATGCACACATACATCAATACACGCGTGGATATATATGCACACAGATACACACACGTGTGTGTAGTCACTTACATGCTCATATATAAATACAAAAATAATGCTATCTTTTGTATGAGAAAGATAAGGAAATAAAAATCTGTTGCATGAAACAACACAAGCGTCCATCAACAGATAAATGGATAAACAAAATGTGGTCCAGTCCTACAATGGACTATTATTCAGTCTCATAAGGGAATGAGGCACTGATACGAGCTGCAACAGGGATGATCCTCCAAAACATTGTAAGTAAAACATCCAGACAAAAAAGACCACATATTATATGATTCCATTTATATGAAATGTCCAGAATGGGAAAATGGGTAGAAAGTGCATTACTGGTTGCCAGGGGCTGGGAGGTTAAGTGTAAATGGGCATGAGGGAGTTTATTGCGGGGTGAGAGTGTTCTAAAGCTGATTTCAGACAACGTAAACTTACTAAAAAGCATTGAGCTGCGCACCTGAAATGGCTGAACTCTGGGATGTGGAGAATACGCCTCGATAAAGCTGTTTTTGAAAAGTTTCTGTTTTTTGGTTGTCTGCAGGAGCAGCGGGGGGACAGAGGAGAAATGAACACACGCCATCCTGGGGAGAAGAGAGGGGTCAGCTGAGGGACAGGATGGGAGTGAAGCTGCTCAGCAACTCCTTTCAGCTTGATTTTTGAACCAGGGGAGTATCTGCCCCCTCAAATGTAATATTTTAATAGAATATCCAGTTGAGGGGTGTCATTGTGTAAGGCTGAGCATCTCCAGATGCCACCAGACTCCCGCAGAATACCCCAGAAGTGGACCCCAGTCTCCTGACCCCAGTTCTAAGCCCTTCCAGCGTTATGGCTGAGTGACCAGAAGGTGAAAAAATGACAGGGACCAAATGGCGTCCTTTGTTCCAGGAGACAGACAACCATCGCTGCTCCTGCCACTGCTTTCTGATTCCCTGAGAGTCGTATCGTCCCAGCTGCCAGGGCCAAACGGCCCCACTGGAAGGGCTGGACGCAGTGCCCCGGGGCAGCAGCAGCAGCATCAACATCCCCTCTTGAAAGTAGAGGAAACTGAGGCCCAAGCTCCTATGGAACAGAGCAGAGAGATCTGAACCAGACTGGCAACTCGTCTCACTAGTTACATTCTCAGCTGCTTCTGAAGGAAGCCCAGGGAGTCATGGACCTGCTTCTGCAGAGGTCAAAGGCACCGGTAACTCTCGATTAGACTCCCCCCCACCCACGCTCTGCTCCCCACCACGAAAACAGCCTGCAGACTCCTTTACTTAGTCCTCCTGGAGAAACCAGCGAGAAACTGGGGCGTCCCCAGGTTGTCCCCTGCCCTCCACCGGGTGGGGAGACTATGGACAGGGCCCCTGCAGCCAGAGGCAGCCCTGCACCAGCTCCTGCCTCCGTAAAATCTCCGTCCCCCTTCGTTATGTTTGCATTGCTTTCCCAGGCGGACCTCAGACTTACAGTATTATGTTTTAACCTCTTTGGCAAGTCTTGAGAAAACACTTCGGGCATATTTCACTAGCAAAAACAAAAGGCTTACAGTCCAAACAGTGCCCAGCAAAGACCAGAGGAAGAGGGGTGGGGGGTGGGGCGGGAATCAGACTGAAATTTCTTTAATGGATTCTTTTTTTTAATTGAGATAAAACTCACCATAAAAAGTGTTTAAAGTATGCAATTCAGTGATTTTCAGGAGAGTCACAAAAATGTGCGACCATCACCACTATCTGATTACGGGACATTTTCATCATCCCAAAGAGAAACCCGTCCCCATCAGGCAGCCACTCCCTATTCTCCCCTCCCTCCAGCCCTTGATAGCCACCAAGCTACTTTCCATCTCTGTGGATTTGCCTACTCTGGACATTTCATATAAATGAAATTCATACACTATGTAACCTTTTATGTCTGGCTTCCTCCATTTTGCATGATGTTTTGGAGGGATATCCATGTTGTGACTCAGAACTTCATTCCTTTTCGGAGCTGAATAATATTCCATTGTATGGATAAATGACAGTTTGTTTATCCATTTATCAGTCCATGCATGTCTGAGTTCCCTCTGTTTTTTAGCTACTATGAATAATGCTGCTAAGAACATCTGTGTAGTTTTTTGTGTGGACACGTGTTTCATTTCTCTCGGTTCTACACCTAGGAGTGAAATTGCTGGCAGAAATGAAGTCTGGTCCAAAGGCTGGTGTTCTCTTTGGAAAAAGATACGTTTCCACTGGCCCCTCAACCACAGGAAGGGAGTGGGAACTTGCCCACCGCAGACATGGGCAAGAGGCACTCAGGAAGTAGTGGTGGGCGGCGGGGCCGCGGGGGCGGCTCTAGGAGGTGAGAATCTGGGCAGTGCTCTGGAGTGGAGGGCTTTGGCTGAGCCTTGCCGGGTGGGGTGCACAGAAATAGCAGAATTTGAGAAGTCCAGGGGGCTTTCCAGGAAGGAGGCACAGCATAAGCCAAAAACCTCACGGTGGGTATGCACACAGTCCCCAGACCACTGGTCAGTTTGTGTGGAGGAAGAGGCTCTCGCAGGTACTGAGCTGCGAGCATCGCTATGTTGTAAAACCCTTCCCAGCTGTACTGCCTGATGTCCACGGGTCTGCCCGGCAGAGTCCTGTGGCAGATCCAGGTAAACTCGCTATAGGTGAGAGGTAAGCGCCAACATGTGTGGTTGAGAGGACCCCCAAAACATGCAAGAGCTTTGTTTCTTGAGGATCCATGAGGATATTCTGGGCAGTAAAAATCCAATCCAAATACCAGCCCAATACAGAAGGGCAGCCCCCGCAAATGTCGATTCATTCACTCATTCAACGAACATGTCTGAGTCACGTGCCAGGTGTTGCGGATGCACCAGTGGGTGAGAGACAAGAGTCCTTGCCTTTGCCGGGCTCACAGTCTGATGGGGGAGCCAGACATCAGGTAAGTTAAAAATCATGATGCAAACCAATAAAGAAGAACTTCCATGCCGCTCTTTAAAAACAGGCTTCCTGATAAATAATTATATTTCAAAGCGATAAGATGTCATCCATCCTTTCTTTGTCATAGAAATGTGAAATTTTGTCTTCCTAAAACTGAGGATACTGATTTACGTTGACTACATGGCTGTGTATTATTTATTATACATCACTATATTGTATCATATTATTTGCTTTGCTTATAACTGTGATAAATATTTGTACAAGTGAAAATAAATCAATAACAATTAATTTTTAAAAGTCATGATGCAAAGCATGATGGGTGCTAACAAGGAACTGAGCAGGAGGTGAAGCAGAGGGAAGCACCGAGAAGGGGGAGGACCTGCCCAGACAGGCGGTCAGGAAAGGCGACCTTGAAGCCCAAGCATGAGGACATCCAGCGTCCCAGGCACAGGGGATGGGGCATGGAGGGCCCCGCGTGGGAAGGGGTGTACTGAAGAGGCTGGTGGGCAAGGTGGGAATAACGGGTGATCTCAGAGAGACCCCTGGGACTTGGACTCTCTTGTAGGGCAAGAAGAAGCTGTGGGAAGATTCTGACCAAGGAGTGACTATTCTGGTGTCATACCCCTCACTCAGCTGCTCTGCTGACTGATGGGTAGATGGACTGGACACAGTCCACATCACAAACGCTGGTGGCTGGGCCCACGTGGTCATAATGCAGCGAAGACACTGTCACGGAGCCGAGGCCCACTGTGGAGCTGGAATGTCGGGATCGTCTGGGGAGGGCCAAGGAGGCTGACAGGGTAACTGACAGGTGCCTCAAAATGTCACCCAAAGCCCCTGCATGGAAAAGCATGTCACGCTGTGGAAGAAGCAGAGAGACCACTGGGACGGAGGTGGGAGCCGGCCCCCAGGACCCTGAGCCAGCCAAGGGATGAGGTGGTCCCTGCTGGCGAGCATCTGGTCCCTGACCCTGGCAGCCAGAGGGCACAGCCAGCACAGAGTCCTTACCCTCTGCCCACTCCCACATGGAGAATTCTGTTTCCCCCTGGAACCTTCCTCATGAATATTTTGCACAGAAATGAGAAGGCAAATTCCGGGCTCCGGACAGAGGGTCACAGATTTCAGAAAGTCATCTTTAGAAAACACTGGTTTCTATTTTCACCAAATCCCTGGGAGATGAGTTACGAAAGCCTGAGGCCTGGGAAAAGCTGAAGAACAAAACTAGTGGGGGGCGTGGGAGGAGGTAGGGGGAACTGGGGGGCGGGAGGCATGGAGGGCCTGGGGATGTGGGGGGTGCTTTCATTGAATGCAGGAAGCGGGTGTCTAGAGTGGGTAAGCTAAGGGTCTTGCGGGGACACCTGAGCTAGAGTTGGACAAGTGCTTTTTTTTTTAAATTACCTACTCGAAACATAAAACTTGATGTATCCTTCTGTACCAAAAAAACTTACTTTGAGCCAATGCCGGGAAGAAAACACTATACAATGAGGGCTGGAGAGTCATGCGGCTTGGATAATAATATTACTACTAAATAACAATGTTAATCACTATAATCGTTAGTAACATAAATAATAATCATTACTAAACCTTGATAATTCACATCATTAATTAATGAGTAACTAGTAATTAAAGTGACAGCCACTCCACGTGCTCCACAGTCAGTCCTCGCAACGCTATGAGGTAGGTACGATTTTTCTCTCCTGAGTTGGGTGTAGAGATGCCCCCCATGAACCCTTGCTTTCATTCGCCCGTCTGTCCATCCATTCATTTGTCCTATGAAGCCACAGTGACAGATTCACAAGCAAATACAGCACTTACATAACCAAATGCTAGGCCTGCCCAAACAAGCCATGGAGTTGAGGAGCGAGCAGATACCACAGCCGGATGAATTTCAGGATCAGGCGACCTGGGCTCAAAGCCCAAGCTCATGTGCCACCTGTGCGACCTTGAGCAAGCTGCGTGGTTTTACTGGACTCCCGTCAACCATACCCCACATGGCCATTCCCAGCATAAGGAGCCGTGACACCAGGCAAGTAGCACAAGCCCTGGCGCGCAGAGAGCAGGCCGTTGTGGCAGCTGTCGTCACTGCAGACTAGGGGCATCTGTCGCAACAAGAATGAAAGCGAGCAGAGCAGAGTATTAAAGAGTGTAGCCTTAAGTGTTGGGGTCACACATAACTTTTATTTTCTTAGAGATGATGTCCAGAACCACCTGGATTTTCTACTAAAATAGAGTTTCTACCGGAGAAAACGAAGTGAGTTATTATTTTTTTAAAACAGAAGTTCATCATGTCTGACAATCCTTACCTCTGCTGGTTGGGCCAGAGAGGGTCCAGTCAAGGACTGTGTGAGTCGGCGGATAGCCCTTCCAGGCCCCCAGAGAAAACCAACACATGCATGTTGCCAGCATCTCAAGTGAAAAATCTCTCTTTTCATGACTCCCTGAAACCTGCCCTAGTAAACCCTGTGGGGTCTGCTGGGGAAGCTTGAAGGTCAAGGCCAAAAACCCATGTAAAGAGAGAGCCTGGCTTTGACTGGCACCTGGTGGGCCTACCTAAGACAGGCAGCTGACTGGAGGCCACGCAGGAGCGGATGGCTGGTCAGTGAGGACAGCTCTGCCGGCCAGCCTACGATAGTACCCAGCCCAGGAGGTGCGGGCACCCCAACTTCTGACCACCTGGCTCCTCCTTAAAAATGTCCCAAAGCACCCAGTGAACACACAGGTCAAGCTTGCTGCCCTGATTATGAAAACAGCAGAATGCTCAAATCACTTTGTCTCTATATCTTTTATGAGCCTCGAATCGTCTCCTCCCCGTTAGCGCAAAGATCCTTATTACAGCTATAAATTGAATTAAAAACTCACATTTAATATTTAGTTATGGTGCGGTTAACAGCTTTATGGGCCAGGCCGCTGCCTTCCTATTTGCTTACAATGTTGTCCTTTATGTTTGCCAAAACCAGGCTGCTTGAATGACGGGGTGGATGCCAAGTTATTAACAATTATTACCTTTTACAGTCATTTTTGGCCCCAGCATGCTTTTTTGGTGGTCTCATAATTTCAAAACAGGGACCTTTGAAATCGTACCCTGAGACCAAACAGGCCTGCGGAGGGCACTTCCTCCCTCCTGGCTGAGTCCAGCCCATTTCCCATTGTGAAATGTTTTTCCACCCCACATGTGCCCAGCATGAGCCCAAGCTCTGGGCCTGTGGTACAAACCATACTCCCAGTGAAAAGGAGCCCTCTGTGAGGCGGGGGCCCCTCCAAGGGTGCCCGCAGCGCAGCACACATCACGCGGCTCGCTGGGACAGAGGGCGGCATCAGGGCCGAGAGGGACAGACTCCAGCAGTGACGTGGGCGGCCTTCACTGTTGTCACCCAGGCCATGAGCTGAGGGTATGCAGAGGCCCCACACAAAACCACCAGCCCCGTGACCCCACTGCCAGTAGGCCCCTCTCAGAGCTTCTCTGAGGCTTTCAAGTCTGGCCCGGATCGTTAACTGCCAAATTATATCCCACGCATGCATGATCTGGACATGGGGTAGGGTGTGTGTGTGCGCAGGTGTGTGTGTGTGTATGTGACTGTATGTGAGCGTGTGTGTGTGTGTGTGTGTGTGTGTGTGTGTGTGTGTGTGAAAGAGAGAGAGAGAGAGAGAGAGAGACAGAGAGAGAGACAGAGACAGACAGAGGACACTGAGATATCTTATGACCTCCTGGTTCTCAAAATAATTTTTATGAAATATATCTTCCTTAATGTCCTGCTTGCTTTTTAAAAAAGTATGTCTGTGTGTATTTTTTTTTCTGGAATTCGACCGTGGTCATGGTTGTTCAACACTATGAATCTATTAAAAAAGCACTAAATTATACACTTTAGACAGGTAAATTTTATGGTAGATGAATTTTATCTCAATAAAGCTGTTTAAAAAATAAAACATCTCCTACTGCACCCCACACATCTCCAGCCCCTGCCAGAGCCTCCCCTGTTCCAATGCCTGGGTGGCCGTCACCCTCCCTCACACACATCTGATTCCCAAGAGATGACCCAAAGTGTGGCAGGTTTCTGCAGAGTGATGTGAGCTGGGTACTCATTCTATCTCAACCTGGCTGGGTCCCCCGTGCAGCTGCCACTCTGCAACAAGATTTGCTTTCATTGGGTACCAGACTCAATGAGCCTGTGGAACAAAGGCCAATGCCACCAGACTCCAACACAGCAGCATGAATGCAGGCAGTAGGGCTGTGTTTGGAAAGTAGGCATGTGGGTGGCTTTCAACTCTGATGTAAAGGACTAGCCAGTCTCTTTCATCTGTGGTGACCCAGACTCTAAATGGCCATACTGAGAAACGTCAACCACATGCTAGAGACGAAATCCTAAAAAAAAGGGCTGTGGCCGATTGAAGATGGACAGGTTTTGCTCCTCCCACCACTATGAGGCCGTCTAATTCCCCTCCTCCTGAATCAAGGCCAGCCCTAGGGACTTGGTTGGCCAATGGGATGCGTCAGGGTGACAGGTTAGGATGCCCAAGGCTAGAGCCTAAGAAGCCTTCTGCTTCTATGTTGTCTCTTGGAGCACCCACTCCAGAAGCCCCGAGCTGATGTGACTGCACAGACACTGCCATTCAGGAAAGGCCATCTGGAGGTGACAGTTCTAACTGAGCCAGCTTCCAGCCACCCCCGCCAAGGTGCCTGCCATGTGAGCACAGCCACCTTGCACCACAGAACAGCCCATCCACTAGCTGAATATCAGCGAGTGACAAGCTGAGCCCTGCCCAATTCCTGACCTTTATTTTGGCAAGATAAAATAAAATCTTCTCATCTTAATTTCTGCTACCCAAATTTCTGGCACTGTGTAATACTGAACTGGACGCTCTCCATGAGGGTGATGCTGCTGCCTAGAGGGTGTGTGGAAACTAGGGGCATATTTGATTGAAACACTGACGGGGTGATACCGGCATTTATAGGAGGAGGGGTGCAGTCAAGGGATGGCTGGCATCCTGCAATGGACAAGAGAGCTTCGCTCAACCACGAATTACCCACATCCTGCGTGACTTTTGACACTGACAGAGATGAAGGTTCATTTTATAATTATCGGAGCCTGGAACATGACTCTTTTCTATATACAGATATAAAGCATTTTGAAATAATTTTAACATACCCTGAATTTTCCAACTACCATGTAAATCAAAGGAAGACTACAATTTGCTTGGCTCGAAACCTCATGAAAAATTGTTCAGCAAACACAGTGAACGCTGGCAAGCATTCATGGTGTCCGAGCCATCCACACAGCTCTCAAGAGCGCTCCTTCCGAGGCTGCCGCCCTCCCGGCGAGTTTGAGTCTATAAGCAAAGATACTTAGTCTTTATTTCAAAATCTCAAATATGAAAAGAAGCGCTTGACAACATGCCATGGAGAAGTATCTCCTTTAAAACCCAGATTCATTTATAAGGGTAGAGAAACATTTCACTACATGGTCAAGACTGCTAGTACAGGCGAGCCTGAGCACTCGCACATTGAAACATATTTTAAATAAATAACTTCCCTATATTGCTCCTTTATGTAAGAATAACGGCACTGTTTTTGAAATTGTGTTTGTAAGTAGGCTATATCACGTGAATTCCATCAGGATAAGACAGGAGGCATTGTGAAATCGTTGTTATAAAAATGAGGCGCTAGGTGTGACAAGGTTGAAAACCATTGTGCCACGTGAACTCGGGTTCCTGGTGCCATCCAGGAAGGGTGGGAGTTTCCTGAAAGATTCCAAAGACCCTGTCGACGCTGTGATCCTTTTTGCTTACTCCCCCTAGCAAAGGATTGTAATATCGTCCTAGCAGGACGATATTAAGAGATCATTAGGAGAGAGAGAATAGTACTTAGCTGGATATTGAGAACAAGCAAAATGAACAAAGATCTTTATGCACAGGTCAACATTAGTTGGCAAAACGTGTCTTTGACTCTCAAGAGCAGACCCGGGCTGTAATCCCTGTTGCGTAACTCCTATGTGACCCAAGGCAAGTCAGGCCCCTTCTCTGAGCTTCTTTCTTGTCTGTAAAATGAAGGAATTGAGTACGGCGATTGAAAAGAGTCCCTCTGCTTGGGGAGTCCCTGGAAGATGGCCTGTCTGCCATGACCTTCTCCAGTCAACAACTGGTCCTTCCATCCAGGGACCAGGAGGGGAAAGAATCCTCAGAATCATAAAGCACCATTTCAAACTGACCAATATTAAAGACAGAAAAGAAAAAATCCCACAACATATTAATGGTTCAGAGCACGCACAGCAAGATCATTTCTGGAGAGGAAAAGAAAGAAAAAAAAAATAGGGGCTTTTCAGCCTGTGAATAAAAAGTGTCCTTTAACAGGCGATAATTATATACAGGAAGGCAATTAAAGTTTTAATAATTTAATTACCTTCCTGCAAACCCATCAAGGTAAAATATGGAGTGAAAACATTTTTGAGGGCCAGCAGCCATGAGGAGCGGATCAAAGGCCCCTGAGATAGCTCAGCTCTGAGGCAGTTGACACATTAATTTTTATGGGCTGACCGCCGTTATTAATAGAAGAAACTAGATGGAAGTATTTTTCCACGGTGGGGGGGACCACATCATCATTTGATGCCTGATGTTACAGCAAACATAGTTTTGGCTTCTCCCTGGAAATAAATCTTGTTTTCTTTGACCTTCGTTTGCTTGAGGCAGGGCCAACTTTCAAGACTGGACTTCATAGAGAGGGCTCCCCGCTCAGGGCTGCCATGTCGGAACATCAACAAGAAACCGTGAAAGGAGATCAAAGGGGGTCCGGTCAGAAACCACAGAACAGGGCTGGCACAGCCAGGCACAGTGGGGCGAGCGCATCTCAAAGCCGGCCTGAGAGCCCCCCCCAGCCTCAGAGTTCTCACCTACCAAGGGCCAGCTGCACTGCTCCTTACAAACATCTTTAAACCCACCCCCTACTTTGTTGTTGCTGCTGTTTTTATTGTTGTAAAATACACATGACATAAAATTCACCATTTTAACCATGTGAAAGTGTAGAGTTCAGATGATTTAAGTACATTCATGATGTTACACAACCATCACCTCTATCTAGTTCCCAAGCTTTTTTCCCTCCCCACAAGGAAACCCATCCCCATCAGCAGTGCCCCCCACTGCCCTGCCCCAGTCCGGACAACCACGAATCTGCTTTCGGTCTCTGTGGATTTGCCTGTCCTGGACACATCCTATAAATGGAATCCTACGCTATGTGGCCCTTTGTGACTGGCTTCTTTCACCCATTATTTTTTATGCTTATTTTTATTTTTTTAACATCTTTATTGGGGTATAATTGCTTCACAATGATGTGTTAGTTTCTGCTGTATAACAAAGAGAATCAGATACACATATATCCCTATATCTCCTCCCTCTTGTGTCTCCCTCCCACCCTCCCTACCCCACCCCTCTAGGTGGTCACAAAGCACTGAGCTGATCTCCCTGTGCTATGTGGCTGCTTCCCACTAGCTAGCTATTTTACATTTGGTAGTATATATAAGTCCATGCCACTCTCTCACTTCACCCCAGCTCACCCATTACTTTTTTAAAGGAAGCTTTGTATTATTATCTGTAATAGAAGACCTGTATCACTTGCCATAAATGAAAAATGACCATAAAAAGTAATACACTGAAAACTAGCTCATGTCACCAAGTTGCTGTAGGACACGGCACAATCCCCCAGAGGGTCCACAACAAGGAATCATTTTACATCAGTATGTACACTTCTGCTCCATTCTACTTCAAAGCCACATAACAGTCTTTGTAGGACTAAACTGTATACTAATACACTTTCTATTGATAGATATTCATGATGTTTCCATTTTGTATCACAACAATGCTGAAACTGATATCTTTGTAATCATTCCGTGTGGGAATAATCTTGATATAAATTTCTGGAATGCCTGGATCAAAGGATATGTGCATTTTACATTTCAGTTTGTGTCTCCAAGTGTTTTCTTTAGAGGTGGTCTCAATTCTTCCTCTCAGCATCAATGTATGAATACGCCCGTTTCTGCACCTAACCACCAATATGATGAGCTCCAGTCTCTAGATCTTGGCCAATCTGATAGGTGAAAAATGCATACACCTCATTGTGGTTTTAATTTGCATTGAGATGAGTATTCCTACCTCCATTTTATAGATGAGAAAATAGACTCACAGAGGTTAAGGAACTCGCCCAAGGTTACACAGCGAGTAAGTGCAAAACCAGGATTTGGACCCAGGTCCACCAGAATCCAATTCCTGGGCTTGTCCCCCTACTTTCCTGCTGCTTCTCATGGCACGTGATGGATTCTGCCACTTGTGGGTGTGGCTTGTTCCACAAATGGAGGGGAAGCTCCTGGTTGGCAGGTTCTATATTCTCTCCACAAGCCCCACTGCGCCTGACTCGACACGTAGGATATGAGCACCCCATAGACACTGCTGGTGGAACCACTGGATTGGACTACCACACCTGCATACCTACAGTGCAGCCTAGCACTGAGGAGACCACAAAAGGAAAGGACAAACTATGGGGACCAAACAGCCAGAGTCGTCATCACGGGAACCTCTGTGACCTTATAGTTTCTGCCATTTCCCCAAGCTGTGGTCACAGGGAGGTCACACCTGGGCTGAAGGATGATTTATGCCAATGCTCACAGGCACTTCCGGGGAAGGGACAGCTGGGGATGAAGGTGTTAATGCCTAAATATATAGAATCGGGAAAAATAACCAGGACCATCTTCCACCAACTTACATGCTTGTGGGCTGGTGGGTTTCATGGGTTCTGGCAAAAATGAGAGTGAATTTTTTTCAGGGTGTCAGGTGTTTATTAGAACTTATTGTAAGTACTAATAGAGCCCCAATGATCAGAGAGCCCAAAAGACCAACTGAGTGGACTTCCCACAGTCCTAAGGAAATAAACTAGGGCAGCGGGAGCCAGTCTCATGCATTTGAAGGCTCCTCACAGCCTTCTCAGTTCAAAACCGTTTCCATTTTTGTGCTTCACAGCAACTTTCCGAGGCTGGTGCTGTGGTTCCATTTCACAGATAAGAAAATGGAGTTTCAGAGTGACAACATAGCTTGCTTGAGATCCTACAGCTGGCACTGCCAGATCCAGAAGTGGCTTTGATTGCATTCAATACCAAACAGTATTCCCAAAAGGCCCCCTTCCCAACACCCTCTCTGGGAGCCAGGGGGTCCCCCAGGCCTTCTTCTTTCGGGGACAGCCCCAGGTCCTGACCTTGCCGCTTCTGCTAAAGAGAACATCTCCCACGTCCTGGAATGCAGCTTGGCAGCAGGGGGGTCCGAGGCTGCCGGGACCTCTCTCAGCACCCCTGCTCCCCTCCCAGCACTGAGGTCTGACCTAATCACGGGCCGGGCAGCTGCGGGTGCTGGGTGGGAGGGACTGCACACCTCACCCTCCCCTCCTGGGCTCAGCAGGTACCGGGTGTGGGCCTGACAGCACGGATTCCGAGAGAAGCTCCATCAGCCCCAGCCCTGACCCGAAGCCCAGCTGGGCGGGTCTGGGATGAGGGGACTACAGCACCACGCCTGGGCCCCACAAGGTCATGGATGTCTGGGCCGGGCTCTAACCAATCCCCTTTACAGCTTGCAAGGGCAAGCTGGGGTCTGAGTCTATATCTACAAGGCAGGGATGGGATGAGGTGACCAGGGAGAGCACCACCCTTCCTCTGGGTCCCTCCGACAAGATGGAGGGTCCACGAGAGCCACCAGTAGGAGGCGGGCCCATGAGCTAAGCAAAATACACCAAGTCCGGGGTGCCCTTAGCGGCCAAGCGCCTCTTCTCCCCTTTCTTCCAACCCACAACCCTTCCCTCAGAGAATGGCCCCTCCCAGACAGGTGATGGCGTTGCCAATTACAGGACTCTGCCCACCAGCCATCGTGATGGATGAGGGACGGCACGTGATGAAGCAATCATGTATCCCCTGGGGTTTTCTCCATGGGGTCTGCCCAAGAGTGTTCTGTGGTAACAAGGCTGCAGTCACACAATTGTCCTGGGAAAATAAACCCCAGAAGCAGAAATGGGAGTGGGAGACAGTCCTGAAGCAGCTGGCATCTCCACCTGCCCCTCCCAGGACCCAACAAATTCCCCTTGTTTTGCCTTTGCTGTCTCAGAACGAATTCTTACAGCTCATGTATCCAGAGCACGTGCAGTGCGGGGGGGGGGGGGGGGGTGCACTGTTCTGAGTGCCATGCTTGGATTAACTCATCCGTCCACCGGAGTCCTCCAGTGAGGAAAGGAGACATGAGGTCAACAGCTCACAAGGCACAAAATCAACAGCGTGGGAGAGTCTGGATCTGAACCCAGGCCTGTGAGCTACCCTGGCATTCAGCAGAGCTTCACAGGTGGGCATCACTACCGCCAACCAATAACCAGAACTGCCTTAAGGTCAAGTGTGGCCACAGGACCTGTGTCGGCCAAGAAAAGGGGAGTGAAAGTGGCACTGCCCCTCCTGGGCAGAGGCGTTCCACCCTTGCAACTCTTCTGCCCTCCCTCACCCAGCCTTGACATCATCATGGACACACGTACTGATCTGGAGGTGCCTCTAGATCCAGGCAGCCTGGACGTTAAGCAAATTCACAGAGGGCAGCTGTCCTGGGAGCCACCTCCACGCACAGTCAACTCTGTACCAGCAAGAAATCTACACTTGTCATCCTCAGTCACTGGCTGTTCAGGGCTGTTTCTCACTGCAGCAGAGTGTGGCCTATTCTGACCGCAGAGCGTTTGTCCAACTTGCAAACAAGAGGCCGCCCAAACTCTCAGGCCAGCACTAACTCCTGTATCTTCCCAACAAACTGACACGCCCCATTCTGTTCGTTTTTTGTTGATTAAATTGGTCTTGTAAAGGGAGGCTTCCTCCCCACCTCTCGGGTTAAAGCCCCCTCAGAGCTTGACAGCATCCCTGTGCTGTAGACCCCCTTCAGACCCAAATGAGAGATCCACTGGTTTGTGACCCCTCCAAGACCATTCGCAACAGATGTGACCGAGGGTGATGCACTGGCTTAGGATGAAGCCCAATTACACAGGCTCAACTACTACAGAGAATGGAGCCTTTGGAAGCCAAAGGGCCTTCAATTAGTGCATTTCTGCAGAAAATTACTTCTCAAAACCTTGAGGTGAAAATGACCAAAGGGGACAATAAGAAGGGGGGCTTGAAAATGATGAGATAGGGTTAAAATGCAGGTGCATTGACCGTGGGGGACTCACAAACACCATAGAGCACCCGATTTCAGCAAAGGGTAGTCCAGCCAGAAAAAGACGCACACACCTCTGAGCACACAGAGTGGTTCCTGGGAACCCTGAGCCTCATCCGTGGATCCATATTACTAAAAGTTCATTCTCAGGATCATTCTCAGCAATAACCCTCTCAGAGCCCCAGAGCAGCCCATCCAGCCCTCACAACATTAGAACTCATCTCTCTAAACCACTTTGTCCGTCAGTACAGGCTCACCTCAGAGATGCTGCAGGTTCAGGTCCAGGCAACCACAGTATAGAGCATATCACAATAAAGCGAGTCACACAAATTCTTTGGTTTCCCATGCATGTAAAAGATATGTATACACTATACTGTAGTCTATTAAGCGTGCAATAGCATTATGTCTTAAAAAATGTGGAAAAAAAAAAAAAAAAAAAAAAAATGTGGAAACCGGGCTTCCCTGGTGGCGCAGTGGTTGAGAGTCCGCCTGCCGATGCAGGGGACATGGGTTCGTGCCCCGGTCCGGGAGGATCCCACGTGCCGCGGAGCGGCTGGGCCCGTGAGCCATGGCCGCTGAGCCTGCGCGTCCGGAGCCTGTGCTCCGCAACGGGAGGGGCCACAACAGTGAGAGGCCCGTGTACCGCAAAAAAAATAAAAAATAAAAAAAAAAATAAAAAAAAAAATAAAAAAAAAAAGCTAAAAAAAAAATAAAAAAAAAAATAAAAAAAAATGTGGAAACCTTAATTAAAAATACTTTATTGCTAAACAATGCTAAACATCCTCTGAGCCTTCAGCAAGACATAATTTTTTTGCAATGGTAACATCAAAGGTCATTGATCACTGTAACAAAATATGATAGCAGTGAGAAAGTTTGAAATATCGCAAGATTTACCAAAATGTGACACAGAGACATGAAGTGAACAAATGCTGTTGGAAAAATGGTGCCCACAGGCTTGCATGATGCAGAGCTGCCACAAATCTTCAATTTGTAAAAATGCATTATCCGCAAAGTACAATAAAGCGAAGCACAGCGAAATGAGGTCTGCCTCATTATTAAGCACCCACTGTGTGCCAGGCACTGCACTAAGCCCCAGGGACACAACAGCAAATGGAGACCCAGCCCTCAAAGAACCCACCATTTCATGGGGGAAGGGAGACAAAGGCAGGTCCACAAATAAGTAGGACGGGTCGATCAGCACTGTGGACATAACTGAAATGGCCCCCCACCACCTTCCGCATGCCTGGTGGTCCTTGAGCTGGAATAATCAGGGGGCTTCTCGGAGAAGGGGACTTTTGAGTTGCACATTGAATGAGAGAAGCACGCAGGATGATAACCAGAACTGAGATGGAGAGGAAGATCCTGATAGGAGCTACAGCCATGCATGGCTGAGGCTCTGCATCACCTGCCTTCCCTCAGGCCGGATCTGGGCTAAGACAGGCATGGGGAAGATGATGAGTGGCCACTAAGGGTTCAGCTGCCCAATCGGAGCCCCAGACACCAGTCTGACCTGTCACCTATTCACTGAGTGCTCTTGGTCAGGTCATCTCCCCTAACCTTAGCTCCCTCACCTGTAATGTAGAAAGAATGATAATATTTGCCACTTAGGTCTGTGCACTTTTGGACATTTATCCCAGAGAAATTTGAATAGGTTCAAGTACAAGTCTTTCCACTCATGTTCACAGCAGCTTTATTTGCAACAGCCAAAAGGTAGAACCAGCCCAGGCATCCTCAAACAGGTGTATGGACAAACTGTGGTACGCCCTCACCATGGAATACCACTCAGCAAGAGAAAGGAATGAACAACACCTGGATGGACCTCCAGGGAATTTTTCTGGGTGAAAAAGAGCCAGTCCCAAGGTTATATCCTGAATGAGTACATATATATGACATTTTTGAAATGACAGAATTTTAGAAATAGAGAAAGGTTAGTGGTTGCCAGCGGGTAGAGAAGGGGTGGAGGATGGGGCAGGAAGGAGGTCGGCATGGTTATAAAAGGTCAACAGGAGGGGTCCTTGTGGTGATGAAGCTATTCAGTATCTTGTCCAGCTACAAAATTTGGACAGAACGTGCAGGGCAGCCATGCAAGGCCCGTGGATAGTAAAGAGCAGGCAGATTAAGAGAAAATCTCAAAATATCACCAAACTAGCAGAAAGTCTCCCATTTTTTTCTCCAATATCCCCTGTATGGGCTCACAGTGGCCTCAAACCTGGACACAGGTACCAGGCTCAGGGAGAGACAGAGAGACCAAGAGACAGGTCTGGGGGGGAAAACATAAGCCCTCCAGAAGGGGGAAGAGACACAGCAGGGAAATCTTGTTTCAATTTTTATTTTCTTCTGTTCTCTTGCACTCAGTCCTCAGACATTCCCGGGGCATAGGTAATGACAGCAGCCACAGCAGTGACCCATGGCCCCTACTTGAGAGGGAGCAGAACCTTCCTCACTGATCAGAAAAGCTGTGGTCCCGTCTCTGTCTCCCAATCTGGATGCGGGCACAGCTATCAACTGTGCGCAGTCAAGTCCCAGCTCTCTGAAGGGAGGACCCACAGCGAGTCCAGGGAACCAGAAATCACTAAGGAGCCCACAGAGTGGGAGGAGGCAAGGAAAGGGACCCTTTAAAGCTGTGCATGAGCTCCTGGGCTCACCCCTAAGCTGCATGCGCGTGCACGTGCCTGACCCTGAACAGCATACCTAAGACTTAGAACTGAACACAGAGCAAACCATCATCCAGATCCAAGACTGGCCACTGGGTGGTGCACACGCAGGGCAGCTCTGACCAGCATGGCAGAGCTTTTGGAAACTGACCTGCCGTCAGGACCACAGCTGGCAGGAGGCTGGTGCGAACTTGCTGAACAGGTCAAATGCCCGATCAAACAAAACTAAAGTCCTCTGTGGCATTTAAACAAGACCTAGAGCCTCATAATATAATATTCAAAATGTCTGTAATACAAATGAAAGTGACTTAGCATTTGAAAAAACAGAAAAATCTCAACTTTTACCATCAAAGACAAGGACCAGACCCCCATACCTTGATGACGCAGATGTTAGAACAATCAGAAAGACTTAGAACTAGCTATTATAAAAATGCTCCAGCAAGTAAGGGCAAACACTCTTAAACTGAATGCAAGGATAGGAAGTCTCAGCAAAGAAAGGGATTATAAAGACGCAGCAAATTGAAATTTTAGAACTCAAAAGTACAATAACCAAAATGTTAAAGCTCACCAGATGGGCTCAATAACAATATCGAGACAGCAGAGGGATGAATCATTGAGTATGAGGACAGATTATCAGAAATTATCCAATCTGAAAGACAAAAAAAAAAAAAAAAGGAAAGGAAAAGAATTCTAAGAACAGAAAAAAACAAATGAACAGGAACTCATGGACCTGAACCAGAAGGTCTAACATTCATGTCCTAGGAATCCCAGAAGGAAAGGAGAAAGAAAAAATGCAGTGCAGAAAAATATCTAAGAAAATAATAGCTGAAAACTTCTCAAATTTATCAAAAAGTGAAACCTACAGATTCAAGAAGCTCAGTGAATCCCCAAAAGGAGACACTCAAAGAAACCCATGCCTAGATACATTATCATCAAAATAATCAAAGCAGAAGACAAAGAAAAATATCTTGAATGCAGCCAGAGAAAAACAACACATTACTTATAAGGAAAACAATGAAGCAAAACCCAACAGAACTAAAAGGAGAAGCAAATCCACAACTACAGTTAGAGAGTTCAACACTCATCTCTTTGTTCAAGGAAACAAACAGACGAAATCAGCAAGGATATGGATGAACTGACAACACCATCAAGCAATTGGATCTAATTTATAAAACACCACCAATAGCAAAATGCACGTTTTTTTTCCAGTGCACACAGAACACAAAGATCAACAACCACTTCCTGGGTCATAAAACAAACCTTAACAAATTTACAAGAACTGAAACCATACAAAGTATGTTTTCTGATAATAATGAAATTAAACTAGAAATCGATTACAGAATGATAACAGGATATCCAAAAACTTGAAAACTAAAACATATCTAAATAATTGGTAAGTCAAAGAGTTCTCAAGGAAAATTAGAAAATATTTTTAATTGAATGAGAATGAAACTACGATGTAACAAAACTTGCAGAATCCAGCTAAAGCAGTGCTGAGAGAGAAATTTTTATCATTAAATGCTTATTTTAAGAAAGAAGAAAGGGCTTAACCCAATGATCTAAGTTTCCATCATTAGAAACTAGAAGAGCAAAATAAACCAAAGTAAGCAGAAAAAATGTGTAATAAAGAATAGAAATAAGTGAAATTGAAAAGAGAAAAGTAATAGGGAAAAATCAGTGAAATGAAAAACTGGTTTTTCAAAATAATAAAATTGATAAAACTCTAGCAAGAATGACAAATAAAAAAAAGAAGACACAAGCTATTAATACCAGGAACACAAGAAAGCATATCATTACAGACCCTCAAACATCAACGGTGCAATAAAGGAATACCATATGCCAATACATCTATGCCAATACATCTGACAATTCAGATTAAATGGGAAAATTCCACAAAAACTAGAAACTAACAAAATTCACCCAAGATGAAATAGATAATATGAATAGTTTGATAACCATTTTTAAAAATTGCATTCATAGTTTAAGATCTTTTAAAAACGAAGTTTCCAGGTCCAGGTAGTTAAACTGATGAATTCTACCAAACATTTAAAGAAGAAATAACACCATTCTGTACAATTTCTTCCAGAAAAGAGGAAAGGAGGAAATGCTTACCAGTTAATTTTATGAGGCTGGTACCTGATACCAAAACCAAAACCCTGATACCAAAACCAAAGATAGTACAAGCTAAAATATTTTAAAAGCTACAGACCAATATCTTTCATGAACATAAGCACAAAAATCCTTAACAAAATACTAGAAAATTGAATCTATCAATATATAGAAGGAATAATACACCACAACCTAGTATAGTTTACCCCAGGAATGCAAGGCTAGTTCACTATCCAAAACTTAATCAGTGTAATCTACCATATTAACAGTCTGAAGAAAATCCATATGATCATGTGAATTGATACAGACAAATCATTTGACAAAATTCAATATCCACCAACGATTTTTTTAAAACTCTCTAAAAACTAGAAATACAAGAGAACTTCCTCAATCTAATAAAGGGAATCTACCAAAAAAGAAAAAAATTCCTACAGTCAGTATCATACTTATGATGATGAAAGACTTTTCTCCTAAGATTGGGAATTAGGCAAGAATATCTATTCTCAACACTCATGTTGAACATCATCCTGGAAGTCTCAGCCAGTGCAATAAGACAAGACAAAGCAATAAAAGATACACAAATCGGGTGGAGAAAAAGGAACCCTCCTACACTGTTGGTGGGAATGTAAATTGGTACAGCCACTATGGAGAACAGTATGGAGGTTCCTTAAATAACTAAAAATAGAGTTACTGTATGATCCAGTAATCCCACTCCTGGGCATATATCCAAAGAAAACTATAATTCAAAAAGATACATGCACCCCAGTATTCATTGCAGTGCTATCTGCAATAGCCAAGACATGGAAGCAACCTAAATGTCCACAGACAGATGAATGGATAAAGAATATGTTTTATATATACACAATGGAATATTACTCAGCCATAAAAAAGAATGAAATAATGCCATTTGCAGCAACATGGAGGGACCTAGAGATTATCATACTAGTGAAGTAAGTCAGACAGAGAAAGACAAATACCATATGGTACCACTTATATGTGGAATCTAACAAAATGATACAAGTGAACTTATTTACAAAACAGAAATAGACCCAAAGACACAGAAAACAAACTTATGGTTACCAAAGGGGAAAAGGGGGGTAATAAATTAGGAATTTGGGATTAACACACGACTATATATAAGACAGATAACCAACAAGCACCTACCGTATAGCACAGGGAACTATACTCAATATTTTGTAATAACCTATAGGGGAAAATAATCTGAAAAATAATATATATATATATATATACATATAAAACTGAATCACTTTTCTGTACACCTTAAACTAACACAACATAAATCAACTTTACTTCAATTTTAAAAAAGGCATACAGGGACTTCCCTGGTGGCACCATGGTTAAGACGCCACGCTCCCAATGCAGGGAGCCCAGGTTCGATCCCTGGTCAGGGAACTAGATCCCACATGCATGCCACAACTCAGAGCTCACATGCCACAACTAAGGAGCCCTCCTGCCACAACTAAGACCCAGTGTAACCAAATTAATTAGTTAATTAGTTAAATTTTTTAAAAAATGGCATACAAATAAGAAAGAAAGAAAACTCTCCCTATTCACAGGATGGCTAAAATAAAAAGTCTAACCACACCAAGTATTGGCAAGAATGTGGAGAAACTGGAACTCTCCTACACTGCTGGTGGGAATGTAAAATGATGCAACCACTCTGGAAAACCATCTGGCAGTTTCTCAAAAATGTAAACATTCATCTACGATATGATCCAACAATACCGCTCCTAGGTATTTTCCTGAGAGAAAGGAAAACACGTGTCCACACAAAGACATATACACAAATGTTAACAGGAGCTTTATTTGTAATAGCCCCCAGCTGGAAACAACATAAATATTCATCAGTAGATGAAAGGAAAAACTATGATAAATTCATACATTGGAATACTAATCAATGATAAAAAGAAAGAATTACTGATGCATGCTACAACATGCACCAATCTTGAAATAATCATGCTGAGTGAAGCAAGCCAGTCAAAAAGCAAACACATTAGTATAAATCTAGGAAATTCATATTGCCATTGACAGAAAGTGGATCAGGAGTTGCCTGAGAATGAGGTAAGGGGAGGGTGAGAGGAATCACAAAGGACACTAGGAAACTTTGGGGGAGAGGGAGTACCAACGACATTTTCATTATTTTGATTTTGGTAAAGGTTTCATAGTTGGATATGTATGTCAAAACATCAGATTCTATTATTTAAATGTATACAGTTCCCTGTATGTCAATTATACTCAAAGATTTTTTTTTTTAACTCAACAGGCAGAAAACAAACAACCCAATTAAAAATGAACAAAAGGCTGTAACTGATACTTAGCCAAAGAGGGTACAGGGATAACAAATAAACACATGACAAGAAGTCTAACATCATTAGCCATCAGGGAAATGCAAATCAAGATCACGATGAGATACCACTACACACTCACTAAAACAGTTAAAACTAAAAATACTCACAATGCCGAGTGCTGGTGAAGATGCACAGAGGTGGGAACTCTCATCCTTTGCTGGTGGAAATGTACAGTGATGGAGCCACTCTGGAAAACAGTTTGGCAGTTACTTAAAAACGTAAACATTCACCTACCATATGACCCAGCAATCTCACTCCTGGTGTTTACCCAAGAGAAATAAAGACATGTTTAGACAAAAACCTGTACACAAATGTTAACAGCAGCTTCGTTCATAATCGCCAAAATCTGGAAATAATCCAGAGGTCCTTCAACTGGCGAACGATAAACAAATCACGGTCCATCCAAACCATGGAATACCACTCAGAAAGAAAAAAGAGGAGCCGTTGATACATGCAACGGCTTGGCTGGATCTCAAAGGCATTGTGCTGAGTGAAAGAAGCCAGGCTCTAAGATTCCATTCTCTATGAGTCCACTGATATGACACTCTGGAGAGGACAAAACTATCGTGATGGGGACTGACCAGGAGTTTCCAGGGGCTGGTGATGAGGGGAGGGTGTGACTGCGCAGGGGTACATGAAGGAGATTTTTGGAGTGGTGCAGCTGCCCTGTATCTTGATTGCGATGATGATGACACAAACCTATACATGCGTTAATACTCATAGGACCATACAACAAAGAGAAAGTCAATTTTAGCGTATGTTCACTTAAAAAAATAAAAAGGTAGGAAGGAGTGATGGGTGTTAGAGCTCTGTGGTCCCCTACCCTAGACCCTGTGTTAATGAAGAAAAACATCTCCCAGACCATGTGACTCCAATCAGAGCAGTAGGACCCTGGCTCTGCATCGGTTGGTGTCCAGGGAAGGGGGACAGATCCTCCCCGTGCGAAATGGAGAAAATTCACATTTGTTGGAAATCGCATAACCATGATTCTCCCACTCAGCCCATTTAGTCCTGAACCTAGAATGAGGTAATTATGCAGCCCAAGGAATCTTAACAGCATGGAGGAGAAACCCAAGCAAAGCCAGTGAGGGGCAAGTTCTACCAGAAACAGGAAATTTGAGCCTGACCAGAGGTCTCAGGGCTTCGCTCCCTCCCGCGGTTGTGAGTTCTCAGCCAGGGCACTGTTAACCCTAAGGCGGCTCCGAGACTCCAAGTCTGCAGCAAACGTGCTTCTAAGGCAGACTTCGGAGTAAATCCCCACACATCGCTTGTCCTCAGCCGCCACAGTGGTGAGATGGGTCTCGATGTACAGACTGACCACACGCACTGCAGGACATTTGTATTCCTGGCCCCTCCCCATCACTGTCAGAGCCAAAAGTTCCATCCCCGTGTTTGTCCAAACAACCCTTGGGCGGTGCCTCTGCTTGAGTGGCCGGAAAAAGAAAGGGATGTTGAGTTGGAAAAAACTGCTCTCTTCACCCTGATTGGAAGAGTGTCCCTAGGGCCCAGGGGACAACACAATTTCACGCAACGAGATGAAAAATCTTAATGTACAAACACCCTCAGTAGTTTTAGTCCCCTGTCTGTGAGAAAGGATGCCAGTTCTGACCACATAACACCTCCCTTCCTCAGTACCCTTTGAGGAGTGGTCTGTGACCCTCAGACTGAACCGCATGAAGGTTAAAGCCTTCAGCAGGGCTACATCTGGACCACAGAACTTGTGGTTCAGACCATCAGCAAGGCAGCCTGAGGTCAAATAGAATGCCCTGGATTTGGAAACAGAAAACCTAAGTCCAAGCCTGGACCTCACTGCCTCACCTCTCTGAGCCTCAGTGTCCTCATCTGTAAAATGAGGATAACAGGACAAGCTCTTTCCCACGTCACAGTGCTTCACACATTCTGTTCCCTCTTTCTGTGGATGCTCTTCTCAGGCTCTCACAGCCGTTTCCTTCCTGTCCCAGAAGTTTTCTTGCAAAATGCCACCTCCTCAGAAGCACTTTCTCATCCAAAGTAAACTCCCACCCCAGTCACGTTGTATCACAGCGTCCTGTTGAATTCTACCAGGCATTTGTCACTACTTGGATCGTCTCTGTCCTCTCTAGGCCGTCGTTCTCTTCCAGACGAGAATGCAAGCACCAGGGAAGCAGAATCCTGGTCGTCTCACCTCCCCTCTATACACCAGGACCCAATACACAGCACACGCACACTGCATTTTGGTTGGATGAGTGATGATTCCCCAATTTCCAGGGTCGCTTCAGGGTCAGGGGAGCCTGGGCAAGCAAGTACTCTGCACCTCAGAGTTGGTGGGTCTCACTAAGTAGACCTCTGAGACACCCACTCACATGCTCCCTAGGAAACCAAGAGCAGGAGTTTGGTGTAAAAAGCCTCAAATCATAAGATTCGGAATGCTGCGTTTCACCAGCTTGCCAGAGTACAATTTTGCTAGGAAATAAAAATACATAATATTGCCACAAAATTCAGAACCAGTAAGAGTCCCAGTTTACTAGCCAGACCAGATGCATCTCTCCCTCTGTGTCAGTTATGTTCACCAAACATTCAGGAATCGACTTACAACATTCTTTCAAAGCAGGAACCCAGCCGAGGACTCCACACTGGAACTTAAATTACATTTGGACACTAAGCTTAGCACCTAAAATAAAACTGAACTTCTCCATGGTGTCTCAACACCCCACCCTCCCAAGACTGATCCATCAGCTGACATTTAAGTTAGGAGAGCAGGGTCTGCACTTTGTAGCAGTCAGACCCCAGGGGCATCACCCACCCTCGCAGTGCCTCAAATTTCCTCATCAGTGAAATGGGGATAATACTCACTACATAAATAGATAAATGAACACCAATCCTTACAACAGCATTAGCCCATGGTAGGCACTCAATAAACATTCCTTGTGATCAGTATTCCTCACTGGGAGGCTTTGAGCAAGCCATTTCACTTTTTGAGCCTCATTTTCTAGTCTGCAAAGTGGGTACAGAAATCCTTTCCTGCTTGCAAGGCTGCTGAGACAGTCAAATTAGATCACTTCCAAGAATGTGCTAGTTCCCCAGGGTTGCGTGGTCTCCCCTTGCTGACTGAGGGGAATTAGAGAGAGGCTAACGAGGTTTTAAAAGCATTTCTTCTCTAAGCAAAACCTGTGGGGATGAAAATCCTTTCCTGACCTTTTAATCAGAGCTATGAACCAAGTGCTAGGGGAAAAGGGGGAGGGAGTGGGAATATGTGCTATGATAGTCATTGGCATGGGGGTACCAGGACAGCAAGATGGAGTGGTGGCTAGAGGTGCAGGCTCCAGGCCAGCTGCTGTAGGAGGGAGGAAAAGGGCAGTGGGGCTGGAGATCTAGAGGGTCTAGCTGCACAGCACCACAGCTAGCCCCAGATGGCACCCCTGTGCAAATTTGCAAAAGATATCCCTTCCCCAAGATACGTTGCTGCCACTTTCTGCAAAACTGACACAATAAATATACAAATCTACAATGACTATTACGTGAGTGGTGCCTTGGATCGTGCAGTATACAACCTATACAACTGCACTTAACAGCCCGAGGAGCCCATGCACCCAGTAAGGCTTAAGGAAATCAGCTGAGCACAGATACGCGGATTGTAAACGGTTACAAAACAGAACATGGAAAAGAACCTCAGCAGATGTGGAGAAACAGGAACCTTTATACATTACTGGTGGGGATGTAAAATGACTCAGTCACTGTGGAAAACAGTTTGGCAGTCCCTCAGAAAGTTAAACATAGAAATACCACATAACCAGTAATTCACTCCTAGGTATATACCCAAAAAGAATTGAAACAAAAAGTTGTACACAAATGTTCATGGCAGCATTATTGACAGTAGCTAGAAGGTGGCAACAGCCCAAATGTCCATTAGCAGAATGGATACATAAAATGTGATTTATCCACACAAT
This sequence comes from Phocoena sinus, assembly GCF_008692025.1. Classification (NCBI taxonomy): domain Eukaryota; kingdom Metazoa; phylum Chordata; class Mammalia; order Artiodactyla; family Phocoenidae; genus Phocoena; species Phocoena sinus. The sequence goes on from NC_045781.1 coordinate 57,234,034, forward strand.
AGAATAGTAATCAGTCATAAAAAAGAATGACACATGCTACGATGTGGATTAGCCTCGAAAACATTATGCTGACAGAAGCCCATCACAAACAGCAGCATGATTCCATTATACGAACTGTCCAGAAGAGGTAAATCAAATCCACAGACATAGAAAGCAGACTAGTGATCGCCAGAGCCTGGGGAGAGGAGCAAACAGGGAGTGACTCTTAAAGGTACTGGGTCTCGGGCTTCCCTGGTGGCGCAGTGGTTGGGAGTCGGCCTGCCGATGTGGGGGACGCGGGTTCGTGCCCCGGTCCAGGAGGATCCCGCATGCGGCTGGGCCCGAGAGCCATGGCCGCTGGGCCTGCACGTCCGGGGCCTGTGCTCCGCAACGGGAGAGGCCTCAACAGTGAGAGGCCCGCGTACCGCAAAAAAAAAAAAAAGGTACTGGGTCTCCTTTTGGGGTGACAAAAGCGTTTCAGAACTAGATAGAGGTGATGACTGTACAACAGTGAATGTACAAAATTCCACTGAATTTAACACTTTAAGATGGTTAATTTTGTGTAATGTGAGCATCACCTCAATTTTCAAAATCCCTCAGCAGTTACATTTAGTAAAAGCCAACAAGGACAGAGAACGACACACGGACCAGGTGCCCACCCCTTATGCTAAAAGGACACATAATCCCTATCATGAACTTAGATCCCCTTGGGAAAGAGAAGAGAAGGGATGCAGAGGAAACGGACTCTCCAACATGAGAGTCTTAAACTCGGTGTGACCGAGTTCCTTGGAACCGGCACATTGGATCTTCCAGCACTCAGTAGAAATGGGATCTCAAGAGAGAAGTTTGATTATAGAGAAACAGGGAAAGGCACAGCTGTGCACACCAGATTCGAAAATGTGAAAGTCAAAATCTACACTCGGAGCAGAATCCTGTTATCATTCCCATCGCACGGACAAGCTCACCAAGACCTGGGGAAGCTAAACCACCTTGCCCAGGAGACACGGCTAATACCTAACAGGCGAACCCAGGCAGCCTAATCCTAGAGCCCCAGTCTGGACCCACTCCCTCTACCACCTCCCACATGAAAAGAGGTCATCAGGCTAAAAAGGCTGTCAGAGCAAAGGAGCAGAGGGTAAAAACAGAATGCATGCTTCTGGGAGTACGCAAAGCTTGATCTTGGAGATGATGATGGTGATGACGGGCGTGGGGATGGTGATGACGATGCTGATTACGAGGACGATGGTGATGATGATGACCATGTCGGGGGTGACGGTGATGACAGAGATTGGAATAGTGTGCACAGCACCGGATAGTTTTAGTGATTTACTCAGGAAAAATATTTAAAATCCTTTGTATAATTTCTGGCATACAGTAAAGCCCTCAGTGAATGCCATCTATTGTGACTGCTGTTGTTATCATTATAAACTTCTGGTTTTAAATGACTTGTAAGCCATTTTAAGTAGATTTTTAAGCACCCCTCAACCTGTGACCTGTATTCATTAAGACTTGAGGCCCATCTCAAGCTGGCTCATGCCAATCAGGGGATTACCTGCTTCTCCTAACTAGAGAGTCTGTGCGGCAGTTAATATGGACGAGGCTCACACAGTGCTCCCAGGTCCTGGTCTCCCTCCTTCCCTCTGCTGTTTTCCTCTGCTCCGGGTTTCATTTTGGGTAGGTTCTCCCACAGGGGTGGCAAGGAGCTTCAGGCAGCCTCACGTCCAAATCATCACAGCTTGACAATCCCAGGGCAAACGGAGCGTCTCCTTTACAGTGTTCCAGCAGAACACTCCTGGAGGGCTCTCACTAGATACATTTGGGCCATACGACATCTCCGAATCAGTCACTGTGGTCAGAAAGGGTGGAAAGGGTATTCTCACTGCTGAGCCCAGGTCCTATGCTCCTGCAGTCAAGTGGACCGGGGGTGGAGGGAAGGTGATTGATCCCTTGAAGGGGAACAAAGGGGAGATGGGTGCAGAGTGGGCAAAATCAGCAGATAGCCACTGCATGCCCAGGGCATTGGGAGGTCCAGGCGTGGACAGCTTGCTCCTTAGGGGAAGCATCCATTCAGCTGGCATCTACTGAGGGCTTGCATGCACCAAGCAAGTGGACCATTTCCTGCAGATCTGGAGAAGCTGGCCTCTTACCGGGGTCCACTGCAGCTGTGGACGAGAGAAGACACTGCCTCCCTGGCCCTTCCGTTACAAGAAAGGGTTAAGATCTTGGGGAGGAGCCTCCCCATTTGGGCAGCCCGTTGGGAGGGAGGGAGCCCACCCACAGGCTTCCTGCAGGGGAGGGAAAGACTGGGTGGCCTGAGGCAAGGTATGCTGGGGTAGGCCTGCTTACTCAGAAAGCCCAGAGGCAGCAGATCCTGGGTCAGAGTTTAGCCCCGGAGAGCCAGGAAAGCCGCTGGGTTGAGTTCATTGTTCTTAACTGATATCATGATGCATCTTCTGGAGAAGAAGGAAATGATCTCCCAGGAATGCATGTAAAGATGATCTACGGGGTGTTTCTGGGATTAGGCGGGCGACAGGAGCTGCAGGATTGAAAGTGGTGTGTGGGGGGGAGAGCGAATGAGTGTGTGAGCGCATGTGGTGTACAAGGAGGAGGAGGAGTGCAGGGACCTCCACTGTCTTAGCCACTAACCCCCTAAGCCAGTTAGGGTCACAGTGAACCTCCCCTGAGTGCTGGGCACAGAGCCAAGCGTCCTCTGCTGTCGGCAGCTGAGTGAGGCGAGGCACGGACTAACTCGGCTGCCGTTTCTCAGAGACACTGACTGACAGACGTGGCCAGCGCTGTGGTCTGGGACTCACACCCAAACCTTCTGACTCCGAAACCACCACCTTCCCACTACAGCCCGTGGCCTCCCATCCCCGACAAATGGCTATCTGTGTCTCTTTGTCCAGGCTTGGGAAACTCACTGAATCTGAAGAAAACAACCCTCCAGGCCAGTGGTACAAACTAGGGACCTTTGGGCTGGATTCACCCCTCACGTGGGTTTTGTTGGCCATCACTTTGTTTGGTAAAACTTTGGACTTTATTATCTTCAGGCAGTTCATCGTAGCTCACCACGCCATATTTCCTTACATCCCCAAACGCCAATCATTTCTGTTATCTGCCCTGCTACTCGAGGCCTTTCAGGGAACGGGGAATAACCAGCTGCTGACGGTGCTGTCACACAGGTCTTTGTCAAACTGAGCTGTGACTTCAGCCCTCCAGGACACAGTTCTGCCTCGGTACCCAGGAGGTGTCTAGTCCATCCTCCCATGATGGTGAGGATGATGACAGCGATAGTGAGAAAGGTGGTGATGATGATGTTGAAGAAAAAAACCACTCATGACCCTTGTTAAAATGGTGAGGCAGCCGTTATTCAAGACTGTTGCAAGAGGTGTAGGGTCCACCGCAATGAGATTTTGCAGGAGGAAAGAGAGAGAGATTGGACTCAACTCTGAATTCAACAAGGAAAAGTGAGAATTTACAGCCAGTGTCAATAGTAGGAAGCATCAGGGATGGATGAGGGAGACTCTGGCTACCCAGACCCAGCAGGATTCTTGCTGAAGGCAGCCCAGGGGGTCAGACATCAGCAGGGAGCGTGGGGATAAGGAGGTCGGGTGGTCAGAAGTCAAAGGTGGGCGACTCCAGCTAAACCCACTGAGCAGGCTTCTGGCTAAAACTGGGCTCTCGAGGACATGCCCAAGGATGAGGCCTCGTTGAGAAAGTGCTCAGAGGCGCCTGCCTAGAGTCTGGTCAAGGGAGAGTGGGGAAGTGGTGAGTGAGTGACTGGCCCCAAGCCCCACCCTCAACACGTCTGCAGTTGTGCAGCTCAACACTGCCAGCATCTGCTCATCAAGTCTGACCAAGGCAAAGACAACTTTTGGCTGTGGTCTCATTTCAGTTATAAAGACACATGTTTTGAATTTTGAAACCACTCACAGGCCCTTCTTTCTCACCTTCACAGAACTCCCAGGGTCCTAGGGCACAATTAGGAAGTGCTGGTCTAGAATAAAACTGTGTTCCGGTCCCCAGTGGTAGGGAGTGTGGTCAGCTAGCTGTCAGTCCGTTCAGGTCTGTCCCAGCTGCAGAGAGCTGCCCGGCCAAGCCAGCCTCCCAGAGGCGTAGGTATAAGGGCTGGGCATTTAAGCCGACAGACACTCTGACCACAGTCCTCACTCCAAGTGCCCCATCAGACTGGCCCAGGCTCTACCAGGCCACATCGAAGTTCAGCTTCTTCCTCTACCCAGTCCTGTTTCCTCTGCCTTCCTTTCAAAAGTATTAATCCCCAAAAAAAGTCTTAGACCCAACCTGTCTCAGTATCTAGTTCCAGAGGCCCACCTGTGACAGATGCAGTGAAGAATTCTGGGGCCTCCCCGGTGGCGCAGTGGTTAAGAGACCGCCTGCCAATACAGGGGACACAGGTTCGAGCCCTGGTCCAGGAGGATTCCACAGGCAACTAAGCCCGTGCACCACAACTACTGAGCCTGCGCTCTGGAGCCCGCGAGCCACAACTACTGAGCCCGCATGCCACAACCGCTGAAGCCCACACACCTAGAGCCCATGCTCTGCAACGAGAGAAGCCACTGCAGTGAGACACCCACACACCACATCAAAGAGTGGCCCCCGCTCGCCACAACTAGAGAATGGCCTCGCAGCAACGAAGACCCAACGCAGCCAAAGGTTAAAAAAAAGAAGAAGAAGGAGAATTCTGACCTTTCTCCCCTCACACAGTCTCAATGCTGGGGGTCATGGGTGTATTTGCTTGACACCTCCAAATACACCAGAGAGCCTCAGTTCTCTGAGACAGAGCAGCCGGGCTGACGATGGAGACGGGATGAGGGAGGAAGGGGAAGGGAACCAGAGCCTCTGTGACCCTCCAGTTACCCTCTCCTGGCTGAATACACTGTGGGAAATCAGGGTTTGCAGTTCCTTTCCCCAACAGAAAAAGAAGTGCCTTCAACACTAGAAAGAGACGTTAACACGGGATCTTTAACACAGTGCCTGGCAGCCAGTCGGCCTTCAGCAAGTCGCAATTACGCCTGTCCCACCACGAGGGGTCCTCCAGATTCACTTCCGTCGCTGGAAAGAAACAGATCAGACTTTAAGTCTCAGATGTGGAAAGGGGCACTGAGAAGGACTGTGCTCTTGCAAAGACGGCTCTTTCTGCCGTGCGGGGGCAGGGAGGCCAGTCCTCTGTTGCAGGACTTGATTTCCAAGTCCAGGTTGCCGCTCAGTCAACAAATCCAACTTTGTTTGGCAACGAGGAGACACTCATCCCTTCTACCTTGCTAATCTGCTGCCTGGAAGCCTGGCATAAAAAGCTTCTAGATTTGATGCTCTCTGATAAAGGAGGAAAACGTCCCACTTCTCCGACAGCTGTGAGGCCCTGTGTCCCCTGCAGAGGGTGAGTGACACAGCCATTGTCAGCCCCAAAAAGGGTTCAGACAGGAAAGGTCAAGCCCCCAGGGACAAGGTGGAAAGGTGGGCGTGGCCCCATCAACAAGTAAGGGTCACCTGAGAGCTGAGATGGGTCTTGCAGGCCCTGTGTTTCCTGCATTCCAAGGAGAGAAGCATACACATGGACATTCCACGAATAATCCAGAGGCTCCACAGCCTCTCCTGCGTGCCTCGTTGGGCGTGCACACACACAGGTCCAACTCACACCTGATCTTCCGTTTTGTGTCAGCAGGAAGAGTGGGTGGGAAGGTGACTTTCCAGGTTGGAGGGTCACTGACCCTAGAATGCAGCAAGCAAACATCCTAAAACACCACAGAGAGCCTCTGGAAACTGATTGGAACCATTTGTGTGGTCGACAAGAACGAGGGCCGCAGAGGACTGGAAGGCCAGGACAATATCTGCTCTGTTCTGAGACCGGGAACAGATGCCAGCGTTCTTTTGACTTTACAGCTTTTTCTTGGCTTGTGAGGGAAAAAGAGGCTGATTAAAAATGGGGCCTGCACTGGCTGACGAGAAGCCTGCCAGAATGTGGCACAAGCCACGGTGGGCCCGGCTGGAACCCTCGTTGATTCCAGCTCCCACTGGACACATGCATCAGGCAGCCGCCGCCAGCCTCCAAGGCCAAGAGGCCCCAGGGATGCTCCTTCCCTGTCTCTCGGGCCTTCCTCCTGCCCCTGCACCAGAGGCCAGGTCCAGGCTAAGAGCAGAGCTACACCAACACCCGTCCGCCTTCCTCCAATTAATAAAACCTTTCAGAAAAGGATGGAAAGATATTCAACCCCTCCAAACCCATTTCTTCCTGTAGCGGTGTCGTAGGTAAAACCGAGTAAGCCCAGGGCATTGAGTTTCACTGGGCGAGTCACTGTGTGGTCTGTTCTGAGAGCCAAGACTTTCCAACCATACATTTCAACAGCGGTTACTCAAGTTTGGGTAAGAAAACACTTACCCAATTTCCGAGCAGACGGTGAACCACGGGGCCTGTAACACATAGAGAGAAGGAGCACGCGTTTCCCGGCAGCGCCCGGCTCCCAGGCCCGCGTGCACGTCCGTGGGGCTGACACAGGATGCGGCCAGGCCTGCCAATTAGCCTCTGGCCCGTTCAGCTGGAGACGGGGCAAGGTTCCCCCATGTGCAATTCAGAGAATTTCACACGGTGCCCGCTCCCCGGCTAGAGGGTCGAGGCTCGCGGGAGGAAGCTGGAATGCAGCTTGGAAAATGAAAATATTCTGCTAATGAGGAGCCAGAAAAGACTGGAAATGCCACAGCTAGAAGGGGCCTTGGAGAGGGGCGAGCTCAGGCCTTGGGGCCTCGGTGGCCTCATGCATAAAATGAGGGAGCGGGGGTGGAGGGGGGACTGAGGCCAGCGGTCCCAGGCCACCCAAGGTGTTAGTGGCTAAGCTGGACTCAGACCCCTGACCCCAATCCAAGGCTCTTCCAGACACGTCATGCTCCCCGTCCAGAATGGAGCCCAGTGAGTGCTCAGCTCAAGGCAGCATCCATGGAAGTGTTTGTTCTGCTTACACCCGAGAGGTAACTCTCCAGACCGGAGGATCGTCTTACCTTTCCTTTACACAGCCCTCTGGGACGGATCTGACCCCCTGAGCCACTTCTAACCGGGCTCCTTCATTCATCCCACAGTGTTCTGAATTGTCCCACGGGGTGTGTGTGTGATATTTACTGAGCCCCCACCAGCTCCATCCCAGCCAGCGATGTGCTGCTCCTGTTCTGGGCTCTAGGGATGCAAGTACAACCAAGGCATCACCCCCACCCCACAGAAGTTCTAAGCCAGCTGAGGAGGCAGATGCTGAACCAACAACTGGCGGTAGTGTGATGAGCAGGACAGTGGTCCTCACTTTCCCACAGACGGGCAGTTCTCTAAGGATGGGGCAATATGTTCTCTCCACCCCAAAGTTCACTGATGACCAGAGAACTGATAGCAACACACGCTGTTGGTTGGTTGGTGGCTGGTTGACTCATTACTGGTTGGTTGTCATTGTGAGTGGGTAGTTGTTCATTGGTTGGCTGGTTGGTTGGTTGGTTGGTTGGTTGGATGGATAGTTAATTGATTGACTAATTATTGGTTGGTTGTTATTGGTTGAGTAAATGGTTGTTAACAACAGGTTGGTTGGTTGGTTATATGGAGGGATGGATGGTTAGTTGATGGACTGTTTATTAGAGTGGTTGTTATTGGTTCGGTGGTGGTTGTTCACCAATTGGTTGATTAGTCGATTGGTTGGCTGGCTAAAAACAAAAGCCAGATCTAAACCAGCATGACGTCCTAAAGGGAACATGGACTTTGGCGTCAGAGAGCACGGATCCCACTGCCAGTTCTGCCACTTCCAAACTTTACAACCTAGAGCAAGTCCCTTCTCATTGACACTTCCAAGCCACAAGACCCTCATCTGTAAAACAGAAATAATAGCACCTACTTTGCAGTTAATATACGTAAGGTGACGAGTACATCAGTGGCACTCAGCAAATGGAAGCTATTATCATTACTATTATTCATCATGGAAATGAAGAATTAGAGTCTGTAACTTGTAAGGCATCTTTCTTTCTCACACACCCCCAACGTAATGTCACTCACTTCAAGATCTGCACACGATCACACAGGCCCGTCTATGTCGTGAGTGATGGGCCCAGAAAGAAACAGGGCTCATCAAAGCCATTGCATAATAAGAACTAACCTGTAGTTTAGTGCATAGACCTCTTAAAGGAGTTTCGAATGGCATTGTCATTCAAGGCTCCCCTCCCTTGGTCATTTGGGATTAAAAGCCAGCACCAAACACAAGCATCTGACGGAGAGAAGTCCCCCCCAAAGCTCACCTACCCATGATTCACAAGCATCCAAAACACTTTACGGTTTGCAAAGCACATTTATATCTAGAGGTCATGTGACACCCAGTATACTCCTGGAAGGCAGGCAAAGCTCAATTAGTCTCACCACTCTACAAATGATGAAACTGAGGCTCAGAGAAGGAGAGTTACTCGGACAAGTCACACAGCATAGCCCAAGGGAAGTCCTATGCCTTTGTACTGGGACACAAGTTTAATGGGTATTGAACAGGAATCCTCCATCCCAAAACATCTCTGAAGTTGATGTTCCAATGTGAAATCCAAGGCAGGTGCTTTTGTCAACATGCTCTCCAAGGACAACCCACTACTCAAACACAGAGAGGTTCTAAACCACCATTTTTTTTAATTTCCCATGAAAATCCCAAAGAGCCATAAATGAAAATAAACATCTGGATATTAACATTAAGTCAAACATCATACAATTCTAGAAAATACCAGGGTAACAAGATGCCAGCTCAAATGACACTGGCTCAGCTCCCATGACATGTGTGGCAGGGGCCAATGCTCAACCTATCTCTCCAGGATTCTGGGAAGTGGGCATGGCTTCTTTTTCCTAGTCATGTCTGGCTCCAAGTTCTTGGTTGCACTGAAGTTTTCCATTTATACATCATATCACTGTCCTACATGTGACCGTCCCTGTCCTATTGGCCTAGTACAATAGATTAGACCCAGTGAAAAAGAAAATCAGCTAATGAGAAGACAGAGCTAAAAGATCACATAGAATGCAACATACAGAAATTAAGAGGTGGAAAATATTAAGAGGAGTTAAGAGACATGGAGGACAGAATGAAAAGCTCCAACGAATATTTAATAATATTCCTTAAGAAGAAAATAGAGAATGAGAGAAAAGCACTTTTAGATGAAATAGCACCTAAAGTTTTTCCAAAATCAAACAAGGACATGAATATTCAGACTGAAGGAACATACTGACTCACAAGCAGTTTGGGATGGATGGATGGAAGGATGGATAAATGGGTGGATGGATAAATAATCTAGTGGTGGACTTAAATAATGACATACCTGTGAAAAGATTCCCTTAGCTTAAAAAGAAACAATAAAATCCTAAATCACCTTGTTGCCAAGTTCATCTCCCAGAGGATGGAAAGAGATCTAAAACTCTTAAGCTCATTCTGACCAACGAAAAAGAACTAAAGAACTTCTTCGAGATGTGGCAATATAGGAATTTCTACCCTATATTGGAATTTGGAATACCCTACCTCACCTCATAGACATACATAAACTCCAGATGCACTAAATGCTAAAGATAAAAAGCGAACTATTAAAACATTTGGAAGAAAATATAGAATAGCTTTATGAATTTTGAGAATAATTTTTTAAACGAAAGGTAAAAATACAAAGATACATCATCATCATGATCACCATCGTCAAAATCATCACCACCACCACCATCCTCATCATCACTACATCATCGTCATCACCATCATCATCAACAACTAACACATAATGAGCACTGACCATACACATTTAATCCTACACATCCCATCTGCATCTGCTCGTTTCACGCTTATGAAAACCATCAGAGGCATACGTAAAAACACTGTTCCCATTTTGTAGATGAGAAACCTAAGGTTCAGAGAGGTTATGAGACCCGCCCCTTGTCCCACAGCTGGGAAGTCATGGGTTTGATGCCAGGGCTGGCCCATGTCCATGTCTTCCTTCCTGCCTCTTTAGGTCCTGGCTCATGCCTGTCATTCTGAGCTCTCCACCAAATGTCTATGACCTGCCACCTTGAAGCCCATCCTCTTCATGCAGGGGCCAAAATATATCCATCCACACATTTCACAGAGTTTGTTAAGACCTACTAGGTCCTGGGGGTTCTGCAAGACCCCAGAGAGGTCGATTTCAATTTCACATGACTCATTCATCAGACTGATAGGAAACACGAGGGCAAACATTTTCTTAAGTTTAGTAACACAAACAAACATACTGAATATTCTCCAAGGGTTCCCATATAAGCATTGATATGAGGGCACTGAGCCTAATGGAAAGTGAAAGATCGACGCTGGGGAGGGTGGGAGTGAATAAATCCTCTCTGCACCCCCAGGTTTGCTGGAGAAAACTGTTTTTGCAGGTGGGAAAATGACTACATTTCAATCAGGATCAAATTCCGAAGGCTTTGCCAGTGCTCACAAGTGCCCACATGGCATAGAGCCCTGGCCTGGCCAAGTTCCTGCTCAATAACCTATGTCTACAGCTCTTTGGATGTTAAAAAAATGAAACACAAGATAAACTCAGCTGAAACCCAAACGAATGGATTCGTTCCCATTTTAATGCCATTTGAGGGTGTTTTATAGCCTGCACTGTGTATCTTTTGCACGTCTATTTTTAAATACTGCAAACTTAGTGATCATGATAAAATATATAAAACCCTTTACGAAATTCCATCTACAAAATTACAGCAAGATCTAGGCGGTAAAAATATGCGGTCAATGTTGTTAGGCAGCGATGGCAGGACCTGAATTGTACTGAATCATTCCTTTGAACAAGGGGCACAAGCTAAAATATCTTGGTCTTCTTCCTGAAGGTTGTCCCAACTGTAAACCCACCCCGTCCATGAAAATGCAGCTGAGTGAAAATGCGGGTCAGCTCATATTCTCGAGACCATGCTTCTATGAGAAAGGCCTTCTGCCACTTTAATAAAACCAGCTAACACTTACTGCAGGCTAGGGGCTTTTCTACATGCTTACATATATAAATTCATTTAAGACTCACCACAGCCCTGTGAGACAGGTAATGTCATTGTCACTACTTTACAGAACTGGAAACTGAGGCACATAGAGGTTAAGCAAGTTGTCCAAAGACACACAGCTAGTAGGCGGCAGGCCTAATGGCTCTGATCCCCGCTCTTAACCACCACGCTCCCTGCCTCTTGTGGATGCCTGCTAACAAGGTCATACTTGATCGTTGGTACTTTGCTGCCCGAAATAGAGATAATATAAGAATCCTGGTTTTACCTGTTAGAATATGATTCCCTCCCTCCAGAAGAAGCAGGCAGTGATGCCATCCAATAACTGTGCCACTACTAGTCCACACAGAACTCTGGTGTGAATTAGAAAAAGGTACCCCTTCCTCAATCTGTCAGAAAATAGTCATAATATACTTTTTGTTGGAACAAATCACTTTATTACCAGATTTTATTATGAAAAGTGTCATAATAAGCCCCCATATCTATGATATCTGCGATGCAAATGGGGCCCTTAGGGTTGTGCAGTGCACAACCTGAGCAACCATACATAGCAGTCTTACCCTCCACCCTCAGCCGAGTCAAAACAAATGCAGTTTGGACAGTGTCTCTGCAAAACCAGAGTGCAGTAAAGCAGAGACACTAGGAGAGTGGTCCCTAGCGTCACACCTCATGTAGCCATTGTTAGGATTCAGCACGGTAATACAATTAAAGTGTTTCTAGAAACTGCTCGGCAGATGTCAGTTATTGCTCTCAGTAGTCCATTCAAAACACCTTCCACTTTCTCATCTTCACTTGCAGCCCACGGACAGCATTAGAGAGACTAGAAATTTCTCCTCCAGGGAGAATCCTCAGACAATCAAGTCTTAAAAGAACTCGCTCTTCAAGGAGGTACTCAGCCACGTTTCCTTACACGTTCTGTTAAAACTTCACCACAATGTTACTTCCCTTTTTCCCCTTCGTGGAAATGCTGCATTGCTCGTGAGCAACGTGACCTAACATCGGCTTCGACTCTTCACCCCACTAAGTACCATGAGCGTGCACTAACCCTCAAGGCAACACTCTGAGGGAGGTATTTTATGCCCGTTTTACAGATAAGAAAACTGAGGCTCTGCCTGGGGAGCTGAGGACCAGACCTGACAATTCCAACCTGATGTATTTGGACTTCATAGCTATTGTTCTTAACAAAGTGGTAATTCAGCCAAAATAAACCCATTTTGTAAATGTAACAGATAAAGCTGACAGCAGTCAATCACAGCCCCGAAGCACACACAGCAAATGAAGATAGTGGCCCTCCTTGGACAAGAATCACCTCTACTTTCCTTGAAAGAAGTAAGGGGAAACAGAATAGGTGATCGCTGTTCATGGCATTTGGTTTCTCGTGGAAACAGAGGCTAGAACTCAAGGTGCTCTGAGATTTTTAATACCTTCTCAACTCAAAGCACCACATGGAGGGTTATCATGTGTGAAGGGAAACATGCTTTTCCACGTAATATTTCCCTTTCCAGTAGGACCCCATCACCCTTTCAAAAATAACAGCGTTATTGACATCTAATCCACACTATGCTGGGTGCTTTTATAGCTGTCATCTCATTTAATCCAAATCATTGTTCCACTGCACAGATTTGAAAACTGAGGCTCAGAGAGGTCAGTGTTCCCAAGGCCACCCAGTTGCTCCCTGGCAGGAGTGGGATTTGAACCTGGATCTGCCTGAGTCCATCTCCAAAGATCTTCCTACTCCTCCACGTTCTCTCTGCCGGAAGAGAAGGATGAGGCTGGAGGGTACAGTGACGGCAGCTGCCCTCTCACCATTTCACTGTGGGACATTTTAGAGACAGCTACAAAACTGCACTTTTATTTGGTTTACATAAACTCAAACGCATGCAATTTATCACTTCACCCATGCGTATCCTTGGGTTGGAGATGTGCCCACATCTAGGGAACCCCTAGGAGCAAGCATTACACAAATAAACTTTTTTTCTAAATTCCCTCTGATTCCTGGAGCTACTGAAACAGCTCGCCGATATTTCTGTAATTTTTTAAATCCCACAAAAGAAAGTTAGTGTACAACAGAAGCCTCTGTGGTTCTCGGCTGCATCCTCACCATCCTCGTGCCCAGTTTCTGAGTAGACTGGCCCTAACAGTGGAGCCCGGGAGAGCACAGCCTGCCTGAAAACACCAGTTCTGACGTTTTACTCTGAAGTACGATGCCAGCCAGTGCTGAGGAGTTGAAAACAAGGGAGCAGGAGCTCTCAACAAACACCCTTCCATCGTGGACCTGAGGTGCCAACCAACGGTTTAACCATCATTAAAGCCAATGAATTAAAATCAGGAAAATACCATTATTTTACAATAAATTAATTCAATGCCTTAAAGCCAATTAATTTATTTTACAATAAATTACAGCCAATAAAATACAATTGAAACCAAAATTCATTGCCTTTGGCACAATTACAAGACAACTGGAATACGATCTAGAGAGAGTGTCCTCAAGTGACAAGATCATGGACCAGCAAGGTGAGGACCCCAGGTCCCCATCCCAGACCCACTCACTGTCTGACAGGCCCCGGCCGACTTATTCATCAGTTTTCTTGTGGTAAAATGGGGACACAGGGTGTGGTATGGTATGAGGCTGTGTAAATGGTATAGCACTCTTCAGGTGTGTGCTCCAGCTTGTCACTAGAGGACACTGTGCTGTTTAACGTGTTCCTTCACAAATGACAACGAATGTGGGATCATGGAGTCCAGAGACGGCAAAAGGATCTCCACTCAAGTCTAATGATTGGAAATGGAGAACTGTGCTAAGAAGGATTCTGAGGCCAAATGTAAAGTCGGTGGGACGGAACTCTCTGGGATCAGTCAGCAATGTCTGTCATGTTTGAGGTGGGGGGGGGACTCGGGTTAAACAAATGATGTACACTCCCCATAGAAAACAACACACGATCACCCTCCCCAAACTATGAGGTTATTTTCTTTATAAAAATATTCAAAAAGTGAAACCTTTGGTAATATATTCCAGGCATTAGCCATTCTCCACAGGAAACGCTCTCTAAACAGGTTTAATTCTTGTGAACTTTCCAAGGAAGGCGCAAATTCCATCTTCCTCTACTCCAGACTTGATACCCTAATGGAACGGGTGGTTTCCATTTTCTCAGGCCTCCTACTTTTCCAAACAGGACACAGAGATGAGCAGTCTTCAAAGAATTTTTCATGTTCATACAAAAAGGCAGATTTTCCCATCTGCCTGGAGGTTGCTTTTGGGCCACGGCCATGGGAATCACAGAGAGCACTGCGACATTCGACATTCCGATGAGCTCCCCCGACAGAGCGACTTCACCCCTGCCAGGGAGGAGGGACCCCGCTCTGCACTTGCAGAGGCCACACTGCCCCCAGACGGCTCAGCTCTGCTCTCGGCCCCAAGGCCTGCAGCCCCTGGCTGCCGGCTGCTCCCCAGGCCGCAGCGTCCTGCTGGTGGAGCTGGCGCTGCTCAGAAGGCCCACATCTGCGGCCCTGGCCACGAGCGATTCGCGCTCCCCATCGCCAAGGGCTGCAGTGCCAGCCCCACATCGAGAGCCGGACTGTGGTGGTCTGTCTGTGTTTGTTGAAATTGGGCCGGGAGATATGGCCTCGCAGTCAAGATTGCCTGGAATGTGAGCCTGAGCGCTGTGCAGACGGCTCTGTCAGCAAGCTCAGGAAACGGGCTGGAAGGCTGGGACGAGGCCCAGGTGTGGACCACGCAGCTCGCCCAAGAGCACGCCATCGGGGAGGGGGAAACCGAGGGACGCCGCCAGTACAGACGTCCCTTCTGTGTTGATGCCGTCCTGCCTTCTCTCGGTTTGCAGCATGAGGCCCTGATTTCCTTGACCAAGTAGAAAACCCAGTAGGAAGCGCTGATTTTCTTATTCGACCAGTAGGGCTTTTTCCAAAAGGGAAGATGAATCCTGCTGACTTTCTGGAGAATGCTAGCACTTTTATTTTCAAAGGCACAATCTCTGGGTCCCCTTCTTAAAATAAGAACAAAACAACTTTCGTACTAATGAAAGAAGTGCCCATTTACTGAGCATTACTAGAGAGAGTAGAGTGATATGCAAAATGTTTGCCCACCACTAAGCCATAGGCACCGGCTATGGAAAGCACTGGAACGGGCCTCAGAAGCCCCCCACTCTGCCAAATGCTACTCTTAGTCGCTGGGTCATGAGGAGGTGTGGAGGGCCAGCAGTTATTTATGAATGAGTATATGGCAAAACTGCAGCATTTAACCACAGCTGTGCTCCCAACGCCTTGTCCCTGAGTGTTAGCCCCGCTGAGAAGCACCTGTGCAAGGGGATCTCCAAACGGCCCCCGACAATTCTGCCCACCTCGTATGCACAGGCCCTCCTTCCCAGGACTCGGGAGGGCCTGTGACTGCTTGGCCAGCGGAAGTGATGTCTGGGTCATTCGAGCCCAGGTATCAGGAAGACCTGGCCCTTGGAGGCCTGCGTCTCCTCTTAGGAAATCCAGGCCACCCTGTTGGAGAGAACAGCTGTGCGAAGAGACCTGGAGAATGAGACAGCATGTGGAGAGAGGCTGTGGAATCGTGAGGCTCCCCCGAAGGCTGTCGTCTTGAGCCCCTATGCGTGAGGACGATTCGTTACGCAGCACTAGACAACCAGAACAGCACCTAATATAAGTCTCCTTCTGTATTTATTATTGCAGTGAGGTGGGCGTTATTATACCCATTTTACAGACTCAACAGATTAACGCATTTGTCCAAAACCACACTAAATCCTGGAGACCAGCTCCGCTGGTCCTCTGACACCGTAAACCATCAGAACTTACAGAAGAAACCGAAAGCTCCTCTCAGGCCCTCACTCTCAGACCCCCACCCTTCACCGAATCATTTAATGTCTCCAGAAAACAGCTGTGTGCCCCGTGATTTCTGGTCATGACCTTGTCAACCTTCCCATTCTGCCCACTAGGGGTCTTGGCCCTGGGTGTGCATCCCCAGTCCTATTAGAACCAGCAAGCCCACCGCTGTCCTGGGTGTAGCCTCCCTCCCTTTCAGAGCCCCCACCCTGCCCCCTGCCCAAGCACCGTCCTGGGAAAGCCGCCCGGCCACATGACGAGCTCTGTGGGTATATTTAGCTGCTGGGAGACTTCTCAGGATGGCATTGTTGATCCTGGACCCCAAGCCAGCCTGAGTGGAAGAGCCGTCATGCGGTTTGCTCACTGCCCAGTCTTCATGTTTTACACACTCACTCCTCAAGTTCCTCTGAGGAACGAAGATGTTGTATAACATTTATGAGCTTTATTCCTGCTGGTGCTAATGGAACTGGAAAAAATTTTCTCATTTTTTTTCCCTGCTGGAAAGTACTTTTCCGTATTTTTCTCTTTTGTTATGAAATCTCCCCAGCTATGTTAGTTAATTATTCAAAACAAAACTGCCCAGCGAGACTGGATGCATACCCTCAGAGAGTCAAGTGTTTTTATTCCTGTTGTGTGGTGGTTCCCGCCCCCACCCTGCTCTCCCCGAGGCCCTCATTAGGGTGATAGATGCCCAGTGTGTGCCACGACAGGCTGAAGAGGGGAAGAGAAGCACACCATGCCCCCCCATCCTTCATGTTCCTGCATGGCCCCATTCTCCTGCTTCCCTGTGCTCATCCTTCAAGGCTCAGTTCAACTGCCACCTCTGCCAGGAAGTCCTCAGGGAACATTCCCTCATCTTCACCTACCACATCCTCATTGGGCGCCTCTCATATAACCCTGAGTTCCTGTCTCTCATCTAATTTCTCTTTTTAAGGCTCATCTTCTCAGCCAAATCCTACGCTCCAAATTCCAACCTCAAGTTCTTGCAGACGGCACCATTGTCATCACACACCCCACATTCAGATCCTATCCCCAGCACTTCCCAGGATTACCTCATTTCATAATAAAGACACTGATGTCCCCATTCGGCAAAGGAGAAACCGGGGCTCCAAAAATGTGTCCCATAAGGCGTAGCTGGGATGTGAGCTCAGGTAGCCTGAGGTCAGGATCTCTGTTGTTAACCACGTTAGTAATTAACCCACAACCCTAACTGAGCATTACAGGACAAAAGGAGAAAAAGCGGAAGAGCACAATCTAACTTTTTCCTGCAAATGAGCAGTAGAGAAAAGGACAGCTCTCCAGTGAGGATACCCCACACTGGACAAGACGTACTGAGACAGGACCTCCATCACATTGCTTGTGAGAGTCAAAATCCATACACACGTTCTTGGATTTGTTTTGGCAGTGTAGTGCAAGAAACCTAAAATCAGCCAAAAGGTTTTACTCTATGACTCCTGCTGTCCAAATCTCTCTTAAGGATATGAGCAAAATGTGGGTCAAGATTTACACACAGTGACAGTCACTGCACATGACTTCCAACAGCAAAAACTCAGAAACAATCTAAATAAACAGCAATAGGAATGGAGTGTGGAAACATGGTGATGTTTACTTTCTTCTTTCATTTTTCTGCATTTTCCAAATTCCTTCAAAATGCATGTGTTGCCTACAGGATCAGGGAAAAAATCAGTAATGTTTTTAAGGCAAAGCAGGGACACAGGTCACGTCATCCCTGCTGGCAGAGAAGCATCTTTGTGGAGGGCATTCTGGCAGCACACGTCCCAGTCCAGCAATCCTCCTTCTAGGAATTCACTCAACATAAATCCTGACACAAATGCTCCAAGATACACGCACAAGGACATTCAGTGGAGCACGACTTGTAATGGCAGAAGACTCAAATTAACCTAAAAGTTTACCCAAAGGGAATGGTTAAATAAATTATGGTACATCCATACAAAGGAATACTGTGATTAAAAGAAAGAAATGGAGTATAACATGAAAAATTGGCCATGATACATTGTTGAGTGAAAAAAGCAGGTTGCAGACCTGTGTGCATAGCATAATCCCATTTTGTAAAGGAGTATAAATATATGTGATGGTTTATACAGACGTTGGAAAGTCTAGAAGGATATACATCAAACTCTCAACCGGTTGTTACCTGGATGGGGAACAAGTTGGAAGAATGAGGAGCTTTTGTGTTTTACTCAGTTTTTATATTGATTGAATGGTTTCCAAACGTGGTATTGCTTTAGGTAAGTAAATATATTCTTTCTTTACTTTCTGTTATGGAATAATAAAACATATGCAAAAATAGAAAGAACAGTACAATTAACTCAATGTACCCTACTCAAGGCTTCCTCACTTTCTGGTTGTGTGACCCAGGGCGAGTTCCTACCCTCTCTGTGCCTCAGTTTCCCTGCTGTTATATGGGGATAACAAGGTCACCCACTTTCTAGGGTGGTAGAGAGAACTAGATTAGGGAATATGTAAAAGCTGCTGAAACCATGCTGGTACATCAGACGCTAGCTTATATTCCGTGACCTGAAGCAGGTAGGGACGGAGCCCAGTGAGCCCACGAAGGATTAGCAGATCCTGGGGCATCGCAGGGCAGGTAGCACAGTGGTAACAACTGTTTTGTTACGAAGTCAGCCAATCAACGGTGGTGCTACTTCCTACCTTTTCGACCTTAGACAAGTTACTTCACCTCTCCCAGCCTCAGTTTTAGTATCTGTAAAATGGGGTGGTGATGAAACCCTAGACTCACAGGGTGCTGTAAAGATTTGATAACCTAAAGCATGTAATGCTAAGAGCCAATGCTCATGGGAGGATGACTCTGCTCCAAGCACCTAGTTCCAGGCTTTGTCTGTCTTACCGCATTTAGTGTCACCAGTGCCCTGGGAGAACTGGTCAATTTTCACCCCGTGTACGGCTTCTAGAACTCTGCCAAGGGTGCAGGACTTGAGCCGGTCCACAATCCCTTATCTAAAACCTCTGGGGCCAGGTGTGGTTCAGAGTTCAGAGTTTTGGGGATTTAAAAAGGCAATGAGGCGTTCATCCCGTATGGTCTTCACACTCCAGCAGGGTCTGGGGCAGCCTCTGGGATCAAGCATGTTGACACCCTGGCAGCAAAACATATGAACATTCCTCCACTAATTGGGATAAACAAAGACCCAAATAGACTCACATCAGTTCAGGTCAAGTTTTACCACCCAATCAGTTTGGGGCAAACTTCAGAAAAACGTTTCAGTGTTCCGATATTCTGAGATTTTGGCACTGCAGAGAGAGGCAAGTGGGCCGACAGTATAAACGTCAGAGAGACCACACATGGGGTGCAGTGGGCAGCAAGAGTGATTCATATGTCAGGACCTTGTGACAGGAACATCAGGCCAATAAGGGGCCTTGAAGACCCCTGGGCCCTTTCACAAATAAGAATCCCAAGAGCCCAAGCTTGGATAATCCTCTGGACTGTGGGGAGGGTCAGGCAGAAATGGGGTCCAGGAAGCCTGAGATGAGGGTGGGGACAAGGTCTTTACCCTTGGTCTCTTTGTCCATGCCCTCATTGCCAGGGGGCACTAGGATCCCTGAGCCCCTGTGAGAGCCACCAGAGGTGCTGTGGGCTCCAGCCTCCCTCGAGGCCCTGGGATGCAGGTAATAGCAGGGCCACGTCAGGGGCATGCAGTAGGGTCTAGTCTTGTCACTAGGTCATCCCTCCTACCTTCTGTATGACCCCTCCTCCTGATACACACACTATCGCTCCCCAATGCCTTCTTCAAGTGGGGGTGGCCATACTCTGCCATGGCTTCGTCTCTGTGGCCACAGCTGATTGGCCCAGGGGAGAACCTATGAGCCAGTCAGAGTGCTTCCTGAGATTTTTCTCAGCAACTGGGAGAAGTAGCAGGAGCATCTCCTCTCCCCTGGGGCCTTATGAGCCAGGAGACAACAGCTCAGATGCTGTCCTTCTGCCCTCATGTGGAGGAATCTGTTTTGGAGAGTGAGTGGAGAGTGACATGCTGACAGAAATGGATACGGGAGAGACAGACATTTCTCTTGCTCCCCTGGCTGGGCTGACACAGAGACCCAGGTCCACACCTGCCCTCTCCATGGCCTGGATTTCATCCTTTCAATAAATCCCCATTTGTACCTAATTTCCATTGAGCTTCGGTGGGAACACAATGTGGGGGAAGAAAGGGTCCTAGCCGCTGGCCACGAGCAGCTATCTGGCTTGTGAATGAGAGCTGTGTTGCAAAGAAAGTTCCTCCTTCTGTATTTGTTCAGGGGGCTGGGGTGGGGGGTGGGCACATCTTAACCCAAACCCACCCAGCACCTGTTGAGAAACACTGATCCCACTGCGGAGTCTGGATTTACACGGACTCTGTATAACACCTTATAAAGCAAGCCACTGGTGTAGAAGATTAAAGAACGCCATTAAGTTCGTTGTTTTATTTCTTCTGAGACTGAACGAAAGCTGGAAAAGCGCAAGGAAACGTTGCTGAGTTATTTACTCTCTTACCAGGGGCCGTGCATCGCCTCACAGAAGCAGCCCAGTCGGTCACAGTGGTGGTTTATAAGGTGTAAATGTAAGGGGAGCCAGTGCCATCCGAGCGAAGCTTGGCGCAGCCCCACAATGCAAAGAGAAGTCTGTGCCAATAAAAGCTCCTGGGGCCGGGCCGGCGTCCTGGCCCCGGAGGGACCAGGAAGGAGGCCTGTCCAGCTCCACGGAGTCCATACCATTCCTGGGTGGAAGGTGTGTCAAGACCCTGCCCACCGGGGCGGCTCTGTCTCTTTGTGGATTCTGCAAATCCCTTTCTGGAGCCCAGGGCATGTGTCAGAGAGAAAGCAGCCCCTTTCATTTCTGGACCCCGTGCAGTGTGTGAGGAGGGGCAATTCACCCTAAGACCGAAGGAGGCTCGTCCCACATACCACATGCGAGGCTATCTGGGCCTCTGGCCTCCCTTTTTGCCTGCTCCCTGATTATCTTGGGAAAGCACCTGGGAGTCGCAGGGGACTGAAACTGACTTGAGTTGGCCCAAGCCAACTCAAGAGATGGATTTGCTGTAAGGTGATATGGGTGGTTCATGAGACTCAGGTCTCAGAGGGCTGGAATGGGAACAAAAGGCCTCCAGAAATTGGGGCCCCCATCATTAGGTTACTCATGTATGTGTCCCATGCTCTTGCGTGGGCATTTTCTGACTCTTCCTGACTTCACACCCACTTTCTCTGGTTCTCTGTGTGCGTGGTGGAATATGAAGCCCCCACAGCTCCCAGCAGTACAGCCACACTTCCAGCCACCTCTGAGAGCAGTTTCCAAATCCCAAACTTCTACATGAAAGAACTGAACTGGCCAACCTGCATTCAAATGTCCACCCCCCTGCCCAAGTCATCGTGGCCAGGGGGCTCACAGAAAAAGTCACCACCGTGCTCTTTTTTCTCCTGGAAGCCATTCTCATGTCCAGTCAGTCAACAAATAACACACTGAGCACCTACTGTGTGCAGGCCTGGTGCTGGGGGGAAAGGGGGGGTGTCATGATGAGCAAAAGAGACCTTGTCTCTGCCCTCAGGATGTCGCTATCTTGATGGCGAGTGGCGGGGCGTGCAGATAGGGATTTAATAAGCACACCAATGGACAGGAGAGGGTCACGGTGAAAATAACTTGTCATGGCGGGGGAGGGTGGGGACTTGGCCTAGGATCTAAAGTGACACATGAGTTAAAATCTGAACTCTCTAGACGGTAACCAGGCAAATGATGGAGAAAGAGCCCCCAGGCAGAGGAAAGTGCAGGCAAGGCCCGCAGGCGGGAAGGGCGAGGCTGACTGGCTGAGTGAGGAGGGCGACCTGGGGAGCAGGCAGGGCATGGGTGCAGCTAGGGAGGCGGGAGGGGCGCCTGCGGTGCTGCCAAGGCACAGGCAGAATCTGATTCCCCGCAGCAGCAACAGCAGCCACTGGAAGGCTTTGGACCGAGAAGCAAGTCAGGTGTGGATGGGAACTTGGAGCGCAGCTCGGTTCCAGGTGAGGCTATGAGGAGCCCACCTGAGTCCAGTTCCTGTGAGTTTAACTCCCCAGGTCTCCATTCTCAGTCTCGGCTCTTAGCTTCCATCATCTACCCAGAACTCTACTCTAGAGCGCCCAACGGTCTTCCTGACTCTCTGCGCCACCTCTGGCTTTCCCACCCTCAGCCCTGGGAAACTCAACAACATGGAGAAAAATATTTACCTTATATTTAGCCACATCTCCACCGGATGACTAACATCCCGTCCCCACGCCACAGGGAAACACAGACTCAGCACACAGACTATGAGACAGCAGGCTGCCGCAGCTGGTAGGCCTCAACCACAGAATCGGGGCAAAGGAGGGGTGCTAGGCAAACCATCACAAGACACCCATGACTCCCCGCTTTCTCTTTGCCTGTTAAGACGCAACTTCAAGCCTGAATCTTTGAGCCCGTCCAAGGAAAGCTGTGTGATAGCGGGTGGTGTGAGAACAGCTCAGACAGTGTTCACCACAGCACTGGGCAAGGTTAACTGGGTTGGCCGCACATCCCGATGCAGCAGGTACTGTTATCTCGCCCATTCTGTTGATGAGAAAGCAAAGGCACAGAGAAGTGGAGCTTCTCGTCCGTGGTCACCAGCAGGTGGTGAAGCCAGTTTTGAAGCCATGATGGGGCTCCAGGGTCCCCACTTTTCACACTACAGACTACTGCTTCCTGCAAGGGGCTCCATGACTACAGACCAGATAAGCTAGGTTGTGTTTTGTTAATTATGTTCCCCTCGAACATCCAGTCAAATTCATACTACTTGAGACTGAGGCAGGGCCTGCAGGACCAAGCCCCGCCCATCCTGCCCTCACTGGCTCCTTTCTGCCCCGTGGCCAGGCATCCACACCCACCCTCTAAACCGCCTCCTGAAGCTCATGGACAAAGAACAGCCTGCTCCTCTCCCTCACAGCACCCTGTGCTCTTCCCTTAGAGCGTGGATCTCCATCTGGAAGGTTACACTTACACATGTGCTTAGTTCTGTGACGAGACTTGGAACTTGCAACACGCAGAGACTGTTTCTGTTCTGCCCACTGCTGAATTCTCAGCATCCATTGCACGGCTTAGAGCATAGGATTATTTATGGATAGAAGTGCGGGAGAGGGAGGGAGAGAAGGAGGGAGAGAAAGGGGGAGGTGAGAACCCAGTGTCCCAGGAGCACAGAGCGTACACAAGCACCTACACAGCACGTGCCTTCCTACTGCCTCTCTCTCTGATGAGTTGGTCAATAGATATTTGATATAGTTTCAATTTTTTGAGAAGTAGGCTTTAATAACTGTCATCAAGGATGGCTTCCGGAGGAAGATCAAAGATGAACTAGACCTGCAGGATGGCCTGGGTACGTGGGTGGCACTGGCACATCAGGCAGAGGCAGGACAGTCCTCACCAGGCCCCAGGAGGCCAGCCCCACCCACACTGGTCCTTCTTTTCTACTTGGATGGTGCATCTATTTTGAATGTTACATCAGACGGAAAGACATGTTAGCAGGAATGGGTAAGATATTTTTAAGGAAAGAGACTGAGTTATTCTGGCTCCAATGAGAGAAATCATGTAGGAGGAAAGTAAACTGGATGAATCTGTAGTGGTTAAATAAATCACTGTGCATCTAGAAGATAGGACAGTCTGTATCATGGGCCAGAGTGAGTAGATATGTCTGCGCTGATACAGAAAGAGATCTAAGATATATTAAACATAACCTATTCCCAATAGTATCTGGGACACATGGGTAATTGTAGAAAAAAAAAATAGTATTGAAAAAGTGGTATGGGTAGAATGATACCATTTATGTTTAAAACTATACGGCTATAGATGTAAAAGTAAATATGATTTTCTATATCAAGAAAATTTCTAGAGAGATGATAATGAAAAATCACCCCAAACCTGGTCTCAGACAGAACCTTCTTCCATGATGTCATTACAACCTCCTTTTGGGAAGAAACTGGCATTTCTGATAAACGCTAAAGCAATTTTCAAATAAACTTCAAGTTCACCCTCAGTCAGCAACCAATGATTGTCAACCAGTTATTCTTTTCTTCTTGTGTCCATGCTAAAGATTTAGGAGGTAGAGGAAGCTCTTAGTCTTTATTTGATATGGTTTTGTAATCTCTGAATTTTTTGCCATTGCCATCTATTATTTTAACAAATGTTTTTGAAGATTTAAACATATATCATGGCCAGGTTGTGGAAAAGCTTAAATGCCACATGGGAGTATCTGGAAACTATCACACTAGTGATAAGGAGCCACGGAAGGTCTTTGAGCCAAGAATTCCCTGGACTAAAGTGTCATTTTTAGAAGATTTACCTTGAACTAGTGGTGCCTTTGCTCCTTGCCTGACTGTGTTCTCCTGAGCTTCTCCTAAAATGAGGCTTGGAAATTACAGTCCTTCCATGTGAATATTCAAAATAGATTTAAATAAAAAGTCGGCCTCCCTGGTGGCTCAGTGGTTAAGAATCCGCCTGCCAACGCAGGGGACATGGGTTCGAGCCCTGGTCTGGGAAGATCCCACATGCCGCAGAGCAACTAAGCCCGTGCACCACAACTACTGAGCCTGCGCTCTAGAGCCCGCGTGCCACAACCACTGAGCCTGCATGTCCCAGCTACTGAAGCCTGCGTGCCCTAGAGCACGTGCTCCGCAACAAGAGAAGCCACCGCAATGAGAAGCCCGCGCACCGCAACGAAGAGTAGCCTCTGCTCGCAGCAACTAGAGAAAGCCCGCTCGAAGCAACGAGGACCCAATGCAGCCAAAAATAAATATGATCTCAGTTTGGAAAAAGAAGTCACCTGTAAAAAATTAATTAATTTAAAGTGGTTGTTAAGAAAAATCGTGAAACACTTTGAAACAGACAAAGGATATCACTGGAATCAATGAAATCGACTGACTGAATTAAAATAGTAACGGATACTTCATTTGAATGCTGGGAATTGTCTTACAAAGCCTCTGGAGTTGCCCTGGTCTTCAAGTGTGTATTGTACACACTACAAGACAAGTGTGTATCACAGAACACAGAGTAATGCAAAATGACTCCTGCCCCAGAAGTGCAAATAAATTCTGTCCTGTAGAGATACAATTCATTCACCCCGTAGACAAGATGATTCCAAACACACATATTCCACCCCAGAGATAAAAACTAAGTGTGCGCCTACTAGGAGATTCACTTCCATTTGCCTGATTGCCTACAGACATGTTTGCTCTTCACATTCTCCTTTGAACCGGCTGTAACATCATACCAACTTATTAGTGACCTAAATTAAATCTCTAATCTGTCTTCATTTCACATTTGCATGAGAGACATGATTTTACCTTTTGAAAACTATATTTTAACATGACCAGGTCAGAATGGAAGAAATGAGACAGTGGCTCTGCCCCACAGTTACCATCCGAGTAGAGAGGAATGAGAGACGACCAGAATTTAGGGCCTGAGTATATTATGACTGAGCATATCAGGCGGCCAGGACTGGAAGAGATGCGATTTGGAAATAGTTCAGCAGTCAGTTGGGCATGGAGTGGCAGGGGACTGTTCCAGATGTGGCAGAATGGGGTGGGGGTTGGGGAGCAGATGGAGAAAGAGTTGGGAACAAGAGAAAATCTGATTATCAGATGTGCAAACAGCTTACAGACATATTTCTGTAATTATGTGATGCTAAACAGGACAGAAAGAATGAAGAAAAATGAAGAGCTGAGGGGACTGGATGTGGAGAAACTTGTTATTCTTGAATCTGAACAATGAGATGTTTTCTTAGATAATCAGATAAGAGAGCAAAAAAGAGACTTGTTCCAAGCTGCACCCAAGCCCACGATCAGAAAATATTTACATTGAATTTAAAAGCTAATGAAATTACAGGTCAGTGATCAGGAAAGCACTGTTTGCCTATTAACCCACTCTTCCTACCCAGGGACAAATGCGCAGGCAGGCTGTATTTTGAATAATAATAACCCGGATAGCACCAAGAAGGAGTGAGCTTTGGGGAGAAGATCCAGCCTCTAAGGGCTAGGTCTTCTGGGGGTGAAGGTAACCTCAACGAGGAACAGAAGGGAAGCACCCAGAGTCCTTTTCCTGGACTTCAGCAGCACTTGGGGTTTGGGCTCTGGGACACTGATTGCCCGGACTGTCACACACTGTGTCACTTGTTTGGCAGGGCAGGGAAGGGACATCCACCCAACTAGAGTGGGCTTTCTGCTCCATTCCCTCAGTACCTCTGTGAGGTTGGAAGAGATTTTCCTAGATGGACAAGGAACTGAACCTTCCACTGGTTTCACCTACTATCACCACAGACCAGAACAATGTTTCAGACTGAAACCTCCTGTTTTTTTCTTTTAAATAATGTGACTCTCTTGGTCTAAGACTCACATGGGGATCAGAGGAGTATAGCATTTTGGTCGACCCCAGAGATTTTGAAGTTAGGGCTCAAATTCTTTCAGCTTCTGCTTGTTGACCTTGGGTGGGCTCACCTTTCAGACTCTCAGGTCCCTTGTCTGTAAACGGGGTTAACGTCCCCCAGAGCTGGGTCCACTGGGGGCCCGTGACTGGAGAGCACTTCGCATGGTGCTTGGCTTACACTGGACCCTTACTCAGTGGTGGCTGAACTTCATGATGTTGATGGTGAGTAGTTGCAGGAATAGTAAAGTAAAACACACAAGCTGGATACAGTCGTTGTGTTAGAATAGTGGGAGATTGCTAATAATGGTTTCTTTAAATTTGTCTTGAGTTTCGTCACATTGCAGTCTTTTCATTTGTAAAATGAAGTAAGTCTTGGATTCACCAGGATTTATCTCTAGAATACGTAAATAATAATTAGTAGCACTTACTGTGTACCCAGCACTATTCTATTTAAGCCTCACAACTAGTCTACGTGGTTGGTGTTACCACCGTTCCCATTTGACAAAGGGAGAAGCCAAGGCCCAGAAGGGCTAAGAAACCTGCAAGGAGGTGGCAAGTGGAATATGTACCCAGCAGTCCAGCGCCAGGAATGCAAGGGCCCGTCTGTGGAGATGGCACCCTAGCCAGGAGAGACAGGGAAGGTGGAGGCCAGCGCAGACCGAGCCTCTTGGCCAACAGCAGGCCTTCGGCACACCAGGCCTGAATGTGCCTCTGAGCTGAGTTAGGGGGATCCCTCAAAGATGCCCTGAAGGCCCTTGCTCCCTGTACCTTCCAACTTGCATTAAGACCGAACCTGTTCTGGCGGCCAGAAGCCAACTGCCTCTTCGTGGCACAGGAGAATCCCCCAGCTGCCTTTGTCAAGAAACACGCGTGAAGGAGCAGCACCCTGGCCCAGCTGGCAGGGTGTCCGCTGTGGGAAGACTGCAAGACAGATTTCAGCTGGGACAGACAGCTTCTCCTGCCCAGGGACAGCCCACGCCAGCCACCAGGTGAGGGACCGATTAGCTCATGAAATCAACTTTCGAGACCCCCAGTGGCAAAGGCAGCATCCCATGCACACAGTTTTCCATTTGTGCGGGAAGCGGCAGCGATGAAGAGAGATGAGCCTGGAAGTAAAGTCAGGTTCAATGATTTTATTGAGGCCGGGGCTGCACTAACCAGCTTCGTGGGCACCATGCCTGCCTGGAGATTTGCGAAGAGGTAAGCCAGTATCTGGAGATCAGAGCATGAAGACATCCGCAGGAGGCAGTGTTTGGGCACAAAAAATATGCTTCTGTGTAGAGCTTCAGGACGCCTGGGCTCAGCTCAGCCAAGCTAACAGAAAGACCTTTCATGGGGCTCTCAGGAGATATTTCAAAAAAAGAAAAGTAGAGCCTTTCAAAGAAGAAAGTTCAGCCCTCAGCAAAAACTGTTCTTTAAAAAAAAATTAATCAATTTTTGTGGTTTCAATAAAAGCAAAGGATTTTGTGGTTTTCCCTGAAACTTTTCACCATTTTCCATAAAAACAAAAGGCAATATTGAAACCATTTTTTCCCCAATGAAAGTGGCGATGTTTTTGCCCAGGGACGACTTCTTAGAAAAACCTCTTTGCAGTTTTTCAGCCTCGTGATAGCCCTGCTTGAGCCCGAGAAAGCCTGACACCCTTGTCTGTGCCGACGTATTTCACCTGCAGCCAAATGTGTACGCCTTGGATCACAGAAATGTGCTTTGGTTGGGAAAATTCCACATGATGAGATGAGATCTTTTCTTTCAAGAGGTTATATTAGAAGGGGGCCATTTTACTTTCTAGGGAGTCCAACATGGCAGTCTCAAAGCGATTTCTGAGATGCAAGCTTTGTGCCTTAAGCAGGTCTGATTGTGGACAACAAAAGAATAATCCCCCCATACCATTATAGTCACAGGAGCAGAACTCTCACGCGCGAGATCTCAAAGGAGTCTGGTTTAACCCTCTTATTTTACTGATGAGGAAACTGAGGCCCAGAGAGGCTGTGTGCCCTTCCCTAAAACACAGAGATTATTGGCAGAACTGCAATTCAAATCCAGGTCTCTTTACCTCCACCCAGTGGCTTGGGGGTTTGTATTGGTTTTTTTCCTTATCACACATCCTCTTTCGGTAAGATTTGCTTATTTTTATCAGTTCTTAATTCCTGAGAAAAAATATCATCTATACTTTTGCCAGCAAACTTTAACATTTTTTGAGCACCTGAAACTAAAGGTCAGTAACTTTCAGCTTCTTGGATTTGAACTTGAGCAAGAGATTCCACACTCTCACAAAATCTTCCTTTTAGACCAGGATCAAGAAAGTTCCAGGAGCTTTAAGGAGACAACTGAGGACCGTCAGCCCCTTCTGAATTTCTGCCTCCCTAACCTTTAACATTAACAACACTCTCCTAGTTTTGCTTTTTTCCTTGGCTGCTAGGAAGCTCAGAGCTAAGTTGCATGCTTAATTCCCTCGGTCTAGATCTTGTAATACAATTTCTGTCTATCTCTGCACTTTTATTCTCCTCAATCTCACCTTTTATTCTGGATTAATGATTTTTATGCTTTGTATTTTAGTTTAAGTCATCCTAAATTTCTTCTGAAATCGGTTAAGAATAAATATTAAAATAAATAAATAATTGCTCTCTCAGATCTGAAACCAAAATAAGTAATAAAATTACTCTGTGACAGAAAGAAGTGTGCAAGAGAAACACAAAAGTAAATATAAAAAGAATTTTCCCCAAAAAGCCAGCAAAAGAAAACCAATATGTTACTGGTCAACCTTTCAGAAACACAGAGTTTTCACTGTAGGTCTCTTGTCCTACTCTATTAACTGCCATGCAGAAGCAGTGAATCACATCTGTAATTCTGAATCTTAAACCTGAGGATTCATTCTTCCTCCAGTTGCCCAGGTTCTCAGAACTGGCAGGACTGCTGAGAGTATCAATTCAATTACACAATTAACAGGTAAGGAGAATGAGGCCCAGAGAAGGTAAGTAACTTTTCCAAGGCCGCACAGCTTGGAAGTGGTGAAGTCAAGATCTGGGGGTTTTCTACAATATCACATCCTCCTTCACAAACCAGCCTGGTTCCACTAAACCACATGAGACAGACTTAAGAATTTCATTCACTGACATAAGGTTTTGTTGCTGCTGTTGTCGTTGTTGCTGTTTTCAGGACAAGCTAAAAGCTAAATCAGAAGAAAAAAGGCTAAGTTTCTACTCACCAAACTATGACAATCAACAAGCTGTGTGTGTGTGTGTGTGTGTGTGTGTGTGTGTGTGTGTGTCCAAGTACCTTTGTTGGGGTAGGACAGATGATCTAAAATTCCAAGAATCTTTGTAGGTAAAATTTAGGAAACTATTTGTAAAACAAGTTGTCACACCTATTCAAGGAGCACTTTTTTATTCAATAAATATTATTTATTTTTGGCTGCGTTGGGCCTTGGTTGCTGCACGCAGGTTTTCTCTAGTTGCAGTGAGCGGGGGCTACTCTTCGTTGCGGTGCGCGGGCTTCTCACTGTGGTGGCTTCTCTTGTTGCGGAGAATGGGCTTTAGGCTCGTGAGCTCAGTAGTTGTGACTTGCAGGCTCTAGAGCGCAGGCTCAGTAGTTGTGGCACACGGGCTTAGTTGCTCTGCAGCATGTGGGATCTTCCTGGACCAGGGCTCGAACCCGCGCTCCCTGCATTGGCAGGCGGATTCTTAACCACTGCACCACCAGGGAAGCCCTATTCAATAAATATTTAACAAGAGCCTCTTAGGTACCCAGCGCCATGGAGGGGAGGGCAGCAGTAAACAGAACAGAAAGGTTCGAACTCTATGGACCTCCACATCCTTATTCCCAAGGAACCTATGTCTGAGAAAACACACTCTGTCCAACCCAGTACCTCGAAATAAACTCCAAATTGCTGGATGTTGAAGCGTGAGAGAAACCCACAGCCTCTCTATGAAACCAGTCTCTTTTTGAACAGAGAGAAGGAGAGCTTTACTTTCCATAAGCAGCTGCTCCTGTAAGGTGAATTGAGACAATACGATCATTTAAACTTTCCCCACAGAATGTGTGGTATCGCAGGAATGTGTGTTTGCAGCCTGGAAAACTTAGACTCACTGCGCCCACACATTCAGCCCCTCCATCTTCGCAGAATCCCTGCTTTAGTGTCTGCTGAAAACTTAATGTTGAATTAAATGGCTTTCCCGAAATCTGGGACACACAGAGACAGGCTTAGTTTTCTGTGTGTTCATGGAGAGGGATTGATTTAAGTATGTTGAGGGCGTCTTAGTGGTAAAAGCGAGTGGATTTTTTTAAGGAAAATTTTATTGGGAATATTTTTTCCCCTTAGGTGTGAAGTTTGGCAGGTAACTGCATTCTCTGATGGACTGTTGAAGACTCAGTTAATTAAAAACAAGATTTGGGTCCAAGGTAAACATCTTGAGCCTGCTAAGTCTTCTTAGGATGTCTGTCTGAAATGCTTCTGAAAATAGTATAGCTTTCTATAAAGAAATATTAACCGGTGTTCATAAATGGAGTTGACTACGTTCTAACTCAGCCCTTAATAAATTGGTATTAGACGAAGGATTAGTCTCTGATTTTATTTGAAAATCGCAAGAGGAAAAGCAACTCCAACCACTGCTTTCTTATTCGTTTTTCAGAAATAAGGCAACGAAGCCTCCTCTTTAGTTAGAGCTGTGGGAGATTAAAACAGCCCCGTTGGCTTGGTGCAGGGAACGGGCACAGCTAATTGCCCTCTGCCTATTGATACAATCAGCTGCACAGACAGGAAGACAATGGCTCATCCACGGAGTCTTAGGTCGGGACACCTAATCCTCACTCATGCACCTGTGCATCACCTTGAGATGCTCTCGTCTTCTCCATTCAACTTCCCTTAGTTCTTCTTTCAGTCCTCACACTACACTGTGCTAAGAGGAATTTCAAGGCCCCCAGAATTCCCACGAGGAACACAGAATGAGAACGGTACCCTTTGATTCAGGGGAACAACACCCCCAGGGAGCCTTCCATCCTTCTGGGCTGGACATCCGAGGCCTCCTGGATGAAAGACAGTGAGCTTCTGCTGAGCACCCTCTGGAGGCCAGGCACCAGGCAGCAACACCCCCCCATTTCGGGGTAAGCTGATGAGCAGAAAAGTTAAGTCAATTGCCCTCCTGCTCACAACATGGTGAAAGGGGGATCTGAACACAGACATCTAGAGAAATAGGCAAGACAGTAAAGAGGACACAAGTCCCGTCCAGCAGAGAATGAGGACCCATTCCCACGCCTCAGCCATGACCCCCGATCATGAAATCATACCTTCAGAAGCCGTAAACACATAGCAAAAAGAGTCCGGAAAAAAAAGATGCGTGATCCACTTACAGCCAGCTCCCCTGTGGGGTGGGGCAGGGCAGGTCTCCTTCCCCGCGGCTCTGCTGGTCTGACTGCCCCTGCCCCTCCTCAGCTGTTCACCAGGAGGCCCCACCCCCACCCCAAACACTGTCAGTGCTTCTCCCACCCCCTTTTCTGGCGTTCACCAAACTTTGCGTGAGGACAAGTGAGTGAGTGTAACCTAAGCACCGTCTCAGTAGAGTCGTTATTAATCACCAGAACATCAGCCCCAGGAGGGCGGGGATCTGGGTTCATTCACTCAGTACTAATGGTAATGCCTGGCCACAGTAGGTGCTCAATAAATAAAAGTCAGACAAGTGGATTATGCAAAAAATATTAGGTCTCCTGGGTCCCAGTGCCAACTCAACGAGACTCTATCACTTCCCTGAGCACCAAAGGGATCTGACCCTGCACTCGGCCCCTCAAGCCCAGCCATACTCTGCCTTCTTCCCATCCACCTCAGGCCGTGGGAGAGAGAAGAGAAGCAGGGGCTGCTCCCTGGCTTCCCCTAAACCCTGCACGTGGCAGGAGTTTCTGGCAGAGGCCCCAAGCCTGGCAGGCGAGGACTGGAGGTCACAGCCCCTGGCAGAAGAGGACCGGGACTTTGCTCCATGTAGCTGACCATATCCAGCCCAGGCATGAGGGTCCAGCCTCCAGGGCCCAGGCTTGTCCCGCTTTCCCCCTGGTTCTGGTGTGTCCCCCGTTTTCCAGAGCACATGGGAGGAGGAAAGCTCACCCTGGCCGAAACCCTGGACATCTGTTTTCAAGGTTGAGGCTCTGTCCAGCAGGAGACACCCTGTGGGTGGGGAAGGGTCCCTCCTGCCCACAGGGAGCTCCCAGCCTGGCTGGTACCTGAGCGTCAGGTGAGCATCACTGCCTTTGTGGGTGAAAAACGAGGCGCTCCCCCTTGATCTCTGTTTGCCCAGAGATGGGGAGAGAAGGCAGGCCCTGAACATCAGCAATGAATTATCCAGTATGTGTGAGTGTCACGTGGCTGCTGTAACAAAACTGCACAAACTGGGGCACTTAAAATGCAGAAATCTATTCTCTCACAGTTCTGAAGGCCAGAGTCCAAAACCAAGGTGTTGACACTTGTGGGAAAAATCTGTCCTATGCCCCTCGCTCAGCTTCTGGTGTTGCCAGAGGTCCTTGGCATTCATTGCCTTGTAGATACATCCCTCGAATCTCTGCCTACCCCATAGTCACATGGCCTCTCCCTGTATCTCTGTGTCTCCCTCTTCTTATAAGGACACAAGTCACTGGATCAGGGCCCACCCTAATGACCTCATCTTTACTGCATCACGTGCAAAGACCCTATTTCCAAATAAGGTCACTGTCAAAGGAACCAGGGGTTAGAACTTGAACATCTTTTTTCAAAGGAAACAATTCAATCTGCAACTGTGCTTGGAGAAAATCAAGCAGAAAAAAAGAAGTGCCAAAGTCCGGGGCAACGTGTGCCTGTGTCTCCAAATGGGGACATCTTCAGAGTTCGTGGTCTTGGTGTCCAGGACACGAGTGAGACCATCCCCTTCAGACCCTCAGGATTCTGAGGTCACTGTACCCTCTTTTCTTCTCACTCGCCCCCTCGAAGCGAAAGTTGAAAGTCACCAACAGCATCATTTGGTCGCCAAGCCTCTGGTGCCAACACTCTCGACTCCTCTCCACACCCGGCCATCCGTCGGGTGTCGGGGCAGGGCTCTGTCCACCCTGCGCTTTGGGCAAGAGGCTGACACGTCTCCACTAAAGCTGCCTCATAAAAGCTGGAAATATATTGAGCAGAGGGTTCCATTTCCTGTCCATGCCAGCAGGCGTTCATACCAGGCTTTCATTCTCAGCCAAGCACTCCGGGAAGGTAACGCTGCAAACCATTTTTCTGAATAAATGTTTACACTGTATAATTTTCCTTTGGTGCAAGGCATTTCATCTACACGGGAAAACAAGCCAGAGACAAGGCCAGCGAGCTGTGTAGAGGCAGGACTCTTCAAACTGCGGTTGGGGGCGGGGGGGGGAGGGGGGGGGAAGAGGGCGGAGCCTTGAAGAGTCTAGTTAGAGGCAGACACAGCCACCCCGCAGCCCTCTTGCTCCCCTTCCTCGCCCTGGAGCTGCAAACAGCGTGCATCCCAAGATATCTCAGGGGGTGAGGGTTCTACACATTCACTCAGTTTCTCCCGGGCCCATCTGTCCCAAATATCCTAGATAAGTTTTTCTTTTGTTAATGCCCCATTTGTTTAAGGGGCAATTTTCCTGAACAGACCAGGAAAGATTTTTTTTTTAATTAACAGACTTTAGTTTTTAGAGCAGTCTGGGATTTACGGAAAACTGAGCAGAGTTGCCACACGCCCGGGAGGCGGGCTCCTGCCTAGGCCGTGGCCGCCAGCTGATGTCCCATGTGAGGCAGGCGACCAGCTGTGACCGAGGCCACCATGGGAGTGGGGGCACCCCAATGGGCCCAGCCAAGAGGACCCACTCCCCGACACTTTGATTCTAGAGGGAGTGCAGACAAGTAGGCGAGAGGAGCTACTGCTAATGAGTGTATGACAAAGGGGCTAACCAGGACAGTATGACAGACACTGAAGGGGGAGCCTGCTCCGACTGGGTGCTCAGGAGCAAAACTTTTACACAGTGCTGTTCGTGGCTGCGTTTTATTGGTGATATTGAAAAGTTAGAAACAGCCTCAAGGTTTAAATACAGGAGTGTAGTTAATTAGCCTCAGTACCCAATGAATGAAATACTATGTAGCCACCAAAAATAATTTAAAGACTGCGTAATGCCTGGGGAAATGCCTACAATATAATTTGAAGTGAAAAAAAAGCAGAATACAAAACTGTACTCACGTGTACCAACTAGGAGCACTTAAAAATATATATACCCTGGAGGACTTCCCTGGTGGCACAGTGGTTAAGAATCCACCTGCCAATGCAGGGGACATAGGTTCAAGCCCTGGTCCGGGAAGATCCCACATGCCATGGAGCAAATAAGCCCGTGTGCCACAACTATTGAGCCTGCGCTCTAGACCCCGCGAGCCACAACTAGTGAGCCCGCATGCCACAACTATTGAAGCCTGTGCCCCTAGAGCCCATGCTGCACAACAAGAGAAGCCACCGCAATGAGAAGCCTGTGCACCGCAACGAAGAGTAGCCCCCGCTCGCTGCAACTAGAGAAGGCCCACGCACAGCAACGAAGACCCAGTGCCGCCAAAAATAAATAAATAAATTTATAAAATTAAAAAAATATATATATACATACACACACACTGGAAAGAAACACATCACATTTAACAAGGGTTGTACTAGAATACAAAACTGTACACGTGTACTAACTAGGAGTAAATAAAAAAAAAATACACACTGGAAAGAAACACATCACATTTAACAGGCGTTGTATTTAGCAGCTGAAGAGATGGAGGTGCATCTCTTTAATGAGTACATACACCTTATACAGTAGGTGGGAAGAAGTTTTAAACAAAGAAATGACCCAAAAGTTCCAATCAGTTCTGGTGCCAGTCAGAGGCTATGATTCAAAAGTCAACATTTAAACCAGTATTACTGCGTCTGACATTTAGCTATTTCTGGTCACTCACTACTAGCTAACCTAAAACCTGTGCTAAGATAATATGCAATATATCCACATGTATATATTTATACCTACACAGATATATGTGTGTGTGTGTGTGTGTGTGTGTGTGTGTGTGTGTGTGTATCCATCAGGATTTTATTTCCCAAGGAAAAGTTACAAATCTTAATTTGTTTGGAAAAAAAAACCCTAAAGGTGGGCTCCAAATGGTCTTATGAAAAGAGATGACCAGCCAGGATTCAGGAATACACGATGCAGAGAGGAATAATTTGACACATGACATGTTCCTGGCAGAGTGTCAGCCATACATTTTCAAAATTATTTTTTAATTAATTTCAATAGTAAAAAAAAGGAAAGAAACAAGTCATTGAATAATTAAATTCCCTGCCTCTAAGCATTTTCACTTAAATAGATTCATTTGGTTTTTAACTGACTCAGTAGAAATTCATAGGCCAAAAAACTGAGGTCTGAGCTAGTAACCCCAGCCTCAGACCGTAAACCTGGCTGCTCTGAGCTCTAATTCGGGCCCAGTTTAAACTCCCCCTGTGGTCTGGGCAAGGTACTTGGGCCTGGCTTGCCACTTCTTAGCAGAGAAAGTTAAAAATCACTGTGGATTCTGCAACGTTGGTTGTTGCTAGTGAGTCTGGGTCTAGCCACAGTGTGGGCTGCAAACCCCTCTGGGCTCCACAGACAGTACCCAGCTGCCACTTGCCCGCTAGGGGCTGTGAGCTAGAGAATGTTCCTCTCCGAGCCTCATTTTCCTCATCTGAAAGAATACCAAAAGCACCTCTCGCATCAATAGTGAACAAAATAAAACCGGGACTCATGTGTCAAGGGATCCCATGCGATCATTTTCACTTCCTCCTCCCAATTCTTCTTTAATAACTGATTCACCAAATGATTGAGTTGAACCTTGTATTTTTTCCCTTTGGCAAAGGCTGGTTTTGAGCCAATGATAATGGCTAGTTTTACTGAGCACTTACTGTATACCAGGTTACGACCATATTAGTACTAACCACATAACTCCACCAAGAGCCCTAGGAGTTACTAACCTCATTTCCCCATTAGACACATGGGAGGAGCTGAGGCTCAGTAAGCAGAACTAGGATTTCAACCCAGGCAATTGGACTCCAAGCCCACATGCTTCACCCCTCTCCATGCTACACGTGAGGGGGAACAGGAACACAGGTGTGGGTGACCTCACTCCCCACATGCGAATGTTAACTAGGATCAGCGATCCATAGGAATCCAAACAGCTCCCTCCTCCTGCCCACTCCCACCAGCCCTCAACTCCAGGATTCTAAGGTTAAGGATTCCAGTCTTGACTCCACCATTTTCAAGCTGTATGATCTTGGGTGGGCTACTGGACCTCTCTGTTCCTCCTTTTCCTCAGTTTCAAGATAACAATAGAACCTACCTCATGGGCTGCTGTGAAGATTAAGTGAAATAATGTACATAAGTGTGTACAGATCAGGAACTGAGATTCAGAGAAGCTGCATGCCTTGCCTGACACTCCACAGCCTAGTCCCCGAACCAGCTGTAATGGAAGCTGGGAGGTGAGCCATTGACTTAGATCTGGGTTGGCAAATTGTTTCTGTAAAGGACCAGGTAGTAGGTATCTTGGGCTTTGTGAGCCACACAGTCTCTGTCACAACTACTCGACTGTCATTGCAATGCAACAGTACTCACGGAGGAGCCGTCAATGAGTGATGTGTCTGTGTGCCAATAAAACTTTATTTACACAGACAGGCGGTGCACTTGGGTTGTAGGTTGCTGACCCCTGACATAGATGGGGCTGGGGCTCGGTGCCCTGGACTAGGTCAGAGTTCTGGTAAAAGGAATAGGCAGGGTGGATACTGGGTAGGAAAGAAACAGAATGTGCTGTCATCACTAAGCTAAATCTATGTAGCAGGGGCTACAAAGTGCAAGACAAAGGAAGAGCTGGGGGCACTGCCGAACAGAAGACGAGCTCTGCCCCAAGTGCACGGTGTTCCTTGCTCCATGCCACCCTTGGGATTCCCCAGCAGACCCCAGTCAGGTCTGCTTTCTGGGTCGGAAACTCTCACTTGGCTCCTAACAACGTGGGCAATGGTGGCCACTGTGCCTGCTGCTGGGCAGTTGGGTAGGGACAGAGCTCCTTTCACAGCCGGGGTCTCCCACAGAAGGTCTCCTCTGCCAGTTTACACCTGTGGCACAGACTAGAGTCAAAATCCCCAGGCTCCTTCTAGTCTCAGGGCCTTTGCACATGCTGTTCCCTCTGCGTGCAGCACCCTGGCCCCTGCCTGCTTTTCACCTGGCCAAGTCCTCCCCCTTCAGGTCTCAGAGCAAGCATCAATTCCCAGGGACCACCTCCATTGGCCAGATGCCACC
Source organism: Phocoena sinus (assembly GCF_008692025.1). Classification (NCBI taxonomy): domain Eukaryota; kingdom Metazoa; phylum Chordata; class Mammalia; order Artiodactyla; family Phocoenidae; genus Phocoena; species Phocoena sinus. Next base: position 57,271,572 of record NC_045781.1, read on the forward strand.
CCCTTCCAGCTTAGGGCCCTCTGTACAAACCCCAATATACCTTCACTCCCCTTGCAATCCCAACCACACTGTGGTTCTGCAGTATTTACTTGTCTCCCCCACTGAACTCGGAGCCCCATGTGAGCAGGGACCTCATTGGTCTTATTCTCTGCGGTTTCCCCAGCTCCCAGCTCAGGATTCTCAGATCAAATATTTGTTGAACAAATTAATAAATGAACAGAAAGAAAACTAAATGTGCAAGTAGAATTCTCCCGTTCCAAAGGTGATGTTACACTCCACAGCATTCCATCGTCAGAGTAAGCAGTGTGCTTTAACTTTTTTCCTCTTCTACATTTCCCCACTTCCTTGCTTTCCAAATTTATAAACTGAGGTAAAATGAGCTCACATAAAGGACTAAGCTATTTTTGAACAAAGTTTTTCAGTGACTGATGTATTTCATTAGCATGGAAAACAATATAGCTACATTATACGTTTTATTCAAACTACTAATCCACATGTGTGCAAATCTGCCTCTGAGGACCACTTAGTATTTTTACAATATGCTTTATTTCCCCATTGTTCCAATGTAATTTTCTTTTGCTATTAAAATACATAATACCGTTCTAGAGAAGAAAAAAAGTGTCACTCTAACCAAGTAAAAGCAGAAGACTAAGGGCTTACAGATCCACTTTTCCCTTTGTTTTTGATGAGGGAAGGATCTGAAATTAACTTCACCACCTGGATTACAAAAACATATGGAAATGGTCATAGACAGGCTTGAACCCATCACACTACTTCAGCTTCCTTTCCTCAAAACCAAGAGGCTCAGCTGTTCCTTCTCTGCAGAGACACAGCGATGTGCAGGTAAATATCCAACATCGCTTCTCCATCAGGGAGCCCTGTACCGGGGCGTTTGTCGACTGCCCGCTGTACCCTCACATTGAGGAGAGAGCTCTGGCCTCTTCCTCTTCTTCTAAGGACACTGACTCCATCTTGGGGGGCCCACCTTCACGACCTCATCTAACCCTAACCCTCCCAGAGCCACCACCTCCAAGTATCACTGCACTGGATTTGGGGGGACACAAACATTCTGCCCAAACACTGACTGATATTTATAATACTGATAATATTTTTGATATATTGAGTTAAATAAGGTATATTATTAAAATTAATTTCACTTTCACTCTTTATAATGAGCCTATCAGAAAATTTAGAATTATACATGAGTTCATTTATATTTCCACTGGATGGTGCTGGTTTAGACAGACCATGAATGTGAATTCCATTTGCATAATGCACTGTGTGACCTTGAGCAACTAACTGTGCCAGGTTCCTAATCTATAAAATGGCTGTCATTCTGGCACATAAAGGTGAGCTGTTTTAATGTGCAACAGCCCTTCCAAGTGGGCCACTTTCCCAGGAGCAGGTGTGTCTGCTGGAATCCTCTCCCTCAGTGAAAAGCTCCCCACTTCTCTTTAGTCCTAGAGACCTTTGTTTGGTGAAGAACTGATTGGCAGGGAGACACTAAGCAAGAAAAATAAACGGGACCCCTCTCTATGAGGTTATTTAAGAGAAAGCTTGAAAACAAACAAATGAAGAAAGAAGCAGTCACCAGAAATCTAAGTCGTTAATGAGGCGCCCTTAGAACTCACTCCAAGCTCCAGATTGGGGGCGGGGGGGGGGGGGGCGGGGAGGCAGGCAGAGGAGGGCTGCAAAGGGCAGTGGAAACGGGGAGGTGGGGGGAAGATGGGAAAAGGAACACCCAGCTCAAACCAACACAAGTCTGATAGGCGGAAGCTGACAGGGAGTTCAGGTGAGGCGAGGAAGGAGGCCCCCACGTTTGAAGTAATTACTGAATCATTTTGCACCTTCCAAAAGAGCAAAGGGCAATTTCCAGCTCCAAATATCTTTGCAACATTCCCCACTGCAAAGCCACTCTTAACCCGGCTGACTGAGCAGCACTTTCATCATCGGCTCTGCCAAGCTGGGCTTGGAGAGAGGGGCATTCTGCTGGGGTCTGTGTGCTGCCCTAGGGCTGGGGCTGCAGAGCAAAAATGCAAGGATGGTTTGTCTGCCGCCACTGGGATGGAACCAGCTGGAACCCACTCACATCCTGCACCAGACGGCAGTCATGCTGTGATGGATGAGGGTCAAGAACCTGCCCCTGACCTGTGTCCTGGGGGGCTGGACTTCGCTTAGGGCTCCTGGGTCTTCTGGGGGGAGGGGGCTGAGGCTGGCTGAGCCACATGGCAACAGCTCCTGAGCCGCTGAGAGGCCACTGTCAGTGGTATTCTGTGGATATTCTGATGACCAGGTGAGAGACTCTGGTTTTGCAGAAATAAAGTCCAAATTCTGTTGGTTTCAGCAAGGACCGTGCCCTCGCACCCCATATGCCACCTGGAAATGCTGGTTCCTAAGCTGCTGAATGACCAGGTCTAATGGAATTATTCACCTGCCTGCTTTTTCATAAGATTCTCATTAAAACCCTGCCTAGGCCAAGCTAACCAAGTCCAGGCTCCTCTCCACCTCTGCTTTGCTCCCTCTCACAGCCCTCCACGCTGACCACATGCCCCAGGAGTTTCCCACAAGGCAGTGCATCATCACCTCTTCATGCCAAATGCCCCACCCTCCTCCTCCTGACCCCCTGGAGAAGCCTTCCTGACTTTCTCCTGCTTCTGAGTTCAAGGTTCCCCTCACTCCGTTGGCCACTCTGGTCCCTGCACGGCTACTGCTGCCCTCTACTCTCTGCATCATAACTATTTCTAGGTTTATTCATTTCCATGTCTGGCTGCCAACTCATGGGAGGCCTATGAGTGCTTCTATCTAAATCACCTTGGCATTCACACAGCACAGGTGGTGAATGCAAATGAAGAAGTGTATGAATGAATGAACAAATAACTGAATGAATGAAAACTGACGAGGCAGACATTTCAGAGTCGTTTAGAGCCTCCCTCTTTAACAAGGAGCACAGGCATCAAGAGCACGGACTCCGAAGCGGCTGGTCTGGGTTTCAATCCCAACCCACACCCCCTCCTTACTATGTGACCTTGAGCAAATTACTTAACGTTTCTGGGCATAATAACAGTACCCACTTCCTCCGGTAGGAGTAACCAAGTGACTCTATTTGAAGTCCTTAGAGCAGTGCCAGACACACAGTAGAACCAGGGACACTGCAGAGTGTCAGCACAGCATACAAAACCAAATGCTTTTTATGAAATTCTGATGTTGATCCCAACAGCCCACTTTGAGCTCACTGCCTTAAAACAGAAGGCAAGGAGTTACACCCTTCAGCCTCAGGAATAGGGATTAGCAGCATTGTGTCTGTTTAGTTATTCAGCTCACTCCCTCTCCAGATGAAAATATCCTTGAAAGATTAGACTATGTAGTGAGAACTATAGCCACAGTGCCGAGAAGCGCTGCTGCCGCCTCCCAGCTAGGCTGAGGTCTCAGGCTAATTTCCCGTAGGTGGTCTGGGCCAGATTTCCTGCAGGCCCGGGACAGAACAAACAGCCTTTCCTGTCCCCCAAGGATTATAGCGTGAAAGCACTTTTTAAACCTTAAATTAAAAAACTGAAAGGCCGTGTCCATTCTGCAAACTCCACATACTTAATTTTTAAAACAGCAACACGTCAAAGAGCTCTCACAAATGACGGGGTCCCTGCTTTGGACTATTGAAAAGTGTTCTCCTTCAAGAAAAATAATTCAAGCAGAATGACATGTACCTGAAAAAATGATTCAAAGGGCTTCTCTCTTCCTCTGGAATGGTCTTCCGTTCTCCAGGTGTCAGGGCTGTGGGAGATGTTGACAAGCGACGTTTGGGAACTGTTCATACTCTGATATTATAATGTTCCAAGGGAGTCATGGCTTAGCACCCCTGGAATAGGAAAATCTCCCTGTTCCAGGTATGAAATGGACCATCATATGCAAGAGAAAAGGCCTGGCTTTCTGTCAGAGGTTGGAGATGGCTATGGTGCTTCCTCTTCAGATTTGTGACAACTCCCAGAGACACTCACATGGGCAGAGATCAAACCTTGAGCACAGCAGCCAGACTCCAGACGGAGTTGAAGTGGAAAGTTCTTGGGTAAGCATCACAAAGTCTGAACTCAAGGCTCTGCCGCTTCTGGGACCCTGGGCCAGTTTCGTGACTTCTCTGAGCCTCAGTTTCCTCATCTGTATAATTGTAGAACTATCAGTATCTGCTTCCCAGGCTGGTAGTGAAGATTCAGCGAGAACTTGTACTCGAAGGCTCTGTTTTGAAAACTGTTATTTGCAATACTATGGTACGCAAACGGGAGGGAGTCTCCTCTGGAAGAGGCTTGGTGTGTTGTGTCTTGCTGCCCTAAGAATCTTTTTTTTATTATTATTATTTTTTGATGTGGACCATTTTTAAAGTCTTTATTGAATTTGTTACAATATTGCTTCTGTTTTACATTTTAGTTTTTTGGCCGGGGGGCATTTGGGATCTTAGCTCCCTGACCAGGGATCAAACTCACACTCCCTGCGTCGGAAAGCGAAGTCTCAACCAGTGGATTGCCGGGGACGTCCCAAAATCTTTAAATCTTATAAAACACCCAGGTGCTCAACAAGACCTTCACTGCTTCCTTTTTTATAATGGAAAGTCATTTGGAACTCAATCTGCTGTCCATCAAAATTCAGTGTTCTCTCTCAACATTGAAGAGTACAGGACAGACATATAAGGATGACCATGGAGAGAACGTGCCTAGATACTCTGTGAAATGGAAGGGAAACCAAGTCCCAGCACAACATGCCTGCAGCCTGTGAGCTGCGTGATGGCTCACTATTGAATCTGCAGCTCCCAGCTTCATACCTGGCACAGAGCAGGTGCTCAGAAATATTAGGTGAACCAATAAATATGTATAGAATTATTCTATACATTGAATATTGGCTACATTGAATGTGGTATTAAATGACAAAAGTGTTTCTATCTATACACATATATAAGTGCCTGGGAAGGAACCTGGAAGGAGGCTCTGAAACCTAGATACTCTGTTACATGGAGGGTGATTCCCTGGGGAGGGAAGGGGCAGCACCTTTTGCCCTGAACTTCAGAATCATTTGAATATTTAACCCTGAAAATACACTCTTGCATAGCTTGGATTCTCTATAAAGTAATAAAGAAAAACAAAAACGAAACTCATTTATAACTAATACCTCCTACTGGATGACAAGAATTCAGGAACCATTACAGAACGAGTCTTTGGAGCCCCATAATTTGAAATTCAAATCCGTAAGCTCAGGGGAGAGAGCTGCACAGCATTGACCCCAACATCCAGGAGCAGGAACGGGGGTGGAGGGGGGGGATCAAAGTAGCGAACTATTTTACCTTAATGAGCATGATAAAGGACCAAAGCTGGAAACCAGAGAGCACCCAGCTTTTGCCTCTGTATTTTTATTAACCAAGATCACTTTGGGTTTATAATAAGACACTCAAAATACACAGGTGAGGATAGTTCTGGCATGGAGCCACTATGGGAGCAAGACTCAGGGTGGCCCAATTTCCTTTCATTCTTTCAAAGTCAGATTCAAAGAAGACTGTGGACATGAGAGAGGCCCCAGGCCAGACTATCCTCAAGGTACAGAGAGGGAACCCAGCCGGAGGTTTCAGAGGAAGATGACACGTTTTCTTCTTAGGGTTTCTTTTCTTACATACACGCACGCACACACGTGTACACACATAAGCAGCCAAGGAACTTCTAAAACAAATTAATCCCAAAATTAAGGTTAGGAAAGCAAACTCCCCCAGGACACCAATCATGTTTGAAGCTGGGTTTTGTTTATTTGTTTTAGAGCTATCACAGTCTCTCCTGAACAGTAGGTGAAACTATCTTTGGGGATCAGACAAAGATATCTCCCACTGGCTTTTAGTCAAAAGCTGAACAGATGTTCCATCAACTACAGAACCAGCCACCAAGACCCATTATTTGGTCGTGGCTTATGAACTTGCAAACCCACAGAACATGCACCCCGACACTCACGCCTGCACTTGTGGTGTCACATTGACTCAGGTGGTCAGAACTGCAAGTCTGTGTGGCACTGAGATACCCGTTAATTGCCCAGTTCTCCGGGGAACCCACTGGGTGGTGGAGGCTGTCCCGTGGGACCTAGTCCATCGCCTTGTTCGGCCTTAATCTCAGAAGCACCCCCACGACCCCTTCCCAAATTTGCCATCATGACAGCTTTCCCAGGTGTGCCTCTCCCTGTCTGCCTCCTCCCTCCCCAAACACCCACGTCGGGGCTCTGGTCCAGGCTTCCATATGCACCCAGGAGGCCTTGGTGGGGAGGAAAGCGGAGTTACTCTACATGACCCTGAAGAAGACACAGACGGAGAGCCCATGGAGGGCTGTGGTGTGACTGAGCAACATTTACTCCAAGAGACAGTGCAGACCTGGCATCCAGCCACCTGCCAAGCAACCTCCACTCCATCCCATGAGCAGTAACTGGCCTTTCACCTGAATCTTGTCTCTGTCACATACACCCAAAGAGTCCTGCCAAAATCAGCTTGTGTGTGTGTGTGTGTGTGTGTGTGTGTGTGTGTGTGTGTTAAAATACACGTAACATAAAATTTACCACTATGACAATTTTTAAAGGGTACAACCGAGTGGCATTTAGTACATTCACAGGATGCTACAACTACCACCTCTGTCTAGTTCCAAGGTTACCCCAAGAGGAAACACTGTCTAGTTACCCCAAGAGGAAACACTGTGCCCATCAGCAGTCACTCCCCATCCCCTCTCCTCCCCGGCCCTGGCAGCCCCTGGCTCTCTGCCTCCATAGGCTTATCTACTCTGGACATTCCATACAAGTAGACTCATACAACAGGGGACCTTTTGTCCGAATCTGGCTTTAGGGCAGTCCTGAAGCAGCACTCACCCTCAGCGGGAGATGGCTTCCTTCCTTCTGACAAAGCGCTCCATGGGAGGACGGTAAAAATGGCTTTCAGGCCTCTCCTCACAACGAGCGCTTGCTCACCGCAGCTGGCGTGGACGGCCTTGATCATGGGAAACCCTGTCAGAGTTTGAATCCTCCGTCTTCTCCTTCCTTCATTCCATTGTAAGCATTTATGTGGCACCAACTGTGTGCCAGGTGCTGTATGCCAGCACATGAGATGAACAAGGGGCAGCCACTGCCTTCCAAGAGCTCACACAGCCCAGGGGGGCTGGGGCAAGGCCTCTGTCCTGCTCTGCGACATGGGCCCATCCCATTACCTGGCAAAGCTGGCGTGGCATTTGTATGACAAAATGAGAGCCAGGATTCGGGCAAGGGGAGCAAGGCGCCCAGGGTGCATAATTCAAGGCGGTGGTCACTCTCAGGGAGGTGTACATGCAGGGTTGTGGCGCCACCTTAAACTTTGCACGCTGGGCCTCACTCCCCTCACCTGGTCCAGTCCTGACAGGACATAAATCGTGCAGCCAGCGCAGTGGGCAGGCTGATGTTCCAGGGCTTCCTGGTGTTTGAGGCTGGTCAGCATACCACAGAGAGCTTTATACCTTTAAGTTAATCACAACAGCAAGCCTGAGACAGCTCAGCTCCTCCCTTCCTCTACACACCAGGCTCAGAGAGGTTAAGGAACTTACCTAAAGCTACAGAGCTTGTGTGCGGCATCACTGGGGCTTCAGCTCAATGCCAAATGGTCACAGAGCAGGAGCTTATCTTAATAATGAAAGTATCTGTCCTTACCTAGTGTCCCAAAGTGGGGAAACTTTTCTGAAAGCCTCACCTGCATCAACACACCTGTGCCTCAGAACCCTAAAGGCAGGTACTAAGTAGACACCCTTTTACACCTGTAGCCCAGAAGGGCTAATCTGCTTGCTCCACTACCAGCCGGTGGATGAGCTGGGGTGGGCAACAGGATGGCACAATCCACCTGAATGACTTCTGCGTTTCTTTGCATGACATGATGTCACATGCCTCTACTATACCTCTTGGTATACCTCATCAATATTTATTCACCCCTTGCCCGTAAGTTCCGTGGTCCACCCCAGAAGCTCACCGCCTGCAGCACCCTCTCCCAGAACCCCTGCCTGTGGCCGTGAATTCAGCTGTGGTGGCTGGTTCCCAGTGAAGTGGGCACACCTGCCAGCAGAGCACACATACAGTGAGGCGTGTCCTACGTGTTCGCATCACTGCGCAGCCCCACCACGACACACACGCTCGCTGGAAAACAACTCGAGATTCCTAGAAGGTCCTAGACAGGCACAGAGAAGCTCGTTTCTGATTTCACAGACCCTCGGCCGGCAGCCTGGGGCTGTTGTTCTCTTACATAGCTCAGCCAGTTATCAGTCAGGGCCCCCCGAGAAAGAGAACCAACAGGAGATGTGTGTATATGATGAGACTCGTCTTAAGGAAGTGGCTCTCGTGGCTGTGGGGCAGGGCAAGCCCAGAATCCATAAGGGCAGCTGCAGACTGAAAAGTCAGGCAGGATCTGATGCTGCCGTCCTGAGGCAGAATTCTTCATCGCAGAGAAAACTCGGCTTTTGCTCCTAAGCCTTTCATGGTATTGGATGAGGCCCACCCAGATTCTCCAGGTTACTCACACAGCCTACTGATTGGCCACAGCTACCAAAAGCCTTCTCGGCAGCCCCTAGATTAGCACTTGATCAAATAATTGGGTCCTACAGCCTGACCACGTCTACACACAAAACTGACCAACCCATGGCCTATGGGTGTCTCAGCCAGGCGGCAGATCCTGCTCAGGTGTCAGACCCCATCGAGACCTCAGACCCGCCCATGGCTGCACACGCCAAGAAGCCATAGTTGAGACACAAGCAGGTGTCACACCTGCTCCTTCTCACTCCAAAACGCTTCACCTTAGGACAGCACGCTGCTTCTCCACATGAAACATGATTTGGGATACTCTAGTACACCACGCAAGATGCAAACAGTGGCTTTACACACACGTAGGTGTCTACCCATGTAGAAAATCCAGACAGGATGTTGCCAGAATCTTTTGGTTGTCTCACAAGAGCTGTCTTGCTCAGCAACTGCTTCTCAAAATTACTAAGCAATGAAAAGAAACTTCAAGTTTTAAATTTCAGGGGGCTACTTCTCCCACCTAGGAGAATTATTTAATAAAATGACTACTACGAAAAATCCCTATAACAGAAAAACCAATGGGCGATGTGACCCCAACCACACCCAGGAGGATAAAATGTCATGAAGCTGTTGCTACGCCATCTGACCCCTGGAAGTAAAACGTGTTCGACTCTCCCTCATGAGATGGCGGTGGGGTTGGAGGACTCAGCAAGAAGGTTACGTTAAACCAGGTCCCAGGAAGTCAGGTTCTCCTAAAGTCCCCTGGTATGTGCAATTGCAAATACATGAAAGAATCACAAATATACTTTTCACTGTGATTGGAGAAATGGTAGCAAAGTCTACTGGGCAGAAAAGGGGGGAAGCCCCCTTGTTTATGAAACAGGAGGGGGAGGGGAAGGGAAGGAAACATTTGGGATTAAATATTGTTGTTTTGAGTGGCGCAGCTGATAAAAGCCAGGAAATTCAAGATGTGTGCACCGACAACCTGCCACTCCAATTTTACACTCCGGACCCCAAACAAAAGCTGCTCTGTGAGGTGCCAGGATGGCGGCCGGCGTGGCTGCTGAGGGAGGGACACAGGCCCCCTTTCCATTTAACGGCTGTTCAGTGCCAAGGGTGAAAACGAAAATGTTGTTCTGCGGCCCAACGCTGGGCCCCTACCCTGCCCCCAGCTCCAGCGACACGGTTCCGTGGCTGGGGCAGACGCATCTGGCCTGTTCTTCACCTCAAAACACTGAAATACAAGGGTGCTTCCACCAGTGGGATCCCCCCATCCCCATCTGGACACAGACAGGCAGCTGTGACGTCCCCAGTCTTCAGCCCAACTCCCCTGGCACTGTCCCTGCCACAGCAGATCCAACGTGGCCTCAGCCCAAGAGGCCCCCTCCACAGAAAGCCAAATGCAGCACAAAGGATCAACCAGGAGGGACTCCAGGCTGGACCGTGTGCTGGTTCCAGTGACAGAGCCCCTGAAGATGGCAGGCACTGCAGGCGTTCACACTCTGGGGAGAAATAGCAGAGGAACTAGAGTCCCTGCATTTGTTTACTGAGTTCAGCCAACAGTCTTTGAAACTTCAGTTGAATGGTCCTCCAGATAAAACCCTTGGTTGGACACTCAAACATAACCTAGCCGGGTGGGAGCCCGGGAGGCTGGAAGTGAGGCATCAGGACCCAGCTCTGTGAGCTCTGCGTCCTGGAGATAAAAGGTGAAGGCAGGCACGGCAAGGCCTCTGCCCAAGTGAGCAGCTGGACAGCGAGTGCGTTGAGGCACCCAGCCTTGAGAAGGAAGGGAGCCGTCAGGTAAGGAGCAGGAGACAGGAGAAACGCAAATCCATCACTCTCCCTTTTATACAGCTTAAGGCTAAAATTTGGGCTCTGAGGAAAGCCATTGGGCAGCTCCACGGAGCACATCTCACCACGTTTCAGGAGAGCAGACGGTGATTGAAAAGTCACCTCCGAAGGCCCCACCCAGAACCTATGGGCCTGTGGGAGTGAAGTCCACACCCACGTGGGTCTACCTTGCACCCCTGGCCCGCCCTCCGCCACACCTGAAGCTTTTCCATCGCCGTGGCTTTGCCTGGACTGTGCCCTCTGCTCAAAACACCCTTCCCATATGTCCTCTCCTGAAGAAATCCCACTGTCACCTCCTCTGTGACGCCCTACGCCAACTCGCCCGGGCAGACCAGGTCCCTCGCCGTCCCTGTCCCCCGAGCACCTTGGTCAGAATCTCCAGAAAGACTATCACACACTTTCCCCTCTGAGGCCCGAGAGGCGGGGTTGGGGGTTCTCATCTGCGTCCTCCCAGCTCCCTGTGCACAGATGGTGCTCGGAAGTGCCAGCTCCACCTCCCTACAACAATAAGGAGGGCTGCATTCCCCAACAAAACCCCTCGGTCAAAGTAGCGTGTCAGAGGCGCCCACCATCTTAACTTCAGCACCAAGACCCACCAGCCCAGCCACAGTGCTGCTTTCTACACAGTGGGCACAGGGCAAGTGCTTAATAGTCACCAACTCACAACCACAACCACCCATGGACATCGGGACTTTCATCTCCACTTCTCTCTTGCAACTTGCCCAGGGACACAGAGAAAGGGGCACAGCCCAGAGCCCACCTTCTCCAGCACTTAGAAAAACAAAATTGGGTTCTCAGCCCCACCAGCCCTTCCTGCAGGATTTCTAGGCAGAGCTAAAAAAAATCTCTTCTGACTTAAGATGGGTCCTCCTGTGAGCAGAACTCAAAACTCAGACACAGAACCTGAATGGAAGCCTTAACTCATCATTTTATTTTCGGAATTTTTTTTCTTCCAGAAAACTAGTCCAAATGCCCATGATTTTCCCTTGATCTTAAAGTCTCACTTGGGGGACAAAAACGGGCATCTCTCTGCTCTCCTTCACCTCCCAACCTATAAAATGTGGGGCAGCGCCACCTGCTGGCCAGCGGGTAGAGGACAGCAGGCGTCCAGCCGAGAGGTGTCCAGCGAGCTGGCCGTCCTTCTAATCTCCTGAGCAGTTTAGCCTCTTCAGTCCCAATCAGGAGAGGAAATAAACATGGACAGGAGGTGTGGGAAGGAGGTTGGACTGGCCTCTGTGCTCTCGCTTATCTGCTGCAGGAGCTGCGATAACACAGGAGTTTCCAGGACTGCCCAGCAGCCTATTTCAAAGGTCAAGTACCAAACGGGCACATAAGCCAGAGGACACAGGGCTTCCCGGGACTGAGAGCAGCCAAAGGCAGGCTTTGGGGGAAGGCAACCGGGCCAAGTGAGCCCCGACCATGGGCCAGGTTGGGGGCCCCAGGGAACAAATCGAGGGCAGGAAGGCAAGTGCTTAGCGTCCAGTACAGGACCTGGAACAGGGGGAGCCCCAGTAAATATGTCAGGAAGCAAAATGAACTGAGTCAATCAGCAAGCAGGCCTGCCTGCCCTGAGCCACAGCTGTGGGCATGCTGGGGGTACAGCCTGAACAAGGGGTACAGCCTGAACAAGGCAGACAGGGTCCCCGCCAGCCCAACACACACACGGTAGAAGAAAACCCTGGAAACACACAAATAAATACATAGATAACAGTCCCACATGGTTTGTTACAGTAAGTTAAAGTCTCCAGGTAAGGCCCTCCATATTGCTCCCAATAAACACTGTTACAGGAGGAGACGGGTCCGCCAGAGACAGAGGCCACTTGAAACTTTCATTCAGTCGTTCGTTCGGTAAATATGGACTGAGCATCTACACAATGCCAGGTACTGCAATAAGCACTTTGGTGCATTAGATCTTCACCACAACCCCTGTGAGGCAGGAGCACAATGTGTATTTCATAGATTCAGAAACTGTGTTCCAGAGAAGTTAATTAATTTATCCAAGATTACACAGCTTCTCAGTAGCAGATCTGAGCTCAAGTTCAAGCCCCATGCCCAAGTATTAAGTGTGCTAAGCCCCATGATGGTCCTTCATTCAGGAGATATTTACTGAGTTCCTGTTATGGGGCAGGCATTGAGCCAGTTCCTCAGGATACATCAGTGAGCAGAACAGAACAAGTGCCCTTCCCTCAAGGAGCTGAGCCTGGGAAGACAGATGATAAACAAACGAACAAGAGAATGAGATGCAGGGGGCTGTGGGGGGCAAACTGCTCAAGAGCAGAGCTGGACAGACCCACTTTCAAACTTGGCTCTGATTTCCTCTTTCTGAACCTCAGTTTCCTCATCTGTAAAATGGAAATAAGAGTAGTGCCAATGTGAAGATTTAAGAATACCTGGCACCCAGGACACACCCAAGAGAAGTGGCTGTTTGTATGAGTAGTTCAGAAAGAAAGGCTGCATAAGGCAGGGGTTCCCAACCCCCGGGGCCACGGATTAATTAAGAGGGTGTCTGCCAGGCTTCTTCACTATGAAGTTCATTCTTTACCCTTTGTGATTAGTTTCCCATGGGGAGGTTCTTTGAGACCACATAGATACTCTGTTACTCAAGAAAACTTTACATTCGCATCCAGTAATGATTCTTGCCTGAATCAATTATGGCTACGATGGCTGTCCAGTGGTGAGTTTCTAACCATTTCCTCTAACTTTATTGGTTGGCACTGCAGTATACCTTTTCCCAGAGACAGATTACCACGTAACAGTGGAAAATTAGTCTCCCTGATTCCTTCTTGCCCCCAGCTTTTCTCCACACAGTAGTTAGAGAGATCCTTTGAACAAGGAAATCAAAGCCTGTTCACATGCAAAAGAATGAAGCTGGACCCCTACCTCACACCACACACAAAAATTAACTCAAATGGATCAAGAAGCTCAATGTAAGAGCTAAGCTTTAAGCTCTTAAAAGAAAACATAGGGCTAAACCTTCATGACATTGGAATTTCCAGCGGGTCCTTAGATGTGACATCAAGAGCACAAGCAATAAAAGAAAAAAATTAGATAACTTGGACTTGATTAAAGTTTTAAAGTTTCCAAATACACTATCAAGAAGTGGAGAGACAACCCCATACCTAGGGGAGCAATAAGAGGTGGCCCTCCTCTGCACTGAAGCCCTGTAGGGTATGGAGACACCCCCAGCTCAAGGTGCCTCTCCACAGGCCCCCATGAACCTCCTGCCCTTTCCATCTGGCAGCTCCGTGGTCTGCACCAAATGCTGCTGACCGCACACACCTGACGCTTCTGCTGCCCCGACTCTTCCTCACTGGTCACGCGGACGGTGCCTCTCAAACTTTAACGCGCGAACGGATCACCTGGGACTGTTAAGTGGCAGAGTCTGCTTCCGGGGGTCCGGGGTGAGGTTGTTTCTGTGTTTCTAAGAAGCGCCAGGGATGCCACCGCTCTGGTCCATGGACCACACTTTGAGTCACAAGGTAACAGATGATCTGTTCACTGTATCAAGAAGTGGACAAGAAGTCCTCCTCTCCTCTGCCACTCCCTTCCCTGCGCTGTCCAGGGCCTTGGGAAGGGCTGCCTCCCTCTGAAGGCAGTGCCAGGTAGATGAGGTTCGTCCACTTGACCTAGAACTTGGAGATTGGGCAGAGGCGGGGCCCATGGACCACTGGCAAAGTCCTTTCCCCACCCCAAGAGCTCGACTCTAAAAAGAGACTACGTTATGGAGAGGCCAAATTTTGCAATTCTTGTGTATTCCAAAGCTGATACGGTACTCTTTTCAGGATTCAGGGCAAACAGAACAACTGACTTAAAGGTTTAGCTGGGCATGGAGGAGGAGACCAAAAGCAACAGCTAGTGCCAAGTGAGGACCAGAAAAAGAATCCTTCACATCCCCCTACCTGTCCTCACTGGGTACCCTTTAAAGTTGGCTGGAGCCCCTGCCTACATCTAGTGAACTCACAGGAAGGAACAGGTGATGGGGGAGTAAAAGGTAGGAGAGAAAATGGAGGATACTTAATATCTGAGACCAATTCTATGTCTGGTTCTCACACTTATCTTCAGCCACTTATCCCTCTTTTACAGACAAGGAAACTAAGGCTCAGAAAAGGTTAAAGGGTTTGTCCAAGGTCATATGGCAACCAAGCTGGCAAGAAATGTTTGTGTTCCTGACTCCTAAATCAAGCTCCTTTCTAATAGGTCTCTTAAATTGAATGTTTATATTGAGAGAAAAATCAAAGTACAAATGGCATTTTGTGGGATGGCAACTGCACAAATCAATGTATTCCAATTAATTTGGAAAATCTTCTTGGAGAAAGCAAACATTGTATTGAATGAGGGGAGGCAGTGAAATTGGTGGTCAGGGCAAGAATCATTTTCCAGATATAGGATCTTAAGGAATGGAGTGAATGGTCTGCAGCTATTTATTTATTTATTTTAATGAGCCAGCAGAACTCAAGAAAGCACCCATTCATTCAAAAGCATTTAATAAGCATCTACTGCGTACCAGGCCTTGTGGTAAAGGGGACAGAGAGAGAGACAGGGTCATTGCACTTAGTCCCTAATACAATCATCTGTTATTCCTCTTTATACATGAGGAAACCAGGGCTCAGAGAGGCTAAGGAATCTGGCCAACTGGGATGTAAAGCCGGGTGTGTATGATCCCAAAGTCTACAGTCAGGGTACTACCCATATATCACCCCTTAGAGATGAGGACATCAAGTCCTCATCTCTGTGACTACATGGACACAGACTATACCTGATATTATTCTCAGTGTTGGCCTAGATTCAGAAAAACCACACTCTATCTGCTGATCCAAGTTAAGTAGGAAACTAGTGACATGCTGTCTACAAGAAATAAACTTTAAATATAAAGACATGGACATATCTGAAGTAAAAGGATGGTCTGGCAATGATAGAGTAATAAGCACCAGATTTATCCTCCTACCTTATACACAAAAGAGAAGAAATATGCAAGCAATCTCAGTTCAAGAGAGTCATGCCTGGGAGAATGAAAACAGAGGTGAGTCTCATGTGAGAACACACATGGTAACAGAGACAGAGAATGCCCTCACTGAGACCATCAGTAGATGCAATACAGCTGAGGAAAGGATTCCTGAAGCTAGGTCAATAGAAATTATCCAAACTGTAAAACAAAGAGGAAGGAAGAGAAAAAGGAGCAGGAAGAGAAGGGGGAGAAAGGGAGAAAGAAAAAGAGAGGGAGGAAGAGGGTGATGACAATGAGGGGCTTTAAATACACTTGGGACAAGATAAATAATCTAATATACATGTAACTGAAATCCCAGAGGGAAAAAGAGAGACGTGATGGTGTAGAAGATATATCTGAAGAAGTAATGGCTGAGAATTTTACAAAAGTAATAAAATATATCGTCACAAATCCAAAAAGATCACAGGACCCCAAGCAGGATTATTAAAAATAAATAAATAAAAACAGACACATCGTATTCAAAATACTGAAAGACAAAGAGAAAATCTTAAAGGCAGGCCAGAGAAATTAAGGAATTAAGGAAATGTAAGAACGACAGCAAACTTCTCATCAGAAACTATACAACACAGAGAACAGTGAAGTGGCATCATAAAAGTGCTGAGAAAAAAAATAACTGTCAACACAGAATTCTACCCCCAGGAAAAAATACCTTTCATAATTGAAAGCAAAATTTAAAATTTTTTCAGAAAAACAAAATCTGAGATAATGAATTATCAGCAGATTTGTGCTACAAGATACTAAAGTTCAGTTTTTCAGGTGGAAGGAATATGAAACAAGACAGAATCATAGATCTACAGAGAGAAATGAAGAGCTCTGGAAACTGTATAAATGAAGGTAAATATAAAAGACCTTTTAAGTAACATTTTAAGATTGTTTCAAGCAAAAATAGAAGCAAAGGATTGTGGACTTATAGCCTATGTAAAAGTAACAGGTGATAAGAATAGCACAAAAGATGGGAGAAATTGGGAGTAAACTGTTACAAAGTTCTCACACCAGACATGAAGTGATATATTATTTGAAAGTAGACTGTGAAAAATTAAAGATGTATACTCTAAACCCTAGGACAGCCAATAAAATATCATTAACTGTTTAACGATATAATAACAATGTATTGTAGAGTTCATAGCATCTGTAGAATAAAATGTATGAGAAAAATAACACCACGGTTGGGGTTGCAGGAAATTTTTACTCACATCTCTTTGACCAAACCAACCACATCTGTAAAATGAGGACACTGCCCACCTCACAGGGTTATGAAGAGACCTAAATGAGATCACATGTGTGCAGTATGGAGCCCAGCCCTGACATGCAGTAAGTGTTGAATGAATGCGTGAATGTTCAGTAGCATACATCCCATTCATTACACGACAGAGTTAGGATTTCTGCCAAAGCAGAGACCCCCAAAAAGCTGAATGTAGACTTCCTACTTGGGGCTCACAAGGAAGTGGGTTAACTGCCAACCAGCTCTGTGTCTTCAAGTCCTGGTCTGTAATATAATCTAAAATCAATTCCACCTCCAGAAACTCCCCACCTCCCAGGAGCTTGTAAGTGAGGCAGACAGAGTTTAGTCAGTAATGGCAGTCAGGAAAAATAAACTTACCTAGAGAAAGGGACAGAGAGAACCACAAACAGCTTATGCTGAGAAAAGGAATTCTGTAATCCCCCCAACATCTGTAACGCACATTTACCTTGTGATGGGCATCGGCACTTCTGTGTCTGACCTTGGGAAGACCCTAAGAAGTCTGGCTGGTTTGAAGATGAATGTATAAACCACACACAAACTCTACAGCAAACCAGCCAAAACATTCTCCAATCTGCCCTTGACATGTAAATATTACTATGAATCTAATATTAGATAATACTGCTGTGAATCTAATAAATCCCTAATGGAATAACAATTTGCATTAGGTTTTGTGTCCAAATCCTAGGCTAAGAGCAGCAAATAAAGCCTACAGAATGATCTCTAAATGGGATGTTGGTCAAAGGAACGACCCATTTTCCATTTTGCATGGGAGAAACGTGACTCAACTTAGAAGGGGGAACTGCTTGAGGAAAGGAGGTGACGTGAAAGCCCAGGGCATGTCTGGGTGGAGCCAGCATATCTTTGAGGCTGGCATATTGGATGTTCCATGCCCCGTAGGCTACCTTCCCAGCCCACCATTCTGCACCATTCTTCTGCAGCAGCCAGCTGTGCACAGATGCAGTCCAGCAGTAGCGCACTTCACTGCACTGTGCGTGCCTTGCTTTCTGCCCAGCTTCTCTGCCTACTGCCTCCAGAAGCCCGTCCTGTCATGGAAGAGCCAAAGACATATCACCCTGTGGGACTGCCCTCCACCAACGAGAGATCAGAGCCAGTGGGTAAACACTCACCCTTCGGGCTCAGTGGACAATCGCTAGGCTCATTCTCCATACCTCCTCGGAAATCCCCAACAGAATCAAGCCCAATCGCCCACTGCATGGGTTAGCAGCAGCCCTGACCGGGTTCAAAACCGCCTCACGCCTCTTCCCCCAAAGAATCGGTTTGCTCAATGACCAACTTAACTTTCAGAATTCACCAAATTTAACAATTTACCAAAATTTTGTTTATTTATTTATAACATTTAAAGTGACTTGTGTTGGGTGGAACAGTGTTAATACATTTTGAAGATTCTGCAAAGCTTTAGGTAGCTAATTCGTATTTTGTCTTCATGATAGCATTTTAAGGAACATGCAGCTGCAACTCTCCAGCAAGAGGGAGAAGGTAACCAGGAGACGAGCACACAGAACAGCCTGGGCTGATGATCCCAGGCGGGCAGTAGGAGACAGAGTGAGGTGGTGGGGAGGAGGCTGCCCCAAACCCTACATCCTGGCCCCACCATCTTCCTCAACCCTAACGATCCTTCCAGGTTGGGAGCCTGCGCTCTGGGCGGCTGCCAGGTTTAAGTATCAGCGACAATTCCTGACAGCTGTGCAGCCTTGGGCAAATAACTTCAGTTTCCATAAGCTCCTCGATAAAAGGGGGAAACTCCCCACCCCCCCACCCCGGCCAGAGGACTTCAGTGAGGGTGAGATAAGACGGCATGTGTTCAGCCCACAGTGCAGCAAGAGTATGATAAACAAGGGATGCTTTAATCATTGCTCTGGCCACAAGTATTGCCTAAGGAGCTCCTGCAATTCTGAAGACGTAGCTGGAAGATAGAAGATTCCTCTTGGCTACAGATGTGGTCACTTTTTAAGAGACACTGATTCGTGTATGAACCTTCCTGCACCACCTCTTCCCCAAGCCCTGGGCCAAGCACTGAGAACATCGCACACAATACTGCCCTCCAGAGGCTTCCAGACGGGACACAGCAGGGAGAGGGGCACAGGGAAGAGGAGCAGCATCCACAAGAAAGGGGCTCTGAAAGGGAGAAGCGCAGGTAGGGAGGGCTCTCCTGGCAGACAGAGTGAGAGGAGCAAAGTAAAGGAAGCTGGAAATAAAAACTAGGGGACCAGTCTGGCTGGGGTGGGGGCCGGAAAAGCCTGTGGCAGATGGGGTTTCACAGGTCGTAGGTCTCAGATGACTGAGGACTTTACCTACCAATAGAAAAAAAATCTATTCTTGCAATCAATGAAAGACTTCCTTTAGGGGGATAGAAATTTTTCCTTTGAAACTCCAAATTTTAATTTGCATCACTGGCACAGATATACATTACCCATTTAAGGAAACAGTTTCTGAACTCCTGAATCCTGCAGAAATTCTCCTGGGTATGTAGATCTTGGTTCTCCCTATTTGTCACCTCTGTGAAATTGCACTCAATCCTGCTCTAGCCCCAAATGCCTTTGAATAAATCTCACAGAATGCTGTGGTTGCCAGAACCCAATACAGATTACTTGATCTGGTGAACACCAACAAATTAGGAGAAGGGTGTGACGTGTGGCATGAGACAGTGAACCTCTGAGTGGACAGCACTTGGCAAGCCCCTGCCTTGCTGAAAAACAGTGACTCCTCTAAAAGGAAGCTTACAGAGACTTCCCTGGTGGTGCAGTGGTTAAGAATCTGCCTGCCAATGCAGGGGACACGGGTTCAAGCCCTGGTCCAGGAAGATCCCACATGCTGCGGAGCAATTAAGCCCGTGAGCCACAACTACTGAGCCTGCGCTCTAGGGCCCATGAGCCACAACTACTGAGCCCGCATGCCACAACTACTGAAGCCCACGCGCCTAGAGCCCGTGCTCCACAACAAGAGAAGCCACCACAATGAGAAGCCAGCGCACTGCAACAAAGAGTAGCCCCCGCTTGCCCCAACTAGAGAAAGCCCGTGTGCAGCAACAAAGACCCAACACAGTCAAAAATTAATTAATTACTTTTTTTTTTTTTAAAAAAGGAAACTTACAGCTGCGGGAGGGAGAAAAAGTCCCTTATCTTAGTTTTGTCACCTGTAAAATGGGAATGACAACTGTGACCTACACCTCAGAGCTGTTCTAAGGAATAAGTGCAATATTCATGTGGCACAGTTAATATAGTGCCTGCGACATATGAAGCATTCAATAAATCGTACCTAGCTATGTTTACATCATCATCATCACCATCACCACTATGACCACCCTATAGTTAAGTGTGCCTAGATGGTAGCAACACCCCATTCCATAATCCAACATTCAAACACAGGTTCCCCTCCTGGACATGGGGGTAGAATGCTCAAATGTGAAACATTCTGGGACTGAAGGCAGATACTCAGCATTCATCACCCCTCTCTACTCCCATGCCTGCAACAGACATTGCTAGTTGATCACAGAACTCAGATGCAGTCTCATCCTCATTCTTGACACACCACTCAGACCCACCAACAGATCAGAATTGGCCCAGGAGATGAAATATATCTACCCACTGAGACGTCCATGCCACTAGAGGCAATGGGCTTAAATTGTAAGAAGTAATTGGGCTGCCATCTGTTAAGGGACAGGCTGAATGGATTCCTGATTAGCCAGCAGAACTTTAGCTCAGGGTCCAAGGTTTTAAAAGCAAATCCAGGTTCACTCAAAAAGTATGAGAAATGCAGTAAGATATCCGGAACTGAGCCCCAGGACATTAATGGGAAAGTTGGTGAAATTTGAATACCATCTACAGTTTACTTAAGAGCAATGTTCCTTAGTTTTGGCAAATCTAAAGTTATTACAAAATTAAAACTTTACTTAAAAATTAGTCTGACTGACACAGGAATAGCCAGGACCTGGAACCCAGCTAGCTGCTTCACCTGGAAGACAAGGTGACCAAAGCTTCAATCCCCAGAGCTAACCTGGAATAACCATGTCATGTAACCATGACAACCGTAAGTGCCCGATTTTCTAGGATCTTCCCAATTTCCAATATTCAGATATGATACCGACTAACACTGATAGGTATAAACCTTCCTGTATAATTTTTGGTTTCCCTTCATGGAATACTCTTCAAAACAAACAATTTATTTGACTATCTTTTAAGATTTTTTTCTTATAAATTCATACATCTGAGAAAAAAAATTTTGTCAGTCTGTAGGTCTCAATTTTTCTTTGTTTGATAACATGATCACAGTCTATAGAACCTCAGTGCCTTCAAGCTCTGAGGCTCTGTCCCTTCACATCTGTTCCATTCACTACTCACCCCTTTGGAAGGAGACATCCCTGGGTTGAACCCACACTCACTCAGTGACCAGCTGTGTGACCTTGGGCAAATCACTATACCTCTCTGAGCGCCTCCATTACCTCACCTGTTAAAGGAAGGCTGAATTAAGACCATGCATGTAAAAAGTCTGTGGAACAGGTAGAGGTGGGAAACAGTGAATAGTAGCTATCACCATTGTTGGCACTCAAAAAATATCAGTTCACCTCCCTTCCTCTTTCCCACCACAGAAAAGCAAAACGTTCTGATGTAATCATTAGTAATTGCAGCAAAGAAGGCTGTCTAGCTCATTTCATAGAAGCATCTTCTCACATCCTACATTCCTGAGCACATTCATGATCATCTTCCCACCTGATAGGTGGGTATTAACTGAGTGAACATCTCCAACGCTTACTAGGTCCAAGATACTTTCCTGCAGGAAGAATCAACCAAGTAGATGGCCAAGGCTGCAGTCATAAAGGCTCTACAGGAGCAGAAGGATCTTCAGCCAGGTTCACTCAAGTGGCTTTTGAGGTTGAGGTTCCTTACCATGTGGCCCCTCCACAGGGGTGCTCAGGACATGGCCGCCAGCTTCCACAAAAGAAAGGATCCAAGAGAGAAGGGGAGAGGGCAGGGAGAGAGACAGAGAGACAGATAGAAAGACAGAGAGACAAAGAGACAGAGAGATGGAGGAAGAAGGGCGGTGGGCGGCTGGGGGGGGTGATTCACAAGGATGTGAATTCCAGGAGGTGGAACCACTGGGCATCATGGAGGCTGGCTGTCACGACCTGAGGTTTGTTCCCAAGGATAATGTCTGGGAGCACAGATGGGGGTGCCTATGTCATCCTCCAGGGCATGGTCAAGTGACTGCCATCAATTAGGACCGAAAGCAATCCTGAAAAGAATGAGAAGGCTGCGACTTGACAGTAAATGGGAAAGGTTGACACTGCTTCTCACTAGCTGCAACACAGCTGGCAGGCGTATACCTCAGGCATTAACACCTCCCTTGAGCGAGGGTAATTATTTCAGCACATTAGCAGGCTCGGCCTCATATGCATTTCAGAAACTCAACCAAGAATCAAAGCCAAGAGGTCACCCCTGCAGGTCGTTTTCAGATGGTCTTAAATTTTATTTAAGATGGAAGAATTTGGGATTGCATAAACAGGGCCCACCTGTGCCCAACCCACCGGGTCATAATCAGCTTCTCTCTCACCTGGGAGTACAGAAACCAGAGAGAAGCTTGAAAACCCCAAGCAAACTTCGGAGTGCTTTGAGGAGAGTGGGAAGGAAAGCAGCTATTTTAATAGGAAAATAAATGAAGTGATAATCTTTTCGTTTTTAATCTTTTCACTGTGTCCAGAGGTAGGAAAGTACAACCTGTGGCTTCCTCTCAGGCGAGCCCTTGGAACCCAGGCCCTCAGGGACACCCAGGGATCTAGAAGTCACAACAACTCAAGCAGGAAGGAGCAGCTCCAGGGGTCCAGCCTGTTGAGGCTCCTGCACATTTCACATGTGTGCTCTGAGAGGGAACAGAACCAGAGCACTCTACCTCAGTTTCCTCCTGTGTAAAGTGGGGTGAAAATTGTCTATTTCAGAGTATATTATTATTATTATTGATCATGGCTGTAACTTGGCTACATGTATTGAAGGCTTGCTTGCTCTAGGCCAGGCATTGGGCTTAACCTGTCACCAACACAGCCTCACTTGGCAAGTGAAGAAAAGGGAACTCAGAAAGGTGAAATCACTGGCCTCACCCACTGGCTGCCTGGACACACACACTGACCCCAGGACTGGTGGAATAGAGCAGGCCTCAGCCTGTGATAGGTGGGTAGATGGGTGGATGGGTGGATTGATGAACGGATTAGCAAATGGAGGAATAGGCCCACTGTACTGGTTGTGACAAGTCCAACTCCTTCCCTTAGAAGAAGTATTGGAAATTTCCATGTGTTTGCCTTCTGCAGTCTGTGAAAATGTTCCACAGGAAAACAAGGTTTGGCTGTGAAATACTTCATCTTTTCCCGAGGAAAAACAGCACCTCTTTTCTCTTTCTTGTAAGTGAGGTAAAACATTTTACATGGCCCCAAACAGATCTAGCACCTTAAGGGTCAGGAGCTGGGGACTTCACCCAAACACATACATCATTAAAGTTCCCCTGAAGTTAATGTTACCACTGTTTTGTGCCCATGAATAAAGCATTAAACAAATATTGAGCCTGACACACCTCATTACCCAAGGTCGTTAAGCGGCTCAGGAACACCGCAAGCTACATTTGAAGCCAATTAAGAGGCCTCACACAAGGCACTGGAACCACACGAGTGGCTGGCACATCCCCCAGCACATAGTAGGCACCTCGTAAAACACAGAGAGCAAGTCAACAGGATCCCCCTGCCCTGATTCCACCAACATGCTCTGTCTTGGATCCCAGCCCACAGGTCCCCAAGGCTGCATGAGACACAAACCACAGCACTCAGAGTTAAGAACAGCTGTGAGCACAAAAAGCAAATGATCTACACCAATGATAAATACCAATGATTCAGGTTTTGTTTTCAATTATTTTTTTTTATTGTGGTAAAATGCACAAAATTTACCACCTTTGCCACCCTTAAGTATATACTTCAGTGGTATTAAATACATGCGTAATGTGGTATTATCACCACCATCTATATCAAGAACACTTCCAACTTCACCAGCTGAAACTATTTGAGGACCCTTGAGATTCCATATGAAATTTAGGATGTGTTTTTCCATTTCTGCAAAAGACATCATTGGCATTTTGATAGGGGTTATGTTGAATCTGTAGATCACTTTGGGTAGTGTTGACATCTAAAGAATATGAAGCCTTCCAATCCATGAACATGGGATATCTTTTCAATTACTTGTGTCTTCTTTAACTTCTTTCACCAATGGCTTTAGTTTTTAGTATACATGTCTTTCACCTCCTTGGTTAGCTTTATTCCTAAATATTTTATTTTTTGATGGTACTGTAAATGGAATTGTTTTATTACTTTCCTTTGGGGATTGTTCATAGTTAGTGTACAGAAATGCAAGTGATTTTTGTGTATTGACTTTGCATCCTGCTACTTTGCTGAGATCATTTATTAATTCTAACAAGTTTGTGAAATCTTTAGGATTTCCTACATATAAGATCATATCATCTGTGAAGAGAGATCATTTTAATTCTTCCTTTCCAATTTGAATGGCTTTTGTTTCTCTTTCTTGCCTAGTTGCTCTGGCTACCACTTCCAGTACATGTTGAATAAAGTGGTGAAAGCGGGCATCCTTGCCTTGCTCCTGATCTTAGAGAAAAAGCTTTCAATCTTTCACCACTGAGTATGGTGTTAGCTGTGGGGCTTTTATATATGGATTTTAGTATGTTGAGATAGCTTCCTTCTATTCCTCATTTGTTGAGCATTTTTATCATGACAGTTGTTTTTATTTAACAAATAATTCCTTGGCACTTATCTGTCAGGAACTGTTTAAACTGCTTTATAATTATTAATTCATTTAACGGCCACAGCAACCTTATGAGGTAGAACTATTGTTATCTCCATTTTATAGATGAGGAAACCAAGGCACAGACCAAACACACAGTAAGCTGTAGAACTAGGATTCAAACCAGACCACCCAGCTCAGAGTCCATGTTTGAAATGACCAGGAACCAGAAGAGAGGTCAGCAGGTTGAATATTTATCATATTACAGACACTTTAAACTTACCACATTACCTAATCCTTCCCCAAACTGTATGATGTAGATATTTGTAAACCCATCTTACCCCTGGGAAACTGAGGTACAGACACTTAGGAAACTTGCCCAGGGCCACACTATTAGTGAGAGATAAAGGCTGGGTTTGAATTTAGTATGTTTAGACTATGGAGCCACAGAGCACCCTGACAACTCCTCAGTGGTGGGAGTGGCGAGGAGGAGGTCCTCCAAGGTTCTGCACCAGAAGATCACAGACTGTGGGATCCCGAAGCTGGCCCTCCTAGGCTGTAGAGAGCCTCTAGTGCATGATCACTGATGGCAGAAAGATGACCCGGAGACAAGACTTGGGGGAGGGGGGAGGAGAAAGGTGGGTAAGAGGGAGGCAGGAGAAGGAAGGAGAGGAAATGAGGAAATGGGAGAGGAGAAGAGGGAGGAAGTGGTGGCTGGGGGGTAGGGGTGGTAATGACACTAGAACCCATTTTTATTGCTATAGCACATGTTCAATCATGTAGGAATACCTAAGTATCATTTTAGTGACCAGATCACAGTCTTTCTGCATGGTGTGTATTCTCAACTTTCTGCCATCCGAAAATCCCAGTGGTAGAGAATGTCCCGTTTGCTGGTGCCCTGGATGACCCGGAACATGCAGGTGGCAGGACCCACTGCAGCCAGCCCCCCTTCTGCTTCAGTCTCCATCCTCCCCACCCACACCCACACCCACTCCCCAGGTGACTGCATCCAGCCGCAGGGCTCCAAAACAAGCC
This sequence comes from Phocoena sinus, assembly GCF_008692025.1. NCBI lineage: Eukaryota > Metazoa > Chordata > Mammalia > Artiodactyla > Phocoenidae > Phocoena > Phocoena sinus. The sequence continues at coordinate 57,297,025 of NC_045781.1, forward strand.
AGCTGGTAACTCGGATGTACACCTCTAGCCCAGACCTCACCCTTCCATGCAGACTCGGTTCTAACAGCCACGCCAACACCCCCACGTGGCTCCTCTGCAGTGCCCACCACTCCCACTCCTTCCCCCTACTCTCCCAGCCCAGCCAGTCCACCAGTATCTCAGGCTCATTCCCACCATCCCAGGTCGCAAGGCCACCTCTCCTCAGCCAGTTATCAGCATGGCCACCAGAGGGAGCGAGTTAGTATCCAACCTGGGGCCACTCAGTCAAGGAGCTTCCAAAGGGTTTTCCCAAGTCAGAATAAACCCTAAGTCCCTCCCATGATGCCAAGGCCTCAGGACTGGACCTGAGCTGACCTCCAGACCTCCATTCCTGACCACAGTCCACTTCATTCTCCACTCTAGCCACACTGGGCTCCTGAACTTCTTCACACTCCCTGCATGTCCACCCTCAGAGCCTTCGCACCCACCACCCCTCTGGCACTCTGTCCCCACACTCGCCCCATTCAATCCTCTGCCCAGGGTCTCCTCTTCAGAGAGGCCCCCAACCCAATCACCACCCATCCTTTTTCTGCTTCGCCTTTCTTGCTAGCACTGTCACCACCTGACCATCTCTTTGCTTACATATATTTTATTGTCTTTCACTTTCTGTTGAGTCAGACCTGCTTGAGAAGAAAGCAGTGTCTACAAAATGGCACATCTCGGTCCCCAATTTTGTCCACTGATGACAACTGGAGGCCCATGAGGGTTGGGGCATTGCCGTCCCAGCTCATAAATGTTAGTGACTCAGGGACCCACACAAGTCAGCATGTGCTGAGTTTTATGCCTGGCTAACTTTCCGTGCTTCACACATGCCCTTGGCCACGACCTCAGCCGCATTACTGCTGCAAGTCCAAGGACATTCCAGTTAAAGATGCCTCGCTCTTTTGTCTTGTTTTGTTTTGTTTTTAGTATGTTGACCGGCATTGTCAGCTGTCCTCAGCTGGAACCACACGGGATGACAAAGGCTATGGACAGACCACTTCCAGCAGAGGCAGTGCAAACACCAGCAAACTTGTAAGGAGCTGCTCACGCCTCAATTAAACAATGCCAATTAAAATGACACAGCAACAGCATGCTTTACCTCTCAGGCTGGCAGAGATTCAAAAGAGGAGGAATGCCCGGTGCAGGTATGGGGAAGGGAGGCCCTTTCACTGCTGTGTGGTAGGGTCGCATCATAGAGGCACTCTGAGAAACATCAATACACCTGTGTCACAGAAATAGCAGACAGGAGTCACCGCACAACCAGCACTCATGGCACTGCCCTGCGTGCACAGGTCTCTTCAGACACATGTCTACAGTACACACTCCCAAACATATTTGACAATGGAACCCTCTAAGAGCACCAAACATAGTGAATGTTCCGTGGAATGCATTTTGGAAAGAATTGCTATCTGGAAAACTTCCAGCAATAGTGAAGCTGAGATATAGGCTAGGAAGGTATCAGCATTTAAAAGAAACAGGGTTATGGGACAGATCCTGGTTCTGTGTGGTCTTGTGTGGTCCCTTGTAGTCCCATGTGATCCCATGTGGCCATGGGTGGTCCTGTGCAGCCACAAAAGACCCTCTCTGGGACAACAGTTTCCCCTTTTTCAAAAACAGGATAACAATAATTATCTCAGCTTCCAAGAATTAAATGTGAGAATTGTAAGAATTAAATGAGGTCCCAGGAGTAAAAGTACATAATTTAGTACTTTTAAAATCTGTATATCACATGTTTCTCTATTCTCAAAAATTTCCAAAGCAAACTGTACTGTTTTTTAAATTAAACTTTTGAGATATTTGTACACTTACATGAAAGAGAGATGCCATGTCACCATTTCCAGTTTGCCCCAACTATAGTCTTGCAAAACTATAATACAATCTCAAAGCAGAACATTGATAAAGTCAAGATAGAGGATATTTCTTTCACCTCAAAGATGCTTCATGTTGCTCTTGTATAGTCACACCCACATCCCTCCCACCTCACCCTCTCCTGAATCCCTGGTAACCACTACTTTGTTCTCTATTTCTATAATTTTATCACTTCAGGAATGTTATATGGGACAACTGGATATCCACATGCAAAAGAATGAACCCCGACCCCTACCCTCACACCATATACAAAAATTAACTCAAAATACGTCAAAGACCTAAATGTCAGAGCTAAACTATAAATCTTTAGGGAGAAAACATGAGTAAATCTTTGTGACCTTGGATTAGGCAATGATTTCTTAGATATGACCATATATCCTAAAGCACAAGCAACCTAAGAAATAATTGAAAATTGGATTTCACCAAAATTAAAACCTTTTGGACTTCAAAGGATCATCAAGCAAGTGAAAAGGCAACCAGCAGAAGAGGAGAAAATATTTGCAGAAGATCTATCTGATAAAGATCTAATATCCAGAATATATACAGAACACAAACTCAACAGTGACACAAAGAAAGAGATAACCAATCAAAATATACGCAATTGGTTTGAACAGACATTTCTCCAAAGAAGCTATACAAATGGCCAATAAGCACATGAAAATATGTTCAGTGTCATTAGCCATTAGGGAAATGCAAATCAAAATCACGATGAAAGGGCTTCCCTGGTGGCGCAGTGGTTGAGAGTCCACCTGCCGATGCAGGGGACGCGGGTTCGTGTCCCGGTCCGGGAGGATCCCTGGGCCCGTGAGCCATGGCCGCTGAGCCTGCGCGTCCGGAGCCTGTGCTCCGCAACGGGAGAGGCCACAGCAATGAGAGGCCCGCATACCGCAAAAAAAAAAAAAAAAAAAAAAAAATCACAATGAGATACCATTTCACACCCACAAGGATGGCTAAAATCAAAACAACGTATAATAACAAGTGTTGGCAAGGACACAGAGAAACCAGAAAGTTTATACCTTGCTGGTGGGAATATGAAATACAAAATGGTGTACAGTTTTCCACCGTGGAAAATTGAGGCAGCTCTTCAAAACATTAAAGAGAGTTACCTATGGCTCAGCACTCCTAGGTACATACCCGAGAGGAATGAAAACATGTTGACACAAAAATCTGTAAACAAATGTTCACAGCAGCATTATTCATAATAGCCAAAAAAGTAGAAACAAAACAATGTCCACCAACTGATGAATGGATAAACAAAATGTGGCATGTCCCTAAAATACAATATTATTCAGCCATAAAAAGGAATGAAGCAGACTTCCTGGGTGGTCCAGTGGTTAAAACTCTGCGCTTCCACTGCAGGGGGCGTTGGTTCAATCCCTGGTCGGGAAACTAAGATCCCACATGTCGCAACACAGCCAAAAACAAAAAGGAATGATGAAGCACTGACACATGCTACAATGTGGGTGAGCCTTGAAAACATTATGCCAAACAAAAGAAAGCCAGACACAAAGGACACATATTATATGATTCCATTTATATGAAATGTCCAGAGTCGGAAAAGTGAGAAAGTAGGTTACTGGTTTCCAGGGGTGGGGAGAGAAGGGAAGGGGGAGTGAGTGCTTAATAGGTATAGGGTTTCTTTTGGGGGCAAAAAAGGTCTGGAATTAGATAGTAGTGATGATTGCACAACCTTGTAAATATAGCAAAACCCACTAAATCATACACAGTAAAAAGGTGCATCTTATGGTATGTGAATGATATTTCAGTTTTTAAAAATTCAAATTACATGCAATTTTATGTTACTTAAAGTGAGACCCACATGAAACAGGTGCTAAAACCATTTCAGGATCCTCGTCCAGAGGATCTGCTGTCCTTGCAAAGGGAAGAGAGACTCAGTGATGGGCCCCCTCCCACAGGGGCACAAAGGTGAAGAACAAGTCCCACCTTCACAAAGGAAAATCACAGGTTATCATTTTTTTTTTTTTTTTTTTGCGGTACGCGGGCCTCTCACTGCTGTGGCCTCTCCGGCCGTGGAGCACAGGCTCCGGACGCGCAGGCCCAGCGGCCATGGCTCACGGGCCCAGCCACTCCGCGGCATGTGGGATCTTCCCAGACCGGGGCACAAACCTGTGTCCCCTGCATCAGCAGGCGGACTCTCAACCACTGTGCCACCACGAAAGCCCAAGGTTATCATTTTTAAAGTAGCCATTTTAAGAGTTTCACAAATAACATTTATTGACTGTATTCCTAATGGAATCCCACCCGCATTCACACAACTCCACTACAACTAAGAATCACCTGATGATAAATAATCTGGATTGACTCTTGGATGTGAATTATATGATCTGAGAAAACAGTGGCTATTACAGACTCTTCCTGATGTGATGGCTTTCGTTAAAGACCTTGAGTATGACTAACATTTGTGTTGATGTTCTTGACAGCAGCTGTTGATTCCAACTTCAAACCTAAAACAACTGGCTAGAAAGCAAAGAGAAAGGCAATTACTAGGAACTGCCCCCCAAACTGAAACCACATTGCCCTTGCAGGGCCTGTTTGGGGAACCTCCGAGGGGTGGAGGGTGAAGGAAACCCCACCACAGAGCGGGATGTACGCTTGGTCCCTGAGAAGCCCAGGCAGAAAACAGGGTGCAGCCTTGGCTGGCTCACTTTCCAGCTGTGGGACCTGAGGCGACGCGCTCAACCCCCAGAGCCCACTCTCCCTTCTGGAACTCCGAGGAGAATCCCAGCTTTGCAGAACTGTGGAAGGAATCAAATAAAATGAAGGCTACGGCAAGTCCAGCCACAAAGGCAAGTGCTTGACTCATCACTACTCTTCAGGGCTCCCTGTCGGGCAGTTCAGAGCTCACCTGATCTCCTGAGGTCTCTGAAGTTCTAGCAAGTCTCTGCCAGGCCAGCAGATGGGCCAGCAGCCTCTCCTGAGATAGGCTGGGCGTGTGCTTTAGGGGATCTCACAGGGCACCCCACATACACCTCAGGCAGGTAAGATATTTCTCCTAAACAGGTGATTGGTGCCTGACCTCTGCCCTAAGATCCTGGCTCTGGATCTCTTATAAAAGCATTAGCAATTAGCTCTGGATCCTCTTATAAAAGCATTAGCAATTTTCCTTTGGCCCACCTGGACCAACTACTTAACACAGACCATCTACAGACAAGTTTCTTTCTTTGCTCTTCCCAGACCGGGAACCAGGGAGTCCAACTAAATTTGACATCGAGATGGCAAACACAGACAGAAAGATGAAACTTAAGAAAAAAAAAAAGAAGGAAATCTCACAGTGCTGCCCCACTAAGGTTCACAGATCACGCAAAGCTGGCGGACCCCCGCCCGGCCCCTTCCTGGGGGCACTCGCCCTAGAGAAGTTGCAACCCAGGTCCATATAGGCACTTCTATGCAGATGTGCATCACAACATCGTATGTGACCGCAGGGAGTGCCCAATACTAGGAGAGTGGACAAGCAGGATGCTGGCAGAGGAATTTCCACTTCCAGACAAGATGGTGGGACAAAGACAGGGCTACCTTCCCGTCTGAACAACCAGAAAACTAGTCAGAAGACATCTGAAACTATTTTCAGATACTGGACACTTTCTAGAACATTCCCCTTACAACTGTGTGGAGACAGACAAAAAGCAAACAAGTCAATATATGTAAATTCTAATTGTGCACATTTACATGCTGATATGTATTTGCATATTTACATACCTGTGTGTGTGTGTGTTTGCACGTATTTACATATAGGTGTGATAAAAGAAACAGAAAGAAGGGGGTGGATGGGGGTAATGGTTGGGGAGATGGGTAAACTGGGGCAGCGGAGTTTAGAGATGGAGGAGGAGAGCTTTTTCCAAGAAAACTAAAGCAAACAACCACGTAAGGGGACACCCTGTCTTGAAACTGAAGTCGCCCTGGAGGCTTCCTGGGTGGTGGTGGGGGACTGAGTGGGGTTCCCGGTGAGAAACACAGGCCTGGGCAAGGACAGTGGGTCCGAGGCCAGAGAAAGGGCTTTTCAATATGGAGCCTTGATGGTTGGGGCTGGGCTGGGGGAGAGGGGAGAGGCAGCAGGTCCCCTGAGGGTGCGATGCGCTCAGACCTCAGAAGGCTGGCTAGTCGAGCTGGCTTAAAATCCACTTCCAACCCCAACACAACAGAAATCTGCAGAAACTGGAACCAATGGTCTTTTGGGGGCAGGGGAATTTGGGAACTTGGGAACAGGGAAGAGGGGAGGAAAGAAAAGTGGGTGGTCCCAAGACGCCCCACCTCCCCACCATCAGCCCTGGCCCTGGCGTATCTGGATTGCTCTTCCCTTGCATTTTCTGGAAGAAGATACCTGTGTCAGGTGTGAGCAAGAGTCCAGACAATGGTAACAACACAACAGGAATCATGGCCGTGCTCATCTCTCACCCTCTGCTGAGCAACAACCAAGTTGTCCCACAACCTCAACTCAACTAAACCCTGGGAATGAGATGAGCCCAAGGCCACCACTGCCCCACCCGCACCTGCTCACCGGAGGGCCACGATGACACTCAGTAGGGCCTGGAGGACGATCAGGAGGCTGAGGCTGAGGGGCAGGAGGGAGGCCGGGAGGCTTGCTGGCTGCCCCGGGGACACCGGCGCAGCCTGGTGAAGGGCCTGGAGCTGCTGCCACTTGAGGAGACGGCGCCCTTCACCATCACAGATTCTCCAGCGGTTGTACCCAGAGCGCACATCCAGGGGGACTCCTAGGCAGAGAAAGAGAGTCAGGCCTCAGCGGGGTGTGGGGACAGGATGCTCTCAAGTCTGCACCCATGAGAGAGCCCTCTGGAACCCAGGGCAAGGAAACCAGGTGTCCCAACAAGGCAGGTCACAGCCCAGGGGTGTGCCCACTGAGATGAAGAGAGCACTGCTGTTTGTTTGTTTCTAGGGTGATTGCGGGGCCTCGTGGCTGTGTTTTCAGAGTCTTTATCTTTTAGAGCTGCCTACTGAAATATTTATGAATGAAATGATATGGTAGTTAGCTGGGATATGCTCCACATTAATCTTTTTCATTTTTTTTTTTTTTTTTTGGAGGTGGGGATGGAGTGGGTGAAGCACATATGAAACCACATCTACCAGGAGCTGATCATGGCTATAGATGAGAGACGGGAACTTGGGCTTTAGTGGAGTATTTGAAATTTCCCATAATAAGAAGTTAACAACAACCACATCCACAAACAGAATTCAAACATCTCCATCTCCTTGACTGATGCTCTTTAGCTTTTTCAAGACCTGCTTTTGTCACATGTGACCCTCTTGATGTTATATCTCTTATTTACTTTATTACACTATTAATATGTTACTACTATAAAAGGTACCCTCTAATTATACTAATATAAAATGCGCTCAATATAAAGTATATTTTCCTTATAAAAAATTCTACCACAAAAGCATAAAGAAGAAAAGCACATGAGCCCTCTATTTACAAGGAAAATACAAGATCAGAAACACAGATTTTCTCTTTAAAATGGAAATCAGCTGGATTTGAGGCCAAGGGAACCGTCCCATATTTTTAATCACTCTGTACAAAGCTCAGCTCAAGGAGAGAAGGATCCCTATCTTCCTAGCAGCAGTGAGACTCGCACTCTCACTCCTGTCCTATGAACACCTTCTGGCTTGAATGGGTTTGAGGCTTGAAACATTAACATAAATCACCTGAACTATAAAACAATGGCTGGAGTAAAAATTAATACTGGTTTTTAACAACGTATCAGTGGATGCGTTATTCAACAATAAACTGACTGAACTTTTAGACTTTCTTAAAGATGCAGAGTGTTCAAAGCCAAAAACAACCAATAAAAATAAGCCCATAAATCGGTGCTTACAGGGTGAGAAGAGTACTTTCTCAGGTGGTTCTCGTTCTCCTGCCTGTTTTCTGTTTTTGATAAAGTGATTTCTGGCTCTTCCACCTGAAGCTTGAGGCAACGTATTGCTACCTGTTTTGCTCATCATGCACCCCACCAAGAGCCTCTCTTTGCTGGGCCTGACCTGCCCCCTTCCCCACCCACAGGGGTTACCTGTGACTGTCAGCTGAGACAAATGATACCAGTCTTCACCTACGCACAAACAGAGCTTTCATTTTTAAAACTGACATTAATGGAGTCCTATTGCCCGGGCTACAATGACTTCTTTTCCTACACTGCAATGTGTGTGGGAGTCCATTTCATCATCCCTAACAGTTGCGAACTCTAGGCAGCTGGTGCCACATTTCAAATGCACCCCCATTCATGTCCATCCTCCAACTGAGAGACACTTAGGTTGCTTCCAGTTTTTTGCCAAGGAAATCACTGCCGCAGACAGACGTGCGTGGAGTGTCTACGTGTATTACCCAGATGTGGGCTTGTTGGATTAAAGATGGTGCACGTTATAAAATTTGATAGATACCTCCAAACCTCCCGCCAAAGGCCGTGACAATTCGTGCTACTTTTAAAATCAAGAAAAAACTAGGTATCTTCTGCATGAAGAGGTAGGCGTGTGGGATAGTGGCTGCTCGTTTCCCAAGCACTCTCCCCCTTAGCTGAGTGCCCCTGGGCGGGCCTCTCAAATCACCTGCACATCACAGGAACCCCATGTCAGACATCCAACCTCTCGGTACCCGTCCAGTCCCTCCTTCACAGAGTCCATCAAGGGGACTCACTATGCCCTCTGGCCCCAGCACGAAAAGGGGAGGGTGTGATCTGAGCCAACAAACTGTCCACTCCTTTGCTCACATGCAATGCAGAGAAAGCACACGTGTCGGCTATCTGCAAGGGAAAGCACCTCCGCTCATTTTAGAGACAAAGAAAGCAAAGGTGCGGGTGGAGACACCTCCTCCTGGTGCACCGTGACCATGCACGTGAATACATGCACACCTCAGGCCGCAGATAGACGGATATGCGAACACACCTTTGCATGACTACACACTGCACTGTGAACATACGAACATGCGGGTATGTGCTATGCCTGTCATGAACATATGAACGTATGAATATACTGAACATATAACGTGTCATGAATATATGAAAGTAGGAATACATCAGCATACAAACATATATACTACGTCATAAATACATATTTATACACAACACATACATACACATACCATATCATGAATTATAGAAGAGTAGAGCTTAAAAAACACTTCAGATACCACCTAACCCCAGGTTGCAAATTGGTTTCTTCCTGAGAGCCAATGTTGATAACTGGTAGAGTCTGAGTCTTCTCTGGGTTCACTGGGAAAACATGGGGGATGATTAGTGATGCCTGGTGAGGGTAGGGGTGGGAGAAGTGGTGTGTGCGCCAGTCTGCAGCGAGCCGCTTCTGACCAGCAGAATGACGAATCACCACACGCTAGATTCTTCTCGCATCACACTTTATTGGAGTACAGCTTGGTTTCGGGCAGATGGAAGGAAGACCCCGAGCCTTGTTCACACTGGCTTTTATAATGCACTATAACCCGTGGCAACCTGTGGTTGGCTAGTTAACTCAACAAGATATGTGCTGTTCACAATTTATTGGTTACAATTCTGATCCTTCATTAGCATATTGGCTCGTCGTGGCGCATGTGTGGCACATAGCCTTGGGGCTACTCCCTAACAACCGTTATCTGCGACATGGCAGAACAACGGCTTCCCACATCAGTCTGTGGTCTTCTTTGTCTTACACCCATCTGGGGATGACAGAAGTCTCCCCCACCCCATCATGAGGTCCATGAGACCCCCGCCTTCCTTGGGGACAGGGAAGGGATGAGACACGTGAGCAATGAGTTACCTGGGATGCCTTTAAAACTCTGCTGCCTTTTCACCACCTAAGATAAAAGATAAGGATGTGGGCAAGCGTTGTCAGCCCCAGTGATCCACCAAGAAGGGGTCCCAGTGATTTGGCCTGGAAACCCCCTGGAAGGAGTCCACGGCCAGCTCAGAATGCAAGTTGTGTTCTCCTTTTAAAAAGCCTCTGGGTCTTAATTCTGGGGGCAGTATGCTACTTGATGACAGAAAACCAGCAGCTGGAATGTGGGTGAAGGCAGAAGGAAGCCTCTAACTCCAGAAAAGCTTGCTCAGAAAGCAAGGGAGAGAAGTGGCCCTGGAGCTGAGTTGGGCTGGACCTGGCTGACCATCTCCCACCACAGTTGCTGGCCTGGAACCCAGAGCTGTGGAGGTACCAGACAGAGCAAAAGAGCAAAGGCAGACACTCGAGCAGTGGTCCTTCCCCAGCACCCTCCCTCCAGGCCTGCCAGGCTGGGGCTACAAGTGCAGAATGCTCACACAGGTGGAGAGAGCTGAGGGGGAGAGGAGGCAAGGGGAGGGAGGAGGGGTGGGAAGGAAGAGGGAGGGAGGTGAGGGAGGTGGAGAAGAAGAGGGAAGAGGGAGGAGAAGGCAGGAGAGGAGAAGGGGACAGAAGACATGGCCGGAAAGGTGACAGCGGCAGTGGGCGCCCTCATCAGAAAGCAGTGCACCCCACCCTTCCCAACACCACCAGGACACCTGGCCTGGGCCTGCCCTGAGTACCACTTGCCTCCTGCATTCTGCTGCCCTAGGCCACGGCTTCCAGAGGGCCCCCAGACATCAACGGAGACCACTGTGGGGAAAGAACCCAGCACCCTTTCCCTCACCTCTGGCTCCCTCCTTAGCCCGCCTCTCACTCTCAGGCCTCGCTGCCATGCGAGCCTCCCTCTTACCTTCTTGTGAGACCTCAGGACCTGGGGCACCCAGTAGGGCATCACAGCCTCATCCCTAGGCATCGGGAGGCGGCCCCCAAAGTGGTGGCATGGGCAGGGGCATGCCTTGGTGGTTTGGGGGACATAAAACCAGACCGTCTTTTGGATCTAACAGAGGAAGGGAAGAGAAGGTCCAAAGCGGGGTAGAGCCACGCCCCGGACAACCTCAGCCTCGCGGACAGGGCCCTGGAGAGCGCCTCTCCTATGCCCCGCCCACAGCACACCCCGACAGCCCAGCTGAGGGAGCAGGCCCCCATTCCATGATATTCCCAGGAGTGGCTGGCACCCTCACGACCCACCACCTGCACCTCTGCAGTGGGGCATCTGCGTGGTACTGTGGCGGGACACATGGGTGGGAGTTGGGAGGCCTGGCTCTGTCCTGAGCCTGGCAGCCTCCAGGAACAACCCTTGGGCACAACGTTTAGCCTCTCTGAGCCTCAGCATTCTCGGCTAGAGAGAGGGCTCTGCCAGAATCTTGACAACATTGGTCAGAGTCTAAAATGGATAGTCTTTGGTCCAGCAATTGCACTCCTGGGACTGTATCCCAGGAGGACACATGAGCATTTGCTCAAGAACACTCAGTACAGCACTGGCTGTAGTGACCAAATAGCCTGAATGCCTATAATAAAGGACAATAAATAATGGACGTGGGAACAGAGGGAATGGGTGGTCTTTGGAAAGAATGAGGCAGACCTGTCTGTCCTGACACAGAATGAGCATAGAGACACGATATTAAGTGGGAAATGCAGCACCGTATGCTACCACTTACATTTTTTTTAAAAGGTGGGGGGGGGCGCTTCCCTGGTGGCGCAGTGGTTGAGAATCTGCCTGCCAATGCAGGGGATACGGGTTTGAGCCCCGGTCTGGGAAGATCCCACATGCCGCAGAGCAACTAAGCCCGTGCGCCACAACTACTGAGCCTCCGCTCTAGAGCCCGTGAGCCACAACTACTGAAGCCCACGTGCCACAACTACTGAAGCCCATGTGCCACAACTACTGAAGCCGGCGCGCCTAGAGCCCGTGCTCCACAACAAGAGAAGCCACCGCAATGAGAAGCCCGTGCACCGCAAGAAAGAGTAGCCCCTGCTCGCCACAACTAGAGAAAGCACGTGTGCAGCAACAAAGACCCAATGCAGCCAAAAATAAATGAATAAAATATAAATAAATTAAAAAGAAACCAATTTTGCTCATGGGGCAAAGCGGCCAGGCCCCAGGGATCAGCGAGTCCCACTTTGCCAGCAAAGAGTCTTGGTTGTGGGGTTGGGGGGGGAGTCAACCAGGGCTTCTGAGAATGTTTTATAACTGAGAAGAAAGAGAGAGTGGGAGAGTAAGCCTTTGGAAGACTCCGAAAGACTCACTTTCTGCCATGTATAACACAGTGTAAAACAGACCCGTGGCCACCATCTAAAAACACTAGAAATGACAGCAGAAACACTCTGAGTGGAAGGATGAAGAGAATCTGGATCCCTGAAGACATCATAAAGCCAAAAAACCAATCCTAGAAGAATCCTCTCTCTACCAAAGACCCTGGTTGAACCCACTGTGGGTCAGTTTTCTGTTTCTTGCACCTAACACTTCCCTGCTGATGGAACAGGAGCCTGAGGAGCAAGCGGAAAGGGGACTGGATATCCAGGCAGGGGCAAGGTCAAGAAGGACCCCAAGAGTTGTGTCAGGGAGTTTGGTCCATATTCTGAGGGAAATGGGTCTCCACGGGGGAGAGACAGGACCAGATATACAGTTTTAAAAGCTCACCAGCTACAGATCAGAAAATGGACAGAGTTAGAAAGGATGTAGGCAAGGAGACCAGCTGGGAGGCTGGGCAGTCACCCTGGTGAGATGTGCTGGGCACCGTGACTTCTATATTCCTTCCACCCTTACCCCTGACACCCAGCAACAAAACTCAGTGGGGAGAGTGCTGGAATCCGAGCCAGAGACCTAGATTCTAATCCCTGATCTGCTATGGACTGAGTGGGTGGTCTTGGACAAGCCCCCGTCCCTCTCTGGACCTCAGTTTGCCCATCTGCTAAAGGGAGATGATAATACTTACTCTGCCCAACTTTCAAATGATACAATGACCAACAGGAGGGACTGAGGCTATCACCTCTGCCTAGAACAATATGACTTAGTCATCTTGATACACTGACCCCTTTGAGAGTCGATTAAAAAAACAAGAAACGAGAGATTCCACATTCTACAATCACTACAGAGTCTACTGATGTTAAAAGGGCAATAAGGAAATATTTTGCACAATAAATTCAACAACACTGATATGACGGACAAAGTCCTCGAAGGGTATAAACTACTAAAGCTCACTCACGAAGAAACAGATAAACTAAACAGCTCTGTATCTATGACAGAAATTACATTTGTAGTTGAAAACCTCCCCACAAAGGAAGCTATGGGCCCACGTGGCTTCACCAGCAAATTCTACCAAACACACAATGAAGAAATAATACCAATTCTACAGAAAGTCTTCCTGGAAATGAAAGAATACTTCCCAACTGATTCTACGATGCCAGGATTAATACATCATAATTAAATGGGTTTGAAAGGTTGGTTTAACTTTTGAAAACCAATCAATATAATTCATCACATTAACAAACCCTTAAAGGAAAACTATAAAATGACTTCAGTAGACACAGGCAAAATCCAACGCTCATTTCTGTAAAAGCTCTCAGCAAACTAGCAATAGAAGGGAACTTCCTCAGCCTGATAAAGGGCATCCAAACTTACAGCTAACATCATACTTAATGGTGAAAACTCAAACGTATCCTCTAAGATCAGGGGAAAAAAAGGATGTCTGTCTTCCCCACTCCACTTCAGTAGTTTACTAGAAGTTCTATCGTGTATCAGACAAGAAAAATAAATAAAAGGCATACAGATTGGAAAGGAAGAAATAAAACCATCTCAATCTGGAAATAACATAATCATCCATGCAGAAATTCTGATGGAATCTACAAAAACAGCTACCAGAATGAGTTTAACAATATTGTGGGATACAAGATCAAAATACAAAAATAAATGGTATTTCTAAATATTAGCAATGAGCAAACATAAACTGACTTTTAAGAACAGTGGCATCAAAAATATGAAATACTTATAAATAAAACTGACAAAAGATGGGCAAGACCTGTACACTAAGAACTGCAGAATACTGCTGAGAAATATTAAAGAAACCTAAATAAATATAGAAATTACCATGTTCATGGATCAGAAGACTCAATATGGCTAAGAAGACAATTTCTTCAAATTGATCTACAGACAATCCCAATCACAATCCCAGTAGGACATTTTTGTAAAAAATTGACAAACTGATTCTAAAATTCAAGTGGAAATGCCAAGAGCCTACAATAACCAACTGTGAAAAAGAAAAACAATGTTGGAGAGCTAACACTACCTGATTTCCAGACTCTTTATAATTATAAAGCCACAGTAATCAAGTTAGTGTAGTACTGGTATGAGGATAGACAATCAGATCAGCAAACAGAATACCGCAACAGAAACAGACCCGCGTGTATGTGGACAATTGGTTTTTGACAAAGGTGTAAAGGCAAGTCAGTGGAGAAAGGATGAGCTTTATGATATGTGGTATTAGAACAACTGGACATCCATGTACAAAAAATGAACTTCAGTCCATACCTCATGCCATATACAAAAACTGACTTAAAATGGACCACAGACCTAAATATAAACAGTAAGCTATAAAAATTCGAGAAGGCGGCATAGAAGAAACCTTTCTGACCTTGGGTTGGCAAAGCTTTCTTAGAAATGCATAGAAAGCATGATCCATTGTTGTGCTGGGGACAGGCACGCCTAAACAAGACTCAGGAAAGATTAAATTGATAAATTGGACTTCATCAAAATTTAAAACTTCTGCCCTTTGAAAGACAGTGATAAGAGGATTAAAAGACAAGCCAAAGACGCGGGGGCGGGGGGAACACTTGCAAATTAAATATCTGGTAAAGAACTTGTATTCAGATATATAAAAAACTCTCAAAGCTCACTAATCTAAAAAAAGCAACCCAAGTTTTTTAAAGGGTCAAAAAAGACATATCAAGTAAGATATGCAGATGGCAAAAATATATGACGAGATGCTCAACATCATGAGTCATTGTGGAAATACAAGTTAAAACCTCAATGAGAGGGAATTCCCTGGTGGTCCAGTGTTGGGACTCCGCGTTTTCACTGCCAAGGGTATGGGTTCAATCCCTGCTCAGGGAACTGAGACCCCACAAGCTGTGCGGCCAAAAAAAAAAAAAAAAAAACACACACACACACAATGAGATACACACCTATTAAGATGGCCAAAACTTAACACTGACCAAACCAAGTGCTAGTGAAGATGTGAAGGAACCGGAACTTTATACATTGTTGGAGAGACTGTGAAATGGTACAACCACTTTGGAAAACAGTTGACAGTTTCTTAGAAAGTTAAACAGATACCTACCATATGAGGCAGCAATGCCTTTCCTAGGTACTTGCCCAAGAAAAATGAAGGCATGTTCACACAAAGACTTGTACACAAATGTTCACAGCAGTTTTATTTGTTGGACAAAATAGAAAAAGCTGGAAATGATCCACACACCCTTCACTGGATGAATGGATAAACTGTGGTCTATCCGTATAACGATACTACTCAGCAGTAAAAAGTAATGAACTATCAATGCACACAACCACGTGGATGAATCTGAAAAATAATTATGCTGAGTAAAAGATGCCAGACAAAAAGAGTACATACTCGATGATTCCGTTTGTATAGTGTGAGTTGGTGGACAGTGGTGAGCATAGCTGCCTTCCATTTATGTAACATTCAAGGAAATGCAGATGAATCTCTAGTGACAAAAACAGACCCACGGTAGCCTGAGGACCGCGGGGCAGAGAGGGTTGAGTGGAATTTCAAAAGGGCACAAGGAAACCTTCTAGGGTTGCGTACATGTACCGCACTACTCCATTCTATACAAGGGACTTGAGCACCCTGGATTTTGATATCCACAGGGGTCCTGGAACCAATCCCCTTTGAATGCCTAGAGATGACTGTACATCGTCACAATTGTAGTGGTGGTTTCACAGATGTGTGCATATGTCACCATTTATCAAACACTACATTTTACGCATGTGCCATTTATCATATGCCAATCGTATCTCCATAAATCTGAACCCCTGACTCAAGTCACCTACCTGCTTTCGGGGTCTCAAGGACAGAGGGACCCAGTAAGGCAGCACTGCCTCAGCCCTGCGCACCGGCAGGCGGCCCCCAAATTTGGCCTGGCGCTCACAGCAGATGGGCTCTCGGTGAACAGAGCAGGGGACAGGGCACATCTGAACAAGAGGCAGAAAAAAGAGAATTGAATGTGATGCTGCATTAGTGATGTGAGTCAAGGTACTCTCTGAAATAGTAAATCCACGCTCAGAGGGAGCAAGGTTAAGACAGGGCATCCAGGGGCAGGCACAGGGACAGGAGCCTCAGCTCCCGAAGCTCACAAAGAGGCAGGCTATCTCGGCCTGCCCTGAGGCCCTCCAAAGTCACTTAGAGGGGGACCACCAGAGCCTGCAGACCAGGTATGCTGGGATGTGTGACCACTTACAGCCACATTACCATGAGCAAGTCTTGGATTTCCCCCCTAAAAACGGGGAAGTACAACCAACCCTAGCAGGGGTTGGGGGGTGGTGATGATTGCTCTTTTTGTGGTAATCCATGTCAGTCTGCACACAGTGCTTTATGTTTGCAAAGGCTTCCACAACCATCCCATGTGACCCCACCACACCCACAGGCAGGAGCAGAGGAAAAGTCATCCTCTCCAGGGGCAGATGGAGCTGATGCCCAGAGCAGATACTTTAAGGGGCAACATTGGTTCTCCCAGGCCTCCTGAATCCCTGTCATGAAGAATTGAGCGGTGGGGGAGGCAGTGGGTGACCCTACATAGAGATTTGGGGGCTTGCATGGTCCCTGAAACCACGGACTCCCCCGTCTGACACACCCTCTCGTGAGATGCTGCTTCTGGACCCACATTCTCTGCTCTCCCCACCGCACAGGGGCGTGTCAGAGTTGGGACAAAGTAGTTGAGATTTGCTTTCCTTACCGAATGATCTATGGGACACACTTCTTCCCCCAAAGTTTGAAATGTGCTTCTTTCCCTAGAAAAGAACAGGAAGGCTTAGAAAGTTCTGGGCTTTGTGTAAATTGGGAGCAGGAGTACTAGGGTGAGGGCCTGGGCCAGCTTGGCTCATACCATTAAACCCCAAGAGTGGAAGGGGTTATCATTCTGAGCCCACGAGGGTGCAGGGGGTCACAACAGAAGCAGGTATGTACACACTCATGCTAAGGTCTGGGGGTTCCCAGATGTCAAGCTATTGTGGAATCCTGCATCCCCAAACCTATGTGCTTCCGGCACACTAGAGCTAAACCCGTGCCAGGCCCTTTGGGAAAGACAGGAACATTCCAACCTAGTGAAAATTTTCCAGGACGTGGAGCTGCCAACCACAACACATGTGATGCTTTAACAGACACCCTGAGCATACTTGGAATACTGAAGGAAAATATCGTCAAAGCTCTACATCTAAGGAAATTCCTTGCAGTATAAAAACCTGGGTGCTTTGTCTCTGGATGACAAAGCATTTGGGGCTGCAGAGACTCTGTTACTCTTCCCATTCTCCCCAAAACAAGTGGCTAGAATGTCGGCCACTGTATGGAGAGGGTCCAGTGGGCATAAAACCAACACAAAGCAAAGACCAGCTTCCCTGAGAGCGATGTATAACATGGAAATGGTAAAAGGGAGATCACCATCGTATCACCGCTACTGCTATCTCACTACAGCAATAGCTTCAGGTCACTGAGCTCAACTGCCCCAGCTGACCCCTGACCACACAGGATGTGGGATGCTGCCCTGCACAGCACCCAAGCCCCCAAACGCTCGTGACAGCATTGCTGTTTCCTTGCGGGGGCCACAACCCCAGCCAAGAGGGTGAAGCCAGCTAGTGTCAGAGGCTGGCTCAGAATTGTAGTATAACCCAAGTCAACCCAATGAAACCCATTCTGGGACTTTGTTAAAATTACTGGGAGAGGGAATGTCCTTTTCTGTTGAGGCCGTAAGCCTCCGGACGTCTTGGTGGTCATTTTGCCTCCAGGAGGGGAAGAAAGCAAAGCCGAAGATGGAGACAAACAGTCCTTGACCACCGTCCTCGAGCATCTGGACACATCCATTCCTGACGACTTACTCCTGACATCCTCAGGCGAAACACTGACTTGCCCTTCTGGGTTTACATGATGTAGGTATGGCGTCTGTCCTGCCTACCTGGTACAAGCTTCTATGGGACAGGGTGATTTGGGGGTGCTGGGGCTTCCCCGGGTGACTCGGGGTCCGGCTTCCCCGGGTGACTCGGGGTCCGGTTTCCCTCAGGTGACTCGGGGTCCGGTTTCCCTCAGGTGACTCGGGGGTCCGGCTTCCCCAGGTGACTCGGGGTCCGGGTTCCCTCACGTGACTCGGGGTTCGGCTTCCCCAGGTGACTCGGGGTCCGGGTTCCCTCAGGTGACTCGGGTGCCTGGCCCCCAGGTGTGGAGTGGTGACCCAGAGTTTAGGACTGAGGGGGCACTTGCCTGTCATGACGCGCTCGGGGTGAGTGCGCGCTGACAGACCGAACGGACACCCGAGGGCTCCCGGAAGTGCCCGCCGCGACTCTAAGTCGTGGTGACGGGGGTAACGAAGCTCATGATGACGGCGGTGACGAAAGCAGGGACTGGCCCAGGCGTGTCACTCCTCCCTCAAACCGTCCTCCTCTCTGCCCCCTGTCCCTCCCCGGGGCCTCCTCCGACCCCCAAGGCCCCTCCTCTTCCGCCCCCCCGCCCCTCAGAGGCCAGGCTCTTCCGGCGACGGCCCTCTGCGCACGCCGCTGACTGGCCCTCGCTCAGCCAATCAGACGCTACCTTCTAGACACTTACCTGGCAGCTGATTGGGCCCTGGCGCCACGGGCCTCGGGGTCAGCAGGGCGGGGTCGGCGGGGCAGGGCGGGGCTCCGCTCGGGGAGTGAGCGGAGGTCTGGCCGGCGCGGTTGACCGCGTGTCGGTTGTGGCCCCGGCCTGGCCTGGATGGGCGTCGGCCCCGGAAGAACCACCCCCTCACTCCCGGGAATGCCCACTCACCATTTCCGAAGGACGGGCCTGCGGGGCCGCGGGGCACACTAGCCGGGGTCTCTGTCCCCTGGAAGGAGAGAAAGAGGTGGGACCCGCCCCCCGAGGCCGCAGGGGCGCGGTGCCGGCCCAGGGCCTATTCCGGACACCGGGGAGCATCTCGGTAGGAGTGTGTCCCACGCAGGACCCGGGACGTACTTGTAGTTGAAGTCGTTGTTTTTCTGACATTAAGATTTAACCGGGCGCCCCGCAAGTCACTGGCTGAATCGGGCTCAAATTGTGACTTTAGAGAATATGTGTTTCTTAAGCAACCTGGGGGTTCGAAGGCCGTGGAATTCAAAACAACTGACATCCAGAGATGCCGTGCGGTTCTGAACGCTCGGCCCGTTTCTCTACCCGTTGATCTCTCCTTCCTCCCCCTCGCACGTGTGCGCTCTGGGCAGTTTCCGAAATGAAGACACGATGCTTGTCTTCACATTTTAGTAAAATTGAATGTTTTCTGCCTCTCTGTGATCTTTATCACAAGATCAGATTTGTATTTCTTGGAAGCATGGGAGTTCCCTGCTGACCTAGTGGTTAGGATTCCGAGCTTTCAATGCCTTGGCCCGGCTTCAATTCCTGATCGGGGAACTGAGATCCAGCGAGCCACACCGTGGGGCAAAAAAAAAAAAAAGTATTTCTTGGAAACAGACTTCTCAGTGTTTGTTTTGCTTTTTTTCTTTTTTTTTGGGGGGGCACATCTCCACGTGCTGCGTTCTAGCCATGGACAAACAGGAGTTCCCAGGCACTGCTCAGGATTCTTGGCTCCTTTATTAAACTGGTAAGTTCATGAAGTGTAAACAGGGCTGAGCTTCCAGCCAGTACCCCCACGCAGGCTCTCCGGGCCAACACCGATGCTGACAGAGCAGCACCCCACCATATTAGCTGCTAATTATTTCAGACACCACCCCCCCCCCCACCGCATGTGTGTCTATAAGTAATGTCACCACTGGTCTCTTAATAGCTAATGACAAAATTATCCAGGAATCTCACCATTAGCCTAGCATTTTATTTATGGCTGTCTTGTCTCTGCCAGCCTTGGAGGGCCCTTGGCTTCCTTGCATTCTCCTGAGCCCACTGGAACATTGTGGTAGTGTAGAAGACAGGTTTGTGCCCCCCCAGAAACTCTGGCCCTCACCCCTGGGACTTGCCATCTCATGTCAAGAGTGACTCATCACCGTCCCCATCCCCACCAAAAATAGTTAAAAGGACTTACGGTACCAAGTTTGTAGAGGATGTGGCAGCTGGAACCCTCATACCTTACTCACAATATGGATACAACCATATAGGCAAACTGTTGGGCAGTATTTACAAAGCCTAAACGTGTGAATACCCTATGGCCAAGCAGTTCCCCGCGCCCCCCACCCCGGGTATACACCCAAGAGAGTGAGAGCTTATGTCCACTAGAGGACACAGACAAAAACACACACACACAGTGCTGGCTCGTCCAGCAGCTGGAGGACAGCCACTTCCCACTCTCACGCGTGTCTATATCTGTGTCTTCGAGAACGCATGTATTGGGGCTTCCCTGGTGGCGCAGTGGTTGAGAGTCCGCCTGCCGATGCAGGGGACACGGGTTTGTGCCCCGGTCCCGGGAGGATCCCACATGCCACGGAGCGGCTGGGCCCGTGAGCCATGACCGCTGAGCCTGCGTGTCCGAAGCCTGTGCTCTGCAACGGGAGAGGCCACGACAGTGAGAGGCCCGCAAACCGCAAAAAAAAAAAGTACGTATTACTGGTAACCCAGAAAAGAACCAAAAAGTTGTGCTTTTGTTTTGAGATTGGCTTATTTCAAGATAGCCTTGCCTAACTGACCTGTGACAGGCATAGGAGTTCCACAAACCTAAATCCTACGGATTAACTGAAATCATGATTTTCAAATAAAATCTAAATAGGAACTGTGATTCTTAAGTTCTCACGTCTCATGACTTTTTGGGTCTCTCTGACGTTGAACACTCAAGTGTCTTCCCAGCCCAAGCCGCACAGCGGTTTTGGTCAAGATCACACCAGGTGCCACTGTCGTCATGGCCCTGGACACAGGACTCACTTTTTACCCGGATGGGGGCCCTGCATGATGTGACAGGTTCCCACCGGTGGACAGCATGATGTCAACTCTAATGCCCCAAACCTTACCCTTTCCTCGTAGGACCATAGGCTTCATCGTCACCCTCACTGACCGAGACACCTACACTTCTCTCTTCGGTGGCTGTGACATCAGCGTCTCGGCTTCCCTTCCCTTCTTCACTGCAAGCTCCTGCAATCTGCTGGGGGACACAGGACCACTGTCATCCTCCTCCTCACTGTTGTCAGAGCGCTCTGAAATGGCACAGCCGAGCCAGGCCACCAGGCTAGGAGAGTCTGTTCGTTTTCAAGTGCCTCTGTCACGGTCTCACCCCCACCTCCGAGGTACCAAGGGCCCCGTCCTAGTGCCTTCCCCGAGATCACTGAAGTGTCCTCTAGGAGAGGCCTCGGCGCCATGCTTCCTGCACCCATGGCGCCCCGATAGAACTGTGGAACGCTGGGAACAGGAGAGACATTCTGTGGCAGTGGGGCCATCCACCTGGGCTCACACACGCACACAGACCCACACAAATGCATACGGTATACCCACAAATGCATACAGCATACCCACACAAATGCATAAACTGTATCTGTGGCATTAAATTGCCATGGGGAGTATTAGGGGGAAAATGTCTAACAAGGCTCCTTGGAGGGAGATGATAATGAATAAAAGGCCGAGAAACTGCTGATGAAAGAAACCAGACTGAAAAAGCTACATACCGTGCAGTTGAGTTTGACATTCTAAAAAAGGCAAGTCTAGGGATGCAGAAGAGATGAGTGGCTTCGGAGTGGGGCACTGGCTATGAAAGGGCGGCACCAGGGATTCTGAGGAAGATGGAACATTCTGGATCGCGCCTGTGGTGCCTGTTCACAGCTCTATGTGTTGGTCAACTTAAAGAAATTTACTTACGCTAAAAATTGACATAATTTATATCTTAAAAAACCTAACCACGAAATAAAAAAGGACAGTCCAGTGATTCCCACTACAGTGCCAAGAACAGCTATGTGTTTAAAATCATGTTCCTTGAGGTATTTTCTCTGGAATCCTCTTCCCAAAAGATTTTGGAAAAGGAGATATTTGTGCAACATCAGAATCCTTTGGGGGGTTTGCAAAACTCGACTGCTCAACCCCTCTCCCCAGAGATCACAGTTCAGCATGCCAGGGCTGGGCAGGCATCTCCCTCCTGCTGAGGACCTGGTGGCGCTGAGCTTCACACCTACCCACCCTTCGGGAAGCCAAGCCACCAGCTCGAGTGGCAGGCAGTGTTGCTGTTGACACAACAGCCGTTGCCCACTCCTGCCCACCAGGAGCCGGGGAAATGTGCTGAGGACGGGGCCGGTACCAGGGAGGAGCCCACGGCGCTGGAGCTTTGCAGACACCCCGTTCCTGGGCCCCTGCTGAGGTTCTGGGAGTGACATCCTCCTGGGTAGAGAGGGAGATAGGTGAGGACACAGCACCTCGCCCACCATCTGGGCCCTGCAGGCCAGGTACCACATGACCACCTGCACCAGCTTCCATCTCAGCCTTGACCCCTCATTGCACTGGAGACAGATCATCACCTGATACAGCACCCAAGAGTCAAGGGGAGGCTACCTGAGCCCATTTGGGGGATGTTCTGTTCTGTGACCTGTGCAGGACTGAGACCCTGCCACCCGTTCACTGCTGTGTCCCCAACACTTGGCACCCTGTTTGGGGCATGGAGGTGCAGGTACATACCCAGTGGTTCTCCACCAGGTGACAGTCCCCAGGGGACTATGGCCGCATCTGGAGACGATTTTGGTTGTCATGATGGGGGAGGCCAGGGATGCAGCTCAGCCGCTACAGCAAGCGGGGTGGCCCGGCACAGAATCACCTGGCCCCAAACGTGGAGACCTCATGACTGGTGGAGAAGCCCCGCCCCAAGCCAGCCGCCGGGCTTGGGGACTGAGAAGCTCTAGGGGCCTAGGCAGCAGCGGGGCTGGTTTCCCCTAAAAGATCTTGTGTCTGGGGCTCGGCCTAGGCTGAGGGTGCGTGTGTGTGCCACGAGAGCAGGACCGTCGGGTGGACCTCAGGTCTGCTTCTCAGGTCCGCCTCTAGGGCCCCTCGTGGGTGTCCTGGGTGACCGGCTGCCTCCTTAAGAGTCCGCTCCCGGAGAAGCACCTGTTCATCCCAGGGCGGGGCAGAGCTGCCAGCCCTCCCCTCCCCAAGTTTCCTGAAAGGCGGCCTTCCATCACTCATGGATTTTCAAGTCAAAGTCGGGGGAAAGGTCTGAAGACTTTACCCAAGTGGCGTATCTTTGTTTTCACCTTGCTGGCTGGGGTCACACAGCGTGCAGCGACTCTACGTGCCCACAAGAGGGCGGGCTACAAAGGGACCTGGTCACAGGGACGCCGGGCCGGAGGGGAGCACACTCCCCAGGGCCATCAACGCAGCCTCCTGCCGCGGGGAAGGGCGAGCATGGTGCCTGCAGGGATGGGGGTGATGCGACGCCCCGGATGGGGGAGGGGACCTAGCCCCAACCCTTCTCAGGGCTCCAGGCCCAGCTGGATGGGAACATGAGGTACTTTTACTTCCTACATAAAACATTTGAATTTTTCACAAGAATATTACTTTTGTAAACAGGTTAAAATAATACATAAATGAGCTCCTCAGCTGTATGCCCAGCCGCTGAGCACATGCCCTGCCCTATCTATCCTGCCCTTCTGTTCTCAGAAACAGCAACTTCCTTAGACTTCAGACTAAGAAAACACACTTCGGCCCTGCCCTCAGGGCTGCCTTGCTGGGGAGGGGGGACACGTGTCCGCTGGGTCAAAGGGAGGGATCCAGGGACCCACGGTTGTCTGGGTTCCCCGGGGGTCACTCACCACTCCGTTCCATAACTGGGAAAATCAAAATTTTGTCAAAATCAAGTGTGAAAAGCGCAGGCCCCTGGGGAGGCCCCCACTCGTGCCCCAGTCCCCTCCCTCGACCCGCAGCCCCCTCCCACGATCGTCCCCTGTCCACATCCATAGGCCACGTTGCTTAGGGCTCCAGCCTCCATCTGAACCACATCCCGAAAGGAACAAATTACAAAGCACACAATAAGATCTCAGAAGCTGCTTTATGGAGAAACAACCCCCCATGGTTGTCGTGTCCGGGTCACAAGCCAGGACCCAGGCTCGCGGCAGCTGCTTCCTCGGGTCCCGGCCCTGCCCCAGCCGCACCTGGCAAGCCCAAGCGGATGCCTGAGAGCGACCACAACTCTTTCCATCTCCACTGTTGTCTTTCTCACTCACGGGGTGGGGTTTCAAGATCACACAGGATGAAAGTTTTTCTTCTCCAGGCGGACTGTATGATCTCAAACAACAACCAAAAGTACTGAATTAAGCTAAAAAAGCAAAATGTTCTGATCCTTTCACGTGCTCTGGCTGGTCTCCCGGCGAGCACAGAAAGGACCCAGAAGAGGGGCTGCCTTTCTGTCCGAGCCTCAGGTGCCACTGCTGGTCACCTTGGCCCCATAGAAGGCTGGCCTGCAGGCCACCCAGCTGTAAACACCGCTCCGTATGGTTCCCATGCACAGCATCAGGCAAACTGATGGCATTGTGGCTTTCTTCTGTCTCTAAATTGTTCTGAGAACATACAAATTACACTTCAGATCTTCTCCCAAAAGTAAAGACAGAGAAGTCGGCCTACGTTAACACTGGGATGGACCACGAATTGGGTCATCTTATCCTCAAGGCAGGTGAGGGTTATATGAGAACATTCCCGTAGGCATTCTTGAAAGTGTCCAAAAGAACATGGCTAGAGTCAGTCAGGTGCTCCCAGTCTACACTCGAGACACCGTGGTCACAAGGAACTTAGGAAATTCCCCGAATGACAAAGGGCTGAGCAGGTTTCTGATCCTCTTCAGCTCAGCTCACAAGCACTGAAGTGTCCTCACAGCAGCAGCTGTGCAACCTGGGCAACCCGCACACTGCAACCGGCCCTCAAGGTGTCAGGCCGAGAGGGCAGCTGGCTAAGGGAGGGGTCTGGCCATCTGGAAACAACTCAGTTAGAAAGTCTGGCAGGACAACTGCACCCCTGCGCTTGTTCTGCAGGAAGCGGGAATGTAGCTAGTCAGACCGCTGTGCACTCTCCTGCCCTCCGCGTTGGCCAGGGACGCAGGCACCTGGCACTGAGCAGCCTGGTGTCGGGGCAGGAGGGGGCAAGGGGCAGAGCAGGGCGGCTGTGGCTGTGAGCACCAGCCACAGTGAGCTGGACTGTATTGGAGGAGGGGCCAGGCCCACGTCCCACGGCCAAAAAATAAGGTCATTTCCCACAGCCTCACACCAAAAAACGCTCAGTCCCAACAGGGAAAATCGCCAGTGACCCGTGTCTGAAATCTCCAATCACATCATTTCCGATCGACTAGCAGAGCGTGGAGCCCCCCCAGGTACACAGAGGTGCACCTGAGCTTCCTTCCCCAACCTCACGGCAGCAAAGTGGGAGTGAAGGCGGTGCCAACCATGGGAAACATCTAAAGACCCTGCCCCACGTGGACGCTGCCGGCCCCTAATCTGGGTCGAGTGCACCACTGGAACCTGCTTTTTCAAAAGCCCGGTTGCCTTTAGGCCTCGGACGACAACGTCAGCCTTTTTGAATCCTCGCCTACAACTTAACTGGTTGGAAGTTCCCCTCCTGAGCTGGTTGACCGTCTGCCAGGAAGGGGAGCGGCCAGTGCCGGCTTTGTGCACAGAACCGCCACTGTCCCTACACCTCACCTACTGACATCAAGAGCTGGCTGAGCACGGGTCAGACTGGGAGACCTCTGCACGACCGGCTGTGCGGATGACAAGCCCTCACCCTTCATTGCTGCTGACCTGCCTGGCGTCACCCCGGCCACTGCCAGCTCGACAGACCCCACCCACAGGCCCAGGGGCCCCGCCTGACACCAGACACAGAGGCCAACGTGAACGCGGCCAAGAAACCAGGGTTATTTTAGTCACTGTTAGTGGAAACCATGCGTAGGCCAGACACTAGAGGCAGAACAGCATTTGGTTTGAGACTGGTTTTTAATCAGAAGTGCTCATCTTCGATCTCTGTGCGCTTTGTGACGCTGGGGGCCTCAGAGGGAGACGGTCCCTTGGCTCTGGGTAAAATACGCATCTTCTTGATTTTATTTAAACAATGACGAAACCTAGAGAGGAACAGCCTAGCCCAGCTGTCCTCCGTTTCCACGGTCCTCAAGGCTTTGCGGCCAGTCGTCACCGTTGGGGACGGCCATGCTTGGCACGAGAGAACAGCCACGTTGTGAGAGGGAGGGAGCGGCCTCAGGCCCTGAGGCTCAGTCCTTCCAGAGACGCGGGAGCTGGGACCACGTTCCCACCCAACCCCGGGTCCTGCTGGGAGGGGGGCCTACGCGCCTCGGAAGAGACGGCCGACAGTGCCCAGCATGCCCCGGGCAGCCCCACGGAGCCTCCGGGGAGGCCCAGCCTGCGTTTCAAGGCCATGCACAGAGCTTGCTGCTTCTGTGATTCTGGGAGCAAAGGAAGGTCAGAGTCGCCAAATGTGCTGAAGCGGGGGCGGTGGGGGGTTGTTATTTTAGAAAAGGGCTGGTCAGGGAGAACGCTATCACGAGACACAGGCCACGTTTCATGGGACACCTCAGGTTGGTCTCTACATGAAGGCACCACAAAGCTGCCCCTTCCCTGAGGCCCCCGCCCCCAGCGTGAGGGCTCAGCGCAGTCCAGCCGACAAGGACGAGCAACTGGGAAGGAACAGAGTCCGTCCACCCTGGGAAGCCACATGCCCTGGTAGGCAGGTGCAGCCTGGAGGGAGGGCTGAACAGAACTCCAGCAGGTCTGTGCACAGGCACGCGGGGCTCCGCTCTTCAGGAGACAGCAAGATCAGAGCAAGCTCACAGGGGTCCCCAAATGAAGGGGTCAACATGACACAGGGACAATGCCAGCGGAAGGGTCAGCGCCGAGGGTCTGCATGCTGGAGGCTCCCTGAGGGTCCTGGTCTCCAAAGTGCACTCCCTACGTGCAGCGTCCAGAAAGGCCCCCACCCCCCGCAAAGGGACGTCACGCTCACCTGGCACAACCCTTTCTGCTGCTTCGCCCCTCTCAAGAGCGGCACCTGTGTAAACCAAGCAGGAGGAACAGACGCAGGTCATCTCAGAGGGTGCCCTGTCCTGGTTCTGAGACCAGTGGCTGCAGCTCAGGGTCTGACACCAGTGAGTGCGGGGCAGGGGCAGGGCGTGAACTAAGTGAATGCCTGTCTGAACTGCTGCGGTGAAGGTCTAGGTTCTAGAGCCTGAGAGAGGCCGGGCAGGCACACCGCACCGCAGGGACCGGGGTCGGGTGATGCTTGCAGGGCCTCCGAGCTGCTGGAAGGCCTGCAGTGGCGTTCCCTAGTGACCCGTATCATTGGCCCCATTCCACTGATTTGGAAACTGAGATCAGGGTGAAATGCCTTTGTCCAAAATCCAAGCAAGTCGGTAGAGAAGTGGGTCCCAAGCCCGACTCCCTGGAGCCCTTATTCCACACACAGTGCCCCACCTGCCCAGGCTGTGTTGAAGGCACCAAGGCCCTCTGGCTCACTTCCTGCAGAGGGGATGGTGGAGCCCGCACACCTCACCCATGACCCCTTCCATCGGCTGGAGGCAACAGACTCTGTTGCGCTGCGAACCTCCCTGGAGCAGGATTTTGTTTTCCCTAGAAAATGGCCAGTGTCTCCAGTTCAGTCACCTACATGCCCTGCAGCCCGTCCTCTAAGGCGGTTTGTTCTGGTTCTGTTGTTTGTTTCAGACATGCTCAGCTTTCCCATTGCTACTGGCAGATATGTGGGCGTCCACGGAAAGCATCTGGGGAAGCCGCGCAGAGGCTCCTACGAGGAGGTGGGTGTTCCGGTCAGAGGCCGCGTCTCCTGAGCCCACATTGCTGCCCTCCCAGCCCGGGCCGCCCGCCGCGGGGCGGTGGGCCATCAGGAGGCGAGGGACTGGATGTTCTTGAGCATTTCCTCGAAGGCATGTGGGGACGGGGCGTCCGCATTCCGGAAGGCAGCCTGGACCCTGCTGTACAGGCTGAAGGACTTCAACTCCAGCCAGATGAACCCAAAGCGATCCTCGTCGAACAGGACGAAGACCCCGGGGGTGCGCTCGGGGCTGGTGAAGCCGTGGCCGGCGATGAGGCCCGTGCCGTAGAAACTGAACAAGGACAAGAGGGAAAGCGCGGGGAGAGGGGATGAGCGGGGCCTCGAAGGCGCGTGCTGGCCCAAGCCCATCACCCGTGGTCCTGGACGTCTGGAACATTCTCCATTCCACCTCCAGGCCACTTCCACCATCTGCCAGCAACTCTGCACAGAGGTGGGGCCCTGTGCCTTCGGGGAGGCCGGCGTTCACCCCACACAGTCGGGCTCACCCCACCGACCACTGCTCTCTCTCTACCAACTCACCCAACGAAAGGACGAGGGTCCCAGGCAGCCCCACCTCGTATTCTCTATCCCAAAGTACATGTCTTTATGATGCAGACCCAGGTAACAGAAATCTCAATCCCCGGGACAGTTAGGTCCACGTATGAACAACTCAAAATCGTTAATGATTTATTGGCATGCAACTGACATTAACCAGAAGCAGAACTTTCAAATACCCGTTACAGCCAAGTTTTGAGACTCAGGCTGTAATATGTTTGTTTCTTTCTTGCAAAGAACAGGTGACGAGGAGTTAGGGGCTGGTCTGAACCTCCCAATGCGTGGAATGGTGCCTGGGACGCCCACCTCTGCCCACCATGCTGAGGCTCTGCCTGGAGGGAGGGGGACAGCAGCCCTGCGCCTGAGGGCCCATGGCTCAGAGAGTTTGGGGAGGGGGGTGCACCAAGCTTAGATACACAGAGACGAGTGTTGCGCAGGCACTGTGGCAGTGCCAGAGAACGCATGCGCCCCTCCTGGCCGAGCCCCTGATGTTTCGCACCGGGTGGAGGACATCCCATGACACAGCCGGGGGCTGGGCCAGAGCTTCCAGGCCTGCGCTGCCAGAGGGCTCTGAGCTGGCCCTGAGATGCTGCAAGTCGTCAAGTTTCCCCAGGATAACAAAGCCTTTTCCTTTATGACCTTTCAAAAATTCACACATTCACTATGTGTACATCTCCCTCCAGAAAACCCAAATTCAGCCTCTTTTATCACAACTGTATTAACATGAAGAAAATGTAATGAATTTTTTCCATCAAGACCACACAGACGCCTAAATTCCCTTTGGGGAGCTCGGCGTGCGCCCGCCTACACGTGAAAAGCCTAGGAGACCACTGCGGGCACACGAGAGGCAGCAGATGGCCCAGAGGTAAAGAAAGAAACCTTCACACGTAACGTGACAAAGGCAGAGAAAAGTCGGCTGTAATAATCTGCCAGGAGACCGACAGGTTCCTCCCTCAATGAACCCCGAGGTGACTGTCCGTGAGAACTCTCTATGGCGATGGAATGTTCTAGACCTGCGCTGTCGACACACGAGTGGCTGCTGAGCACCTGGAATGTGGCCAGTGGGCCCGAGGGCCTGAATTTTCATTGTATTCTCTGTAGTTAAACTAAACAGCCCTGGAGTGCAGGGGACCCGGGCAGGGCGTGCATCTCTAAGACAGGACCGTGCAAACAGCACGCCAAGTGAGCAGCGAGCAGCAGCGGGCAGGCCCTGTCCCAGACCGGGTCCCACGGCCTCTGTGGGGAGGCTGTTAGAGCCGGGGAGAAACCACACGAAGAAATGAGGAGGCAGTGAGACCCCAAGACAGGCCTTCCCTGCAAGGCCGTCCAGGACGCCGCAAGCAGGCTTTCCAGGGGAGGCGCGGGGAGGGACGCCACGGCCTGCTTTCAGTGCTGCCCGACGTCTCACCTGTCTGCCTGTCTACCTTTGACCTCAGCGGCTGTGCAGTGAGAGACGTTGGGGAGGAGGCCCCCTGCCTGGCAGCTGAGGCCCCCAGAGGGGTGAGGGGACAGGAGCCTCACAGTCTGCTCGGCCCGAGCTGGGACCCGGCCCAAGTAGGCAGAGCTTCCCCACCAGTGCAGGGCCCCCAGCACGGGGTCGGCCCCACCCCAGGCCACCTCCCTGCCGGCCGGGCAGAGCCCCCTCCGGGAAGCCCCGTCTTGCCCGCCCCGCGGCATCCTTACCACATCCTGCAGGTCCGGGGATAGTCCTCGTTCCTCGAGCTCACGCCCACCGGCAGCACAAACGGCTGCCCCTGCCCCGACTGGGCGGGCGGCTCAGCCGCGGCCTCGGCCCCTCCATCCCCGGGCCCCTTGGCCTGCTCGGCGGGTGGCTCCGCGCAGGGCTGGGGGCTCTGCCGGCCGAGGCCCGCGGCGTCCTCGGGCCCACCTTCCTGCTGCTGCTCCCGGCGCACCTGCTCGCGCACCTCCAGGACGATGCGCGAGAGCTCGTTAAAGTCGCGGAGGCTCTCAATGTCGGGCAGGTGGATGCGGTGCCTGAGGTCGATCTCTACCGTCTGCTGACCGGCAGGGATGTTGGGGTCACCCTGCGGAGCCAGCGGGCGGCGGTCAGCAGGCTCAGAGACCGCGGCCTCCAGCCCCGGTCACACCTCCGGCCGAGGGCGCTCGCTCAGCCTTCCTACTGATTTGGCGGCAACCCCTTACAAGTCAGAAGATCCTAGAAGCCCTTACAAAGCAGCACCCAGCGCAGGCAGCCTTCCGTGAAGGACCTCTGAGGACAGGGAACAACAGCACCCACGAGTGACCCTGGGAGGGCCCGCAGGCACATCTGCACCCAAAGACCTCAGGTGGGAGCCAGCCTGCGTGACAGCTGAACAGATGCGCGGCCTAGAGAGGTCCACGGACCCTCCCCTGTCAGACGGGGGACAGGCCGGAAACACCAGCCCAGACTGTCTGCCTGGAACACGAAAGCTCCCCAGCATGAACCTGGGAGAACGCCCAGGCCCCACGGCCTGGTCCCAGGCCCTCGTCCACAGGGAGCCCGGCCAACGGAGCTGCGAGCAGTGCCCTGTGAGGACCAGGAAGAGGCCTGCTCTGCGCCTCCACAGAGACTCCCCCCCCACACCTGCACAGCGACAGGCGAGCACGTGGATAGCAGCCCCTAGAGCGGGTGACAGAGGGCCTGTCATCCGGGACGCCCACTCAGCTCAGAAATCCTCCCACTGCGTTCCCGAGCTGCTGAGGCCAGGCCGGGCCACGGGGGCCGGAGTGCTAATGCAGAGGGTATCCACCATGGCCACACCTCAGGGTCACCCAGGGAGCTCCTGGAGCCCCTCACCGGGCCCACCCCCATTAAATCAGAATCTCTGGGATGGGGCCCCAGCATCAGTGTCTCCTCCACCTCCCCAGGGATCCAGGGTGTGGCCAGGGCTGAGAGCCATGTGGTAAGGCTGCCTTGGAAACATTCAGAATCGCCGGGGGATCCTGTGGAAGGCAGGCCCTGGATCAGCAGGTCTGGGTGGGGCCCGCGTTCCCAGCAAGCTCCCCGGGAAGCAGTGCCACGGTCCGGGGCCCACACTGAGCAGCCAGGGTGCGGCCCGAGTCACACTACACCACGCCGATGTGATGGAGTCCGCACGGTGCTGGGCCTGCCAGGGCAGCCCCTGGACTCACCGTGATCTTCGTGCCCCTGGCGTGCTTCCCGTGGAAGCTGAGCATGACGATCTCCAGGCCGTGGCTGCCGTAGGTGCCCTTGAAGAGGCCAGGCCTGATCAGGTCGTCTGGGTGGCTGGGCGGGAGGTAGATGCGGCGGTAGGTCAGGCAGTTGCTACAGGGGGAGCGGGCAGCATGAGAGCTCGGCCACAGAGCCGCACGGGAGCAGGGGCAGGAGTACGGAGCTCATGCACCTCCGGCCATGCTGCATAGGGCGGGCTGGGCATGGTGGCCCAGGGAAGCCAGGGTGAGCTCCCCACTAGGGGCACCCCTCGTTCCTGAGCTATGCCCCCCCACATGTGCACAGCACACCTCACACCTTCTCCATCACCCTGGGGCAGGGACCCCTGAGACTGCAAAGGGGCTAAACAGGGGCCATGCGACAGGGTCCGGGGGCAGAGGGCACGGCAGCAGGGAGGCTAAGAGGCCCCCCAGGTGGACATGGGAAAGCAACTCTGAGGCTCTAACACACAGGCCAGGCCCGTGATAGCACACAGCTGGTGGGTGACGATAGTCCAACAGACAGAAAACAGACACCGAGGTGGGCCAGGAGACAGGGAGTGTGCTCACAGCACCCTGAGAAAAAGACCGTGTTCACAGTACGCAGAGAGAGGGACTGTGCACACAGCACCCACCGGGAGACCGTGTTCACAGTACCCAGAGAGGGACTGTGCACACAGCACCCACCGGGAGACCGTGTTCACAGTACCCAGAGAGGGACTGTGCACACAGCACCCACCGGGAGACCGTGTTCACAGTACCCAGAGAGGGACTGTGCACACAGCACCCACCGGGAGACCGTGTTCACAGTACCCAGAGAGGGACTGTGCACACAGCACCCACCGGGAGAGAGCCTGTGTCCACAGTACCTGAGACAGAGGCTGCTCACACCCAGCGAGGGGCTGCACTTACTCATACTGACTGGTGTAGATGAACTTCATCAGGATGAGCTCCTGCATGTGCTCGTGGAAAATATCCTCCAGCGTCCGCCCCCATTCTTCCCTCAGCCACGTGCGGAATTCCTTCGAGAGAACACAGGTCACGAAAACCGCCACAACACTAGGGCTCGGAGAGGCTGTGATGCTGAGTGCATGGGATGAAGACAGAGGCCGGGCAGGAGGGAGGGGGGCTGCTGTGTGTTTGGTCTCCCAGCTCCTGGCCTCCCTTCCTGTTGAGGCGTGGCGCCAGGGGCTCTGGTCCCCACTTCCCCCGCCCGACTTCAACAGGAAGGAAGCGCAGGGACCGTGGGGGTCCATTGGGGAGGATGGGGCCGCAGCCCATGTCGAGAGCGCCCAGGAGGCAGCTGGGCAAGCCTCGCTTCTGTGCCACCCACACAGGTGGCGTCTACACTGAGCCTGGTTCTCAGGTTTCTGGGGGAGTGGGCACAGCAGACCCCCATGCCGGCCAAGTCAGCAGAATTGCCTTCTGCAGCCACCAATGAGGAACAGGACAGGGACAGGCGGGGCAGAGAGTGTGGGTGGATTTTCCTTTTTAAAATGTGCCTTCAGGGCTTCCCTAGTGGCGCAGTGGTTGAGAGTCCACCTGCCAATGCAGGGGACGCGGGTTCGTGCCCCGGTCCGGGAGGATCCCACATGCGGCTGGGCCGGTGAGCCATGGCCACTGAGCCTGCGCGTCCAGAGCCTGTGCTCTGCAACCGGAGAGGCCACAACAGTGAGAGGCTCGCATACCGCAAAAAAAAAAAAAAAAAATGTGCCTTCACTGGCATTGACATATACACACTACTATATATAAAACAGATAAGTAATAAGGACCTACTTGTATAGCACAGGGAACTCTACTCAATACTCTGTAATGATCTATATGGGAAAAGAATTTTAAAAAGTGTGGATATATGCATATGTATAACCGATTCACTTTGTACAGCAGGAAATAACACCACATTGTAAATCCACTATACTTCAATAAAAATTTTTTTAATAAAGTAAAATAAAATGTGCCTTCACAGTTATGTTCAGTAAGTATATTTGTAAAAAGAAAACTTTTATGAATACCTCATCCGCAAAGTCCAATAATTCATTATGGAATCGAACAATGAAGGATATTTAGTGCTTACCAGTTTCATTCTGTACACCTAACATAACTAATCCACAGCTCTGGGATCCTAACTCAACAGTGTTTCTAATGAATATCTAGAATTAGCTCTACAAACAGAAGCAAAAGCAATTTATGAAAAGAAAAAGAAAAGCTACAATCTGTCAATTGCTTTAATAGGTTACTGCCCAAACCCTGGCAAAGAAGAGAACTTACTAGTGACTGAAATAAACAACTATTAGAACTACAAGGTCAATATATAAAATTAACTCAATTTTTGTATACTAGCAGCACAAAACTGGAAAGTTTAAAAAAAACTTAAAAATCCTACTTACAACAGCCTCAAAAGACATAGGACTTAGGCATAAACATTACAAAACGTGCGATACCTCTACTCCGAAAACCACTAGATGCTGCTGGAAGGCGGGGGAAAAGGCCTACAGAGCAGAGGCACCTGCGAACCGGGAGACTTGGTATTAGGTCAGCAACTGTCTCCAAACTGATCTACAGACTCAACATCAGGCCAATCGTAATCCCACCATGCTTTCTGTAGAAACTGACAAGCTGATTCTGGAATTCGTTTGGAACATCCAGAGCAATCTTGCAAAAGAACAAGGTTGGAGGATGTACACTAGCGTGCGCTGTGACCCACTACAAGATGACAGTAACCGAGATGGTACCTGAGCAAGAGGGCAGAACTAAAGACAGAGCCTGGAGGGAGCTCCCTGGTGGCCTAGTGGTTACGATTCCGGGCTTTTGCTGCCATGGCCTGGTTGGGGAACTGAGATGCCGCAAGCTGTGCAGCCAAAAAAAAAAAAGAGAGAGAGAGAGAGAGCTTGGAAACACCCACGTGTGTCTCAGGAGTGGACTTTCGATCACAGCATCCAAGTCACCTCCCAGGGAAAGAAAGTCTTTTACACAAATGGTGCTTGAACAACTGCACAACCACAGGGAGCAAAGGAGCCCCGATCCCCACCTCACACCACACACACGAACCATTCAAGATGGGTCACAGACCGAAAAGTAAAGGGAAGCTACCAAACTTCTAAAAAGAAGTGAGAGAGAGAGACACTCTCTTTGCAACTGGAGGGTAAGCAAAGTTTTTTAAGACAGAAAACAATAACCACTAAGGAAAAAACTTGACAAATTAGACTTCACCCAAATCAAAATCTTCCACTTAAGTGGCTTAACTCATGAAGGGTAGGCCCTTAAAAAAAAAATCAAATAGAGAAATAACAGATAAAAATGGAAGTAAAAGAATGTAGTGATTTCAGTGTTACCATGGTGCATAGTCAGACTTGAGCTAAATACCATGCAGCTGGCCTGCGAACAGCCATGATCTTATTTACTTTGCATGAGAAGGTCAGTCATTAAGAATACCAAGCAGACCCAATTACTCAGAACAAATATGCTTACTATGAAATTATCTTACCAGGTATGTATCCACAAGGAAAAACACAGGGGCCTAGAACATATCAGACAAGACTAAGTCCACTGTGGACCCAGGGCTCGTCCACCACGGCCAACACCGCCCCATCACTGCTTCACTCTGCACAGCGGCCTAGGAGCTGGGTGCTAACATCTTCCCTGTTCTACAGAGGTTTGGGGCTTGGAAAAGTCAACAGACCTTTCCAGAGCCACCCAGCTAGCAGATGGCAGAATTAAACCTGACCAAAGGCCACGTGCTAACCGGTCTCATCTCTGCCAGGGCCAATGCCAAGGCTGGCAGGAACGTGGTGAGGCAGGGGGCTCACGTGCCCTGATGGGCTGTAAACGGGGACCAGCAAACTGACAGCACGTAAAGAGAATCTGGAATATCTTCAGGGCCTTTTACCCAATTCCATTGCTGTACAATCCAAAACCACAACGTTTTTGCAGAGTTCAGGCAGTGGGTCACAGTAATAATGCCCGGCATCTCTCCTGGGCGGCTCCGACCAGCTCTGGCACTAAGTCATTCAGCGTCTTACTCAACCCTCCAGAATCACTCGGCACCGCAGGTAATCTCATGGCCCCATTTTACAGACAAGGGCTGAGGCTCCCAGAGGCTAAGTCACTGAGTCACATGGTCAGGAGGGTAACAGGGGGGAATATCTGACCACGAACCCCAAGTCCAACTGCAGGATGGTCACACACCTACAGTCATTACAGCGCAGCAGATGACAGATGGAACGCTGCATTAAAAATAAAGTTTGTAGGGACCTTCCTGGTGGTCCAGTGGTTAAGATTCCACACTTCCAACGCAGGGGGCACGGGTTCAATCCCTGGTCAGGGAACTAAGATCCTGCAGGCTGCGCAGCGTGGCCAAAAAAAAAAAGTTCGTAAAGAATTCTAATGAGACTGGGAAATGTTTCTGGAATAACGGTTAAGCTAAAAAAAAATAGAAAAACTATCCAAATTAGATAGTTAGACTGCAATGACATCACGAAGGCTGAAGGAAACTTGAAGGGATGATGGAGGACGGGCACGGAGGCCGCTCCTTGTGGGGCTGTGTCAGCACTCTTTTCCCTCCCGATTCTGAGGATTTCGGATCTGATGATGACGAGGTATCATTTTAGGAATGTGGCGAGAAAGTACATAAGACAAAGGAAAGCAAAATAAAAGCCACTTGTGTGCCACTGAGGGGAGTCCAGCGCCAGAGCCTTCTGCAGGGCCGAGCAACCGCAAGTAGGCCAGGCCACACGCCCTTCCCTACCTCTGCTCCCCCTCACAGCGCCGCCACCCCCCCCACCCCGATTTCCAGAAGCCTCAGGCTGCAGGGCCTGGACGGGCGCGGGCAGGGAGGGAAGAGCCAGGAAGAAGAGCAGGCAGCGTCTGCAGCGGGAGCCAGAGAGCAGACGCACTGCTGGGGTCTGGGCGGGCGAAGGCCTGAGCTGCTCTCAAAGGCCCGGGAGATGAAGCTGCAGTTTGAGCAGCACAAGGGAGGGCCCCCAGGAGGGGCACGTAAGGAGCAAGCAGGACACCCCAGTCCTGAGGGGCCAGATCCCGCCGCAGGACGTGGCCTTGGAAGGTGCACAAAGCTGGCAGAAGTCCCAGAACTGGGGACCGGGATGGGGAATGCGGTGGTTGGCAAGCCTCAGGGTGCAGCGTATGCAGAGCTGGCCTTGGGTGTTGACGAAGGGATCACAGCCAGCACGGCCTGCAGGGGCTGGGGCGGGCATCTCCACATCTCTCCACGGTACCAAGGACAGCCTTCTGCCTGGAGACAGTGATAAGCAAGGCCCGTTCACCTTCCTACCCTCCTAGGCCACCAGGAGTCCTCCATTCCCTTGGGAAGCACCCTGGTGGCCCAGAATTTTAAGTGACTATCAACCATCAGAGCATAGAGCAGCCCGGAATCCGGGGCCGAGACTTTCACCTCTTCTTCAGAGCTGTCAGGACACACGGCGGTGCCCACCTCACGGCTCCTCCTCTCTCCCTGGAGCCTGAAGCCACGCTCTGGGTCTGAAAGACTCAGCTACAGAGTGAAGATGTATCAGGCTGACACAGGAATCCATGGGAGAACCCGTCCCCCAGTCCCCCAGCTCCCCGCTTGGAGGGCAAGAGGGAGGGAGACAGGAGACGGCACAAGGAGCCAGCAAAGTGGCCCCGGGTAACTGAGACGGACAGAGTGACTGTGCCTCACACAGCAAGCCCCCCTGCCCCCATGACTCTAGGATGGATCCCTCGGCACCTCAGGCAGCCCAGCCCCTGCCCTGCCTGCAGACGTGCGGCATCTCCCCACCCCAGACCGGCAGGAGTTCCAAGTCCACTATTAAATGAGTCCGAGGCCTAGAGACAAAAGAAAGGCTCCCCAGTTCTAGAAGCCAGCAAAAGACTGCTCCTAAAGCCAAAGACAGCACAAAAAATGTTAAACCAAGCCCGTTCATCAATGCAGAAGTCCTAAATAAAACAGGATCAAAGAGCATCCAGGAGCAGAGAGAACTGTACCCCACGATCAAACAAGCTCTCTTTTCACGACTTCAAAGTGGTTAGAAATCTATTAACCTAAGTCATCACATTACTAGATTAAGGGGGAAAAAAATCACCTGATGGTTTCCACAGATGCTAAAAAAAACGGGTAAATTCAACATCATTTCTCAATTAAAACAAAGCCCTCTTAATAAAACACGAATAAACAGCTCCATCCCTAGCATAATAATGTATATCTTGACCCCAAGGCCACCTTGCTGCCTCGGGACAGGACCATGTGAACCACACCCACCACTAGACAAGGGTGCTGTCCTCACCACAAGGGGTCAAGGAAGAAGGAAATGTCATGATTTGCAGATAATCAGTATTATCCTGGAAAACTCAAGGTAATCAACTCAAAGATGCTCATAAATGAAAGACAGGCAGTAAGATGGGTGGGTACAAAATTAATATGCAACAGCTTTTATATATAAAATCACCAGCTGAAAGATACGAGAGCCAAGAGTCCATTTACAACAGCAACAAAAGACCAGACGCTTTACAACAAACGTGCACGATCTACCTGAAGAAAATCAAATTCAAATGGCAGCACAGGACAAAGATGGCGTTTTGAATCGCAGAGAAAACCTGCATCACTCAGCACCAGTGCTGGGGTGACTGAGGGGTACCTGCACTACAGCCAAGGCGGGCTGAAGCTCACTCTACAGAATAAACCCACAGAACCAGTGATAAATGTGGGAAACAAACGCGTGAAAATGAAAACACGAGCGCGTCTGTAAGTATGATTTCAAAGTGGGGAAAGGATTTTAAGATGACATCAAACTAAGAAGCTATTCACGGGCTTCCCTGGTGGCGCAGCGGTCGAGAGTCCGCCTGCCGAGGCAGGGGACGCGGGTTCGCGCCCCGGTCCGGGAAGATCCCACGTGCCGCGGAGCGGCTGGGCCCGGGAGCCACGGCCGCTGAGCCTGCGCGTCCGGAGCCTGTGCTCCGCAACGGGACAGGCCACGGCAGTGAGAGGCCCGCGTACCGCAAAAAAAAAAAAAAAACCAACTAAGAAGCTATTCAGGAAGGGGAACTCCCTGGCAGTCCAGTGGTTAGGAGTCTGCGCTTTCACTGCCCAGAGCCCGGGTTTGATCCCTGGTCGGGGAGCTAAGATCCCGCAAGCCACACAGTGTGGCCAAAAAAAAAAGGAAAAGACAGATACAACTGCAAATATAAAAATTAAAAACTAAATTCTACAAGTGAAAACATACCTCATTTCAAGACAAAAGAATGAAGGAGGAAAAAATATTTGCATCTTGTATCTTGTAAGGGTTCACTTCCTCACAGGATGAAAGCTCCTACAAATCAATTAGAAACATAACAACGGCGAACAGAACCAGGCAAAGGATAAGAACACAGATTTCACAGAAAAGGAACCACAGGACACTAATCTTAGCCTCAGACATAGGAGAAATGCAAATTAACCACCAAAGTCAGGATTCCAACAAAGCATTTTATTCTCACCTTAACTTCTAGGTGTTTTTCTAGTTTCCACAAGGAGCATGTTATTACCTTCATAATGAGAAAAAGTACCATTCCGTCTCCAAATTGGTGAGGCCACACACGGTAGTTGGCTCACAGGAACTTTCTCTGATCCCAGAGTCTGTTATTTCCAGAAATCCATTACATGGCCCTTTTAAGGTCTCAACAGCTGAGGAGGTTCTATTCTTGGAAAATATGCTGTTGACGTGTTTCACTTAAAAGTGGACTTGGAACAGCCACTGATGTGTATGTGGTTGTATGTGAGACTGTGAATGACAGTGTTATTAGGGAAGGAGGCACGTCACTACCATCGCCTTCACGTACCATGCATTCGGGAAAACAAGGGCCTCGTTTACCCTCAACAGATTCCAAGCAGCACGTGTGTACTCCCCACCTGCGCTGTCTCCCCGCACACCCCTGGCTACCAGGGACCCAGCAGACTCAGAAACGCTAAGAGATGCACCCGACAAATAAACGCAAGCTGCGACGAGCATCCTGTATTGAAAGGTCTGAGGTTTCCCTAAGAATGTTTCGAGATGGTGGTGTAACTAACACTCCAAGGCGATGGGAGATTACTCGTGCAGAAAGGAAACCCGAAGACACTCACGCAGGCTCATCTACCACATGGCTGTGACCTGGGAACCTCCACCACAGGGTTCACACCAATAAAGGCCTCTGGTCTCCCTGCAATTCACATCCAGGAAGAGACTCCACCGCCCACGGGCCTGTTGTCAAAGGGGCGACGGAGAACCAGGTAGAGAACTATTTCTACTCGGCCCGTTCATCCTGGGGGTGGTGGGGACTCAGAACCTGGGCCCAGCACACACGCCCACAGCGCCAGCATGAGCCCGGGAGGCGGCCCTCCCTTCAAACCACCCACCCTCTCAGCTGCCCCGCAGGACAGGAGGGTCCGGCCTCACCTCCTGCCTCCCACCAGACATCCTGTGGTGGTCCGTCTGGTTGCACTTGGTGGAGAACTCGTCCTTCTTCACGATCTTGAGTGTCCACAACAAGGAGAAAGGGTAACGAGTCAGCCCCTAACCCCCACCAGAGCAGGCGTGCACCAGTCCCTCCCGCACCCACGCATCCCACTCATCTACAGGACCCCAAGAGGCCACCAGATCGCGGCTGCTCTAAGAAGGAAGGTTGGAACCCCCCTGAGCACACGCTTCCCTCCCAGGGGGCCAGGCGTCGTTGTCCCCCGGGGCGTCCGAGAGCAGCACAGAGGGGCTGGCGCTCTCCTACTGAGATAGAGAACAGGCTTGCTCCCGGGCTGGCCACCTGCCAGGCCCACATCCGAGAGCAGAACGTCTGGTTCCAAGTTGATGCCCTTGCGAAGAGGAGAAAAAGGAACAGTGAGGAATCTCGCTTGGAAGGACAATTGGCTCTAACCAGAGGCAGAATCCGGGGAGGCTCCGGCAAGTGAATCTCTGAGGAGCGACAGCGGCATAGCGCACAGAAGGGCCAGGCCAGGGCCCACTTCCCGGTCCTGCTGGCCGGCATGGGCGTGGTGCACAGCTGGGAAGACCCTGGCAAACAGCTGGCAGCAGGCCCGGGACGAAGTGAGGAGACCCAGCCCCTTACCTGCACACGCTGCCCCGCGTGCTCACCTGGACGTGGCCATTGTGGGGCCCCCTGTGGCCGTACATGCACTCCACCGTGGCCGACTTCCTCTCCATCAGGTGGATTCGGAACAAGGGCTTGAACCGCATCGGGTCGTCCACATGAGGGTCGTGGGGAGGCAGGTACATCCAACCAATGATGAACAAGCCATCCACCTGTGCAGAGGTCCACACACGGCTGAGGGGGAGGCGGAGGCTCAGCATCCGCACCCCCAGATCACCACGAGGACCATTCCTGTCTTCACACTCCGGTCCCGCAGGGACCCTGGGGCCCCATCTAGCGCAGCAGGACGAGCACAGCCCCGCCCACCAGTGTGTGTTAATCGAACAGTGGTTTATGCAACATGGTGACTAAAGCTGATAACGCTGCTCTATCACTGAAATCTACTAAGAAATAGAACTCAGTGCTCTCCCCACCCCTCAAAAAAAAAATAAAAATGTGAGGTGATGGGTACGTTAATTAACTAGACGGGAGAATCCTTCCACGGTGTACTTGTACATCAAATCAGATCACCACAATGTACGTTTTATATATCTTACAGTTTTGTCAATTATACCTAAATAAAGCTGAAAAAGTAACAATGTTTTAATAGAAAATATAGTGGTTAGCCCCAAATCCGAGCAAACCTTTTAGAGAGAACTTCCAGCTATGAAGTGGGGGTGGGTAGGCGCCGGGAGCACAAGCTAAAAGACATAAGAAAGAAGCAGGAATGATCCAGAAAGTGCGACACCCAGTAGGGCAACTGACCAGAGGAAAACGGGAGTGCTGCTTTCCACAGAAGAGATTCAGGAGGCAAAACAAAGCAGGCAGCACGAGGGCCTGCTTAGATCCTCGTGTGAACAAGCCAGCTGTCGAAGGCGGTTCTGAGACCGTCAGGGAGCCTCGAGCGTGGACTGGGCCTCAGGTAATCCAGGAACTACTGCCACTGCTGTGAGGCGTGGTCAGGACCTCACATGTGTGGGAACGTGCAAAACACCCACATGGTTAGAGATCCACACTGAAGTACAGACATGAACTGACACGGGCCCGGGATCTGCTTTAAAATACGGAAAAGAAAAGGCAAAGGGGCAGAGACAGACACCGTGAACCTGGCGCACTACGGCCAACCTCTGAGTCCAGGAGGTGGGCGTCTGTGGGCGTTCACCCAGCCATTCCCACTACCCTTGTATGTGTTCAAAATGGCAAATGATAAAAGTGGTGATCAGGTCAAAGGAGGGGGCAGTCTCCAGGCACGTTCTCAGTGGAGGGGAGGGGGTGGCCTCTGTAGCCCACTGGGGATGCCCCAGCAGTCGCTCCTGCCTTCCTGGAGGAGCCTGGGTCCACAGCTTCCGGCTCTAGCGACAGAGGAGAGAACTTAATCGCTAACCGTCTGAGACAAGAGCCAATTGGCGGTGTTCTGTCATAGGCTCCATTTTCCCCTAATTATCCCCTGCTTTCAGAAGCCTTTTTTTTTTTTTTAACTCTATTACTCACTGCCAGTAAGACAAACAATTATCACCCTCCCCGACTAAAAGAAAGGAAAGAACCTGCCCACGTTGGGAGCTGTCTGTCTTGGCCCCTGTGAGAATGTTCTAAAAGCAAGGCTTCCCCAGTGATATTAAACAGAACAAATATAAAGCAAGTTTCTTAACAGATGTTTCCACCAAATTATAAAAAATATGAAGCAATATTTATCCCTGCCCAAACCCCACTTGGTGAGCAAAATACAGAGTGACGAAGTAACCAGTCACCCCGTGGCCTACGTGAACCAGGCTCGGGGGAGGCCACAATGAGGCTCCCCGGGGGCCCCAAAGGCCACAGCGAGGCAGACCCATGAGCCGTGACACGAGCTGCGG
The DNA here is from genome assembly GCF_008692025.1 of Phocoena sinus. Taxonomy (NCBI): domain Eukaryota; kingdom Metazoa; phylum Chordata; class Mammalia; order Artiodactyla; family Phocoenidae; genus Phocoena; species Phocoena sinus. The sequence continues at coordinate 57,339,380 of NC_045781.1, forward strand.
CCAGTCCCCTGGACTTGGCTTCTGGCCTGCCAAGCGCATGTGCAGCGCCGGCCAAAGGGCACCTGGCTGTGTTTTCCCTGCACCATCAGCGGCGGCAACATCGAGGCCAGGCCCCTGCCCAGAGCTCAGCAAGTACAATGGCCCCACTCAGGTCCCGGCTTCTGTCCCAGAGGCACCACTCGTGCCTGGCAAGAGCACCGGCGAGGGCTGCATCCTGCTAGACGCCGACACCAGTTAAGCCCAAGAAAAGTCAGATCTGAGTTTCTCAAATGGACTCAAAAATGAGCAGCTATTATATGCTTCTAGGCAAGTGACCTAGAAGCATATAAAAATTAAAACCAGAAGACTCTTCTCCTGGCTACGACCAAGAAGCTTGTATCAAACAGCCCATCCTGCTGAGACCAGCTATAAAGCCTGAATAAAGGAAAGTTAAAATGCTGCTTGTAGACCTCAGGGGGCAAGCCTGAAGAGAAGGGACAGACACCTGCCATGACACCAAGCCTATGCCACTTGGTCCCCGCGTGGAGCGGGCCTGGCGTGGGCTTTCTGTCTAGGGCCAGCCTCCGAGGGCCCCACATGGCCTCCTTTTCTTTTAGCCTGCAGACCCGATTTAGGGCAACGAACCAGTGCACAAACCAACACTGGAGTGCCCCGGGGGTGTGAAGGCCGATGGCCCTGAGTGTCCAAGAGGCAGGGACCGGGGAAGGCATCCCGTCACCACGAAGTTCGTGGGTGTGGCAGAAGCCAAGAGCTACTTAAAATGAATCTCTGCTCTCTAGGAAAATAAAACCTGGCCCAATGAGTCTTTGTGAACAACTGGCCTGCCCCTTGGAGGGAGGACGCAGTCCCGTCCGCAAGAACCCAGGCGCGACGCTCTGGGACTTACCACCACGTTCAGCAGTCCTCCATACGGCCCGATATCTGGCTGCCACAGTCCCAAAATGTGTCTGTATCGGTGAAGCACTACAGGGAGAGAGAGAGGACAGGACTTCATCAGAGCCAGCTGATCTTCACTTTACAGTCAATAATCGGAGGAAAGGGCGTGAGGAAGAGGAGGGACGTGTGAAGAAATCCCTCACGGAGGCTCGTAACAGAGCCTTGCAAACAAATGTGGATTCAAGCAAATATTACAAGTGTCTAAATCATTCTAAGAGTGAAAATGTAACAGACAACTGGGTCATTTTGAAACCCAGCCTCTGCGTATCAGCTCCAATGACAAAGAACTGCTGCTTCGAAGGACGTGCAGTGGGCGCCCCTGTGAAGCAATGAACCGCCCCTCCCGTCAGTCTACACAGCGGAGGAGACGTGGGACTCTTTACCAGGGGCAGAGTCCAAAACATCATGGGGCTGTAGAGTAAGATTTAATTGGATCATCTGTCTTTCTTTTACACACACACACACACACACACACACACACACATTCCCCCTTATTTCAAAAGCAGCGCATGTATATTCACTGAGGGCAACGGGAGAAAAGGGCACCTGATGCCGACCTGAGACCCCACTGCACGGCCACGGCCAGCACAGTAAATGCCCTGGGAAGAGTCCTTCGCTTCCATTTCCTCTGCCTGTGTATTTGTTGAGTGAACAGTGAACAAGTGAAAGAATGAGCAAACTGCACAAAGAAGACAACCAGCTCATGCAGGGCCCTGCCTGCCAGCTTCAGGGTCTGGGGTCTCTCTGCAGCCAGTGTGTGGTGGCAAAGTTTATATGTCAACTGGACTTGGCCATGGGGGGGCCAGACATTCGTAGTCAAACATTATTCTGGTATGTCTGTGTTCCCGGATGAGATTAACATTTAAATCTGTGGACAGAGAAAGCAGACTGTCCCCCCTAGTGTGGTGGGCCTTGTCCAATCAGTTGAAGGCCCGAGCAGAAGAAGGCTGGTGCTCCCACCAGCAAGGAGACACTCCTGCTGCCTGGCTGCAGGCTGGGATATCAGCCTTTTCTAACTTCGAACTCTAACTAAATCATGGGCTCTTCCTGAAGAGGACAAAAAGGCTAACCCTCCCACAAACAGAGGGGAATTTTCTCCTGCCCGACTGCGTTGAGCTGGGACATTGGTCTTTTCCAGCCTCTGGATTCGAACTGAAACATGGGCTCTTCCTGGGTCTGGAGGCTGCCGGATTTCGGACTGGAACTACACCATCAGCTCCTGTGGGTCTCCAGCCTGCTGACTGGAGACCCTGGGACTTGTCAGCCTCCATAGCTGTGCGATCTAATTCCTTATAATAATCTCTTTATACATGAAGAAATTGGTTCTGTGTCTGAAGGCCCTGTAATACTCAGTGGGAGCCATGGGCGGTCTCCAGGTGCTGGAGCTGCATCATCACAACCGACTTCAGGAAGGGAGACCAAGCAGCAGAGCCCAGAGGGGCCCGAGCCCAGACCGCAGCTCTCCAGCCACCGCTTGGTCTGGGGAACAGAGAAGAGGAACATGAGGCCAGAACCATCCCAAGCCTGCAGGGCATGCCGACGGCTGGTGGGAAAATACCAACCGTTCCCTAGGTTTCAGCCTGAAGACACACTTCTCTAAACGAGCCTCGATGGTCTGCACGGCGCCTGCCACTCATGCTGTGTGCAATCCTCTGAGTCGGTTTACACGACACACATTAAAGTCAGTGGTTATTTTATGGCCATACCCTGATGGGTTTTGTGTTTGTTAAACAAGCAATAATGAGCAGGGTCAGGAGCCGTAAACAAATACTGAACTCAGACAGTGCAACACACACTCAGGTGTTTAGGGGTGAAATTGACTGACGGCTGCCAGTTATCTTGAAATGCATCGCAAAACAAGATGGATGGAGGGACGAGTGTGTGGGAGTGAAGTGGAGCAGGGTGCTATGGAATCGGGTAAATGGGTGTTCACTGCACAATTCTTTCTACTTTTCTGCGTGTTTTTAAAATTTCACGATAAAATAGTGGATAAAAAATTAAATAGGCCCATATTGCATGGTCTTCTCTTGTCTCCCCTCCCCTCATCTCCCAACTTGACTGCTGACAACGCCTGGTTCTTTCCAGGATCAATCAATCTGATCTCGAAGCCCCTGGAAAGACTGTTCAAAGAATATGCCCCAGACTCAGCAATTCCCAAAGGGGAGTTCCTTGCTTTGCTTTAAAAGCAACATCTCTTTGAAATAAAAGTTCAGCCTCCCATGTGTGCTTAGAGCAGCAATTGTCTCTGGATTTTAAGCTCTGTGCCCATTAGAAGACTCAGGTGTGCCCCTCGCCCCCGCTGACACGACGCTGGCTCGCCCAGCCTGGGCCCACCCAGGACAATCCGAGGGGAGGTCAGAGACCAACGTCGTCATGTGGACCGTGAGGCACGGGGTTTCCTCAGGCCACGTGACACCTGTGTTCTATAACCTGTTCTTTAAGAAGTCTCAGAGTTAGTCTGGCAGAAGTGACCTGAAAGACTCAGCAAGTCCAGGCAGCACTCAGACAGAAGGAGTCCACTTGAGTCACATGAGACTCTAGGTGTCAGGAGTGGGAGGGCAGCCTGTCCCCACGGCGACCTTGTGTGCCCAGGGCCTGCTGGGCAGGGCAGCTCTAAGGCGTCACCACCACAGGAGGTACGGAGCACGATGAGCTCAGGCACCGGCCCCTGTGCTCTCCTCTGACCCGCACCCGGACCCTGCCTAGGGCACACAAGGGGCCTGCGGGCTTAAGACAGAATCCACAGCACCTCCTGGCCCAGGCGCTGACCACACCCCAGGGCTCCTCGCCTGGAAGAAGATTCCAGCTCAACAAGTCCTCCCGACGCTGTTTCCAAACAACCACTAACCATGCAGAAGAGTAAACAGGATTAAGTCCCAATGATACCGGCTCAGGTGCAGATGGCGGGCTTGGGACCTAGGACAGCAAGTGGACTGGGTCAGACCCTTCGGGTGCTTTCCTATCAGAAACAGGTGTGCTGAAAGGGCCCAGCTCTTAGGAGACCACAGAAGACAGGCATTCGTGGGCAAGGGGACCCAAACACCAGAGAACCACACTTAAACTCAGTCAGAATAACGACAACACTCCGGCTCTCAGCCCCACGAAGCAGGACTTGGGCCTTCCAGAATGAACACCAGCTCAGAGACTCTTCCAACCACTGATCCCCGAGGTCAGCATAGTTGTGTTCAGAAAACCATCCCTGGCTCTAACACAACCCTCCTATTCCCCAAAATAGGAACAACAGCCCAAGATGACTAAGGGGCGGCTCAGCTCAGGAGCTAACAGGAAAAGAGTCCTAGGCAGGGTTCTCATCTGCCAACAGGAAGGGTCACTTAACAAGCCAAGTGGGAAACTCCGATACACTGGAAAACACCCAACCCAAAAGATCCAGCTCTCCTTGCACAGCATGCTCTGATACTGAGCAGTCGCTTCCCTGCTGTCCTACCAGCAGCTGTCATTGCCCAGCACACTCGGGACAGCGGCCCACCACCCAGCAAGGCCATAACATCATTCTTGAATCACCACATCTGTCGCTGCAGAACTGAGGTTTCTTGCCCAAAGGCAAATCATACGTGCAACTAATGGTATCTCCCGCCACTTGCTAGAAGCTTTTGGTAATTAGAATTAAATCAGAGGAGGGAACACTTCCAAACTCATTCTACGAGGCCAGCATTACCCTGATACTAAAACCAGACACAGACAGCACGATAAAACAAAATTACAGGCCAATATTCCTGATGAACATAGATGCAAAAATCCTCAACAAAATATCGGCAAACCAAAATGGATCATAAACCATGACCAAGTGGGATTTATCCCAGGGATGCAAGGATGGTGCAACATCCACTAATCAATCAATCAATGTACTACACCACATTTACAAAATGAAGGCTAAAAAAATCATATGACCATCTCAATACATGCAGAAAAGGCTTCTGACAAAATTCAACATCCATTTATGATAAATGGGTATGGAGAGAATGTACCTCAACACAGTAAAGGCCATGTATGACAAACCCACAGCCAGTATCACACTCAAAATGAAAAGCTGAAATCTTTTGAAAGACAAGGATGCCCACTCTCCCCACTTTCATTCAACGTAGGATTGGAAGTCCTAGCCAGAGCAATTAGGCAAGAAAAAGAAATAAAAGGTACTCAAATTGAAAAAGAAGAAGTAAGACAGTCACTATTTGCAGATGACATGATACTATATAGAGAAAATCCTAAGGACACCACCAAAAAGCTATTAGAGCTAATAAATGAATTCAGTAACATTGCAGGATACAAAATCAATACACAGAACAAAATCAGGAGAAACGTTCCATAGACACGTAAGTAGCAGAGGGTCTCTCCTCTCTCAGACGTACATACCGTTGGTGCCCCACTGCCCTTTCCAGGAGCACCCTTCTGTTTTATTCTTACCAATGGTCTCTTCCTTCCTCAGTAACCATCCTGCAATGTGCTCTTGGCTCCAGTTGGCAGACTGGGCCTTCCCCTCCAAAGACTCTACCTTGTGTTATTTGCACCTGACGATTAAAAGTGGTCTGTCTGTCTCCTCACCAGTGGAGGGGGGCGGTTTCCACCAAATTCCTCATATCTACTCGAGCAATCTGAAGCACTGCCAGGATGCTGGGTGTGAACCTCAAAACCCAGAGCCCTACAGGTACACGACGTTATTTTTAAGTTCAAAGTGCACTCGGACAGTCACCATCGATTAGCACATACAGACACGTGTCAGACCCATCGTAAAGGCAATATACCCCCTAGGACACTCCCGACGCCTTACAGACATGGATTATCAAGACCATCAGGAAGCTACATACACACACCAAGAGCAGCTGATCTGGGCCACAAGGCTGTGGGGAGATATCATCTCTTGGGTCCAAGGGAACGTGGCCCAGAGGACTTCAGAGGACGAGGGGACACGAGGCCCCATGGCTCTAGGAAGAGCACAAGTGGATGAGGAACAGCCCCAGGGCCTTGTTCCTTACAAGCCAGTCATCACAGCACACGTCTCTGGAGCTTTGGTGAGTGTCAGAGGATGAATTCCGAGCTGCCCTCGGTTAGGACACACTAGGACGCTGGAACACAGAACACCTGGGCGTACAGAGGTTTCAAATTCAGTTGAAACTGGTTTTTTGTTCACGCACATACGTTTTTCACTGATGTTTTAGGAGACCATCCAGGTAACAGACCAGTCCACAGAGAAAGGCAACCAATGCTGACAACTGGTTATTTTCATTATGTTTTCTAGATCTTTCAAGTTTTCTACTGTATTTTTATAACTACACTCACACCTCAATGGGACAGTAGTCCCCAATTAAAACAAGACTGCAATACAGCTACAAGCAGCTGGGGGGCATCATGGCATGTGGCTCTCGTCAGACATGGTCTCCGAGAAGCGTGGTAGGAAGTCTGGACGCAGAACTCGTCCTCATCAGCTGCAGGAAGCTTCTGCCCACCGCTTGGGGACAAAAAGAACACCCCCCAAAGCAACTCTAGGTGCTTCCTAGGTCCTGGCCACCCCCAGAGGTGGGTCAGAATTCCACACTAGCCCTATGGTATTAAGTTCCAGATGGGCTGTTGTTCCAGAAGAAGTCTGTGACAGCGGTGTGACATAATGGACCTCTAAGTGCTTGTCTGCTTGTATCGAAAATCCCGCGGCACCCAGTTCCCGTCAGCACAGCCAGTGTCATTGATCCGCTGTTCTCATCAATACCCGCTACGTCACCGTCTCTCCTGTGGGGCTGGAGAAGGCACCAGGGCTCACTGACTGCTAAGCAGGGAGAGCAGCGCAGTCCATGACAAAATGTTCTAGAGAGCCTACTGCTGAGATGGCAGGGAAAAGAACGGAACTTGTGTCCTCATAGCCAGCCGGCCCAGCCCCACACTTGTGGTGATCGCTCCCACACCCATCCCCCCAGGGCCTGGGTGACACACAAGGTGGGTTTGTTAGCCCAGACACGCCCCCAAAGCATGCTGCCCACACCCAGCCCTGTCCGGACCCCAGGATAACCCCGAGTAAAATGGGGCCACCCAAGCACATGGCAGCTAGGTGGCTGGAGTCTGATGGGGGTTAGGAGGAAATCCACAAACGATTCTATTCCCTCTACTCTGAGTAGGTTTTGTTAGAAACTGGGCACTTCTTTTTTTTTTTAAAGATCATTTTTGATGTGGACCAGTTTTAAAGTCTTTATTAACTTTGTTACAATGTTGCTTCCGCTTTATGTTTCAGGTTTCTTGGCCACTAGGCATGTGGGATCTTAGCTCCCTGACCAGGGATTGAACCCAAGCCCCCTGCATTGGAAGGCGAAGTCTTAACCGCTGGACTACCAGGGAAGTCCCGAAACCGTGCACCTCTAAGACCCAGAAGTGGGTCTGCCTCACGGTGGCAACACCGACATGAGGAGCACTCGGAGGGGTAGAGTAAAGAGCAGAAGGGTGTCCCTGTGCTTCTTGAAACATAAAAACAGCTTTCGGGACTTCCCTGGTGGCTCAGTGGTTAAGAATCTACCTGCCAACGCAGGGGACACAGGTTTGATCCCTGGTCTGGGAAGATCCCACATGCCCTAGAGCAACTAAGCCCACGAGCCACAACAACTGAAGCCTGTGCACCCTAGAGCCTGCAGGCTGCAACTACTGAGCCCACGTGCCGCAACTACTGAAGCCGCGCACCTAGAGCCCACGCTCCACAACAAGAGAAGCCACCGCAATGAGAAGCCTGCGCACTGCAATGAAGAGTAGCCCCCGCTTGCTGCAACTAGAGGAAGCCCACGCGCAGCAACAAAGACCCAACGCAGCCAAAACTAAGTAAATAAAATTAATAACTTAAAGAAAAAAAAAACAGCTTTCAGTGCATCTCGGCTCAACCCAATAAAAGGCAGGGACAGCGGGCTTCCCTGGTGGCGCAGTGGTTGAGAGTCCGCCTGCCGATGCAGGGGACACGGGTCCGTGCCCCGGTCCGGGAAGATCCCACATGCCGCGGAGCGGCTGGGCCCGTGAGCCATGGCCGCTGAGCCTGCGCGTCCGGAGCCTGTGCTCCGCAACGGGAGAGGCCACAGCAGTGAGAGGCCCGCGTACCGCAAGAAAAAAAAAAAAAAAGGCAGGGACAGCATTCATCACCTGTGGAATGTGGCTTAGAAAATCTCCAGAGCTCAAGTAATGCCAATCGAAGGAGGAATCAGGACCTAAGTAATCAACTGTTTCTACACACTTTTGTCGTGTGTGTGTATGTACGCTTTTGAATTGCCAAATGCTGTGCAAACGTGACTAATAAAGCCCAGATGTGAATGCTTACGTTCCATTTAGCAATAGAAAGGTTTTGAGGCTTCCACTCTGCCTTAAGAAGCGATACATTTTAAACATGGTGATCTTGCTTGGTACAGCCCAAAAACCCAAAGCTGCTGCGGACACCCAGCCCGTCTGTGCAGCTGCCCTGGAGTTGCCGCTCAAGAGTGACCCCGGTTGTGCCAAGCCACGGAGGACGCTGCAGCCAAGTGCAAACCAGCAAACGCCAAGGAGGTCAGCTCGATCTCGGGGCCGAAGCTGCCTCGTGCTGTGAGTGAGAGGCCCTATCCATGCAGCTTCTCGGTCTTGCTCACCCACAAAAGCGGAAGCCAGCAGGAGATACGTACGGCAGGTGTAAACATCTCTGTATTCCATGTGCTCGTAATCGGGAAGAATTTTCATGAAACGGCCCGACTTCACACGAGGGTTTATACCTGAACAGACACAGCAGGGAAAGGGCTGAAGATGGTTCTGCCTTCTCGACTGTAGAAACCATTTTCACAGGACTCAACACCTGTCCCTCACCGACATCACACGCCTCCCTACATCCTCGACCCCCAGAACCAAGCGGTTGCCAAGGAGGCAGGTCTGGCCAAGAAGGAATTGTGGTGACAGGTGCTCCTGTCAGTCAGTGATCCACACCAGGAACTCATGACGGCCGGCCCGCTCGGGACCCCCTCCGGGCTCTCTCCCCATCACCCACCACAATCAGCGGGGCTCACCGAGGTGGGAGGGCAGAGGTCGCAGCTCACAGATATTTGGGGTGGCTGTGTAGGGAACCCTGTGCCCCGCTGCACACCCGGCATTGTCCTTCACCTGCTGCACGTGTGTGTTTTGTTTTTGACAAAGGACCGTGTTTGCCAGCCTCCTAACTCAATCAGACCCCTTCACCCCTGGACTGAGGTAGCTGACTCTACCATCTAAGCAGGAACTAGGGACGACTGTTTCTACCACCTATTCCAGAAGCTAAGTGATTTTCTCCTGGATAAGGCCTTCAAAGCAAATTCACAAAAACACAGTTCCTGCACTGTGAAGATGAAAACTGAAGCTCGCTTTGGCCGGGGCAGATCAAACGCTCAGGGGTGCTGATAACAGATAATACGAATCAGTCTCTGGATTTGGCAACCATGTTCAAGGGGTTAAGAACCAGCAGTCAAAGAAGTCTCCAGATGTCCTCCTTTGCCTCACGGCAACCTCACCGAGGCCCTTGTCCCCTCTCCCTGGCCCACCTGGACCTCCCCCTCCCTCCTACTCACCTGCCCATCCACCTGTGTCCAGACGTCCCCTCCACAGGACAGATGCCCCCGAGGCCCGGGCAACCCCTCTGCCCACAGATGAGATGAGCTCTGTGGGGGCCTTCATTCTCACACGTGTTCTCCTCTGGGTGCTTCAGCCCCCGACACCTAGCAGGCACGAGCACCTGCCTCCCTCCAGGAGTACTTTGAGGGCTTACAACTCTCAGACAGAACTCAAGTGGCTTTGAGATGATATCATCAAATGGCCTAACAAACTCAGAAAGCAGTGAGATGATAAGGACTTCTCATATTAGAGCCTCATGGAAACAGCTGGCCGTCCCCAAAGCCGGGAACCTCTCGTTTCTGTGCGCTCACAGGGACTCCTGTGGGGCGTGTGCCTCTGACTTGGACACGACGCCCATAGCGAGGGCGGCCTCCTGGATTCTCTGCTCTGGGAGACTTAAGACACGGACGCTGGGGAGCAACACTGAAGCAGAGAGTGGAGCGGAGCCCTGGGGGCACCCCCAGGATGGAGGGCGGGACGGGAGGGAAGGGGACACAACCACCTTTCCAGCCCTGGAACTCCGGGCTCTGCAGGGTTCAAAGTGGCACTGTTCTCACCACTGAGACCACAAGACAGGAAGGAGTTACATTTTCACGAGACGTGACCACTCGGGCCCCAAGACCCACTTCCCCTGGAGACACGCATTCTCTTGGGTGGGTGGGACATGAAGCAGAGGCCAGAGAAGAAACCAAAGTGCGAAGCTGCACAGGGAAGGAGGCGCGGGAGGCCTTGCGCAGACCAGCCCTGCCCTGGGCTTCAGGACCAAGGACAGCGGAACGGGGGTGGGATGGGGCGCTAGGTTGGGATGGCGTCTGAGGGTGGCTGAGGATGCAGCCCGAGCCCCTCGGCAAGTGGGGAGAAGGGGATACGGGGAGGTGGCAGAGGTGAGGCTGGGACACACAGGGCTCCCAGAGAAGGTGGGAGGGGGCAGCAGCCTCGAAGGCACAGCCAAGCGCCAACATCGAGAACCACACGTGCCCAGGGCGGCCGGGGAAGGTCCACGAAGAACTTAGAGCCTCCAACAGGAGATCTCCCCACTCGTGAGCAAATTCTAACCCAGGAACACTGGCCAATCCAACATCCCAAATGGCCACGGGATTGAGGTGGAGAGAAGTCTGATGGGATGAAGAAATCAGCCCAGATTCAGGGACCAACTGTGCCCCCCCCCGGGCTGTCTCCCCACAGAGCTGATGCTCCGCAAAAGTCCACACTCTACCTGTGCGGGGGATGCGGGACACAGGAGGAGAGGCGTCTCCCAGGGGGACTCTGAGAGCAGCAAATCCACTGAAAAGAGGGAACACAGCAAGCGACACCAACGAGCAAGCGCCTGACGCTGGAAGGAAGCCTCCAGCACGCTGGCTCCCACCCAGCAGCCTGGCCCCCGGAAGTCCCTCCATCCTGAATCACAGGTTTTTCCGAGCAGGAGCCCGGTCCCCAGCCTCTCGGTGTTTAAGTAAGAAGCATCATCTGGTCTAGGTGTTCAGGGCAGAACTGGTGCAGAGTTCAAAAGAATGTGTAAGCCAGGGCTTCCCTGGTGGCGCAGTGGTTGAGAGTCCGCCTGCCGACGCAGGGGACGCGGGTTCTTGCCCCGGTCCGGGAAGATCCCACATGCCACGGAGCGGCTGGGCCCGTGAGCCATGGCCGCTGAGCCTGCGCGTCTGGAGCCCGTGCTCCGCAACGGGAGAGGCCACGACAGTGAGAGGCCCGCGTACCGGAAAAAAAATAAAGAATGTGTAAGCCAAAATCTACCAAGATGGTTTTAAGATGAACACTTAAGTTCCTTTTCAGAGAGGTCAACAGGTCAACCTCAGGCCAAAGAGGAGTGGGCCATCATGATCCTTCTTTCCCCGTCCTTTACTACCCAGCCCCGAGTGTTAACAACACACGCCACACCCCGCTGGGCAGGGACAGGCGGGCTGCTCCCCGCAGGACGGTGTGCCCACTGCCCCTGGGTGATGTCAGTGCCAACGGACACCCTCACAGCCTCACGCAAAGGGCCCTGAGGAAGGGCCAGCAGAGAGATGCTTGGGGTCGGGGGCTCTAGGCATCACGGAGCATTGCTGGCGACTCTGGAAAGCAAAGGGGCGGGGACAAGAAATGGGGGCGCTGGGAGACTCAACGTGCCTGCAGGAAACAAGCCAAGGAAGGGCCGGGGCTGGTGCGGTCAGGGTGGCGGGGAGGGGCCCTGGCAGCTGTCACGGCTGCATGTCACAGTTGCTCCTGGTGTCCACGTCTCCATCCAGGCTGCGGGCCTGGCATCTAGAGAGACGGGCACCTCCAAGCACACCAGAGTTGTTTCCAGGGCAGCCACGTTCCCCAGAGGAAAGACACCTTCACCCACCTGCGCTGCAAAATCAGGGTCATGATTTGCTCAGAAAGGGAGAAGAGCGCCCCCGACCTTGTCAGTGCTGTTACTACCAGCGCTGTCTCTACAACGTCAAAACTGAACTTAAAGCGGATCTGAGAACAGACCTGTGAGCTGAGGGCCATGGACTTTTATTTTCCGTGGCTGATGTCTCTGAGCACCTGCTTCTGGAACAAGTTAACAGAAGATGGTGACAGATTAACTTACACTTCGCGTAGACGTCTCGACAAGACACGCCCGTGATCTCCAGCTTCCGCAAGTTTTCACAAACGCCGTACTCTGCAACAAGAAACGTTTGCTGGAAATTACAGTCATGAAGTCATAAAGCAGCAGAAATATTAATAGACAGACGTGCGGGTGGGGGTGGAGCAGGCACGCCTCAGCCTTGGCCTTGTCTTCTCAGCCTGACCCTTCTTTCACTGTGGAAATTTCATGGCCCTTCTCCACATTCAGTCAACACCCTCACTCACCAATGAAGCCACTACTCTATTTTTAGGCAACTCCACTCCGCATGAAATAGCAACCTGCCATGTCTATTCTGATAAGCTCTAGAAACCTAATCGCTCAAACTCACAACCAGACACCCTGGTTTATGACCACGGTATGGCAGAAACTCAGAGTCTGGAGACGATGCGAGTTCCCGTGGAAATGAGACCATCACTGGTGTCAGCGTTCCACGAAGGCCCCCCTAACCCCCTCCTGATTCTGTGAAACGAAGACACAGCTGGGGCTGCCCAGGACGGCCTTGAAGCAAATCCCTGAAACCCACCTCCACGGCCAGCGCTCTGCCCCACCTCCGGGAGAGAAACCCAGGCGTGGAGAGGTTGGTGACTCAGCAGCCCTTCCAGAAGGGGGACTGCAGTCTGGCCAGCAAAAGGCTGTCCACCTCATCACATCACAGACCCCACCCCGGCCCCAAGGCCTGGTCTTTGCAGTGGAATGGATGATGACACTAGCCCAATGCTTCTGTGAGGATTTTGACCACATCCAAGCCAAGCTCAAGATGTAGACGGTGGAGAAACCAGTTGGGGCAAGGCGGTTAGCACCTGGCAAACCTCCCTGAGATGGGCCTGCCCGACGGTGCCGCTTCCCCTGCTTCCACTGCTGACGAGCAGACCATGGCCTTGCCCGTCACCAGACAAAAACACCCGTTCTATCCTCCTGCCAGGAAGAATGTGGACTCTGGAGTGTTATGCAAGTTACAAGAACTTGTCCGGAACTAGATAACAAAATGTGCTTGTTTGTGACCTTGGACGGGGTGACACCTGCATGTCACATGAGTCACCAGCAACTGAGAGGCCTGGTTTGTCAAAATCCTTGCAGACCATGCCAGGGACCAGCTGGAAGGGCCACTCCCGCCCTTGTTGGCGACCAAGCTGCAGCTGGTCTACCTGTGCTCTTGAGAAGAGCTCTGCTCCACAACAAGCTGTCTTCATGATTCCCCGTCTGCTCTGGGATGTCCACCACAGCCAGGTGGCCCTCCTGACGACCACAGTGGCTGTCACCACCTCGTGTGCTCTCCATAAACAGCGTCCTTCCCTCGCACCAACCAGGCACTCCAAAACCGTCACCGCACAAGACTGGTGCCTCGGTTTGTTTCCTATGTGATGCTAAAGGACAGGTCCTCTCCCGGTTCCAGCAGTGACCAGCGCACGGGATAGATGAGATGCACCTCTTGCTGCCTTGTTGACGAGACAGTCTGGGAGCCGGGGTACGGGTGGGGCGCGGGGTAGTCTTCTCTGAACTGCGCACTTTTGTGATACATGTGGACACTCTGCCAGTGAGATGCAGGGCACAGACCCAAGGCGCATCCGAGTGTGCCCCGGCGGCCTGCAGCACACTGAAGCAGCAGTGTTGCCCCACAGCATCTGCCGACCCAGTGGGTGATTTTCGCGTCTGAGCCCAGCAATCCTCCGACCTGCTAGAGACAACGCACCACGTCCCAGCACCCGCTCAGACTTCCAAGCGATTCTAAGGTTTTTAGCCAGGATGACCAAATTGTCGAGAATCTCTGCACATCATGTCAAGAAAAGGTGCTGATAATATCACACAAGAGATGACCCTGCACGACAGACAAACCATCCACAGGAACACCACTAGCAATCAGAAGAAAAGCAAAAGCATGATGCAGTGCTCATAAATACAGCAACGCTTAGTGGGTTTTTCTTAATGTTCCCAAAAGATAATAAATTCACCGAAGCGGAACAATATCACTCTGACCCAACTGCTCCCTCAAGAAATGTTCAGTATTTTTCACATGATGGAAAAATCTTTTTTTTTTAAACAGTGGCTCGGAACAATTCCACATACTCTGACTGTTCCATAAACCTTCCCATAAGTCATCAGGGAAAGTGCCCTTAAAATAGCATTAAGGCCAGTGTACATGCAGAACCACGGATCCTTCCCCCTAGAAAAACTCACCAGTGTTAACGTCATCCTACCCAAGACCAGCATTAACGCCGTCCTACCCAAGATGGTTAAAGTTAGCACAGCAAACCGTGCTGCCCACAGCTGCTTTCTAAGTGCCAAATTTGGGTTGCAGGCTGCCGATTCAAATACTTTCCTTGCTAATCTATGACATAAAGTAGCTTGTGAAAGTCTGTTTTCAAAGTGTCTACTCCAAAAATGGCAGCAAGTAAAAAGAAAGTTGGGAAGGGGGAGAAAAGTGGGTCAGCTGGACTTGAGGAAATTTAAATTAACCATGGAATTACCATATGATACAGCTATATCCTATTTCTGGGTACGTACCCAGAAGAGATGAAAGCAGAGACTCAGAGATGTTTGTACACCCATGTTTATAGCAGCACTACTCACGATAGCCAAGAAGGGGAAGCAACCCAAGTGCCCATTGATGGATGATGGGCAAGCAAAACAGGGTCCATCCACACGATGGAATATTTTTCAGCCTTAAAAAGGAAGGAGAGTCTGACACCTGCTATAGCCTGGCCGAACCTTGAGGACGTTGTGCTGAGTGAGATAAGCAGTCACAAAAGGACAATATTGTATGACTCCACTTATATGACGTCCCTATAGAATAGCCACATTTCACAGAGACGGAAAGTAGAATGGTGAGTGCAGGGGCTGAGAAAGGGAAAACGGGGACTCAGTGTCAGCTGGATGAGACGGAAGGTTCTGGAGACGACTGGGGTGACGGCTGCACAAGTGTGAACGTACTCAGCACCACTAAACTGTAGCTTAAAAATGGTTAAAGTGGCCACTTTTATTTTGTGTATATGTTCCCACAATAAAAAAATTAAGTTGCCACTTCAAATGCTCCAATCAGAAAATTTCCAGAAAGCTATTGAACAAATGTTTTGCCAAGACGGAAAAAGAGCCCAGGAATCTGGGCCAAGTCAACACTGAAGCTCCGTCCTCTGGTGACCTGACTGCCAGGGGCGCACTTCCTGTCCAGTGAGGTCAGTACTGTGTGACGGTCGTTACCGAAAACCCCTGCACCCAGAGCATGTGTCTGAATGTGCAGGAAGTCTATTCAGTCTCTGCGGGTGGGAATGGGTGAGAAGAGTTTTCTCTCTCCCTCTTTTCCACTCTCTTGCCCCTACAGGAGAACCTAAGGAACACATGCTGCTTCCTGAGGCTCCTTCCCTCGAAGAGATGAACGGAGATTAACGGAGGCAGTACCTGAGCCAGCCGTGGCTGAGATGTGCACGCTCTCTGCATCGGAATGGAACGTGACAAAGTTAACATCATAATTCTATGCACTGCACCAGCCTTGGTACCTGCAATTAGAGGGAACTTAGCCCCATGCTCCCCATAAATGCCACTTATAAGGGTCCCGGCCACGTTGGAAGGGCACAGCACTAAGACAGTTTCTGAAGCAAGCTGGTGGGCACACAAGATAAGGCTGGAAAGGGGGTGGTCTCCTGGTCCTGCCAGAGCCGGGAGTCCACAGGAAACGCAGAAGCACTGAAGAGTCTCAGGTAGAAAAGCAGCCTGGACTGGGTAACCTGTGGGTGGAGCCAGAGGAGACACACCTGGAGACGCAGGTGGGGGGTCCCTTGAGGAGGCCACTGCACCACCAGGTAAGTCAAAGGTGGCAGGAAAGGATGGGGGAACCCAGCTGGAACCCAGCTGTGGCCCCCGGCAGGCAGGAGAGAGTGGGAGAAGGAAGAGTGGAGGAGCGCTGCGGGCTTGTTTCCCACCTGCTGTAAACTCACACAGTTTTCCAAATAAAACCAAAAGGCAGTATTGATTGCAAATTTAGCGCATTTTTGTTTGCACTACATTTGGAGATAATTATATCCCTTAATAAAATATGGTTAAAACTTTACTTCCGAGAGACTTCCCTGGTGGTCCAGCGGTAAAGAATACGCCTTCCAACACAGGGGACTCGGGTTTGATCCCTGGTTGGGGAACTAAGTTCCCACATGTCACGGGACAACTAAGCCCACGCACCACAACAACTGAGCTCGCGCACCTCGATGAGAGGGCCCGCAGGCCGCAAACTAGAGAGCCCATGCGCCCTGGAGCCTGCGCACCACACTAGAGAGAGAAAACCTGCACGCCACAACTAGAGAGAAGCCCTCATGCCGCAAGGAAGAGCCAGCGCCAAAGTGAAAGATCCTGCGTGTTGCAACTAAGACCCAACGCAGCCGAAGAAATAAATAAATAAGGAAAATAAATAAATAAAACCTTTACTTCTGAGGCTGATAAAGGAGGCAGAGGCAGGGGAGGGAACTGGTGGGGAGGGGGCTCCGCCAGGCTCAGGGGTGTCAGGCAACGGGCCCCCAGGCTTCCTGACACAACTGTTCCGAGGACACCCCTGCGACAGCACAGTGCCGCTTCCAAACCCCTGGGTGTCCCCCAGCTCGCTGCTTTCCTTAGCTGTTACTATAACTGCATGAAATGCCTTTTTTTTTTTTTGATAATGTAGCAGATCTGGAAAAACCCTGTGCAGTCAGCTCATCTTAGGATGGGAAGAATGTAAAAACCAAAACCTGGATACAGCCCATAGGCATCTCCTATTCAACACCTAGAATATTCGGGATGCTAACCAATAGTTCCCAAGAACAGCTGACAGCACCTACATACTCCACGCGACTTCTTCCCAACCAGCTCCACCCCTGCAAAGATGAACAGTCTTGGTGCCAACAGCAGCCTCGAGAAGCCTCGCCCTGCCAGCCAGAGGACGCTGACCCTGTCCAGCTCCACGACAGGTATCCCTGGCCAAGGGAGCCCCACTCCAGCTGAAGCCCACCTGTCATGCCCGGACACTTCTTCCTGGTGCACACACACCTGCTCGGTCTCGCCAGCCACTCGTGAGACCAGGAGGTAAGCAGAGTCTGACTCTGCCATCACCTCGCCCCGGACCCCTTCTCAGATTTCAGACACTTCCTGACTCCCCACTAATACTCCTCATACAGGCTTGGCTACTCTGGGTTTCGTCCCCTGTCCATCACCACTGGGCGGACAGTGAGGGTGTCACTGGCAAAGGATGCTGACTCATGAGTTAGAACCCAGGCCGCCTCCTGACCGGTCCTGGCTTTCTCACAGGACACCTGTTCCTCCAAAGTCCCAAAGACGCCCTTGTATTTGCACACTCTTTCCAGCCAGAAAGACAAACCAAGATCCTCAAATGCATTATGTAATCACTTTGTAAACACAGCGAAACAGTGAAAACGGCCCATCAGTTCTTCCTGGCAAGGCAACCATATCTGCCCAATTAAGCAAGGCCAAGGGGAACTCTTCACTCGGTGCTTTCTGGGGGCCAGGTCCACTTTCCAGCTCGCTTTTGTAAGGTTAGCAATGTCCCTCAAGAGGCACCGTTTTCCTTTACCCTTTCCTACTTCGCTAACTGGACGGATGAGGTTTCTCTGTGAAGCAGCACATGAGATTGGACTTCCAAAAATACAGAGACTATAGTCCTGACAAGAGCAAAGCAGAAGAAAAGGATAAATGTCCCCCTACGATTCTGAGATCCTGCTGTACGTCCAGGAGGGGGCCTGCTTTCCTCTTCTCACGGCTGAGGCAGGTACGCTTCTCCTACCTCAACACCGCCCACCCCAGCCCCAAAACAGGAAGGCTCAACAAGAATCATAAAATATGCCCAAAGCCGACTTCAAAGCCGACAACTTGCCCATTTCACCTCTTCCCAAGATGACTCTTCCAATTTCAGCTATGTTTAACAAAAGCCGCATTTCTCGCATTTCACATCAGCACATCAAACAGTATAGAAAGCGTTTTCTTCTACATGCAAATGCAAAATTAAATATTGGTTTTTAACTTCCCATTTCTGTCATAAAGCTCATACATTTTGGGAAAAGGGTATTTCTAATTATGATGGAATTTAAGCCCACTTTAGACTTACAAGCAATCAAAATATTATACAAATATTATTCCAGGTGTCATTAAAACACTTACCATCAAGGGGAGAAATGGACAAATTATATATTAGAAATTCAAAACCTCACTCTGTGTCTCAATATTTAAGAGGTTGGTGTAGAAGGGAAAATACACGTGGGAGCACTTCCTTTGCATTTCCTTTGCTTTCAAATGCTTCTTTTGTTATTATTTGAATGTTCTGATTTAGAACCATGGTCTGAATTTTCTAAACACCTTAGCCTCAGGTAGACCGGCCAGCATTTCAAAATTCACCAACTAAACAGTGAAGTGTTAACCAAAAAAAGCCTCCTCTGGGTCAAAGACAAAGAACGAACTCGGCTTCTACGCTATGCTCTGAGAAATGATGGCTTATTTATAGCCCCACATGCCAGTAACTGCAGGAGGCCTGAAGCCAAAGGAGGGATGCATCAAAACATTGCTGGGCTCCTGACGCCGCGCCCACACTGCCGGCTGGGGTTGCTCTGGTTTGGTTTCCTGTAAGAGCGCCTATTTGGTGTATCTGCCCCCAAAACAGGAACACAGATTGGGCTTCTCAGTAGCAACTTTCTTTCACCCGCCCCCAGAAATACCACCTGAAAATAGTTAATCAAATAGCTCCAACAGGCAGGAGGCTCAAAAGACCAAATTCTATAAAAACAACTGATTATTATTGTTGACTTATTATTGCTAGGACACTGAAAATTGTGAGATTCTCATCAAGCGCTATACAGCCTTCTCATTTTAAGTTTGTAGCGTCCCTACGCCCCGCCCCCCCGCCCCTGAGTCATCCTCTCATTTTATGAAGAGCCACTGACATGCTCGCCCTGCCCGTGCCCTGGAAGTCCATCACAGCCCAAATGCTCTGAAACAATAAAACACAGGTGCGTGGCACCCTCCTCCCTGTGCCCCTTTCTGTGGCTTGTCTTCTCCTCTGGGAAACCCAATTATCAAAATACAGAAAGCAAATGTGTAAACACTGAGTAGTAAACGTGCAGACTCACTAATGTCTCACTCACCTTCCCAAGACACTAACACATGGAAGCACCATCGTGCCGTGTCAGGGCCGGACCTGGAGCTTCTGGGCCAGGAAGCCTGCTGGGCGAGGACCACGCACCTCCTGCTCACCAAGGCTGAGGGCACTGGTTTTTGCCTCTGTGGACATGACTTTGGCCTTAACACCCACCATAACCAAATGTCTAGTTCAGGATGGAAGAAGTCTGGGGCTCAGGGAAATAAGATCAGACTTGTCTCACACGCGACTATTCTTATACATATTCCAGTCATAATTAGACTAACCCTACGAGATGCCTATGAATTACGCACGGAACTGCCAACCATCCAATGTTGGACCCAGATGAGCTGGAAATGAAAGCTACCAGAATGAACTAGTGAAACTGAAGACCTTCATAACCTCGGGACAACAATGATTACTTAAACCCAAAGTTAAAAGTGCGTAGCTTTGATTAACGCTGTAGCTTTTGCAGAAGTCACTTTGACTAACGCAGTAACTTTTGCAAAAGTCACTGTAAATGAAGTTAAAAAGCAAAGGGTTATTGACTATGAGAAAATGTTTTGCGTATATTAAACAGAAATCGACCCAGATTAAATAAATAAAACCCGCAAATCAATGAGAAAAAATAACGATAGAGAAAAAGGGCAAAGATTAAGGATACGCGAATAAGAGAAATCCAAATTGCCTATAATTTTATTTCTTAAATGTGCATCTTCATGAGTTATCAGCTGTCTGCAAATTAAAATGAGATGCTGTTTCTCACCCAGACTGACACAGATTTTTAGAAATGAATCATTCAAACCAGAAAGAATTTAGAGGACACTGGATTAAATGAGATAACTTAAAGAACCCAGACCACAAAGACAGCTACTTTGTAAATAAACACAGAGCATTCCTGTCACTTTCGGTGACTTGCCCGTGCACACCCTCGTGACAGGTGTGCAAAGAGGAAAATACAACTATGTTATATTTGGAGTGAAGAATCACTCCAAAAAAATAACTGGTCAGTATCTAGTAAAACTGCAAATCTCACAGCCCACTACCCCGGCAACACTACTTCTGGGTATATTCCTTAGAGAAATTTACAAATTTATCTGCGTCTGAAGACACGTAAGAGCTTCTTTGCTGTAACACTGTGTACACGGTATGAAAAAAATTAAAATGAGCAAAGGAACACATGTGGCCTCTTCAAATTATGAACCACCACATAGCGTTCAAGAAGACTGAACCAGACTTAAATATATTAACATGGACAGAATTTAAAAACACAAGTGGACAGGGGGAAAAGGCAGACGCACAATACTTGTGGTATGATATACGTCTTAAAATTAAAGCACCATAAAGCAATGTTACACATTGGGGATGTTACAGGAATATGTATATACAAGTAAACTCAACCCACAATAGTGGTTGCTTCTTGGGAGTGGGAAGGACAGGGGTGATCAGGAGGGACTTAAATGCTGCCTGAGAGGGTTTCTTTTAAAAAAAGGTAGAGAATTCAAAAGCAAATATGACAGAAGACTTAACTGTTATTTACTGGGGATGACTAGGAATATGCCTGTTTTACCATGTTTGTTTTTCATTTTTTTAATTTCTCAAAGTGAAAATTCTCCTAGCTGCTAAGCCACCTTGGTGAAGAAGAGACCTTGATCCTACCATCACAGTGTCTGCTGTCCCAGAAAAGCTGAACTGAGAAGCACAGACGGAAGCAAAGAAGGACTGAAGAGTTCTTCCCTGTCGGCCCCCCAAAGTCTTTCCACATCTTCGTGAGGACTTTTTATGCTTCCACTAGCAATTCTAAGAATTTGCTCTGAGCTGTACCTCCAGTTAATTTTACTATGTGGCATACCTTTGAGTTTTCTGATTATACAGAAGTCTTCCGTTACTCTCTCTTGCTACATACGTTACAGTTTCCCCAGAGACAACACCCGGAGACCACCACACAGGTTTGGCTGACTGATGGAGAAACTCCACAGAGCACAAAGGAACATCTGTGATGAACCTGGGTCTCACAGGTGTACAAAATGCAAAACAAAGCAAATGAAAAGGTGGAACTCTCTTTGCCTCTATTTTAAAATGTCAAAAGAAACTCACTTGCCAAATAGATGACAAAAGGTTAATACTGCTAATATTCAAAGAAAAGAGAATGAAAAGAAATGAAGACAGTCTAAGAGACCTCTGGGACAACATCAAACGCACCAACATTTGCATTATTCAGTCCCAAAAGGAGTACAGACAGAGAAAGACCTGAGAAAATATTTGAAGAGATTATAGTCGAAAACTTCCCTAACATGGGAAAGGAAATAGCCACCCAAGTCCAGGAAGCACAGAGAGTTCCAGGCAGGATAAATCCAAGGAGAAACACACCAAGACACATAGTAATCAAATTGACAAAAATTAAAGACAAAGAAAAATTATTAAAAGCAACAAGGGAAAAATAACATACAAGGGAACTCCCATAAGGTGAACAGCTGCTTTCTCAGCAGAAGCTCTACAAGCCAGAAGGGAGTGGCACGATATATTAAAAGTGATGAAACAGAAGAAACTACAACCAAGATTACTCTACCCAGCAAGCTTTACAGACAAGCAAAAGCTAAAAGAATTCAGCACCACCAAACCAGCTCTACAACAAACGCTAAAGGAACTTCTCTAAGTGGGAAACAAGAGAAGAAAAGTGACTTCCCTGGTGGCGCAGTGGTTAAGAATCCACCTGCCAATGCAGGGGACACGGGTTCGAGCCCTGGTCTGGGAAGATCCCACATGCCGAGGAGCAGCTAAGCCCATGCACCACAACTACTGAGCCTGTGCTCTAGAGCCCGTGAGCCATAACTACTGAGCCCACATGCTACAATTACTGAAGCCCGTGTGCCTAGAGCCCATGCTCTGCAACAACAGAAGCCACCACATTGAGAAGCCCACACACCACAACTAGAGAAAGCCCACACCCAGCAACAAAGACCCAATGCAGCCAAAAATAAATAAATAAATAAATAAAATTTTTTTAATGTAAAAAAAAGAGAGAGAGAGAAGAAAAGGACCTACAAAAACAAACCCAAGGGTTTCCCTGGTGGCGCAGTAGTAAAGAGTCCGCCTGCCAATGCAGGGGACACGGGTTCGTGTCCCGGTCCGGGAGGATCCCACATGCCGCGCAGCGGCTGGGCCCGTGAGCCATGGCCGCTGAGCCTGCACGTCCGGAGCCTGTGCTCCGCAACGGGAGAGGCCACAACTGTGAGAGGCCCGCGTACCTCAAAAACAAAAACAAAAACAGACAGAAAATTAATTAGGAAGCACAAGCTTTAAATGACACAATAGGCCAGACAGATTTAATTGATATTTATAGCACATTCCATCTGAAAACAGCGGATTACACTTACTTCTCAAGTGCACATGGAACATTCTCCAGGATAGATCACATCTTGGGTCACATATCAAGCCTCAGTGAATTTAAGAAAATGTAAATCATATCGAGCATCTTTTCTGACCACAACGCTATGAGATTAGAAATAAATTACAGGGAAAAAAATGTAAAAAACACAAACACATGGAGGCTAAACAATACGTTACTAAATAACCAAGAGATCACTGAAGAAATCAAAGCAGAAATCAAAAAATACCTCGAGACAAATGACAATGAAAGCACGATGATCCAAAACCTATGGGATGCGGCAAAAGCAGTTCTAAGAGGGAAGTTTATAGCAATACAATCTTACCTCAAGAAACAAGAAAAATCTCAAATAAACAATCTAACCTCACACCTAAAGGAACTAGAGAAAGAAGAACAAACAAAACCCAAAGTTAGTAGAAGGAAAGAAATCATAAAGATCAGAGCAGAAATAAATGAAATAGAAATAAAGAAAGCAATAGCAAAGGTCAATAAAACTAAAAGCTGGTTCTTTAAGAAGATAAACAAAATTGATAAACCTTCAGTCAGAGTCATTAAGAAAAAGAGGGAGAGGACTCAAATCAATAAAATTAGAAATGAAAAAGGAGAAGTCACAACAGACACCGCAGAAATACAAAGCATCATAAGAGACTACTACAGGCAACTCTATGCCAATAAAATGGACAACCTGGGAGAAATGGACAAATTCTTAGAAAGGTATGACCTTCCAAGACTGAACCAGGAAGAAATAGAAAATATGAAGAGACAAATCACAAGTAATGAAATTGAAACTGTGATTAAAAATCTTCCAACAAACAAAAGTCCAGGACCAGATGGCTTCACAGGTGAATTCTATCAAATATTTAGAGAAGAGCTAACACCCATCCTTCTCAAACTCTTCCAAACAATTGCAGAGGAAGGAACACTCCCACACTCATTCCACGAGGCCACCTGATGCCAAAACCAGACAAAGATACTACGAAAAACAAAATTACAGACCAATATCACTGATGAGTACAGATGCAAAAATCCTCAACAAAATACTAGCAAACAGAATCCAACAACACATTAAAAGGATCATACACCATGATCAAGTGGAATTTATCCCAGAGATGCAAGAATTCTTCAGTATATGCAAATCAATCAATGTGATACACCACATTAACAAATTGAAAAATAAAAACCATATGATCGGGCTTCCCGGGTGGCGCAGTAGTTAAGACTCCGCCTGCCAATGCAAAGGACATAGGCTCGAGCCCTGGTCCAGGAAGATCCCACATGCCGCGGAGCAACTAGGCCCGTGCACCACAACTACTGAGCCTGTGCTCTAGAGCCCGCAAGCCACAACTACTGAGCCCGCGCGCCGTAGAGACCGTGCTCCGCAACAAGAGAAGCCACCGCCATGAGAAGCCCACGCACCGCAATGAAGGGTAGCCCCCGATCACCGCAACTAGAGAAAGCCCGCACACAGCACCAAAGACCCAAAGCAGCCCAAAATAAATAAACAAAATAAATAAATTAAAAAACAAACAAAAAACCCGTATGATCATCTCAATAGATGCAGCAAAATCTTTTGACAAAATTCAACACCCATTTATGATAAAAACTCTCCAGTAAGTGGGGATAGAGGGAACTTACCTCAACAGAAAAAAAAAAAAAAAAAAATACTGCTAATATTCAACAAGCTCTTACTAATTTGTAAGACAAAATAAACTCCCTAAGAAAAAAGGAGACCAAAAAACCCAAAACAAAACACAAACATGGAATTCACAAGAGGTGAAATTAAAATGGCCAAGAAGCATCATAACCATTTAGGGGGTGAGGGCTTCATCTGCCTCATCCCATTTAACCCTCAAAGTCACCCTATGGGAGCAGCACTTGCCAATAACACTTGGGAAGGTGAAGCAGCATCTCCAGGATCTCAGAGCCGATAAACAGATTACAAATCAGTCTTGACCACTGAGTCTTATAGCAGAAAGAAGATGACTAAAAAAAAAAAAAAAAAAGAAGATGACTGACTGATCCCCTGCTGGGAAGGATATCTGGAAAGCGGCCTTCTCATGCAGTCTTCCTGGGGGTGCAAATGCCAACAGCTGGGCAATAAGTATCTAAGGTGTTATCAGCGTGCACACCCCACTGCCCACAACCCCACTTTGGGAAGTACACTCCAAGAAGATAATCTCAGAAGTTCTAAAAGGTACATGTAAGTCCCATGTAAGTCCCATGAACTCCTATAAAAGGCACAAAGGCACTCTTGACAGCACTGTTTACAAAAAGAAAAAAACTGCAAACTTAAAAGTCTATCAGTCAGGGACTAGTCTGTGGCATACATAGACAGTGGAACACTATGAAGCCTTTTTTATACTAAATTTTTCCAAAATTTTAAGAATGGCTTATCTTTGATTGCAGGGGTCCCGGAAGATATTTTACTTTCTTCCCTTTGTTGTCCTTCGCTGTTTGATTTTTTTTTCTTACCTATTGTTTTTACCAAAACATGAGAGCTTATTGAACATCAGAGATCTACCAACGTTCAAATGAACAGAAAGACTTGAACTATGGATTAGGTAAAGCTTTCTTCCTGGGATTTGTTACAAAACTACTCACTATCCTCACTTCGGCCACCACCATCCCTGAGGGGGGGGCATCAGCCCCCTGCAGCAATGCCCGGCTCCACCCACCGCTCCACAGACCAGGTCCTCGCCCTCAGGAGACACGCCAAACCCTCGGGCTCCCCTAACTATTCAAGTTCACCCTCATCGTTCCCGTCAGCTCCGCCCCCAAGGACTGGGGACCAAGGACAGACGTCAGCTTGCTCCCCGGCCTAAACTCAGCCCCAGCTCGCGTCACTGCCCTCGGCGTCCTGGCCCCCGCAGCTGGGGGACCCCTCACCCCTCTCTGATCACCCCATGCAGGCAGAACCCGGTCCGCCGCCCACCCGGAACTCCACCGCGCCCGGAACCCGCGGTCCCGGGTCTGTGGTAGGGCCCCCCGGGGTCACAGCACGCCCCGGCGGCCGGGACCCTCCTGGAGCACCGTTCCAAGGCAGGTGCCCTTCCAGAGCCCGTGGTGACCCCGCCCAGAGCTTCCCCCGGCCAAGCCCCCTCAACCAGGCCCCGCCCCGACGCACTTACCCTCCCGGCAGCGCCGCCTCCAGATGGTGTCGGTGTGCAGGATGCGCCGGAACTTGGTGCAGACCTGGGCCAGGCTGGGCAGGTCGGTGCCGGGCAGCGAAGCGAAGATCTCCACAAGCAGCTCGGGCGGCAGCTCCAGCAGCGAGCAGCGCGGGGGCGACGAGGGGCCCGCGCTCCGGCCGCCCCCCGCCCCGGCCAGCGCCGCCGCGCCCGCCTCGATGCGCTCTTCCTCGGGGTCCGTGTCCGGCTCGCTGTCGGCCGCTGCCGCCTCGGCCGGGCCCCGGCGCTGCTGGCGGCGCCGGCATCCCCGCGACGGGCCCACGCCGCAGAGGCGAGCGCACACCGCCATGCCGGCGACTGACGGCCGCCGCGCCGTCGCCGCCGCCGGTGCGCACGCGCCGCCAGAGAGCCGAGCCCCGCCCCACCCCGCAAGAGAGCCTATCCCCGCCCCGATGAGAGTCTAGCCCCGCCCCCTGGAGAGCCGAGCCCCGCCCTCCGGAGGATCCGAGCCCCTGTCCCAGGAAAGCAAGACACGCCCCTGGGATTCGAGCCACACCCCTCCCGACTGTCAAGCCACGCCCCGAATGCATCGGCGACCTCGCGGTCTAGGGCTTGGCCCCGCCCACCAGGGGGAACCTGCAAAGACCTGGGCCGACCCCGAATGCCTCCCGCCTACCCCCGCCCTCCCGTGTCATTGAGACCGTCTCCCCGCGGCCCCACGACCCCACGACCCCCGGAGGGACCGGCGCCTGGGCAGCAAATGGCGCGCTGTCGGGTGTGAGGGCTGAACTTACCACCTCCCGAGTATGTGGCTGACGCGCTCTTCCCGAGATCAGCCCCGAACACCCTACGGGGCACCTCCCCCCAACCCAGAATGCCCCAGGAAGGCCCGAAGGGCCCCCGCAAAACCCCCCAGGAAGGCCCAAAGTTGCCCCCCAAGAACCCCCCCTGAGCACCCTTCCATGAAGAATCCTCCAGGAAAGCCCAGAGGACACTGCTCCGAGGACCTCCCAGAAAGGCCTGGAGGAGCCCACCAGAACTCCCCAGAGGACACCAAGAACCTCGCGCTAGGTGTGTAGTCAGTCTGATCTTGCTGTGCCCTAGTTACCTTATTTATTGGGTTCTGGAGGCTGACTGGGGCCTAGGGCGGGGGTGGAGAATGTGCAGACCTTCTCCTGACAGTGGCTTCACCCTAAGGAGCACTGATAACAAGAAACTGTCCAGAGAGGAGGGCCAAGGGTATGGATGTGATTACAAGATTACAGGATTATAGGAGCCTCTGCCTGGGTGGGCCCAAATCCTTTCTGGTCAAGACTGACTTCAACGCCCTGAAGTGCTGGAGAGCCCTTCAGGAGCCCAAAAGGAAGACTAACCAAAGCCCACAAGGAAGTTAAGAATCCACAGCCCACCTCAGTGTTTCTGGTCAGTGTTTCTATTTCTACTCAAATAGAAAATAGTGACCGCCAGTTCCCTGGGCCCAGCCTCCACAAGGTGCTGGCTATTCACTACCTCCCTAAGGAGGTCTCCAAGCAGAAGAGAGGGCTGCCTACCCCAGTCCACAGAATCCCATAAACAAGGAAGTTCATCTTCTGACAGAAGTAACCATTCTGTACTTCAAACCTTGACCACCTCAACTCCAGGCAATTGAAAAACAACATGTAGGGACTTCCCTGGTGGCGCAGTGGTTAAGAATCCGCCTGCCAATGCAGGGGACACGGGTTCGATCCCTGGTCCGGGAAGACCCCACGTGCCACGGAGCAGCTAAGCCCGTGCCCCACAACTACTGAATCTGCGCTATAGAGCCCGCGAGCCACAACTACTGAGCCCACGTGCCACAACTACTGAAGCCCGCACGCCTAGAGCCCGTGCTCCACAACAAGAGAAGCCACCCAATGAGAAGCCCGCACACTGCAACGAAGAGTAGCCCCAGCTCGCCGCAACTAGAGAAAAGTCCGCGCGCAGCAATGAAGACCCAACACAGCCAAAAATAAAAATAAATAAATTTTCCAAAAAAAAAGACTCCGCACTCAAAAAAAAAAAAAGAAAAACATGTAACTGCCCTCCCTGTATCTCAACGGTTTTTCAAACTGTCCTCCACCCTGTTATCAGAGCTCTCTTCCTGCAAATAGCAACACATAAACAAAAGCATACTCATCACTTCACTCACCTATTTAGAAATATTTAACGGCCCCATTGACTTCTTATGACATCACACAAAGTACCTCACAATCCTGTCCTAACCTCCCAGTCTGGCATCATCTCCTATGTCTCTACTGAAACTCACCGTGTCTGCCCCTTGTTCAAGCTGTCTCCTGTGCCAGGAGAACCCTCTCCCCAGTCTATGCCAGTAAACAGCCACCCCTTCTCAGAATGTCCCTTTATTACAGCACCATCATATGTTTTGTCACAAACATTTGCTTCCTTTAGTAGCAGCCTTACTAGATGTATCTCCTGTCACATGATAGACCTGCTAACACACATCATGTAATCAGCAAATGTGTATTGACTAAATGTTCAATGAAAAAGGAACAAATGATAAACTGGCTAGAAGGCTAAAAAGTGAGGAACGTGAACCAGATTTAGAGAAGACTAGTGGATTTATCACCTGAACCATCCAAGCTAGCAAGTCTCCCAGCAAACAGAAATGCATTAACTAATGTAATAAATATTTACAGAATGCCTGACTAACCTACATGGTATGTTCTCTGTGGACCCATAGATTGTAAAGCATGAACTTTGCTGTTGTATATTTCAATCAGTTTGTTTTCTTAAATGTATCTACTCCCTACTAGGTCCTATTAATAAAATACAGTATTCTCCTATTAATAAAATACGGTATTCTCAGGTCCTATTAATAAAATACAGTATTAATAAAATACAGTTTAGAGTACATTAAAACGTACAAAAATTTCCATCTTTAGAAGAATGGTTAACGTATGTTCATAATTTGAATAATGCATAATTCAGTGAAAAGATACCTCTAAATCTATATATTCTTGACAGCAGGAACAACAGAGCGCTGTGTACAATAACCCACAAAGGTGTGAAAGGATGGAATTTGTGCTGACCATCAGAACAGAAAGAAAAGGATGGCCGTGAGAGCTTGGGTAATCCATATCGGTGGAGAGGAACCAGCGGCGAAGAGTTAGGCTGTAGCAGAGAACTATTCCACATTGAACCCTGAAAGCTTTGTGTCCTTGAAACTTTTACAATCCCTTATATAGAACTGTATCCCTTACAAAGAACGCTAAGGAGGATACATTCATAAATGAGAAAAACCTAGATAGAAGAGGCCCTTTTTATGGAAAATTTTTAAAATTCTATACAATTTTAAGGCTTACTTTTTATTTCCAGTTATTACAAAATTTTGGCTCTATTCCCCATGTTGTACAATACATCCTTGAGCCTGTCTGACACCCAAAAATTTGTGCCTCCCTCTCTCCCACTCCTATATTGCCCCCCCCCAGCGGTAACCACTAGCTTGTTCTCTGTATCTGTGAGTCTGCTTCTCTTTTGTTATGTTCACTAGTTTGTTGTATTTTTAATTTAATTATTTTTTTTCAAGAAAGCAAAGTGAGGATTTACTAAGCGAAAGTACCATCTCAGTGGGAGAGTGGGCAGACTTAGGTGAGTAGCTGCCGAGTTTGTTGTATTTTTTACTTATACCACGTATAAGTGATATCATACAGTATTTGTCTTTGTCTGGCTTATTTCACTTAGCATAATGCCCTCCAATCCATCCATGTTGCTGCAAATGGAAAAATTTTGCTCTTTTTTATGGCTGAGTAGTATTCCATTGTGTGTGTGTGTGTGTGTGTGTGTGTATACATATATATACATATATATATATCACATCTTCATCCATTCATCTCTTGATGGGCATTTAGGTTGCTTCCATATCTTGGCAATTGTAAATAATGCTGCTATGAACATTGGGGTGCATATATCTTTTCAAATTAGTGGGGTTTTTTTCAGACATATATTCAGGAGTGGAACTGCTGAGTCATATGGTAGGTTTATTTTTAATTTTTTGAGAAACCTCCATACTGTCCTCCACAGCGGCTGCACCAAGAGATCATTTGTTTTAACAGTATGTCGGGAATATAAGAATGAAGTCTTTGTTAGTGAGAACTGATAACAACTAAGGAAATTAGTAGAGTACAGGACGAGGCATTTCTCAGTTGGTTGCCTCAAAAGTAGTCGTTCTTTCAGGTTGCCCCTGAAAGTAGTAGTTCTTGAACTTAAGAAAACCCTGTTAACTTTCCCCATGCTGGTTCTCAGAATCCAGATGTGAAAAAATGGCATCTTGCCCACTGCTCAGAAGAAACAGTCGAGGTGAATGGAAAGAAGGGAAAATATTCAAAGGCTAAACAAGAGGTTTGAGGTGCGAAATAAGAGTCTCAATGATTACATCCTTTAGTCCCAACATGGGCAAAAAGCTGGAAAATAGCAATCCTTCAGAATTTGTTTGGAATTAAACAAGCAATAAACTACAACAGAGAAAAAAACCCTGTGGAATGCCTGCCAGCTCCATTAGTTGTTACACACTCACTTAAGAGACAATGTTAGGTTTTAGGAGTGATTTGAGATCACTCTCCTGCATGCACCAGTGTGCTGGTTTCTGAAGTTGTACACCAGAGCCAGAGCGTCCTGGGAGAGGAAGCACTTCCACATGGTGCCTTTCTCGCTTCGGACAATTCCTCCTGGACCTGGTGAAGACCCTCCTAAGGACTGCAAGCTGTGGAGCATCAACTGCAAAACCCTCCTGGCTGAGTCCTTTCTGAGAACAGCGGGAACACTGCTCTTGAGCAATACTTGTTTGTTTACTTTAGCTAAAGAGCAGAGATGACACAAGACTGATTGGACCACTGGCCAATAGTGGCCCAGACAGCAAGGAGGGTGGGATATCTTTCCCAATCAGAAAGAAGAGAGGCAGGACAGGCCGGGCAGGCCTGAAGAGCTGAACTAACTCTCAGTGTGACTTGCCCTCCATACTGAGTGTGGCAAAATAACCCTAACGTGTTCTGCACCGCCAGATAATGTTTCACGCTTTGTGTTTTTGTTTTTTTTTCATGCCTCGTTTAACAGATTCTTAGAAATAGCGAGACAGCATGATTTACAGCATGTTACTTCACTAATGCTGGGACATCATATTCAATTTCTAGCTGTTACCTTATAGAAAGAAATAGGGCAAGAGTTACTTAAAACTGACACTGCTTGGCTTTCTAGAATGATTATTTAATAGCTTAAGAGTACCATGAGATTTCTGGAGAAAACACTGAATAAATTCACATGACAGATGCGGTCTTTTCTACTGTATGTGGATTATTTCAAAGAAGAGTAATATTTGTTAATCGTTTAAAAATAAACCGTACTATTCTTATATTAACTAGCTTAAAATAGATCATGATATTAATTTACCACTCTGAATATCATTTACTACGTCGGACATATATTAAACTGCAATCTGGGGGGAGATTTCCCTGGTGGTCCAGTGGTTAAGACTCTGCAGTTCCACTGCAGGGGGCACGGGTTCCATCCCTGGTCGGGGAACTATAAGATCCCTCATGCCACATGGCACAACCAAAACGAAACAAAAACAAAACTGCAATCTGGGGGCACATGAAATTTTTCACATACACTCAAGCACACTTGTTTTCAAATTTTACATGAAGTTATGGTACTTCTTGGTTGATATTATTTGCATATGACTAAATTAGTAAACTAAATATAATTTATATTTTATTTCAATATGTTGTTCTTACATGCTCATGAGACACCTTTACACACCAACTGCTCTGGGTGATTTTTCTGAGACACCTATAGGGAAGTGTGGTTTTAGATTCAAGTAGAAAGTGGAGATAATAGCATAGCAATCACTGTAAATGTGCACTTCAGTACTTGAAAATCACAAAGAGTAATCCTGTCCCATCTCTATCACAGCCCTTGAGGTAATCCCTGGGGCAGTGAACCCAAGGCCTGAGGTTATTTGGTAAAGCTTTATGGATGCCTAAGGGACTGGGAAAATATGAAACTCTCCTTCCCCTGCCCCCAGCTCCAGATGCCTGATATCGATTTTTTTTTTTCCACTCCTCTTGCATTTGGAACAGTTGTCCAGCAAGGGAACAAAAAGTCCATTTCTGACAAACTACCAATTAAGCCAAAAAAGCACTCACCAGTCAATACTCAATATCATAAAAACCCAGAAAAGAAAGCAATACACAGTCTACGCTCTCATTTAAGACTACGCAACTGATCATTCTGTGTCTGGCAGAGGGTAGGTACACTTACTGGATTTCCCCGCGCCCCCCTAATCTTCACAGAATAAATCAAAAACAACCAAGATAGTACACTTGGAGCTTAAAACCTTCCTTTGGAACACTGGAAAGCAGACAGAATGTTTAAGTCATCTTTATTAACTGTACACTATTAGAGATTTTTTAAGGTAAAGAACTGTGACAGAAAGAGGAGAAAAAAAAAAACCTGGGAAAGTGACATATGCACAAATGCACTTTTCTTTTGTAAATAGCGGCACAGTACAGAGCTACAACTAACATCACTGTTCTGACAGCTAATTATAGAAGATACTTGGCTACTCTGTAGAGAAAGAAATTCCAGGTGCATTGGAACCCCTTTGAGAAATATATTTTAGTAGGTTTTGTACGTTTGTATAATAACTGTGTATTAGCACAATCCAATTACTTTATGAAACAGACATTTTAAGAAAGGCTTTTACAAACTTAAAAAGGGGAAAATACTTTCAAAGTATGAAATATTAAACAGCAAAAACAGCCAAAGAATCACGTGCTGTTCATTCAGATACCTGTTTATCAGATGTTTGAGTTGGGCAATAACTGATTTGATAACTAAACGTTGCGTAGTATCTATATTCTACCAGGCTCCTTTCATTTGCTCCTCAGAAAGCACTTGGAGTTCTAAAATAGTATGGCCCTCTTACACACGAGTCGGAGACTGAGAAAAATGGTTACGTATTCAAGGTAGCTCAGCTAGTTAGTGTTTTAAAGACTGAGCGGTGTGAACACGGGTAAGACTCCGTATCTGAGACCAGCAGAGACGAATGAAAGGCAGTGAACCCTGCCCAGGTGTGGGCAGGCCCGCGCCCTGTCAGCGAAGGTGATGCCCAGGGCTCATTCGACCACCTGAGTTACCTGAGGTCGGATGCTGAGCTCAGGGCACGGACTTTCTCCAGGGCCGGACTTTACCGACCATAACCTGAAATAACACAGTTGCGGTTCTTTTCCTAGTTGGGACAATGCGTGCCGGAAGTTACCAGTGGACAGTTTCCTTAAAAAAGAGGAGAAAACTGAGACGTACTTGACGTGGAAGCCAACGAAAACAAAGACACAAAAAGCCGCTGGCGGAAAAGCACCAGCAGCCCCAAAGGAGGCAGGGGCACAACACCCCTTTATTTTCAGGTGCAAACATCACCAGGCATCAGAACCGGCACCGGGAACAGGAGCGCGGCCGAGTCGCGGAAGCTCGGCCGCAGGGGCAGCACCGTGCGTGTCTCCGCGGCGCGTTTCCGCGGGTCACAGGCCGATCCAGCGCTCGCGCTCCCCACGCGGGCCGCCGACCGCCCCGACTCCCGCCAGCCCCGACCCCTCCCCGGGCGCGGCGCTCGTCCTGCTTCCGCCACGCCCGCCATGGCGACGGCGGCGGCCCGCTCCTGGCCCCGCCCCCCGGGACGCCGCGCAGGTCATCTGACGCGGCTGCGGGCTGAGAAGACACAAGAGCCGTCGCTGTCGCCACAGTCGGAACCGTCTCAGCCACCGCCTGGAGCCGCCGGGACTCTCCACCTCGCCGCCCCCGCCCAGCCTGCCGCGCCATGCCGTCGGAGAAAACCTTCAAACAGCGCCGAACCTTCGGTGGGTGCCGCGGGTCCGGCCGCTGACGGAGGGCCGGGGGCTGAGGGGTCGAGGCGGTGGGGCCGGCCCTGGCGGAGGAGCTCCGGAGAGGGCGGACGGGCCGAGGTGCCGAGGGCTGAAGGGCTGAGCCAGGCTGAGGCGGGGGCTGCGGGAGGGCCGGGCCCGGGCGGCCGAAGGGCCGAGGCGGGGGCCTGACTGCCGAGGGCTGCCGGGCCCAGGGGACTGCGGGCCCGAGTGGCCGGAGCGCGGGGGCCGAGGGGCCGAGGGTGCACTGGCGCGGAGCTGCTGAATCACCTTTTGGCTCCGGGAGGCCGGGCGGGTTGTGGGCTCGGGGCCCGTCAGCCCTCCAGCCCTGGGGTGTTAGGTCCCCACGACGAGACGAGCGCGAGCCGCGCAGGGGGTGCCCTCCTTGTAGGGGAGGCTGGCCCGGGCGTCGGGCTGGGACAGGTTCTCGGAAGTGGTGGCAGCGGGGGTGCAAGGCAGTCGTCTTCTGGTGCGTCGTCCGGGTCACACCTGGTCCCTTTACGCGTCAGGCCCTCCGTGGAGAGGAGTGACTCCGAGGCCGCGCCTCCTCACGCCTGCCCCTTCCCCTGCAGCCCCGCGTGGCCGGGACGTCTTGGTCCTATTTGTGGCACAAGAGCTAGGGTGGGTGGCTCTTCTAACCGGCGTGCGACAGCATTCTTTGACAGCAGCGGCGAATCCGTTCTCTCCCAGTTCAGGCTAGAATCCCCAGTTAGCTTGCTGGCATTTGGTTGAAACTGGAGGTGACACCATCACAATATTTACTCCTCCACAAAACCCATGGGAAGGAAGTGATTGGTGCTCCCTTTAAGCAAGACGGTTCTGCAGTAACAACGTGGTCTCCTTGCATATCGCTGTGTAGGGCTTGTTTATCTCAGCCCTGGAAGGCCAGGTGGAGTAGGGCGGCACCAGCGTTCCTTCCTGCTCTAATCTTTAGGAGCTTGAGCAGTAAGTATCGCTTTCGTCTACTTTTGTCTAGTTTCCTGGAGTCTAGAAGGAGCCGAGCCTTCACTTGAGCTAGGATATGGTTTTGTGGATCTGGTTATTGATAATTGTTTCTTGTGCCTTGGAAGCTCCAGTAGATGAAATTCACGTTGACCTGTGGAGCATATCCTTTCCGCCTCTTGAAGCGGTTGGTTAGCAAAACTTAGACGTGTCTTTTTTTTTTTTAAAGAAATTTTCTCTTTAGTGACTTTCATGAACTCAAGTTGATACTCATGAATATTGCTTACTTTATATGCAGCCATGAGAACAGCATTTAGAGCAGATTTGCCGTTGTATCTGGCTTCTGTCCTTACAGACTGTGGCATTGAAAGCTAACTGGGGACATTTGTATGGGAAAGATGCCCATTTTCTCATGACCAATACTGTAGTTACTTTCTTTTTGCTTAGAGTATTTTTAGGTTATCTAGAAAAATCGCTCAAGAAGAGTAGGTGGTAAGAGTAGGAAAGGTGAGGAATAACTAGAATAAAAGTGAGAATAAATGAGAATAAAATAGCGAATTAGAAGGAATTCCCCTGGTGCCTGTGGCCTTGAGGGTAGACCAGCAGGTATGCCTCATTTTTTTCTCCATTAGTGTATTTGTGGAGTTTCCTCTTTGTTCACCTTTACTCCCACTCCTCCTTTTTTTCTCCCTGGTCTCCTGACTCTGATTCTTTTTTTTCTACTTTTATTGAGAAATGACATTCATCACTGTATAAATTTAAGGTATTCAGCATGATGGCTTGGTTTACATATATTGTGAAATGATTACCATAATAGGTTCAGCTAACATGCATCTTCTCATAGATAAAATAAAAAAGGAAAATTTTCTCCTTGTGAAGAGAACTCCTAGGATTACCCCCGTCCCCCCACTTTTTTTTAAAAGGGCTCTTTAATAGTCATTTTGCAGGGCTTCCCTGGTGGCGCAGTGGTTAAGAATCCGCCTGCCAATGCAGGGGACACAGGTTCGAGCCCTGGTCCAGGAAGATCCCACATGTCGCGGAGCAGCTAAGCCCATGCACCACAACTACTGAGGCTGCGCTCTAGAGCCTGTGACCCACAACTCCTGAGCTCACGTGCCACAACTACTGAGGCCCGCGTGCCTAGAGCCTGTGTCCGCAACAAGAAGCCACCACAGTGAGAAGCCCACACACCTCAACAAAGAGTAGCGCCTGCTCGCCGCAACTAGAGAAAGCCCACGCACGGCAATGAAGACCCAACACAGCCAAATAAATAAATAAAAATAATTTTTAAAAAAATAGTCATTTTGCAGAAAAATATCACATCATTTAATGGCTACTGCCTTTCCTTGATACTGATTATGGTAATCAGCACTGACAATTTTCAGAGATTTGTAACACAGTAAATGAGGGAAATAAGTTGTTTGGAGATACCTTTTTTTTTTTTTTTTTTGCGGTGTGTGGGCCTCTCACTGTTGTGGCCTCTCCCGTTGGGGAGCACAGGCTCCGGACGCGTAGGCTCAGTGGCCATGGCTCACAGGCCCAGCGGCTCCGCGGCATGTGGGATCTTCCTGGACCGCGGCACGAACCCGCGTCCCCTGCATCGGCAGGCGGACTCTCAACCACTGCGCCACCAGGGAAGCCCTGGAGATACCTTTTTTATAGACACTAAGACCAGCCCCAGTTAGCTTGAACAGTACTGTTCCCAAGTGAGTGAGTTTAGGTTAATTAAAAATTGAGTATATCTCTGCTGTGATATATTCTACCAGGGTTAAAAGGGTTGAGATGAATCTTAGGGCTCGCCCAAAACAACCACTTACTTTTGTGGCCAAAGAAACTGGGTGGGGCCCTGAGAGGTGGAAATCATGGTCCACCTAGTGGCAGAGTCTGGACTTGTACCCTTCTGATAGGAATTCTTCTGTCCTCCAGTAGGTAGCCATCATTTCCAGTACATGAAGTGGGCCAACATTCTGAGTCAAGAGGCAATAGTGTTTCCTTACAAATGGTTTGAAAATTTTTATCAACTTCAGAAGTTGTATTTGAGCAAACATTTTTGGATTCAGTCTTCTCAAATGTCATAATCTCACTCCGTTTTCTTCTAGGGTTGCCCTAGTTTGTTTAATAACAGATCTGTCTCCTAGACATCATTCTGCTGAGATTCAATGTTAAACCTAGATCTTAAGCTTCACCATCAATAACAAAAGGTCTGCATGTTTCGGAAGTTCATGTGATGGTCTAGAATAAATAGCTCCAGCTATGTAACAGGGAGACTGGAGAAGGAGATTTATGCCAACACCTAGGTAACACTCCCTGCTCTTATGCTGTGTCACTCACTGATGGGTGGAATTTTATGTTTTTTATTTATAGGCATATTGGGGAAAATATTTATGGTTCCACTTCAGTGAACTAAATCCTGGAAAATATATGTAAGCCTTACTTTAAATGCCCTAGGGAATCTATCTCAAAGCATCTTTGCAAATAAGACACCGTAGACTCCTAGTTTCTATTTTTGTAAGGCTTATAAGCGTTCTTAGAGACAGGAAGAGGAATCTGGGGAAGTATATCATCCATGTACAAGCCTGAGCCCTGGGAAATACAGACATGACTAGAGCTGGATCCCTGACTGCCAGGGGCAGTCTGTTGAGAAAGGCAAATGATAAACAGATCATCACAGCATTAAGAAAATAATTGGGTAAAAGAAGTGCTCTCGTGTGCCTTTGATCCAGTGGCGTTGGTAATGCTTTTGTTAAATATACTGTTGGCTTCTAAAAACAGCCTTCTATTCAGAGTTAGGCGTCAGCATATACCATATTTATTTAATCACTCTGGGCTCACCACTGGATTTTCATTACAACTGGCCAGGATGCTAAAGACATTCCTGCAGGACTTTGGTACTACTCTTTTCACCTTAGGGAAGTCACTTGTCTTCCTCTGTTGTCCCACCTTTAATGAAAATAATCATTTTTGCCTTCCTTTTTGGATCATATTTTGGGGATAAATCAAGATAAAGAAAACTTTTGACGCTGTAGTTGGACTTTGAAGCCCCACATTTAGAGCCCATTTTGTTTTTTCCTGCTCCACTCACCAAAATAAACCTGTTTTCCTTGCATAACAAATTCTCTCCCCCTTATGCCTGAATGATTCCTTGAACCTTTTAAATTTTTTTGGATGAGCTTTTAAATGTGAAACATTTCGGGGTGTATTAAACTTACTATTTATTGGCTACAGTGAATTAATTAAATTCTGATTTCCCCTTGCTTGTGAAATCTACTCTGACAAGATGGAGGTTTTTGTTGTGAAGATGGCTGATAGCTAAGTGTAGATGGTAGAGCGTCTTTTCTGGGGTAGGACAGACATAGGGACAGGTCTTAGGGCTGAGAGAAATGCTGAAGTATCCATGACACCCCTAGAAATAGAGCGGGGTTCTAAGGATGATAGAAAGGAAAACTCTTCCTTTGTGTCCCCTCTACTCTGCAGTACTCCATAAACACTGCCGCTCACTTCTGACACCAGACAAGCAATGCAGCTAGTTGTCATCCAGTTTAACTCAATTCTAGCACTACCTGGTGATAGCCTCAGATCCAGCAGGTTAAGGGCTCCGTCCCACCTGACAGCCCCCCCCGCCCCCCACCAAAGGCTAATTGCAGGTACAGGTCCTTGCTCTGACTAGCTATAAATCAGTTTCCCAAGACCACCTTGTATTTAATTAAATTACTAGAGTGGCTCCCAGAGCTCAGGAAAAGCCTTTAATTACTAGATTATCAGATTATTGCAAAGGATATTAAAGCGTAGCAGGTGAACAGCTGAATGAAGAGATACATGGGGTAAGGTCCGGAAGAGTGCTGAGCACGGGAGCTTCTGTCTCCATAGAGTTTGGTGATTGCACTCTCCTGCCACCTGGAAGCTCTCCAGACCCTTTGTAAATAAGTTCGTTTGTATTATTTTTTAGATTTTACATGTGATACCATATATGATATTTGTCTTTCTCTGTCTGACTTACTTAGTATGATAATCTCTAGGTCCATCCATGTTGTTGCAAGTGGCATTATTTCCTTTTTTTTTTTTTTTTTTGTGGTACGCGGGCCTCTCACCGTTGCGGCCTCTCACCGTTGCAGAGCACAGGGTCTGGACACGCAGGCTCAGCGGCCATGGCTCACGGGCCCAGCCGCTCCGCGGCATGTGGGATCCTCCCGGACCGGGGCACGAACCTGTGTCCCCTGCATCGGCAGGCGGACTCCCAACCACTGCGCCACCAGGGAAGCCTCTCATTTTTTATTTAATAACAGCATTTATTAAGCATTTACTATGTGCCAGATATTTGCAAGGGGCGTACCAACATTCTCACTGAATCTTTTTTCTTTTCTATTATGGTTTATTACAGAATATTGAATATAGTTCCCTGTGCTATAAAATAGGACCTTGTTGTTTATCCGCTCTGTATGTAGTAGTTTGCATGTTAGTCCCAAACTCCCAATCCAGCACTCCCCACCCTGGTCCGCCTTGGCAACCAGAAGTCTGTTCTCTACGTCTGTTAGTCTCTTTCTGTTTCGTAGATAAATTCATTAGTGTCATATTTTAGACTCCATGTACAACTGATATCATATGGTGTTTGTCTTTCTCTTTCTGACTTATTTCGCTTTGTATGATAATCTCTAGGTCCATCCACGTAGCTGCAAATGGCATTATTTCATTCTCTTTGGCTGAGTAGTACTCCATTGTATGTATGTAACACACCTTCTTTATCCACTCCTCTGTTGATGGACATTTAGGTGGCTTCCATGCCTTGGTTATTGTGAATAGTGCTGCTGCGAACATAGGGGTGCACATATCTTTTCGAGTTAGAGCTTTCTTCGGATATATGCCCAGGAGTGGAATTGCTGGATCATATGGTAGCTCTATTTTTAGCTTTTTGAGGAAACTCTGTAGTGTTGTTCTCCATAGCAGCTGCACCAGCTAACATTCCCACCAACAGTGTAGGAGGGTTCCCTTTTCTCCACACCCTCTCCAGCATTTGTTATCTGTAGACTTTTTTTTGTGGTACACGGGCCTCTCACTGTTGTGGCCTCTCCCGTTGCGGAGCACAGGCTCTGGATGCGCAGGCTCAGCGGCCATGGCTCACGGGCCCAGCCGCTCAGTGGCATGTGGGATCTTCCCGGACCGGGGCACGAACCCGCATCCCCTGCATCGGCAGGCGGACTCTCAACCACTGTGCCACCAGGGAAGCCCTATTTGTAGACTTTTTGATGATGGCCATTCTGATGGGTGTGAGATGATACCTCATTGTAGTTTTGATTTGCATTTCCCTAATAATTAGTGATGTTGAGCATGTTTTTATGTGCCTATTGGATGTCTTCGTGGATGTCTTCTTTGGAGAAATGTCTATTTAGGTCTTCTGCCCATTTTTTGATTGGGTTCTTCGTTTTGCTGAGTTGTATGACCTGTTTGTATATTTTGGAAATTAAGCCCTTGTCGGTCGCATCATTTGCAGATATTTTCTCCCATGCTGTAGGTTGTCTTTTCGGTTCTTTTTTAATGTCTCCTTTGCTGTGCAAAAGCTTGTAAGTTTGATTAGGTCCCATTGTTTATTTTTGCTTTTATTTTTACTGCCTCGGGAGACTGACCTATGAAAACATTGCAGTGATCTATGTCAAAGAATGTTTTACCTCTGCGCTTGTCTAGCTAGGAGTTTTATGGTTGTCCTCCCTCCCATTTAGGTCTTTAAGCCATTTTGAGTTGATTTTTGTGCATAGTGTGAAGGTGTGTTCTAGCTTCATTGATTTACGTGCAGCTGTCCCACTTTCCCAGAACCACTTGCTGAAGAGACTGTCATTTTTCCATTGTATATTCTTGCCTCCTTTGTTGAAGATTAATTGACCGTAGGTGTGTGGGTTTATTTCTGGGCTCTCTGCTCTGTTCAGTTGATCCATATGTCTGTTTCTGTGCCAGTACCACACTTTTGGTTTCTGTAGCTTTGTAGTATTGTCTGAAGTCTAGGAGGGTTATGCCTCCTGCTTTGCTCATTTTCCTCAGGATTGCTTTGGCAATTCTGGGTCTTTTATGGTTCCGTATAAATTTTAGGATTATTTGTTCTAGTTCTGTGAAAAATATCATGGGTAATTTGATAGGGATCACGTTAAATCTGTAGATCGCTTTGTGTAGTATGGCCACTTTAACAATATTTTTCCAGGGACTTCCCTGGCAGTCCAGTGGTTAAGACTCTGCCCTTCCAATACAGGGTGTGTACATTCAGTCCCTGGTCGGGGAACTAAGATCCCACATGCTGTGCAGCCAAAAAAAAAAAAAAATACCAATATTCTTCCAATCAAAGGGCATGGGATATCTTTCTGTTTCTTTGAATCATCTTTAATTTCTTTTATTAATGTTTTATAGTTCTCAGTGTATAACTCTTTCACCTCCTTGGTCAGCTTTATTCCTAAGGTGTGGTTTTTTTTTTTCTTTTCTGGCTGTGTTGGGTCTTTGTTGCCGCGCACAGGCTTTCTCTAGTTGTGGCGAGCGGGGGCTACTCTTCGTT
The DNA here is from genome assembly GCF_008692025.1 of Phocoena sinus. NCBI lineage: Eukaryota > Metazoa > Chordata > Mammalia > Artiodactyla > Phocoenidae > Phocoena > Phocoena sinus. Next base: position 57,380,512 of record NC_045781.1, read on the forward strand.
GCAGCATGTGGGCTTATTGCGGTGGCTTCATTTGTTGCAGAGCACGGGTTCTAGGTACATGGGCTCAGTAGTTGCGGTGCACGGGCTTAGTTGCACTGCGGCATGTGGGATCTCCCCAGACCTGGGCTCGAACCCGTGTCTCTTGCATTGGCAGGCAGATTCTTAACCTCTGAGTCACCAGGAAAGTCCCTGGTGTGATTTTAAAAGGTAGCTTTTTTACATTCCCTTTCTGATATCTCATTGTTAATGTAAAGAAATGCAACCAATTTCTGTATGTTAATCTTGTATACCAACCTTTGCCAGGCATGAAGTGTTAGTGTTTGGTTTCTCTCAGTTCTAGGGAAGATGTCTTTACTGCTTTGCTCTGCCACAGCTAAGGATAGGTGGATTCAGATGTGGAAGTCACCAGGTAAAAATGCAGGGAAGAAGCTGCATATTTGGCCCTTAATAATGCCTGTGTTTCGTCCTTTCCTTTGCAGAACAAAGAGTAGAAGATGTCCGACTCATCCGGGAGCAGCATCCTACCAAAATCCCGGTAGGTGGTCTCCGCGTCAGTTGTTACTAAGGGACGCAGACGAGGGCACGGCTTGAACGGTGGTCTCCGCGTCCGTTGTTACTAAGGGACGCGGACGGGGGCACGGCTTGAACGGTGGTCTCCGCGTCAGTTGTTACTAAGGGACGCGGACGAGGGCATGGCTTGAACGGTGGTCTCCGCGTCTGTTGTTACTAAGGGACGCGGCCGGGGGCACGGCTTGAACGGTGGTCTCCGTGTCCGTTGTTACTAAGGGACGCGGCCGGGGGCACGGCTTGAACGGTGGTCTCCGCGTCCGTTGTTACTAAGGGACGCGGACGAGGGCGCGGCTTGAACACAGCTTCTGTACAGTGCTGCTGTGTGCGACTAACTGACGGGTTTCTTCTTTTAATTTATATTTTTTTATTTGTTTGCTTGATTATTTATTTATTTTTGGCTGCGTTGGGTCTTCACTGCTGCACGCAGGCTTTCTCTAGTTGCGGTGATGGGGGGCTGCTCTTCGTTGCGGTGTGCAGGCTTCTCATGCGGTGGCCTCTCTTGTTGTGGAGCACGGGCTCTAGGCGCACAGGCTCAGTAGCTGTGGCGCACGGGCTTAGTTGCTCCGTGGCACGTGGGATCTTCCTGGACCGGGGATCAAACCCGTGTCTCCTGCATTGGCAGGCAGATTCTTAACCACTGCACCACCAGGGAAGTCCCTACCTGATGGGTTTCTATAGGAATCCTCAGCTATGCAACTGGTGTGTCAGTTTCATGACCTAGAATGGAGATACCTTAATCTACAGTTTAATCACATTCTGTTTCCTCCTAAGTCTGAGTTTACTGTGTTAATGTTACACACTTCACAAATCAAGGGTATTTTACTTGCGGGGGAAGGGATAGAGGGGCTAGATCTGTTGGTATTTTATCAGTGAAAGTTGGTATCCACCCTCTTTTGAAGCAAGCAGAGACTACTGCTGTGGGAAATCGGTAGCCCTCAAGATTTAAATGTGACTGCGCATTCCAGGCTGCCTGACTTTGATGCCCCAGAGAAAGAAGGCTCTCCTTATATTTTATTTCTTTGCAGGAGACTGAGTAAAGATGCTGCTCCTGTCATGTGTAGGCCCTCAGATGCTTATTGCTGTGCCCAGCCAGCAGTGTCCTGTGTGCCCTGGATCCTTTGGTGGTGGACCTTAAATAGGTTTCTGCTGAGGCACTAGGTCTAGAGAGAAATGGTCAAGGAGCTTTTGGCTTCAGACAGTGGCTGAGTTCAGGCCTTAGGTTCAAGGTTACTAAGTGATCTTGGGCTCATTACTAAAATTCTGAGAGGAGCAGCCATATCCCCATCTATACAATGGGAAGAGAATCCACCCATGTGGTTGGAAATTTTTGCATAATTCTGGGGACATGATTGTTACCTCTTACAGACCACTTCCAAAGCAACTCCACTGCTGAATTCTGCAGAAGCTTTCATGGTTGGCCTTCTGATTGATCATCTCATACCAAAGTGGGGGAAAAGAAGATGGGAAGATCTGTGGGGCTGGGGTTGTGAGGTGCACAGAAGGGAGAATAGGATGGGTCTGCTCAGCAGTGTCATGACTGTAGGATTCTGTAGTTAGAAGATACGTTTCTTGGACTGGTTGGAAATTTCAGTCTGTCTTCACACTCAGGGCCAACATACGGCCTGGGGATGAGGCTTCTGGGTAATTTCCTTTTCAAGGATTTTCTTCACTTTTGAGTACCTGCTGTGTCTCTTTGCTAGCAGGTACTCGTCAGTCACTGGAGACAAATAGCCAGCCCAACAGTCTGCCAGTATTTGTTCCATAGCCTCCTTCTGAAATGCGAATGTCTGCGTATATCTACAGTCATCTTTTCTGCTAGTAGTTTTAGGTTTTTTACAGAAGTCACATTCATACTTGTAGATGCCATGTTCTGAACACACCTCAGAGATAAAGCTGAGGTAAAGCTGATAAAGCCCAAGGAGGGTGACGACGGCTTGACCAGGCCTTACACAGAACCTCATGTAGGCCCCGTGCAGTGCAACAATACACATACAGGCATTTTTCCCTCTTCTGAAGATTTTCCGTTCCTATCTTACAGCTTCTCATTGTCATGGCAGGGTAAAGAATTGCTCTGTGTGGGGAAGGATGTCTCTGGTGCAGTAAACAGGTAGTATTGAGGCTCAAGGGCAGTCACCAGTTTGCTGTCAGAGCCTACGTAAAGTGGCTTAGAACTAGAAAAAATTTTTTCCTTTATGGAAAGGAGGAAGCATGGCAAGGAGCTAATGGATTTATTTCAAGTCATAATGTGGAACTACTTTTGTTCCCTGCAGAGTTCATCAAGGATATTTTATCAAAATGGCAGGATCTTCGAGACTTCTGCAAAAAAAAAACGTATCTCCAGACCAGCTAATCATGGTCTCTGCTTCTCAGATATTTACTTAGGATTTGAGTCTATTACCAGAGTTAAGATCTTACTTACGCTTTTAATAAAAGTTTTATTCAAAGACTCTCGTCATGTCGCAGGAAATGGTGATAGTAGAACTGGCATAGATTCAGATCTTTACACTTAGAGCTGGTACCCAGCGTCTCTGCTGTTATAAGGCTTGGGGTCTTTTTCTGACTAGGTAGTATATTTTCATGGTTCCAAATACCAGAATTTATAGCAAAGTTTCTTTCCCCACCTCAGGGCTACCTTGCCCCTCCCTGACGGCAGCCATGTTGTCTTGTGCACCATATTTCATAAGGAACAGAAGTGCTGTTTTAAACCCCATTTTGGCATGTGCCAGCTACAACATAGGAAGTATTTTATCGGTTTTTCTTTGTTAATGGCTATTTTTAAATCACTTTTCTGGCTTCTTTTCTAGGTAATAATAGAACGATACAAAGGTGAGAAGCAGCTTCCAGTCCTGGATAAAACAAAGTTCCTGGTGCCTGATCATGTCAACATGAGTGAGCTCATCAAGATAATTAGGTATTTAATCATCTTTTTACTTTATTTCTTTGGGTGACTTCTCATTCTTCATCAGGCTTACAGATAAATCTTCAGTCTAGCTCTGATAAAAATCTATGCAACTTAATAAAACTGTAAGACATTTCACTTCTGAGTTTTTCTATTTCTTACCTGCTGGATCTCAAGTCCCTTCCGATCCTTTCATCATAACATCTATGTAGATGTCTCTTAATCAGAAAAGTTTTATATAGGAAAATAAGTTAAGAGAATGTAGACGTGGTCCAATGGTAATAAATTGCATCAGCTTAGATCTTAGTTTGTAAATTATATTTTGAACTATTTTTATCACATTAGACACTGGTGGCTACTCAGATAGCATACTAGTTTTAAAACTGGCCTCAGGACTTCCCTGGTGGCGCAGTGGTTAAGAATCCGCCTGCCAGTGCAGGGTACAGGGGTTCAAGCCCTGGTCTGGGAAGATCCCACATGCCGTGGAGCAACTAAGCCCGTTCACCACAACTACTGAGCCTGCGCTCTGGAGCCCGCGAGCCACAACTACTGAAGCCCGCGTGCCTAGAGCCCGTGCTCTGCAACAAGAGAAGCCACCACAGTGAGAAGCCCTGCGCACCACAACAGAGACCCAGCGCAGCCAAAAACAAATAAATAATTAATTAGCAAAATAAATAAATAAAACTGGCCTCAGGAAAGTAGTAAGAATGATCTAGCAAGGATTATCATTAATACTTACCATGCATATAGTCGTAGAAAACATCCTGTGTCTTATGAGAAGAAACATTAAAGTCATCGTAAGGCATATATTTCATTTTGCCAAAAGCAGCATTTACAAAATCTTTATACCTTTTTTTTTTTTGCGGTATGCGGGCCTCTCACTGTCGTGGCCTCTCCCGTTGCGGAGCACAGGCTCAGCGGCCATGGCTCACGGGCCCAGCCGCTCCGCGGCATGTGGGATCTTCCTGGACCAGGGCACGAACCCGTGTCCCCTGCATCGGCAGGCGGACTCCCAACCACTGCACCACCAGGGAAGCCCAAAATCTTTATACTTTTATATTGATCCAGGGTGGGTGATATTTTTTACACATTCTCCCTAGGTATTGATGTATCAGCATTTCTTAACGTTTTCTTTCAACAGAAGGCGCTTACAGCTCAACGCTAATCAAGCCTTCTTCCTGTTAGTGAATGGACATAGCATGGTGAGTGTGTCCACGCCAATTTGTGAAGTGTATGAAAGCGAGAAGGATGAAGATGGATTCCTGTATATGGTATACGCCTCTCAGGAGACTTTTGGAATGAAATTGTCTGTGTAAGACTAAAAGAAAATGTGTCTGTTCTAGAATTTAAACCCTTACCAAGGAATAAAAAAGGGATGTTACCAACTGAGATTGATCAGTTCACCTAATCACAGATCATCAAAACAGTAGTGTTCCTGCCTAGGAGTTTTTAGCAAGTTGTTTTTTTGTACTTCAGGCAGAAAAGCTGAGCTCCAAATGAGCACATTCAGCTTTGGGAAACTTCATTATTTAACCTAAGCTGTCTTGTTTTCACATTTAGAAGTTTAAAAATAAAATACTTTGCATTCTAAGTTGCCAATAAAATAGACCTTCAAGTTATTTTAATGTTTTTCCCCCAAAAGGAACTTGCAATTTGAGCATTCAGAGAGACATTCACATTCAGTCTTCTCTCTAGAGAAGAGAACCTGCCAGCTTTGTATAGAAGGGTTTCTACTCGACTAGAGAAATGTCCGTAAGAGGATCTTTAAGCCTAAATTGTCAGGCACAGCCAACCCCCACCCCCAGCCCATTGGCCATAGTAGCTGGCAGAAAGCAGGGTGGACGCGGGTGTATAGGAAATAAGAAGGCTGAGCTGCTGTCCAGGGTTCCTGATTGCTAGTAAGTGTATTTCACATCAGTGCTCTTGTCACAAAGTTTTCATTTGGTTTGTTCTCTAGGCAGTAACGCAAGAAAAATACCACTGCTCAACAGGAACCTTGAATAATTTATAATTTTGGTCAAGTTTCTCAAAAGACCTAGAGAAAGAGAATGACTTTTTTTTTTGTTTTGAATATTCTCTTAAGAGCTCAAAATAGTGCCTGTTTTGGTAAATAAACAAGCAGTTACATGGGTTTCACTCTTTGGGACAAAGGTAGAAAGCTACAGGATACTGAAACAAAAAGCATTAAAATTCAGATACACCTCCTCGACCTTTTGGCTTAAAGCTGTAGATGATCCGTGTTTTATGTTACGTATGTGACTAAAATATGTTATTAAAAAGCATCTTTAAGGGTATTTCAGTTATCACAGTTAGGTCAAGCGGTCCTCAGAATTCCCCCACTCCGTGTGCATGTCGGTTTTGAAAATAGCAAAAGGAAACATGTTCTTCACAGATATTAATGTCAAATGTTAAGCATTTTCAAAGTCCTACTAGAATAAATAACCAGTGCTTCCTATTACCTGCATGGGGTTCACTATGTACTGTTTTTGTGAGAGCTGTCACAGAAGGCTCACAGGCCCCCCTTGAGACTGTACACGTGGCAGGTCGCCATTTATTTACCCTTGTGCATTTAGACGTGTGTGTGTGGAAAACTTGTATCAGTGAGTGGCAGTTATTTATCGTAACTGAGGAAGAAAAAGCAATATTACCGCATATGGGCCCTCAACCCCCATCAACTACTCTTCCCGATGCATGCATCTGTCCACGTGGCTAACTTTTAATATGTATATTTTTACATTATGTAAATTCTTAATTAGCCTGTCTTGTTTAGATTGTATACATCATTATATCTGACATTCTTGTAACTACTATGTGACCGATAAGATTCCTTTAAGAAACTATGCTTTTTAAAGACAAAAGTACCATGCTGAGAGGGGTGACTTACTTATATCCCACATTAGTGGGTGGTTACCCTATTTATAGGATCTTTAAAACAAGTACATTTTTAACGAACTAAGGTGAATAAAGGCACAACTAAAAACTGGCATCAAAGTTCAGTTTAATGGATTCGTATTTGAGACTTGGAGTCTATACCATCCACAGCCAAGTGGGTCATATCCTTTCTAATGAGGAGTGCTGAGGCTGGTTTCACTGTGCCAGGGTGGAGGGACACCCACCTCTGAAGGTCTCTGCCTTGTCATAAGCGCCTCGCTCGCATTGGTCAAGGTCCTGACTTCAAAAAACTCAATTCTCTTCAAGGTACAGACGTGCCACAAAGTATGGGGAGAAGGGATGGGGGAGCGACCTAGGTGTTTGTTTTGTGGAAACAGGCACTTGAAAACCTGATCTAAATGGACAGACGTGTAACACGGAAAGGACTGAGAGTGTGCGGGGCGTTGTGCGGCACATGGGACCTGAGGTGGCCGTGCGGGGAGCTGCGTACAGTACAAACAGCAGATGCGCACGTGCCCTCCACCCTCAGAGGCCCTGGAAGTGACCAAACAGAGGGGCTGCTAGCAGGTGCCAGGAGTGGCCAGCTGTGTCACCTGATGCTACTTACCCGACAGGGGCCCCGACTAGTCCGAGAACCGTGTGCACGTTTTCCTCCGGGTAACCACGGGTCTGACGACAAGACCAAGAGAAAATGGGGACTCCTGCTGGGGAAAAAGCCCCAGAATTCTCCCTCTGGGGCCTGGCACTGCTCAGGACAGCACCGCAGTCCTGGGCGAGCACAGCACCAGCCCAAGTCCAGAGAGGACGTGGCCTTAGGTGGCAGGGCACATTCATCATGAGTTTGGAAAGGTCCAAAGGATACTTGACCTAGTAATGCTGATAATGCTAGTAATGCTAGTAATGCTGATAACCTTGATTGTTCATGGGCACCTGAGAGCTGGAACATCTTTAATCCAACCCCAAATCAATTCACATTTCTATTCACAGCCAGGACACTTCTTAAACACCTAGGAAACTTGACAGAAAATGGATTTAAGACCGGGTGTCCCTTTTGCAATGCTGGGAAGAAGGCGGAAAGGACAGACTCCCTAGTTTGGAGGATCGTGATGCGAAAGGCTGTGTGCTTCACACTCTATCATAGACAAAGACCTAATAAAAAAAGAGACTGCTCTTCCTTTTTTTTAATTTTTATTTTCAGTACATTAAATTGACTCATAAAAACATTCTAAAAATGTACAATTTTTCCTTTTTAACAAAGTATAATAAAACATAAAAACCCCAAAAACAGAATACTTGACATTTACAATTCAAAATCAAATTAGCAGAATATTAAATATTTACAAAACTATATCTTTTAAAAATATTTATAAAGTTACATGCAATTTTGTAGAATTGACATAAAAGAATGGCTCAAAAATGGGAGAATTTTCCTTCATTCCTAAAAAGAAAATATGTCCAATAGAAGCTGGGAAGATTCTTGAGTGTACACGAGGTCTTCAGTTTCAGTACCAAAGCCTGTCTTTGTGCATCTAAGAACTTTACGCATGTGACGGGCTTCTTAACACCGGGGTGACCTGGCAGGCGCACCCCTCCCTCCAATAACAGTGTAGTAACATTGACCTTTGGCCTCAACCAGCACAGTACGTAGTTTGCGAGTGTTGATTAAAGATAACTCACTTTGATTCAGAGCCTCGGGGCTTTTCAGTAACGGAGCCTCTTCAGAACCCATGGCTTTTAAATGTCCCCTACCTCATTCACTGGGAGTCATCTGCACTTTGGAAAGGACGGCCAACACGCTCAGGTTCCACAGGCCCATCCACTGGGACGGGTGGTCGAGCTGAGCAGGGTCAGGGTTTCCCTTACAACCTTTAAGACTTCAACACGTAACGCCATCAGTTATCAGCGTGTAAAACTAGCAAGGCATCAAATAAGCCACCACGGAAGCAGGAGGAGTGATAACGGCAGGGAGCGAGGAGGGCGTGGCCCACTTCCTGCTCAGCACGTGCTCACTAGCAACACTGCAGTGAGTGGACAGATGCAAGCCTCGGTCAGCCTGTGCTCCAACAGGAACGCATTACAGCTGCATAATGTCAGGCAAAGTTACTACCCGCTATGCATCTCCATACGTAGTGTGCCGTGTAAACTAGCTAGGTGGACTTCTTGCGATAAAGGACCTAGAACTCTAAACAGTGAATTAAAATACTGAACCTACTCACTACTGTGTTAACAAGCTGACTCGTGTAGTTTTTTGGAGATGACAAATGATGCTGGTTTTTTAAAATACCCAGTCACGTGTCTGCTTTCAAGAAAATAGCTTTTTCTTTATTATTCTAAGTGCTAGCTCCCATTTTCTCAGTGCTCTTTAGCAATTAGAAGTTTTTAACATTTATACACTTTCCAATGTTCAATATAATCATAAAATAAAAATTAGAAAATAAGGTAGAAAATTGAGTGTTCTGCTTTAAAAAAAAAAAAAGAAGATTAGTGTTTTATCCCAACGTTGTATTCTACTTCAATCTGTACATTCCACTTTCCCCATTCTTGGAGATAAAAAATGGGGTTAGAAACCTTAAAATATGACAGACTACACAGAGCAAAGTGGCTGGTGCCACACCTACCTGGTTGCCACAGCATTTGGAAACTGAGCCCACAATTTCAGGAAAATAAGTAGTTGAAAGGGTCAGTCTGATCTGTGTTTCTAGCTGATGAGGACGTCCTCTGAGGAAATGCCAAATGCTCTTTAGGCTCACTGACTGTGGTTGCTTCTGGAGAGAAATTTCATCAGAGAATACTGCTAGCAAATATTCCCAAGTTCAAGTATGCGATTCACTTGGGAAGAGGTCTCATGGAGCGGCAGCTGAATGCTTTGTGTCCTGGTGTCTCACATTTACGTTTTACCACTCTCAACTCGGAATGGCCTCACTGGAGACATCACTCTGCACATGCACTTTCAAAGACAGCTGGAAGTTTCCCTAAGACTCTGATGACTGGAACACAATGTCTGAACTTATCTCCCTCAATTTGAATGTCATACTTCAAATTGAAGTTCGTTTTAATTTTTTGTCGTATTTAACGCTAACCTCTAATATTTATCAAAACAGTTATAAGGGTAACAACAGACACACTTTCATTCCCCAATGCTGACCACTGAAACAAAAAACCTAAATATGATTTTTTTCTTTTGTCATGAGACGGTTTTCAACAGTTTCACTGTGTTGAATGAAATAGGATTTATTTAAAATAGTTCTTTGTTTAAAAAACCAAAAATTTTAAAAGTTTGGCTTTCAGCACATATCTAGGCCACTGTAACGGCCTTCAGAAATATTAAAATCGTAAACATCAATGAACACTCTAAGTCTTCCTTAAACATAATAATGACAAGTTCCAGTCTAGTACTCTTTAAGGCAAAGTTGTGTCAGTTCTCGTAATTTTGACATTTTGTAGTGTTTATAATTTAAGAGATCAATGTAACATTCCCCCAAAATGCTGTTGTAAGCATCATTACTTCAAAACTGTATGTAATACTGTGTACCAGGAAGAGAGAGAAGAATACAGAGGTCTGTCAATTCTGCATTGCATAGAAATAAAACTCTACTAAAATAAAACTCTTAAAAACTCTACTAAAAGCCTTTCATTAAAAAAATGTAACAACTTTCTGCTTTCGTTTCCGTGAAGCAGGAAACTGATCTCAAAATTTGAAGCCTTACATCACAATGCCTCAAATTCTAGGGGATTCTTTTGATTTACACCAATTTTACATGAGGCTGATTGTCCCATTTGAAGAGTGGTCTGAGTATTGTGATTTTCTTTTTTTAAATAAATATTCAACTGGAAAATCCCTGGGCAAGACCTTACCAATCAATATTTTAATATTGAAGGCTTTAGCATTTAAAACAATATTGTTTGAGCAGAAAATTCCCTTTAGCCTGGAAGCTTTAAGTCCCTAACTTTCGGACCAAAAGCTCTCATTGCAATGGGGTGAAATTGAGAGCTGCGTGGTGGACTTTATTTCCCACCTTGGTAAAACTAGACTTCTGCAGATCTTGTAGCTCTGTCCTGTCAGTGTATTCTCTTTCAGAGTCTTACCACTTTCTATTGTAGTTTTCCAGGTAATTTTTAACGGAACTAACTATTGATACACAGCCTAATACAAAAGAAGTTGACAGGAGAAAATTTCAAATCGTTTGCTCAGAGACTATAGGACTGTATTATTGTTGTTGAAATGTCTGTCTCAAGTGTGAATCCATTAGCAGTGAGCCTTGGGGTCCTTGGGAAGTCCATGGGAGATAAAATAACTTGCAAACTTGGCTAAGGATGTGCAGCATCCATCAGTGCCGCTCACGAGGTGTGCTGCTATCGCGTCTCTGCCAGAGTTCCTTCGTGGTGGAGGACGACAGGACTCAAAGCTCGGAAGGGCTGGGAAGGAGGGTGTCCTCAAAGCTTTGACTACTAGGGATTCTCTGGGACTTGGACCCTTTTAGAAATTAAGTTGTTGCAAGTAACTATTTCTATTTAATAATGTAGTTTAAATTTATTTGTAGGAGAAAAAAAAAAAAGAAAAAAAAAAAAAAACCCTGAAACTGCTACAAGTGCTTTTAGAGAGGGAAGGAAATACTAAAATCTCTGTTGTGTACTAAATCATGTAGCCTGCTGGTGCGGACTCTAAGAACGGATTCTCTGAGCGTCTTGCACTGACCGGTCTCGGGGAGTTCGTCTCCCAGAACTGCAGAGATGGACATCAGTTTCCATTCTTCGGTAGTGCAATCCTTAAAAAGCCCAGAGATTAGTACCTAACCACTTTAAGAACGAAACAGAACAGAACAGAACAAAGGCGACGTTTTCCCTCACCAGGGGTGTCAAGAGTCCGACTGGTAGAACTCCACTTGGAGAACTCCGACCTTCAGTTCTCGATTCCAACCTCACGTAGCTGCCCTGGAATTACGTGTGAGCCTAGAAGGACCAATTACGGCAATGCTCTTCAGGAGACGGGAGGTCTCTGCATTGCAACCAAGGGTGGAGGTGGCCAACTTTCACCCACAGTGGAGATACCCACTAGGCCAGTCCTGACATCAAGCTCCCGTCTAGGATTTTGGCAATAAAACTGAGTTTGATGCACTCCTACGCTAGGTTTTCTATCCAGTCTAGGAAAGTAAAGCACCTTTGGATTAGAAAGATTGAGCTCAACAGCAACTAGACTTCTCAGTTTTGTATTTAATTCTCCTTAGGTCTCCATGGCTTAATAGTGTCCTGTTGCCAGAGAAAAATATCAATCTGTAGAGTCCAGACTTTCTGCTGGAGGGGCATATTTCAACCTAAAAGTACCTGGAGGGGAGAAAAGAGAGATCAAATTTGAATCACCATAGAATTACTGCCATGACCTGTCCAAAGTCACTTCCAGAGCCACTGGAGGGGCATATTTCAACCTAAAAGTACCTGGAGGGGAGAAAAGAGAGATCAAATTTGAATCACCATAGAATTACTGCCATGACCTGTCCAAAGTCACTTCCAGAGCCACTGGTCAAGATCTGGGTGCTGGCTATCCAGACCACCTGTTCTGACCACTCCCAGCTCCCCTGGCTCCACCCCGCAGGCTGGACGTTATCTTAACAAGTTTATCAAATCAGAGAAGGGGTGAAAAAGACTGAAGAGTTCCCAGTCTGTTTCTTCATTCTTTGGGAGCTCAGACAGCACAGTATTGGCCCCCTTCCTTGGGACAGGGCAAGGGAGGCCTGGCCGCCACCACAGGCCTCTGGGCTCGCTGCGTCAGGAGACGCAGCACCACCTCTATCAACGGGGGAGGGTGGGCCCACAGTCACTCCACCTGCCACCAGACCTGATTCCAAGTTGTCTGTAAAGCTCTCCAGGTGACTAAGGGGCACAGGCAGGTCTGGAACAACCCTCAAAAGTCTCCAGAAAGCAAGTGGCTGACTATCCAAGGTCGCACAGTGAGCAGTCGCAGGCTGGGACCAGTTTTCCCAACGCGCAGCCTAATCTTTCCAAGGAAAACAGCAAGAACAAACCTGGTGTGGTAACGACAGCAGACACACACTTGACTAAAGGAGACAAGAGTGAGTAGCAAAGGGGGAAGGAAGAAGATGCAGCACAGAGAGTAAGGACACCACGTAGCCGCCACACAACGCCCACGGCCACGGCCATGGCCATGGCCACGGCCACTCTAGACGGGGGAAGAGAAGCGGGGACAGCGAGTTCCACCTGTAGCGCCTGAACTCGCATGCCACGCCCTCGGTTCTCAGTTAAATACCGGCGGCGGTGGCACTAAATCACCCATGCTTCCTCCCCAGTCACGTGGCACAAAAATAACAGGCCAAGGAGCCACTGGGCCACAGCCAGCGAGCCACACTCTAAAATGAGAAGCAGGCTGAAACCACAGAGACAGTCTCAGAACCAAAGCAGACCTTCTGGGGGCTGCACAGCCCATCAAGAGTTTCGTGCTTTTTCAGAGAGCATTTGAAAAACCACTTCTTGCTTGCTTTAAAAAAAAAAAGGAAGTTGACTATTACTTTCACAGAAAGGACGCTCCTGTCTGGAGCTCTCCACCTCGGGGGCCTTTACCTTGCCGGTTGAAGTCCATGGACGGCTGCTTGCAGTCCTGAGCGCGGTGACCGGTGGCCCCACAGTTGTAACACGACAGATTCCCGCCCTTTTTGTGACTGGAGCCGTTGCTACTACCCACCAAGCCCTGGGCCTGGTAGACGCCCGCCGCCCCCATGAAGTTCTGCACGGGCGGGACGGTGAAGGCCGACTGGCCGCCCAGCACGGGCTCGGGGCCCACGCCGCTGCTGTAGGGCGAGTGCACGACCGGGAAGGCGCCGCCGCCGTACTGCTGGGCGCCCACGTAGCCACTGCCGCACATGGGACTGAACGGCAGGAACGGGAAGGGGAAGACGGACGGCCCCGAGAACGGGTGCTGGAAGTAGTTGGCGTAGCTGACAGTTAGGCCGCTCGAGCCGCAGCTCCCGCTGCAGCCGCAGGACGTGCACACGACGCAGCCGGGGGGCGGGGCGGGCGCGGGCTGCTGGGGCGCCGGCTGCTGCTGATGGTGGTGGTGGTGGTGGTGGTTCTGGGCCGAGGCGGGGAGGTTTCCGGGGGAGCCGCCGCCGCCACTGCTGCTATAGAAGCTGCTTTCGGGGACCGAGGAGAGCGCGGGGCTGGAGCTGGGGGCGGGGCAGCTGGGCACGGTGGCCATGTTTGCAAAGGACGTGGCAGGGTGGCTACCGGCAGAGGCAGTGTTGCTGTTTGCGCAGAAGCTGCCCTGCAGGGGGCCCACGGGCCCACTGCTCATCGCAGAGAAGGCAGCTTTGGTGTTGGCTGTGTACAGAGCAGTCCGAGGGTTTATTATGGCAGGGGGCACGCTTATTTGCACGTTGCCGGAACAGGAGGTTTGCCCAGACACGGCAGAATCTGCAGGGACAGATGAAGACACCAGAAGTTTGATGGGTGGCCGAGCCACATGGAAGACGGTGCTGGACGTCCCTGCGGCAGCAGTGCTGGTCTCCACCACCAGGGCCGGCTGCTGTGCCGGCTTCATCACCCTGTCGAGGGCGGACGCGTGGACGACTTTGGTGCGGGGACCAAAGGAGACAGTGGGCGACACAGAGCTGCTCTCGGTGAGTCCGGAAAGGACCTGCATGGGCTGATGGGGGGTGGACGCGGGTAGCATGTCCATCATGGTGCCGCCAAAGTTCTTGTCCACTTTGATGCCGCTTCTCGGTCCGGAGACTTTACTGCGCTCCTCGAGAGACAGCAGCGAGTGCACAGAGGACGAGAGGAGCTTCATGTCCGCGCCCCCCCTCTCCGCCTTGTGCACGGAGTTCAGCATCCGGATGGGCGCGATGTGCGAGGCCGCCGTCATCATCTGCGGGGGCAGCGGGTGGTGGCCCGACGGGTTGGAGCCTGCTTCGTTCTGCACGGGGAGGACCTGGGCTGTGGGCCTGGCGGAACTTGAAGTGAAATGGTTCAGCAGCATCACCGGCTTCTCCTTGTCAGAGCCCTCCAAGTGGATCTCCACACCTAGAGAGGCGGAAACAGCGTCAGCACAGCTTCCGCAGACCAGGGCGGGGCAGCACAGCGCGAGCCACACGGGGCGTGCTTACGTCTGTCGTTCTCCTCCGCGCTGTCCGAGCTCTCTTCCCGGGCCTGCACGCCCATCGGGCTGGGCGAGGAGCTGGAACACTCGGAGGAGCTGCCTTCCCGGGCCGTCTGGTGCGGAGGCTGCGCCACCTCCACCCGCAGCGCTGCGGAGAAGGCACAGGTGACAGCCCGGAGGTGGCACCAAGGTCCGCGAACCACGGGATGCCGACGGGGGCTGTGCCAGCCGGCGCCAACCGCGCCCTCCCCTCCCACCCGCATGCATGCCTATCGGGCTCATTTTCTATCCTGTCCCTATTCATACAGGGCTGAGGCTCACAAGCCCGCCAGGCGGCAGATGTACACGTGGCCGTGCTCTCAGCCTCCCCAAGCAGACGCTGCAGGACAGGAAAAGGACCCCCAAACCACCGGGTGCTACAACAGCCGCACTCCACAGACAGACACCTCCGTTTTCTGAGGACCGGGGACATAAGACCTTTTCAGTCAAATAAGCACTGAAAAGATGCAATGACATTTTTTCTTCCTGGTTTACTGTCACCCTTGGTATTTCTAGTGCATGAGGAAAACAGCAGAACAGCTGTTACCGTGACCCTCCCCCTCCTGCCGAGGAGAGGACGGCAGGGAGAAGAGGAGGAAGGCTGGTGGCTCGGCATCAGGGACTTCAGGATGGACCTGCAGGGCGATGGCCTAAAACCGCCTCCACACCTGCCATGGTCGGGGGGAGGGGGGGGGAGAGGCTTTCATCTGTTTTGCATACTTCCTACTCTCTCCCTTTCACCAGAGCAGTTTCTGGGTCTAACGCTTTTGCCCAAACCACTTCAGGCGAGTCACCAGTCTCCAGCTCCTAACACAAACGTCCCTTCTATTTTCCTGTCGCAGAAACTATAAAAGCTAAAATAATGAAAAGTAACTCTTAAGTATGAGAAAATGGAAACAGAAAAGTCCCAATTTTGAGACTTCCGTGGTGGCTCAGTGGTCAAGAATCCACCTGCCAATGCAGGGGACACGGGTTCAAGCCCTGGTCAGGGAACTAAGATCCCACATACCGCGGAGCAACTAAGCCCGTGCGCCACAACTACTGAGCCCACGAGCCTAGAGCCCGTGCTCTGCAACAAGAGAAGCCACTGCAACGAGAAGCCCGCGCACCACGATGAAGAGTGGCCCCCGCTCGCCGCAACTAGAGAAAGCCCGCGCACAGCAACAAAGACCCAACGCAGCCAAAAGTTTAATTAATTAATTTAAAAATAAAATAAACTAAAATAATGAAAAGTAACTCTAAGCACTAGGAAACAGAAAGGGAAAAGGGGCGTGACCTGCGGCCTGGCCCTCCTCCGAAGGGTCCCAGGTCCAGGCGCGCCCGGCCCCACCCACCTGCAGCATGGCTGCTTCGCACCGGCTGCACAGGCCCCACGTGGCTGGTGGGGGGAACGCGGGCCACTCCGCTGCTGCTGACTGGGGGAGGGGCCGAGGGGTTCAGGCACCGTTTCTCTGACTTCTCCCTGTGCGACAGGAAAGCACAGCAACAAGCGAGCGTTCAGTTCTGCTGCAGAGCCTCTCCACGTTTCAGTCTCTACTTAATAAGGCTGATTTCCGCCAAAATAATCTCCAGGGTGGAAGATAACGCATTATGACTTCTCAGATTCACTCTAAAGGGTCCTTCCTAGCAAACCAAAGCCACATTTGTAGAATCTTAAGAGCATTAATTAAGGTTTGATAAGCAATCAGCAGTAATAAGTCCTAGCGTCTGTTCCGCATGTTAGAAACTAAAATGAAGACACATTCCGTAAACAATCTCACACTCACTTCTCCAACTCCAGCTGAGTCTTGAGCTTCTTCTTTGCTCCCATGGTGAGGGATTCAAATTTATTTAGATCTTCTTCCGTGAGGCTCAGAAACTTCCACAGAAGAAACAAATTACAAAGTGTGAGAATTAATTAGGATTCTGAAGACAAAGAACTTGGAGTTTAATTTCATAAACGTATTCTACCTCTAGGATATGTAAACAGATCAAACTTAAGTAGATAATAAAAGACTGGGGATCGCTGTCAAACATTTACTTGCTAAATGACTTGGTGTCCAGGGTCCAAAATATAAGACGCTCATTGTGCGTCCGAGGGTCACGGGCTGTGCCCACTGAGCCTTCAGCACAGGCGTCCGAGTGACAGCTGGGTGAAGACTGGGCACCTGGAAGGTCCGTGCTATGCGGGCAGGAGACTGAAACAGTGTTCTGCGTCTCAGCTGCTGCAGAGATGCAGCTGGTGGAAGTGTCTCCCCTCCCGGGGCTCTCCCTCCAGCGACAGGAGCAGTCTTCTTTAGTGGCTCTTTTTTCTTGAGATCATGGTCATTTTAGGGACAACAGCAACTTTGTTGGGTAGCCAATGATCCAGAAAAGTAGATGCCATCCAAACTGAACGGCGACCTAACTCACTGGCCTCATTCTAAGAAAAAAGATGATACTTGGTTCTCACCACGGTCCATAACATGATTTGTGATCTTAGCCTTTTCAACTCATACATTACGCTAAAACTTTTTCAACTGATCATGACCAAGGTTAGTAAAATCTGTTGTTTTTAAGACTTGTGAATCCTAAACTGAGAGTATTGAATATTTACTTAAAATGTGTTTTTTATTAGCAGTAAAAGCTTGATTTCTAGATTCTTCAATTGCAGATTTTTGGACAAACGAAACGTTTGCAGAGATAAAAGGCACCAAGTCACTTCATCCAGCAGGGGGAGCTCAGAGTTCAAACATCACATACAGGTCCGATTTACTTTTACCATTGACACTGAAACTTAAGAAATTTCAGAATTTTTTAACAGTGAAAAAATGCTCCTTGTCAAAACTGTATTGTAAAAGATAACTGCTATGTAGGATTTCTTGAAAGACATAAAATTCATCTATTCCTTTAGCTCTAAGAGCCTACATGAAGGCAGGTCATCAGACAACCCTTTTGCACTGGGCTCTTGTAAAAGGCTACGCTGAGGGGCGTCTAAGAAAGGGGGACGCGGGGCCCACAATTCACTACCTCTACCCACTGAAGGGCT
Source organism: Phocoena sinus (assembly GCF_008692025.1). Classification (NCBI taxonomy): domain Eukaryota; kingdom Metazoa; phylum Chordata; class Mammalia; order Artiodactyla; family Phocoenidae; genus Phocoena; species Phocoena sinus. The sequence goes on from NC_045781.1 coordinate 57,398,026, forward strand.
GCTGGAGACATAGCCCTCAGTCACAGACAGTGAGCGTATCGTTTGGGAAGACCCCAAACTATCTTAAGAAAGCTGTTTGTTCACAGACAACTGTGATCCAGTGTTTGCTTCAGCTGCAGGTAGCCTCCAAATTCAAATCCACGGCCCCTCCAGCAAGCTCACGGGACTTGTGGGGACGCGCATCTGCAGGTGTTAAGGACCAGGTGGTATGACCTCCACGACACACACGTTGCAGAAACCCAACTCAGTTCCTCTAGGAATGAAGGAATGAGGTCCAAAGAATGACGGGTTACCTGAGACAACAAGCACATTCTCGCTGCCTGCTAGTAACCAACGTACCTTCTCCATCGTGAGCTGTTTAAAGACGGGGTAGTACTTGTGCAAACGCAGTTTCCGAAGCCAGTCTAAAATCCCATTTTGCTCCTGGGTCTGCGGGGCCTGCAGGCTGGAAGGCATCAAGATAGCGGGCGAGCTGTCCATCGGGGTCCGGTAGGCCAGAGCTGAGCCTGCACCCCCCGCGTGCGAGCAGTGGGGCAAGGCGGACGTGCTGGCCGAGTGCTGCCCGTGATGCTGGGTGCCGCCCTGAGACGACGGGATGCCGGCCACTCCGCACACAGGCCTGCGAGGACAGCAGACAGGTAGTTTTCAAAAGACCACGGCCTCCACCGAGGACCAGCTCCTACAGCCTGGACTGCATCTGCAGCCATGTCCACTGCTGGCGCCAGAGCTACTGCCACCACCACCCTGGGGTGAACGTCTGAAGGTGTGGACGTGTGCGTGCACGGACGTGTGTGTACCCATCTAGATGCTGCGCTTGAGTACGTGTGTACATGTTACGTATATGTACGCGTCTGTGTGTCGCCACCAGACCTGTGGCTTTGCTGCCTAGTTTCTTTCTGTTGCTTCTATCACAGGATGATACTGATAATCATATATTAAAACTCCAAAATCTTGAATATTCAAGTTAATTTTTTTTTTGAAAAGTAAATTCTAGAAAGCTGAAGGACCAAAGCATCACCCTTTGTCCCTGCCCCTTCCACACTAAACTGACATATTACATGTTTACACACACCAGGCAGAGGGTGAAGGAAGTCAGCACCTTCAAAGACCTCACTACCTGACTAGAGCTCACGGAACCGTGTGTGTGTGTGCACGCGCGCGCGCACGTGTGTACGCCCCGTCTGTGATGTCAGCCCATTTTAATGCTGGCTGTCAGTCCAGACGTGCAATCTGTCTGTCACCCACGCACTGCCGCCATCACTGTCGGGCCCCGTGCTGGCAGAGGGACCTCCAGAGCAGCAACTCTGGCCCTTCGTGGGCTTAATCACTCCCCAAGAGCTTGTAAAAATGAAGATTCTCAGAAATTTTGGTTTCCTAGAATGTGCAGGGCCCAGAAACTGGCATTTGCAATAAGGGTCTTTGGGAATTCTAATTCCAGGGGCTCCGAGAACCACTTTTTTTTTTTTTTTTAAGAAATCAAAAAGTGGATTATCTCTATCCAATTCTTCTCTCAATATTATTATTCAAGACTAAGATCAAGAGTGACTTAACTCTAGAAACAACTATTTACACAAAATGAAAAGTAAGCTCTGTAATAAGGCTGACTGGAAATGTGTTGGTTACACGGTAGAAGTCTCACCTTCCAGACACGCCCATCACGGTACCGACTTTAGACAGGGAAGGGTTGCCAGGACCTACAAGTTAAAATAGATATAATTTATTTACAGACCATAAAAATGGTTCTACTTTTATTCAATTATATTTTACAAACTCACTTGGACTTTGAAGCTGTTGGGTGGGAGATGAAGTGCTGAAAAATTTCTTAACATGGTCATTTTTTAATATCTGAGAAGGTAATGAAGCCAAATACCTAGAAATGAAACAGAGTGGTTTTATCAGCATCAAAACGTGTTACCAAAAAGTAACTGGGAGAGAAATTTTAATTTTCAATTAAGAGACATATATAGCAGAGGAACACTAAACCGAAGTGCCTTAACCTATATTCTTCCTGCCTTCTTCAGTTTCATTCTTGGTACGATTCATACTGTTTCCTGGTGCCCCTTTTCCTTACTTACACTGTGTTACACTGTATGAATCGAGTCTCTCAGGGCCCACAACCCGGGCCATGAGCACCGCTGGGGCCGTCACAGCTGCTGGGGGGCACGCTGATGTTGGCCCCAGTCCCCGGGGCCCTCTGTGCGCATGTACAAGACCAACACGCCAGGACGTCATCAAGGGTCCAGAGCCACTGGGCCCAGGAGACTTTTTATTAGGTCCTCCTTTTATCCTTTCAACTACAGGGCAGAGGCAGATTTTATTTCATTAAGACCGTCAAAATTACATTAAATGGTGGCATACACTTTGAAATTCCTTCACTTATATATTCTCAAAATCACGCCTAGATTATTAAGATCCTTCAAATTCCCCATAACTGATGAAAACCCCTAGAGGCAAACAGGAGACCTGAACCATCCAGACCGCATGTCACCTGAGGAGCCCCTCAGATGCCTGGGCAGCTCACGTCGGGCCCCGCCCGCGCCGCAGAGGGCCATCGGCGGCCGCCCGCGCCGTGGCCTTGGGTGGGGTGACAAGCATTACCTCAGGTCCGCTTCCAGATCCATGTGGTTTCGCTCTACATAGAATGCATCTGGGCCAGCTAAGCAAGGAATGAATTTCTCCAAATTTTCTTCAGGACACAGCTGAGATAACTGAAAGACGAAAAGGCATAGGAAGTATGTCACAATTCATCTTACAGAACCAGAACTCCTCACTGTGGGAAACACTTGGGCAGGTACTGGCTGCTGACACCTGCTGCTGTGATTCTGGGAGCCACCTGGGCTTCTGCGTCCACGTGGGACGCAGGGAGCAACAACCCACCACAACATCAAGAAGCAGCTCGACACTCCACACAGCCGTGCCTGCTCTTGAGCCCAGCAGAGGGCTGAGCTGCAAGGCCACCATGTGAACCGAATTCCAAGACGGACCTGCCCCTCTGAGGACACAGGGCACGTGAACTGTCTCAGCCGTGGCAGAGCCCGCGGGAGAGATGGCTGCCATACAGGCAGGCAGAAGAGATCGGCTGGGATGAGCGCCTCCCCACAGGCTGAGTGTGCGTCAGACAGCAGTCAGCCCAGAGCCCAGACGCAGGGGGCCTGTGTCCTCATTCCCGAGCTCCCTTCCACAGGCGGGGAGGCTGGGAGAGTCTGCACAGGTGGCACAGGGGTGGGGCGGCTGCCCCTGGGGCTGAGGCTGGAAAGCCCGCAGGCCTTTCCCTGGAGCCCGCTCTCAATCCAAAGCAAAAAGCCCGCAAGCCGCCGGGGGCGGGGCGAGACCGCTCGTGCTCCCAGAGCACAAGCAAAAGCCCCCGTTTCTGGGGCGGAGGCAGAATGCCTTCAGGCCTCTGGAGGAGGGGGGGGAAGTCCTCCCGGCACCAGGTCACAGGCAGAGACACCCTGCTTCTCAGGGAAGATGAGAACACAACCCCTCTGGCCCCAAGGAAGGGGCAAGAAAGCCCTCCTGAGCCGAGTCAGCTGCTGCTGGGGAAGGAAGGGGCCGGGACGCTGAGAAAGGCCCCCCACGACCCCGTGGCTAGAGCTGGGGCTGCACCAGCAGGACGGGGAACCACTCCGACCCTCACCGAGCATCCATCACCACGCCACAAGTAACAGCAGTCTCCCCAGGGAGGGAGGAGTCAACGGAGCGGGGAGACGCCCTCTGTGCCGCAGGTGGAGCAAGACTACTCCAGGCTCCTCTCGAGGCTCAAGGGAGCAGCAGGCCTCCCTGGAGGAACCTGAGGCCTGTGGTGCAACAGCAAAACCCAAACCCAGCCCCGCTCCCGACGAGACCAACCTGAAGCCCCGCCGCTGGTGCAACAGGTGCAGCAGCAGGCCCGTCTGCAGGCTAGTTTCTAGACGTGACGTCTAACGTTCAGTCAAAAATTGTAAGATGAAAAAGAGGGGGCGATCTATCGTCAAGATAATCATCGGAGCCAGACTGGAAAATAACCCAGATGTCGGCACTATCACACAGGACTTGGAATAACTATGCTGAACATACTAAAGGACTTCGTTTAAAAACATGAACAACATGCGTGAACGAGTGGGAAATTTCATCAGAGAGACGGAAACTTTCTATTAAAAGACGTTATCAAACGGAAAAGCTACAGAAAACAAAAGAACAAAAAACCCCAAAACCATGGTACTAGAGACAAAGAATTCAGCTCGTCGGCAACCTGGGTAGAGCTGAGGAGAAACGTAAGTAAACTTGAAGACGGGGTCACGTACACATGACTCAAGGCCCGGAAGAAGAGAGAGTGGGGCAGGAGAAATATCTGAAGAGATAATGGACAAGAAGTTTCCAACATTACTGACAGACAGCAAGGCAGAGACCAGGAAGGGCAGAGAACCCAAAGTCAGGTGAGTATCAGCCACTGCAAACACCCAGACAAAAGAGTGGCAAAGTCGGCCGGCATCAGCGGAGTCCAGAGAAGTGCTTTTTCACAAGACAAGAGGATAGGCACAAAGTAGAGGAAATTCAGTGTTCTAAGTGGTGCAGAGGAAGCAGGGAACCCCCGGGGAGGATCACTAATCAATCCTAGAAAGCACGGCACTGTGGCGTCCTTCAGTGCATGGCAGGCCTAAATAAGAGGCACACTCAAACAACTTCTGCCCAAGCTTCTCAAACAGGATCCATCAACTCGATTCTGTCCTACAGGATTATATCCTTAATTTCATAATCAAATTGCAAGCCAACTTTGGAGACACTTCAGCTATGTTATTCCACACAACAAAGGTGACTGCTTCAGCTGAACAACTGCGGCAAAGACAGTGGTTCACTGCTCCGGCACAGGCCAGGCCAGGGGACTTTAGACACACAGGTGTCTACGTATATAACACGTGTACGTGGGGGTAAAGAAGTAATTCTTTAGTAGTGCAGCTTGTTCAAACGGTATTTTTTGAATCAATTTTAAACCAAACAGGTTGTACGTCATCTGTATTTCAACTTTAAAAAATAAAAACAAACAGGAAAATTCAATATGTAAACGGAATAAGGTGGAAAAAGGTGAAGTGTCTGCCCACTGCCGCCACGTGAGCCCCTCACTCAGCCTCGGCTGAGCTGTAACAAACCACCACCAGCCAAACACCCCTTGGGCACCTTCACACTCGCATCTTTCTGTCCCATCTCGTTCTCCGCAACCGGAAGGAATGTGGACCGTGGCCCTGAGGGCCACTCGCCCTGTTGGAGCACGAATCCCCGGCACTGCACCCGCTGAAGGCTGCAACCACGGAAATTACCTGGCAGTCCAGTGGACCGTGGGGAATGAGACCCTTTTAATTTTTGTAAGAGCCCTTAAATCACCTTACCTTTGAAATAAATTCAGTCACTTCAGAGGAAGATTTGGTTACTGATGTTACTGAAGAATCAGACCACAAGACCTTAAAAACAAATAAACAAACAAACCTTAAAAACAGACGCCACATACTTAATTCCCAACACACTTGTCCAGGGATTCGTGGCCGGTACAGGCGCGGTAGTGGGACAAGCCCTAGTGCGCCTCTCGCATGGGGCGTTTATGTACCCCTTGGCTTGTTACAGAAAGAATGTTCACGTAACTCAAGTGCATTAAAGCTTAACTTCCTGTTTTGCGCAATTATTCAAGGATCAGTGTTATCACTCAAGCTGCTCCCCAAAGCGTCAGAAAGTCCCTGCCGACCCCGACTGCGAGTATGTGTGTGAGCACATCATCCTCACGTGTTCAGGTCAGTCCACGCAACTGTGGATGTGGAATCAAGAAATTACCGGAAACGAGCTCATCCAAACAGTAAGTACTCCATACGTGTTCAGTGCTGGGGGCGTGCTGACGGGAGGAGGCCAGGTCCCAGCCCTCAGGAATCTGACAGAACTGGGGGGGTGACACAGGCCAGGGCAGTCAGTACCAGAATTGCGGGGAACATCCTCCATCGCAGGGGGCGGGGGAAGAATTCGGGGAGAAAACATCAGAAAGGTCTTTCTGGAAGTTCTACAAAGCCCGGTGTGTCTGTTTTCCCTTCCTGCACCTACGACAGCAGCAGTTTTAGTTCATGACTCCACAAATGGACTGTAAGTTCCCCGGGGCAGAGGGCTTTCCTGCACCGGGGAAAGCGTGAGCTGAACTCAGAAGGCGCGAGAAGGACAGAGGGGACAGGATGAGATGGGAGGGAAGCAGGGTCCATAACAAGAAGGGTTAAACCATGAACGAGGACGTTTACCCTAAAATCCAGAAGGAGCGTTGGAGGATTGCAAGTCGGGAAATAAAATGACTGAGTGTATTTTATCACCAATAGGAAAGCGTTGTATTTACACTGATTTAGAGAAAAGAGGTTGGAGACACCAAACAACTCTCATGCTCTCCTCCCACCCCGCGCTGGCCTTCATCTTCTGAGAAGCGGCCCAGCATGTTTGCTGACGGTCTCCGGGGCCTGAAGCGCTGGCCGTCTCTCCTCTCTGTTGAAATTCACGTGAGTTCCTCTCTGCTCTGGTGGCTGTCACATCACGTAACAATTACTAAGGTATGTTTTTCAAGCCCCCACAAAATACAAGCCAATCAAGGAAAGGGACCTCTCTTCTTCGTCTCTGAATTCCCTACGCCTCCCAGAATTGATCAAGGCAAGTGCTGGCATTTCTGAATGAAGGTGCTGTGCCATCCAAAATCTACCTACACTAAAATCAAAGTACCTACGCCATTTTTTCTGTCTAAAATAATTAAATCTTTTAACAACACGAAAAGGAAGTTTGGGGGAGAGTGAGCTGCTCCCCACATAAAACACCAGTAACATCCATGATTAAAGGTGAGAACTTGCTAGCATTAGATGTGTGACCCAAAGTACAGCTGTCGTGGTTTTCTAAGTAAAACGTGCCGCATGTCACGTGGCACGAACGCACCCTAACCCAACTAAAGCGTGAAGTCCAACACCCAAATGGCGAGCACGGCACGGACACACCATTCTATGCTGAAACAGACAGTCTGCTTCCCCGACAATTATATATTTTAAATAGGCGCGACTGTTCTAGGTTGTCTGCTCCTGGTATATTTTTCTCTGACTTCCAAAAGGACTTGCTGCTCCAACCAGGGGCAAGGGCTGGAAACCAGCAGACCTCAGCAGCACTCTGCACTGCAGGTGACGCAGGCTGGCCTGACCCAGTCCCCTGGAGGGGCACGGACACGGGAGAGCAGCCTCGCACTGTGCCACGTGCTAGAGACACGTGATCTACCACGTCCAAGACAGCACCGATCCTAAGCTACCCCGCTGCTGATGTACCACCAAGAAGAAACACTGCCAATCGGCACAGTATTTTTCAACCACCCATAGTCGCTCCAAGAGCCACTGAGACCTGCTGAGATGGATTTTAATGTATCTTAAACATACACAAAAAAGCATGGGGACTTCCCTGTGGCGCAGTGGTTAAGAATCCGCCTGCCAACCCAGGGGACACGGGTTCGAACTCTGTCCTGGGAAGACCCACACGCCATGGAGCAACTAAGCCCGCGAGCCACAACTACTGAGCCTGCGCTCTAGAGCCCGTGAGCCACAACTAATGAAGCCGGCGTGCCTTGAGCCTGTGCTCTGCAACAAGAGAAGCCACCGCAATGAGAAGCCCGCGCACCACAACAAAGACCCAACGCAGCCAAAAAAAAAGAAGCACAGTATGCACAGAGTACATAAGGGTACTGAGGATTTCTTCACACTCAGGGTCTAACTCCTCTGACCCACTGTCCATCTCAGCTCTCAGCACCCTCTGGAGAAGGGGGAGCAGCGTCTTCTTCACTCACACAGGCAGCAGCTCAGGCAAAGGCCCTGCCACTGCTCAGGCCACAGCCCTCACGTGAGCAAGCAGCCCAGTGCCACCAGACCTGCCACCAGACCTCTAGGACCTCTGAAGTCGAATACAAGGACAGGCAAAGCAGTCACAAAGAACAAGGCAGCCTGGAGGTGGCACGGACCATGCACTCAAAACTCGCTTTTAAAACTAAAAACTATCAACGGTATTCTCAGCGAACTAAGAGCAGAAAGCATCGCCAAGAACAGGATGCTATGAAAAAAGAATCGCCAGGGAACAGAGGTCTCTGTTGTTAAAAACAGGACAGCAGAAGTGAAACATTCACTTCAAGAGATGGAAGATGAGGGAATCTTCCATAGGATAGATCAAAGAAGTCAAAGGGAAAGAAAATAGAGGAAAAAAAAATAAAACAGAGGACCAGTCTTGAGGTCCAACAGGCAGACAGCAGGAGTTCCAAAACAAGAAAACTGAGAGAAACAGGACAGAGGAAATCAAAGGGAATGATTCAAGAAAAGGAACTCAAATTAATGGACTTAAGTTAAAAGAGCTGACTTGCATCTCAGCACAGTGGATGATAACCTATACCCAAGCCTGGCTCTGAGAAATGTGCAAAGGCTTGGGACTAAGAGAAGATCCTAAAACCTTTAGAAATTATAAAACAGGGCCAACACTGGATCAGGAGTCAGAGCAGATCCATGCTTCTCAACAGCAACACTGCAAGACAGTAAAGAAGAAATGCTTCCGAGTTCCTAAGGAAAAATGACGCCTGGTCTAGAACTGTATTCCCAGTCACATGTCAGGTCAGATGGATGAAGACACTGCCAAACATGAAAGCCAGAAACTGTACCTCCCCGGGACCCTTTCTAAGAAGCTAGTAGAACAACTATTAAAACCTAGAACTAACCCAAGGCAATAGATGAGTTAAGAGCTGAGAACAGGGTATCAGAGCCAGGAGGGAGGAAGGGACCCCGCGGGTGATGGTACGGGGGGCCCCGCAATGAGACTGCACCAGGCTGAGTCCAGGTCGGAGCAGGGCCGTAGCTCCAGAGATGAAACCAATGGAATGCCAGATGCATTTGAACACAACCAGGGAAAACTTTAGGGGTGACTTTGTTTTCTAAGTACTTGTTCACAAGCAACAAACAAACAAAAAGAGACAATTAACTCCAGGTAGAATAAAGTATTGGAAAGGAAAGGTACTAAATAAGCATATACCACATGGCTTGGGTAGCAACAACCTTCACGCAGTCAGGCTAATTATCATACAAGCAATGAGGTGTATTATCACAAGAAACAGTTCCCTGCGCCTCCGGGTGATGTAGGCACAATTACTGGACTCTCTGCACACACAGAGCTGACGAACACAACTAAAGAAAAAAAAAATAGTTGTCAAGACTCATCCTTAGCTAATAGCGATAAAATGTTCAGAGCAGTTAAGATTGTTTCAAGATGAAAAACTTCTAAAGAAAAGATACAGCACTAAAATAAAATGTAACGTCTGGGTTCTTAACGAAGACTGGCATAAAAAGAATGGGTGTTTTAATTAGCATTGCTCCACAGTTCCTTTTAAGTCAATACAACTCTCCCGTCTACAGGCGTTTCAAGTGTTCGGGTAATCTTCTGATGTTTTTTTCCCACCCTGTCCTTCATGTGTAATAAGTATACTTTAAAAAAGTTTTAGTTATTCAACAGTGAATTTGGAAAAGCTGGTAAAATTTGGACATTTCACATGTACACAGATATAAAATAATTTTTGTATTTTAAAAGATTCTGTCATTTTCTTCCTGTATTTGCTTTCCTCAGTAACTAGTAATTACAACTTCAGCAAAAACAAAACGAACTCCATGAAAAAAAAGAACAGGAAACTCAAACTCCTGCTTGCAGTCCATTTGTTACTTACGTCTTCCTATAAAATAACCACCTTTCATTTGTATCCTGGAAAACAATGACACATGAAAACTAAAAGTAGAGATAAACAAAGCCGAGAAAAAGGGGAGGGGGGGAAGTCACTGACTTCTCCTTGAATGAGTGAAAGCTTTCAGAAAAAGCCGCTTCTCGAGTCTTCCTATATTGTCAGCAATAGAGGGTACATCTCACCGTGGTTAAGGCAGAGACTCCTAATAAAGTTCTTTATTGTTCTGGCCACAAGTACGATAGCTATTTATATCCATGTTCAAAAGACAACCTATTTAAAGGACAATTTATCCTAATTATTTAGGGCTCTGTGGACAAAAATTAATCCTCAGGTAAACTTCTTTCTTTCTTTCTTTCTTTTTTTTTTGGCTGCATTGGGTCTTCGTTGCTGTGTGCGGGCTTTTCTCTAGTTGCAGCAAATGGGGGCTACTCTTCACTGTGGTGCACGGGCTTCTCATGGTGGTGGCTTCTCTTACTGTGGAGCACGGGATCCAGGCGCGTGGGCTTCAGTAGTTGTGGCACGCGGGCTCAGTAGTTGTGGCCCGTGGGCTCTAGAGCACAGGCTCAGTAGTTGTGGTGCATGGGCTTAGTTGCTCTGCGACATGTGGGATCTTCCCGGACCATGTGTCCCCTGCATCGGCAGGCAGATTCCTAACCACTGTGCCACCAGGGAAGCCCTGGCAGGCAGATTCTTAACCACTGCGCCACCAGGGAAGTCCCAATCCTCAGGTGATGTTTTTAAAGGTTTTACTGAGTATAACTGACAATGAAATGCACATATTTAAAGTGTACAATCTGACCAGTGTGGACATACGTATACAGCCATGACACCATCACTCCGATCTATATAATGAACATACCCACCAGTCCCTCCCCAGGAAGCTATTGATCTGCGTTCTATCACTGCAGACTGTTTTGCATTTTCTCAATTTATATAAATAAACTCATACGCTGTATGCTCCTTTTTTGTGGTTTCTTTCACACAGCACGATTATGCACTTTCCCCCATATCGCCAAGTGTATCCGTAATTCACTCTGATAATGGATATTTGGGGCGTTACAAACAAAGCTGTTATGAACATTCGTGTACAAACCTTTGTATGAACGTGTACTTTCATTTCCTTCGGTTATTGACCTAGAAGCGGGACCGATGAATCAGATTTTAGGGATATGTCCGACTTTTTAAGAACTGCCGAACTGTCTTCCAAAGTAATCTCACCATTTTACACTCCCACGGCAGTCCTTCCACACACCTGCCAGCAGCTGGCGTGGTCGTCCTGTCAACTTCAGCCACTGTGACGGGCGTGCAGTATGAGCTCACCGTGGTTTTAATCGGTGTTTTCCTAATGGCGACCGATGCTGAACATCTGTCATGAGTGCTATTTGCCATCCATACATCTTTCTTGGTAAAATGTTCACTTTTTTTATTGGGTTATTTTCTCATCATTGAGTTTTGAGAGTTCTTTTTATAGTTTGAATACAAATCCTCTATCAAACATGCAATTTACAAATGTTTTTCTCCTAGTTCTGCGGCTTGGCTTAATTTTCTCCACAGTGCCTGTCAAAGAGCAAGTTTTAAACTCTGATGAAGTTTAATTCACTTTGTCTTTTATGGCTCATGTTTTTGGTATCCTACCTAAGAAATCTTTGCCTGTTTAGGTCACAAACTTTTCTCCTATGCTTTCTTCTAGAAGTTTTATGGTTTTACGTTGTACATTTAGGTCTGTGATCAGTTTTGAGTTAATTTCTACATAAAGGGTGAGGTTTGATGAAGGTTCCTTTTTTTGGCATACGGTTATCTGCTCCTGAACCATTTGCTGAAAAGACCGTCTTTTCTTCACTGAAATGCCTTTATACCTTTGTCAATAATCAGTTGACCAGGGTGGTGTGGCGTCCGGGGCCCTTAGCCCGAAGCAGACGCGGCCTGGCCCACGGGATAGAGCAGTCCCCACCGTCAGGCCCCGAGCCGACCCCAGGGCCACCCTGCAAGGAGCCGCGGGCAGCGGGAGCCTGAGTTGCTGCCAGTGCTGGCACCAAAACTGACAAGCCGCTCCTAAAATTCACATGGAAATGCAGCATCCCCAGAACAGCCAAGACAATCCTGAGAAAGAAGACCGAACCTAAGAGGACTCACACTTCCCAATTCCAACGTCAAAGCCACAGTACTCAAGACAGAGCAGTGCTGGCCTAACAACGAGAGAGATGAATGGAACTGAGAGTCCAGAAACAGCCCCTCACAATTTCGCTCAACGGATTCTCAACAATGGTGTGAAGACCCTTCAGTGGGGGAAAGAATGGTCTTTTCAACAAATGGTGCTGTCCAATAAAGGTGTTAAAAAAATTGTAAAATAAACAAACAAACAAATGGTGTTGGACAACAGGACGTCCATATGCAAAAGGACACATTCGAACCCCTACCTCACACCATACACAAAAAATCAATTCAAAATGAATCAAAGACCTAAATGTAAAAGCACAAACAATAAAATTCTTATCAGAAAACACAGGAGTGAATCTTTGCGACCTTGGCTTAGGCAACGGTTTCTTAAATATATAATACCAAAAGCACAAGGAGTGAAAGAAGAAGTAGGTAAACTGGACTTTATCAAAATTAAAAACTTCTGTGTGTCAAAGGACAGCATCAAGAAAATGAAGACGATGCCCACCCAATGGAAGAAAATATCTGCCGCCCAGTAATTCCAGTCCTAGGTGTGTATCCAAGAGAAATGGAAGCACCTGTCCACATAAAAACTTGTACATGAATGTTCATAGCAGCATTACTCATAAGAGGCAAAAAGTGGAAACAACCCAGAAGTGCATCAACTAACTGCTGAGTGGATGAACCAAATGTGGTCCATCCACACGGTGGAATTTCACTCAGCCATAAAAAGGGAAGCACTAATACATGATATAACATAGAGAAGCCTTGAAAACATTATTTGCATGAAAGAAACCGATCACGAAAGAGCACATATTGTATGATTCCATTTATGTGAATGTTCAGCATAGGCAAATCCACTGAGGCAGAAAGCAGGTTAGTACTCGCCAGGGACTTGGGGAGGAGAAGTGGGGAATGACTGCTAATGGGTACGGGGCTTCTTCCTGGGATGGTGGAAATATTCAAATTAAATCGTGGTGATGGTTACAAAATTCTGAATAAATTTTAAAAAGCCACTGAACAGTTTAAATGGATGCATTTTATGTTATGTGAAATCTATCTCATCAGAGGCGTGAAGAAGAAAAGTCAATTCGAAAATTTTAAAACCGTCTAATCTTGAAAAATGCCGTCAAGGATATTCTCCTAAAGTCTTCAAAACAACCAACTGAGTGCTTTACACGTGAGTCTAGCTCGGGCCCCACTGCCCCGGGGCACAGCGTCTCCTCCCTCTTAGCAGCACCTTTAACACAGGTGCTGAAATCGGGTACCGTGAGTCTTCCAGTGTTTTCTTCGTTTCAGAATTGTTTGGACTGCTCTATAGTGTTCTCCATATAAACTTTATTTTATTTTATTTACTATTTACTTATTTACTCAGGCTGCGCTGTGAGGCTTGAGGAATCTTAACTCCCTGACCAGGGACCGAACCCGCGCCCTCGGCAGTGTAAGAGCGGAGTCCTAACCACTGGACCACCAGGGAATTCCCTCCACATAAATTTTAGAATCGTCTTGTTGATTTTTTTTTTCTTTTAAATTTATTTATTTATTTTTGGCTGTGTTGGGTCTTCGTTTCTGTGAGGCGGCTTTCTCTAGTTGCGGCAAGCGGGGACCACTCTTCATCGCGGTGCGCGGGGCTCTCACTGTCGCGGCCTCTCTTGTTGCGGAGCACAGGCTCCAGACGCGAAGGCTCGGCAGTTGTGGCTCACAGGCCCAGTTGCTCCGCGGCAATGTGGGATCTTCCCAGACCAGGGCTCGAACCCATGTCCCCTGCATTGGCAGGCGGATTCTCAACCACTGTGCCACCAGAGAAGCCCCTCGTCTTGTTGATTTCAAAAACAGAAAAACGCTACTGGGACTTACTTTTGCCGGGCGGTCATGTAAGATGACAGAAAGTTTGTAAGTTTAAAGGTACATGGAGTGATGTTCTCCCACTGTCCACAGGTTCTCTCTCTTACAGAACTGTAGTCCTGACCACAACGAGCTAGAGAGACCTCGGTTAAACGCCCGAAGCTATGTAACTACAAGGCGCTTCACTTTTCGAGTGTGACAGGAGCCCCAAACCTAAGCACATGCATATCGCACATTCGTGTAGGAGAGTGCAACTCACCTGCAGAGAACAAGCACACGGTTTAAGCTGCGCAAATGAACGGGGTGCTTTATAAATAAGAAGATGGTTGTGTTTTTTTAAAATCTTCCTTGTATCTTTCCTTTGTGCCTCAAATTACCATCAACAAATGTAGTGTGGGCAGTAAATCCCTTAGGGCGTATCAAGTTAGTATGAGTCGGACTGCTGGCTAGTTAAGGATCACCACTTTCCTAAACACAAGAATCCTTTTATCAGTTTTCGAGTCAGGAAAAGCAAGCTTTTCCGATAACCAAACCTTTTTCTTTAAGTACCAAAACACTTCATTCAGCTTAACCATTTGGGGTTAGAAGCGTCTTAAACTGAACTTCAACCCAGCTGTCCGCTCTGCTTTCAGAAGACTCACGGCGCCCTATCCTGCCAGCCTGCCGCCTCCCCACCCTGATCACAAGGCCCTCCTCTGGGGAAAGGCCACGAGAGGCCAAGTGTCTACCCTGCCAAAGCTCATTTCTTTGCAGAGAGGCTGTGGACTGGGGCCGAGTCCAAGCCCAGTTTGATCAGACGGGCTGTGAGTGGGATCTGAAGGGCTTGACGCTCAGCAGTTCCCACACACGCAGGCCCTGTGCACGGGGACCACGCCCGCCACCAGCCCCTCAGGCGATATCCGCCAGCCAGAGGCTGACTGCAGAGGAGAGGAGCCAACACACCCAGCGTTTCAGGGACTCTCTGGGCTCCCCAACCCCAGCAGGCCTTGACGATGCTGGGGTCCTGAGGTTCTGGTTGCTGACACTTGGCTGCTGGTCGCAAGCTCTGACAACCTCCAAAACCGAAGGGAAGCCTTTCCCATACATCTATGGAGTAACAAGTGATTTGCACAATGCAGGACTTCCCAAATCGATCAGTTTCCTACAATGCACGTGGTCAAAGGAGAACCTCGCACAACAATGGGGTAGTAACAGAACCCTGGTGACACAGCCAGCCACGCACACGCAGCTAAGCGGGACCAGGAAACTCAGTCTGGCCAGTAAGACGTAAGTGGAAGTGTCTATTTTTTTGCCACGCCTCGCGGCATTTGGGATCTTAGTTCCCCGACCAGGGATCGAACCCACGCTCCTGGCAGTGGAAGCGAGGAGCCCTAACCACTGGACTGCCAGGGAAGTCCCTCTAGTGGCTGTTTTTAAGAATGGTCCATGAAAAAGAGGTAAAAGTAACCTTTCACTCTCCTCTTCATCCCATGTCCTCCTGTTGCCTGGAATGAAAACGTGAGGGCTGGAGTCCTAGCTGCCATCTTGGACCATGAGGCTAAGGGCCACCTCCTAGAGATGTCAAAGCAGTCAGCTGGAGGGAACCTGGCTCCCTACGTATTTTATGGAGCACAGATGCCATTCCAGCCCCAGGGCCGACTCCTTGTACACTCCGACGTTGTTTAAGCCACTGTTATCGTAGATCTGAGATTCTAATAAACAGTATGCCTTAATTTTCACAGTTCTCTACGTTAGCCAACTCTGGTGACCAGCCACCAGCAGCTGAGCATGTCAGTCTAGAGAATGTTCCCCCCCCACACACACACCAAGGACTTTCTGTCACCCAGGAGGTACAGAAGAACAACAGCTCATCTTTGCAGCCACTTACTATATCCACACCCTGTACTGAGTGCTTTGAATGAACTGTCTCATTTAATTCTCCCCCAAACTCCATCCTGTTCGACTGAATGGAGGTGCTGGGGCACAGAGAGGTCCAGCATTGTCCTCGGTCACACGGCGAACAGGAACACAACAGGACTGCGCACTCCAGGCTGTGGCCGAGCCCAGCCCCTCCCCCTCATGGAGCCTGCTGAGGTCCAGGGGGAGCAGCCCCCCAGGCCCAACAAGCCCACCGTGGAGACGGTCCACCCACAGGGCCCAGTCCCCACTTCTGTCTCCCGCAGCAGTGGCACAGTGCTTTGCAAAAGACTCGCCTTTTATTTTGAGACATAAAAGTACCACTTCATGGTAAATGTTTCCTTCCTATCCCTTAGAGGAGAAAAGGAAAAAAAAACTTAGCATCTTACCTCAAAGGAACATTCAACATTTCTTTCATTTTTTTTGTGTGATAATCCCTTCAGGTCTATCTTTTCAACACTCACTGTAAAGGTAAACAAAACAAAACAAAACAACAACAAACAAAATTATAAAAATGAAGTAAGAGCTTGAAGTACATATGATTAGTTTACATCGATACATTAGCAACTTTTCACAAGTACGGCTCCCAACACCCGGCCCCGTCTCCTCTGTGGTGGGTGAGCTCTCCAGGAACGAGGAGGCTGCTCGCGCGGGAATGGAGGGCGAAGTTGAAAGTGACACAGGAAAAACAGGCAAAAAATAAAAACAAATCATAGAAAAGAAAGAGATCGGTGCTTGAAAATGCACAAGGGCACAGACCATAATTATAACTGAAGATTAGTTATGATCTCATTTCTGAAAAACTAATGCTCAACGTTTTCCACTGTGATTATTTAGAGACACAGCTGCCCAGAACCTCTCACTGGCATCTCCTCATCTCCTCCTTCTAGGACAAAGCCAGGCTGGAGGTGTGAGGAGAGCAGCTGCGGAGGAGACCCTGCAGACCCCCAGCACCGCCTCTGCAAAACAGAGCAAGGACGGGCGGAGGCCGCAGTTGCACAGGTGGACAGGGATGAGAAAAGGTCGTCACCGTTAAGAGTTCCAAAGCCATCACCTCTGCATACCTCCCTTTTCACATGCAAGGGTGCATTTTTTTTCTCCTCAAAAAAGAAAATGATACAATTAAGTTTCTAAGCCCTTAAGCTTTAAGATGCAAATATTTGAGCACAAATATTTGTTGAAAATAAAACAGCACTTATCAAACATGATGTAGCTTCCAAACTCCCAAACCACATTAAGGTATGTATGTCCTATTTCTGATTCAAATACTAAAGTTTCTCAAGTACCGATTTAACTGATTCTTCAAGCTTATGAACCTTGGGCAGGCACACGGGCAGTCAGCTCTTATGCAAAGACCCTGGCAAATGAGGGAGGCTTTACTTTCTGAACAGAACACGCACCTTCTTGCACTATTTTTCACCAACATTTCCAGAGATCTCTTGGCTGTGCACTATGGGGATTTCTACAAAGCTTCAAAACCTGTCTAGCATGACACACTCAACATAACTTATTAAAGCTATTAAGTTACACTTTCTGCAGACGCCCCATCTTCTGGTCGGCCATACCTTCCATGGTTTTCTCCGGACCACCCCCAGAAAGCTTTGTGCTCAAAAGTTTGGAGGGAAAATCTGAGAAACTCCTTTTTGTAGGCTGCCCATGTACATTAGCATATTAAAGGCTCTGAGAAGTCCTGCAACAAATAAATCTACATTTTTAAACCACAATTCCTCAATTTCTTCGGCCACAGAACTCTCTCCTCCCCTAACACGTCTGAGCACCCCAGAGAGCAACGAGCAGCTCTGTGCACGGGGCTTCGGGGAAGGTTCTAACCCTGCACTGCCCACTGCTGCAGCCACAGACCACACGGGACCACTTAAGTCGGTACTAATTACAATTGAGTAGAATTAAAAACCTCGCCCCTCGGTTGCACTAGCCGCATTCTGGGCGTTCCCACACGGGGCTAGCAGCTGCCATATTGCAGCAGACACAGAAGCCTGGCCATCCCAGGGAGCTCTACTGGGCGAGGGGCAGGCAGGCTGCAGGCTGCCCTCGGCCTGTCTGTCTGTGTAAACAGGCTCCGGGGCACACAGCCACGCCGTGGGCCGACGTACCGTCAATGGGTGCTCTCCACCCAGCGACGGCAGAGCCCGGCGGCGGTGCCAGACTCCGCACGCTTCCCAGAGCCAGAAATACTGACTTTCTGGATCTTTGCAGAAAAAAGGGTGCCAATCCCTGCCCTAAACCAACAACTGTTCATTCACCAACTCGTCTTACAAAGCTCCTGCTGTGTCCCGGGCCGTGTTCCAAGGGCTGGGCACGCAGCGATCAGCACCGTCCATGGGTTCTCGCACTCACAGAGGTTGCGGCCTGTTGGGGAAAAGCGCTTTCACGCCCTGAACTTTCCTCACGAGTCTCCCTAATTTTATAAAGTCGCATCGGGGTTGATATGGATCTTGGGAGACACTAGAACCCATTTGGTTTAGAGTATTTTTAGCTTAAAATAGCTCACAGGAAGGAATTACTCTAAAAAAAAAAATAAGAATGTTTTCTTCCTTTCTGGCAAAACAAAGAAAACACTACATTTAGCAGCTGTGCACTGCCCGACCTCACTCAGTGAAACTACTCACTGTTCCTGTCTGACTTCCCCAGTCAGATTGCCGGCAAATAAGCAGCTCTTATGTTTTCCCAATCACTATTTTTAAAAACTTACCCACAATGACCTCACCCTAATCCAGATCCTTTACTTTTTTAAACAACAGAATATACAAAGTCAATGAATACAGAAAAATGTTATTCGGCATTTTCCCAGGCCACAGAACACCAACGTGTACCTAAAAGTTCCAGGACTGAGTATGAGGATTTATGAAAAAAAAAGAAAAAAACCCCAACTGGACTGAAGGCGGGAAGTGACTCATAACTGGACAGGAAAATGTGAAAAGCAGATGAATGTTACTCAGCTGTTTTCAAAGAAAAGAGGCATTTTGGACCACAGGACTGAAATGTTTGTGAGACCTCTTCAAAATCACCAGCCCACCTGACTCGGTGTTCTGTGTCTGCGCCATCGGCCCTCTGCAGGCAGCTGCAGCGGCCCCGGCACTGCCAGGATGGCTCCGGACCAGATACACGGCCTGCCGACGAGTTCTGCTGCTTTTCTCTTGGTGCCGCGCCCACCGTGTGGCCACTCGGGGCTCTGAGGGTGGGAGGACGGCCTGCTGGGGCGGGGGCGGGGGCGGGGGCGAGGGGGGTGGGAGAGATCGTGCCAACGGACTTCTGTAGCAGATGGGAGTGGCGACGGTGGCTAACACAAGGGGCGGCTGGGGGGTGCTGAACTGGGTGGGCTTCAAAGGTGTGTAAGCATACTCTCGATTTTGGAACTATTAAAGACTATGTTTATAAAAATAAAAACATGAAAAATGCTTATAATATTACCTGAAAAATTATAAACTGTATGTATAACACGACTATAGTTGTTGTTTAAAATGTTAAAGAAAGACTAAAAATAAATTATCAAAAATGATAGGGTTGGGCTTCCCTGGTGGCGCAGTGGTTGAGAGTCCGCCTGCCGATGCAGGGGACGCGGGTTCGTGCCCCGGTCCGGGAGGATCCCACATGCCGCGGAGCGGCTGGGCCCGTGAGCCATGGCCACTGGGCCTGCGTGTCCGGAGCCTGTGCTCCGCAATGGGAGAGGCCACAACAGTGAGAGGCCCACGTACTGGAAAAAAAAAAAAAAAAAAAAAAAGATACGGTTAATTGTGTTTGGTTGTGGAATTATGGGTAGTTTCCCTGCCAAATTTCTGTAATGCGGTTTCATAATTTTAGAGTGTTTACCTACACGCATATAAATTTGTTGACGACCCACTTAAAGTCTACTGGTAGATAATGCGGCCTCCCTCCCTCCCACCACCCTCGTGAGCCCTGCAGACTGTGTCATCTGTCACACACGAAGTCTCAGTACTTTCTGAAAAGGGCCAGCAAACTTGTGTCAACTTGGGGGGCTAGATACCAAACCATCACCTGCAGGGAGAGAACACATCCGAAGACAGGATTAGCACCAACTGGAAAGACCCCGAGCCCGAACGGGCACGATGGGAAGAACGCTAGGGGGCTGGGAAGGACGTGAGCCTCGCTGGGCTCCAGACTGTGCAGAGGCTCAGGGCAGGGCACCCAGGGCTGGGAACCCGGGACTCGAGGCCACCAGCTTGCTCTCACGTAGAGATGCAAAGAGCAAGGTGGTGTGCTGTCTGCTTTTAACATTTCGTGTGTTCAAACCTTTCTTCTTTTCTTATTCACGACGTACACTAGGAATTCTCCTCAAATCTTACAAGTTAGAGCACACCGCCTTCACTAAGATGTGTAATTGCACTGAACCACCATTTTTATAATTGGATCAATGCCTAATTTAAAAACCAGAACACTAACGTAACTGAAAAAGGAGGGAGGGAGGGAGATGTGCGCAGAAGAGACTGTAAAAGGCCCCGCAGTGACAGCCCAGGCAAGCATCCCCAAAGGCCTGAGCGGGGTCTGGCGGAGTCACAGATGGACCAGAAAACCACTCCCCGGACCTCAGCCCGGGGAGCTCCTGCTAAAACCGCCACAACCTAAGGGCCACCAAGGGCCTTCAAACGATCTACAGGAGCTGATGGCCAGCCACCTCACACCGAGAGAACACGACACCTAGAGATGATGGCTTTAATATGTCCCAAGAATGCGGCCCCCTTTTGGAACATTTTCCCTAAAGTCTTCTGGAAAAAACCGGGTGGTTGGTAGTTTTCTGCCAATTATGTGTTTTACTTGATTTCAAAGTATCTTTATGAAATAGCTTAATTCTGTACACTCAATAACAAGAAACCAAAAATGACCAAAACTGTGCCAAAAGAAAGCACAGTAAAGAGGGTATTATTCATGAGGAAGGGCAAAGATGGAAACAGTCATGTTCCAGCACAACACCGTCTTCTCTCGAGTTCTATACAACAGTACTCAGTGTCTTCATACTTAAAGACACTAAACCAGACTAATATTTGAGATGCCTCCAGCTTTACAATCGTTATTACTGAAATCTAGTTTTTATCTAAAACTTGAAAACCTGTATTCTCAAAAGTCTCAGGTGAATAATGACGTCCCTAAAATATCAAGTTACTTTCTCACTTTCATTTAGTTGTCTGTATTGATGGGAATAATTTTTTAAAAACACTGCTTCTTTTAACTGTCCTTAAAATTCAAACATACACTACTATGCTGATTAAACTGATCCTCTTTCCTATATCTTTTTAGGTCATGGTATATTTAAGAACTCTGTAATTTATTTTTCTTTGATTTTTTTTATCATCTAGCTACCTTGCATTAATTTGATTTGTTAGTTCTCCAGAAATATGGAAACAAAAGCAGTACATGATCCAGAAAACATAAAGCTGATAGAACGTATTTCTAAAGCAGCAGAAGTAGGGAATGAACGCGCACTCCACTGGAATGGTTAGTGATGTGGCGCCTGAACCTAGGGGCCTGAGGAACTCACTTGTTTATGTATTAGGCAAACGTTTTACTCAGCCTTAGCACGCACGAGACACAGGAGCAGCCGTAAGTGACAGAAAAAGGAAAAGTTCACAGCAGTGCTGTGGGGCTAGACCTCAAAGGGAAGGGCCCGGCGGGCAGAGCGACACGGTGGTCAAGGCCCAGGGATGACGGCACCTGTGCTGGACGAAGCTGTGCCGTGGCGGAGACGGGTGACAGGAGGCCAGGGCAGACAGGACAGACCCACAACCCACTCGGCAGGGCCAGGGAAGCCAAGGGGCTCTGCAGTCAGACAGGCTGTCTGAAACGTGACACTTTCCAGCTCCGTGACCTTGGGCGCAGTTATTTAATCCCTGAACAAAACGTGCTCTGTGGGACTGCGGCATCACCTGGCGGGCTTCCACAAACTCCAAGCGGCTTCCCGTGGAAGGCTGTACCTGAAAATCTTCACAATCAATAGTACAGAGAAAAAGGTAATGCTTTCACTTCATGTGTACTTGAGTTTCCTTTTCTACTCTCTTCTAACACAAGTGTTGGGATCCCAGCTTATCTTAGGAACACTGCTTATCTGTGACTCAGTTCTCCCGTCTGTGAAATGGGGACTGTTGTTAGAACGAACCAGCTTATACCTGAGCCCCACAGGTTCTTAGGAAGATCAGATGAGTTAATGTATGTAACGAGCTTGGACACCACCTGACAAGAGCAGTCAGGGTTTCAGATTGTCCTTACTGCTGTCCCCTGAGCTTCAGTACTGAAGAAATACAAAAATCTGACCTCTTTACAAGCTAAATTGTGTCACTGAAAACTTCTAAGAAGCAGAGACAACCCACAACAGAAGTGGGATACAGAAAAGACAGCAAGAAAACTTTAATAACACTCAGAGTGGCTTCAGAGCAGTAACAGGGCACCGGGGAAAGTGCAAACGACAAAACCGGGTTTACCTGCTGGTCAATTTCTGGGCGGAGGAGACCATCATCCCCACGACCACTGGCTGGAGAATACCATAGATAATTAGCAAGGTCTGCCTATTCTCTAAGGATTATGACGTCTGAGAGCAGACAATAACGGTCCTACCACAGATCTGCCTTCCCACACCCAGGCACATCGGCAAGAGAGTGACAGACACAGCCGTTCAACTGGCAATTATGTTAAAAAACAGGAACGAGGGGGTCTTGACAATTGTGCCTACAGGAAAAAGCACAATGGTGAAGGAAAGGCCTTCCCCTTAAGACTGCGAGGGTGTAGGACACAGGCTCCAAAGGTGCGGGGATGGGCTGGGGACGAAGGAAGCAACGCCCCATCGGGAGGCGCTCCTCCCTGGGCGACACATGCAAGGAAGAAGTCCTTCGGAGCGAGTGAGTGACAACCACCCACCCGGAAACTGAGGTCCTGCTGTGTCTTCAGAAAGACTGACCCTCCAGCTGAGCCAGAGGTGAGCCGACCACGCGCTCCCAGGGCTGCTAGGAGCGCGATCTTCCCCCCTATACACACCGAGCGCGTTTCCAGGCACCCGCGCCCGGTTCTAGACCAGGAGGCCCAGAGAGCCCTGTCTCTCCCCAGCGAGACCCCAAACCCCGCACAGCTGGCCGGGGGACAGCCAGCCCGACTCTGTCTAGTGTGGCTGCACAAAGCCAGACCTTCAAGAACCAGGGAGCTCGGCCTCCTCCCAGACGTGCCCTGCCGTCTCCAGAGGCGCACTGTCCACACTGAGCTAGTGCAACTGCATGAAATAAATCTAGAAGTTCAGGCCCCTACTCGCGTGAGCCACATTCTCCAGGCTCGGAAGGCACGTGCGGCTGGTGGGAACTGCCTCAGTGCAGAGAGAACACACCGTTACTACACAGAGCGCTACAGGACGGCGCTGCCCTACAATTCAGGACCCACTGCGCTGTGGGGCGGGGAGAGGCCCAACAACTCTCACTTTTCCCCCTTCATAAACATCAAGATGTGAGATGTTTACAGCCGAGATCCACTCGTGTGTAACTTGCAGAATTTAGAAACACAGTACATCTTACTAAGACTAGCATCCCCAAAGATCTGAGCGCATTTAACCAAACGCCACTGCGAACGTCTCCCCCTACATCCGATGCTGCTCCCCTCTGACCCTGCAGACCAAGCGCTCACCTCTGGAGTGCTTCCCTCCAGGCCTCTTGGGCAGCGACTCCTCAGTGGAATGCGCGGATGTGTGCAGGGCGTTCTCCAAGCTGTTACCGACACTGCTGACGGGGGTCTCCGTCCTGGGAGTGACCTCAGGGGACAAAAATAGAAACATCTTATTTTCTTCCATGTAGTTCATATGGAATGATTTCCATTTTTATTTAAAAGACATTTAAGTTTATTGTATCTTCAAACTTTTCTATAAAATGTGTATTACTAGTGCAACTAGAAAGCACGTCCAGCAGAAGACAAAAATTTCACCAACCCTCTCCTCACCACTGAAATTTAAAAACATCCCCAGTTTGAGCAAACGTGGAAGTTCATGTCTTGTGCCAGTGGTTGGTTCACTCGCTGGATAGAAACTGTTAACCAAACCATCAGGAATCATATACCTATATGTGAGGCAAAACCTGATTTTTTATTTCTTCAAATCATAGAATTTCCTATAAAATTAATTACACAGCAGGACTTAATACAGTCCTTCTATAAATCTTGAAAAAAAAATAATAAAATGCTCTACAAAAACCCCAGTAAAGAACAGAATACAACTTGATCTATTTGGGGGGGTACCTTTCTAAAAAGCAGATTCTAAAATTACAATTCCATTTCTGGGACTCTGTCATACGAAGTACTTACACGTGAGAAAGATGTGGGGCGGGACGCTCACTGCAGCATTTGTAATAGTAAGATACTGAAAACACCTTAAACAGCTACTGATAGAGACCCAATAAATAAAGGACTGCTGCCCACAGATCCCCACTCTGCACGATAAGGAAAGCTCACCTAGACCAAGTGTCCAAAACAAGCCAGAAGGAGTGTTCCCTGCCCCCTCCCGTCTTAGGGTTACAGTGAACGTGTCCATGTGTAAATAAACAGTCAGGGCCCGGAAGGATACGGCAAACTCGTAACCGTAAGTGATTTCAAGACATGAGAGGAGGCTTTCTTGGGCAGGGTGGGGAGGGTGCAATAACTTTCTTTTTTTCCCCATAATAATGACCAGTATTTGAAAATTTTATAGCCAAATATATTTACTACTTGTAGGATTTAGAAGAATAAAAATGACCAATGCTTTAACGTCTTTATATTCACAATTTAATGTACATCAAAATTTCAAAGGACAGTAGAGAAAAATTAAAATTTTAAAGTTTATCAAGAGAGGTGAGTTTTAAAAGGTGGAGAGGGGCTTCCCTGGTGCTGCAGTGGTTAAGAATCCGCCTGCCAATGCAAGGGGACACGGGTTCAAGCCCTGGTCCGGGAAGATCCCACATGCCGTGGAGCAACTAAGCCCGTGCGCCACAACTACTGAGCCTGCGCTCTAGAGCCCGTGAGCCACAACTACTGAGCCCACGTGCCACAACTACTGAAGCCCGTGTGCTAGAGCCCGTGCTCCACAACAAGAAAAGCCACCTCAATGAGAAGGCCGCGCGCTGCAACGAAGGAGTAGCCTCCGCTCGCCGCAACTAGAGAAACCCACGCCCAGCAACGAAGACCCAACGCAGCCAAAAATGAATGAATGAATGAACGAATGAATTTTTTTAAAAAAGGTGGAGAAACACCATGCTACATACACAACAAAGGAGAAGATCTGGGAAAAAGTGGAGCGTGCCTTCTGGTCCCAACCCTGACCCGTGTCAGGAAGCTCTCTGGCCTTCACTGTCCCTGGTTCTCCTTGTTACCTGGACAGCAGGTGGGCGGCAGCACATCCTCATGCCCTGCTATGTAAAGCCCGGGCCCGGGGCATCAGGCAGAGGCAGAGGGCGTGGAGCAGGCGGAGGTGGCACCACTCCTGCAGGGCAGGACGGTACATGCCATCTCGGAGACAGGACACCCAACCCTTCACAGACGGAGCCGCAGTGACACCACAGGCTGCCCACAACAAGCTCCGCCTGCTCTACCCGCCAGCCTCTGGCCAGGAAGGCCTCCTGCTGTGCACGGGGAACCGCAAGGACCGCACGCAAGGACAGCAACTCACCGCAGGTCTGGTTAGTCTGCAAGTTTATGTAGCTCGAGGAAAGAACTCCTCCCCACCCAGTATTCCTCCAAAAGGTCAATTCATTTGATAACATTTACCAAGACGTTATCAAGACAGCTACATTTTTCAGTTACTTATATTTATAATTTAACTAAATTGGATTATTTCCTTAGGTGTGGCAAAGTTTCTTTCATCATCCAATGGTCAGAGTATTCCAGAAATGAACTTCTCTCCTATTAAATAAGATAATAGCACTAACAGGTACAAGTAATTACTCAAAGAGCAAGATTTTAAATTGCAAACAGTAAATATTACTTCGGGAAACAACTCAGGAGGTTACTATTTTCAGCTACACACTGAACATAACGGCAGCAGACTCCCCGCATCTGACCTGACTCCTAGGAACCCCTGTGTTCTCTTAGCTGCCCCGGCAAGTAATTCTAGGTCCTGGTCCTAAGAAGAGAGAGGCTGAGCTGTCTCAACAACCGACAACGGAAACACTGGGCCTGCTGGCCAGTGAGGAACCTCTCCGCCCCAAGCAGAGACACACATGCCCCTGCCCACCCTGCAACAGCCCAAACGGCAAGAGCAGAACGCCATCCTCCAGACTCAGCCTGTGGGGAGGTGGATGCAAGAGTGGACCAAGTGCCCTCCAGTCCCTCTGGTTAACACTGTGGTTGGAGAACGCAGCTTGTGAAGCAGGGGAAGCAGACCCACACGGGGTTCTCAGCCCTGACTGCACGGGGAACCCCAGGGCACTAAAAGAATGCAGGCCGACACCCCGCCAAACCAACCAGGACTTCTGGACTGCGGCCGGGACACTGGGGTGGTTCTTTTGTTTTGTGCGTGAAGCTCCCAGGGCCCCACGTCCAGATGTCTGACTGTCCCCAGAGGAGAACAATGAGCTCCTTCCCTGGATTCACAGGAAAAGCTACAGGGTGTAGGTCAATGTGCCGTGGCTACGAACAGAAAGGGAAAAATCTGTGAGTTCCCCATCGAAATGTATGCACTGCATCTGACATAAATACATGAAAGAAAACTCTTTAAAACTGTAACTACTGGAAAAAAAATATTTGTTTTCCTTGGTACTTTTTCCGCAAAGCATTTCCTCCTACTCTTCCAAATGTTCACTTTTTCCAACCAAGCCTTTATCTTTCCTTTGCTCCTTTGTTTACATTGAAAGCTGTCTTCACTTGCATTTCCCAGAAATGCTGTTTGGGGTTATTTCTGGTCAAGTTAATTTGCCCCACGTGACCTATGCAGTTCAGTTCAAGTGCTCTCTGACTCAGGCTCACAAGCAGGGCCCAGTCAGCAGCTTGGTGGACACGAGAATAAAGACTCGCTCGGTTCCCAGTGTCGCCTTCTGCTGCTGCTGGGAAGGCGCTGAGAAGATGCTCTCCAATGACAGAGCCCAGCTCAACCTGGACGGATGTTTCCCATTAGGCTCAAAGTCCCTTTTCCTGCAAGCAGCCGGCTCTATTTCTAAACGACGCCCGACGTGCTTGCCGGCCAGCTCACCTCCCGTTTCACCTTCACAGCCGGCCTCTCCTATGGCCCACGGGGTCTGGCTCCTGTCACGGCCCTGACAACCCCCACGGCTCCCCTCCGCTCCATCCACTGCGGCCACCGCGGGTGGGACCGATGGCCGGGAGGCCTTTGCCCCAGCTGTGCCCTCAGCCGGGAGCCCCTCGACCCCATCTCGTGCACGGCTCCGGCTCCACAGCTGCGGCTGCAGCCTGCTGAACATGCCACCATGGCCAAAACTTCGTCTGGCAACGTTCAGCTTCCTCCACTGCACCTAGCTCGTAGGGTTTTTGTGAGAATTAAATGAAAAGCACTTAAAGTAGCTAAGTGTGCTGGAAAAACAGCCAGGATCCAGTGAGATGTTAGCGGCACTATGACCATTGCACGTGCCGGCCAGCCATGAAGGCCATTACACAGGCTCAAGTGCCAACACACGGCGCTGTGAGGACACGTGGAGGCGACACATGCCCACGAGGTCCCGCAGAGAAGCTCCCCTGGGCGACCTCGAATCCGGGGGCAGGGTCTGTGCTCGACCCCACTGTCCGCACCCCGAGTACAGCACGCAAAGCTGCACTGCTGACCACGCCCAGGGTCCAGGTCCAGGGAGCCCCACGGTTTCCACATCCCCGTCCCTGGAATCTGGGGGCTGCCTCCCCCTCTAAATAGACACTCCACCTACAGATGGACTCTTCCGTGACAAGCGACCAGCGCACTGCAACTACAGGTAGACAAATGCCCTTACGAGCAATGCTCACATGTCACAGGCGAGCAATCTCACCCCCAACCAGCAAGTGCAAATCGGTGCAAGTGTCCCAACAGCAATT
The DNA here is from genome assembly GCF_008692025.1 of Phocoena sinus. Taxonomy (NCBI): domain Eukaryota; kingdom Metazoa; phylum Chordata; class Mammalia; order Artiodactyla; family Phocoenidae; genus Phocoena; species Phocoena sinus. The sequence goes on from NC_045781.1 coordinate 57,425,642, forward strand.
AGGTGCACGTAACAGACTTTTCTTACATCTGTCCCTCTGGACCCACTAGTCCCGCTGGGAGGAATCTATCCTAAGAATATAGCCAGCGATACAAAGCTTTGTGTGCAAGAAGGTACATCTTAGCTTTAGAAGGACAAAAATAGGGAATTCCCTGGCAGTCCAGGGGTCAGGACTTCGAGCTTTCACCGCTGAGGGTGTGGGTTCAATCCCTGGTAAACTAAGATCCCGCAAGCCGTGCAGCACGGCCGAAAAAGAAAAAAAATGACATAAATATCCAGCAAGATTAGTATTTAAGTACGTAAATAAATTTACATCCAGGGGCTTCCCTGGTGGCGCAGTGGTTAAGAATCCACCTGCCAATGCAGGGGACACAGGTTCGAGCCCTGGTCTGGGAAGATCCCACATGCCGCAGAGCAACTAAGCCCGTGAGCCACAACTACGGAAGCCCTCACACATACAGCCCGTGCTCCACAACAAGAGAAGCCACCACAATGAGAAGCCCGCACACCCCCTCGCCACAATTAGAGAAACCCCACGCACAGCAACGAACACCCAACGCAGCCAAATAAATAAATAAATTTACATCCATATGATTAAATATTACACAGCCTTTGGGAGTAATGGTTGGGAGTCCGCCTGCCGACGCAGAGGACACGGGTTTGTGCCCCGATCTGGGAGGATCCCACGTGTCACGGAGTGGCTGGGCCTGTGAGGCACGGCCGCTGGGCCTGCGTGTCCGGAGCCTGTGCTCCACAACGGGAGAGGCCACAGCGGTGAGAGGCCCGCATACCACACACACAAAAAAAAATTTCAGAAAATGAAAGGCACGGAGAACACTCACACTTAGATGTGTGAATTTTGTAATATATAAATTGTGTAGATACATATACTACAGGCACTGAAAAAATAAGAAAACACGCCATAATTTTAATAGTATTTACTATCTGAGTGATTAAAAATATACTTTTCTGTTTTTCAATTTTTCTGGAAGGAACAATCACTATTAGAATTAGGGAAAAAGTTAAAGATACTAAGTCTAAACGAGAGCACCTTCCTACAAGATGCAAACAGCATGAAAAAGTCCAACAAAAGCAAGTTCTAAAACCGCAGCTGCTCATCCCTTGCGCGGCTGTCCTGCCCACCCCCCAGGCCTGGAGCGGTCTGGGAGCTGTCGGAGGTGCTGAGCAGCACCGGCAGGACAGGAAACCCCGTGGTCTAGGGAGGACGGCGGAGCTGAGGCCTCGTGGGACCGGGAGTCAGCCAAGCAAACACCTGCAGGAAGGGCTTCCAGGAGCAGGGACAGATGGGTTGGGGCCCCGAGTCTCCAAGAGGTGGACAGCAAGGCCTCCTTGGCCGAAGCTCATGAACGCCAGGGACCTCCAAGCACAAGCATGAACTCTAGCAACTACAAACAGAGTCCCTGATTTTCAACGTGTTTTCCAAGTACCACCTCTATACTGGAAAGAACAACAATGTTAAATACTTCTAAGTCAATGGGAAAAAAATACATAAAATCAAGAAGAAAAGTGATTTGTAAGCATTTTACTAAAATAGTGATTATGTGTCTCTAAAACCCAGAACAAGAAAATAGTTTAATAGTGAAAGTTATTTGCTGACTTAGGCAAGCGGAAGCCAGAGCTAACCAAAAACCGTTTTCCACATAAAAACACTGCTTTTAGTATTTCTTACCCTAGGGCTCTGCTCATTAAAAAAGAGAAAAGGAGGGAGAAGAAAACGATTACCACTCAAAAATCTCAGCACAAGGTACCAAGTACGTAACCAGATGAGTTCCAGCAAAGCGGCTCGAAAGCCACGCTCTTCCCTAGCAGCCTTCAGGGCGGTGCAGCCCCACTGCGCAGCCAGCCTCACTGTGCACACCGGGAAGCTCAGAAATTCAACTCCAGGCCACCGTGCAGCCGGTAGCCGGCAGTTAAACCAGAGCCTGGCGGTGGGGGAAGGCGCCCGGAGCCTGACACCTAGCAGGGGCCACCATCGTCCAGCTGGTGACACGGCCGAGGCGCAGGGCGTAGCAGGACAGGCTTCGTCTGGACAGCCGCACTGCCTGCCTCTCATTCAGAGGTTTATTTTAAACAATGTCAACAGCTTAGGTGTATTCTCCTAGAACTGAACAGACAACAGGCAGCAAATTTAAGGCAGGGGCAGGAGAGCATTAAAAACAGTGGTGTCGAAAGAAAGGTGCAATGTTAGTGGTGAGGACCACGAATGACGCAAGGGGTCACGCAGGAGTATTATTAAACCCAGAACTTCGAAAGGCACAGCCACGTGGGATCTCAATAAACGCTGAAGACAACACTGAATGTAAAATACATTCCCTTTAGGAAAAAGGTAAGGCATGTGACCGGTGTACTCGTGGAAACCACTTCAAATGCAGGGCTGCGGTCTTCTGCACGGCAATGTCAGTTTCAGGTAGAGTTTCTTCTCGTGGACATCACGGCCGAAGTCGGTCCTTCTCACCCTCAGGACCTTTGACATTAAGTGCACATACTACACACCATATCGTTAGCGTGCGCATTTTGGCCAGAAGTGTGCTTAAATATTGGGGTTTTCTTTGAGAACGTTGAGTCAAGGTCTAGTCATAATGAGTAAACTGGGCTCTAATGACCATTTTGGTTCTAGACGTAATATTCAAGCACCAGAGATGAACCTCGCAGAGCAGCACACGTTCCAGTGGTTGCTGTCTGACTCCCCGGGGTGCGAGCCACGATACGGGTTCAGTCCAGAACACTGGGGCATCCGGGATGGGGGACAACAGGCACCCAAAGCAGCTGGAAACGAGCAGCAGCCACCCAGCCGAAGAAGAGGATGCACCAAAGGTCCAGAGAGCATGAGTAACACAGGCCCTGGGGAGTTACTTCTACGGGAGCCACTTGAGCAGACGCCTGTTGCGAGCACGGCCAAGCCGCTCAGCCGCTCAGGGCCAGGCAGCTGCTCAGGGAAAGATCAGGCCGGAAAGGGCCCAACGCGTGATCAGAGAAGACACTCAGGTCAAGAAGTTCAAGAGGCGCCTCCAGCCGCAGATGGCAGCAGACCCTGCACCTGAGAGGCACACGGGTACGGGCGCTGAGCCTGCCCTTTCACACACCAGACCCTCCTCAGCACCCTGCGTGCCAGAACACCTCAGCAAGCATCTATGTGCAGTCTCCAAAGGACACGCTAATCTCAAGGCACCGGGCCAGCCCATTTCTCCGCCTCTGCCCAGAGCCTCACCTTTACAGTGACGCGAGTCCCAGCAAGCGGGAAGCACTCCTTCTCAGCTATACTTCCTCGGGGAGCGTTACTCCTTCTTGGACCCATGGTCTACACTGACCACAGCACTTGGATTACAAAACACAGGTGGTTCTCCATTCAATAACAGCTGAGTAGTCAGAGCAATATTTTGCAGATAAGCATAAGCTCCGGAGAAAGCATATAAAACAATGAACCAACAAAACCAAACACAGGAGAAACCAGGGGGAGGTCTCAGCTTGGAAGCGAGACGTGCACGGGTGAACTCCTGTGCAGCAGGCCTAGGCCGCACCAGAGAGAAGAGCAGCTGAAGCTCAGGGAGGGCCCCAAGTCTCACCAACCCGGAGAGCCAGAGATCGGAATGCTGGGGGACTCCAGCAGCTGGAAAGCGAGAGGGAAACCCCGAAAGGACAGCGCCCGGAAGTGGAGCAGCAAATCCTGCATATGACTCCCGCCCACGCTCCGCGTGAGCCCTGAGCCGGGCACCAAGGGCAGGCTCCTGGCGGTCACCCCAGGACCAATCAGCTGCACGGACCGCAGCAGCCAGCGGACACCGGAGAGGGCCTGGGAGGAGCCCAGCCAGGTCCACCACACCAAACAAACGCAACTGGGCGCCAACACCCTTCAGGAGGACAGAACAAAATCCAGAGTTTCTACAACGCCTCACACACAAAGTCCAAGAAGCGATCCGTAATTACTGGCCACATAAAGAAACGAAAACGAGACCCACAGAGAGAGAAAAGGAGGGCAGGCACAAGATGAGCCGGAGCTGCGGCCCGAGGCAAGGGGCGAGAAGCGGCTGCTGTAACGAGGCTCCGGGACGGGAGGGAAAATATGCCCATGGTATACGAACCAAAGAGGAGATCTCAGGAGACAAACAGAAACTGTTTCTAAAAATGGAAACTCAGGAAGCAACCAATGGCCTTCAGTAAGTGAATGGATAAATCAACTGTGAACTTCCAGACAACAAACTATGACCCAGCTCTGTAGAGAAATGAGCTCTGCAGCCAGGAAAAGACGTGGGGGAAGCTTAAATCCATGTTCCTAAGTGAAGAAGCCCGTCTGATCCCAACCATGTGACATCTGGAAAAGGCAAAACTATGGAGACAGTCAAAAGATCAGTGGTGGCCAGGGGATGGGGGGGGGGGGGGCGGGCGGGTATGAATGGGTGGAGCACAGAGGATTTTAATAACAGTGAAAATACTCTGTTATACTGTAACAGTGGATATACGTCATTACACATTTGTCCAGACCTATAAAACATACACCACCAAGAGTGAGCCCTAACGTAAACTGTGGACTTTGGGTGATTATGATCAATTTTTCTGGGAACCTAAAAGTGCTCTAAAAAATTGTCCTAGAATAACAAAAAAAAAATTTAATGGAAATTCTAAAACAAAAAGTGCTATTTCTGAAATAAAAAATCCACTGGATGGCCTTAACAGCAGTTTGGAATTAACAGAAAAGTCAGTGAACTTCAAGTCAGATCAGCAGAAAGCGTCCAATCCAAAACACAGAGAGAGAGAAATATTTTGGGGAAAAAAAAAAAAAAAGAAGAACAAAGCTTCCAGGACCTGTGGAATAATATCAAAAGGTTTAACATACCTGCAGCTAGAGTCCCAGAAGGAAAGAGAGATGGAGACAGGAAAAACCGTGGAGAAATTATGGCTGAAAATCTCCCCAATTTAGTAAAAGACATAAATTTACAGATCCAGGAAGTTCAAAGAACAGCAAACAAGATAAATTCAAGAAAACAACACAGTCAAGCTGCTCCAATACCAAAGCCAGAGGTGATCTTGAAACCAGCCATAGGAAAAGAGCACTTTGGATACAGAACCATAAAACGAATGATGGCCAGAAGACATGTCTCAACTCTTTTAAAAGCTAGAAGAAAAAGAACAGTCAACAAAGAATCCTACATCCAGTGAAAACACCCTTTAACAATACAGGGCAAAACAAAGCATTTTTGGATAAAAGAAAACAGAGAATTTCTTGCCATCAGCCCTGCACTCCAAAACATGCTGAAGAAAAGATTTCCAGACTGAAGGGATATGGTAACAAACCGGTTCTTCTGTAAGAAATGGCAAATATGTGGGTAAACGTAAAAGACTATATTTTATCTTAACTTAAAAAATATATATTCCTATTAAAGCAAAAAATATATTGTAGGACTAAACAGCCTATATAGAAGCAATACATATTTAACCACAGCATGAAGGACAGAGAAACCTTATGGGTACAATACAACTGCAAGATTCTCACTCTCCACATGAACTCCAGGAAGGCAGACTGTGAAACTTCAGTAACCCCTGGACCAGCCACTAAAAATCGTGCAACAAAGCAAGCCCATAGCTCAAATGGAGTCTATGAGTCCCCTTAAATGAAGTTCCAGAGAAGGTGGAACTAATCAATGGTGGGGGAAAAATAGAAGAGAAAAACAAGAAAAAAGGCAGGAGGTAGGAGATAGCAGGGTTTGGTGGCAGTAAAGGTGGGAACTGACCCAAAAAAGAATGAGGACATTTTCTGAGGTGATAGTAATGTTCTGTATCTTGGTAGGGGTTCATTCATTTACCAAAACTCAAGTGGTGAACAACACTCACTCACTCACATGATACACTTAAAATGTGTGCATTTTGTGATACACCACGTTAACAAATTGAAGAATAAAAACCATATTATCATCTCAATAGATGAAGAAAAAGTTTTTGATAAAATTCAACATCCATTTATGATAAAAACTCTTCACAAAGTGGGCAGAGAAGGAATATACCTCAACATAATGAAGACCATAGATGACAAACCCACAGCCAACATCATTTTCAACAGTGAAAAGCTGAAAGTGTTTCCTCTAAGATCAGGAGTAAGACGAGGATGCCCACTCTCACCACTTTTATTCAGTGTAGTTTTGGAAGTCCTAGCCATGGCAATCAGAGACAAAAAAGAAATAAAAGGAATCCAAATTGGAAAAGAAGTAAAACTGTCACTCTCTGCAGATGACAGGATACTATACATAGAAAATCCTAAAGATGCCACCAGGAAACTGCTAGAGCTTATGAATGAATTTGGTAAAGTTGCTGGATACAAAATTAATGCACAGAAATCTGTTGCAATTCTATACACTAACAATGAAATATCAGAAAGAGAAATTAAGGAAACAATCCCATTTACCATCTCATCACAAAGAATAAAATACCTAGTAATAAACCTACCAAAGGAGGCAAAAGACCTGTCCTCTGAAAATTACAAGATGAAAGAAACTGAAGTCGACACAAACAGGTGGAAACATATACCATGTTCTCAGATTGGAAGGATTAACATTGTTAAAATGACCACACTACCCAAGGCAATCTACAGAATCAATGCAATCCCTATCAAATTATCAACGGCATTTTTCACAGAAACAGAACAAAACACTTTTTAATTTGTATGGAAGCAAAAAAGACCCTCAATAGCCAAAACAACCTTGAGAAAGAAGAATGCAACTGGAGGAATCATGCTCCCTGACTTCAGAGTATACTACAAAACTACAGTAATCAAAACAGTAATGGTATTAGCACAAAAATAGAAATATAGATCAACGGAACAGAACGAAAGGCCCAGAAATAAACCCACACACTTACAGTCAGGAGGCAAGAATATACAATGGAGAAAAGACAGTCTCTTAAATAAGTGGTGCTGGGAAAACTGGACAACTACATGTAAAAGAATGAAATTAGAACATTCTCTAACACCATACACAAAAATAAACTCAAAATGGATTAAAGACCTAAATGTAAGACCGGATACTATAAAACTCCTAGAGGAAAACATAGGCAAAACACTCTTTGACGTAAATCATAGCAGTATTCTTTTGATCTGTCTCCTAGAATAATGGAAATAAAAACAAAAATAAACAAATGGGATCTAATTAAACTTAAAAGCTTTTTACACAGCACAGAAAACCATAAACAAAACGAAAAGACAACCTATGGAGTGGAAGAAAATATCTGCAAACAGTGCGACCAATAAGGGATGAATTTCCAAAATATACAAACAGCTCATGTAGCTTAATATCCAAAAAGCAAACGACCGAATCAAAAAAATGGGCAGAAGGACTCCCCTGATGGTGCAGTGGTTAAGAATCCACCCGCTAATGCAGGGGACACAGGTTCGAGCCCTGGTCTGGGAAGATCCCACATGCTGCCGAGCAACTAAGCCCGTGCGCCACAACTGCTGAGCCCGTGCACCACAACTACTGAAGCCCGTGCACCTAAGAGCCCGTGCTCCGCAACAAGAAAGCCACTGCAATGAGAAGCCCGCACACTGCAGCAAAGAGTAGCCCCTGCTCGCCACAACTCAGAGAAAGCCCGCGTAAAGCAACGAAGACCCAACAAAGCCAAAAATAAATAAATTTATTTTTTTTAAAAATGGGCAGAAAACCTGAATAAGCATTTCTCCAAAGAAGATATACAGATGGCCAACGGACACATGAAAAGATGCTCCACATCACTAATTATTAGGGAAATGCAAAACAAAACTACAATGAGGTATCATCTCACACCCGTCAGAATGGTCATCATCAAAAAGCCTACAAATACCAAATGCTGGAGAGGGTGTGGAGAAAAGGGAACCCTCCTACACTCTTGGTGGGAATGTAAATTGGTGCAGCCACTATGCAGAACAGTATGGCGATTCCTTAAAAACTAAAAACAGAGCTATCATATGATCCAGCAATCCCACTCCTGGGCATATATCCAGAAAAGATGAAAACTCTAATTCAAAAAGATACATGCACCACAATGTTCATAGCAGCACATTTACAATACCCAAGACACGGAATGTCCATCGACAGATGAATGGGTAAAGAAGATATGGTATACACACACAATGGAATATTATTCAGCCATAAAAAAGAATGAAATAACGCCACGTGCAGCAACATGGATGGACCTAGAGATTATCATGCTAAGTGAAGTCAGACGAAGAAAGACAAACATCATATGATATCACTTATATGTGGAATCTAAAAAATGGTACAAATGAACTTACTTACAAAACAGAAATAGACTTATGATTACCAAAGGGGACAGCGGGGCGGCGGGACAGGGGGACGGTATAGATAAACTAGGAGGTTGGGATTAACATACACACACTACTGTATATAAAACAGGTAAACAACAAGGGCCTACTGTATAGCACAGGGAACTATATTCAGTACCTTGTAATAATCTATAATGGAAAAGAATCTGAAAAAGAATTTATGTATGTATAAGTGAATCGCTATGCTGTACACCTGAAACTAACAAAACATTGTCCATTAACTATACTCCAATTTTAAAAAATGGTTAGCAAATATAAAATACCTAGCTAGTGGGAAGCAGCCACATAGCACGGGGAGATCAGCTCGGTGCTTTGTGACCACCTAGAGGGGTGGGATAGGGAGGGTGGGAAGGAGACGCAAGAGGGCGGGGATATGGGGATATAGCTGATCCACTTTGTTAAAAAGCAGAAACTAACACAGCATTGTAAAGCAACTATACTCCAGTAAAGATGATAAAAAATAAATCAGTTAAATTAAATTAAAAAATGGTTAGGGCTTCCCTGGTGGCGCAGTGGTTGAGAGTCTGCCTGCCGATGCAGGGGACACGGGTTTGTGCCCCGGTCCGGGAGGATCCCTGGGCCCGTGAGCCATGGCCGCTGAGCCTGCGCGTCCGGAGCCTGTGCTCCGCAACGGGAGAGGCCACAACAGTGAGAGACACGCGTACCGGAAAAAAAAAAAAAAAAAAAGTTAAAACAGGAAAAAAAAAGTGTGCAAGTCACAGAATGTACGTTTTACCTTTAAACTAAACTATACATACACTGAGCTGTAATACTGAGGATATCAACGAAAGGCTACTGAAAGAATAAAAATGAATGAGTAGGGGTCGGGTGGCTGGGAGAAGAACCACATCACTATGACAAAAGGTTCCGAGGAGCAATCAGAGCCGCCCAGAGGTGGCTGGGCGCCCGCAGCTCACATAACTGCCAATGCCTCCTACTTCCTACTCCATGAGCCACAGAGCTTAGCCTCCTTTGTCTTCTCATTTCATATTCTTCAGGGTTTTCCTCTCACTTTTAACGATGAAGTAAAAAAGCCCACCACTTTTAACATAATTTTGGTGTCACATAATACACACAGCCCCTTACTCATGTCACCTCTGAAGTTACGCAGCCTTAAGCCCTGTGTCTGTCTCCTTGCTGCCAGAACGGGGACAGGACGGGATGGGATGGAACCTCCCTCACAGGCTCACTGGGAAGACCGCGCACACACATGAGAAGCAGCCTGCAGAGTGCCCCGCACAGGGCACGTACCCCTCTTGTGTGCGTGCTCCCTGTCCTCTACTCATCTCTTTCCTAACAATTCTGAAAGAAAGAGAGTCATTGTGATTGGGAAATCAGCCTCCCCAACACGAATATGAACAGCACATTGGTTCACGAGCTTCACACCCAGGCTTTAAAGTACAGGAAAAAACCCACACAAAATAAGTGTTTTCAGAAAAATCCCAGCCTGCAAAGTACCCGTACCAGAAACATACTCTGTCAGGAAGCTGGCGACAGGAGGATCATCCTCCCACAGGGAAGAGCGGAGTTCCGGAGAGTATTTTAATACTTAATTGCGTCCAGGTGGAGTACACGCACCACCCAGCGCTTCCCACACAACCTCAACACCCAGTACGCTCAGAGTATGTCATTAATTTAATTGACTTTATTATAGCTAGGTTGTTACCATTATTCCCAAGCTTTTAATTTTTATTAAAATGCCCAAATGTGATGGGAGAAGGGACTGTTTCTCTTCCCCACAAATTAATTCTCCTCCTTTTTCAAAGTTATTTTTTCTAGTCTAGACTATAATATTTCTAGAAGTAGTTCCTACATATACATGTTTTAATTAGATTCACTGTGAATCAGTAAGAAAATTGAGGATACAATTTCTTTCTAGTAATTCTACTGAAGTTCTTATGTAAAAGACCCAAATAACTAGGAAATGATGCTATAATGCTCCCTTCTTATAATGAATCTGATGTCAGTGTTTAAAGCATAAAAGACATATAAACTAACAACTGGGATGATAACAGTCGCTCGGTTTACTGCCGTTCTATAGCACATTAAAAAACATCTAGGCTTACCATGATTTACAATTCTGCAAACACTAAAGGAAAACAGCGAAAGAGCCTTACGTTTAGAGACACAAGCTCTAAGCTACCTCTCCAAGACGACTTGATCCACGTGCACGGCTCCACAAGTGACCAGCCCACCAGAGCACCGGACGACCACACGCCCTGTCCACAGCTCTCACCTCCTCCCCAGCTCTGGGTGTACTTGTCCATAAACTTAGTTTTGTCACAGCGTAATGTAAAGCCAAACCATCCCATTCAGAGAGTTTCTCCCAACAGAAGCTTTTGCACGCTGGCTTTTGAAAAAAAACCAAGTAGGATACAGATGTTAAAATTTCACTAGAATCTACGGCTGTGTAATGCGTAAGAGAAACAGCCATTGGATAAAGGCTATGGAGAGTGTGAGTTGGTAACAGATATTACTAATAGGGCCATAGAGAGGAAAAGCACTAAGGAAGAAAAGGTTTTCACTGGGGGGGGTGGGGGGGGCTTTCATAAACATCAACAAGTCCCTTCCACTGGGTTTTCACAGACTCTCAGGACACAGCTCCTCCTAGGTGGCAGGGACCGCTGGCCTCTGGGATTGAAAGACAGAGACACAGTCTCTGCCCTCCAATAAGGCAAAGTTTGGTGATGAAAACTTAAAGAACCCTACTATAGTAGGGTAAGGGCTAGGCCAGCAGGAGCCAGAAGAAGCCTTATTTAATACGTGTGCACCAGGAAGTGCGGGCTAGGGTGCCCCAGGCAGCAGGTGTCCCATCTGAGAGAACAGCATCTGCAAAGGCTCAGGGCAACGAGGCAACACAGCGAACAGGAGCAATATAAGAGCTGAATATAGCCAGGCGAGGGGCAGATCACAAGGGACGCAGCACACCACGCTGAGAACTGCGTGCCAGAGAATAACCCTCCTACGGGCATCTTACCAGGACCGTTCCTGTGCCACCCTGGGAACTGCCGTTAGAGGCTAAGAGGGGCCCAGGGAGACTACGGGGTGTTGCAGTACACAGACCCAGGCCAGGGAGACGAGTAGGTGTGGTACTAGACTACAACCAGGTTAAGGTCGGCACCTGAACATGTCACTGTTATTTCTAAAAGGAGTTAAGGTACCGAAATTTCCGTTTTAAATTTAACCAAAAAACAAAAGAGAGAAGTTATAAAGTTGCCTCTTGTAGACTTAAAACAATGGCATCAGTTAATTCTACAAAGAGGTCGTCACTCACTCACATTCCCGTCTGCTTCTTGACTTGGGATGAGGCGGGGCCGCGTGGGGCTAGGGCTGTGCTTGTCCCCAGAAGATGGCTTTAATCTGTACCCTGAATCCCTGATAAACCACCCCAAATCCACCTACTAAGGAGTGTCCCACAGATGTAACCATCATGCCAAGTGTGTTAGGGAGAGGTGAGGTGGGGAGAGAGCAAGGGACAGACAGACAGACAGAACCAACGCTGACCCGGGCTGCGGCAGGGCCGATGGAGAACAGTAAGTCTATGGAGATGCTTGGGACCTGAGAACAAGCTGGTTGAAAATGAGAAAGCAGGCGTGGGCTCCTGGCTGGGGATCAGGACAAGGGCGCAGCAGTAAAGGATGGGAAGAGAGGACCTTGCCTCTGGGCACACTGAGCTCCCTGGGACACCCAGCTGCAGCTCAGTCCCAGTTAGTTAGAGATTTGGGGGTAACCAGAGAGAGTGGCAAAAACACAGCTCAATATGTCATGAATTATAAAGTAACAAGAGAAGAGAAAGGAGGAGAGAAGCCTGAGGAATACCATCATCAAAAGGGCAGGAAAGCAGGAGAGAAACGGAAAACAAATGCTCATAGAAGCAGGAGGAAGTCGGCGGTGCCAGAGAAGTAAGGGAGGGGGCCCGGCTCCCAGGCAGCGGGTGACTAGGCCCCGCCCAGACCCTTTAACCCAGCATCTCAGCAGCCCCATTTGTTTAAAAAAAAATAAAATAAATAACACCATCCCCTGGGGAATTTCACTGTGCAGGGAACCCACAGAACAAATGAGAGATGAGAAGGATAAGGGCTGAAAAGTAGCCAACGAATCTGGCAAATAAGAGGTCATCAAGATAAAGACATCAGTGAGACCCAATAGAGAGTCTAGAAGTAAACCGAAACATACTTGGGAAATACGCAGTATCGTAATAGACAGCACTTCAAATCTGAGAGCGAAAGGATGCATTATTCAACAAATGGCACTGGGACAACTAGGTGGTCATCTGGAAAATATAAACCCAGCTTTGTACCTTACACCAAATAAACTCCAGATGGATCTGTTAAATGTAAAATGAGAAACCACACGAGTTTCGTAAGGAGACACCACCGGGAATGGTTATCATGTATAATGCATGATGTGTATATGAGCACAATCTATGCATATGTATAGTACTAGGCACGACACATTATGTACACTGCATTTCTAATTGGGACACAACACCCAGAAGCCAAACGAGACTGGTAAGAATGACATTAAAAACAAACAAACAAACAAACAAACAATAAAAACTGCATAGTAAAGTCTTTTGGAAAAAACCCAAACCTGGAAAACAAATACCTACAACTTCCACTAAAGACAAAAGGACAATTTCCTTGAAACTTAAAGAGCTCCTAAAAAACAATAAAGAAAAGATCAACAACCCAACAGAAAGGGGCAAAGGATACGGAGAGCTCAACAAAGATAAATAAAATGGATCACCCGCAAACATGTCCCTGCACTGAGCAGCATTCCTCGCCTAAGTGCCCGGCAGCAGCCAGTGGTGCGCTGACGCCCCGCAGGAGGGGAGGGACGCAGACAGGTGCTCACACACGCTGTGGAGGTCCCACAAGGTGCAGCTCGGCAACACCCCAAATAATTACATAAGCGCAGACCATGTGACCTGCCACCAACCCCACGTCCAGGCTTCTGCTCTGGAGACACACTTACCAACATGTGAAAGGCCACATGCAGGTGGCGCGTGCGTGGAATGGAAGGGACAGACACTGTACCAGTAAGATGGGGACAGTGCTCAGCTGTAGAGGCACACAGGGCAGCCACAAAACAGAATGAAGCAGCTCTGCGGACTGACGTGAGAGCGCTCATCAAGAAAGTCGCCGAGAGAAGCAAACGAGGGACAGACCTGTGTGTGCAGCAAGACACCAGTTACCTATTTGTAAACACAGAGTCTTTCTAGAAGGTTCTACAAGGAACAAAGAGGGGAACGGAACTGCATGGGTTCCTGGGGAAAAAAAAAACAAAAAACCAAAAACTTGTTTTTTTAATGTGATATAAAAGGTATCAACAACCAGGTAAAGGAAAGGAACCTTGAAATGTCCTGTGTGTCCTCCTCTGATTGCATGGGGGATGGGGGAGGAGCAAGAAGGGGATGTTTCATTGAATATTCTTTTGTAGCTTTTCAATTTTCTTTGTACTTCTCATTACCTATTAAAATATTTTTAATTTAAAAGATTTATTGGGTTCCCTTTAATAAAAACTGTTCTAGTTGAAGAGGCTGGGGGCAGAAGCCAGGTTCCAGGAGGCTGGCTGTATTCTCTACCACTGGGTGTGTGTGTGTGTGTGTCTGTGTGCGCACGCACACATGGGCAGAATAGCATGTATGGGAGATCCTATTTGTATTTAATTATGTATATATGATGTTCTCAAAGAATACATAAGTATATATTTATATAGGCATTAGAACATCAGAAGGATTCACACCAAACTGTTAAAAATGGGCTCTCCCTGGAGCGCAGGCCTGCTGGCTGTTCTGGGGCAGGACTTGGTCACAAAGGAACCAAGACGTGAGCGGATGACGGAGGGGACACATGGAAGGAAGGGTCTCGCTGTTTCCACGAAAGGGCTGATGCTCCAAGTGGGAAAACAGTGGAGGTCAAAGGTTGCTGTGGGGAGGTGGGGAGGTCAGGAAATAGCAAAGCGCAGCACGTGACCTAACGATGTCCCTGAGGAAACAGGCAGACGTGACCAGAACAGAGACAGAGGGACTGCCTGGGACAGAAAGGCAACCTCTGCCCCAAAACATCCACCCGAAGCTCCAACCCCCAGAGGCGCGTCCATTGGCCCTGCCTCTGAGGTCCCGGCCATATACTGTGCCAAAGAGATTATGTGAAATTAGCAATTACTTGGAAGATAGTGGGTCTTGCCTTTGTCTTCTCTTCACTCTAAATAACGTCAGGCCTTCTAACCCAAAACAAAACAGACTGCTTGAGAATTAACCAAATATTTTATTAGTTCTTGATAATTGCTTTTCACTTTTGACAGGAAACGCTGCTATAATATGTTAGGTCTCACAGGGCAGCCATAAAATAGAGTGGCTATTATAAATAGGGAGGGTCCCACAAAACCGCTACAGAGACTGGAGAAAAGCTGCCTGGTTGAAACTGATTTCTAAACTGTATATGTCAAGAGTAAAGTCAAACATCAGAAACCCTTCAATAATCTGTAAACCAGTTAGTGAACTTGGGGCAACAGTTCCTACTCAAACTACGGAGACAAGCAGTGTTCTGAGGAGGGTTCTCAAAAAAAAAAAAAAGGATACCCAAAGGATCTTTTTTTCTAAAATCCAATCCATCTAAGGCAGGAAAAAATAAAAAGAATACTTTAGTAGAGACTGTTTTTCCTAGATGTGATAAATTTTTTCCTCTGATTTACTAACAGCCTCTAAGGAGGTCAGCAGTCAACGATTTAGCAAACAGAAAGGATGTACCAGCTCGGGTCCCTTCTCCTAGCTTCCTTTCAAGTTGGAAAACTCGGAAGTGAATTTGTTGGGAAAACACGTATATTAATCCAAAATGTCCTCAATCCAAAAGGAAGGTAAATAAAGTATACAGGACTGAGAAGAAAGATGGGTACAATAAAGCCTAAGTGAACAATGAACTTCAAAAACTGCAGAAACAGGGCTAATGTTGACGGCCACCTGCAATTACGTTCTAACTTGTATCAGTAATGCTACCCCATCGCTCATCACACCCTAGTACGACATGACACTTCCAGCTTCTACAACTATACTCCAGAACACAGGTGGAACAGGAACTCAAAAATGTTTGCTGAGTTAAATAAAGCAAATGCTAACTAGCTCGTGTCAAAGTAAACAGCCTTAAATTAACCTGAGGGCAAAAGACAGTCATTAAAGTGCCACACAAGCTGAGCCATTATACAGGAGAAAAACAGCAGGACTGCGACTCCAAGGACAGGTGAGGGGTCTTCATTTTCAATGAACATACCAGCAGCAGAAAAGCAATTAAACCTGTACCCCAGGATGTCTCAATTCCTCATCACATACTTCACTACAAAAAGAGGACACTCTTTGGGACCTATAAAAGCTGGCCAAAAAAAAAAAAACTCCAATCCCTCTCAGGACACCCTCTCCTGCAGCGTGATGAAGGAAGGCAGACTTGCGTGGAGACTGGTGACCTTGGACCTCAGCTGCCTGGAACAAGTGTGAACAGGGAGCCGCACTGGCCTTCCAGGCACAGCTCTTCCTTTAACCTGAGTGGGAACAACAGCAATTCCAGGCAAAGTCCCTTCTTGTGGTTTCAGACTACTTTCAGCTCCAACAGTCCAGGGTTTAGGGTTAAAGGAGAAACCAGAGGAAGCCGTTTCTACAGCACATAAACCACCAGGTGTCTCACCTCTGAACTGCAACCATTTCCAACAGCTTACGAAAAGCAACGAGACAAAGCAAGCTCTCGCCTGCCTTGGGCAAGAGATTATTAGCAGGTTTGTTCGCCGTATCTGCGTGGACCCCAAGTTTCTCGGGCACTCAGCCCCCAGAGGAGGACTCCGGAGCTGTACCACAGGACACACACCCAGAGAAGGGCCACCACCCACCACACTCCTGCACTAAGCACTTAGACACAGTTTCGACGCCCTCTGGAAATAGGTCCGTGAGGATCCTGATCACGGGGATTCCGGAACGGGAGGGCAGGAGGGGCTCACAGCGTGACCACGGAGCTGACCATCAGTGCTGAGAGCAGAGTGGCCTCTGCCACCTCTCACTGCAGTTCCTCTGGGAGGCCAGGGACAGACCTGCCGGTCCCAGCAATCCGCCGGGTGGACTCTTAACGTGAGAGCCAGGTCCCTCCGGACGGCCGTGTGTGGGCGACACTCCGGAGACGACTGAGCAAGTGTTAGGTGGAAGGGATAACGACACCAGCCTACTAGCCGTGAATGAAAAAGTCCAGAAGCAAGCACCAGAGACAACTCACAAACCCATCAACTGATGGATGGACAGACAAAACGGGGTAGAGCCACACCACAGAAATTATTCAACCTGGAAGGAGTGAAGTGCTGACACAGGCTACACAGAACATGAGTGAACCTTGAGAACAGTAAGCTAAGTGAAAGCAGCCAACCACAAAAAGCCACCTAGTGTGTGATCCCATTCACATGAAATGCCCATAACAGGCAAATCCACAGACAGAAAGTGGATTAGTGGTTGTCACCGGTGGGGGAGGGTGAATGGGAAGTGACTGCAAATAGGTACAGGTTTCTTTTAGGGGTGATGAAAATGTTCTGGAATCAGACAGTGGTGATGGCTGCACAACTCTGAATATACTAGAAACCACTGAATTATACACTTCAGAGGAGGGAATTTCATGATATGCGAATTAAGTCTCAATAAATAAATAAGCATATGCCACAGCACTTTATCACTTATACATAGAAAAGATGGTAAAGGATAAATTTAAACTTTTCCCCAAACTATGGCTTTATAATTAAATAAAAGGGAAAGACAGTTTTTCGCACTGCACACCTGCAGCACCTAGGTACTGAGCGCAGGGAAGCCACCCACTCTCCCTCTAGCCTATGAACACCTTCCTTTCTGAAAGTAAAAATGTCTATTTTACATTCTTCACACTTTTAAACTTCTTCTACAAGTCCTTGGAGCAAGAAGAATTTTAAAATAACCCAGTGAGACTTTGGAGAAGGAACTGCAAATACTATATCAGAAAATTTAATTACAAGAAGTATGTCCCTTTAAATAGGATAAAGAATAAAAAACAATCAACATCGTTATCTCTAAAAGATAAACACAAAGTCTCTAAGCTCAAAGAGTTCAGAACAAAACACAACGCCTTACAAAAGAAATGCAAACACAGCTTTAAGGGGCTGCTTTTTCAGGACTGCACTAAATATTAGATTTAGGGATACTAACAAGGCAAAAGGCGTACTTGTTAGATTTCACAGGACTTGTGCATCAGCGTCAGGCATAAATTTGAAAGCAGCAAAGGAACAGAAAGTTAAATGAATATGAGTGAAGTTAAGTTCAGCAGTGACACAGGGGATGTACCAGGTAAAACTAGACACCATGGGCTTCCCTGGTGGCGCAGGGGTTAAGAATCCACCTGGCAATGCAGGAGACATGGGTTCAAGTCCTGGTCCAGGAAGATCCCACATACCGTGGAGCAACTAAGCCCGTGAGCCACAACTACTGAGCCTGTGTGCCACAACTACTGAAGCCCACGTGCCTAGAGCCCGTGCTCCGCAACGAGAAGCCACCACAATGAGAAGCCTGTACACCACAACGAAGAGTAGCCCCTGCTCACTGCAACTAGAGAAAGTCCACGCGCAGCAACAAAGACCCAATGCAGCCAAAAGTAAATAATAAAATAAAATAAATTTATATATAAAAAAACTAGACACCATAATTGTTTCTGAAACATGGAAGCGATGGCCCCAAGGTCCCTCATTATAACCTCATTATTAAATGTCAGGCAAAATTCTCCAATTTCCCACGGATGAACAGAACAACAACAAAAAAGCCAGCTCCAAGTAACTACGCATTCAAAAATCAACTTAGAAAACACCAAAACTCCAAAACATAAATATTTCACTCCCTGACAGCGTGCCTTGCTTAAGTTAGTACTCCTAGGGAATTCTCTGGCGGTCCTGTGGTTAGGACTTGGCGTTCTCACTGTCAGGGGCCGGGGTTCCATCCCTGGTCGGGGAACTAAGATCCTACAAGCCCAGCATTGCAGCCAAAAAAGAAGTTAGCACTCCTCTATGGAAAGCCAGAGAGGACAAGGCCAAGAGAGCACTCATAGAACATCTCCTGGGCGCTTCACATGGTACCTCATGGAACCCTCCAAACGAGCCCATGAGACAGGTAACCTGCCTTCCACCCCAAAAGGGAAAACCAGGAGGAGAGAGGATTCTGGCCAAGGTCACACAGCTGGTCAATTCCGAGCCCCTGCATCTCATCAAAGGGGTTTCTGGCTTGACAAAAAGTCTCTCTTAAAAAAGGTATTTTTGTTCTAGCTTTACCTCGCTGCCCCGCCAAAACAATCGCCATCTTCTGCTTTTATAAAGTGATTCATCCGTATAACACAAAGGAATCCCCTCCAAGAGGTGAATACGACACTACCAGTGTTTACTAACACAAACAGAGGACTGAGACCTCATGACACTGGCCACCAGGGACTGAAGCCCCATGAACACCAGCACCCCAGAGCCTACTGAGTGCCCTGTGGACAACCACATCTTAATAGGGCCCTGCTTTCCCTTTGTCATGGCTGGAAAAACATTTTTAGGATGGGATTTGAACACACGCTTAAAACAGGAAACCAAAGTCTCAGAGGTGGTTCATATCTCAAAAAGATACAAGTTAAAAACTAATGTAGGGGGGCTTTCCTGGTGGCACAGTGTTTAAGAATCTGCCTGCCAATGCAGGGGACACGGGCTCGAGCCCTGGTCCGGGAAGATCCCACATGCCACGGAGCAACTAAGCCCGTGCAACACAACTACTGAGCCTGCAGTCTAAAGCCTGTGAGCCACAACTACTGAGCCTGCGTGCCACAACTACTGAAGCCTGCGCTCCACAACAAGACACCGCAATGAGAAGCCCACGCACCACAAGGAAGAGTAGCCCCTGATCGCGCGAACTAGAGGAAGCCCGCGTGCAGCAATGGAGACCCAATGCAGCTAAAAAAAAAAAAAAAAAAAAAAAACCAACCAATGTAGGTATCACAACCCCGTCTCAAAGGAAATCATTAAAAGCCACAATCCACAGTTGAAAGAGCTTAAAAAACCACCACTAGCAAACCAGAGAAACAAAGCTTTAGTTTCAGACAGCGGAGACACTATCAAAAAGCACTTAGACTACTGGTATGACTGCAATCTTTTACTACCAAAGAAAGTCAGTTTTAATCCTAAATCACACAACACACGTGGTCAAAGATAAATCCTTTTGCTTGGAGCACAATTCTGGCACAGGGTCCCAGGGGGCTGTTAAAAAGACATTGGAGCCCCAAATGCTTTGTGTTTACATAGTTTTTAAACATCTAGACAAAAGTTCACATTTCTAACTGAATGACCACTCTGCCCTTCCTGTTTAATTTGGAGACAGGAGATCTTTTAACTAATCCTAGTTGGACTCTCAATCAGCCTTGGAGTTGTTTGTAAAAAGGAAGGCGGGTCACGGAGAAATAACTGTTTCACATGCGTTGAAGGCTCCAAACCTGCTTTTCCATCTGTTACAACAGCCCTGTTCTTACACACAATATAAATACAGACACACGTACACATTCAGAAATACACATATACACTCTATACACATATATACGTGAGCACACACTCACGTATACGCACAATGCACATACACTCAAGCAGACGTGTACTCATGTACACGCACACACTGACACACGTGCACACGGCGGCCTGCGGCCCATGGCGGCCTGCGGCCCACGCCGACCCTAACCTCCTCGGGGCGACGCCGACCCCACCACTCCAGGGGAAATGGACACCTAGGCCGTGGGAGCCCCAGCACAGCACCCCGCGAACGTCTCCTATCGTTACAGCGCCTTCTAATCTCCACCTCACTAGCGGCTTCCTTTTCTGATAATAAACACCAGATTTGGAGAAACCAAGAGGACACAATGTGTAACGGTTATCTGTCGCCCAAGAGCCCGATGAAGGGGACAAAGGCCTTATCGCGCTTCCAGCTTCCCGCGGAAGACGTGTACCGAAGGCCCGGCGGGCCGCGAACTCTGCCCGGTGCGCCCTTCCCCAGTCCCAGAGCCCCCTCCCCCGGGCCCCGAGCAAGGCGGGTGCGACGGGCCCCAGGGGGCGTGGGGTGCCGGGCGGGGTCTAGGGGTGCGGGTTTGGAGTGCAAGGAGGGAACAGGGGGTTGAGGTGAGGGTGGGGTCTGAAGTGCAGGAGGGAGACGTGGGACACGGAGTGAAGTGCGGGGTGGAAGCTTGGGGTGGCGAGGAGACGGTTGGGCGGAAGCCTGGGGTGTGGGTAGGGGTTTGCGGTGATGTGGGGTGCCAGTGGGGGCTTGGGGAGCGAGGTGTGAGGTTTGGGGTTCAGGCGGGGGCTTGGGGCGCGGGCACGCACCTTGTGGCAGGCCGGGCATGTGGGCAGCGCGCTCTTGCCTCCGGGGCCCCCGCCGCCGCCGCCGCCGCCGCTCAAGCTGCTCTGGATCTGCGTGAGCTCTTGGCGCAGCACCTGCTTCTGGTGGAAGCTGAAGGCCGGGTGGTTGGAGGCCATGGTGAAGAGCAGCAGGAACTCATCGCCCGTGCGGCCCTCGTTGAGCTGCAGCCCGTAGTTGTGGATGATGGAGTCGATGTGCGTGAGCGTGCGGTAGAGCACGCCCGCCGCCTCGCGCTGCTCCGAGCCCAGCAGCGCCAGCGACACGAGCAGTTTGCTGCGCACCACCTCGTCTGTCAGGTTGGTGAGGCTGCCCAGGTCGGCCGGGTTGTTGGCCTTGATCTCCGAGTCGCGCAGCGAGTGGTAGTCCTTGCGGGCCAGGTCCTCGAGGCACGAGCCGAGGAAGCGCAGCTCGAGCGGGATGCACAGGTCCAGCAGGCCGCAGAGGAACTCTACGCGCTGCGGCGACGGCAGCTCCGAGAACCAGCGGTACACGCCGTCCCTCTGCAACGGGCAGCGCTTCTCCACCATGCTGCCGCCCGCGCCGCGCCGCCACGCGGGGCCGGGGGCCGCCGCCCGGGGCCGAGGCCGGGGCCGGGGGCGCGGGCGGGCGCGGCCGGGGGCGCGGCCGGGGCCGGGCGAGGGCGAGGGCGGCCGGGCGCCGAGGGCCGCGCCGGGGCCGGGGGCGCGCGGCGCGGGCGAGACCCCCGCCAGGGGCCGGCGGGCGGGCGCGCGCGGGGCGCCGGGGGGGCCCGGGGCGGCCGGGGCGGCCGGGGGCGACGATCGGCCTCGGGCCCCCCGCTCACGGGCGGGCTCCTGGCCCGCGCCCGTCCCCGGCGGCGGCCGGTGCGCGGCGGCGGCGGCGGCTGCTCCTCGTCGTCGTCGTCGTCGCCCGGGAGGCGGCCGCCCCCATCTCCCCCCGCGCCGCAGGGTCTGTCACTGCGGGCCGCCCCCCGACGGAGCCGCCCGGGCCATGCCGCCGCGCCGCCGCGCTGGGCCGACGGCCGTTACCCGGGACGGAGGCCGCGGCGGCTCGGGAGCGGCGCTCGGAGCGGGCTCGGGAGCGGGCGGCGGAGGGATCTGCGCCGGCACTTGCCACGGCCTCGCGCCTTTGCTCCCAGCGCCGCGGACGGATCCGGGCCGAGCGCCGCGTTCGCAGCTGACGAGCGCCGGGACAAGGCGCAAGTGGGCGGGGAGGCCGCCTCTCACGACAGCCAGGCGGCCGGGCCCGCCCCCCGAGCTGATTGGCTCGGGCTGCGCCTTCTCTGCCCATGATTGTTCCGGGTCCCCAATCCGATTCGCCCCTGACCCGGCCGCGCCTCCCTGGGGCTGTCGATCACGTTGGAACCGCCCCGGCCTGCCCCGCGGCTGCCGGCGGAGTCAATTGGCCGGCGGGCCGGGCGGACCGAAAACCCGAGGCGGATTTCTGGTTGCTTTTGTTCATACAGATCTGCGTGGAGCCTTGTTTTAGGTGGAAGCGGGAGGCCGGGCTTCCCGTTTTATTCCTGAGCGTCACAGTAGGAAGGTAGCGAGTGTCTTCGAAAAGCCGCTGGAGCGGGGCTCCAGAGACCCGCGTCCCCATCCCCCCTCTGTCTCTGCGAAGCTGTGTGACCTTGGGCGAGTCGCTTGGCCTCTCTGAGCCCTGGGCGCCTCCCCCGAAAATGAGGGTGATGACAACCGTCCCCGGGGCCCGTGAGAAGGTCGTGAGCTCACAGAGGCCCGGCGCCCTCACCTCTGAGGCGGCTGGCCTGCCTTGAGATGTGACGGGAACAAGCTCTGTACGAAAACCTCATCCAAATTGAGCCATTAAGTCGGCCTCCTTTCAGCGGGTTACTTCCTCAGCTCTGGGAACCGAGAGGATGCAAGCACACCGGCCAGGGTCAGGGAGCATTTGCATTGGCACGGATTCTGGGTTGGGGAACAGGCGGGGGAGAAGCTGGTGGACCAGCCACCTATAACCCTACAGCTGCAGGCAGCGGTCCGCCATCTCCAGATAAGGAAACCGAGGCCCGGGAGCAAGAAATTCATTCTTCCCTGCCCGTTCAGTAGAACCTTTCTTCTGACGTCCTGTGGTCTAGGACGGGGCCTGTTCCTGCATTTGTTCAGCAGCTCAACGGGGGCCTGGTGGACGCCAGGTTCTGAGCCCTGGGGGGCCCCTTGCGAACAAAGCCTGCCCTCCCGCCTTTGGAGCTGACAACCTGGTCCTGGGCAGTACACAATAGAGATTGATTGAATAAATGAATGCATTTCTTCAGGACATGGTCCAAGGTGCTAGAAACTTCCTAACAAGACGTTCTGCAACCTCTGGACTTCAAAGTTGAACAGACATTGCAGAGCCATACTTGGGGTGGGGGGAGAAGATTTGCTTCCCAATCCCCCACCCCCTCCACTCCTGGGACAAATCTTCCCTGAACCACCTGGTGTTCTTGGCCATTGCGGGAAGGAGCAGGCATCCAGGTGAAGGTCAGTGTAGCTTCCCAAGTGTATTAGGTCCTCATAGGCAGCAGGGGCAAGGCTGGGTCCAGCTGGGTCTCTGCACCTTACTTCCCCAGTACAGACTAATTTCTACGAATAATTTAATCCTTGTTCTCTTCGACCTCACTTTCTCAAGTGATTCCAGGGAAGTGGCCGCATTCCAAAATCTACGACATGAGGAAGTGAAGGAACATGAAAACCAAAACAGTTCACCTTTGCTTTTTTTTGATAAATTTAGTTCCTTGGAATGGAAAGATCTTGGGACCTTATTGGTGCTGGGGTTTTCCTCAAACCCAGCCCTTCATGGCTGTGAAATCCCTAAGCTCCAGTGCCAGTCGACCTGGATTCTACTCCCAGCTCTAGCGGGCTGTGTGACCTTGGCCGTACATTCAACCCCTCTGAGCCTCAGTTTCCTCATTTGTAAAAAGCAGCCGGGAACCCCGCCTCCCAGCTGGCAGTGGAGGTCAGAGATGCTAATGGGAGCCCTTGACAGCTGGTACAACTGAGCCACAAGTAACTGGATCAAGGTCTCCCAGCTCCCAGCCGCCTTCTTGCCACTTCTGCCTGTGCTGTTTGCTATTTAATGTATGCACTGGGGTGAAGGGTGTCCCCCAAAAGGTCTTGTTCACCCAGAACCTCAGACTGTGACTTTATTTGGAAATAGGGTCTTTGTAATTATAATTCAGATGAGAATCAAGATGAGATCATGGACTAGAGTGGGCCCTAAAGGAGAGTGTCCTTGTAAGAGACAGAAAAAACCCAGAGACTCGGGGAGAAAAAGCCATGCAAAGACAGAGGCAGAGCTTTGGAGCCAAGGGACACCTGGAGACACCAGGAGCTGGAAGAGGCAGGAAGGACCCTCCCCTGGAGCCTTCAGGGGGAGCATGGCCCAGCGGACACCTTGACTTTGAACTTCTGGCCTCCAGAACTGTAAAAGAATACATTTCTGTTGCGTTAAACCACCAAGTTTGTGGTTGTTACAGCAGCCCCAGGAAACTCATACAGTGTTGTTTCCCCCTCACCTTCAGTCTAGCTCAATTTAATTCAACAGATATTAAATCCCTGCCCTGCTGGACCAGACCCCACTAAGGGTTTGGGGCTTCTAAGGAGAAATGAGACCCAGGCCCCCCGACTCTAAGGAACCGATGGCCTGGAGTCCCTGCTGTGAAGCAGCTGGGCCACCAGTCCACAAGGGAGCTTTCCCTTCCGCACACTGTTCCCTTCCCCAGGGGCCTCCTGGGAGCGGAGCTAGTGGGCACTGACTCCCAGCCGGCCCTGAGGCTGCAGTTTTCTCTGTTTTCTCTGCTCTCCTTGCTCTCCCAGCCACCCGGGGATCCTTCCCTGAAACAGCCTCCAGCCCTGGGCTATTTGGAGCTTCTCACTTTCCCTTGCTCTGCAGCAGGTGACCCCTGGCTTCCACTGGGACTTGAGTGTTTCTCCAGCTGCTACAAAGTAGAGAGGCCGGGGACCCATGGGAGGAGATTGAAGGGGCATCCCTCCATGTGAGAGAAAGGGGGCTGCAGGTAACAGGGAGGTGGGCCTGTGTGTTCAGCAGGGAGAGATTCCCCACCCAACGCTGAGCAGGACAGCAGGCTCACTCGCTCCTTCAGGCCATACCTGCCATACCTGTGCCTGACACAGGGCCCAGGGATGACAGTGCGGTCTAGGAGAGCTCTCGGGCTACAGTAGGACAATGTGTCTGCCTGCATTTTCCATAGAGCTGGGGTGGAGCAGAAATCACTTTAATATTATCTTTGAGAAAGAGAAAGATTTGGGGTTCACCCAAAATTCCCCAAATGATTTTGCAATAAGCTATTCTTGCATCTGAATCAGTGACGCTGTTGAATTACCTCAGTAGGCAGGGACCAGGCTCAGACAAGAGATCAGCCAGCTGGAGTACGGCTCTCCATCTCCCCCACCCCATGGCCTTGCTTCTCCTCTCACGTAGAATCCCGGCCAGAGAGGAAGAGCCTGGAGGCCAGGTTGTGGTTAGGCAAATGAAAACAGAATTAAGATTGAGACTCTGATTAAGATGAGGGTGCCTTAAAAACATAGGCTCCGTGCCTGGACCCACCACTTATTTTTCCCTGAGATGTATGGCCAGGATGTGTGTGGTCTCCACTAAGATGCTTTTGTTTGTCCTAGACCCTAACTTCCTGTGATTGAGAAAGGAAAGGGACCCCTAATGTGCAGGACTTAAGAAGTACCTCCCTAATCCTACTGAGGGATCCTTGCTCAGTGCCTCGGCTCCTGTTAGCCTCAGTGATGGCCACGAGCCGGTGCGAGGAATCCTGATAGTGCTGTCGTTGTTCCCATTTTACAGATGCAGAGCGGTCAGTTGTGGGCCTGGGGGCACGCGGTTCAGATATGTTGGAACCAGATCCTGACCTAAGTCAACTGCCAGGACTCTGTCCCTCAGGGAGGAAAGCACAAAGGTGACAAGTCATTATTCTCTGTTTCTGCAAACTGGAGATTCCAAAGGTATCTGTGGCATGCCACTTCTTCCTAGCCCTAACTGCTGCCAAAGTCCACCTGGGGTCATAAATGGGCAGTTGACCCCAGCCACATCTGACCCTGTTTCTGTGTGACCACAGGGCAGACCTGCTTTCCAGGGTGTCTTTGACCTTGGGCTGGATGCAGTGTTTCCCCAGTGGGAGTTACCTGGGCTCTTACTTATGCAGATTCCCAAACCGGACCCCAGGTGCTGAGTCAGACTCTGTGGGGCGGGGCCTTGGAATCTGCATGTGGCGAGCTCCCTGGGGCACACCGAAGTTGGACGACCCCCCTCGGGCAAGGCGTTCTTGCTCTCAGGCTTCTAGTGTGCGTCCCTGGGTCGACAACTGCAGTCATAATCAGAGTGAAGTCCGTGTTACAGGCCTACCATTCTGCAAGGATCTCCCTATTTTAGTTTATTTTTTGTTTTATTTTATTTTATTTTATTTTTATTTTGGCTGCGCTGTGTGGCATGTGGGCTCTTAGTTCCCCGACCAGGGATGGAACCCGTGCCCCCTGCATTGGGAACACGGAGTCTTAACCACTGGACCACCAGGGAAGTCCTGGATCTCCCTATTTTACAGGTGGGGAGACTGAGGCTTAAAGAGGCCATGCAGCCAATGAATAGTGATTCATTAATAATGAATAATTCTCGTCATTAAGTTCTGCAGCCTTACTTCTGTTGTATATTTGCTTGTTATTCACATTTCTATGTTTCTTACGCCGAAAGAATGATATCCTCTGAAAGCTAACTGTTCACTGCTGCTCTCGGTTTTGAGCGTTTTGGGTTTCTTTTGTTTACCTTTTTACAATGGAAGTTTTCAAACGTACCCAAAAGTCGAGAGAATAGCGTAGTCGTTCCCCACGTCCCTATGGCCCGGGTCCAACAGAGATGACAGTTTACCACTTTTATTTCATCTATTTCTCTCTGGAGTGGGAGAAATACATGTATTTTCTTTCTGCAGTATTTTAAAGCAAATAAATTGGGGATTTTATATATATATATATATATATTTTAAAAAACCTATTTTGTCTGATTGCAAGATAATACATGCTCCTTGTAAAGAGATTATATCTCACTGAAAAACAACTTAAAAGTCAAATAGTGTCACTTGTCAATCATAACCGACATTAACATTTTAAAATATATTTTTCTAGACACTTTTGTATTCATATATACACATGCACACCTATTTTTACAAAAATGGTATATTTCTCGAAATTAGGACTGTGCTCCCCTTTTTGCCATCTGTTTTGTCCACCTAACAGTATACCCCAGATGTCTATCCATGTCACGGAATGTCTTCCAAATCGTGATTTTCAAGGGCGGCCCAGAATCTTGTTTGAATGTATCATGATTTATTCAACTAATCCTCTGTTGTCAGGCATTCAGGTTGTTTCTGTGATCTGCTGAATTTGAAAAGGCAGTTCTGCTTGTCCTGGACTTTGCCCTAGGCTGAAGCCTGACCCGCCTCCTCTAGATCCTACGTGGGTTTCTGAGAAGTGTCAGGCAGGGGCAGAGACAGAGGCACTGGGTAGTTCCCATTGCCTCCCCAGCCAAGTCTTCAGTACTTGGTTTGAAGTCTGAAGACACAAGACACACCCAGACCCAAGTGTGGGTGAAAACCACCTTCGAAATGGAGAGAACGTGTTGTTTGGGTGACAAGGTGGTGTAACTCCAAAGTACGGAAAGTTTCTCTTCAAACAATCATACCAGAGCTCACCCAACACAGTAACTCTCCCTCCTTCAAAGTAGTCACCCCGGAATGCAGTCCTCTTACTGAAAGAAAACTGTGATTGCTTGAAAATACATCCGTGAACTCTTTTAAAACTGTCTCCAGAGTCTTGTGTAAATAATGTTTGGATGTACTGTAGGCTGAAAAGTCTTCATGCTTCTAGGTACATTGAGATCTGGGAATAGCCTGTGTTCACCAAATAAATTGCAAACCCAGAATTTGCTATGTCTAGTCTGAGCAGAAACAGGTTTATTAAATTATAGCAGAGAAGTGAGAATCTGGCAGGGTCGGAGAACCGGGTGTGGATGCCATTCTTGTTTCTTTTTGTAAACGAATTGCCTGTTCATGTTTCTTGCCTATTTTTTTTTATCAAGTTTTGGGTCTTTGTTTCTGTCCATTTTTAAGATTTTTTTTTTAGTATATTAGGGATATTAGCCCTTTCTCTGTGATTTATGTTTTAAATATTCTCTCTCAATTTGTCAATTGCCTTTGACTTCGTTTATGGTGTTTTTACCTTGAAAAGATTTCTTTTAGTTTTATGTAGTTAAATTTATTCATCTCTTATTGCATGGGGATTTGGAATTGTGGTTAGAAAACCTTTCCTTACACCCAGCTTATAAAGAAATTGACCCATTTTCTCTTCTACTATGTATACGGTTTCGTTTTGTCATATTTAGATCCCTGATCTGCTTGACGTTTACTCTTACGTAAAATATGAGGTATTTGCTTTTGAAACCCAGTTCTATTAGATGTAGTCATTAAACCATCTGTTTTTTGGGTTTTAAAATGCTTTGAAGAGCCAGGCAGAAAGCTAATAAGCAAAGCTATAGAGGGTAGAATAAAATAGGGAGTGGTGAGGTCTACGGCCAACCAGAGATTACATTTAAAAAACACAACCACACAGTGGCTATATTAGTTTCCTAGGGCCGCCGGAAAC
This sequence comes from Phocoena sinus, assembly GCF_008692025.1. Classification (NCBI taxonomy): domain Eukaryota; kingdom Metazoa; phylum Chordata; class Mammalia; order Artiodactyla; family Phocoenidae; genus Phocoena; species Phocoena sinus. The sequence continues at coordinate 57,454,025 of NC_045781.1, forward strand.
AAATGGTCACAAACTCGGTGGCTTAAAACAACAGAAATTTATTCTCTCACAGCTCTGGAGGCCAGAAGTTTGAAATCAAGGTGTCAGCAGGGTTGGTTCCTTCTGATGTCTCTGAGGGAGAACCTGATCCAGGCCGCTCTCCCAGCTTCTGTGATTCACAGCAATCCCTGGCTTTCCTTGCCTCATGATCACATCACTCCAATCTCTGCCTCTGTCTTCACGTGGCTTCTTCCCTGTGTGTCTGTGTCCAGACTTGTGTCTTTTCATGAGGACACCAGTTGGATTCAGGGACCACCCTTATCCAGGATGACCCCGTTTCACTTAATTACATCTCCAAAGACCCTATTTCCAAATAAGGTCTCCTTCATAGGTTCGAGGTAGACATGAATTCTGGGGGGACGGAGAGGGAAAAGCAGAGCTATCCGGAGCCCCTGCAGCCTGTGTGCTGAGAGCCTGGGGGCCCTCCATGGATGCCTTATGCTGCTGTTGAAGTCGTTCAGGAGTGACAAAGAGTCTGTTGAATTGGGAAACTCATCAGACTTTACTCTGAGAATCAGTTTTGAAAAGCACTGACAGGTGGTCAGTTTAAAATGTTCTGAGAAAGGGACTTCCCTGGTGGTCCAGTGGTTAAGAATCTGCCTGCCAATGCAGGGGACACGGGTTCGATCCCTGGTCCGGGAAGATCCCACGTGCCACAGAGCAACTAAGCCCACGAGCCACAACTACTGAGCCCACGTGCCACAACTACTGAAGCCCGCGTGCCTAGAGCCTGTGCTCCTCAACAAGAGAAGCCACGGCAACGAGAAGCCCACGCACTGCAACGAATAGCCCCCGCTCGCCACAACTAGAGAAAGCCCGTGCACAGCGACGGTGACCCAACGCAGCCAAAAATAAATAAATAAAATTAATTAATTGTAAAAAATTTTTAAATAAATAAATAAAATGTTCTGAGAAAAGGAAAAAGAAACCAGAGGCCAAGTCTCCTAAGTGTGAACGAATAGCTGGCCTGCCCCACAGCCTTACAGAAGACAGGCTTGTTCGATATAAGTATTTGGGTTTCCCTCTGGAGGCCAGGCCTCTGTTATGCTTTTTCCTTCAATGTAAGGGGTGAATTCATATTATAAATTCTTCTGTGCCAAAAGTCGGCCCATTTTGTACCAGAGAAGGAGAGGGGTGGTGTCTCCACCCGGAGATCCAGGGGAGGGCTGTCTTTGCAGCTAATCCCCCCTAAAGACCCCACCAGGGTAGGTAGAATTCTAAGGATGCCCCCAGGCTCCACCCCGGCCCCAGTCCCTTGTTATCCAAACACTAACCCAGGTGCTGCTGTGAAGTGATTTTGCAGATTAATGTCCCAGGTCAGGTGATCTTAAAATACGCAGATTATCTGGGCGGCCCTGACTCATTCAGGTGAGTCTTGTAAAAGCGGAGCGTTTTCTCTGGCTGGAGGCTGAGGGGGCTGACAGAGACGTTAGAAGAATCGGGAGGCCGTGACACGCCACCGTTTCTGCTATGAAGACAGCTGGGGCCACGTGGGAAAGAATGCGGGTGGCCTCCAGGGCAGAGCATGGCCCCAGCCCACAGCCAGCAAGGACACGGGACCTCAGACCCACAGCCTCGGGGAAGCAGATTCTCCCGCAGACGGGAGCCCAGCTGGGGGACACGGGGCTTTTCGGCTGTGAGACCTGAACAGAGAACCCAGTAGAGCCTGTTGAGATTTCTGGCCCACGGAACTGTCAGGTGATAAGTGGGTGTTATTTTAAGCCACTAAGTTTGTGGTAACTTGTGCAGCAGGAGATGGTAACCCGCCTCTGCACTTGATGCAGGTCGGGGAGGACGCGGAGACCGGGGTCAGGCAATTCCATCCCTTCCACTGGCGCACCTCCATCCTGTGTTCACCCGTGGGATCCACCAGAGCTCCTGGTCCCTGCACGCAATGTAAAGACACCACGATGAGCTGGCTGTGGGGGTCCTCTGCTCTAGAGGTTGATGGAAAACCGCCAAGCGCCCCTCTTGTGGTCAACCAGTTACTGAAGACCCGGGAACCAGGTGAGTCTAACCATCTTTTATCCAGGTGCTTTAGACCTTCCTAGAACCAAGGAACCTTGATAAAGTCCCTTAACACAATCAATCCCCCCTTTAGGGTAACAGCCCAGAAAATTGCCTTCCCGTCCCCCCACCGAAAAAGCAAAAAATAAGTAAGCGGCTGAGTGTTGGGCATGTCACAGCTCTGGGTACGCTGCACCTTGCTGCTCTCCTCCCTCGTAGAGTTGAGGTGGTAGGTGTGGGGCACTTGGCGTCCAGCAGATGCTCAGTTAACGTTAGCAGTGGGGATGATGACCCTCAGGTGGAAGGCTGATTGCACCACCCATCCTGGATATCACCGTTGTGAAGCTGCGTGACCCAGGGCGGGTCTCCCCGTCCCATCACAAAGGTGAGACTAGAGGGGGGACTTGCAGCCCTGCCTGCACTGGAGCATCCCCTGGTCTAGGGAGGAGCTGAGCCTCTGCCTGGGAAGATGACCCAGACCCCTGAGCATCACTGAACGGCAGTGTCAGGTGTGGGTGGGAGGAGGGGTCGGTGCCGAGCGGGCCAGTTAGGGCTTTGAAAACCAGTGTTTCAGGCATGTCTGAGACAACCCTCACGCATGAGGAGGAACAATCAGAGGCTGCTGGAAGGTTTCCTGAGGAGGCGGGCGTGAGGCAGGAGAGGGGGTTGGGGACGGCCCTTGCTCAGGCAAGGATGACCCCAGGCATGGGAACAGGGGTAGGGGGTCTGATCTTGGAGGTAGACGGCACAGGTGTGGCCCTTACCTCCCTTCCCGAAGAAGACAGAAGGCCGATGTGGTCTCTGTTCTGAGCTGAATTGCTTCCTCCCAGAAGATGTGTTGAAGTCCTGAACGCTGTTACATGGGAATGTGGCCTTATTAGAAATAGGGTCTTTGCAGATATAATCAGATTGAGATAAAATCGTTAGGGTGGATCTTAATCCATTAGGCCTGGTGTCCTCATACGAAGAGGAAACACAAAGGGGAGAGGCCATGTGAAGACGGAGGCAGAGACTGGGGGGAGGCAGCCCCAAGCCAAGGATACCTGGACCCCCAGAAACTGGGAGAGGCAGGAAGGACCCTCCCTAGAGCCCCCAAGAGGGAGCACGGCCCTGCCCACACATGGACTTCAGACTTTAGGTCTCCAAACTGTGAGAGAATCCATTGCTGTTGTTTTAACGCCCCCCCCCCCCCACCACCAGTTCATGGTCCTTTGTTATGGCCGCCCCAGGACACTGCTCCAGTCTCCGAGGCCAGGGTGGGGATGGCCGATTGGTGAATGTGCAACACTGCCCGTGAACTACCTGAGAGCCATCCCAACCTGTTCTGTCTTGCTGTCTCAGACTACAAAGGTGGGAAAACAAATTTTTATGTGCCCAGCTTCCCTTGCATCCAGGAGTCACTGTATGATCCCGTTCTGGCCAACAAGACCCAAGTACCTCTGCCAAGAAGTTTCTAGAACACTTCTGCTCCTTTAATAGAAGAAGTGTGTCAGGCATCCCTCTTTACCCTCCCCTACGGGGCTTCCTTGAGCACAGCATGGCCGCATTGTAGGGGGGCACGGCACTGGGGACCCTACTGCCAGTGATGCTGGGACATCACCCAGGTGCTCAACTCAGCTTCTCCCACGAGAAAAATAAAACCACATTTGTCAGGTTACTCGGGTTTTCTGCTACCTGCTGCCGAATGCATGCCTTCCTCGATACTGTGGTCTCCCCCCGGGAGCCTTCCCAAACCTGTCTTCCCTCCGGTGGACCAGAGGGGTAAGGGCAGGCGCTCCGAACGTCAGACGAGCAAACTCTAACCGCGGCTCCCTCACCCCCAGCTTGCAATTCGCCCCCTCCTCCCAGCGCCTCAGCCCCCTCGATATGGAGATAAAGATATCGACTTGGGAAGGTGGCTAGATAGCTAAGATAATGCAAGCGCTTGGCAGATGGTTGACAAGTAGCGGCTGCCACCATTTCCAGGAGCATCTTCAGCCCCAGGTCCTAATGTACGCAGGGGCTCCACAAAAGCCCCAGCACTGGAGATGCTGTAGACGGGGCTAGGGCGAGGACTGGTCCATCTCACCGGGACTTTGAACAAGCACTTGACACCATATGGGTCCCCTCGCCTCAGTGCGTGGGCGTGTTTACATTACAGACGCCACGTCAGAGAACAAGAACAGCCCTGTATCATCGTGGTCATTGCCGCTGAGGGCGAGGGTTCTGTGCACAGAGCACGGCGCCGGGAACTCACCTGCCAGGAGACAGACAGCAAGTGACAGAGCTAGGCCTCGAGGCCGGCAGCTCCTGGTGCCTCTGGCCAAGCTAAGGATTTTGGCACCGAGAGCAGGAAGGGCAGAAGTGCCAGGGGACAGAGCACTTTCATGCCTCATTTAACGTTGTAACATGCTTTGAAATCAATAGATCCTTATCCTCAGCTGGTAAAGGAGGCAATCGGGCCTTGGGGGAGGAGAACAGATACTGGCGGAGCTCAGCCTAGAACAAAAGATTCCTGACCGCAAATCCTACTGCCCTGTGCCCTCCAGAAAGGCAGAAGATCAAGCCCGGGTCAGGATGACACCTCTGTGGGCGACGAGGGTCACTGGGGCTCGGGTGACCCTGGTGTCAAGGAGCTGACACCTGTCGAGACCTACTGGAGGCTGGGTGCTTTGCATCATAATCTCGCTCGGCTCTCTTTGGACTCAGAGAGGCCACTTGCCCATGTAGACCCATGTAGCAAGGACAGACCCCATATCCTCCCCGCTGTGTGACGCTAATCACCATGGGGGTTTCCTGACCAAGTAGGGACCTTTGCCCGGCGTTTTAACCAGAGCCGGTCTGATACGTATGTATGGTGTATGTTTATATATTAATATGTATTTGGTTTCTGCTTAAGATTTTGTTTGAAGAGGATGTCCTGTGGCTAATGTTTTTAACCATTGGCCCACCTATCACACGTGTGATTCTTGGTGATGAGACTTATTTTCTTTCCTGCAGGGACAGTATTCCTCAAGAACTTCTGGACAGAGCATTCAGAACCATTCCTGGCTACAATATACAGCAAGGCCATGCTGGGATGTCCCAGGTGAAGGTTAGTACTGTCAAAACACATGTGCTGGTGGCTTAATTAAATTCTGAGTTCCCTGAGAGCGGGGACCAGGTCTGATACTTTTTTGTCACTTTGGGTTTCCAGCTCTAGACAGTTGCCTTGTACATAGTAGGTGTTTATTAAATGTTTGAGATGGTCATTCTGAATTCCCAAATAAGTTTTTGTGATGCTTCTCGCAAACAGAAACATTTTCTCCTGTAAAGATCGTGGTACTGTGCTAATTTCTCCAATTAGCGGGATAGCTTGTCTATCAATTATGATCTCTTGTGTATAATTATGGTTCTACCCAAGTGCTTGCAAAGTGGAATGTTTTCAAAAATATTGTTGATATTTCCTTATAACAAAGCATCAATCCCAGGATGGGAAAGACTTGAGCTGAAAGAGAATTTAGCAGTCAGGCAGGTTAACTTCTTAACGAGCAGATGAAGGAAAGAGGTAAAGGGCTACCAGGGATCACCCAGCCACCCCACTTATCACCCGCGTTGTGGAGTCATTGCTGGTGCAGAAAGTAATTGATGTGATTTACAGCCTTTTCAGATTTTTGATCAACTACATGTTTTTTATATTATTATTTTATTTATTTATTTATTTGGCTGCATTGGGTCTTCATTGCTGCACGTGGGCTATCTGTAGTTGCGGCGAGCAGGAGCTACTACTCTTCGTTGCGGGGCGCGGGCTTCTCATTGTGGTGGCTTCTCTTGCTGTGGAGCACGGGCTCTAGGCCTGTGGGCTTCAGTAGTTGTGGCACGTGGGCTCAGTAGTTGTGGCTCGCAGGCTGTAGAGCGCAGGCTCAGTAGTTGTGGTGCACAGGCTTAGTTGCTCCGCGGCATGTGGGATCCTCCCGGACCAGGGCTCGAACCCGTGTCCCCTGCATTGGCAGGCGGATTCTTAACCACTGCACCACCAGGGAAGTCCGGATCAACTACATGTTTGACCAAATTTCTCTGTTTTTCATATGTGTTAACATTTTGCAATAACAAGTGCTAGTCACTATTGATCCATGCTTCTGACATCAGATTTGACTTTATCCATGTACCCTGCTAACTGGCAGCTCCCAAGAGCAGCTCTACTTGCTCACAGTGACTAGTACATGTGAAGTAATCGACTGAATGATTGATGAAACTTGGATTGAAATGTTGCATATGACTTTCTCATTAAGTCTGATGGCCCACTCAGCAGGCATCCTAGACCATCCTGTCTAATTGCTGCTGGGTTTTAGTGAGAAATATCTTTGGTTGCAATGGACAGTGATGTTAAACATTTAGGGTTTGTTTTTCTCACATGACAAGAAATCCAGAGATGGGTAGTGCTGGTGGTGCTGCTCCAGCAATGATGCTCAGTGACGTCAGGGACAGCATCCATGATTCTTTTTGGCCTTTCCTCATGGTACCAATATGGCTGCCACCGCTCCAGGCATCACATCCTACACTAAATGCAGGAAAATCGGAGGAAGGGAAGAAATCAGCAGTGTACAATTCAATAGTTTGTAGTTAAAAATTAAAAGATTACAACTATGCACAACCATCACTACAATTTTAGAACATTTTAACCACCCCAAAAGAAGCCCTCCCATGAGCCATGGCCATTGAGCCTGTGCTCCACAACGGGAGAGGCCACAACAGTGAGAGGCCCGTGTACTGCAAAAAAAAAAAAAAAAGAAACCCTGTACCTATTACTATCACTCCTCAGTTATCCACAACAACCCCAGCCCTGGCAACCACTGATCTATTTTCCACCTCTGTGGATTTGCCTCTTCTGGGCATTTCATATAGATGCAATTGTACAATATTTGGTCTTTTGCCACTGACTGCTTTAAGTTAGCATGATGTTTACAAGGTTCATCCATGTTGTAGCATGTGTCAGCTTTCCCCATCTTTTTGAAGTATAACTGATAAATAAAATTAAATACATTTAAGGTGTACAACCTGATGATTTGATGTACACATACACTGTGAAGTGATTACTGCAATCAAGCTAATTAACATTTCCGTCACCTCACATAGTTACCTTCCTTTTTTTATTAATTGAAGTATAATTGACCTACGTCACTACATTGGTTCCAGGTGCACAACATAGTGACTCAGTGTTTCTATACATAACAAAATGGTCCCCACCATAAGTCTAGTTACCATCTGTCACCATACAAAGTTACTACAATATTATTGTTTGTATTCCCCATGCTGTACAATTCCATCCCCATGACTCATTTATTTTGTAACTGGAAGTTTGTACCTGTTAATCTCCCTCACCTATTTCATTCATTCCTCCCACCCCCATCCCCTCTGGCAACCGTGTATAAGTCTGTTTCTGTTTTGTTATGTTTGTTCATTTGTTTTGATTTTTAGATTCCACATATAAGTGAAATCATTCTATTTCTCTTTCTCTGCCTGACTTATTTCACCCAGCATAATACCCTCCAGGTCCATCCATGTTGTCACAAATGGCAAGATTTCATTCTTTATTGTGGCTGAGTAATAGTCCTTGACTATGCATACCACATTTTCTTTATCCATTTATCCAGCAATGAACAGTTGGGTTGCTTCACTATCTTGGCTATTGTAAATAATGCTGCAGTGAACATAGGGGTGCATATATCTTTTCAAATTAATGTTTTTGTGTTCTTCAGAAAAATACCCAGAAGTGGAATTGCTGGATCATATGGTAGTTCTATTTTTAATTTTTAAAGGAAGCTCCATGTTGTTTTCAGAGTGGCTGCACCAACTTACGTTCCCACCAACAGTGTATGAGGGTTCCTTTTTCTCCACATCCTCGCTCCTCCAATACTTCTTATTTGTAGTCTTTTCGATAATAGCCATTCTGATAGGTGTGAGGTGATATCTCATTGTGGTTTTGATTTGTATTTCCCTGATGATTAGTGATGTTGAGCATCTTTTCACGTAATGTTGGCCATCTGTGTGTCTGCCTGGAAAAATGTCTATTCAGATCCTCTGCCCATTTTTCAAGCAGGTTATTTTTTTTTATGTTGAGTTGTATGAGTGCTTTGTATATTTGGATATTAACCTCTTGTCAGAAATCTCATTTGCAAATATCTGTCTCCCATTCAGTAGGCTGCCTTTTCGTTTTGTTGATAATTTCCTTTGCTGTACAAAAGATTTTTAGTTTGATATAGTACCATTCGTTTATTTTTGCATTTGTCCCTTGCCTGAGGAGACAGGTATAAAAAAAAAAGAAAATACTGCTAAAACCACTGTCAAAGAATGTACTGCCTGTGTTTTCTTCAAGGATTTTTATGGTTTCAGGTCTTACGTGTAAGTCTTTAATCCATTTCAGTTTATTTTTATATATGGTTAAGAAAGTAGTCCAGTTTGATTCTTTCACATGTAGCTGTCCAGTTTTCCGAACACCATTTATTGAAGAAGCTGTCTTTCCCCCATTGTATATTCTTGCCTCCTTTGTCATAGATTAATTGACCATATGTGTGTAGGTTTATTCCCGGGCTCTCTATTCTGTTGCATTTATCTATGTGTCTGGTTTTGTGCCAGTACCATACTGTTTTGATCACTTTAGCTTTGTGGTATAGCCTAAAGTCAGGAAGTACAATGCCTCCAGCTTTGTTCTTCTTTCTCAAGATTGTTTTGCCTATTTGGGGTCTTTTGTGTTTACATACAAATTTCAGAATTATTTGTTCTAGTTCTGTGAAAAATGCCATTGGTATTTTGATAGAGATTGCATTGAATCTGTAGACTGCTTCAGGGAGTAGGGTCATTTCAGCAACATTAATTCTTCCTATCCGTGAGTACTGCAAATCTTTCCATTTGTTTGTATTGTCTTCAATTTCTTACATCAGTGTCTTATAGTTACTTTTTTTGGCCTGTGATGAGAACACTTAAAAAGCCTACTGTCTTAGCATATTTCAGGGGCACTATACAGTATTAACTCTAGTCACCATGCTGTATATTAGATCCCCAGAACTTATTCATCTTGTAACTGAATGTTCGTACCCTTTGATCAACCTTGATTGCTGTTTGTGATGACATTTTATTCAGCATTGTTGGGGCCATGGTTACCTGATACATTAGGCAAACCTCATTGTTCACCCCTGGGGTAGTAGGAGAGCATTCATTAAGCAGACACTAGAGCATAGCACAGAGGTCCAAGGCACTGTCTCTCTTAGGGAGTTTACATCTCTAGCCAGGGAGCATAATGTACACACATGAATGAAGAAAGCCCTTGGAATCATGGAGGTTTGCTGTGCTTGCTTCTTATATTATCACCTCACAAGGCAATGAAAGCTGCTGGCTACCAGGAATTATAGTGGGCACTTTATATATTTAATTCTCAGCATGGCCCTGCAATAGAATAGATGCTCTTGACTACATGTACCAGAAAATCCAACCCAAAGGGGCTTAAACAAAAAAGAAATTCATTGTCAAAAAGTCCTGAGGTGTGAAGATTCTGGAGTTGGTGAATGTATTGGCTCAAGGACACCGTTGAGGACCCAGGCTTCTTCTGCCCTCCTCAGTGTGTCAGCCTTGACCTTAGTTTGGCTCTCCTCATGCTCACAAGTGGCTGCAGCTGTTCCAGGCATCACATCTGGCATCCAGAAGAAGAAGAAAGATTATCTTTCTTTGTGTAACAATTTTAAGGGCAAAAAAATAAAAACAAACAAAACAAAAATCTTTTACTGAAGCCCCTTAACTTAGGTTGTATCATATGCCCATGCTTAAATTAATCACAGACAAGAGGAAGAGAGTCATCATGGTGGCCCTTGACCAATCAGGATATGCCTTCTGGGGCTGGAGCCAGCCTCTCCTGAAGCCCATGGATGTGCAGAGAGTGTGGAAGCCAGAACAATGTCAGGGCTCTGCTTGCAAATGAGGACACTGGGGCCCACAGAGGTTATATAACTTGCAGGAGGTCACATCTGGTATACTGTATGCCAGATTTCTAACGCAGATCTGTCTCACCCCAAATCTCTCTCCACCAGACTACACTGGTTCTTTACACGAGGTGGCAAGGTTGGATAGGTAAGGGCTTATATCATTACAGGGCTGTTATTACCTTTTTTACGGTCATAATCACGGTGACCATTGTACTCCATTAGAGCCAGCTTATGAGTGTGTGGGTGCTCCGTAATCATTATTCTTATAGCTGGGCAGATACAGTCTAGCCCCAGATAATCCCATAGCTCATTCCAACATTGTGTGAAAGTCAAGTCTTCCAGCTTAATCACCTCCACTTCTCTGGAGATGGACTCTGCAGCCTCTCGCGCTTTCTTCCTCCTTGTCTACCCCTCAGCTAGTTCTCCGAATGAGCGCCATGCTAGGACTGGGAAGGAAGTTGTTGTGTCTGCCTGCATCACTCATTAGCATCCCTGGGAAGTTTGACGAGGGAGGAGGTTCGAGTGGCTGTGCGTCATGAGGCTGGAGCATCTCTGGATTTGCTGTCTAACCCATCTATGGTCCACTGCCGCGGCTAAGTGGGGAGTGGGTGCCACTGGCATGGAAACGGGCTATGCCCTGCCTTGGTCCTGAGCTGATCGGGGCTAAAACCTTCCTGCCATCTGGGTTCATGAACAGTTAGCGACGTCAGAAGCGGGACAGCTGGGAAAGCCCAGAGCTTTGGAAACTTGGGTTCTGTCTTTCCTACCTTGGCTTTGGGCGTGCCACTTATTCCCTCTGTACCCCAGTTTTCTTATCTGTGTAATGGGGCACCGCATTGCGGGGCTGCTATGTAGCTCAGGGACCAAGGATACTGAGACTTGATAAATGGCTGGCACCCAGGGGCAGCGGCCATGAGTGCCATTATCACTGGACTCGGGCCAGTAAAACTTGGGACGAAGTCAGGGCTCCTCCATGAAACTGTTGAGTTTTATAAACTATGGGCCAATTTCTTACCACACTTGGGTGTGGCCGAGTTGGATTCAAATGAAGTGAATTGATCCGGTAGTCACCTGACATCTTGGCAGACTCTGAAATGAGAGTTTAAATTTTCCTGTGAAGGCAGACTTCAAAGTCTCGTGAGCTTCCTCACTTTGTCCAGGGAACTCCGAAAGAAGCATTCCATGGATTTATGTTTCCTTCCGGGTGAGTGTACCAGCTCCCTCTGGCTGCTTGGTACCTTAACATGTATTTATTATCTTACAGTTCTGGAGGTCAGAAATTAGTCTTTTTTAAAAAATATTTATTATTTTTTTATTTATTTAGGCTGTGCCATGTCTTAGTTGTGGCATGCATGTGCGATCTAGTTCCCTGACCAGGGATCAAACCTGGACCCCTGCATTGGGAGTGTGGAGTCTTACCCACTGGACCACCAGGGAAGTCCCTGAAATTAGTCTTACAAGTTTAAAACACGTGCATTAAAAGTGCAGTGTGCTCGGGCCTTCCCTGGCCATCCCGTGGTTAAGACTTTGCCTTCCAGTGTAGGGGGTGAGGGTTCGATTCTTGGTCAGGGAGCTAAGATCCCACATGCCTTGCCGCCAAAAAACCAAAACATAAAACAGGAGCAATATTGTAACAAATTCAATAAGGACTTTAAAAACGGTCCACATCCAAAAACAAAAAGTGCAGTGTGCTCAATGCTCCAGGCTGTGGCCACACTCCTGGGGTGACACCATCTGCTGAGCACCAGGAAAAGATCCTAGGTCATTTCTGAAGACTAAGAGATCTGGCTCTGGATTGACATTGGCCCTGTGTATCCACGGGAGTCCAGACAGGAAGACAGACCACCCCAGCTCTTTTGGCAGGAGAATTCAACACAGGGCACTGGTGGAACAGGCGTGGAAGGCTGGAGAGGCAGAGAGGTAACATGCAGTAGCAGAGGGCAACACAAGCTCGGCCCCCGGAGGGGTGATGCTGCACGTGGTCACTCCTCACCTGTCTCCCAATGCGTATCCTTTGGAAAGAGCGAGAATTCCCCTGCAAAATCCCGTTGGCTGGTTTGCTAGCTCTTAGCCTACTGCAACATAAAGCTGTGACATGTTGGCTTCACAAAGTGGATTTGCAGGTTCTATACCCACCTCGTCTAGTCCTAACTAAATTAAACACTTGCCTTAGAAAGATTCCTGCAAAGAAACTGAGGATTGAAGCAAATACTACGAATCTTGAACAGAAGTAAGAGCCAGAAAGCAGCAGAGGCAACTGTCCTATTCCTGCCCAAGCTCTTTATCAGACCTGTCCCATGGAGAAAACAAAGACGGCCATCCAATCTGACCTCAAAGACAACCCCAGATTCCAGATGATCAAGAATTCTATTTGAAACACCTATTCAAAAAGCCATGATTATTGGCAAAAATCCTCGCCCAAAGGCATCTTTCTGCCTTGAGTCAGTGATGATAGAAGCTGACAATTAGCAGGACATTAAAAAACATTATTTCATCTTTTACTCAGCCCTTAAAAATTTCCCTGTTGAGGGAATTCCCTGATGGTCCAATGGTTAGGACTCGCCAGGGTTCAATCCCTGGTCAATCCCACAAGCCACACAGTACGTGCCCCCCACCAAATTTCCGTGTTGATATGGGTCTTATGATTTTTGCATAAAATATGAGAACAGAGGCACATGTGTATAATTCATAAATTTTAAAACACACATATATTGTGCTGGAAAGTTTTTGCCCTAAAGAATTCTTGTCTATTAGCTGTCAAAACAAAAACGGAAACAAAAACCCCATTTCAAACAGTGACTGATTGTAGGAAACATTTTAGCTTTATGCACTATGTAATCGAGAACTCTGTAACGGGGATGGCTACAGGCAAATGGTGAGGGCCTAGATGTTTTTTTTATTGGTGGGAAGAGCCTGCTGTACAGAGAAGGCGTTTGCTAGAGGATTTTGTCTGTTTGTTTGTTTGTCTACTGATTTATTAGAACTGGACTAAGGAGCCCCTTCCCCCCTCCGTGTCGTTCTTACTTCTCAGCAGAGTGAGGGTTGGGTGGCGGGGAGACTAGAGCATCTAATAGCCAGAAATGGGGGGACGGCTCTGGCTCCCCTACCGCACATGGGTGACAGTCCTAAGTGCACAGGACCTTACAGAGAAAACACAGTTGTGGATCTTTCTCCCCTTCAAGACTTCAAGGGGCAGGAAGTGGAGACCAGTGTCCCTCCCCCGCTTCACCCAGAGCCCACGCCTGGCTTGGCGATGGAGTGTGGAGACATATGCATTTGGATGGTTGGTAGGGATTCTTACCCAAGTCTTTCAAGGAGAACTTGACCTCCCTGAAATTACACACAACATTTGCATGTAAATGCCTGTACCCACTTTTTACAGCAAAGGATCCATAACTTTCACCGTATTCCCAGATAAGCCTGAGACCCAAGGGAGGTTGACAAGAGTTGGGAAAACATCGCTCTGAGCTCAGGCTGGGTTCTGGCCGCAGGACCGTCACATCACCTCTCTGAGCCTCTGCTTTCCTCATCTGGACGATGGGACAATCCTGCCCGCCCCCCCCACCCACCCCCAGTTGTTGCCATGGACACGCAGAGCAGTGATGCCCAGTACCAGCAACACCAGCCTTTGCTGACCCTGTCCTGCTCCCCAGGGCTGCGCTGGCCTCCCTGGGTTCCTGGCTACCAGGTTCCCCAGCAGGCGTTTTGTTTGTTTGGAACAAGTTCCTGGAGTCTCCTGGAGAAAAGATTCTCAGCCGAGTTCCAGAAAACAAACACGCTCCTCCCCGCTTGCAGGTCTCCCAGCTGCTCCCTTGGCCCCCCAGCTGAGAAAAAGTGATGTTAGGAATGTTTATCTCTTGAGGAAGCCGAAGAGCACCTTTTAGCGGAACAAGCAGAAACCGCAGGAGGGGTGCAGGGGGGCTTGCCAAAGCGTCCTAGCGTGGCACTCTGGGAATATCCGTTTCCTTTGTTCTGCCTCGGCTAACAGTGCCTCCAAGAGAGGCTGTCAGCGGCGCTGGAGACATCGGCTTTCTTGGCCCAATCATGGTCGTTTCATGTCACAAAACACACTGATGTCTCAGACCAAAGAGACTGGTCCTCAACTCCAGCTTTCAGCCTGTAGGCAATGTGAGGGGCCCTATACTGTGGTCGATATCTCAGCATCCCTTCCTGTCCTTAGGTGCCCTCTTGCGTGAAGAAGCAGGGCTCTCGGCAAGGTTTGTGCTGATCACATAATGGTTAAGGGCCTCAGTTCTGTAATCACATTGACCGGGGTTTGAATCCTGGCTCCACCACTGAAGAACTGTGTGACCTTGGGAAAATTACTCCATCCTTCTGAGCCTCAGTTTTCTAATCTGCAAAATGGCAATAACAAGCATTCTCACCACAATGGGTGGTTCCGAGACCTGAATGTGGTCATCGTAATAAAGCGTTCAGTATAGGTAAGCGCAGACATGTGGAAAGGAGGTCGCAAAGGGTAGCTAGTGTTATTTCAGTTGTCCGATTATAAAATCGGAAAGTGGCAAAAGAGAAAAAAGTTCAAAGAAGAAAACCAAAAGCACTCGTGACCCCATGCTCTGGAGGCAAACACTGCTGGCCTGTGGTTAGGTTGCCGTTCAGTCTATTTTCTTTCTTTCTCTCTTTTTTTTTTTCATTGAAATATAGTTGATTTCCAGTCTATTTTCTGTGCATGTGTATTTCATAGACTCATCTCACTGTGGAATGAGTACAGCTTACATACGTATATACGTGCTAACTTTTCTTAATTCCAGGCATGATGTTTCTTAACCCACTTTTTTTAAACTTAAAAATATATCGAGAACATTTTCTCCAGATCATTACATTTTACCATATTGCATATTTTCCCACACTTTGATGTTTCTGAAATAAAGATGTGTTTTAGAATCAATGTCAAAAGAAACATGCCAGCTATTTCTTCTCTTTCTCTTTTTCCCCTGAAAAGGGGGTTATGAAATGGGTGTTACACGTAAGGAATGATGGTATCTCAGACTCAAAATAACGACGCTTTCAGAAAAACACTTCTTAAAAACCATATAGTATTCTTGGGTGCCTCTGCCATAATTAACGTAACCCACTTCTAATTTTGGACATTTCAGCTCCTTCCGTTTTTTTTTTTTTTTTTTTTTTAACTATCATCAACAATGCTGCCAAAGAAAACGTATGGCAGGAAGTACAGTCTGGTGGGTTGCTGACCCAGTGGGACGGAGGTGGGTGGAGAGGTCAAGGGCACAGCCAGCCTGTGGTGACCTTGTAGGGAGGAAGGTGGGAGATAAGTACCGGCCCCCTTCCCCTTCCTTCCTCCCTCCAATCTCATGCCAGGGCTCCCTGCTGGCGAGGAAGGGGGGCACAGTTCTTCAGGTCACCCCCCGGGCACCGTGGGGAGGCACCCCAGATGTGCAAGCATGATGCCCAGCGCACATCTGCCCTGGTGAATCGAGGTACTGGCTTTAGGCTGGGAGCTTACCACGCGGGCTTTCCCTTCCCGTGGAACAGAAGGCGCAAACCGAGCGCGGCCCCCACCAGCGCCAGGCACAGACTGGGGAGCCCACATGCTCCGAGGCAAGTGCGGAGATGCTTTCTCCTTTTCTGCAGTTCTGGCTCATGCCTGCGTCTTGGGTAGGATGCTATTCTTAAGCGCCTGACTCTGTGGATTTGTACACGGGAAGGGAGGAGAGGGGATTGACACCGTGCAGGGGTGGGCAAGGGGGCGCTGCCTGTGTGCTGTGCTAACAATGGGGCTGGGGTTGGCGGGCTGTCACACCCACTGCCGACGTTAATCACATCCTGCCTTGCCTTCCCCAGCAGCTCTGACACAGGAGGCCACACCCCGCTTCTGGAAAGCTCCGCTCAGACTCTAAGGGTGCTTCTTGGCCACGCTTCCCCTGTTGGGTCCCTTCCCCCCCCCACCCCCCCCACGGATCCTGCTGCTGGCTCTGGAGGCTGGGTGGGCCCTGGGCTACCACGAGAAGCTGATAAAGCACTTTGTACAGCAGGCTCTTTGACGGGAGGACGCCTGTCCCCTTTGGAATGTCAGCGGTTGTGTGGGGCAGGCTCACAGGCAGGGTGTGAGGCCCAGCGTGGTCACTTGCAGCCAGGGTTTTGGGGTTGCAAGCAACAGAAGTGGTTGGGGGAGGGGGTTACTGGAAGAAGGTGAGCTAGTTTACAGAATAGAGAGGAAAGATGGACAGCAGATTACAGGACAGAGAGGAGAGTCACAGTACCAGGGATGTGGGAGAGGCACGGTTAACAGCCTGGAGGCAGGGGGGGTTTCAATTTGCCCCATTTTACAATCCGAAGTCAGAGGGGAGGGGACTTGCCCAGGGTCATGTGGTTCATTGGAGGCACAGCCAGCCCTGAGCTCAGACCCCTGACATGGTGCGGTGGGACCAGCGCAGGTCCCCAAAGAAATCCAAAGCCAGCAGGTCCTTCCGGCAAAGGGAGTGCTTACTCCAGGGCTGCCTCCCCTCCTGGATCCTGACCCCTGGGCGTTGCTTTTTTGGGATTGGCGGGCAGGCTGTGCCCCAGGCAGAGGGAGGGGGGCTCAGGCAGGACCGGGGTGCGACTCATTTCTGCCTACCCAGCCAAGCCCCAAGTGGGCAGGCTGGCCAGCAGGAGCCCGTGCGCAGCCACTAAGCAGCTGCCGGAATCCTGCTCGGTGGCCTCAGTTTGCAGAGGCCACAGAAGCACGGCCTTGGCAAGACTCCAGGCCCTGCCTCTCTGACCACCAGCAAGCCCACCCCGCCGGCGTCCACTGCCATGACGAGTCCCGCCCTTCGGGCTCCGGACACACCAGACATCTCACCCATCCCTACCCACTCCCCACCCATTATCACCTCACCCGGAACGCCACCGCCCCCCTGCCCCCCCGCCCCCCACCGTGTTCCTCCCAGCCCACTAACTTGGCGTGTGAAAGAATTCGGGCTGTGCAGTCAGAAAACCACGCCGCCGTCACAACTTCCTGGTGTGGATCTTCAGCAGGCTGCCTAGCTTGTCTCCACGTCAGTTTCCTCCTTTGTAACATGAAGATAAGACCTCCCCTGCAAGGTTGCTGTAAAGATGAGGGGTAGGGTGTGCAAACGCCGAAGTCTGGCACACAATAGATCCTAGAGATGATGACTGTTTTTCTCATTCCAAGGCCCGGCATCTCCCTCTGGGACCCAGGCTGGAGGAATGTTCCAGGCCGCAGGGTCGCTCTCCCTTGTGCTGCCTCTCACCTTGATCTGGGTCGTTTCTATTTGTTTTGTTTTGTCTTTTTTGCGGTGCGCGGGCCCCTCGCCGTCGTGGCCTCTCCCGTTGCGGAGCACAGGCTCCGGATGCGCAGGCTCAGCGGCCATGGCTCACGGGCCCAGCCGCTCCGCGGCACGTGGGGTCTTCCCGGACCAGGGCACGAACCCGCATTCCCTGCATCGGCAGGCGGACTCTCAACCACTGCACCACCAGGGAAGCCCGATCTGGGTCGTTTTTGTAGCACTTCCCAAATGCTACCCTGTACTGTCCTCGTGGCAGAAGGGAACATTCTGGCTGCTTAAAACCAAGCCACACAAAAAACCCACTGTCATCAGTTCTTGCCTTCAAAAGTGGCAAATCATACGGGGGACGCTGGCCTCGGCATTCTGGTGAGCCAAGAGCAGAGGAAAACGTGTCATTTCAGAGCACCAGCTAGTGCTTCGTGCTGCTAACTGCTGGAGTCCTGGCTTACCCGAGCAGCTTAGTGACCTTGTATATTACTCAGGACTCTTTTCGCTGCGAATGACAGACATTCAGCCCAAATCTCTAAAGGAAAAATAATATTTATTGGTTCACTAAATGGAAAACAGAATCTATAGGTGTGCCTAGCTTCGGGTACAGCTGTATCCAGAGGCTCAAATGGTGTCTTTCCTTCTCTTTGTTCTGCTTTCTTCGGTGTGTTGGCCTCGTTTTGTAGATACCCTCATTTGTTTGACGAAGGGTGATGGTAACTCTAGGTTTCTGTGTCAGGTTGTATATTCCAAATTTGGCCACATCTACATATGTCCCATCCCACATGCTCTTCTAAAATGTAATGTCGACATACTCCCATCAAAAGGGAGGGTTTGGGCTTCCCTGGTGGCGCAGTGGTTAAGAATCCGCCTGCCAATGCAGGGGACACGGGTTCGAATCCTGGTCCAGGAAGATCCCACATGCCGCGGAGCAACTAAGCCCATGCGTGACAACTACTAAGCCTGCGTTCTAGAGCCCGTGAGCTACAACTACTGAGCCTGCACTCTAGAGGCCGTGCTTCGCAACAAGAGGAGCCACTGCAATGAGAAGTCCGTGCACCACAACAAAGAGTAGCCACCACTGACCACAACTAGAGAAAGCCCGCATGGAGCAACGAAGACCCAACGCAGCCAGAAATAAATAAATAAAATAAATATATATTTTTTAAAGTTTATTTATTTATTTTTGTTTTGCGGTACGCGGGCCTCTCACTGTTGTGGCCTCTCCCGTTGCAGAGCACAGCCTCTGGACGCGCAGGCTCAGCGGCCATGGCTCACGGGCCCAGCCACTCCGCGGCACGTGGGATCTTCCCGGACCGGGGCACGAACCCGCATTCCCTGCATCGGCAGGCGGACTCTCAACCACTGCGCCGCCAGGGAAGCCCTAAAATAAATAAATTTTAAAAAAAGATAGGGAGGGTTTATGTTCTCTCCTCTTGACCTTGAATGCCCTTTGTAACCACCTCAACAAATAGAAAATTGTAGAAATGATGTTAGGTAACTTCCAAGGCTAGATCTTAAAAGGCATACAGCTGCTGCCAGGCCTGTTCTCTTTCTGGACACTTGGAAGCCAGCAACCATGCTATAAGGAAGCCCAGGCTGGCCTGTGCAGAGAGACGGCCCACATGGAGAGGAACAGAAGCCCTTTGCTGACAGCCAGCATCAACCTCCAGCTTTGGAGTCTTCCAGCTGAGGCCGCAGACAGTGTAGAGCAGAAAGGTTATCCACACCTTGCCCTTGTCTTGGCCCGGCCCACAGAATCTGTAAGCATAGTATATGTCTGTTTTCTATCCCTAGGTTTTGGGGTAACTGGTTATAGAGCCTTAGCAACTGCAATAGATTCCGTGATCCCTACAGCTGAAAATGTTTGTTGAGATAGATCTTCATTCTCCCAACATCCACATCATCAGTTCTTAGTAACGATGCAGATCAGTTCGGCATGGGTGAGTCTCATCTCTGAACCACCTCTTGTGGCCAAAGGGATGGAAAACTCTGGCTGCTGAGGCTGGACCGTGAGTCATGGTCTGGCCTGGTGAAGAGTGGGGACAGAGATAGCCAAACCTCGTCAGGACCCCACCCGGGAAAATGGGGATGGAGCTGTTAGATGAAGCAGGAACCATTCTAGCCTGTAAAGGCAGGTCCAAGCTGATTGTGAATTGCTCTACCAGTGAAGAAAATATTTGTTAAGGCAGAGGTGATGGGGAGTTGGGAAAAGGAACCCAGAGAAATAACATTCATGTTGTTTCTCCTGCCATGCATGGGTAGGATTTGGAGAAAATAGGAGAATGTCAAGATATGCAGGCAACGAACGCCTGAGTTACCCTTGTCTGTGTGAGGAACTAATATTCGTTGCCCAGCCTTGCATTGGGTGTTTTATATGCATTCTCACTGAATGAGCCTGTACTCTCGGAGGGGAGGAACTGAGCCTCCAGGGCAGTATCTGGCATGTAATAGTGTGTTTTAATTAGGATTACATCTTGGCTGCTGTAACAAAGGCCAAAGTAACAGTGGTTTAAATAAAATAGGAGTTTCTTTTTTTCTGTCACAGTTGCCCAAGATTAAGCAAATAAGGCCCATGTGGCAATTCTAGCTGCTCTTATAAGATCTTGGTGTTCTGCCAACCCCAATATGTGACTTCCATCTTCAGATCTAAGATGGCTGCTCCAGCTCCCGCCAGCACATGTCCATTCCAGCCAGGGCAACAAGGGAAGAGAAGACACAGGGTGCCGCTTCCTCCTTGTAAGGACTGGCCCAGAAGTGTTAGCCCTCTCTTCTGCTTACATCCCATTGGTCAGAACTTAGTCACATGGCCACATCTAGCTGCAAGGGTTGCTGGGAAATGTAGTTTCTAGCCAGCAACCATGTGCCCACTGAAACTCAAGGGTTGTATTGCTAAAGAAAGAAAGGGGAGAATGGGTATTGGGTGATAACCAGCAGTCTTGGCCTAAAACACTCGAAGCAGTATTTGTAATGAGAGAGGCAGTGTGTACACTGATTAAGGGCTCAGGCCCCAGGCAAGCTTCCAGAGGATTTTATCTCGGTTCTACCCTTTAATAGCGATGTGATGTTAGCCTCAATTTCCTTACCCATAAAACAGGGGTGATGATAAAACTATATTTCATTGATTCTAAGATTCACACACTGGGATGTGTTTACAAGTAATGACAGGTTTCTTCATTCTTTTTTTTTCTTTTTTTGGCTGCACTGTGCGGCTTGCAGGATCTTAGTTCCCCGACCAGGGATGGAACCCAGGCCCCCTGCAGTGAAGTGTGGAGTCCTAACCACTGGACCGCCAGGGAATTCCCATTTTTTTTCATTCTTAATAGTGTATAACATAATGGTCTATCTTACAACTAGTAGTGTCTAATATTCAATGAAATATAATTGTTTTGAGGATAAAATATGGAATATACATATTCTTATTTATTAATAGAATTATCAATAGAATATATAGAATGTTTACACTGATGTTTTCCACTCGAATAGTTCCAGGATCATAGTAAGAACTCAATAAATGCCAGAATCTTCAGAGGGTAGAAGGAAGTGGCTCACTCCGCTGGGGCTAAAATAATACCCAGGGCTCAGAGAGTATAAACCACCCAGCTGTCGTCAAGACAGGAGACAGGCAGGTCCTTCATCCCACGCACCACTGATTATAAAATCAATTTTGCAACTGATGGCTGCATGGTGGGGATGTGGGAAGGGGTGGGGACCAGCTCACTTACTGTCTTAGCTCAAGACGCTATAACAAAATACCATGAACTGGGTTGGGGGGGGTGCTTGCAGATAGCAGAAATGTATTTCTCACAGCTCTGGAGGCTGGAGTCCGAGATCAGGGTGCAGCGTGGTCGGGTTCTGGTGAGAGCCCTCTTCCGGGTCGTGGGCTGCCAACTTCTCATTGTATCCTCAGGTGGCAGAGAGCAGAGCCCGGGGAAGCCAGCTCCCTAGAAGGACCCTGATCCCATTCATGGGGGCTCCACCCCGAGCCATCCACCAATCCTAATCGCCTCGCAAAGGCTCCACCTCCTAATTCCATCATGTTAGGGGTAGAGTTTCAACATACGAATTTTGGGCAGGACACAAACATTCAGCCCCTAACACTTACCTTCTGAGGTTTTCCTTCGTAAGCCCTGGGGCTGCCATAACAAACTGCCACAAGCTGGAGGGCTTCAGACAATAGAAATGTATTCTCTCACCATTCCAGAAGCCAGAAGTCTGAAATCAACGTGTGGGCAGGGACGTGCTCCCTCGGGAGGCTCGAGAGGCGGGTCCTTCCTGCCTCTTCCGGTGGTGCATCACTCCAGCCTCTGCCTCCGTTGTCACCTGGCCTTCCGCTCTGTCTCTCTCTGGATCCTGTCCTTTCTTTACAAGAAGAGGGCCCACCCTAATGCTGGATGACCTCCTCATAACCTACCTGTATATCTGCGAAGACCCTGTTCTTTACACGTAAGGGCGTGTTCTGAGGTTTGGGGGGGATGTGACTCTTTGCGGGGCACTGTTCAATGCGGAACATCCCTCACTGCAGTCTGTTCCCTCTCTGGCTTTGCGTGATTCTGCTGTTTTTTTTCTTCTTTTTTTTTTTTTTTTTTTGCCGTTTTTCACTCCCTGGCACATCTGCCAGTTCCATGCAGCATCCCTGATTCCGACCGTTTTGAACATTCTGTTCCACGCAGATGGGGAAGGCAGTGCCCCAACCGTTCCGCTAGCTGCCGTTAAAATATAATAAGTTCGAGAAGATGGGGGAAGATAAGCCTGGGAGAAATAATTAACAGGAAGGAATGTCACATGGCGTGACCTCACTCAAGCACATCAAAATTTGTTACCACAGACTTCCTCAGATCTCCGCATATTTTCTCCCCTTCAGTAAAACGTTCTAGGTAAGCACTGCACTTGTCAAAGCACAAAGAGATGGCATAAGGAAGATTTTTCGTTTGAGGTGTCGACTTTTCTCTTTTTTGAGGTGAAAAGGAAATAAGGCAAGTGTTATGTTACAAGCCAGGTGGTTTTTCTACCAGGGTCAGAAGGCAGCCTCTTAAGCCTCTTAAGAGTCCACAGGCCCAGCTTGTTGAAATCAGCTGCTGGCTGCACTTGGGCCACGCTGGTGCAGTGATGCTTTGGGGATTATTGAAAAGGCGTTGTGCACTTGGTTTCATTAGGATTATGGAAAAAGTTTTCGGAGGTCAGGTTTAATTATTTAAAATCTGGAAGGGATCTGCAGAAATGATGTAGCTCAGTGGTTCCCAGATCTCTCTCAGCCCTAATTAACACCTTTTAAAGAAGATAACAAATACTTTGTAACGCTGCTTTTCTTATTCTGAAATGAAATTGGTAGAATTTGTAACCTACCTACACACTAATTGCAAAAAAAAAAAAAAAAAATTCATATAATGCCCTAACTGCAACATAAAGGAAAAGTCATTTAAAATAAAACAATGTGGATTTCAAAAGGTAAATGTTCAGGTCTGAGCATCCTGGATGACACAGTGAAGTGGTAGACGCTTGGCCCAGAGAGGGAATCACGGTGACACAGGTGCATCTTATGGAGGCTCAGACACCGTGAAGCTTCGCTGCCGGTGATGGGCTTTTCCAAAATGGTGAACAGCTTTTAGTCAAGCTCTGAACAGAGGAAATGACCGTCTGCCTTTGACCACGTGATACTATAGTTGCCTTCCCAGAGCTTCCAGTGTATATTCCAGCTCTGCTAAAGACGCACAAACAGAAAACAGAGCTGGTCCTAGACCCGTAAATTACAAGAGGACTTTTCATTTACATGAAGTTCTGGTGGGACATCGCAAAGTGGAGGGATTGGAGGAATTCTTCATTTTGGGGGCCTGTCCCACTCGTGGAATGCCTGCAAGTTTTCAGAACACCCCCTAGGAGGCAGCACTGCCCCTGTTGAGGACCCCAGATTTTCAGGGCCCCTCAATTTTTAAGGTAAACAGAATGAGGCTGAGAGATGGAAGACAGAAGCTTCTAGGCTAAGCAGCCCTACGAGCTGCAGAGTCACCTGACCTTGCATCCTGGAGGGAGGAAAAGGAAGCCTCCAGTGACCTGGACCTCACTTGACAGTGGAGGGTTTAGAGCACATGCTTTGGGGTCAGATGGACCTGCATCCAAGTCCTGGCTCCGCCATCAACTGACTGTGTGCTCTTGGCCAGTTGCTTACTTGCTCTCTGAGCCTCAGTTTTCTCATCTGTGATATAGGGTTAATAACATGACCCCATTATCAGGTGGTTGAGAGTACTGAATAAGAAAGATGCATATAAAATGCTCACTTAGCACAGTACATGGTGACCTGAAAAGTCCTGCTCGACGATGATGAGACATTTACACGAAGGCCTCAGCCTGGGGGAGAGGAGAGCAAAGAAAATCCCTTTTCAATTAATTCTCCACTTTCTGTTGTTGTTGGTGTTCTGTTTTACAATTCAGTGCTTTGTAGGATATCCACAGAGTTAGGCAACCCTCATCACTACCTAGTTCCGGAACATTTTTATCAGCCCCAAAAAGAAGCCCCTACCCCTTAGCGGTCACTCCCCGTTCCCTCCTCCCTTCAGGCCCTGGCAACCCTGTCACTGTAGATTTCCCCGCTCTGGACATTCACAGAAGTGGTCCTCTGTGAGTCACTTCTTTCACTTAGCATGATGTTTTCCAGGCTCATCTATACTGTAGCATGTAGCAGGACTTCATTCCCTTTGATGGAGAAATAATATTCCACTGTTTGGATGGACCGCAGTTTACTTATTCATTTTTTCCGTTGATGGACATTTGGTTTCTTTCCCACTTCTTGGCGTTATGAGTAATGCTCCACTTTTAGGGCACCAGCCAGCCCCTGGCACATCGTAGGTGCAGAATGAGGGCACCAGCCAGCCCCTGACACGTCACAGGTGCAGAATGAGAGCTAATGGAATCTATTCTGCATCTGGGCCTTGGTTTGAATGAAAGGACATGAACAAGACAGGCTGAATATGGATTCTGATTCCACATAAGTCACTGTGTGCCTTAGCCTTTCTGAATTTCAGTTTCCTCACTATGCAAGTGTGTGGTCATGAGGAATTGGCATAGTGTTTGTACATCAACCCTCTCTCCATCATCTCAGCCAGCCCTTTTGATGCCTTTATTTTAAATTAATTAATTAACTTAGCTGCGTTGGGTCTTTATTGCGGTGCGCGAGCTTCTCATTGCGGTAGCTTCTCTTGTTGCAGGGAACAGGCTCTAGGCACGTGGGCTTCAGTAGTTATGGCATGCAGGCTCAGTAGTTGTGGCTCATGGGCTCTAGAGCACAGGCTCAGTAGTTGTGGTGCACGGGCTTAGTTGCTCCACGGCATGTGGCATCTTCCTGGACCAGGGCTCAAACCCATGTCCCCTGCATTGGCAGGTGGATTCTTAACCACTGCGGCACAAGGGAAGTCCCTTGATGCCTTAATTAACAGGATTTAGCGGGTTCTGGTCTGGGCTGTGTGGGAGCTGGCCCATGCTGGCTCGTGAGAGCCTGCCTTGCAAGTCTCCTCCCAGCTCTGTAGTCAAAGATGTCATGTTGATGGCTTGAAATCAACCGAAATAGGAGTATTTACACCCTGGAAATCAAACCTTCAAAAATCAGGGCTTCCCCCAACCCGAGAGCCTGCTATTAACATTAACAAGCACACCACAGGTTCTAATACTTTCTGTCAAGCTGGCCCGGGTGGCAACAGGTCAGAGAGATCAGGAGGGGGTCAGACGGGACAATCAGGGCTTAAAGCCTAAGATGCTGGAGCGGACGTGGTTTTCTGCGCCCCAGCCCTGCCCA
This sequence comes from Phocoena sinus, assembly GCF_008692025.1. NCBI lineage: Eukaryota > Metazoa > Chordata > Mammalia > Artiodactyla > Phocoenidae > Phocoena > Phocoena sinus. The sequence continues at coordinate 57,479,050 of NC_045781.1, forward strand.
CTCCTGCGGGGCTGCCACCCACTACAGAGGCGGAGACCTCCATACCCTCACTGCCCCAGAATTTCCCTGAAGCCCAGCACAGCCAGTAGGACCTGCGGGAAGGTCTGTTGGGTGTGGGGGGGGTACTTCTGGGAAAGCTTTCCTCCCCAGTAAAAAGTAATGCAAAACTTAATCCAGGGCTTCCCTGGTGGTGCAGTGGTTGGGAGTCTGCCTGCCGATGCAGGGGACACAGGTTCGTGACCCGGTCCGGGAGGATCCCACATGCCGCGGAGCGGCTGGGCCCGTGAGCCATGGCCGCTGAGCCTGCGCGTCCGGAGCCTGTGCTCCTCAACGGGAGAGGCCACAACAGTGAGAGGCCCGCGTATCACAGAAAAAAAAAAAAAACTTAATCCAAAAATGAAGACATAAATAGACATTTCTCCAGAGAAGATATACAGATGGCCAACAGGCACATGAAAAGATGCTCAACATTGCTAATTATTAGAGAAAAACAAAACTGCAATGAGATATCACCTCACACTGGTCAGAATGGCCATCATCAAAAAGTCTACAAATAATAAATGCTGGAGAGGACGTGGAGAAAAGGGAACCCTCATACACTGTTGGTGGGAATGTAAATTGGTGCAGCGACTATGGAGAACAGTATGAAGATTCCGTAAAACACTAAAAATAGAGCTATCATATGATCCTGCAATTCCACTCCTGGGCATATATCCGGAGAAAACTCTACTTCAGAGAGACACATGCACCCCAGTGTTCATTGCAGCACTATTTACAGTAGCCAAGACTTGGAACCAACCTAAATGTCCATCAACAAATGAATGGATAAAGAAGATGTGGTATAAACACACACACACACACACACACACACACACACACACACACACACACACAGGAATACTACTCAGTCATAAAAAATGAAATAATGCCATTTGCAGCAACATGGATGGACCTAGAGATTATCATACTAAGTCAGACAGAGAAAGACAAATATTATATGCTATCACTTATATGTGGAATCTAAAAAAAATACAAATCAACTTATTTACAAAACTGAAGCAGACTCAAAGACATAGAAAACAAACATATGGTTGCCAAAGGGGAAAGGAGAAGAGAGGGATAAATTAGGAGTTTGGGATTAACAGATACACACTACTGTATATAAAAAACAGATAAACAATAAGGATTTACTGCATAGCAGAGAACTATATTCAATATCTTGTAATAACCTATAATGGAAAAGAATCTGAAGCTGTATACCTGAAATTAACACAGTATTGTAACTCAACTATAGTTAAATTTTTTTTTAAAAGTGATGCAAAGTATGAGATGTCCCTATTCCTGGGAGCTTTCATGTCCACACACAGATGACTGGAACTACAGCAGTGATCATGTAAAAAGCAGGCCAACGTGCTAAGGATGGGAGGAACAGAAAGAGAGAGTTTTGGTCCCCAGTGACATCATTGTGCCCCTGGACCAGCCCTGGAACTGCCTGCCTTTGGACTGCTCACAAGCATTGGTAAAAATACTTTGCCATTTAAGCCATTTTTGGTCACATATTCTACTACCTGCGGCCCAAACAGTACTGATACCGATGCCAACATAGGAGAAGGCTGGAATTTCAAAGAGATGAGGGCAAATTCAGAGTGATCTGCCTAAGATTTAGAAGGTAGAAACCTCGGGGTAGCCAGGTGAGGATTTTTCCAATTCAAGGAGTGGCAGAGAAACAGGAAAATTCTTAGAAAAAAATGTAATTGACTAAAACTGGCCCCCAAAGAAATAGAAAGTCTGAACAGTTCTACAACCAATAATGAAATTGAACAGTAATTTAAAATCTTCCCACAAAGAAAACACCAGTCCCAGTGAGTTTTACAGAAGAGCTCTACCAAATATTTAAAGTCTATCATTCTAGTCTCACAGAACTCTTCCAAGAAATACAAAAAGAAGGAATAGCTCCAGACTCATTCTGTAGGGCCAGTATAATCTTGATGTGAAACCTGACAGGAGTAGTGTAAGAACAGAAAGTTATAGGTCAAAATCACCCATAAAAATAGACCCTAAAGTCTTACACATAATATTAGCAAACCCAATCTTCAATATATAAAAAAATAATGTATCATGACGAACGTAAGTGTATGCCAGGAATACAGGAGTGATGTTACATTAGAGAATCTATAAATGTCATTCATCACATTAACAGGTCAAAGGAGAAAAACCATTCCATCATTCATACAGATGCAGAAAGAGCAATGGCTAAAACTCAGCATCCTTTTATTATAAGAAGTCTTGAAAGATTAAGAACAAAATTAAGGGCTTCCCTGGTGGTGCAGTGGTTAGGAATCCGCCTGCCAGTGCAGGGGACATGGGTTTGAGCCCTGGTACTGGAAGATCCCACATGCTGCGGAGCAGCTAGGCCCGTGTGCCACAGCTACTGAAGCCCGCACACCTAGAGCCCATGCTCCACAACAGAAGAAGCCACGATAATGAGAAGCCCGTGCACCGCAACAAAGAGTAGCCCCCGCTCGCCGCAGCTAGAGAAAGCCCACACACAGCAACGAAGACCCAAAGCAGTGAAAAATTAAATAAAATTTTTTAAAAGAACAAAATTAAATTTTCTTAATATCTTAAGCCTATCTACCAAAATGCTACAGTACACATAATTCTTAATGGTGCACAAAATAGTTTTTTTTTTTTTTTTTACATTTAAAACAATTTATTTTATTTATTTATTTTTGGCTTTGTTGGGTCTTCATTGCTGCGTGCAGGCTTTCTCTAGTTGTGGCGATCAGGGGCTACTCTCTTCGTTGCGGTTTGCGGGCTTCTCATCGTGGTGGCTTCTCTTGTTGCGGAGCGTGGGCCCTAGGCACGCGAGCTTCAGTAGTTGTGGCTCACAGGCTCAGTAGCTGTGACTCGTGGGCTCTAGAACACAGGCTCAGTAGTTGTGACGCATGGGCTTAGTTGCTCCGCGGCATGTGGGATCTTCGCGTACTGGGCCTCGAACCCGTGTCCCCTGCATTGGCAGGCGGATTCTTAACCACTGCACCACCAGGGAAGCCCAAAATAGTGTCTTTAAAATCAGGAAAAAGGAAAGGATGGGTGTCTCTTTGCTTCCATATAACATTGTATTGGAGGAGCTACCAGCATAGGAAAATAGGAAAAGTAATATTTATCAGGGTTGGAAGGGAAGAAACAAAACTATCATTGCCTGTCAGATAATATGACTACACTGGAAAACTAGAATCTACAGAAAACATTATTAGAAATGAAAAAAGAGTTTAGCAAGGTAGTGTCCAGTCATTGAAAATTAAAATCTAAGAGCCCAGGGTACAAACAGAGCAACAGGGAACATGACAGGTGAGAGGCACAGGGTTCTATCTGCAAGAGCTGAGCCCATCACAGAGCCGCTGGTCCCCAGAAGAGGTTCTGCCCAAGGACAGAGCTGCTTCCGGAATGTGGGTGGGTCTGAGCCCAGGCGTAGCTCTGTGGTTCTGGCTGGTTGGAGGGAAGGCATGGGAGGGTGGGGAGCAGGGCTGTTCTGCGGTTGGTGCCAACTGTGAGTGCAGCTAGCGTGGCTCTTCTCTGCTCTACGTGGCCTCATCCTCGGTGGACAGGTTGGGCATCTTGGCGGCCTCCAGAGGGTGAGAGTGGGCACGGCAGGGTCTCTCGGGACTGAGATCACAAGTCACACAGCATCACCACTGCATCTCAGCTCCCCAGCCGTATCATCTCCTTTGGCAATTTACCCCCGAAATCTGCAGTTTTTTCCTCTGTACGATTACCTACTGCTGTTGTCACAAATCACCACAAACTTGGTGACTTGAGACAGCACAAGTGTATCATCTGAGGTCAGAAGTCTAAAATGGTCTGCAGGCTGCATTCCTTCTGGAGGCTCTAGAAGCAAACCCGTCCTCTTGCTTTTTCCAGCCTCTAGAGGTGCTGCATCCCTGGCTCGCGGCTCCTCTGTCTTCAAGGCCAGGGGCCCGGCATCTCCTCTCCTCTCTGACCTCGCGCCTCCCTCCTGTAAGGACACTGGCATTGCACGTGGGGCCCACTCGGATACTCCAGGGTAATCACCTCCTCTCAGCATGCTTAACTTAGTCACATCTGCAAAGTTTCTTCTGCCAAGTAAGGTAAATACACCTTCTGAGGATTCGGACACGGAGATTGTTGGGGGCTGTTGTCCTCTCTGCCAGACTCTCACCCTTTCTTTCTAATCTGGTAGTTTCCAGACTTTTTCAAACATATTCCAATACAAGTTAAAAAAAAGAGCGTGGCCTAACATATGTAATGAAAGGCCTGGGCTTTGCAGCCAAACACCTGGATTCAAGCCCTGGTCCCGCCTCCTGGCCGTGCTGCCTTGTCCAGACTCCTTAACTTCCCCATACTTCCACCTCCTCACCTGCATGAGGCGGGTGGTAGTTTCCTGCGGGGGTCTCAACAGACGGGCACAGACTCGGTGGTTTAAGCCACAGACATTGTCTTACCGTTTTGGAAGCCAGAGGCCCAAGGTCAAGTTTCTAGTGATTCGGTGTCTGGAGAAGACTCTCCTTCCAGCTTGCAGACTGCCGCCTTTTCTCTGTGTCTTCACATGGAGGGGAGAGAGGCCAGCTAATCCTATGGGATCGCACTAATCCAGTGGGACCAGGGCCCCACCCTTAGGACCTCATTTCCTCTTTATTACTTCCTTGTTCCAAATGCAGCCATGCTTGGGGTCAGGACATCAGCTTGTGAATCTAGTGGGGGACACACAATTCAGTCCATAGCAGGAGGTAACGGTACCTTGCAGAGCTGTGAGGAGTAAATGAATGAATACCCGTAAAGAGCTTGGAGCAGGGCTGTGGCACACGGGCAGTACGAGGGCTAGCTATTATTAGTATTATTTTTAAATCAAAGGTCAAGTTAAGTGCTTCCTTTTTATTTATTTATTTTTAAATATTTATTTTCTTTTGTTTTTTTTTTTTTGGCTGCGTTGGGTCTTAGTTGAGGCATGCGGGATCTTTCATTGTGGTGCTCCGGCTTCTCTCTAGTTGTGGTGTGCGGGGTTTTCTCTCTCTAGTTGTGGCACACAGGCTCCAGAGCACATGGGCTCTGTAGTTCGCAGCACATGGACTCTCTCGTTGAGGCGCACGGGCTCAGTAGTTGCAGCGTGTGGGCTTAGTTGCCCCTTGGCATGTGGGATGTTAGTTCCCTGACCAGGGATCCAACCCATGTCCCCTGCTTTGGAAGGCGGATTCTTTTTTTTTTTTTTCTGTGGTACGCGGGCCTCTCACTGTTGTGGCCTCTCCCGTTGCGGAGCACGGGCTCCGGACGTGCAGGCTCAGCGGCCATGGCTCACGGGCCCAGCCGCTACGCGGCACGTGGGATCTTCCCAGACCGGGGCACAAACCCGTGTCCCCTGCATCGGCAGGCGGACTCTCAACCACTGCGCCACCAGGGAAGCCCCTGATAGGTATTATTATGATTATGCATAAAGCCTGCATCTGTGCTCCGCTGCCACCATTTAATGCACATCATCAAACACCAAAGAGAAATTTTAAAAGGATGAGGTGAATTGAAGTTGAAATGATAATAGTTTCTTCCCATACTTTTAACAGACCTTCTTTCATATATATGCCTTGGGCTTTCCAGTGTCTGCGTTTTCCAGACATGATCTTGGTGTTTGAGAAAATGCTCGAGTAAAGTGTGGGGAAACGCTGAAGACCTGCTTACATCCCTCCTAACACAGGCTCCCAAGTCAAGGTCACCCCACCTGCTGAGCCTGACACCATAGCTGACGACATGGAGTTCTTATATTCACGAGGTCAAAGTCACCACACCAACACCCACATTCCCCAGCCTGCAGTTCCCGTCTTCTTCCCTTGAGATGAAAAGCCATTTTTTTTTGTTTGAGACTCTTATGTCACACCCAGGCCACCACTCTGTTTAAGGGGGGACGCCCTTGACCTTCACCACCGGTGCCAGCCTCCCCCCACCATTAGCACAGCGACCCTCTGGAGATACGAGTCTTGAGGCCCAATTGCATGAGACCTGGATTCATTTGGAAATGTGAAAAACTTATTTCCCAGCTCCTTCTCATGCATTTCCCCCCCTTTTCTCAGTTGCCCACGAGGTGGACAGCAGCTGGGCTGAGGGTCAGTGAAGCTACCCCCTGAGGGCTGCTTCTCGGAGAATTTGAAACCCCTGCCGTCCTTTCGGGTCGGGGAAAACAAATTCACGGGTTTCCCAGGAGTTGGTGCAGCGTTGGAGCAAAACACTCTGGAATCTGGTTTGCATTTCCATTGCCTCTGGCCGAGTCCCTGCGTCCTCTGACCTTGGCAGCGCTAGGATTAGAAGAAGAGAAGGTTCCAGCCTCCATTCCTGGCTCTCCTCTTTCTCCCTTCCTTCTCCCCCATTTATCTGTTTTTTTTTTTTTGGCTGCGCTGGGTCTTCGTTGTGGCGCGCAGGCTCTCTACTCTCTAGTTGTGACATATGGGCTCCAGGGCATGAGTCCACTCATCTGTTTTTAACTGAAAAATTAATGTATGCAGATGATGAAACCAAACCCAAACCCTACAGAAAAGTGTGCAATGAAAGTAAGTCTCCCTCCAGCCTACCTCTTCAGGGCGCCAGACCTGCCTTCACAGAGCTAAGCAGAGTCATCTGGTTCTTGTGTATGTTTTCGGAAATCGTCTCTATCCACATCCGTTCACTCAGAGATATGTGCATGTATATGTATCCCATGTACGTGTGTACACACATGTACGTTCATGTTTGCAGTGCATCATGCATTTCTTACAGAAGCAGGAGCGTCTCTACATCTTGCACTTTTTCATCAGTTTGTCCTAGAGACTGTTGTGTATCGGCTCAGACAACCCAGCACTTCTTTTTGTCTGACTGTGTGTTTGTTGTTGGTATGTGGGTGTCAAGCTATATGTATCCAGCCACCCTCCCGGCAGACATCAGTCCCCGTCTTTGCTATAGTAAACACAGCCTCATGGACGTGGCTGCTCGCACACCTATGCAATATGCCTCGGCACACACAAGCCAGGCGTTGGTCAGAAAGAACCCCTAGAGGCAGGACGGCTGCATGGAGGGACCCGCCCAGTCAGTGCTGACAGCTGTCATTTCACTGCCTTCCAAAGAGGCTGCCCCACTCCCATGCCCACCCACCATATGTCAGAGCAATGCCCAGCCCTTCTCTCGACACCATGCAGCACGCCACATGCCAGGGGCCCTGCGGGCCTCCCACCAGAGAACTCACCCTCATCAGAGAGCAACAGCGTCCATCGGCTTGATTTTCAAATGACTTCACCACAGATCACCTCCTTCACCCTTGGATTGGGAATGTGAGCCTTCCCTGGAAACACTGATATTAAAAAACACAAAAAGCTGTCCTTAGGACACAGACAGAATCGCTGCCTGCACCAGGGGAGCCAGATAGACTGGGATCCAGATCCGCAGACCCCAGCCCTTCCGTCCCGCCAGAGCTCACCCAGCAAGACCAAGACATGAAATAGGCACCGTCCTCGCCAGCACAGAAACAGCCCCTCTGCACCCTCCTCGGTCTCCGAGTCCCCAGAAGGGACTTGGAGCCCACCTGCCCGCCCAGCCCCGGCTCAGCGTAGCCAGCTGGGTGCACGCATGTCAGATTCACAGAGGTGGAACACTCCCAGCTACGTTCTCTGAAGAAGAAATGGCTGCAGAATCGGAGGAGACCGCCCTTACCACTGGACGGAGTCAGGTTTAAGACGGACCTCCCTTCCCCGAGGGCCACGCTTCCGGTGGACAGTGGCCTGGCCTGCTGGTCACCACGAACCACCCTGCAGAGTCCACCCGTTCCCACCCCAACGACTGATCTAGACATTATTTATAGACCCGAACTCCACGGAAACCATTGTGTCTGCTGTTGCTGTGGCAACGGGATGAGAAGCGGGCGCCAGGCGAAGGCGGTTGACGTCTACCCCGCAGCCCGGCTCACAGGTGTCATCAGGGGTCATCCGGGAATGAGAGGAGGTTTTCCGTCACACGTCCCATAGGGGCTGGTTCATGTCCCAGAAGCAGCACCACCTGGGTGTGGAGCTGCCGGCTGCCTGTTAGGTTTCATCAGACCTCTTGATGAAACCACCCAGGATGACGTCCCCCAGCCTGGCTGAGCTGCGGCCAGCCCAGGAGCCTCTCAGACCCTGACTTCTCACCCCAGGCCAGCTGCATCAGGCTCCCGGAGGGCGGGGCCCAGGAATTGTGTTTAATTTTCTGGATTGGTGGCATCGGCAGTCTAAACATACAGAGGGCTTGTGACTTCCTGCACCCTGAGTATCTGCTTTCATTACTTTCGTGTATTTCCTTCTTTTTAAAAAATTTTAAAATATTTATTTATTTTTTGCCGCGTTGGGTCTTAGTCGTGGCACACGGGATCTCTCGTTGTGGTGCGCGGCTTCTCTCTAGTCGGGGCGCCCGGGCTTAGTTGCCCCACAGCATGTGGGATTTTAGTTTCCTGACCAGGGATCGAACCGGCATCCTCTGCACAGCAAGGTGGGTTCTTAACCACTGGACCGCCAGCGAAGTCCCCATGTATTTCCTTCTTGATGGAGGTGCAAGCATGTATATAATACACGTTCTTATCCTTTCCCCTTCAAAAAACAAGGATACCGCATCTACTGTTAACAGTCTGTTCTTTTTTTTTCCCCGCTCTAAATGCAGGTACTTTTTTTTAGTTGAGGTATAGTTGCTGTACAATACTGTGTTAGTTTCAGATGTATAGCACAGTGGTTCAGTTATATATATATTCCATATGTATAGTATAATATATATATTCCCTTTCAGATTCTTTTCCCTTATAGGTTATTACAAAATATTGAGTAGGGTTCCCTGTGCTACACAGTAGGTCCTTGTTGGTTATCTGTTTCATCTATAGTGGTGTGTATATTTAACAGTCGATTCTAAAGGTGTCCCCGGAGCAGTAGCTGCTGCTCCCTCCTTTTTCCAACCACAGCTGTGCCGTTTCCTTTGTGTCGATGACTAAGGAATCGTTAACCCAGATCTGTTTCCTGGGACAGGTTGCAGAGCCTACCATGATGATTTGTTTTGAAGTGACAATTAGGGAGTGAGGGAATCTGGGCAGGAGGGACGGAGGCCACGTGAGGATGCCTAGGGAGCAGGTTTTCACACTCCTGCCCAGGCCCACCGTCTTGGTGAAGGGCTTCCTGGAGTGATATAAATCGCGGGCATCTCGCTTATGCAGGCAGGTGCCCTGCAAGAGGCAAGGCGGTTGTCCAGACGTAGCGCAGGTGCCAGCCGCTGGAGGTGTGGACACACCCGCGCTCTGGGTACACGGAGACGGTACGAAGGGCTCCAGAGATCCCTGGCGGATCCTGACGGTATCCGCCCCACTGCTGAAACCGAAGCTGCTTCCATTGTCTGTGGTTCAGACTGGCAGCTTCTCAGCAGCTGGAAAGCAGGATGCAAAGGCACTTACCTAGTTTAGGGACCATAAATGACCAAGTCATCCTCTCTTTATGTAGCGCCCCCATGAACAAGACATTGTGAGGGGTCCTGGAGGCCTGGCCCCCAGCGGGAGCATCAGACCCGTGGGCACAGTTTCCATCAGTGGGGTGGCCCTGCGTTCTCACGGCAGATTCTCAGGAAGAGGCTGCCGGCTGCACTGCCCAGCCTTGGTGTATGCCGAGCCCCGCTGCCAAAATCACTCTGGTCCTCAGCTCATCTCATTTATCTGTTTATGGAGTCAGCGTAAAATACGTTCATTGGTAATTACTTGGTAATTGATTCTGACATTTGATACTAAAGTCCAAGGCCTGGGAGATAAGCAGAAAATCCTTGTAAGTGCTGGCAGAGATCGCGTTACCCGAGGTCTCTTAACAGCCTCGTAATCACTTGCTGTCGCTTCCCACCTAGGCCTGCCTCGTGCGGTCCGTAAATCACCCTGCACATGGAGGCTGGATCTCAGGAAGGGGCCGTGTGGTCCTGCGGAAGCCACATGTCTCGCGGACCAGAGGCGTTTCTGTAAGGAGTTCCTCATAAGGATTTCCGACCCTTCCTTGGCCACCCGTTTGTACAGCGTTCCCAACCCCGTGTGGATCTCGCCTTTGGCAGGAAGGGACCCTCATTTTCTCCCAAGCGAGTCATCAAGCCCACGCTGCAGGTGGGACCTGAGCCAGTCCATGGGATGTCTGTGCAAATCAGAAGAAAGGTACCCCTATCTGGACTAAGTTTAAAAAGGCATGGCCTTCTGGGTGGAGGAAGTTTAAAGGGTGGCCTGTGATTATAGGGGCTCAATCCTTTCGGGCTGCTGGTGCATCCGTGCAGCCTGGTATAGTAATTAAGGTATCGACTGCAGTGCCCTAGCAAAGGAAACCAAAAGAGCAGAGCCGGAAGTGTCTCTGTCTGTCTCTTTCACGTCAAGGTCAAGCTGACTTGGTGCAGGCAACTTCTCACCTGTGGCTCCCCTGTCCTGTGGTGCTGCCTTTCTCCGGGTGCAGGTCGGGTCCCCTGGTGGAAATCTGCAGGTGGAGGGTCCCGGGGGTGCTGCCTGGCCAAGAGAGACCCTCACTGTGATGCAGCCTCCACAGGCCTCACCCCACGGGGAGCTCCGAGGCTGGGTGGCCCTTCAGGGGTGTTCTAAGCAAGGCGAGGGGCTGGGCCTTTGTGTCTTGGACCAGAGTGGGTATGGCTCCAGGCAAGGCAGCTGTCTTCAGCTGAGGGTATTTCTGGAAAGGCTGTGTCCCAGAAGAGCGGGTACGAGCTCTCCAGTCCAGAAGGGTGGCCCGGCTGGTGGACACACAGTCAATCAGGTACACGGTGCGTACCTAGTGGGCTCACGTGGGCTGTGTTCCAGCCGGCAGGGAGGGAGGGAGGGAAGGCGGGCCCTGGTCTTCAAGGACATGGTTCAGAAGCTTCACACCTCCCCTCCTCGCAGGTCCCTGGCCAGAACTCGCTCACATGGCTGCATCCCCCTGCTGGGAGTTGCAGTGTTGACTATGGACACCCATGTGCCTGTTGGAAGCCAGAGGTCTCCATCCGAGAGAGAGACGGGCAGAGCATAGTACCTGGCACAGACGCGGCCCACCCAGAGCCCAGGTGCTCAGTACATCCTTGAGCGAGCAAAGGCGGGGTGAAGGGTCTGGCCACCCACTGTACGTAGGAAAAGGGGGTGTTTTCTCATGGTTCAGGAGGACTCAGAGGGATCATGTGTGTGTTAGTTTCCTGTGCTGCGTAATAAATTGCCACAAACTTAGCAGCCGGAAACAACCCCCAGTACTGTCTCGCAGTTTCTGAGGGTCAGGAGTCCAGGCTCAGCTGGGCTGGGTCTCTGCTCAGGGTCTCTTGGGCTATAATCAAGGTGTCAGCCGGGTTGCGTGCTCATTCGGAGGTTCGACTGGGAGGGCCCAGCTTCCCAGCTCGCTCTGGTTGTCGGCAGGATTTATTTCCTCGTGGCTAAAGGACCGAGGGCCCCGCTTTGTCCCTGGGTGTCAGCTGGAGGCTGCTCTTGGGCCCTCCCCATGGCAGTTCATAGCCTGGCTCTTTCCTTCTCTCTCACTCCCTCTGCTAAGACAGAGTCTTGTATAATGAAACGTAACCATGAGAGTAACATCCCATATTCTCATGGTTGGAAGCAAGTCACAGGTCCTGCCCACACTCGCGGGGAGGGGGCCACCCTAGGATGTGTCTGCCACAGCACGAGGTTGTGAAAACACATTCAGGAGGCCTGGGCTCCAGATCCGGTTCTGCTACTGCTGTGTGACCTCAGTCAAGCCACTCACCTTCTCTGGGCCTCAGTGTCGTCGTCATCTGGATGGCAAAGCAGTAGAGGCCAACGGTCTTTAGCTTCAACACTGAAACAGATGCACTTTTTTCTTATATTCAAAGAACATGTTTAGCAGTTCTATTGTTCGTGTTAATTATACGAATGCTCCCAACTGTGGCTACAAGAGCCAATGGTAACAGAGAACTTGCTGTTGGTGGAATGTTTCCCGTTCACTTCTGTGATCCTCTCAACGGTTCTACACTGAGATATTGCTGTCCTCACTCTGGAGTTGCCGAGGGGCCTGCCCTGGACACCCAACTAGCAAATGGGCACTGGGCACAGGCGGGTCTGACTTCAAATCACCTGCCCTTCCCGCTGCCGTCCTCTGTCCCTTATTGGCAGCTGTCTCCTCTCTCTGATGGAATTTAACTTTCAGCAGGAGGGGTGGGAAGGGAGGAGGCTGCCTCCCTTGACCTTGATAAAGTGCTTGGGAAAACCTGGGCCTCGCCTCGCCTTCCCGCCCCCTTCCTCCACCTTGCTGCTTCCATCAGAGCTCAGGGCAGAGCCAGGGGAGGCATGGGGATGGTTTGACTTTCCGGCAGCAAGGTTGGCCCTTGAGTGTGCCGACCATCATCGTAAATCTTTATGACATCTCATCTCGAGGAAAACAATGATCTGACCCAGACACGGTACTCACCAGTGAAATTGATCATCACTGGAACCTGCTAGCGCATTTGCCTGCCAGGGCCTTCCTGACTTTTACAGGGGTTCCTATCTCGATTGATGGGCCTCAGCGGGTTCTGAAGAAGAAAGGGTGGCCCTTGGTCTGTCCGTCAGGAGATGCACGGCACACTCACATCAGAGTAACCTGAGGAGGGCACTGACGGGGTGTGCTTCCCAGAGGTGTGGGCAGGCAGGGGACCAGCAGGAATAATGCAGTAAAGCTGCAGAGCTGCTACCTTGGGGCAGCAGGGCCTTGGGGTAGGAAGGCGGGCATTGCTGGAACCGGGAGGGGGAGGTGTGTGGAGCCCACCGCCTTGACCGTCAAGGGATACCCCGGCCCAAGGCAGTCCTACAGGAAGGGATCCAGAGACTGAACACCCAGCCCTCACTCTGCACCTTCATGCTGACTGCACCAGGGCCCCCGGGGGCAGCCAGAGGCCAGAGAGCAAGGGTGTCCCCTTCCGCTGAAGGCACAGGCCAGCTCCTGGGACAGGAGCAGGGCGCATAGGGTGCAGCGTGGTTCCGGTGTGGAGGCTGAGGGCGGAGCAGGCATTCGTGGCTGGGCATTCTTGTCAAGCTCTGTGGCAGGTGTGTGTGGCAGGCTGAGAAACGTGGCCAAGATCACACGGTGAGCAAGTTATCAGAGCTGCTGCGTCAGTCAGGGCTCTTCAACAGCGAGCAGGAGCAGGGGGCGGCAGGGGCCTGGGGAGAGCGGAATTGTTCCACGCCATCGACCGAGGAGAATTTGGAGTTGGGGGGGTGTGGGCCAGGCGGGGGAAGTGAGGAGAGCCAGGGTGCAGAGAGGAGAAGGGCCCAGCGAGAGGGCAGGACACCAGGTGGGACCAAGTGGGGGGCACTGTCTCTGATGACTCTTTGACAGCAGGTTGGCTTTTGGCAGCAGAACGGTCTATAATGGCAAAAAAGCAAAATGCATAAAACTTTTGAGGGAAGAAGCTGTATCTTATGACGTTAAAGTAAGGAAGGATTTCTTTCTTTTCTTTAATAAATTTACTTATTTTTATTTTTGGCTGCATTGGGCCTTTGTGGCTGTGCACAGGCTTTCTCTAGTTGCGGTGCGCGGGCTTCTCATTGCGGTGGCTTCTCTTGTCGCGGAGCACGGGCTCTAGGCGCACGGGCTTCAGTAGTTGTGGCACGTGGGCTCAGTAGTTGTGGCTCACAGGCTCTAGAGCACTGGCTTAGTAGTTCTGGCAAATGGGCTTAGTTGCTTTGCGGCAGGTGGGATCTTCCAGGACCAGGGATCAAACCCGTGTCCCCTGCATTGGCAGGCAGATTCCCTGCGCCACCAGGGAAATCCCGGGAAGGATTTCTTTAACAAAATCCCCAAAGCACAAACTGTAGAAGAAAAGATTGTTGACCTTGACGTCAAAATGAACAGGCAAGTGGAAGAGGAGAGACGTGCCTGGTGGGCAAAACGCAGGCCCCGGCCAGGCCAGCAGGGCATGCACACCAGTCACGGTGTGGCCCTCTCCTCGCTGGCAGGTTGGCGAAACTCAAAGAACACGAGCACACCAGGTGATGCCAAGGCTGAGAGCGCAGGCGGCTGGTCCTTTGCTGCGGAGAAGGTCCCCGTGTGCAGTGTGCAGGGGCAGAGGCCACGCCCGCCGGAGACCCCACAGTGACCTTCCAAGTGCGGCCGCGGGAAATGCTCACAAACGTGTAGAGACGCATGAATGTTCGCAGTGGAATCCCTTGTAGTAGAAGCAGCCTGGAAGCTTCCGTCAGCAGGAGAAGGAGTCAGGTGACTTCGGGGTCACCACCAAGGTCTCTTCTCCCCTCGCCACCCTCCTGTCACCGGGCCAGGAGCGGGGAACACATGAAGAACGAGGTCCATGACCGCCCTAGGGTTTGTGGCTTCAAGGGAGGAACCCAGTGACGGTGACAGGGGCCCTGGTGTGAGGACCTCACGGCCAAGAGCTTTTTCTGGCATGTTCCCACCCATGCACTACCCCCACTGTCCAGCAGGTGGCGGCACCAGGCAGTTTGCAGCAGGGTCGGGGCGGGGGGGAGCCCTCCCAACCCCCTGTATGCAAGCTGGGGACACTGAGGCCTGAGTTCTTCCTACCTCTGCAGGCTTTCCTACTCCCAGAATCTTCCTTCCACACCAGGGGGTTTGTTGCTGTAGGTGCCACGATTTCATGGTCCTTGTTCTGTGCTGGGGGCTCCCTCTGGAGTTTGCATCCCTGAGAGGAGAACAGGTGTATGCCTGATGGGAAGTGCCTGGCCCTGAAACATTGCCCTCATCCCACACCCAGCACAGTGTCCATGAAATTGTGTCCCCCCCAGAGATGTGTTTGAGTTCTAACCCCATTACTTATGGATGTGGCCTTACTTGGAAACAGGGTCTTTGCAAATGTCCTCAAGTTAAGACAAGGGCATGCTGGCATAGGATGGAGCTCCAAATTTTGGAGCCCCAAATCCAATGTCAAGTGTCCTTATAAGAAAAGACACAGAGACAGACACACACCATGGCAGAGACTGGAGGGATGCGTCTGCAAGCCAAGGAGCACCAACGATGGCCAGCAACAGCAGGATCTGGGAGGGGCAGGAAGGACCCTCCCCTGGAGCCACCAGAGAGCGCGGCCCTGCCCACACCTCGATCTCAGGCTTCTGGCCCCAGAATGTGGGAGAATAGATTTCTGTTGTTTTAAGCCCCGTGGTTTGTGGTCCTTTGTCATGGTAGCCCAGGAAGCTGGTGCAGAGGGCGTGCACCGGAGTAGGAAGGGGGCAGGCCTGGTCCAGCACCCGGCTCACAGCAGCCCTGGGGCGGGCTGGCTCCCGGGCTGCCTGTTCTCTGAGACCTGCTGGGCAGTGGCCACACTTGGGGAGGTGGTTCCTCCCCAGACTCAGCACAGCTCTCTGTTCAGGGGCAGACCTCTTGGCCAGTGCTTTGTGTACACGTGTCCCATGTGTCCTTCTCCCTCCCTGGCCCCGTGTGTGCTCTGAGGACATGGCTGCGTCGTGCTCCAGGATGAGGCATGGTCAAGAATCCTGCCTCTGCTGCTTATAAGTGTGAGCAGGGGACTTTACCTCTGAGCTCAGTTTTTTCATCCGTAAAAGGGGCTGGTTACACACAGCTCATCATGCTGTTGTAAGGACAGAACCAGACACTGAAGCACGTGCATAGCAGGTGCTCAGTAAATGCCCCATAGCTACTGTAAGTATCAAATGCTTCTCAAAATGATGGACGAGGGAACAGACAAGAGACGGCCAACTCCTTGATTTCCACTGGGCAGTGTAACCGGCCCCGGACTGGGGAAGCTGGGGGTGGGTCAGGTGGGAGAGTCAGAGCATTTGTCTCTGGCTGGGCCCTTACTCAGAGAGGGTTTCACTGGAGAGCAGCAAGGAGAAAGCCCGTCCATGTGTAAGATTCACCCTCAAAAGACTCCTGAAGTTCCCGTGCTGTTTGGGGGTTAAAACTCAGGTATTTAAGGGAAAACAGAGGTTCCGCTGGAAGAGTGTTGGAAACACATGAACAGATGCTGTGAGTTTCCCGGGTCGAACATGAGAGCTTCAGAAGCCTTGAATACACCTGGAAGATCTCTGAAATAGGGTGGGACGCAAGGCACACGTCGGATTGTGTAGTTTTCTGGCAACGCAGGTTGGAAATCCAGCTTCAGAGACTACGCTTTTCAGTGCTCCCTGCCTTAAAATTCACTCACAAGGATCACAACAGCACCTGCAGGGAGGGGAGCGCAGAGGGCCTGGGGGCCTGAGGACAAGGGTGCCAAAAGGAGACAGAGGGGCCGAGGTCTCCCTCCACATCGTGGGCCTGCCCCGTCCAGCCCTCCGGAGCATCCCCTGCGGCCTGAAGTATTTGCTTCCGTTTGTAGGAGGAATAGGGAGCTGAAGCCCTGGTTATGAGAGAAGGTTGAGGTTAGATTTTTGTTGCTTTATTTTCAGGTTAAGTCTTTCCATGGCAGTCCATGGGCTGCCTCCTAATGGGGGTGCTACAGCCTGGATATGAGCGGACATAGAGCCCTCTCAAAATAAAGCTGTGATTCTTCTTAGATTGGTCACTCACTCAAACTTCAACTTGGTGGGTATGGCTGTTTTAAATGAAACATGGGCCCAAAGGTACCTGTACATCTTCTCTGTAGCCGATTCAGATTCTCAGGCAAGGCAGGCGAGAGCACAATCCTAGATACACAAGGTGCCTTGTGCATGAAGGTGTTGCTCTCGGTGTTAGTTACCATAGAAAATACTGGAAACAACTGACATGTCCCATCATAGGAGCCGGCAAAATAAACGCCGCTGCTTTCCTGAGATGAAACATTATGGGATCGTCAGAAAGGAGGGTTAGAAATATTAAAAGGGGCCTGTCCTGTGATCCAGCAATTTCACTTCCCCGAATTCATCTCAAAGACATACTTGGAAAGTGTGCCAGAGTTTCACAATTACTGTGAAGAATTGGAAACCACTGTCACCCAAGAGAGACTTGGTTGAATAAACTGCTGAACTTGGATAGAACAGAGTGGAATGCAGTTTTAGGGTAGAAACAGATGAGCAAGTTCAAGGCATTTAGTGAAGGGACAATGTAAAAGGTGCTGGTGGGGTTAAAGGAGAGTCACGTGGGAAACAGAAGCAACCCTGGTCTGGGTTGGGGTAACTGTTAGCCCCCTAGGCTTCCAGGCGGGAATGCAGCCCCTGCCCAGGCAGAGCCGGATGTGGAGGGGCCAGGGGAACGGCAGTCATTTTAGAAATTTGGCCACCGCATTTAAAAACGTATATGTGGGACTTCCCTGGTGGTTCAGTGGTTAAGAATCTGCCTGCCAATGCAGGGGACACGGGTTCGAGCCGTGGTCCAGGAAGATCCCGCATGCTGCGGAGCAGCTAAGCCCGTGTGCCACAACTACTGAGCCTGCGCTCTAGAGCCCACGAGCCACAACTACTGAGACCGCGTGCTACAACTACTGAAGCCTGTGCGCCCTAGAGCCTGTGCTCTGCAGCAAGAGAATCCACCGCAATGAGAAGCCCGCGCACCGCAACGAAGAGTAGCCCCGGCTTGCCGCAACTAGAGAAAACCCACGGGCAGCAACGAAGACCCAACACCGCCCCCCCCAAAAAAGTATATGTGTACATTCAAAAATCCTAAATACAGTAGATTTCAGTGTCCTTGCTCTCCTAATCTCAGTGGAGGTATAAGACTATAAAATGAAATTAAAAACATCGTATGAATATATGTATATATGTGAATACGTGTGTGTATATAAAATGAAAAAAATATATAATAGCAAGCGCATATGTAGCTATGATCTTAAGTTTGTAAGGGAACAAATATATTGATATGTAGAGTGTTTTTTTTTTTTTAAACCACAGTCTGGCCAAGTGAGCGTCCAGCGGTGACGTTGACAACCCAGGCGTTGGGGTTGAGGGTGATCTTTTTATCTTCTCTCTCATCCCACTTTTTGGTCTCTGAATATTTTGCAACAAGTACGTACTATTCTTACAACCAGAAAGATGGCGATTTTGCAATAAATGCATAAATAAATGTTGTAAGGATAAGCGGTGTTTGCCAGGATTACGAAATCGCGTGGACAGATGCTTACTGACACACTGTGAAGTGGACGAGGAGGACAGGCTGCCCACACGTGTGCCCGCGACCCGGCAGACAGAGCTGCCCGCCTGGGGAGACGAGGCCCCTGGGGCCTCCCCGTCAGGGCCGCGTGGGAGGGCCTGCTCTGCCCTTCCTCTACGCTCAGGTTTTCTTTAAGATCCACACCCCAAAATTAACGAAACGGCCTTTTAAAAGAGGACAGGGTGGGTCAGCGGCAAGGAAGGGAGCTGGACTCTGTTTCCGGGTGACAGGAGGGACCAGGTCGGGTCTAGACGGTTCTGTAGGATGGGCCAGAGAGGCCTCTACTGTGAACTGCAGGCAACATTCCTTCTCAGGGGCTCCTGCAGAGCAGGTTTGGCTCCTGGAGCCTGACCCCCGAGATGATGTGATGCTTACCATCTCCTGCAAGGGCTTCTCCCGGGCCAGGGCACAGTCCTTGCTGGACGTCACTGCCCTGCCTTTGCCCCTGATGTGAAATGCCGTCACTTCTCCACTGTGCCCGGGGGGAGGAGTGGCTGGGCTGCTGTGTGGGCAGAGTCCCTTTCCACCCACGGAGACCTGCCAGCAGTCTCAGGCTGCACCACCCACCCCCAAATCCCAGCCGTGGCCGCTGGTTACTCACAGCTGGGTGATGTCTCTGCTTCCTGGCCAGCCAGCGCTTTCCCATCCTGCCAAGACTTTCAGGAACACAGCTGGGATGGCTGGTGACCTGAGGGGTCTGGCCCTGAGTGGCCTTCCTGGCTGGCTGGGCCCAGGGCCATGCCAGGCACAGAAACAGCCTTGGTCCTCCCCAGCTGCCCAGAGGGGAGCCCGGCTGCGGGCTCAAGATCTGCGTGACCCTGACAGGCCTGTCCCTGGCTCAGGGCTGGCCTTGTTTCCCTTCCAGGAGGAATAAAAAGCAAAACCTCAACCTTTAGGCCCAAGGGTTTCCAGGCCGGCGGGTGGGGGGCTCAGGCTTGAGGTGCAGAGGCCATGGCCCTCTGACAGCCTCGACATGCTTGCTCACTGCCACTGGGGCTCAAGAGGTTAAAAAATTCCCACTGCTCAGGGAGGACAGGGTGGGCCCAGAGTCCCTGCCAGCCGCAGCCAAGGGCAAATGCCCATGGGCTCCCATGGGGCTCACGGAGGGACTTCAGAGGTCGATGAACTTAGACAGGAAGAAAAAATTACATCCTTCTTTTCACCAACCTTTCCCTGATGCACACAGGCCCCAGACTCAGTGTGGGAGTAGACCTCAGGTGGGGTTATATCAGCCCAAGTCAGGGCAGGCATCTCAGAGCAACACCATCCTCGCCTCCAGCCTTATCCCCACTTTACAGATGAGAGAATGGAGGATGGGCAGGGTGACGTCATTACTCAAGGTTCTGCTTGTGAATAGTGGATCAGGATTCAAGCCCAGGTCCATCTGACCTCAGTGCTCACGCCCTGGACCTGTGCACCAGAACATACCATCCCACAGCTGCTGGTGGCCCCTCCAAGGTCCCACCCCCAGAAGGAGGGACAGTCACATTAGAGCTTGTTATTTAACGTGCTAATAAAGACATACACATCACTAGATCTCAATCTAAAATAATACTTTTATATAACTGTTTTGTTTATACCCTATGCATTTTTTTTTTTTTTTTTTTTTTTTTTTGCAGTACGCGGGCCTTTCACTGTTGTGGCCTCTCCCGTTGCAGAGCACAGGCTCTGGACGCACAGGCTCAGCGGCCATGGCTCACGGGCCCAGCCGCTGTGCAGCATGTGGGATCTTCCCGGGCCGGGGCACGAACCTGTGTCCCCTGCGTCGGCAGGTGGACCCTCAACCACTGCGCTACCAGGGAAGCCCTACCCTATGCATTTTAGTTTGTGCTTTTAAAACATTATTCTGAGCAGGGATCCATAGCTTTCACCAGAATGCCAAAAGGGTCTATGGCACAAAAAAGGCTAAGATGATGCTTTAGAGCAGGCCTGGAAAACGATGGCAGTGAGGAGGAAAATTGCCAATTCTCCGAGGCAGGGATTTGCCTCTTCAGGTCACTGCTCTATTTCAGCATCTAAGTGAGCTCCCACTCCGGGGAGCGCCAAGGGTGCCTCGGGGAAGCTTACAGCTTTTAACCAGCCCCCACCCCGTTATCCCTATAGACAGACTCCCTGGGAACCACACCCCTTCTGGTCAGGGTGCTGCCAGGGCTCCTCTCCTGCAGAAACCCTGGGGCGGCTGTGACCCTTGATGCCCTCCCGAGGAAGGGATGAGTCCTACAGGGTGGACACAGCACAGCTCTGGGCCAGACTAGCCTGGGTTCAAATCCTGGCCCCCACAATTTACTGGGTGACCTTGAGTAATGTCTCTAATCTTTTGAACCCTTGGTTTCCTCATCTGTAACATGATTTAATCAAACTTTAATAGAAGTGTTCTGTACTCGCTCACACATATCTGTGCATCCATCCATCCATTCCCCGTCTGTCCATCCACCTGTCCACTCATCCATCCACCCAGCCTTCCATCCATGCATCTTACTTTTCTGTATTTCAGGGTATGTACATCTCTTCCTAAATACTTCAACATGAATATCATTAACAAGGCTTTAATATTTCAGAAGCTTAATCTTACTTCTGGATACGCAGATGACCAAGTCCTGCCTCCCCCTTGCTTCTCCCCACTTCCATCCTGCAGCCGCAGGCTGAGAGATCCTAAGCCAAGGGCCAGCAGGACCCTCTTAATTCCCACCCAGACCCCTGGTTCCTGGCAGACCCTCTTCCATTGAAAACCTGAGGACAGACAGGAGCTGGTGCCTTAGCTCACTGGAGGCTCGTTTCTCTCCAAGGCTTCAGCGTGAGCTGAGTGCTGCTTTTCTGCTATGGAGACATATGTGCAAATTCTCTCCCTAGATGTCCTACCATCTCTGGTTCTGACGCAAAGCTCATCACCTTGGACCAGCTGCTCCTAGAGGTAGCGAGCCCCCCATCACTGGGGTTAAGCAAAGACTGAAACGGCTCTGGAGGGGGTGGGAGGAGGCCAGAGAGAGGATTCAAAGCCACAACAGAGGTTGAACTACATCAGGGTTTCTCAGCCTTGGCACTGTTGATGTTCCGGGCTGGATACCTGCCGTGGGGCGCCCAGTGCGCTGCTGGATGTTATGCAGCCTCCCTGGTCTCTGTCCACTGCATGCCAGTAGCACCTCCCACCGAACCAGAAGAGCAACCAAAAATGCCTCCAGCCATTGCCAAACGTCCCCCAGGGGGAACTCACCCCCGTTGAGAACTCCTGGACCAGAGGACATTGAAGGTCCGTCCCTTCTGTCTTGAAATTCCATGATTTATCCTGCTCCCAGGGTGTTCCCTGCCCCCCGCCCCACCCCCCGCATAGTGCTGCATCCTTTCTGTTGCTATGGAAACTGGGGATTATCTTGCCTCTTCTATTTCTCTTTGCCCCACTCCTTTGTGCCGCCTTTCAACCGACAAACCCATGTGTGGAGCCCAGGGGACACTAACACACAGCCCTGTTTGCTCTCGTGTCAGACAGGAGCAGTTGTAGCCAGACCTCCCGGGGTGGATTGAGGATTGAGCGAGCGGTGCCGGGAGAAGTACAACAAGGTGCGGCAGGCACAGGGCACGGCAGCCGGTAGAACTGGGATGAAAGTCGGCGGGGGCGCCCGCAGCAAAGGAGAGTGCCCAGGTCTCGCTGGGCGGGCAGGGGGCGGACACCCGACCTGAGGTTGAAGGAAGGATTTTACGCGGAGGGGAGAGCCGTGGTTTGCAAGAGCAGAGGTGTGGCGGGGCTGGACAGGGTGCTCTCGATGCAGAAGACACTAGTCTGGGGGCGGTCCTTGCCCCAGGAGGGAACAAGCCCTCCGAAGGCTTTTAAGCAGGGGGTGACTGCATCTATTGGGGGTGAGAAAGGGGCAGGGAGGGGACTGGGAGGCTGGCGGGAGGCAGTTACAGCAGCCTGGGAACTAGATGGTGAGGGCTGGTCCCAGTGGTGATGTCCAGAGGAGGGGCTGGTAGGAGGAACGCAGCGGGTACGCAGGTACTAAGAAAAAGGAAAAAGCCAGGGATGGGGCCAGGTCTCCTGAGGGTGAGGCAGACTTCCTAAGGGCGGAGCCAGGCCTCCTTGGGGGTGGGGCCAGACCTCCTGGGAGGAAACCAGACCTCCTAGGGGTGGAGCCAGGCCTCCTGGAGGTGGGACCACGCTTTTCTGGGGGCGGTGCCATGTAGCCTGGGCTGGAGACTGGGGGCGGGGCCAGGTCATTGACCGGATGGAGAAGGCAGACAAACAGTATCTTTAGAGATCACTGACAAAGCATGTGCCTAGAAGGATTTGAAACAGCCTAGTGTCCATCAGTGGGGGAGTGGTGACGCCCCCCCAAGTCACAGCGCACAGTGAAGGATGCATGCGCCACCCCTGTGACGCTACACCCCGTCCCTGGGGGAGTCTGAGCTTTCCTGCAGAGTGGACACGTACAGAGCAGTGTGCTCCCCGCTGCCGCTTGGGGAAAAGAACAACCTGTGATCACGGTGCTTGTATGTGCATCCATATTCCTGGGGAGACCTCAAGAATCCGGTCAGCTGCTTCCCTCCAGGGAAGCTGGGTGCTGGGACAGGGCTGAGAAGGAGAGTCCTCACTTTGTTCTCATTTTATCCCCGAGCCTGTTGGGAACTGCACGTGGCTGCAGGGAACAGAACCAGACTCAGACCGTGAAATAAGCGTGTTTCGTCCTGGGGCCCTGAGGCATCCAGACGTAGGTGTCCTGGCTGGAGCAGTAGCTCCACGCTGGCAACAGTGACCTCACCCAGCTCCTATCCTCGTGGCCACAAGACAGCGGCTGCACTGCCAACATCCTGGCCTTCAGGCGGGAAGGAGGGCAGACACCAGCTGAGTGGGAAGGACTTTTCCAGAAGCCCCTCCCTGACACCCATGTGCCATTGGCGGTGCTGGGCCCACACCTGCAGGGAGGGCTGGGCCACAGGCATTTTCAGCCCCGGACCTTGATGCCCTGGGCAAAGTTGCAGCTCTGGTAGGAAAAAGGAAGGGAGGCACGGAGACAGGGCTGGCACCCCATGTGCCTTTTAAATTATGTCCTAGGGATTGCTGTTACTTGTCTAGGACAAACAGACAGCTCCAACACTTACCGAGGAGGTGCACAGCCTGGGCCTCAGCCCCCCACGGCAGCAGGATGTGGGCACAATATGGAGGGAGGAGGCTCAAGGCAGCCTGGGATGGGGACATGCCAGGTGACAGGTGAGGTGGCAGATGGTGGCTGAGGGGAATGACAGTCTGCGAGGTAATGAGGTAGCTCATTATCAGGCCATTTTTGTTGGTGGTGGAGAGCCCAGCTGCCGTCCAGCCTACTCAGCCGAGGAAGCTGAGCTCTGGGCCTGCGCTGCCTCTCCAGAGAAGGCACAGCCCTGTCTGCATGCACAGCGCCCTTTGCCCTTTGTCACCCCTCCGTGATGGGCCAGGGTTCCCAGATCTGCCACCTGGAAACAGATATGCTTCACATGCAGATCCTGGGCTCCCCCGCCCACAGAGGAGGAGCCAGTGGGTCAGAGGGGCCCAGCAACCTGCTGTCTGAGACAAGCTTCCGGTGATTTTCAGACAGTCGAGTCCCTGGCTCAGTTACAGAGCCACACCCAGATGCGGCTATGGGCTGGGCACAATTCCCTTTATCTACGTTAGGTTCTGTTTAATCCTCACGGAGCGGGGGTGGGGGCAGTCACCGCCCGCAAAGTGTCAGTAGTCCATTTCACGGACAAGGAAATGAAGCCCAGGACGTGAAATCTCTGTCAGGGTCACAAACTTGTTCCGGTGGAGCCTCCATCCTGGCAGACAGCCTTGTTCTCTGACTGAGCCTAGCACGGACGTTGTCTGGTGTAGGCTTACAACATACTTGAAGGTCTGGCATTGCTACTCCCCTTTAACAGTTGGGCAGACTGGGGCCTTAGGGGCTGTGTCACCGCTCTGAGTTCCAGCCCTACCAGAGAGTGGATGCTTGGGGAGGGGAGGTGGTGGTCCACCAGCCACACATCCCTCATCTTCTCTCCACCATAAACATCCTATCTGCCAGTCCCATCAGGCCGACTGTGAGTGAGGAACCTCGGCCCGCCTTTGCCTAGATCTCCGGAAGTGGGTCCTCGCACAGCCCGGGAGAGGCAGCCGCCTACCTGCCTACAAGTGTGGCCTTAGACAGAACCGCTCAAGCCCCATTCTGCCACCCTCAACCGGACAGGAAGCCCGGCCTCTTGGGGCATCCAATTCCTCATCTGTAAAATAGGGGTGATGATGCTTCCTAGACGGTTTTGAAAATGCAATGAGATCTTGTAGGAACAGGGCTCAACCTAGATCTTGGCACATAGCAAGTACTCAAAATACATACTGAGGTGTAGTTTACAGGGCCACGTTCATTCGAGATTCCAGCTCTGTTTATACCTGGCCAGCCTCTTGATACCACCACTCTTGTTGACATAAAATTCACCACTGAACTCTTTTAAAGTGTACAGTTCAGGGGCACTTAGTACATTCTCAGAATTGTTACAACCATCACCACCATCTAATTCCAGAACATTTTCGTCACCCCCAAAAGAAACGCTATTCCCTTTAGCAGTCGTTCCCTGTTTCCCCTTTCCCAGCTCTTGGCAACCGTGAATCTGCTTTCTGTCTCTAAGGATTTACCCGCTCTGGACAGTCCATATCAATGCAATCAGACAGTATGTGATCTGTGTCTGGCTGTTTCCGTGCAGCATGTTTTCAAGGTCCATCCATGTTATAGCCTGTGTCAGCACTTCATTCCTTTCTGTGGCTGGATAATAGTGCGTTGTAGTACGGTGTTTATCTATTTGCAAGTTGATGGACATTTGGGTTGTTTCCTTTGAGTAACTTTTTTAACATTTTTATTAGTAGACTTTTAAAATTCAAGTATAATTGACTTACAGTATTACATTAGTTTCAGGTGTACAACATAATGATTACATACATTTCGAAAGGGTCACTATAATAAGTCCAGTTGCCATCTGTCACCATACAAAGTTATTATAGCATTATTACAACACTCGGCTGGATATTACGTTCCCGTGACTTATTTATTTTATAGCTGGAATTTTTTTTTTTTTTTTTTTCGCGGTACACGGGCCTCTCACTGTTGCGGCCTCTCCCGTTGCGGAGCACAGGCTCCGGACGCGCAGGCTCAGCGGCCATGGCTCACGGGCCCAGCCGCTCCGCGGCATGTGGGATCTTCCCGGACCGGGGCACGAACCCGTGTCCCCTGGATAGGCAGGCGGACTCTCAACCACTGCGCCACCAGGGAAGCCCTATAGCTGGAATTTTGTGCCTTTTAATCCCCTTCACCCATTTCACCCCTTCCCCACCCCCCTCTCCTCTGGCAACCACTCGTTTATTCTCTGTGTCTACGAGTCTGTTTCTGTTTTATTTTGTTTGCTCATTTGCTTTGTTGTTTGGATTCCACATATAAGTGAAATCATACAGTATTTGTCTTTCTCTCTCTGGCATATTTCGCTTAGCATAATACCTCCAGGTCCATCCACGTTGTCACAGATGTCAAGATTTCATTGTTTTTTTTTTAAGGCTGAGTAATATTCCACTGTATATATGTGCCATATCTTCTTTATCCATTCACCCATTGATAGACACGTAGGTTGCTTCCGTATCTGTGCTATTGTGAATAGCGCTGCAACAAACAAGGGAGTGTATATGTCTTTGCCAGTTAGTGCTTTCATTTTCTTTGAATAAATACCCAGAAGTCGAATTGCTGGATCACGTGGTAGTTCTATTGTTAATTTTTTGAGGAATGTCTGTACTGTTTTCCACAGTGGCTGCTCCAATTAACCTTCCCACCAACAGTGCACCAGGGCTCCCTTTTCTCCACATCCTCACTAACACTTGTTATTTGCTGTTTTTTTGATAGTAGCCATTCTGAGGGGTGTGAGGTGATATCTCGTTGTGGTTTTGATTTGTATTCCCTGGTAATTAATGATGTTGAGCATCTTTTCACGTACCTGTTGCGTATGTCCCCTTTGGAGAAATGTCTATTCAGATCCTCTGTCCATTTTTTAATTGGACTGTGTGTTTCTTTGATATTGAGTCATATGAGTTGTTGATATATTTTGGACTTTCTGTATTTTCTTTATATATTATCAGACTCAAATAGATTAAAGAGTTAAATATAAGACCTGAAATCATAAAACTCCTAAAAGAAAACGTAAGCAGTACGCTCTCTGACATCGGTCTTAGCAACAGTTTTTTGACTGTCTCCTCAGGCAAGGGCAACGAAAGCAAAAATAAACAAATGGGATCACATTACACTAAAAAGCTTTTGCACAGCAAAGGAAACCATCAGCAGAACAAAGGGGCCGCCTACAGAAGGGAAAAGATATTTGCGAATGATGTCTCATAAGAGGTTAATATCCAAAATGTATAAAGAGCTCCTGTGCTTTCCTGGAGGCTGAGTGGAATGTGTTTATATTCCGGAGCAGAGGAATGCCTAGTTCCTGGAGACGGGCATCCGCAGAGCCCTTGGGCCTCCCAGTGGCGAGGAGGGAGAAAGGACAGCTGGTGGGGACCCAGAGTTTCCACATCTGACCAGCCCAGGGGCTTGCTCGGACCAGGAGGCTCTTTTCCTCTCTCTCGTTCGCTCAGCTTTTAGCTTTGGGCATTTAACAAATACGTGTGAGTGAGTGATTCATTCATTTGCTTATTTACTCAATGAAAAATATTAAAGTCTTATTCAGAAATGGTGGCCACAGAGGCAGCACAGCCACCGCAGAGGCCGTGTCGCCGAGTCAGCAGCCCACCTCTGGACGCGGTGGAGGGGGAAATATAAAGTCAGGGTGAGCTGAGCATCCGCGGGAAGGACCCCACAGCCTCCTCTCTGGCCCTCCCTCTTCCCTGAAGGCCCTTTCCTGGTAACGGGATATCCATTCACGGCTCAGCAGAGTTCACAGCCTCTTCAAGCCTAAGGACAGGATCACTGCAAACCAGCAGCGGTGGCGGGCAGAGTGGTCCCTGTGGGAAAAAGGCAGATGAGGCAGGGCTAGGGGGACGGCCTGGGGAGCCCTGGTCCAGGTCATTTGTCAGGGGGAGACCGAGAGTGGGGGCCGCACTGCCTTCTTATCCCACAGTAATGGCTCAGTTCAAGATTTAGACGAGTGGGGGCCTCCTTGGGGGCGCAGTGGTTGGGAATCCACCTGCCAATGCAGGGGACACAGGTTCGAGCCCTGGTCCGGGAAGATCCCACATGCCGCCGAGCAACTAGGCCCGTGCGCCACAACTACGGAGCCTGCGCTCTAGAGCCTACTAGCCACAACTACTGAAGCCCGCGTGCCACAACTACTGAAACCCGCGAGCCACAACTACTGAAGCCCGCAAGCCACAACTACTGAAGCCCATGTGCCACAACTACTGAAACCCGTGAGCCACAACTACTGAAGCCCGCAAGCCACAGCTACTGAAGCCCGCATGCCACAACCAGTGAAGCCCGTGAGCCACAACTACTGAAGCCTGCAAGCCACAACTACTGAAGCCCACGTGTCTGGAGCCCGTGCTCCGCAACAGGAGAAGCTACCACAATGAGAAGCCTGCGCGCTGCAACAAAGAGTAGCCCTTGCTCGCCACAACTAGAGAAAGCCTGTGTGCAGAAACGAAGACCCAACGCAGAAAAAAATAAACAAATAAATTAATTAATTAAAAAAAAATTTAGACGAGTGGCTCTCTGAGGTCTCTCTTTCTGGCGTTTTCCTGCCTGACCCACGAGATCTGTGAGTCCTCGCCGTGGCCTCTTCTCTCTGCCCTCTGCCCTCCCCTGCCTCCCGTCGATCACAGTGACCAGCACACCCAGGCCGAGGTGGGGCCGCCCAGATCTCGCTTCAGTCTCATTCCAGAGCTCCACCTTCCTCTGCCAAACCCTGGTATTGCCCCACTCCGGGTCCCCACTTGCCTCCCCGCCTGGGAAGACAGCCCTGAGAAGCCTGGTCCACCTGGTTCTCTGCCCCTGCCACATGGGGGACCCTAGTCTGGGTCACCGCTGTGGTCCCCACCCCCTGCTGCTTCGAGGCTGCCATCATTCCCGGGAATGGCAAAAAGTGGGCCATTCGTGGGATGCATCCAAGCCGGCTCCCCTGAGTCCTGGCGGACTGCCCAGCAGAGTGGGCACTGCCTCCCCTAGAGGCCGAGTTGGAAGTTTCTGGAAGGAAGTCGTTTGTCACAGTGATAGGGTGCCACCCGCACTTAAGGGTGTGGGCAGGGATCTCAGACACACCACCGGAGCAGCTTCTGACATGTCACCTGGTTCTAGGACATCCTTTGGGACAGTCATGCAGGGGAAAAACCTGTTTGTAACTGTGCTCGTTTAGGACCAAACTCTATTTTACACACCTGTGGGAAGCATGGTTTTGCACGAGTTTGCACCGTTGGCAGGAATGCAGCCGTTTTGCAAATGGAGGGGACGCTGCGTCAGGTTCAGAACTTTGCCGAGAGGTTTCCGCCACGTTGGAAAGCCATGTGACTGGCAGGTGGGTCCCACTGTCACACCCGGGTCAGGTGCCATCTGTCACTGTTGAGCTCACATGAGCCTGTGCACCAGTGCAAGCAGCTGAGGTCCAGGGAGGCTGGGCTGAGTATGGACGCGTTGAAAAACCCGTTACTTTATGTTTTTGTCTATTCCTTCTAGAGCTGCTGCATATTACAACCGGGGCGTTATGTGGAGTTGAAAATATTGTTCAGGATTCTACGAGTTTCATTTCAGGATAGCAATGGGGGTATAAAATTGTTTGCTATGAGGAAGGGCATTGGTCTGTTGGATTGGGTGCCCTCGGCTGAGGGTACTAACCCTAGTGGTTGTGCCAGTGTTGCTTTTCTTTTCTAGCTCTGCCACTTGCTCTTTTTTTAAAAAACAACTTTATCGAGGTATAATTGATATGCAAAAACCTGCGCAGATTTAGTGTGGACAATTTGGTGAGTTTGGACATCTGCATACACCCGTGAAATCATCACTGCAATCAAGTAATAGACATACCCACCCATCACCTCCAGGAGTTTCCTCACGCCCCTTTGTCATTGTTTTTGGTTTGGGGGTTTTTGGTGGCAAGAACACTTAACATGAAGTCTCCCCTCTTAACAAATTTTCATGTGCCCAAACAGAACTGTTGACTATAGGCACCATGTCATGCAGTATATCTCCAACATGTATTGACCGATGCTTTTTTTTTTTAGAAAAATTAGTTTCCACCTTTTATTATGGACCATTTGAAGCATACACAAAAGTAGAGAGAATACCATAATAATCCCCCATGGAGCCAACTCCCGATTTCAACATTTTGCCAATCTTGTTTTAGCTACCTGCCGCTCTTTTTTTTGCCCCAAAATTTCCAAGCAAATTCCAGACATTTTGTCATGCCACACCTAAGTATGTTAGTATGCTCTCTGATAAAGTCGTTAAAAAAAAAGAAGTGCCCATTGTACCACCAGGACACCTAACACAATGATTAGTATTTCCTTAATATCATCAGTAATCACGTTGTGTTCAAACTTCTCCAATGCGCCAATGATATCTTATGTAATTTCTTTTAACATCGTTATTGGAGTATAGTTGCTTTACGGTGTTGTGTTAGCTTCTGCTGTATACTTAATTTTTATTGGAGTATATTTGGTTTACTATGTTGTGTTAGACTGCAGTCTCTTATAATTAGGACCCAACATGGGTCGCACGATGCGTTTTATGGTTTTGCCCCATGCTTTTGCCCTCCCTGGCCCCTTCCTCCTCCCCCCTCCCACCCTATCCCTCCACGGTGCACCTACTGCGTGCCAGGCACTGTGCTGGGGACATGGTTGTGATAAAATTCGCCTCCTTGTTCTGAAACGACCTCAAATGATATGGGTCCGTATAGGGGGACTGGAGGGAAGCCATAAAAAAGGACACAAAAATAACATAAATTTAGCAAGAAGATTAACATAGATTTAGCAAATCTATGAGGAAAACTGCATATATGCATGGGAAACTGTCCGCAAGGAAACACCCCAAAATGTTAATCGTGGTGATCCCTTGGGAATAGAAAGGGCAAGTATTTAGTAAAGATGGTGTTGGACCTCCATGTGCATCATACACACACAGCTTTGGGCCTTTTCACAGATGCAGACACCATGTAGAGTCCAAGCAGCAGAGGCCCAGCCTCCCTTCCAGGCCCGGCACCTCCTCCAGGCTGGCCGCCCTCCTGGCTTCTAATTCACAGGTCAGTCAGGGCACCTGAGAGGGTCCGGCTTCTTGCCTGTGAGGGTCATCCTTGTACCAGATCAAGTTGGTTCATTTCCTCGCCATATAGTGCAATTGGGATGTTTTAAACTCTTCTTATGCTTATTTATGTTTTCTCATTTTTCTACAGCAAATATATATTCCATAATGAAACATATTTTTTAAAAAAAATCAAAGGGGAAAAAGAAAAGCTAGGAGAATTCAAGGAATTGCAAGGAGAATTCAAACATTAACCACAAGAAAGGCAGAGTCCTGGGGCTTCTGGTTCAGGAACAGCTTCAAAACATATAATTTCTGGCCAAGGCCAGCCTGTCTGTCGGCCAAGTTGGGGGAGCGCAGGCAGCGGTCACCACAGGCGACGTCCTCCTCTGGTCCCGTGACCCCGCCCGCCCGGAGCAAGCGTTTGAGGCCAGAAGCCAGGGAGGAGGTGATGAGCTCCTCTGCTTGCCGGCACACCGCTCCTAGCCTTTTGGTCTCTAGCCTTTTTCTTTCCCACTAAAGCTTGCAGTAGGGGAGAAAAGGAAACCACCCTCGGAAGAATGAATGGTCAGGCGGGAGGTGCCGTGGGGAGTGGACACGGCCCAGCATGCTGCGGGCAGATGCTCACTCCCTCCTGGTGGCTGTCGCAGAAAGGACACAGGAGCTCGCACAGGCTCTTGGTGACGGTTCTGCATTTTGGAGGACACACGGGGTCTCGCCTCCCGTCTGGGCCCTCAGGGTCCAGGTGGGTCCAGACCCACACCTGTCACTTCAGGCCGTGTGAGCCTGGGGGAGTCACTTCTCTCTCTGGAGTCTTTTATCCCGACTTTAAAGTGAACATGCAGACCAGATACACTCTAGATATGCACCTAGGCTGAGAAGGAGCCGGAACAAAAGGAAAGGTGGTGGGTGGAGGCATCACTCCACTGGGTGGCTCAGAAGGGAAAAGAGGCTTGTTTACATCTTCAGATACAAGCCTTAGAGCCTCAGAGCGTGAGCTGCGGAGTCAGGCTGTCTGGCTTGGCATCCTGGCCCCACCATCTACCAGCTGTGTGGTTTTACGAAAACCGCTTTGCCTCTCTGAGCCTCAGTTCTCTCATCTGCAAAATGAGGATAATAGTAGGACCCATTTACAGGGCTCTTGTGAGGTTTGAAAGGGTAATAAGGGTAAGGCTCTTAGGACGGCGTTGGACCCATGATGGGTGGTCAGTAACTATTATTAGGTGTGCGAACACATGTATACACACATAGTCCACACAGTAGGGTATTACTCAGTCGTGAAAAGGAATGAAGGCAACCTACAGAATGGGAGAAGATATTTGCAAATCATATATCTGATAAGGGGCTAGTTTCCAAAATATATAAAGAACTCATACAACTCTATATCACAAAAACAATCCAATTTATTTTATTTATTTATTTTAAAATATTTATTTATTTGGCTGCACTGGGTCTTAGCTGCGGCACGTGGGATCTAGTTCACTGACCAGGGAGCGAACCCGTGTCCCGTGCTCTGGGAGCATGGAGTCTTAGCCACTGGACCACCAGGGAAGTCCCTCCAATTTAAAAATAGAGTATCTGAATAGACATTTTCCCAAAGAATACATACAGATGGCCAGCAGGTACACGCAAAGATGCTCAACATCACCAGCTCCTGCTGTCTTGGTATTAACAAGGTAAATGATAACCCACAGCCCTGTTTGCTGAGGGCTATCCCCTGATCCAGCGGCTCCCTTCACCTGCCTGAATTCTCTCTGCTGTCCTGGAGATGATGGTCCTGGAGATGGTCCTGGAGATGGGTACGGTTTTGACCCTGCTTTACAGACGAAGAGAGTGAGGCTTGGGGAGGAGAAGAGGTTGTGGTAGGGGATTGAAAACCCAGGTCCGTCTGACTCCAAAACTTCTTGACATGGGGGAAATCCCAGAACACTGCACGTGGCAGGAGTTGCTGGATTCTGTGTCAGTAATGTACCTCAGGAAGAAAACCCAACAGGGAGCTAGTTGCCTGCAGCTGGGAGCTGGGTCTGAGTTTATTTTGTAGTATTACAATCCCTGGAGGGGCAGCCGGTCAGGGCTGCGAGGGAATCGGCAGAGGATGGTGGAGTCGGAGGAGAAAGAGGAGGAGGCGTTTACCACCGTGCTCAGCCCCATGTGCTGATGGCTCCACGCTGGTGGCTCCTGGGCCATCGCACTCCTTCTGAGGCCAGGATGCTGTGACGTGTGGGTGGTGAAGCCAGCTGGACTCCCAAGTCTGCCTGCGTCCCGCCTCCTGGCCTCTGAGGGAGGCTGAATAGGTGTGCCAGTTATCTGCCGCTGCATAACAAATACCCCCAAACTCAGGGGCTTAAGGTAGCACATGTGTATTAGCTCATGGTTTCTGTGGGGCGGGAGTCCAGGAGCTGCCTGAGTGGCTGCAGTCAAGGTGGTTGTGCAGGGTGTCAAGGATCCAGTTCCAAGCTAACTCTGAGGTCGTCGGCAGCCCTCAGGGCCTCGCTGGCTGATCACGGGAGGCCTCCATTCCTTGCCTTGTCTCTGCAGAGGGCAGCTGGCTTCCCACAGAGTGAGTGATCACAGAGAGAGGGAGAGAGACAGACGAAGACGGAAGCCCCAGTCCTCTTATAACCTGATGATGCCACACCACTCCCGCCTGTTCTGTTTGTTAAGGGTGTGTGCGGCCCACGCTTAGGCCAGGAGAATTAAGCTCCACCTCTCAAGGGGCAGAGGGTCCAGGAATTTGTGGACATACCTTTTTTTTTTTTTTTTTGCGGTACGCGGGCCTCTCACTGTTGTGGCCTCTCCCGCTACGGAGCACAAGCTCCGGACGCGCAGGCCCAGTGTCCATGGCTCACGGGCGCAGCCGCTCCGCGGCATGTGGGATCCTCCCAGACCCGGGCACGAACCCGTGTCCCCTGCATCGGCAGGCGGACTATCAACCACTGCGCCACCAGGGAAGCCCCTGTGGACATACCTTTAAACCACCACGACGGGTGGCCTCACCCTGCTAGGGTGTGCGGTTCAACCGGAGCTCTGATCCTGCTGTGATCTTCTGCTGGGGAAGCAGAGGACACGGTGGATTTGGAGGCTGCAGACTTGTGGCCGTCTCCGCCTCTGCTGCTTCCCCTCTGAGCATTTTGTCCTCTTTGTCTGAAAACAATGACTAGAAGCAAATATCAAGAACCCCCCATAGGCTTACCAGGATGTGGGATAGTTAACTCAGCTGGGGTTCATTCTCACAGTGGAATAACCTCTATCCTACCTTTAAAATGAATGAGAGCCGCAGGAATCCACAGAGATGAACCTAAAACGTTACATGTGGCGGAGGGAAAAAGAACTGCTAAAGGGTTTGAACAGCGTGATAATCTTCGTGGAAATTCTGTAGGACACACAGGATGGCAGATGGTGGGAAGAACACTCAGTAACTCTGCAAGAGGTCGCCTCTGGGCCTGGTGAGTTTCCACTCTAACTTGAACTGCTTAAAAAACTCTCCAGAGCAAATATGAAAAAGATAAACATCTGTTCAGTCTGGGTGGTGGTACAGGCTGAGCTAGTCATAATTTTAAATCTTGAGTGTGTTTTTTTTTTTAATTTTATTTATTTTTGGCTACGTTGGGTCTTCGTCTCTGTGTGTGCGCCTTCTCCAGTTGCGGCGAGCGGGGGCCACTCTTCATCGCGGTGCGCGGACCTCTCACTGTCGCGGCCTCACCCGTTGCGGAGCGCAAGCTCCAGATGCGCAGGCTCAGCGACCGTGGCTCACGGGCCCAGTTGCTCCGCGGCATGTGGGATCTTCCCGGACCGGGGCACAAACCCGTGTCCCCTGCATCGGCAGGCGGACTCCTAACCACTGCGCCACCAGGGAAGCCCCTTGGGTGTGTTTTGACAGTGGAGCTGCCGTGAAGATGTTCTGGGGGGAGGTGGGTTGAATGCACCCCCATAGACACTAACGTGCTGGAGACTCACAGGGTCATCACGCTCCCTGTGACGTGCACGGATGCTCACGCTTGTACCACGTGCAGGTCGCACGTGTCACTGAGTTGCGATACAGGAAGCGGTCATGTCAGCGTGTAGTAGAGTCTGACTCCATCTTGGATGTTGGGGTGCTGGCAGCTTTTAAGCCTCCACCCACCTCCTCCAGGCTTAGGCCCCGCATCCAGGCAGGCTGATAGACGGTGGGTGCTCCGTCCTTCGGAGCTGCTGGACGCTTCTTTCTGAGAGCAGGACCCCTCACTCGGCCCCGCCCCCCACCGCAGTAAGACCAGGCCAGTCTCCTCTCCCAGGCATTTTGGACCAACTTCAGAGGCCGCCCTGCTCTACCCAGAGAGCCTCATCGTGAGAGCGTGTGCCGCTCATCACTCCCAACGTGAGACCCCCGCTTGGCGGGGGGCTGGGTCCAACCCCTTCCCTCCAGCCTGGCCACAGCACACTGACACCTGGGAGCTCTCACCTCCTGATTCAGGAAGGTCAGGGCCAGGTGAGTCCCTAATCCACGCACACATTGACATCTTTCTTTCCCGGGATAGGACAGAGGTTGGCATCTCCCGCTCGGAGCTCTGTCCCGCCTCCCTCTCCCCTCCCTCCCCACAGCTCCTCCCTGGGATGGGCCCCCAGAGTCTTTGTGGGAGAGAAAAGGAGGGCAGCTCCCGCCGGCGTGAAGCAGACGCCAGCCCATGGGACCTCTTTCTTCCTCCTTGGCCGTCAGTCTTCATGGGTGTGTGGCTCCAGGAAGCTGGAAAGAAAAGATGGGGGGCGCTGACCCTCCAAAGGTCCCCAAAGCACTGACAGTGGAACTCAGCTGTCGGGGATGGAGGGGCCCAGAGCACCCTACACCTGGCATCTTAGATTCCACGAAATATGGTCAGTGTTGGTGGCAACGTGTGTGAAACGTGATTGTGTACCTGTCTGTCAGCATCGTGCATCCTGAGAATGGGCCGGGTATAAAAACGACCCCAAAGGTTTGCTGTGAGGTTAACATTGAACCACATGAAATTGCCCTTTTGGAGGGCAAAAATGGCCCCAGATCTGCAATTTCATGTGGTTCATACAGAAAGCAAAAACACCCTACGAATTCTGTGCCCTCCCCGCTACTTTTACCTGGAGTAGAGTTGTTTGTTTGACCCCTGAGCCCAAGAAATGCCCAGGCTTTTCAGCCCCTTGGGCTGGAGCCGGAACCCAGTGGAGCACACTGCATCTTACGGGGAGAGCGCGAGGAGGGCTGCACGGACGCTCCCGTCCAGATGGGGTCTCCCTCTGCCCGCTGTCCGCTCTGGGCCTGCCCGCAGTGCCGCTGCAGGGACCGAAGCCCGCAGGCCGGAGGCTGCAGGAAAGGCCCTCCCCTCGCAGGGCTGGACCCCAGCCGCCTGGCCTCGGTGCACAGAGCTGGTCTCTCGGCTTCTCTGGGTGGATTGGATTTGCTGGAATTGGCTGCATAAACAGCCCAGCTGGACTGGCGGCTGATGGCAGAGATTCAGGCCTCATGGGGATACGCAGGCAGCATGCCAGGACGGCCTTCCAGCCCCGCCACTAACACTGCCTGGGGCTGTGGTCTGCCCTGCCCCACCGAGCACCCAGCTTCCTACAAGAGGGGCTGGCAGAGAACAGCCCCTCTTGAGCGCCTGAGCACCCCCCGCACAGGGGCAGGGAGTGGTGGGGGTGTGTCCTGGACCAGGGGCATCACACCACCTGCCTTAGAAATGCAGTCTCAGGCCCCGCCCAGTCCTGCCAAATCAGAATCAGAGCCAGGACATTCTGTGCATGGGAGGTTGAGCAGTGCTGTAACAGGGAGGGCCACCAGGCAGCAGAAGCAGCAGCGGCCGTCGCAAAATGCACGTGCCCTTTGGCCTGGCCGGTCTGCGTTTTGGAATTTATCCCAAGGAAACGATCGGAGATGCACACAGGGAAATATTTGACCTGGTAATACAGCACTTACCGTGATGTCCTGCTCCAGGCACAGCGGGCGCGCCATTCATTTCATGTCCTCGGGCACAACCCTGGGAGGGGGCTGGCTGATAAAGAGGGGACTGAGGCTCACAAAAGTTAAGGATCCCAGGGTCCCTCCAAGTTTGGGCTGCCTGGCAGCAGTCCCGCTGCCTCCCTGGGTGAGCGTGGCCATCCTGGTGTCCTTTACAAGTAAGGGGGCATCCACCCCGCTGGGGTGGCCAAGGGGCACGTGGTCTGTCTCTATAACGGGGCATCCTGCTCTCTGGTTTGGGGGCATGGATACCAGCCCGTGGTAGGGCCGTCACATACACTTGAACAACACCCCTCCAAACTGGGCTGACGTCCGTGCTTTCCTCCTTTCTTCCTGCTCCTGTAAAACATCCCAGAATCCGACTGGCGTGGCTTCCTGGGGGTGGGGACATGCCTGTCCTCCCAGCCAAGGCCTATGATCAGCTCTTGCTGCCGAGGCTGCCAGTGGCCAGTGAAGCCCTTGTCTGCGGTGAGTCATGCTGGCATTGCCACGGGCAGCCTGGGCAGCCGTCATTCTAGAACGTGGTGCTTAAGACTAAGGGGAGGGAGGGAATCAGGGGCCTCCCGTCACCGCAGCT
The DNA here is from genome assembly GCF_008692025.1 of Phocoena sinus. NCBI lineage: Eukaryota > Metazoa > Chordata > Mammalia > Artiodactyla > Phocoenidae > Phocoena > Phocoena sinus. The sequence goes on from NC_045781.1 coordinate 57,515,848, forward strand.
CTGGGAGTTCCACAGTAAGTGGGTTCCCAGGGTTCTTGAAGGTGCTGGTAGATGCACATGTCCACACAGACAGGCACGGTGGCTTCCCCACCATCTGCGGACGGCGTGACAGGGGCACAGGCAGCCCAGCATCAGTTACACGCTGGACCCAGAGACACCTCTCTGTCTGTCTTCCAGAGCCCGAGAGAGGAGGAAGCTTGCCCCTTCTCCCCCACCCTCCGTCCCCCCACTGCTGTTCCCATTCCATTTCTGCCCATAATGAGGGCACTTCAGAGGCAGCGTGGACTCTGGAGCCAGACTGCCTGGGTTCAAATCCTGGCCCTGCCCCTTAGCAGCTGTGTGACCTTGGGCAAGTGGCCGCACCTCTCTGTGCCTCAGCTTCCCCCTCTGTAAAATGGGGTCATAATAGTACACTTAGCTCATGCAGTTGTTGTGAGGATTAAATGAGTTAATACTTGGAAAGCATTGAGAACATATGAGCACGATGTAGCCGTTATAAAGTTCTAAAGGGATATAAACTATATTTGCATATAACGTTTGCTGTTACTGACAGCTATAGACAGATACTAGCAACCGTTAGGTTGGGCTGTAGAAGACAGTTTAATGAAATGAGAAAATATTCAGGACATGTGCTAAGTGGAAAAAAAAAAAAAAGGAAGTACAAAAGAGCCTCTTCCTAATTTTGTAAAATATATCTGTGTTAGCTGTGCACAGAAGAGAAAGACTGGAGGCAACAAATCCGTTGTTAACTGTGTGACCACTGGGCGTCGGGCGGATGATGGCTTTCATTTCTTGTGTGTGCTTTCCCGTATTTTCCAAAGTGTGTACAGTAAGTGTAATTGTTATAACGTGAACCAAGTACATTTAAAAAACTCCTCTCAAAGAAGAAAGCTGCAGTTTGGGAGGCACTGACCCTTGTCATGATGGGGAGCTACCTTTCCTTTCCCAAAGCTGTGGCCCTACTGCAGGGTGAAGGTATGCGGGGGGATGGACTGGTGAGAAGTTATGAGAATCCTCTCGCCTTCCTCAGCCCTCCAGGGAACTCAGAGACACTGGGCCAATAGGCTCAGCCCCTACCCCCTCCTGGCCTTCTGTTTCCTTTCCTGGGCGTGCCTCCCACGTGGGGTTGTTGTATGGATTCAGTGGGTAACACCGAGGCCGGGTCCTGACACACAGATCTTCATAAACAGAGGGAGTGTCACCGCCTGCAGCCAGGTCAACGCTGACAGTCACACGTGACCTCATTCTCTGCAGGGAGGAGGGGCTGATTCTCCTTCCCATGCGACATGGGGTGACTCTGAGGCTCAGAGAGGCTGAGTGACTTGCCCAAGGCCACACAGCTAGCGAGGGGCAGACTTAGGACAGAATACGCATCCTCTGAGTGCACTCCAGGCTTCTGGAAGTTCTTTATTCAGTCGGTGATTCCTGAACTGACACTATTTACCAGCCAAGTCTGGCCTCCATGTCGTCAGTAACTGTAACTGCCATTTGTCAGCCGAATGCGCTGAGCTTCTACAGACAGCTTTGTGGCCACGTGGGCAAAGGCCACACCTGTCTTGTTCTCTGCCACATCCCCAGCCCTGGCCTGGGGCTTCTGGAACGAATGTTGTGTGAGCCGTTGAGGGTTCGGGGTGAAGGGCCTGTGTTCGGGAGGAAGGTGGGGAAGAAGCCGGTCTGCTCAGCTCTTCACACGGCCGCGTGCAGAGCAGGTCCCGCCGGCTCAGGGCGAGGCCTGTTCTCTGACACGTGGGTCTCGCGGAGGCTGTGATGGGCTGCGATCACCAGACTCAAGCACGCTCCAGGGTCTTGGCCCCCAGAGGGTGGAGCTTGATCTGTGCTCACGCTCTGTAATTGTCCCCCTCCCTGTGTCTTTCACTTCTCACTGGCCCTTCCTCCAGGAAGGCCTATCGTGTCAGATCAGCTCTGGCCACGGTGGGGGACAGGAGTGTGTGGCTCAGAACCTGGTCTGTTTGGGCGTCTGAGATGCTTTCCACTTGCTGGGGGGCAGATGACTCTGACATCATTGGCTCAAACGCCCCCCGCCCCATCCCTAGGGCACGAGGCTCTCTTTGGGAGGAAAGGCTGCCATGCTCTTAGGACATAAGCAGGGGTAGGTTGATGAGGAGTGACCAGTTGTCTCAAAGGAGTCAGGTGTGTTAGTTAAGATCCTCTAGCAGTGACACCAAAAGCATGAGTGATAAAAGAAAAAGCAGATACCAAGGACTTCATCAAAATTAAAAACTTTTGTGCTGCAAATGATAGAACCATGAGGAAAGTGAAAAGACAACCCACAGAATGGAAGAAAATATTTGCAAGTCATCTACCTGATAAGGGATTTGTGTCCAGAATATGCAAAGCATTCCTATAACTCAATAATAGAAGTACAAATTTAGAAAAGGGCAAAGGGTTTGGATGCATATTTCTCCAAAAGAAGACATACGAATGGCCAATAAGCACGTGGAAAGATTCTCAGCATCACTAGTCACCAGGGAAGTAGTGCAGCTGGCCTGGAAAACAGTCTGGCATCTCCTCCCGAGGTGAAACAGTCACCATATGACCTAGCGATTCCACTCCTAGGTTTATACCCAAGAGAAATGAAAACATAGGTGCACAGAACACTTGAAAACAAATGTTCACAGTGGCATTGTTCACAGTTGCCAAAAATAGAAGCAACCCAAATGTCCATCAGCTGATGAATGGATAAACCCAATGTGGTCCATCTACATAATGGAATGTTACTCAACCATAAAGAGGCGTGAGGTACTGGTGCTAAAACATGAATGAACCTTCAGGACATTATGCTGAGTGAAAGAAGCCAGTCGCAAAGGGACCTTATTGTATGATTCCCCTCTCTGTGGAATGTCCAGGACAGGCAAATCCATGCAGACAGAAGGCAGATGAGTTCTTGCCAGGGGCTGCGCTGGCGGGGGAGGATAACGAGTGACTGCTGATAGATATGGGGCTTCTTTTGGGGGGTGATGGGAAGGTAAAATTACATTGTAGTGGTAGTTTATAACTTTATACTAAAAACACTGAATTATACACTTTTTTTTTTTTTTTTTTTTTGCGGTACGCGGGCCTCTCACTGCCGTGGCCTCTCCCGTCGCGGAGCACAGGCGGACTCTCAACCACTGCGCCACCAGGGAAGCCCCATTAAAGATTTTTTTTCTTTTTTTACACCTTTATTGGAGTATAATTGCTTTACAATGGTGTGTTAGTTTCTGCTTTATAACAAAGTGAATCGGTTATACATATACATATGTTCCCGTATCTCTTCCCTCTTGCGTCTCCCTCCCTCCCACCCTCCCTATCCCACCCCTCTAGGTGGTCACAAAGCACCGAGCTGATCTCCCTGTGCTATGCGGCTGCTTCCCACTAGCTATCTACCTTACGTTTGGTAGTGTATATATGTCCATGCTACTCTCTCGCTTTGTCACAGCTTACCCTTCCCCCTCCCCATATCCTCAAGTCCATTCTCTAGTAGGTCTGTGTCTTTATTCCTGTCTTACCCCTAGGTTCTTCATGACATTTTTTTCCTTAAATTCCATATATATATATGTGTTAGCATAAGGTATTTGTCTTTCTCTTTCTGACTTACTTCACTCTGTATGACAGACTCTAGGTCTATCCACCTCATTACAAATAGCTCAATTTCGTTTCTTTTTATGGCTGAGTAATATTCCATTGTATATATGTGCCACATCTTCTTTATCCATTCATCCGATGATGGACACTTAGGTTGTTTCCATCTCCGGGCTATTGTAAATAGAGCTGCAATGAACATTTTGGTACACGACTCTTTTCGAATTATGGTTTTCTCAGAATGTAGGCCCAGTAGTGGGATTGTTGGGTCATATGGCAGTTCTATTTGTAGTTTTTTAAGGAACCTCCATACTGTTCTCCATAGTGGCTGTACCAATTCACATTCCCACCACCAGTGCATGAGTGTTCCCTTTTCTCCACACCCTTTCCAGCATTTACTGTTTCTAGATTTTTTGATGATGGCCATTCTGACTGGTGTGAGATGATATCTTATTGTAGTTTTGATTTGCATTTCTCTAATGATTAATGATGTTGAGCATTCTTTCATGTGTTTGTTGTCAATCTGTATATCTTCTTTGGAGAAATGTCTATTTAGGTCTTCTGCCCATTTTTGGATTGGGTTGTTAGTTTTTTTGTTATTGAGCTGCATGAGATGCTTATAAATTTTGGAGATTAGTCCTTTGTCAGTTGCTTCATTTGCAAATATTTTCTCCCATTCTGAGGGTTGTCTTTTGGTCTTGTTTATGGTTTCCTTTGCTGTGCCAAAGCTTTGAAGTTTCATTAGGTCCCATTTGTTTATTTTTGTTTTTATTTCCATTTCTCTAGGAGGTGGGTCAAAAAGGATCTTGCTGTGATTTATGTCATAGAGTGTTCTGCCTATGTTTTCCTCTAAGCGTTTGATAGTTTCTGGCCTTACATTTAGGTCTCTAATCCATTTTGAGCTTATTTTTGTGTATGGTGTTAGGGAGTGGTCTAATCTCATACTTTTACATGCACCTGTCCAGTTTTCCCAGCACCACTTATTGAAAAGGCTGTCCTTTCTCCACTGTGCATTCCTGCCTCCTTTATAAAAGATAAGGTGACCATATGTGCATGGGTTTATCTCTGGGCTTTCTATCCTGTTCCATTGATCTATCTTTCTGTTTTTGTGCCGGTGCCATACTGTCTTGATTACTGTAGCTTTGTAGTATAGTCTGAAGTCAGGGAGCCTGATTCCTCCAGCACCGTTTTTCGTTCTCAAGATTGCTTTGGCTATTCAGGGTCTTTTGTGTTTCCATACAAATTGTGCAATTTTTTGTTCTAGTTCTGTGAAAAATGCCAGTAGTAGTTTGATAGGGATTGCATTGAATCTGTAGATTGCTTTGGGTAGTAGAGTCATTTTCACAATGTTGATTCTTCCAATCCAAGAACATGGTATATCTCTCCATCTATTTGTATCATCTTTAATTTCTTTCATCAGTGTCTTATAATGTTCTGCATACAGGTCTTTTGTCTCCTTAGGTAGGTTTATTCCTAGATATTTTATTCTTTTTGTTGCAATGGTAAATGGGAGTGTTTAAAAAGGTCTTTTTGCCAGTGCCAGAAAACCCAGCTCAGAGTAGTGTACACAAAAAGAGATCTGTTTGCTTCTGTATCAGTAAGTGGGTAAGTTCAGACATACATCTGCCCTCAGGTACCGCCTCATTCAGGGACTAAATCAGGTCCTCAGCACCTGAGTGAAGATGCCCAACACATAGGCTGAGAATCGGGGAGAATCTGAGTGCTTTTGCCTGAGCAAAGGGTAGTGGATTCTTCGCAACCCTGTGTCCACTGCAGGCTCAAGCTGGTGCAGGACACAGCTGCTCAAGAGGAGGAAAGGGGGGCTACATCCATGTGGAAGGCAAGGTGAGGGGCAGAGCTGGACGAGGGGAGGAGCTGTCCCCAGGCCCAGGTAGCCCTGAGTCACCCCATGGTCCTTGGCAAATACTTGCCCACCTTCTTCATTTCATCACCCCCAAAACGTACTTGTTGAGCACCTACTGTGGATGGACACTGAGTTGGGTTGGAATGGGAACCTAGCAGCCATGGTCCCTGCTTGTGATCATCTGGCAGAGAATACAGACGGGGAGCAAGCCTGGACCCCACGGTACACCAACTGCCACGATTTGGAGCGTCCAAGGAGCTACGGCAGCGCAGGCAGGGCCACCCGTCCTGGCCTTGGAAGCGGTAGGGGGTCAGGCAGACTTCCTGGAAATAGTTACTAAGCAGAGACGGGACAGGTTGCAGCAGGAGGGCGAACAGAACAAGTGAAGGCAGAACCAGCGGGGGACCTAGGAGCAGGGAAGGGAGTAGGAAGGGAGGAGGTGGGAGGGAGAGCCCGGTGCTGGTCAGGGAGGCCTTCTAAACCCTGTTAAGAGGGCTGGGTGTAATCCCAAGGCCAGTGGGCACTGACAAGACCCATCGCTGATAGGACAGGCTTGAACTCACCTGGCCTGGCCCGCACACCTAAGGAAGCCCGTCTGTGCTGGTCGGGGCTCCCATCCGCTATCGTGACTTCCCCTCCCCCCGGCCTCTGAGCCGGTCTACACTGGCTTTGATCCTTGATACACCCACCACCTATGGCAGCTCACCCGCTGCCCACGGCCCTCACCCAGACTCCACGACTTTCATCTTCCTCTTTGATGAGCCAGCAAATCACAAGCATCTTCAGGCCAGACCCCCGACACACACGCGCGCACGCACGCGCACATGCACAGCCCTCCAGCTCACCCCTCCGGATACACAGTAGATGAGGGAGAGGCAGGAGAAAGCCACTGGCTGGCTGCCTTGTTCTAATGAGGTCTCATCACACTCATCAGCCCTGGGAGGCAGAGAAGGAGGGAATAGAGAAAAGCGATCTGGCTGGGAAGGGTTTCCCTGGATGCGCCTCTGTCTCCGACATCCCACCCGCTGAGCTGGAAGTGTGAGTGAGGCGTCCTAATCCTCCCACCCCCTGCCCGTGGACTGTGTCCCCAGTGCCACCGCCATGACATCAGTGTCAAGCAAGGTCAAACACAGATCGAAAGCAGCCCCAGCTAACAGCACCTCCGGGCTCCACCGTTCCCTTATGTGACACGCTTCGGTTCAACAGATGTTTAGGGAACACCCACCGTTCATTCATTCCTTGGTTTGTTCATTCATCATTGACTCAAAATGCAACGATCGCATTCCTGATGTGTGCCAGACACCGTGCCGGGCGCAGAGGGGGGCGAGAGGAATCGGATGGGATCCCACCTTGCAGTGCTCCCACTGCCATGTGTGTGAGTGGGTGAGACCATGAATTAAAAGCTAACTACATGGCTGAGTGGCATGTGCTAAAGCCAGAGGAGCACAGGTGCTGACAAGGCTCGGAGAAGAGGCACCTGCCTACCCTGGGATCCCTGGAGAGGGATGCCGATGGTGAGTCCTGTGACTGAATAAGTGTTCCTGGGACAGAGATGTGTGCACACATTCCAGAACACATAGATCAGAAAGCAAAAGTCATTGTTTTTAATAGCCCTAAACTGGACACAACCAGCCTGAATGTCTAGTTACAGTAGAACAGCTGAGTAACGTTTGATGTATTCATACAATGGAATATTATACAGTTAAGAGAATGAATGAATCCCAGAGACATACAACCACATGAATGACCCTCAGCGGAATGTTGGGCAAAAAAAAAATGCATGTAGTATAATTCTAGTCACATAAAGTTCCAAACAGACGAAACTAAACTACAGGGTTTAGGGATACATATACACAGGTGGCAAACTATAAAGAAAAAATGATATTTATAAATTCAGATTAATGGCTCTGTTTAGGAGAGGAGAGGTTATGATTGGGGAGGGGCGCACTGTGGGTTTTTGGGGTGACGATAACGTTCAACTCCTTGGCCTGGGTGGTTATTCATGTACAACGCTATGTAACCATTCATTAAAATGTCTGATATGTGGCTTGACCACAGATAATAGCTTGTCTTCCCCAGTGAGGGGACGTTTACACACTTGAGACAGAAAAGTGTGGTAGTTGCAAGCGCATTCTTTGCTGTTGGCTGATTGGGTTCATTTCCACCTTGCGCAAGTGACTTGACCTGTCCGAGCCTCAGGTTTCTTCATCTGTAAAATGGGGTTAATGATAGTACCAGCCTCATAAAGTTGTTGTAGGATTAAATGTGATGGCAAATGTCAAGTGCTTGGCACAGAGCCAGGCACACAGATGTAATAATTAATCATGATCACCATCACCATCGTCACCAACATCACCATCACCATCATCACCACCATCACCATCACCACCATCACCATCATCACCACCATCACCATCACCACCATCACCATCATCACCAACATCACCATCATCATCACCACCATCACCAACATCACCATCACCATCACCATCACAACCACCACCATCACCATCATCACCAACATCACCATCACCATCATCATCGCCACCAACATCACCATCATCTTCCTCATCATCACCATCATCACCATCACCATCACCAACACCAACACCAACACCATCAGCACAGCATCACCACCATCATCACCTACACCACCACAGCCTCTCTTTTTCCTTCTTGCTAATCCATCCAAATCACTTCTTCCTTATCCTTCTCTTCCTTCCTTATTCCTCTGGCACTCTCTTCTTCATAATTGTCTTCATCTAGAAATTGAATGACCCGGTGACGGCGCCCCCTGGAGTCATAAATAGGTCTAGATCTTGGTAAATAAGGAAGTAAAATTATACCTGCCATTTTTCAAAGCTCTTTCATTCTCAGTTTCAAGTCATCTGTCCCATTGACAGAACACACATCCCAATTTATTTTATTTTTTATTTTATTTATGTATGGTTCATTTACAATGTCATGTTAGTTTCAGGTGTACAGCAAAGTGATTGAGATTATAAATATATATTCTTTTTCAGATTCTTTTCCCTTATAGGTTATTACAGAATATTAGGTAGAGTTCCCTGTGCTATGCAGTATGTCCTTGTTGGTTATCTATTTTATATATAGTAGTACGTATGTGTTAATCCCAACCTCCTCACTTATCCCTCTCTGCCCCATCCACTTTGGCAACCATAAGCTTGTTTTCTTTTTAAAAAAATATTTATTTATTTAGCTGTGCCAGGTCTTAGTTGCAGCATGCGGGATCTTCGTTGCCACATGTGGGATCTTTAGTTTTGGCACACTGGATCTTTCACTTGTGGCGTGTGGGATCTAGTTCCCTGATCAGGGGTCGAACCTGGGCCTCCTGCATTGGGAGCGCAGAGTCTTAACCACTGGACCACCAGGGAAGTCCCCATAAAGCTTGTTTTCTATGTCTGTAGGTCTGGTTCTGTTTTGTAAATAAGTTCATTTGTATCTTTTTTTTTTTTTTGGTTCCACATATAAGTGGTATCATATGATGTTTGTCTTTCTCTGTCTGACTTCACTTAGTATGATAATCTCAAGGACCATCCATGTTGCTGCAAATGGCATTATTTTTTATGGCTGAGTAGTATTCCACTGTATATATGTACCACGTCTTCTTTATCCATTCATCTGTCGATGGACATTTAGGTTGCTTCAGTGTCTTGGCTATTGTAGACAGTGCTGCAATGGACATTGGGGTAGATGTATCTTTTTGAATTATAGTTCTCTCTGGATATACGCCCAGGGGTGGGAGTATGGGATCATATGCCAACTCTGCTTTTAGTTTTTTAAGAAACCTCCATACTGTTCTCCATAGTGGCTGCACCAATTTACATTCCTGCCAACAGTGTAGGAGGGTTCCCTTTTCTCTACACCCTCTCCAGCATTTATCATTTGTAGACTTTTTTTTTGGCCATGCCGCTTGGGGAATCTTAGTTGCCCAACTAGGGATTGAACCTGGGCCACCACTGTCCTAACCACTGGACTGCCAGGGAATTCTCATATAATTAGGCTTTTTCATGATGGCCATTCTGACGGGAGTGAGATGATTTTGATTGGTATTTTGATTTGATTTTGCATTTTGATTTGCATTTCTCTAATAATTAGCGATGTTGAGCATTTTTTTTCATGAACACACATCCGAGTTTTTGCCTCAGAATCTGCTTCCTCTCACTTGCACTAGAAATGCCAATCATGTCTTCTTCTTGCTGTCACAAGGCAGGACCCCACTCCCTGACCACAGCTGATTGGGTCAGGGATGGACACCTGACTCTAGCTGACCTAAGCTGCATCTCTCCAGGGAGTCAGGATCCAGAGAGTCAAGGTTATTGACTGCCAGGGTGTTGGACTGAGAGGTGATGGGAAGGGCACCCCGCAGCAGAGAAAGCTGGTCTGTGGGGAGTGGAAACGCAGAGCAAACAGCAGGAGAGACAGTGGAGCTCAGGAAAAGAGGGACTTGGCTTCTGGTTTCTGTCCAGAGCCTGATTTTGCCTCCATCTTTAAGATCAGAGAGATCCTCCTCTGTTCCACCAAACTGCACATTCCTATCCCTGATGGCCTGTGGTTTGCATAATATTTTTCTTTAAATGGATCTTCCCCTGGCCCCCTTTTTAAAAACATGGATAGATTTATTTTCAAAGAAAACTTTACATTCGTGATCTAAACAGAAAATCAGTAGCATATGATATTCTCAGAAGGAAACTGTAAAACTAGATATAAACAATAAATAATAATAGATATAAACATCAAAAATTAAATAGTGAATACAAGGAAAAAATAAGCCCAATTAATTTACAAAGTGTTTATCTGAGAAATGCACATTAAAATCATAATGAGATGCCACTACACATTCACTAGAACGGCTAAAATTAAAAAGACTGATGTTACCAAGTGTTGATGATGCTGTGGAGCTACTGGAACTCTCACCTTCTGCTGGGGGCATGCTAACGGATTCAACCACTTTGGGAAACTAAAGACTAAAATTAAATGCATTTGACCCTTGAACAACACAGGTTTGAACTGTGTGGGTCCACTTAAAAATAGATGGATTTTTTTTTGACAGTAAATACTACAGTACTAAACGATTTGTGGTAGGTTGAATCCGTGGATGCAGAGAACCTGCGGATACAGAGGGCCGATTATAAGTTATATGTGAATTTTTGAGCGCACGGAGGGTGGGTGCCCCTACTCCCCTCGTTGTTCAAGGGTCAACTGTACACTTCTCCTCTAGCCCCAGTAAGTTCGTGCCTAGGTGTATATACCCAAGAGAAATGAGTGCCCCCCAGAAGACACATAGGAGTGCTCATACCAGCTTTATTCAAAATAACGCCAAACTGGAAACAACACACCTGTGCATCCACAGGAGAGCAGAGAAATAAACTGTAGTACCTTCATGCAAACAGCAACAGCGCTGAAAAGAAAAAAAGTGCAGTTGCACGTAACAACACAGATGAATCTGAGACATAACGTTGAGTGAAAGCAGCCATACACACACGTGTGATTCCATTAACATGAAGTTCCAGGGTAAGGCAAAACGAATTTGGGGTGATACAGTTCAGAATAGCTATTCCCTGCAGTGGGTGGAGGGGCGATGGGTGGGAGGTGCTCAGGGAAACGTCCTGTATCTTGAGCCACGTGGTGCATGTATCTTGTTACCGTGAGGGGTGGGTACCTGAGGGGTGGGTACCGGGCAGAGCAGAACGGCCACCTCGCATCAGGGTACTATTACTGCCGCTATTGCTGCCAGCTCCTGATGGCGTGATCCCAGCAGGGAGCGGGAGAAGGTAGTTTAGGGAGAAGGATGGCGGGGATGTTGCCGGACAGCAGGGAGGAGGGGGTGCCCGCGTGCTTGCTCTGAATCTAGACTCTGCCCCTCACGGGCAGGTTAGCTCATGTGCCCGAGACTTTCCTCATCCGTAAAGTGGCACCATTTAGGGGCTAATGTGGCTTGGGGGTTTCAGGGCACTGAGTCCAGCTTGCAGCAAGCACCCACTGGCTGTCCTAATGAGGGATGGTCAAGGATGAGGGTTCCTGACACTCTTGGCAGAGAGGACAGTTTGAATGAGTCTGGAAACACTTGAACTTGGAGTGTCAAGCTTGGAGAACCAGCTCCTACAGGATTTACTTGCCTATCTTAGGCAAATTGCTTATCTGCTCTCTGCCTCAGTGCCTTATCTGTGCCCTGGGGACCAGCATTTCCTGGGACTAAGATGTGGGCCTTGCAGCCACAGGGTGGAGAGAAGAAGCACCCAGCAGGGTGTCTTAGGGTAGCATTTCAAAGCTCAGATTAAGTTCTCAACTTTTCTCCTGAGCAGACTTTTGACCCTGGAGCTGGTCAGCAATTAATCAAAAACAAAGGATTCCTCTGTTATCATGTCCACACAGATCAACCCCTGGGGATGGGATGCTTGCCCTGAAGCCTGGGTGCCAGCATCCCAGAGCAGACCAGGAGTGAGATGCCCCAAAGAGTTCTCCTTGCCTTTCGTTTTTTAAAAAATATTTAATTAATTAATTAAATTTTAAATTATTTTTGGCTGTGTTGGGTCTTCGTTGCAGCACGCGGGCTTCTCTCTAGTTGTGGTGTGCGGGTTTTCTCTTCTCTAGTTGAGATGCGCAGGCTCCAGGGCACGTGGGCTCTGTAGTTCGCGGCACACGGCTCTCTAGTCAAGGCACACGGGGTCAGTAGTTGTGGTGCACAGGCTTAGTTGCCCCGCGGCATGTGAGATCTTAGTTCCCTGACCAGGGATCGAACGCGGGTCCCCTGAATTGGAAGGCAGATTCTTTACCACTGGGCCACCAGGGCAGTCCCCTCCTTGCCTTTCTGGAGCTGACACTTGCTAGCCATATGTGGCCTCGGGTCACTCACTTTACCTGCTTGAGCCTCAGTTTCCCCATCTTTAAGGAGGAAGTGATGGTCACAGTCTGGACCCCAAAGGGTCCTGCCAGGAATTAGATGAAATCAGGTGCTCAGGGTCCTTGCAACAGAAATCGGCCAAGGACATCCAAGAAGCCTGTCTCCTCCTCACTGCTCCCATCCAGGGCTGACATCTTTCCCTGCCTCTGGTTTGGGGAGAATGAAGAGCCCAGGACAGTCTCAAGGTGTAGACCTTCATGGGCACCTCCAAGCAATTATCTTCTCTTCTCTGGGTCCTGAGCAGGGACAGGCGGAGACTTACAACTGGAAGATGAATGATGGTGGTTTGGGAGAAGGAGAGAATGGGAGGGGGAGGACCCGGGGGCCTCCAGCACCTCTCCACCCGCTCGGGGCAGAGGCAGCTCCTGTAACAAGATCATCCTCATTCTTGGGAAAATTATCCCTGGAAAGGGGCAGGAATAATACTAATAACAGTTATGAGGTATTGAGAACCAATGAGGCGGTGAGGACCATACAAACACCTTACTTACCTGGGTTGAGTCCTTTACTCTTTGCCCCAACCCTACAAAATAGGAACAGGTGTTGGTGCCATTTTACAGATGAAGAGAGAGAGGCACAGAGCCATCCCATAATGGGCTCCCAGTGAAGAAACAGCTGAGCTGGTTTTCACACCCTGGCAGCAAAGGGGACTGCGCAGATGAGATCACGGATGCCTGTCTTAACAGCTGCTCCTGGAGCTGTAGCCAGGCAGAATTCCCACGTTTGCATGAGTTTGTGTAGTGGGGCCAGTTTTGGGGTGGAGAGATCAAGCCTTGGAAGCTGGCCTGGGTGACCCTAAAAAGATAAGCCCTTCTGAAGAGGTTTGCTCATTGCTTACTACGGCCACGGTCCTGATAAGTAATCCATGGCACAGCAGGGCAGGGTCACACTGAAGTGTAGGAAGAGTAGGCGGGGACTGCTAGGGGAAGTCCTGCAGCCTGAGAGCCGAGGGACCAGGGAAACCATCTTGCTCCCCACTTTATAGGTAAAGCCACTCGGCCTCAGGAAGCTCTGGGAGACTCGCCCAGTGTCACACAAGTTAGTGTCAGAACTGAGACCAGAATCCAGGTTCCCCAATGCCTGATAGGGTATTTGTCCCTCTCATCACCGTACTTAACACTAACCCTTAGGTCAGCATATTCATGCAACAAAAGTGTACTGTACACTGACTGTGTCCCAGCTTGGGGGGCATGAGAGTGAGTGACACAGATGTGGCTACATCTGCATGCAGTCCATTCTGGTTGCTACTGCTGTGTAACAAATATCCCCCAAATTTAGTGGCATAAAACGGGCTATTATGGACTGAACATTTGTTCCCCCCCCCGCCCCCGCCAGTTCATATATTGAAGCCCTACCCCCCAGTGTGGCTGTATTTGTAGACAGGGCCTCTAATGAAGTAAAGTTAAATGACGTCATAAGTGTGGGGCTCTGATCCCTTAGGATTAGTGTCCTTATAAGAAAAGACACCAGAGAGCTCTCTCTCTTTCTCCTTCTTGCTCTCTCTCTTGCTCTACTCTCTGCCATGTGAGGACCCATGAGAAGGCAGCCATCTGCAAGTCAGGAAGGGGCCCTCTCTAGAACCTGACCATGCTGGCACCATGATCTAGGACTTCCAGCCTCCAGAAAATAAATTTTCGTTGTGTAAGCCACTCAGTCTCTGTTGTTCTGTAATGGAAGCCTCAGCAGACTAATACACAGGGCTTGGCAAACTTTTTCTGTAAAGGGCAAGATGGTAAATATTTTAGGCTTTATGGCCATGTGGTTTCTGTCCAAATTATTCACCTCTACCATTGAGTGTAAAAGCAGCTATAGCCATGTGTAATAAATGGGCATGGTGTGTTGCAATCAAACTTTGTTTATAAAAGCAGGCAGTGGCCCCTGAGCTGTAGTTGACGTGACCTCTGCCTGACTTCACAAAGCAATAATCATCTATTTTGTTCAGAAATTGAAATTATGATGGAAACAACCTAAGTGTCCATTGCTGAAGGAGTGAATAAAGAAAATGAGGTAGATATAGAAATAATGGAATATCACTCAGCCGTAAAAATGAATGAAACCCTGCCATTTGCGACAACCTAGATGGACCCTGAGGGCATTATGCTAAGTGAAATAAGTCAGACAGAGAAAGACAAATATAATTTCATCTCACTTACTTGTGGAATCTAAAAAAAACAAAACAAAAGCCCACAGATACAGAGAACAGATTGGACCGGAGGTTGCAAGGGAGGGGGGTAGGCAAAATGGGTGAAGGGGGTCGAAAAGTACAAACTTCCACTTATAAAGTAAATAAGTCACAGGATGTAATGCACAGCATGGTGACTTTAGTTAACAGTACTGTGTTGCAGATTTGAAAGCCGCTAAGAGAGCAGATCTTTTTTTTCTTTTTAATAAATGTATTTTATTTTTAGCTGCATTGGGTCTTCGTTGCTGCGCATGGGCTTTCTCTAGTTGCGGCGAGCGGGGGCTACTCTTGGTTGCGGTGCGCGGGCTTCTCATTGTGGTGGTTTCTCTTGTGGAGCATGGGCTCTAGGCGCGCAGGCTTCGGCAGTTGTGGCACGCGGACTCAGTAGTTGTGGTTCGCGGGCTCTAGGTGCTCAGGCTCAGTAGCTGTGGTGCATGGGCTTAGCTGCTCCGTGGCACGTGGGATCTTCCCGGACCAGGGCTTGAACCCATGTCCCCTGCATTGGCAGGTGGATTCTTAACCACTGCGCCACCAGGGAAGCCCTAAGAGAGTAAATCTTAAATGTTCTCATCACAAGAAAAAAATGATTCTGTAACTCTGTATGGTGATGGATGTTAATTAGACTTATTGTGGTGATCATTTTGCAATATATACAAATATCAAATCATTGTTGTACATCTGAAACTAGTATAATGTTGTGTGTCAGTTACACCTCAAAAGGGAAAAAGAGAAATTGGAATTATGACAAGGCATGGGGGGGAGAGCCCCGTGGGTGGGGTCTCTGATCCACGTGGCATTTGCTGGTGTGGCCGGACAGGAGCTGGTGGACTGACTTTCAAAATGGTGTGCTTACAGAGCTGTCAACTGGGGCTGGCTGTTGGCTGGAAGTCCAGCTGGGGCTGAGGGCTGGAGGGCCCATTTCTCTCCTGGTGAGCCTCTTCACAGGCTGCTTGGGCTTCCTGACAGCATGGTGAGATGGGCCCATGCTCCCAGATCTCAAGAGCATGAGGCAGAAGCTGTGTCACCGTTTACACCCTAGCCTTCGAAATCACATTGTACCACTTCTGCTATACTCACCAGCCGGCCCGCCTCCCAGCAGATAGAGCGCCAGTATCACGTTATGAGAGCATGAAGAAAGGGAGCTCCCGATGCAGATGTCTCACTGTGTAGGGTAAACACAGGCACATTCAAGGACACAAACGGGAAACTATAGATTGCAGCTCAGGTCTCTGAAGGAAACACGTGGGCTTCTGGGGAGGTGAGAGGGAGGCATTCTTTATATAGGGAAAACAGGAAGCCTTTCTGGAGCTGAAACCGGAAAACTTCCCGGTCCCAGGAAGAGGGAGTGGGCATGGGAAATGGCAATGCACACCCTGGAGGCTGGCAAAGCAGACAGCTTGGGCTGGAATCCTGCTTAATCAATATCTTCCCTTTGGCCGCGCACTTCCCGGAGCCGGCTTTAACCTGGTCATTGTGGAAGCCCAGGTCACCTGAGGAGTTGCCCGTGGAGTCACTAACGTGAGCTGTTCACCCCAGAGCCTGGTGCACAGAACCATGAAATTCCTCATGGTGGTCTGGCTTTTTGTTCCTTCTCCCTGGCTTGTGTTTTGAGATTGCTGGGTGGTACTGTGTTTATAGCCTTGGACAGTTTCCTCCAAAATGAAATCAGTACCGCCAGCCCTACTTTATGGGAGAATGATTTCCAAATTGCACAAAATGAATGCCTCTAATATCTGCATTTCAGGGAAGAGAGTCTGTCACTGTGGGAGCTAATCTGAGAGGAGGCAGGGTCATGGAGGGGGGCGTGTTTGGAATTGCCTGGGGGAAGGGTATGCATTAGCCAGAGGTAGAAGGTGCTGACCAGTAATTGCTCGGAACCAATCACCATTTCCCAGCGAGATCTCAGTTGCCATCCACTGCTTGTGTGAGGAAGGGCTGCTGAATCAGCAAAAGAGAGCTTGGAAATAAAATGAAAGAAAGTGCAGACTGTCCAAGAGAAAGGGCAATTTTATGTCAGCAGTGTTGAGGGAAGCAGGCTGAAGGCTGGGCATCCCATGTAGAAAGCCGTGACCTTTGCTGGGGGCTGGGCTTCTAATAACACCACTTCCCACTTCTTGAGCGCCTACCGGGCACTGGGCGCTCACCTGAGCTGAGTTCTCACAGCGACCTGATGGGAATTGCCCAAAGCCACACAGCTGCTGGGCCATGGAGGCAGGATTTGAATCTGAATCTTGAGGAAAGTCTGCAGCCCTTTCCCTTACATATTCATGATATCTTATTTTTCATTTACACCGAACAGCCGTGAGATACTATTTTATATATCCATTTAGAGAGAAAAAAAAATAAGTCTGATAACACCGAGTTTTAGCCAGAAAGTGGAGAACCAGAAGTGCAGTGCACTGCAGGGAGAGAAGGAAATTGCTCCAGGTGTTCCGGAGAGCCATTTGGCAACTTCCATTAAGTCCAAGATGTGCTCTCCCCAAGAATTCCACCCCTAGGAGTTTAGAAAAACCTTCCGGAGAGTACAGGGAGGCGCCACCTAGAAGGTGCATTGAATCACTGTAACTGCAAAGTCACAAAGCAAAACTGAAAACTCCCTAATTGTCCCTCTGCAGGGGGCTGGTAAAGAGAGGACTGCCCTGCAGGCTGGTGGCCCTTTAGGGAGGGGGCTTTGGTGCTCAGCTCAAGACAAGAAGTTGAGCGTGAACTCTGGGAGAAGGAGGAGGGGCTGGTTTTCCAGTGAGAGCCCGTTTGGCCAAAGGTGGGAACAGTGCTGGCAGGCGGTGTGAGCAGGGCCCCTGGCTAGTGGTGACTTCAAAGTGTAGCTCTTTTGGCGTCCTAAATCTCAGCTCCAAGGCCCGTCTTGCAATTCCTGACTCTGCCCGGCCCGAGTCACCCCCTGCACTCCAACGAGCCCCGACCCTGTGCAATCTCCCCCCGCAGCACTCGGGTGCTGCCGTTTGCCCAACACGTTCCGGGAGAGCTGGGAACTCGGGCTCCTGCCTACGGATTTATGGGCCAGGAAATGCATTTCAAATTGGTCCCAGGATACTCGGATCCAGGAATCAGACACCATCTCTCGGGGGTGGGGGATGGGAGTATGTGTGGAGAGAGACCTAATAACGCCCGAGTGGCGATCCCACTTTGCTCCCCCAAAGCACAACCGCTCCCGGGATGGGGGGCTACCTGTTGGCCAGGGCGCGGGGGAGGGACGGAATTTGGGTGTCTTTACTCCAAGGTATGTGCGTGTAGCTGGACTTTCTCTTAATTTATGGGTCGGGGCTAATCTCCAAATACCAGTTTTCTAAGGCGAGCATCACCCTTCCCCCAAATGTGGACCCGAACTGCCTGTAAGGAAAAAGGACGGATCATTTGTCGTAGAGAAAACCACCTGTGGTCCGCCAAAAGCCTCTTCAGTCAAGTCAGGGCCAGGCGTCGCAGGCGGGAACCGGGCGCGAGGGGCGAGGCTCGGGGTGGGGGAGCCGAAACATGCGGGGCGCCCCCGGCCCACCCTGGGCCTGCCGTGCAGGGCTTCATCTCGCAGCTCCCGGGAGGGGGCAGAGAGCGCCCTGGGTGCTGGGCGCCTTCCCGTTACTTAGTTCATGTCCCTTTAAATCCAAGTCCCGGGAAAGGAGGGGCTGGGGCGCCCCGGCTGGACCCCTGTTTCCAGTCTGGCCCGAGCAAGAGGGGAAGGCGGGCGGGCGGGGCGCCTGGAGCCTCTGCCTGCGCCACGCGCCCTAGACCAGGAGGAGCAGCTCCCCTCTCCAGGCAGCCGGCGCGCCGGGGGCGGGGGGCCGGCCGGGGGCGCGCGGGCGGCGTGGTGCGGGGGCGCGCGCGCGGGCGGGGCGCGGGCTACGGGCGCGCGCCGCGCCGGCCCGAGCGCGCGAGCCGGCCCCGGAGCGCACGCCGCCGCTGCCGCCCGCCGCCCGCCGCCCGCCGCCCGCCGCCGCCGCCGCCGCCGCCGCCGCCGCCGCCGCCCGACCAGCCGCATTGCTGCTGCCGCCGCCGCCCGGCCCGGCCTGCGGCCCCCAATATGGTGCAGCCGCCCGCGCCGCCGCCCGTGCCGCCGCCGCCCGCGGGCCCCGCCGCCGCCCTCGGGCGCCCGCAGCGCGGCAGCCGCAGGTGGGGGACTGCGCCCCAGGCCTGAGCTCCGCTGTCCCCGCCCGGCCTGCGCGGCCAGCCCGGCGGGCTCGCCTCCGAGGGGCACTTGCAGCTGAGGTGGAGCCGTTTGCACCAGACGCTCCTGCTCCTGCCCCCTCCCTCCCCCTCCCCTCCCCTCCCCTCCCCTCCCCCGCCCTCCTCCCCTCCGGTCCTGTCTCCAGCGGGAGCGCGAGACGCTGGTCAGGCTCCGCGGCGCAGCTCGAAAATGAATAATCGCCCCCAATTGACTTAAATTCCACCGAAGCCGGCGCCGCGGCCGCCCGCCGACCGGGACCTGCTCGCTGTGTTTTTTGCTTTCTCCATTCTTCCTTTAAAAAAAAAAAAAAAAAGCAAAACAAAACCAGCCAGCCAGCCAACCAAGACTCCGGTTTGTTGATCGCCTTTTTTTTTTTTTTTCACCGTTTGCGGGATTTGCAAACCGAGTTACATGCATGTCCAGTGGGGGTAGGTTTAATTTTGACGATGGAGGGTCCTACTGTGGAGGCTGGGAGGACGGCAAGGCGCACGGCCATGGCGTCTGCACCGGCCCCAAGGGCCAAGGCGAATACACCGGCTCGTGGAGCCACGGCTTCGAGGTACTGGGCGTCTACACCTGGCCCAGCGGCAACACGTACCAGGGCACTTGGGCGCAGGGCAAGCGCCACGGCATCGGCCTGGAGAGCAAGGGGAAGTGGGTGTACAAGGGCGAGTGGACGCACGGATTTAAGGGGCGCTACGGGGTGCGGGAGTGCACGGGCAACGGGGCCAAGTACGAAGGGACCTGGAGCAACGGGCTGCAGGACGGCTACGGCACCGAGACCTACTCCGATGGAGGTAGGTGCGCTGGGCGCGCGGGGGCTGGCGGAGGAGGGACCTTCTTCTCTTGCCTCTTCTGTTTATCTCTGGGGAAGTCCAGCTTTTCCCTCCAGAGGGCCGTGGGCACCTGGGGCATTTCCTGGGGCTCCCTGGAGGCCACAGCGGCCTTGGCTACAGGTTGCCCCACTGCCTGGCGGGGGACAGTGCCCCTGTGCTAGCTGAAGGGTGTTGGGGGCTTTCCAGGAGCAGTGCCAGGCCCGGGAGCCGCGGAGCTGAGCAGTGTCAGTGCATCGTCCAAGAGGAGGCCGGAAAGGCCAGACTGGGCCCGCGGCCTCCTCCGGTACCCAGCAAGGGCGCAGGGGGGCTGGGAGAGGGCCCCCTCCCCTTGTTGGCAAAGCTCCCTGGGTGTCGGCCTCTGGGAGTCAGGCCCCAGCTCTGCTGCTTGTTTTCCTGCGGTGCCGACGGGCCTCCCTTAGTCCTGATCAACCCAAGCCAATGGAAAGAGAGTGGCTGGGAGAGCTAGAGGCGGGGGCTGCAAACCCAAACCATCACAACAAGGCAATAAACTTCTAGGTGGTTGGACGCGGGCTAGCACTGCCGGAGCAGGCTGCTGAGGGGAGGGAGGGAGGGAGGCCCATCTGTTTAGCGCGAGCCCAGGAAGCTCGCCTTTCAGCGGCTGAATCATTTTCACCGTTAGTTTAGGGGTGCTCTGTGCCTTCATTCTAAGATGCCACCACATTCCCGGCTGGAAGCCAGAGCGCTGCCCGCCTGCCCACCCGCCGCCACGGCTGTAAGATGGTTTCTGTGCAGGGAGCCCTGGCCAGCTTTGCGGCTGTCCCCCCCTCCCCCCCGTCCCAGACGATCCGGTGTCCACTCCTCGGGGCGTCTGAGAGGCGTGGAGCATTTACTGTTTCTGCAAGCCAGACCCCAAACGAGCCTGCTCTCCAGAGGCTCCCTCCCCCACCTAGGAGCGCATCCCCAGAAGCGGCTCCACGGCTCCCCAGTAATTTTTCAGGCATGCAGGCCTGGGAAAGCAGTGGGGCCCAGCGGGGACTTGGGTGCTTCGGTACAGAAATCACGAGCGTACGCGTGGTCTCCTGCTCGCTGCCTCCGAGTTAAACACCTGCTCCGCGGCCGCATCCACAAGTGACGGAGGGCTGGAGAGTAATTATTACTTTGGCTTATACAGCCGAGAGGCAGGGTTCGTTATTCGCCCGAGGGGAGGAGGCGTGGGGGGCAGTTACTTATGTAACGCTCTTGCCTGTCAAAGCCGTGGCGCCCCGTCCCAGGCGGCCTCTTCTGTGCTGTTGTTGTTTTCCTGGAGTGGGTTGGAGAGCTTCCCTGACCCTGGGGCGCTGGGGCAGGCTGAGCAGACGGCCCTCCCTGGGTTCTAGGCCGTGTGTGTGTGTGTGCGCGCGTGTGTGTGTGTGTGTGTGTGTGCGTGTGTGTGTGTGTGTGCGTGTGTGTGTGTGTGTGCGCGCGCGCACGCGCAGGCACGGCAAGGCCCAGGCGCAGATGTGGGTGGCTGAGGTGGGCGGCCGAGCAGCTTGGCGCTCCCAGCTGGGCTCTTTGGGAACCCGGGGACCGTTGTCACCCAGGGGCTCTGTCTGGCCGCTAGGCAGATCCGTCCCTCCAGAGGTGCTCCCAGCTGTGCCTGCGCCTAGAGACTGGAGCCTGGGGGGAGAAGAGCCCCGGTCCCTCTGGAGCTCAGCAGAGTGTCTGAGAGTGAGGTCCAGCACCCCAGCCGGCCCACCTTCCCCGGAAATCTTCAGTGGCCCACAGAATTCTATGCTCTGTTCCACAGACATCTACTGAGTGCCTATTCTGAGCAGGTGGTCGGGGCTCTGGGAAAACAGTAGACGGAAAGCTGTGCCCTCACGGAACTTCCATTTCAGAGGGAAGGGTGGTAATTTCGCTGTGAAGGCTGGGAGGGGAGGGTCTGATACTGTGGCTGGGCGTGAGCGTAGGAACAGATGTGTCGTTGTGAGGAGTGCTGCCGTCGTTGGGTGGACATCCTTGGGTCTCTACCCGCCATTCAACCGGCTACGCCGTGTCCACTCCCTAAAGCACTTCCGTCTGCACCGTCTCGCTTGAGTCTCACACGTTGGAGGGGCAAGGGTCATATCCATCACAGACAGCCAGGGAGGCCCCGGAGCCCCCGAGACAGGATAGAACCCCCAGCCTTTGGTGGCAGAGTCGAGGGTTTGAACCCCTGATCTGTCCAGGGTGGGGCCCTCTTTCCTCACATCACACCACCTGTTTGCCAGCCGAGGCAGGCACACAGATGCAGGGCGCCCGGCCGACCGCTGCCTTTTGGTTGGCAACAGGGCATGATGGAAAGTCGAATTGACCTTTCTGGCCCGGAATAATCAGGCCCAGACATCTGGGGCCACTTTTCTGGAATGTGGTCCCTGCTCCTCATTAGGAAGGAGGGGACTGTTGAGAATGTTTGCCCTCAAGCAGCGCGTGGGGTGAGCAGAGCCAACGTGGGGTGTCGTAATCTGCCAGAACAGAACGGTGGGCCTCCTCGCCTGCTCCCAAGTCAGCTGGTGGGCGGGGGTGGGCCATGTTTCGGAGAGGGCAAGGAGAGCCTTAATGAGTTCACGGTCCTGACTCCAATCCTACTTCTCCTTTGCACAAGGAGTGGGAATGTTGGGCAGGCATCAGCAGAGCTCCCGAACTTCAGCCCAGCTCCCAGTGCTGACTTGGGGAAGTGGTGATTTTCATGAATAATGCACCAATGGCAAATGTAGTCTACATTTAGCTGGAATTGGTATGGAATCCATTTCAGCTGGGGACACTTCTGCCAACTCCCCCTCCTCCAGGTTCCTCCTCCCCCGGGCGCAAGGCACGCATTGCTCACTAAAGTGAGCTGAGTGGCCTTCACTGTCTGTCAGGTGACCCCGCATTGACGGAGAGGCCTGAGGGCCCAGGGTGGCAAGAGCACATGCTGTGGGGCTGGCATCCGTTGGGCTTGAATCCCGGGGGTGCCTTTGCTCTGCTCTGTGACCTTGGGCAAGTTCCTTAACTTCTCTGAGCTTCTGTTTCTGAAGCTGTACAAAGGGCTGATAATAACTGTAAAGTAGGTGGAGATTAATTGAGGCGGTGTACACGTCAATGCCAGGAATAGAGTCAGCATTCGTTATTATTTAACACTGTTTTATCGTTACAGCTCATATGTGATGAATGTCACTTACAATGATCATTATTAGAATCAACAGCCAGACGTGATGATGATGGTAATGAAAATGATGACAAATGGCAATGTTCAGCACTTACTGTGTGCCGAGCATGGGGCTAGTGTATGTATAATTACAACACTCAATTCCTGTACCTCTCCGGGCTTGGTTTTCTCCGTCCTCCCATTTCCCACATTGGGAAGCTGAGTCTCAGAGGAGCCAGGTGAGTCGGCTGGTGAACGCTGGGCGGCACCAGGATTCACGCTCGGGGCAGTGGTTCCAGATCCCGTGCTCCTGTGTGGAACACCTGTCTCTAAACTCCCTCATGCAAAGCTACCTCCTTGTTCCTTCCTCTTCCTCCGTACCCGTTCTCCTCTGGGTGCAGCAGAGGAGTTGTAGGCAGATGTACATGGGCAGACACCACACCCAGGCCCTCTTCTCTGCTCGCTGGACCCCTGCTTTGCTGTACAGGTAAATATTTCCTGCTGGGTGCCATGCACACAGGATCCCACGGACCAAAAGTTACCCCCCCCAACAATTAAAACCCTCCCACAGCCCGAAAGATATGAGTCATTGCATACACCCGGCCTCTCCCCCTCAGTTACAGATTCCGTTCACCGGCCCAGATCCCTCAGCCCACACACGAATCACACACGCCCACAGTCAAAATTCAGATTCCCCGGTGCCTGCGCGCACACACAGTACACCTGTCACCCAGAGATGGTTTCCACCCTGTCTTCCAAAACACAGCCATGTGCATCCTCCAGCTTTGTTCGATTGCCAGGTACTCCAGATCCCTCCCAGCTCCAGCTCCTGAGAAGCAGCTCTCCCTGTAAAGGGAGGGTGCCAGCCGCGGAGCAGGGCTCAGATACAGATGACTTGCGGCTTTGTTTCCACTTTAAATACATATTTAGGCAGTTAATGCCCCCTTGAAGAGGGAAGAACCCTCATCCAAAGTCAGTGACCACTGGTCGTGTTTTCGGTGCTTGGCCAGGAATATGTGAAAAGTAAACTGTTTTTTTTTTTAATCCAAATGCTCAATTTAGGAGGAAGCAGGTCCATAGACACGGGTATTATGCCAATAGGAACTCATTTCAGAAACAAAAGGCAATTGGAGATAAAAGCATCTCCTCGGAGAGCCTTTCAGCCCCTTTGGGGAGGGAAAAGTCTCCATGAGGTGAAAGGAGATGGGAAAGCAAATAACTAGTTCTTTGTTGCCAATAATAGCTGAGAAAGGAGTGTAGCTGAAAACTCCCCACATCCAGCACCGCCCCGGGGCGATGTAACGAGCTTTATATTAGGAAGCCTAACTGGGCTGGCAAGGAGCTAAGTATCAGCACCCTCGAAGATAGCCCTCCGCCGGCTGGCTAGTGCGTAGCCCTCGCTGACGCTAACAGTTCGCGCAGCAAACCCGGGGAGAGGGGGCCGTGCGCCCATCTTCCCTGAGGATGCCGTGGAGAGAGGACGCCCCTGGGGGAAAATGGTGATGGTGGCAGTAGGGGGTGGGCCAGGAACGTCTGCCCTTTCTCTTCAAGACTGTTTCTTCCTCATCTTCTGCCAGGCCTCCACAGCTCGAAAGACAGCTAGCTATCAAGCATGAGCTGATAATTCTGTATAAAACATTCCTTAGGTCCTTAAATGTCAGCAAGAGATTAGATTTGTGAGCCCTGGAAGAGAGGATTATGTTTGCTTGAATTTTCCGCCGTGGTCCATCCCTTCTTGGATTAGCCACTCCCCAACTTGTAGTTTCCTGGCTTGTGAAAGGTCACGTGGTCAATGAAGGTGGCACTGCTAGGGGTCCTGGCCCCGCCGAACAGGCTCTGTGGACTGGAGGAAGGGACCGGCTCTCCCATCATTCCGGAGAGGAGCTGTCCCTTCAGCACCTTGGAGAGCACCCCCCGCAAACTGCCTGGGCTGCCAGGGAGCCCGCCTTGCTCTAATTCCTCCCGCCAGTACCGGCCCTGACCCCTCCACACTTGGCCACCAGAAGTCTTCCTGCTCCCGCTCTTTCAGTGTGTGGGTTCTGTGATCCATGAAACACCACTACTGGGGGTGTTTGTTTTTCACCCCAATCCTTTCAGTCTTTTCTGAAAAAGTTGAGTGCCTTCTAGATGTCTCCTGGTGAACCAAGAGAGCATTTCCCAGCTAGGGGAGGCAGCTTTGGGGTGGGATCCTTTATTAGGACTCCTGGAAATAAAACCTGAGGTTTATTTCTGCCTTGGGTTGTGTGTGCTCAGTTCCTGTGGGTGTACAGGGGTTATAAGTGCACACCAGGGACATCCCTGGCTGTCCAGTGGTTAAGACTTCGTGCTTCCACTGCAGGGGGCATGGGTTCGACGCCTGGTCAGAGAACTAAGATCCCGCATGCCACGCAGTGTGGCAAAAAAAAAAAAAAAAAGGGCACACCAAAGGCAGCAAAGGAACGATTTTGTCTGTAGCAGCGAATGAAAGACTGTTTTGCTTCTGTTCTCTTTAAACGGGCATCAACGGATTAGTCATCTACACCAACCCTGCCCAATCTGTATGTGGCTATTTGAATTTGAATTAATTACAATGAAATGAAGTTTAGAGACTCGGCGCTTCCGTCACACTAAGCCACATTGCAAGCGCTCAAGTGCCACCTGTGACTCGTGACCACCACCCTGGACAGTGCGGAGACAGAACATTTCTGTCATCACACAAAGTCCTGTTGGACAGCGCTGGTGTGGAGTGTAAGAGTCATGCAGGAAGGGCTGTGTGTCTGCGCCGGTCGCTGTTGAATGTCCAGTAACTAAAGTAGTGCCAACAGACAGTGGTCACTCAATAAATACTTGTGGAATGGATCAACTGTGCAAATGTAGTAGTGTTTCGTGATTTCGCCCACTGTCGTCATTTCACACATCCATGTCGTTGCAAGAACTTAGAACTGGATGTAGACAGTTAAAGGGGAATTTTAAAGCTCTTTAAAGCATTGCCATTATAATTCCCTTGTCGGTTTTGTTTTGTTATCAGATCTGGTTGCTTATAGAGACTGACAGTGCCTTACTGAGTCAGGTGAATGGTGTTGAACAGAGCGCATAATAGAGATAATGTCCTAATGCTGCAAGGCATTCATGGCCAGAAGACTTTTTTTTTTTTTTTTTGCGGTTCGCGGGCCTCTCACTGTTGTGGCCTCTCCCGTTGCGGGGCACAGGCTCCGGACGCGCAGGCTCAGCGGCCGTGGCTCACGGGCCCAGCCGCTCCGCGGCACGTGGGATCTTCCCGGACCGGGGCACGAACCCGCGTCCCCTGCATCGGCAGGTGGACTCTCAACCACTGCGCCACCAGGGAAGCCCCAGAAGACATTTTTGGAGCACTGTCTAATGAGCAGCTTTCGTTGTAAAGTGCTAGGAAAGACGAGCAGAAAAATAAGTACCCTTTCATCTGCACACTTTCTGAAGATCCCTTTTCCTCAGTTTGATTCATTCATTCATTGAGAAGCATTTACTAGTTCCTACAGTGTTCAAGCCATAAAGACTGAAAAGCTCAGGTCCACTTTTGATGAATCCACCTGGCAGTCTTTGCTGAGCCTGACTCTGTGTCTTAGTTCATTTGGGCTGCTGTAACGGAATACCATGGACGGGGCAGGGGTTGGGGGGTTTGAAACAACAACATTCATTTCTCACAGTTCTGGAGGCTGAGAAGTCCCAGATCAAGGCCCTGGCAGATTTGGTGTTTGGTGAGGGCCTTCTGGGTTGCAGACTGCCACCTTCTCTGTGTCCTTACCTGAGGGGAGGGACAAAGGAGCTCTGTGGGGTCTCTTTCATAAAGGCACTGATCCCATCACGAGGGCTCCACCCTCATGACCTAATCACCTCCCAAAGCCTGTACCTCCTAACTCCGTCACTTTGGGAGTTAGGATTTCAACGTATGGTTTGGTGGGGGTAGGAGACAGAAATGCAGTCTAGGGGCTTCCCTGGTGGCGCAGCGGTTGAGAGTCCGCCTGCCGAGGCAGGGGACGCGGGTTCGTGCCCCGGTCCGGGAAGATCCCACGTGCCACGGAGCGGCTGGGCCCGTGAGCCACGGCCGCTGAGCCTGCGCGTCCGGAGCCTGTGCTCCACAACGGGAGAGGCCACAACAGTGAGAGGCCCGTGTACCGCAAAAAAAATAAAAATAAAATAAAACACAAGAAACAGGAGGACATGACTTTTACCAAGAAGAATACGTAGCCTGTATGCAAAACTAAACTATGTAAAATAATTACGGGTTTCTTATGCCAGACTTTGGGCATCCCAAATGGAAGGACCACAGGTGAGAGTTCTGAGAAGGGGAGGGAGAGACGTGTGTGTCCTTGAGTGAGCAGCAGAGGCGTCCCTGGAGGGGCCCCTGAGCTGTGTCTGAGTGACGGCGGGCAGAGTGGCTGGTACCCCAGGGCTGAAGTTGCTGACTTTGAAGGAGGCTTCTTCTCGGCCTCGGTTTTCTCATCTCTGCGACGGAGTCATAACAGTTTCTTCCATTTCCATCTCCCACCTTCGCGGGAATGTCAGAGGTGTTGATTGGAATGCAGGGAGGGCTCCCTGGTGCTTTTGGAGACCTCTGAACGAATCGAGGGGCAGTCTCCACTGCTGGTGCTGTCCTGCCACTGTCTGTTACTCGGGCCAGTGCGTCCCACACGTGAGTGTGTGTGAGAGTTCATTGCTGGCCCCCTGCTGAATTTCTGGGTCTGAGGTGTCGCCCAAGAATTTACATTTCTTACAAGTTTCAGTCGATGCTGCTGCTGCTGGTCCGAGGACCCCACCTTTAGAACCACAGTGCTGGGCGGCGCCGCTTAACCCTGGCTGCACAGTGGGACCACCAAGGATAATTATCCCTGGAGACTGTTAGAAATGCAGAATCTCAGGCACCTGCAGACCTGCAGGGTTAGAATCCACATGCTTGCAGGACGCCCGGGTGGTTCTCATGTGGGCGGCTCCGTTTTAGCACACTTGTCCCAATCTTGGCTGCTCACGGAGTCATCTTGGGTCCTTTGGGAAATGCTAGTGCCTGGGCCCCACCCACACATGCTGACAAGGTGGTCTGGGTGTGGCCTGAGTGCTGAGATTCTTTTTCAGAGTGTCCAGGTGATTCTGACATGTGTCTCAGGTTGACGGCCTCTTGCCCAGAGCAGCCTCAGCCACATGTCGGAACCACTGGGACAGTTCCAGGGAGGGACCCGTCTGGGTTCCACCCAGCACTGCTCCAGCCAGGATCTTGGACGGTGGCATCTGGCTTGGGTATGGGATAAAAGCAGGCAGGGCTGAGAGTCGCTGCTCTGGACAGAGTTTTTTAAAACTCTGGGCCAAGTGGCTCATGAAAATGAAAGAGACTGTAGCGTTCCCAAGCACCACATGTAAGTGCTGTTACGTTTCTGCTCTGTCAGCAGTGGCTTCCTCCTCTGTGTCTGTGTCTCCACTTTGTTTCTTTTTTTAATATCTATTTGGTTGCACTACGTCTTAGTTGTGGCAGGTGGGCTCCTTAGTTGCAGCTCCAGGGCTCCTTAGTTGCAGCTCGCCAGCTCCCTAGTTGTGGCACGTGGGCTCCTCAGTTGTGGCATGCGAACTCCTAGTTGTGGCACGCGTGTGGGATTTAGTTCCCTGACCGGGGATCGAACCCGGGCCCCCTGCATTGGGAGCACGGAGACTTACCCACTGCGCCACCAGGGAAGTCCCTCCCCTTTGTTTCTTGTAAGGATGCCTCTCATTGGATTTCAGGCCCAGCCAAAATTCCAGCGTGATCTCATCTCAAGAACTTCAAGTTCATTGAATCTGCAGAGACCCTTTTTCTAAATAAGGGCACATTCCCAGGTACCAGGGTTTAGGACATGGACATATCTTTTGGGGGACACTCTTCAACCCACTACAATGCCCTACAGGCTTCGGTTTGAACGTGCTCAGAGGTGCATACATGTTAACTAGAATCCTAAAGCCAGGAGATTCCTTTGGAAGAAGGATAATCACTGTTTTTAACATCCACTTTGTCCCAAATACTGGGCTGTGCACTTACCATAGATGTTACTTCTTTTAGTCCTTAAAGCAGTGCTTTAGGGTAAAGCATGTGCTGTCATTTAAGGGATGATGAGAAAGTGAAGCGTGGCGGGTTCCGTGGCTTGATGAGGTCGCACAGCTGGGGGCAGTGGGCCTCGGCTGGCCCAGAGCCGCCCGTGGCACCTAGCGATGGCATTTCCCAATGGAGCAATCATTTCAGCGCCCACCCCCAACCCCACCCCATACCTTACTGTTGAGGAAGCTGAGGCCCAGAGGAGTCCAAGGTCTAACAGTGAAGCAGAGAAAGGGAAGGATGACACAGTCTTCTGAACCTGAGCCTTTGCTGGGCCTTTGCCCAGCCATGCATAAACTTGTGGGGTCTCCCAGACCCCTCTGAGAGCATTTGGAAGCTGTGGTCCTCTCCCAGGTGGCAGGCAAGCACCTGTACTCATGCGATGTTTTCCGGGTACCTCTGGGGGTCGAAGATTCCCTGAGACTTCTCCATGGACCCTGGATAAGAGCCCTTCCATCCTCCACGGATGTCCAAATGGGCCGAGATCCCACAGCCAGTGGGAAGTGGGAGCAGGGCCTGCGGAGTCCAAGGCGGAGGCCTGGAACGGGCAGTGGGCCTCTCCCTGTCCCTCCTCTCCTGTGAGGGTGCTCGGTAGCTTCTCCTGGAGGACTCCTGGGTCCGCCCTTGCAGCCAGCATCTGATGCTCTGACCGTCCTCCCATCCCACTCCCCCCAGCTCACTGCTGTTACTCTCAGGCCTGGTGAGTGTCTGGCCTTGAGCTGGGGAGCTGCGCAGGCTTCTTTCGTGTGTCTCCCTGTGAGAGAAGCATGACTCCCCCGTTTTACAGGTGGGGAGCTGAGGCTCAGGCAGGCAGTGGAGACGGGAAATGCTGAAACAGGGCTGACCTTGCAGTCTCTGGGCTGATCGCCTAACCCTGGCCACCTGGACAGGCTCCCAGGGGAGAGCCCAGGGGCCTGCAGTGGGGCCATCTGACACAGGCAGTCCCAGGGACCACGCCTTGAGAAGCACCTGTCCCTCCCACCCCGCGAGCCAGCCTCTGCATCAGGGCTGAGGACGGCAGATGGGAGGAGGGGAGGCATTTCCAGGTGGGGGTGGGTGGCAGCCACACTGTGGGCAGGGTTTCAGGAACCAAGGGTGGCCAGGGGACCCCTCCCAGGAGTACGAGGCGGGATGTTACCTGGTAGGCTGGTGTCACAAACCCGGGCAGGCTTTGTCGGAGGCTGGTTGTAGGAGCCAAGCCAAGGGGCTGTGGGCCGTGCAGCCAACCTGTGTGCATGGCCTTTTCACAGCCCCACCCCTGGCCATTGGGTTGCTTACTGCTGAGTTCAGAGACGTAGCCGCAGTGGTTGAAGTCGACTTCGGTGAGGACGGTGTGTGGCGCCCCTCTGCTGTCCCCTCTGGGCGCTCCGTGTGCACACACGCCTGTGCGCTGGCTCCCGTGGCCTCCACGATCTAGAGGGCAGAGGTCCGTCTGTCAGGTTCCTGACTGCGGCCCCCGGTACGGCCGCAGCACCTGCGGCAGGGGGAAGCTCAGGGGACCATGGTTGGACGATGCATGAATGACACACCAGCAGAGAGCTGAGGATGTGAAGGGGCAGTCGTGTGGAGAGTGGGAGAACGAACAGGTGGGGAGAACAACACGTGCAAAGGCCCAGAGGTAGACGCGTGGGCTGCAGCAGAGTGAGGGCAGAGGGTAAGGGGTCTGAGCACAGCTTCCGGGCCATGGGAAGGACGTTAGATTTTGTCCAGAGGCCAGGAAGGGCTCTGAAAGGTTTAAGCAGGACAGCAACGCGATCTGATGTTTGTCCTTTTGTAATTAAACGTTTTGTTTCCAGATAATTGTAGATTCACGTCCAGTTGTAAGAATAATACAGGGACATCCCCGAGCCCTCCACCATGTCCGCCCCAAGGGTAACATCTTGCAAAACTCTAGTACAGTGTTATAGCCCAAATGCCAACGTTGATGCCGTCCGATGCAGAATATCCCATCGCCACAGGGACCCGCGGTCCTCCTTTTATGGCCACACCCACTCCCCCCTCACCCCCGTGTCTCCTCAGCCTCCGGCAACCACTGATCTGCGCTCCATTTCTCATTTCAACGGTGTTCTACAAATGTAGCCTCTGGGAGCACCTTTGCCACTTGCCGTGCTTCTCTGGAGCCCGTCCAGGCCCTTGTTCCCGTCGACGGTCGGTTTCTTTTACTGCTCACCGTGCCCCGCAGAGCGGATGGGGCGCTGCCCCGTCACCGTCCGGGGCGTCTGGGATAGTTCCCGCGTGGGGCTGTTGGGAATACCCGCCGCTGCTAACTTTGACGTAGAGGCTCTGTGTGAACCTGAGTCTTCATTTCTCTGGGATAAATGCCCAGGAGTACGTTTGCTGGGCCGTGTGGCAGTTGTACGGTTGTGTTTGGATAATGACTCTGGCTGCCAGGTGGGGAAGGAGAGGGGGGCCAGAGAGGAAGCTGGGGGACCCTGGGAGGCGGTGCAGGTGTCTAGGGGGGAAGGGATGATGGCCTGGCTCCAGGTGGTGACAGTGGGCTGGGGAGAACCAGAACCCTGAGAGCTCAGAGGTGAGCAGAGCAGGCGGGCAGAGTCCGGGACGGTCAGCACCCAGGCACCGGGGACACAGGGGCCCCTGGGGGAGGGGTGGGTGTGGAGCCAGGTGAGGATGGTGAGGCTGTGGTGGAGGTTGTGAGTCCGGATCTCAGTGGGGTATCATACTCTGGGAGTTGGTAGCAAAAGGCAGGAGAGAGGTTGTCCCTGGAGGGGCCCCAGGGCTCAGAATCGGCTGAGGAGGGGGACAGGGAAGGGAGGAGGGTAGAGACAGGCCCGGGGGTGGGGATGGGTCAGCAGGAGCAGAGACGGGATGGGGACCCAGTCCTCACTTGTCCCGGCCACGTGGCCACCATTTTTGTCCGTTAGGAAATCTGATTGCCCCACGCCCCGTGAGGCCAGGCCCACACAGTTACTATGCCCATTTTACAGACGAGGAAACCAAGGCCAGGGGATAGAGTGACTTGTCAAAGTCACTTGGGAGATTTGGGTTCTGGAAGCCACAGAATCACACAGCACAGGGCTGAGTTCAGACCCCAGATCCTTGGTTACGAGCCTGCGTGGGGCGTCCTGAATGTTGTATGCGAGCCCAGGCAGGGATTTCTGAGCTGGCGCCTGGTATGCACAGATGCTCCATAAATAAGCTAGTATTACTGTTGTAAACCATCTACAGACACCAGTGATGGCTGATAGTCCCGCTTCTACACTCCCCGTTGTCCCCTCCTATCCTTGTTACATCCTAGAGGTGGTATCAAGCCTGCACCCTGAGAGAAGACAAATGGTATTGTTTCACTGAGACGTAATTTACATAAAAGCCGTCCTTTTAAAGTGTACAATTCACCGCTTTTCGAAGTTCACAGGCTGTGCGGCTATCACCACACCCTCATTTTAGAACTTTCTTTTTTGTCACCCACAAGAGAAACCTCGTTATGCGTGAAGCAGTCACTCAGCCTTGCCGCCCCCGCCCCCACCCCCGCCCCCACCCGCCCTTGACAACCCCTAACCTGCTCTCTGTCTCTGGATTTGCCTGTTCTGGACATGTCAAACAGATGAAATCCTACACTATGTGGGCTTCTGTGTCTGGCTTCTTTTATGCGGTGTCTTCAAGGTTCATCCACGTCCCATGTATCAGAACTTCATTCGTTTTTAAGACTGAATAACACTCCACTGTGTGGATAGAGCTCAGCTTGTTTATCCATCCATTCACTGATGGACATTTGGGGTGGTTCCACCTTTTGGCTCGTGAATAGTGCTGCTGTGAACATTCGTGGACGCGGTTTCATGTGGAAATATGTTTTCCATCCTCTTGGGTGAATACCCGCAAGTGGAATTGCCAGGTCATCTTGTGACTCTTGTGTCTCACCTTTTGAGGAGCTGCCGCCCTCTTTTCCAGAGCGGCTGCACCGTTTTACGTTCCCATCAGCAGGGTGTGAGGGCTCCAGTTTT
Organism: Phocoena sinus; assembly: GCF_008692025.1. Taxonomy (NCBI): domain Eukaryota; kingdom Metazoa; phylum Chordata; class Mammalia; order Artiodactyla; family Phocoenidae; genus Phocoena; species Phocoena sinus. Next base: position 57,548,549 of record NC_045781.1, read on the forward strand.
TCCACATCCTCTCCACACCTGTTATTATCTGCCTTTTTGATCGTAGCCATCCTGGTGGGTGTGAAGTAGTATCTCACTGCGGTTTCAATTTGCGTTTCCCGAATAACCAGTGATATCGAGGATCTTTTCACGCGCTTCTTGGCCATTCGTGTGCTTCTGGAGAAATGTCAGTTCAGGTCCTTGCCCACTTCAAGATTGTGTTTCTCGCCCTCTTACTGTTGAGTTCTAAAGCTTTTCTGTGTATTGTAGATAACCACGGTGACTTAAAGTGCAGCGCCTGAGTCCTAGCCACCCCCAGGGTGCCCGTTGGCATGCTGCCCCCCCATTGGATGGTGGATTCCTTGAAATAAATCGTGGGTGCCTTCCTCTTGCCCCCAGAGTCCCTAGCACGGTGCCAGACAGGGGCTCAGTAAACGTCGGGACCTCAGCCCACCGGCTAAGCGGCCAGGTGGTCCTGTCCAGTTCTCAGCGAGGTGGCTTTGATGGGCTGCATTTAGGGTCTGTTTTACCAGCAGCGAGAGAACAGCAGTGGTATCTGCAGGGAAGCTGGGACCCACACAGGTATTTATTGAGCACGGACTGTGCCGGGCAATGAGCTGGCCCCAGGGAGAGCGGGGAACCAAGAGCCCCAGGGCGGTGTGTCCGTTTGCACAGGCTGGGCACCGTGTCAGTGAATCCTTTACATTTAACACTGCCGGGATGGAGGAAGCTGGGCGCATGCTAACAGGGGCGCTGGCGGGTGTCTGGGGCATCCGGGAAAGCCTTCTAGGGGAGCGACTTTCCCGCAGAGACCCGAGGATGGCAGGAGTGAGGCGGGTGTCCGAGGCACACCAGGAGGAGCATTTTTAAGCACGCAGAGGCAGAGGGAACAGGGCCGCCCCGGAAGCACGGCCGTGGGGCCACGGCCTGACCCTTTGGGTCTGCACAGAACCAACCTGATTGTCAGGAGAAACAAGAGCCAGGAGGTAACCCACCAGGGACCGAGGTCCCAGGCAACAGCTGGGCCGGAGTCTCCCTGGGCCCTGGTGTGCCACGCTGCCCGGACGGCACCTGTGTCCACGGTGCAGGGCTCAATGTGGAAGAAATTAATCGTGGGTCCCAGAGAGAATGCGGCAGAAATATAGCAGAAGTCCGGGTTTTCTCGGGGCTGGATCCAGGCTGCCATGTTGACAGTGACCGTGAATCGACAGGCGCAGAGTGTCCTGCTAGCTCGAGGCCAGGCAGGAGGAGGAAAGGACAGGAGTGTTAGTGGAGAGACGGAGAGGGAGGGAAGGGGGCAGGGGATAGAGACAGAGACAGAGACAGAGCCAGTGGAGGGAGAGAGACAGAGACAGGGACGGGGAGAGGCAGGGCTGGGGAGGAAGAGACAGAGCTGGGGGTGGGTTATGGAGGGGAGGGGAGGGAGAATGAGCCCTTCCGGCTGTCAGGGGCACACGTGTGTTATTTCTCACTTCGCCCCTTGTTTCTAAGCCCAGAGCCCAGCCCCTTCCACGTACCTTCCCATAAAGTCCCAGCAGCAGCCCCTGAGGATGGCTGTCCTCTAGCCCAGAGCAGCCCAAAGCCACTCAGAGCAGGGCTACCCCGGCTGTTGCTGTGCCCCAGGCAGGAATCCCTGCCTCAGTGGGCAGCCGTGTGCCCCCGTCTCGGGACACTGAGGGGCGCTAAGTAGATCTGGGTCCCCAGGGCACGGGGGTCTCTAGGTGATGCCCAGCACTGCTGCACAACCAATCGGCAGCCCAGGGCTTGATCCCACTTGAGCTGCTCTCAGTTTGGCCAAAGTCCTGAGATGAAAATGCGGGTCTGCCTCAGCTGCCCATGGAGCAGGACCCCCCGCCTGGGGACAGCTCTCCATCTGCTTGGAGACGCCCCCTGCGCCGTCCTGCAGGAGCGGCCCAGGCCCAAGCCCACTGCCCAGCAAGCCGCGGGAGGGCTGTCAGGGCTGATTCTGAGCCGGAGCCAGTCGGGCTGCACGGTCAGCCTGGGGGCTTCTGAGTTCCCTCAGCACCCGCCCCCGCCCTGGGGAAGGCAGACCTGTGCCTCCAAGCCTCCCTGCCCAGCCACAGTGGCCAGCAGGGAGGAGTTCCTGTGGAAACGCCCAGAACTCCCTCAGGGCGTACAGGCCAGCCCCCCAGGAGCACTTGCTTGGAACAATGGGGAGCCCTGGAGCGAGAGGGTGTTAGAAAGAGCCTGCTGTGGGAGTGGGCTTTGGGTGGGCCGTTTGGGGAGGGTCTGAGGAAGGGGGTTCACCCTGGAGTGGGTGCTGTCGGAAAGGGGGACAGTCCTCTGATGGGGGTCTGACTCATCTCCGGAGGGAGGCGAGGATGGAGCTGAAATGATGAAGGGTGCCTTGGCCTCCTTGAGGGTTTGGCGCTGTGTGGGTGGCCGGGTGACCTGTGTCACTCCGTGGTGGTCAGAGCAGCCTCGTCTGAGGTCCTGTTTACGTCCAACGGAAGGACAGCATAGCCTGGCTGGCCGGGAGTCAGGCCAGTGCCCAGGTGTCCGGGGGCCTCTGGGGGAGGGATGGGAGCCCCTCAGGTCTTGACACCATCGGACTGCCTCTCCCAGCCGCCTTCTGCCCTCAGAGCCGCCGTTCTGGCCGCCGTGCCTCGAGGACCCTGGGCGATGGCTGAGGGAAGTTTCTGGAAAACCCAACCTCAGGGGCCTGTCTGCCATGGCCGCAGGCCCTCCTGCCTGTGTGGCCGGGGACCGTGCAGGGCCTAGAAGGAGCGTGGGCCTTAGGCGGGAGCGATCGGGGTGCAGTCTGGCCAGGTTCCCTGAGGCACGGGGTGCTGGGACCTGAAGGAGCCAGGTGAGGGCTTGCTGGGGGCACCCAGAGAGAGTCAGGGTCCCCACCCTCTCTCAGAGCCCGCCTGGAGATGCCCAACCCAGCTGCAGCCCTGGGGCTGACCAGGAGTCGGGGTGGGGCTGGGGTACACGGTTTGGCCCGAGGCCTGTCCCGCCCCAGGCCCCCTGAACATTGAGTCCTCCTGGGCGGTGCAGGGCTCCTCCCTCTGCGCTCCGGGTCCCTTCTCAGAGCCGCTCTCTCCAGAGACGCCTGTGGAGCCCGCGATGTCCCTCCTTACCCTGGGGCGGCGGGGTGCGGGGCCAGCTGTCCCCCCACTGGGCCCAGCACAGCTTGGAGCTGCGTCCGTGGGGGCCGCAGGGGCAGCGTGGGGCCCTGGCACGGTGTGTCCTGGGCCTGGTCCACCCCTCGGCTGACCGCTCTGGCATCCGGCAGGGTGGGCGTGAGCTTCATCCTCAGCTCTGGGGCCGGCAGGCCTGGGTGTAACGCTGTCCCAGGGCGTTTGCAGCCACCCTCACTGGACGTGCTGTTTCCATGGGTGACAGGGTCACGGGTTTGGCGAACGCCGCCGTGGTTTGCTGCCTGCCTCAATCCCAGGTGGAGGCTGGTGAATATAAGGATGTAATTTCTTCCCTCATGATCCCCAAGTCTGTTCTACCCCTGGGAGTCCGCAGACCCCAGGTTGGGGGGCCCCTGCACCGGCCCCGCCCTTTGGGAGCAAATGTCACGTCTGAAATCAGAGTCTCCTCCTCCGTGTCCTGGGTGGAGTCCTGACGGGAGCCTTCTCCACCCCCTGGGCCACTGGGGCCTGTGGGTGGACTTGGGGGTGCCCTGTGGAGGTTCAGGGCACAGCTTGGAAGCACTCCCCAGCTGTGCGGTGCCCCCTGGCTGCAGAGCAGGCTTTCTGGGAAGTCCTCATCTGTGGGGTCCCCATGGAGCCCAGTAATCAGGGGGATTGTTTCTGGCCTTCACAGGAAGTGGAGGTGTCCCCACTGGGGTGGTCAGGGTAGCTGTGATGTCAGTCAGGAGTGGGCAGAGACCCCCAGACCCCCCCCCCCCAGGGCAAAGGAAGGGTGGGCCCGCCTCACCCCCAGGCCCACTCAGACTGCAGGGGCTCCACTAAGCCAAGGCTCTACTTTCAATAGTTTGAGGTGCAGTTCACACGCCATACAATTCACCCATTTAAAGCATACAATTTCGTGATTTCTAGTTTATTCACAGAGCTGTGCGCCATCACCAGTCAATTTTAGAACATTTTCATCACCTCAAAAAGAAGCCCCGTCATCCCCTCCCCTGTCATCCCCCCTCCCCCGTCATCCCCCCTCCCCCGTCATCCCCCCCACCATCCCCCTCCCCCGTCACCCCCCCTCCCCCGTCACCCCCCTCCCCCGTCATCCCCCTCCCCCGTCATCCCCCCTCCCCCCGTCATCCCCCTCCCCCCGTCATCCCCCTCCCCCCGTCATCCCCCTCCCCCCGTCATCCCCCCTCCCCCGTCATCCCTCTCCCTCGTCATCCCCCTCCCCCGTCATCCCCCCTCCCCCGTCATCCCCCTCCCCCGTCATCCCCCTCCCCCGTCACCCCCCCTTCCCCGTCATCCCCCCTCCCCCAGCCCCTGGCAGCCGCGAATCTGGTTTCTGTCTTATGGATCTGTCCGTCGTGGACATTTCATGCAGACGGAATCCTGCACTGTCTGGCTTCTTTCACTCCCTGTAACGTTTTCAAGGTTCATCCATGTTGTAGCTTGACTATGTGCCATGTGAATATTAAGACAATAATGTTCCAGCCTACGGATGGACCATATTTGGTTTATCCATCATCCATTGATGGACCTTTGGCTTGTTTCCCCCTTTTGTTCCCCCCTTTTGCTGTGAACATTCGTGTACAGGTTTGTGTATGGACGTGTGTTTTCACTTCGTTCTTTGCATTTTGGGGTATAAACCGAGGAGTGGAATTGCTGGGTCAGGCGGGGCCTCTAGGTTTAACTGAGGAACTGCTGGGCTGTTTTCCAGAATGTCTGCACCATTTTACATTTCCATTCAGCTTGTTTTTAAAGAATCTTCTGGAAGTTGAGATGTCCTTACAGGCCCTCTACCCCTCACCCAAACCTGGGGATTTATTCCTGGACGCGGTGAAGTCTATGTTTGGAGAAACTCCTAATTTCTCAAGCACACCGTCTGTGCAGGGCACAGGACCTGCTCAGTTTCGCCCCCTGCAGGTGGCCCTGCCCACGTTCCTGCCCCTCCCCACCAAGCGCTACTCTAGTTTCCTTCATGGTGGGGTTCACCTAGTGTCTCTCTGTCCCCCTACATCTCAGGTCCGGGAGGTTCTTTGCTCTCTGTACCCTCAGCCCCTGGCACTCGGAAGGTACCTGGTAGATAAACAGTCATTTAGAGTAGGGGGGTGTCCCCACGCCGCGGGAAGCGGGTGCTCGGGGGAGGTGGGAGGGGTCCCGAGGAGGTTCTCAGAGCAGAGAGTGACCAGCAGTCCCGCTGTCTGTGTTTCAGGGCTTTGGAAAAAGAGGCGGTGCAGGGCCAGCTGGTCCCCAAGCACGCTCTCCTCAGAGAGGGTGGACGGGAGGGGAGGATGTCTGTGAGGAGATGGCAGAGACCTGAGGGTGGATCAGGCACCTGGGCGGGGGCTCCATGGGGATGCATCAGGCACCTGGGAGAAGGGCTGCGTGGGGACACATCAGGCACCTCGGTGGCCTCCGTGGAGCTATAACACGCACCTGGGCGGCCTCCTCGGGGATAAAAGAGCTCACAAGCTGCTCCCGGTGCTGGTACCCGGTCGGTTAGGAGCTGCAGCCCAGCGTGTTAGGAGCTATTTTATCCCCATTTTACAGGCGTGGAAGCTGCAGATAAATAACTTGCCTGGCCTCACGGCTTAGTGGTGGTGGAGCTGGACTTGAACCCAGGGTGCGGCAGGTGTCCTGCCCACCCCTGTTGCTCCCTCTGCCTGTCCCCCTGCAGCAGGAGCCCCATGCGGGCCTCAGCCATCCCCTCTCCCCCCCGGGGGTCCTGCGCTCCAGGAAGTGGGGCCTGTGGGGGGGTCTCACTGGGGCCCAGGCGGGCCGGTGGTGTGGAACCCCTGCGTGCGGTTGTGGGTGTTAGTGTTTTCCTGCGATAACGGCTCATAGCTCATGTCACATCTCAGAGAGCTCGGTGACCCACCTGAGCCCAAATCCTCCATTTTTTTTTTGTTTTGTTTTTTTGTGTTTTTTTTTGCGGTACGCGGGCCTCTCACTGTCGTGGCCTCTCCCGTTGCGGGGCACAGGCTCCGGACGCGCAGGCTCAGCGGCCATGGCTCACGGGCCTAGCCGCTCCGCGGCACGTGGGATCTTCCCGGACCGGGGCACGAACCCATGTCCCCTGCATCGACAGGCGGACTCTCAACCACTGCGCCACCAGGGAAGCCCCCAAATCCTCCACCTTAATCTGGGTGCTCGGCCTGCGGCCTGGGCCACCTTCCTGGCGTGTTTGGTGTGTGTGTATAGAGCACCTGCCCTGGGAAGAGCTGGCGGGGCTCCCCGGAGAGTGTGAGACAGAGGCTGCTGCCTGGGGTGAAGCTGGGAGCTTGACCATGGGGCAGATTTTCAGCAACAAGATCGTTGGTCCTCAAAAAACATAACATAAGAAAGAAAACGATTGTTGGTCCTGAAATAAGAATCACCTGTGAGCTTTTAAGATCCTCTGCTGCTCAGGTCTTGCCTCTGACCCACTGAATCGTTGTCTCTGGGTGGACTGGGTGTCAGTTACTAGTTTTCAAGGTCCTGCAGGTGGTTCTAACAGGACAACCTGGGTTCTTGATCTCGAGTGGCATCTGAGTCACCTGGAGAGCGTTACAGCCCCGGTGGTCCGCCCACCCCCAGAGTTTCTGCTTCAGTGGGCCCGGGGGAGCCCAAGAATCTGCATCTCATCAAGGTCCCAAGTGACGCTGATGCTGCCGGAGAGCTGCAGCACAGAGCAGCCATGGCCACCCGTGTCCATTGCGGCCCCCCAGGTCCTCCGCCTGGTCACGGGCTAGACTATCGCGGCTTGTGATGTGACGTACTTAACGCAGCGCCTGCCACGCGCCCTGCACGATCCTGAGGTGCTTTGCAAGTGTGAATCCTCTTACTCTCCACGAGCATCCCATGGGGTGGGTATTGTCACTGTCACTCATCACAGCAGGGGACACGGAGACCCAGCAAAGTTAGGTGACTCGGGCCAGCTCTGAGGGCAGTGCAGTGTCAGTCTGACCCCAGCTCCTGGCTCTTCACCCCAACGCTGTTCTCCTCTTCTGTGGCTCCGAGAGAGAAGTAACTTTGACCCCCATTTTGCAGATAGGGAAGTAGAGGCTCGGGTCAGGTCACCTGTCCAGGATCCGAGCTCAGACCTGCCTGACTTCCGGCCACTCTGGTCAAGGACCCTCTCCCGTGAGGGGGCTCCCTCGATTCTTCCTCCCATCCCTGCCCTGTACCCCTTGCTGCCCCACCTCACAGTTACGTCCATGAACCCCTGACCTGTGAGAGGCCAGCCCTGCGGGCCTCGGGCAGCTGAGCCTCAGTGCTTGCTGGGTGACCAGAGAGGGGAGCACGGGTCCGGGAAGGGTGCTCCCCGGATGGCGGGATTGGGAACCCTGCGTTCTATTCCTGTCTCCCCTGTTCAGGCCCAGAGGGAGGGGCATGAAGGGTGAACAAGGGTGGTCCCTGCTCACTGAGGCCCGACAGGGTATGGGGCTGAAACTTGGAAGCTGGAGTCAGGGATGCCCGGGTCTCCAGAGCCTGCACCTTGAAACCATTCACACCACAGAGAAGACAGTGCTTGTTGTCAGTGGCGTCCGAAGCAGCAGCCGGCCTCCCCTGCGCAAAACCCAGGGTTCTCCTGACGCCCGGGGCCAGCTCCTGGGTGTCGGGTGCAGAGCTGCGTCCTGAAGGGACCCTCCTTCAGGATGAGTCATCCTGCTATTCTGAGTGAGGACCCCCGGTCCAGAGGGACCTGGTGTAGTTGGAACTGCAGGCTGTGTTCTTCGATGCTGACCCCTCTGTTTTTCGGTGGGCAGTGGGCCTGGGAATCTGGCACACGGCGGGGGTCCTAGCTGAGCCGCCTCCGTCAGGGCTTTGGGCAAGTGACTTAACCGTGTCGCGTCTGTTTTTCTGCCTGTAAAATGGGTACAGCGTCTCCCTCATGGGCTCTCTGTGGGAACTGACTGGCTTGGACCTGCCGTGAGCACTTGGCAGGGGGGAGAGGAGCCTCTGCCATCCCTGGGAGGTCAGGGCGACAGGCGAGCAGAGGGGGTCTCCTCAGGGAGTGCAGCTCAGAGGGGGCCAGGCTCCCAGGGGAGAGGACGCTGACTCGGGGTCTACAGACCAGCCACTTCTCTGACTCATCCTCGATGTGCACGCGTCAGCCGACGGTGCCAGGTGTGGGCCTCTCCTCTGGTGGGGAACAGGGGGCATTGGGGCTGGCCCCCACATCCCCGTGGCTCCTTCCAGTTCTGGGGACAGCTGAGTGGGGAGGTTCAGATCTTCGCCGCTTCCTGCCGTGTGGCCTTGGACAAGTCACCTTACCTCTCTGAGCCCCCTGTTGTGATGACAGCTCCTGGCCCTCCGTGGATGGTGAGAGCTCAGCAGATGTCAGCCGATGGTGTCCCTGGACACCGTGGCCGTGGTTTCTGACTGGGCTGCCCTGGAAGGTTTTCCGGGTGCCTGCAACTGAGAAGGCAGCCAGTGTGGGGAAATTCTCAAGGTAAACTTAACAGGGTTCATTCTTCGGAAGTTAGGTCCATCTCTTTTCTTTTTTTTTTTTTTTTCTGACGTAGAAAAGATCTTCCCTTTATTCATAATCACCAAAACTTAAGCAACAAAGATGCTCTGGAGTAGGAGTGGATGACACAGTATGGTTCAGGTCCACAGAAGACGCGGAGGCCTTAAGTGCGTACGACAGTCAGAGAAGCCAGCCTGAAAAGGCTTCATACCGTATGAGTCCAACTCTGTGACTTTCTGGAGAAAGCAGAACGATGGAGACAGTCAAAGAACACTGGTTGCCAGGGGTTGGGGGAAGGAAGGATGAATAGGTGGAGTGCAGAGGATTTTTAGGGCAGTGAAACTATTCTGTGTGACACGGTAATGGTAGGTTCAGGTCGTTACGTTTGTCCAAAATCACAGGATGGGCGACACCAGGAGTGATGATGTATCAGTATTGGCTGATCGACTGTAACAAATGCACCGCACTCATGTGTGTCTGTACTTGCACTCAATTTTTCTGTGAACCTAAAGCTATAACGTCTAAACTTAAAAAAACAAAACAAAACAACCCCGCTAAACCTTCCCAGGATGAACGGGTGAAGAAAGCAGACGGAGCAGTGCTGGCGTGAAGTCGGCCAGGTGGGCACGGCCTAGGGTGCTGGTTGAGCTTGTTTCTTGAGTCTGGTCCTTCCCCAGCCATTGGGGACCCCCTGCCCGCACCGTGGAGGTGGGCACACCTGGGTGGCTCCCTGGTTTGAGGCCAGCCGCGCCTGAATCCCCTCCCCTCTGGGCAGCACAAGGATGAACGTGGGGCCCGTGTTTGCTGGTCTCCGTGGTGTCTATTTTTGCTCTCGACCCCTCCCGGCCTTGGGGTGGCTTCCTGGCTGGTGACCTGGTCTCAGCGCGGCAATGGCCATCGTCTGCATGCGATGCTCATGGCCTCTCCGGTCACTTTCCTGCCTCCAGTCTGACATGTCTGATGCCTTCTCAGGAAAGCTTGCCCCCTCCGTCCCCCCAAGAAGGCCACCGACCTGCCACTTGGGCCCCCTTTCTGGCTTTCCCACCAACCTGCTAAACACTCGGGCTGGGCACCTACCAGGCCAGTGTCCTCTGTGAGGAGCAGGGCTTTCCCCCAACACCCAGGTTCGGATCCCGGCCCCCATGAGGCACAAATCCTGAGTCTTAGTTTCTACAGCTGGAAAAGCAAGCATAACGTCACTATTGTGAGACTTTTCTCATGAAAGTCTTTCTTCCCATCCCTCTTGAAAAATTTTAATTTTTATCAAGATGATGTGCCCACAGTTTAAGATGTCAATTAATGCTAAAAACAGCAGTGTTTAGAATAAAGCCCCCTCCCTCTACTGCTTCCAGAACTACAACTTTAAACTCCTTCAGCTGTGTCTCCAGACACTTAACTCCAAGTTTCTACATCTGTACTTACTGCTTTCTTGGTTTACGATCACTTTTAGCTGTTATGTACTGACTCCCTACTATGGTAGGTGAAGATTCTGTCTTTTAGAACCACCTTTCTCTTCCCTTTCTTAACCATTCCAGCATTGTTAGGTCAATTCTGTTAAATCCATAGCTCTCATTATTAAAAGACTGGGGTATTGAGGCAAGCAATGCACTGATTCTGTATACACGCATGTATTGATACTTTTCACGTGCAGCTTGAGTTAGTAATCGCCTCATTTTTTCAAATACATAGTTTTCTTTAAAACAGTGGTTAATTCGTTGCTCAACTTCCAAATGCCCAGAAAAATATCTCTCAATGCTGCGTTTTGCATGAAACATCCACCAGATTCTCTCTCTATATATACAGTATATACACGTTTTTTAGATTTATATATTTTCCTTCAGTGTTTGCTGGAAGATATATACAGTTGACCCTTGATCGGTGTTGGGATTAGGGGCTCCGACCCTCCACACATTTGAAAATCCATGTGTAATTGATAGTCAGCCCTGAGTATGTGCGGTTCTACTGTATCTGTGGATACATCTGTGGATTCAACCATGAGTCATGTAGTACTGTAGTCTTTACTATGGAAAAAATTCATGTATAAGCGGACCCTCACAGTTCAAGTCCGTGGCATTTTTGTGTAAACATATATAACATTGCTCCTGGAAATTCCCTTCGCCACGTCATGTTTGTTGGACAACCCCCCCCACCGCCATGTCTTTCCTCTTCTGTGATTTTCTCCCTCATTTTGGTGGAGTACATCCTGCAGTAGCTTCCTGAGAAAGGATGCATGGAAGATAGATAGTTTTTGTGGCTTAATGACTTGATAAGTTGGTTGTATATGTAATTCTAGATTGAAAATCATTTTTGTTCAGAATTTGGGTGGGGGTCATTTCCCACTGAGGTCTAGGTCTCGGTGTTGCTGTCAAGAGGTCTCATGCCCTGCTGACTCTCAGTCCTTCGTGTGAAGTCTGTCTTCTCTGGAAGCATTTGGGATGTTTGCTCACTGAGGTTCTGAAGTTTCTCATGACTTTGTATGAGAATCTTTCCTCCGTCGTGCAGGGTGTCTGTGAGCCCCTTCAGCCTGGATGCTCACATCCTCCAATTCTTTCCCATCTTATATCTTTGGTAATTTTCCTTCCTTGCTTTCTGGAACTACTAATTTATAGATTTGGGGCCTTCTGGATGACTCATGAATGACTCTAATTTTCTTCTCACTATTTCTCACTACTTTGCCCACCTCTTTTTGTTCTAGTTTCTGAAAGGTTTCCTTGGATTTATCTTCCAACTCACTTATCAAAATTTTTATTTTAGCCATCACATTTTTAACTTCCAGGAGCTCTTTTTCTCTGTTTCTTTTTTCTTTTTCCTTTTTTATTGCCTTTGATTCTTATTTTGAGGATACAGTACCTTATCTCTATGAGGATTTAATGTTTGGTATCTATGTCTTCCACACCCTGCATTTTTCATGATTCCCTCCAATTTTTTCTGCATTTACTTGTATGTTTTGGTCTCTTTCCTCTTGGAGGCTTTCTCCAAGTGTCTGATGACCCTGGGCTGTTCACTTATTGCAGTAAGGTACTAGAAAGCTGACCGAAAGCTCTGTGCAGGCTTCACTGCTGGCCTGATCCCGTTTCTCCAGAGAAATTCTCCCCGTCCTGCCTGGGTGTAGGAATTCCAGCCGCCAGCACCTGGGTGGGCCGGGGAAGCGGGCAGGGTCTCTGTTCAGAGTGAAGACTTCCTCCTAATAGTCCCGGGTCTGGTCCCATGCCTCCCCCCATGTTCCTCAGCTGCCTGGGTCCCCTGGGGCATGGTTTCCTGGTTCACGCAGAAACTTCCTGTGTCACGCCGGAGGGGAGAAGGCGCTCTTTTTAATTCGCGATTGATATGTTCTCGGCACCTGGCTTTCTATCTTTTCTCTAGATTTGTTCTCCTAACTTTTAGTTCTAATTTATGTAGTTTGTAGGTCGCCTGGCTAGAGACTGAGAATCCTGTACTAGTTTGCTAGGGCTGCTGTAACAGAATGTCACAGACGGGGGGCTTAACCAGCAGCTACTTATTCTCTAGCAGCTCTGGAGGCTGGGTTCAGGCTCTTCTGAGGCCTCTCTCCTGAGGCCTCTCTCCTTGGCTTGCAGACGGCCACCCTCTTGCTTCTTCTGCACATAGCTGTCCCTCTGAGTGCACTCCTGGTGTCACTTACAGGAACACCAGTCATACTGGATTAAGCCCCCCCTTCCCCCCGCCATGGTCTCATTTTTTAAAATATGGTAAAATACACGTAACATAAAACTTATTGGGGCTTCCCTGGTGGCACAGTGGTTGAGAGCCCGCCTGCCGATGCAGGGGACACGGGTTCGTGCCCCGGTCCGGGAAGATCCCACATGCCGCGGAGCGGCTGGGCACGTGAGCCATGGCCGCTGAGCCTGTGCGTCCGGAGCCTGTGCTCCGCAACGGGAGAGGCCACAACAGTGAGAGGCCCGCGTACCGCAAAAACAAAACAAAACAGACAAACAAAACCTTATTATATTAACGTTTTTAAGTATGTGGCTGACTGATATTCAATATATTTATAATGTTGTACCACCACCATCACCACCATCCATCTCCAGAAAGCTTCCATCTTGTAAAGCTGTACCTCTCCACACCCGTTAAACAATAACCGCCCTGCCCCCCAGCACCCACCACTGTGCTTTCTGTCCGATTTTTAACTACTCTAAGAATCTCAAATGTAGAGTCATACAGTATCTATCGTTTTATGACTGACTTAATCTCACTTAGCATAAGGTCTTCAAGTTTCATCCAGGTTGTAGCCTGTGTCAGAATCTCCTCCCTTTTTTATTTTTAAATTTTTATTTATTTTATTTATTTTTAGTTTTGGTTGCACTGGGTCTCCGTTGCTGCCTGCAGGCTCTCTCTAGTTGCGGCGAGCGGGGGCTACTCTTCGTTGTGGCGTGCGGGCTTCTCATTGAGGTGGCTTCTCTTGTTGAAGAGCACAGGCTCTAGGCACGCGGGCTTCAGTAGTTGTGGTGCACAGGTTTCAGTAGTTGTGGCTCGCGGGCTCAGTAGCTGTGGCTCGCGGGCTCTAGAGCGCAGGCTCCGTAGTTGTGGCACACGGGCTTAGCCGCTCTGTGGCATGTGGGATCTTCCCGGACCAGGGCTCGAACCCATGTCCCCTGCGTTGGCAGGTGGATTCTTAACCACTGCACCACCAGGGAAGCCCCCTCCTCCTTGCTAAGGCTGAGTGATATTCCATTGTGTGGATGGACTGCGTTTGGTTTATCCATCATCTTTTGATGGGCACTTGGGTTGCTTCCACCTCTTGGCTATTTTGAGTAATGCTGCTGTGAACGTGGGTGTATACGCATCTTCTTGAGACCCTGCTTTCAGTTCATATGGGTACATACATGCCCAGAAGGAGCCATCAAGTGACAAATGGGTTCAGGGAAGGAGGGACGCGTGTATCGGGTGCCGGGGCCGAGGAGCAGCCGTCTTCTCCTTGCTCAGAGGGAAGAGGCCCAGCTGCTTCTGTCCACGGCTCCTGTCTCGTTTCTTTCTCTGCATCTTCGGGCAGGTAGTAGTCATGTGACCTTCACCTCCTCCCTCCTAGGAGTCCAATGGCATCACCTTGTCAGGGTCCCAGCGACCCAGGGGGAGAACATGCTGGCCAGGGGCAGAGTCTGACCAGGGCCTAGTCATCTGTGCCCCCAGGCCAAGCCAGGTCAGTCCAGTTGGGTGGGAGGTTTCTGGACGGGAAGACTTGGGCCGTGCCATCGGCACCTGGGTGTGTGAGCGCCGTGTAGGGTCAACCAGGAGAAGGGGTGGTTCAGCCACCTCCAGGCCTGAGCCCCTGTCTGCTGCGGGCTCCAAGCCGCTCCCAGGAAGAGCTCCCCCGTCCAGGGCTTGGCCTCTGGAGGTCACCGCATCTGGCCACACTGACCTGGCCCTCTCCTGGACGTATGGCAGAGGCTGCGTTGTCCCCAGGCTGGTCCCCTGGGCTCTGTGGTGAACGCGTTGGAATAATTTCAGCGGGCAGGCGGGGGCTTCAGAGGAAGAAAATAAAAGCGTGCGAGAGGCGTGCGGGGCCCTGGGGAGGCACGAGTGACTTGGCTAGAGCCAACTGTCCACACTGCCCAGGATGCCGGCTGCAGGGGTCGAGGCCCAGATCTCTGCTGGCTGAGGGGCGCGGGGTGGAGTCGGCTTTCGGACTTGGACCCGGTGGTGTCCTGAGCCAGACAGCGCTGGTGCCCACCGTGTGCCTGGAGCGATGGTCTCGGTGGCCCTCAGAGTGGGTCCCCGAGCACAGTGTTGGCTTCACTGGGGAGCTTGTCAGGAATGCAGAGGCTCTGGCCATGCCCACCCGGCTGGGTCAGGAGTTCGGGGCGTGTTAACTCGCCCTGCGATCAGGGACACTGCCGTCACCCAAGCCTGAGACCCGCCGGTGGTCACATCTCATTTGCTCTTCCCTACGAGCCTGGGTCGCTCCAGTTGGCATCTTACAGGCCATGTTTAGGGAGGTTGGGCCTCCCTAAGGCCCACTCAGATCTCCTGATCCTGGGTTCCGGGTGATGGGGACAGAGGGGTCGTCCCTCATCTTCATGGCGATGGGCACGTGAGGTGGCAGTGGAAGTGGCAGAGTCCCTGAGAGGGTCACCTGCGTGCAACCCTGCCCTCCCAAGCTTACCTGGAAAGAAGCAGGGGTGTCCCCTTGACGATCTGTCCGCATCTGGGCGTCTCCCTGAGAGGGGCAGCCACGGCTGCGGGGCCCGGGGTCTGCGGAGTGCAGAGTGCAGACAGGAAGTTGCCCCTGCCCTGGGGGCTGCACCGGCCCAGACAGACCCCACAGCACCGCAAGGGTGGTGCCCTGTCGGGCCGTGCGTAGTCTTCTCTTTGCGCAAGGCTGGCTTCTGTCTTTCCACATGCAAGCTGCTTGGGGTATAAAACAAAACAGTGGATTTAGTCTTTTGCAAATAACCAGCCGGATTCAATGGAACCACCATGGGGAATCAGGGCCTTGAATTCAACCTTTTGTCTGTTGCCCCAAACAAGAAAGCAAGAGGGGGAGGAGAAAAGACTCTGGCCCAGTGGAGGCCGGCCCAGAGCCGCCCTTTGGGAGAAGCTGTCTCCTCGCTGAGGGCCCGCGTTCTCTCTCCTGCTCTGCACCAGCCCTTTGCTCTCAAGCGGCGGGGCCCAGCTACCCCGGCAGGTCACGGCAGAGCTGATCTGGAGCGTGTTTCTCTAATAGCAACATCCGTGTTTCTTACTGACTTCAGCTCTAAAATCAGAGGTGTGTTCCGACCGGGAGCAAAACTGCAAATACAATAAAAACTGCAAGCTGCAAGCAAGGACAGCGCGGCTGCCCTGTCACGCCATGTGCAGGAGGCCATGCCCACTGCTGTATGTGCCTGGGGGGTGGGTACAGTTATCACCCCCATTTCACAGGTGAATAAACTGAGATCTGAGAGGTGGAGTGAGGTCCCCCCGGTCGTGGGTGGGTGGAAAGGCCCAGCTCTGGACTCAGGGCTCCTTACTTCTGGCTCACACACTGCAGGCTCTACTCTCCCGAGGCTGCAGAACCGCCCGGCAGGCTGGCCCAGCAGGGCCCCGTTGGCTTCAGGAGTTTGTTTCAGAGCCCCGTGTCCCTCACTCTACTCTCAAAGCGCCTAGAACGGGTCCAGCTCATCTTCTGTCTTGCTTTGGGATTTGAAATTATATATTTCTCACTGCTTCCGTTCATTTTTGTGTACCAGTCATTAACCATCTTGTCTTCTGTAAGTGACCTGAAATTTCACGTAACGTACAACTAGCCATTTTAAAGTGAACAGTTCAGCGGGGATAGAACTCATTCACCACGTCGTGCAACCACCACTTCTGTCTGATTCCAGGCCGTCATCTTCGTCACCCCAAAAGGAAACCCCGACCCCGTTAGCAGTCACTCCTGTTCCCCCTGCCCCAGCCCCTGGCAGCCGCCAGCCTGCTCTCTGTCCCCACGGATCTATCTGTTGAGGACCTGGAGTGTTGTATGTATTTTAGAGCAAAGGCTGGCTGAGTCGCTGTTAGCTCCCTTTTCCTTACCATTCGCTCTTGTCTGGGCGCACCCTGCGTGCACATTTCTGACCCTCCCCAGCCTCTGCTAATCTGTTCGGGGACCCCTGGAGTCACGGAATTGAGGAGTAATACGCTGAGCAGTTCTTTTCGCTGATGTGGAAACCGACTCAGAGGCCGTGGTTGGTTCTGGTCACTCAGGTCTGCAGGGGCGCCGTGTCGAGGCTTGTGGAAGGCCAGGGTGGCAGGACCCGGGAGCTCGGAGTGGGAGGGAGGCTCCAGCCCCCGCGTGGGACCCTTGTGCTGCCTGCTCCGTCTCTCAGAGAAAGCTGGTGTTTGCCTTTGTCTCCGTTTATGTGATAGACTCTGCGTTCACGTCTGGGAGGTGGGAACGATGCTGTCCAGCCTGTAGAGACGTGGGGTGGATTCCGTGATTGGGCAGGGTGGCCCGCTTCCCAACACCTCCCCATTATCCCCCCTTTATCTGAGGGAGGGAATGTGGGCACTCAATTTCTCAGGGGTGGGGTCCGCTGCACCACGCGGGATGCCAGCTGTTGCTCCCAGTCTGGCACCCTCGGGACGCGGTGGGCAGGAGCTCACTGGGTGCAGAGCCCGGGCATGACCGCGAGCCCTGGGTTTGAATCCCTCTGCTTTGGCTGCCTGGCCCCTCTCTGAGCCTCAGTTTCCTCATCTGGGAGGTAAAATGCTGTTCACCCCTAAGGGTTGTTTTTTGTTGTTGTTGTTTAAAATTACTTATTTATTTTTGGCTGCGTTGGGTCTTCATTGCTGCGCACGGGCTTTCTCTAGTTGCGGCGAGCGGGGGCTACTCTTCGTTGCGGTGCACGGGCTTCTCGTTGCAGTGGCTTCTCTTGTTGTGGAACACGGGCTCTACACGTGCGGGCTTCAGTAGTTGTGGCATGCAGGCTCAGTAGTTGTGGCTCGTGGGCTCTAGAGCACAGGCTCAGTAGTTGTGGCACACGGGCTTAGTTGCTCCGCGGCATGTGGGATGTTCCCGGACCAGGGCTCGAACCTGTGTCCCCCGCATTGGCAGGCGGATTCTTAACCCCTGCGCCACCAGGGAAGTCCTATCCCGAAGGTTTTGCTGATGATGATGAATATTAGTTACCGTTAACTGAGCATTAATGACCTCCCCGCACTTTACACCGATTACATGGATTACCGCGTTTAAGCAGCACAGCCACCGTCCCCGTTTTACAGATGAGGAAACCGAGGCACAGAGAGTTAAAGCAGACATTCCCAAGGGCACAGATCCAGAAGGAGTGGAGCTTGGATTTGACCCCGTGTCTGCTCCACTCGTGACTCCTCCCTGTGCCCCCATATCCACGGCCTCCACAAGGCTGTCTGTGCAGCTCCTGTGCGTCCTTAGCTGACAGCCCAGCCTGCCTTGAAGGGATGCAGGGGTGCTGGCAGGGAGGTGGGCCGAGTCTCTTCATGTAGGAGCGTCCTCAGCTTTGGTCGGGGGGGCACCAGTGGAGCCCAGGGTGACATCGTGGCAGGTCCCAGCTGGGGCACCTGGATTCCTTCAGCAAATAAACATGGGACACCAGTTAAACTTGAGTTTCAGACCATCAGTCAGATCATTTCTAGTATAAGTATGTCCCGTGTAATATGTCTAAAAATTACTTGTTCATGTGATATTCAGATTGAACTGGGCGTCCTGTGTTTTATCTGACAGCCCTGTCGCCAGCCCACAAGTGGCCGTGGCAGTAAGCTGGGGGTGAGAGGTCCCTGCAACAGCAGCCTACGCCCAGCTTGCACTGGCCACAGGGAGACCACTGTCCAGGCAGACGGGTCTGGCCTTAAAGGGCCAGCTTCCCGCAGGCCACCCACCCCAGGCAGGGGAGGGGCCGTCCAGGACCAAGAGGCTAGTCTAGGTTCCTTCTCACAACCCCAGCTGCAAGCCCTGAGCCTCTGCCCCAGCGTGGGCAGCTGCAGCCTGAGGTAAGAAAAGCTGTAGGTTGGGGCGGGGTTGGGAGGAGGGAAGAGGGTGGGGAGCCGCACCCTGTGGAGTGTCATTTAATTTGCATAACTACCTATGGCAGGAGAAATTTAGACCCATCCCATGGGAGTCACACAGCCTATAAGTAGAGCAAGAATATGGGCCCAGTGCTGCTGAGTTTACTTTATTATGTAAAATACATAGATAACTGGGCTTCCCTGCTGGCGCAGTGGTTGAGAATCCGCCTGCCAACGCAGGGGACACGGGTTCGAGCCCTGGTCTGGGAGGATCCCACATGCCGCGGAGCAGCTAAGCCCGTGTACCACAACTACTGAGCCCGCGTGGCACAACTACTGAAGCCTGTGCGCCTAGAGCCCGTGCTCCGCAACAAGAGAAGCCACCGCAGTGAGAAGCCCGCGCACCGCAACGAAGAGTAGCCCCCGCTCGCCACAACTAGAGAAAGCCCGCGTGCGGCAACGAAGACCCAATGCAGCCAAAAATAAAATAAAATAAATTTTATTTTTTTAAAAAAGATACATAGATAACATAAAACTTGCCACTTGAACCATTTTTCGGTGCACTGTTCAGTGGCGTTAGTCATACTCAGAATGTCGTACAACCACCACCTCTATCTATTTTCAAGACTTTCGCGTCACTGCAGATGGAAACTCTGTACCCATTAAGCAATAATTCCCTGCTCCCCTCCCCCCGCCCCATCCCCACCATCTACTTTCGGTGTCTCTGAGTTTGACTCCTAGGTATCTCATATAAGTGAAATCAAATAGTGTGTGTCCTTTTGTGACTGGTGTATTTCACATAGCAGAGTGTCCTCAAGGTTCGTCCACATCGTAGCAAATAGCGGAGCTGCCCGTCCGTCCTTTTGAAGGCTGAATAACGTTTCATTGTTTGCATGGACCACGTTGTCTTTGGCTGTTGTGAATAATGCTGCTGTGCGTGTGGGTGTGCAATGTTGATTCTTTTGGAGATACCAGGCCTGCCAGTTTTCATGCCTTAAGGTGTCCTTGCTGAGTGGCCTTCCCAACTCTTCTTGGATGCCTCCAGCAATGGGGATCTCACTGTCTTCCAAGGCAGCCTCGTCAGTAGCCAGTTTGTAGCCTGGATCTGTGTCCTTGTAGCTGCCCCTTATGGGCCAGGAGCCCTGTTTGGAGCTGCTCACCCAGGATGTGTTTCTTCCTTCTTCTCTTCCACCCGCCTCCGTGTCTTCCCAGGTTGGGCCTTCTGCCCACATGGCCTGGGGAGCCCTGCAGGTCACTGCTGACTGCCTCAGCCTCTTACTCCTCCCACCGCCCTCCCCGACCTCTAAGAGAGAGAGAACAAAATCCAACCGTGAGAAGCAGGAGGGAAGGGTCTTTAAAAACACTATCAGTGGCAGGAATCATAAAAGCACCTGTGGTCTGATGGTCTGTCTACCTCGATGTAAACCTCACCGAGCTGCCCCAAGACAGGGCAGACCGTGGCGGCTGCGTTGCCCTCCCGCACTCAAGCTCACCCTCTCCTGTGTCTCCGCAGGGACCTACCAGGGCCAGTGGGTCGGCGGCATGCGTCAGGGCTATGGCGTGCGGCAGAGTGTCCCCTACGGCATGGCAGCAGTCATCCGCTCGCCCCTGAGGACCTCCATCAACTCCCTGCGCAGCGAGCACACCAACGGTGCCGCGCTGCACCCCGACGCCTGCCCCGCCGTGGCCAGTAGCCCAGCCGTGTCCCGGGGGGGCTTCGTGCTCGTGGTGCACAGCGACTCTGAGATCCTCAAGAGCAAGAAGAAGGGGCTGTTCCGGCGCTCGCTGCTGAGCGGGCTGAAGCTGCGCAAGTCGGAGTCCAAGAGCAGCCTGGCCAGCCAGCGCAGCAAGCAGAGCTCCTTCCGCAGCGAGGCCGGCATGAGCACCGTCAGCTCCACGGCCAGCGACATCCACTCCACCATCAGCCTGGGCGAGGGCGAGGCCGAGCTGTCAGCCATCGAGGACGACACCGACGCCACCACCACCGAGACCTACGTGGGCGAGTGGAAGAGTGACAAGCGCTCGGGCTTCGGCGTGAGCCAGCGCTCGGACGGGCTCAAGTACGAGGGCGAGTGGGCTGGCAACCGGCGGCACGGCTACGGCTGCATGACCTTCCCCGACGGCACCAAGGAGGAGGGCAAGTACAAGCAGAACATCCTCGTGAGCGGCAAGCGCAAGAACCTCATCCCGCTGCGTGCCAGCAAGATCCGCGAGAAGGTGGACCGGGCCGTGGAGGCGGCCGAGCGGGCGGCCACCATCGCCAAGCAGAAGGCGGAGATCGCGGCCTCCAGGTAGGAGGGCAGGGGGTGGCGTGGGGAGGCGTGGGGTGGTTCTGCGTCACGGGGCCTGGTTTGCTCGGTGGTGCTGCCCAGGTTGAGGGCTACACTGGCGTTTCTCAGACTGTGCCCTGTGGAGCCCTGGGGTTCCTCAGAGGTTCCCAGAGGCGCAGCAAGGAAATGGTTGATCGGAGGGGTTTCTGGGTCTTACAGCCTCCCCTCAAAGGGAGCAGACCTCCCTTCCTCTCTTTTACTTGTTCTGTGTGCTGGTGTTTAATGTAAAACATCGATGGATAAAGACGGTGGCCGGTCTGCTTGGTAACATGCATAGGACGGCTGCGGAGTGCCCACTGCTGCAGGGACGTGGAGCCACCCCAGCCGGAGGCCCAGATTCCCCATGGGCCCTGGATTCGGCACCAGCTGGACAGACCGGCTGTGGGCACTGGCCTGGGGCTCACTTGAGGCTTGGCGCTGTAGGCCAATAGCTGTTCTGAATGGGATGCAGGACTTACTGCATTTAGGGTTCAGCGGGGCCACCAGGCCCTAAGCGGTGGGTCCGGAGCTGACCATTGGCGGGCTCCGTGTTGGATGTTGAGGTGTCTTTGGTGTTGGTACAGGGGTGGGGGCTTCAGAGCTGGAAGAAGGGGCCCTGGGTCCCCCTGGGAAGCACCGAGGTAAGTGTGTGAGCCTGGGTCTGCCCCGCTCGGCTGTGGGCAGCAGAAACCTCCAGCCACAGCTTGAAGGAAGCTGCCCTATCGCAAGCCAAGGCCCCCAGGTGGCCATGCTCCTGGGCTCTAAGGAAACAGTTCCTGACTTGAGTTCATCGAGAGCTTCCCACCGCTGTCCCCTTTCCTGGGTCCGGGTAAGGCCCTCGGGTCCGCCCTGAGAGTCGTGGGGCCTGGGACGGGGATCTGGGGTTGCTTTAAATGCCTTAGGCTGCCCGGGCAGGAGGTGTTCTGGAGGACAGACGCTGAGTCTTTCTGGATGATTCTGTATTCCCGGCCAGCGGCAGGCCTGGAGTTATTCCACGGAGACGCCCAGCTCAGTTACAGTTCAGGCCTTCCCAGCCTTGTCACTAATAAAACTTTAGCTCGTTCGGTTCTGGTCTCCAGTGACCTGTGATCCACACTGAAAGAACAGAAAAGGTGGCTGTGGGTTGTTGGCAGACTATCTGCGGCTCCCATCTGAGGTCTTGGAAATGAAACCCATTCCAAGAAGCTGAAGGGAGATGGAATCACTACCTTGAATGTTGGGGTCCCGCACCGCTCTGTTCACCCCTTCCTACGCCCCCAGAAGTGTTCAGGCCGCAAGAACAGAAGCAGCATTTGTGACCACTCATCTGGTATTTTAAGATCAAATTTGGTTCCATAGTTACTTTTTCCATTATACATGTAACACTTGCTCGGGATGGAAAAGGCAGGGAGCTGCAGCCTGAGGGCGGGTCTCACGCGTCACCCAGAGACGACTCCATCTGGCGTTTGGCGTATTTCCTTCCTTCCAGTAGTTCATCTGTTTGTCACCTTTGTGTTTGGTTGCCTCATTGACCTCAGTGGACCCAAGGCACTTTCCAGGGCAGGGGGACAGTGTCGTCAGAAATTGAGGTGCCTGTGAGGCCGAAGCACTAGGATTTCATGGACAGTATTCCCCGGAACTGACTTTAAAGTCCGACACCCAGGCGAATTTCTTGAGACTGGGGACGTGGCACACATCTGCGGGAGGTGTTTTCTGACACCTCCCACGGAAACTGCGGGGGGCTGGTCTTCATGAAGGAGTCCGTGGAGGTGGTGGTGGTGTGGGTGGAGCTCAGAGCCAGCTCCCTAAGCCCCACCTGGGACAGGCTTCCCACCTCTCACCTGTGAGATGAGAGCGGCGGCTGCCTGCCTGCCGCAGAGGCCTGGGAACTTCCCTGACAACGGCTCCGTGTATCGGGTGCTGGCTCGCTGAGACGTCCAGCCTGGGCCCATCACTGCTGAGCAGCCCGGGGGAGGTGCTCGCTCCCTCTGGGCCACAGGTTCCTTGCGGAAGGATGGGATGGAGCGACATGCAGTGCCCTCAGCGTGTGTGGGGCCTGGCGTGCGCCGCTGTCACCCTCCCAGGCGTCCCCTGAGTTGGGCTGGCCCCTCCCCTCCCGCCCCAGGCCTTGTGGGGAGGTGGGTGTGAATGCACACCCATGGTGTGATCTCAGCCTTGCGGCTTTGTGGTGCCCGGGGTCACCCCTCGGAGGTGGGAGGGGACAGTGTCCTCGGTCACCACGACAGGATTGAGGACGAGCCTCCGTCCCAGGCTGTGGTGGGAGCTGCACTTGCCGTGTTTCTCGATGAGCTTAGATTTGAAAAAAAAGAAAGAAGAGAAAAGGAGGAGAAGGACCAGTGGCGGCTGTCCTGGAGAGTGAAGCCAGCGGATGCGGGCGGGTCGGTGCCCACCCTCCACCGCAGTGTGACAGTGGCCACGGCAGCCGCCTGGGGCTGTGGGGTGGCCGGGTTCTGGCCAGGCACGGGGAGCTGCGTCCTCGGGCCCCAGCCGGGCTCGGTCGCTAAGCCGAGTCAGTGAGAAACGGTTTGGTGTGTCCTCGTCGTAATGCCTGGGACCTTCCCTGGAGGGCGCCTGCAGTGAGGACAGGGGCGCGGGCTTTCCTGGGAAACGGGGGTGGCACGGAGCTCGGGGTCTGAGAGGGGGTCCCGTTACGTCCGTTTCAGGGCGGACCGCACCTGTAGCTTCTAAGGGCTGGGCCCTGGCCCCGCCACTGAGATGGGTTCCCAGCATGGTTTCCAGCATCCCTGCCCCCAGTGTGCGCTGGGATCACCTGGGGGCAGACGCACAGGCGGCCTACCCCAGAGATGCTGAGCTCCTTGCTGGGGCTGCCACCTGGGCTTCAGAGCCCTTCGAAAGCCCTCCAGGTGATTCTCAGGTGCCCTCGGCACCCTCAGGAGGTGTATAACATGCAGATGGCCGGGCCCCACCCCCAGAGCTTCTGCCTCAGCAGATCTGGGTGGGGCCTGAGAACCTGCATTCCCAAGGAGCTCCCGGGATGCTGGTCGGGCAGGCCTGCCGCTCTTGTATCTCCCAGGAGGCCCCAGGGAAGAGGAGACGTGCGCAGACATGCCTGTGAGCAAAGGTGGGAGGTGGAGGAGGTCCCTGCCCCGTCAGGGTCAAAGTGGGAGCCGGGGCTGAGGGGAAGGTGTGCCAGGCAGGTCGGTCTGGGTGAGGCAGACGGCATCAGAGGCCCTGCCGTGCCCCAGCTATGACTTCTCAGCGTCGTGTCTGCGCAGGAGCTCGTTTTGAATGATTGAGTGAATAACTGCTCAGGCCCCACCCCCTCACGTTGTCAGGGGCCCCGGCCACCTCCTTTGGTTCTGGGTCCTGGACGTGTGGCCCTGGCCACGGTGGGGCAGGGGACCACCAGGCCAGGCTCCCGAGAGGGCTGAGGGTCCCTTCTTGCCTCTCGGTGCCCGCAGATTCTCCAGGGTGCGAGGCAACCCCGCCCCCCACCCCAGGGTCCAGCAAGGCAGCGTCTGCTGGTAAAGTTCACGGGAGAGAACTGCGAGTTTCTGTGGGTTTAGTCTGTCTCGGGGCCGGGCCCGCCCTCCCGCAAACACGGGCCAGTCCTGATCCGGCCGCGCTGCTGCGCCTCGCGGGTCCCCTGGCTCCACGGAGGGGAGGAGAGGGAAATCCCCCGCCCCAGGGTCCTGCGTTGTGGGGATTATGTGGCAACTCGCTGCCCCACCTGGACACCCTGCAGGTACCAGGTTCGCGCCTCAACGTGCCCTTTCAGAGGGGCAGGGGCTGGATGGTGGAACAGACGCTCGTGTACCCCCCCACCCCACCCCGCCTCTTGGCCTGGTGCCCTCTGGTGCTACACCCGCAGCCTGGAGCTGGGAGCCACCTCTGCTTCCCGGGAGTGACCTCTGTGCTTGCGGCTGAGTGGGGAGCAGCTGCAGGCAGGGCGGCCGTGCTGCTCCAGGATCTCTTGTTCCCCGAGGGGCGGGCAGCCCTGGACGGGCCCGGGTATGGGGGCAGGAGGTGGGGGCAGCCGGGGCGGTCGGGGCGGTGGACGGCGTCGTGGCCCCAGGCCCGCGTGCGGCCGTCAGTTGACGCCCCTGTCTTGTGAGGCTTTGCTGAGTGGGCAGAATCGCGGTGGGTGGAGCTGGGAGGGACCTTGACCGGACGTTTAGGTGTGGAAGATGACAGTTCTTGGTATGTGGGCAGCCGTCCTCTCTCCCGCACCCACGGCAGACGTGGCTAATTGACGGCTGCGCTCAGAATCCTCACGCCAGGCAGTCCAGCCCTTCTGAAGGTCGGAGGTCATCCCTGCCAGCACGGTGGGAGAGTGGACCCCGCGGGCAGCGTGCCTGAGAGCCGGGCCCCCGTGCCAGCAAGGCAGCGCCCGGGTCTCAGAGCCAGGCAGTGGCCCAGGCGGGACTAGAGCTCACATCTCGTACGCTGCCTACTGCCCTGTTCCTGTTCTCGGCCCCTTCAGACCTGCACCAGATTCTGGGGACCCTAACTGTGAATAGGGGGGTGCTGGCTGGCTTCCTTAAAGTGCTGTCCAGATACAGCCCTGCCCCTGGGACAGGCAGGGTTTGGCGTATAAAACCTCGGGTGAGGCCTACTCGGGGAAGGGCTTCCAAATCCCCAGTCGCTTTTTTTTCTTTTTTTTCCCCCAATTATTCCACATAAATGTATTGAATGTCAGGAACTACGTGAAGCATTGAATACCAAGATAAGTAAGACGTGGTTCCAGCCATTTAGGGAACTTAGTCTACAAGTTTAACATTTATATTAGCAGATATTCTGCTCACTTCAAGAAGGTCTTGTCTTGGTTTTTTTAAAAAAGAAATAGAAACGATGTCATTCTTTTTCTGATTGTAACATTGCCGTGCGCAGTCGCTTTTTTTATGCCCGGCCCTGCGTTGGCACGTGTCTGGGCCTCAGGGCGACCTGTTCGCTTTAAGCTTTCTGCTGTGGCGTCTCTGCCCCTGAGTTATGGATCTTCACCAGGCTGTCCCCAGAGCCCTGGGTGCAGGGGGACAGCGCACAAGACCCCCTGTGGGGTCTCCCAGTCCGGGAGGGTGGATTATTGCTCGGAGATTGCCTGGGGCTCTCTAACTGGGGCCTCTTTCCATCTTAAAGGAAACAAAATATTGGAGGATCTGAAAGTGGGGGGCGGGTAGTGGTGTATTATTGTTTTAAAATATGTACCTATCCTTCCTTGTTAAAACGTCAAGAGTCATATATCCCTGTAAAAAACGTTAACGCAACAAGGCAGACCGGTATCGAGTAACCGTGTCCCACCGTGGGCTATCCATCTCCTTAGAGGGAATCACGGTTTTTTCAACACGTGTACAGGTCAGTGTGTCACACCTACGTGATTCCCGGTTACGGTGATGGAATTGTACTCGACTTGTTTTACAACTTGTTTTCTTTTCCCCTCACTTTTATCCGGGACCGCTTTCCATGTCAGGTGTGTTCCGCACTGTATTCCACGGTGTGGAGGCACCACAGCGTCCAGCCGACTCCGCTAGCAAGTGTTTCGGGTGCGTCCCATCTCTCAGTCCTACAAACAAGACTGCAGAGACTGTCCCCTGTCCTCCGCGCCGCACCCCCCGAGCTGCTGGCAGGGGTCTTTCTCACCATGATGCCACAGAGCAGGCATGGCTGAGTGACATGTGCATTTACAGATTGTGGAAGCTGCTGCCACATTGCCTGGCCACAGGCTGCACCAGTTTACCGTGGCTGGGTGGGAAGGCTCCAGGAGGGGGAGGTGGGGTGGCCTTGAGTGACTGCTCTGTCATCGAGGGGTTTCTCCCTGCAGTAGGCCGGTAACAGCCCCCCAAAGCATCCCCGTGCTGATTATTCCTGGAGCCTGTGGATGTGTGACCGTCTGTGGCAAAGGGGACTTGGCAGATAAGATTACACTGGGATCTTGAGATGAAGAGATTCTGCAGGATTATCTGGGTAGGGGGCCCAGTATCGTCACAGGGGTCCTTAGTAGCGGGTGGCAGGAGGTCAGAGTCAGAGCTGTGATGATGGAAGTGGAGGTTGCGGTGATGTGGCCACGAGCCAAGGGATGCAGGCGCCTCCAGACTCTGGAGGAGGCCAGGAAACAGGTTCTCCTCTGGAGCCTCCAGAGGGAACCAGCCCTGCGACACCTTGATTTCGGCCCATAAGACAGGCTCGTTTTGGACTTCTGACCCCCAGATCTATAAGGTAATAAATGCATGGTGTCCTAAGCCACTGTGTTTGTGGTGAATTGCTACAGCTCCGTAGGAAATCCATAGGCTCCCGGCTGTAGCCGAGGGTGGGGTATATCCCCGGTGTCCCCCTTCTGGAGCGGGCATGCCTGTCCCCTTCTCGCTCCCACCAGGCGGCCTGCTCTGCAGCCGTGCTTCCAGGTCCTGCAGATTTGGGCTCTCTGCGGCTTCCTGCCTCCGGGGGAGGGCCGGCCATGTGCCAGGACAGGCCTTCTGGTGGGCGACAGCCATCTGTTCCGGCTCTGCCCTCCCAACATTAAAAAAAAAAAAAAAAAAGGAACAGGAGAGACTGGGGGAGTGGGGTGCTAGGTCCTGAGAAATGCCTGCATTGGGGACCAGCCCGAGGGCTCCCTGGGGGTGAGAGGCTGCTGCCTCTGGGGCCATGTGTGCCCCAAACTTGGGCTCCGTCCCGGAGATCCAGGAACCCTTGGCCTTGGGCCTGTGTCTCGCGTCTGTAAGGTGCTTCCCGGGGCCTGGCAGGTGTCGGCTTGGGGTGCCAGCTTCTGCCCACACCTCTGTCACCTCCGGTCTGCACGCGTGGGCTTGGGGATTCGGGCTGTCAGATGGGATTAGGATCGTTGCCCGCCTTGCTCTGTGCCACTTGTCAGACAGAATGCACGGGGCCTCTTACTCACTTGCAGGCAGCTTTCCCACCTGGCATCAGAAGGGCACCTGGGGTGACATGCCCTGGCCCTGGCCTGGGGTTCTGGGGCAGTTGAACCTACCTTCCACTGAACTCACCCCTTCACAAGAGAAGCTGTCGTCTCTCACACGGCCCTGGAGAAAGGGGTTCCCAAATGGTCTTGGTGAGCTGTCCCCAGGCTTGGTGACAGTAGGGATTTTTTCCTCTAAATCTAAACCCAAACCCTCCTGTTATGGCTGGAGCCAGTTTCTTTCCCATCTTTGAGGGAAATGGTAAATGATTCCACTGTTAGTAGTGCTGTGGCCTCAGGCACGGTGCATAAACTCCCTGGGCCTTCACTTCCAACTCTGTAAAATGGGTTGAAGAGAGCGTGTGCCTGGCAGGGTCATTGTGAAGAGTGACACATCACCAGGAAAGACGGGACACCAGGCTGCCTTTGTTAGAGCAGGCGGGGGTGGGGGATATAGGGAAGACTCCCCTGCCCTTGACTCCTGGGCAGCCGTGGAGCCTCAGTCTCCCCACCTGAGCGAAGGGGCTCCCTAGGTGCGGGGACTGCCATATCCACACTGGTCAGATCTGAGGAGTTTAATTTGCGGTTTTTTTTTCTTTTTTCTTTTTTTTTGGCTGTGTCGGGTCTTAGTTGCGGCACGCGGGATCTTCATTGAGGCACGCGGGATCTTTCTTTGTGGCATGAGGCCTTCTCTCTAGTTGTGGTGTGCAGGTTTTCTCTTTTCTAGCTGTGGTGCGTGGGCTCCAGGGCGTGTGAGCTCTGTAGTTGTGGTGTGCGGGCTCCAGAATGTGTGGGCTCTGTAGCTGGCGGCACTCGGGCTCTAGCTGTCCCGCGGCATGTGAGGTCTTAGTTCCCTGACCAGGGATCGAACCTGCGTCCCCTGCATTGGAAGGAGGATTCTTTACCCGTGGACCACCAGGGAAGCCCCTGATTTGAGTTTAAACTGAGGCGTTTCATCAGATGGAAGTTCAGTCCAGCCTGTGGTAGGTTACATGTTTGTTCCACATTCCCCGTGCCCTTGGCCATGTGACTGTGGTCCCTTCCCACTGGAGGCTCGGCCACGGGCTTTGTTTGGTCCGTGGGACCGGCCTGGAGTGACGGAGGGTCCACCCCAGGCTGAGGCCCTGGGACGCTCGGTGTGTTTCTGCTCACCCGCCTTGTAATTCTGCCGTCGCCATGACAACACACCCTGGGAACCCCCATCCCTGGGGGTGAGGGACACTTGGGAAGACCTGATGCAGGAGTAAGAATAAGTGATTATTTTAAGCCACCTACTTTGGGGGGGCGGGGTTGTTAAACAGCGATGTTTGGCATCACTGACTGCTACAGCCTTCAGTGGGTGGTTCTGGAGGGAAGAAAGGAGTGTCTTCACTGTGCCACACACCATGGGCTCTGGGCCACACTGGACCTATTGGTCCTTTTTGGAAACACTCCTGGTCCTTTATAGGAGTGTCCTGGGGCTGCTGTATCAAAGTGCCTCAAACTGGGTGGCCTAAAACCACAGAAATGTTCTCTCCCAGTCCTGGAGCCGGAAGTCCAAAGTCAGGGTGTTGTAGGGTTGCAATCCCTCTGGAGGCTCTAGGGGAGGGTCCTTCCTGCCTCTTCCAGCTCCTGGGGGCTCCAGGTGTCCTTGGCTGGTGTCTGCATCCCTCCAATCCCTGCCTCAGTGTCTGTCCTTCCTTCTTGTAAAGACACGTCATTGGATTTAGGGACACCTTCATCCAGTGTGACCTTATCCTAATTACATCTACCAAGACCCCATTGCAAATAAGGTCACACTCTGAGGTTCCAAGTGGATGTGAACTTGGGGGGTCTGTGCTCTGCACAGCTGCACCACGGCCGCTGCTCCCGTGGTCATGAATGCCTTTCTTCCTCCTGCTTCACCTTGACCTCCTGCCTCTGGCGTTGGGCCTGCCCTCTAGAGGGCTTGGAGCAGAACTTACTACTCTCCTGGGTAGCCCCTCCCCCACCCCCAGTAGCTGTGTCTTTGGGTCTCAGGGTCTTATGTGCTCGTGGGTCGTGTGCCCCAAGCTCAGAGGCGCTGCTTTTGCTTTCCCAACTTTTTCTAACCATGAACATCTTCCGTGAGAGGCTACCTTATCCTCATCTAAGGTGTGTCCGTGTGTGTGTGTGTGTGTGTGTGTGTGTGTGTGTGTGTGTGTGGACTTTGCAGATGGTTTGGCGGAATGGAAGGGGGTTTCTTTCGTCGCTGTTTGCCGACCAGGCTGTTTGCACAGTGCCCAGCCTCTGCTCCAGCAGGAGCTTCAGGCTTTGTCTGCTGTCAGCTTCCCCCATCCCCGCCGCCACCTCAGACTCTGCCCCGGCCTCCCTTTGCCTCTCCCAAGACCTGTTAGTGGGCTCTGCCAGGTGGGGGGTCATCTTCTCCCAGCCTGTCTGGTACCCGGAGAAGTCATACCACGTGAGCATGGAAGTTACGGATTTGATCGTAACGGCAGTGAGTCAGGAGGGACAAACGGAGGGAGGAACAGAACAAGATCGGAAATGGGAACATCTCACGTGTAAGCACCTCTCTGAACTTAGTTTCCATTGTTAAAAGACCTATATGTTTTGCATAATGGAGCCCCTAAATGTATATATTTTAGGGGATTTTGAAGAGTCATCTTGACCGCTTGAGGTTTTCTCCAAACCTAAAGTCTGTGTAAAACGTGACTTGGCTCTATTAACCAGGAGTCTGCTGCAAGCAATAGAATCGTAGCTCAAATTAGCTGAAGCAGAAGGAGACTGTAGGGGACTTCCCTGGTGGCGCAGTGGTTAAGAATCTGCCTGCCAATGCAGTGGACATGGGTTCAAGCCCTGATCCGGAAAGATCCCACATGCCGTGGAGCAACTAAGCCCGTGTGCCACAACTACTGAGCCTGTTACTCTAGAGCCCGTGGGCCACAACTACTGAAGCCCATGCGCCTAGAGCCCGTGCTCCACACAAGAGAAGCCACTGCAGTGAGAAGCCCACATACTGCAACAAAGAATAGCCCCCGCTGGCCACAACTAGAGAAAGCCCGCGCGCAGCAACGAAGACCCAATGCAGCCATAAATAAATAAATAAATAGATAGATAGATAGATAAAATTTGTATTAAAAAAAAAGAAAGAAAGGGACCGTATTGGCTCCCATTTCCTGTGTTGGCTTCAGGCAGAGCTGGATTCAGGAGTTCAGATAATGTCAGGGCTCTGTGTCTCTTGGTTCTGCTTTCCTCTGTGTGATAATTTCATTCTCCAGCAGGTTTTCTGTGTGTGGTGGGAAAGGCCACCAGGTCTGCGTTCACATAACCCTTAGAGTTCTCGATCCCGGTGGGAAGGAGAGACCGTTTTCTCCCAGGGTCCATACAGTGATGACCTGGAATGGCTTGGATTGGCTCTGCTGGACTCACCTGCCTACTTACTACCCACAAGGGATGGAGTTTCCTGATTGGCCAGGCTGGGTCATGTGCCCACCTCAAATGTGACAGCGGTCAGAGAATGGACATCCTGATACCCCACCAGGACGTGTAGTGGGGGAGAGATGGTCCCTAATGGGGGGCGCTGGGCAAACAAACCATCCAGCTTCAGCAGGGAGCAGTACCGGTTCATGTTGTCATGTCCACGTGGAAAGTAGCAGTGCCTCAGCCACTCTTCTTTCTACGGAGACATATTCACATGCCATAAAAATCCCCCTTTTAAGGTGCACAACTCAGTGGTCTCCAGTGTGTTCAGAGTTGTACAACCGTCACTGCTGCTTTCAGAACGTTTCCATCGTCCCAAAAGAAACCTGCACCCCTGTGCCAGCCTCTCCCCCAGTCCCTGGCAGCCGCAAATCTACAATCTGTCTGTGGATTTGCCTATCCTGGCCACTTCATATAAGTGGAACCGTGCAATATGTGGAATACGTGGTCTTGCATTTCTGGCTTCTTCGTTCAGTGCAGTGCTGTCAGCGTTCACCCCTTTTGTCGTCTGTGTCTGAGCTTCCTTCTTTCTACGGCTGAGTAACATTCATGGTACAGATGGACCCCATTTTGTCGATCCACTCACAAGTTGAGGGACATTTGGGTTGTTTCTACTTTTGTCTATTATGAATAGTGCTGCTGTGAACGTTTGTGCGCAAATTTTGGGGTGGATGTCTGTTTCCAGTTCTCGTGGGTGGATACCTGGGAGAGGAGTTGCTGGGTCGTATGGCCATTCCAGGTTGAACTTTCTGAGGAGCTGCCCCACTCCTCCGCACGGTCTGCCTCTTCCGCGTTCCCGTCAGCACCGCACAAGGGTTCCCATGCCTCTGCGTCCTCGCTGACACTTGTCACCGTGCGTCTCTGGCTCTAGCCGCGACCCTGGGTGTGGAGCGGATCTCCTTCTGATTTCGAGCATCTTTCCCTGCGCTTGTTGGCCATCTGTGCGTCTTCCTGGCAGAACCATCAGCACCTTGGATTTTTAATAAATATTTGTGTCGTCTTCCCTGTGGGCTGTGTTTGCTAGTTGGAGGCACCCACCCCATGGGGCTGAGCTGCCCTGTGCTCTGGCGGGGCCTCTGCGGGGTGGTGCTCGGGAGAGCTCTGGGCTGGGTTCGGCCGGCACTGAGGGAGGGACCCCTTCCCCGGCAGCCTGCTCTGCACTGACCCGCCTGACTCGGAGCCCTCGGCCGGCAGTGCTGTCCTGGGGGAGCAGCAGGGCCACCCTGGGGACAGACCTGACTCTTCTGCAGTTGTCACCAGGGAGACCAGGTCCCTCCTGCCCCAAAGCCCTGGTGAGCTCATCTTCTAGAGGAAGCAGGGCCCTACCCCCACCCCTGCCCAGCTTGGATCCCTCGGGGACTGAATGAAGCTGCTTAAGACCCTGCCCCCTCCCTGAACCTGAGGTGCCGCCAAGCTCCTGGGACCTCGCAGGAGCATCAGGGACGCTGGAAGGTGTTTGTCGCTTGGCCTCTTTGGCTCC
This sequence comes from Phocoena sinus, assembly GCF_008692025.1. Classification (NCBI taxonomy): domain Eukaryota; kingdom Metazoa; phylum Chordata; class Mammalia; order Artiodactyla; family Phocoenidae; genus Phocoena; species Phocoena sinus. The sequence goes on from NC_045781.1 coordinate 57,580,653, forward strand.
CACACCCTCTCCCTTGAGCCCCCATCCCTGCCCTGGGCTCCTAGGATGCGGGAAGGGGAGGTGGAGGCAGTAGAGCCCCAGCTCTGCGTCTCAGGCCTCAGTGCCACACCCCGACGCCAGGAACTGGTGAGAGGCCACGTATATGGAAAGTGTAGCACAGTACTTATTGTGGGGGGGCTTGCGCTGGGGTGAACAGTGCCCCCCCCCCCAGAATCCATGTCCACCCAGAACCTCAGACGTGAGCTTGTCTGGAAATAGGGTCTTTGCAGGTGTAGTTTAAGATAAGGTCACACTGGGTGGGCCCTAAATCCAATGGCACGTGTCCTTATAGGAGGCCATGTGAGGCCAGAGGCTGAGATGGAGGGACACAGCCACAAACCAAGTGTCACCTGGACCCCCAGGAGCTGGAGGGGCAGGAAGGACCCTTGCCCAGAGCCTCTGGAGGGAGGGTGGCCTTGTGACCCCTGGGTTTCAGATTCTGGCCTCCAGACTGTGAGAGAGTAAATCCTATTGTTTTGACTCACCCGGCGTGTGCCTCAGCTCAGGACTCTGTACCTGCCCATACCACCTGTGTGTCGCCTCCTCGGCTGTAAGAGGAGCTCTCACACCTTCACGGGGACCCAGGGGCTGCCCGGCAGCCTTTCCCTTTTGACTTGGGCACATCCATCACTTCCTCTCCATTTGGAAAACTGCCTTGAGTCGGAATTTTCCTGAGGAAATGAGGAAACTTAAGCAAAACAAGGCTTCGTCCCCTCCCCGTCCTACCGCTGCTGTCCAGCCTGACTGTGCAGGGCTGGCTCTCTGCAGAGGCAGGTCCCCTCCTTCCTGGGTGCACAGCTGGGGGTGTCTCTGGGCTCCCCCTGCAAAGGGGTGGCCGCAAGCCAGGCGGGAGCCGGAGAGCAGGTGCAAATGACCCTCCGCTCCGGGCGCTTGGTTCCTTCCCTGTCACTCGGCTTCACCACGGTGTGGCCCAGAGCCGGTGTTGACCTGAACTCTGACCCACCCCTCCCCCAAGGTTACTTTTGAAGAGAATTCCAGGCATCATACCCTTTCATCTATGAAAATTAAAATAATTTTAAAAAACATAACCTCAATATCATCCCCCCCCAATAACGCCAATATCTAATATTAAAATCCAGCTGCGGTTCTCATTCTTCTGGCTGCCTCATTCTTAATTAGTTTATTTATTTAAAGCAGGACTGAAATAATACCATACACTGTAATTGGCTGATTTGTCCCTGGTCTCTTAAGCTGGGTTCCCTCGCTGCCTTTTCTTTTTTAGATTTTTAATTTTTATTGGAGTATAGTTGATTTCTTAGTCCTCGCTGCATTTTTTCCCTTGCCGTTTGTTTGTTGAGAAAACCAAGTTGCTTTTCCTGTAGAATTTCCCACAGTCCGGGCTTTGCTGAGCGCCTCTGGGGGTGGGCTTAATAGGTCTCTCTGTCCCGAGGATTTCTGAAACCGGTAGTTAGACCAAGGGGTGTGATCTGGTTCTGCTTGCTTGTTCGTGTAAGAATATCTGCTGGGTGCTCTGAGCAGCTCTGAAGATAGCAGGACTTAAAGGCCGTCCTGCCTCTGGGTGAGGTCACTGGTCAGTTGTGGCCATTGCCGGGTCATGTTTCAGGAACACCTGGTTTGGGCTTTAAATGAACAAGATGTAAGCGTGGGTTGCATCCAAGCTGTTACCCATCGTTGGGCCTGTTTGTTACAGCACTTAGCCCAGCCTGACTGATACATTGACCGCTGAGCTGATGCCTCTCCTGCTGCAGCATGTGTGTGGGGGAGGGTGGTTCCGGACCTGCGCAGGCAGCTGGCTGGACCCCAGAGCCCCAGGCAAAGAGGGCCCCTCCCCGTGTGGCTCATCTCCAGGCAAGCCTGGTGCTGGTCCCTCTGCAGCCCTGCAGCCCTGCGCGTGGGTGAAGTGGTGATTGCCTGGCTTCCGCCTGCCCGGAGAGGCAGCTGCTGGGAGGAGGGAGGTGGGGCTCTGCGCCCCCAGACTCTGAGACAAGACTCTCCTCCCGCTGCGGCGTGGGGGAGCCTTCCCTCACTCTTCCCTCAGCCACTCGTGATGTTACAATACACTTTCTTCTTCTTTTTACTCAAGTAAAGAGTCAGATCGAAACGCCGCCTCTAAGCCCCACCGCCCACGGGGGCCACTGCCCAGGGTCTTTCTTCCTGTTCACACAATGCACGTGCGTGCGTAGAGGAGGCATGTCATGTCGCTTCTGTAGTTCCAGAGTCACTCTTTATTCACAGACCCTTTTTGAACACTTCTGTGTGATACACACACCCGCTAGAGGTACTTCTTCTCCGGAGCAAGCTGCCTTCTAGGGTGTTCTTCATGTGAGGCTTTAAAATCACGTGTGGGGCTTCCCTGGTGGCGCAGTGGTTGAGAGTCCGCCTGCCGATGCAGGGGACGCGGGTTCGTGCCCCGGTCCGGGAAGATCCCACGTGCCGCGGAGCGGCTGGGCCCGTGAGCCATGGCCGCTGAGCCTGCGCGTCCGGAGCCTGTATTCCGCAGCGGGAGAGGCCACAACAGTGAGAGGCCCGCGTACCGCAAAAAAAAAAAAAAAAAAAAATCACGTGTGGATAGTGTCCTATCTTTACAAAGAAAAGAAGACGAAAAGTATACATCCATGCACGTATACTGAGAGTATACATTTAGAGGCTTGGTTCTTGGCCGTGTGGCTCGATGCCTCTAACTTTGACAAGCCCCTTACCGCCCCTGGGACTCCCCTGACACGGGGGTGGGGCTGAGATCTGCCAGCTGACGGCTCAGAGCAGGCCGTGCAGAGCAGGGTCCCCTATCCTCCCGGCACGGGTAGGGACCCAGGAAGCCCAGAGGGAGGACTCAAGTCTGTAGCCACAAGCCCCCTTGAGTTGGCCACCCGTCCCCTTCCGGGACTCGAGGCTGTGATGCTGGCACCAGCTCCCCAGTGAGGCTTTGATGTGAGGTCTGTGGGGCCTGCCCTTCTCAGAGGGAATCGCGGGGAGTGGAGGGAGCTGGCAGTCGGGTCCAAGCCCTGGCGGGGTTCTCTGTAACCTCAGGCTTGCTTGTCAGACGGCCCCCCTGATACCCACAGAGGTCCTGCTCGACCAGCTGGGAGGCTAGTCTCGTGGGACCAAGTGTGGTGGCCAGTGTTGCCTGCATGGAGACTGACCCAGCTCCATGGGAGGTCTCCACCAGTGCAGAGAGGGGATATCAGGGCGGGGGCACAGGACCCCCGCCTCTGGGACCGTGCACAGCGGCCTGTCCCTAGTGCCTCGTGTTGGGTCATCTCTGCAGTGGACAGAGGGGCCCATCACAGCCTGCTCTCTCTGTCCCAGTGCTTCCAAGCCTCGGGATAAAGTCCAGATCCCCAGCGGGATGGCAGCCCTCCTTGTATTCTGGCCCTGTGACCCGCCACCCCGACTGCAGTCCTGCGCTGCAGCCCCACCACCCTCTGGGCAGCCTTCCTCGTTGCACACGCTGTTCCTTCTGCTTGGAATGCCTTAGCTCCATCCACCCAGCCACCTCCTATGCATCCCTCAAGACCCAGTTCAGACGCACCTTTCTGAACTCATCCCCAGCTCTGAGAGGAGTTTTTATCTATTTGTTGGAATTGTGAGTTCCCTGAAGTTATGACCGTATCCTTCTCAGTACCCAGTAGGTACAGGAGCGAGGAGGGGAAGGAGGGGATCTCTTTAATAAAGAGGAACGCGTCAGAGTAATACATGTTGGGGCTGTAGGGTCGGACCAGCCGTGGTAGTCCGACCTCATGTGAGCCTTCACTCTGAGCTTGTTTCCCCATCTGTACGTCAGGCGTGATGATAGACCCACTCCTGGGGCAGCTGGGATGGACCGGGAGGATGCCTGTGGAATGCTCAGCACATCCTTGCCCCCAGGAAGCCCTCAGGGATTGCATTTCTACCTTGAGATCCTCGGGGCAGTTGGAACTCACAACAAGCTCGCTGAACACTAACTCAGGAATCAGAGAAATTCTCCTGCCAGGCTCTGGTCCTCTCACCGCCCACAGACACTGTTCCTCAGGTCCTGGTCACTGCCCCGCCCTCTCCTTGTGGAAGGGTGACCACACGCGTGGACTGGTCACCTGGGATGTTCCAGCAAGGATTTCAGATAAATCCCTGCCCTGGTTTGGCTCCAGGAAGACACTGTCGCTGCAGGCGAGCTGTTCTTTGTTGCCGAGCACCCAAAGGGCGTGGCGAGCGGGTTCCTGTCTCCCACCTTGGACAAAGGCTATGTGCCACCAGTTTGCCTCGGGGGTCAGAGGGGTGGCGCCTTGGGGCTAGATAGGGCTCGTGGCCTCGTATCTCTGGCCTCGTTGTGGCCCTGCTCTTTCTTCTTCAAAGTCTCACTATTCTGTTCGAGGCAGGAGGTGGGGACCCCCATCGCAACATCCCCTGCCCATCACATCCCTGCCGGGCACGTGAGCTTCGACACAAACCCATCACGCACAGGTGCAGACCTGGCCTCAGGCCGACCAGCCACCTTGGCAATGTTGCCTCTCCTTGCTGCGCTAGTTTCTCTGTCTGTAGGACAGGAATCATTTGCTATTTTTGTTTTGATTTTCATTGCCCATTTCTCTTCAACAGTCATAACAATTCCCAGGGGTGATAGTCAAAATACTTGTCAACCAGTCAGCACAGCACCAGCCAGCATCCCTACAGCTGCATGGAGAACCAGGCACCTGTCCCTGTCCACGCTCCTACTCGGCCCGCCTCTGAGGCAGTTCTGGGTTGAATGAGGAGGGAGTACGCTGGCCCAAGCACACCTGGAATCTCGGCTGCTCTGCTGTCGTCACTGCCCCCCACGCGTTCCCTTCTCCCACCGCTTGGCCAATCTCTGCAAGTTGACTTGAGTAGGGCCCGCCAAGGTCGGGGTGTCACCCATGACAGTGGAGCCTGGATAGTGGGTCTCTCCAGGGTTGCCAGCAATACCGAGTTAACCTGTCAGGGTGCCCTGACTGTGAACTTGCTTCCCCGAGCTGGTCAGCTGAGCTGGGCACAGCCGGGTGCCCTGGGGTCTCTATGCCCCGTCCTCACAGGCCCTCAGGGTAGCACGGGAGCCCGTGCGCCTGTTTCACAGCTGAGGAAGCTGAGCACCTTCCGTGCCTTGTGCCTCTCTCCCCACTCCTGGCATCTTTGTCCTCCTCTTTGCCTGGTGTCTTAGCTCAGAATGCGTGACAGAATCTCACAGACTGAGGGTTTACACAAGATGCAGTTTCTCCCAGTTCTGGAGTCTGCAGAGTGCAAGGTGAAGGTGCCTGTGGGGTTGGCTCTGAGCCTCTCTCCTTGGGGCAGGCGGTACCGTCCCACTGTGTCCTTACGTGGCCCGCCCTCCACGCATGCAGAGAGCTGTCTCTCTTCTCCGTCTCATAAGGACACCAGTCCTATTGGATTGGGGCCCCACCCTTATGACCTCATTTATCCTTAGGTACCTCCTATAAGTCCTGTTTCCAAATATAGTCACATTTAAATTTCAAGGGATACAAAGTTCCGTCCATGGCACCTGGTGTGTTAGGAAGGAGGCCAGATTGACAAGACCCCAAATAACAGTAATTTAAGGTCTAATACAGGCTGCAACATGGATGAACCCCGAGGACATGGTGCTGAGTGACAGAAGCCAGACACAAAAGGACAAATCCTGTCTGACTCCATTCATGTGAAATACCTAGAAGAGGCGAATTCATAGAGACAGAAAGGAACGTAGAGGTTCCCAGGGGCCGTGCAGCAGGGTGGGCAGGGACTGCCTGTTACTGGTATAGGGTTTCTGTGTGGGGCGGTGAAAAGGGGTTTGAAGTAGATCGTGGTGGCAGTCGCACGACACTGCGGACGACACCACCGCCGCTGAGCCGCACACTCCAGATGGTTGACGTAGCAGGTGTTATGTATAGTTTGCTACAATAAAGAAGCTCACAGCAGCGCAAAGGAGATGCTTATTTCTTCCGAGATCAGACGAGATCGGGCGCGTTCAGGGTGGTATCGCCATAGACGAGATGCTTATTTCTTACGTGTAACATCCATGCTGTCCCCTCCAAGGAGCACGTGGTACTGTGCTCACACCCCATTGGCTAGAATGTAGTCACATGACCACCCAGCTGCAAGGGAGGCTGGGAAATGTAGTCCTTATTCCAGGTGGCCATGCACTGCTACAGGGGAGTGGGGCCAGTGGTTACTGGAAGGGCAACAGCTGTTCCTGCCATACCTGGCCACAGAATGGCCATTCTTGATGACCTAGGTGAGCCCTGGGGGCCAGGGTCCTGCGGCGTGGCCTGTGCTGCCCTGTCTTGGGGCTGTGGGACCTGGCTTTGTCCACCCCACCTGCCCTAGACCCCTCACTCTTTGGGTGCAGGGTGCTGCCCGTTTGTTGACTGGTGTCTCCGGGGTCAGATGAGAACCTGGCACGTTGGAGACGCTCAGCAAATACTTTACGAATGAGTGAGAGCAGGTGAAAGTCCGTTCCTGGGGTCATAGCCGTTCAATAGCTGAGCCAGGATGTGAACCCTCAGTGCAGCATCCGGGTGGAGACTTCTGTGTTTGCCTTTTGGGAAGAGCATTAGGACAAGGCTTCCATCTCTATGTCTCCCTCTCTCCACCTGTGGACTCTGACACAGACCCAGGGCATAACGGGCAAGGGAGGACAGAGAGAACGAAGACTTGCAGCTGACCCCACGTGTGGGCAGCCGTGGCTGGGAGGTGGCGTGCAGGGCTGTGCTTCCGCCCTGGGAAAGCTGAACAAGCAGCCGGCCTTCCCGACTGTCTTCCTTCTCAGGCCCTCCGCGTGGGGCCTGCTGGCGGGGTTTATGTGAGGGAGTCTGAACCCCAGCCTGGTGGACACGGGGCAGGCGGGCGGCTGGGAGCCGGGCTGGGTGAGGGCCTGGAGCAACAGCGTCTGCCCCCTCAGCCCGGCTCCTGCCTTTCCGACTGAATGCGCCCTTGTTAGCTGTTCCTGGCAGGAGGCTTGACTGCGGAATAATTACGTGAAGTGGCTGAACAAGGGCACGATCACCGGCAGGGTGCCACCGTGTCTGCAACCTCGGTCAGCACTGGTGCTGGCCGAGACTCCCGGCCAGTCAGGGGGCCCCAGCCCAGGCCGGAGACAGCCCGCCCCGCGTCTGGGGATTGGCGCTGGTTTGCAGGGCCCCCAGGCCCCGTCCTTCCCCTTCCCCCTGCCCCTCCCCTTCCCCTCCCCTTCCCCTCCCCCAACACCCCTCCTCCCTTCCCCAGCCCCTCCTCCTCTCCTTCACCAGCCCCTCCTCCTCCTCCCCCTCCCCCAGCCCTCCTCCTCCCCCAGCCCCTCCTCCTCCCGCCAGCCCCTCCTCCTCCCCTTCCCCAGCCCCTCCTCCTCCCCTTCCCCCAGCCCCTCCTCCTCCCCCTCTTCTAGCTCCTCCTCCCCCCTCCCCCAACCCCTCCTCCTCCCCCCTCCCCCAACCCCTCCTCCTCCCCCCTCCCCCAGCCCCTCCTCCTCCCCAAGCCCCTCCTCCCTGGGTCCCATCTGGTCCCAAAGGTGGCAGCCCCATCCAGCTCTCCAAGGTCTCTTCTCTTGACACCCCCTTCCCCATGCTGCAGCCACACTGGCCCCTGCAGCCAGACTCTCGGGTTCTGTGCCTCTATCTGCAGGGCCCCTGCCTGCTGTTCTTTACCTGAGCCCCAGCGCCCCTTTTCCAGAGCCTTCTGAACCCTCTCCAGGCCGAATGAGGTGCCCCCTCTCAGAGTCGCCACTGCCCGTCCGTCCTGGTGTGTGAATGGCCTTGGGTGGGGATCAAGTCTTGGGGTCTTGGGTAGGACAGGGTCCCCCATACTTCACGCTATAGGGGGTCAGCCAGGCTGGCCTGGTGAGAGGTCACAGGTGTGCCGTGGCCCCTGTGGAGGAGAGGCCTTCCCGAGACCCCCAGGGGTGTGTGAGCGCCCAGGCCCCAGTCCTGCACTCACTGCTCTGAGACACGGGGCAAGTGCCCGCACATCTCTGAGCCTCGGTTTCCCCGTCTGTGGAGTGAAGCTGCCACAGGACCCATAGAGAGGCAGTGGTAGGGACCGAGGGGGTGGTGCCACATTGCTAGTCGAGCCCTCAGCTCCCAGGAGGTGGGGGCTGAGTTGTTAGTGTTTCCCAGGAGAACTTTCTAGACCAGCGAGTTCCCTCCTAGAAGGGCTCTCCCTGGAGCCTGATGCGGGGGACTGAGCCTTTCCCCAGAGCAGACCTGGGCGCCTTCTCGGGTGGATGGAGGTCTTCAGGGTCGGTAGTTAAGGGGCCCCGGGAGTCGTTCCCAGGACTCTGCTCTGGAGGTGGCTGGATGACTGTCCACTCACCCGCCCCCGTGCTCCCTGCAGAACTGGCCCCTCGGCCCTGCACTTGTCCTCCTGTTTCCCTGCAGCCCTCAGTCTCCCTGGGTCCTGGAGGGGAGACCACCAGCTCCCAGGAGGGTCTCCATGCCCCCTGCAGTCACCTCTTCCTGGATACGCCCATGATCACATGTTAGGTCACCTCTCTGAGCCTCTCTGTCCTTGCCCACAAGATGGGACGGCGGGACCCCCCCATGGGGCATCCTGGGCACTCAGTGGCGAGTCCTCATAAAGCTGGAGGGAGACATCTGGTCTGGAGTCGCCCGGCTGGATGTCAGCTTTGGGGGAATCCCACGTCCTCCTTGGACAGACCCGATGGATCTCCTGGAACTCACTGTAGTTTCTCTGAGCCTAGTTTTCCCATCTGTCGAATGGGATAATAATAGTACCTGCCTTTCAGAGCTTAGAACAGTGCCGGGCACGGAGCGGACTGACAAAAATGCTGTCTCATCCCCCCGGCCCCCATCAACACAACGGCTCAGAGTGCGGTGGGATGGGGACAGTTACATCTGCGTTGCGCTGGCTTCTAGAGGAGATACGCGTTTCCCCATTTCCCCATGTGTGAACGTAGGCTTCTGGCCCCCGAGGCGGCAGAGCCTGGGCTTTGCTGCCAGGGGAGCCTCACATGGTTCATCATGTGTGGAGGTTTCAGATGCCTAAATTCTGGTGGTTTTAGGCCTTGATCTGTCACGTGCCCACCAAGGAGCTGGCAGGACGTGTGACTGTCACAAACGTAACACAAATGACTTTACACCACAGAACAATCGGTTTCCTCGTAACATCACGTCTTTAATTTTGTGTGTTTAAAACCATCCTGAAACAGGCCGTGGGCTTCCCCTGCCCACCGCTGGCCCAGAGGAGTTGCAGACGGCTACCCCGTGTCACTGGGAGGTGCCTGGCCTTGAGGTGCTCCGTCCACCTTCGAGGACCCCGGGGCCAGTGGGTTTTGTTGGCAGTGGACTCTGCATCCCCGTGAAACAGAAACCATGGGAAGAGTTAGATTTTTGCCCCACTGCCTGATTTTGCCAGGCTCGTGTCTGATTTCTGATACTGTCAGCTAACAGGCCTGGGTTAATTTTACGGCTGTTGGTGGTGGAATTGGGCACTGGCGTCTTTGGGGGTTTGTTTTAGGGCTGAGCACCTGTGGGGTGGGTACAGCAGGAGGCTCCCGGGCCTCAGACCCTCCTTTGCCGACCCCCCAGCGGCCTCTCTGTGGTCCACCTGGGGCTGGCCCAGGGTGCGCCGAGCCCACTGAGGGTTGGGCCGTGCACAGCTGTCTCCGGGGTCAAGGTCGGCTAGTGGGTGAAGAGTATTTGTACATTCAGCCCTGCCCCCAGCGTTTGCAATGAAAACATGAATTTGCTTAACACGACTGATATAGTAGGGAACAGTCTGAACATAAGACAAATCACCTGTTTTCTCACAGTTTCATCCACTAGAAGCCCTGGTGAATGCGGACATCCCGCTGAACCGAGCCACAAGGGAATGCAAACACGTAGACACCCCAAGCCCACCGTGTCGGTGCTCCCGGGTGTGAGGCCCCCGGCCCCGCTTCGGGCACACCCATCCCACCCATGCCCCGTCCACACTCCCGCGCTTGTCAAGTGCAGAGGCACTGTAGTGGGTATGTGTTGCCCACCGAACGTGGGAGACGGTGCCGTGCGTACTGCTCCCGTCTTTACGTGCTCCCTCAGCTGGGTCTGGCAGAAGCCCCTCCTCCGTCCTCACTCTGTGGCCCCGGGCGTCTGGGTATAATTGCCCCGGTCTCACCGAGCCTGGCTGTGTCCCAGGGCCTCGTGTGGGTGACTCACCTACCCAGTAACCGTCCCACTTCACAGATGGGAGGATGGTGGGCGGTGCTCAGTGGCTGAAGCCAAGCCTGAGTCTCCTTCACCGTCTGTCCCCAGGTGTCTGGCTCGCTGCCAACACCTGAAGACACAACAAGATTGGACCAGCAGGTCCTTCCTGAGGGCCCTGGGTAGGGCTGGAGACAGGTCACTGGAGCCAGTGGTTCAGAGCTGCAGGTGCAGCAGGGTGAGACTCTGTCGCCTCTGGGGCCGCCTAGTGGACAGACGGCCGTCACTGAATAAGTGACCTCGGCGGAGGCTGGTGGCAGGCGGAGAGGGAACGCCAGACTCAAACCCCCTAAGCGAGGGCCGCCCGCCCTTGCTGTCCTCACGCTGCCTTGGTGACAGGGGTGTCATGGGCCGTGCTTCACACGTGGGGAAACTGAGACCCCGGGGGCCCTGTGATTTGTCCAGGGTCCCACCTAGTAGCCAGCATAGCTCTGTGAGGCCCAGGTCATGGCAGGGTCAGCCTTGCCCCCTGCCCGGCTCGGATGTCTGTCCCCAAGCCTCCACTGCTCAGAATTTGAGCATCTCATGAGCGGGAACCGTCCCATCTCTGCTCACCTAGCTCCCTCCTGCAAACGGTCAGCATGCAGTGGTCGTTTCTTGCAAGATAAACCTGGGAGCTGTCACCCCAAGCTCATCCCTTTGACGTGTGGGCGCGTGAGGAACCGACAGGAAGTAACGGGCTCATTGCAAGTGGCTGGACTGGAACCTTCTTCCCTGGGGAGCGCTCAGGGACCCCCCGCCCCGGACCCTGGGCCAGCGCTGCCTGGGACCTCCTGTCTCATCTTGGGGGCTGGTCCCCCAGGCCAGGGCCGGCAGGGGCTCTGGTGTCTCCCACCTGCCCGTCTGTGTGGAGACCCCGTTCTTCCTGTAGGCTGTGGGAATGGTGTCCCGTGAGCCTGTGGCATGGAGCCTTCACCACGCCTTCCCTTGTGGCTCTGAGGCCTGGACCCCGCCCACGGGCTGGTGGCGGCAGGGGCAGGAAGGTGGGGGTGGAGGGGAGGGGTGGGAGAGGCTCACCGAGCGGGACTCGGGGGCCCCCGCAGCTCGCTGACCTCTAAAACTGTCCCCTGCCCGAGTCCAGCTTGTGCACATGTCCCACCCAGCCGGCACCTGCCCACCACGTCCACGTTCCTCCCTTTGATGAGGCCATTTAGACAAAGCGCCTCGTCTGTTCTCCAGAATGTCCCGTCCCCAGTTGGCACGTTGGTCATCATTGGCTCCGTCCTGGGCTTTGAAGTCGGATCTAACGGTTGACCCTGACCCCAGGCAGCCTGTGCAGCGCCAGTGTCCCGACACCTGCGTGGAGAACCGGGTCCTAGTGATTGGTGGTGACAGCTGAGGATCTAGGACAAGGTACCCCCATCTCAGAGCCTCGGAGATAAAGGGGTGAGACTTTGACCCACAAAGTTCCCCTAGATCAGTGTCATCACGCCTTTCCTGTAAAGAGCAAGACAGCAAGTATCTTGGGCTCTGCCGGCCCTGTGGTCTCTGTCATAGAATCTTCTCTTTTTTGTAAAATCCTTAAAAATGCAAAACCCACTCTCAGCTCCAGGTGTCGGCCACATTTGGCGGTGGGCTGTAGGTGGCAGCCCCCTGCCCTAGGCCAGCCCCCTGACTCTGTCTGTAGGCGTCGTGCTGGACTCCAGCTCGACAGGCACTGGGCCATAAGTGGAGTTTTCGGGCTCCATCCGTCCTGCTTTGGGGGTTTCTTTTCTTTGGCTGTGCATCAGCGAGCAGAGCATGCCGGCCCCCCGTTTCCTCCGACGTTGGTTCCTTGTCCTTCCTCCGTCTGCTCCCGGCCCCTCTGCCTTCAGCGGCACCTCCTCCAGGAAGTCCTCCTGATCTCCGTCCCAGCCTCAGCACATTTGCTGCCTGAACGCTCGAGAGCTTGGCCTCAGGTGGAGCTGACCTGGCACTTGGAGCTGGCCTTGCTCTGCAGTGTGGCATTCTCCGGTGTGGAACTGACCTGGACTTGCGGTTCCACCGAGGCCCGTCCCTCATACAAGCACTTGAAGGTGGGTCCCACGCTCACACACTTTTCAGGAACACCCTTTCCGGTTCTTCTCAAATGGTGGGTGAGCACGGCTGAGCCTTAATCCCACTCGGATACACAGAGGAGGCGATACCATCTCCCGTCTGTCGTGCGAGGGTTGGGGGAGCTTGACTCCGTGCAGAGCGGCCCATCAGGCTGGCCCTGCCCGGTGTCCAGGGACAGTCAGAGGAGCGGATCAAGGCGGGTGAGGCTCCAGACAGGACGGGTCCCGTCCCCTCCCTCCCTGGCATGATGGATGCTCAGTCTCTACAGAGGTCCTTGCGTGGCTGGCGCTGAGCCCCTCGTGCCCTCAACGTTACTGACCAAGCAGCTGGACTCCAGTGCCGCCACCTGGCCCTCCTCCACAGGGAGCGCCGGCTGGGACCTGGACCTCTTCGCCACCAGCGGGCTCCTTGCACCCGCCCAGATCTGGCCTCCAGGGAGCTCCACACACCTTACAAACATCTCATTAATCCTCTCTGAGGTCCCGTGAGGTTAAGCTCGTGCAGCCCTGCCTTCGGAGAACTGAAGGAAATTAGTAAGGACATCTCTCCCAGCCTCTCCAGCTGGACGCAGGAGTGTTGAGACGCTGCTGGCCTCTGCCATCTCGTGCCAGATGGGACAAGGGATATCTGTAGTCGAGGGAGGTCTGCTCTGGGCCCTCCCAGGGGTGCCATCGTCTGCAGCAGGGGGTGCGGGGAGCAGGAGGTGCAGGGGTGGAGTCGGCTGAAAGCCCCTGGTCTCCCCTCCGCACCTGCGGGAAACCTGGTCAGGTCAGTGGGTAGAGGATTCCTGATCCAGGAGGCCCCCCTGCAGAGTGGGGCTCAACGCCCAGAGCGGGTGTCTCGTCTCCCCAACACCTGACTCGGGAGAGGCTGAGAAAAGGAGAGACTGGTTACCTGAAGGCTAAAGCTTGCGCCCAGACTGGTGCCGTATCCGAGTGGGAAGGCGGGCACCTGAGCTGGACCGGCAGGATCTCTTCCTCCCCACCCAGCTGCTTCTCTGTCACCTGAGGCAGGTTGTTGAACCTCCCCTGTGCCTCGGCGTCCTCTTCTGTAAAGTGGGTCATCCTAGCACCAGGTGCTGGGATGGGGAAGTGCAGGGCGTTGGGCTGCTGGCACCAGCAGGCAGGATGTGTGAGAGCCACCAGCCTGGGTGGAAGGGGAGCCCAGCTGGATCAGGTAGAGGGAAAGGAACAGCAAAGGTCGTGGCAACAAGAGCCGCTAGTCCAGGGCACGGCTCTGGTGCCTGGCCCTGCAGAGGGCCTGCGTGTGTGCCCGCTCTGGATGAGGATCTTACGTGTAGGGGCTCTGGGGCTCGGACAGGCTGGAGCCACGTGCCGGCGTCCCACAGCAAGGGTCGGGCTGCATGCGGAACCCAGCCCCGCGTCCTCTGGCCCAAGCGCCCGTGTCCAGGAGGCCACGGGAGTTGTCCCTTTAGCCCATCTCAGCCCTTCCGGGGTGGAGATGTGGAGGCTTTCTGCAGCAGGTCAGGGGTGGAGCGAGGCCCATGCCATGGCCGGCAGCTGGTTCCCAGGAGCCCGAGGCCCTGAGCGAGCTCGCTGTCACCCTGCAGGGGCAGAAGGAACAACGGGACAGGGTTGTGTGGAGGGGTTTGGACGGGCACGGGTGGGTTGAGTGCTGCACCCACGGCTGCTCAGCTGCAGGGTGGCGGCCTCAGGGGGTCTGCCAGGAAGATGGCACCGCCTCTGAGTGGCCTTTGTCTCCACTGCTCCTGTCACTGAGACCCTGGCAGAAGCGAGCCCGCGTGTAGCGTCCGTGGGGTGTCGGCAGTGCAGGGCCCTCCCCGCAGGCCTGGGGGCACGGAGCACGGCCCGTGCGCTGTCCAAGGCCCCCCAGGGCCCGGCCTGGCCTGATTTTGTTTATTCCATCAATCAGCGCGTGTTGCTTCTGCTGTGGGAACAGCCAGGTGCTGGGATCCGCGGGCGGACTCCGGGTGAGGGTCCGTCCTCACCCACGGCGGCCGGCCTCCCCACCCCCCTCCTGTGGCTCGCGCCGGTCCGTCCTCACCCACGGCGGCCGGCCTCCCCCCCACTCCTGTGGCTCGCGCCGGTCCGTCCTCACCCACGGCGGCCGGCCTCCCCCCCCCCCCCCCACCTCCTGTGGCTCGCGCCGGTCCGTCCTCCTCTGCATCCACTCATTCATCAGGCGAGTGTCTCCTGAGCAGCCTCTGTGCCCTGGGCACCGGAGGACGGTCGCAGGACATTCTCAAGGGACTGGGATGGGGTGGGGGCAGATGGGCGTTCCCGGAGAGCGCCAGAAATACACTGATTTGTCCATTCACCAGTTGCCTCTACGGGGGCCCATCCCGCCCCCCTGCCGCTGTCCTTGGTACTTGGGAGGAATATGCCGCTCGGGGGCTTACGCTCTAAGGCGGGAACAGGAACTGGGATGAATGTCCCGGGGTTCTGAGCGTTGAGGGGGAAGGGCAGACTGAGGGCGCAGGAAGGACTTCCTGGAGAAGTGACCTCGGTCAGAGATCCAGGGGCCAGCGGGAATGGGTCCTGGAGTCTAGAGGCAGCGTTGCCATCACCAGAAGGCGCAGTGGGGGTGGGCAGGACGCTGGGTGGGCTGTGGGCAAAGGGGTTGCCCGCGTCCCCTGCCCCAAGGGGCCCCGATACTCGGTGTCACCATCTTGAAATGCCTGACCCTTTGCATCTGTGTCGAGGGAGGTGCAGTGGGGCAGCGAGCAGGGCCTTGGCCTTGACCACAAGGGGCGGGTTTGCAGCCGCCCGCCCCTGACCTCTCCTGGCCCCTGCACGCCCCCCACCTGCAGCGTGGCCGGTCTCGTCGGTGAGGGCACCCTCGTCCCACCACTGCCCTCTGCTCCGCGGGGCCTGGTGTATCAGGCCGGGTGCACAGGGCTGTCCTGAGCCGGCCGGGTCACGGCAGTTTGGTGGGAGATGGGGGGCAGGCCACTTCGAGGTTCCCGGAGAGCCTAGGAGGCCGGCAGTCCTGGGCCCAGTCCACACGTTGTGGACAGACTGGTGCCTTATTAAACTGAATACAGCTGAGTTATTTCAAAGTCCAGGTTTCAGGCAGGGCATTATGTAGGCAAACCAGAGGACAGGGACGCACTTCCAGCTGGCTTCTAAGTAACAGCGACTCGATGGGGAGGGGCCTTACATGCTGGAGAGAGACAGTGCCCACCCCTGCCCCGGCCCCTCCCAACACCCACCCTGTCTGGGCGCACAGACAACCCCGGGGAAACGCGGTGCTGGCACCGGCCGTCTCCCACTCGCTCAGTGGGTATATAGGCTACTTGCGGGGCGGCAGCTCGCCTGCTATTCCTGGTGTGCGGGGGCTCGGGGTGTGGGGCGAGGGGGGGGCGCTGGGTCTAAACATAGACCACAGCGGGGGGAGGCGGCGGGAGGGAGGGAGGAGTGATGTTGGAAAGTCAACCCTTTAAGAGACTTGGGTTTCTAATGAGCGGGAGCCTGTGGGTTGCCTTGGCAACTGGGGTGTGCCTCCCCCCACGCCCATGCCCACGCCCACCCCCCTGATCACAGGCCCTTCTCTGTGGGCTTGCCCGGCTCCGACTGTGGCTGGGCTTCTGACTGGAGGTGGTCAACGCACCAGCCGTGCCCCTGGCAGGGCCCTGCCTGCAGAGGCCTCAGTGTTCTCACCTGCAAAATGGGGTGGGGGGGCTGTGGCAGCCTCAGGGTCTCTTCATGAGCAGTGCTACAGATCAACAAGGAAACCCACTCCCAAAGTGCAAATTAAAACTACAAGGACATATATACATTTAAAAATATTTTCTTCTTAATAAGTGTACTTCTTTATTTGTTTATGGCTGCGTTGGGTCTTCGTTGCTGCGCGCGGGCTTTCTCTAGTTGCGGCGAGCGGGGGCTACTCTTCGTTGCGGTGTGCGGGCTTCTCATTGCGGTGGCTTCTCTTGTTGCACAGCGCGGGCTCTAGGCTTGTGGGCTTCAGTAGTTGTGGCTCGTGGGCTCAGTAGTTGTGGTGCGCGGGCTTAGGAGTTGTGGCTCGCGGGCTCTAGAGAGCAGACTCAGTAGTTGTGGCGCACGGGCTTCGCTGCTCCGCGGCACGTGGTATCTTCCCGGACCAGGGCTCGAACCCGTGTCCCCTGCATTGGCAGGCGGATTCTTAACCACTGCGCCACCAGGGAAGTCCCAAAACTACAAGGATGTTTAACGAAAGAGAGAGAAAACTACACGGATATAATACTGTTTCACCTGTCAGCTTGGAAAGGAACAAAAAATGGATTCCCGCTGAATTGGAGATGTGGGGAAACGGGCACCCGCAATCCTGGAAACGTGTCCTGAAGATGGATTTGTGTGTGAGATACCAAATGCACAAGGATGTCATTGGACCTTGGTTTGTAAAAGCAGAAAATGGAGAACAGCCTACGTGTCTGTCAGCAGGGCAGGCTTAATGTATTTTGGCACAAAATCCATTAAAAAGAACAAGAAAGGCCTGTTTGCTGGTGTGGAACAATCTCCAAGGTACAGTGTTAGGTGAAAACAACAGAGAAGGCCAGAGGTAGAGCCAACTCGGGTGAGCTGACAGCCGCGTCCAGACTCTCTAGCATGTGAGTGTGTGAGGGCCGGTGTCGTACACGCGGTGCAGGTTCATGCCGGCCTCGGAAACAGTATGGAAAACAGTGGGGAAGTAATAAGCAGAGGCGTTCAGGACATATTAAAGGCAAAAACGAGTCACAGGAAGAAGTATGTAGAGTATGACCCCGTTCGTACGTCAGAAATGAGATGAGCATGTGTGTCAGTACAAGCCTCCCCCGCTATCCGAAAGCAGAGCGCTTCTGCGAAACTTCTCCTGAGCCGGAATGGCATAAGGTGAAGAAGCAGTGACCTCAGGACACATCTGGCTGTCGGTCGGATGCCCAAAAACGTCCAGATGCAGCACAGATACTGACACACTTCACAGCTCTGGCGGCCTGATGCTGAGATGCTGAACGTGGTCCCCCAGGAAGGAGCTTGATGGGGGCCCTCTCGCTGCAAAACAAACACTGAACACTGTTTTCGATTTTCTCTTCTCATAAGCACGAAAATCTTCTTTCAGTTATGGGAAACGGGGATGAGTGTAGGTCTTCTGTAAAAGCAAAGCGGCGTAAAGTGACCTTTGGAGAGGCAAGGGATTCCCGTATGTAGAAAAAGAGCTGGAAGGGCGTCAACCAGAATTAAGAGTGGCTACTGTGCGGTGTTGAGTAGATGAGGGAAAGCTTGGAAGGGGAATTTACATTCATTCTCCACAGTTTTATTTAAACCTTTTTTTAAAAAAAATTAATTTATTTATTTTTGGCTGCGTTGGGTCTTCATTGCTGTGCACAGGCTTTCTCTAGTTGCGGCAAGCGGGGGCGACTCTTCGTTGCGGTGCGTGGGCTTCTCATTGCGGTGACTTCTTGTCGCGGAGTATGGGCTCTAGGCACGCGGGCTCAGTAGTTGTGGCTCGTGGGCTCTAGAGCGCAGGCTCAGTAGTTGTGGCTCGCGGACCCTAGAGTGCAGGCTCAGTAGTTGTGGGGCACAGGTTTAGTTGCTCCACGGCATGTGGGATCTTCCCGGAACAGGGCTCAAACCCATGTCCTCTGCATTGGAAGGCAGATTCTGAACCACTGGACCACCGGGGAAGTCCCCATCATATCTATTTTTAATGGTCTGTTTAGCTGGGTAATATCTCTCTCTTTCCTTCCTCCCTTCCTCTCTCTTTCTTAATGGCTGTGTTGGGTCTTCGTTGCTGCACACGGGCTTTCTCTAGTTGCGGCAAGCTGGGGCTACTCTTCATTGCGGTGCGCGGGCTTCTCATTGCGGTGGCTTGTCTTGTTGGGAGTACAGGCTCTAGGCGCGTGGGCTTCGGTTGTTGTGGCACATGGGCTCAGTAGTTGTGGCTCGCGGGCTCTAGAGTGCAGGCTCAGTAGTTGTGGCGCACGGTCTTAGTTGCTCTGTGGCATGTGGGATCTTCCCGGAACAGGGCTCAAACCCTTGTCTCCTGCATTGGCAGGCAGATTCTCAACCACTGCGCCACTGGAGAAGCCCCTAAACCTTTTTAAATTTTTTAAAAATCTATTTATTTATTTTTTGAACCTTTTTTTAAAGAACACACGTGTACACACACACAACACTCATGTATGTGTATATATATATATATATATATATATATATATATATAATATATTTTTTAAAAGCCACACTAGCTGGAAAGTGGAAGATTTCAAGCCCCCCTCTTCAGGGTCGTCCCCACCACCGCCCCAGGGCCCCTGCACGCCGCTCCCCCCTGCCCTGGGCCTTGGCGCTCGCTGCCTCTTCACCCCAGGGCTCTTGGCGGGCCAGCCCTCTCCTCTCCTCGGGGAGGCCCGTGTCCCCTCCGGAGCGTGGCCAGTGCTCGCTGCTCCGTGGTCAGGTCCAGACCGGCCTCCTCATCAGGACTTCCGCCCGGTCGGGGCAGGACCTGCCCCTGTGCGCTGGGTCCGTGGTGTCCCCACACGTCCAGCACATGGTCACACCAGGTCAGGACACCAGGAGCAAGTGGACAGGTGAGCCCAACAGACCTGCTCTCCCAGTGGGTGTCGGTGGTGACTGAGCCCTGCTGTGGGAAGGCATTTCCGTGTCTGGGTTGAGTTTTCTACCCTCCTCTCTGTCGTTTTCTGTTTTTTTCCAGGAGGGTGGTTTTCTAGACTTTTATGTATTTTCATGGGAAAGGGTTTCTTTTAACTCGGAAAAGAACAGCACGACAGAGGAAGTTCAGAGATGGCCGGGGCAGCGCGGAGAGCAGGGAGGGGGCTGCGGTGCTGGCCTGCCCCCAGGTCACCTGTCCCACCTTTCCCAGCACCACCCCCGCTGCACCCGATTCAAATGCAGCTGCCTCTCCCCTGCCAGCCCTTGGCCCTTAATTCCTCCCTGAGAGAAGTACTTCCATCAGAACAGCAACGAAACAGAAAGCAGGCTGGCAGCGGGCTGCCGGGGAGCAGGGAGGGAGTGACGCTGATGGATGTGAGGTGTCTTAAAGGTGACGAGAACGTAAAACGAGAGTCATGCAGCCATCGCCATAACCTAAATATGCTAAATACCACTGCTCCCTTAAATAGGAGGACGTTCTGGTGTGTGGCTTACACCTCAGTAAAGCTGCTTTTTAAAAAGCCTCATCTACAGAGTATCCACTAATATGGAAAACTGGGCTGTGTGCTGTCTATGCCTTATCTCAGGAATCTTTACCAAGATCCCACGAGGATCCCTGTACTATAGCTTCTTCAGCTGAGGAGTCTAAGGCCCAAAGAGGCACGAGCTGCCCCAGACGAAGCAGCCAGTGATCAAGAGGCTGGATGTCAGCACTCACCCCTTCGCCCCCATCACACCTTCCTGGGCAGTGACACTGGTCCTGGGAAGCCCGGATGCTCCTGGGGGTGGGAGGGGCTCAGGACTGCTTCCTGAGGGTGATATTTGGCCTGGGATCAAAGGTCCCAAAGAAATGGAGCATTAATACCCCATAGTAGGTTAAATGGTGGACCCCAAAAGATCCGTCCAGCTGGAACCTCAGACTATGCCCTTATTTGGAGTAAGAGTCTTTGCAGATGTAATTAAAGCTCTTGACATGAGATCATCCTGGATCAGGGCGCCCTAAATGCAGTGACGAGTGTCCTTTTAAGAGACAGAAGAGGAAAGACGAAGAGACACAGGGAGAGGCCACAGGAAGACTGCGGCAGGGGCTGGCTGCAGCCCCACAAGGAACACCAAGGACTGCCAGCCCCACCGGAGCCGGGAGGCAGGCCCGGGACAGAGTCTCCCCTGGGCCTTCGGGGCGGGGGGAGGGTTGGACTTCCCACCTCCAGAGCTGGGAGCGAATAAGTTTCTCTTTCAAGCCCCCAGTTCGCGGTCGCTCGTTACGGCAGCCCCAGGACCCTTCTGCAGATCCCGAGGCTGCTCCCGGGCGGGGTCTCCGTGTCGGGCACAGGTGCCTCCTGGCCTCAGATCCTGCCCCACGCCCCTGGCAGCCGGGGCCTTGCTCATCTCCGGCTGGTGGGCGGAGCACTGGAGGCTGCGTGTCCCTCTGTGACAGCCTTTGACCCCCATCTGTTTCTGTGCTTGTGAGTCAGCCTCGCTGGACCCGCCGGTACACTGGACACCCTTTCCTTCTTTACTTTGAGTTTTTCTTCCTCTGTCTTTGAAGATGTTTTAGTAGGAAAAGAAAAGGGGGGAGGAGGTGGGGGAGACCTGGCAGGAGGCAGAGAGGCTGGCTGTCGTGGTTTGATCCAGAATGTTCTCCGGCTCTCTGGGCTGCTTCAGTCTTTGATGTTCAAACTGGGTCTGACCAGATGAAATACCCTTTTCAGGGACTCAGGTGGGGTTCAGGCACTACAGACCCCTTCCCCCCGACCCCGAGTTTCCTGGCTCCGGTAGAAAACCCCATTGAAATGGTTGCAACAAGCGACTTGTTTTGTATTCTACTGTTGTTTCTTGACTTTAATCATTTTGGAAGATATTGCCAGTCGCCTGCCTTACTTGTGTGGATCGGCTGAGGCAGTGGACGGGCGCGCGGACAACAGATGTATTTCCTCCCAGCCCTGGAGGCTGGATGGCTGACATCAAGGTGTCGCCAGGTTGGTTTCAGAGACTCTCTCACCGGCACGTAGACGGCTCTGTCCTCCCCGTGTCCTCATGTGGTCTCCCCCCTGTGTGTCTGTGTCCTGGTCTGTCTTCTTCCGAGGTCACTGGTCATAGTGGATCAGGGCCCACCCAAGTGACCTCATTTTAACTTGATTACCTCCATAAAGGGACTCTACTTCCAAATGAGGTCATGTTCGGGGGTGCCGGGGTTAGAACTCCAACGTGTGTATTTGGGGGAACCCAAATCAGCCTGTAACATACATGTATTTTCGGTAATGCTTAAAGATCTTCCCAGAATTGAGAAAGAAAAAAAACACACTTTTCAGGCAGGAGGAGAGTCCACCTGCCCTTGGGGGCCGAAAGCCCCGCATTCCCTGGGGCGATGCTGGATCTGTCCCTTCGTTTCCTTGGGCCTCGGTTCTCTCACCTGTGAATTGGATCATGTGGCGATTTGACACCCCCCGCCCCCGGCTCTGGTGCTCACAGCAGCCCCCTCCTGTCCTGCATCATCAACGTCCCCATCGGTCAGCGGGCTCCGGTCGGCGCCTCTCCTAATGAAAAAGCCTCGATTCCACAGCTGCCCGTTTCCTGCCCCATCTCTGCTCTCCTCCGCGGCCCGAAGGTGTGGACAGGGAGAGATGACATGGCCGTGGGGAGGGGGGTGGGGTGGGGACGACATGAGGTCCTGAATGGGGAACCCAGGGAGCAGCTGACAGGGCCACACGAGGCCCTGGGATGCAGCTCCTTGTTCGGTGGTGTCAGGAGGCTGTGTCCTCCCGCACCCCACCCCCCCCCCCCCCCGACCTGCCCCAAGAGCCCCGGGCTCTGCCACCACCTCCCAGGGCCCCGGGCAAGTCGCTCCACCCCTTTGGCCCCAAGTTGTCTTGTCTGCAAGATGGGGGCCTTGTCCACCTCGTGGGGCCCTGGGGCTGAAGGGAGGGGTGCACGTGAGGCCGATCTCCGGTGGCCACAGTGTGCGGTGGCTTGAAGTGGAGTCTTAGCTCCCTGACCGGGAACTGAACCCAGGCTACTGCGGTGAGAGCACCAAATCCTACTCTAAGTAGACAACCAGGGGCTAGGGGCTGCAAGTGGGACCCCGGTTCTTGTCTTCTTTGAAGAAAGAAGTCAGCACAGAGACAGAAAATTTGTGAAACAGAATGTTTATGAGAAGCAAAGTACACGCAGAAATACACAAGGGTGGGCTCGGAGAGAGCGCCGCGTGCTTTGGGGGCGGTGCACATTGCTCATGTGGGGGCAGCCTTCCGGGTTTTCTCTGGCCAATCATCTTGCTTTGTCTGGCTTTGTGTCCATATTTGGTCTGACCAAGGGCCCTGCCACGTGTGCACCCATGTTTTACCCACGACGGATTCCAGCGTGAGGGTTTCTGGGAGGGTGGCAGGACGTGTTATGGGCTGGCACCCCCTCCCTCCTCTGACCGCTGAGGAACGTCTCCGCGCATGTGTAGCGTGGGAGGTCTCCTTGACCCTAAGCATGAGCCCAGCTCCTCCCTCCTGCCTGCCTTGCCATTATCGTGCAGTGTCGACAGGAGACAGAGCCCAGCTGCTCACCTGGGGCCCAACTCTCTCCCGTCTCAAGGCGAGACAGCGCAGGGGTCCCACTCTGCCACTTCTGCCCATGTGAGGGGCTCGGGGCTGACCGGGTTGCCTATAGCCTTGTCATCTTGGGGGAGCCGCCGTGACCATGACCGTACTCTCACTCACTCACTCGGTGGTCTCGCGCATTTCCGTTTATGCACCGTTTATTGGGACGCACGGCTCCTCGGCTGGAAGGCAGCCCTTAGCGAGGATCTAACGATATGAAAGCAAAGGGCTAACGCATGAGCCCTGCCTGCGAAAGGAAGGCTTGTGTGCTATTCCCGCCTCTGTTTCCCCTCAGTTCTGGCTCCGGTCCCTCAGCTTCTCTTCAAGGGAAGTACAGCTCTCGAGTCTGCCCTAGAGACGCCTGCCCTTCACAAGCCCCGTGCGGGGTCCGGGACAGTAACAGGTCTGGCACTGCCTTCGAGGCAGCCTTGCAAACAACAGTTAGAATGAAAGGACCCTTCAGCAGGGGTGGGCGGGGCTGGGCTGCCCCTCAGCCCAAACAGTGCCAGCCTCCATCCCCCCTCAAGTGGGCTGAACGGTACCCCCTAGAAGACACGTCCACCCGGAAACTGCGAGCAGCCCTCCTGGGAAGACGGTCTTTGCAGATGGAAGTGAATGAAGGATCTGGAGATGCAGTCGTCCTGGATGAGGGTGGCCCTGAGTCCAACGACTGGTGCCCTTACAGAGGAAGGGGACCACTGTACCAGAGAAGATGGCCACGTGAAGATGGGGTCTTAGAACAGTGTGGATCAACCTCAATTAAGGTGTTGTAAAAACAGAGGAAACAGGCGGTGGTTACGAGGTCCAGACACCATGTCTCCAGCATGACCTGACAGGAAGACAGCATGAGCTCCGGAGGACAGGGGCCGGCGTCCCCTTTGTCCAGGCGCTGTGGGGACGAGAGATGGACGTGGAGCCGGGTCACGGCCTTGGGCAGCAGGGGCAGGGCTGCGGGCTGTCGGGCAGACTGGGCCTCGTCCCTCCTTCCTTGGGGCCCCAAGAACCTCTGGGCCTGTCGAGGAGACCTTGGCATCGAGGGCTTCACGCCCAGCCCGACGGCCCCAGCTGGAACCACACGTGGGGTTCTTGAGGCTGCTGCGGGACCCTGCAGGGCCGTCGGGAGGCGGAACAGGGCAGCTGGGGCCCCACAACACCTGACTTCCGTTTGGAGCCTTTCCCCCTAAATGTGCCCAAGGCACATCTGCACCTCCGAAAGACGGTCGATCACGTGGCCAGAGAAATGTGTGTACCTGTCCCACCCTCAGCCCCAGGCCTGGCCCTAAAGCGCCACCCAGGCAGGTGTGCAAAACCGCTGCTTCCCGAGCAGAGGAAACCTCCCCAGCTGTGCCTGTACCTCCCGCTCCCTGGGAGCCCCGTCCCTGTCCCCGCAGCGCAAGCACTACCCCTTGCTGCCTGCGGTAGTGACCTGGGGCTGCTGTAACTAGCAGCCACAAGCCCGGGGCCCGCAGTCTGGAGGTTAGGAGTCTGAGGCCCGCGTGTGGGCGGGGCCGTGCTCCCTGCAGAGGCCCCGGGGGAGGGTCCCTCCTGCCTCTTCCAGCTCCTGGGCGCCCCGGCGTATCCCCCCCCAGTCTCTGCCTCTGCCTTCATGTGGCCTCTTCCCCATGGAAGGACGTGTGTCATTGGATTCAGGGCCACTCTTGTCCAGCGTGACCCCATCTTAACTAATTGCATCTGCACAGACCCTATTTCCAGATAAGGCCACGTTCGCAGGCTCTGGGTGGACGTGAATTTGCTGGGGATGCTATTCACCCCAGTACAGGCCCTTCCCAGGCAGATGCTCACGACAGCCTGTGTCACTCACCCTCTGGATCGAACACTTGTTGTGGACTCGGGGCACCTTTTCGAGCTAGAAGAGAACTTGGATCCTCGATTGGGCCGAACCAGCGAAGGGACGTGGATGCCCAGACCCTGTGCCTCGGTTTCCTCGCTTGTCAGTGAGAAGCGATCCCCACACCGACCTCAGGGTCGTCACAGACGTGGAAATGAGCCGGACTGCTGGCCGCCAACAGGTGTCATGACGCAGCATGTGACAGCTCCTAACCCCGGGCGTCCCAGCATGCACACAGTAGGCGCTCAGCAAGTGCTGAATTGAATCTGGACGTGAATGGGCGGAAAGGGGGCCTCTCCTCGGAGATCCCAGGGACTGTTTTAGCCCCTTGGTGACCAGCACTGGTGACAGCTGCCTGGAGGCTGCGTCCCCTGAAAACCAGGATGGGGTATCACAGACCCGGCTGGAGGAGTGGGCTCAGGTTGGAGGAGAAACAAGGAACGGGGCAAGTAGAGAAGGTCACGTGTGGATTGGGTCAGGGAAGGTGGCGGCCACAAGTGGGACGGCACGCCCCGACTGGGGCAGAGGAGAGCTGGAGGGCCCGGGGCGGCACTGGGGGCGGGCACACCTCGATCCGGGTGCAGGAGCGCGTTGAGTGGGTTCACCGCGTGTCGGCAGAGTGCAGAGGACTGGCTGCAGGAGCGGTCAGGAAAGACCTAGGCTCCCACTTTCCTGCAGTGGTTCTCCGAGTGGGGCCCCCAGACCACCAGCAGCTTCACCCAGGGGTGCTAGGAATGCAGGTTCCCGGGCTCCGCCCCAGACCTGCCGGGTCAGACGATTGGAGGGCCCAGGCCATCTAGGGTTTTATCACACCCGTTGCCAAATAAGGTCACACTCCCCGGTTCCCAGATGGACAAACAAAGTTTGGGAGGGACACAGGCAGGTCACCGCACAGCCCACCCGTCCACCCATCTGACACGCCTGTGGCTTTGTCTCGTGCAGCCCTGTGGTTGGCTATCCGTCCCCTGCGCCGTCTGTGGGAGATGGTGTCCCACGTCGGAGGGGGGCCCTGCCCGCCTTGCCCCCTGGTCGGCAGGAACGCAGGGCCCTCCTCTCGGGGAGCCGGGGGTGCAGGCACTGCCGGGCACGCGGGTGGAGCTGCCGTCAGGAGGGGGGGCCGGGGGCTCGCAGGCCGGCTCACAACGCTGGCCCGACCCTCCTCGGTGTCCCCGGAGGGACCGGTGCCCAGGGGAGCCGTGACCTGGCTGCCGGCCGAGTCCTGCAAGTCTCACTTCAGGGGAGCGTTCGCGATGCCTTGGGAGGGTTCTCCTCTATTAAATGCAGTCGCTTTGATTTAATTTTATTTCAGGGTTGCTGCAGTATGTTCTTTTTATATACGTGTGAACGTATATGTGTAAATATACGTATGATGTTGGGGAATTAACGGCCGTGTGTTTTTACTAAGCAAAGCTGCGGGAACCAGATCGTGGCCCCTTCGATCCCTCGGGCTGTGTGAGTGTGTGCGCGTGTGTGTATGAGGGGGCGTCCCGAGCAGGCGGGCGCAGCGGGCCCTCCTCTCTGGGAGCCGACGGTCGACCAAATGGGGACCAGATCTGGGGGTTGGGGCTCGGCCACACCCACCACGCTGGCTTTGAGGACCGGGCCCAAGTCAGGCGTCCACGCAGCCATCTGAGGGCGGCGACCCGGCTCTCACTGTCCAGCAGGGCCTCCCGAGGAGCAGACCAGCCCCGTCCAGGGCAGTCAGCTGGGCAGGAGGCGCCTTTGTTTTTATTTCCGAGGGTTCGGGACAAACAGGGAAGCACGTGCTGTGAAAGCTGGGCCTCTGTCGGCCTTTTGGATGAACCCCTCCCTGGAGAGACTGCTGTGTCTGAGCCACGTGTCCATCAGGGACAGAGGGGACGGCACACGTGTTTACATGCGTGCCATTGGGAAGTGTGTGCAGAAATGCGCTGGAACGATGCCTGTTAGCCTGACCTTTGAAGGGATTTAAGCTGGGTTCTTCGAGATGGGCGCTTATTTAGGGAATGTTCATGTCATTCCTCTGAGCGAGGAGCCATCACACCCACTACTTCAAAACACACAGACCCTCGCTCACGTCCCCGTCCCCGTCACTCCGTCCGGCGCGCTGCACTTGGCCGTCGCTCTGAAGGCTCTGACTACCCGCCGGCCCCCCAGCGTCCCTGCAGTCCGGCCCCGCCTCTGCCGGTCGCGTTCCTGCCACCCCATCCCTCTGCGGGGGTCGGTCCTTCCTACCTCTTGGTCCAGAGCCCCATCTGGGCTCCACAACCATCAGCACTTGCGCTTTCGGAACAGTAACTGTCAGGTGTAGGGACCTGCTGTTAGCAGGCGCCAGGGAACGCTCCCGGGGGTGTAGGGGGGTGGGAAGGGGTGTCGGCCCCAAGCCACCCAACCTACATGGAGCCGCGCTGGCCCCTCCCAGGCCCACAGTGCCGGTCTCTGGGTCGTTCCAGCCTTTTGCATTTGGCACTGAACTCACCCTGCAGGGCCCCACGTCCTGCACTGGGGGTCTTTACGGGAAGCCCCCCCACCCCGCCCCTGAAACCTTGAGGCCCAGAGCCCGGCCCGGCCACCTCTCTCTTGAGCCAGGGGTTTGATTTTGTCTGGCAAGTGCCCTGAATGGCATCAACGCCGGTCCGTGCTTGCCTTGGCCCCTGGGGAGCTCAGAGCCCTCCTGGTGCCCTGGGCCCTCCAGCACCCACTCTGTACTCACCCCTGGCTTCCATCCTCCCGCCTGACCTTAAGATACTCCACTGTCAGTGCACGCGTCGGCCTGCTCTTGAGACCGCGAGGCGGCGTTTCGGAGGGGGCTCTGAGCAGCTCGTTTTTTATGCCTCAGGGCAGAAAGAATTCAGCGAGAGGCGAAGCGATAGATAGGAAGTGATTTATTAGAATAAGACACTTGTGAGGCTTACAGGTGGGCGGGCAAGAGGGTGCTGTACCCAGAACTCAGTGGGCTAGTTTTATAATCAAAGGAAAAGTGAGGGAGGCGGCAGGGAGGGCGAAGACCACCTTCTTCCTCATTCTTGATGTCACAGTCCCATCCTCTCCCACGTCCGGCAGGGGAGTTTCCTCATCTCTACACGGTCAAGTCGGGACTGTCACGGCACAATGAAAATGAGCGAAAAGGTGGTAACGTATACGCTAAAAATGGTAAATCATCTCAGGTTTTAGCATAACGTCGCCTTCTCCTTCCATTTTCGTTTTTGGTGCACACAGAGCAGCGTGTCCTAGGAATCATTAACTTACTGGGGCTCACTGGGCAGGAAGTGGGTCTCGTGGCGCCACTGTGTTACTGTTTGGGGCGTGTCTCACGCTCCCGTTGCATGGTTTTGTTGCTGAGCAAACCTGCTTTCTTGAGTGATCATTAACTCACAGGGTCTCCCCTGCTTTTCTCTTTACTTATAATCCCCTGTGGGATTAACTATTGAACCACCTACTTCGTCCCTTTCCTCTGTTCCGTGCCACTCTTAGGGCTACGAGACAACTGCTCTGATGACGGGTGTGCTGGGGACGCGACAGCCCTGTCCCCCTCAGCCTCCCCGGACCTCCCGTCCTCACAGCCTCCTCACTCGGGGTGCCTCCACCGCTAGGTGCACGGCCCCGACACGTTTACTTCTCGGGGTTCCGTTGTCTGTGACGGAAGCACACTGCATCCCGAGGGCTGGGCCCGTCCCAGACACGGTCTCCGAGGGCCTGCTGGAGGCTCAGGGTGGATGTCACCAGCTTTGGGGACGCCCCGTCTGGTCAGCCGTGATGCTCATCTGCCAGCCGACGACCCCGGGTCCCCGGGATCAGACAGCACAGCGTGGCGGGGCGCTCGGCTCAGACCCCAGGAGCAGCCCCAGGACTGGCCCCGCCGCGTGGCTGGGAAGCGGGGTGGGCGCCATCTCCGTGCAGCAATGGGAGGGGCTTTGTCAGCGCTGAATGGCTCAGACCCCTGGTGCTGGGGGTGCAGGCGGGAGTGACTGCCCTGGGGATGGGGCTCTTTCTGGGGTGGTGGGAAGTGTGAGAACTAGACAGAGGTGGCTGCATGGCCTGTGGACGTGCTGGATGCCTCTGACCGGGGACCTCCCAGGTGGTGCACCTTGTGATGTGCATTTCACCCCAGTCAACTCGGTTGTGCATGAAATGTCCACACCAGGCAGCTCTACTGATTGCCTAGGGCTGGTGGGGAGGCTTTGGGGGAAATGGGGGTGATTATTAAAAGTAATGGGGTCCTTTGGGGGTGATGGAAAGTTCTAAAATCGGCTAGGGTGATGGCTGTACAGCTCCGCGAACAGACTAAAACCCCCTGAATTGTATGCTAGAGAGGGGTGAGCTGTATGCTCTGTGAGTTATATCTCAATAAACCGTTACTACCAAAGCCAACCCCCTGGCACGTTCTGGAGAAGTCACATCATCCAGCAGAGGCGAGCTCGGGCCCACGAGCTGGTTCTGGGCCGAGCTGGGGCCGTGCCATGACAGAGCGCCTCTTGGCTGCGGAAGCCGCCCTGCGGGAAGGGAACCAGGTCGACCCGTCCGGGTGCTTCGGGCACCCAGTCCTGCCCCCTGAAGGGCCTCACACGGACTCAGCTGGGGAGGGGCAGCTGAGCGCCCGGCGGGAGGTTGTGCTGCTGGAAGCGTCAGGGCGGTGTCATCGGCTCATTTGGATTCGCGGCCCCGTGTCCACCCGGGGGTGTGCCCCACCCGAGGGCAGTGCCACCACTGGCTCTGTCCATCGCCCCCACAGCTGCTAAGCGGCGTCGGGCCTCAGCCCGGACCACAGACTTGCCTTCTCTCGGCACCTGCAGACCAGGGCTCAGACTTCACTGCGCACACCGGACTGGTGACACCAGCTTCCAGGGGACAGCGTTTGGGCTGAAGAACTGCTTGGCCGGGGGCCCAGGTGCAGGGCGCTGGGACGAGCGAGGCCCCTTCACACAGGATGGGGGGAGGCTGGGCAGGCCAGGGCGGGCCGTGCACGCCGTACTCCTCGTGCCCTGCGCCCTCTTCTGAGGACGGGCTGGTCCTGCCGTCGAGCCCTCCCCTTCCTGCCCGAGGCTGGCCAGTTGCTCACCCTGGAGGGTGGCCCGCTCTGCCCACAGTGGGGGGGGGGGGGGGGGCACAGCCGCCCCCAGATGGTCATCTCTGGTCGGGTCCACACGGAGCACCTGCCCGCCCCCGGAGGTTCAGAGATGAGTCAGTCACGGGTTGCGGTCTCTAGCCTGTAGCCAGGCCAGGGGACGGAGGGAGCCTCCTGGCGGCAGGACCTGGGCTCACCCCAGATGAAGACAGCCCAGGCTAGGCAGGTCCTGCTCTCGCTCGGGTGCGGTCTGCTCCATGCTCAGAACAGCTGGCGGGCACCCCGGCCTGGGCGGTGCCCGGGGACGTTTGCCGAGTGAGTGAGGTCTCGGGCATCCTGTCCCGGCCCCTCTGCTGCAGCCACCCCCAACCCCGAGCCTTCACCGCCCTCCGTGTCTCTCCTGCCCAGGACCTCCCACTCCCGGGCCAAGGCCGAGGCGGCCCTCACCGCGGCTCAGAAGGCCCAGGAGGAAGCACGCATCGCCAGGATCACTGCCAAAGAGTTCTCCCCTTCCTTCCAGCACAGGGAAAACGGTGAGTCCCGGTGCCGCTGGGGGCAGGGCAGCCGGGGGGGGGGGGGGGGGTGTCCCAAGGCACATCCGACGGTTCTGCCCCGCGGCCACCATCAGCCCACTGCCTCCCTCCGTCTGCTTCTCCCCCGGGACTGTGGGTGCACTCCTCCCCCTAGGGTTATGCTAGAACCTGTGTGACTGCTCTGTCTGACGAGGCTGCTGCCCGCCAGGCCGGGACTGCGGCCACGGGTCTGCATCCATCCTTAGCTTCACCTCGTCTCACCTGATCCATCAGCAGCCACGCGTGACCGGCAGTGGCCAAGTTGGTCAGCACAGCTCTGGGACGCTGGGGGGCGGGCCTCCCGCCTGTCCAAGGGGTGGGGCTGGAAGGAGCTAGAAGCCACTGAGAGTCAGCTAGACCCGAGGCCCTCATCCCCCCTTGGGGGACGGGCCTGAGGGTGGCAGGGAGGCTGGAGCAGGGACATCGTTGATCGGAGAGGCCCGCTAAGGCCGCGATCCTCCCAGCCCGACGCGCCGCCCCACCTGGGTCAGGCTTCCCAGAGTCAGTGGAAGCCTCGCGAGGTTGGGGGTGGAGTGTGTCCCGGGACCACGCCCTGAGCTCTCCTCCCAGAGCCTGCAGTTCTTGGCCCCGCTGGTAGGATCCCTGGGCTTTGGCGCAGCCTCGAGAACCACAGGACCCAAGATAGATAGGGAACAGAAGCATTGGAATTCAGCCGCAAACACGCCACGTCCTGCCTTGTAGAAGGTCACCGAGCACGAGATGTTTTATCGTCAGGAGGGGGCCACGGGCGTGGGACCTCAGAATCCCCGAGCAGGCCAGGCCAGCACGTTCTCGGGCCTTGGGTCACCCCTGCAGCCGGGGGCATGGACCAGAACTGTCCACTCTGCCCGTCCCAATCTGGTCATCCTTGAAGTGCCCACAGAGGGAAATTGGAGGGTCTATTAGGGGCTGTGGGAACACTGCCCTCCCACTTCCTTCGCCCCATAGCCCACTGGTGGGCAGCGAGGGCCCTGGCTACCTGCCACCATAACCCGGTCCTGGTCCCCTGCCATCCTCAGGTGAGACTGGGCCTCCACACAGAACACCCAAGTAACCCGCCTCTGTGCTCCCCATCTCGTCCCTGATCCAGGGCTCGAGTACCAGCGGCCGAAGCGGCAGCGTTCCAGTGACGACATCGAGGTCATCTCCGCCGGGACACCCTTACAGCAGGAGAGCCCAGAGCTGTACCGCAAGGGCACCACCCCCGACGACAGCCCCCTGCAGAGCTTCCCCGCCAGCCCCACGGCCACCCCTCCACCGGCCCCCGCCTCGAGGAACAAGGTGGCCCACTTCTCCCGGCAGGTCTCGGTGGACGAGGAGCGGGGTGGGGACATCCAGATGCTCCTGGAGGGCCGGGGAGGGGACTGCGCCCGGAACAGCTGGGGAGAGGAGAAGGCCGGGGGCTCCAGGGGCGTCCGCAGCGGCGCCCTCCGCAGTGGCCAGCCCGCGGAAGCCTTCCGGGCCCGGGGCCCAGGCCACAGGCAGCCCAGCAACCCCAAGCCCCGGGAGCGGCGGACGGGGTCCCCCACCACATTCTCCTGGACTTCCCACCACCGGGCCGGCAACCCCGGCCCGGGGAGCACCAAGCTGCTGGAGCTGGACGAGGAGAAGCTGAGCAACTACGAGATGGAGATGAAGCCCCTGCTGAGGATTGACTCGTACACGCAGGAGGTGCACCCCCCGAAAAGACGCTACAACAAGGGGGGCACCGACGACCGGGGCTTCGGGGCCCAGAGACCGCGGTCCAAGTCCCAGAACAAGGAGCATGCCAGGCCGGCCTTGTGCGCGGAGCCCGCGGTTCAGAGGCTGGAGAGCCTGCGGCTGGGGGACCGGGCGGAGCCCCGGCTGCTGCGCTGGGACTTGACCTTCTCTCCGCCCCAGAGGTCCTCACCGGTGGCGCTGGAATCGGACGAGGAGAACGGGGATGAGCTCAAGGCCAGCACGGTGAGTGGACGCTAGCGGTCCGGGGCCCGAGAGCCTGCCCCCTGGGTCTTCCCCGACCCTCCAGCTCTCAGGACCCTCCTCTGTAGGAAGCCCACACGGGTGCGGGCTGTACTGCCTTGGACGGGTCCCTGTGAGGGCTACTCCCAGGCGCCATCCTTTCAGCAAGGGCACCTGGGTGGTTTTGGAAGCTCCCCAAAAGAAACGGGGCGGCATGGGACCCCACCCTTGCCCCCAGCCCTCCTCCTGCTGATCAGGACGGTCCTCACCTTGGAGGAACGTACCGCGTCCCGGAGGGAAACACAGAGGCCAGAGCAGGCAGGACACACACGGGTCTGGCTCCCGTGTGGGTGAGAGGGACAGAGTCCCCCCAGGCCTGTGGGATCAGACGCGCGGGGTGGGGCCGTGACTCGCCTCGTGGGTGAGACCCGCCCTTGACGCACTCCTCCCATGGAGGGCGGGTGGCGTTGAAGAAAGAACAGAGATCCTGGGCCAGGCGGAGGGCTGGGGCTCTCGCACCCACGGGACACCTCCTGACCCCTGGCCTACCGGCTCCCACCCATAAGCACTCCCCACTCCCTGGACCAAAGGCAGCGGGAATGGCCCGTGAAATGCCCTCTCGGCCCACGGCCCAGCGCTGACGCCCTGTGCTAACGGCCATCAGGCCCCCACCCGCTGGCGGGGCACAGCGTGCTCGGCCCCACTTGAACGCGAGGAAACCAGAGGGCCTCCCTCGCGGGGCATCCCCACGGGGCCCTCTGGGACTCAGCACCTGCCAGGCGGACCCCGGGGCCGAGCAGCTTTCTGTTGGAAGGTGGCCCTCGAGGCCACCGTGAGCATCCGTCTGGGAGGCGGGCTAGCTCCTGTGACGCGCCTGCCCTCTCTGAACCCGGGTGCTCCCGCTGGGACCTAGATACCAGCTCTATTCCAGAAACGCGTGTGGTGTGTGTGCGCGCGTGTGGGTATTTCAGGAAGCCGAGTGACGGGCAGGGTGGGAGATGCAGGAGGGGTTCTGTATTAGCACACTGAACCGTGTTGTGGCTTTAGGACCTCTTCAGGCGCGTCCTGGGTGCTTTAAAACAACGCTGCTGCGGGCATGTACTCACCGCTGAGTGGTTCCACGGGAGGGGGCTTCCAGCAGAGGCCCAGGGTGGTCGGGGCAGCTGGTGCCCCTCATCCTTGTCCAGCACCGTGGCCTCGGCACCGTCACCGCAGAGGCTCAAGGACGGCGGGTTCGGGGTGGGGGAGAGGCTGTGGTCCAAGGGCCAGGTGGGCTCGTGCCCCAGGAGAGCGAGGGGCTCCCGGCGGCTGCGCAGCTCCCGGGCAGTTGTTCACTGAACCGAGAGGGCTCTCCCGTCGCCACGCTGGGTGGGCTGCACCTGGCGTCCCAGGTGTGCAGAGCTCGGGTGGCTATGCTGGGACCCAGGCGTGCAGGTCTGAAGGGGTCAAAGCCTCAAGGACTGCACACAGAAGCTCATGGGAGCCTCTGACCACTGCCTGAGCCTTGCGTTCCCCCGACCCTCTGGGAAGCCCTAGTTTCGCTCAGGAGGAGGGGGTGTGGCCTGGGGCTCACCTCCTCTTCTGCTTCTGTTCCAGGGCTCGGCGCCTATCCTGGTGGCCATGGTGATCTTGCTAAACATCGGAGTCGCCATTTTGTTTATTAACTTTTTCATCTGAGGAGATTGTCGCATTAGCAAAAGCAGCTGGTGTACAAACGGGGGACATTATAAAGCAGAACGACAGAAGGGAAGGCTCGTAGCTCAGACACCCAACGACAACTTCCTGGTCTTCTCACAGAACCACGTGATTGGGTATTACTCACAGTTTGCCTTTTTTTCTGGGTCATGTTTTTTGGATTTTAGCCAAAATTCTTTGCTTGTATAACACTCTGCTGTGTGGCATGGCAGAAGGAGGCCAGCACGCCGACCCTCCAGCTTGACGTGGAAAGAGAAGGGATCCCGGCAAATCAATGGCAAAAAATACAGTCACCACCATCATCACACCCCCGTCTGGGACGCGGAAAAGGAGGCAACCAGAGGCAGAGCCCCTGGAGCGTCCGGCGGCTAGTGGGTGGCAAGCCCTGGCGTGAGGCACGGGAGAGGGCGCCCGCTCCAGCTGGTAGTGGCCTGGGCCTTTTTCTGTTTTAAATCTGTGCTGCACACTTACTTACTTAGGGAAGCAGAGACCTGCTTTCTCTTCTGCCCATGAAACGACCACAACCCGGCCCTCCTGCAGCCCCGACACTGAGTCTTACGGCAAAGTCCTTCTTTTCCCCACTGTCTCCCCCACCCCAACCCCAGAGCCCAGGGCTGCTGTGCTGTGGGCATCCCGGGGGCTGGCACCAGGGCCAGGGAGCACTGCGGGTGTGGGGAGGGCCGCACGGGACAGCCTGCCGTCGGGCCTGGGCTCAGAACACGCGGCGTTTCCGCACCGCGGATGCAGGCCGTGCGTCCAGGCTGTCAGATGTCCGCGGCCCCGAGGGCCCTCACACGATGTCGTCCTCTCAGTGTGTCACTGAGCCCACGGGTTTTCACATTCTTGTCCTGTGCCTGCCTCGACTTCCCTCACAGATATGCATATTTCTTCCAGATGCCTCACCCATACTCGGGAGCTGGTCGGGTGCCAGGACAGGAATGTGTTTGAAACCCGGTGGCTTGACAATTCCCGAGAAACCATGACATATCCATCTCCAAAATATGCAACATACCTTGTTTCAATCCAACAAAACCAGGTTCCTGGTGTGTCTGCCCTTCCTGCCAGCATTGTCCCACCGTCCAAACAAACAAGAATAAGGTCCCGGACTGTCTGGATGCCCCGTGGTCCCAGCCATGGAGCAGCCCCGGCCACGTGCATGGATGTGTCTGTGGGGCCCGGGCACGTCCAGACGGGGCCCCTGCACCCACGCCTGGGAAGGTCCTGGGCACGGCCATCCGTGGACCCTGCCTTGCTTTGCTTATGTTCAGCTGTTTCTCTCTCTGCTACCTTTCGAGCAGATTTCTTTACTACACTGCACTGGATTGCTATATTTTTAACCAGAAATAAACTAAAGATTAGAGCATGTTCCCGTTAAATTCAGTTTTTTTTTCTGTTACATACTCACCCCCCGTCCCTTCTCACAGTTTGGTTGCGTTTGGGGGTCTCCTTTCAGGGAGTGGGGGCACAGGAGAGGGAGGGAGGATCCACAGGAAATACGTTTCTCATGGTGATACTTTCTAAAGGGGTATTTCATGTTTTTGTACATCTTACTTCCCGTTCCTTTTTTACAACTGCGTGGTTGCCGCAGCCCTGGAGTGAACCAAATAAACATGCCTGCTCCTCGCAGCTCTCTGCGTCGTCCGTGCTGAGTGTGTGACTTGTGATTCTGTCTGCAACGCGCTGTGAAGATTAGAAAGACTTCTGTGCATTCCAGTAACTGCAACACGAAATGGTACCTACACAGGCAGGTTGCCTCCTCACACGTGAGCACACACCGTGAGGTAACGCAGCTACGCAGAAAAGCAACAGCACAAATGCCCATCATTCGAGGCAAGCAGTGCTTTCAGGGCTGGGGGCTCACAGGGCTGGCCAGCGTCCCACCATTTGTCTGGCTGCCAGTAACACAACTGAAAACCAGAGCAGCACCCACGTTACCGCCACTTGCCTACACCCGGGTGAATTCCGAGTGGATTCCACCGAGACCACGATGTACTGGGTCTGAGAGACCCTAAAAGCTAGTTTTTACCTGGTTTCCAGAGCAGGCTGCCCTGCACACAGGCCTAAAGCTTTCGCTCAGCCTGGCCAGTCTTTCCTACCTGCCGGAGGCCAGGGTTACCGGCAGGCGTGCCCGTGAACCCCTCTGGGCTAGGCTGGCTGACCCCGCTTCTGCCGGGCGCCTTCCTGGTGGACACGCGGGACAGGGCAAGAACAGATGCTGTCGCGAGGCCCTAGTGGCGCGGAGCGCTGACAGGTTTTAATTAATCCCAGAGCAACCCCGTGAGAGTCATCTTCTCTCCTAACAGCTGCTTCCGTGCTCGAGATGTGAAAACCAGAGGCAGAGAAACTGAGTTACCTGAGCTGAGCCGGGGAGCGGGGGGACAGGCCACCCCCCGCCGCCCAGCCATCCCCCACCCCCAGGCTGGGAAGCTGCACCCGCACCTCACCTGCGAGAGCGGGAGAGGACGCTGCACAGGGTATGCGACACCTGCACCCAAACGACTGGCGAGGAAGACGGTGCCCATGCAGAAAAGGTCAGCATGGCCACGAGAACACAATGCCCGCGGCTGAAGCCACTCCAGGGGAGGGCGGAGAGGGCTCCAAACACAAGGAGTTCCCACACCCCGTCTAACAGCCATAAGCCCATTTCTCTGTTAGACACCCTCTGGGTGGGGCGTGGGAGGATGACAGGCGCTCTCCTACACGCACAAACGAAGACCACGCCTCCCCCGGGCTGCACGGAGAACGCGGTGCGGGTCCCACAGACTCCCGCCGGGCCCGGCAAACGTCCAACGCCCAGCCTGGCCATCAGAGTGCTCCCTTTCATCTCAAGAGCCCCACTTTGGACAGGAAGTTATACAGCCGCCCCATTTAAAAACCAAAGGGCGTTCCCGAGCCCAGGGGAGAGACCCAGGCAACAAGCCCAAGACGCTCTGGACCGCTGGAGCAGACGAACATTCAGGAAAGTGAACGAAATGAACTGTGTCTGGTTTTCACCCTTTCCTTAGCTTGGGTACCACCCCCCGGGTCCTCCAGGTGTCCTGGGTGGAGGCCCACCCACTCTGGACCGAGCTCAGCGCAGCCTTACAGGTCTCGTCTCCAACGCACCACACCTTTCGTCTCAGAAACTTACCGTGAAGGTGCCTCCCAGACGTCACGACCTCTCTTCTCACTGCCACGTGGGCTGCCCACCCACCGACGGCATCCAGCTTGTCCCATCGTGACGTCGAGTCAGCACCACGACAGAGTCACTGTGCGTCTTTCCAGGGACAAGGAATTGCTGCTGGTCAGCGAAGGAGGAGGATCAAGAGTCCAGATGAGGGAGCAGGAGCGAGGGGGGTGCCGGGCTCGGGGCCCGGTCAGTCTCGCTCTCCTGCCCAGGGCTGTCCAGGTGTCAGGAAACGGGCAGGAAGCAAACACTGGAAAACCACCGGCCCCAAGTGCCGACTAGTGTCACTAACGCAGCCTTAGAAGAAGAAAAAGTGCAGCTGCCTGCGTGTAAGACCACAGAACGAAGGCGCTCCAGTACAGCACGCCCGCGAGCCCGGACAACGTGACCTCAAGGACGTGGACCACCCTCCAGGGTGGGTACGAGGCGCCGGGCACCGAGATGCTGGGGCCCGTCCTCCAGCAGGGGCTGCCAGGCGCCCAGGGGACCAGCAGGAAGGAGGCGGCCGCACGGAGGGGCCCAAAGCAGGCGGACACCCGAGGGCGACGGAAGCAATGCCTAACGCTCCCCAGACACGGCGCGTGCGTTAGCACAGACGGAGCTTCTGGAGTCCGCTTCCACCCCAACGTGGACGAGCCTGGGATGCAAACGGGCAACACATTTTGTTCCAGATCGTCCCGCACCTCAGGGAAGCAGGCACCCCCGGGGGTGGATCACAGTGTGGACGCGGCCAGCCCCGGGCGAGCCTGGGTGAGCAGGCCCGGGCCTGGATCTGGGGCAGCACCCCTCTCGCGCCCACCTCGCTGCCCCCAACACACACCTCTCACGGTACGCTGGGGCTCACACGGCTATCACGTGTGCACACCCTTCCCGTCCTGTCACAGGTGGGTGCAGGTCTCCAGCTGTGCAGCCACTGCCTGGAGGCCCCAAGGAGTGGCCGAGACGGGCCTCGGCTGGACCCTGCCCTCCACCGCCTGGCGGTTCCTCGTTCAGCCCATTTCAGTAACTCACTCCACGCCTGCCAGGACGCTCAGACACCAGGCTCCTCCTGAGAGGTCAGCGTTGACACACCCAAGGCAGGCGAGAGAATTCCTGGTCCCTTCAGAGCAGAGCACACTGGTATCCCAGGGCCTCCTGCGTGCGGACCACAGAACAGACCGAGGGTTTTCCGGCAGGTATTGTGTTCAGCCGTGACCAAGACACGGGCCTGGCCCGAGGGTGCCCCCCTCTGAGCGCCATCAACAGGACCATCAGGCAGCCAACTGCCGCTCAGTGGGTGACTCCCACCCCACAACAAGCCCGCAGAGGGCAGGGACGGGGCAGGAGGGGCCGCGCTCCACTGCCCCAGCAAGGGCTTCCCAACACTGGGAGCTGGTACGGCGAGGAGACGGACATGAATGCAGGGGGGCAGGGTACGGCCTCCCCCCGTGCTGCTCCTGCACCCCTGGGACCCCCAGCTCTTCCCACTGGGCCTCTCGGGGAACCCAGCTCCAGTGACCAATGTGGCCCGCGCTCACCGCCGGGCCTGCCGCGTGGCGGCCCACCCCGCGCTGCAGAGCCGTGGCTCACGTGTGGGCAGATGAGCCCCTGATGCTGACCTGGTGCTTCCCTGACAATGTCCTCCAGCGGGACCCTGCTTATGGGGACCACCCACCATCTCCAAAGAAATGCCACCCGACGCAGCCTGACTGACGTAAACCCACACGGTCCGTTGCGTGCGGGTGAGCCCTCACTCCAGAGGTGAAGCCACTAACCTGACACAGATGCCCTCCTGTGGATTCTCTCACACATCAGTCTCAACCTGCACTTTCTTTTCTCCCTCCTTATGTCCTGGTGCGTATAAAATGTTAATACAGGCAATCCTTTTGCACACTGACAAAAAGGCAATGTCGACTGTGTTCTGATTTTTCTCACTGATGAAGCGGTTAAAACGTTACCCTTTGCCTTTCTTCTCTTTTAGCTGGAAAATTGGCTTAGTTACTTACCAAATGAAAATAGCTTTCCTTAACGAATGTAACTGTTTAAATCGTACTGCTACTTCGTTCTTCACTACCTGCGAGTGAGGGACGCTGTCGAGATTACAGAAAACTTTCCCTCCTTTTGGTAATAAACGTCCCCGTCTGGAAGCTTGGTAACTGCATCATCTCGGTGTAAGTCAGCGTGTTCACTGCAGATTCCTTCTATTGCCCACGTTTTGAGATGCACACACACAAACTCCTTCTCACGGAACCAGGTTTATGTTACCTGACGGCGTCCGTCTATCGTGTGTGGAGGGTCTCAGGACCTGAGCAGCACAGCTCCGAGAGCAGGGATCTGAAATGCGCCCCTTCCCTCGCCAGCGCTGCCCCACTGGGCGCCAGCCCCTCACCGACCCGGAAGCCCACCTCACGCCGGCTCCCCTCCGCCAGCCAACGGAGGACACAGAGGCGACTCGCAGAGGCACGCTCTGCCGAGGGACCGCCCAGCAGCGTTGTTCCAAACCTATCTTAACTTTCTGAAACTTCGACAGCCTTGTGTCTCTTGGGGCGGTTACTCTTTCCTTCCGACTGGAGTCTCTCTGACCTCCACACCCTTCCCGCACCCCCATCCCTGCCCCAAGGCCGGGAGGAAACCGCCTCTCCTGCGTTCTCGGCTCAGGGCCCTGCGCTCCACGAGCTGCCCTGGTCCCGGTCCTGACCCAGGTCCAGGATCAGAGAGAGCCCCCGCTCTGCCCCCGCACAGCCTGCCGACCAGGCCTGGCCCTGGCTGCACCACGCGGTTCCTCGGCCCCAGACGGCACACATCCAGGGGGGCTCCGAGGTGAATGGCTGGGCTGGCCAGAGCCTAGATCACCTCGGCCCTGGCCCCGTGGCCACCAGCTGCGCCAGTCAGTGCCTCAGCTTCCACTGGAGGCTGTGTTCACAGCCCTGATGACCAGGCCTGGCCTCGGACGGATCTTCCACAGAAGTGCAGGTGACCATGGTCTAAGCTCTGGACCAACCGCTTCCACACGGCTTTGCTTTCTGACCTAAGACACCTGGGAAGACAGCAGCGAGCAGAGGCATCGCACGCCCACCCGAGCTGCAGCCACCGCGCTCCTCCAGGCAGGACCTACTGCCCCTCCCTGGCCACACTCCTCCAGTGGAAGCTCCAGGCACACTGTCACATTCTCATCCCCACACATGGGGTGGGGGGGCCCTAAGCACAAGTCTCTCTCCTGTCACCTGGCCAGTGCCTGAGCGAGGCCTCAGGAGGGCCTCCTCTACCCAGCGTGGACAGCAAAGCAGCCGTTTCCCCGGCAGCCCCGCCCAGTGTGTGGTCCCCCAGCACGTTTCTACTGTCACGGAGCACTGACTTCCCGCCTGCACCGACTTGGTACAAAAACCGGATGCCACGCGGCAATAAGCACCACTGTCACACGCTGACAAACACGCCACGGACGACTCTGTGAACAAGGGTCTCCGAGCTCGCTGTGTGTTTCCCTTGATTTCTGCTCAATTCAGTCCAACCCCAAGGAATCCACCGCCTTAGACCAACCCTCCCCAATTACCTAAGCCCGACGCCGTCAGCCAGCTAAGCTGCTCCTGGGAAGCAGGGAGAAAGCAGCACAGCTATTCACACTCAAACCCCACAAAGCCCTCTAGGGGCTCTGGTGTGGTGTCTGCAGGAGTGACGGGGCCAGCTGGTGGGCACCAGCGACAGACAGAGGCAGAACCCGTCCAAAGGGGGGCAGTGAGGGGGTCTTACCAACAGGTCAGCAAACCCAGGAGCAGGCAAGACAGACGTCCACTCAGGGCCCTCGCTGACCCTGAATACAGCTGTCACCCTGCCGCTTTGGCTCCAGCAATGCAGGGAACAGAGGCCTAGGGCTCTGTGCTGGCCGTCCAGGTGCCAGGAGCATTTGGTTTAGCAAACCAGCTGCCGGCAGGCAGCGGGGGAACGGTGCGCTGGCCGCTGCCCTCCCTGGGGACCCGCAGTCCTGCACCGTACACCCACCTCTCCCTGCAACTGCCCCACCCAAGGGACGCTCTGATCACGGGGGTGACACAGCAGAGGCAGCTCCCCGTGTGGAGCTTGTGCTTGTCTTCCTGTCACTCAAACGGCGTCCTCAGCAATAACCCCGTGGATAGGACAGCAGAGCAAAGAGCAAAAGAGAAGTTTCTTCCGGGGGTTGTCATCTTTTTCTACTTCTTTGATTCCAAACTACCTTCCTTGGAGTCTCACCTGCTTGCAGGCTCCTTCCTCTGTACTAACAACGGCCCCGGGAACAGAAGCCTGCGTTGGGGCCGTCGCTCTCCCAGCCACCTCCTCCCAAGGCAGCAGCCCAGAGAGCCGGAGCTGTACGCCTGGGCCTCGCACCGCGAGCACACAAGGCAGGTACCGGGAGGGCCTCTGTGGCCCCCGCGGGCCTGCCGTGGCATCCAGCCTGGCTTTGAGCCCTGCCCGCCTGCCCCAGCACCCACGGGGAGCCGCAAGCAAGATGCT
This sequence comes from Phocoena sinus, assembly GCF_008692025.1. Classification (NCBI taxonomy): domain Eukaryota; kingdom Metazoa; phylum Chordata; class Mammalia; order Artiodactyla; family Phocoenidae; genus Phocoena; species Phocoena sinus. Next base: position 57,621,809 of record NC_045781.1, read on the forward strand.
GAAGCCGGAGCGCCTGCCCAAGCCCTGTGACCGGGACCCCCATGGGCTTTGCCAGGCCCCGTACCAGAGGGAAGTTCTGGTGGGCAGAGGCGAGGAGAGAGCTTCCTACTTCTGACCCGCGTGCAGTCAGGCGGCAGAAGTCTGACGAGTGAGGTCACACGGCCAGAGGTGCGGGGGCCGAGCACGGCGAGAAGGTAAGTGCTGCTTGGGGTGAGGGGCTGCTTCTGGGCAAGCTGGCCTCAACCCTCCACGGAAGCCGGCCCGGGCCCGCTCTGCCGGGTGGGTGCGCCCACTCTCCACTTTTAACTTCCATGTCATGAGCAGGACGGCCCGTTCAAGGCAACGATGGGCTGTTCGGCCTGTCACTGACAACTAAGAACCCTGCTTTCTCGTTACTGATGATCCTTTAGATGAAGATGAGTTCACCTGGTGTGAATTCAAAGCCCAAGCTCTGCCCCAATTACATAAATGAAGAGCAGCCTCCGGCCATTAACCCTGCAGCAGGCACCGGTGAGCCTGCCCGGCAGGGGACAGCGAGGCCGTGTGGGGACAGCGGGGCCCGCCCTCCGGCTTCCTGCCCTCTTCTGCTGCCGTGCGCATGACGGCCTTGAGCCCGACGGGGAGAGGGCAGAGCACAGCTCCACCACCTCCTCCCCAAAGGTGGGGAGCGGCCCGAGGAGCTGGGCACACGGCCCTCCAAGAGACCCCAGGCAAAGCCACGTGGCAGAGCGAGCAGAGCAGCCCACAACAGGCTTTATTCTCCAGAGAAGCGAGAAAACGCGTACAGGAGGCGCTGGGCGGCTGCCGGTAATTCTTAAAGAGGAAGGAGTCGGCTGAACGTGCAGGCGGGCGGAACCCGTCTCCTAGTTTTGCAGAGGGCAGCCCCGCAAAGCCCGCAGCGTTCCACTTCACGATCAAGGTGCCGCCTGCCATGTAGGCGGCTCCCCCTCACCATCAGCTCGGCCCCGACCCAGCCAGAGGCCCCGCCAGAACCACCGGGGCCCGGAGGCTGCACAAAAGACCACCTTCGCGGCAGCAGCCCCCTGCCAAGTCCCGTTTATTTTAAACCGCACGCAGCGCGCTGAGGGCAGGGAACCCCACCCCCTCAGTCTAAGCTCTGGCTGCTGTGCGGCTGAGGCTGAGCCATCAGAGAAAGCCACGGCCACGGCCCGGGCGGCTCTCAGCACTCTCCTCTCTGGGGCCCGGCGTCGTCCGCGCCAGCTTCGCCCACTACTGCTCGGTCCTGGGCAGGGAGTCTGCGAATGGCTCACCGGGCGCCGCCGAGGGGCGCGCTGCTCTTTTGTGGGGAAAGGGGAATAAGAAAGAAACGGGTTCAGTCGGGGAAGGAGCGAACGTGCTGTGAGCACCCGGATTTACACGGAGGCCGTCACGACCCTGCTTAAACAGCGAATGCTCAAACGTACTCCAGACACAATTAGAAAAAACACTTCAGCTGGCCTCAGGAGCACACCTACATAGCAAAGTCAAATTTTAACAGAAACTTGGTAAAATTTTACGTACCCTCGTCACCGACAAAAATGAGGGCTCCGGCAGAGAAGTGACCTGAGCGGTGAGCCCTGGGGCCCCACCTCAGCACCGGCTGTGGCCGCGCGGCCCCCGTGGCACACTCACCCCTGGCCTCCTCGCCGCTGTCCTCGTCCTCTTCACTCTCCCCGCCGCCCTCGGCGCCCTTGACCTCGTCGCTGTCCTCCTCCGAGTCCGTCTCCTCCAGCCACTCCTGAGATTCTTTAAGCAAAAGCAAAAACCAGTGTCAACACGACCAGGGCACCGGGTAAACTGCAGGCGAGCCGCGGCCGCCCCCAGGAGCCCACCTTCTGCCTGGACACGCGGATGTGCGTGCGGGGGCTCCGACCCCAGCACGTCTGGAGCTCACGGCAAACATCACATCCCCACGTGTCGAGGCAGAGACAGGCAGAGTGAGAATCTGCGCTCCAAGACAGCAGTCGTCTCGCACAGCCGCTCAGGGCCTCTGCCCAGACGTGTGGATTGTAAGGGATTTCAGCCTCAGACCCAAGGACTGCGCAGTGACCGAGTCCAGCGCAGCCTGTGGTGCAACACGGCAGCGGAGACGGGTGGGCCGCTAGTCTGCTCCCGGGCACACACGCGCACCGCGGGGAAAACACGCGTCCAGTCCGCTTTGCCGGGGCAGGTCCGAGGCTGACGAGTGGTGTCGGGGTGAGCCCGCTCCCTCCCCCAGGCCCCCTGCAGGGATGGCCGTGCACAGACGTGCCCCTGGGCAACAGGGCCCTCCCCCCGGGACTGAGGGCACGGGGGCGCGAGGGGGCAGAGGCGTGCAGCACCCTCTGTGGGCGCAGGGCAGACAAGCTGGGGGGCTCCCGAGGCAACTCCAGAGGTGCTACCCCCTCACCTGGATCCATCTCCACCAAGACGGTCCACTCCTCCATCTTGTGAAGGTCGAGGCAGTACAAGTCGCTGAGGGTGACCTGGCGGTCGCCAGCCTCAAACATGCCCCCGTAGAGGTAGAGGCGCCCATGCTTCACGGCCAGCATGGCGCTGGAGCGGGGGCTAGGCTCCACCGCAGGGACCCCCGCCTCGTTGGTGCCATCGTCGCTGTCGTGGGACTCGGGCTGTCCCGCCGGACCCAGGGCAGCGAGCCCCTGCTGGATGGTGACCACGGTCCCGTCCTCTGCCACCAGCTCTCTGACCACCTGCAGGGGCTCCTGGGCCCCGGTCCCCTTCAGTTCCTGCTTGCTGGCACCCCCGGGCTCCCCTTTTTTGCCCCGCCTGCGCCTCCTCTTCTCCACCTTGGGCCCCTGTTGATAAAGAGCAAAGGCACCGCGACTCAGGACGGGGGTCAGCGAGCATCCGACAGCCAGAGGACCCCCGTCCACTTGCTGCCCCTCCCCAGGGAGCACACCACCCCTGCCTGGTGTGACCTCTGAGGGGAAGGGGCGGCAGATACCAGCCCTTACACGCTGCCTGACTCCCCTCAGAGGCGCCGAGGCACCTCAACCGGAGCCAGCCTTTGCCACACAGTGGACCATCCGCCCTCCTTTGGCCACAGGGCCCTGCTTCTGAGGCCCCTGACCTGATGAAGCCCCCAGGGATGTCATTCCCGGGAGAGCAGCCACTATGCCGCGTCTCTCAGGCTGGTGCCGGCAGGAGGGGCAGAGGCGACCCGGTCCCTGCTTACGGTGACAGTAAAGATGGTGGCAGCTCCACAGAGCCTCACAGACAGAGGGACCAGGGAGGCCCTGGGCATCACTGACGGAGGTGACAGCCGGGCAGGCCCTGAGCTGGCTGCAGGTCTGGGGCCCAGGCTACCTTCAGCTGCCCCGCGAACCAGCGGTTCCTGACGGGGTCGTAGAAGTGCAGGTCGCTGAGGAAGTGGCCCTCCAGGCTCTCGTCCTCCTCGTCGTCACACACCCCCCCGAACAGCAGCGTCTGATGGTTCGGGGCCACAGCCACCGAGAAGCCGGACCTTGGGGTGGGCTTGGCTCCGGAAGGGTTGACCCGAGTCCAGGCCCATCTGCCTGATGAGGAGAGGAAATAGGGACGGTGGGCCTGCAGAATGCCATGGCCGTTATTCTGTGCCTGCGGGGCCGCACACCCCGGAGGCCATGCCTCCTCCTCAAGGGTCAGTCTGCACTGAGGTAGGGAACCTGTCCACACACCCTCCCAACACTTGCCCAGGGGCGCCATGCGGCTGTGATGTGAAGGGTGAGGGAGAGGCGGGCGCACCAGCTCCGGGGGATCCCGTACACCGTGCCTTCGGGCGGGGCCCTCCGACCTCAGACACCCCCAGAACCTCCCGTGGGCCACGCACTGTGGTCCTTCCTTCTAGGCGGGCGCCGTGTTTACGCAGCAACCCTCAAGATGTGGCCTGGCACAAAACATGTGGGAGTCTTCCCAACATGTCCAGAAAAAGGAACTGGGATGTTTTTTCTTTAGTGAACATTTAAAAGAAGCGAGAGAAGCAGCCAACAGCAAGCCTCCCCTGGAGGCGCAGCCCTAGCGGCATGCACTAGTGGGCCACAAGGTCACTCACAACAACCAGCACCTCAACGTTTAAAGAGAAGAGGAGAAGCACCAGCGTGCCCTGCACGTGGCTGCGGGAGTCGCTTTCCCGGCTGTGCCGGATGCGTCTCAGGACACGCCATGTACTTTTCACTGGGGGCCAAGGGCCTGACGACCAGACGCGGGGGCTGAACACAAGGGCTGGGGTCCCACTGCCTAGAACACAGTCCACTGTCAAGTTCAAGTGCGCTGACATGTAAAAGGGGCTCTAAACCTTGGCTCCCACGTCCCCATCAGTCACCGCAATCTGGCGTGGTTGGGACCTGAGAAACGCCTTGTATGTGACGTTTCTGCAGCCTCTGCTTGAAGAACGTCACAGCAGGAAAGAGGAACGTTCCTGCCCAGCAGGCCTCTTGTCTTACGGAGACGGGTCTCACAGGGGCCAAGGGGCAGCCAGGACCACACAGGCCCCATCCGCTCAGGCCCCTCTCCCATCACGTGCACCATGCAAACTAACCACCTCCCGACTTCTGAGCTTGAAAAATGAGCACTGGGAAGCCACCCTGGTGTCCATCAACAGAGGAACGGATATAGAAGATGTGTGTGTACACACACACACACACACACACAGGAATATCACTCAGCCATGAAAAAGAATGAAACAATGCCATTTGCAGCAACCTGGAGGGACCTAGAGATTATCATACTAAGTGAAGTCAGACAGAGAAAGACAAACACCATACGAGATCACTTATATGTGGAATCTAAAAAGACGATACAAATGAACTTATTCACAAGAGAAACAGACTCACAGACAAAGAAAACAAACTTATGCTTACCAAAGCGGAAAAGCAGGGAGGGATAAATTAGGAGTATGGGATTAACAGGTACACAATACTATATATAAAATAATTAACAAAAGACCTTCTCTATAGTACAGGAAACTCTACTCAATATTTTATAATAACCTATAAGGGAAAAGAATCTGAAAAACAACATATACACGTATGTATGACTGAATCATTTTGCTGTACACCTAAAACGAACACAACATTGTACATTAACTATACTTCAAATAAAAAACAAACAAACAAACAGTGGGCATTTCAACCCCACAAGATGCCTTCCAAAAGTCTACGTCCTAACATTAAGCAAGAACAAATGAGAGATGACACAGATGCCGTGGCCCCGCCCCCAAGAAGGGAGCTGTGGATGGACTGACATCACCTGTGTTTCTAACTCAGTGCGTCCTCAACACCCCAGAGAGGACACGGGGGCTGTTCATGGAGTGCCCCACCAGCCCTGCGACCCTCTGCCCGCTTCCCCCAGCGACACACTGACCACCCGCCTGGTCTGTCACCTGCACGGCGCATGTACCTTCTCTTCCCTCCTCAGCCTTCAGCAGGAACATGTCGGAGTGCTGGGTACCTCTGTCCACATCTTTCCTGACTCTCTGCAAAAGGAAAAGGGAGCTGTGACAAATACCACGTGCTGTGCCAAGCCACGCAAGGCCCCCCCAAGCTTGTGGTCCCGTCTTCCATGGAGGTGACTCACTAGCCTTCAGACCAGCCTCAAAATCTGAAACACAACAGGTTCCATCCAGACCGCCTCTGAACAGACAGAATAAATGACCACAGGCTGGGGACACCCCAGAGCTCTCCTCTCAGAGCTTCCTGTGGCTCCGAGCTGAGCCCTGCTCTGGATGGGCGGGGGCGCCGCAGGGACCCTCCTATCATTACACAGCCACCCTCCATCTCTAACCCCTGTGCCCTCAATTCCCATCGCCTTCCCGATAATGGGATTCAAGCTTCGGTGCGAGGATCAAACGCTCTGTGCAGAAGCCGGCACAGCCATTTAAAGAGCTTTCCTGAGCCGTAGACAGCACAGCCCACCTCCATCCGGGTCTGCTGCTTCAAACCAGGCTTCTGGCGCTGGGCAGACCACACACTTCACTCTCCCGAGCGGCACCCCCGTCCTCACGCTGCACGGAGACGGCACAGTCCTCTTTGCCAGCAGGCTAGCAGGGGAAGTGGCTGCCACTCCCATGCCCACCTTTCCAGGCACTCTCAGGAACTAAATCCACACGAGGGGCTTCCCTGGTGGCGCAGTGGTTAAGAATCCGCCTGCCAATCCAGGGGACACGGGTTCGAGCCCTGGTCCGGGAAAACCCCACATGTCGCGGAGCAACTAAGCACATGCGCCACAACTACTGAGCCTGCGCTCTAGAGCTCGCGTGCTGCAACTACTGAGCCTGCATGCCACAACTACTGAAGCCCACGCACCTAGAGCCTGTGCTCCACAAGAGAAGCCACCACAATGAGATGCCCACGCACCGCAACAAAGAGTAGCCCCCGCTCACCGCAACCAGAGAAAACCCACATGCAGCAACGAAGACCCAACACAGCCAAAAATAAATAAAATAAATTAAAAAAAATAAATCCACACGAGGCCTTGCCCACTGGCCGCACACTGCAGTAATTCAGTGCCGTCTGCTTGTGTCGCAAACTTGATCACAGCCGCGCTCCAGCCCTTCCCTCTCAGCCCCTTGCCCTCCTGCACCTGCGGGCGTCCACGGCACTGCTCCGCCGACAGCAACCTTCCTTCCTTAGAACCAACGAGCTGAGGGGAACTTTCATGCTGTCACATTTCAATACACCCCCCGAGGCCTGTACGCCAGAGCCCTCCCTGAGAACGCCGCTCTGCCCGCCCGGTGCCACGGCTTCCACACAGCGGCCGGCATGGCAGAGCCCGGGGCTGGGGAGGCAAGGAGGCTGCTCCCCATGAAGCATGTAACTCCCACTCCACCTCCCCTTCCTGACAGGGGTGATGAGAGGCCCGTGCGCTAGTCCCTCACCCAGTGGCCTGCGCTGTCCTTCCAGTAACGCGAATCACACCGGCCGGACACTCACTCTCCTCACTGGGCTAGAGGAGGACGCAGAATGTGCGTGAAGCTCTGGAGCTGTCAAACTTCCCCCAGGGCGTGCAAGGCTCTGCACGGGCTCTCAGCTCGTCCCCAACGGGACGTGGACGTTAACGCCACGGAGCGCTGACTTGGGCGTGCACCTGACAGAGCATTCCTTCCGCTGCTCGCAAATCTCTGTCTCGTACAGTATTAATGGAGCCCAAAGACATCTGAGAGAGACGTGTACCACGCAGCTCCTGTGGAGGGCGCTCCCGCCCAGAAGAACCCCAGTGCCACACCCACGCCTTTATCGCCAACTCTGGTAAATCCCCCGTGAGTGCCGACAGAGCAGCTTCTCACTGCCATCAAATGCCGAAGGCCTGGCGTGAGTGGTTCCTGAATCAAAGGGACTCGGATCATCCCCCAGCTGTCCGTGTGGCTGCAGAAAAGCCGCATTTGGGAGTCAGGCGCCGCTTTGATTGAAGTGGCATCAGCTTGACGAGGGCTTGCTGTTCATCACCCGGTTTTGCTGAGAAGCATCTACTGCGATAAAGCATCAGCTCTGGGCAGTGCACACAGCTTCTGGCGGCAGCCGCCTGTCTCGCGGGGCCCTCCCAGCTGTCACGCGTCTAGCCACACCCCAGGCAGGTCACAACCACAAATCCCAAGTCAGTTTTCCTTTCCAGAACAAGGGCTGGCCGCTGGCTGAGTGGGGGTGTGGCAGGGTGGAAGGAGGTGGCCGGGGCACCTCCCTGCCACAGCCATCATTTACGCTGCATGTTTCAGGGGCGTGTGGATAAGAACGCAACGTGACTGTAAAGAACCTTAGTATGTTCACACAGGAGCAGATCAACACCACCTCTGTCCACTTCTCATTCAACAGAAAGGACCGTTCATATTAATCTAATGAACTATTATTTGAAGTTTTCATCGCTGGTGAAACTGAAAAGGCAGCAGACAGAAGTCACTCTGCATCCCACACACGCGTCTTACCTGCTTCGAGTAGCCCCCGTAGATGACGATGCTGCCCTGGGCGGTGACGGTCATCTGGCAGCCTGACCTGGGAGTGGGCCCAGTCCCGGACGGGGACAGCCTGCTCCACGTGAAAGTGTCCAGGTTGAAGGCATACAGGTCATTGTAATAGATGTAATCTCTGTTATAATATAGGAACACAAACGAAAAGGCGGTGACATGAAAAAGTGAACTTGATCTAAAATAAAGGTACGTTTGCTACCGTATGTACTAAGTTATTGGTTTAATTGAAGTTTAAATTCATAGGAAAGGACAGCAAGCCTATGTGGGTTTGCACTTGAAGGCAGAAATAACGCTGGCCCAGAGGAGCACTGTAACATGCCTGGATCCGGAAGTCTTTTCCTTCTGGAAGTTACGTGATACACCCTTACACAGTTTACACAGTCAGTCTTGCAGAACAACTACATTAGTTTTCTGTATGTGTAACTTTAAGCGGGACAATGAACTATGTACCAATACCCTGCATCCTCAGAAGGGAGATATTACAGCTTGGCAAGGGCTGTGGAGACCCCGGGCTGGGCAGAGATGGGGCAAAGCGTTCCTGGAACTGAGAGAGAACTCCTGGAGCCCACAAGCCCGAGCCAAAGCCCAGAGGCCATGGCTGAGGCATCCAAGAGGCACAGCGGCCTTGCCCTGCTCAATGCTCCTGGGGCTTCAGTGGCAAAGGACTCAAAACACACATGGGGCCTTGAGGAGGGAGCACGTGTGTGAGGAAAGCATCGGTTCTGCCAGAGACACAGAGGCAACCGTGTGTCCTGACGGGAATTTCACAGGTGGCCACGGGCAAAGCCAAGGGGCCTCGGGTCAGAATTACACGGAAGAACGAGAGATGCTCCCCAGCTACTCCACACGGAGAGCTGGGCCCGATGTTGGCAGGAAGAAAGCATGGACGCACGGAAGGACCGAGCAGCCCCACCGGTCAGACGTGATTCCCGACTCTCCTGCTGCAGTCAGATCACCCACGTCTGGCGCCCTGCAGCCAACGCGCAGGCCACTGAGCTCCCCGGAACGCTGTCCAAAGCAGGGCACTGGGGACAGGGTGAGCCACGTGGCCTCTCCACCAAACACATCCTTCCGTGGGAGGAGGGCTTTTAAGTAGACGAACTGAGGAACCAGGGACACAGTTTTTAAAAGACTTCACCATATTCCACAGTTTTCTCAGATTTCACGTTGCAAATTTCCAGGAAAAAAAATATTCTATTCTGCACGTAGGGTAAACAACAACTGTCACTGGGTTTGAAAGATCAAACTGTACTTTGTTTAATATGGATGGTGACCACACAGATATCTGTTTGAGGAACTTCAACTTTTCTATATGTTTGAGATACTTCATAAAAAATAAGTTTAAACAAGGTAACAGATAATAGCTTTTGAAAAGCGTTCTGAGTTTGAAATGGTTCCAAGTTACAACCACTGTAAAACCTGACTCATTTTGTAACCTGTGAGTTTCAGGAGAAGGGCCTGTGTAGACCCCACTCGCTGTCCCGCACACAACAGGTGCTGAATTAACACACTGACGTCTCATGAACCCCCGTGTCTGCAATGGCAAAAAATTATTTGCTTTGTTCAGGGTTTTAAATGTAAACAACAATCCTTTAAATAAGAATTTTAAAAAACAGAGCAGGCTCTCTTCTCCAAAATGGCAAGAAACCAAACACGTGCAGGTCAGGAAACGGACCGTGGGCAGGAGGTGGACCAGGACAGGGCAGGGAGCCGGGGTGGAGGTAGGAGACGGACCAGGGGTAGGAGATTAACCAGGACAGAAAACCAGGGTGTAGGCAAGAGACAAACCAGGAGCAGGAGACGTTACCAGGGGCAGGGAGCCGAGGGGTGCAGCACGACAGAATATGGGAGTAACTGAACATCTGCAATCTTTGGTCGAGGACAAGTTCTACTACTTAACAGTTATCTTGGTTTCCTCATCTTTAACTTGAGATAATATAACCTACTCTCCCTAGAGCTTGGTTTTTAAGTGAATTCTGTAAAAACCACTTGGTGAACTTTGTGACGAGACATAAAATTTAAGCACTATTATACCCAGATTACGCCTTTAAGATACACAATCATTCCTTGTTTTATGTGAATTCGACTTTAAAAATCTCCTCCCAAAGCACTTAAGAATTATACCCTGGGAGACCTTCAAGATGGCAGAAGAGTAAGACGCGGAGATCACCTTCCTCCCCACAGATACACCAGAACACGTCTACACGCAGAACAACTCCTACAGAACACCTGCTGAATGCTGGCAGAAGACCTCAGCCGTCCCAAAAGGCAAGAAACTCCCCACGTACCTGGGTAGGGCAAAAGAAAAAAGAAAAAACAGTAACAGAAGAATAGAAACGGGACCTGCACCAGTGGGAGGGAGCCGTGAAGCAGGAAAGCTTTCCACACACTAGAAGCCCCTTCACTGGCGGAGACGGGGGGATGGCGGGGGGAAGCTTCGGAGCCACGGAGGAGAGCGCAGCAACAAGGGTGCGGAGGGCAAAGCGGAGAGATGCCTGCACAGAGGATCGATGCCGACCAGCACTCACCAGCCCGAGAGGCTTGTGCTCACGCGCCGGGGCGGGCGGGGGCTGGGGCCTGAGGCTCGGGCTTCGGAGGTCAGATCCCAGGGAGAGGACTGGGGTTGGCGGCGTGAACACAGCTGCAGGGAGTTAGTGCGCCACGGCTGGCCGGGAGGGAGTCCGGGGAAAAGTCTGGAGCTGCCGAAGAGGCAAGAGACTTTTTCTTACCTCTTTGTTTCCTGGTGCGCGAGGAGAGGGGATTAAGCGCGCTGCTTAAAGGAGCTCCAGAGACAGGCGCAAGCCGCGACTATCAGCGCGGACCCCACAGACAGGCATGAGACGCTAAGGCCGCTGCTGCCGCCACCAAGAAGCCTGTGTGCGAGCACAGGTCACTCTCCACACCTCCCCTCCAGGGAACCTGTGCATCCCGACACTGCCAGGGTCCCGGGATACAGGGACAACTTTCCCGGGAGAACACATGGCGCGCCTCAGGCTGGTGTAATGTGACGCCGGCCTCTGCCACCGCAGGCTTGCCCCGCACTCCGTGCCCCTCCCTCCCCGCCCCCCCCAGCCTGAGTGCGTCAGAGGCCCCTAATCAGCGCTCCTTTAACCCCCTCCTGTCTGAGAGAAGAACAGACGCCCTCCAGCGACCTACACGCAGAGGCGGGGCCAAATCCAAAGCTGAGTCCCTGGGAGCTGTGAGAACAAAGAGGAGAAAGGGAAATCTCTCCCAGCAGCCTCAGAAGCAGCGGATTAAAGCTCTACCATCAACCTGATGTACCTGCATCTGTGGAATACATGAATAGACAACGAGTCATCCCAAATCGAGGAGGTGGACTTTGGGAGCAACGATATTTGTATTTTTTTCCTTTTTCTCTTTTGTGGGTGTGTATGTGCATGCTTCTGTGTGTGGTTTTCTCTGTATAGCTTTGCTTTTACCATTTATCCTAGGGTTTTGTCTGTCAGGGGTATTTTGGTTTGTTTAGTATAGATTTTAGTGCTTGTTATCGGTGGATTTCTTCTTTGGTTCTATTTTTTTATTTTAATAACTTTATTTTATTGTTCTTTCTTTCCTTCTTTTTTTCTCCCTTTTATTCTGAGCCATGTGGATGATAGGGTCTTGGTGCTGCAGCCGGGTGTCAGGGTTGTGCCTCTGAGGTGGGAGAGCCTAGGTCAGGACATTGGTCCACCAGAGACCTCCCAACTCCACGTAGTATCAAACAGCGAAAATCTCCCAGAGATCTCCATCTCAACGCTAAGACCCAGCTCCACTCAACAACCAGCAAGCTACAGTGCAGGACACTCTGTGCCAAACAACTAGCAAGACAGGAACACAACCCCACCCATTAGCAGAGAGGCTGCCTAAAATCATAAGGTCACAGACACCCCAAAACACACAACCAGACGCAGACCTGCCCGAGAGAAAGACAAGGTCCAGCCTCATCCAGCAGAACACAGGCACTAGTCCCCTCCACCAGGAAGCCTACACAACTCACTGAACCAACCTTAGCCACTAGGGGCAGACAGCAAAAACAACAGGAACTACGAACCTGCAGCCTGCGAAAAGGAGACCCCAAACACAGTAAGTGAAGCAAAATGAGAAGACAGAGAAACACACAGCAGATGAAGGAGCAAGGTAAAAACCCACCAGACCTAACAAATGAAGAGGAAACTGGCAGTCTACCTGAAAAAGAATTCAGAGTAACGACAGTAAAGATGATCCAAACTCTTGGAAATAGAATGGAGAAAATACAATAAACGTTTAACAAGGAACTAAAAGAACTAAAGAGCAAGCAAACAATGAAGAACACAATAAATGAAATTAAAAATTCTCTAGAAGGAATCAATAGCAGAATAACTGAGGCAGAAGAACGGATAAGTGACCTGGAAGATAAAATAGTGGAAATAACTACTGCAGAGCAGAATGAAAAGAACTGAGGACAGAGGCTTCCCTGGTGGCACAGTGGTTAAGAATCTGCCTGCCAGTGTGGGAGACATGGGTTCAAGCCCTGGTCTGGGAAGATCCCACATGCCGCGGAGCAACTAAGCCCGTGCACCACAACTACTGAGACTGCGCCCTAGAGCCACCGAGCCACAACTACTGAGCCCGTGTACCACAAGTGCTGAAGGCCGTGCACCTAGAGCCCATGCTCCCAACAAGAGAAGCCACCACAATGAGAAGCCTGCACACTGCAACAAAGAGTAGCCCCTGCTTGCAACAACTAGAGAAAGCCCACGCGCAGCAACGAGGACCCAACGCAGCCAAAAATAAAAATAAATAAAATAAAATAAATTTATATAAAAAAAAGAATTGAGGACAGTCTCAGAGACCTCTGGAACAACATTAAACGCACCAACGCACCAACATTCAAATAACCCCACCAACATTAGGGGGTCCCAAAAGAAGAGGAGAAAAAGAAAGGGACTGAGAAAATATCTGAAGAGATGATAGCTGAAAACTTCCCTAATATGGGAAAGGAAATAGTTAATCAAGTCCAGGAAGCACAGAGAGTCCCATAGAGGATAAATCCAAGGAGAAAAACACCAAGACACGTATTAATCAAACTATCAAAAATTAAATACAAAGAAAAAGTATTAAAAGCAGCAAGGGAAAAACAACAAATAACATGCGAGGGAATCCCCATAAGGTTAACAGCTGATCTTTCAGCAGAAACTCTATAAGCCAGAAGAGAATGGCAGGACATATTTAAAGTGATGAAAGGGAAAAACCTACAACCAAGATTACTCTACCCAGCAAGGATCTCACTCAGATTTGACAGAGAAATTAAAACCTTTACAGACAAGCAAAAGCTAAGAGAATTCAGCACCACCAAACCAGCTTTACAACAAATGCTAAAGGGACTTGTCTAGGCAGGAAACACAAGAGAAGGTAGAGACCTACAATAACAAACCCAAAACAACTAAGAAAATGGTAATAGGAACATACATATTGATAATTACCCTAAATATAAATGCATTAAATACTCCAACCAAAAGACACAGACTGACTGAATGGATACAAAAACAAGACCCATATATATGCTGTCTATAAGAGACCCACTTCAGACCTAGGGACACATACAGACTGAAAGTGAGGGGATGGAAAAAGATATTCCATGCAAATGGAAATCAAAAGAAAGCGGGAGTACCAATACTCATATCAGACAAAATAGACTTTAAAATAAAGTCCAGGGCTACCCTGGTGGCGCAGTGGTTGAGAGTCCGCCTGCCGATGCAGGGGACACGGGTTCGTGCCCCGGTCTGGGAAGATCCCACATGCCTCGGAGCGGCTGGGCCCGTGAGCCATGGCCGCTGAGCCTGCGCGTCCGGAGCCTGTGCTCCGCAGCGGGAGGGGCCACAGCAGTGAGAGGCCCGCATACCGAAAAAAAAAAAAAAAACAAAAAAAATAAAATAAAGTCTATTTTATTTTAGATGTTACATAATGATCAAGGGATCAATCCAAGAAGAAGATATAACAACTGTAAACATTTATGCACCCAACATAGGAGCACCTCAATACATAAGGCAAATGCTAACAGCCATAAAAGCGGAAAGCGACAGTAACACAATCACAGTAGGGGACTTTAACACCCCACTTTCACCAATAGTCAGATCATCCGAAATGAAAATAAATAAGGAAACACAAGCTTTAAATGATACATTAAACAAGACGGACTTAATTGCTATTTATAGGACATTCCATCCAAAAACAACAGAATACACTTTCTTCTCAAGTGCTCATGGAACATTCTCTAAGACAGATCATATCCTGGGTCACAAATCAAGCCTTGATAAATTTAAGAAAACTGAAATCGTATCAAGTATCTTTTCCGATGACAACACTATGAGACTAGATATCAATTACAGGAAAAAATCTGTAAAAAATACAAACACATGGAGGCTAAACAATACACTACTTAATAACCAAGAGATTACTGAGGAAATCAAAAAATACCTAGAAACAAATGACAATGAAAACACGACGACCCAAAACCTACGGGATGCAGCAAAAGTAGTTCTAAGAGGGAAGTTTATAGCAATACAATGCTACCTTAAGAAACAAGAAACATCTCAAATAAACAACCCAACCTTACACCTAAAGCAATTAGAGAAAGAAGAACAAAGAAACCCCAAAGATAGCAGAAGGAAAAAAATCATAAAGATCAGATCAGAGATAAATGAAAAAGAAATGAAGGAAACAATAGCAAAGATCAATAAAACTAAAAGCTGGCTCTTTGAGAAGATAAACAAAATTGATAAACCACTAGCCAGACTCAGCAAGAAAAAAAGGGAGAAAACTCAAATCAGTAGAATTAGAAATGAAAAAGGAGAAGTAACAACTTACACTGCAGAAATACAAAGGATCATGAGAGATTACTACAAGCAACTCTATGCCAATAAAATGGACAACCTGGAAGAAATGGACAAATTCTTAGAAAAGCACAACCTTCCGAGACTGAACCAGGAAGAAATAGAAAATATAAACAGACCAACGCCAAGCAGTGATATTGAAACTGTGATTAAAAACCTTCCAACAAACAAAAGCCCAGGACCAGATGGATTACAGGTGAATTCTATCAAACATTTAGAGAAGAGCAACACCTATCCTTCTCAAACTCTTCCAAAATATAGCAGAGGGAGGAACACTCCCAAAGTCATTCTACGAGGCCACCATCACCCTGGTACCAAAACCAGACAAAGATGTCACAAAGAAACAAAACTACAGGCCAATATCACTGATGAACATAGGTGCAAAAATCCTCAACAAAATACCAGCAAACAGAATCCAACAGCACATTAAAAGGATCATACACCATGATCAAGTGGGGTTTACCCCAGGAATGCAAGGATTCTTCAGTATTCGCAAATCAATCAATGTGATACACCATATTAACAAATTGAAGGATAAAAACCACACGATCATCTCAATAGATGCTGAAAAGGCTTTTGAAAAACTTCAACACCCATTTATGATAAAAACCCTCCAAAAAGTAGGAATAGAGGGAACTTATCTCAACATAATAAAGGCCATATATGACAAACCCACAGCCAACATCATTCTCAATGTGAAAAACTGAAACCATTTCCACTAAGATCAGGAACAAAACAAGGTTGCCCACTCTCACCACTATTATTCAACATTGTTTTGGAAGTTTTAGCCACAGCAATCAGAGAAGAAAAAGAAATAAAAGGAATCCAAATAAGAAAAGAAGTAAAGCTGTCACTGTTTGCAGATAACATGATACTATAAATAGAGAATCCTAAAGACTCTACCAGAAAACTAGTAGAGCTAATCAATGAATTTGGTAAAGTAGCAGGAGACAAAATTAATGCACAGAAATCTCTTGCATTCCTATACACTAATTTTGAAAAATCTGAAAGAGAAATTAAGGAAACACTCCCATTTACCACTGCAACAAAGAGAATAAAAGACCTAGGAATAAACGTACCTAAGGAGACAAAAGACCTGTATGCAGAAAACTATAAGACACTGATGAAAGAAATTAAAGATGAGACAAACAGATGGAGAGATATACCGTGTTCTTGGATTGGAAGAATCAACATTGTGAAAATGACTATACTACCTAAAACAATCTACAGATTCAGTGCAATCCCTATCAAACTACCACTAGCATTTTTCACAGAACAAGAACAAAAAATTTCACAATTTGTATGGAAACACAAAAGACCCCGAATAGCCAAAGCAATCTTGAGAAAGAAAAATAGACCTGGAGGAACCAGGCTCCCTGACTCTGGACTATACTACAAAGCTACAGTAATCAAGACAGTCCGGTACTGGCACAAAACCAGAAATATACATCAACAGAAAGCCCAGAGATCAACCCACACACATATGGTCACCTTATTTTTGATAAAGGAGGCAAGAATATACAATGGAGAAAAGACAGTCTTTAAGTGGTGCTGGGAAAACTGGACAGCTACATGTAAAATAATGAAATTAGAACACTCCCTAATAACATACACAAAAATAAGCTCAAAATGGGCTTCCCTGGTGGCGCAGTGGTTGAGAGTCCGCCTGCCGATGCAGGGGACGCGGGTTCGTGCCCCGGTCCGGGAAGATCCCACATGCCGCGTAGCAGCTGGGCCCGTGAGCCATGGCCGCTGAGCCTGCGCGTCTGGAGCCTGTGCTCCGCAGCGGGAGAGGCCACAACAGTGAGAGGCCCGCGTACCGCAAAAAAAAAAAAAAAAAAAAAAAAAAGCTCAAAATGGATTAAAGACCTAAATGTAAGGCCAGAAACTATCAAACTCTTAAGAGGAAAACATAGGCAGAACACTCTATGACACAAATCACAGCAAGATGCTTTTTGACCCACCTCCTAGAGAAATGGAAATAAAAACAAAAATAAACAAATGGGACCTAATGAAACTTAAAAGCTTTTGCACAGCAAAGGAAACCATAAATAAGACGAAAAGACAACCCTCAGGAGTGGGAGAAAATATCTGCAAATGAAGCAACTGACAAAGGATTCATCTCCAAAATTTACAAGCAGCTCATGCAGCTCAATATCAAAAAAATAACCCAATCCAAAAATGGGCATAAGACCTAAATAGACATTTCTCCAAAGAAGATATACAGATTGCCAACAAACACATGAAAGAATGCTCAATATCATTAATCATTAGAGAAATGCAAATCAAAACTACAAACGAGGTATCACCTCACACCAGTCAGAATGGCCATCATCAAAAAATCTACAAACAATAAATGCTGGAGAGGGTGTGGAGAAGAGGGAACCCTTTGGCACTGTTGGTGGGAATGTAAATTGATACAGCCACTATGGAGAACAGTATGGAGGTTCCTTAAAAAACTAAAAAGAGAATTACGATATGACCCAGCAATCCCAGTACTGGGCATATACCCTGAGAAAACCATAATTCAAAAAGAGACATGTACCACAATGTTCACTGCAGCACTATTTACAATCACCAGGACATGGAAGCAACCTAAGTGTCCATCAACAGATGAAAGGATAAAGAAGATGTGGCATATATATACAATGGAATATTACTCAGCCATAAAAATAAACGAAACTGAGTTATCTGTAGTGAGGTGGATGTACCTAGAGTCTGTCACTCAGAGCGCAGTAAGTCAGAAAGAGAAAAACAAATACTGTATGCTAACACATATATATCGAACCTAAAAAAAAAAAGTTATGAAGAACCTAGGTGCAGGACAGGAATAAAGATGCAGACATAAAGAATGGACTTGAGGACATGGGGAGGGGGAAGGGTAAGCCGGGACGAAGTGAGAGAGTGGCATGGACTTATATACACTACCAAATGTAAAACAGATAGCTAGTGGGAAGCAGTTGCATAGCACAGGGAGATCAGCTCGGTGCTTTGTGACCACCTAGAGGGGTGGGATAGGGAGGGTGGGAGGGAGACGCAAGAGGAAGGAGATATGGGGATATATGCATAGCTGATTCACTTTGTTATACAGCAGAAACTAACACACCATTGTAAAGCAATTAAACTCCAATAAAGATGTTAAAAAATAAAAAAGAATTAAAAGAAAAAAGAATTATATCCCCTTTTCTCAACTAATGAAAATATTTTTTGTTCGTGAAAAAAACCTGAAACTTTAACTGAGCCAGATCGACACCAGGATGCCTCAGCTCGGGTAGGGAACAGTGAACACAGCAACGCTCGCTCCCGTTAACGTCCCGAGCGCCACTCTCTCCACATATATGTGCAAGGACTTATTTTCACGAGCCAGTGAGTATCATAAAAAATGTGTGCCAGGGGCTTCCCTGGTGGCACAGTGGTTGAGGGTCCACCTGCCGACGCAGGGGACGCGGGTTCGTGCCCCGGTCCGGGAAGATCCCACATGCCGCAGAGCGGCTAGGCCCGTGAGCCATGGCCACTGAGCCTGTGCGTCCGGAGCCTGTGCTCCGCAACGGGAGAGGCCACAACAGTGAGAGGCCCACGTACCGCAAAAAAAAACCAAAAAAAGTGTGCCAATGGAGTCACACTGAAAAAAGTGTGTGTGCTGCCACCACAACGAGTTGATGAGTATGTTATTTTTTAAAGGAGTAGGGAACAGAGGAGCATGTGAAACGAGGCACCAGCGAGAAACCCATCCACCCACCTTGTCTGACACGGCCCGAGGTCAGAGGAAACGCACCACCTGCGGGGCCTGCACCAGGCATCAGAGCAGTCTGGACATCTTACCCAGAGCCTTAGCGTTTTACAACAGTGGCAGGAACTAACCTGTTCACCAAGTGTCTTCTTTTTCTGGACTGAACTAATAAGGACATTCAAGAAAGAATCAGTATAGATGATGGGCTTAAAACCCCCGGAGAACATGCCGCCAGGCTGGGCACATAAGCACTGTGGCGACACAACCAGGCACAGCAGACCTGGATGTCCCCTCAGGTCCCTCTGCAGGATGCAAGCTGCCACATGTTCCCCATCGGGCGGATTTTAAAGTTATTTTAGCCTCGTGCTTCTCAAAGTGGGGTTCCCTGGCCAGCAGCATCACCTGGAGACTGAAGAAATGCAGATTCTCAGCCCAATCCCAGGCCAGTGGAGTCACAAATCAGAGTCTGAACAAGCCTTTCAGAGGATTCTCAATAGGCTGAAGTTCGAGAGCCAATCTTAGATAGGATTGGCCACATTACTTGCAGGCCTTGGTGCAAAATAAAACTGTGGGAACCTCTGTTCAGTAATTATGAAGAATCCCACGACAGTGACAACAGAGCATTAAACCAAGCTCAGGGCCCTCCTCTGCAGCTGCCCAGGCCGTTGGCCCTGGTTTAAGGGATGGGCAGCATTTTCCACGTGTATTCAGAATGGTTCTTCACATAAGGAGCCCACTCCTTACAGCTCCAGGAGACATGGTCCTCCTGTTTGTACTGACCTTGTACTCTCATGGAAGCCACCAAAAAGGATTAACTGTCTCTTCCAGGCCACCATCCGATGTCCACTCCGTCCTGAAGGACCGCCTGGTGATCTAAAATTGAACAAAAAAAAAAGAGGAGCTTGGCAGATGGCGGAAGAGTAGGACGTGGAGCTCACCTCCTCCCACAAACACCAAAATACATGTACAAGTGGAACGACTCGCACAGAACATCTACGGAACGCTGGCACAAGACCTCAGACTTCGAAAGCACAAGAAAACCTTCACGTAACTGGGTAGAACAAAAGGAAAAATTTTTTAAAAAGTGAAAGGAGTTGGGACGGGACCTACACCCCAGAGAGGGAGGTGTGAAGGAGGAAAGGTTGCTGCACCGTGGGAAGTCCACTCATCATCAGGGAGATCAGCCTGGACAGACGGGGAGCTCTGAAGCCTCTGAGGGGAGCGTAACAGCCAGTTTGCGGGAGGCAACACGGAGAGTGCCCTGCACAGACAGTCGGTACAGCTGCCCTGCACTCCCCAGCCTGAGAAACTCATCCACAGGCACGGGGGGCGGCTGGGTGCTGAAGCTTGGGCTTCGGAGGTCAGACCCAGGGAGAGGACCAGAGCTGGCACACGGAGACAGCCTGAAGAGGCTGGACTGTGGCAACTGGGGGTGTGCTCAGAAGAAGCCTGGGCCTGTCAGAGAGGCAAGGCGCCATTGTTGGGGGGCATGTAAGGAGAGAAGCCGGACCACCATAAAAGCTTCCTTCCTTGTGCACGTGCTCTCAGTCAACAGGACACCACCTACACAAGCTCTGAGCTGGGTGTGAGCCGCCACCACCATCATGGGCTCTAGAGGCGGGCATGGGCCATCGCCACTGTAAGACACACACAAGCAGACCCGAAGCGCTGCCCCCTGCTGTCCTGGGAGTGCACAGGTCACGACCACGAAGCCCGCGAGCAGGCCCCAAGCGCTGCCCCTGCTGTCCCAGGAGTGCACGGGCTGTTGCTGCTACCACAAGACCCATGAAGAGGTGCCAAGTGCTGCCTGCACTGTCTCCGGAGGGCATCGGCCACCACCACGAAGAGACCCGCCAGCAGGCCCCAGTCATTGTGCCCTCGCGGGAGCATGCGGGCTGCCACCGCCACTACGAGAACTGGGAGCAGGGGCCAATCGCTGCCCCCGCTGCCCAAAAGGATCAGGGGCCGCGGCCACTGCAGGGAGACCAACAAGAGGCGCTGATCGCCGCCCCCGCCACACCAGGAGCGCACGGGCCACCGCACCTGCACGCCCCGTATCAAGGGGATAACGTCCAGCATACACTGAGGAAAGAGGCAGCAAGCATCCAGACTGAAAGCAACCCCTCAAAGCCAGACAAGATGGCGGAGTAGAGGATCGCGCTCACCTCCTCTCAAGAAAACTCCAAAATCACAGCTAACTGCTAAACAACTATCAACAAAAAAGATTGGAGGGCTTCCCTGGTAGTGCAGTGGTTAAGAATCCACCTGCCAATGCAGGGGACATGGGTTCGGGCCCGGGTCCGGCAAGATCCCACATGCCGCGGAGCAACTAAGCCCGTGCACCACAACTACTGAGCCTGCGCTCTAGAGCCCGCGAACCACAACTACTGAGCCCTCGTGCCACAACTACTGAAGCCCACGAGCCACGACTACTAAAGCCCGTGAACCACAGCTACTGAAGCCCGCACACCTAGAGTCCACGCTCCGCTACAAGAGAAGCCACCACAATGACAAGCCCACACACTGCAATGAAGAGTAGCCCCCACTCACCACAACTGGAGAAAGCCTGCGCGCAGCAACAAAGACCCAACTCAGCCATAAGTAAACAAACAAACAAGCAAATTTTTTAAAAAAGACTGGAACCTACGAAAAAAGATATTTTACACCCAAAGACAAAGAAGAAGCCACAACGAGATGGTAGGAAGGGCACTTTCACAATATAATCAAATTCCATACCCACCAGGTGGGTGACCAACAAACTGGAAAACAATTATACGGTAGAGGTCCTCCCACAGGAGTGAGAATTCTGAGCCCCACGTCAGGCTCCCCAGCCTGAGGGTCTGGCCTCAGGAGGAAGAGCCCCCAGAGCTCTTGGCTTTCCAGGCCAGCAGGGCTTGAGTGCAGGAGCTCCACAGGACTGGGGGAAACAAGAGACTCCACTCCTGGAGGGCACACACAAGATTTCGCGGGCTATGGGACCCAGCACAAAGCAGTGACTCCACTGGAGCCTGGGACAGACATACCTGCGGGTCTTGGACGGTCTCCTGGGGAGGCAGGGATCAGCTGCGGCTCACTGTGGGGGCAAGGACACTAGCGACAGCGACAGAGGCCCCAGGGAATATGATCAACGTGAGCTCTCCTGCAGGTCACCATCTTGGCACCAAGACCTGGCCCCACCCAACAGCCAGCAGGCTCTAGTGCTGGGATGCCTCAGGCCAAACAACCAGCAGGGGAAACACAGCCCCACCCATCGGCAGACAGCCTGCCTAAAGTTGTAATGAGCTCACAGTTACCTCTAAGCACACCCCCTAACATGGGCCTGTCCACCAGAGGGACAAGACCCAGCTCCACCCACCAGTGGGCTGGCTCCAGTCCCTCCCACCAGGAAGCCAGCACAAGCCCAGCACCAACCTCACCTACCAAGGGCAGACACCAAAAACAAGAGGAACTGCAATCCTGCAGCCTGCAGAAAGGAGACCACAAACACAGAAAGTTAGACAAAAAGAGATGACAAAGAAATATGTGCCAGATGAAGGAACAAGATAAAAACCCAGAAGAACAACTAAGTGAAGTGGAGATAGGCAAGCTACTTGAAAAAGAATTCAAAGTAATTATAGTAAAGATGACCCAAGATCTCAGAAAAAGAATGGAGGCACAGACCGAGAAGATACAAGAAATGTTTAATAAAGAGCTAGAAGATTTAAAGAACAAACAGACGAACAACACAATAACTGAAATGAAAACTACACTGAAAAGAATCGACAGCAGAATAAATGAGGCAGAAGAATGAATAAATGAGCTGGACAACAGAGTGGTGGAAATTATTGCCACAGACCAGAATAAAGAAAAAAGAATGAAAAGAAATAAGGACAGCCTCAGAGACCTTTGAGACAACGTGAGACACATCAACATTCACAATATAGAACTCCTAGAAGAAGAGAGAGAAAGGGTCCAAGAAAATAGTTGAAGATATTATAGCTGAACACTTCCCTAACATGGGAAAGGAAACACTCACTCAAGTCCAGTAAGTGCAGAGAGTCCCATGCAGGATAAACCCAAGGAGGAACACGCCAAGACACATATTAACGAAATTGACAAAAATTAAAGACAAAGAGAAAATATTAAAAGCAACAAGGGAAAAGCAACAAGTATCATACAAGGGAATCCCCATAAGGTTTTTTCAGCAGAAACTCTGCAGGCCAGAAGTGAGTGGCATGATACACTTAAAGTAATGAAAGGGAAAAAGCTACAACCAAGAATACTCTACCCAGCAAGGCTCTCGTTCAGATTCGAAAGAGAAATCGGAAGTTTTACAGACAAGCAAAAGCTAAGATAATTCAGCACCACCAAACCAGCTTTACAGCAAATGCTAAAGGAACTTCTCTAGGTGGAAAAGAAAAGGTCACAACTAGAAACAAGAAAATTATGAATGGGAAAGCTCACCAGTAAAGGCAAACACACAGTAAAGGTAGGAAATCACCCACACACAAATATGATATCAAAACCAGCCATCGTGAGAAGAGGAAAGTACAGATGCAGGATATAGGAAGTGTGTTTGAAATTAAGAGACCAGCAACTTAAAACAATCTTGTATATATTCAATATATAGGCTGCTTTACCAAAACCTCATGGGAACCGCAAACCAAAAATCTACAATAGGTACAACAGACACACACACAAAAAAAGCAATCCAAACACAAGACTACGATAGTCATCAAATCACAAGAGAAGAAGACAAAAGAAGAAGGGAAGAAAAAAGACCTGCAAAAACAAATCCAAAACAATTAACAAAATGGCAATAAGAACATACATATCGAGAATTACCTTATATGGAAATGGTTTAAAGGCTCCAAACGAAAGACAAAGACTGCCTGAAATGGATACAAAAACAAGACCCATATATACGCTGTCTACAAGAGACCCACTTCAGATCTAGGGACACATACAGTTTGAAAGTGAGGGGATGGAAAAAGGTATCCCATGCAAATAGAAATCAAAAGAAAGCTGGAGTAGCAATACTCATATCAGACAAAATAGACTTTAAAATAAAGACTGTTACAAAAAACAAAGAAGGACACTACCTAATGATCAAGGGGTAAATCCAAGAGGAAAATATAACAATTGTAAATATATATATATATACACCCAACATAGGAGCACCTCAACATGTAAGGCAAAT
The DNA here is from genome assembly GCF_008692025.1 of Phocoena sinus. Classification (NCBI taxonomy): domain Eukaryota; kingdom Metazoa; phylum Chordata; class Mammalia; order Artiodactyla; family Phocoenidae; genus Phocoena; species Phocoena sinus. The sequence goes on from NC_045781.1 coordinate 57,645,526, forward strand.
GCAAACAGCCATAAAAGGAGAAATTGACAGTAACACTGTAATAGTGGGGGGCTTTAACATCCCACCTACATCGATGGACAGATCATCCAGACAGAACATCAATGAGAAAACCCAGGCCATAAGTAACACGTCAGACCATCCAAAAGCAGCAGAATACACATTCTTCTCAAGTGCACATGGAACATTCTCCAGGATAGGTCACATGCTGGAACACAAAGCAAGCCTTGGTGGATTTAAGAAAACTGCAATCATATCAAGCATCTTTTCTGACCACAACACTCTGAGATTAGAAATCAGTAACAGAAATAACTTAAAAAAATAACAATACAAACACGTGGAGGCTAAACAACATGTTATTAAACAACCAATGGATCACTGAATAAATCAAAGAGTGAACAAATAAATAACTAGAGATGAAAGACAATGAAAACACGGGAATCCAAAACCTATAGGATGTGGCAAAAGCAGCTCTAAGAAGGAAATCTACAGCAATACAATCTTACCTCAGGAAACAAGAAAAATCTCAAACAACCTAACTTACACCTAAAACAACTAGAGAAAGAAGAAGGAAACACAAAGTTCGTAGAAAAAAAAAATCATAAAGGTCTGAGCAGGGGCTTCCCTGGTGGCGCAGTGGTTGAGAGTCCGCCTGCCGATGCAGGGGACACGGGTTCGTGCCCCGGTCTGGGAGGATCCCACATGCCGCGGAGCGGCTGGGCCCGTGAGCCATGGCCGCTGAGCCTGCGCGTCCGGAGCCTGTCCTCCGCAACGGGAGAGGCCACAACAGTGAGAGGCCCGCGTAACGCATAAAAAAAAAAAAAAAAGGTCTGAGCAGAAATAAATAAAACAGAGACAGAAAACAATAGCAAAGATCAATGAAACTAAAAGCTGGTTCTTTGAAAACATAAAATTGATAAACCTTTAGCCAGACTCATCAAGAAAAAAAGGGAGAGGGGTCAAATCAATAAAATTAGAAACGAAAAAGGAGAAGTTACTACTGACACCACAAAAAATACAAAGGATCATAAGAGACTACTGCAAGCAACTATATGCCAATGAACTAGACAACCTAGAAGAAATGGACAAATTCTGAGAAAGGTACAACCTTCCAAGATGGAATCAGGAAGAAATAGAAAATATTAACAGACCAATCACAAGTACTGAAATTGAAACTGACTAAAAAACTTCTGACAAACCAAAGTCCAAGACCAGATGGCTTCACAGAGGAATTCTATCAAACATTTAAAGAAGAGTTAACACCCATCCTTCTGAAACTCTTCCCCAAAACTGCACAGGAATAAACATTCCCAAACTCATTCTATGAGTCCACCATCACCCTGACACCAAAACCAGACAAAAATACCACAAAAAAAGAAAATTACAGGCCAGTATCACTGATGAACACAGACACAAAAATTCTCAACAGAATACTAGCAAACCAAATACAACAACACATTAAAAGGATCATACACCGCGATCCAGTGGCATTTATCCCAGGGGCACAAAAATTCTTCAATATACGCAAATCAACCAGTATGATACACATTAACAAAGTGAAAAATAAAAACCATACGATCATCTCAACAGATGCAGAAAAAGCTTTTGACAAAGTTCAACACCCAGTAATGATAAAAACTCTCCAGAAAGTGGGCAAAGAGGGACCGTACCTCAACATAATAAAGGCCATAGGCCACAGATGACCCACCCACAGCTAACATCATTCTCAATGGTGAAAAGCTGAAAGTGTTTCCTCTAAGATCAGGAACAAGACAAAGATGTCCACTCTCACCACTTTTATTCAACATAGTTTTGGAAGTCCTAGCCACGGCAGTCAGAGAAGAAAAAGAAATAAAAGGAATTCAAATTGGAAAAGAAGAAGTAAAACTGTCACTGTTTGCAGATGACGTGATACTATACATAGAAAATCCTAAAGATACTACCAGAAAACTACTAGAGCTCATCAATGAATTTGGAAAAGTTCCAGGACACAAAATTAATGCACAGAAATCTCTTGCATTCCTATACACTAACAATGAAAGATCAGAAAGAGAAATTAGGAAAACAATCCCATTTACCACCGCATGAAAAAGAAGAAAATACCTAGGAATAAACCTACCTAAGGAGGAAAAAAGACCCATACCCTGAAAACTATAAGACACTGATGAAAGAAATCGAAGATGACACAAACAGATGGAAAGATATACCATGTTCTTGGACTGGAAGAATCAACACTGTCAAAATGACTATACTACCCAAAGCAATCTACAGATTCAGGGTAATCCCTATCAAATTACCAATGGTATTTTTCACAGAACTAGAAAAAAAAATTTTTTTTTTTTTGGCTATTTGACCCCAAATAGCCAAAGCAATCCTGCGAAAGAAAAACGGAGCTGGAGGAATCAGACTCCCTGACTTCCCACTATGTTACAAGGCTATAGTAATCAAAACAGTATGGTACTGGCACAAAAACAGAAATATAGATCAATGGGACAGGATAGAAAGCCCCAAAATAAACCCATACACCTACGATCAATTAATCTATGACAAAGGAGGCAAGAATATACAATGGAGAAAAGACATTCTCTTCAATAAGTGGTGCTAGGAAAACTAGGCAACTACATGTAAAAGAATGAAATGAGAACATTCTCTAACACCATACACAAAAATAAACTCAAAATGGATTAAAGATCTACTGTAAGCCTGGATATGATAAAACTCTTAGAGGAAAACATAGGCAGAACACTCTGACATAAATCACAGCAATATTTTTTTTTGATCCACCTCCTAGAGAGTAATGAAAATAAAAACAAAAATAAACAAATAAACAAATGGGACCTAATGAAACTTAAAAGCTTTTGCATAGCAAAGGAAACCATAAAAAACAAAAAGACAACCCACAGAATGGGAGAAAATATTTGCAAATGAAGTGACTGACAAGGGATTAATCTCCAAAATATATACACAGCTCATGCAGCTCAATATCAAAAAAAAAAAACAAAGAACCCAATCAAAAAATGGGCAGAAGGGGCTTCCCTGGTGGCGCAGTGGTTGAGAGTCCACCTGCCAATGCAGGGGACATGGGTTTGCCCCGGTCCGGAAGACCCCACATGCCGCGGAGAGGCTGGGCCCGTGAGCCATGGCCGCTAAGCCTGCGCGTCCAGAGCCTGTGCTCCGCAACGGGAGAGGCCCACGTACCGCAAAAATAAAAAAAGGGCAGAAGACCTAAACAGACATTTCTCCAAAGAAGACAAACAGATGGCCAAACAGCACATGAAAAGATGCTCAACATCATTAATTACAAGAGAAATGAAAATCAAAACTACCATGAGGTACACCTCACACCTGCCAGATAGCCATCATCAAAATATCTACAAAGAATGAATGCTGGAGAGGGTGTGGGGAAAAGGGAACCCTCCTACACTGTTGGTGGGAATGTAAATTGGTGCAGCCACTATGGAGAACAGTATGGAAGTTCCTCAAAAAACTAAAAATAGAGCTACCATATGACCCAGCAATCCCACTCCTGGGCATATATCCAGAGAAAACAATAATTCAAAAAGATACATGCACCCCAGCGTTCACTGCAGCTCTATTTACAATAGCCAGGACATGGAAGCAACCTAAAAATCCACTGACAGAGAAATAAAGAAGATGTGGTATGTATATACAATGGAATATTACTCAGCCATAGAAAAGAATAACATAATGTCAGTTGCAGCAACATGGATGGACCTAGAAATTATCATACTAAGTGAAGTAAGTCAGACAAGGACAAATATCATATGATAGCACTCATATGTGGAATCTAAAAATATAATAATAATACAAATGAACTTATCTACAAAGCAGAAACAGACTCACAGACTTCAAAAAAAAGTGATAGTTACAAAGGGGAAACGTGGAGGGGGGAGGGATAAATTAGGAGTTTGCAATTAACATATACACACTACTATATGTAAAATAGATAATCAACAAGGACGTACTGTATAGCACAGGAAACTCTACTCAATATTCTGTAATAACCTATACAGGAAAAGAATCTGAAAAAGAATGGATATATGTATATGTATAACTGAATCACTTAGCTGGACACCTGAAACTAACACAGCACTGTAAATCAGCTATACTCCACTATAAAAGAAAAATTAAATTAAAAATAAAAAAGAACCACTTTTTACACCAATTTATTCTGTAAGCACTTACTGGGTACCATCAAATTTGACCACAAGCTACCAAAACCATCCTGAGTATAACTAACTATTATAAACTCTAGAATAAAACAAGAAAATCTCTATGACCTTGGCATAGATATAGATAGAAGCTAACAAACTGGACTCCATCCAAATAAAAATCTTCAGCTCTTCAAAATAAACCATTAAAAAATAAAAAGGCAAGTGACGGACTGGGAGAAGTATTTGCAAATATACATCTGCAAGTGACCTGTATCCAGAATATATAAAGAACCCTTACTACCTTATCAGTAAGATAACCCAATAAAAACACAGGCAAGGGCTTCCCTGGTGGCGCAGTGGTTGGGGGTCCGCCTGCCGATGCAGGGGACGCGGGTTCGTGCCCCTGTCCGGGGGGGATCCCGCATGCCTCAGAGCGGCCGGGCCCGTGGGCCATGGCTGCTGGGCCTGTGCGTCCGGAGCCTGTGCTCTGTGGCGGGAGAGGCTGCGGCGGTGAGAGGCCTGCGTACCGCAAAGAAGAAAACAAAAAACCACAGACAAAAGATCTGAACAGAAAGTTCACAAAAGATATGAAAACAAAATTTACAAAAGATAGAAAAATTATGTATAGACATACAGACGACTAACATAAATATGAAATGTGGTCAAGGTCATTAGATGTCAGCTGTTTAATACCAGAAGTGAGCGCCTCCCTGCACCCCCCCCCACCCCCCGGGGGCCTGAGACAAAAGATGGCACCCAGAGCTATGAGGCCAGGAAGCGCTGGAGTTCGCTCCCCCTCCCCCTCTCTGCTGTGGGGAGGGTGAAAACGGGACAACAGCTTCTCACAACTGCCACACACAGACTCAGCACACAACCCGGCAATGTGACACCAGACGTTTACTCAAGAGAAATGAGAACACAGGTTCACAAAGACACCTCCACGTGTTCAGAGAAGTTTTACTAACGGCTGTCCAAAGCTGGAAGCGGTGGAAAGTGCTCCGAGTACACAGATACACAAGGTGTGGCGTGTTCATCAGACAGAACACGCGTCTGCCATGGAAAGGAGCCACCTACTGACACACACCACGACGTGGACGGTCTCAAATACACCACGGACAGGGAAGCAGGGAGACGGAGGAGCGCGGACTGCATGACTCCACTTGTATGAGACTATAAAAAGGCAAAATGAATCCCTGGTGACAGCAGCTGCCTGGGGCCCAAGCTTAGGAGGGAACTGACTGCAAAGGGGCAGAAAGGAACTTTGCAGGGTGATGGAATGTTCTGTTTCGGGTATGGGGGTGGCTACACAGGTATATATAGTTGCTGAAATTCATCTAACTGTACACATAAAAGGTATACATTTTATAGAATGTAACTGTATCTCAATAAAACGGATATAAAAATACACAGCAATAAAAAAACAGGAAAAGGGACGTCCCAGCTTCTGGTTCGGCCATAAGGAGCCTGGAAGTTGCTACTCTGTCCTATAAAAAGCTAAACAGACTGAAAAATCCACAGTTCTTGATCTGTAAGAGAGGTGAGGACACAGGGAACACTGCTGCCCACAGACTGGAGAGACGGGCAGTGACACAGAGTTGTGCTCGGGGCAGGCGGGACACACACAAGCAGAAACCCCAGAAGGAACCAGTGCTGGGGTAGAAACCAGGGTAGAAACCCTAGCTCAGCTGGAGGCCCAGTGCAGACAACTCTGAGAGTGGGAAGCCCCAGGTGGACCTCATCACCAGGGTACCCACAATATTGTAAGATTTACCGCCAGGGGCTCGACCAAAGTCCCACAGTAAATATCAGAGAAAAACCCCCTCGTGCCTCTGGCAGGGGGAGAGGAAAAGGAACCACTTTGAGAGACATCAGAGCCCTGTTCTTAACAAGGCCGGCCCTCGAGGGAAACTAGTTAACCACAGCCTAAGCTGCTGCGTATCAACAGAGCCAAAATGACCTGGAGGAAGAGAAATACCCAACTCCAGCCCACTCCAGGCACCCTGTCCCACCTAAGGGGATGGAAAAAACTGAGAAACACTGGAGAAGTTCATGGTCCAGAGGCACAGGCTCCACTAGAAGACCTAAACCCAATCAAAGGACTAGCGAACGCTTCCCGTCCCCCCTCATCACCAGCGACCTATTTACAGCAGTTCCTTTAACAGATACATCATGTCCCGCAATCGAGAAAAAATTACAAGGCATCCTAAAAGCAAAAAACACAATTTGAAGAGACAAGTGTCAGAACCAGACATGGCAGGAATGCTGGAATTCTCAGACCAGAAATTTGAAACTATGTTTAATATGCTAAGGGTTCAAATGGACAAAGCAGACCGCATGCGGGGGCAGATGGGTAACGTAAGCGGAGATGGAAGTCCTAAGGAGGAACCAAAAAGAAAGCCTAGACGTGAAAACCACAGTGACAGAAATGAAGAATGCCTTTGATGGGCTTGTAGTTAGACTGGACACAGCTGAGGAAAGAATCACCCAGCTAGAGGATATCTCAATAGAATTCCTGAAAACCAAAAAGCAAGGAGAAAAAGACTGGGGGGGGAAAAAAGAACAGAATATCCAAGGACTGTGGGACAACCACACAAGGTGTAATGTACATGTAATGGGACTATTGAAAGGAGAAGAGAGCAAGGAACAGAAGAAATATTTGAAATAACACTTATTGAGAATTTCCCCAACTTAAATTCAGACACCAAACTACAGACCCAGGAAGCTCAGAGGGTGCCAAGCAGGATAAATGCCAAAAACTACACCTTGGTATATATCATTTTTAAATGATAGAAAATCAAAGATAAAGAAAGTATCCTGAAAGAAACCAAGGGAAAAAACACCTCACCTATAGAGGAACACAGATAACAATTACATCCAACTACTCCCCAGAATCCATGCAAGCAGGAAGAGACTGGAAATATCTAAAGTGCTGAGAGAAAAAACCCCATCACCTAGAATCCGTCAAAAGTGAAGGAGAAATAAAGCCTTTATGAGACAAATAAAAATTGAGAGAATTTGTTGCCAGTAGACCTGCCTTACAAGAAATGTTTAAGGAAGTTCTTCAGAGAAAAGGAAAACAATATAGGTCAGAAACTTAACTGACCACACAGGTAACTGTTTAAAATAATAATGGCAACAATGTATTCAGTTATGTTTGCTTTTGTGCCTGTGTGCGTGAGTGTGTGTGTATACATGTATATGCCGCTAAGGAATATATATTTGTGTGTGTATATACTCACATATGTGTACATATAAGTGAAATGAATGACACAATGATACAAGGGATTGGAAAAAGAAATTAGGATTATCTTGTTCTTACAAGGTACTCACACCACCTGTGAAGTGGTACAGTGTTATTTGAAAGTGGACTTGGATTAGTTATAAATGTATACTGCAAACTACAGGGCAACCACTTAAAAAAGTAAAAAAGAAAGTATAACTGATATGCTAAGAAAGGAGAAAAAATGGAATTATAAAATGCTCTATTAAAACCATAAAAGGCAAAAAAAAAGAGTGGAGGATAAAAACAGGAACAAATAACAAGGGCAACAAACGGAAAACTATAACAAACATGGTAGATACTATATCAGTAATCACTTTGAATGTCAATGGTTTAAATGCACCAATTAAAACACAGACACTATCGGAGAGGATCAAAACACAAGACCCAATTACATGTTATCTACAAGAAACCCACTTTAACCATAAAGACATATATGGATTAAAAGTAAATGGAATGGGGACTTCCCTGGTGGCGCATTGGTAAAGAGTCCACCTGCCAATGCAGGACACACGGGTTCAAGCCCTGGTCTGGGAAGATCCCACATGCTGCAGAGCAGCTAAGCCCGTGGGCCACAACTACTGAGCCTGCGCTCTAGAGCCCGTGAGCCACAGCTACTGAGCAACCCCCACTTGCCACAACTAGAGGAAGCCTGCACACAGCAACAAAGACCCAATGCAGCCAAAAATAAATAATTTTTTTAAAAAAGGAAATGGATGAAGAAAGATATACCATGCTAACAATGATCAAAGGAAAGTAACAGTAGCTATATTAATTTCAGATGGGGCCGACTTCAAAGCAAGGAAAGTTGTCAGGGATAAAAGGGGCATTACATAATGATAAAGGAGTCGATTCTCTAAGAATACATAACAATTTTTAACAGGTATGCACCTAAGAACAGAGTGTCAAACTACGTGAGGCAAAAACTAACCAAAGTGCAAGGAAAAACAGATGAATCCATTATCATTGCTAGAGAATTCAATGCCCCCCTCTCAAAAATGGACAGATAAGATACAGCAAGCAGAAATCAGTAAGGATATGGTTGAACTCAACAACCATCAATCAAGTGGATAAAATTGACATCTACAGACTACTTCGTCCAACAACAGCAGAACACACATTTTTCTCATTTTTCCCATTCTGGGCCATAAAACACATTGTAACAACATTAAAAGTATAGAAATCATATAACGTCTACTCTTAGACCGTGATAGAATTCAACTAGAAATCAGTAACAAAAAAAAAAAAAACTGGAAAATCCCAAAAAAGGTAGAAATTAAACGACACACTTCTAAATAACACATGGGCCAAAGAATAATTATCAAGGGAAATTATTAAATATTTTAAGTCAGATGGAAATGAAAAGACAACTTACCAAAATTTGTGGGATGCCGTGATAGCAGTGCTTAAAGGGAAACTTATAGGGTTGAATGCTCATATAAGAAGATCTAAAATCAATAATCTAAGTTTCCACCTTAGGAAACTAGAGAAAGAAGAGGAAATTAAACCCAAAGTAAGCAGAAGAAGAAAAAAAAAAAAGAATTATAGCAGAAATTAATGAAATTGAAAACAGGAAATGAATAGAGAAAAAATGAACAAAACAAAAAGCTGGTTCTTTGAGAAGATTGATAAAATCAATAAATCCCTAGCCAAGTTAAGAAAAAAAGAGACAGGATACAAAGCACTAATATCAGAAATGAGGGCTTCCCTGGTGGCGCAGTGGTTATGAATCCGCCCGCCCAGGCAGGGGACATGGGTTCGAGCCCTGGTCCAGGAAGATTCCACATGCCGCGGAGCAACTAAGCCTGTGCACCACAACTACTGAGCCTGTACTCTACAGCCCGTGAGCCACAACTACTGAGCCTGCATGCCACAACTACTGAAGCCCGTGTGCCTAGAGCCCGTGCTCCACAACAAGAGAAGCCACCACAATGAGAAGCCCACACACGGCCACTTGCCGCAACTAGAGAAAGCCCGCGCACAACAATGAAGACCCAACAGAGCCAAAAAATAAATAAATTTAATAAATTTTAAAAAAATGGCTTCCCTAGTGGTGCAGTGGTTGAGAGTCCGCCTGCCGATGCACGGGGCATGGGTTCGTGCCCTGGTCCGGGAAGATCCCACATGTCGCGGAACGGCTGGGCCCGTGAGCCATGGCCGCGGAGCCTGTGCCTCCAGAGCCTGTGCCTCGCAACGGGAGAGGCCACAACAGTGAGAGGCCCGTGTACCGCAAAAAAAACAAAAACAAAAACAAAGACCCAACGCAACCATAAATAAATTAATTAATTTATAAATTTATAAAAAAAAGAAATGGAAGAGAGGACATCACTACAGATCACATGGAAATTAAAATGAAAACAAAGGAATACTGTGAACAATTCTATGCCCGCAAATTTGACAGCCTGTATGAAATGGACTGACCTCCTCCTCCAAACAACTGTCAAAACCCACACAAGAAATAAACAATCTGAATAGACCTATGTCTATTAAGTAAAAGCAATCAATCATTAATAACCTTCCAAAACAGAAAGCCACAAGACCCAGAAGGGTTCACTGGTGAAATCTACCAAACATTTAAGGAAGAAATTATACCAATCCTCTACAATCTCTCTGAGGAGAGCTTCTAGCCTCTATCCAGCATTACCCTAATGACAAAACCAGACAAAGACATTATAAGAAAACCATAGGCCAATATCTCTTGTGAACATAAAATGCAAAAATCCTCGACAAAATATTAGCAAACTGAATCCACAAAATATAAAAAGAAGTATACACTATGACCACGTGGAATTTATCCCGGGTAAGCAGGGCTGGTTCAAGGTTTGAAAATCAATATAAGCCATCACATTTGACAGACTAAAAATGAAACATCACATGATCATATCAACAGTTGAAAAAAAGCATTTGACAAAATCTAATATCCATTCATGATAAAAACTCTCAGTAAACTTGGAATAAAGGGGAAATTTTCCAACTTGATAAAGATCTACCAAAAAAACTACAGCTAAAGTCATACTTAATGATGAGAAAAGTTAGTGGCTTTCCCACTAACAGCAGGTACATGGTAAGGATATTCTCTCTCATCACTCCTTTTCAACTTCGTACTGAAAAGTTCTTGCTAACACAATACAGCAAGAAATGGAAATAAAATGTATACACGTTGGGAAGAAACATAAAAACTCTCTTTGTTCACAAATGACATGATCATCTATGTGGAAAATACTTAAGAACTGACAGGAAAACTTCTGGAACTAGTAAGCATTTATAGCAAGGTTGTAGGCAACAAAGTTAATATGCAAAAGTCAATTGCTTTCCTATAAACCAGCAACGAACAAGTGAAATTTGAAATTAAAAGCAGTATTGTTTACATTAGCACTACAACATGAAATACTTAGGTACGAACCTAACAAAATATATAGAAAATCTATATGGGGAAAACTGCAAAATTCTGATGAAGAAAACCAAAGAACTAAGTAAATGGAGGGACATTCCGCGTTCATGGATAAGAAGACTCAGTATTGTCAAGGTGTCAGTACTTCCCAACTTGATCTATAGATTCAACAGTCCCAATCAAAATCCCAGTAAATTATTTCATGGATATCAACACACGAATTCTAAAGTTTATATGGAAAGCCAAAAGACACAGAATAGTCAACACGATCTTGAAGGAGAAGAACAAAGTTGGAGGACTGATGTTACCTGACTTCAAGACTTACTATAAAGCTACAGTAATCATGACAGTGTGGTGTTGGTGAACGAGTAAACGGGGAGATCAACGGAAGAGAACAGACAACCCAGAAACAGAGTTCCATAAATACAGCCAACTGATCTCTGACAAAAGAGCAAAGGCAATACAACGGAGCAAAGACAGTCTCTTCAACAAATGGCGTCGCAACAACTGAACATCCACACGCAAAAGAATAAACCTGAACACAGACCTTCGGCAAAAAATACTCAAAATGGACCACAGGCCTACATGTAAAGTAACTGATAGATAAGCTGGACCTATAAATGTAAAACTTCTGCTCTGCAGAAGACAGTGTCAAGAGAATTAAAAGTCACAGTCTGGGAGAAAATATTTGCAAAAAACACATCTGATAAACGACTATTATCCAAAATACACAAACAACTCTTAAAGCTCAACAGTAAGGAAACAACCTGATGTGAAAAGAGCTGACGTGGTCACCCGGGCACCCTCACCAGGTACCTCTGCCCACCGTTTTGCGCTGGTGCTATCTCAATCTCGCTCTCCCACCTACACAATCCAACCATGACGTCAAGGCTGCAAAAGATGGTTACAACCTGAGCTGCCCAATCCAGTACTTCTCTCTACAAGGCATTATTCTCCATTTATTTCCACAAAGCTTTCCCCCAAACCAGGTGCCCTAAAATAAATACAACACAAAGACTCTCAAAATGAAAGAGAAGCTTGAGCTGCCCAACCCAGCATCTCCCCACTAGCAAATCTCAGATGAACATTTCATCACACACTGCTATGAGGACCTCCAGGATCTTCCCTTATTCCAACCTAGAAAAAATTCCCTTCTTCTCACCTTTCTTGAAATGCTTGAACGTCCTAGTCTCTCTCCCCTAATGCCCTCAGCTTATTAACTTCCCTTTTAATGTGTCATTCAAACCAACCACGGTACTCATCCATGGAAAGTCAACCAAAAATCACCAGTTCCTATTCCTGAAGACTACATCCTGCTAATCTCATCTTTAAGCATCAGTCTTGGAGTAGCCTCACCATATGTAGATGACTACCGGCGTTTCAACTTACTAAATACTTCTCTCCTACTAGCAAGGACAGCTTCTTTAAATGCTACATTTATATGCAACCTACAAGGAAAACTTATCCCACTTCAATTTCATCTTGCTAGATTTGGTCCACAAAGAGAATTTTGGATGCTGAACTGCCAACCAATTTATTTGCTTTTCTTCCTAGTTTTGTATTTTTTAAAATTTATTCATTATTTATTTAAAAAATTTTTTTGGCTGCCTTGGGTCTTCATTGCTGCGCGCAGGCTTTCTCTAGCTGCGGTGAGCGGGGGCTACTCTTCCTTGCGGGACACGTGCTTCTCATTGCGCGGCTTCTCTTGTTGCAGAGCACGGGCTCTGGGCGCACGGGCTTCAGTAGCTGTGGCGCACGGGCTTAGTTGCTCCACAGCATGTGGGATCTTCCCAGAACAGGGATCGAACCCGCGTCCCCTGCATTAGCAGGTGGATTCTTAACCACTGTGCCACCGGGAAGTCCTTTCCTAGCTGTTTATCACCCACAAATCTAGTAAGCATGTTTTCTTTTCCAAATTCATGATAAAAATCCCAGATGGACAAGGTTCAGGAGGGTCTATCACCACCACAGGTTCACGCCATCACTGGGCACTGACCCTGCCCGTGCACTCTGCACGGTGAGAGCAGGGCTCTCCTCGGAGCTGGCCCCACTCCACAGGCTGAAGCAGCTGGCACGACTTTTCCATGTCCCGAGACTGGGTGCCGAGGAGACAAGCCACAGTGTACAGCTGCACAACAGAGAAGGTGAATGACAAGACCACCACCGTGCCGGGCAAGCAACAAACCCCCCTTCTGAGAAACTGTCTGTTACGGTACTTTACAAGTACAACCTGGGAAACAGGTTTTCTTTCAAAAACTAATAGGTTTGCTTCCAATTCTACTTCAAAAAAGGTACACAGGAGAGCCCCAAACGCTTCCAATGTTACTCCAGTAACCGTGAATGGAATGGCCCAGTGACCTATGGAAACAGCACCAGCGAGCCAAGTGATCTCTAGATGACTCCCCAGAGTCGAGATGGCCAGGTTAGGGCTTCCTGCAGCCTCTGGCCACAAATCTCATGGGTGTTCTGTCCTCTGGTGAGCCAGGCATTAAGGACTCAATTAACTTTCTGTGGCAGCAGCCAAGTACCACTGTGTTTTGTAACCAAAAAGGGAAATGTTTTCTATAAAAAGACTCCATATACCCCTTTAGAAAATAAAGCCACCCAAAAAAGCCTGTTTATATTTGAATCTCCAACAGGCACTTTTCAACTGCCGTCACTCCTAAATATGGAGTCTTAAAAAATTAACATGTCCTACTCAGCCAGCTCTATAAGCAGCGCAAAAAATACATGTGTACTGTCGTGGGAGTGAGTGCTTCCAGCGCATCTGAGCTGCGTGCAGAGCAGCGCTGCGGCAGGGCACACTGCCACTCAGCATCACCCAGGCCCCTTCCAGCCAGCTGCTGCGGTGACATTTACAGAAGACGCACACGCGTCTAATAGCTCCACGGGCTTCGGGTACAAACAGAGTGTTAAGCACTCAGTATGCAAAGGCTTCCCTGAGTTATCTGAAAGTTTACACCTTACAAAAGATACACCATAGTACCATGCTGTTCCCGAGATATTTACTGAGCAAAGGAAAAATTTCTCTCACCAACCCAGAGATTCAAGGCCACACAGGCCGACCTGACGGGGAACTTAGTCTAGTGGCCCATCCTCAGAAAAGGAAAGGGCCCTCCTCCAAGAATGGTTCCGACGTGGAGAGCAGGCAACGTAGGCAAGAGCATCTCTCCCTTCATCAAACAGGGCACCTTCAGAATTCAGCGCCACTTTTCCGAGTACCACTAAACGACAAATTTGGGACTTAGTAAGTATTTACTCACATTGCACAGAATAACTAGTAGCTGTCTCTAGAATCCAGGCAGCCTATCAAACTGTGCCCTTCTACCTTAACTATTACTATTAGTAACGAAACCATCTGGGGAGTGTTTATATATAATAACCCTACCATAGCGGAGTCTGCGCTGTGAGAGACTGAGCAGGCAGGCAAATGCTGAGTCCTGCCTTTGGTGTCGAACTGCCCTCAGACTCACACAGGTGCACATACACCTAAACACAGCCCACTCTCCTCCCCGACCTCCTGGAGGAGATGCAGCGGGGAACGGGGGAGAGGCTGTGTATGGTATAAAAATAAAAACGCGATTAGTGGACAGAATCTGTGTTACCAAATCAGGCCTTTTTTTGGTTGTTTTTTTTAAATCAGGTCAGTTGTGCAGGCACGTCCCACCGAAGACAGACACCGCAGGGAATCTCAAAACATCTGTTAAAGTTGGTCACACTCGTCCAACGTAAACCAGGAGGCTGTGCTGACATTTAAGCTCTGGTCTTCTTGACGTTAGTAACACTATGACCTTTCCTCTCATTTTCAAACTGTTATGATGTCCATTAAACGTTGCAAGAATGGAGAATGTGCATAAAGGAAGACAATACAGACTCCTAAGGGTCTGCTAGTTGTAAACAGTGCTACAGATGAAACCCGAGAAGGGCAAAATTGAAAGACAAAGCGGATGCCTGGGAATCAATCACCCTGCCCTCCCACGAGAAAAACCTGCTTAAAAGCCCACAAAGGGACCACATATACCACATACTGATTTAACTCTGCCTCTGCCGGCCTTTACTGTTATGTAAGCTTTTCTTGGTCTCAGTCTCCCCAAACGTAAAACTACCCCCACGGGAGTGAAGAATGTTTCCTAAAAAATGAATGCACAGAATTCCCTGGTTAGGACTCGGTGCTCTCACTGCGAAGGGTGAGGGTTCAAAACCTGGCAGGGAGCTAAGATCCCGCAAGCCCTGCAGCATGGCAAAAAGAATGCAGAGTGCCGGGCCAAGCCCTGGAGACTGAATAAATTTGGTTCACAGGGACCTCTTCCTGCACTTTTCCCATGATTTGAGCTCACACCGTGTGGATTCCCCCAGACTCAGTGATTTTCCCCAGAAATAGCAATATCAGCCTTCATTTCGGCTGAAGCGCCTTCCCTTTTCTTTTAGGTCAGTAAGAAAAAATTACAGAGGAGACAGCAGCCATCGTGTCTGCCTATTAATAACCAAGCCCAGTTCCGAGCGGCGGCAGCTCCAAGGCAAAACCCCACGGGCTGTAACCCAGCCCCCAGGATCGATAGACCAACTTCAGTAATTAGTCGGCCTGCTTCCGCCGCTACACCAGGCCTCGTCAATTAGGCATGCACAGCCCTGCCAACAACAGTGGGGTGACGCTTTCATTGTGGAATAAGTAGTAAATTACAAAAGCAATACCCACACCGTTCTTCATTGTTAAGGATCTAAGAGGCATTTTACATGAGTTCTCTTACTTCTGAAAAGGCAGACGACGTTTTCACATTAGTGAACAGTGCTCCAAGTATGCCTGAGATGCGCCAGTAGGCAAGGCCTCCAGCTGTGATCCAGGGCCGCCTGGATCAAGGTTACTAAGGGGGGTGGGGGGTTACTGTCAAATGCAGATTCCTGAGCCCCATCTTAAAGCGGCTCTGAATCAGACTTGATGTTTAGGGGGACGAGGACAGGAACATGCATTTTCAGAGCTCCCTAGGTGCTAATCGGTGCACGGAAGCCCAAGAATCACCCAGAGAGGTATCCTCTCAGCTCTGAGCCATCTCCCCAGGCTGACAAGTCTCCCAGCCACTCCACCACCGACTCTTGCTGTGAAACCTTGGAAGTTCTTTAAGACACCCCCTCCAAAGTGCAGACAGGGCAGCCACCCCGCGGACTAAGTATGTGCTACACTGTGAAGCGAGGGCAATAAGAACTGCCCCAGACAAAACACCTGTGCGCTGCAGACAGCTGTGCCCACAGTGCCTGGGGAGAAAGTCAGATCCGGGGACAAGGCTCCAGGAACACATGCCCTCTGACTTTGAAACTCTACCTCTGGGCCGGTTTAAATGTTTCTGGAGGATAAAACATAAACCTAACTGAGACTCCTAAGAGGAGAGAAGCGAAATGTTCCCGACTGGGAAGGCTAAGGATTAGACAGACGTCAATTCTCCCTAGGTGAAATCGACAAACTGCGATCCAATCGAAATCCCACGGAAACGTTTATACAACAGAACTTGAACATTCTGAAGCTCTTATGAAAAAAAATGAGTGGGGCTTCCCTGGTGGCACAGTGGTTAAGAACCCACCTGCAAATGCAGGGGACTCAGGTTCCAGCCCTGGTCCAGGAAGATCCCACATGCCGTGGAGCAACTAAGCCCATGCACAACTACTGAGCCTGCGCTCTAGAGCCCGTGAGCCGCAACTACTGAGCCCACGAGCCACAACGACTGAGGCTGCACACAACTACTGAAGCCCGCGCACCTAGAGCCCGTGCTCCACAACAAGAGAAGCCACTGCAATGAGAAGCCCACGCACCTCAACAAAGAGTAGCCCCCACTCGCCACAACTAGAGAAAGCCCGCACGCAGCAAGGAAGACCCAATGCGACCAAATATTAAAAAAATTTAAAAATTAAAAAAAAAATGAGTGCATGACAAAGAAATGCTTTAAGTAAATGAGAAAAACCTTCCTGCTATCCAAATAAACCACAGAGCTATAGCGATTAAAATGGAGCAATACTAGAACAGGTGGGAAGAGAAGATCAAGGAATCAGAAGAAAACCCGGAAACATCCAGACCCTTCTGGACTGCGTGTGTGCACGCACGTGTGCCTGCACTGGCTCTCTGGCCCAGTCTGCAGGCACACGTGCGTGCACACACACTCAGGCACGTGCTGCTCTGTACCTTAGGTTTCTGCACAAGCTTTTTTGTACAACATGAGAGGGAACATTTCTTTAGGGTATACTCCTAACAGCGCACATGGGGTCGAGGGGCAGGCGCAAGCAACAGGACGCTGGAACCACAGGTGCTGCGGGCGACACTTCAGCCAGCGGGAGGGACCCCTGCTTGCCCAGCCCTCGCCGCCTGACAGGCCGGCCTTCCGTGTGAGCCACTCGTGCTGCCTTCTCACGTCAGGCCGCTGGCCGCTCACTACTCTACACAAAGTCTCTATCCTGAACACAAGCTCGCTTCACGCTGTAAACCTGGCACCACTCCCACACTTTCCTGGTGGCATCATTCCTGATACAAAAACCTTAACACTTCCCATGGTCAGACAGTCACCCTCTTGTGGCTTCCGGTGTGTGACTCACTCAGGGAACCTTCCCTGAGGCGTGCTTGCTCCCTACACACAGTGGCTGCAGACACTGTAACAGCAAGGAACGGGCCACACAGGGCGCACCTTCCTCGCTGGTCTCACAGAACACGCTGGGGCAGGGCAGGGGAAGGGCTGCGGCTGTGCGCATGCCCAGGCACCGAGCCCAGCGCCCACGACGACAAAGGGGAACGGAGGTCGTCACCCCACAGTATCTCTCACACACCGCTTCCGATTTCTTGCACCCCACCAGGGGCCTTAAAAACAGAGCCAGCCTCGAACACCACGCACCTGGGAACCGCAGGCACGTGAAGCAGTAGTGAGTGAACTGGGCTGAGCAGCAGAAACACAGAAACTGAGCCGGTCGTTTAAAATCTCCCGGCAAACAGGCTAAGAGGAGAAGCCAGGGACAGACCCTCCGTGCCCCAACTTTCAGCCCCGCAGGGACCACGGGCTCTGGGGAAATGCACCGCCGCACCCTGGCCACTGAAGAGAACAGCTCAGCGCAGCTCTGCCCAGCTGCCCATCTCCCCACCGAGAACCAGAGATGACGGCCCAGAAGGTAGGCTCAAAAAAAAGATGCTGTAGACAAAAAAGACAAGAAATAAAGCGCCTAACCCTTTCCCCGCCACACCACTCTATCCAGGCTAGAACAGGGGTGCCGAGAGAGGCAGCTCAGTTCTGTCTCTGAACCTTCACATTAGCATTTTGCAGGTTCCCCAGTATACCTTCAGGAATTCTCCCACTTTAATTACAATCAGCAAAAAGGTAATGAGAGACCTGCTCATCAGGAACAACTTCTGACTTAGGACAGAGGCCTCGCATGCCAAGCAGGCGCAACCGGGCCGACGACGCCGGGACACAGCTCACGACGCGCAGTGAGGCGAGGCTCGGGACAGCAGGCCCGGCGAGCTCTGCAAAGGGCACTGACTGCACGGCACTAGGGCCTCCCTGCTTCCCTGGAGCCAACACCTGCAATACCTGTCACAGAAGCGGAAAGGTCTGGAGGCCACGAGAAAGCACGCGCCACAGCACAGCCCGGCAGGGCACTGCGGGACAGCCCACAACATGCCACCACCATCAACACCAGGCCCCACGGGTGCTGCAGGCCCCACGGGGCCGTTCACCGTCCCTCACCCATATGCTACAGGCAAAAGCTACCAAAGCTGACAAAAATGCAACGAAAACATCAAGAACCGATTCGCCAAAAGTGAACAAAAGACGTAACAACTGGATTTTGAAAAGAATAACTGAAGCAAAGCAAGAAAGACAAAAAAGGGTACATGCTCTGGGCCTGAACACTCTTTAAATTACGGGGAAAATGAAAATGACTAGGTCTCAACAGATGCACAATGAAATCAATTTTTTTTTTTTTTTGAAATCAATTTCTAATATGAAAAGTTCTTAGTTGCCATGCCTTTCCCAAAGCAAGTAAGACAAGAAGATGCAGGCGGCGCTCGGGAGAGCACACCAAGGCTCACCCTGGGTCCAACTTTACTAGGACTGCTCTCCAGAGCTTCCCCGGCAGCTTAGCGAGCTTGGGAATCTCTGAGCACCTTCCAATCACTCTCACGGTCAACTCTTCACACGGCTAGTCTTAACACTCCAGGCTGGAAGCCGATCTGAGCAGGCCGACAGCCGGGTGTTCACGGGCTCCTAAAAGGCCCCTCAGGGGACCACGGAGCACACCCTCCAGAGACCTCCCTTGGATGCAAGTCCCGGGACCTGACAGCAGCCCTGTACCCCCCCGAATTCCGCTCCGCTGAGGCGGGGAGCCTGGCGGCCGCTTTAACAATACAGAGCTGGTGCCCCAGAGCCACGCATGCGCCCCACGAGGGCAAAGCCACTGACTCGACTTTCAGTCCGTCACGCTACTAGGCTTCTTCTTGTACATAATTTATACGCAGACACACCGTCCGTCTCTCTACAGAGTCAGGTGTGTGGCTCTGGCCACGGAGACTGCAGGGGTGAACGTGACAACCACACGTCAATGTCACCGACAGAAGCAGGAATCGAGCACCAACGATGGCCGAGCCTGCTTTATTCAACAGTGACATAAAGGCTTCCCTGTCCTTCCTCTGATACGCTTCCACTATTCCTACGTCAAGCGGACCTAGCCGGGTACCTCCTCTCAGCGACACGGCACTCCACGGGCAGCAAGATGAAACCCAGAGCTGCCTCCGGGGCGATAAACGGACAGGAGAACTGCAGGAAAACATGACCACTGCTGACGCCGACGAGGGGGGGTAGGACCAGGAAAACATGACCACTGCTGACGCCGACGAGGGGGGGGAGGACCAGGAAAACATGACCACTGCTGACGCCGACGAGGGGGGGGAGGACCAGGAAAACATGACCACAGCTGACGCCGACGAGGGGGGGGAGGACCAGGAAAACATGACCACTGCTGACGCCGACGAGGGGGGGGAGGACCAGGAAAACATGACCACTGCTGACGCCGACGGGGGGGGGAGGACCAGGAAAACATGACCACTGCTGACGCCGACGAGGGGGGGGAGGACCAGGAAAACACGACCACTGCTGACGCCGACGAGGGGGGGGAGGACCAGGAAAACGAGCCCGGATGCGGCGCTGGTCCCAGAGACCCTGGCAATGCCT
This sequence comes from Phocoena sinus, assembly GCF_008692025.1. Lineage (NCBI taxonomy): Eukaryota > Metazoa > Chordata > Mammalia > Artiodactyla > Phocoenidae > Phocoena > Phocoena sinus. The sequence continues at coordinate 57,665,566 of NC_045781.1, forward strand.
TCCACGAAGCCAGATGTCAGGCAGCCGGCACCGGGCCGGGCCACTCCGCGAAGGGGAAGCTCCTCCCTCACTTTGGTCACCAGCCAGACTGGTCTCCCAGGCGGGGCAACCGCGCTCCTCAGAGGCCTGGAATTATCCCACAAGAGCCGAACCCGTCACTGTGAACCCCAGACGCCGGGACGGGGCAGGGGCGGGCCCAGGGGTCACGCTCCTCACCTTACCTGACTTGCTCCCACGTCCTGGTGGCCAAATGCAGGACCCAGAGGTCCCTGTAGTGGTAGAAGTGCTCTCCATCGGGAGAGGCAAACTCCCCGCCAAAGATCCACAGCTGTCCGCCGCCCTGGGACACCATCACAGCCTGTTGAGAGAATGGTGACAGGTCAGGGCACAGCCATACAGCTCTCGGGGAAAACCGGAGCCCCTCCCCCAGAACACCCGGTGCCAAGCCCTGACCTCGTCTTCAAATGCCTGCCCCGTCAGGTCCTTCTCGTATCCTGCCCCTCTGTGGTTCTGCTGAAGGCCCAGGACTCACAGGCCACGTGGGAACCAGGCGGGACCGCCTGGGCTGACAGAGCCACACAAGCCATTGGTGGGCCAGCCCGCCCTGAGAGTCACCAGCCCTGGGCCCAGACAGCGAAGGAGGCAACTGGGCCTGTCCTTCACACCAAGGGGGTGCAGGACGGGAACCCGTCAAGGGGCCGTCTGGCCAGGGGCTCACGTGCAGTGCCAACGGCAGCAGGCACAGTGTGGCCAGGGCAGGGGAACTGGGTCGGGGGCAGCTAGACGCCAGGTGCTCCAAAGCAGCCCGTGTGAATGCCTCCTGCCCTCGCAAACCGCCACGGGCAAGCACACAGTGGGCGGTCAGATGGTGGTTCCCAGAAGGCCCGCCCCGGGCACCCTCCGAGCACCCTGGGGCTTGCACTGCAGTGCGGTCCTTCGCTTAATTAAGCTTAACGCTGCAGAACCGCGGCTCCATCACCGATGCCGCTCCTGTCCTGGACTAACTGGAGGGTCCTGGTGACACACTTAGGGTGATGTGCCCCCCCCCCCCACCATTTTCACTCAGTCTTGTGCAACCTCTCAGGACTGACCTATCGAGACAAGCCAGCTTCCTAGGACTCTAAAACCCCAGTAATTATAAAGAAAGACACTGACCACTTCAAATCTTTAAACCAGACGTGAGGATTAGCTCAGGCCCAAACCTAACACGTTTTTTTGAGCTTAATGAAGTTTAGGTAGTACTTTCACGCTACTCGATACAATGTAGTTTTGAAATATCATATTATAGAAGCTACTGAATGTCCCAGGATAACACCACAAATAATGCATTAACTGGGAAGAACGGTACAGGGAGAATATATGTATATATACATACACATACACGTGCACATACGTGCACACACACGTATACACACGTATGTATGCGTACAGTCCAACTAATATGAAATGCATAGGAATATGAATCACAGGTGCAGAGAAAAGATGCAGAAAATATAAATTAGGAGTTCTGGAAGAATGGACAATGGACTTACGCTGCTTTCATTATCTTCATTTTTTTTTTCACAATGAATATTTATTACTTACATAATCAGTTTTCAGAGTCATTCTTAAAAAATGAAGTCAAACTCCAAGCAAGAAAAAAGACTGCGACCAGAGTGTGTCTCCCACGTCCCATCACAGGCAGAACTCTGGGGACGACACGAAGGTGGATTGATGGCCAGTGATCTGAAGGCTCTGTATTAACCTCCTCCTCAAAGACCATAAACACCAAGAAAGAGCTAACATACTACTCAAGAGAAGATGAAAACTATAGGGACAGGCATATAACTTCCACTTCTGCCCAGGCTCAGCAATCAGCACCATGCCAGCCCTCCCACTGTAAACAAGGAGAAAACTGGACAAAACCCATGAAGCACGACAGCCAGACAGCACGACGTGCAGGACCGTGATCCTGAGACACGGTAAACGGGCAAGGTCAGCCCTCTGACCCCACAGGCAGTTTCACAGCCTCGTGGTCCTGCTGAGCTGAGGAAACAGAAGCCAGAGCTCCCGGATGCTGAGGCAGCTGGAATTTGCAGGGCCGAGCAGCCTGAAGTCTGGCTGGGTTCCCCGGGAGCCCATAAACACTAAGCTGCACGTGTGCAGACTGAGACCACCCGAGGCCGGGCACACGGTGGGCACCATCACTGTGAGGCTGAAAACCTGAAAACGACCTGAGCTCACGGGGGGCTCGGAGACAGACAAGTTCCAACCAGAGTGACAGGTGCCACTGAATACCCAGGGCGTTCACCAGAGACCCCAGCAAGGCCACGCCACAGAGCTACCATCCTCCGAGAGCGCCTCCAAAGGCTCACGGTGATCTGCACGAGGCTGAGCCACCTACCAGAATGAAACGCATCATCTGTTGATGAATGAAAACAAACGCAGACAGTCAACCCTCCAGCTGCCCTTTGCTGAATGGCGTCATGCTCACGGCAGGAGGGGTCTGGGCGTCCCAAACACCACCCACTTTACTGGCGTGACACAGACTGAGGACGCTGTCTCCTTGTGGGCCAGGCTGGAACTGCAGAAGGCATCTCAACAAGGACAAGCTGACAGAGAAGGAGTATGAAGACCCCAGGGGAATGCTGTGAATGCGAAGACATGTGAGAATCTGAAAAGACAAGAACCGCCCTAGTGCTCAGGGATGTATCTCAGCTTTGGGGCTTGCCCAGGCTTCCCTAAGATCTGCTTTTGCATCCACAAAATCTATCATCTAACCACACAGTTCCAGCAGAAAAATCTGACCCACATCAACAAGGTTGGTCAATACAAAGAGACCAGAAATGATACAGATGAGAGAATCAGCAGACAAGGACCTGAAAACTTATAAATATGTCCGAAGACTTAGGAGAAAACATGAACATAATAAACAAACATGTAAACAACCAACATTCCCTGGATCTAAGAGGCAAAGCACTGCCCAGAGACCAAAGTAGGACGGCACTGCTCCCCATACAAGGCAGGGCTGTCCTAGCCAGCATCTGCTTTGCTACTTGGCCCACGAGGCTGTATGCTTCCCAGGTGTTTGGGTTTCTGTATTGTTGTCTTAACTGGAATAAAATCATGTCTAGAAAACCTTAACTTCACAACTCTCCAAAAAAAGGCACAATGGAGTCCAAACAACATACAGACTCTGAATGGATTCTGACTTCAGCCACATACGTCAGCTTTGTGAAAGCCAAGTCCTAAAAACGTGCCAGGCCATCAGGACCAAAGGAAACACAAAATATGGGGCATCACCAAGAACGGCAAGTGTGTCTTTTTTGTCGCTGTAGCCCAGCTCTAGAAGAGTGCCTTGCATGTTAAAGATGCTCAGAATTTCCCAAGGAACAAGCCTGCAACACCTTCTCGGATGGACGGCAACGAAGCTGTGACTGCGCTGGAGGAAAACACTCCCTGCAGCTCATGTGGGCACTGTCGGTGCAATTCTGCTCACACAGGAACAGGCATTTTGTAAACGCTGACTCTTCTACATAAACGGCTTACTGCTCATGCTTGCACCAAGGCCGATGAGAACGGAGGTGACATTTTTTTAACCATAAGGAACCTTCTGTTCTACTGTATGAGAGAATGCATTTTGTTTCAAGTGAGTTTAGTTAGTCCTTGCTTGGGGAGAAACAAACCATCAGGCAAGTAACAAAATGTGAACTCCGTCTGCGCCCGCACCTCCCACTCCCCCACGCCTCAATCCTCAACAGTCCCGTCAGCCCGTCCAGGCAGGAGCGTCTGAACATTCTCCCCAAGGGAGGGTGCCCAAGGAGGGGAGCACCTGCCAAAGCCTGACAGGTGAGGCCTGACAGGTCGTCGTCAGGCGCACCTTCAATGGGCCTCGTGACCCTTTCCCTTCTCTCACTGGCTGTATTCATTTCAGAAAAGGCCACTGAACTCTCAAATTACACGCTAAAATAACTTAACCACTGGACCACCAGGGAAGTCACGGGTTAAGACTCCACGCTCCCAATGCAGGGAGCACGGATTCGATCCCTGGTTGGGGAACTAAAATCCCACAAGCCACACAGCACAGCTAAATGAACGAATGAATGAACAAAATAAAATAACCCCCCGAAAATCTAGAGAAAAGACAGAACGAAGGGTCCACGTATAAGCTTTCTCTTTCTACTCATTTTGCCCGATTCACGATAAAGAACGTGGCTTCTATCATCACATTCACAACCTAGTCCATCCTGAGGAGAAAACTTTTTTTACTATTTATCTATTTATTTGGCTGCACCGGGTCTCAGTCGCAGCACGTGGGATCTAGTTCCCTAACCAGGGATCAAACTCGGGCCCCCTGTGTTGGGAGCACGGAGTCTTAACCACTTCCTCATGGGAAGTCCCATGAGGAAATTTTTATGTCTCAGAATTTAACGTAGTGGAATTTGAACTGTAATGACCTTTAGGCAAAGACTTTATAAGCAATTATGTTTCCCATGGCCCTGATTTGTTGTGAGATTCACAGAGTAAACAGCAAGCCGACTTTATCTACAGGGGTAACACTAAGCTCAGACTCATGAAGTACTCACAAGATGCTCACACAAACCGGAGCCTGCCAAAGGAACTTACTTAAAAACCTCAACGACACTAATACTTCAAGGACAGAGTCAATAACTGATTAAAACGCACAAGAAAACAAACATCAAAGAAGCACCTCAGCCTGCGTTCCTGGGGCCCAGGAACTGGAGAGGCGTTGAGCGCTCCCCGCCGGATGGGCCGGGATGGGACAGGACAGGACTAAGTGCTTGGCCTGGAGGCCTGGGGTGGATGCATTCTCAGAGCTGGAGAGGGCTCCGGCGAAGGGACTAGAACTTATCGAGATCCATTTATTAGTCTTACTGAGGTATAGCTTTTAAATCAGAAAGCAGTGCATGCCTCTCTTCCAGAAGACGAACCAGTCCACATGCCTGCAAGCCCGGCTATGCATGAGACACCTATGCAGCTCAGGCAGTCAGCTCCCCCTCACAGACCCCATTTCAATCGGGAGGCTACTCTGAGCACAGGGTTAGAAAAGAGAGAACCACACGCTGTGGAGGGATGCTTCAGTCGTGCCGCAGTAGGCTGACACCGGAGAGGTATCACTCTTTCAGATTATCTTTTGAGCCCCAACACTGTCCCGGGTACAATAATGGACAAGAAAGACCAATGCCTGTCCTCGTGGAGCGTACGAATGTGGAACCATGAAAGCAGGACTCCTTCCCCGGTAAGTCATCGGCTCTGAAGGAGCTCACTGGGGTGAGCGGAAACGAGCTGAAAGCACGCCGACCTGGCGCTGCTCCCTCAGCGTCCCCGGGCACGACTCACTTCACTCTGCAATAGCTACTTTCCGTAACCACTGACACCTTCCGTTCTGTCTTCTTGTTTTCATCTCTCTGGTCACCAGATCTTGGGCCTGTGGGAGCCTCTCTCACTCAAATCCAAGAGCCTTTTTCTGACTGCTCCACGCCAGGCACCACGTCGGTATTTTTACCTGGCTTCACACCACCTGCAGGAGCAGGAGTTCATCTCCAGCCTCACAGGTGAAGGCTAAAGGTGAAGCAGCTCAGAAGCAAGGCCAAGTTGGAGGCGGCAGAGCGAGGACCAGGGGCAAGGTCCAGCGTCTCCATACCAGGCTGCCCGCCATTACCAGCTCTAAAGGTCTGTCGTGGAATCCCGAGCCAGAGCCCCAGCGAGAGGAGGGGAGGCTGATGGCCATACGGACACGTACCTGGTGAGCACAACGCCTCGGAGGTGGGTTGGGGATTTCGACTTTAGTCCAGGCGTCCTTCCTGATGTTGTAGATGTAGAGTTCATTATATAAAAAAGTCTGCAGAAAGGAAGAGGTACTTTAGCGTCACGAATGGTGCTTCCACACAAGCGACAGCAAGTGGAAGGTAGGATCTCAATCACTAGCTCTCCTCAGGAAACGTGTTTTCTAAGGCTGGTCCCCGGGCCCTTCAGGGTGATGACACAATGACAAAGACCATCTCTGGACCGCCACGCAGGGAAGGCGAACTCAGGATTTTGGAGCTGTTTCATCTATAGCTCTGACACCCAGGGCTTTCTGGTCTGCTCAAAACTAAAAATTACAGGTTTTACAAATTATCAGCACTTTCCCTATTCAAACACCTTTGGAAACCCATCATGAGGAAGAACAGCAGGGTACTGGCCCACCTCACGCAGGCGGTAAGAGACGCGACCCTAAAGGTCCCTAAAGGACCCTGGTGGCTTGTCAAGGACCATGGCCCAGGCCAGTCCTGACATGTAAACACACAAGAGGGGAGTTCAAGGACCATGAATATCTGATATCAGCTTAAAATGAAGTTTCCTCTAAATGAGACCCATGAAAACTTGGAGGGAAAGAAGAAAATATATACGTAACTTTTTGGCCATTGAAATATTCACCTCCGAAAAGGATTAATTCTTCTTTCTCAGGATGAGCACAGAGTGAGGCGTTTAACCTGCAAGAGACACAAGCAGCAGCTCAACACAAAATCAAACCACGTGACGCCCAAAGTGAGAGCCGTTCTCCTTTCCATCAGAGGGCTTCACCACCAGGGACGTGCCTGTCCTAAACTTCTGTGAAAGAGGAGCCTGGCGCTGAGGACAGAAGCTGAGGCACCGCCCTTAAAAGCAGCCTCACCGTCAAGACACTAACACCCCGGCTCAGTCTCCTACGAGGGCAGGGGCTACTCACACAGCGTTTGGCTGAAAATCAGCAGCAGTGGGAAGCCCAGGGGCTCCTGTTCATGTGCCAATTTTCCAGAACTTCCTGTTTCAAAGGTCTATCCTCTTAAATCACAATCTAAACTGTTCCAAGAGGTCCAGTATTGAAGCATTTCAATATACAACCCAGATCCCTCCCATCTAGAAAATGCAAATACTTTTCTGCTTACTTCACACACGAGGACAAGGGAATAGCCATAAGGGAATTGTAAGGAGGTCCTGACCATTGCAGCAGGAAGTAATGAAGGGTATGGTGACTGAGAGGGAAAATACCCTTCTTGCAGAAACCCTTAGAGCGGCATTCCCCAAGGTGCCCTCCACCACGTTAATCCCACAGGACGCTTCTCAAAGGGAAAAGGGTTTCAAGGTCAAGAAGTCTGGGAAATCTGAAAACTTTTTCTCCTGGGGATTTAATGTAGACAGAGACGTTCTATAGGCTGAGAAACGCTGTAGCCAAACCCTCAAGTCAAGAAAGTGCACCCTGGGCTCTGGTACAACCAAGCACCTCATCCTCATGTCCCCATTAAACTACCTCTGAGCCAAGACGTGGGGACGCACACACTTAAACTTGGTAATTTTCATGGGTTATTCCCCATAATGCGATAGAGAGGTGGAGGTGAGAAGGTACTAAGGTTACCACCGAGTAACCCAGTAGATCTGCATCCCAGTAGATCTCAGCTCCAACTGCTCCCTTCTGCCAGGAAGCTTCCCAGCTGACCCATGGAACTGCCAATGTCTCACATCACATTGTGACATTACACCTGGCCTTTTTGGGCAGCATACTTTAGGAAAAATGTCATCCAAAAAAATTAACCCACATTCAAAGTGAATTCCCTCAGGGGTGCTGTACAGATAAAGCCTCAAAGGTCTCAAGGACTTAACCGTTTCAACAATTCAGATGAAAACATCCACCGACCACGTGTGACTCTTATGCTTGGCCTCAACGATAACACGATAAATACAAAGAAAATAATAGCAGACTCCTAACGGAATTTACGAGCCAAAGAATAAGAAGGATCTGCAACTTTGGGAGCGGCTGCAAAGTCGCTTGTGTCTGCTCAGGGGTGAGCACACTGCTCCCGACCCTGCACAGGTAATGATCGCACGCCGGGGGCGAAGTCGTGGGATTCGGGGCCATGCCCTGCACCCACTGAAGCAGAGGGGGCACTCTTACCACCTCCCTTCCTGACGTGCTAGACCAAGGCCTCCACTCAGGCCTGAGGGAAACAAAGCAAATCATTTCTCAACTGATCAAGACAGCCCCGGATGCTCGTGCAGTTAAGGCATTTCCCCTTCTCCAAAGGACACGGCATCTCCTTATCAGGGTCACTCAGCCTCCCTGGGCTCCTAGCTTGACGTACTCCGTGTCTGGCCTCCTGCTCTGCCAGGAGCAAGTCTAAGAACTACTGAGCCTGAATCGTGATCAAATTAGAGAACTGGCATTCCGGAGCCAAGGGGATGAGAAGAAAGGAGCAAGAAGCCAGTGAAAACCACAGCCTGGGGCTTCCCCGGTAGTGCAGTTGTTAAGAACCCACCTGCCAATGCAGGGGACACAGGTTTGAGACCTGGTCCGGGAAGATCCCACACACTACAGAGCAACTAAACCCGTGCACCACAACTACTCAGCCTGCACTCTAGAGCCCGCGAGCCACAACTACTGAGCCCGCGAGCCACAACTACTGGAGCCCACGCGCCTAGAGCCTGTGTTCGGCAACAAGAGAAGCCACCTTGACGAGAGGACTGCACACCGCAACAAAGAGTAGCCTCCACTCTCTGCAACTAGAAAAAGCCCACGAACAGCAACGAAGACCCAACGCAGCCTAAAGTTAATTAATTAATTACTTTTTAAAAAAGCAAAAGAAACCCCACAGCCTGCTCCTTCCACAGGGTCTCAAATCCCACAAAAGATGCTGGAGCTCCTCACATAAACTACAAACCCACCTAAAATGGCTAATAGACAGTTTACGCTTAATGGTCACACTTTTCACACGAGAATTTGAAAGCATTATGAACGAACACAGCAAAAAGCTATCACGATTTTAAGTTTCGCACCGTGATGGGCCTTTAGAAACCTAAGAAGCAAGGAGACGCTCACGGACTGCCCACAGACTGTCACCAGGTGGCGAGCAACCAAGCCCACACAACCTCCCTGACGGGCAGAGCAGCTGTGCCAGGAGAGCTCATCACCGTGTTTCTACACGACAATGAAGCTGAGCTGCCTCACTCCCATTCTTCCTAAGTGGAAGTGAAAAAAATGTTTTGTGGGAGCTGATCTGGCGGGTTTTCATGATGAAAATGTCCCAAGTGCCTGGTTACTTACAAAAACACGGTGCCTACTTCAAGCACTTTTCCAATCTATACCAGAAAACTTCAGGTCAGAAGCTACACTGGAGAGTCCGTGCTGCTTACCTTGGAGAAGGTGGGGAGCAGGGTGTCTCCACGATCCGAGTCTTTCTGGCATCGAGAGCCTGGAAGTGGGCTATGAGGGCTTCGAGGTCCTCCTACAGAGAGACAAGCCACCACACGTGAGACGTTTTCTTAAACCCTGTCACGGGGCCAGATGCCTGGGTCAGCTTTCCCCAGCCCCTCTGACCTGACCGGGGTCCAGTCCCATCGGTGAATTACAACCTGCTCCTCCCATTTCAAACACACAGGACCTGACACATGCGCAAATGCTCAGGGCCTGGCCTTCCCGCGCACGGCATGTGCATCACCTCCTTCCAAACTCTCGCCCCGCCCCCCAAGGCCTTCCTCTCAGACAAGCCCACCCAACTTCACGCCAACACCTCCAGCCACCCCTGGAAACCCAGGCCTGGGCTACCGCACCAGCCTGTTTTGCTGTCTACAGAGCAGGGTCTGATGTTTTCTTGCTCACTTATTTATTTTGTTGCCACCTCCCTCCCACCAACATAAAACATAAGCTCCAAATGAACCAGACATGTCAGTCTGCTTAGAACGGCGCCTGCGCGGTGGGGGCCCGACATCTCTCAGCTGCAGCCAATCCGTGTACGAAGGCCTCCACCTTCGCAGAAGGACCGCAGAAACCAATTTAGACGTTAAGGCGCCCATTTCCTCGCACAGCTGGGTAGCACTGGCACTCAGTCTTCCCGCCCTCAGTCCCTGCGTTTGCAGTAGTCCCGCCCACCCCGCAGTGATGCACGACGTCTGTCACGGGAAAGTCTCCCATCATCCTTCTCTTCAGCGCTCAGCCCAGCACCCTGCTCATGCTGACACCTGGCATCTGTCCCCCACATCCTTCCTCCCATCCCACCCCACCCCACCCCACCCCACACTACCCCAGCTCTCCTTCCCAGGCTCCACATTCTGCAGGGCCTGAAAGCAGGTCTTCCAGACCCTTCTCCCTCCCTTGCCTGCCTCACGTCCCACCCCACCTCCTCACTCTCCCAGCCGCACTGGCTTCCTCTCAGCTCCTTTCCTCAGAGCATCACACCCCCTGGGCCTGAACAGCCACCCACAACCCCGCCCCCACCGTGTGTACCCCCTTCACCTTCCCGAAGGCAGCCACTCTCTGGAACAGAGGGCTCGTTACTCTCACACCATCTCTCTATACTTTTACTACGCATTGTGTATCCCTCAACTATGTACGTTATTGTTTTGGGTTCTTCAATTCCATGTAAATGTTATCGTACTGAACATTCCCTTGCAACTTGCTTTTCTGCCTAACACTGCTGAAAGGTAGGTCTGATGCCCTGAACCCGTTCGTCGTCATGGTGGCGGAGCTACATGGCTTCTGCAACAATTCTGGGTCAACTCCAAAATTTTCTTTTTTACAAGAAATACTACCTCGGCCGTTCTAGTACCTGTCTTTGTGTAGCTGGGGTAATTTTTCCAAAGTAAACCTTTAGGTGGGTAACTGCTAGGCTGTAGCTTCCACTTTTCTAGGTATTGACAAATTAGGACCCAACTGGCTCTACCAATTTTCACCTTCGCGGGAGTCCACAAAAACACCCGTCATCCTGCTACTCCTACGTGTAATTAGGTACTCAAGATAAGTTACTGAACCGCTGCACCCTTACAGGAAGACGTGCGTGGAGAAGTGACTGCAGGGGCCTCAGTAAGCTCAGAGCTCCCAGCCCACTGTCACTCACCCGAGAAATTGTCTTCCTTAAAGGGAGAAGGGAAGACGGGAACAAGGTGGGAGGAAGGCGTGGCTGCGACGAGCAGCGGCAGGCCTGGAGGGAGAGCTGCTGTATCAGTCCTGGGGCGAGTGGCACTGACACCCACCTGGCTAGGCCGGCAGGAAGCATCAAACCCCATCACGAGAGGGCAGGCACGAGCGCGGCGTCTCTGGTTGGGAGCAGGCCTCATCGACCCCTTAGTTAGGAGCACAGGCTCTGCCGTCGTGTAACTGAGCAGGACCCTATGAAGCCTTCCGGGAACAAGAAACCGCACCACCACCACCACCAACCCCCCACCCCCGCCAACATGTCCTCTGCCTGCCTCTTGCCTGTAGAAAAACTTTAGCCTCCTAGGCCTTCCCGAGTTCCAAAGAATAAATTTAATCAGAGAAGGGAGAAAATGCAGAAAGAAAAAAAGAGTCAAGGAGGACAAAATAATAATAGTTTGATCTTAAAGTCAAGGACCTTTAGTCCCTCCTCAACAGCTGCATTCGATACTCTGCGCCATGTCCTGGGAGCTGTTTTGTAGACATGGAAACCCTCACCAGGTGGAAGAAGTTAACTACATGCTGCCCACCGGAACGCAGACCTCAGACAGGCTGGAAACAGGTTAATGATGTTGACTCCCGATGACCTCACCACCAACCAACAAGAAGAATGTCCACAAGCTGATCACACAGCCCACAGCACCCCCTCCCTGACCCTGTCTTTAAAAATCTTCCCTAAAAGCCTTCAGGGAGGTCGGGTCTTTTGAGCACCAGCTGCCTGGACTCCTTACTGGGCACCTGCAATAAACCCCGCAGTTTCCCTCACCACAACCCAGGGTATGTAGGTTGGCTTTGCTGCGTGCAGGCAAGGGGACCCAACTCTGGTTCGGTGGCTGTCGGGTGACTCGCTTCAACCCCCACCTCCTCCACATCTCGCCAGTTAATCTAGTAGCCGCTCCCGATGCCCGCACGTTGAACAAATCTCACCAGATTAAAACAAGGTCCAGAAGCCAGGTAAGCTTCCCTCCTACCACTCTAAGGCAGCACTTCTCAAGCGGCTGAGCATCACAATCACGGGGCCGAGGGGCTGGGACAGGGCAGGTCTGGTAGCACAGGCAGCCTAGTCTGGGAAAGCCTCTCCAAGGTGACAACAAGCTGAAAGATGAAAAGGAGCCAGTGTAGAAGAATGTATTTGGGGTTGAGGTGCAGAAAGAAGGTGGCATATCTGAGACACAGCACAGAGTTGTGTGGCTGGAGGGGAGTGAGCCCAGGTGATGTAGGTCTCCCCAGCAGGGTGAAGAGATGGAGCTTCAATAGGACAGTTTAGAAGGGGAGGAATCTGCGCGACAGCCACTTGCAGGTGTCAACCAGGTATCTGAGACATGAGTTCTGCACTGGGCAGAACTCCAAGTTGTCCCCCAAGACCACTCGCTTAGTCCCCCTGCCAAAAAATGATAGGAGACAGGGAGAGAAAAAGCCCAACCCCATTATTTGACAGATGAGGAAATGGAGACACGAATGCCTTAGGAAGAAAAGGGACAAGGGTATGTGGTTAAGAGCTCTGGATCAGGGACACCCGGTCAAATTCCAGCTCCAAGCCACCTCACAGCTGTGTGACCCTGAGCTGCGTGTAACCTGTTAGCTTCTGACTTCTTGTCAGATGGAGACGCCAAAGCTACCTAACTCAATTGGTTGTAAGAATTAAAGCCCAGAGAGCACAATGCCTGGCACACAGCAAACACTCATTAACCACTATAAACCGCCCCGGGTTAGGGAGCCCGTGAACAACAGTCAATTAAGAGCAGAGAGCGCTCCTCTAAGCCCAGCACTGATCCATGTGTACACACGTCTAAAGATAGAGAGAAAGAGGGGAAGAGAGTAAGAGGGGGAGGGAGGGAGAAGGAGAGACAGAGACGGAGAGAGACACAGAGAACTGTTTTGGAACGCCCCACAGTTCCACTTACTTATTCCACTGACGCTCACTGCTCAGGGCTGCCGTGAGGATCACGTACCCTCTTTCAAAATCGAGGGCTGAGGCTCGCAGAGGCGCGCCCGCTCAGCCCGGCCCCTCCCAGCGCCCAGCACAGGGGGCCCGGCTACGCACGAGACCCGGGACGAAGGAGGCCAGCCCGCCTTCCGTCCCCGCTCACCTCCTCCTTCCGCGAGCGCTTGGACACCTTCTTCTCCATCTTGGCGGCCGTCTTCTCCGCTCCGCGGCCCTTCTTCTCTTTCTTGCCCTTCTTGCCCATCACGCCGGGTCAGAGGAGATGCCGGGACGCCTGCAAGTCTCGAGCGGCGCGCAGCGCGCAAAAAATACATACTAGGCGGCGCGCAGAAAGCGCGTCACTTCCGGCCCGCCCCCCACCGCGCGCTTCCGAGAGAGTGGGCGGAACGGGCGGAACGGGCGGAACGGGCGGGGCGGGGCGGGGCGGGGCGGGCCGGGCCGGGCCGGGCCGGGCCGGGCCGGGCCGGGCCTCGGCCCGGGGATGGATATTTTACTGGTTGTCTGTGCTCCGCCTTTGGAGACGGGTTTGAAGGCCTCGGGCTCTGGGTGGCGTCCGCCAGGAAGCTGTGGGGACCCGTCGCCGTCCCCGTGCCGTCCGCCCTCAGCTCGGAGACCTCCTCCCGGGGACTCGACGCCTGCTGTTTCCGCCGCCACCGGGCCCGGGCCTGAAGATTGGCTTCAGTTTCTGCCGTGTTTACGCATATTGCTTAGTGCGTGCACATTGCACAGTGACCCAGTTGGGTGACTTGGTAAATGAGCCGCGTTTTGTCAGCGCGAACCCTTGTACGAGTCAAATGATTGCTGTGCCTTCGTCCCCCACAGAGACGCTTATGCACTTAAAGGATTCGCAGACCCTGAGCACCAGATATTCTTAGGGGCTGAGGGTACTGTGCTCAGCAAGAAAAACAGCCCTGCCAGTCCGCCTTCTAGGTGACTCCTTAAGTGTCCTGTGTGAGGCGACTTGTTTCTCCATGATCGAGCAGGGCTGATGACACCCCCTCCAAGAGCAGTCAGTGTTCCAAGTCTGAGAAGCCAAACCGCCCGCTAGCATTTGACTCAAACGACTTAGTAAATGGGAAAAACCACAGGTAGAACGTGGAATGCTATGGTTTGGACAGAGCAGAGTGAAAATGCTTCTCATTGCTTAGAAGATGTCATCTTTGGGCTTGTGATCAAGGAAACAGGACAAATGAAGGACAAGCACAAGCAAACATTTGGCAAAGGGAAAGCATAAATCAGGAAATAATCTCCTTTCCTACTTTGTGGGTGAACCGCCACAAGGCTCAGCCTTAAAGAAATTGAGACAGGCTGAGACCTGGGACCTTTTGGTGCGGTGCTTGCACCTGGACAAATCTCGTCCAAACAAAATACAAAGAAACTAAGGGATTAAAAGTAACTGCATGAAAAACAACAACAACAACAAAAAAAAAACTGCATGCGTGTGGCAGTTGGGGCAAACTATGAACAAGATACAAAAGGATCAAAGACCCAACTGCCACTTCTGAGGAGTCAGGAAGCAAAACACAGGTACTGCAAATGATCCCTCTACTCAGCACCGCCAAGTTGGAGGGGGCAGACCACCCAAACCACTGTTGGGGACCAACCCGTGGACCCGCCTCTGCCCTCACCCCATGTAAGGTGCAAGCTCGCCCCCCCCACCCCCATCCCCCGTCAGGGGGCGAGCAAAGGATCCTGCTACTTGGTTTCTCTCCCTCGTGCTGCAGCACAAGTCCCAATAAAGCCTTGCCTGAATTTCTTCTCTGGCCTCTTATCAATTTCTATTGATTAGAATCCTAATCGGTAACAAAATCCTAATCGGTAACAAAAGAATCCTAATCGGTAACAAAATCAACTTAGATCCAATCAACTTACTAATCTCTGAGCAGCCAGGGAGGAATGCTTTTTCAGCCAACTCCAAGCCTTGTCCATTAACCTAGTCTTTCAGAAGAAAAACAGGGCTTCCCTGATGGCGCAGTAGATTAAGAATCCTCCTGCCGACGAAGTGGACATGGGTTTGAGCCCTGGTCCAGGAAGATCCCACATGCAGCGGAGAAACTAAGCCCGTGCGCCACAACTACTGAGCCTGCGCTTTAGAGCCCTTGAGCCACAACTACTGAAGCCCGTGCGCCTAGAGCCCGTGCTCTGTAACAAGAGAAGCCACCACGAGGAGAAGCCCACGCACCACAGCAAAGAGTAGCCCCGCCCGCCACAAGTAGAGAAAGCCCGCGCATGGCAACGAAGACCCAACACAGCTAAAAATAAATTTAAAAATTAAATCTTTAGGGTTTCCCTGGTGGCGCAGTGGTTGAGAGTCTGCCTGCCGATGCAGGGGACGTGGGTTCGTGTCCCGGTCCAGGAGGATCCCACGTGCCGCGGAGCGGCTGGGCCCGTGAGCCATGGCCGCTGAGCCTGCGCGTCCAGAGCCTGTGCTCCGCGATGGGAGAGGCCACAACAGTGAGAGGCCCGCATACAGGAAAAAAAAAAAATTAAATCTTTAAAAAAAAAGAAGAAAAATAAAATTGGGGGAACTACGGGGGGTGGGGAGGATGGGGAGGTGGAACAGGATTCAGGCTGCCGCCGTCCCCAGCACCGATTGTAGGAGAATGTGAGAACACGTGAGATGATAGAGAAAAGAACCAGCTAGAAGCCAATTGGAAGGGAGCTGCAGAATTTCACAGTACCCTGGCCCCTGAACCTGCAGACATAATCGCCTTCAACGATGAGCTACAAATGGCGAAAGCCTCACTAGTGCTCCTCAGAAACCGTTACCTTCCCTCTAGTGCCATATGACTAAGAGCATGCCTAATCCTTTTATACTTTTCTGAGAATACTGGGTAACCTGGAGGCAATACACTTGAAGTAAGATGGCCCTTCAGTCACAGCGCATCTGTCTGCAACACATTACAGTGGTCGCCTCTTAAGAGCTACGGAAGGGGGAGCCTATGCCCTGCTGAGGATTTGGAAGGATCTGATAGATGGAGGATTTTGTACTTTTATTATCTGAAAGAATCTCAAAGCTCAGTTGGAAGGCTCTTGGAATTAATAGTGTCATGGTGATTTACGTGAGGTTGAAACTCTCATTACCAAGAAAGAATAGAACACTTAAAATGAGATCAGAATCCTAAAATAGTAGAAAGATGAAGTACACGGTCCTATTTTAGTGAAATTCACGTTTTTGAAACTTTAATGAATAACCTTAAATCTAATATATCATTAACATTTAGAGTGTACCTTTTGTGTGGTCAGGCGCCCTCTGCTGTCTTCAAGTTGAAATCTAGAAGAGAAAAAAATATTAACAAAGCACCTAACATCTAATTACCCTCACCACAAATAATCAGTGTAATTGGAGAGATCTCCCAAGTATGCTATAGATGCAGTGGGTCTTTGTACTTTCCCACCTGGAAAGTGATCCTATTAAACCCGCCCACCTACTACACAGAACTCTTGAGAGAATCAAGTGAAATTTAAAAAGCTTAGAAAAGTAAAAAGCAAAATACAAATTTAAGAGATTCTCTGTGCTGCAAAGTGGGGTCACGGTTTTGAACTGGCTGACGATCATTTCATTTAACAACATGAATTGGTTACCACAACGCGGGGATGTTGTACCGGGACACATGAGACAGAAAACAGAAGACCCAGCCACCAGCTTCAAGGAGGTTTTCTTCTAATGAGACCAACATGGTGACATTCCTCAAATGCTCTGTGAAATGAAGCAGGGAATAAGTACAGAAGGAGAGGATGTGGGGAGAAAGGGAAGAGGGAAGGCAAGGGAGGGAGTGACACCAAAACCTTTGTTTCATGTATTTTGTCCAGTTTAATAGACACCTGAGGGGAAAGGGGGAAACCCAGTCTCTCTGCTCCATCGTGGCTGAAAGCAAAACTTTCTCCTCTTTGGGGTCAAAGTGTGCTGTTTAATTTCCAAACATTTGGAGATCTTTCTGTTATTTATTTCTAATCCAATTCATTGATTTGAGGGATCTCAGAATTCAGTGCTCTCCATGTCCCTTTAATTCTGCTTCAGCTGCACCTTACAAATTTTAACATGTTGTTTCGATTTTCATTCAGTTCAAGACACTTCCTGATTCCCTTTTTGATTTCTTCTTTGACCCTTGGGCTACTTAGAAGTGTGTTATTTCGTTTCCAGATATTTGGAGATTTTCTAACGATCTTTCTGGAGAGTAATATTTTTTCTCCACCTGCTTTTGCGGTTTTTTCCTTCATCTCTATTATCCTGCAGTTTCACTAAGATATGTTTAGATATTTATTTCTTTGTATTCACTTTGCTTGGGAATTGCTGGTCCTCGTGAGGCTGTGTGTGGTGGCCTTACAGGTCTGGGATTTCTCTGTCATCCTCTCTTCAGAGGACGCTGTTGCCCCCTCGTCTCTCTCTTCTGGGTCTCTTAACCCCTCTTCTCCATTTTCCCTCTGTTTGTCCCTCTATGCTGCATTCTGGATAATTCCTCCTGGTTTATCTGCTGGTTCGTGGATTGTTTGCTCAACCCCATCACATCTGTCTCACTTGTCCATATAATTTTTTATTATGATTAGTAATTTTCAGAAGTTCAATTTTTCTCAAATCTGCTGGATCACTTTTATAGCTTTCAGTTCCCTGAAGATGTTTTCACGCTGGTCTTGTCCTTAAATAATGTATGTCAATCGGTCTGTGCTGCGGTGACGCTGCTCGTATCCTTGAAGACCTGCTCGTGAATGACCTTTGAAAGATTTCAGCGAAAGCATCTTTTTCCCAAGGGTAATTGCTTTTGCTTCTGCCGGACAGCCTCGGACACTGCCAGCTCATGACATCCTGAGTCCAGATTAGTGTCTTAAGTTTCTTTTGGACAACCCAGGTGATGTAAATTGAGGCTGGGCATCCAAGGCAAGCCTGGATGTGGCTACAGTATCTCAGGGACCTTGCCTTCCCACATACCCCGCTCGGCACTGGGGTGACTCTCTCTGTTCCCGACGTTCTGGGCAGCAGGCTTACTTCTATTCCACCCTCATCCTCAGGCACAGCTCTTGGCACCTCAGCTTCACCCGCAGGGAATGGCCCTGTAGCTCCCACCTGGGACAGCCTTGGATTTGCTGAGCTTCCTCCTTGCCCTTCGAGGCTGTCAAACCCAAGTCAAACATGGCAACCCTCGCCCATGCCGGAAGCAAAAGCCGTCTCAGAGCCCAGCCTCTACTCAGTTTTTTTTCTGTATGTACCTCCCGTTAGGTTCCGATTTGGTGATTCTTTACTCCTTGTTACCCTTCTGATGCCTTTAAGAAGACTCATTTCAACATTTATCCATCATTTTCTAGTTTGAATGGGAGGATTGGTCCAGATAACTTAGTCTACCATATTACAGCACTGCTTCAGTCTTTAAATGGTATTTTTCAGCGCGTCATTAATACCCTAACTGTTAAAATTCGGAAAATACAGGCACAGCCTGTCTTTCTTCGCTCCCACGCACATCCACGCTTAGCATGGGGGGGAGTTTCCTGCTGACTGATTTTAAGCAAAGATCTGTGTTGTAGTTTCACTCATCTGCTTGGCTCACACGTGCAGGGTTTCTTCATCCTTGCCATTGCCCCATCTTCTTTATCACCTATCTCGGAGCCATCACGTGAGGATCAGGGACATTCTGTAAGTCATCAGATGCCAAAACTGGGGAGGGGGAAACACCAAAACCTAGACAATAGCGCAGGAAATGCAACAAAAGACAGAGCCATGCTGGGTATGTTAACTGCAAACTCGAAACGGACCCGTAACATCACAGCGAGTCAGGGAACAGGCTGCGATGAAGCCAACGACCTTGCGTGCCGCCCTGTGAGCCTGCAACTGCTCATCTGTTTCCCGGCCACTGTGTCCCCTAAACCTACCCAAACGCAGCCCAAAGCCAGCTACCCTGCACGCAGATTCCGAGGCACCAGCCTAGAGAACACGCAGTGTGCGAAACTGCAAATCTGTCCCCAAGGTTAAATTTGTTTTTAAAAAGGTAAAACTCCTTGCCCAAATAGTTGGAGATATTGGTGATTCTTTAAGTTGATTTTTTTTTTTTTTTTGTGGTACGCGGGCCTCTCACTGTTGTGGCCTCTCCCGTTGCGGAGCACAGGCTCCGGACGCGCAGGCCCAGCGGCCATGGCTCACGGGCCCAGCCGCTCCGCGGCATGTGAGATCTTCCCGGACCGGGGCACGAACCCGTGTCCCCTGCATCGGCAGGCGGACTCTCAACCACTGCGCCACCAGGGAAGCCCTAAGTTGAGTTTTTAAATCCCCATAATATCACTGTTTTGAGCATCTGGCCCTTTAATCCTGCCTGACCCAGGAACCAGCTCGGTTTTCAAGCCTGATCATCTCACAGTCAACAACTTATGCTCAGGGTTCACAGCCATAGCCCCTTAAATTCCAGCTGCCTGGCTTTGAAAATAGATCCGCACAGCACTAAACGTTCTAATTCTCCAGAAGAGCTGTTCTCTCGCCTCTTCCAGAGAGGCTCTGACCTCAGGCCATCTGGAGGGGGCCAGGTGTTAACCCTTCACAGAAACGCAGTTCTGAAACCTAGGTTCTGGGCAGAGACCTAACCACATCCTCCTATCCTTGGCCATTAACTGCGTCATTCATGAATGATGCAATTAATCTAAAACATGTGAAATGCAACAAAGACTTCTACATCAAAACCTGAGAGTCCTACGTTGTTAGAAAGCACTCAAAGACCGGACTGGAGAATTGGTTAAGTGGTGCCCAGTATTTCAAAGGCATGCCAGGAATAATGTTCATGTTATCTGATTTCCAAGTAAGTCAAGATTTTCCCATTAACGCATTTCCTGGAATGGTCCCCAGGATACGCTAGGAGCTTAATAGTTATCCATGTGCTGTGTCTCTCCTCCGCTAGGTGGCAGTCTCCCTCAGGCTGTATCTCATTCACCTTGGTATCCCCAGGACAAAAATGTTGCACTATTTGCTAAATGTTAATAAATTATGAATAAACAGTGAATGAATCAAAGCCCCCAAATGACACCACGACTTGATGCAGAGAAGGTTTGTCCAGCATGGTCAGAGGAGGGGAATGTTTGAGCTGGTCAAATATTTCACGGTAATGTCCTGTATGTGGATCATTCATTCCCAAAGACTAAGAACCACACACATGGGAAATCAAAACTCAAGGGAGGTAAACATGAAGATCTCAAAAGATCTATTAGAGGAACACAGGACCAGTGAATAAATGCACAGTCGACACATGCCTGTCCTGTCTTCCCTGTGAAGCGGCTTTGATTGCAGGTTTGATCCTCTCATAGCAAACTGTTCAACTCTAAGGGGTTTGGGGTAGGCTCTCACCCCGATTCCTGTCTCACACTTGCTGTTTTTCCTTCCTCCCTTCTCTTGACTGGAAGGAAAAGGCACAGCGTAAAAGTTGTCAGTTAAGTTGATTCGGGGACCCTCCTGAGGACTATATACCGCTCTCAGAAGAGGTAAGGGAGAAGCCAGGATATATAGGAATTCGTGTAATCAAGCATGAAAAGATTACAGCTAATCACAAAGAACGGACATCTCAAGTTAATGACTTTAGTGTGCTTTTCTATGTATGGAAAGATGCAAGCATCCGGGGTCATTGAAACGTTTCCTTAGATATGTAACTTCACTATCTAGGGGGTCTGTATCCAAAGCACAGAGTGTTTCCTGGTTTTTTTCCATCCTGAATTCCCCTCACTGTTGGTGGGCGACTGCAGGGGCCAAAGGCTCGATACTTGTAGCCGTGGAGTGGCGGGCAACCTTTTGTCCTTACTCTCCCTTCCTCCCTTCTTTCTCTCTTTCTCTTTCTTTCTCCCTCCATCCCCCACCCCCCTTCCTTTCTTAGTGTTTCTCCTTCTGGCCTGAGAAGGAAGGCCTGGGGTGGACAGGGGAAAATTCTGGCCCGATGGGTCCCGGAAACACTGTCAACGTTGAGAGTAAAAACAAAAAGTAGGTTATTCCGGGCAACGGGTGGAAGCTGATCAAAGGCAAAATCGTGACGCCGGTGAAATTGCTGTGAAGCTGTGCAAGGCCCTCGTGCTGTACTGCCACCCGGACCCTCCCAGGTGGGGCTCCACTCCGAGGCCTTAACACCCCATCCAAATGTCTTACCTCCCGGTCTCTCAGATAACCTCTCTCGAGGACGACAGAATTAACTAGTGATTTTATAAGTAACGCAGATGCTCCACATCACACGTCATCAGGGAATTGCAAGTTAAAACAGCCAGGAGACGCCTCCACACCTGAAACCCAGAACGCTGACAATACCAAATGCTGGTGAGGACCTGGGGCATGTGTTTACACGAGTCATGTCGGGGAAGACTTTTCCTCTACCTTCTAGGTTCTTCTGCCTGGTCTATGAAGTGGATTGGCATGGGACAGATTAACGGGAGAAAAATCAAAGATTAATAACACGTGTACATGGGAGAGATCCAGAAAGGCTGAGTAACTCACCAAAATGGCCGAAACCCTCGCCCTAAATACCATTTGCAGCTAAACACAAACGAGGATGGTGAGTGCAGTGGTTTGGGACTTCAAAGGGGAGGAAGGTCATTCACGTGGAGATTTTTGGTAAATATCCGTTTGCTGGGCTGGGCAGAGACAATGGGATGCTGAGTGGACTCTGATCTCCACGCCTGGCCCATATTCTTTGCAGACATATCGGGTGATAGCTCTCTTCTGGGAACAAGCCCTCTAAATCTAAATCCTTCGGGCAGTTGGAGGAAGGTCAAAGTTTCTTCCCAAAGTCTTTTGGTGTCTTGATTGTTCTCAGCTTGAAATAATTTGCAGGCCAGAGACATTTTGGGTGTCTCTGGCCTGCAAATTTTGTTCCCCTACAGTGATGTATTTAATGTTACCCTCGATTCATCCAAAACAAAGTAGCAAGCCTGTAAGAGCAGTGCTACAGCAGGTGGGGTCTCGGGAGCCAATGCCCACCTCCCAGAAAGTAGGTTTAGGGGGTGCTCTCTCTGGGACACGGATATGAAACTGCAGGCTCTCGAGTGGGTGGCATGCAAGGCTCACGGTGTCACTACAACCTGCTCACCGACCAATTGCTGTGCATTTGACGTTCATGGTTGCTTCCCGTCTTCCTGGGATACCTCTGAGATACCCCAATAAAGATGAGGAAACATCTGTCACAGGCTGGGCCGCCTAGCAGGGGCTCTACCCACAGGCACATGGGAAATGTTCACATTAGTATATGTTTAATAATAATAATAAAAGAACAAGAAAAAGAGAGAGAGAAAACCCAGTCACCAGACTTACCTCATTAAAAATTACCAGGTACTGGGACTTCCCTGGCAGTCCAGTGGTTAAGACTCCACGCTTCCACCACAAGCGGCACAGGTTCGATCCCTGGTCGGGGAGCTAAGATCCCACGTGCCGCACGGTGCAACCAAAAAAAAAAAAGGAAATTACCAGGTACTATGAGAACTGGGCATCCTCCCCCTGCCCTGACCCCTCCCCACTTCTGACCCTTGACATGGAGGAGGCATCGAAGGGTCTGCTGTCAGCATTACTTGGTGATAAAATAATGACTTGGTGACAATATTCTTAAAGGCAGAAAGGGGTGTCTCGTTTTGTCTTAGCATCAGGCCACTTTGGTCCGAGTGGCCAGGGCAGGGCAGGCTGAGTACCTTCTGGCTTTTGCTGAGACAGAGCCGACCGGACCCTCTCCTGGGCCGAGGACGGAAAGACGCAGACTGGGGGATCTGGGCTCAGCAAGGGCAGACGGAGCTCCCTTAGGGTTGAGGAGCAGCCCCATGGTCCTAGTGGACCACCAGAACCCATAGCCGGGAGCCAGGCCCAGGGCCACGGGGCTGTGGACACAGTCCGCACGGGGAGAAAGGGGCCTGAGGGGTGAGCTCACCCTCCCCCACACACCCTCATGACCCCCCGCCAGGAAGGCGCCCGTGGGGTGGGGAGGGCCTGGGTCACCCCGGACGGGACGGACAAACCTTGGTGTCCCCAGGCTCCCGTGGGGTGATGCAGACAGCATAGAAGCCGGGAGAAGCACGGAGGCAGCAATATGGGAACTGGCCACCAGAGGTCAGCCTTTCCCCACAGACGGCCGCAGGCCATGTGACACCGACCTTGCATCATCCCCGCATGGCGTCCGGGAGGAGGGCCTGGGACTCACCACTGCTAGGGCTGAGCCCGCAGGAAAACCCCCGTCACTGCAAGTAGGAGCAGCCACAGCTCTCCGTGGCACGGACTGTGCCCCCTGCGCCTGTCACACTGGAGGTTGGCTGGTCCCCAGGCAGGGAGCCAAGAGGGGCCGGGACGGGAGGCTGGGAAAAGTAGCTCTTCGAACTAACTTACCTCCCTGATGAATAACGTGTTAGGCGCTGCGTTGGTTTTTGGTTTTTCGAGGGTTTTTTTGGCCGCGCCGCGTGGTTTGCAGGATGTTAGTTCCCCGAACAGGGATCGAACCTGGACCCCCGGCATTGGCATTGGCAGCTCAGAGTCCTAACCATTGGACTGCCAGGAAGTCCCAGAAGCTGCGTTTTTAAGAGCGGTTTCGGTGCAGGCTTTGTGATCGTTTTGTAGGATGAACCGAGGGAGGACCAGGCTTGCCAGCCTTCAGATAGGACACCGGGGCAGGCACAGCCGGAGCCCTGGGGCCCCCAGAGGAGTCGGCCAGGCTTTCCTAATCCGGAAAGATGACGGGGATGTGGGCGGGGGGTGATGTCTGGGAAAAGGGTTGTTTGCAATCCCTGGCGGCACAGTCACCCAGTGTCTTCAGATGTCTATGGAAACCTGAAAATTACTGTTTGCTCAACTGTTGGGCACAGGAAGAATCCTCCCTCCTGCCTGCCAGGTGAGGAAAGCACTACCAAGGGCTCACGTGGAGGCCAACTGTTTGTTCTTAAAATCTCAACCTTCAACACTGTCATCTCTGATGGTGATGATGACATCATCTCCGTCATCAAAGTGTCGGGAAGAACTAGAGCCGACCCACCTCTGTGCTTCCTGCAGTCAGACCCACGCGGCTCTCTCCACCGGGTTTATAATGGGCTCTCCGGCCTCACCCTCTGCCCTCTGCCCCTGCACCTGCCCCTGCACCTGCCCTCTCCCCTCCCGTGCCTTACTATTGCTTTCACCTTTGGCTCCTTTTTTTTTTTTTAAATAAGATACTTTTCCTTTGGAATACTTTTAGATTTGCAAAAAAGTTGCAAAGATAGTTCTGAGTTTTTGTGTGTTCACCTCCCAGGGCATGGTAAGTCGGTCAAAATGGAGAAACCAACACGGGAACATGGCTGTTAGCTAAACTGCAGACGTTATCTGGACTTGGCTGGTGTCCCCTCTGAGAAGTGGAGTATTTTCTGCCATATCAGTAAACAAAGGATGTCACAGTCGTCAGCGCTTGCAGCCACTGCCGGTGGTGAGCCGTTGAGGGAACTCTGGAAGGAGAAGAATACCTGCCACCTAGCAGCCATCAGACTGCAGCCACTCCCCATGGTGAGCCCTGGGGAAACTCAGGAGGTGAAAACAGCGGATACTGGCCCCAGAGAGCTGAGGTGCATATCAAAGGAATGAGTTCAGTGAGCCCAGACTCTTGCATCTTCCCATACATGGAAAAGCACTAAATTCCTTTAACTCGAGATATCTGGTTTTCCTTTAATTAACAATAATCTTTGGACGTTCAGACTACCTGCCTTTCCTTGCAAAACTTCGATATAATCTGGCTGTACCCGCCCTCGCCTCCTGGGAGCAGTTCTCTCAGGGTTACTTGCGATGCTGCCTCCTGGGCTTGAAGTCCTAAAAACTCCCGCCGAATAAAACATAACTCTCAACTTTTAGGTTGTGAATATTTTTTTAAGTCGACATCACTAATATCCTTTGTCTGGTCCCACTTAGGATCCCATGCACGTCACAACGTTGCATTTCGATGCAGCTCACTTCTCAGAGTGTGGACTGCAAAGCACCCCTGCCCACCTGGTGTGGCTCCCACCCAGAAGACCCCATCTGCTGCTCTTGGGAGAAACGCCCTGAGTGGAAGTGTCCGGCTGTCTCTGAAATGTCTTTGGGCTACAATGGAGACCTTCCTTTGGAAGGCCTTCCTTTTTTTTGGCGGTACGCAAGCCTCTCACTGTTGTGGCCTCTCCCCGTTGCGGAGCACAGGCTCCGGACGCGCAGGCTCAGCGGCCATGGCTCACGGGCCCAGCTGCTCCAGGTGCTCCCAGACCGGGGCACGAACCCACGTCCCCTGCATCAGCAGGCGGACTCTCAACCACTGCGCCACCAGGGAAGCCCTGGAAGGCCTTCCTTTGGCCTCTCCCCAGGCAGCCTCCACAATGGCTGTCCTCCGTCCCTTTGGGGTACCCTCTGTCCTCACTGCTCCCGTCGCCTTGCTCTCGAGATTCTGAGTATCAGTCATTCACTACTTAGTATATACCCCGGGCTTTGCTCAGCAGCTGTGAAGATTCCGAGTTCTCTGGGGTGGGAATCGTCTAGAATCTTGGGTGGCATTAGGGATTAAAGCTTTCTTTGAGAGTCCCATTACTTAGAGAGTTCCCCTCACTCCTGTGACTGTGGCCCTTTCTGCCCCTTCCCCACCCATGCCTGGAATAGCACAGATCCTCGTGCTGTGTTTCACTGATGCCCACCCCACCCCCCAGAGTTTCCCCCGAACCCCATAGCTGAAGCACCGACACAGGACGTCATTTAAGACTCACTTCCACGCAGCGAGATGAGGTCTTTACTCGAAAAAGAAGGAAGGCAATCTGTAAGAGAATCTTGCTGAGGCCGGGCCCTCCTCCACCACTGGTCTCCCGGTAACCAGGTAACCAGGATACCTTCCTCCAGCTGCCCAAGATCATGGAGTTCCACTCAGAAAACCAAAACAAACCCCTAGGTAAGGGATGCAAAGATCAAAATGTCCCCACCGTGCACCAAAGGGAACACTGAGTTACCTGTTTCTCCCACTCAGGGGCCGCCGGCCACAGGGAGCCGGGAATGTGAGTGATTTCATCCATGGGACAGTCCTTATTTCATGTGATTGTCAAACGAGGCCAAAGCCAGGGGTCTGAG
The DNA here is from genome assembly GCF_008692025.1 of Phocoena sinus. NCBI lineage: Eukaryota > Metazoa > Chordata > Mammalia > Artiodactyla > Phocoenidae > Phocoena > Phocoena sinus. Next base: position 57,691,465 of record NC_045781.1, read on the forward strand.
GAGCACTGGTTTTCTGAATCAGTGACCACAGTAAAAGCTGCAGTGACCTGCGGGGCCGCATAACTGAGCAGAGTTCTGAGTCGCTCACCCGGAGCCGCTCGGCCCTTCAGGCCAGAACTGGAGAAAGTGGACAGTGTCTCACCCAGGTCCCGGTCTTTCTGCAGTGGCCTCTAAACAATCTTGGGCTGGGAGAGCTCGTGGCCCCTGCACACCTGGGAGGGCGGAGCTTGGGGAGGCGGTTGAGGCCGAGGCGCTGAGTCCTGTGCCCCACACCGGGCAGTGGCTCCACCCGTGAGCTCCGTACCCATGGTTGTGCCCTCTCCCTGCTCCCCCCGCCCCAGGCCCAAGCTACAGTTCACTCCACATGCACTGCCCAAATTAGTCTTCCCCCTTCCCCTTCCCCCCGTGTTGGCTTTGCAGAATACCCCTGGGTTGATTCTGCAAATCTGGGAATATCCAGGAACAGCACAAAGAGAAGCCACTGGGGCTGCAGCCATGCAGCCAGGACCAGGGATCTGCTGCCCTCGTCCAGGCCCCGAGCCCCGGGCCACAGGGGCCTCTCGGCCGAGGAGCTTTCTGTACCTGGGACAGGCCGGGAGCACGGTGACACCCACTCCAGCCCCTCCGGCTCCCGTTGAGCTGTGCCCTGGCTCAGTGACCGTCCCTTTCCCTGGTTCCCCATGGCCACCCCACATCCACTTCCACCTCCATCTACTCAGGACAATGATACCAGAACAAACCCCCTCTTACCATGCAGCAGTGGCCTCAGATGTTACCCCCAATCTAGGACTTCCCTGGTGGCGCAGTGGTTAAGAATCCGCCTGCCGATGCAGGGGACACGGGTTCAAGTCCTGGTCCAGGAAGATCCCACATGCCGCGGAGCGGCGAAGCCCGTGGGCCACAACTACTGAGCCTGCGCTCTAGAGCCCGCGAGCCACAACTACTGAGCCCACGCGCTGTAACTACTGAAGCCCGCGTGCCTAGAGCTCGTGCTCCGCAACAAGAGAAGCCACCACACTGAGAAACTCACGCACCGCAACAAAGAGTAGCCCCCGCTCGTGGCAACTAGAGAAAGCCCGCGCACAGCAACGAGGAACCAACGCAGCCAAAAATAAAAATAAATAAATTTATTTAAAAAAAAAAAGAAGTCACCCCCAACCTAGAGAGAGAATAAACCTGGGTGACTGAACCAGGTGCAGGACCGTGGTACAGGGAGTCCATGCAGGGCAGGGTGAGCAGGGACTCTGGACCTGCTGCTTGATTTTGCTGTGAACCTATAACTGCTCCAAACAATAAAGGCTATTGTTTTAAAAAGCCAACACACTACTACACATAAAATAGATAACCAGCAAGAACCTACTGTATAGCACAGGGAACTCTACTCAATATTTTGTAATAACCTACAAGGGAAAAGAATCCGAAAGAACATATAGATATATAGTTTAAAAAGCCAGCCTCTGGCTTGGCCAACCCCATTCCCTCCGTGAACTCACTAGGGGATTAGGAGTCTCAAGGACACCTGGGATGATGGAATTAGAATATCCCTGAACTAATTTGTCCCACATTCTTTGTTTCCTTTTGAATTTTAAAACATTTCTCCTTCTCACCTTCTACTTCTCTTAAAGCATTATTTATGGTGTTTATTGACTCCTGTGTTTCTTCTAATTTAGTCTTCACTTAGGAAATGATTTTTTCCTCTTTTTTTTTTTGGCACGGAGGATCTTAATTCCCGACCAGGGATCAAACCACTGCCCCCCGCAGTGGAAGCGCGGAATCTGAACCACTGGGCCGCCAGGGACGTCCCTTTTCTTTTCTTTTTCTGTTTAATTTCTTTTTTTTGGTTTATTTATTTGTTTATTTATTTATGGCTGCGTTGGGTCTTCGTTGCTGCACGTGGGCTTTCTCTAGTTGCGGCGAGCGGGGGCTACTCTTCGTTGCAGTGCACGGGCTTCTCATTGTGGTGGCTTCTCTTGCTGTGGAGCACGGGCTCTAGTCACGCGGGCTTCAGTAGTTGTGGCTCACGGGCTCTAGAGCACAGGCTCAGTAGTTGTGGCGCACGGGCTTAGTTGCTCCGCGGCATGTGGGATTTTCCCGGACCAGGGATCGAACCGGTGTCCCCTGCATTGGCAGGTGGATTCTTAGCCACTGCGCCACCAGGGAAGCCCCCTTTTCTTTTCTTTTTAATTCTTTTCTGGAGTCTGTCATTTCTGAGTTTTAAAAATTGACTTATAATGGTGTTTTTCTCATATTTTGTATCATTGTCCTAAATATTTTTAGCTTATTTTGAAACAGCATGTTTCAGTTTTTATCTTTTTTCAATGCCTCCTTCTAAGTCTTCTCATTCTCTGTAGGAATGTCATTCTGCTGCTTATTCTCATTTTTCCTGTAGTAACTTTGTATGGGATTTGACCTTGATAGTTTTCTGTTCCTTTTTTTTTTATATATAAATTTGTTTATTTATTTTTGGCTGCGTTGGGTCTTCATTGTTGCCCACGGGCTTTTTCTAGTTGAGGCGAGTGGGGGCTGCTCTTCGTTGTGGTGCGTGGGCTTCTCATGGCGGTGGCTTCTCTTGTTGCGGAGCACGGGCTCTAGGCGTGTGGGCTTCAGTAGTTGTGGCTCGCGGGCTCTAGAGCGCAGGCTCAGTAGTTGTGGCCCACGGGCTTAGCTGCTCCGCGGCATGTGGGATCTTCCCGTGCCAGGGCTCGAACCGTGTCCCCTGCATGGGCAGGCGGACTCTTAACCACTGCGCCACCAGGGAAGCCCTTTCTGTCGCTTTTTATGTGAATGTAACGTTCATGAGCTTTTAGCAGGAGACCTGGTTCAAAGGCTTTTCCTGTTTCATAGACACACTCCTTCTGTTGGTCTCATGTGATTTTAACACACATGGCAGCAGCTCCCCTTTCATCCCCACCGTCTCCCTCATTTGTCCCCATACTCCCTGTCCTGCTTAACTCTGATCCCAGCCCTGTGGTTTTTCCCCCCATGTAGGGCTCTGTCCTGGAAGGAGGCCCAGGTTGGCCATTTTGAGAGCTCACAGGGCCTGGACCATTCCAGCCCCTTCAGATACGACCAGGTTGCCCCGCACTCACCCCACTATCCCAGCAGCCACGCCTCTGCCAGCTTCACCTGCTGATGTCAACCTGGCCCGCTGCCGCGCTGTGCAGGGCGCACCTGTGGGCGTTCGGGGGCCCTACACTCAGCATGTAACTGCCCTCTGCTCTCTCCGCACAGACCCCGCACCGCACGGTCTGGGCCTACAGACGCTCAACCCCACACACTGAGGCTCCAGGCTGTGTGGGAACACCTTAGCTCCTTGTTTTGTTATAGATGTTGTCCATGGAATGTTTTTTATTTTAAAGATATATTTCTTCATTCACTTAAAATGGCAATAATAATCCTATTACATGTTAACATAAAAAACATTTTTTAATAAAAAGTAACTATATCTCTGAAAACACAACATTTAGTAACAAAAGTGTCACTGTTTCATGTTCTTGCAAATGTCTTAATGTCTGGATTAATAGAAGACAGTTGAATTCTTGGGACTTCCCTGGCCGTCCAGTGATTAGGACTCTGAGCTTCCACTGCAGGGGACACAGGTTCGATCCCTGATCGGGGAACTAAGATCCCGCAAGCCACGTGGTGCAGCCAGAAAAGAAAAAAAAAACAAAAAAAAAAAACCCAAATAAACAAAACCCACTACTTTAACTAAAAAAATAAAAAAGAAGACAGTTGGATTCTTACATCTGCTTGTGCATTCAATCTGTTGGGCTGTAGCATGTCACGTGGCCTCTGGGAAACTCCACCGTATACTCTTGGAATTTTTCTTTTTCTATCTGGTGTACTACCTGTTTTTAAGCGGGGCTCTTGGAATATCCAAAAACTATGTTACTACTTCAATCTTCCCAGAATCCTTCATAAGCTATTTAATGGGGGGGGGAAGGGGGAAGAAATAGCTAAAGCTGTGACATCCTTTCTCACCCCATCCATTTAACACAGCCAGCGTGAAACAGCAGGAGAAAGAAATTAAAGGCATAAGCCTTGGGAAAGGAGAAAGTAAGTTCTCATTATTCAGACACAACATAATGTAGAGTTTACCAAAAGAGTTTACCAATCATCGATTAGAATTAACACTTAAATGTGGCGAGATTGCTGGATACAAGATTAACATCCAAATTTCTTTTATATATATATAGCAGCAACAATAAAAATCTTCGAAAGTTACCATTTATATACTTAACTGGAAGGGGAGATACCATGATCACAAAGGTGGCTTTCCCAGGGTGAGGTTCATCCATTGCACTCCAGATGTGATGACTTCTGCGATTTCCCCAAATGTGGGAAACTCGACTGCATAGTTTGTGGTAGTAGAAGACTGCGTTCGTGCTTTCCCCTGGGGAAAAAAAAAGTTACCATTTAGGGGCTTCCCTGGTGGCGCAGTGGTTGAGAGTCCACCTGCCGATACGGGGGATGCGGGTTCATGTCCCGGTCCGGGAAGATCCCACATGCCGCGGAGCGGCTGGGCCCGTGAGCCGTGGCCACTGAGCCTGCGCGTCCGGAGCCTGTGCTCCGCGACGGGAGAGGCCGCAACAGTGAGAGGCCTGCGTACTGAAAAAAAAAGTTACCACTTATAAGAGCATCAGAAGATGTCAAATGCCAACAAATAAATGGAACAAAAGATGAGCAAGACCTCGACACTGAAGACCACAAAGTGTCACTGAGGGGAAATTTAAGGAGCCCTGAGTAGGTGGAGGCACAGATGTGACTAAGTGAGGGAAGACTCAACATCAGAAAGGTGTCCATTGGTCCCAAACTGATCTATAGATTCAGTGCCACCCAACAAAATCCCAGAGGGTGTCCTGTGCGCACGTGCAGGCCGTGCACATGCAAACCGACCAGCTGATTCTAAATTGAAATAGAAATGCAGAGGATGGAGATGACAGAGCAGCAGGGAGAGAAAAGGGGCTTAGTTTCCAGGTGTCATCAGAAAGGGGCAGCGCGTGCCAAGTAACGTGCGGGCAAGAGCTCGGACGTGTCGTAACTTCTCAGAAAACCAACACTTTCCTTTAATCCCCAAAGAGATGGCTTCGGTACACTTTATGCCACAGGAGTAGAGAGCAAGGAGGAAACCAGGACACGGCTTGCACTTTCACTGACTGCCTCACCGCTCAGGGCCTGTGGGAACTCGGTCTAGGCATCTTGAGACCAGCTCCTGATCTCTCACATCAACTCTGACGCCTGGCATGCCCGGCCTCCCCTTCTGCTGGCTCCTTCTGGGGTCACCCCAGTTCTTTGGCAGGGTTTTGCCCAGTTACCGGGGGCCTCCAGTTCAAAAGGCAAAGCCAAACTAGTTATTGTTTGTCAATTTCATTTTAAAAAGACTGGCAGATCTTTGGACCAAAGTGCAGTGTCAGGAGCCACTCACGCTCTTTGCTTGTGTTCTACATGGCCCGCAAGTCTGCATTCAGCAGTTTCCCTTATTCCAACCCAGGACTCCTGCCTGGGAGGCAGGAGGAACCAAAGACCAGGAGGGGAGTCAAGTGGGAGGGAAGCAGCTTCTGAAACCTGTGCAATCGGATTGGGAGAGCCATTAATCCGCTGGAATGAGAGTCCGGCATTCCGGGGTCCCTCGGGCTGTTTCATTCCTTGGGAATTAGCGCGTAGGATCCTGCAGGTTTCAACAAACAAGGCCAGAAGAGGGGAGCGGGTCATGCCCTGAGCATCCGAGGCCGTGGTCCTGGGTGGCCCATGAGGTACCAGCTGATGTGCAGGGTCCCTCCGTCCATGAGATGGTCACGAGTCAGTTTCAACTGTCCATCATGGGATACAAATGAGGCTTAAGAAGGATGCAGAACTTCCCGTGTGAAATGTGTTTCACATGCCCACCAAGAGTGGTGGTGTAGGTGGGGGTCTTCTGACGGCAAACTCCTACAGCAGCCCCCGCCCCGCAGCCTCTCGGAGGCTCTGTGTGACCCTCTTGGGCACCGTGGACCCTCTCCCGTGTAAAGCAAGCCGAGTCCTTCTCATTGGGTGTTTGCTTTTGGCCTCTTTGCCGGGCACCTTGGGGGTCTCCAGGACACCAGAGGGCTCCTTCCTGGGGGAGCAAATGAAAATAAACTCACATTAGGGTTTCCACTTCTATTAACTCAGAGAAGACTTTTGCTTCCCTGGCCTTCCATCTACTTGGCTGGTGGACACATCTTTTCAGCCCTAGGCTAAATCATGCAACATTGCATTCTCTGGAGGTAATCGTATAACTCGCTATAATTAACAGCCACGCGAGACTGTGTGAAGGTCCCTGGGACAGAGGGCAGGAATGGCACACGTGCTGGGACCTGGCCGTGCGCGCCTCCCGGGCGTGGCTGCCATTTGTCTCTGAGCATCGCCACCCTCCACGCTCCCAAGGCTCTCCCACCCGGAGGAACCAGCCACACTCTACCGCCAAGATGCGGGTGCCATTTATCTCGTCGTTACAGAGCTCGGCCAAGCTGCGGCGCCAATAAATATTATTCCCTGCTGCCGGTAGCCAAGGCCAAGCTCAGATTTGGGGGTGGAGGTCAAACGAGCAAGGTTCCCAGACGATGGGGGCGGAGGGGGGACAAGAGAGGAGCACAGCGTCTCCGCTCCTGGTGTCGCTTTGTTACAGTCGGAGGGAACCTCATTTGCTGAAGTGGCACAGTGAACGCCCAGAGGCCGAGACTTGAGCCTCTACACAGGACACTGCCCCTTCTGTTCTTCCCCCGCCGAGGCCAAGAGCTCTTTGTGTGTCTGAGTAACTGGCCGGGAACTGGACAATGCTCCGTGCCAAGACCGGTGATGGGCCGGCTTTAGCCTCTGCTGGAATTCCTCGTTGCTTTACAAATATTTGGTGAGTGTGGTCGGCACGCTCTGGGCACACAGAGGCCTCGGCTCTCACGGAACTCACAGCTGGTCCTCGGAGGAGGACAGACAGGAACAGGTGAACGGAGCCACAGGTAGTTTGGGACAATGATAAATGGGGGAATGAATGAAACAGGGCAGCCTGGTAGGCAGGACGGGGCCTCCTTCAGGGCAGGGGCGGGAAGGCTCCTGAGGACGGGTCCTGCTGGAGTGACTTGGGTGTCAGGGGCTGCTGTGCTGTGATGCGGGGTAGGCGGGGGGACAGGACCACCTCCCATGGGTGATGGGCATAGAGAGGGGTTTGGATTTTGTTCTAAGCACCAAGGAGTGCTGGGCTGTGACATGAAAGGGCCTGTCGTCTGGAGAAAGGGCACTCTGGCCACTGTGGGGTGACAGCAGGCTGGGGAGGTGGGCAGGGTGACCACGACCTGACCCCAGGAGGAACCTGTGGTTGTGCGGCCTCACGCGGCAAAAAGGGCTCTGCAGCTGGGATTAAGTGAAGGACCTTGAGGTGAGACAACCCTGGGTTGTCCGAGGGTCCCAATGTCATCCCGAGGGTCTGTATCAGGGAGACAGGAGGTCAGAGTCAGAGAAGGAGAGGTGAGGACAGAAGCAGAGGTCGGAGCGGTGTGGGGCTGCAAGCCAAGGAATGTGGCTCCTCTAGAAGCTGGAAAAGGCAGAGGGTCCTCCCCTGGAGCCTCTAGAGGAACCAGCCCTGCGATCCCCTCATTATAGCCCCGTGAAACCCAGACTGAACGCCTGACCTTCAGGACGGTGAGACAGTAAATTTGTGTGTGTTAAGACACGACACTGGTGGTAATTACACCAAAGGGAAACTAATACACATGGCAGGAGGCCACTGGTGTGGTCTAGATGAGAAAGCTGAGTACCCAGGAGCCCAGGTTTGCTGACATGCTTTGCGTCACAGAGCACAGAGAGGAAGAAACAGCTGAGGGTCCCACGGCAGGCGGGCAGGAGGGGATGGGGTCTTGGCTGACCAGCAGCCGTTGGTCCCTGTGTTGACGGGGAAGCTCTGGGCCGGAGTCAGAGGCGTGGGGGGCGGTGAGTGGGCACGGGTGATGGTGAAGGCCCAGGAGGGTGGTCCTCCACGGCCTGTCCCTTCACCTTCACCCTTCTGCTGTCTAGCTGCCCCGAGACACCGCTGTCCATGTGCGTAAATAATCAGAAAAGATGATTCTAGTTCTTTTGGTCAAAAAGTCAGGTACTGGGACTTCCCTGGTGGCACAGTGGTTAAGAATCCGCCTGCCAACGCAGGGGACACGGGTTCGAGCCCTGGTCCGGGAACATCCCACATGCCGCGGAGCAGCTAAGCCCGTGCGCCACAACTACTGAGCCTGCGCTCTAGAGCCCGTGAGCCACAACTACTGAAGCCCACGCACCTAGAGCCCATGCTCCACAAAAAGAGAAGCCACCGCAATGAGAAGCCCACGCACCACAACGAAAAGTAGCCCCCGCTCGCCACAACTAGAGAAAGCCCGCGTGCAGCAACAAAGACCCAACACAGCCAAAAATAATAAATAAAATAAATAAAATTTTTTTTAAAAAGTCAGATACTTTCCTGTTAGCCTGATTTCACAATAAACCCAAGACAGAAACAAATGGCAAGGAAAACACAGAACGAACAAGGTCGGCATAGAGATTAAAGGGACCAGAAATATATTAGACATACATAAGATAAAGAAGCAACAAGTAATTAACATAGAGCACAGGGAACTATATTCAACGTCTTGTAATAACCTATAATGGAAAATAATCTGAAAAAGAATATATATAAATCACTTTGCTGTACACCTGAAACACAATATTGTAAATCAACTATACTACAATTAAAAAAAGAAAGAAAAAGGAACATATTAGAAATAGGAACCAACAGGGTGTCTGAGTGTCCTGGGGCCGCCAGAACAAATTACCACAAACTGGGGGCCTTGAAAAAACAGAAGCTGATTATCTCCCCATCCCAGAGGCCAGAAGCCCAAAATCAAGGTGTCGTCGGGGCTGTGCTCCCTCTAAAAGCTCTAGGAGAGGGTCCGTTCTTAACCCTTCCAGCTCTGGTGGCCGACAGTCCTCGGCATCTGGGCTTATACCTACATCCCTCCAATCTCTGTCCATCTTCACAAGGCCTCCTCCTCTCTGTGTCTTCACGTGTCTTTATATAAGGTCACCAGTGATTGGATCTAGGGCCCACCCTCACTGGATTTAGTGTCCCCCGAAAGGCATGTCCATAGTCCTAACCCCTGGTACTTGGGGATGTGACCTTATTTGCAAACAGGGTCTTTGCAGATGTGATCAAGTTACAAAATCCAATGACTGGTGTCCTTAAAGAGGCAGAAGAGGGAAGTTTGAGATGCAGAGACACTGGATTTTCCAATGGCCACGTGAGGACAGAGGCAGACATTGGAGAGATGCAGCGACAAGCCAAGGAACACCAGGAGCCCCCAGGAGCTGGAAGAGGCAGGAAAGGTGTGAAGATTAATTTTATTCGTCACCTTGACTGGGCCCAGCAGTTTGGTCAACCATTATTCTAAGTGTTTCTCTGAGGGTGTTTTAGATGAAATTAATATGTAGATTGGTGGGGGCTTCCCTGGTGGCGCAGTGGTTAAGAACCCGCCTGCCAATGCAGGGGACACGGGTTCAAGCCCTGGTCCGGGAAGATCCCACATGTCGCGGAACAACTAAGCCCGTGCACCACAACTACTGAGCCTGTGCTCTAGAGCCTGCGAGCCACAGCTACTGAAGCCTGCACGCCTAGAGCCCGTGCTCCGCAACAAGAGAAGCCACCACAGTGAGAAACCTGCGCACTGCAACGAAGAGTAGCCCTCGCTCGCCGCAACTAGAGAAAGCCCGTGCACAGCAATGAAGATCCAACACAGCCAAAAATAAATTAAAAAAAAAAAGTAGATTGGTGGACTGAGTAAGCAGATTGCCCTCCATAATGTGGGTGGGCCTCATCCAATCAGTTGCAGGCCTAAACAGAACAAAAAGGCCAACCCTCCACTGAGTAAGAGAGAATTCTTCTTACCTGATGGCCTTTGAACTGGGACAACAGTTTTCTCTTGCCTTTGGAACCTGAAGCATCAGTTCTTCCTGGGTCTAAAGCGTGCTGGCTTTTGGACTGGGACCACACGACAGCTCTCCTGGGTGTCCAGGGTGCCGATCTTGGGGCCTGTCAGCCTCCACACTCACATGAGCAATTCCTTGGAATAAATCTCTTTCTGTATATGGAGCCATCCTGTTGGTTGTTTCTCTGGAGAAACCTGACCAGTACAGAAGGCTCTACTCTGGAGCATTTGGGGGGAGCTCAGACCTGCTGACACCTGGACTTCACACTTCTGGCCCCCAGGACTGTGAGAGAATCCATTCCTATTGTTTTAAACCACACGGTTTATGGTAATTCGTTACAGCAGCTCTTAAAAACCCAAACCAAACCAAACTCGAAAGAGAGGCAATACTGAGCTATTTAGGGAACCTGTCCCTAGAAGCCTCACTCTTGCTCTGAAATGCACAATTACCCATGTGCTCACAAGGTTCTGAGGGTGGAGGACGCTTTAATTTCACAGCTTCCCCCAGAAGAAGAGCCAGACTGCTGTCCTCCCCAGCCCTCAGAGGAGATGTTACCGGGAGAGAAGCCAGGTTTACCTCTGAGGACCCGACGGGGAGGAGGATGGAGGGGGAGGGAGGGAACTTCGCCGCCGAGGACTTTGGGTTTCTGTAGTGTTTGCGTTTATAGCAAACTTAACACGAGAGGAGCTGTAACCGTGGCTTTTAGATGAACAGTTCCCCTCTCTGGGCCTCTGTCTACTCTTCTTTCTAATAGAGCACATTCGACTAAGAAGACCTCCCAGGCTGCCTTTCCAACTCTGTGGCTGCTGTGACCCGCGGCTGGAGGGCAGGCCAAGTTGCCGCAGGAGCCCCGATTAGAGGTGCCTGGTCAGGAAACAGCCGTGGCAAGCGCGGCTGCCTGCTGCAGGTCCCCTGGAAAGCCCGGAGAAGGCAGGTGGACCTCTGCTGATTCCACGGGTGTGACTCGGGCGCTCACCCCTTAGCAGGTTGTCAGGGTGTGGACCTCCCTCCCCCAGGCTCTGCGTGGCCCTGTCAGAAAGTCCCCTAGACCAGCCGTGGACCAGGGCTACCCCCATCCAAGGGGCCAGTGCCTCCACACCCCGGCACCTCGGGGCAGCCCGGGGTGCCCGCCAGGAGGGCCGAACATCTGACAGGACAGAGTCTACGTCCTCTCGGCCGTTTCCTCCCAATCTGACAAGTTCCAGCACAACCTGGTGGGAGTGGTGGACAAGGTCACAAGCAGGGATCCTTCCCCGGCCAGGGAACTGCTTGCTTCCTGGACCCCAGGGCTCCGGCCTCCCTGCTTTGGCCGGTGTTGGTCCTTCTTCGCAGCCTCCCTCCTCCTCCCTGCGCCCCTCCCTGCTCCCACTGTCACAATTGAGTTCCGTGGGTTCCCGAGGCTCTGACCACCTCTGCCAGGAAGCCCCCTTCCCCACCGCTCTCACAGAGGCAGCTCCCAGCCCTGCCCTTAACACCTGGGAAGCTGTGAGGCTTGGTCCATCCCAGCGGATGGAACAGAGGTGGAATGTAAACACAGGACAGAACTCCCCTCACATTTCAAGACCCCACCTTCCTACCCCCGCCAGGGGCCACCAGGCCTTGCACGGGACACCCTGTCCCGGCACAGCGACATCCCCTGTGATCCGAGCTGCCCCTCCAGGAACGCTCCTCTATCTGACGAGGCTAGAGCCTTGTGAAAGGGGTGGGACTTTGCTCATTCTGAGGTCCCTTCAGGTCCTAGTACGGGGTCCTGCCTTGGGCTGCCACCCCAACGTGGTACAGGGTGGATTAACATAGGCACGCAAAGTCCGTAGGGCCTACAACTCCTCTCCTTGAATGTGGGTGCGCTCCGTAGCTGCTGGACGAATACAATCTGGAGGAAGTGATCTGTAAGAAGTCTGACCACCGTGAGACTGCCAGCCTCTGGAAGGCCCCATGGAGAGGCTGCATGCAGAGAGAGATGCCCGCCCAGCCCCCGCACGTCCCGCCATGCCAGCCCAGGACCAAGAAGCTGGGAGAGGACACTAGATCCACCCGCCCCGTGGTTGCAGCTGTGTGAGACCCTGAGCAGGACCCACCCACCGAGCCCAACTGCCCAGAGCCAGGAGCCCTCATAATCAATTGTCTTAAGCCAGTAACCTTGGGGCCATAGCTGGAGCAGGTGGCTTGGCGAGAACTACAAAAGTCTTCCCCTTGGGGAGATCTGTTGTTAAAAAGAGCCCCTCTGGGTGGGCACAGTCCCACAGGAGGCTTAGGTAGCGGACAGCATCTCTGTACAAAGACGCAGGTGCCCCGTCCTCTGATGAAGGAAGTCCAGGCCAGGGAGCCTCTGTGCAGTGCACAGTCTGTGCCACCGTACATGGCGGCCCTGAGTAGAAGCCTCACTACAGACAGAAGGAGGGGGGAAGGGACTTGCCTGGCGGCCCAGTGGCTAAGACTACACCTTCCAATGCAGGGGGTGCGGGTTCAATCCCTGGTCGGGGAGCTCTCACATGCTTTGTGGCCAAAAAACCAAAACGTGAGACAGAAGCAATATTGTAACAACGAATGCAGTAAAGACTTCAAAATGGTCCACGTGAGAAAGTAAGAATCTTAAAAAAGGAGGAGGTGGGGAGTGTCCGTTTCGGATGAGCGCTCCACCACCGTTCCCATCACACCTCCACCGCGTCTGCTGCTCAGTCACCACGGGGCCCCTCCCTCCTCCTGGCCCATTCCGGCTGCCGGGGGGCTCAGCCGAACAGCGAGCCGGAGGAGCGTGCCGGCAGAGGCAGGCCCGGGTGCCAGGAGAGCGTGGAGGAGGGTACCAGGCAGGCTGTCCGCCAGGCCCTGCGGCCCACGGGCCAGGACTTCACCCGACCTCCCGGGCACAGGTCTGTAGTCACTGCTCGTCCCGGCCTCGTCCAGCCCCGGGGGAGCCCTTTTGAAGTCTGCTGCTGGGGACGACGCACAGGAGCCGCGACCCGGAACCCAGTAGCCACCCCGCCCCGCTGATCTTTGTGTGCGTCTGCTGCAAGCGGGTGTGCCCCTCCCGACCCTCTTCCCAGGTGACCCCAGCTTCCCGGAGCCACCTGGCGTCGTGACGCAGCCTGCTCTACCCGGACCTGAAAGGCTGGGCGCTGCGTCTCCCCGCTCCCCTACCCGCTGCAGGCACCTGGGGGTGTCCTTGCTCCTGCCCTTGCCCGCCCCCAGGGCCCTCAGCTCCAAGGGCGGTCCCTAGGCTGCCGTCCTTGGAGGCCGCCTGTCCCGCCAGGGCCCTGCTGGTGTGGAACTGAAGGGAGAGCAACAGCTTGTAGCACTGGTGAGAAAGGCCTCATCCTCATTCCGCCTCCCCGAAAACCCCTGAGGGATGTCGAGTAAGGGTTGTCCACTGTATTCCATATCTTGGGGCCTGATGGCGGGGGAGTGCGGGGCAGAAAGAGGAAACCCGGCCTCCCGTCCCTCCCTCACCGGACGCCAACATTTCACGGGGACACGCCTGGGCCCAGCGTGGCCTTGCCGGCCTCATATGCCTGCCCAGCTGCAGCGCTGGGGGCCTGCAGCCAGTGACCCGGGCTCCCCGAGTGCCACTTCTTCCCGAGTAGTGATGGTAACAGAGGTAACAGACGGCCTCCGCACTGCGGCAGGGGCTCTCCCTGGACCAAGCCCCAGTCAGGCGCCTCTGAGCACTTTTTCAACAAGGCCTCGTCCTTGGGCATGTCCTCGAGAGACCAGTTTTAGCCAGAAGCCTGCTCAGTGTTGGGTCTGGGTAGCCAGAGTCTCCCTCATCCATCCCTGATGCTTCCTACTATTAATGTTTCCATCCAACGACCCCCACCTGCTCCTTGGCCGCAACACCCCACTTGCTGACGCTGTATTCAGACTTGAGCGCTCTCCCCTCCTGCAAGCCCCACTGCAGCGGCCCTACACCCACCGCGACGCGACGGCCCTGGGTCGGCCTCACCATCTTTAGCACGTGTGATGAAATCATGTTTTCTTTAACACCCGTGGTTCACTCAGGTGGGACGGAAGGGAAAGAGCCCCCGGAGCCCCCAGCACCATGCCTGCCGCGGGACAGAGGCCATAGCGTGTCTTCTCCGCTTTCTAGGGAAATCTGACTTTTGAGAGGGAGATGTCCATGTTCCAGACAACCAAGCAGGTGCTGGGGGCCTCTCAGGAGACCTCCGAGAGGACCAAGAGTCTGTATTCACATCAGGCGGCGGGTGCCAGCTTCCCCTCCTGTGGACGTCTGGCAGGAGCCTCCTCCCAGCAGCCCAGCCCCGAGGAGAGCAGCAGATCCCAGGCAGAGGGCGGCCAGGCTCCAGAGAGGCCAGGGCCAAGAAGCTCAAGGGACAGGGTGATGTGGACGTGGCGGGCTGAGGGACGGGATGGGACATTCCACTGGGTAGAGGAGGAAAGGACAGCTCACTGGGCTGTGCTCGGGGCCTCCAGGCTGGCACCCCCAGGACACTGGGCATTTTTGATTGTCAGTACTGGGGTGGATGGGCAGTGCCATGACATCTAGAGGTGGAGACCGGGGTGCTTTTCGACCGCGTACGGTCGCCCGTACACCACGTACGCGCCCCCGTCCCCCAGGTGCATCCAGCCCAAATGTTCGTGTGGTGGGCGTGCACCCCTGTGACAAAGGGCACAGCCCCCGAACTCCTGCCATTGCCCGGTTCTCTTCATTCAGGCAATGGTGACACGGAGGACAGCTAACCGGCGTCAGAGGCCCCGCCCAACACACAGCTAAGCAAAGGCGCGTGCCTGCCGTGCAGGGGCAGCATCAAGTCCACCCGGCCCCTCTCTCTGCAGGCACGATGCTCCCACGTCTAGAAAGCCCCACTGCGTCCAGGATCTGAGCCTCGTCCACAGTCCCCGGGGCTGCTGAAGCCGGTGTTTCTATCCCTCTTGAGGACGTCGCCCCTCCCCACCACCCCCTCTCTGACGGTGTGCCTGGGGAGATGCGCACACAGTCACTCTGACTTCCCCTCCTCCCTTCTATGCCCACAGCGTTTGTAAGGGCTCCAGGAGGACGCAGGGTCCCTCCGTGGTCCCCCTCTTGCAGAATTCCAGCCGAGCCCCTCCAACTCCCCGCCGAGCAGACTGCCGGCAGCGCCACCCCTCGCCTGCGCTTTCCCTGTGCGCGCGACCGCGGCAGCAGGCGGTTCACTCGCACGTCCCACGTGAACTGCCGCTCTGGGGAAAGAAGCCACGCAATCCCGGAGCCTCTTGCATCAGCCGGCAGGCAGCCTCTGCGCGAGGGGGAGGGGACGAAGAGGCCGCCGGAGGCTTAACCTGGCTCCCGGGTTCACTGATGCGAGGAGATGAACGTGGCCCTGGGGGCTTCCTTCTCAACAGAACACGCTCCATCGTCTCTGCCCAGGCCGGCCCTCGAGTAAATGGAGACCGGCTGTAACGGGGCCAGCGCTCCTTGGAGCTGCTCTGACAGGTGCCCACCTTTGCCCGTCTCCGAATCACTGCTCCACACTGAAGGGCGGGGCTGCAGAGCCAAGCGTGGGATCTGCATGTTGGTCTGATGCAGCGAGGTCCTGGAGGGAGTCACGCTGATCGAGCACGGATATGCAAACCAGGACCCGCGCACCCCGCAGGACGGCAAAGAGGCTTCACCTGGGCCAGCTCTAATCAACTGGTCCTGTCTCAATCCCTGAATGGCATCTGCGGGGTGCCTGGCAGTGCCTGGAGATATTTTTGGTTGTCACAGCAGGGGGTGCGGGGGGCGCAGGAGGGCATCTGGTGGGGCCGGGTCAGGGATGCTGCTCAGCTCCTACAGTGAATGCATAGGTCACTCTCCTCCCCCCTCCGGCCACAGAGTGATTCAGCCCCAAATGTCGATAGCCGAGACTGGTAAACCCTGGCTGCAAGAGAAAGAGAGCTGTAATCCCCTGCTTCTGTCTGTCACTGGCACAGAAAAGGAAGGTGGTGATGCTCACACAGTTTAGTCTCCATCCCAGTCTCACCTGGTAAATGATCCTGGGTGAGACCAATCAATACATTCCACCTTCCCTCGTTCCTATCTGGGGACTTTACACCTATGGCCCATTTGCACCGCCAGCCGCAGGCAGGCCCCAGGGAGGAGAGGTGTTTGGACCGGGGCACATGTCACCCTATTCCAGGGGTCCTGTGATGTGGTGGCCTTATGTGGGTTACCGCTTTCTCAGGGATGGTTTTTATATGGCCCGGGAGTTGAAATCTCACATGTCTCCAGGGGCCAGACCCGGAAGAGAAATGAGTTGAGTGGGCAGGTAGAGGTGATGGTTACATACCAGGGCAGCTGCTGTGTGCTCCAGCCACTTCGGTCCCTGCGGACGGACAGCCTGACATTGCTAGATCCTTGGGGTTTTTTTGTTTTTTGTTTTGAGACAAAAAAAAATTAGAAATTTGGTCATTTTTTAAAGTGAAGTTTCCCGATCTTTGAATATTAATGCATATTATTTGAAAATAGTGTGTGTGTGGGGAAAAGGAGTCTGTGGGTCCCCATCAGCTGCCCCTGTGCTGGTCAGGCAGGTCCCAGCGCCCTAAGTGACCGTGACTGCACCTGCTCAAATGATAGCAGTCCCCACGTGGTCCAGGCCGACAGGCTGTGATGGATCGTATCAACACCTGCTGGAGGGTGCTCACTCCAGGGCCTGGGGCTGAGAGCACGGTGTGCATGTGAGGAGAGGGTGGGAGACAGTGAGACCCAGGGGCTAGTCCATGGTTGGGCTTGTGGATCCTGGCCCCAGACCAGCACCTCCCAACTGGATCCCCACAGCACCCTCCAGGGACCCCTTATACTAAGGACCTCTGGGCTGCACCCAAGATCTGCCAAGCCAGAATCTGTTTTTCAAGGCTTTTTAGTAATGTTCGGTATCTTTATGTGGAGTTGGGTTACTCAGTGTATGTGTTTGTCCCAACTCATCCCATGATGCACTGCGGACGGTGTACTTTGTGATGTGTAATTTTACAAAAGGAAGAAGGGGGCTTCCATGATGGCACAGTGGTTAAGAGTTCGCCTGCCGATGCAGGGGACACGGGTTCATGCCCTGGTCCGGGAAGATCCCACATGCCATGGAGCGGCTGGGCCTGTGAGCCATGGCCGCTGGGCCTGCGCGTCTGGAGCCTGTGCTCCACAACGGGAGAGGCCACAACAGTGAGAAGCCCGCATACCGCAAAAAAAAAAAAAAAAAAAAAAAAAAAGGAAGCAGGAACAGGGAATTCCCTGGTGGTCCAGTGGTTAGGACTCTGTGCTTTCACTACCAAGAGTGACGGTTCAGCAAGCCTCACGGGGTGGCCAAAAAATAAATAACTAAAAAGAAGGAACAGAAGGAAGAGAAGAGGGAGTGTCGAGGAAGAAGAAATGTTCCTCTACCCTGTGAAAATGAGCAGGGCCCTGTGGGGCCCTCTGGGTACAAAAGCCCCTCTGTGTCCCCTGTTTCTTATTTGTAAAAAAGGCTTTAGTCTCCTGAGTCTTCCCTGAGTTCCAGAGAGCGGACTCAAACAGTTACTAATTAGGGAAGTGGGGGGACACAGGAACAAAGGAAAAGCAGTTAAGCAAGAAAAGTAATGAGAGCCCTAACAATAAACAGAACCCTAGCTCCTCCTCAAGGGATGTACATAATAATATGACGGATATCTTCAAGTTCTGCAGAAACTAAGAACCCCCGCCCAGGTGGAGGATGGTGACTACATGCTGAGACCCCTGGCCCTGTTGGAACCAGAAGGCCGATGACTGAGATTCCTGGGACACCACCCTGTTGCCTCACCACCAACCCATCAGAGGCAAGTCCACAAGATGCAACCCTCACCCCAAATGTTGCCTTTAAAAACCCTTTCCTGAAAGCCATCAGGGGTTTGGGTCTTTTGAGCGTGAGCTGCCCGTACTCCTTGCTTGACACTGCAAATAAACACTGTACTTTCCACCTGAAACTAACACAATACAGTAAATCAGCTATATTTCAATAAAAATTATGAAAAATCAATCAGTAAATAAACACTACACTTTCCTTCACCACAGCCTGGTGTCAGTAGATTGGCTTTGCTGTACAGCGGGTGAGGGGACCCAATTTCAGTTCGGTAACACCTTCTAGGTTCTTTTGGCTGGTCTAAGAGGTAAATTGACATGAGACAGATTAAGAGGAAAAAAATCAGACAGAATTTCATAACATCACCCAGAAAAACTGAGTAACTTGCCAAAATGGCTGAAGCCCTCACTTTAAACACCACCTTCAGGTAAAGACAAATGAGGATGTTGGGGTCGTGGTTTGGGACCTCAAAGGGGAGAGAGGGAATTCACAGGGAGATGGAAAAGCACATGTCTGGTAAACAAATGTTTGCTGAGCCTGCAGAGACAATGGGACACAGAGTGGACTGTAGTCTGAGTTTCCTCACCACACCTGGCCTCATTCCTTGTGCAAATCTCTGGTGACCATACTATTCCTGAAACAGGCCCTCTGTCTAAATTCTAATTCAGTAAGCTAAGACAGAAGATCAATGCCTCTTCCTGAGTCTTTTGGGCCTTATTGTTCTCAGCTGGAAATAATTCCCAGGCCAGAGACATTTGGGATGGCAAATTTTGTTCCCCTAGGAGAGAGAGCGGGAGAGAGAGGAAGGGCGGGGGGAGAGGGGGAGAGAGGGAGGAGTGGGGAGAGGGAGAGAGAGAGAGAGAGAGAGAGAGAGAGAGAACCGTAATGCAACATTTGAACACAAGTGGGCTGGTCTCCCACCTTCTGGTCCAATAGGACTGATTTCCTGGGGTTTCCCAGACCCCAGTCATCCCACGACTCAACCAACCATCTCACTTTCTCCCCAGCCGCTTGTCCTCTCACTATGTTTCTTTAAATGGACTCACTTTATTTACTTAAAGGGAAAACCAGCCGTAAACAGAAGGTAACTGTAAAAAACAATGTAAACAAAACACCGCCTTAGATTTGCAGCGGGGCAGAATTCGCCAGCCCCAGATGTGTCCTTGTGGAGTACCACATTAAGCTGGTTATTTTCCAGGCCACACCAGACATGGTGAAAAACTCTGAAAGCCAAGTAGAAGTTACCCTTTTGCAAGAATCATGGCCATCTGTAAGGGAAATCTCCGGCTGTAAGGGTGCCTCCTCCTCTGTATCCAGAAGGAAAGGACCACATCTCTGGAAACTCTCATCAGTGGGGAAGTCAATGATGTAAATCTCCATCACGACCTCATCCTGGACCACCGGGCTTTTCCTCACTCCCCACACCTGACTCTCCCCTACACTCAACATCCTCTTTCGTGTTTAGCTAAAGATGATATTTAAGGTGAGGGTTTTGGCCATTAAACTTCTGTTTGATTTTTTCCCGTTAGTCTCATGTCAATTTAATTCTTAGACCAGCCAAAAGAACCTAGAAATTTCTTCCCCCACCACCGATTCTAGCAGGTTCGGCTGTTTTGCCAAAGGATGGGAACTGTGGGTTGGCCAAAAGGGAAACTCACAAGAGTTGAGAGGCGTTCTAACTGGGACTTTCTCAATGCCACTGGAGGGGCTGTGACGGGGCGGGTGAGGGTAGAGGCACCCGCCACGTTTAGGGAGGGATGCCCTGCACCTCACTCCCTGGCGCAGCTGGCTAGCAAAGCATGGGAACAAGGCCCCCTTCCCCTCCAGGCTGGGCAGCTGGGAGCCTCGGGCAGGTAGGGATGAGAGCCGGCCCCAAACCACTGGTCAGAGCAAAGTCAGGTGACCAGACCCTGCACCCACAGGTGTGTGCCCCAAAGAAATGAACACGGGCTTCCGAATAAGCATTGTTCGCCGTGGCAAAGCGGAAACAACCAGACATCCATCTGCTGATGGCAGCAAGCCAAAAAATAGTACTCCAGCCAAACAGTGGAGTATCACTAGGCCACAGAAAGGAATGAACACTGACACACCTAGCACCTGGGAGAACGCTGACAGCATCACATGCTGAGTGAAGGAAGCCCGTCACAGAAGACCACATATTGTATGATTCCACACGTATGAACAGTCCAGAAGCAGCAAATTCACAGACACAGAGAGCACGTCAGTGGTTGCAGAGACTGGAGGAGGCAGGGACAGGGCATGACTACCGACGGCTACGGTGGTTCCTTTTGGGGTGACGAAAATATTCTGGGACTGGATAGAGGTACCGGTTGTACAACATCGTGAATATACTAAATGCCGCTGAACGGTAGACTTTAAAATGACTGACTTTATGTTATGTGAATTATACCTCAATGTTTTTTATTTGGCTGCGCCATGCAGCTCACAGGAACTTGGGCCACGGCAGTGGAAGTCTGGAATCCTAACCACTAGGCCACCAGGGAACTCCCTATACCTCAGTTTACAAGTCTTCTAAAAATAAATTTTTCAAAAAGGAAGACACTCTGGGGGCTTCCCTGGTGGCGCAGTGGTTGGGAGTCCGCCTGCCGATGCAGGGGACACAGGTTCGTGCCCCGGTCCGGGAGGATCCCACATGCCGCGGAGCAGCTGGGCCCGTGAGCCATGGCCGCTGAGCCTGCGCGTCCGGAGCCTGTGCTCCGCAACGGTAGAGGCCACAACAGTGAGAGGCCCGCGTACCGCAAAAAAAAGGAAGACACTCTGGGAGAGAGGACAGAGATGGTTTACGGCCTGAGGCTGATGTTCAACCTCTGCACAGCGGGCACCCCCCAGTCCCTCCCAGGGTGAGGGCCGTCTGTGCTCAGCCAGGTGTGCTGGCCCCAGGAGGACAGGCAGTAGACTCAACTAGGAAGGAAGGGACCTGAGACCCCGGCTCTGCGTTTGCTGGAGACCCTCTCCCCCTTCCCACTTGCAGCAGGCCCATCCCCCAGGCCCCGGGACATTTCTGTCGCTTCTCCCCAGTCCTCCCTGGCGATGTGGCTCCACAGTGGAGATACAAAGGCGGCCAGTCTCCAGCCTGTCAGAGATGTCCTGAGGTCACCCTCTCTCCAGAGACTCACGGACACCCGCAAACACGCCTGACACCAGGGAGGTGACAGCCGTCGGCAGGCTCATCCGAATATAGGCGTCCACACAGTCCTCCTGCCAGATGGGAGAACTAGCCCCGTTGGAAAAACCCACCCACACGGAAGCGACGAGGTTGGGGTGCCGGTGGGGGGCTGCAGGGCTCGGACTGACCCGGGGCTCCCCAGGGAGCGGTCGGGACCACCTATGCCAGACGCGCCAGGAGCTGCTAACACACACCCACCCCATCGTGGGTGGAACAGTGACCCCCCTAAAATTCACCTCCACCTGGAAACACGGATGTGACCGGATTTGGAAATAGGGTCCTTGTAGATATAGTTCGCTAAGTTTCGGTGGGGTGTGAACTGAGATTAGGGCGGCCCTATATCCAAGGAGTAGTGTCCTTATGGGTCCTTGTAGACATAATTCGCTAAGTTTAGGTGGGGTGTGAACTGAGATTAGGGCGGCCCTATATCCAAGGAGTAGCGTCCTTATGGGTCCTTGTAGATATAATTCGCTAAGTTTAGGTGGGGTGTGAACTGAGATTAGGGCGGCCCTATATCCAAGGAGTAGCGTCCTTATATTTGAGGTGCACACAGAGGGGAGGCCGCGTGAAGATGGAGTAGAGACTGGAGGGATGAGGCCACAAGCCAGGGACGCCTGGAGCCCCCAGGAGCTGGAAGAGGCAGGAGGGACCCTTCCTCGGAGCCTCCGGAGGGCGCCCAGCCCTGCGACCCCTTGATTTCAGACTCCTGGCCTCCAGGCCTGGAGGGAATGGATTTCTGTTGTCTGAGCCCCCGGCTCCTGGTCATCTGAGCCCCAGGACACCGAGGCAGCACCGCCCACGCCCGCTCCTGGCCTGGTGGGTGCGTGGTCTCAGGGCCTGTGTCCCCCGCAGGCCTCCAGGCTGATGCTGAGGGCTGCTGCAGCCTCTCACGGCCCCACGGGAGCAGCAGCCGCTGCGCCCCTCTCCCCGGGGCCACGACCGGCGCCCACGTGGCTTCACCGCGTGGTGACTCACGGAGCTGCTGCCTCTGAGAAACACAGCCTCTCCCTTTTGGTGCCACGGAGGCAGCCGTGTCCCCGCAGCCGTGACGACCGCTCAGAGCTTGGGGACGCGGAGGGCAGGCCCCTCCCGAGAGCACCGCACAGGTGAGCAAGGGTACCTGTCGCTGCACGGCGCCCTCCAACCCAGGTGAAGCGGCAGCCGAGGGGGAGCTGAATGCGCAAACAGAGCCACAGGCTGGGAGCCCGGTGGCCGTGGAGGGAAGGCGGTGGCCACACCCGATCTCACTAACCTCCTGCTGGAGCTGGAAGGGCCAACTCTCTCCTCCAGCGCCGGGTCCTCGAAGCAGCGGGGAGGCCGGCGATGCCCGCTGCAGTTCGGCTGCCTGGAGGGTCCCTGGAGGGTCTTATTCTCTGAGCCGGAGCCCACAGCTCCGCCTGGCCTGGCCAGGGAAAAGGCTCAGAGTTCCCTGACCTTCCGAACCCTTTGAGAGGAAGCTGCCTGAAGGAGGTGGGGATTCTCCCCAGATAAGGGGCACCTGGGCCGGACAAACCAGGACAGACCAGGATGGAGCGGTGGGCGTGACCTGATGGGCTCCTCCTTCTCAGGGGCCAATCCCCAGCCTCAGAGCGGGGTTTGACTTCCTGTCACCGCGGAGCTCTGGCTGGAGAAAGCTGGGTCGCTCGGCAGCTGCGGGCAGTTTCAGCGCCGGGTTGTAAATTAGGAAACAGCAGAGAGATTCCTCCTTTTGTGGAACTCTGCATTCGGGTGCTAACTCCAGAGACAAAGCTAGGAACATACCTGGACAAGAGCACTGGGCTCTGGGGTGAAAAGGTGGGGGTGACTCAGTGGGATTACAATGCGGTCTGGGGACTTCCCTGGTGGTGTAGTGGTTGAGAGTTCGCCTGCCGATGCAGGGGACACAGGTTCGAGCCCTGGTCCGGGAAGATCCCACATGCGGCGGAGCAAGTATGCCCGCGAGCCACAACAACTGAGCCCATGCGCCTAGAACCCGTGCTCCACAGCAAGAGAAGCCACCGCAGTGAGAAGCCCGCACACCGCAACGAAGAGTAGCCCCCGCTTGCCGCAACTAGAGAAAGCCCGCGCGCAGCAACAAAGACCCAATGCAGCCAAAAAATAGTTATATATGTGTTTTTATATATATATATATATATTTATATATATATTTTTTTTTTTTATTTCGGTACGCAGGCCCCTCACTGTTGCGGCCTTCCCCGCTGCGGAGCACAGGCTCCAGACGCGCAGGCTCAGGGGCCATGGCTCATGGGCCCAGCCGCTCTTAGGCATGTGGGATCTTCCCGGACCGGGGCACGAACCCGCGTCCCCTGCATCGGCAGGCGGACCCTCAACCACTGTGCCACCAGGGAAGCCCAACATATATATTTAGAAAAAAAAAAAGAACTCAGTCTGGATGTAGGGGGCGTGGGTTCAATCCCTGGTCGGGGAAGTAAGATCCCACATGCCACGAGGTGTGGCAAAAAAAAAAAAAAAAAGTCAAATGGAAAGGCCTTGCTGAGCATGTGACCTGTGACCGACCCTCGTGGTAGCAGGTGAGGGAGGTCTGGGGCCGAGTGAAGCCCCCAGCTGAGTCCGCTCTTCCAGCCCCTGCTGGGGGCTCCCAGGCTGGGCAGCAGGCTGGCCTGGTTTACCAGGGGCTCTACTGAGTGCGGCAGGAAGCAGCACGCTATGTGCCCTGGTCCTAAGAGCAGAGCACGGAACGGTGCTCTCAGCTGTGAGGTCCGGCAGCCTCTGGCTGTTTCTGTCTGGGTCTGTGGTTCTGAATGAATGCTTATTAATGTAAGCGATGCCAATCCGGAAATGGAAGCTGCTGGAATCTCATGGGGTGCAGGGTCAGCACTGCAAAACCCAGCAGGTGTCCTCAGGCATCGACACCTGTCAGCCACGTTTATCTGACTCAGTTGATCCTCACAGCGGCCCTGGGAGTTGGCCCTTGTGCTGGGGACACGTGGAGGCTGAGAGGCTGCCATCTCAGCCAGGAGGCCGTGGTAGCCCAGATCCAGGCCCCCCAGCCTTCTCGCCCTCACTGTCCGGGGCAGTTACCCTGCAGGGTGAGGGTGAGGGGCAGAGGTGGGAGGTCCCACTGGTCTGTCTGCTTCACCCCTGGCTCCCTGTTAACTGTGGTTTGCAGGGAGGCTCGTTTCCTCCGCAGTGTAAAGACTCTGGTCTAGATGGGGTAGTTGTCAAGTTTCCCGAGATTCCAGCTTCACCCCTTCCCCATCACCCACGCATACTACCATCCGGGTCGAGTTTGCGGGTGGGCCCCGCTGTCCCACCAGTGGACATGTTACCAGATACCAGGGACTTCTACATGGACCCAGATTGGAGATCTTCACATCGGGAGACAGGGAGAGTCCTACGTGGGCAGAGAGTCCCACGGAATCTCTAGTGGGTTAGATGGTGACACCCTCCCCCGCCAATTCATGTCCACCCAGACCCTCAGGATGGGACCCTATTTGGAAATAGGGACATCGCAGATGTAATTAAGGCAAGGATCTCAAGATGAGCTCATCCTGGATTAGGATGGGCCCTAAA
This sequence comes from Phocoena sinus, assembly GCF_008692025.1. NCBI lineage: Eukaryota > Metazoa > Chordata > Mammalia > Artiodactyla > Phocoenidae > Phocoena > Phocoena sinus. Next base: position 57,715,927 of record NC_045781.1, read on the forward strand.
TCCCTGAGAGTGTCCTTGTAAGAGAATGGAAAACGCACACAGACTCAGAGACACACGGAGAGGCCATGTGAGGACAGAAGCCTCCATGAAGAGGCAGGAAGGACCCTCTCCCATCAACCCAGGAGGGATCACAGCCCTGCCCACACCTTGATTGTAAACTTCAGGGCTCTGCACTGCAAGGGGATAGCTTCCTGTTGTTTAAGCCCCTGGGTTGTGTTAAGTTGTGACAGCAGCCCAGGGACACTGGTACAAAGAGCTGCTTGCCATGCATCTCCATGAAGTGTCCCCAGTTCGGACTTTCTGGGATGGGGTCACACGGGGGTGGCACACGGTCCAGGATTCTCTCACCCAACGTGAGGTTCGTGGACCTTCTCCACGTGGCCGAGGCCGGGCATGGCTGGGCCATCATCCTCATCACAGTTTATTACCCAAACTGTGACCTCACCACAGTCTCTCCCTTGATGGTTCATGAGGTCCCAGGCAGTTCCCAGATAGGGCTGTGGTGAATGGAACATTCTGAGACTGGCCCTGGGCCTTGCACACACCTTGAAAGTGTGTGCTGGGTGCACACCCAGAAGCGAATTAGTGAGTCATGGATTCTAGTGAAAGCTGCCTTACCGTTTCCAAAAGGGTTGAATTCACTTATACCTGCTCCCAGGGAGATTTGTCTGAATGGAATTTGTGCCGCTTGCAGAGTCCTGAAAAATGTGTACAGAGCTGGACTAAACTGGTCCAGATCATTGAGATCAAGATGTTTAGTTCCTTTTGGCAGAATTAATGATTCCCCGCTGCGCCCTGGCCTGCGGGCCTCTGGTGCCGTCAGGACATTGGCAGAAACACGCTGTCGCGGGCCAGGTCTCCAGTGGGGTCCCCAGCACCTCACGTTTGACGAGAGATGCAGATTTCCCTTTGGAAGGAGCCAAAGAGAGAAGCAGGCATGGACAGGCAAGCGGAGGCTACTCTTCGTTGCGGGCTTCTCATTGCCGGGGCTTCTCTTGTTGTGGAGCTCCAGAAATGGGCAGAGATGCAGGACACCGTGACTCTCGGGCGGAGACGGGCCGTGACCCGGGGTACCAGCCCCCGTGTCCCCTAGGTTTCCTCCAGTGCACAACGGCACGGGGAGGAACGTACAGGTGGAAGAGACCCCTCCCCCGCCCGGCTCGGCCCCTCTTGGGTGGCCTCCCAGGAGCATCTCTGAGGCAGGCGTACTGGGGTGTCCCGTGTCCTGCTGAGCTGCACGGGGTCACGGCCGAGACCCCAGCCGACCCCATGGGAGCTCAGGGGCGGGGAGGCCCCGGGCTTGTCCTGAAACCAAGTGGGGCCCTGAGGGAATCCGGGCATGGAGGCCCTTTTGGCTCCGTTTCTTGTAGGCAAGACTCCAGCCTCCACGACCTTCCCTGAGTTCCAAAGGGCAGATTTGAACAGTTGGCTAATCAAGGGAGGAGAAGCCACGAAACCACCTGGGGCGAGATTACAGGGACCAGAGAAGCCCATCAAGGTGAGACCGACCACCTGAGAGCCTGCACACCCCCTCACCTTGTCGGCACCCCACTCTGAACGCTTCTTAGAAACCCTCATCACATCCTCCCAGGTTGGGACGCATAGCTTTTCGAGGCAGGAGCCTGCTGCGTCCCCCTTTGCCTGGCAAAGCAATAAAGCCATCCCCTTCTACTTCACCCAAAGCTCTGCCCCTGAGATTTGATTTGGCACCCGTGTACAGAGACGCTGAGCTTTCGCTTACAGTCCCAAACCGGGGACACCCGGGGACGTGTCCAGTTGTCACTGGATGCTGGCCGCCCGCAGAGACAGGGTTAGCTCTGGGGGAGGAGGGCCCGTCCGGCCAAGGGCAACTCGGGGAGGCCCAGCTGAGAGTGGTCAGCGGCCACCCTGGCAGGGTGGGCCCCATGCCCACAGCGTCCATCCCAGCTGCCTGACCCAGGCAGGCAGGCAGGCATCTGCCGTCAGGGGCCTCCAGCTGGGCAAGCCGTGAGGAGCACCATCTGGGGGAGGGGTGCCTCTGGCAGCCTCTCCCCCACTCCTCCGCCTCTTTCTCAGGCCCCGGCCAGAGAAGTAGCAGCTCCAGACCTCACGCTGCGCTCAGCCACGACCCGAGGAAGAAAACTGCCTCTTCCTGGCACTTTCCCCAGAAGGCCCAGCACGTTTCCCTCAGGCCTCGGGCCTCTCTGAGCCACTGGCTGCTCCTGGAACACGTGCTGGACAGGCGGGCGTGTGTTTGCCCATAGGCCCACCTGTCCCTGGAGCGGTGGTGGGCTCAGGGTCCCCGGAGGGGAAGGAGGGTCCTGCGCAGACATGGGTGTGCCTTGGGGGCGGGGAGAGTGAGGCCGTTTCCCTTAACTCTCTCCACCTCCTACACCCACCTCACAGGTGGGAAAACCGAGGCTTCGGCGGGGGAGGAGGTTGCTCAAACTCTCATAGCTGGGGAGCGTTGGGCCGGGACTCTTCACGGAACACGGCACGCTCACGTCCGGGAGGACTCAGGGCAGCTCGTCCCCCTTCTCTGGCTTCCATCTGAGTGTCTCTGGGAGTCCCCAGCAGCCCATATGTTCTCAGAGGTGAGCGAGGGAAAAGCCAAAAGGCAACTCACGACATTCCAATAAACCTCCTGGGATCTGAGAGAGGTCCCAGGATCCCAGCGCCCAGAGAGGGAGGGGGGTGAGGTGTCAAGAGACGTCAGCAGGTGAGCTGCTCCACGAGGAAGCAGCACATGCGAAGGCCCTGGGAGTGTCCCAGCCGTTGAGAGGCGGCCCGTCATGGCGGGCGCAGAGGGAGGGCGTGGGTGGGTCAACAAAGTTGGAAGAGCAGCCAGCGGCAGACGTGCGAGGTCCTATGGAGGTGGGTCTTTGTCTCAAATGCAGTAGGTGTTGCATTATGTCTGTCAGACGGGTGGGGTCCTGGGGTCTGCTGGGCACATCAAAAATGCACATCAAGATCCAGGCAGCCAAGCGTCCAGCGCACATTTTAAAACACGTGTAGAAAAGCGTGTGACTCTTTCATGCGCAGCCGGGTCAATTTCCACCCGACTAGATCTAAGTACAGAACAGCGCCGGCGTCCCAGAGAGCCCGCTGATTTTTTAAAAAGCTAATTTAAAAGTAATGTTTCTAAAAAAAAATAAAAATAAATAAAAATTTAAAAATAAATATATTAAAAAATTAAAGTATTGTTTCTGTGAATGTGTAAATCACCCATGGGATTCAAAATTCAAAAGGTATAAAGGGTGCAAGATGAAACTATGTTTCCTGCCCCTTCGCTGGGTACTCCAATTCCCACCCTGGAGACAGCTGGGGTTACCGACTTCTGCAGAACCCTTCCAGAGACCTTCCTTACTCAGAAAAATACACTTGTATAGTCTTTTTCCCCCTTTTTTGTAAAAATCGTAGCGTACCACGTCCACCATTCCACACCCTGCTTAGTGGTACACGCTGTTTATAAGGCGAGTCGTCCGTCTTTGTCTTCCTTTTTTGGGGTAACGGCTTTATGGAGACATAATTCACATACTGAAAAATTCACCCATGTAAAGCATACAGTCCAACGGGTTCTAGTACATCAGCCAGCGTTGCGCAGCCAGCACCACAGAACCTTCTCATCACCTCGTCGGTCTTCACGGCTGCCTTGGACTCCATTGTGGGCAGTGGAGCCAGTTTCTTTAAGCAGCTTCCTATTGCTCTGCCGACGTTCCTAAGAGATCAGACGGCCTCAACGCCTGTTTCCTGCTTCCCCGCGGTGGGCACGTCTGACTTCGACCCTGCACACACATCGCCCTGGGAATCTGCATGCACCGGGCTTACCGGGTGAGGTTCTGTCTCCCCGACGGGACAGGCAGCTCCCATAACCCGGGGGCTCGTGGGGAGCAGAGGAGGGCAAGGCCAGGCTCTCCTGTCCACAGCCCGTGAAGGGTTCGGGCAGCAGGAGGTGGCCGGGGTGGGGGGCGGCATGCCAGGCACGACAGGAGAAAACACCCCCGACTTCACGTAGAGGGGGCTGAACTTCACCGAGCCGCCAGCCTGGAGAAGAGCCCAGCCCAGCGCCCCTGCCCCGAAGACCAGAGGACACTGCCTGGCTCCCTGTGACGAGGCCGGACTCGGACCCACGAAGGACCCACTCTTCCCCCCGACCCAGGGAACACAACGCCCATAACCAGGCTCTGGTGACCTTCCCTCTCCGCCCAGACCCCCGAACTCAGCCCCTCGGCCGGAGGCGACAGCCCCTTCCCCTCCCTGCGGAGGAGACCGAACCCTCCCCCAGCTCCCCCGAGACGACTGCCCGTCCTGTGGTCAGGGCCCATCTGCAGTGACCTTTCCAACATCCCTCCTTACTCAGGCCAGATCTGGCTTCCATGTGACATTTCTTTCCCTGGGGGATTCGCAGCCCGAGTCAAGGGACGGAGCCCAGAGACAGGAGCGGCTTTACTGGAAGAACTGGGGACTCAGACCCCACCCCCGTGGCTCCTTGAGAACCAGGCAGGGCCGTCCCACGAGATCACCTTCAGAGCCTGGAAGACGTCATGGTAGCCAGAGGGATGGGCGGGAAGTGCAGTCACGTCCAGGGGCAGCCTCCCGCTCCCATGGCCGCCCGGGACACAGCGGCCCTTGGCAGTGGGAAAATGTTTGCTCCCCGGAGGAACCAGCCTCGCCGGCCGTGCAGGAGGGATGATGAGGTGGAACCCTGCGGAGACGAAGAGCGGCCCAGCCTGCAGCCTCTGGAGCGGGGAGACCCAGTCGGCCCCGAGGGCTCCTTACCCTGGACTTGCTGCATTCCCAAGTTCAGGGGCCTGGCTGGTCCAGAGAGCGCAGGTGGCCACTACCTGCCTGGGCTTGGAAGGGTTGGGACCACGACGTGGGCAGGGCCAGACCCACGCCGACTTTGGGCCCCAGAGCCCTCCTTCGGGGAGGGGGCGAGGGTAAGAGCCCGTCTGGGGGCCACATGCCATCCTTCGACCAGCCTGCACAGAGGTCAATGAGGGAGAGTGGCTTCTGGAACCTTCTGTGCCCCTCTTTGACCCAGAGAGGATGTGTTCTCCGGTGAAACGGAGAGACAGGTTCTGTGAAGATCTGATCACCCGGGGTGTTGGTGTGACCTAGGCGTTTAAGTTTAATCACCGTTGAGTTCCCACTTGCAGAATTAAGTCACCCTGTGGCTGGAGAACAAAGATCTGGGTCTTGCCAGACTCTGGGCCCCAAGAAGTAACGAGTGCAGCTCGGGGCCTGTGTGGCGTGGCCGGGCACACGAAGAAATTGGGGAGCAGTTTCTGGCAGGAGGGTGAAGGGTTCTGGGGCCCCAAGGGAGGCTGGTAGCCTGGCGCAGCCCCACGAGTGCAGAGGGTGCCTTTGGGGATGAGGATGTGCTGCTCTCCTGGGCCTCGGGCCACCCCCTTCACCATCTTGGAGGCCATGGAAGGGTCACACGTTTAGGACGCACGAAAGGGTCCTGTCCAGAGGCAGGAGCGCCAGGGAGTGCTGCTTCCTCCCCGGAGTCCTTGTAACATCACGGGGTGTCTGAGCTCTCCCACTGGGCCTGGATGTCACCCCCACCCCCTCCCACTCTGCCTGGAATCCAGTTCCGCTTGCCTGGCCCCCATCCCCAGTCTGCCGAGATCCCACGCCCTCACCGTGGTTCTGGCTAACCCCATGGGCAGGGCTGGCTCAGCGATGTCAGAGGTCCCTGCCTCGCTGCCGACAGCCTGACCCCACCGGCCGCTTCCCCAGGCAATTTCCCAAGAATTCGGGGACTACGAGAAGAGGCCTCCCCCAGCAGCCAGCATCCCACCACCTTCTTCCCCACCTTCTCCAAACAGGCTGCTCTCTCTGTGCACAGGGCTGGGCGAATGTGCCCTTGTCCCTCACCCGGAGGCATTTCTCTTCTCTCGCCCCCTCCTGCCCCAGAGGACCCTGACCAGCTCTGCTCAGGCCACACGCGGTGGGGCAGTTCATTCAGGTTGCTTTGAGACCTGTCCTTTCGTGTCCAGACCCTTTTCCGTCAGTGACCGTGAAAGGCACACTCGTTGAGGGCCAAGGAACGATCAGGATGCCAGTGCCCTTTCATGTGTCCCACCTGCTCCCATGGAGACGGAAGTAGGACTTTTAACACACTAGTCGATGCATCACGGTCTGTGCATCTTACGGAGCTGCCCCTGGGGTTTTGTTCAGCTGGTCTCCCTGGAGTAATAGGTTTTCTCCAGCAAAAAGCGAAGCTACATGGTGCTCAGGGACCCTGGGCACCCAACCCGCTGGGGGCCGCACCAGGACCTGGCCCGTGGCTGGTACTCCCTTGCCCCAAGCCCAGGGGTTGGAGTGGAAACCTCCCCAGGGGGACCCAAGGCCCCTGGTCCCAGCAGCCTGGGCTCGCTCGGCAGCTGCCGTGGATGAGCCCCCTGCCCTCGTTGAGGTTCAGGCGGCCTTCCCATCCTGGCACACCCCCGTCCCGCCACGCAAGGCCCCGCGAGGAGTGGAGTTTGCCGGCATCGAGTGAGGGCTGGCAGGGCTCTGGGCCCTGCTCCACCCGAGGCTGTGATGACTACCCTCAGGGCTGTTGTGGAAGCCTGTCCCTTCCCTCCGACCCCAAGATGGCACATGCCTCCCCCCGACCCGGTGCTGGTCCTGGCCTGGCTGTCGCCCCAAGGTCCCGACTTCAATGTCCCTCCTGAGAGGTGGACCCAAACTACCCCCCCCATCCCCTCGCCTCCTCCCTGGCCCTGAGCACCCACCTGTGGCCTCGAGGAGGCTGTTGGCAAATGAATGAACGAACGAACTGGGCAAGGAGGTGTATGATCAACCCCACCCCCCCCAACCCCGGGGAGGCACCTCCGGGAACCTCCCTACAGCCAGAACCTGGCACTGAATACAAGACAGAAAACCATCAGCAGTGCTTATAATTCTTTAGAAACAAACAACCCCCCCCACAAAACACAGAACTCCCCATCCCGAACCAGCCAAGCGTGTAACAGGTTAGCGGTTGGCAGAAGAGAGGCGTGAAGTCACACACGTCACTGCGTGACATCGTGGTGGGCGGCTGGCGTGGCTGGGACCCGTGGAGCAGCTGGGCTGCACGCCACTCCCACGATAAGCCAACACGGTGCCAACAGCATCCCTTACGCTAGTGAGACGTGAGGACGAAACAAAGCAGAACGGCTGCACACTTGTTACGCCAAAATGTGGCTTAAAAAAAAAAAAGTAACCCACGAAGGTGAACGCTCAGGACACCTGTCAGTAGTGTGGTCAGGAGTGGTCTCTGCCCCAGAACACAGACACGCCTGCCTTCTAAGGGGTGGGCGGGGCGGGCGGGGCGGGGGCCCTGGGCTGCACGGGACCCCACAGCCTCAAGAATCACAGCCTGGGCCCACAACCTGCCTTCCCACATGCTGTGGAGAGCCACGCTTCAGAACTACCTCTGACCTTTCAGTGCGTAAAGGGACCCCGTCACTCCTGCAGGGGTGGCACCACCCCACTTCCCCAAGATGCACGTGGTGGGAAGGCCACTGCAGTCTGGACAGGGACACCTGGCTCCCTGCACTCTGCCAGGTCACATCCAGAGCCAGTGGTCTGACCACGATGCGTCCTAAGTGTCGCCCCAACACCCTGGAGGGAGAGAGGCCAAAATCTGCTCAGCGGTTGCTGGACCCCCGCGGAAAGGCAGTGGGCAGTGCACCCCAGGCAGCACCCTGCCCGCCCCCTGTGCGAGGGGCTGCGGTGGCTATGGCGGCCAGTCTCCTCCTGAAGGGGCACAGTCCCACCAGGCAGGTAGTACAGCAGCTGCAGGCCCCATTTACAGGTGAGAAAACTGAGGCCCCAATACAGAAAGTCTAAAACCAGGTCTCTGACCTCCTGGATGACATTCTGCCTTCAGACGTTGGGCTGAGCCCCTAGATGCATGGTTTACAGCCCCTGGACAACTGAGTTGGTGAGGAGACTTCCGTGGACGTCGGTCCTCCTCACACGTCAGGCGCTACAGGCGGGCAGGGGTCTCCTGACCAGCACGAAGAGGGAGGGGCGGACACGTGGCCACCTCTGTTTCAGCCTCAATGCCCAGCCTGGCCCCCCACAACAAGCTGCTTGTCAGGTCTCTCTGGGCCCATCGGACCATGTGGGGCCCCGGAGCCCAGGTGGGTGGCAGTGGATGGACTGGCCACTCGGAGCTCACATGGCCCCTGGGAAATGGCTATAGCAGAGCAGTGAGGCTCAATGCCCAAGGGCTAGTCTCATCCTTCCCCTGGTGGGACGGTCAGGGGTCAGAGACCAAGGCAGAGCCGCCAGCGCCTAAGAGGGGCCTGGAGGGAGCCGATCTGACCTTTGGTGACGCTGCTCCCCAAGCTGACTCTGTGGACAGTGACAGCACAGGAAAACCAGCCGGTGGCCAAGCCAGAGGAGCTTCTGGGCCTCGGCTGCCTCCCCTGGGGAAAACGCTATGGGAACCATGAACACAAAAGCCTGCAAGCACAGCCTCTCCGGAGGGGAGGGTGGGTGTACCATGCTGGTCTCAGCGGGAGCCAGACCCCCGGAGTCAGGTGGCCTCCAGAGCAGGTGCAGTCAGAGTGCCGAGGCCTGGACTCTAGCTCCCCGAGCCTGGGACAGGTGACGGGGGCAGGGACAGCAGTGCCTTGGCCAGGAGCTGAGAGCCAGCCGCAGACAGCTGGCAGGTCTGCCGTGCAGCCCTCGAGGCCCGGGAGAGCTACCTTCCGGGAACACGGAGGAGAAGCCCGTGAGGGGTCACCGCGCCTGCTTCCAGATTTCAAGTGTGAAGCTTTCAGAAGACTAGAGCCTGGCTCCAAAACCGACGCAGAACAGACCTGCAACAGCACTGCCCACTTGCCCACCATAGGAGCTGCTGGAAGCTTCTGGCCTTTGCTCAGGCTGGTGTCCAGGGAGGGATTGTACAGTCAGGAGCCCGAAGGTGTCCTGAGTGACAGGGTCTAGCCCCCAAACTGGCCCCGATCTGCACATCCTGGTGGGAGGTCCGGGGTCTCCCAGCTGCCCCTGACTTCCGCTCGGATCCCCCTGCCCGTGGCAGGCACCAGGGCACCACTGTCGATCAGCCCAAGGCCTTTCCTTCTACAAGCCTTTCATTCAGATGTTCCTTCTTTTCTGGGGTTGGGAAGGGAGCTAACGCAGGTCTTTAAGGCAACGAGACATGAGCACGTGGGTTAGTTTCACGAAAGTCACTACATCTACGGTAACAGAGAAACGGCAAAGCCCAAGCGCATGTGTCCAGGCCACCGTCCAGAGGGTTCTCAGTGGGGGTTCTCAGAACCCCTCCGTTCTCGAGACGTGCCGGAATCTGGCGACAGGATCTGGTCCCTCTGAGGCACATTGTGCTATGGGTGGCATTAGGGGAGAAAAGACGCGCCCCCGCCCCCGCCAACACACGTTTCTTTAAAAAATAATCATCTTGGTGGTGTCGACGCGACCTAAGATTAAGTTAAAACAAAAATAATAAAGGGACTTCCCTGGCGGTCCAGTGGTTAAGACTCGGTGCTCCCAATGGAGGGGGCACAGGTTCAATCCCTGCTCGGGGAACTAAGATCCCACATGCCGCACGGCGCGGCCAAAAAAATAAAGTTAAAAAAAAGTACAAATACACAAAGGTGAGAAGGGAGAAGGCCCGATTCTGCAGGAAGCCCCGCGGCCTCCTCGGCCCAACGTTCCCGCCTCCACGCTCGAGAGGTATCCACAGACATCCGTCTTCTGGGACTAAATCCGTACCAGGGTTCACAGTGGCCCGGCCGCCACCCCGGGGGAGGGACAGTGGGGGCCCCCAGCTGAGCTGTCTGGATGATGGAACCGGAGTCGCTTTCTAAGGGGTGGGTGGTTTAAAACAATCTCTGCGTTTTCTTTCCGGCAGCTTCTCAGATCCTGTCGCTTACGTCTCCTGGGGAACCACATGCATGAGCTTCTGGCAAAGGACCGTCGTGGAAACTGCCAGGAGAAGAGCGGAGTTACTTGGGGATCCTCTGGTCCCGGGCCTGGGGGGTCAGGGCAGCAAGGGATGTGGGCTCACCCCGCCCCGTCCTGAGGTTGTAGGAGAAGCCAGAAAGCCAGAAATTTATGTGGAACCTCCCAATTTGCGTGTGTGTGGGCGCGCGCGCGTGCGCACATCGGGCCTGCAGGCCTCCTAACGGTTACGTTACTCAGGGAGGTGTGGCCAAGGATCCCAGCAACAGGCGGGTGCCGGCTCCACCCCTCATCCCGGTTCAGACCCCAGGACCATCGAGAGACGTAACTAGATGGTGGCCCCCCTGCTGGAGGCCTGTGACACCACACCCGGGCCACCGCCTGGCAGACCTCCAGGACCGGCAGCCAGCACGCCCACCGCGGACCTCAGAGGGGCTGGAACAGGCGGGTGTGCTGGCGCCCAGGAGAACCCATCACCCACAGAGCCTTCACGAGCATCACTCGGGGCAGATTTCAGAACGGAGGGGCCCTGCTCTAGGCCCTGGGTGTGTTCTGACAGCTCTTCAACAGGGACCACAGTCCGGGCTGGAGGCAAAGCTCCAGCGACATGATGGACAGCGTCCTGGGCCCCGGGCAGGTGCCCATCAGAATTCTGGGACGGCTACCCTGGGGGATTTTGAAGCCCATGCAGGAGCCTGTCACACTAACAGCGGTCTCGGCACAGGGTCCTGAACCAGGCTTGTAAATGAGCCCTGTGGCCACAGTGCAGATCCTGCTTTCTCCTCCTCAGCCGGCTGGGTTTAAGCTGGCGGCAGACGGGGATTTCGTTACTTGGCAAGAGCGGCCTGGATTTCTGGAATCCCTTGTTCTGAGACTAGCTGGTGCGCAGCTGAGCGCCTTACCCTGAAATACGTAGGCTAGGTCACCACCAGACACGCCCAGCACGGTCTGCTCGGCCAGGGCCTCACACGTCCCGACCCCGACCCCCCGCTGACCCAGGGCCGTGGGCACTGCCTGCCGCGTCACTCCTGGCCAGGCGGGCGGGGCAGACCCCAGGGCGGGTGGAGGAGGCCCGGCCTGGGGGGAGGTACTCACAGATGCCCTGCAGCAGCCACTTGGGCTTGTTTTTCCACCAGACGCCGAGGAAGTAGATAGGCAGGCCACTGAGGATGATGGTAAAGCCGATGCCACACTCCACGGGGGTCTTCCAAAAGGAGACGGCGATCAGGAACAAGCAGGCCAGGATGAACAACGCTGGGAGAGCCAGGTGGACCTGGGGAGGGGACGCAGCTGACACGGGGAGCGGGACCTCCCCGCGGGTCCTGCACCTGCGGTGTCCTGGCCAGCCCTGGGAGCACGGCGCCCTCCCTGTGCCCCTGCCAGAGCCGGCCTCGCCCTTGGGCCCACCCAGCCCCTCCCATGGACCCCCCCCCCCCCCGGACAGCCCTGCACCCAGCTTCTCCTTCCGGATCCAAAAGGGCCCGACCTCCCGGGCTGCCGCACTCGCCCTGCGGCGTCTCCAGGGTTCACTAGGGCCTGAGGCTCCCCTGGGTCGTGCTGGTCTCTTGAGAACCTTGTTCTCCGTTTACCCACCTCAGCACCCAGCGCTGGGCAGTGACTACCCAAAGCCCAGCTGGTGCTGGCGGGTGAGCTGGACCAACCAGGCTTCCCAGGTGGGGGAAGGTGGGCCCCCCTGGTTCCCACATCGCAGGGCGGGACCCCGGCCCCGCCCCTCACCACTGTCCCGTGGTGTTGGGACAATGCCTCTGGGAAGGCCGTGGCCACCCACCAATAGGCAAGGGGCACCCACCTTCTCAGTCCTTGCGGATGGACTGGACCACAGGCTGCGTGGCTGCTTGGCAGACAGCCCCACCCACACAGGGCCCAGAAGAGGAGCCACAGAGGCACCCACAGCACAGCCAGGGCCCCAGGGACACTTGTCCCCTGTCTGCACCCACCGTGCCTCCTGCCAGGCGGCCTGTCCACACCCGGAACCCGCCCTCTGTCTACACCTTGGCAAGAGACCCTGGGGTGAGCGAGGGTCCCATCAGGTCGGCCCTCATGCCTGCTCCACCCGCAGCTCCACAAGGACAGGCCTGCTCCCCACAAGCAGGGAGCAAGGCGGTCCAGGGCACTGAGGCCGCCGGGTCCCCTGGCGGAACCTGTCCAAGACAGGAAATCTGGTCCTGGCTGGCATTGCAGGACTGCTCGGTGGGCGAGGGGCCCGTGGACAGGCGCCAGCTGCTGACCACACGCCACCAGGACCGGATGAAGGGCAGGAGCTGCCGGTCGGCAGCCGCCACGCCACGGGCTCTGCCCTCTCACTCCGGCATGCCTGTCGGGGGCATAGCTGACGTGCTCACCAGGCCTCCCCAGCAGGGGTGTGATGCCCTTTTTGGAGAAACAAGGTCGCCCTTGGGCAGCTGTGCCCAGTACTGAGTTTATGAGGACACAGAAAGCCGACCTCAGGCCGGGGGCACGGTGGGCAGCCTGGTCCCGAAAAGCCTCCGTTCACTCAGGGGCAAAGTCAGAGGACGCGGCCCTCCCCAGACAAGGTGGGGCCCGTCCCCTCCGCCCACGTGCGGTCTGCTCTCGGCCACCCCGGCCGCCCGGGGCCGCAAGCTGCTTTACTTCTGCTCCTCTCCTTTCGCTAGAAGATAAGCTCTAGGAGGATTAGGTGCTGGGGGTGGGGGGTGACTATCGTGTCCTTTGACGAACCCCAGCACCTAGAATCAAACAGTCATCAACAGAACTCAAGGCTTCTCACCAGGGCCCTTGGAGAAGGGTGCCCTGAGCCCCGGTGTGCAGAGGGGACGGAGGCCCACAGAGCGACGCTGGCTGCCCGGGCACACGTGGGGACCGCGCGGACCCTCACCTTGATGGGCCGCTCCAGATCTGGCTTCTGGTAGCGGAGCCAGATCATCCCGATGATGGCCAGGGCCACACAGAGCCAGTTGAAGAAGCTGAAGAAGTTGATGACGGAGAATATGTCTTTGGAGAAGGCGTACAGCAGGGTCATGGCGCACTGCAAGCACGGGGATGGGCCGTGAGCCGCTGCCGCCGGGACACGCCTGGCGGGCGGGCTGACCGCACGCACCCACTCCCGTCTTAAAGGAAGATGTGGTCTGTGGGACACGCAGGCCCTCACGGCAAACGAAAGCGCTGATGGGGAAGGGGCCAAGGCGCCTGGATTTCAAGGAGGGGTCACAGGCCACGCACTGCCCTGTGGGGGAGGTTTGGCTTCACACGCCTCCAGGTTGTTTCTGCTTCTTGTTTCTCTCTCTCTTTTTTTAAATAACCACCATGTATTAATTTTGGAACGAGAAACAAAAAACCATCCGGCGCCCTGTGGAGTTCAGGGGAGCGTGTGGCGAAGAGCACGACGTGGAGACACACTTCGCGCTACAGCCCGTCTCACCTCCACCTCGGCCTCCGGCCCGCAGCCCGGTGACACTAGGCGGAGCCGGGACGGCGTGGCCGCTCCCCGGACTCCCTCTGCAGAGCCCCCAACGATCCCCGAGGGACACGCCCACCCTCCACCTCGCCCCGCCAGTGACCCCCGCCTCATGGAGGGCGGGGACTCACCGTGAACACGAGCGAGGGCACGGGCGTCAGCAGCTGCGGGTGGATCATGGAGAGGATGGAGGGCAGGTGGCCCTCCCTGGCGCCCACGAAGAACAGCCTGCGGACAGAGGGGAAGGCGGTCGGCCTCGGCCGAGGGACCCAGGCAGGTGGGGAGCGGACGGGGCCTGTGCTGAGGACCGGGCTCCCTGCCGTGGGCCTTGGTGTCCCCCACGGAGCCAGCTGGCAAGGGGCCCTGTCACCTCCAGCCCCCCGCAGGGCTCACGTGAACCCACGAGAGAGCCTGGACGGACACCGCAGTTGTGTCACCTCTGGGCAGGAACGTGCGTTATTTCTGTGTCACTTGAATGTTTTGACAGTTATGTTATTACTCAAAGTAACAAAAAATAGAGCTCTCCGAGAGCACGCGAGAAAGCCACACGTGGCAGCTCCCCACGCGCAGCCCCGCCCGCTCCCCCGCTCTGCCGCCAGAGCCTGAGTGACCGAGGGCGGCGGCCCTGGCGGGGCTCACCTGGAAGACGTGAAGAGGGACCCGTTGACGGAGCCAAAGCAGGACAGACCCACGAAGACGGGGATGATCCAGGACATGACGCCCAGGTGGTAGTTTCCAAAGTCCTAGACGGACGCTGAGCGTGAGCCCTGCCCCGTGACGCCCCGACTGCCCCACCTGGCCGTCCGCAGGCTCCTCACCGCCCCCCACCCCCGGGCTGGCCCACACACAATCCCCTCCCCGAGGGCTCAGTATCTATTCGGAACGTGGGACAGGCCTCTGAGGTGGGGCTGGAGGTCCGTAATGGACTCAGCCCCTCGGCTCTAAGAGCGACCATCACTGGAACCACCACAGACGTGCCAACTTAAAACTGTCCAGGGTGGTCTGGGCACCCGCGCTGCTAAAGCTCCCTGTGGTCCCCACATACAGCCAGTGCCCTGCACCCACTGGCAGGCTTGCTAAAGCACCAGCTCAACCCCTCTGAGTAGGAGCACACTTTGCAGACGAGGGGCCCGGCCTGCTTCTCATCGTGGGCTCGGAGGGCCGCGGCCGGCTCTTAGCGGCAGGTGGCATCTTACCACGGCCACAGCCTCCGACGTGAGCATCTGCTCAGGGGACAGCGTGGTGAAGTAGGCCAGGTTCGTCAGCACGTACACCAGGGTGACGATGGGGAGGGAGATGATGATGGCCAGGGGCAGGTTTCTGCAAGGACCGGGCGGGCGCATCACCAAAATGAAGCCCCCGACGGGGCCGGGCCCGTCCCTCGCTGCAGGGGAAGCGGCACGTGACCAGCAAGTAGCTGGAAGGTGGCGCTTGGGGCAGGGCAGCTGTGCAAACCTGGGCCAGCGACTCAACCCTGCCGGCCTCCACACCCCATCTGTGAAATGGACTTCCTGCCCATTCTGAGGACGAACCTCCTTCTAGATCACACGGCCCCCATGATCCTGACCCCAGGGGCCCTCCCGGAAGGCCATGCACTACTTTTGTCGGGGGCTGGGCTGAGCCCAAGGATGGGCTCTTGGATAGAACCAGGCTTCTTCCTTCTCTCAGGTGAAAATGATAAAAACACGCGTCTCTGTTCGCATACATACCTGTAGGGATTAATCATCTCCTCTGTGACAAAATTCAAGTAATTCCTAGAATTGAGAGAGCAGACTTTTATTACACGTTCCTCCCGCAGTCATCGGGAAGAAAGAACGCAGGTTCCACGGGGAGTCCGACCTGGCTGCCCTGGGCCGGTGGAGAGGGGACGCCCACACCCCCAGGGACACTCACTCCCTCCTGGTGAGCAGCTGGGGCCATGGGGGCGCCTCCTGAGATGGCGATGGTCCTGCCCCTCCCCAGCGCCACCCCCCCTGGGAAGCAGCACCGTCCCTGAGGTGTCAGCAGAGGTTTATCTCGGGGCCCCATTCTCGGGGGCAGGACACGAGCCGAGAACAGCACTGCTACGAGGGCCCCTCTGTGCTTCCTCGGGGCCCCACCCCGTAGAATTGCCCGTGGATGGCCGAGAGGTGTGGATTTCTGGACACTTTGGGGTCTGGCACATGTGCCCCAGGGCCCGGATGTTCTAGAACCTACCATCCCCCGTAGGCAAAGAGGCCGCTGTACAGGGCCAGCACGATGTTCCCCACGTCCACTTTGGTGCCTTCAAACGAGGACTTGGGGTCCAGATTGAACATGTTACCTGGCAGGGGCCAAACAGACAGATAGGGATTCTGGGTTAGAAATCGTGGCACAGAGGCCAAGCCACAAGTTCCGCAACGTTCCTGGATCAAAATACAGTAATAGACAAAAATGCAACAGATTAAATGCACCTGTGAGCCCCCAGACTCCCAGGGGCCGGGGCAGGCAGGCAGGGTGAGCGCGGTTCGGCTAGGTCTGAGGCCCCTGGCCCCGCCCACTCGAGATGGGGAGGGCAGCTCTGCAGACCCCCGGCCGGGCAGACACCCAGCGCCCATCTGTGCCTGTGGGACAGGATGCCTGGGACGGGCGGGCACCGGGGTGGGTCTGCCTTGCCTGGGCTGCAGGGCGCTGGGCGCCTCAGAGGACGCTCCCTGCAGATCTCAAGATGCGGCCCAGTCAGGGCACCTGGGCTGCGTCTCCACTCTCCCCCTTAGTGTTGGGAGCCCAGAGCTGCTAAGCGTAAGCCAGCCTTCTCGTCTGGGCACACGAGCTCCCGAAGACGACCTGGACCCGCCCTGGGATGCGGCTGCACCCGAGGGGCTGCAGCTGGTGAGGGACGGTGGGCTCAGCTCTGTTCCCTAACCCAGATGGACGTACTGGGCTCTTGGACACAGGGGGTCGGCTTCTCTGCTGACCATTTCCACCCTGAATGGCTCCAGGCGTCCTGGGCTTGTGGCTGTTATCGCTCCAACCTCTGCCCCTGCCTTCACTGGCACCTCTGCTGTGGCTCCTCTTGTGACCCAAAAGGACACCTGTCATTGGACTTAGGGCCCCCCTAACCCAGGATGATCTCAGCTCCATCCTTTCCTTAATTACACCTATAGAGACCCTTTTCCTGAATAAGGCCACATCCACCGATTCCGTTGGACATGTTTTGGGGGCCACCACTCAATCCAGTATGGTAGACGTGAAATGTGGGGGCCTTAGAAGGGTCCCTGGCTACTAGGACAGTGTCTGGCCCTTTCTGAGGCTGTTATACCATCCGTGAAATGGCCCCATAACACCCAGGCCCAGAAAGACTCGCTCCATAAGGAGGGACCAGCCTGCCAGCCAGGTGCCGACAGACACGGGCAGGGGCTCGGCCAGACTCCACGGGGTTTTCGTTCCTGGCTCCGCGGCTCTGGGTGCGGCCGTGACACAGGCCCCATGGCTCTGGATATGAGGGTCTGTGCCCCGTGCTGCCGAGAAGCACATGGTCTAGGACCCGAGGGACCAGGCTGAGACGTGACCCTGGGGCTGCTACATGGGTCACTGCCGCCCGTGGCTGGAGGATCTGCAGGTCCCTCGGGGGACGGGGGGATGGGGGGATGGAGGACGCCATGCCTTCCACAAGGGCGATGGCCTTGGTCACCCCAGGAACACAACACGGTGATGGTATGAGGAGGAGGTCGAAAAGCGGACCCATGGCAGGGAAGCTCCCATAAAACCCCGTCATTCTACCCAGCCAAAGCCTTCACTTCAAGGCAGCACTGATTTCCTCTGGCAAACACCGCGGGGGGAGGGGAGGGACCCCAAGTTCCTTTCTGGGTCCAGGTGCCCTGGATGCCTGGACTCTGCCCTGCAGGTGTGCTCAGGCGTGAGCTGGGAGAAGGACTTAGGACGCAGGAGGTCCCTTCCGCTCCCCAGATGGGGCCACGGTCTCGTGATGAGAAAAGGCTCCAGGGAGGCTGGCACCTCACCCAGCCCGCCACCCACACGTGGATCTGTGTTGGAGGCCCGGGTCCTGAGACCGCCTGGTCACAGGGTGGTCAGCAGGCTGGTGGGCGGGGGCAGTGCAGAGAGCCGGCTCAGGACAGGGCACCCCAGCACAGCACCCAGGGCCTGGCTGCTCCCCATGGAATGTTCTGGAATGTGCCTTCCTTTACATCTGTGAGGAGGGGGAGGGGCATCTGTCCCACAAGTTGGGGAAGCTGAGGCTCAGGCCACCTGCCCACAGACCTGGGTCTGGCCTCCTGAGCAGGCAGGCAGCTGTTCCCGCGACCCCAGGTCTCCAGAAGACCCTGCACCCCTACAGGGTGTCGCTGCTGCCCGTCAGGGTCTTGCAACTACTTCTGGAACATTAAAGGCCTTTCACAGCAAGGGCTCCTTACAAGTAAGGCACTTGTGATTTTCTCCTCAATCTGCACCATTTCCCCATCAGGACATACTTCGATCTCCTGCTTGTGCTTCAAGGGGAACTGCTTTTCGCACATGCTGGAAGATAGATCTTGGTGCAGCCATTAAAACTGGCTCCCAGGACTTCCCTGGTGGTGCGGTGGTTAAGAATCCGCCTGCCAATGCAGGGGACACGGGTTCGAGCCCTGGTTCGGGAAGATCCCACATGCCGCGGAGCAACTAAGCCCGTGCACCACAACTACTGAAGCCCGCACGCCTAGAACCCACGCTCCGCAACAAGAGAAGCCACCGCGATGAGAAACCTGCACGCCTCAACGAAGAGTAGCCCCCTGCGCGCCACAACTAAAAGAAAGCCCGCACGCAGCAACTAGGACCCAGTGCGGCCAAAGATAAATAAATAAATAAATATATTTTAAAAACCTGGCTCCCACCTCGAGCACGATCCTGAATTAGTGACACCGTACACACGTGTGCACGCACCATGGATACACGCACGTGCGCGTGTGGGCTAGAGACACGGCTACGCAGGAGGACGGGCTGTGCTCTTGCTGAGAATAAAATTCAAGGCTTGAAATACAGGCTGGGGTTACAGAACCACCGTTTTCAGCCCCGCGGCCTGGGAAGCCTCTGTTTTCATCAAGGGGCTCCGTGCTAACAGCTTGGAGTCCTGACGTAAACGCGTCATCGCCCTGAGACAGTGGATGGAATTCTTGCTGCAGAACGGTTATTTCCTGGATTTAGAGTGACTTTGCAGCCTCTGAAACCCCAAGAAAATACTAGCTGCTCTGGCCCAAACGCAGACTGAAGACTCTCACGGGCTCCACTGGGGGCCGCGGTAGGACAGGTGTGGCCGGGCCGTCCTGCTGGGAGCTCTCTTGGTTATCCGGGGCCTCTTTCCCTGTCTACAAAGCACCCGAACGCCCTGGAGGAAAGTGGGCATCCAGGTGCACAGAGGCCAGCACACCCCCTGCTTCTCTCCTGGCACGGTGGTGTGGGGGGGAGGGGGTTGACGGGGAGCTCCGCCAGGAATGTGGCTGCTTTGGGCTCCCATCCACCACTGCAAGTCCCTCTGTGCTGCCCCCTCCCTGTCACCTCCCTCCTGCCGACAGCCAGCGCCCGATTGGGTGCACACGTGGGCCCCCTCGGCAGAACTCCTGGGTCTGTCCAGCCTCCGCCTGAGCTGGAGGGCCGCCTGGATCAGACCCGCAGCCGGGCTGGGTACCCGACCAAACACTGGCCGAGCTCTGCCCTCCTCTCCACGGGCACCTTGGAATGGGCGCCGGGCCTGCTGGCTCTGCACGGCACTTGGCCCCGGGACCCCCAGGACAGGCACGGCTTGGGGGAGCCCGCCCGGGGACAGTGGCTCCGCCTGCCCGCGCCACCCGGGCGTCCTGTTGGGGCTGGAGCCCTCACAGCAGCTGGGCTTGCAGAGGTCTGGAGAGCTGGGGGGGCGTGCGCGGCACCTGCCTGGTAGTCTCCAGAGCAGTAAAAGAAGGGAGGCAGCCACACCCCATGGAATGATGTGTGTCCGCAGCCGCTCGGTGCCTGGCGGCCACCAAAGGAGACACAAGAAAACCCCCTGGGAGGGCAGATCAGGGCAGATCTCAGACCCCGCACGGTGGTCTCAGCCACCCACCGGCCCCAGCAACCAGGGGACATGCGGTGATGGGAGACACTTGGGATTGTCACGGCTGGGGGCGTCATCCAGTGGGTGGAGTCTGGGTGATGCAAATACCCGGCAACACACGAGACGGTCAACACAGCGAACAGTGCCGGGTGGGATCCCGCTATAGACGGTGCTGGCAGGTGCGTGGCTCATGTCCTCGGCCGTCCCCCCAGTGGACCCCAAACCGGGATGCCATCCTTGTTAAAAACACAGAGCTCCAGATGCCGGCCAGACACGGGATGGATGACCTCGTTAACACCCCCACCCGCGCCCATGACCGCCGAGCTCCCCACTCCAGCTCTGTCCTCATGGGGCCCCCAGGCCCACAGAAGGCAGGCAGGCAGAAAAGTCATCACGATGGACAGATGGGGGAGCGCAGGCCCTCCCGCAGGGGCCGGGGGTGTGGGTCCCCTGGGCCACCCCGTCTCTGGGGCTTCTCGGCAGGCCTCAAAGCCGCCTCTAACTCGCTGCTCACCCAGAAGGTGGTGCCACCTGGGGTGGGTCCCGCCCCGCCCCGCCCCGCCCCGCCCCCAGGCTCACCCGAGGTGCAGGCACAGGCAGGCCCCGAGGCCGCTTCATAGGGTCTGCCCATCTCAGAGGGCCGCGGGAAGGTGAAAGCTAGCGCAGAGCCACATCCTGGGCTCTCTGGCAGCCTCGGGAACCAGGCTGACTGGGGTGGGAGTGTTCACAAGGCCCCAGGAGCCGATTTCAGGGAAAGCAGCCCAGACCCCTGCGTCATGCAGACAGAGCCATGGCAACCCTCGACCCGGGGGCGCAGGGCACCCCACTCTCAGGAGCTGTGCGCGTGGGGACGGGACCAGGAGCCCCGGGGGATGTGCCAGCCCCTCTGAATCAGAGGACAAGGGCTCTTCATGGTGTCTGCGTCCCCCCAAGATCCTGCCGGGCTTACGTCACACTCACCAAGGCTTGGCCTGGGCCCGGGCATGGGAACCCACAGTCTCTCAATGCCCAGCCTGGAGATGGCAGCTGGGGGCAAGCTGGAAAAATGCCAGAGCCTCAGGGTGACCAGGCCGCGCCCTGCCCAGTGCTCTCCCTCCTGCCTCTGCCCACGGGTACTCCTCCCAGGACGCTGACTGTGAGAAAGTCATTCCCCAAACCAGGGTGGGCGGGTGTCCACTGTGCAGGAACCTTCCACCTGGTCCCTCCTGAACCCTCTGGGGTTCCACATAATGGTCGTGTATGTGGTAGAGCGCACTGCACAGGTTACCCCCAAAGTTCATGTCCCCCCGGAACCTCAGAAGGCGACCTGCTCTAGAAAAGGATCTTTGCAGATGGAATCAACGCAAGGATCTCAACGTTGAGACCGTGGACGAGGGTGGGCCCTAATTCCCCGAGAGCGTCCTTATAAGACACAGAAACACGGGGGCCACGTGAGGACAGAGGCAGAGTGATACAGCCACGAGCCCGGGAACCACTGGAGCCAGAAGAGGCAAGCACGCTCCTCCCTCCAGGTTCCAGACGGAGCCTGGCCTGGTTTTGGACTGCCAGCCCCAAGACTGTGAGGGGGTAACTGCTGTCGTTTTAAGGCCCTGGTCTGTGTCCTGTGCTGTCCCTGCCCCACAACACCCCCATTTCCGCTGTGCCTTCACAGGCAAGGTCAGCACATGCCACAGCCGGGGCCTTGGATCCCGCCTCACCATCACGGGCCAAGCGAGCAGGTGCTTGGCCGTGGGACTGAGCCCCATCTGAGAGTCAGCTCTGTAGGACCCCTGCCCTTAGTGGGTCTCCTGCTCTACCCAGAAACCAGGCACCCTTGGGAGGCTGCATCCCACAGCTGGCTTGCCGCGGGCCCCTCTTTCCCGTCTCCACACCCCGGGCTGAGCGCACGGTGTCTGGTGCCTATTCTCCGCTCTGCCTCGGGGCGGGGGTGGTGACGGTGCCCATTCACCGTGGCCAACGTCTGTCTCCGGTGTCGTCCGTCTTTTAAACTCCTGGAGGAGCTGCCCCGGGGCCTCAGGATCAGCTTCAAGCCTCAAAGGACCCTCTCTGCACTGCACAGGCTGCAGAGACCCCTGGGCACAAAGTGTGCCCAGCACAGGGCTGTGTGGCTGCCGCCCCGTCCTGCTGCGGCCGCATCCAAGCAGCTGACCACCCAGGGCATGGGTGAGCAAGGTCGGCAGGGAGAGAGCCAACTTCCAGGCCTTTGGTCTCATCCCCGAGGGCAGCACAAGCAAAGCATGTGACTTCCCATCTGTGATGACTCTGGATGCGGAATCTGCAGAGCCACGCAGGCTGATCGAAAGGTCTCAATTAAAAACAATCAAAGAGCACCCGGAGGGCTTCCCTGGTGGCGCAGCGGTTGACAGTCCGCCTGCCGATGCAGGGGACGCGGGTTCGTGCCCCGGTCCGGGAAGATCCCACATGCCGCGGAGCGGCTGGGCCCGTGAGCCATGGCCGCTGAGCCTGCGCGTCCGGAGCCTATGCTCCACAACGGGAGAGGTCACAACAGTGAGAGGCCCGCGTACCGCAAAAAAAAAAAAAAAGAGCGTCCAGAGGAAAGAGCCACCCGCGTCCAAGCCCTCCCGCGGTGGCTGAGGGGTGCCCATGTCTGCCACGTGACCTGCTGCTCTGGGCATTGGGCGAGGAGCAGACTGGCCCGCCCTCCCCCTCGGCCCCGCCCCTGTCTCCTGGGGCACAGGTGACCGTGGGGGGAACTGAACCCCAGCCACGTGGCCCC
The DNA here is from genome assembly GCF_008692025.1 of Phocoena sinus. Lineage (NCBI taxonomy): Eukaryota > Metazoa > Chordata > Mammalia > Artiodactyla > Phocoenidae > Phocoena > Phocoena sinus. Next base: position 57,738,064 of record NC_045781.1, read on the forward strand.
CGTTACAGCACCCTGCGGTCCCAGCATGACCCTGAGCCCCTCTGAGACGGCCTCCATCACAGGGCCCCTAAGTCCTGCACTAGGGGAGGCCGAGCCCGGGAGCCCCCGAAATGTCTCCCCTCCCTGTGAGGACAACAGCCGGGCTCACAGGCCGCCCGAGCTGCCTGCCCACAACCTGAAGACAGTTTCAGGCGGCACCAAGGCCTGGGGCCACTGTGGCTACTGTGGCCACTTCACACGTGAGGACACCGAGGCTCTAGCAAGCGAAGGCCCTGCTGAGACCCAGACCCTCCCAGGACGAGGGTCTCCTCCCTGCCCCCCAGTGCTCTGGCCACTGGCTGGGCTGCCCAGGGCCTTCCCCACCAGCTCCGGACACCACCCTGGGACAGGACGCAGGGTGGGCCGTCCCTCGAGGGAGCTCTCGTCCCCGCACACAGTGCCCATCGTCACAGGCCTTGTGGGGTCACGACTGGACCCCGACCCTGCTACAAGCCGGGCAGGGTCGGGCCACCACTGCTCTATGGCCTGGGGGCCCACTAACCTAAGAACTAAAACACACACTGTCAAGTGACTGCCAGCCGAGTCCCAGCCCTGCGGGCACGATGGCCTTCACAGCTCCATCGGGGCCTCCCCACTGCCAGGATCCCCTTCGGCCCAGGTGGACCCCTGCCACCCCTGCCCTAGGTCACTCCATGGCAGTGCCCGGACACACATGATCAGCACAGGGGCCAGGAGCCTCCACGCCCAGCTCTCCTGGACACGGGGGCCTACGTCTCAGCGCCAGGTGATCTCGCAGGAACTGCCATGGAGGCCAGGGGCCAGGGCCGGGCCTGTCGGTTCCCCCTCCCGTGAGCTCCCCCAGGGGGCACCCTTAACCTGCAGGCTGACACCAGCTGCTCCAACTGCTCCAGGAGATGCCGGGGGCCCGCCCACCAGAGGACACAGCCGAGCAAAACCACAACGGTCCCATTGCGTGTCCTCTAGGAGGGGCTGGGGCTCAAGGGACGAGCCTTCCCCACTCCCACCCTCCAGTCTCAGAATGGCCTGGCCTTGGGCCGTGGGCCTGCTGGGTGTTGTAGGTAAAGGGCCGACAGGGAGAAGTCAAAGCGGGCACGGAGTGCCCTCGGCCCACCGCTGTCACTCAGCCCTGGTCCTCGGGGCGCCCCCTCCACACCACGTGCCTGGCCTGCTTCTCTCTGCGGCCGCCCCTGGCCAAGCCTCCGCCACCCACACTTCATGGCCACCGGGCTCTGAAATGCCGGCCTGATTTCAGTGCCCCCCTCCTGAGAAGGCTGGGGGGAATCCAGAGGCCTCGCGTGGTGCCAGGCCCCGCATGCGTGCCTCCCCCGGCCTCCGGGCCACCTGAGCCCCTCCCGGGCCCTGCAGAGCCAGCCCCGGCCACACCAACTCTGAGCCTTCATCCAGCCGTCCCTCTGGCCCTCAGAAGGGCCTTCCTGATCGGGGCCGAGCCCTGCCTGCCCGTCTGCGAGTCTCCTGTGCACATGTTTGATGTCCGCACACCAGACACAGCGCGAGCCCCGGATGGCAGGGCCGAGTCCTCAACTGGGTCTCAGCACAGAGCCACACCCGGGGCCTCAGAAACTTCTGGTGAGGGAGGACAGGAAGGCGGGCAGGACTGCGACGAGGACGAGGCCTGGAACAGAGGCCTGGAACCTGGACCTGCCAGGCTCCACGCCCCAGCCCCTTCTGCAGCCCCCAGGCCCCCCTCTGGGCACCAGGCAGGCCAGGCGGGGCCAGGCACTGGTAAAGGGCAGAGACGGCACGTGGGCGGGTCTGCGAGATGCGGGTCATGTCCTCCAGATGCACCGTGGCTCACAGCCAATCTGGGCACCATCACGCTGAGCCCCTGCCCGAGGGGCCCTGGCCCTTCCGCCAACATTCAGCATGGGATCCTTGGGGCAGCCGCCCAAGGGGTAAGTCAGGCGACTCTCGTGGGGAAAGGGTTGTTTTCACAAAGTGTCCTCTACAAGGGAGGGCATCCATCTGGGAGGGAAACCAGCGGACAGGAATTTTGCAGACACTGCACTGCCTCCCAGGTTCAGAAAGGAATGGCTTCGGGGGGAGGACGTTTTCGATGGCAGTAGAATTATAAACACGTTATGTATTCAAGCTGAACAAAGGCGCTTTGCTATCCCTGCTGAAATTTGTTTTTACAAAACTCCGGCCCCCCTACATTCTTCATCAGCCTGTATCTAATCACACCAGCCAAGCAAAACCTTCACCAGCAAGTCCTCTTCAAATGACACTGAACGTGCTCCCCAGCTAGACCGTCTGGTGGGCGCAGGATGGATTTTTCCTCCTACCCACTGGTTTCCACCCATAAGCTCTGAGTGGCAGGGAGTCCCTCAGCTCCCTTAGTGCCCCCGTCAGCACTCCTGGTACCTGGAACCCAGCCCGGCCGGGGTCCTCCAGACAAAGTCTTGTCTTTAGGAAGATGCTGGAACCTGAGATCCCAGGAAGCCAGGGGACACAGAGGCTGCTCTCCCCGCTCCCCGACACACGGGGCTACGGGGGTGGGGGCGGTGCTGCTCTGTGTCGTCACGGTGACCTCAGCCCCTACGAGACCACAGATCTGTGGCAGCCACGCACAAGGCTGGCGTGGGCCTGCCATCCAGCCATCCTGGAGAAGCCAGTACCTCCGTTCACCAAGAGACACCCTCGAGAATGTTCCCGACAGCATCCCTCTCAGTAGCCAGAAACGGGGAGACTCCACCTGCCCACAGCATAAACTTCGCGGCCCATTCACAAGAACGCGGCCCAGCGGGAAGACACACTGCCACCAAACGCCACTGCATCGGCGCCCATCGTGGGAGGGGTCGGCATGGCGGGCAGCCATCCACAGGGCACGGGGACCCTGCTGGGGGCTGGGGGCACGTTCCCGTGTGGAAGATCCAGCGGCACCGGCAATAGCGCCTCTCGGCCGTGCTGCTAATGCAGGAGGCGCGTCGCCAAGCTCTCCCCACGAACCACCGCCCACCCCGGTCACCACCAGGCCCACCCTGTGTGGGCAGGACAGCGGCCTCTGCGTGGCGGACCTGTTTCTCCTGCTGCTCTGGGACGGACGACCCACCAGGTGACGTGCAGCCCACCTAACTCAGTGTCAGTGCTTCTCCCGGGACCGCGTGACGCGCCGACTCCAGTGACACCCGTTAGCTAAGGCGGTGGATTTGGGGCCGGGCGCTCAGAGACGGGGCCCCTCCCCCTCCCCCCACATGCCCCCAGGCTCAGCAGGGCCTCACAGGACAGCTGGGAGACCCCAGGGGCTGCACTCACCCTTCCCGATCTGGATGAAGCCGAGCAGGATGATCAAGGCCAGCGCCAGGAGTTTGGCCGCGGCGAAGGCGTCCTGGACGCGGGTGGCGGCCTTCACGCTGTAACAGTTGACGGCCGTGAGCAGTACTGTGGAGACAGGGGCAGCGAGTGAGTCCCGCGGAAACGCGGGCAGAGGGGCCGGTGGGGAGAACCCCAGCCCTGAGGTCACAGGCTGAGAGACAGCTGTGAGCCCAGGTGCCCCCCAGGCTGCCAAAAAGGTCTTTTTGTCCTAATGAATGAATTTCAACACGTCACCGCCACCTGAGTCCCTCCTGCAGGAGCCCTCGAGGAGAGCGCTGTGCTCAGAGCAGGCTGAACGCCCACACTGCCATCTCGGGGCGGGGGGGGGGGGCGGGGTGCTCAGTCACCTTTCTGCTCCCACCTGACACTTCAGCACAAGTGTCAGGCTCTCCCACAGGCACCCAAACTTCTCAAGGTGGGAACCCTCTCTTCAGAGGGTCCTCGTAGGATCCCACAGGGGCACAAGGGGTGCGGCATCAGCCTGACAAGTCCCGGTGGGGGGGGGGGGGGGTCCACGGGGGCTGAAGGAGATGCACAGCCCAGGCTCCCAGTGGTGAGAATAGCAAACGAGCACGAACTCTGCGGCTGGTGTCACAGCAGATACTAAAGACCCAGACTCCATGCCAGTCACCACCACGGGGAGGGAGAGGAGACACGGGGGGCGGGCAGCTAAGCCAGGCTCCCCAAATGTGCCGACACACGCAGGCCCCACCTGGGACCCCAGGGTGACCCTCCAAGTGCTGAGCAGAGGTGGAGGCAGCGCTCAGTCTTCAGGGACCTCGCCAGCAGCCCCTCTGCAAACTCACCACAGAACAAAATTAGATGAAAACAAAGGCAACAAACCAACACTCAACACCCGTGCCTTCCTACTCGGTGGTTCCTACCTGTCGGCCGAGTCGCACGTGGAAACACGCACGCCATGAGGCCAGCGCTCCAGTGCCCACGCCACTGCTGACGCCAGCTACCCAGGGAGATGGCTGGGGCGCAAATGGGGCCTTTTATTCTCGGCAGGCTGGCGGTCAAACATTAACCAGCACAGCCTGGACCCAAGGGAAGGGCGTCTGTCCACCATGCCCCGCACACACCGGCTTTTCCCAAGGGCTGCGGTGGGTGAGAAAGTCTGGACCGGGCTTCCCTGGGCGGGCAGATGCCATGTGGCTTCTTCCCCCAGCTAAATCAATTACGTTTACTTTTACAACGTGAGGGAAAGGCCACAACGAAATAAATCCACGCTGTTTAACTAGATGAGACCTGACAGTTCAGGTGTGAGAAAAACAGGAAATGGCCCCCTGAGCTCTGGTTAGGACCGGGGGCCCACACTGCACCCCACCCACGCTTAGTGCTTCCAGAAATTAACTGATACCCAAATACCGCCTGCTGTGTCACTTTCTCTTTGCCGCCCTAAGCCTGGCCGATGCAGTGGCTGACCACGACTGTTTGCTACGCCCTCAGGAAGTTCAGGCTGAAAACTTTCAAAACCAGTTGCTTTTGGCTGCTACCCCTAAACTGAAACCCTCAGATGTTCCCAGACCAGATATGAAGGCAAAGAGCTGTCACAAATGGACCTGGAGTGGCCCTCACTCGTGGGGACCCGGGCCGAGTCTGCACCTGTCAGAGGCTCGTGGTAAAATGAGCTGCCTCAGGGTGGTGGCGCTTACACGAGGCTGTGAGAACGGGGGGACAAAGTATCCATGTCACAGCACTGAAGCCATCTCCGGCAGCAGGAGCTGAGCCCGGGCTCAGATGAGGGGGCCGACGTGTGCAAGGGACAAACAGGACCAGTGACCTCCGCCGTGTGGCTCTGGGGTGGACACACTCTCAGTTCGGGCCCTCGGGACCAAGGCAGAGACAGCTGTCCCGTATTAAGTACATCAGCACTGCCATTCCCAGCACAGAAGAGGAAACAGAGGCTCAGAGAGGACCCCTGTACACGGTGCTAGGGGCAGACCCAGATCTCTGAGGCCCGACTGATCTCCCACCGCCAGGTCGGGGGCGGGGGCGGGGGCGGAGGTTGAACAGCAGAATTACCTTCTCCTGGGCATCCAGGCTGGTGCGACCTGCCACGTGGCTGGGACCCAGGGTGAGGGGGCCTTGGAGGGCAACCCAGGTTCTTTCCCATCACTGGCCCCAGGGAGCCTGTGCACAGTAAGGCGGGGAGGGGGCTCTTCCAGGACAGTCGCACGTTATGGGGAATGTGGCAGCCCTGAGGCCTTCCCTTCCGGACGCGCCAAGAGGCTGACAGATTGCATCACACTCCTCCATTCACGCCAGGCAGGAAGCGGGGAGAGCCGTGGCCAAGCCACACACGGGGAGGTGGCTCTTCCCGCCGCCAGCCCTGCCCGGCTGCCCTCACTGTTACCGCTGCACGACTCACCTGGTTTGACTCACCCCATTTGGGGTGTGCACCCCAAGGGGAGCAGGGGCACCTCTCCCCACCTCACAGATAAGGACCTGGAAGATCCAGGAAGGGGGTGTGGCTGGCCCAGAGCCCCAGCCCCAGGGCCATCCCCCTGCGGTGGTCACTGGGGGCGGGACAGACCGAGGCCCAGGGCCCCTCCTCTACCGACGCAAGGCCTCCCCTTCAGGATCACAGGGTGCCACCCTGCCTGTGCAGAGCGGAGCCCACCCGGCAGGTGTCCAGAGCCCCTGTGGACAGAGGGTATTGTTTCCTTGAGCTCAGCTCCGTGTCAGAGTGGACAGGCAAGGCCGGGCTGGCCGTCTGCAGGTAGGGAGGGGAATGGGCTGGATCCCAGAACAAAGTGGACTTGTAATATTCATTTCCTTTATAGAAAGAAGAACTCAGACATATGATGAAACTTTAGTGTCCACTGACTTCAGCTGATGAGTAAACAAAACACTTTATTATCCTCCCTAGTGTCCTTTCTAAAAACTCTGAAATGAAACAGAATCTAAAGTAAATCAGAGGGATTCACTAGGACCCGTGTCTCTTAGCCTTAAGGAAAGCAGCGCTGGGAGGCTGTCTGGGAGGCTGGATTTGCCTCTCGGCTACACTGGTTTTAGGCCCCGTCACCTGGACAAGGTGCCTGACTCTTCAGAGCCTCAGCTTCCACACCCGCAGGATGGAGGGGGGTGACAGGGACACGAGAGGCTCCGGGTGTCACACAGGGTCTGCTGCCGCCACTACCACTACTCCCGGCAGTACCCCCACCTGCGCTGCGTGGCAGGGGGATGACAGTCTACCCCAGCGCACCCGCGGGCGGGCTGCTGGGTGAGGCCAGCACACTGGCGGGAGGGCACCCCGGCTGGCAGCCGGCCCCCTCGGGGTTCCCCGTGCCAGCACCCCCAGATAAGCACCCCGCAACAGCTGGGGCCGGGGAGATAGAGCCCAGCGGCCCTCCGGAGAGAAGCGGCAGTGGGGCTGCGTGCAGAAGGCGGGAGCAGGCGGGGCCTGGCGGCTGGTGCCACGGGCCAAGCGGGAAGCCCGCCCTTCAGGGCTGTGCCTGTCCTGCCCTCATCCCGCCGTGACACAGTCACCTAGCTGGCCTGCAGGGGCACCCCAGCTCAACCTCGCAAATGAGCCGGGGTCCCCGGGGCTGTGCTGGAGGGCCCGCCACCCTCTGCAAAGTCACCGTTCCTCTGCCAACGGACCCACGAACTCGCACTCACATCCTGGCCCACCGCTCCCCACCCCAGGGGCTCCACCCATACCCCATCCTCGTGCCCGAGACAGCAGGAAGCGCTGCCCAGTGGGGGAGGGAGAACCCCTTGGCTGGCCTCCTGGGCTGCTCTCACCCCATGGCCCTGGGGACAGCTGGTCACACTTAGAGCCGGGCCATGAGCGCCAACTCCAGCTGCGGCCTGGCGGACCAGGTGGCTTGAGTTCAGAGTCCTGTCTGCAGACCGCAAGGGCCACACGTGCCCAGGGGGCCACCCGGGCCGAGGACAGGGGCTGGCCCACGGGCTCGGGGATGCACGGCAGCCCCCCCATCTGTTAATTTCTCAGGACCCCCCTTGGGTAGCGCCTCCGGGACCCTCCCAGACCCTGAGCACAGGGTGGCCGGCGAGGAGCTGCCACTGCTCCGCCCACCAGCGTACAAATGGGAACGGGTGCCACCAGTCTCTGGGAGGGCGGCTTATCTGAGCAGGTTCCCAAAGGCTCCTGCCCAGCCTCGCCTGACGTGACCTCTCACCCCGGCCTGACCGGTTATCTCACTCTCCAGGCCCCAGGGTTCCACCTCCTGGTGATAACTCTTCACACATAGGCTGCTGTCAGCTGTCAGCCACTGAGGGCCAGCCTCCCAGCCCCCTGGTACATGCTGCACAGGCCGCAGCCGACTGGCTGTCTCACTCCCAAGGGAGAGCTTGAAATGCATTTTAAACACCAAACAAACACAATTACAAAAAACACACCCAAATCTTCGTTCCCCGAACCCGCACCCCTGCAGTGGAAGCGCGGAGTCTTAACCACTGGACCACCAGGAAAGTCCCTCTGCTCAATATTCTGTTAACAACCTAATGGGAAAAGAATTTGAAAATGAATAGATATGTGTATATGTATATGTATAACCGAATCACTTTGCTGTGCACCTGACACTAACACAACGTTGTTAATCAACTATACTCGAAAATAAAATTAAAAAATTTTAAGTTAAAAAAAAACAAAGAAACCACACACCCAAATCCATTTCCCTCTCTGACAGAGGGTGACACCCTGATGGGATTTATCAGGCCCAGTGACCAGGGCTGCCCCTGGATTTCGTGTACGCCAGTAACAAAATCTTCAACAAACCCGGCAACGAGGGCCAAGTATGAGCACCTGCTGCGTGCTCTCCATCGTTCAGCGTCCTCGGCACTGCCGGGGGTCCCCTCACCCTCACCCCCTCTGCTGACTCGAGGACAAACACACCAGACAACGGCATGACTGACGCCAAGAGAACCATCTGAAAGCAAAGCACCTGGGGACTGGCTGGCCGCCCACTCATGAGAACACCCGTCTACTGTCCCCACGTCTCTGATGGGGCCGCAGCCGTGGACCCTCCCTCGTCCCCGGCCCAGTGTCTGTAGGGACCGTCCCCCTCCAGGATGGAAAGGGGAGTGCAGGTATCACTTGGGTTTCATGCAGGGTCCACAGGTCAGAGCTCCAGAGCCTAGAACCTCACTACCAAGTGAGTCCTACGAAGCCGCCAGTGGCGTCCTCAAATGAGTCTCTGAAAAAGGTGCTTTCTGTACGTGGCTTCACGACGCTTAAGAAAAAGGGCCAATACTTGAGGCAAAGCCAGTCTGAGGCCCAGCGGTAACTGCCACCCCACACAGGTGGGAGGGGCCGAGCCGCCAGCCAGAGGAGCCCCGTTTTACCCGCAGCTCTGCCGGCAGGCCCCCGGCGGCCCCCGAGGCAGGAGCGGAAGTGGCTGGCAGGCGGGGCATGCTGTAGGAAGCCGGGCCAGCCTGGTCTCTTGGGGCAGCAGCTGTCACGGGGCCGGAGAGCAGCAGAAGCTGAGTACTGTGACTGAGGCCGGGCGAGCCCTGGGCCCAGGCAGCCGGCCCACCTGCCGTCCGGAGCCTCTACCCGCCGAACAGCAGCACCCGCGGGGCCCCTGGACCCGGAGCCCCGGCTGCAGGTGGGCCGAGGCTCCTCGACTGTGGCCAGGGAAACCCTGGGCTTGAGTGACCCAGGCGTCTGGGAGAGTGGCCAGCAGCTGGGGTGACCACCGACAAAGCGTCCAGTCGCTCTGGCGTTCTTGTCCTGCCTTTACTCTACTGTCCAAAACCGCCCAGCACACGGGGACCCAGGGCCTCCACTCTGGTCCTGGACACCCAGTTATCCACTGGGCTTGGCGAGAGCCCCCTCCACCCCAGGCCCGGCCCCCACGATGGCCTGTGCCTCCACAACCCAGCACCTTCCCCTCCTGCCCTAACTCTGCTGCCTCCTAATAACAGATAGGTCTCCCCCCAACCCTGGAGCATATCAGAATCCCTGAGGACCTCGTAAAACAGGTCCCCGCAACCCAGAGCGTCTGACTGGGCAGGCCCGAGAACCTGCATTTCTCACAGTTCAGGGAGAACCAGTGGGTGACTTCACGACGTGTAATTCACCTTTACTGGCTCTAAGAGAGTGCACGCACAGGACCCAGCTGTACCCCAAACACCTGAGAAGGCCGACCTCGCTTCCAGGCGTGCTCAAATACAGAGCCCGCTCAGGGTGACAGTCCGGCTCCTGACCCACCCAGGACCCCACCACCGGCCACTCCAGATCGGAACCTCCGGAGAGTCTGGAAAACTGAAAGAAAATGAAGGAATTCTCAGGGGCAGGGGCTGCTCAGGTGGGACCAAGGGCTCCAACTCCAGTGTCTGATCTCCGCCAAGAGAGGCAGCGGCCACAGGAGCCAAAGGACGCGACACCTCAGTCCAGTTGGGACGATGCCCCTCCAACACCCCCACCCTTGTCGAGCCACTGATTTCCTGCAAAAAGAATTGCTAACAGGCCGAGTCACATTTTCAAATGCGACCAGCCCTGGAACGTGTTTCACGTTTTCCATTTTTAACTGGGGCTGGGTGATGCCTGGCCACAGAGCTCCCCTTGCTTGGTGGTGGGGGTCTCAGCGCGCATCAGGAACAGGGCTGACACTTCATTTCAAAACACACCAGGACTTCCCTGGAGGAGCAGTGGTTGGGAGTCTGCCTGCCAAGGCAGGGGACACGGGTTTGATCCCTAGTCTGGGAAGATCCCACATGCCGTGGAGCAGCTAAGCCCGTGTACCACAACTACTGAGGCTGCGCTCTAGAGCCCGCGAGCCACAACTACTGAGCCCACGTGCCACAATTTCTGAAGCCCGCGCACCTGGAGCCCGTGCTCCACAACGAGGGAAGCCACCGCAATGAGAAGCTCGTGTACCGCAACGAAGACCCAAACACAGCCCAAAACAAAAATAGATAAATTAAAAAAATAATAATAAACAAAACATACCAGAAAAAGGCAGATTCAGTTCACTCTGAGATCTGCTGACACCCGAGCCCTGAAGTTAACAGAAACCCCTCAAGTCTCACTTTTTTTGGTTCTTCTGAAGCAGAGCCCTGCAGAATACAGAGGTTCCCAAAGGTCCCCCCGCCTCCAACCCCAGCCTCAAGGACAGCCAGGCCCTTAGGAGGGAGCCCCCCTCCAAGTTGGCCCTGATTTCTAACATGCTGTGTGACCTTGGGCAGGTTACTCAGTGGGTCTGAGCCTCTGTTTCCTCATCAGCTAAATAGGAATACTGCTGCTGGCCCCACGGGTGCGTTTTAACATGCAGACACGCCGACTGGCACGCCTGCTGAGTAAAGACGTGCTGAGGACGGCTGAGGCTGTGTGTACAGGGGAGTCCGTGGTTAGTCTCCATCCCTGGCTCGCACCTCTGTGGTCTGGAATCCCCCCCCCCCCCACCCAAACCTGCTGCAGCCCCTGAGGGTGAGAGGACACTACAGCATCCACACAGCCCCCTCATTTGCTAGTTGGGGGTCAGTGGAGCTCAGAGAGGTTGTCCGACGTGCTGGAAGTCACACAGCAGTCGCCAGGGGAGTGGGGTGAGGACGCCCAGGCCTCCTAAGTCCCACTCCCATGTTCTGGCCACTAGACTGGGGTCTTCAACCCCAGCTGCCCGTGACAGGCTCCCCACCCCGCTCCCCCAGCACACACTATGCACTATTACAGACCTGGCTCTGCCTGGGAGGGCCTGGGCATCAGTCCTCCGACCATATGGTCCAAGGTGCAGCCAGGGAAGAGACCCACCAACCAGAGCAAGTCCCACAGGGCCCCACCCACCACGAACACACATCTACTGACACCCGTGGAGGGGAGGGGACGGCTGCGTGGGGGGCACAGAAGCAGGCTGTCGCGGTTGGGGGGCAGGGGGCGCCTGGCAGGCTGACTTCAGAACCCTACGACCCTGGACAACAGCCCGGGCTGAGAGTCCCTCCCCATACAGCGAGAGGGCAATCCCTGGTCACCTGGGAGGAGGCCAGACGTGGACCCTCGACGACCCTCTGTGCCTCAGCAGGTGAGCTGACCCCCCAACCCCCCGACCCAGGAATAAGTGCTCATAACCGGACTCTGGTGACCTTCCCTCCCCACCCAGACCCCCGAACCCGGCCCCTCAGCCCGAGCTGTCAGCCCCTCCTGGAACAGGCCGCCTGGGGGCAACTTCTCTCCCCACGCCCCTCCCAGACACACGCACCCCAGCCCCGCCTTGTCCTTTCCCTCAGCTCTGCAGGGGTCTGACACCACAGCTGGTAACACGTGGTTGCTGCTGTGTGGGGTGCCCAGCCAGGGCCCCTCCACCTGCCGCTGTGCCAGACACACCTGCTCTGTCGTGCTGCGTTCCTCGACAGTCCCTCCAACAGCAGACCCTTGCCGTGACGGGCCGGCCAATCACACGCCCCCTGCGGGCAGAACGCGATCACCCCACCGCGCCCCAGGCTCTGGAACACAGGCCCCGCGAGGCCCGGCACCCAGGCCCCGGGTCACGCAGCCGGAGAGCCAGAGCCAGGGCCCTCGCGGGCCTGCCAGCTGACTCAGGCTGACAGGGTGCCCTAGAAAGGGACCAGCTGAGGACACAGCCCTGCAGCCAGCGTCCATGCCGAGGGCTGAATCTTGTACCGGCCTTGGACAGCTCACGTGGACAGGGACAAAGCGCTAGGGGGCCACGGGGTTACGGTGGGCCATGGGCCCACGTCTCTGGGCAGGGGCCTCGGTTCTGTACTGGCTACACTCGGGGCGACTCACAGACGATCAGGCTGCCAGCCAGCAGCCAAGGTCAGGGTGACGCAGAGGGCAGATTGGGTTCCCTGCAGCAGGCTGGAGGCTTCACAGGGCAGGCGCATCCCACTGGGGGAGGGTGGCGCAGCCCGGAGGACGCCCCTGCCTGAAGGCAGGTCTGGACACACAGGCAAGGGTGTGTGTCCTCCGGCTGCCCCGCCAACCCACACTCCCAAGCAAGAATGCAGGATCCTGCCAGGACTAAGGAAAGAGCTGGGTGGGGAACTCCTGCCAGGATGTACAGGGGACCCCAACCATCGAGCCAAGAAGCTGCTGGACTGGGCAGTGGTCCTGCCGGGGGGAGAGGACAGGACAAGGCCCGTTGGTGGGGACAGGCGTGCTCTGGGCAGCTCCCCCAGCCAGTAATCCAGACAAGGGCCCAGGAAGGTTACCCTGACTGACTGGGGGTGTGGAATCACGTGCCCCCCGGTCCCCGGCACCTGCTGTGAGTCACCGGAGGGGACAGGAACTGGAGGCCAGCGTGAGCATGGGACAGGGCCCGTGGCCACTGGGTAGATGGAACCCATGGGGCAGCTGTCAGCCACCCTGCCCTGGAAGCTTGTCTGCAAAGTTCTGAGAGGAAGATGGAGGTTTTTCTACATGGTTTCCTATAAGGGGTCCGACTCCCCACAGTGCGGGGGCAGTGCTTCCCGGAGAGCCCAGGACACACACACACACCTCAGATCCACTAGTGTGTACTCCTGACGACCTGGCGCCTGGACATGGCGACCGACACTGTCCCGGACGCCTGATACCCCCAGCACAGACACGGCCCTGTCCCCACGCCGGATGACAGAGGCGGCTCCGGAGGGGAAGGGCACCACAGCCCCGGCTCCCGCCCACCGCGCCGCAGTCTCCCTGGCTGTAAAGTGGGGGTGATGACACTGATTTCAAAGGCTGGGCCGTTTATGCCGTGACGGGGGCACCGCTCTTGGGGGGCGGGGGGAGGCTCCCAACCCGGACGGGGCCCCGGGGCTCTGGGAAGCTCTCACCGCGAGTCTGGGGTGAACGAGCAGGGTGGACACCTCTGAGCAGGGTCTGCACATTCCATGGGATCATCAAAGGGGTCCGTGACCCAGAGGAAAAGGGTCAGAAACGCCCTCCCTCAGTCATGCGCTCTGTGAAGTACCCGCCACACCCCGTGACTCGAGCCGGAGCGCTTTCAAGTCTGGCCCAGGAAGTCGGATTTCAGGGCTAATTACCATGCTATCGTCTACACTCAGCTCACAGCTCGCGATTCTGGGGTTGCCAGCTCCTTGGAAACACCCAGAAGCCTCTGCTTCACGTGGCGAGGGGTTCAGGCCGGGCGGCTGGCAGGCGTCCAGACACCCTGAGCCGGCCTCGGGCTGTGCGCCGACCTCGCTGTGACAGGCCTGGTTTGAGGCCCGGGGACACAGCGGTGGACACGCCAGGAAGCCTGGGGGAGAGGGTGTGCTGCCACCCCCCTACCCCCTTCGGCTCATGACCCCAACGACCAACTTAGCCTGGAGCCAGCTGGCCACGGCTCACCCCCAGCCACCAAACCCCTGCCTCATCTGCACCCTCCCCTGCGGGGGACAGCTGTGCCCCAGCCCTGGGCAGGCCCCTCCCCCCAACCCCCGGCAGGGCTGCGGTGCCGCCTGTGCGATGGGCAGCTCAGCTCGGCTCCTGACAGGGAGACGCTGGCCTCCGTCTTCCTCTCCAACGCTCTCCTTCCTTCTTTCCGCTAATAGAGGGGAGGAGAGCAGTTTGCAGGGCGGCTCAAGAGGTCAAGGGCGAACGCCAGAAGGAGGGCACTGCTGAGAACAATCACAGGCACCGTGTGACCAGGGTCCCCGGGTGCCATGCTCGTTAGACACGCAGTGGCCGAGGCTCCTCACAAACACCCACCACGAACCCCCATGTCACAGATGCGGAAACGGAGGCTAGGAGGTCCCGCGAATTTCTCAGATCATAACCCGGGTCTGTCCACGTGCAGAACGCAGACTCTTTACCTGACACCAGTGGAAAATATCTCAGGTCACAGGTCCCTAGAGGAACAACAGCTGAGGACCCCCTGCCCCCACTCCACGCAGGTTTGCCCGAGTAAGGGTGACAGTGGCGGCGGGGGGCGGGGGCAGCTCACTCTAGGGGAGCCTTGGCAACCCGGTCTGTCCCCTGTGAGAAGGCAGGAAAGAAGTGCTTTCCAGGCCACACCAAGGGCCACCAAGCTGGAAGGGGATGCAGAGTCCCCCTCTTGGCCACCAGCAGACCTGCCAGGCTCTACAAGATGGATGGATGATGTACATGACAACTAGGGGGTCTGAGTGGCCGTCCTCCCCAGTGGGAGAGGGAGCAGGGCGGGCGACCGGGTCTGCAGCCGCTTCCCTGACACCTACGTGTCCTGGGCAGGAGTGACCACAACTCAGACAGGGCCCCATCCAGCAGAGGGAGATGGGAGCCTGTTCAGACGCCTTCTCTCAGGAGCTTCTCCATGAGATAAAGGACTCAAGTTAGGTCGCAGCTGTTTCTGAACCACAATGGCTCCCAGGTACCTGCCCCGGGCAGCTCCTCTCTGTGTATGCCTCGTCCAGCCTCTCCAGATCCCACTGGACCCATCACAGAGAGAGGCGGCCAGGAAGGCTAGAGAAATTGCAGACGAAAACCCCGCCAGGCGAGAACCTCACCTCTCCCGAGTGACTTCTGTCGCAAAGATAAAACCCAGTGTCACCTGAATCTCAAAGCAACGCTACCAAGTTTTCGCTAAGTGATAAATAACCCGTGCAAACCAAACTCCCGGGGGGCCATCGGCAAAGAGTTACGGAGCTCGTGTCCCTCTCTCACCTTCGTGACTCGTTAAAAACATGGAAACACCAGGGCCACACCATGAGAGGGCCCCATTTCGTCAGACCTACCAGAAAAGGGGCTCGTCCCCTCCCCCCGTTTACACTGTCTGTGGGATCATTCTAAGCACCAAAGCCAAACTGAGTCACAACGAGCAGAAAGGAGCTGTCCTGGGGCGAGACCGGGGGCAGGAACAGTCAACTAGCAAAGCCGAGGAGAGCGTGGCTCCCGGACCCCGGATACACTGTTCAAAGATCAGGCCCCGGGGCCGTTTATGAAGCACCGGCACGGGCTGCTGGGCCAGGGGTGCACGTGCCCCCTGCGGGGAGGGGCTCAGGAAGCATGCGATGCAGAGGGCCCTTTCTCCTCTCGAGGAGAAGTTCCAGAACCCAGCCTGTGTGCAATAATCGAACAACACTCAAAAACTTTCTGTGGCTTTTTGCTGCCTTCTCAGACACCCCGAAGAGCAGGCCCCCTCCCTGCATGGCCATAACCTTTCTCTGTGCCCGTGAGAGCAGCCCGGGCCAGCGGCTCCGAGTTCCGCCAGCCTCGCACAGGCCCACGTCCCCCTCTAGACACAGCAGGCTCTAGACTAGCGCTCACTCCTGCAGACAACGTATCCCTTTTTGTTACTGAAGACCTCCTTTCCATCAGAAAAAGCAACAAACACCCTAGCTCACACCCAAAGGGGTGCTGTTCACAAGACCCTCCACGCTGGTGACTGGAGTCTTGGTGAGGGTGTACCGCCACAGCCCCTTCAGAATCCACCCCGAGCCTTTACCTGCTTAAACCTAAAAGTTTAAGAAAGTAAGGGATCCATTTTCCAAGACTAGAAAGTGGGCCCTTTAAAGGCAGTATCACGTCATTACGTCCTGGGCCGAAACATTAAATAAGACCTAACAATGATGAAAATCGCACAATTAAAATTCTTTAATTGGGGCTTTTCCTTACTCAGCCCAAAGCACCGTCTGAGAAGCCCACCAGAAGCCACAGGTTCCCCCGTCCTCAGGCAGATCGACTGTTGCTGTGACTATTCCTAGATTTGGACCAAAAGTTTTTATAAGCCGAGATCCTCATCGCTGAGACTCCCCCAAAAGGCAAAACGCTCCCCCACCCCCCCCACAGCGTAGTTGCTCTGTCAGAGTGTCAGGTCTCCTGGGGTCACCACTTCCCAGAACGTGCCTCAGAGTTCTGAAAGCCCCTCAACACTACCACCACCCCGCAGTGAGCTTATGCGGGAAGCTGGTCCCCAGGCTCAGAATCCCAACAGCATCGGCATGTACTGCTAGTCAGAAGCGGCTCCAAGGGATGGCACAGTCCCCTGAGTCTTGGGGCTCGGACAGAAACCACAAACCAGCCCTGTTAGCTCTGCACTTCTGTGTACCGTCAAGGTGCAGACAGAGCCTCAAATCAGGTGGCAGCTCTGAAAGCAGGACACTTCCGTCTTGCAAGCCTCCTTAGACGTTCGCCAAGGGGTAGGCGGAAAACTGCAGCAGCCACAAAGCAAAGAAAATTGCGTGGCTTTTGGTACAAGTGAATTTTATTTTTTCCTGAAATCCCACCAGAAAACAGCCCACCAACGTACCAGGACCTCCTCCACCAACATACTGGGGCCTTATCCACCAACATTTGGACTGTACCCAATGGCTGTATTTCAGCACAGCTTGGGACCCCAAAGCCACCCCGCACACATTTAAGTTTCAGCCAAGCACCTCTCTTTTACGACTCACTAGGCAACCTTCAGGGGACTCAACACTGCTGCCTACACGAGCAACTCATTCACTGCCCACACAGAATCTTATTACTATTTGGTTTTGTATGAGTCAGCCCTTCCTGATTAGCTGGTTTGAATGAGGTGTGGGTTTTTTTTTTTTGGTATTTTTCTTTTTAAACTACGATTTCTCTCTTGAAAAAGGGAGTTTCATTTGGGAACTCAAGCAGACAGGTAGTTGGCTTTTCAAGCACTCCACGTGGGTGCCTTGCAAGAAAGTAAGGATATTGCTTCACCTCCAAGAGCTCTGTATGGACTAAGTGGAAAGGTTAGTTCCGGCTTGAGGCTCAGGGCGGAGACCCTGCTTGCTGTCTGCAGAATTCCCAAGGCGGTGAGGAAACGAATGAATGAAACGCACGTGGGTTCTGGGGCTAGTGTCCTCAGTCTAAAACTGCGGGGTCGGCCCGGGGCCGCGGAATGTGGGCATGGTCCAGGAGTGCGGGAAGGGGCCGGGACGCGGGCGCGCGGCGGCCTCAGCTCGGCGCCCCCCACCCGCCAGCCCGCCGGGGTCCCGGGGCCGATACTCACGCACGCAGAGGCAGGCCACGAGCTTGGCGGCCTCCTCGGGCACCGGGCAGGTGGGGAAGAGCGGCTTGAGCAAGTACGTGGCGAAGACGAGCGCCACGATGTACTGCGAGGAGGGCCGGATGATGAGCAGCTCGATCCAGAGCTTGAGAAAGGCGGGCAGCGAGCCGTAGACCTCGAGCATGTAGGCGTAGTCGCCGCCCGACTTGGTGATGGTGGTGCCGAGCTCTGCGTAGCAAAGCGCGCCCACGATGGAGAACACGCCGCACACGGCCCAAACCACCAGCGCCAGCCCCGGCGAGCCCGCCTCCTTGAGCACGCCGGTGGGTGTCACGAAGATGCCCGAGCCGATGATGGTGCCCACGATGATGGCCACGCCATTGAGCAGGCGTGATGTTGCGCTTCAGGGTCACACCCTTGCCCTCCGCGCAATCCGCGCGCTGCGCCGCCAGCATCCGCTCCCGCGCCTGCCGCTCCTCCTCCTCGGCCGCCGCGGGGGGCCGCAGCCGCGCGCCGCTTCGGGCCCGAGCCCGCCATGCTGCCGGGCCGGCCGCGTAGGACAGGGCCGGACAGGGCCGGACAGGGCCGGACACGGCGCGCTCGCCTCCCAACGGAGAGAACCCGCTTTGCCGGCGTGGCCGCTACGTTAACCGGCTCCGCGCTGCGCCTTTTATACGCCGCCGCCGGCCCCGCCCTCCAAGCCCCGCCCCCTGCACGCGCCGCCCGCCCTGCCCTGCCCGCCGCCGTTTACTCGCCTGGCTGGGGTTCGGTCCCCGCCTCTGTTGAGAGGCACCGGCCGGCCCCGCCCCGCGCACGTGGAGCTCGCGGTGTCCCGCGGAGCATGGCTGGCGGTCCGGGTCCCACGTGGTTCCGGGGGATCCCAGCTCCGCCCCGCGCACGTGGAACGCTGGGCTCCTTGCCCTCCTAGCTAGCTCTCTCGTCGCCCTCGCCCCCCCTCCCGCGGTGGCCCCGAGCGCGCACTGGGACCCCGCTGCTCGTGTGGGAGCGGGCGGTGCAGCAGGGCCGACCTGGGGTCACAGCAAAAGGATGGATGGTATTTGGGGCGCCTTTGGGGCTCAAAGAAGGCATGCTTGCTTCGCTGGCGGGCGCCCAGCCCCGAGGTGGGTAGGCGCCCTCATGGTCTGCTCACCCTGGGGACTTGAGAAGTATTAAGATGATCAGAACCACCTCTCCTGCGGGGAGCTAGAGGGCCTGAGGTCCTGAATCCCAGGCTTCATGAGTGCGATCTCAGAGAAGAGGGAAGCGCTGAGGCCACATCTGAACTCATTCCTGGGCTCAGAAATTCTCATTTTATCCCAAGGGGAACCTCCTTGCCAAAGAGCAGCGTTCAGGGGCTCACAGATTTGAGAGGCAGCGACACAGACTCTGGGAAACCAGGAATCTGCAGAAGCTCAATTAAATTGACAAAATGGGGGCTCCCTGAAGGAGCACCGTGAGAACTCCCTCCCCCCAAATCTACCTGGAAAATCCAAAGGCAGGCTGCAGGGTGAAGGGGCTTTAGACTTAAAGAACTCCAGAGGCTCCTGGATAGGAGGGGGCGGCCAGGTAACTAGGGGTCAGAATGGGGAATGCAGGAATGACCAGTCACCCCAGGCCTGGAAGCAGGAAAGAATCAGAAATACTACCTGATGGGCTTCCCTGGTGGCGCAGTGGTTGAGAGTCCACCCTGCCGATGCAGGGGACACGGGTTCAGTGCCCCGGTCCGGGAAGATCCCACATGCCGCGGAGCGGCTGGGCCCGTGAGCCCATGGCCGCTGAGCCTGCGCGTCCGGATCCTGTGCTCCGCAACGGGAGAGGCCACAGCAGTGAGAGGCCCGCGTACCGCAAAAAAACAAAAAACAAAAAGTAATACTACCTGATTGACATGTACACAGGGAAAGAATCTAGAATCCCATCGCAGGTGAGTTTAGCCAAGGCGTGTCATTTGGACCTTCCACATCCCCCCCAATCAACCCCCCCTTAAGAGGCCAGCCCTTCATCTGCAGTGTTCCGACCAAATGAAATCTTGGCGGCTGGAAGGTCACACAAATATTAACTTTCAAAATGTCTAAGTTGGTGGCTTAGGGGGAATCAGAAATCACCTCTCCGCTCTTTTTCTTCCCACCGTCCTTTCCAAGGGTGCTGCTGGGCAGAGACCAGATGACCAAGGGCTGAGCAAACTTCCTGAGCCTTTATCAGGTGCTGTGCTGAGCCCTCGGCGTGCAAAGCCTTATCAAATAGAGGAGGTGCCGTTGCACGAGGAAACTGAGGCTTAGCAGAGCAATGGAACTTGTCTGACCAGTACCCTGAACCTCCATGGTGTACTTCCGGTCGTTCTGCCACCCCTCTTCTTGTGGTTTATTTACCACTAAATACATCTTAGGATGTATTTTGCTTTCACGAGGATGGCAGTTATCTGGCAATGCTCTAAGGAGAGGTCCCAAGCACCTCCACCCTGTATTCCCACAGCTGACACCTGCAGGTGCTGGCCACTGCACCGGGCTCCAGGCAAGTGACAGTGAGTACCTCCTCCAGACACAGAGAAGCAATCAATAATTGCACATGAGAGTGTAAAGCTAACAACCGTGATAAGCCAAGGGCCCTAAGGGGCCAGAGAGCCGGTCGGAAGGAACCAGGACACTCCAGTCCAGCTTTCCTAGAGTGAGAATTGACAAGGGAGGCGGGAGGAGCGGAACATGCACGTGGACTGTTGGTGCCTCCCATGGGGGCTCCTGGGAAGCTGCAGGAGACTTAATAGCTGGAAGGTGACAACACCGCAGGAGTGTCTCCACCATCCCACAGGACACACACCACCACTGTCAGTTTCTGCTTGGTTTTCATATGATACCGTACTAGATTTCCAAGGGCAAACTTGCTTTGAAATATATGTGTGTATATATATATATATATATATATATATATATATGCATACTTATACATGTGTGTATATGTACACGTATGTGTGTATCTCAGAATTCCCTGATGCAAGTTAAACAGAGCGGTAAAACGCCTTACTGGAAATCTCTCTAAAATCTTAGCTAAGAGCACCATCTAGTGGTGGAATGACAAAGGAGCTTTTTGTCCGAGGCAGGTTCAATCCGCTCACTTTGCCTTACTCTTTGCAGAGCTAACCCGTAATTTCTTAAAAGTTGTGTCATTTACGACCACTTTGCGGAAGCCTCTTCCTCCTGTTTGGAGGCTCAGCGGCTCTGGTTCCGATCTTGAGAGAGAGAAGCCCGTCACAGGAAGACAGGCTGGGTGTTGGGCCAATGTAGGAGCTGCCTTGAAGCTTTTCCTGCACGTTCTCTGAACTCTGTTCTGTTACCTCCAAACCTTCAGTGATTTTTTCGGATTCTTGATGGAAAAACGTGGGCTGCAGAAAACGGGTAGGGGGTTGGGGAAATGGGTGAAGGTGGACAAAAGGTACAAACTCCCAGATATAAGGTGAGTAAGACCTGCGGGGTCCAATGTACAGCATGGGAACCATAGTTAATAACACTGTATTGTATATTTTGCTAAGAGATTAGATCTTAAAAGTTCTTATGACAAGAAAAAAATTGTAGGTATGTGAGGTCATGGATGAGAACCGAACTTTTTGTGGCAACCATACTGCAATATAAACAAATATCAAATCATTATGTCATACATCTGAAATTAATGCAAGGTTATATGTCAGTAAAACTGGGGGAAAGGAGATGGGAGGGGGATTTCATGGCAGCAGTATAAACCATGGGCTTGAGAGTCAGACTGCCTGAGTTCCCACCTGGGCCCCGCTGCATACCAGCTGAAGGAACTTGGGCAAACCCTATCCCGCTCTGGGCCTCGGTTTCACTTTCTATAAAATGGGAATAATAGTACCTACTACAAATGAACTGATATATGTAAAGCACTCAGATCAGTGTGTACCCCCAAAAAAACAACTTCATAAATAGCAGCCCCGAGCAGTAGTAATAGTGTCTATAAAATAGCTGGAGAATCGAAGAAATTTACACCAAAATGGTAACAGCAGCCAGTGTAGAACTGCACTGGCTCTCATGCACGCAGAGGGGCTGGTGGCCCAGGCTCCAGAAGGAAGCTCTGGTGGGGTCACCCCAAGCCTTGAGTTCCACATCTGCAAGACGGGGGGAAGTAATAGTACTTCTTTCTTACATTGTTTGAGGTTTAAGTGAGACAAGGCATGGACAACCTCTCAGGCAGCGCCAGAGTAGAGAGTGAGCACCCTGCCCCCTTTGACTAAGTTGACCTGTGTCATCCTTCTGTCTCACGGGTGAAGAGGCAGAAAGTTGGGAAGTGGGTAAACAAGACAGTTCTTTGCATGTTGTTGCAATCTCGGCCTTCTTACCGCTCAAGGTTTGTGGTTTTGAACCCTCCGAAGAATCCAAGGGTGATGGCCTGGAGTATGTATAGTCCTATTACATCCTGGCTCTCCTTTTTTTTTTTTTTTGCGGTACACGGGCCTCTCACCGCTGTGGCCTCTCCCGTTGCAGAGCACAGGCTCCGGACGCGCAGGCTCAGTGGCCATGGCTCACGGGCCCAGCCGCTCCGCGGCACGTGGGATCTTCCCAGACCTGGGCACGAACCCGTGTCCCCTGCATCGGCAGGCGGACTCTCAACCACTGCGCCACCAGGGAAGCCCCTGGCTCTCCTTTTGAACTCATTCTTTTTCCTGGAAAAAAAATGTACCCGATAAAACCTTCACTGGTGTGGAAGCTTCCCCCGCTTCGGGTGGCTGCGCTGCTGTGTTTGTTCTCAGTCGTATGGAACAAACGTCTGTGGTCTTTTCATGTAGCAAGTGTCTTTTCTTCTCCTTGAAATTTGTTTTTAAAAGCCGTGCTTTCATGATGCTCAGCTGTTACTTTTCTTCCTGTCTGCGTGCTTGAAAAGGTGGGACCGCCCTTAGCAATCTCCGAAGTTAAGTTCTGTTTTCCGAGCAGGTGGGTGTGCATCGCCATCACATTGACTGTTGAGCCCGGACCAGGACTCGAAGATGTTTTATGTCATTTAGTTATTGCATCAGCCATGGCTAGACCCCGATTGGGGCTGGAGGAATAAGACAGGCAGTGAGTTCGGTGAGTGGTCAGCCGGGCTCAGACGCACGGTGGGCCTTTAATCGCAGCTGCGATGCTATGGCCTCGCTCTCAGCCAACCGGGCCACCTGCCCTCCAGGACCAGACTGGTGAGATGTGCACTCTTCTGGCCAAAGTGGCTTTATTTTAGCTCTCTTTGTGGCTCCGGGCAGTTTCACTTCCCTCACTGGAAACCCCCCATCCTTGTGGAGGGCAGGACACGTGACTTCCCTGCACAGGCTTTTCGGCTCCCTTCAGATGCTCAGCGAGGTCGCCCGATTTTCTGAAGTTCCTATGGTGGACGTGGTGATTGACTCTGTAAGTCTGGGTAGAACCAACGCCTGGGGATTTCTGAGACATGGTAGAAGCAAAACTAGAGATCTTAGGGCTAGATTGTCCACGGACGGCTCCATTAAGTTAAAACAAGAAAAATAAGAGTCTGCCTGGGTTTCGGGCTCCAGGCTTGTGACAGGTCGCTGTGAGGCTTTCGCCTTCCGTGGGCTCGGCTTTCTCCATGTGCTCAGAAAGCGGGCCCTGCTCCTTGACGATTCCGGAGGAGCGATACTGTAGTAGCAAACGGGGATTGAGAGTTCAGGCCTGCCTGTCAGCGGATAAACACATGTGGCCCATGCACGCAAGGGACTGTCATTCAGCCATAAAAAGGGGGTGCCGACACACACCACGACATGGATGAACAGTGAAAACCCGATGCTCCGTGAAAGGGCTGGATGCATGGTAGCGTATGGTTCCATTTATACGAAACGTCCAGGAAAGGTGAATCTGGAGAGACAGAAAGTACGTTAGCGGTTGCCGGGATGGGGGAGGGGGGATGGGGAGAGGGCGGTAGCAGGGACAAGGTTTGGGGTGATGAAATGTCTTGAACTAGACGATGGTGAGGGTTGCACAGCGATGTGAATGCCCTAAATGCCACCGAATTGTCCACTTTGGAATGGTTAATTTTATATTATGTGAATTTTACCTAAAAAAAGCTTGCAGGCCTACAGTCAGAGGCCCTGGGTTCAAATCCCGCCTCTGCCTCTGTGGCTAATGGGGCTCCAGGGAGGGACACCACTCAGCTTCTGGAGACTCAGTGGTAGGAGCAGGGTGAAGCCCCCATTCCTGACAGAGCTGCAGCCGGTGGGCTGGTGTGAGGGTGCAGCCAGAAATTGGGCCGGTGGACTGGCTGGCTGAGTAGCCCAGATCCCAACCTCGACATTCCCAGCAGAGGCTGAGCTGGACCACGTGTCAGAGGAGACATGGAGAGAACGGTGGTTCCAGCAGCTCACCCATGACCATCCCGTGACGAGCGGCAGTTCCTCGTTAGGGCCTGGTCACTCGTCCAGGTCCTACCCCCATAGGTATGGGCTTGGGACTCAGGGTCCTCCTGGGCTTTACTCCAGACACCTGGGTTGACCAGCCAGAGGACTGGTTGCTGGACTTTGGTCTGAGTCCGATTTCTTCACACGGATAAATGCAATCAGCACTTCTGTTATTGTGCACCTCCCTGCATGGGCTCGTTTGGGAAGCACTACCGCCCTATCCCGCTGTTACCCGGGTTAAAGTGTGTCCCCCCAGAACAGGATGTTGCAGTCCTAACCCCAGAGCCTCAGAATGTGACCTCCTTTGGAAAACACGGGCTGCTGCAGACACAATGAGTTAAGATGAGGTCATCGTGGAGTGGGCTGGCCCCTAACCCGGGATGGCTGGTGCCCCCATAACAAATGGCCATAGGAAGACAGAACTACCCAGGCCTGGTGCAAGGCAGAGGTTGGGCGGATGCGGCCAAAAGCCAAGGCCACCGATGACACCAGAGCTGGAAGAGGCAGGAAGGACCCTCCCCTGCAGGCTGCAGGGGGAGCTCGGCCCTGATGCCGGACTTCAGGCCTCCAGACCTGGGAGGATTGACTTCAGATGTGTTAAAAGGCCCAGTTTTGTAGAACGCTGTCTTGGTGGCCCCAACCCGCTCTGTGGAAATCTTTCCACGTGTGGGCCCCCCCTTGGACCTCACTGTTCCGTTACTCTGTGCCAGGTGCGGGAGGTCACCGCCCGGCCAGTACGCAGCATCCCCCCGAGTCTCTCCCTTAACACCTGCCTCCCTGCGCCGCCAGCTGCGTGGAGAACCCGGCCTTTCCCGAGTGAGGTGAGGGGCGCGCAGGGCCAGCAGCAGCTGGGGAAACTGCCCTGGAGAACCAGCTCGTGGCTGCGAGGAGGGAGAGCAGATGGGATGCTGTCCTGCCAGGAGCCCCACGCGGTCCCGCAGACGCTGATGTGAGCCTGCAGGTCCTCAGGACCCAGGGTGCCCTCCCTCCTCAGAATGGCCGCCTCTGGGAGGGACATGTGGAGGGAAGGATGGGGGCATAAGGTGGCCTAGAGCGCTCAGCCAGCTCCTGGGGTCCAGCTCGGGCGGGCACGGACTGGGTGAGGGGCTCCGCATGATCTTTTCTGACCCTGTCCCCAATTCCATTCCGAGTGGACACAGTGACAGGAAGGTCTCAGCTGTCTCTGCCCCCAGGCCCACGTGGCTGGACAGCTCCCTCAGACCCCGGGATGAGACCCTGCTCCCTGCGCCCAACCGCCGAGCAGTCCATTTTGGGGGCATTACACGTGTCACCCCAAAGCAGCCTGGGCTCCCATGCAGCCCATGGGGCTGCCCTGCTGGCCGAGGGTCTCAGAATCTTCCCCCACCCAGCATACACCTCTGCTTTACCACATTTTGCCCCTTTAGTTTCCAGAAATGAGTGGGAAATGGAAAAACAAAAAGGCTAAGGCTAAAAATGTAGCTCTCACAACTTAAAATGACCAAAGAACGTCAGAGCTGCAGGTAGCGGGACGTCAGAGCTGCAGGTAGCGGGACGTCAGAGCTGCAGGTAGCGGGACGTCAGAGCTGCAGGTAGCGGGACGTCTTCCTCCATGCGTTCCTGAGAGCTTCTCTGCCCCCGGCCTTCCCGGTCAGCCGAGGCAACTCTGTCCTCCAAGCTGTTTGCACCAACCCCCTTCGCTTTATCCCGACACCCCCACTTTCCTCATCGCGCCCCCAGCCAGTATGGCTGTAAAGCACAGCGCAACTCTGTCCCACATCCAACACTTCTCACCACCCGCTGCCGGCTGGGTTCCGCCTAAGGTTTGCCCGTCACCCCGCATCTCCCCAATTTGAGAATCTGAGTGAGACGTACCCCTGCCCTGCGGCTGTCCTCACACCCCTCGGAGCAAAGCTCCCACCTACATGTGAGCCCCAAGCCCACTCTGGCTGTGGCTCCTCTGATCAGGTCTCTGGCCTCTTCTCCTGCCACTTTGCCCCTCGAGCACTTCATCCCAACCACGCAGGTCTCTGTGCCGCTCCTGAACCTTCCAGAACCATCCCCACTGTCTGCACGGCCCACCCCCTCACCTCCTGCAAGTCTTTGCTCAGAGGTCAACTCCTCAGTGAGGCCCACCCTGACCGGTCACTTGGCTCTCTGCCCACACTTTGCTTTTTTCTGGAGCCCCGCTCACCTGTAGCTTATCTCCCACTTGCTCGCTACACCTGCCGTCTCTGGACCATCTCCCCTGCTGATGTAGACACCACGGGGCCCAGGGCCTGAGCTGCTTTGCTGTTTCGGTCACTGATTTTCCCCAGTTGTCTTGTACACTAACCGGTACACGCTGGCAGGAGGCATTCGATAAACAGTGATGTCAAATTGCAGTGAAGCTGTGTGTTTCATTATGAAACAAACCAAAGACTGTGGCAAGTGGAGCCTGAGCGTCATGCCTGCTTTTGATGTCCACACCTTTGATTTGTGTTTATGTGTTCAGGGACCTAGCACACCCGTAGGGTGGCCCCCTCTGAATTTCCAGAATTCAGTAAAAAGGATCAGAAGATTTCACTTTGCTTAAAAATAATTTCCCTATTTCAATGCCAGTAAAGAAACAAAACAAAACAAACACAAAACCTCGCAAACTGACACAGGAAATTCTGACAGAGAATAATCTTGACGCTGAGAAAATATACAGCTTTTATCTTCAACGCAGCAGTTCGTGAACGTATCTTAAGGATGGCGGAATCAGAGGGTCTTTCTTTCCTGTTGACAGACATTTTAACATTTCCACAGACATGGGAGCCAGGCATTCCCACTGCTGAGCCTCCAAGCTGTGACCCAACCCGCGTGTTAGGAAATTTGGGGACGAGCTGCCTCTCACGTTGGACTTGCCCCTGACAGAGAGGAGGGCTGAGCCTGCATCCCACATGCCACGCTAAGCAGCGCCGGGGTCGAAGCAGCTCTTATAATTCTGTCGAGTCTGGAGGGACCTGTGCTCTTGGCCGTCAGTTTTCAGAGCTGCTCACCTGGGCTACTTTGTCCTGCCTCCCAGCTCCTGGCACAGAGGCTGATGGGAAAACACCACGTACACCAGGGTAGGGATGGGAGGTCAGAGCTGTAGAGACAGATTTCAGGAGCTGAGAGTTCAATTGTGTATTTCAGAAATGTCTGGGAGAGGACTTTGCTGGTGGTCCAGTGGTTAAGAGTCTGCCTTCCAATGCAAGGGAAGCAGGTTTGATCCCTGGTCAGGGAATTAAGATCCCACGTGATGCGGAGCAACTAAGCCTGCGCGCCGCAGCTACTGAGCCCGCACGCCTCAACTAGAGAGAAGCCCACGCACTGCAACAAAGCCTGCGAGCCGCAGTGAAAGTATTTTATTTTGTTTTATTATTTTTTTAAATTTATTTATTTATTATTTTTGGCTGCCTTGGGTCCTCGTTGCTGAGCGCGGGCTTTCTCTAGTTGAGGTGAGCTGGGGCTACTCTCCGTTGTGGTGCACGGCCTTCTCACTGCGGTGGCTTCTCTTGCTGTGGAGCATGGGCTCTGGGCGCGCGGGCTTCAGTAGCTGTGGCTCATTGGCTCTACAGTGGAGGCTCAGTAGTTGTGGCGCGCGGGCTTAGCTGCTCCTCGGCATGTGGGATCTTCCTGGACCAGGGCTCAAACCCGTGTCCCCTGCATTGGCAGGCGGATTCTTAACCACTGCGCCACTAGGGAAGTCCCGAGCCACAATGAAAGATCCCACGTGCCGCAAGAAAGATCCCACGTGCCGCAACTAAGACCCAACGCAGCCAAGTAAGTAAGTAAGTAAATAAATAAATAAACAAATAAATAAATGTCTGGGAGGATATTGTTAACTCTTTATTAACCACCTCCTGTCATGAGGGCCGTACACGGTGGCCGCTCCTTGCTTCTCCATGGTGAATCGTGCCCGCCCCACACCTGCCCCATGCAGATCCACACCTGCTGCACTTTGCTTCTTTCTCTGGACTTCTCAAATTATAGGCATCAGGTTCTCTGATTGGAGGTGAATTTCGGATTATGTTAGGTGAAGCATCTAATACCTTAGCTTTCTTCCATCTACTCAGCTAACACGTCGTGATCGCTAACTTTGGAAGAACAAAACGTCCGAGGACCCATGGTCTGTGGGTGACCTGAGAACATGGGATACGTCTGAAAACACACATGGGCAGGATGGGCACAGCACAGAGGGCTGGGTGGTAGGAGGAAAGGATCACAGGAGTGAAGGCTTTGGGCTGAGCCTGGATGATGGAAAGACGTTTAGGAGCAGAGCTGGAGGGGGAAGGGCATTCCCAGGAGAGGCCGGCATGTCAAGGGTATGGAGGCAGCGCACACAGCAGACGGGGGACGGCCAGTAGCACCCGGCTTCGGGAGCTGGAACACCTCGTGTAGTTTCCACCGAAAGGATATTTATTCGGTGCTGTGAGCCAGCAAATAGGTGAGGACACCACCCTTGGGGGGGACTCAGTGGTGAACGAGGTGACAGAACGATGTCAGCAGTGGGTGCCCAGACCCAGACCCGGTGGGGTCAGAGGCTGTGCCCCCCGCAGAGGCTGTCGGGGGGGGGGGGGATGGGTGGTGCCCGTGCCGATAGACAGGGCACAGCAACCCAAGCCGGGGTGGGGACCTGAGTGCACAGTTCCACGGGAAGGGAGCTTGGGGGTCCAGATCACACAGGAAGAAGCCGGTGCTTAATTCCAAGTTTAGTGGAAGGCTCGGTCTTGCACAGGGAAGCAGAATGGTCAGGTTGACATTCCCCACCCAAATCTCTGCACGGCTAAGAGAAGAATGCATTAGGTGGGGACAGGGACAGGCTGGAAGGAAGTGGTGAAACCACAGGGCTGGCGATACCATTCTGGCTGGAGCTGGGGGCGAGCTGGGGGCAGTGAGAACGCGGAGAATGGAAGGTGGACGTGTGGCACGGAGGGGTGCCACCAACGGGACCCACTGACCCCTTGCACGCGGGAGTAAGGAGCACGGAGCACCGGGGGACTCCCCGAGGCTGGCCTTAGCTCTGAGGAGGCCTCTGGGCAAGAGGGACAAGCCCTTTAGAACGAGGAACCCTGCTATTGCTGGGGTACAGCTGTGCACCAGGCGCAGTCTAGGGGCTCCCAGGGAGCGGGTGTCCCGGGAGAGGAGGAGGGAACAGATGTCAGGCAGGTGGGAGAGTGGGGTTTTCCAGGCCTCCAGGGATGGCTGTGGGGAATGCCGGCGTGGGAAGGGGCCAGATTCCTGGCTGGCACAGAACAGACAACGGAGAGTGTGTGGGCAGGCGCCCACATCTGTACTTTTGCAAAACAAGAAAATAACATAAAAGCAAAGGGAGGAAGCTTTGAAGTTTAAAGGCTGGCCAGGAATCGCACAGCACACTCGTAAACTGCAGTCACAGGGACAGGTCCCGCAGACCCAACGGCCCTCAGGATGGGGAGGGGCAGCGCCTGTGTTTATTTTCTGTACCGTGGCTTTGAGGGCTGAGATCAACGTCTTTCCTCTCCGTGTGTTTATGGTTTCTCTGCCCAGGCTCCGCGTGGTCCCCAGGAGAATCTCGCTGTCCCAGGGCTAACGCCAGATATTAAAAATAACGTACAAAGCAGAACATCTACCGCGAGACAAAGACTTCTGTGCACACAGAGGAAGACCCTCCATCACCATGAAAGAGGAGATGGAATCACCCGCTTGCTCTTGGGGCTCTTTTTGGGACAGGATGTCACCGTGGGGCGGGTGGGGTCCGGCTCAGGGCCCTGCGGTCCTTTCTCCTCCTGCAAGGCCCCTCTGGACACTGGCCTTTCTCTGTCCCGAAGTCCCTGTGGAAATGGACGGCCTGTGCACAGTTGACACGTGACTGCTCTCTCCCTCTCCCCCAAGCCCCTCCAATTATCAATACTGTCCTTCCTTCCATAGCTGGGAACACCACCCTCAGAAGCTGCAGGACGTCTGAGCAGGTGCCTTTGGGGCAGAGTTTCCATCAAAGTAAAACTGCAGGTCCTTATACTGTAAGATTTCTCACTCAAGTATAAAGTTCAGAACTTTGGGTTTTCGCCCTGAGGCTACAACTTGTCTTCAACTGCACACATCACAGAGGAAGGAGCAAAGGCTGCACGGCCCCAGAGGATGGCCTGCAATCCAGGTGGGCTTCCTGCTTGCTCTGCCTTTCCTGCTCCCCACCTCTCCAGCGAGCTCGGTTTCCCCCATTAAAACCTGGGGGTGACCCCACAGAGCTTTCACAGAGCTTGCTACAACAAATGTAAATGGGGTGTCTGGGGCCTCATCCTCACCCACACAATCCAGTCGCCGGGGAGCTTTTTAAAAACACCATTCCGGGCTTCCCTGGTGGCGCAGTGGTTGAGAGTCTGCCTACCGATGCAGGGGACACGGGTTCGTGCCCCGGTCCAGGAAGATCCCACATGCTGTGGAGCGGCTGGGCCCGTGAGCCATGGCCGCTGAGCCTGCGCGTCTGGAGCCTGTGCTCCGCAACGGGAGAGGCCACAAGAGTGAGAGGCCCACGTACCGCAAAAAAAAAAAAAAAATCCTCAACAAAATACTAGCAAACAGAATCCAACAACACATTAAAAGTATCATATACCATGATCAAGTGGAAATTATCCCAGGGATGCAAGGATTCTTCAATATACGCAAACCAACCAACGTGATACACCATATTAACAAATTGAAGGAGAAAAACCATACGATCATCTCAATAGATGCAGAAAAAGCTTTTGACAAAATTCAATACCCATTTATGATAAAAACTCTCCAGAAAGTGGGCATAGAGGGAACCTACCTCAACATAATAAAGGCCATATATGACAAACCCACAGCAAACATCATTCTCAATGGTGAAAAGCTGAAAGCATTTCCTCTAAGATCAGGAACGAGACAAGGATGCCCCCTTTCACCACTATTATTCAACATAGTTTTGGAAGTCCTAGCCACAGCAATCAGAGAAGAAAAAGATATAAGAGGAATACAAATTGGAAAAGAAGAAGTAAAACTGTCACTGTTTGCAGATGACATGATACTATACATAGAGAATCCTAAAGATGCCACCAGAAAACTACTAGAGCTAATCAATGAATCTGGTAAAGTTGCAGGATACAAAATTAATGCACAGAAATCTCTTGCATTCTTATACACTAATGATGAAAAATCTGAAAGAGAAATTAAGGAAACACTCCCATTTACCATTGCAACAAGAAGAATAAAATACCTAGGAATAAACCTACCTAAGGAGGTAAAAGACCCATACTCAGAAAACTATAAGACACTGATGAAAGAAATCAAAGATGACACAAACAGATGGAGAGATATACCATGTTCTTGGATTGGAAGAATCAATATTGTGAAAATGTCTATACTACCCAAAGCAATCTACGGATTCAATGCAACCCCTATCAAATTACCAATGGCATTTTTTACAGAACTAGAACAAAAAAAATCTTAAAATCTGTATGGAGACTCAAAAGACCCCGAATAGCCAAAGCAATCTTGAGGGAAAAAAACGGAGCTGGAGGGATCAGACTCCCTGACTTCAGACTATACTACAAAGCTACAGTAATCAAGACAATATGGTACTGGCACAAATATAGATCACAAATATAGATCAGTGGAACAGGATAGAAAGCCCAGAGATAAACCCACACACATATGGTCACCTTATCTTTGATAAGGGAGGCAAGGATATACAATGGAAAAAAGACTGTCTCTTCAGTAAGTGGTGCTGGGAAAACTGGACAGCTACATGTAAAAGAATGAAATTAGAACACTCCCTAGCATCATACACAAAAATAAACTCAAAATGGATTAAAGACCTAAATGTAAGACTGGACACTATAAAACATAGGAAGAACACCCTTTGACATAAATCACAGCAAGATCTTTTTTGACCCACCCCCTAGAGTAATGGAAATAAAAATAAACAAATGGGACCTAATGAAACTTCAAAGCTTTTGCACAGCAAAGGAAACCATAAACAAGACGAAAAGACAATCCTCAGAATGGGAGAAAATATTTGCAAACGAATCAACGGACAAAGGATTAATCTCCAAAATATATAACCAGCTTACACAGCTCAGAATTAAAAAAATGAACAACCCCATCAAAAAATGGGCAGAAGGGACTTCCCTGGTGGCGCAGTGGTTGGGAGTCTGCCTGCCAATACAGGGAACATGGGTTTGAGCCCTGGTGCGGGAGGATCCCAACATGCCACGGAGCGACTAAGCCCGTGTGCCACGACTCCTGAGCCTGCGCTCTAGAGCCCACGAGCCACAACTACTGAGCCCACTTGCCACAACTACTGGAGCCCATGTGCCTAGAGCCCATGCTCTGCAACAAGAGAAGCCACCACTATGAGAAGCCCGTGCACCGCAACGAAGAGTAGCCCCCACTTGCCGCAACTGGAAAAAGCCTGTGCACGGCAAGAAAGACCCAATGCAGCCAAAAATCAATCAATCCATCAATCAATTAATTAATTTTAAAAAATGGGCAGAAGACCTAAACAAACATTTCTCCAAAGGAAACATACAGATGGTCAAGAGGCACATGAAAAGCTAGTCAACATCACTAATTATTATTTCTCTAATGATTAGAGAAATGCAAATCAAAACTACAATGAGGTATCACCTCACACCAGTTAGAATGGGCATCATCAGAAAATCTACAAACAACAAATGCTGGAGAGGGTGTGGAGAAAAGGGAACCCTCCTGCACTGCTGGTGGGAATGTAAACTGATACAGCCACTATGGAGAACAGTATGGACGTTCCTTAAAAAACTAAAAATAGAATTACCATATGATCCAGCAATCCCGCCTCTGGGCATATACCCAGAGAAAACCATAGTTCAAAAAGACACATGCACCCCAATGTTCACTGCAGCACTATTTACAATAGCCAGGTCATGGAAGCAACCTAGATGCCCATTGACAGATGAATGGATAGAGAAGATGTGGTTCATATATACAATGGAATATTACTCAGCCATTAAAAGCAACAAAATTGGACACGGATGGACCTAGAGACTGTCATACAGAGTGAAGAAAGAGAAAAACAAATATCGTATATTAACGCATATATGTGGAATCTACAAAAATGGTACAGACGAACTGGTTTGCAAGGCAGAAACAGAGACACAGATGTAGAGAACAAACGTATGGACACCAAGTGGGGAAAGCGGGGGAGGGTGGTGGTGGTGGGATGAATTGGGAGATTGGGATTGACATGTATACACTAATATGTATAAAATAGAGAACTGATAGGAACCTGCTGTATAAAAAAATAATAAAATAAGGAAAATAAAATTCAAGAAAAAGAAAAAAGAAAATTCAGTCCCTCAATTGCACTGAACACAGTTCAAGTGTGCAATGGCCATGTGCGTCCAAGGGCTGCCGTGGAGGACAGTGGAGTTCTAGAACATTCCACCATCAGAGTGTCCACATCCTGATCCTGTGACCTGTGGATGTGTGGCCTCACACGGCAAAGGGATTTTGCAGGTATGATTAAGGTAAGCATTTCGAGATGGGAAATGATCCTGGCATCTGGGGGGGCCCAGTATCCTCAGAGGGTCCCTATGAGAGGGAGGCAAGAGGGCCCTAATTCGTGGCCCTTTGTTCTGGCGGTTGCAGGCAACTCCCTATGGGCTAAAGCCCACTTCACGTGAGACTCAAGGCTGGCTACATTTTCCCAAAAGACAAGAAACCATTTGGGGTCCAAACCCAACTTTAAAATGTCTCTTTCCCTCCTGGATCCCACGGGTCTGCAGCGGTTGTAGTCACCCACCCACCCAGTGCTCTGCTCCAGCTGGGGCAGCTGTGCTCAAACCAGTCACCAATGCACCCAAACTCTCTTGATTGACTCTGTGTCCCACGTAAGCCAACATTAAAGCTTGTGCTGCGTTTGGTCAGCATTGTCATTTGATGGGCAGTGGTGAGCAGTTGTACTTTTCCAGGAAAAACGTGTATAAGGAAGTTTCGGATTGCCTTCTCTGTAGTAGGTGCCAGGACATTGAATAGCCCAAAGCCAGACAGTAAATTGTTGATATGACAGGAAGTTCTGTGATTGGAAAAAAAAAACCTATAAACCTCTGTCAAAATAAACCACATCCGTAATATAGGGTCCCTTCGGTCTTAGATGTTTTTTGTGGACTATAATAATTCTGTTTATTCTTTATCTCCCCAAAGAAATGGAGTTTATCACTGTACCTTGGTAGGCACATGAGTATTTGCTTTCTTTTCTAGGCTGTTTTTTCCGTGTTTTTCTGACAGTCAGGTAATGTTGGAAGATGACGTGATTGTTTGCAGAGCTGCATCTGTACCGGAGGGGAATGTGTTTAATGCTGTGAAAATAAAAATACCATAATCAATTAGGATATTATTCAGCCTTAAAAGGGGAGGAAATTCTGACACCTGCTAGCACATGGATGAAACCTGAGGACATTATGCTCAGGGAAGTAAGCCCGTCACAAAAAGACAAATACTGCCTGGTTCCTAGAGCAGTCAAAATCTTAAGAGACAGAAAGTAGGATGGCAGATGCCAAGGACTGGGGGCGGGGGGAGGAAATGGGGTGTTAGTGTTTAATGGGGACAGTTTAAGGTGAGAAGGTTCTGCAGGCGGATGGTGCGGATGGTATCAACACAGTGTGAACGCACTTTATACCACTGAGCTGTGGTTAAGATGGTAATTTTATGTTATGTGTATTTTACCACAATTAAAAAGACCCCGCAGTGAGAAACCATTACACTCCGCCCCCCCAGAATGACCACAGTTAAATGGTAGCATGTCCTGAGCAGCCACTTTGGAAAACTCCTTGGCCACCAGCCAAGAAAGCAGATGCCTCTGGAAGCTGGAAAAGGCAAGGAAACAGATTCTCCCCTGGAGAATGACTCCGGAAGGAAGCAGCCCTGCTGACACCTTGAATTTGGATTTCTGGCCTCCAGACTGTGATTCAATAAATCTCTGTTGTTTTAAGCCCCCCAGTTTGTGGCTGTTATGGGCTGAATTGTGTCCCCCTCTCCAATTCACATGTTGAAGCTCGAAGCCCCCACTGTGGCTGTCTTTGGAAATGGGGTTTTTAGGAAGTAATTAAGGTTAAGTGAGGTCATAAGGGTGGGGTCCTAATCCAATAGGTTTGGTGGCCTTATAAGAAGGGGAAGGGAGCGAACTCTCTCTGTGCACCAAAAAAAGGCCACTCAAGGACACAGCAAAAAGCCAAGACCCTCCCAGAACTCAGCCGTGCTGGCACCTGGTCTCAGACTTCCAGTCTCAGAACTGTGGGAAGGAAGATACATTCTGCTGTTTCCCCCCCACCCCCAGTTTGTGGGCATTTTACAGCAGCCCCCGGACACTGATACACCAGGAATTTGGAATTGGGAAGAAAAGACGTTAGTCCCAGTCTGTGTTGCCAGGGCGTGGCCGTCTGGAGAGAGGACACCATGGACCTGAGAGAGGGCTGGGTGGATGACCCCAGTCAGTGGAGCTCACTTGGCCCCTAAGTTCTGTGCACTGCTGTGGGTCCCTTGAGATAGTCCGTGTCCCAGATTTCCATTCCCTACTGTGCTTAAGCTTCTTCTTCTTTTTTTTTTTTTAAAATATTTATTTATTTTGGCTGCACCAGGTCTTAGTTGCGGCACTCAGGATCTTTGCTCTGGCATGTGGGATCTTTAGTTGTGGCAGGCAGACAGACTCTTAGTGCAGCATGCATGTGGGATCTAGTTCCCCGACCAGGGATCGAACCCAGGCCCCCTGTATTGGGAGCGTGGAGTCTTACCCACTGGAACACAGAGGGATTCCTGCTTAAGCTTCTTTGAAGTGATTCTTTTCCTTGCAACTGCAAAGTACACTGACTAAAACTGCGACCTCTTTCTCCATTTTTAATTTCAGAGGTTACATGTGATCAGAACACGAAGCCTGGGAAACAATACTTTCTCCTGTTAAAGTCAGGTCCACCCGTTAGCTTGGATGTAGTGAATTTAGGGTCCTGCACCGTCTTCAGTGGCTGGAAGGATGAACGGACCTCCCGCTTCATCAGGGGCTGAAGTGGGCGGTAGTTGTTCACCATCGTCTTCTCTTCTTCACCAAGTGCAGTAAACATGAGTGAGCGAAACGCGGCCAGCTGGAACGGAGAGCAAGCAGAGTAATCTGGCTGCAGCTAGGGTGTGAACCAGCTCCCATGTCCCTTGTGTCGTGTGTGGTCCCCTTGCATCCCTGAATCAGGGATGGCCCTGTATGACCAATGCAACATGGTGGAGGTGACCCCAATCTGGGTCAGAAAAGGCACGGCAGCTTCCACCTTGGCCTCCTGGACCACCTGCTCTGGCGAAGGCAGCCGCCGTGCTGCAATGACTCACAAGCAGCCCTCTGGAGAGGCCCACGCGGAGAGCAACTGAGGCTCCCAGCCAACAGCCAGTACAACTTGCTGGCCACGTTGGGAATGAATCCTCCAGCCCCAGCTTTCAAATAACTGCAGCTGACATCTGACTGCAACTCCAAAGAGATAGATCCTCAGCCAGAACCACCTGAATTCTGACCCACAGCAACCCTGGGAGATAATAAATGGCTTAGTAAAACAATAAATGATTATTGTTTTACTAAGCCATTAAATTTTGGAGCTATTTGTTACACAGCAATAGATAACCAGTTTATATACTATAAATGCTAATGTAACATTTGATTCACTTTGCACGCCAGGAACTAAGAGACCATTTTTTATGTATCATCACATCTGTTCTCAGAATATACTATGTGCTCTGTGAGAATAGCTTTCACGCTTAATTAAACACAGAACTGGGATTATATCTGCATAGTGACCACCTATTGAGCAAGTCAGGTCTGCATCGTTGAGGGAGCGCCCCCTGGAGTTGTGTAGGGTGTGGAGCGTGCTCTTCCAGACACTCAAGCAGGTTTGCCCACTCGTGTGCACCTGTTTTCACCACTTGTTGACTCTCAGAAAAGCCTGCTTGGCAGGCCTGTCCCTGCCATCCAGGGGGTGCACACACTACCTCCCCAGCCCCCTGGGAGGGTTGGGGGCTCTGCTCTGGATTTTGGTGTAATACTCACCCACCACTCTGCCTTAAAACTATTGACTTACGTTTCTATTTTCCTGCTGGGTAGCAGTGCACAGGGACTATGGTCACTGCTCTGTCACCCCTCCATCCCTCCTGCTCGCCCACCCTCTCCTGCTACAACATCTGACATCTAATAAGTGTTTATTATGCGTTTGTTGAGTGACAGAGGGGTCTTGGTGACAAGAGCCATTTTCTTTTCTTTTTTTTACTAAATTAATGTTTTTTTTAAAGTCTTTTTAAAAATTAATTAATTTTTATTTTTGGCTGCATTGGGTCTTCGTTGTTGTACACGGGCTTTCTCTAGTTGCGGTAAGTGGGGGCTACTCTTCCTTGCAGTGCGTGGGCTTCTCATGGCGGTGGCTTCTCTTGTGGTGGAGCATGAGCTCTAGGCGTGTGGGCTTCAGAAGTTGTGGCAAACGGGCTCAGTAGTTGTGGCTCACGGGCTGTAGAGCGCAGGCTCAGTAGTTGCTCCGGGGCATGTGGGATCTTCCCGGACCAGGGCTGGAACCCGTGTCCCCTGCATTGGCAGGCGGATTCTTAACCACTGTGCCACCAGGGAAGTCCCAGCAAGGGACATTTTCAACCACGTCTGTAACAGTTCTGGTTTGGGGGAAAGGTGGGTGATGTGCACCCACATTCCACCTTCAGCCTTTCAAAACAAATAGCATCATCCCATGACTTTATTTTTTAAATTTATTTATTTTATTTATTTATTTTTGGCTGCATTGGGTCTTCGTTGCTGCACGCAGGCTTTCTCTAGTTGAGGTGCGTGGGCTTCTCATTGTGGTGGTTTCTCTTGTTGTGGAGCACAGGCTCTAGGCGCATGGGCTTCAGTAGTTGTGGCGCACGGGCCTAGCTGCTCCATGGCATGTGGGATCATCCCAGACCAGGGCTCTAACCCATGTCCCCTGCATTGGCAGGCGAATTCTTAACCACTCTGCCACCAGGGAAGCCCCATCCCATGACTTTAAAATTAGAGGCTGCGGACTTCCCTGGTGGCACAGTGGTTGGAAATCTGCCTGCCAATGCAGGGGACACAGGTTTGAGCCCTGGTCTGGGAGGATCCCACATGCTGCGTAGCAGCTAGGCCCGTGCGCCACAACTACCGAGCCTGCGTGCCACAACTACTGAGGCCCACATGCCTAGAGCCCATGCCCCGCAACAAGAGAAGCCACTGTAATGAGAAGCCCGTGCACCGCAACGAAGAGTAGCCCCACTCACCGCAACTAAAGAAAGCCCGCGCGCAGCAACAAGGACCCAATGCAGCCAAAAATAAATAAATAAAACAGAGAAATTCATTTTAAAAAATAAAATAAAATAAAATTAGAGGCTGTTTCACAGAACTGAAAGGCTGGAAGGACTTCCAAGGACTCATCAAGAGCCCTCAGAAAACACAGAGCTGAAGGTGAGGTGATGAATGCTGCTGTGATCGATTAGAAATGTCTGTCCTGGACAGAGGATGGGACAGTGGAGCATGCTTGCTGCATATCTGTCATCCCTAAACTGTGCCCTAGACAGACTTTCTCTAGATTCTGGAGATTTCCAGAGAAAAAGATACTTTAACTTTTTAAAAAGTATATAAGTAATATCTACTTATTTTAGAAAAAATAGAATATTTAAATAAGGATGAGAAAGAAAATAAGAACCACTGCAGATCTGTGACCATAGGACAACCAGGATTAACTTTTAGGTGCACATCTGTGTGACAGCTTAGGGCATTGCTCAGCAAATAGACACTCACCTCCTCCCTGCCCCACTGGCGTTGGCCTGGCCATCATAACTTGCTTTGACCAACAGGAGGTGAGCGGGCGTGATGCAAGCAGACGCTGTAAATGTGCATGTGCAGTTTGGCTTGTCTTTTGCATTTCTGTCACGTGCCATGAAATCCAGCCCTGGGTGGCCACTGGTCCAAGAAGCATGAGAGACACTGGACCCAACCCAACCCCTAACGATGGCCTAAAACAGATTCTCCCAGCTCCCAGAGACCCTTGAGCAGGAAAATAAATGCTTATTATTAGTCATTGAGTTTTGGGGTGGTTTGTTACACAGCATTTTGTAGCAATAGCTGACTAATACAATCTTTCTGGAATTTTCTCTGGGCACTTATAGTTCCATAACTTCTTAGCACAGCATGAGAGAAAACCCTCTGCGGTCTTGATTTCCTCCTGCTCTATCAGCCAAAGAAGCAGAACAGGCTCTAAAAGCTTCTCTTCTCCCTCAGTGACCCCACTTCTTTCACGGCTCTCCAGCATTCACCTATGACATCCCTTTCTTGGTTAACTTATTCATCTAAAACACCCACGGAGGTCCCAATATGGGCAAGGACCCATGTCCCAATTATGTCACTTCTGTTCTTTAAAGTCTCTTTACCCCAACGAAGACCAAAGAGCAAGTACTGGCCTCGTCCAAGCATTTTTCATCGGGGAGGCTCTCCATGCCTGAGGCTGACCACTAAGATTAGAAGGTGCTGAATATAACTGTCCTGCCTCAGTTCCCTCCCTTCACCCCGCCTTCCCTCCCTGTCTCCCTGTCTCTCTGATTCTCCCTGTCTCTCTGTCTCTGTCTCCCTGTTTCTCTCTGTCTCTGTGTCCCTCTCACCACCAATATCTCAAGGTCAGAAGAAGACCTGTGATATGGGGAACTTCTGCTCACTCTGCAAGAGCTCCTGTTTCAACTGGAAGGTTCTTCTTGTGCAGGAACATCTATAAGGTACCAAAGCACGAAACTCTAGGATGCCTGTCCACACTATCTTAGTGAAGCCACCAAACCGGAGGGATTCCCGTGCAGTTCTGTGCGCTGGATACAGGCGCCACTCACCTGGTCCTGAGCCACCTCAGTGGGCTTCTTGTGGATGATCCAGGTGACCGACTCAGAGAGCGGAGGCGTGGTCAGGGAGCCCGGATACGTCCAGTAGTCCCGGCAGGCGGGCAGCAGGCAGGAGGGCTGGAAGGGGCCCAGGGCCGCCCGCGCGTCCTGGGGGAGGAGACCGCAGGCTCTCAGGTGGGTGGAGGAGGCCGGGGAAGGGGGCACCACGCTTGGCTTTATCTCAGTGATGTGGCCTGGAGGAGAGCTTGTCTCCGAGATAAAGGCTGTGGTCGCGGCTGTCACATTTGGAAACCGTAACAAGAGAATGTAGCCCTTCCACGCTGAGCAGGGATGCCCACCACAGGCTTGTAGTTTTTCTTTTAAGGCTACTCATTTTTGTATACCTTGGCTGTGAAAATATCCCACTTTTAAAAGCTGACGTCAAATAACGTACACAGCATACGATTTACCATTTCAACCACTTAAAAATGTACAGTTCAGTGGTGTTAAGTACCTTCACACTGCTGTGCAACCATCACCACATCCGTCTCCAGAATCTTCTCAACTTCCCAAACTGAGACTCTGTCCCCGTTAAATACCAGCTCCCCATCTCCTCCCCCCGGCCCCCAGCACCCGCCCTTCTACTTTCTGTCTGTATGAATCTAACTCCTCTAGGGACCTCGTATAAATGGAATAATACAGGATTTGTCCTTTTGTGACTGGCGTATCTCACTCAGCACAATATCCTCAAGGTCCATCCATGTTGTAGCCTATGTCAGAATTGCCCCCCTTTTTAAGACCGAGTAATATTCACCGTGTGGATGGACCACATTTAGTTCATCCATCATCCATCGATGGACACTTGGGTGGCTTCCACCTCTTGGCTGTTGTGAATAAGGCTGCTATGAACATGGGTGTACAAACATCTCTTCGAGAACCTGCTTTTAATGATTTGGGGGATATACCCAGAAGTGGAAATGCTGGATGCCATGGTAATTCTATGTTTGATTTTTTGAGGAACCACCAGACTGTTTTCTATAGCGGCTGCACCAGAAAACATTACACTTTTAAGACAGCTGATCCTCTCTTTGGCAGACCTCCCCAGCGTGAGAGCCATGGCAATTACAAACGCGCAGGGGGATGCCCTGCACTGGCCGAATTCCCTGACTCGTGCCAGAATTTTCCTTCTCATCAGCGAGGGGTGGGATTGATGGACTGGGTCAGCCCAGCTCTCCAGGCTGCTCCGTCAGCACGTGTCCTGCTTGGGAGCCTCATGTTCAGAATCCATGTTTGCTTGGTTTCCATGCTCTAGAGAAGCACAGGGAGAAACCTGCCTCTCAGTTCCTAATGACCCTGATGGGGTCCCACCACCACTCACTCACTCAGAGCTATTCT
The DNA here is from genome assembly GCF_008692025.1 of Phocoena sinus. Lineage (NCBI taxonomy): Eukaryota > Metazoa > Chordata > Mammalia > Artiodactyla > Phocoenidae > Phocoena > Phocoena sinus. The sequence goes on from NC_045781.1 coordinate 57,778,900, forward strand.
TGAGCACCCACAGTAAACCCGACTCTATCTTAGGTGCTGGGGCTACAGGAGAGACAAACTACCCACTTTCGTGGAACTCACTTTTACTGGAGGAGAGCAGACGGCACCCGGAACAAATAAGTAGAACATCTAGTAGTTTACACAGCGATAAATGTGATGGGGAAAAATAAGGTAGGACAGTGAAGTAAGAGATGTGGGGAGTATAGGCTGGTGTTTTAGGAGGGGTGGCCCTGAAGGCCTCCCTGAGAAGGTGACGTCTGAACAAAGACCCGGAGGAGGTGAAGGGGAGGAGATTTCTCTGAGGCAATGGCCAGTGCAAAGGCCCCGAGGCAGGGTCTGGCCTGATGGGCTGGGGGAGCAGCAGAGAGGCCGCAGGGCTGGAATGAGCACGAGACGCGGAAGTGATTCAAAGAGATGCGGGGGGTTCCCTGGTGGCGCACTGGTTGAGAATCCACCTGCCAATGCAGGAGACACGGGTTCGAGCCCTGGTCCGGGAAGATCCCACATGCCGCGGAGCAACTAGGCCCGTGCGCCACAACTACTGAGCCTGCTCTCTAGAGCCCGTGAGCCACAACTACTGAGCCCATGTACCACAACTACAGAAGCCCGCACACCTAGAACCCATGCCTCACAACAAGAGAAGCCACTGCAATGAGAGGCCCGCGCACCGGAATGAAGAGTAGCCCCCTCTCGCCACAACTAGAGAAAACCCAGGCACAGCAACAAAGACCCAACACAGCCAATAAATAAATTTATTTTTTTAAAAAAAGAGAGAGATGGGAGGGGGGCGGGGGGGACACCCTGCTTCTGCCCAGGGCTGGGGACCCCCGAAGAAACGCACCGGCAGAGGCAGGGGCTGGGGGGCTGCTCTCTGGATGCTGTGGACAGAAAGCAGGGCCTCTTGGCTGGTCTCTGCCTCGTTGGAAGCAAAGCTCCTGGACAGCTTCTGCTCAGAGGGGAAAGGCTCAGAGAGGTCCCTTGGGTTGACGGGCCCAGGACGGGGCCTCCACCCGGCCCCCCATGAAGTGAGCGAGCCGAAAGGCTGACGGGGCAGCCCTGGGAGAAGCAGGACACCAACCAGTGCCCAGCCGGACCGGAGCCTGAACCAGGGGCCCAGCCGCATGCGGGGCAAGCTGGGAGACAGCACGAGGCACCTGTTCTCGGGTCCCGGAGGAAGGAGGCTCCCTGCTGCTGGGTGCCCCTCCCCCCGGCCCTCAAAGGCAAAAGCAAGGAGCCACTGACGGCTTGTCCCCGGTCGCTGACTCACCGCTCAGCCACGGGGAGGTGGTGTTTAATCTTCTGGCAGCTGGAAGGGGGTAAACTGACTCTCTGCCAGATGGTCGCCAAGCACCTTGTGCCGGGCTCCACCTTGTAACCAGTGCCTAGTTGACGGCTTAAAACGGCATGACTGAAACACGCCTCCCGAAGCGCAGCGCCCGCCCACCTAAAGGGCACGGTGCTATGGCTGTCCGTACATTCACAGACGGACACGCGAACCCTCAGCACTGTCGCTTCTAGAACACGTTCGTGACCTCAAAACAGAACTCCAGAGAAGAGAGCCCAGTAAACACTCTTTAGCCGTCATTCCCCCTAACCCGCCCACCTGCCCTCACCCTGCCACAGGCCCCACCCATCTGCACATTCTGGACGTTTCCTAGAAATGGAATCATATAATACAGAGAACTCTGCGTCTGGCTTCTTTCACTCAGAATGATGCCTTCAAAAGCCGTCTCTGTTGTAGCAGGTGTCAGAGCTTCATTCCTTTTTATGGCTGAGTAATATTCCACCGTGTGGTCTACTCAAACTCTTGAAGGACACAGGTCACATACGCACATGGGACAAGAGGCAGGAAGTACCTGCGGGCGTGCGGCGACAGATAAATGCCCCTCCTGCCCCCAGACCCCAGCCCCACAGGCACTGACGTGCCAGACGTCCTCTGAGGCTCTCACCTTGGATTTTCAGAACCAGCCTTTACGTCTGTTTCACGATAAAGAAAGGAAGATAAGAACTTCCGAAAGCCACGTGATTAGATGGCGGCAAACCCAGATGCTACGGGATGTCTGTCCCATCCCACAGAGCTGGACACCACAGAGGTGTCTCCTGATGCTGAAAACTTTAAAAATCAACCCAGACATTGGGGGAACCCCGTAAGGAGCACAGACTGTGACAAATGGCTTGAGCCGATCACCCTCCCGACCCACGGGACACAGATCCCTGCCCTCTGAGGCGGGACCTTACTCTCTTAAGATTCTAACTCTTATCCTTCTGGTGAGGAAACTGAGGCCCCGGGAGCAGCATCAGGACCAGAACTGGGCCCAGCAGCTTCCTCCATCCCCTGCCAACACCGTTCCTCCTGCAAGTTTGCCCAGAGCCTTCGGGGAAGCAAACAGACCCCTTAGCACACAGTACCTCATAGCAGCTCTTTCTTTCCCACCAAGCGGTGGAGACCATGCCCTGAGGGGGTGGCTGCCACCAGGGAAACGTCCAGGTTTACTCTGGCTGTGGACCAGGGAGGAGATGAATGCTCCCAGCACCTAGACCTTGCTGAGTTCCTGAGCTGGCAGACGGGGCAACGGGGGCGGGGGGGTGATCTGGTCTGGTCCCAGGAGGTCAACATCAAGGGGCGGGTGCCACACAGATCAAACAGCCCCTGTGAAGCTGCCGAGGAAGGGCTGGCCCCCATCTCCCATCTGGAGCCGCTCTCGCCATTGTTAAGACAGGTCGGAGACCCACCCGTCCCCACGTCCAAGGACCACGGGTGACTCCTGCCCTCGGAATTCTTTTGTTTGGTGCTGAACAAATAACTGCAGTTTTCAGGAATTTCCATTTCTCCATCAAAGCCCTCTCTCAGCTGATACTGGAGAAAAGCTACCTTGCTGGCCTTGCTGTCCTTCGGAGCTATGCTGAGTGCAGCCAGGTGTGCAGGGGAGCTGGGCAGGATGGGTGCGTCTGCAGGACCCCTTGCCCCGTCTCCCTGTTCTCCCAGGATGGGGCTGACCCTAAGGATACCAGGTGGCTTGCAGGTGGACATTCTTAAATGTCGATAGTTGAGAATTTATTTCAATTGGTTTTATTTTTTTTATTTTTAAAGTATTTATTTATGTATTTTTGGCTGCGTTGGTTCTTCGTTGCTGCGCGTGGGCTTTCTCTAGCCGCGGCGAGTGGGGGCTACGCTTCGTCACGGTGCACGGCCTTCTCATTGCGGTGTCTTCTCTTGTGGAGCACAGGCTGTAGGCACGTGGGCTTCAGTAGTTACAGCACACGGGATCAGTAGTTGTGGCTCGTGGGCTCTAGAGCGCAGGCTCAGTAGTTGTGGCGCACGGGCTTAGTTGCCCCGTGGCATCTTCCCGGACCGGGGCTCGAACCCGTGTCCCCTGCATTGGCAGGTGGGTTCTTAACCACTGCGCCACCAGGGAAGCCCCCATTTCAATTGGTTTTAAAACAAACATTATCGCAAACGGATGCTGTTGCCTGGGACAAGGCTAAAGATTTTTAAAAAGTGGATCACTTTCATCAAAAGTACTAAGTAACTAATAGTACCACAGGTGGGCAGACAGGCAAAAACCTCCAAGATGCTGCCTGAATGGCTGAATGTTGGGAAACCCCATTACGCTGAGGAGGGAGGGCCCGAGAATTGCAGGAACACCTCGAAGTCGGTGAGCCGACTCGAGACACAGCTGGAATCAGCTCCAGGGAGTCCCAGTTCCAGAACTGCACTCAGACCCTCTCTGCAACGCTCTTTCCACCCAACTGCTTCCTTTTTTGGGTTATTTTTTTGGCAAAGTAGTCATCACTCTAAGCAATGTCGCTTTTCCAATTACGTTGATTTCAAAATACGTAGCTTACCTTGTGCTTTATGTCCGGCAAGACTGCCACCAGCTTCTGCAGTGCCTCGTGGCGGGCCCCCAGCTGCACAGCGCGGCACGCCGAGCCGTCACGTGACGGGGCAGGGGACAGGGTGACAAGCACACGTCACTCTAAGCCGACCTCGTTTAGAGAGCAGATCTGACCAGGAGAGCTGCACCCCAGCAGGCTTACCTTTAAAAACACGCCTACCACCGCCAAGCCGTCCTCTCCCATCACGGCTTCTGTGTAGTTTTGGTATTTCACGGCGTTCCAGTGAACTAGATGCAGCTGGAACCCAGAAGAAGAGAATTCCCTCCATCACCGCGTAGCCGAGAGAGCTTAACCCGCCGCTCCTCCCTCTGTGTGGCTGACATGTGCCCGATTTATGCTTTTAATGAATCCACCCACGGCTGCAGGCCGGCTCCCCTGGCCAAAGCTCGCTCAAACCCCAGAAAGCAGGGCCTCGGCATTTCTAGGGGGAGAGAAGGGAGGCTCGCTTTAACTTTGTCAAACAGAAATGGGTGGTTGGATTGTTTGCTACTGCTCAGATAGCCTTGAATGAGGGTTGCCAGATCCGATACAGGACTCTCAGTTAAATCCGAGTTTCAGATAGACAACAGATCATTTTGAACCTAAGCACGCCCCCCAAATGACATTTTTCTACATCTGTCACCCTCCTCTGAACTTCACCTATGTCCTTTCTTCACACACCCTCCGTTGGTTTTCCTAAGTCCCAAGTCAGCATCACTACTGACCAGATGACAAGGATTTAAAACAGCGGGGAAACAGGCTGGGGGAATGGGCTTTCCTGGGCCCTGGTGAGTAAGAGGCAGAACCAGGACCCCTGGGTTCTGTGTGAGGGCACGTGGGCCGACACTGCGTTTGGCTCAGAACCAGGAAGGGCCCTGCTCCAGCACGCGTGGTGGTGGAGGCCTTTCTGAACGGTGACCCAGGCCATGAGTCCACAAGGACTCGGCCCAGAAAGTCCTCCAGCCTCTCGTGGTCAGCAAGACCCTCCCCAATGCGGCTGCTGGACTCCAGGGCCCGGGCGGCCCTGCCAGGGGGGCGGGGTCCACATGTCTCCAGGTGGCACCTCACTGTCAACAAGTCTCGGTGCTCCTGGCCACGCACACCAGGGACCGTGAGTGTGGCGTGGCCTCCCCCTGCCCTCCCGTAGCTCACCTCAACCCCCCATCCACTGTCACCTGTGGTCTTCCAGAAATAGGGACAGCTGGGCCTGAGGTCCCGCCCACAGCCTTCCTCTTTCATGGACCCCCACCTGTGGGGCTGGCCTGGCCTCCCAAACCCCACAGGAAAAGGCCCGCTCCAACATGGGCCGGAGGCACTGCCGGGACAGTCGGGCAGCCCCCGCCCACCCGGCTCACGGACAGCCCCTGGTGGGTCCCAAGCTCCGCCCCCTCTCCTAAACAAGCGAACTGCAGCAGACTTCTCTATTGAAAGAGCTGCTCACTAGAAACCGAGGTACAGGTGCACAGTTACTAAGAGGAATGAGGCTTACTGAAAGTAGGTGTGTTGCAAGCCGCTGTTCCTTCATTTTTGTCACATTTGTCAAAATGTGTGTAATTATGACAATCAACGGAACTCCCTAATTGTCAACTGTCCCCAGAGGCCACCTCTGGCTGTGTGATCGCGGTGATTTTCACCTTCTGGTTTGACTGGACTGTCGGTCTATTTTAACCATAGTATTACTTCCGTAACAATGGTGACAAGAACAGTCCAGAACTTGAAATACCTCTAAAATCCAGGTGGCTGGTGGGTGGACAGAGGGAGGGCTGGTGGACAGAGGTGCAACCAGTGAATTTGGCACACGTCAATCACAGGACCTGGGTGGTAACCTCACGGGTTCTCACTATACAGTTCTCTCATTTTTTTGGTAAGTTGGAAACATTTCATAATAAAATATTGGGGGACACCAGTAAGGCACTACTTACCACTCCATAACCACCCAAATCCAATTCCTGACCTTTATCTCTACTCCTTTTCTTTACTGACTCCCACTTTGAAATGTTGCAAATATCACCTTGTTTTAAGATAATTTCTATTGTAAAGATTTTCTATTCTCAGTGTAAGATCTTGAATGCCTCGAAGGACAGGAAGCTTCTCGCCTCCCATCGACCAGCCGCAAGCGCATGGCTGAGCGAGAGCTGAGAGCACAGACGCTGCTCCTGAATCCCAGCTGCTTGACTTTGGCGAGTTACAATACCACGCAGAACCTGTCTCTTCTCCTGTTCACTGAAAGTGCTCACAGTATCCTCCCCTTAGGAGAGTCGTGAGGTTGAGTGCGTGGGGTGGCCAGTGGTTCTGGTTTGAGCACTAAGGGTCCCGTGTCCCAGGAAATCCATGCTGAGCAACCGGAATGCTTGATCACCTGACATCGAACCCGGCACGCGGGAAGCCCCCACACATTAGCTGCTACGAACCTCTGCTGGGTACACGTGATCGTCCACCGTGTGCTCTGAGCCCCACTCGTTCACTGCTCCCCAGTGGAAGTGGAACTGCTTTAGTCTGTAGTGGTTTTCCAAGGGGCCACCACTAATTCCTGGAAGGTGAAGCAGTGGAAATGGTGTGTTAGTCTAGCTGCCCGACTGTGGGGTTGCTGTGACATTGACTACGTTGGGGTTACTCGATTTTGCTCTCAAGAGACCGATGTTCTGCTGAAACCACAAACTGAAACGTGGGACCTTGTCTGCCCTGTCACCTGACCCCATCACCTGGTCCCGGCGGGCCCCCGGCAGCGCACAGGAAACACCTGAGCGAGGCGGGTGCCAGTGCCGCCACCTGGTGGCAGTAGGGGCCTCAGCCAATTGCAGGCGGCAAGAAGGCAAAGAAAAACCATTTCGGAGATGCGTGCCACGCGGGTCCTATAAGATTTCCAGACCTTCCTTTAATTTAAAAAAAAAAAAAGAAAGAAAGAAAAGAAAAAAGAGATGTCTTTCAAATGACAGAAGAGCAGATAAAATTCTATCACCAAATAATTTCATAAGCTAATAGGTAATGAGCAAGTTGTTTAAATAAACAGATTCTGAGATATAAAGTACTACATTTTGGGGACTTCCCTGGTCCCCAAACCGCGCAGCGGTTAAGACTCCGCACTCCCAATGCAGGGGGCCCGGGTTCAATCCCTGGTCAGGGAACTAGATCCCACATGCATGCCGCAACTAAGAGTTCACATGCCACAACTAAGGAGGCTGCACGCTGCAACTGAGGAGCCCACCTGCTGCAGAAAAGACCTGGTGCAACCAAATTTAAAAATATATAAATATTAAAGAATAATAATAAGGTGTAGCGTTTTCCACCAGGGCTGATCTCCAGGCAGCCCCTGCTCGGTCTAGCCTCACTGTATGACCACTTTCTAAGTCACCCTGAATTCCTGGTGAAGCATCCCCAAGAGCTGTTAGCGTGATGCACACAGGCTCATCATCCCTGAGCACCTGTCATGGCGGCATCTGCTCTGAACTGTGGGATTATGGGCGCTGTCCCAAGAGGTCCAGGGCCACGGCTGGGAGCCTGCATTTGAATGAGCTCCCGGGGGGGGGGGGGTGGGGGGGGCCCTGATGCACAGGGTTTAGCCTGTCTTCCGGTCTTCAGCTGCACTTTGCTAACAGATTTCCACCACCAAGTGCTACAAACGTAATGGTAACGGTTGGACATCCGCTTGTATTCGAGGTGAGCGTAGTGTGACACTGGGATCCTCGGACAGGTCTGGAGGACACTGGCACAGCGGCGGCGTGAGTTCCCGGGGTGGGGGGAGGGGTGGGCATTGCTTGCATCAGCTCCTCCATGCGGCAAAAGCAGGGACGACACTTAGTGACGTGACGGCTGCTGCTGAAAGTGTCAAATACGACTGGTAGGGGTGCCTCTGCTTTGTTTTTGCCATTGAAGGTACTGGTAGCAGAAAGCACTGAACTATAAACTGGAAAAACAGATTCAGCCCATTATTCTGCCCTCGATCAAGTCATGAAGCTTCTCGCTGTCTTCACTTGAAAGTGTTGGTCTAGAACGTCGTTACGGGCATCTCGTCATGAGGCTCTATGGCTTTATTCTCCTGAACACCCACAAATTATATCTCACTTGAAAAACATACAGAGAAGTATCTCATCCCCCCGCAAGTATAAAAAATCAGAGTAAATCATGAAGCCTGAGTCCACGGGTGTGGAGGAGCCGTTCTGCAGGCAAGAAGCTGAGGTGGATAGAAAACCTCCCTGTTGGGTTCAAATCACAAGACTTTACTGGATTTACTGTGAATGAGAATACAAGGGGGTGATTGTTTTCCTTTGAGGGGTGAGGATACATGAGCCCACTGACCTCTGTAGTTTTGTGTTGTTTTTGAATTTACTAAGAGAGGCTAAAGAGGTTGTCAGTAATCCCAGGCACGGGAGCCAGGATTCGAAGGCAGGTCTGACGCCCAAACCCGTGCCTTGAGTACAAAACATCATCTGAGGAAATTACAGAAGCTTGAAACACCAGCAGTGCGATCTTTGTGCCACTCCTGTCTGGCACTGTGTATCATGCTGGACGGGGAGGTGGGAGCCCTGGCCAGCAGACACCTGGAACCGCCAGAATGCACTGACTAGTGCGTTTGCTGTGTGACCTCGAGCAAGTGGATCAGCCTCTCAGAGCCTCAGCTGTTCCACCTGTGAAATGAGCAGTGCTGGCAGGATGGCCTCATAAAGTGCAGTCAGACGGTGATGACGATGATGGTGGTGACCACACGCCACGTTAACTTTTCAGGGACTGGGCTCTCCTTCATGTAATAACAAAGCAAGGATTCCTAGCTAGGTGGTCCTGGTGGTCCCTCCCAGCTCAAGCATCTGAGGACTCTGATGTGTAGACACCACACAAGGTCTCCAGAAAGAGCGACACCAACTGCACGAGGCAAAACCCCACCACAAGCTGGGTGTCGGGCAGACCCCGCCAAAAATAACCTCGTAGAAAAACCACTCCCAACTGTGGCCACCAACAGAGAGCAGGGAAAGGGAGGGGGCCGGGCACGAGCATCGCCCCCGCCTCCGGCAGGTGAAGACTTTCCCAGGGTCACCCTCAGGGCAGGCCTGGAGCCCAGGGACCAGGGCCCCACGTTCTCCCCGCATCCAGCTGCCCCCAGAATTCTCCAAGAAGCAGCCTCTCGCAGGGGGACTCCCTCCTGTCTGCTTCCCAAAGACAGCTGCCCGTTGAAGGAAGAGAATGTGGACGGAGGTCAGCTTTGGAATCGGGCCTGCAGGGAGGAATGTTCCTCTCGGTGGGGCCTCTCCTTCCGACTGCAGGCTGACACCTGGTCATACGTAAGCGGGCGGGGGCTACCCTGAGCTGGGACCAAGCAAACTCACAGCAAACCTCGCAGGCTGCTGCCCCTCAGCAGCTCTGTGACCTGCAGATGCAGATAAGGAGGAAAGCACAGCTCGAGCATCTCAGGGGGGAAGCGAAGAGGGAGGGGAGGCGTGGCCAGAGGAGCCCTGGTGCCACAGGCTGGGCTGCAGTGGCGCCCTGCGGCCGATCGGTGGTGCACCCGGAACCGGGCACTGTGATGCCCTCAGCCTCCCTCCTTCAAACGCATTTCAGGAGAGAAACAGCATCAGCTGTACAGGAGCTGCTTGAGTACAAGCTCGGGCGTCAGACTTGTACATCTCGAGCATCTTTCAAGTCAGGGACAGAAGACTCTCTGGAACGACGTCTCTAAAATTAGATGGATGGGCAAAGACAGCCACTAGCCGAGTGCCAGCATCTCTGCTGAAAAACCGGAGAACAGTGCCCCGTTTCTGCAGGTGGTCGGGGGTGCGCTCTGGGTCGGTGCTGGCGCCATCGCCTCCGAACGCGGCGATCTCGGTCCGGTTACTAAACTGTTCCCAGCCTCAGTTTCCCCGCCTGTAAAATGGGGAGGGTCCTAGCACCTACTCCATGGGACGTTGCCAGGATTAAATGCAAAGTTCTCAGCAGAATGCCCGGTATTCTGGAAGCACCCAAAGGACGGAAGCCGGCAGCCATGGCACATCTCTGCGATGGGATGAGTTAAAGGGTCTCATCTGTTCTCACGGGTCAGCCTCTCCTGCGTCCTGGGCACTGTGCACCCACATCTGTCGGTGCCCGTGATCGCCAGCGCCTTGTGGACAGTCAGCATGAGCTCTGAGTGTACTAACTGACAAGCCAGCATTCACCCAGTGCCCGCTACACGCTGACTGGCCCAATTTTGAGATGAGGAAACTGAGACTCAGAGGGGTCAATCACCTGCCCCAGGTCCCCCAGCAACTCCACCTCAGGCCTGCTTGGGTCCAGCCCCTCGACTTTCGTGGCAGGGTTCAAGCCAAACGCTCACCTTTTCCCGCCAGGAAAGTAAGGAGTCCAGTTTAAGGCGGCGGCCCTGGATAAAATAATCTCAGTGACCTTTCATAATGACCAGTGTCAGAGTAATTCCCTTCAAAAAAACAGGCGTGGGGCTTCCCTGGTGGCGCAGTGGTTAAGAATTCACCTGCCAGTGCAGGGGACCCGGGTTCGAGCCCTGGTCCGGGAAGATGCCACATGCTGCGGAGCAACTAAGCCCGTGAGCCACAACTACTGAGCCTGCGCTCTAGAGCCCGCGAGCCACAACTACTGAGCCCGTGCGCCACAACTACTGAAGCCTGCACGCCTAGAGCCCGTGCTCCCCAGCAACAGAAGCCACTGCAACGAGAAGCCCGCACACCACAACGAAGAGTAGCCCCCGCTCGCTGCAACTAGAGAAAGCCCGTGCACAGCAATGAAGACCCAACGCAGCCAAAAAGAAAAAAATATATTAATTAATTAATTAATTTTAAAAAAAAAGAAAGAAAGAAAAAGAAAACAGGCGAGCCCAATTTGTGACAAGGGGGCCTTTAGCTCACCAGCCCCCAGACTCTGCCATCCGCAGGGCTGTTCACAGACCGGAGGCCATGCATCCCCCTGGCAGTCTCTGGGAGCAGGTGTGTCACGACATGTAACTGGGGAATTGCATCTCCGAGGACAGAGATGTTGGAGGCTGACTGCAAGCCCAGATCCTACTGTCTCTGTCCTCACAACAGCCGCTGGTAACAGCCGTCAACTTGTAGTTTGGTGCTTTGACCAGGATACGCAGGCTGTTGGCAGGCACGGTTGTCTTAAGGCTTAAAATAAGTCCAAGAGCAGGTTGACATGTTCTAATTAATCCAAACTGCAAATGACTCGATGGTGCCGAGGAGCAGCCTGTTCTTGGTGCCCCTCCAGGATTTAACCAACGTTCCCTCCGACACTCCACGCACAAGCGCGAAGGCTCTCCGTGCTTTCTCTGGATTAGGGAGGTCTTTGTCATTCTCTCCAGGAAAGCGGGAGCCACAGCTGGCGGCCAGTGCGCTGGTGGTGCCTGAGGGGCATGACCCCACCCGCAGTACCCCCAAATCCAGAAATGAGGGAGGTCAGATTGCTTTTGGGGAGCTAACCTCTGGGACCACCACACATCGGCTCTGGGTTTGAAGCCAGGCACACGTGAGCACAGCCCCTGGTTTCAGGCGGCGTGTGCCACACGGTGGTCCTATCTCTCTGGACCTCAGGCCTGATGTCTGTAAAACGATAACGATGGCCCCAGGTCCATGAGAACGTGGTGAGCATCAGATACAGCAGCGCTTACCAAGCGCTCCCTAGCACGGCCTCTGGCACCCAGGAGGAGCTCAACCAGCGGTAGGACCTTCTGTTATTACGACCGTATTCTGGTTATTTCATCATGATCACCATCTCGTCATCCAAGCAGAGGTCTGCAGTCACCGGAAATAGCCACTATTACTCCCAAGATAGGACCTGCATGTAAAGACTTTGAGGGATAAATGTATCTTTTTTTTTTTTTTTTTTTTTTTTTTTTTTGCGGTATGCGGGCCTCTCACTGTTGTGGCCTCTCCCGTTACGGAGCACAGGCTCCGGATGCGCAGGCTCAGCGGCCATGGCTCACGGGCCCAGCCGCTCTGCGGCATGTGGGATCTTCCTGGACCGGGGCACGAACCCACGTCCCCTGCATTGGCAGGCCGACTCTCAACCACTGCGCCACCAGGGAAGCCCGGATAAATGTATCTTAAGAGAGTGTCCTCTAGAAGGGGCTCGGCCAGCCACAAAGCGTAAAAAGGAAAAATCATGCATTCATTCAACAAATGTTTATTGAGTTCCTACGATGTGCCACAGCCTCGGCTAACTGTTGGGCGTGGAGAGGGTGACACGGGGCAGCCCTGCCCCTCCCGGAGCGTGGACTCCCCAGGGGCAGGCAGGCAGTGAGTCGTGGACATGTGGGCAAGGACGGGGTGCTCTACGGGGATCTGAGGGGTGCGGGGCATCAGAGAGGGCCTCCCTGAGGAAGTAGGGGTTCAGCTGAGCCGTAAGAGGGAAGAGGAGGTCCGGCTGTAGGCGGGAAGGGACAACAGGCAGAGAGGCCTGGAGGGACAGAGCAGGCCACTGTGATGGACCTGCGAAGGCTCCCAGTGGCGGGAGCGCAAGGTCAGCAGGGAGACGGGTCGGAGGGCAAAGGGGTAGGTGCCGGCAGTGGCCACGTAGGGGAGCCTTCGTCAGCAGACTTTGAATGTTCCAGTCTTTAGAAATGGATGTCTGCCTAGAGAGGTGGGGTCTGGGGGCGACACTTGCATCCCCGTCCTTGACGTAGTCTATCCTTCAATGCACCTTTTCCCGCATTTCCTAACTTGAGGTCTCCTTGCGAGCAGAGACTGCGTCTGGGGAGGTCCTGGGACCTAACGTGCCACCAGGCACAGTGGGTGCTTACTGCGCGGCCGTATTGTAGATTTACAATCCTAGCTCCTTGCATGGCAGGAATGGCTAATTCCTGGGTGGTTTTGCGGAAGCAGTGGTGAGGGGCACTCCTGGCAATGGACGGAGGGAGAACGGGGTCACCACACTGGGTGCGACGGCGGGTAGGGATGTCACACGGTCCTACGAGCGTCCACCTTCCACCTCCCAACCGATGCCGGTAAGTGGGGTGTTTCTTCAGACAGCTGCCCACGACGCTGACGAGCCCCCAGGAGTGGTAGGGGTGTGTTGGCACCAGACGGGCCTCAGGCTTGCCCCGCAAGACTGGCAGCCCCCTTTCCGGGGCAGAAGAGCTGGTGGTTTAGGGAGATGCAGAGAGGGAGGAGGAGAGGGCAGCTGCAGGGCTGGTCACGAGGACCCTGTGTCCCTAAGGGAGCAGCAGTCGAGGCCAGGCCGGGGGAGGGAAGGTGCGATGCACTGGTGACCTTGGTCTGGCTGGGGTGTGGGGTCGGGGAGGGACTGACATGGATTCAGGGGCCGTCGGGGGAGGAGTGTTTTCCTGGGTGGGGATTATCATTTCCACAGATTGCGTGAGGGAAAGCACACTCCACCCAACCTCCAAATCACACCTCTGCCCCCCAAGATACCCACGCCCAGAACCTGAGGGGAGAGACAGCGGATAGGCAAGGAATGAAGATGAAAACTACACGGTTCTAGGAATCAGAACGCCCATGAACGAATGTGCAGTGAAAACTGTCCCAGGAAACAAGCGTGGACCGAGCGGCCACGGTCACCTTCCTGACAGCACAGGGCTCCCTCCCGGAACGCATCCCCCCCTGCCACCCCCTTGCTCACGCCCACTGCAGGCCCCCCGCCTGAGCCGTGGGGGAAGGGTCGCCTGGGCCCTGGGCCCTGCGTGGGATGACGCAGGGTCCTGGGAGATGGCAAAGCAGTTCTGCTGCCACGTTCACGACCCCCCTCCCGGCCCCATCTCCAGCCCGCCTTTCCAGCAGGGACCCCCAAACTCTTCCGGCGTCTCCCTTTTGGCTTTCGTGCTGGAGTCAGTTTTCTTGGGTGAAGATTCCCCAACGGATGGACGTGAAGTCTGTGAACTTTAAAATCATACTGACCTGCAGTTATGCGTTCACTCCAGGAGCGAAGGCCGCTCACCGGGCCCTGCTGTGTACGCCCGCTGCCGATTCCATGAAGCTCACGCTCAGGACCCTGTCCCAGTGGCGCTGGGCATCCTTATTAGTTGTCATTTAGAGGATGAAAGGCCATTATTGGCCCACCCTTTACAAATGGCTTAAAATCCACTTTGGTGTTGGAAGGAGACTTAGCAGGCCCGTGACCTCTGTGCCCACTGGGTCCTTGAGAGTGAGTGACCCTTCGGGAAAGCTGCTTACATGTAGCGCCAGGCTTGGAGTTTCCATTTTTCCTCCTTCGGCCGATGGATGGGGTCACCAACCACAGAGTCCTCCGTAGTCAGAGGAAGCCGGGCCGGGCCTGGCCGGTGCTGGGTTCCCTCCAGTAGGAGGCCTGAGAGGGGCACAGCTGTGTCTTGTTCTGGTCTTATTTGGGAGGAGCCCCAGCAGGTGAAGCTAAGCTATCATGGCTGAAACGCTCGGAGGTAAGTGCTTCCCTCGGGCCTCTTCTAATCCTCCCTCGGAGTGGGTGTCTGACCTCAGTGGACAGAGGAGGAGACTAAGGGTCAGAGAGGTTAGGGAAACAAGCTTATACTACCAGGCTGATAAGCTCTTTCTGCTGCAGAGCTGGGCCCTGACCACCATACCGTCCTCCCCGCCCCCTGAGCCCTTCAGGAGGAAGATGAGCCGCCCCCAGAGGAGGAGGGTCTAGCAGGGAAGGCGGCTCCCGCAGTCCATGCGGCTAAGCGGGCGGGGAGAGCAACAGCGGGGCATCTGAGCTCCTGGGACTCAGGCACTCCAGTGCCAGCAAGACCTGGGCTCCTGGCTTCTTTTCTTTTCTGTGGATGGCGGGGAGGGAGTGGGATTTGGAAACAGCCCTGATCTGAATGTTGGACACGGACGTCCTCTTCCCATGTATGGGCATATTAACCCGTCTCTTGGAGTTACTGTGAGAATGAAATGCCTTCAGGAGTGTACCCTGGGGCTTCCCTGGTGGCACAGTGGTTGAGAGTCCGCCTGCCGATGCAGGGGACACGGGTTCGTGCCCCGGTCCGGGAAGATCCCACATGCCGCGGAGCGGCTGGGCCCGTGAGCCATGGCCGCTGTGCCTGCGCGTCCGGAGCCTGTGCTCCGCAATGGGAGAGGCCACAACAGTGAGAGGCCCACGTATCGGGAAAAAAAAAAAAAAAAAAAGTACCCCGATTTGCAGATTGATTTGTCGTGTAACGGGCACTCAAAAGCACCTGGCCGCAGTAACGACATCACTGCTCGTGGTAACCTAGGACCTGACTCAGAGAACACAGGCGTCTCCTCACGGAACAGCGGGATCTATCTGTGGCCTTTGGTCCTTGACCTTCCACGCCACTTTCTGCACCTACACTGCCCATCGGGTGGAAACGGCATTGTCACTCCTTAGGAAAAGGATCGCTCGGGTGCTGGGACAAGGGGCCCCCGCCTGTGACGGGTTTGCGGGGTGTGACCACGGGGTCTGTCTGGAGCCGGCGCTATGTTCCTTCTTGTTTCCTACCCTCTGCCAGCCCTTCCTTCCCTGCCCTTCAGTCTCACATTCCTTGGAAAGAGCCGCCGCCTTCACCTCTGTTATTCATCGTCGCTGTTGCTGACCGGCCTTGATCTCTGAGCTCTCCCATCCCTCACCCCCTGGAACCCTAATGTCCTCAGTTCCCCGATCTGGTTTGCTCAGCCTTCCTGCGCTCACCTGTTGGTGTGACCTGACCAAAGTGGTCACATACTGTGCAAAGTCACTTCTGCACCGTGCACCTTCTCCACTCACTTCCCTTCCTGCTGCCAAGGCCTTCCGTTTCCGTCAATGAATTTAAAAATAAAAATTACGGGAGTGTCTCACGATTCTCATTTTCTTACTGCAAAACTTTTTCTTAGTTCTTCCCATCTCTCAGCTGCATTTTCCATTTCCTTTGCTCCCGGCACCTTCCAATTTCCATTGGAGGTGAACAAAGACAGAGAATCTGAACAGAGGTGGCTAGAGGCTGGAGATGGGCGTGGGTGGGTGGGGCATGTGAAACTGAGCAGGAGAGAAAGAAAGAGGAAACTGGGCTTTGGGGAAAATGACAAGTAAAGTAAAACCAGATTGGCCTGTGTGGACGTGAGCCCCAGGGGGATTATCCAAATAATTTATACGGCCAGAGAGACACCCAGAGAATTCGTTGGGTCTGTGGCAGGGCGGGGAGGGGCCCTTGGAACCCGACTGAGAACGTGCTGGAGGAGCGAAAAAGCGGGGGTCAGGACCTGGTCAGCACAGAGGCCTGGCTGCAACAGGGCGCAAAGGCCTTGAATCTGAAAACGACCGGGATTGGGGGATGCCGGGGTCAGCTCAGGTTCAACTGCCAGGTGGGAGCTCCCAGGAGAGCACGGGAAGCGTGCCTCTCTCCTGGGGACCGTACCCCTGGGGTCCTCCCCTCTCGGTCCTCTTCTGCTCCAGGCGGGCTCAGCCTGTCACTGTGATGGCCTCACCCCACACGAGCGACCGAAGCTGGGTGACGGCCGTCAGCCTGGGGCCAACGCAGCGATCGTGGGGAC
The DNA here is from genome assembly GCF_008692025.1 of Phocoena sinus. NCBI lineage: Eukaryota > Metazoa > Chordata > Mammalia > Artiodactyla > Phocoenidae > Phocoena > Phocoena sinus. The sequence goes on from NC_045781.1 coordinate 57,795,195, forward strand.
AGAGGCGCCGCCCTTAGCGCCGCCCTACTGGGAAGCGGGCCCGTGCCGCAGCCCGCCCTCGTCGCCCCATTTGGGAAGCCCCCGCCTGGAACAAATCCCCCCAGAAGGAGGCAGAGCCGCGAGAGGGAGGATTCTGACCCAGCTGTGCCTGGACGTGTCAGTGCACGGTTGACGCAGTGATGCGACGTGGGCTTTAGAAACAGCAGGAGTTGGGCCTGAACCGGGCGCCCCCTGCCTCCCCTCCACCGTTACTCCCCCCGCCCCACCTGCAGCCTCTGTTCCTCCTCACGTAGAATGAGGATGGGGACTTCCCTGGTGGTCCAGTGGTAAAGCATCTGCCTTCCAATGCAGGTGACGCGGGTTCAATCCCTGGTCAGGGAACTAAGATCCCACATGCCTTGGGGCAACCAAGCCCACGCGCCTCAACTAGAGAGCCTGTGTGCCGCAAGCTACAGAGCCCACATGCCCTGGGGCCCGCGCACCTCAACTAGAGAAGAGAAAACCCACACGTCACCACTAGAGAGAAACCCACGCGCCGCAACGAAAGATCCCGCGTGCCACGACTAAGACCCGATGCGGCCAAAAATAAATTAAATAACAAAATAGATCTTTAGAAAAAGAGAAGAATGAGGATACTCATACCCTCCATGGCGGCGTCTGTCTGTGCCGTGCTGTTGTTCATCCAACCGGGGCTCTTCTGAAAGGGGGTGTTTGCATGTCTGTCTGTCCAGCATACCTTCCCCCTTCTAGAAACAGCGCCACGATTTCCCCCGGACCAGCACGTCCCTGGGTGTGTGATCTTGGTGGGGATCTTGGTCAGGGTGCTGGCTGTTCCGCCGACAAGGGGCAGGGTGACTCCAAGCTCAGCCACCAGTCCTCTTCCCCTGGGACTCTGAATTCGTCAAACGTATCTTAACCATACACATACAAAAGTCCAAAGTAACCTTCGAAGTTTTTCACATTTTTTGACTTAAAGGAAAATGAACTTGTGATAGAGATATTGTAACTGAGAAGGACCCTATGGGGCCTTCCCGGGACAGACCTCTCCCCGAGATCCTCTGCTTTACCTCCTCTCTGAAGTACCCAGATAATAGTATCTCATGCATATTTCCTGAGCTTTTCAGATGCTAAAAACCACCACTAAATGAGGAAGAAATGAACTAATTGATGATGCTGAGCACATAGCCCCGGGACCTCCCAGAGCCATCAACCCATCAGAAAATTGTGCACCAGCTGATCACATCCCCTGGGACGCCCCTCCCTTTCCTGGCCTTTAAACAAGCTGTGCTGAAACTCTTCAGGGAGTTTGGGGTTTTTTGAGGGGCACGAGCCACCTGTCTCCTTGCCTGGCCCTGCAATAAACCTTTCTCTGCTCCAAACTCCGACATTTCGGTACTGTTTGGTCTCATTGTCTGTCGGGCACATGAACTTGCATTCGGTAACAATGTCCGTAAGACCCTCGACTACACATAAAAATTATATAGGAAGAGTATAGATTCGATAGGAACGCATCTACATCCAAATCTGTTTTTCTCAAAATGACTCGTATATTCACACAACTATTAGCCAACCAATTAAAAGTTCAGGAACTATTATTCTTTATTCAATCTTTTAAAGTTGCTGTGTAAAATTAAAAAAAAATTAATACAAACCGTATTAAACCTGAAAGGACAATTTTAGTTGCTCCTTGGGAATCTGGGCTGGGAACAGATCAACAAAGGCAGAAAAAAAGTTGGCACGCTAAGTAAATAAAGGCATAAACCTCTGCTCCCCAGATCCCTGAGCTGGCCTGGTCCCTGTGCTTTTAAAGATGTGGTTAGGGGCTTCCCTGGTGGCCCAGTGATAAAGAGTCCACCTTACAATGCAGGGGACGTGGGTTTGATCCCTGGTCAGGGAACTAAGATCCCACATGTTGAGGGGCAACTAAGCCCACGCGCCACAACTACTGACCTCACGAGCCTCTGCTACAGTCCACATGCTGCAAACCACAGAGCCCAAATGCCCTGGAGCCTGCGCGCCACAACTACAGAGAAGCCTGCGCACCGAACGATCCCACGTGCCACAACTTAGACCCGACGCAGCCAAAAATAAATAAATAAATAATAAATCTTAAAAAAAAAAAAAAGATCTGGTTAACATCTGGTTAACATCCAACTTTCCCTTCTCTTCTTTGAGGTAATCTTATCCTTCCAAGAAGATGCTTTGGTTTGCGTCAACCAGAGTTGGGGTTCCTGTCCACTTGCCTTTGGCAAGCCCTACATGAGAAGCAACCCTGAGGGATACTGTGAGAGCCATTCCAGGCACGTAGGCTGTGCTCAGGAAACATGGGCTCCTTCTTACGTGTGAGATGAGGAAAGAGACCCCTGAAAACTCTGAGCCACGGTGTGCGTGAAGCACCTCACAGGGCCTGCCACAGGGAAAAAGGGGTCTCCGAGCCATGCTGCAGCCATTGGTCCATCAGAGTTGGGGCGGCTCAGGCTGGGCCTCAACTGCTGTCCAGTCCCTCTGCCTGACTCGTTTCTACGTTTAACTTTACATTCATTATTCATCCACCAGTTTACCGAGCACCTGTGGTGTCCAGCAGGAGTGATCCTGCCCTCGTGGAGTTTACATCCTCACTGGGGCGATGGGTTAGTGAACAAGACGACTGGGCATATGGGAGGAAGTGGACCGAGGGCTTTCCTGGAGAGGACCTGGGTTTGGGGGCTGTGTCTGGCGTCCCCAGGTTCTGTGGTTCCCTACAACTCCCAGGACTCAGCGTATAGTCACGTGCACGGCTAAGACTTATCACGGCGAAAGGATGCAAAAGCAACAACAGCAGAGGGAGAGAGAGTGTCTGGAGGAGACCAGGTTTCCAGAGTCCTCTCTGGTGGTGTCACAAGCGACACCCTGAAACCCAGCAACGAGCTGTGACAACACGTGTGGAGTGCAGCCCACCAGGGTTGCCCATAGGAGACTCGGTGCCCAGGGTTCTCAGTGGGGGCTGGTCACGTAGGCACCCCCACCCGTTGCAAATTCCCGACTCTCAGAGGCAGAACAGAAAAAGTTGACAAAACGCCAGATGGAATCCGGCAGCCAGTCCCCACAAGTAAAACAGAAGTGGAAGGAAACTTCCCAAACCTGTAGCGTATCCACCCAGCACTGGTGAGGGTTCCCCCCAGTGAGGCTTTAACGAGATGGTGCGAGTACAGCCCTTGGCAGGACGCCGGGACCCGCCTCCCTGCCCACCTGCCCCGCAGCCCTCCGCCACTGGCAACACCCCCAGCCAGCCTCACGCTCATCCCTACTCCCCACTTTCCCCTCCCCTCTTCCTCCTGTAGCAGCTGGACATCAGCCAGGTCACTGCCCCGTCTCACTCTGAGCGAGGACCAGCGAGGTTCCCAGGCTCCGGACGCCCGGCCACCATCCTTCCTCTGTTCCTTGCAGGCCTCCTCACCTCGGAGACTCTCTCCTCTACCCCACTCTGCTTTTCCCCTCTGAGTGCAATGTACGTTTTATTAGCTCACTGTTTCTGCCTTCCAGGCCCTGGAATGTAACCCCCCAGGGAGGCCCTCACCGTTCAGTTTTGTCCCCAGTGACATGTGACGTAGCTGGTCGGCATCACCAGCTTTAAGGTGAACATCACTCTGCCCACCGCCAGCCTCGGCCGTTCTCCGTGCCTCGACCGCTTCTCTGCCGACCCCGTGACCCACTCTCCGGAGTGACAGGAGCAAAGGGCCCCGACCCCAGCTCAGGCTCACCTGACCCCTCGGTGGAGTCGTCGAATTCCACCTGGAAGAGGTAGCCGGTGTTCCAGACGTAGAGGCAGGCCGCCGAGTCGTAGGAGACCCTGAGGGGCTTCAGCCGGGGGTCGTAGACGCTGTCCTTCCAGCGGATGTTGATGGGAGACTGCCGGGCCCCCCGTGGCACCGAGGCCGGGCCCTTCCAGAGGACATGCACTGGGGGCAGAGAGAGGGAAGAGGAGCCCCTGAGGGTGCGTGGGCGCCGTTAAAGCCTCAGAGGGAGCGACAGAAACCTGCAAACGCGGTCCCAGAGGAGCCAGCACGGGGGAACCTGTTCCAGCGTGGAGCCCGGGGCCACCAGACCCTCGGCCTCTTAACGCCGCCCCCGGTGGGCGGGGCCCTCGCGCCACCTCCTCCGCGGACCACGCCCAGGAACCGATTCCTTCCCGCCCTTGCGCTGCGCCGAGTTGGTTCTGATCTGTGCTCATTGTCACAGCGTGGTCACAGGGAGTCACGCCTGGGGGTCCAGCCCAGCCCCGGGGAGGCAGGCGGTGGAGGACTGTGGACTGGGGGGCTGCTACAGGTCTCAGAGAGCAGGAAACCACAGTCCCAGGATCCACAGCGGACCCTGCCTGGAAGGGTCTGGAATAGAACTCTTGTCACTCCCAATCCCCGCTCTTTCAGTTACCCAGCACTCAAGGTGGGGTCCGCGGACCAGCAGCCCCCCTGGGGGCTTGCTAGAAATGCAGAACCTCAGGCCCCACCCAGACTCCTTGCAAGTTTCAAACCATAGGGAAGGGTCCGCACTCATGTAGAAAGACCCGCGCACCCCGATTCCCAGAGGCAGCTGCCTCGGGCTGGTTTAGAGCACAGCCTCTGACGCTTTCCTCCAAGCTCACAGAAACATACACAGAGTTTTCCGAAAAGCAAAAGTACCGCTCAGTACAAAGTGGGTCTTCACCTCGGGTTTCTTCACGTCACTGTGGACGTCTTCACAACTGTCTCTCAGCACCTGTCCCCTCCTTTATACTCCGTGACCATGAAGAGCATCAGGCCACGTGGACCGGAGTCCTGGCCTCACCACTCTGTGGCTCTGTGCCCCTCGGCAAGTTCCTTAACCTCTCTGAGCCTCAGTTTCATCACCTGTAAAAGGCGGATCACAATGGTACTTATCACACAGCGCTGGTGGGAGCATGAAACGAGAGGCTTAGAACAGCGGAAAGACGGGGACTTTGGCATCAGCCTCAGGTGTGGACCAACGGATTAACTGGGAAGAGCTAAGAGTGTTTGCCGAGAGCCCGGTATGTGCCAGGCTTTGTGCTCACGTCGTTTCATCTTCAGGCGGCCCTGGGTGGCATTTCATCACCCCATTTTACAGACGAGGAGACTGAGGCTTGGGGAGGTGAAGCAACCCACCAGCTCTCACCTCTGACAAAAGTCACCAGAGCACACACCCCCGGAGACTGACTCCGAAGCCCAGGCTCTTCCAACCACCGAAACCTGGAAAGTGTGGAATACTGACGTCAGAGGTGAACTTAGTTGTCCATGCAGCCCCTGTATCTGACAGAGGAAGAATCTGAGGCCCAGAGAGAGGGAGGGATGAGTCCAAGGGCACAGAGCACCAAGGACACCGCCACCGGGACAAGGCTGACACAGGGCAGTCTCTGGACCGAGCTGGCTGCCGACCTAGTTACCATGTTTGCTGAGATGTTCTCTGCTGGTGTTTGGAGCCCTAATGACTGGCAGCATGGCTTGTTCCGTGGGGGCTGTAATAACAGCTCGTCTTGGGGGGGGCCCTTGCTACCTGCCTTGCTCCGAGCATCTCGCCTTCCTGATGGCCCTGTGAATCTGAGGTTAAGGACTGGCCCACGTCTCCCATGGGAAAGACAATGTGGAAATCAGAAGCCAAGCTGTCCGGCTCCGGACCGTCTCCCATTTTGAAATACACCATAAAATGAGACAAACAGCAAATTGCATCTGGAGGCTCTACTTACAAGCATCATTCCTCTTTGTCTGTGCACAGGCACCCTGAGAGCACCATCGCTCCAGCGTCAGTGAGTGATTGCGGAGGGTCCCCCACATCTGCTTGACCAGGACGAAGAGACCCGAGGATTTCGGATGACTCCTGCCTGACCCCAGGAGCCTGAGCATCGTTTCTCTTCCCCGGGGACCCAATAACCAGAGAGAGGTTTTCCTCACTGACTGCCCTCACTTCAATCTAGACAACCGAGGACTGGGGTGGACACACCTCTTTTGTAAAAACTCATCCAAAGCCCTGATGGTTAAATTTCAACCCGGCTTCTTGGATGACACGGGGTTTGGCTTAGGGGTGGGTGCACTGGGACAAGGGCGCTCGCTGTGGCCAGTCCCTCGGGTCACTGTGCTTTGACCCGGTAAATAGCGGAGTGAGGGTACCAGGGAGTTAGGGGAGCTTGCGGAGAGCTTGCTGCCAGGCCAGGGAGCAGACAGGAACAAAGAGACCAGAGCAAAGTCCTTGATCTTGGGCGTGACCCTGGCTCAGGGCTGCGCAGCCCTCCAGCCTTGGGGCACTCAAGACCAGGCACGGAGCCACACTGCGTGTACCTACAGGGGAGCAAGTGACCCTTCTGCCCAGGGCTCCTGGGAAGCAGCCCGTCACCTCTCCACAAAACAGACACCATCTGATAGGAATTCGTTCTGCCCAAAGTAGCGTGTCCTGGTTGGCCCGGGATACTCCTAGGCTTTGCCTCCTGCCTCAGCATAAATGTGAATGTGCCCCTTTCGTGCGCAAACTATCCACATTTGGACAATCAATGAGACGGTCGCCTTAGCTACACAGCTTGTACTTCAGATGCCAGAAAACAAAACACCTGCTCTGGACTCTAGAGCAGTTTATTCCCCCAGAGACTTCCTACCTGGGAAACGGAGACATCAGTGTTCGGATGGAAAGGTGTGTAAATTTGGGGGCGGGGAGGTTGAAAGTATAAGCATCAAGGGGGTAGGGATAGCATAATTGATCCTGGAATCCTGGATTCTTAGATCTGGAAACCCCACAGGACAGGGGTCCTGAATACTGAGTCTACTTGTGGGCTCACGAGGGCCCGAGGATCCCACTGATGGGATGCACAGTTTGGTCTGCAGCTTCCATCCAGTTCTCTGACGGGCCTGTGAGTTTGATTGCCTGGGTTGCAAGCCACAAAAACCAACTGTGGGGCTTCCCTGGTGGCGCAGTGGTTGAGAGTCCACCTGCTGATGCAGGGGACACGGGTTCTTGCCCCGGTTCAGGAAGATCCTACATGCCGTGGAGCGGCTGGGCCCATGAGCCATGGCTGTGAGCTTGCACGTCTGCAGCCTGTGCTCCACAACGGGAGAGGCCACAACAGTGAGAGGCCCGCCTACCGCAAAACAAAAACAAAAACAAAACAAACCAACTCTGGAATGTATACGCTTTTCTTCCCATGGAGTCATTTTAGAAATGTACCAGCCCTTGGGTGGCTTCATTCATTCATTCATTCTTTATTTCTTTCACTCATTGACTTTTGCCTCGGTTTCCTCATCTGTAAAGTGGGGAAATACTAGCACGTACTCTGTTATGTTGTCGTGTTCATTATCAGTTGTAATGAACTGATGCAAAGAAAGTGCTTAGATGGTACCATTTCCATTACCTGCTGCCGAGCGCCAAGTTGCAGGCGCTGGCTGAGCCCTGAAAGAGCAGGTCCTGGCATCACAAGTCTATCAGCTGACACACCGAGGACCCCCTTGGCTCTTAGGGGCGTGTCCTCAGCACTGTGGGCGGGCTGCCCTGCTGCCTTCAGCTTCCCTACTTTAGGGAGACCACCTCACTGGCTGTCTCTGTGGGTCTGGGGTCTCCCTGCTCCCTGCAGCCACATGGCAGGGCCCTTCTTCACTCACAAAGTACCGCCAACCCAGCTCGTCCCAGACATCCTCATGGCTGGCTCAGACATCAATTCAATTGCTGTTACAGTAGGAGCTGAACTCTGCCATTAAAAAAACATATAAAGGGGCTTCCCTGGTGGCGCAGTGGTTGGGAGTCCGCCTGCCGATGCAGGGGACACAGGTTCGTGCCCCGGTCCGCGAAGATCCCACATGCCACGGAGTGGCTGGGCCCGTGAGCCATGGCCGCTGAGACTGCGCGTCCAGAGCCTGTGCTCCGCAACGGGAGAGGCCACAACAGTGAGAGGCCCGCGTAATGCAAAAAAAAAAACCATATAAGGGCTTCCCTGGTGGCGCAGTGGTTGGGGGTCCGCCTGCTGATGCAGGGGACACAGGTTCGTGCCCCGATCTGGGAGGATCCCACAGGCCGCAGAGCGGCTGGGCCCGTGAGCCATGGCCGCTGAGCCTGCGCGTCTGGAGCCTGTGCTCCGCAACGGGAGAGGCCACAACAAGATATACCATAATTTATCAAATCACTCTCCCTACAGATGGACTTTTTATTGTCTTATAAATAACACTGCACTGAACATCTCTGAATGGAATTCCTAGGTCTGATGTCTGTGGGTCAGAGGAGAAAGGCACTGACGCTGCCAATCCATGCGATGCTGCTCGCCCAGGAAATTGTGCTGAGTCCTGCTCTCACCCACTCACCTTGTACTGTGAGCAAAGAGCCTCATTTTATTCAACTCAACATCTTCTCATTTTTGACTATCTCCTTTTGCCCATAAAACACGCAGTAATTAGTGAGCTTCACATGACCTGCAATTAATTCTCTTCGGGGATTGCAAGTTCCTCGTGTGGATTTGTGATGGTGAATTTTGTGTCAACTTGGCTGAGCCGTGGTGCCCAGATACTGGGTCAAATGTTATTCTGGATGTTTCAGGATAGGTGGGTTATTTTGGGTGTGATTAACATGGAAATCAGTGGACTTTGAGTAAAGTAGAATACCTGCCGTAATGGGTGGTCCTCGTCCAATCCGTTGAAAGCTTTAACAGAACAAAGACTGATTCCCCCTGGAAAAGCAGGCATTCTGCCTTTGGGCCCCGAACCACTCTCCTGGGTGTCCAGCTCGCTGACCCACTCCATCAGATTTTGGACTTGCTAGGCCTCCCCGATCACATCCGTCAAAGGGCAGGAGGAAAAGACTGGAATTTCTATTTTTATTTCCTCTCTCACCTTTTATAATTCCTATTTTTCATATGTTTCATAGAGTACACAGTACATTAGTATCTGATACACGGATCTAATTCATACATAAATACACATGCATCGGAGGGGCAGACTCAAAATCTTTTTGCTGAAATGAGTGTGTGATCAAAAAAGTTTGGAGCTCCCCTTTCTATAAGACCCTTCAAATTTCTTGGCATTACTCTTTTCAAATAATGCTTTCTTCTTCTTTTTTTGCTTTCTATTTTCTTTTTGGCTGCACCACACAGCATGTGGGATCTTAGCCCCCCCGACCAGGGATCGATGGAACCCGCGCCCCCTATAGTGGGAGTACGGAGTCTTAACTGGACCACCAGGGAACTGCCAGTGCTTTATTCTTATATGATAGAAATTCAAATTCACTCCTAAATGCAACCAAATGCTCTCCAAAGTACTTTAAGATCCCAAAAGTTACATACGCTATTCATAAAAAAATTATATTCTAGTTAAAAAGAAAGAAAGAAAGAAAGAGAAACTCACATTGGGCAAAAATCTTGAAAACGCACGGAAGTTTCTACATGTGTTATTCACAGTAATTTCTTTGGCTTCTCCACTGGATTTTTTATACCATGATTTTCGGCAGACACTTTTATTGATTTTATAGATCTGCTGATTCCCGATCTGAAGAGCCTGAGGGGATGCTTTGTAGCTGAAATTTTGTCTTTACATGGACGTCAAACTAGCAGCGCTGCCCCGGTCATCACCTGCCTGGCTTCACTGCACTGCGTCCTGGGACAAATGAAAAGCAATGAATCAGGGCTGCCTGGGAGCCCAAGGGAATCGCTTCCTCCTCCCTTGAGACGCACTCAGCCTCTTCTTCCGGAAAGTGTGACTCAACAGCTGCTGGGAGAAAAGAGCCTCCACTCTGCTAGACAGATGCTGGTGTCAACGTCACAGCTCACGCTCGGCTACTCCTCCGGGTCTCACAAGAGCCCAGGGAGACCTGTGTTGGGGCAAATGCTGTGATGTCTGCCCCACGCCTGGTCCCTCTCCTTTGGTAACAGCACCAGGGTTTTCCCTGGGATATTCCCTCTCCCCAACCAGCCGGCAGCCCCCACCCCACCCCACCATCTACCTGAGGCTTGGCCAATTGGAGGGAAAGTGGTTCACAGGGAACCTGAACTGGCCAGTCAGTGTTAGCCCTGGGAACTGCTGAGATTATGGGGAGAGAAGCCCTGACTCTCCCTGGGGATTATGAAACTGCTCACATAGGCACTGTTTGCAGTTGCTGGGAACACTTTTTGAGATCCTGCCCAAGAATGGAGAGAAAATTGAGCCCAGAGATGGGAAGGGTGGGGAGGGAGAGACAGAGACAGAAAGAGACAGAGACAGACACATGCAGAGAAAATGACATTGCTTCAGCCAAACAATTCCTGTTCCTATACCCTGAAGTCCACTTCCCAACTTTTCACTTATGTGAATCAGTAAGTTTCTTTTATTAAGTTCATTTATTTTTTTTTTCTGTATTCCAAAGGGTCCTACCTTAGTTTCCATCTTACAGACGACGTAACCAAAGCTGAGAGCAGTGACATGACTAAGTCCCCTTGCTAGGAAGTGGCAGAGGCAGTGCTCAAATGGTGATGGAACAACTGGAGGTCTACATGCAAAAAAAGTCAGTCTAGACACAGACCTTATACCTGTCATAAAAATTAACTCAAAATGGACCACAGACCTAAATGCAAATTCAAAACTGTAAAATTCCTAGAAGACAACACAGGAGAAAACCTAGATGACCTTTGGCTTGCCAATGACTTTTTAGATACAACATCAAAGACATGATCCATGAAAGAAATAACTGATAAACTAGACTTCAATAAAATTTAAAACTTTTACTCTGTGAAATACACTGTCGAGAAAAGTAGAAGACAAGTCACGGAAGGAGAAACTATTTGCAAAAGATGCACCGGATAAAGAACTGTTATCCAAAATGTACAAAGAACCCTTAAACTCAACACTAAGAAAACAAACAACATGATTAAAAAATGGGCCAAAGACCTGAACAGACCGAACCCTCACCAAAGAAGACAGACAGATGGCAAACAAGCATCTGCGGAGATGCTCCACGTCCTATGTCATCAGGGAACGATGAGACAACAACGAGATGCCACTACACACCTATTAGAATGGCGCAAATCCAGAAACGGACAACACCAAACGCTGGCGAGGGCGTGAGGAACAGGAACCCTCATTCATCGCCGGTCAGAACGCAGTGGAGCAGCCGCTCTGGGAGATGGTGGGCAGTTTCTCACAAAACAAACTATCCTCTTATCATATGAGCTAGCAATCGGGCCCCTTGGTGTTTACTCAAAGGGGCTGAAAACTGATGTCCACATACAAACCTGCACATGGATGTTTACAGCAGCTTTATTCGTAACTGCTGAAACTTGGAAGCAACCAAGATGTCCTTCAGTAGGTGAAGGGATGAATAACCTGTGAAACATCCAGGCAGTGGAATATTGTTCAGTGTTTAAAAGAAATGATCCGTTGAGCCATGAAAAGACACGGAGGAATCTTAAATGCATACGACTAAGTGACAGAAGCCAATCTGAAAAGGCTACAGCCTGCATGATTCCAAGTCTGTGACATTCTAGAAAAGGTAAACTATGGAGACAGTGAAAAGATCAGTGGTGGCCAGGGGTTGGGGGGAGGGAGGGGTGGACAGGTGGCGCGCAGGATTTACAGGGTAGTGAAACTACTCTGCAGGAGACTATAAAGGTGGATACACGTCATTTGTCCAAACCCATAGAACGTTCAACACCAAGAGTGAGTCCTAATGTAGACTTTGGACCGGGGTGATGGTGGCGTGTCAGTGCAGGGTCATCGATTGTAACACATGCACCACTCTGGGTCGAGAGGTGATGTTGATGCGGGGTAAGTTGGAGAGGTGCCACAGGGTATGTGGGAAATCTATACTTTTTTGCTCAATTTTGCTGTGAACTGAAAACTTCTCTAAAAAATAAAATTTACTAAAAAAAAAAAAAAAAAGGAGCAAAATGCTGACACACACTACAACATGGATAAACCTTGAAAACACCACGCTACGGGGAGGAAGCCAGTCACAAAAGGCCACATATCGTGTGATGCCATTGATACGAAATGTCCAGAACAGGCACATATGCAGACAGACAGTTGCCAGGAGCTGGGGGGAGGGGGGAGGAAGGAAGGGGCATGACGGGTAAAGGGTGATGAAAAGGTTCGGGAACAAGGTAGTGTTGGTTGCACAACATCGTGAGTGCACCTGGTGCCACTGAATCGTGCACCTTAAAATGGTTAATGGTTAATTCTACATTAAGGGGATTTTTGCTGATGGCACTTCCTTACATTTCTCGACGGCCCAGAACGTGTGGCAGTGGTCTGTCCTGGCCTGGGTGGAATCCCCGCCAGCAGCGGTGGGGCTGCAGGGGGTGCTGGCTGCTGCTCTCTCCCACTCCCCCTGAATCATCCTCTGAGCTCTGTCCCCAGGACTCCGGTTCACCCCCAAACCAGGTCTCTTCCAGGTGTCTGGGATGGGGGAGGAACTACACGAGAGGTCCCCTGGGTGGATGAGGCACAAAGAGGCACTGTTCAGTGCAGGCTCAGGGAGTAGCATATCCGTCCACCCAGTCGCACATCTGCAGGCCCAGGAGGTATCCAGAGGCCCCCCTCCCTCACCCCTGCCCCAGGATCGGATTCGTGCTCCTGTCCCGTTGACGTCACCCCTCGGAATCTCCTGATTCGGTCTCCCCGCCTCTCCGTCTCCACTGTGACCACCCTGGTTCAGGCCTCCGCCGTCTCTTGCCTGAACCCCCACCACAGCCTCAACCGCTCTCCCCAAGTCCACTCAGGACCCCTCCTCTCCACCCCAACTCATTTTCCAACACTCCCGCCAGAATGAGTTTTGAAAATGCAAATCTCATCATATCCACCCTTGCCCCACACCTTGTAAAGGCTTCCCGTTATTTTAGGATGGAAACAAAACTTGTCCCCTGGCCAAAAAGGACCCGCATATCCCACATGCTAAGTACCTTTCCCGCCATAGCTCATGACCTTCCTCCTCAAAGCTGCCATGGCTGTGTGACCCTGGGCGTGTTGCTTAACCTCTCTGAAATTCATGTTCTTCACAATGAAAAGGGATTATAAGATGTGCCTGGCCAAGGCAAGGTAATTCAACACACGGTAATATGATCATTTCCTGAGTTAGACCCTCTGCTAAATCCTTTACAAACTCTGCTCCATCGAATCCTCCCAATAGCCTCACGAGCTCTGAGTCTGAAACGCCAGTTCCCAGAGGAGACAGCCAACTTGCCACAGGGAGTTTGGACTCCAAGCCCACGTCAGGCCTGCTCTCACAGCCCTGCTCTATGGAGTTATACTGTTTTCTAGGCTTTTCCTGGGCAACTGAGGGCTTCACAAATAACTCACTCTTCTCCATGCTGGGTGCATCTTCAGGAACAGGGCCCTCTAAGGATTCCAGGGTGTGCCTGAAGTGGGCCCTGCACGGTTTGAAGAAGGGGCCTTTGAGATCTTTGCAAACGCCTGGTACACGCACATCCACGTGGTCCCCCATGTCTGGTGCCATCCAGGCCAGGGTACACCTCCCTGTCTTTCCATAAAGCCCCCAGTGATGAGACTTCAGCCTAGTTAACTCCAGGAACTTGGATTGGATTCTTTATATATATATATATTTTTGGCTGCGCTGTGTGGCTCGTGGGATCTTAGCTTCCCAACCAGGGATTGAACGCTGGCCCTCAGCAGTGAAAGTGTGGAGTCCTAACCACTGGACCACCAGGTAATCCCCTGGATTGGATTCTTGTAAGGATTGATGGCAAGGAGAAGAGTCCCCTGTGGTAGGGAAGTCAACTTTCATTGGTAGGCAGTTGTCTTTGATAATTTCTAGCTATTTAATTTCTTTTAAACCATGGTTAATCAGCTGTCAGTACTGCACACCTTCGTGTATTCGAGCTTCCTGGGCAGCAAAGTGAAAAGTAAATAAACGTGAAACACCAAAAACAGAAAGGAAAAGTCAAGCACTCCAGCCTAAGCACAATTGTCATTTTGATCAGCTTAAAAATGACGTCCGATGACTTAGCAGTGGCCTGGAAAGGAAGGAGCAGGCAAACCCATGCCTGGAAGGGAGCTGTAGATGAGGACTTGGTGATGTTCTGAAATAGCGTGAAAAACATCACCCTACGTTCATCTGCTTTCTCGTCAGACATTCATGAATCCTTGTCAAGAATTTTAGAGTTATGTGTTCAGACTGGTTGTAATTGAGACAGAAGTGGGGACAGAAAGCACGGCTCTCCCGGGACTTTTGCGGTTGGCTTCAGAAACCCTTTTCCCACTGCAAACGGACTCTGGACTCCAGACCCAGGTGCTTTGGCTTCCAGACCCCGCTTTCATCTCTTTCCAGCTATGTAACCTTGCTGAACAAGGCTTCCAATCTCTCTGGACTGTTCCTCTCCTCTGAACAGGACAGATCTCATTCCATTATCAGGATCTTCCAAGCGCTGACCTTCTGTGGTTCTTTGGAATTTCTTTAGGGCACTTTTCCTGCAGAGGAATCCAGTGACCAGTCTCAGGAGACCTCTGAGGGCTATTTCTTGAAGAGCCCCTAACGCAACAAGGTTGCCCAAGGCCGCACAGCTGGTTACTGCCCTGAGTACGGTTTTATTATTGGCGAAAGAGAAGTGGGCAGGAAACTAAAGGTACAGCGTTTTTCTTTCCGAATGAAAATAGCTCCACCGTTTCGTGTTTGGAGGATCCAAGGAATTTTATCTCGTTGTAAACAACTCAGAAAACAGAGGCGAGTGTAAAGAAGAAAAATGAAAAAGCAGTGGTAATCCCAGCAATACCAGTAAGCAGGAATAACATTTCTGGGAACTGCCTATAGTTTGGGAATTTTTTTCCTACGAGTACCCACAAACGCACTTTTATGCTCTATAAATACAGCCAAATTCATACTATGTTTTTCATGTATAACAGTCCCTATATTATACACGATACATAACTAACATCAATTACATATAAAATATACATCACGTGTAATTAATATATATTTTTCCAGGAGTGTGCCCTCGAGCCTGTGACGGCCCTAGGGACCCCTGAACACCTGCTGTTACTCGGGGGAACACGGCCAGAGCAGTAGCTAGAGCCTCGCCGGGAGCAGCCGACCGCGGCATGTGAACTACAAGTCCCACCATTCCATGCGCGGGCGCAGTCGGGCGAGCGGAGGGCGGAGGGACCACAAGTACCGGCAGGCTTGGCGCAGACGCAGGAACCACGAGTCCCAGAATGCACTGCTCGAAGCTCGCGCAGGGCCCTCCGGGATATGTAGTCGTCGGGGAGCTAATTCCTATTCATCAGGCCTCAAAGAAAATGCAAATTCCTCCAACGGTCCAGCGATGCGACTTCTCAGGGGCTAGCGAGGAGCCCGAGCGCGCGACGGGGAAGAAAGAAGCCTAGGGGCCTAAACTGTGGCCCGGGAGCACGACGCGTGCGCATGCCCGGCGGTCACCAGCGCCAGCGAAGGGCGCGCGAGACGCCCCGAGCGGCAGGCCCCTCCCCTGCGCCCCGCCCTCCGGCCGGCGCGCCCGCCCAGGGAGCCTGCGCAGACGGTGCAAGGCAGAGGGCCGCGGGGAGGGACTCGCAGCGCCTGCGCAGAGCGGCGGCTTCTCTCGCGAGGACGGACGCCATTATCGCATCTCCTCGACAAACACCACGAGAATTCCGCAGCCCACACGGTAATTGCAGCTCCCGCAGCCGGTCGCGTCTCCGCCTCCCCCTTCCCGCGGGGCGAGAACGAGAGCGAGAGCGAGATCTCCCCTCCTCCCTCCTCCCTGCGCCCTCCTCCGGCCGCCGCGCCCGCGCCGCCGCCCCCGCCCCCCCGACGCGGGGACCGGCCCCAACGGCCCGCCGCCCTGCGCGCCCCCGCGTCAGCCCTGTCAGCCGCCGGTCCGCCGCACCTCAGCGCCCGGCTCCGGCCGCCCCTCCCCCCGCCCCGCCGCCCCCGCCGGCGCGGGCCTCTCCTCCGGGACCTGCCCCTCACGAGCGGCGTCCGGCCGCGGGGCGGGCGGGGCGGGGTCGCGCTGCTGCTGCGGTGCAGCCCCTCCGAGAGGCCCCGGGAAGCCGGAGGCTGCGGGCGCGGGGACCGCGGCTGCGGAGCGGAAGTGCGGGAGGCGGCAGGTTCACCCGGGGCGGGCCCGAGTTGAGGGGGACGTCCGTGGGGACCGCTAGTCGGTGCTCGGAACGCCTGAACCGCCTGTAACGTTAACTCCGTGGATTCAGCTCCAGTTCTCCTTTGTCTGGCAATTAAAATAAGCGTGTGTTCTTGGGACGTGGGATTCTGTCACCACTGGCGTTAATTTGTAGCCAACGGCTGTCATGTGCGGGTCCTGCGCTGCGGCCGGGCCTGCCGAGCGTTTGCAGCGTTTCTCGGCACAGCGGTCCAGTCGGGTGGACGGGGAGGTGACTGAGGCTCACGGAGGGTACGGGACTTGTCCGGGACACACAGCCAGGTTTGAACGCGATCTGTCTCAAGTCCCTGTTCTTAAAAAGCTGCACACATACTTGATATCTTAATAAAGAATCGTACCCAATGAAATGTTAGTGGAAGACTTAACATGAGAAGCAAAGCCCCCTGCCCCACTTCTCAGTTCCACTCCTCAAATTCTTTGATATCTTTTTGTTGTTTCCCGAGGAAGTTCTCCGTAGCTCTCAATAATAAGCTGGCATTGTATTGGTTTTATGCATTCTTGCCTTGCTGTTACGACAGGATGAGTTAGCTTTTCGTGTCTTATCTCGCCTCTTCTGTCCCTGTCGGGCGCATATAGCTTCACAGCCAGCTAATACGTTTCCCCTCTCTACAGCCTTTTCTTTTTTTCCTATTGTTTGTGATGGCCTTTCTTTTTCTTTGCACTTTCTGTTCCCATTGATTCTTTACCTCGTTTTAAATTCTCAAGGATGGTGTTGGATCTCTCCAACCTTCCCTTTCCCCAGCCCTCTGTCCTTTTTCTAGTGTGGACTGATTACTCTTTAGACCAGCCCAGGTATCATCCTGGTGTTTTCTTTTACCATACATCTGCGTTTGTTCAGGTCTCACGTTTTAATCTTGGCCTTCTTTATTTCAATGAAATCTTTCTGCCGAGGAGCCTTATTCCTTTTGGGTGACTCGTGAGGATCCTCTTTGGTGTTCAGCCGTTTCTAGAGTGCCCCGAAAATGTCGAGTCCCACCATGAATGCTCTTTGACTTTGGGGACGTGTCCTTCAGCTCTGGAATTGGAAATTCTCTTGTATCATTTGAGAATTTCGCCTGGTCTGCTTTTACTCTTCTGTTTTTTAGGAGTTCCTGTTAGTTTGATGATGGACATCTTGGATTAACTCTCTGAATCTCCCGTCTTTATCCTCTTCCTGTGTCGTTTTATTCTTGTTTCTGGGATAGGGCTTCCATTTATCTTCCAGTCCTATTTAAATTTTTTTTATTTCTACAGAGTTTTAATTTCTGAGGACCGACTTGTTCTTTTTTCGTAATAACGTATCGTCTGGTGAATGCGTTATGTCCTTGGCTTTGAGGATATACTATTAAGGATTTGTTCAGTTCTCTTGTTTCCTCTAGTGTCACTTGCTGTTTTCTTCTTTTTAAAAAGATTGGCTTCTTACTTTGTGTGGCAAGTACTCTTCAAATATTGGTAATTATTGTTGTCTAAGGCAGGAGGAAGGAGGCAGAGAAATCTGAGTCTGTGGGGCTGAATTTTTTTTTTTTTTTTTGGCCGCATTTGCGCGGCCTGAGGGATCTTAGTTCCCCGACCAGGGACTGAACCCCGGGCCCACTGTAGTAAAAGCGTGGGGTCCTAACCACTGGAACGCCAGGGAAGTCCCCTGTGGGGCTGATTTTGAAAATGTGCAGGTTTCCCTTCAGGTGTTTGGGAACTTTTTATTGTGCTGGGACCTCAAATGCCAGAAGACAGATGTTCTATGGGCCTTTCAGCGTAAGGAAGACCCCTTTGATTTGGGGCTGCTCCATTTGGTGTAGGGAGGGCCGTAGTGCAGCTCTTCTGTATAGGGATCTGACTTATGTGGGCAGCCACAGCCCTCGCCCTCGACCGAGGATCCTGGGTATGGGGTCCTCGCCTTCCACAGGCTTAGAGCCGTCCTTCGGTTGTATCCACTCCTGTGTGCTGCAGATTGCTATTTCCTTTTCCCCCCATTAAATCCTCTTGGTCGCCAGAAATTTGCAAAATCTCTTGCCTGTTGTCTTACATTCTTTCTTGTGGGTTTATTATACGATGTTAAAAGTCATTTTAATGGGATGAGCAGAGCTCACCTGTGGGGCCAGTCGCTTTCTGTGAGTAGGTAGTACAGAGTCTGTTCTCATTGCTCTGCTCTCCTGCCCCGCGGTGATGGTTGCCCACCAGCTGTGGGATGGGTGGCCAGATCACGGTCCCCATGGCCGCCGCTGCGTTGCAGTTGTGGGCGGGTGGTGTGCGTTCCTGCCGGCCGTTCTGGCTCCGCAGCCTTGCAGGGCGCCAGGCTCGTCTGGGGAAGGCCAAGCACAGACAGC
Source organism: Phocoena sinus (assembly GCF_008692025.1). Lineage (NCBI taxonomy): Eukaryota > Metazoa > Chordata > Mammalia > Artiodactyla > Phocoenidae > Phocoena > Phocoena sinus. Next base: position 57,813,591 of record NC_045781.1, read on the forward strand.
GTTAGAGCAAAGGTTGTGATTTTAGACTCTGCAGTGAGCTCCTCTCTGTGTCACTGGGCCGGAGTTTAAGGATTGCCTCTAGGTAAGCAGTGACTCCAGTGCTCTAAGTGTAACCTTGGTGCATTTACTTGATTGTCCTCTGAAAGTTGTGAGCAGTGAAATACATCAGCTGTGTTTTCCAGGGCCTTGCTAGTGGAGTGGTCCACAGCAAGGACCACAGCATAACCATCACTGGGCTTTTGAGAGAAAAGCAGACTCTCAGGCCCTGTCCAACATACGGAATCAGAATCTGGAGCTTTGTAAACTTTTCCTTTTTAAAAAAAATTTTTTATTTGTTTATTTTTGGCTGCGTTGGGTCTTCGTTGCTGCGCGCGGGCTTTCTCTAGTTGTGGTTAGCGGGGGGCTGCTCTTCGTTGCAGCGCGCGGGCTTCTTATTGTGGTGGCTTCTCTTGTGGCAGATCACGGGCTCTAGGCGCACGGGCTTCAGTAGTTGTGGTGCGCAGGCTCAGTAGTTGTGGCGCGCGGGCTCAGTAGTTGTGGCGCATGGGCTTAGTTGCTCCATGGCATGTGGGATTTTCCCGGACCAGGGATCGAACCTGTGTCCCCTGCATTGGCAGGTGGATTTGTAACCACTGCGCCACCAGGGAGGTCCCAGTAAACTTTTCCTTTTGAAGGAACTTTAGACTTACAGAAAAATAGCAAAAATAGTTTAGAGAGCTTCCCTATGCCCATCACCCACTTCCTTTAATGCTGACATCTTAGATTATCAAATATTCTTATAAAAATCAGAAAATTAACATCGTCACAGTACTGTTAATTGAACTGCAGACTTTGCTGAACTTCATCAGTTTTCCACTAACGTCTTTTTTCTTTTTCAGGAGCTAATCCAGGATCCCTCTCTGCATTTAGTTGTCACGTCTCCTTAAGTCTCTTCCAATCTGTAATATTTACACAGCCCCAAAGTATCTCTCCCAAGATGTTTATAAATTACAAGGGAAAAATAGTAACTTCACAGTGGAAAAACCTGGCAGATAGCAGCTCAGCATCACCAGTAATAAGACATAATGATATCATGTTTCTTGATATGCACTGAGACAGAAATGCATACCCAGAGTCTAACCATGACGAAACCCAGGTTGAGGCACATGTGCCAAAATCTTGACTAGTGCGCCTCAGAAGTACCCCAGGTGTTGAAAGATAGGGAAAGATTCAGAATTTGCACTTTAAAGGACTTCCAGGTGTAGCATATGCACCTTGCTGAAGAAGTACTTCCTGTGTTAGATGGTTGTCAAGGAGAAAAGAGATAAAGAACCACAGGCCTTGTTTGGTGGATTGGTAAATGGGTGTCCCTGGCACAGGGTCTAGGGGAGTTTGCCTAAATGGCTTATGGGTAACACCACTTACAGCTTACTAGCCTTAGTTTTTCCTTATGACCTTCATCTACGCTATAAATTCTGAAAACTTTAGCTGTACAGTTAAGTATACATATTACATGACAGTGCCACACTGACTTTAAAATGTCCATGTAACTTTACCACTTTAGCTATTTAAATCTGGAAAAAACAAGCATTTTCTCATTTTGAAGAAAAGACTTCTGGGGGAAAATACGTATTAAAGTTCTCAACGAGAATGTCTTAGAAAAAGCTGTAAAAAGTTCTCCCTTTAGGAGAGGGAAATAAAGGTCGTTACTGTGTTCTCTGACTGCACATATGTGATGGTCATAAAAACAATTGCATAATGAATTGTTCACTGGAATTGCCCTGAACCATTCTGAAATGTTTATTTTTGGCAAATTTGAGAGCCGCTGGGGGGGTTGGGGGCGGCATCACATGGTGGAAATTTGCTCTTAAAAAGTTACACTTGTTTTGTTCCAGGATAGTACCTGGAGCTCATTTAAGTCCACAGAAGAGTAGAATCCTAGCATCATCCCTCCCTTTCGGAGTAGTTTTAAAACTACTTAACCCTTAGGTTTCTCACTTTTGTGTAGGTTGTGAAACCAGTTAAAAGCGAGAGCTTTAGCTAATGATCTCATTTTATGCCATCTGTCTTGCCTTTGACTCTGTCTGTCCACTCTCCGGGGCTGTGCCCGGCCTGCCTCCTGGGAAGAGAGGGGGCCCTCTTCAGTTCTAGAGGGCAGGGAGCAGGGGGATCGCGCTTGACGCCTGTCACCCCCCCAGTGCACGCCCTCATCATAATGCTGCAGACGAAGTCTAAGAGGAAGCTGAGCTTGGGATGACCGCCCAGAGCCTGCCATTGCTTGAGACCTGTGGGTATTCTTGAATGAAAACACGATGGAAACCTTAACTTCCTAAGCCACTAGCTGAGAGTACACCCGAAGCATTGTGGAAGTCACGTGGAATTGATTCCTATTTTGCATTAAATTCTCTGCATCTTTCACATCTACCCATAGCCAAGAACTGTCTGATTTGATTAAATGTTTTGGATCATCTGCCTCTGTGGTGGGGTGGACAGTAAGGTTTGCTTTGTCTTTATAAGGACCCTTGTGCTGGGGAGGGGGGATGGTGGTGGTGATGACTGGTGACCCATAGGGTCGGATTGCTGACAATGCATAAGTGATGGAAGAATAAAACCCACCAGAAAAGGCCAGAGAAGGTGAAGAGATGAGAATAGGTTTTATTACATCACTGAAAAGGTAGATAGGTGGGATGGAGGGTCTGTGGAAGCCGACTACCCTTTCCTTGCCCTGAGTCCTTCTGTGTTAGCATCTAGAGTAAATGAGTGCAGGTAATGCTCTGAAGGAGAAAGTGAGTTGGCAGGAAGGGCCCAGGTAGGGATGGGGCGGGCGGAGTGGTGTCAGGAAGCCGGCACTGCGCTGGGTGGCTTTGGGCAGAGCCCTGTACTGACAAACCTTTTGTAATAAAGATTTACGTTCTGTGCTGCAAAGAATGCTGCTTCTGGTCTCTAGTGATTTTTCCTTTTTCTTCAAGGTGGAAAGTCATCAAATGACTTGAAGCAAAGTTAAACCTTTCTGAAGTAGCAATGGGTTTGGATAAAGCTGGCAGTGAAAACTCGGTGCGTGTGCTGCTGGCATTTCCTTGTAGGTGTGAACTGTGTCCCTTGAGTGTGGTGACAGCCCCCGGGCACCTGGATCTTCCTGGGTCGGGGGGGATGACTCAGGCTGCGGTTCCAGCTGTCACCACCAAGAGTGGCCCTGCACTTGCGCTGGCAGGTGGATGGCAGGACGGGACCTGTCCTGTGAACTGGTGGGCTGGAGCCAGGGGTGCGTGTCAGGAGCAGAGTGCGGCGTTAAGCTGCCTTTTATGCTGGGAGCTTCCCTGGAGATGCCAAGTCATTCACTCCACCCATGATTTTGACTGAATCTGACAATGCCGGGCATCCTGTTTACCAGTGAAGAATTGCTGCAGCTGTCAGTGGGCAAACATAGTTTGCAGTCAACTGGCTTTGACTGCAACATTTTGTGGATTTTTCAGATTTGCAGGATTCAACTAATTTCACGTATTTTGTGAAGCGACGGTTTAATATTTATTAGATTATTTTACAGCTGTATAACTTAAATTTGCATAATTCAGGTTCGTATAAAATGCAGTCCTACTGTGTTGGGAGAAAGAAAGCTGAAGGGGTGCAGTAAGATGAAAGCAAACGTGTACTGCCTGGGGTTCCCTCTGTGCGTAGCTGTTAATAAAACACTCAGGGCTTCCCTGGTCAGAATCTGCCTGCCGATGCAGGGGACACGGGTTCGAGCCCTGGTCTGGGAGGATCCCACATGCCGTGGAGCAACTAAGCCCGTGCACCACAACTACTGAGCCTGCGTGCCTCAACTACTGAAGCCCACGCACCTAGAGCCTGTGCTCCACGACAAGAGAAGCCACCGCAATGAGAAGCCCGCGTACCACAACGAAGAGTAGCCCCCGCGCTCCGCAACTAGAGAAAGCCCGCGCGCAGCAACGAAGACCCAACACAGCCAAAACAAACAAAAAAACACTCAATTCAGCTTGCTTCCCGAGTTCTCCAGGGATCATTCAAGAGCTCAGGAAGCCTGCTTTGCCTCTTTGGGATTTCCATGGATCCACTATGATCTGAAACAGAAATCGCTCTTTCCGGCCAACAGGAGGTGGAGCCGGCAGAGCCAGCCCATCCTGGAGCGCCTCTCAGGAGGCCACCATCGCTGCTCTTCAACAAAATTTCCTGTCTCTTTTTCCCCTGTCTCAGTCTCCAGGCAGTTTCTAGAGTCTGGAGATGCCGCTGATGTGGTTAAACGCTCGGCTGCAGGGCAGAAGTGAACAAACTTTGTGTCAAAGGCCATATGAGTAGACATTTTTGGCTTTGGGGGTCTGTCCCAACCGCTCGACTCTGCCCTTGGAAAGGCCGGAATAGACGTGGCTGTTTTCCAATAAAACTTATCTCCAAAACCTACCGCTGGCTGGACCTGCCCCTCCGACCGTAGTGTGTGGCTCGAGGCTGCAAGTGCTCATGCAAGCTGGGGAAAGAAGTCAAGCAGGGGAATTGGGCGAGAGTGAGCCGGTGGTGAGGTGCCCCCCCTGGGCCCCTTTCCCGCAGGCCGCTCCACCGCCAGCGGCTGCGCCCCTCTGCTGACTCAGGGAGCCTGGGGTCGTCAGCAGGGTGTATTTTGGGGAAATCTGCGCGAAGTATAATCGGCGTCAGCGAAGCACCTCCAGATGAGAACGCGTCTGTCCGTCCTCACTGCCGTTCTTTGGAAGAATAGCCTCCGCATCTCTTCATAGGAATTGGATTTGGGTTTTTTTCAGGCTTCGAAGTTGCAAGAATAGTACAAAGAATTATGGCGTAGGCTTGTCCTAGAGTCTCAGATGCTAATATTTTATATTTGCTTTATCCTTTCTCTTCTCTGCAGCTCTCTGTGTTTGTGTGTGTGTATATTTTTCTATTTTTTTCCTGAACAGTTTAAACTATGAAGTCCCTTTAACCTTAAACACTTAAATGGCTGTTTCCTATTAACAAGGACCTTCTCTTATATAACCACAGTACAATTTTCAAAATTAGGAATCTATCATTGATGCAGCTGTGTTATCTAAGCATCAGATCTAGTTCAGATTTTATTAATTATCCCAATAACGTCCATTTTTAGCAAAAGAAAAAAGGACTCCTTTATTAACTTTGGATGTATTTTTCCCTAAGAACATTTGCCCTTACCGACATTATCATAAATTGGCACCATACTCCTTACAAATTACAAGTTTAGTGACATCAAAAGTCTGCGTATTTATTGTTGACAGCAAGCACTTTGCATAATCATTTCCTTCTGCTATTCTGTTTGGGAGAGGGATGGGAAAGACTGACAGTAGAGGTAAGAGGCAGAATGCCGGGCTGTTTTTAAAGTCTGCCCAGATCATTGGTTGCACTTGTGGATGCGGTGGGATTATGATGTGCTAGAGCTGTGGATGAGAAATGAGTATGACCTTACGTGGTGTCATTTGCTAAGTTTATAAAAGTTCTTGAAGGTCACTCTGCAGTCTACGTAGTCCTGTTGGGCTGGGGAAGGGTTATTTTCTAAGGGCTTCTGCTGTTCAGTGCTGGACCCATCTATTTACAAAAGTACAGTTGACCCTTAAACAGTGTGGGGGTAGGGGCACCAACCCTGCACGTAGTGGCAGATCTGAATAGAACTTGTAGTCAGCCCTCCGAATCCATGGCTCTGCATCTTCGGTTCAACCAGCTGCGGCTTGTGCAGTACCGAAATGTCTACTGTTGAAAAACACCTGCCTATCGGTGGACCTGTGCAGCTCAAAGCAGTGTTGTGGCTGCTTGGCTTTGGGGCAGACTTGGCAGTGTCTGCTCTGCGTGCAGGGCAGCCACGCACGGCTTCCCTCCCGCGGTGGTGTGGGGCGCACATCTCAGCATGTGTGAGACCCTTGGCACACGGCGTTCTTGGTACTTGGACCTCCTTGCCCATTTGCAGCCTGAAGCTCAGAGTCCTCGTCACGTTTCAGACCAGCTTCCTGGGGTTCTGGAGCAGTAAGAGGGAGGCATTCTGGCCTGATTAAGGCATTTGACTACGCATGTGGCTTTGAAAAGGTTAAAGTATCTTTGTAAATACGTGCTTTACATGGACATTTTAATGGCATGAACTTTTCATCAGTCTTAGCTCAGGCCCAGTAATTTTTGGGTTCTAAGTGCAGTTTCTATAGGAAGTTGTTTTCCATGACTAAGTTGTTTTGTTTTTTTAAAATTAATTAATTTCTTTATTTTTGGCTGCGTTGGGTCTTCGTTGCTGTGTGCCGGCGTTCTCTAGTTGTGGTGAGCGGGGGCTACTCTTCGTTGCGGGGCGCGGGCTTCTCACTGCGGTGTCTTCTCTTGTTGCAGAGCATGGGCTCTAGGAGCGCGGGCTTCAGTAGTTGTGGCACGCAGGCTCAGTAGTTGTGGCTTGTGGGCTCTGGAGCGCAGGCTCAGTAGTTGTGGTGCACGTGCTTAGTTGCTCCGCGGCATGTGGGATCTTCCCGGACCAGGGCTTGAACCCGTGTCCCCTGCATTGGCAGGCGGTTTCTTAACCACTGCACCACCAGGGAAGTCCCCATGACTAAGTTTTAATTACACATTGAGAATTATGATCTTGAGTAAAATGGAGACTGTGAACTTGGCTCCTTGGCCCCCGAGGTGACAGTGGCGTGGGCTGTGTCTGCCACCACCGAGCCATGCCAGCGCCGTGCAGGGGTCAGCCAGCATCTGCAACTCGTCCTTGGCGGGCTCCTTACACTTTTGTCCATTTTCTGCTGTGGATCAGATTACTTCGTTCTCCTTGGTTATGGGCCCTGCCTCTGAGGGGCTGTGTTTGCCTGATGTCAGTTGTGTGTCAGAAACCTCTGCCGTGGTCCCTGCATCTGTCACCTGTCCTCGTTACTTGTTTTAATGACTGCTCAAGCTGGGTGTTCGTCTTTTTTTATGTTCCTGGCTAGGATTACAGCTTTCCTTAACATCTTGCCACATGGTTGTTAGTATTATTTGGTTTCTGTGAAATTTCGAGGTGGAAAATGATTAGGACACTGGCATCCTTACCCTGGACGGCTGACCACCCTCCTCTCCAAGCCTTGCAGTTCGTGGGAATAAACAGGAAGGGCAGATGAGTGATGAACTGATTTCAGTTTCTGGAGGGAGCTGAAGGATGGATGGATGCACAGCCCTGCTCTCAGGGGAGGCAAAGGGAACATGTGGTGATGGATGACAGTGGGGTTAGTTAGCCCGATGCAAAGTGCGTTACCGAGTGACCGGGCCCTGCCCCCCATGCCTACCCCTACCGCCACCCCACCTGCTCTCCGGTCTCATGTTGCCTTAATAAATATTTATGGTGAGGCGATGGGCCTATCTCTGTGAAACGGGGATGCACCTACATCCAAGGTTGTGAAGACTCAGTGAAATAATGCAAAGATGTGTTTAGGATCCATTGAATGGTAGCTCCTATAATAATGATGATTATTATCATCAGCTTCACCCACCAGGCCCTGTATCTTTTTATGCTTACCAGTTTATATGGGGCAGATTTAATTGATAGAAATTTGCATGTAGTCAGAGTTTTGTCTGTGATAAACTTATGTCACAGAATCTTAGAATTTGAGAACTGGACAGGAGCTTAGAGGTGATTTAAATAGTACAACTTGCTAGTTAAAAGCTTGGGTATGGTTGTAAAGTATACACTTGTTAGAAACGCAAGGACCCTTGATAAATGTGTGTTTCTACTGTGAGGAATCCTCCAGTGTGAACTCCACACAGCTGGCCCAGCAGCCGCCCTTGACAGTCATCAGGCTTAAGACAGCCTCTTGTTCTCTCCAGGGAGGTGACTCTTCTCCTGCACTTCTCAGAAAGTAAATTGTGGTAGATTCTGTTGCTATCTAGTGTTGTAAGTTTGGCAGATTATTTGTTATTCAGTGATATTTTATTGACAATTTTAAATTCTATAAGATGCTTTTAGACAGTTTGCAATGTTGAGTTTGAATTCTTATAATTTTAGGGCCAATATTTCTTATTTGGGCACATGTAAGTGGGAAAATGACTTTAAAAATTTTAAATTTCACCCTGAATTCAGCGTGATGTGTTGTGGCTCTTTGCAACATAACTTTCTTCTGTAGAGGTAAAAAAATTGACCTGTCATCTAATTTGTCCTCACGTCTCTGAATGTTTCCCCCGTTAACTGTAGAAAACACAGCAACAAGTGAAGTGAAGTGTAGGAGAGAGCGTTGCCTGTAGTCTCCAAATGTTTCATGTTTTACCTTTTCATTTTTTTAACGGGACGATGATTACAACCAAGATCTCTTCTGTCCCTGTAGCTGAAGGATTGAAGGAGCTGCCAGGCCGGTGACAAGTTCAGTAAGATCTGTGCTTACGGAGCACGTGAACCTCAAGGTCGTTTCTTTATTCACTTGCCCAGGATTTACGGGTCGCTCCCACGTGCCCAGCAGGGCGTTTGTGACGTGATGATCCAGCGCGCAGAGCAGAGGTTTTTACATTAGAGTGAGGCTGTCAGTCACTGGGCAAGCTGTGACAGCCCCCGAGCAGCCCCAGCCAGTGTGCAGACGGCTGGTTGCGGCTGTGTTCCAATAAAACTTTATTTGTGAACACTGATGCTTGAGTGTAATGTAATTTCATGTCAGGACATACTGTTCTTCTTTTGATTTGGTTCATGGGCTGTACAGGTGGAGGGCTGGAATTGGTCCGCGGGGCCAGCCCTTGGTCTAGTGAGTGAGTGAATGAAATGAGGTCATATCTAGGTAGGCAGGAGCCGGACTGGGAGAGGCCTGAAATGCAGGTAGAGTTTAGATGTGATGCCAAGCCGGGCGCTGTGACGACAGCCCTTTGGGAGGGATGAGCCTGGAACTCATCCGCAGGTTGGATGGGAGGGGATTGGCTTCCCGCCTCACCGTGTGTGGCTTTGGGAGGGATGAAGGGACAGATCCGTGGATTCCACCTGAGGGTGGGTTACAGAGAGATGACACCTAATCGCCAGGGACCAGAGGCAGGGACGGGGAAGCCGGTTCACGGGTTCAAGGAAGCGGAGCCCAGCGGCGCAGGTGTAGTGGGAGAGGAGTTGGGTGGGAAGGAGCAGGTGGGCAGGGCCCCCGGGCCTGGTGATGGTCGGATACTGGAGGTGACAGCAGAGAGAGTTAAAAGAGGAGTTGCAGGGTTCTTTCTGGGGGGCTTGGTGGGATCTCCTTGAGCGGTGCTCTCGGGAAAGAGTAGGGATGGGGGCAGAGTTCAGCTTTGGAAGTGCGGGAGCGGATTTTATTGTCAAATGGCCATAGTGTGGCTTGACATACTGGACCAGGGAAATCACTGGTGAGGGGTCCGGGCGGCAGTGGAGATTTGGGGGCATGGGTGTCACTCCCTGTAAGGGCCTGCCGTGTGCCCCCAGGACACGTGCTTCTGGGCTCTGGTTCCCGGAAGGGGCTCTGGGTGCCACGGCGTGAGGCTCAGACCTGGTGCCGCTGGAGGGCCCAGCGTAGGTGGGGCCAGGGGTGAACCCCGGGGAGGAGGAGGACCCCAGGGTGCTCTGAGCGAGGAGAAGTGCTGAGCGGGGAGGCCGGTGGGAGTCGTTCTCAGGGCTCTTGTCCAGTCCGACGGTGAGTTTGGAAACCAGTGTTTTGTTTGGGGGCCTGAAGGGTGTGGGAAGGGATCGTGTTTGCGGACGGGCGTGGGCGAGAGTTCCAGAATGTGCTATAGGAGTTTGGCTCTGGAGGGACGTGATGGCAGCTGGCGGGCGGCAGAGTGGATTGGAGGGTTTTATTATTTTTGTTTTTTCTAGAACAGTTATTTTGCAGTCACCTGAGATTTGCAGGTACGTAGCAGAGGTGGTACAGGCTGTTTTTCCACCATTACGTCGTACATGGCCGTGGCCGGGACGGTGTCCGCCTCCAGGGCGCTGGCTCTCCGAGCTCACCTGAGCTTGTTGACTGAATCCGTGATCCTGGCTGTCTCCTCGCTGGAATCTAGGGGGCACTTCCTAGAGGGGCCCGGTGGACACACAGGTGTACACCCTGCATCTAGGTGCACGACGGGGCGACGTTCTGGCACGTTGCGTTGTTTTTTTTTTTCCTGCGTTTGATAGTAAGTTGCAGAGGTCACCTCATTTCACCCCTCAGTGCTTGAGCACTCGTGTCCTGGGAGCAAGGACATTGTTTTACATAACTGCACCTACAAACAGGAACAGTGATTCCGAGTCACTGAAGATACGGTCCATACTCAGGTTTCCCCTGAGATTCTTTGTGGCTGCCTCTCCCTGTCCTGCCCCTGGACCTACCTACACTGGCAGGTCTCCGCAGCCTCTGCCAGTTTGTTTCATGCCGTGGACTTTTCAAGAGTCTGGCCAGTAGACCGGCATCTCTGACCCCTTCGTTCGTCCTTCGATTGCTCAGCTCTCCGCCGGTTCTGGGCAGCGTGCCCCGGTCCTCCCGGCCGGGTAGCTGCTGCAGCCCCCCCACCGGTGTCCGCCGTCAGCCCTGGCGGGCAGTCGATCCCCAGGATACCCCCAGTGTCACTGCTTCGACTTACTGCCTTAGTGTCTTGTGGGCAGGGCTAGCTCTGCTCCCTTCAGCGTGTGTCTAGCACAGAGCCTGGGGGTTGTTTTTTGAAGAATGTATGGATAAATGCAATAAGATCATTGATATTAATTGTATACGTAGTCCATAGACACTCATTAAGGCTTGTCACGGAACTAAGAAATAAGGTTAAGGTGTTTAAGCCTACGGTCCCTGTACATTATTATAGTCCTGCATCTTTGGCAGATTTGGTATTTTATGTTATCAGAAAAATAATTTAGGAGCTACCAGAGAGGAATTAAAATACGGGCGTATCTACGTAGGAACGGAGACTTTCATTGCGAGGTATATGCAGGCCTCTGCGTCGTATTTGCGTTTATCATTGGCAGTTGGTAAATCAAGTAAAAGTTGCTTTTAATTGCTTTCATGGTTTCCATTCTATAGCAGACATTATCTGAAATGCACTTTAATGTGTGTGTGGTTCTTATGCTTGCTTTCTAGAGATATAATTCCTGAAGGCAGTGGTTGTCATTGTGGTCCACAGACCCCAGGGATGTCCTTGAGGCATTCCCAGTGGGTATTTGAGGTCAAAATAGTTTTCATGACTGTCAAGAGGTCATTTGCCTCTTTTTGCCTGTTAACATTTGGACCGAGTCCCCGAGCTACCATTGTCGCTGGATTCCTTACTGCCATGCAATTCAGAAAAGCCATTCTCATCTAAGAAGGTCCTTGATGCAGCAGTAAAAATCATGCATTTTGTTAAATCTCAGCCCTGAGCGCCCCTTTTTCATACTCTGTGTAACGAAACAGGAAGTGCGTGGAAAGCACTTATGCGTTTTGGAGTTGGGAGGTTGCCTGGAAGATGGGCCTTTCTGCAGTTACCTGGGTTGCTAGCTGAACTGGCCGCTTTTTTTCATGGACCACCATAACGGAATAATTGACACGTTACCAGTATTTCTTACTAAACGGACAGAGTTAGCCTGTCACTGCAAGGAAAGCAGCTAACACTATTGCCAGTGGTAAAATTTGTACTTCCAAGTAGAATTGGAATTTCAGAAAGCTTGTATCTGCCACTGTGAACCTGGCAGCTTCCTAATACGTTAAGACTTTTCTTTTCTTTTTCTTTCTTTCTTTCTTTTTTTTTTTTGTGGTACGCAGGCCTCTCACTGTTGTGGCCTCTTCCGTTGCGGAGCACAGGCTCCGGACCATGGGCCCAGCCACTCCTGGGCACCCGTGTCCCCCGCGTCGGCAGGCGGACCCCCAACCACTGCGCCACCAGGGAAGCCCCTCTTTTTTCTTTTTTTAAAATTAATTAATTAATTTACTTTTTTGGCTGTGCCGCACGGCATGCGGGATCCTAGTTCCCTGAGTGCGGGTCGAGCCCGTGCCCCCGCAGTGGAAGCGCTGAGTCTTAACTACTGTACTGCCGGGGAAGTCCCCGGGACTTTTTTGATGAGATCAGTGTTGATGTTAAGGAATGTGTTGCTTCAGATAATCTGTAAGTAACAACATTCGGAAGGTCTGCATAACTCACTGAACCAGTATTTTTCCAAATGACCAAATCAGACCCGGGTAAATGTCCATTTAAAGACAGATTTTAAAGTGATAAAGTAACAAAAAGTTCAGCAGTACAGTTTTAGATTCCACATTGCAGCTCACGTCTGGGGAGAAAGAAAGCCCTTGTTGAGGTTTGGTGTTGTATTACAGAGGAATATCCGCAGTTATCTTGAACGGGCTGTTCAGACGCACTGCCCTCTTTTTCATGCAGTAATAGATATGAGAACCCAGTTGTTTTCCAGTAAGTCTGACATTAAGGAGATTTGTCAAAATGCAAAACCACGTCTCTTCTTGCTGAGATTTTACTGCTGTTGTTTTGGAAACTCTAGTAGTTATTTTTAAAAAAATAATTAACTAATTTGTTTTTATTTTTGGCTGTGTTGGGTCTTCGTTGCTGCAGGCGGGCTTTCTCTCGTAGCGAGCTGGGGCTACTCTTCCTTGCAGTGTGCGGGCTTCTCATTGTCGTGGCTTCTCTGGTTGTGGAGCACGTGGCACGGGCTTTAGTAGTTGCGGCACGTGGGTTCAGTAGCTGTGGCTAGCGGGCTGTAGAGCAGAGGCTCCATAGTTGTGGCTTGTGGGCTATAGGTGCGCGGGCTTCAGTAGTTGTGGCTCACGGGCTCTAGAGCGCAGGTTCAGTAGTTGTGGTGCATGGGCTTAGTTACTCCACGGCACGTGGGATCTTCCCGGGCCAGGGATCGAACCTGTGTCCTCTCCACTGGCAGGCAGATTCTTAACCACTGTGCCACCAGGGAAGCCCCTCTAGTAGTTATTTTTGGTAAAAAAAAAAAAAGTTTTGTATGTTAATATGTAATGTATGGATTTTTGTAATTTTTAAATGAATAAAGTATTCACACATTTTCTGTTCTAATATCAGAGATGGTGATATTGATAGACACACGTCCACGAGTACAAGCTCACTAACTTTCAGATGGGGAAGGGGGTCCTGAGGCCAGTGTGTCTTGAAGTAGGACAGTGGTGCTGTGGGGTCAATTTAAATCCGGCCAGTTCCGTTTCCTGCGTTGGTGGTTTGTATTTGAGGAGGTTTATATATTTTGGAAAAGGTGAATAGAAGTGGCCTGTCTAATCAAACATGTTAACTTCAGAGGGGAAGGACCTGCCATCTGAGGCTAGTTTGACCTTCTAATTTCAAACTTAAACATTTTTAGGGGGGCTGTTTTGAAGAAGAAACAGTGTGGCCTGGATTTTCTTAAGAATCAGTGCTTTCCGATGATCTAGTACCTGGCTGCTCATTTATGGTCATGTTTTCTCTTTCTTCCCTATTTGTCCCTTGAGTATCCCCCTGCCACGCCACACTGACTTGGGGAAAATCAGTAAGCGGAGTCTTGTTCCCATGTCTCAGTTTAATAAAAGTTGATTTCTTTGCTTACTTCTTACTGGCTTTTCATTAATTTTATTACTCCATCTATATCCACATGGATCTGATTGAATGGAATGATCTTTATTTTCTTGGAGGTGCCCTGTTTCTGGAAGTTGAGCTTTTTAACTGGGCACCACTGGGCCGCTTCCTGCTGGTCTTTATGGTGTGTGGACTCGGCCTTGCTGCTCAGGTGGACGTGAAGCTGGTGCCAGAGGCGGGGCGGCGGCTGGGGCACCGTCCCATCCCCATCTGATGGGACGGGGATGCTGCTGGGCCTGGGTGCTGGCGGTTCCCACTGTCTCCTGCGCGATTGCTCTCCGAGACTTGTCTTCAGGGTCTTCTGTCCCTTGTACTCATCGGGCCGCTCCTGCACCTCCGAGGACTGTCTTCAGCCCGTGTATTTGGCATCTGTAAAGGGAGGTCAGCCTGGCATGGCCTACTCCCGAGGCCCCTCCACGGTGAGCTAGGCGTGCCCCCGCTTCCACCCATGACGTCACGGCACCTGCGCGAGTGGTCATGGCTGTGGGTGCTCACATGCTGTAGGCTGGGAGGTGGATTTAAGGCAGGATTGAAGAAGGCTCCCTAATTTTTATCCAGATTTGATGTGCTTGGCCTCATCTGTGTACTTACTGCTCTGTTTTAGAAAAACAGTAATAATGAGCACAATAAATAACATGTACTTATAGAAAGTTCAACAGTCCAGGGGCTTCCCTGGTGGCGCAGTGGTTAAGAACCCACCTGCCAACGCAGGGGACACGGGTTCAAGCCCTGGTCCGGGAAGATCCCACATGCCGCGGGGCAACTAAGCCCGTGCACCACGACTACTGAGCCTGCACTCCAGAGCCCGCGAACCACAACTACCGAAGCCCGTGTGCCTAGAGCCTGTGCGCCGCAACAAGAGAAGTCATTGCAGTGAGAAGCCCACACACCCCAATGAAGAGTAGCCCTGCTCGCCGCAACTAGAGGAAGCCTGCACACAGCAACGAAGACCCAACGCAGCCAAAAAAAAAAAAAAAAGCTCAGCAGTCCAGAAGGATAAAGGATGAAGGTCAGGTTGTTTTATCTGTACCTTTTCCCTCCTGTGTCACCTTGGTTCAGTGTGTATCATTCCAGAGCATCTCGTGTGCATTTGCATACACGGACACGTGACTACACACGGGCACGTGACTACACATACATGCAATTTTCCTCTTATACTCCTTTCTGTTAGTATTGTGTTCTGGAGACCTTGCCATTCACATGAATGACTGCGGTGTCTCATGTCATTTACTTTACTAGTTCCCTGCGGCTGAGCACTTGGGTGGTTGATTTGGGTCGGTGGGCTCTTTTTCCGCCGGCACCCTGGAAGATGCTCTCTTCACAGGCTTGTAGTCGTTGCTGTTTAGATACATTATTGAACAGTAATCGCAGTCCAGCTCCTTTACGATATTAAGACTGGACTGTCTCCAGGATTTCTGAGAAATGGCAAGTTTCAGTTGCCAAACTGGCATCCACATGCATCGTTCTGTTCTAGTTTTCTTGGGCCTGTTGCCCTAATTTTTTCTGTTCGTACGTTCACTGTTAGCAGAATTTTAAATGACTCTTTATCCTGGCAGTAGAGTCATTTTGAGTAAACAGCTTGGGTAATTGTGTGGTGTCCTCATTTGGAAGAGGGTAGGATTCAGGATTTTATGGTGAGCTCGGAGTATTTTCTTAAGTCACACACGGAGCTTCTAGAAATCGGGAAAAGCTTGAGTTGGGCACCTGAGAACTTTCCACCAGCCATTTGTGAGAGACAGGTATTTCACCTGGGACGTGTGGCCCCAGGGCCACCATGAATGGACTTCAGGGTGAGTCACGGAGGTTAAGCCTGGCTGCATGCAGCAGGTTCCAGAATGTGTTGTTTTTAGAGCAGGTGGTTGGTGATTTTCCTTTGCTATAAAGGAAGTCCGAGGCAGGCAGTCCAGGAGGCCAGCAGCAGGAGGGCAAGAAGGAGGAAAGGTCCAGGAGCTGCCCCGCACCGCGTCTGCGCTCACACCCCATTGGCCAGAGTGGGTCACGTGGCCACGGTGTGCTGCAGCAGCGGCTGTGCTCTCTGGTGGCCCCGTGCCCTGTGAATTCGGATTCTTGTAACACTGAGCACCAGGGAGAGCAGGTACTGGGGTAGGCAGCCAGCAGTCTCTGGTAATTCTGAGGCTCTGAAACTTGGCAGGACTGCGTCTGTGCTTTTTTCCTGGAAAAGGATCTGTCAGTTTTTAAAAAGTAGATCCTGAAAGCAGTGTGTGACCTAAAACGTTTTAAATCCATCAATTCAAAGGTGGGTAGGGTGGTATTATCTAACTGAGGGCCACTGCCTTCATGAAGGAGTCCACTGTACCCCTTTAATAGTCCTTGCTTTGGTTCTTAGTTTGGAAAAAAGACCGAGTTATGGCCCTAGTGGCTTTGGTCTTTGTACCAACCACAGTTAACCTGCTCAGAGGTCACCTTCAGAGGACCCAGGTTTAGAATAACCCCGGCAGGTCCTGCCTGCCTCTGAGTCCTGGGGCTGCGGGTGAGGCTGAACGGGTGCCAGGGCTGAGAGTCATACTGCATATGAGGGAGGTCGGAGGTGAGGATTTCCTCACGGTGGACGCCTCAATATTTAGTGGTCTGACCATTTTTAAAAAGTATTTTTACTTTTGAAAAGCTGATAAATGTACATGATAAAAAAAAGGCAAATACAATTTCCTTTCATCTTTGTGCCCCAGGGATACTGTGTGCGTGTCTAGCATTTTTTTTTTTTTTAAAGTGCGTTGTACACATTCTGCCCCATTTTTGTTCATGTAATACTGCATCTCGGGAGTTGTTCCTTAGAGAGCTCTGACTGGTCCTTCTAGACCAGCAGTCCCCAACCTTTTCGGCACCAGGGACCGGTTTCATGGAAGACAAATTTTTGCACAGATGGTGGGGGGAATGGCTCAGGCGGTCATGTGCGTGATGGGGAGCCATGGGGAGCGGCAGGTGAAGCTTCACTCGCTCGCCCGCCACTTACTTCCTGCTGTGCGGCCCGGTTCCTGACAGGCCACAGACTGGTATCAGTCCATGGCCCGGGGGTTGGGGACCCCTGTTCTAGACTGTTGCCTAGTCTCTCATTGTTCAGCTGTGCCAGACTTGTTTTTTTAAAACAGCATTCAGG
Source organism: Phocoena sinus (assembly GCF_008692025.1). Taxonomy (NCBI): domain Eukaryota; kingdom Metazoa; phylum Chordata; class Mammalia; order Artiodactyla; family Phocoenidae; genus Phocoena; species Phocoena sinus. The sequence goes on from NC_045781.1 coordinate 57,830,161, forward strand.
TTGCATCATCCATTCTTTTGCTGCTAAAAGCAATGCCTTGGTTGTTTTGTTTCTCCGGTGGGTAGATATTTGCACAAACGTGTGACTCTCTGTGCTGGGAGGATTCCTTGGTGGGAAGGTCAGGCCGGGCAGCAGCACTTTGATGCCTGTTGCCTATTGGTCTTCAGAGCTAAGCTCCCATCAGACGTGCACGAGAGCGCCCACGTCCTGACAGGCCTCTAGCACGCCTGTCACACTGAGCGGCTGGTTGAAATTTGCATTGAGAGGTCGTGTCTTCTCGTGTTGAAAAGCTTTGCGACTTTTTTCCCTGTGAATTTACTCTCATTCTTATCCTCCTTTTGATTAGCTTTATTGGTCTTTTTTCTGTTGCTGTGAAAGAAGGAAATTAGCTCTTTGGTGCATGTGTAACAAGTGTTTTCCACTTTGTTTGAATTTTGCCTTAAGAAAAACCTTTTTATTAAATATAATACAAATAGAGAAAATCATAGTTTTGCCTGTTTGTTGTTGTCATTGAAGTCTCCTTTAATTTATAGGGGCCTTTTTGACGCCCCCCCCCCCCCGTTTAATGAATGTAAAAATATTTCTCTTTCAGCCCATGGACGTGGTTATCCTTGTTGAGGGTCATTTTTTCCCACCTTTTGCCAGGAGGAGCATCTTTGAGTTGGTTTCTGAGTCCTTTTGGTACAACCCTGACGTCTTTGATCGCTTCCCTACATCTGGGATGACAAGATGTTATCTTGCATATTCCTTGCCTCAGATGTGGAATTAGCCATTTCTCCAGGAAGCCCTCATCTCTTGGTGAGAGGCGGTATTTCACAGTGTAGGCTGTAGGGAGACACGCTGCTACTGGATTCAGCTCCTGGATTCTGCACACACACCTGAGTTCATATGTCCAATTCCAATACATGCCCGGAGTCAAATCCGCAGCCCCGAGACCTCTTCTGCCCGACCTCTGGATCTGCTTGTCAGGACATCGGGAGTGACGGAATTGGAATATCCTGTAGATCCTCATTTGCGCATGGAAAATTCTCGGAGGGAATTCCAACGCCACCACTCAGTGTGATTGTTAAAATTGTTAAAATTTGTTTTGTGTGTATTCTCCCAATTTTTCTCCCCATTTCTAAGCAGGTAAATTGTATCTCCGTTGTCGGAGCATAGAGCCGTTGCAGACTGCTTTCTCCTTTAGTCTCGGTTCTCCATGTAAACGTAGACTGCTCACCACTGACCAGTTCATATGTTGTCTCTCCAAGTGACCTTGGTTTTCTGAATCTTGTTTTCCAGCAGTTTCTTCAGGAAGGGTTTCTGGGAGCGCTGTTCTCTGAGTGCTGTATGTTGGCATAAGTTGCTGCCTGTGTACCTGAAGCTCACTTTGGGTGTAAAGGCTCCCGTTACTTTCCTCTAGTGTCTTGTGTGTGTGAGTCTCCCTTCTTCTGCTGTAGTTGGATAACCTGCCCTGCCCCCCACTATTTTAAGGTGTCCAGTATTTTTGTCTAGATGTCTAAAATAACTTTTCTTTTTTTCTTTAAATAGTTTTACTAGAATGTGTCTTGGTATTGGTTGTTCTGCCTGCCCTGCCCCAGGTTTATGGTGTGTCTTTTTCATAAGTAGTTTCAAATGTTTTCTCCTCATTTCTGAAGAGGTTTTTTGGATTTGCTTGTAGTATTCCAGTTCATCGCTTTCCTTTGGTTTTCTTTGTAGAGTCCCCCATTAAACATATGTTGCATCCTCTTTGCTTGTCAGCTACTTTTTCTTCAATCTTTTTCTTTCATTTCTTTTTTTTTTTTTTTTTATAAATTTATTTATTCATTTATTTATTTTTGGCTGTGTTGGGTCTTCGTTTCTGTGCGAGGGCTTTCTCTAGTTGTGGCAAGCGGGGGCCACTCTTCATCGCGGTGCGCGGGCCTCTCACTGTCGTGGCCTCTCTTGCTGCGGAGCACAGGCTCCAGACGCGCAGAGCTCAGTATTTGTGGCTCACGGGCCCAGCTGCTCCGTGACACGTGGGATCTTCCCAGACCAGGGCTTGAACCCGTGTCCCTTGCATTGGCAGGCAGACTCTCAACCACTGCGCCACCAGGGAAGCCCTCATTTCTTTTTTTTAAATAAATTTATTTATTTTATTCTATTTATTTTTGGCTGCATTGGGTCTTCATTGCTGCATGCGGCCTTTCTCTAGTTGCGGCGAGCAGGGGCTGCTCTTCGTTGCGGTGCGCAGGCTTCTCGTTGCAGTGGCTTCTCTTGTTGCGGAGCATGGGCTCTAGGCACGCGGACTTCAGTAGTTGTGGCTTGCAGGCTCAGTAGTTGTGGCTTGCGGGCTCCAGAGCGCAGGCTCAGTAGTTGTGGTGCGTGGGCTTAGTTGCTCCGCGGCATGTGGGGTCTTCCGGGACCAGAGCTCGAACCTGCGTCCTCTGAATTGGCAGGCGGATTCTTAACCACTGTGCCACCAGGGAAGCCCCCATTTTGTTTTTCTTACGGTGTAGTTTATTGTATTTACTTGCTCTTGGATTCCTTCTAGTTTAGCCTTCATTTCCAAAATTATTTTCCTTTTATTTCTAATCTTTTCTGAGTTTCCCCCCTCATTTCTGAGTTTTTCTAATGCTGGTTTATGGTTAGTGATACCTTATATAATTTCCTTCATGAATATTAGTTTGTTTTGAAATATTAAGATAGAGTTTTCATCTCTTAGGGACATGTCTTTCTAGCATGCTTTAACTGTCCGTAGTGATGCTACTTTACTCCTATCCACTTTTAAAATATATCACCTTGGCATGAGATTTGACCTCAATATTTTCTTTTGTTAATTTTCTGTGGAATTGATTTTCCTGGATATATGGAAGGAAGGCTAGATTTAGAATAGTTTTTCTAATTTCCGTGTCCTAGAGCTCTATTTTCTGTTGTTTTTAGAAAGTTGTAAAAAATGTGGTAGCTGTTTTCTTGCGCTCTCCTTGCTGTTTTCCTCTCCCCCCCGTAATTAGACTCTCATTCTCCCTGTCCTGTATGCTTCGTATTCTATTCTAGTCATTTCTTTCCAGTGTATTTAGCGCAGGAGGGAGCTTTGGATGAGTAGTCTTTGAGCGTCCGTGGCCCAGAATGCTGGGCGTTTGTCTGCCCCCAGTGGTGCTCACCTCCTGGGTTCAGCCACTGTTCCCAAGCAGACCCGATTTTTCCTTCTCGCTGACCCCTGCTTCCTCCTTGCTGCACCCTTGAGGACCTCGTGCTGTCAGTGGTTTGCCCACTCGCTCATGCTTTGGGGCTCTTCAGGAAACACCCGATCTCTCAGCTTGTTACAGACCCTGACCTGGGTTCGCTGTCCTCATTTGAGAGATTAAAAATCTCTGTCACTGCCACCCCTCCCCAGCTGGACTTCTGAAGGGCTCGCCGGCAGTACCTCTGCGGTCCCCGCCCCAGTTGTTTGTCATCGGCGTCTGCTCTGGAAGGGACGTTTGGTGCTTTCGTGCTTTCCTCAGTCTCGCGTGAGGTGTCTAAATGGCGGTAACACACCTCGGCCATTTGATGGATTGCACCTACATGAAGGTGTTGTGTTCGTTTTGTGAAGGGAAATTTAAGGCAGGAGCTTGGCTCCTTCTGCAAATGGCTGTCCCTAAGAAATCCTGGCGCTGCTACCGTTTAAGCTGTAGAATTTAAATCTGGCTTTATAGGATTTACGAACATGTGTGGAACCTGCGAATTTAATTTTATGCCTTTGGAACTTAGCCATTTAAAGGAGCTGTCAGTAGACTCCTGATTGAGGCTAGGTGATCTGAAACTCTTAATTCAGCTGCCCTGCGTGGGCATGGTGGGGGTGGGCACGTGCGGGGCAGGCGCTGTGCTGTAGAGTTGGGTGCCCGCTGTCCGCCCTCAGGGAACGTGCAGTCCAGTTGGGGAAGATAGATTACTTCTTTCATAAATACTTGTTTATAGGTAATTAAAATATAAAGTGTAGAATGATAAAAGTATTATGGTGGCATTGATTCCTGATCTCCAGGCACCCTGTTTGCAAGTACTGCATTTAGACCGCTGTGTTGATGGGTCGTATTTGGAGTGAAGTGGCCTCATTTCTGTCTTGGAGAAGGTGTGTCTAGGCCTAATTGGAGTGTTTGAGGATCAGGAAGAAAGGAACGCACTGCGTTGCAGATGTGGTGCCATCTCGGCGGCGGCAGGGTGGTGGTGGACAGGCCCCGGGCTGGGGCAGGGGGCCGGTGCTGGGCTCAGTCCTCCCAGGAGCTGCCGCTCTCTGCCTGCCTGAGGGGAGGGCGCCGCGAGGAGTGGAAATGGGGCGAGGGGACAGCCTTGGCGGAAGGGTCCGTTTGGGTAAAATTCGGGAGGTATGTTTTCAGTGCTCTCCGGGGTGTGGTGTGTCTAGTGGATCTGAGAGCCGGCAGGGGCAGGCGAGGGACAGGACGTGTTCCGTGGGCAAGAAGGGGACCCAGGGACGTCTGGCTTGGGGTGATGCGTTCTAGCTGTCTTAGGAAGGTGACTTAGGAGGCGGTGTGGGAATGGACTGGCGAGGTGGGGACTAGTCTGGTGCTGAAGGACAGAGGCAGCGAGAAATGTTCGGGGGCCATTTCTCAGTTCTCAAAGGACACTAACCTTTTGGTGGTTTGGGGCAAGAAGAACCCTATATTTTAAAAACCCACAGGCTTCTGGTGTCCTCTTGGATACAGAACGTGGCTAGCAGTTTCCAGCGTTTCAAGGTCGGGCTCGTTCATCTCCCTCTCCGCTATCCTGGCTTTTGTTTCTAGGTGACAGAAACCCCGTGCCTCGTGAGTCTGGTTCCTGCCCATTGACCGGCCACTCTCCTCTCGTCCTGGATGATGTCAGAACAGGACCTGGCGGATGTGGTGCAGATTGCCGTGGAGGAGCTGAGTCCCGACCACCCAGGTACAGAGCGCGGGAAGTAGGGAGCCGGCGCTCCCCCGAGTCTGTAAAAGCCCCAAAGCGCTTCCATAAGTTTCCTCTCCCTTCAGTAAAGCAAGAGAAAAAGCGGTGCGTGCCCTGTATGAAAAACCCGGACCAGAGTGTGTGAGCTCTGTCAGCCCCATGCCCATCCTGGTGGTCCCTCCGCCTCTCCTCGGCCCACCTCTGCACCACACGTGGCTGTCCAGCCTCGGCCCCTCTTCCTGCCCTGCCCCCAGCTCCCCTGACTCCCCTTTAAGGCCCCCTGTGGTCACATCTGGGCCTCTTCCCCTGCTGTGGACAGTCTGCCCTGCACGTGGACACCTGCGAGGTGTTCCATGCACGCTGCTCCCTCCTTCATCCACCTCTTCCCTGGGGACGCCGTTGACATCGTTAACACTGTTTTTCTTTTAAGTACACCCTGCTACAAAGGTCCTCGCTGCGTATTGCCGCAAATACTTTCGTAGGGTGAGTTCCCAGAAGCTGAACTGCTGTGTATGTTCAGAGTTTTGGTAAAGACACACTTTATCCGATTATTCTGTGAGGTGACTTTCCTGCCCTTTTGCCAGGGCTGGTAATTTTCCTTAGTCACGTTAAAGGCACCCATCTACTTTGGAACCTTAACTAGATATTAGACACGTTATAAGGGAAACTCTAAATTTCAAGAACTTCATCTTGAATGACTTCACCTATGAAATACTTTGTTAGCACTTTATTTTATAAAAGGATTTCTTAGTAAGGGTCCTCCTTTTTTTTTTTTCGTCAAGTTTTATATTTCTGTTAAGTTTGAAATAACAAGCACACACAGTTAAATCACATAGCGTCTTGGTTGTCTGCTTATTCCTTCTGGAATAGTAGAGTTGAAATGCTAACTTTTTTCCCCACAGAAAAGAGAATTTTCAGAAATCTCATAAGAAAGTATGACGATGTCTATCTTGTGTGATCTCTTTGCTCTGTTAGTTGAAAAAGCTTCGCTGGGAAATGAGTTATGTATGGAAGGGTGGGTAGCACGTGATCTGGGGATTGAACAAGCAGTCACAAAGAGATTGGGGCACCCTTTCACGAACGCTATTCTTTAGTCAGTTTTTGTCATTTTGCCTCTGAGTTGTTTATGAGAGGCACTGTCACCTGGTAACTGGCAAGATCAAGACCTGCCAGATCCTTGAGCCAAGTCAGGGTGTCTGAATGTAGCTGTTTAACCCCCGTTTTCTCTGTGAAAGTGACCCCGTTTGTTTAGAGCGAGAATGTGACGCCTTGACCTCATTTAGTGCCACACCTCAGAAACCAGTGACCTAGAAAAAACGCAGCGCTGTCACTGTACATCACAGTTTTAAAAACAGCTGTTCATATTTTGGTGGGTGGATGACCGTCTCTTTAGAAAACACTCACACTGCAATGCTGTAAAAGAAAAACGTTCCAGTTATATAAATGTTAAGCATTTTTAGAACTATCAACGTTCTGACAGTTTACTTCGCCATTTCTCTCTCTGTAGATTACAGTCCAAGGAAGGGTTAGAGAAGTCACTTCGGGTCCTGGTGTTGTTCCACGTGGCTTCCTTAACTAACTGGGAAGTATAGCTGTGGCTGTGTAGTGAACACCTACTGTGTGCAGGGCTTCCTGAGGCCTCCGTAGACAGGAGGCCTGCCATCTCTGGCCCCAGAGGGCTCCCCCAACGCCGGCAAGCACTGTGCTGCCTCCCCCACGATTGTCCTGAGCGGGTTTAAGATTGAGATGATTTTTTTCCTCATTTCTAAAATGTGAACTTTGTAAAACTTAAACGTATAGTCAAGCAAGTAGAAGAAATAAGTTTCCCAGAATCCTAGTGATAGAACTGCTTTTAAATTGTTGGCATGTATGTCCTTCCGTTTTTTTCTGATTTCCATTTAAAATCAAAATGCTTAGGTTCTTGTGCCTTTGCACGCACTCACCACATGGCTGCAGTGTCTTTGCCCATCTGCACACACATACGATTGTAAATTTCATCGGGCCTGTCATTGCAGGTGATCGTGATGGCTTTAAAATGAACACTGAGTTCTTTTGTCTAATTTTAAAAGTAATGCACGCAGAATGGTAAAAAACAAAGTAAAAAAGGACCAAGAAGAAAGTAAATAGCAGCCCCGCGGCCCGTAGAAAGTGAGCGCCGGAACCCAGGTGTGTGCCCCTGTCCCCGCCACGGGCTGTGTCTCCTCTCCCTCATCTACTCTGCTGCCCTTTGCTTACAGCCTGAGGTGCTTCGCTCTGCCAAGGGCTTGGAGTCTTCTTCCTGTAGTTACAGGAAGCCAGCTGTGTGACCCTGGTCAAGTCGCTTAACCTCTCTGGACTGGATTTCAGCAAGTTAAAAGGATCAGACTAGCGGTTGCCGGAGTCTCCCCGTCCTCCCAGTCCTTTCTTAATTACCAACGTCCAGTGGGAGTAGGTAGGCTTTGATGAAGGTTCTGAGAACCTGTGTTTTGCACTTGTAGCCACGGATTTTTCCTTTTTTACCTTAATGACAATTCATTCCCACACATTTTATGGAGGTGTTGGAGGTGTGGAGACACAGTGTACTATGCCGGGCCCTCTGGTTAGCAGGGTGCTTCTGGCATCGTTGGCCCGTGGCTGGTTTCTGTGAGGTAGAGCTTTGGGTGACAACTTAGCTCTGGAAACCAGCTTACTGGTCTCGCCTGGGACCCCTGAAAGGTTCACGTTAGAGTCGCAGGTCTGTTCAGCATCTTTACATTTTAGAGTTTTGCGACAAATCACCTGGCACATACAGGTGTAAAGGCACCGGGCTTGGGACCATGTGGTGCCGGCCTTGAACTTGGGCCGAGTTGCTCATCCGTGGAGAAGCCCTGAAGACCCCTTGGAAGGTGCTGGTGGGAGGCCTTGATTTCAGCCACACTGGCCGGGGGAACAGCTTTCCCTGTAACTTAGCGTGTTACGTTTGAGACAAGTTTGATGATTAGCACCTCAGAAACTGTAATATTCAGAGAGTGGCTTTGATTTTGGAATGAGGTGGCCGGCTGACAAGACTTTATTTTAAAGTCGGGAAGAAATCATTATTAGCGATTGGATTCTATCAGAAAAGGGTAGCCGGATAGAGCATTGAGTGAGAAGCCTGCAGTCTTGGTGTTGGGGTCAACTCAGTGGCGCATTAGCGAGAAAATGTATCCGGTATCTCAGTTTTTCTTGAGGTTAGGGAGAGATCCTGTTTTCTGCCTGACTGAGAATTTTAAGTTACATCTGTAAAAAGTAAAATGTGAAGCCGGTTGTGCCATTTCTCATGTCACCTCAAGGTGACACCTCTACACTTTTAAGGTGTCAGAACTGTTTCCTGTCCTAATATTAAACAGCTCTGTAAAACCTTTTGAATTAAAGTTTTTTTGTCTCTGCCTTTAATTTTCAGTTGTACTGGAGAATCATGTAGTGACAGACGAAGATGAACCAGCTTTGAAACGTCAGCGACTAGAGATCAATTGCCAGGATCCTTCTATAAAGGTAAAAATATGAATGTATGTTTTTGTTTGTATCTTATGTGGGGCTGCCGTAACGAATTATCACAGTGCGGGGCGGAGCGGGGAGCACTTAAAACAATAGAAATTTACTCTCTCACAGTCCCGGAGGCCAGAAGTTTGAAATCAGTTTGTCACCAGGGCTGAGTTCCCTGCAGAGGCTCTGGGGGAGGGTCCCTCTTGCCTCTTTCAGCTCCTGGGAGCCCCAGGCGTCCCTTGCCTCGTGGCCGCTTCCCTCTAGTATCTGCCTCCGTCTTCACGTGGCCTCTCCTCCCTGTCTGTGTCTCTCCTTTTCTGTCTCTTATAAGGGCAGTCTCATTGGATTTAGGGCCACCCTAACCTAGGATGACCTCATCTTAATTTGATTACATTTGGAAAGATACTGTTTCCAAGAAAGGCCACATTTGTAGGTTCTGGGGGTGATGATGTAGACGTATCATTTCTGGGAGTCACTGTTCAGCCCCCCACGAATGCATAAAGGCATGACGTTTTCCCTTGAAGAATCACATGGTTTAATTGGGATCGCTGCCACATGAGGCCTCTTCCTCCGTAGACCCGTGGACCTAGCGTGCACAAAGGGAAAGTGCACAATTCCTGTGGCGAATATTTTCTACTAGTGATGAAGCACTTTTGTGCCTGTCGTTTAAGTCACCTAAATTTTAAAGTTTGCTGGATGGGGTCTGGGAAACCACAGAGTCAGTCGTGGGTGATGGCTGGTTCTTGGGTTTGCTTGTTTGGTCTGCAGTTTGCAGAGCCACAGAGATAAACACCTGTGAGAAGTTAGGACAGCAGTGCAGAGAACCAAAGCGACTTCTCCTATACCCTCTGCTTCTATAGGGCTGTGTTTAGAAACATCTGGCTCATCTTTTTAACAAGGAGAAGCAGCGTGAGCTTAAAGATACGTGGCGTGGTTTAAAGACACATTCAGTTAAATTTCTATTTCCTACTAATGGATAGAGGGCTGCTGCTTCAGTAACCCCACATTATGTCTTAAAATAAAATGCAGTTATAATTTTATCACAAAAGAGGCGTGTGTGGTAAACAGCACAGCAGTCAGATGTGGATGAGGTGCAGTGAAAGCGCCCCCGCCTCAGCCCCGTCCCCTGGTCGGCGAGCAGGGCCTCGGGCCCCGGCTTGAACCTGGCACCCGTGTGCTAGGAAAAGTGTGCTCACCAGATTGCCAGAGCTGTTTATTTTATTTTTTTCACTTTAAATTGGTTACTTTAATTTAATTTTTAAATATATCTTTATTGGAGTATAATTGCTTCACAATGCTGTGTTAGTTTCTGTTGTATAACAGAGTGAATCAGCTATATGGATACATATATCCCCATATCTCCTCCCTCTTGTGTCTCCCTCCCACCCTCCCTATCCCACCCCTCTAGGTGGTCACAAAGCACTGAACTGATCTCCCTGTGCTATGTGGCTGCTTCCCACTAGCTATCCATTTTACATTCGGTGGTGTATATATGTCCATGCCACTCCCGGACTTTGCCCCAGCTTCCCCCTCCCTGTGTCCTCAAGTCCATTCTCTATGTCTGTGTCTTTATTCCTGTCCTGCCCCTAGGTTCATCAGAACCTTTTTTTTTTTAGATTCCATATATATGTGTTAGCATACGGTATTTGTCTTTCTCTTTCTGACTGACTTCACTCTGTAGGACAGACTCTAGGTCCATCCACCTCACTACAGATAACTCAATTTGGTTTCCTTTTATGGCTGAGTAGTATTCCATTGTATATACGTGCCACATCTTCTTTATCCATTCTTCTGTGGATGGACACTTAGGTTGCTCAGAGCTCTTTAAAAGGAATAGATTTGGATGATTTTTGGTTAATATCCCTTGTATATAGAAGACTTATTTAAAAGTACTGTTCTCTGCCTTCCTTTGTTTTATTGGTTTGTGAAGTTGTGTTACTAGTGTATTAACGGTGATGTCTGTCCAAACTCCGGGCAGAATCACTTCTAATTCAGGATTAAGACGACGAGGTTTCACTGTGTTTAGGGAATTTGGGAGCCGCATGGTTGATGTCTTCAAATTATAAAAAATAGTGGGGTCATCAGTGATTTTATCTCAAGACTTCAGCCAGCGGCTAGTGGTTGTCACGACGTCTTAGGTCAGGGTGGGCCTCGGGCGCTGCCTCGATGTCACTCTCGGGATGGGCCGCCCACGCTGTGTCTCCACATGACCCTGGCACGGTCTGCCGTGCCTCCACGGCCCGTCCTCCTGTGGGGGAGTCAGCGGAGGGTGTGGGATTTAGTCCTCTCCCGTATGTGTTAGCTCTCCCGCGATGGGACTTGTCAGGGGGGTGATTGCTTGAGACACAGCAGGTTGTTGGGACAGTGTGTGGGTTTTATTTACCCCACTGCTGCCCTTGCTGCTGTTCAGACCGGGCAGTTAGACAGATGTGTTTAATATCCTCAGAAGATCAGCTCAGTCTGTTCAAAGCACTGAATAAGAGTATCCATTTTCCTCGCCTCCTGGGCCTTGACTCCAGCCGCACGGTGTGATGGGCCACGTGGCTCAGCTGTGGGGTCACCTCCCATGAGGAAGGGGAGCGGCCGCCGGAGTGGGTCAGCCGCGGCCAGTGGGCAGAGGGGCCGGCCTCCGTGCCGCCGTGCGCTGGGGTCCCGGTCTGCTCCGAATGGCCCCCGTGCCCGTCTGCTCTCCGCAGTCTGTCCCCTTCCTGCTGATGTGACTGGCACTCTGGGCATTTTTCCCTTTGAAGTCAAGGGCAGAAAAGGAGAGAGACAAGGTAAAATACGAACTCTTCACTATTTCAGCTGCTGCCCCCCTGCCCCCCTCACTGCTGAGCTGGGCGGTTGGATGCTCCAGGGGCTTGCTCTGGGCTGACGCCCGTTTCCCAGTATCAGCTGGTGAGGCCAGCGGGGGCAGCAGCCTGCTTCCCTCTGTGCCCCTGCCGACTCAGGGCTGGAGCAGCCGCCGTGGGAGGGGGCGGGCTTCCTGTCCGGTGTTTGTCTGAGCCGTTCCTTGCCTTTGGAGCCACACACGTCCCTGTGGTCGGCGGGACTTGGGTGGCAGCAGTGGAAGGCGAGGCTGCTCTTTCTGTGGCCACTAGGTGGCAGGCGTGCTGCTCCCACGCGCGGGAGAGTCATTGCCACATTTCACCTTGGGGGTGGGGCTCGGGGGAGTGTAACACGAGCAGACGGGTTTCCGGGCCGTTTTGATGTTGGATGTCATCTGTTTTCATTGTAGAATCTGACCAGTTTTATGTGTAAGTTTACTGATTAATAGAAACTTGCGTTGTAGCGTCCACTTACATCTCGTGTTATACGGGCTTAAGTGTAACTAAGAATCGCGACTACACAGAGAAGAGCAAGCCCGATTAAGTAGTCACATTGTGAGTGCACAAGGTCGAGCTTGTTTGGTGAAATGCTTCTGGCCTAAGTGCGGGGAGTGTTCTGTGGGAATAGATACAGCTGAGTCTGGGAAATAGCTGTTTGATGTTCCTTGGAATCATCTCCTTGGAGTTCAGGATGTCCTTCCTGAAGCTTTCCTTTTTTTCACTTGCAGTCATTCCTGTATTCCATTAACCAGACAATCTGCTTGCGATTGGATAGCATTGAAGCCAAGCTGCAGGCTCTGGAGGCCACATGTAAATCACTGGAAGAGAAACTGGATCTGGTTACCAACAAGCAGCACAGCCCCATCCAGGTGCCCATGGTGGCGGGCTCTCCTCTCGGCGCCACCCAGACCTGCAACAAAGTGCGATGGTAAGGACCTCCTCCCCGGGCCCATGCCCCTTGGTGCTTTCAGGGCGGGATCCTAGTCAGACTGGAAAGAAACACGGGGCCTCTGCGGGGCGACTGGGGTCGTCCTCACAGTTTCTTTTTGACATAAGCCAGGCTGGTGCATCTCTCCTTTGGAATTGGCCCACTGGAGCTTTGAAGCTGTACGTTAGTTTCTTCTTTTTTTTTTCTGTTCCATCTGGCTAGTCTTGAGAGAATTTTTTCTTCATAGGTAGCTTGTTTTTTTTGTTTTTTTGTTTTTTTTTTTTTTTTTGCGGTACGCCGGCCTCTGACTGTCGTGGCCTCTCCCGTTGCGGAGCACAGGCTCCGGACGCGCAGGCTCAGCGGCCACGGCTCACGGGCCCAGCTGCTCCACGGCATGTGGGATCTTCCCGGACCGGGGCACGAATGCGTGTCCCCTGCATCGGCAGACGGACTCTCAACCACTGCGCCACAAGGGAAGCCCCATAGGTAGCTTTTTATACATTTCATTTGAGTATATCAAACTTTCCATTCTGTCTATAGTTTTTATTGTGCCTGTATTTTGTTTTTCTATCTAGAGCCTAACTGTAGTGACATGTAGTAGTTCAGGTGCCGTTTGAATCAGAGCTTCTGGAGAGTGTGGGCCGATGGGAAGGGTGTCTCTGTCTCTGACCTGTTTGCCTGTCCTTGGTCCGGGGCACCGTCAGGGGCTCTGCTGAGATGAGCGGAAGCTCAGGTCGTGGGCGGCTCCTTCCATCAGTTCCACTGGTGTTTTTTTTTTTTTTTTTTTTTTTTTTTGCGGTACGCGGGCCTCTCACTGTTGTGGTCTCTCCCGTTGCGGAGCACGGGTTCCGGACGCACAGGCTCAGCGGCCATGGCTCACGGGCCCAGCCGCTCCGCGGCATGTGGGATCTTCCCGGACCGGGGCACAAACCCGTGTCCCCTGCATTGGCAGGCGGACTCTCAACCACTGCGCCACCAGGGAAGCCCTCCACTGGTGTTTTTTATCCTTGCCCACGGCGGGCTACAAGGAAGTCTCACTGTGACGATGGCAACACCTGTCTTTGCGCTTGGCGAGAGCTCGGGGCTTTTACCGAGGGTCTTGTCGTGGCTCTCTGGGCCAACTGCTGCCTCTCTTCCGTGTGTCTACGGAGGAGGGCGGTGGGGCTCAGAGGAGGGGGAGCCACGGCCAGGCTGATGCCCCGTCTGCAGGTCCGCCCGCGTGTGCCCTGGGGCACGTGGGATTGAGGAGGGTGCTCAAGTATGTGCCTCGTGTCAAGGTGGCTGCCTGTCCTGGTCTGCCTGGGACAGCCGTGGATGACGCCTGCAGTGTGGGCCTCCTTTAACTCTCAGAAGTGTCCTGGGGTGTTGGAGACCCTGCGTGGCCCCGAAAGCTGCTCTCCAGCTGGGGTGGGGGACCCCAGGGGTCTCTGTCCCCAAAGGGAAGGCCTGTTGGTCCGTGGTGATTCACCCTGTGTTTATACCTTGTCCTGATGGGTCAGCCGTATCTTTTCTCCCAGTGAACATTTGTGGAGCGTGTCCTCTCTGCAGGCAGTGAGGCTCAGACCTACCAGGACCAGTACCCTTTTTTTTTTTTTTTTAAAGAAGCTGGTTGTCCATTTACTTATTTATTTATTTATTTGGTTGTACTGGATCTTAGTTGCAGCAGGTGGGCTCCTTAGTTGTGGCATGCAAACTCTTAGTTGTGGCATGCATGTGGGATCTAGTTCCCTGACCAGGGATCGAACCTGGGCCCCCTGCGATGGGAGCGCAGAGTATTAACCACTGTGCCACCAGGGAAGTCCCAGCCAGTGCCTTTTTCAAAGAATAATTTTTTTGTAATGCCCTCATATCTTAAAATGCAATGTTTAGAAAATATAATTTAAAAACTAATGTAATGTCTTAATTATAATGTAAGGAGAAATAAAAGGATGGTCATGTATAATAAAATAACATATATTTTGATATGGAAAAGGCTGGGGGAACTACATAAGGAGTTAGTGAATAGGACCAAACCTCCCATGTCAGAGCTGGCAGCCGGGAGGGCTGTCACCCTGGGACTGAGATACCAGTTGGTGGTGGAATATTTCAAAATGAGCAGTTCTTGATGAAGTTTCACATAAAGCAAAGTGTAGTTTTTTCTAGACTCAAACAATAGTGAAATTCCGGGAAAATTCGCCTTACGTTGAAACGATCCAAAAATACTTTGTGTGTGAGTGTAGAATGGAGTAAGATTCTGGGCTCAGAGTTAGAAGCATGTTGTTCACGCCCACGAATGGGACCTGTGGGATCTGTGTGGGAAAGGTTTCTGTCGGGAAGGCTGTCTCATGCCCTGAAGGCTGGCAGCCTCCTTGGCTCTGCCCGCCAAGCCCGTGGGGTCTCAGGTATAACCAAGTGCGCCCCCGGGCCCCGCCCTCGAGGACTGTTGCTCTAAGAGATGAGGCGAGAGAGAGACAGGCTTCCTTCCCTGAGTAAGGATGGCTCTCCTGGTGGCGTGTCCCTTTGTCACCTGTGTCGGGAAGAGGTCGTCTTCAGGACCCAGGGATGTGCCGCTCATACTGCACCGTCGGTGGTTTGTGGCCGTTCCATGAGGTCGGGCGGACGAGGACGAGTCCTCGGGGCTGCAGGTGGCGCTGCAGCTGTGCTTGGACCCCGAGGCCGCTCGTTTGGGGCTTCCCTGGGTGTCAGGTCCAGCGGGGAGGACGGGCCTCGGCGGGCAGGTTGTCCTCGTTTGACACCATGGGGTGACCGGGCTGAGTCACAGAGTTGTACTGTTTCCAGTCTGCCCGTCTTCAGAAGGAGGATGGGGGAGAAGGGCAGGTCTGCAGGGACCACCAGCCGTGTCCTCTCCTGCAGGCCAGTGATGGACCCACCATGGCCATGCCCGGCCTGCTGCTGAGCGCGGCCTGACTCGTGGGCCACGTCCCGTCTGAGGATGGCACTGATGGCTGCTTGGGGGAAGGCGCTTCCAGACTGCAGGGAGGCCCCTTCTCTCTCCAGCATTCCGGTGACGGCGGGGCTCGTGGGGCGTGTTAGCGACTCTCCCGTTCAGGGACCCCAGAGCGCTTCCCTCCGCTGGGGAGAAGCTGTCATCGTGGAGAGACCTCCGTGTGCATTGACAAGTGGCGAAATCAGAGTAAAGTTTTCTAATACAGACTCAGGTGTATAATCTAGTTAATCCAACTCAGTTAGCTTTTCTGGTTTTAAAGGATCGTGTTGTGACATAAAATCAACCCATTATAGAATACACTTATTGTATGTTGGCAGCAGATTTATTACTATCGTTAATAAAACCATTACTTACACAAGTTAATGTTAGATTAATAGAAGGAAAGGTCACTCCTTTGTTTTCTTCGATATAGTTTAGAGTAGGTTGTTTATGAATGATTTTCAAAGAAGATACTAAGTCTGGCATTTCCCTCCGTGAACGTTCTAAAAATGAGAAATAAAAATTGCCAGTCATTGAAAGCTGTTAACAAGAAAATTTGGGGAGAAGTAAAGCTCAAGAATTCAACCCTAGTATATCAATGAAAAAAGTGTATATTTAAGTTAGAAAATGACTAATTTATAAGCACATAAGTAAATGAGAAATGTGTATCTTAAGTGTGGGTAGTAGAACACAGAAAAGGAAGTCTCCAGAAAACAATGAGAAATTGGTTAACATTCCGAGTAATAAAGTACTTCTACAAGTACTTTGTACCTCAGATACTTAAAATAACAGTTAGAAGCATATAAATCGCAGATTACTTTATATCCGGATCACGTGCTTTAAAAAATAACTTAAGATTCCTTAGGCCACTTGGCACTGGCTGTGAGTGTTGTTGGGAAGTCTGTCATCTCACAGGACAAACGAGGACGACCCTGAGGGGCTTGTCGGCTGTGACGAGGCCTCTGGATGGTGGGTGAGGAGTTGTCCACTGCAGCGTCACTGGCCTCTCCACTCGGAGAGGCCGCACCTGGCCCAGAGCAGCCCAGCAGCTGTGGGATGCACCGAAATCCACTCGCCTGTGGGTTATTTCTAATTAAAACTGGCCTGGACTAGACTTTGCTCTCAGCTCTGAGAATTATTTATTTATTCTCTTGAATTCCCAGAGCACAGAAGGCAGTGGACTGCTGCCAACCCTCTTTGGCGTTTTGGATCCAGATTTTTCAGATTCTACGTCTGAATGAGATCCTTTAAATAAATTCAGGATAAAGGAAGAGAAGGAAAGAGAGAAAACCTTTTTCTTTGATGCTAAAGCTTAATCATTGTGATAAACATGTTTGTAAGTTTACTTGGATGGGGTTTCATTCAGCAATGGCGTTCTACTTGGGAAAAAGAAAAATGGACTTGACTTCTTTTCGGTGACTGCTTTTTTTCCTCCTTGCGAGTGAGCCATAAATTGGGATTTTGCCTCATTGTGAACCTAGGTGTAGCCATGTGAGGTTTCAACCCTAAAGCTGTGTCGCGCTGGCATTGGAAGGGGCGGGCGCCGAAGCTTTCTGTGACGAGCTGCACAACTCAGTACGTGGCAGCTCACCCTTTACGTGCCCCCGTGAGCATTTCAGGAGCGGCCTCCATTGAATTGTGTGGTGTGATGGGATCAAGTGTGTGGATGGGGACGTTTATATGGATTAATGTAAAACCCCATTTTCTGAGCTTTGAGGCCAGGCACAGCCACTTGAAGGACGGGCAGTAGGTAGGACCGAGCTGAGCCTGGGGTGCAGGCCCACCTGGGTTGCTGTCCTGGTAGATGCCCTCTGGGAGGCCAGTGCGAGTGCCCATGTGCAGTGTGGGAACCCAGGGACCTGTCCCTGCTGCCCAGCGGGGTCCTGTGGAGCCAGACTTACTGAGAGTGACTCCAAGCCAGCTGGTTCAGGTTTGTTTGTTTTCATGAACTGAACATACTGATTAGCTGGAGAAATGCTTGTGTTTCTTTTAAAACAATTGATTTTTATTCTTTTTTTTGTTTTATATATACGTATATATATATATATACGTATATATAAATATTTATTTTTCTGGTCTTAGTTGTGGCGTGCGGGCTCTGCATTGTGGCCTGCGGGCGTCTCTCTAGTTTGGGCACATGGGCTCCAGAGCGCGTGGGCTCAGTAGTTGTGGTGCATGGGCTCTCTAGTTGTGGTGCATGGGCTCCCGAGCATGCCGGCTCAGTAGTTGCCCTGCAGCATTTGGGATCTTAGTTCCCCAACCAGGGATCGAACTCACGTCCCCTACATTGGAAGGCAGATTCTTAACCACTGCACCACCAGGGAAGTCCCTCTTTTCTTTATTTTTTAATGTACAAATGGTTTATTTATTGAGATATTATTGACATATAACAAATTTTTAGCTTTAAAAGTTTAAACATTTCTTTTAAAGCTTTAGTGTGTTCCTATAATTTTAAAACAATTGTAATGAATCAGAGGCTTCTTCCCCCCCCTTAATATTTATTTATTTATTTCAGCTGCGCCGGGTCTTCGTTGAGGCATGTGGGATCTTTTAGTTGCGGCACGAGGACTCTTAGTTGCAGCCTGTGGGCTTCTTAGTTGTGGCATGCGGGCTTCTTCGTTGCGGCATGTGGATTCTTAGTTGCGGCATGCGGACTCAGTTGTGGCATGCATGTGGGATCTAGTTCCCCGACCAGGCATCGAACCCGGGCCCCCTGCATTGGGAGTGCGGGGTCTTACCCACTGGACCACCAGGGAAGTCTCGAGAGTCTTCTTTTAATACTCAAAACTGAAAGAAAAAAAAAAAGTGATTTCTTTTAAAGTTTTTCTTTCAGAGAGATGTGTCATGTAAGATGAAAGTTTACGTGTAAGGGGAAAGTTTTCTTCTTTCTTTTCCTCTAAGCTGGTTATTCACCCACAGAGAACTGAACTATTTGATCAAAAAGTTATTTAAATTATTTAAATTCCCTCTAATACGCTGATTGCTGATTCTTTGTTTTATTTCCCAGAGGGTCTTTTTAAAAAAATAAAAACGTTGATGGATGTTTATGGAAAGGCTGTTCTGGTTTTTTGAGCTCTCATGGCTCCTGGGTAGAGAGGGGCCTCCTCCTGGGCGTCTCGGTTCTGGCGGTGCAGCCCCAGCGTCTCCGGGTAGTCATATCGTTCAGAGTTTAAGGTCGAAAGAAAGTACAGCATTTCATAGGCTTTGGACTGTGACAAGATAGGGTTGTTTGAATTGTGAAGAAATGGTTTGGTTTTAGCCGTGAGGGATTTGTTTCATCCTTTCCTTATCGAATTTTGCATTTTGCGATTTCCATTTAATTTTGTGTACGTATGACTTCTTTTCCTGACTGGTGTGGGTTACCTTTCACAGCTGCACACTTCTGGTGGCCTAATCCTGATACCCTGTACGTGTCAGGGCTACCGATCAAAGAAAACATACAGTTTACATACGTACAATTTAGGGGATTGTTAACCTCATGACTACAGATTAGAGATACAGTCTAATAACCAAAGCAGATATAGTCAGAAGTTTTAATAGGCCATGCACATTCTCATGGTTTGGAGTACTTCTCTAGTTTTAGGATAGCTCATGCCTCATGACTGGGGTTGTGTTGAATCTGAAGACAATTTGGAGAGAACTTCCATCCTAACACCATTGAGTCTTCTGATCCACGCACAAGGTATACCTCTCCATATTCGCAGATCTTTAATCCCTCTCAGCAGTGTCGTATAGTTTTCATTGTAAAGCTCTTACATGCATTTGTTAAATTTATCTCTAAGTACTTCATACTTTTAGATGCTCTAATACATGGTATTGTGTTTTAAGTTTTAACTTCTGCGTGTTCATTGGCAGTATATAGAAATACAGTAGATTTTTCTCTGCTGACCTTTATCCAGAATTATTTCGAAATCCACTTGTTTCAGTAGCTTTTCAGTAGGGTTTTAAAAAAGTTTTACTTCCTATCAAAGTTCTGTACCTTTTCTTACTTTGCTGCACTGGCTAGGATCTCCATTTCAGTGTATACTTTTTAAAAAATATTTTTACCTTATTTCTGGTCTTGGAGTGAAAGCATCCAGCGTGTCACCATTAAGTGTGATGTTAGCTGCACATTTTTCATAGCTGCTCTTTATCCGGCTGAAGAATTTCCCTTAGATTCCTTATTTTGTGAGAGTTTTTGTCCTGAGCAGGCGTTGAATGTTTACATGCTTTTTATGTACCTACTTGAGATGACATTTGGTTTTCCTCCTTGATTCTGTTGCTATGGTGATTATACTGATTGATTTTGGATACTAAAGCAGCCTTGCATTTCTGTCGTAATAAGCCTGACTTGATCGTAGGGTAGTACCCTTTTTATGTGTTTGGAGTGATGGCTAATATCTGGTTATGGATTTTTGCATCTCTGTTCGTGGATTGTAATAGTCTGTAGTTTTCTTTCTTGACGTGTCTTTATCTGTTTTGTTATCAGGATAATGCTCGCCACAGAAGGTGAGCTCATTGTCCGTTTTTTTAAAAGAAGTAATGAATGAATGAATGAATGAATGAATTTATTTATTTTTGGCAGCGTTGGGTCTTGGTTGCTGCGCGCGGGCTTTCTCTAGTTGCGGCGAGCGGGGGCTCCTCTTCATTGCGGTGCACGGGCTTCTCACTGCGGTGGCTTCTCTTGTTGCGGAGCACGGGCTCTAGGCGCGCGGGCTTCGGTAGTTGTGGTACGTGGGCTCAGTAGTTGTGGCTCACAGGCTCTAGAGCGCAGGCTCAGTAGTTGTGGCACACGGGCTTAGTTGCTCTGAGGCATGTGGGATCTTCCAGGACCAGGGCTCGAACCTGTGTCCCCTGCATTGGAGGCGGATTCTTAACCACTGTGCCATCAGGGAAGCCCCATCGTCTGTTTTCTGAAAGTGTTTCTATAGGATTAGTTTCATTTCTTCCTTAACTATCTGGTAGAGTTTGCCAGTGAAGACATCTGGCCTAGGTTTTAATTATGAATTCCATCTCCTTAATAAATGCAGAACTTTAATAAACGTGGAACTTCTCGAGGCGGTGTTGTTTGATTTGTGTCCCTCAGGAGGTTTCCTGTTTGTTGAAACTCTGGAGTTTATTTGTATAATATTCTCTCTTCACTGTAGGTCCACGTGACATTCAGTTACTGAGTCTCCTCAGGCTCCCGGCCTGTGGCACTTACTCAGCCCCTTGTCTGCATGGCTTTTGGGGGTGCTGGTCAGGTGTCTCGTGGGGTGCCCCTGGTGGCTTGGGGAGGACGGTCACAGAGGTGAAGGCCTCCCACCGCCTCCGCTGGGGTGCAGCACGGCGTGGCCTGTCTGTGTGGCGTGGAGGCGGGTCACGGGGCTGAGCGGCGTCAGGCCTGACCTCTGCGCAGGCGCTGTCCTCCCCGGCCCCTGCACCAGCCCTGCTCAGGGAGCAGAAGTCCCGCGCTACATTCCAGGGAGCGTCTGCCCCTTTAGGCACTGGCCTCACACTGTCCCAGCTTTGGCCGTCGGGAGTGCTCATAGGTGGCTCTGGTGACCTTTGACGCCCACCTCCCGCTTGTGGGTCTTTTGTTTGGTTTGACCGCTTCCTTCCGGGCTGTGCAAGACGTCCCTTGCCTAGTCCTAGAGGCGTCCTCTCTCCTTTCGTTGGGGACGGAGCTGTGGGTGCCAGGGTCTGGCTGCCCGGGGTGTCCCCCACTCCCAGGCCTGCCTTTCTGTGAGCAGGTGTCTCTACAGCTCCTCGGGAAGAAGAAGGGACGCACAGCTCTTCTGCTGCCTCGGGGCTGTGACTTTGCGCTTGCAGCGTCCTGTCCTGGGCGCTGTGGCTACTGTGGGGTGGGGGCGGGGTGGATCCCACGCCTTCTGGGTCCTGTTGGCTCCAGGCAGCTGGGGGTTGACGTCCGTGGCAGCAGGTTACCCCATTTCTCTGGTGCAGTTGGTTATTTCGGGGGAGTTGGTTTTACACTGTATTTTGCTCATCCCCTTTGATATTGGAGACAAAGTTTCAGTGCTAATTTATTCTTATCCCTGAGAGTATTTTTGTGGATCCTGGTTTTTATGACCTTTTCATCTTTAACCTGCAAGCTAGAGAAATAAACCCTTTAAGACACATGTTAGCGACTGTTTAGATGCTTGGCTGTTGGCTGGTTTACGTGAACTGCCACAGCCCAGGAACCCTGAGACTTGTGCCTTCTGCTTATGTTCTTGGTGCCAAGTGGCATGTCTGGTCCCCCCACTGCTCTCCCCGCAGGGACCTGAGACCCCATGCCCTCCATCCTACTCCCTAAGGCCTCTGGGATGCGTGAGCACTTGTCCCAGGGCTACCTTTGCGTGGAAGGCACCTGGAAATGGAGCCTGGCTGTGCGGCATCTCCCAGAACAGGTGCAGGGGGGTCATGGTGGACCCCAGCCTACCTGCCTCTCAGGTGTGAGGACCTCGGGGCATCTGGTTTTATTGTTTAACTGAGGAGTGTCCCCCCGACCCCTCTTATTTTGCTCTTACTGAAACTCTAGGACCCTGGTAAAAAAAAGTAAACAATTTTCTTTTTGTAAGTACAATACGTGGGACACAATTTCATATTTTATTAGGACCCCGGTTCTTGTATGTGAGGCAGAACTATAACTGGAAAGCCAAGGTTATGTGCCTTACCCTCCTGTTGGCATATTCTCATAAGCAGAAAAGAGGATTACTCGAGATTCTTGTGAGCTTGCTTCTGTCAGTAGAGGGTTACACAAAACTCAGAAAATTAATATTATACACATTTCCCAAACTGAGCTGGATGAGTGACAGTTTTGAATTGCAGAAGGCTCGGTGTCAGCAGATATACTGTAGTGAGGCTCAATGGTAGGAGAGAGGGAGGCAAATACTTTTCCACACACTTTTTATTCTTATTTTTGTGTTAATTTATTGTTTAAGATTTATTTTATTTATTTATTTTTGGCCGCGTCGGGTCTTCATTGCTGCACATGGACTTTCTCTAGTTGTGGCGAGCGGGGTCTCCTCTTAATTGCAGTGTGCAGGCTTCTCATTGCGGTGGCTTCTCTCATTGCGGAACACGGGCTCTAGGTGTGCGGGCTTCAGTAGTTGTGGCACGTGGGCTCAGTAGTTGTGGCTCGCAGACTCAGTAGTTCGGGTGCGTGGGCTCTGTAGTAGTGGCGTGCAGGCTTCAGTAGTTGTGGCATATGGGCTTAGTTGCTCCGCGGCATGTGGGATCTTCCCGGACCAGGGCTCGAACCCATGTCCCCTGCATTGGCAGGCGGATTCTTAACCACTGCGCCACCAGGGAAGCCCCACACACTTTTTAATATTCGGCTGGAACTCCTCCCCAACCACAGAAAACAAAATTGGGCATCATTGTGTGAGCAGAAATCATGCCCAACTTGACTGCGTCACTCACGTGTTGATGAAAATAATCAATAAACAATCTATAATATGGACAGAGAAGAGTTTTACGTGAGTGAAACTAAAGACTATAGCACAGAAGACTGCTCCAGGAAGCAGGGTTTTCAGCACAGTTTTGTATCTCGTCAGAACAGGGAACATCAGACGGGTCAGGGACACACACACTCCTTCAGGGTTCCCACGGGACAGACAAGCACGCACAGAGTCGGCGTGGCCTTGGCTCCTGGGAAGGGAGGCTTATCGCGGAAGGAGGAGCAGCCCTGGCCTCCCGGGGAGGGAGGCATTTCATGTTATTTTCGTGTGGACACTCTCTGCTTCTGATCACTGTGGCCTTTTCTTCAACGGTTAAAGCAGATGTACAGTGAGTGTCCGCTAGGCCGCAAAGTCAAGCTGACTCAGGTGTGAGCCAGGGTGGCGCCCACACCTCAGTGCGCGAACGTCCCTTTCACCACAGGCTGCAGGCAGCAGCTCTGTGTGAACCGCGCTGCTGTGCGCCGTTGCGGTCGCAGGTCACACTGGAGGCTGGCTTTGCCGGCTGGGAGTTGGTGCAGGCACCGTGGCTCGGCCCCCTTGCCACGCAGCCTCGCCTTTGGGCATTTTAAGTCGCCTAGGCTTGTCTTGGGAAGGTTAGAAGTTTCTCCTAAGACGGCAGTGCCCCCAACCTGTGTGGACGCCCACTTGTGGACGCTCGGGACGCGCCAGCCCGGCCCCAGCCCTAGAGCGTCTGCTGTCCACGGCGCGTTGCTGCGGGTGGCGGCTGGTCTCCTCTCCCGGATGAGCTTTTGCTCAGAGAACTCACAGTCAGAGCTTGTGGACGTTCTCTTTGCTCTTTGGAAACTGGAAATAAGGGGTGACTGTGCTGCTTGGACAGACCTGATTTTTCCCGAGGGACCCCGTTCCTCCAGGGAGCCTAAGGAGTGCTGGTGGGGTTTAACCCCATGCCCAACCTGCCCCGCCTGCCCTGAGCCACGTCCGTGGCCGCTTGTTCACTGATGGCAGCCTCGGTGTCCATTCAAACCATGGTCACATGGTGGGACTGATGAGCAAGGGGCAGAGGAGTCGGTTCTTTGGGACAGCGGCACAGGGCGTTCTGACCTGCTCACCAAGCAGTTTTCTGAAACTCAGGGGTGGTTGAAGGCCGCTTTGTAAGAGAACTTGGAAATGTTTCGCAGGACAGCTCTGAAAGCTGAAGATATTTGGTTTTAAATCCATCAAAATAAAACCATTAAAATCCCCAACACTGGAAGGGTAAGTGGTAGCAGTAGCTGCAATAGGATTATTCCTGCTGTTCACCAACAAGTGGCAAAGGGCACGAGAGATTCTTGGCTTTGAATCCAGGCTCTGTCACCTGAACGTGATGAGACCTTGGGCAGATTCTACCCTTTCTAAGCATCAGTTTCTTCATCAGTAAAAGGAGGGTAAAAATCGTGAGCGAGGGTTGCTGTGAGGGGATGACGCATGTGAGTGCTTAGTGCTCCGTGATCCCCGGGAGGTTGAGAAATCATTCACCGAGTGTCCGACGACGTCAGCCAGCCTCGTGCCTGCTGGGCGCACCCAGTCAGCCCTCAGGACGCAGGTTGCCCTGAGTGTAGACGGCATCCTGGGCTGTGCTCTGGGCCTCGCGTCTATGGACGCCTGCTCTGTTCTTTTTTTTCACAGTGTGGACCAGCCGAGTGAGCCCGAGGTTGCCCCTCAGATCTGAGGCTGCTCCTTGAACACACAGGCTTGCCGGTGTCCCGGGCGTTCATCTAGGCAGCCGGGATGCATCGCTGAACAAAGCAGACGGAAGGTCACATGCACAGTGGCTGGACCGGGCGGGCTCTGGGGGAAGCTGGTGCTACTGGGAGCAGTGGGCGGGGATTTTGTGCTTGGTGTTGTTTTAAACCAGGGACACCCATCAGAATCACCTGGGGGAATTGTTAAAAAAAGAGAAGTCCAGGCTCTCCAGGGCGGGCCCCCACTTCCCCAGGAGATTCTGATGCCCAGGGAGTCGTGGGGTGCAGGTCCGGCTTCAGTGACTTTGGTAAAGGACATTGGCTCTGCCGCTTGAGGACTTTGGGCTCAAACCTGCCATTGCCACTGAGTAGCTATGTGATCTTGGACGGGCTGCTGGCTATCTGTGCGGGGAAGGTACCACAGTGCCCGCTCCAGGTTTGAGGCTTTGTTTCACGCGGGGCCCTGGGGCAGTCCTGCCTGAGGGGGGCGGCCCCCGCGTGACTGCCCCACGGAGGTGGTGGGGGCCCTGCGCTCACAGTCACTGTCCGCCAGGGCGGGCAGCCCTCGGCACGTGGTCACAGGTCACAAGCTGTAGGGCGCGCTTTACTTCTGAATGCTGATGTCCTTAGGCCAGAGTATTCAGCTTGTGTGTAAGTAGCGTAATCTCAGAATTAGGCATGAATGTTCAGCTTGCACGTTAGCCTCATCTTAGAATTAAAGCAATCAGGATGGTCTGTGGGTCTAGGCCTTTCCCTTTTCCCTTTTGGTTAAGTTTTTATTCAACAGGAACTTTGAAAACTGACATACAGTTCTAAGTAAAGGTATAGATAATGGTTTAAGACTGTGAAAGAATGAACTGAGCACATGAAGTTTTAAAAACCGGAATGACCGAGGAATAGATAAAGTGATCAGTGGAACTGAATAGAGAGCCCAGAAATAGACCCACACAAATATGCCGGCCAGATTTTGACAAAGGTGCAAAAGCAGTTTGATGGAGGAAGGACAGCTTTTTGAACAAATGGTGCGGGAGTAGTTTCCACAGGCAAAATGAAAGAAATGAACCTCGGTGGAAACCTCACACCTTGAACAGCAATTGATTTAAAATGGATCACAGATTGCAACATAAAATGTAAGACTGTAAAACTTTGGGATGAAAACACAGGAGAAAACCTTTGGGACCTGGGGCTAGGCAGCGGCTTCTGAGACGTCACACCAAAAGCATTATACATGAAAAATAAAAGAGAAAGTGGACTCAATCGAGATTAAAAATTTACGCTCCCTGAAAGACCTGTTAGGAGCTGAAAAGAAGCCACCGACCAGGAGAAACTGTTTGCAAACCACATATCTGGTAAAGGACTAGTGGAATGTCTAGAATAAAGACCTCTCAAAACTCAACAGTGGAAAGTCAAACAATCCAATGGGAAAGTCGGCAGAAAGCAGAAACAGCTCTTTTACCGGAGAGGAGAGGCGGCTGGCGAGTAAGCGCGTGAAAAGGAGCTCAGCGGCGCTAGCCAGCAGGGAGACGAGGACAGGAGACAGCTGGACACAGCAGGGGCCCTCCAGATGCCGGCGGGACGCGGAGACCCCGGGCCTCGCGCCGCTGCTGGTAGGCGTGTAAGACGGGGCAGCGGCTCTGGAAACAGATCGGAAGCATTTCTCGCCGTTAAAATGTCCTCACCGTGTGGCCCAGCAAGCACGTTCTTGGGCACTTATCCCAGAGAAATGGAAACTCATGTTCACACAGAACCTCCACATGAATGGCCATGGCCGCTTTGTTTGTAATAACCAAACCTGCAGACACCCCGAAGGCCCCTGTCTGGGTGAAAGGTTAAACATGCGGGTGTGCCCCTAGGCACATGCTTGGGCCTGGCCGACTCCCAGGCGTCAGCAGAGGCGTCTCAGAGGTCACACGCCCCGTGCTCCCACCTCTGTGACATCCTCTGAGCGTCCAAGCGGTAGACGGGGAGCAGGTTAGCGGGTGCGCCGGGGAGGGAGGGTGGGCGTGTCTGGGAGGCAGCACTGACAGGCGCACGTGGAGACTGGTGCGATCTGAACGAGGCCCGGGGATGGTGCCAGCAGGGTCCCAGTGTCGCTTTCCTGCCCTCGGTGTCACGCTGCCGCTTACACAGGATTCCCAGAGAAGCAGAAGCAGTGGGAGGGGTGTGTGTGGGGACAGCCAGCACCCACTCTAAGGGGCTTCCCACTCGGAATTGGCTCACACGGCTGTGGAGGCAGCCAAGCACGCGCACAGTCTGTGTGGCAGGTGGACAGGCAGGGGGCATCGTCACCAGGTGGCACCCCATGGGCAGGAGCTGTTTGGAGTCTCCAAGATCGGGGACAGCCTAAACTGCCTTTTATTATTATCTTTTTAAATATTTAATTTATTTATTTAGTTTGTCCATGTCATGCAACCTTTTATTATTATTTTTTTAAATATTTAATTTATTTATTTAGTTTGTCCATGTCACGCAGCATGTGAGATCTTAGTTCCCCAACCGGGGTCGATCCTGTACCCCCTGCAGTGGAAGCGCAGAGTCCTAACCACTGGACCGCCAGGGAAGCCCTTAAACTGCCTTTTAAAGCTCTCACCCGATCAGGCCAGGCCCACCCAGGGTGATCTGTCTCTCGAGTAATTTAACATCAACCACCTGGGCCTTTCTATCACATCTGCAAAGCCCCTTCCC
Source organism: Phocoena sinus (assembly GCF_008692025.1). Classification (NCBI taxonomy): domain Eukaryota; kingdom Metazoa; phylum Chordata; class Mammalia; order Artiodactyla; family Phocoenidae; genus Phocoena; species Phocoena sinus. The sequence goes on from NC_045781.1 coordinate 57,856,992, forward strand.
AGCAGCACCCAGAATCGTGTCTGACTGGGTACCTGGGGCTGTGATTCGGCCTTGGCAGGACACTGACGTGCTGTGACAGTTGCCCCGTACGGACCCTCAGGATAACTACTGCTGTCTTCTTCTTCTTTTTTTTTTTTTTTTGCGGTACGCGAACCTCTCACTGTCGTGGCCTCTCCCTTTGCGGAGCATAGGCTCCGGACGCGCAGGCTCAGTGGCCATGGCTCACGGGCCCAGCCGCTCCGCGGCATGTGGGATCTTCCCGGACCAGGACACGAAGCCGTGTCCCCTGCATCGGCAGGTGGACTCTCAACCACTGTGCCACCAGGGAAGCCCTGCTGTCTTAATGTGATGTGGATGTTCCATAATTTTTGAAAAACAAAATATTAAGTTGTACAACTTGAGGTTGACGTAATTGCGTTAGTGGAAAGGTGTATTTTCTGGAATATTAATATTGGTATTTAAAAACAGATTCATTGCTCACTTAAATGTTTCTGTTATAATCTAAATACCATCATCCATTAAAAACAAGTCCCCTGATGAATAAGCTTTGGACCGTCAACTTTTACATCGTCCCTTTTGCTTTTTGAACTTTCTTTCCCACTTCATTTCCTTCACAAGATTTTATCCTGTCATCCAGGCTGGTGCACTCCTGTGCGACAGAAATACGGATGGAAATTGAAGCTGAAAAATGTATTTCCTGTAACCGGGAGGCCTGGAGGGTTAAGAAAAAAGCTCTTCTGGATTGAGGTCTCGTTACAGTTCTTAGCACACAGTTGAACAAAACAGGGTAAATTATTACCAGTTTATAGTTAACTCTTAACAATGCAGTGTTGTGAATTTACCCTTGCGATGGATGGGGCTTTAGTGTTAGTTAATTCCTGAATCTCTGGAGGGTTATGAGTAATCTATCACTTAAAATGACGCAGGGTTCAACGTTGGTTCCATTTCTGTTTTCAGTTTTTATCGTTTGAAGTTCTGAGAAGCTTTGTTTACATAAATAAATCTGTGGAAGATGAAGGAGGTCCTCATTTCTTGCAGGTGTGTGCCAGCAAGCTTAGTGGTCTGTCATCACAGATTACTTTGATTATCTGTGAGCTGAAACCCTAAGTAGGTCCTCCGTGCGCTTTGTCAGAGGCGAGTGGTAAGGAGTGACCCCCCGCAGAGCGCCTGCTGTCTTACGTCTGGATGGACGGGGTGCCTGAATGTGATTGCGGGGAGGCTTTGTGAAAGGGAACAACCACATTGGCCAGAGGTGCTCTCCTGGGGCATCATCTTTAGGACATAGAACGTTCTGGAAGGAGGGCATCTGGGAATTGAGGCCCTGCGGGATCTGCACACCGAGGGGCCCCCGACGGTCGGGTGCCCCGGGGCTCCCTGTGCTCCAGCTTGAAGCTGGGTGTCTCAGACCAGCATTTCCTTGGTCTTAAGGTCCTTTAGGAAACAGAGGTGTGTTTAGTCTAACCACTCTGCCGGTCGTTGGCGTGAATCCATTGTAACCTGTTTATTTCCGGCAGACATCTCAGACCTTGAATGTGCTCATGTCCATCGTGATGTCCTATCGGGGTGAGAGGGAACACCTTCGTGTGGGTACCCTGTGTGTGACCTCGGTACCAAGTCAGAGGCCACCTGGCCGCTGGTGGTGCCTGAGCTGTGGGTAGGTGGTCAGGATTTGGTGGGTTATTTCAGGGGTCACTGATGATTAAGTAGCACGGCTGAGAAAATGCTGATGCCTTTGAGTGAAATGCAGGCGATTATGCTTCTTTTTTAGGAAAATACCCTGTGGTCCTGCCGTTCACTTCCGCGTGACACGGTGCCATTTGTGCCTCTGCTTTTGGGGACATTTAACAGGGTGTGGCTGGGACAGGGGCCGGCTTCTCATGGGTGCCTTTGGGTTCATGGGCTTTCCTCCTGTAAAAGCAGGGTTTCCCCGACTTGGAGTTTGGAGAGAGAGATCCAGGCATGACATTGCTCTCAGGTAACACTGCTGTACATCTCGAGTACCTGTTCTTTCTGCACAAAGCACGGCGGGAAGTGCTGAGGGCTGGAAGGTTCATGAGCAAAAAATCTTGACGACTGTGCTTAGAGACGAGCCACTGGCTCCCGCGTGTTTAAACACGTGTCTCAAAAAATAAAAAAATAAATAAACACATGTCTCCCTCTGGAAAGAGCCCCCGGCGGGGCACAATTCTTTTGTAGCATCGTTTCCTTCGAAGCAAAGTCCCCGGACCCTTGGCTGTGGTTCCTGCACTGGTCCAGCAGAACCCAGAGGTCAGTGCCCGGCGGTTCCCCCGCAGCCCCTCCGCGGGTGCTCGCCCCTTTCTGTGCATGACACCCACATCCTGGGATGGAACTGATAAGCACAGTGGTCACGAAAGCCTAGATTGCAGATGGGAATTCGCTCGGATGCAGTGAGTAAGTCTCAAGCTGTTTTCCACGCAGACCTGCTCCTTCAGAAACCTTCCTGCGCAGTGACAGCTGTGACACCTCTGTCTCTTCTCCGTAAACATGTAAATATTTGTAACCTGACTCTCCCGACAGTGCCAACAAGGAGCAGAGCTAGACTCTCCATTAAGAAGCCCAGCCCCGGCTCGCACTTTGCCCGGTGTCACTCGTGCACGTAGCGCAGCCCTGCCGGGGCCTCCCCTCTGGAGCTCGGGGCGTGGGCGCTGACTTTTGATGACTCTGTGCTCTGACAATGAACGCTGTCGTGTTAAGGTCTTCTTTTCTCTGTGATTCTTTTGTTCCCTAGCGTCGTCCCCCAGACTACAGTAATTCTCAACAGTGATCGGCAGAACGCCGTTGTAGCCAAGATGGAAGACCCCCTGAGCGGCAGGGCACCGGATCCCCTGGAAAATATCATTAGCAAGTCAGTAGCACGACACCCCACCTCTCACCGCCACCGCTGGGGCCCCGGGGACAGGGCGGCGTCCTGGGGCGCCCGTGTCGTTGGGCCCGGGGTTGTCCGCGGCCAGGGTCTGGGGAGGACGGCCCGGCCTGTGTCCGCCGCCGCGCGTGCCGGCGGGAGGTACCCTGTGTGCCCACCACGATGCGCAGATCCCGCCCTCTCACCTCACTCCCACCTGTCTGTCTGTCCGAGCATGTCGGGTCGGCGACGTCCCCTCTGGTTGGTGAAGTGGCGGAGGCGTTTCGAGGTGGTGCCTTTTCCGCCCCTTTTTCTTTGGAGACGCTTTGGCTGTACCCTGGGTCAGAAGCGGGAGTGCGTGGAGGGCACCATCGCCCCTCGTGTGCTGGCGCCCCGCTGGCGTCGGCCCCACCGCGCTGCTTCCCGGCGAGTCTCGCAGGCACTCCTGCGGCCGGTCCCGCTTCTACCTGGCTGTAGCCCAGGTCCGCAGGGCCCCAGACCCCAAGCAGCCCGGCCGCGGGAGGTGGGTGCGGACGCTCCGGGCCGAGGCCGTGGGCCGGCAGAGCAGCAGAGGGTCCGTGTGCCTCGTGCCCGCGAGGGCGGAGTCGTGGCCAGGTCCGGAGCGTTTAGCGAGGTCCAGCCCCCGGGATGGAGCCCTCCGGGGTTTGCCTCGGCAAGCAGGGACCTCGCGCTGCTTCCCCTTCTCCGTGCGCGGCAGCATCTCGAAGGCGGTCGGAAAGGTCATTCAGAAGGCAGTAGCGTGCCTCCAGGTAATGGAGCCCGTTTCGGAGCTGGCTGGTGTTCTGGTTTCCTGGCCGTGCCTTACTGCGCTGTATCGGGGTCCCTTGTGGTGCTAAGGATGCCCCCCAGGAGATCCTCGACTGGCTTTTTTAGCCCACTCGAGCGGTTTCTGTCAGTGGGCTAGTTGGGAGTGAGAGCTGCGTCTTCACAGGCCGGGTCATTTCTAGGACATCTCTCGGGACGGAGTGGATCGGTGCAGTCAGTCTGGGTCTGCAGACATACTTTCTCTCACTCAGCCTTTCCTTTGACACGGCCTCAATCTCACCCTGATTCAAACGTCAGCGTTTGACGTCACCTCCATGATCAGAAGGGAGCGTTCTAGGCCTTGAGTCACAGCGAGTTGTGATTTCACTTCTTTTGCGGTGTAAACATTTTTTTAAACGTTTCAAGTTTCATACAGTTTCTTGGAGCCACAGGCTGTCTCCTGCTATTAATCTGAGTAGAAAGAGCTGAGGGAAGGCTGGTGGCCCAGTGCGTGTGCAGAGGTAGCTTCTCTGAGACGTGAAGGGGAGAACGTCGGGGTACAGAACCATCTCTGCGTGTTGCTGTGCTGCTCTCACCACACTGCTGGTGTCTCTGTTTCCCGCGCAGCGCGGTGCCCGGGCGTCGGCAGAACACCATCGTGGTGAAGGTGCCAGGTCAGGAGGACAGCCACAATGAGGACGGGGAGAGCGGGTCCGAGGCAAGCGACTCCGTTTCCAACTGTGGACAGTCAGGAAGTCAGAACATCGGCAACAACGTCACCCTCATCACCCTGAACTCGGAAGGTGCGTCCTCGAAGCTGCTCCTCTCCTCCGCGTGGACGGTAATGGGTGTGCCGCGGCTCTTGAACAGCTTGGGCTGAAACTGCGCGGGTCCATGACACGTGGACTGTTCAGTAGTAGATGTTACAGCGTTGTACGGTCTGCACACGGGGAGCCGTGAATATGGGGGCACTGCGTTCACGGGGGGCCCACTAGCAGTTATGTGTGGATCCCTGACCACATGGAGGGTCGAAACCCCTCACGTTGTTCCGGTGTCAGCTGTAATTTTTTCCCCTGCTTTTTAGAAAAGTAATATATGTTTATTGTTTTTGAAAGATGATAAGATATGAAAATGACAAAGAAAGGACAAATAACCGGAGACATTCCTCATCCAGAGATCTCTAGAAACCTTCTGGGCTTTTTCTACGTTAACATACACGCTAGAGTTACGATTTTGTAACTCGCTTTTCCCCATTGCGTAGTAGAAATCTCTCCACGTTGATGCAGGGTCACATAATCGTTTTCAGTCAGGTTTGCTTATTGAATCTAGCTCTGGAGGCTTTCCGATGATGGAGAGCTGTAACTCGAGAGCTATCGGTCGGCTCACTTGTCTGACCACAGCTCTGTCCTGTGTCTCTGATGAGGGCCTCACGCAGACTCAGAGGGGCCATACGTCCAGGTTGAGTCCACGCTGCCCCTGCCCACTGTGATATAGGGGGAGCATCCTCTCTCCTGCTGGGTCTGGGGTCCACTCTCACCTGGCTCTGGGTCCGGGTGGCGGCCTGGCAGGCCCTCCAGAGGGTTCCTGCCACCTGGCAGCTTTGTCCTTCTCTTGAGGGCTGAGCCGATGTTTCCCAAAATAGTGCGGAGAGAGAGGAGGGAACTGGGCAGATGTAGCATCGTGTCACCGAGTCCTCAAGCATATAATTTGTTAACTAGGAAGGGCTGGTGAGATGTTTCTGCTTCTCCGTCTGAGTGGTTGATTTTTCCTAAGAGCACAGTATAGATTTTTCTACAAAGATTTTCCTGTTAGACTTGTTACCACATCTGAAGCATTGAAAATGTTTTCCTTAAAACGTCATTCACCTCTAACATAAGTCGCTAGGGTTGAGATGGCAGAGCAGGGAACAGAGAAAAAGCAAACTGGGCAACTTAGAAAAAAAATTGAGGTCTAATTTCCATTCCATGAAACTGACCATTTTAAAGCAGACGTGCCGGTAGAGCGTGCACATCACCCCTATCTAATTGCAGGGTATTTTTACCACCCCAAAGAGACCCCACAGCAGTACCCCCGTGCTCCAGCCTCCAGCCCTGCCACCTCTGATCTGCTTCCTGTCTGTGGGGTTGCCTGTTGTGGATGTTTCATACGAGTGGAATCACGTGGTGCCCTCCTGTTGTACATGCAGCAGTCCTTCATTCCTCTTTATGGCCGGATGACGGCCCATCCGTCACCCACCGATGGACGCTGGCGTTGTTCCCACTTTCTGACTGTCACGAACGGTGCTGCTCTGAACGTTTGTGTGTAGGTTTCTGTGCGTGTTTTCATTTCTCTTGGGCTGATACCTGGGAGTGGAATTGCTGGGTCAGGGCAGCTAGTCTCTCTACTCATTAGACTTGAGGAAAAGAGGGTTGCTCCTGATTTCATCTTAGTGGATATCGACTGAAAATTACATCTGTAACAATTGCAGAGAAAGCTAATTGTTCTTATTCTTTTTCCATGTGGATTTTGGGTAAATACTCCTGTAGGTCTAGCTGTGGACTTCAGGCCTAACTTGTTTGGTTTAAACGGCCTCAGCTCTGAAACATGACATTGGATAATTTGGGGGGAGTCTGGGGTTATCATAAAAACCAAAAATGTCATCATTTAAGTTTGTATGCCCTAATGTGATCTGATTAATGTGAAATATATTTCAGGGGGGACCGCAGACTGACTCTAATGTGAGCTTACAAAAAGGGATCCGAATTTGAGCTTATTAGTATTAAAATCTGTAGGGAAAAAAGTACAGGTTTTCTGTGTGTCTGAGTGCAAGCTTGCTGCCACTGTCCTCGGGAGGGTGTCCCCCCCGCCACCCCCCCGCAGTTCTACGTTCTGAGAATGTCAGGTTGAGCCACCTCGGTTGGCACGGGGTTTGGGAAGATGGAACAGAGACCGCCGGTGTGTGCACGTAAATGTGGGCAAAAGAGCTAATCTGTGAACGTCTCGCACGGGCCCGTGGTGGCGTCATGTGGCCAACACCCTGTGACATTTATGATGCACTGAGAGTCGGATTCGCTGCTTCCCTCCCACGTCCTCCCGGGACCAGAATAGCCTGCTCGACTAGGGAGCGTCCAGTCAGCTACTTCCTATCAGAGAGATGGGGATAAGGTGTAGGCGCTGAAGGGCTGGAGGCTCGGCCTTAGGTGGAGTCATCTTCCTTCCTGATAAGAGCCCAGGGCTGCACATAGACAGACATTCTTCTCTTCTTATAAAAGTATTTCTGTGCCTGATTGCAGAGAACCACAGAGTTTCAGAATGGCTATTTCTTAAGAATTCCGCATCGTCTGCACGAATTGGCATGCCGTCCCCTAGCAGATCTTTATTATACTGGAGCGGTGCCAGGGGATTTACCCGTGCGTTAATCGGCGGTTCTGGCTGTCACGGCACCAGCTCCGTTTGGATCAGAGAAACGCTGACGGTGGGGAGCCGTGAGCCGCTGGCTAGCTCTTAGCTCTCGCCCTTCTCTTCCCCGGCACAAGGCCTTCGTTTACCCCGATCTTTGGGAAGTACTGAAAGTGTGTGGGGTTCATCGTTCAAAGATTAAGCTGGTGAACTGAGTCAGAGAAACAGATTAGCCAAAATGGACCAAAAGTGGGATCTGTGCATTAATGAAGGGATTTAGTTAGATTCTTAATAAAGAGTTTAATTCCTGCCATTTATGCATTTGATAATTCTTACAGAACTTGACTAATCCTGCATGTAAAACGTTTGGTACTTGTCTTTAATAGGGAAGTACTTCTGTTATAATTGAATTGTTGTCAGAAATCAGCCTTGTATATGTTGCAAAGCCCCGAGTCAGTGAAATGATCTATACTCACGTATCTGTGAGTATAAATAGATAGAGACACTCACATATCTGTGCTGGGGTGGGGGCAGGGCAGGGAGATGAAGTCTGGGAGGAGCAGGTGATTCAGCAGGGTTGTCAGGTACAGCACGGGGACCCCGGAGCACCTTCTCCGGGGTGTTGCTGGGCTGTGGGCTACGAAACAAGATCAGTACAAATTGCTGTGTTCACGAAACTGCAGCTGTACGTGTGCTAAGGAGGAAATTTAGCCAGAAACATTTCTTGAGAATTTGTTCACATAATTTATTTTATATGAACTTTTCTTAACACAAATTCTTTTTTATTTTAAAGATTTGTTTTGATGTGGACCATTTTTAAAGTCTTTATTGAATTTGTTAACAATATTGGTTTTGTTTTATGTTTTGGTGTTTTGGCCGCGAGGCATGTGGGATCTTAGCTCCCCGACTGGAGATCGTACCTGCACCCCCTGCATTGGAAGGCAAAGTCTTAACGACTGGACCGCCAGGGAAGTCCCTGCATAACTTCTTTGTGTATTTGGTAACATTAAAACACATTTTAGCAGCCGTCATAAGTAGGCTGCTGACAAGAGCAGGATTAAGAAAGCGGATTAGTGTAACAACGTCAGTGGGTCTTTGTGCAGGACCACGTAGTGAATGGTCACTGATCCCAGATCAGAGAAGAGTGGCCGGAGGGTGGCATCACAGCATCCCTCGCCGAGTCTCGGGTCGGCATGTGGGACCCAGCATAGGGACACCCCGTCTCTGCCCAGCGCTCCCGCTCTTTCTGCCAAGTGTCCTTGGACACTCGCTGTTGTCACAGTTGAGCTCATGACGACTGTGCTCAGCGGGCCGGATTCCCCGGAAGAGGCTGGGCTCCGTCGAGATGTGGCCACGTGGTTCTGTGGGATAGGCCCAGCCTCGGGGGATGGAATTGGCTGCAGTGCCAGAAACGTTCGTCTTTTCCCTTTCCCTACAGCATTATCCTGTATGTAACCTAACGCTTTCGAATTCCCAGTTTAAAAACCCCAAATTGTCGATCTGTCCATAGCTTAAAGATGTCACGTCAGTCCCAAAGAAGCAGAGGTGCTTGGGCTACAGGCACATAGTTTACTGTGTCTAAAGCCAGGAAGGCAAGCTGTCAGGTTCTGTGGTTGGTTGGAGTGTTACCGATTCACTGCAGGTGTCACCCTTGAATGAGGCTCACAGTCAGGGTGTAAACACCTTAATTCAGAAGGGCTCAGAAACAGGCGACAGCTTCTGAGGACAGAGTGTGATCCATGCTGAGAGGCGGCCCACAGGGCCTGTTCTGGAAAGCCTCCTTGAGCCCCTTCCCAGGGCCACTTGGTCCCCCCCACCGCCAGCCCGCACATGTAGAGAAATTCGTAACCAGCTTGGGCAGCCTTTATAAAAGCCCAATGGAAAACACAGCCTGATCCCTGCTCGTGGGCACAAGGTGTCCTCTGAGGCTGGCCCAGAGGTGCTGGAGTCGGCCTCGAGGACCTGACCTCACGTGACCCCCTGGGCCGTGTGTGGACACCCCGTTCACCTCAGAGCCTGCGTCGTCACCATCCCTTGGGTGGAGACTGAAACGCCTCCCTGGTGGTCCCCTCTCGTGGCTGCAGAGACCAAGCCTGTTGTGAGTGATTGCTGAGGGGGACCGGCGCCCGGGGCGTCTGGGAGCCAAGGCAGCAAGTGTCCGAGTGGCCCATGCTGGGGGCCCTTCCCTCCATCACAGCTGCCCGCACAGGACTTAGAGGCTTCTGGGGCCCCCTGGACGGAACACCGGCGTCTTTGGAGAGAGAACACCGGCGTCTTTGGAGAGCCCGGGCGCTGGGCTGGGCTCGGTTCCGGGGTGGCATTTGGAGTGCCGGTGACCTCCCAGCCTGCGTGACGTGTGTGCAGGGCATGCAGGCTGCTGTCGGAGGACTCGCAGTTTGCCCTTTGCTTTGGAGGAGTGGTGACGCCTTGTGTCGCGTTTTCTCAGAGTCCCTGAGTTGCAGTAAGGCATGTGAAGTCCTGGCACGTAGGAGGCGTGGAGTAGATACTGTCCTGTCTTTGCCCCACGCGATTAGCTCCCACGCCTAGGCCCGGGCCCAGCCGAGTGGCTCGGAACCAAGGCTCCCTGGTGTCAGTGGACGTGCTGGTGTGTGTATCAACTACCTCGGGACGTGTGCCTGTGCGTGTGTGTGCGTGCCTGTATGGACGTGTGTATTCTGTATATACACATGTATGTATGCATGCGTGTCAGCGGGTGGGGAGCAGGGGAGGCATGACACAGGTAGCTGCTTTATCTCTCTGTCAAGTTGGCGACCCTGAGACTGTGGCCATCCTTTTCGTCTTGGGGCTTTCTCCTGTTCGTTTCATTTTCCTAGAACTAAAATAGACCCTCCCTCACAAGAAGTATTTGTATTCTGAACTGTTTGGTAAGAAAGTTGAAGCTACTGCTGAAGGTTTTTCTTTGAATAGCGTTTTTAGAAATGTCAGTTAATTTAATTAAAGATTTAAGTGATTGGAATAGAAAGCAAGTTTATTTTTCTTATGACCCAACTAGTAGTTTTTAAATAAAGCCATTAGAATCTATTGTTTCAGATGCCAAAACTGAACCAAGCTATTTTAGTAAAATAAATATATCCTTTCTGAATTGTCAAAAGGCAAATTTCTCAGATATTTATGTGGGCTGGTGCTCGGTCTTGTTTTACATTTCAAAGACGTGATTCATCGTCACTGGTGGAAAGCTGGGCCCAGGCTGGGCTCGGGCTGTCGGGTCGGGTCAGAGGTGACTTGGGGCGGAGTCAGCAGGTGTGGTCCGCGCACCTGGGTGAGGACTGTGCGCCCTAGCGTCTGGGCCAGGGAACGCGGAGGCGCTGCCGTCTCCCCGGAGTGCCTCGGCAGTGACCGTGCAGCCCTGGTCCTCCCTGCCCCCGGAGGGGTCCTCTGTTCCCACGGCGATGGCTGTGTTGGTCAGAGTTGCTGCAGGCTGTGTTTCTTGTCCGCCTAGCTCGGCCTTCTTGCTGGTCAGATGACCACACACCTGAGACTCACAGCATTAAGGAAGTTAGGTTGTAGACAGGTTATAAAATGCCTTGCAAAATCTTGAGGTGTTTGAAAGAAACTTTCTGGACAATTCCCTATGTTGTTACCAGAGATGTTTAAGCCATTATTTTCTGGAGTGCTAGGGAGGGAAAATAGTTAATTTTTAGACTAATTTATTTTTTGGGGGGAGCAATATTCCCTGAGATAATAACTTCTGTAGGAATTTAAAATGCCATGTTTCCTCCTCCAGAATGTCCTGGTAATACTCCTGGAGGCCCGTCTGCCAGCTCTGGGGCTGGGCGTTCATCCGTGGCCACGTGTCAGCAGGGAGCTGGGCGAGGAAACGGCCCTCGCGGGCCCGCAGAGCCCGTTCAGTGGCCACGCGCGCCCTCCCGCTCACGGTGGCCAGCCGGCCGCTTCCTCCCTGAGCCCGTCCGGCCCTTTCATGTTCTCCTCGGCAGCACAGCTCGCAGAGATCGTCCGTGAAGACTGGGGAGTTTCGGATCTGTCTGAGGGTGATCATTCTTTACGTAAACAGGAGGCTTGGCTTTCCTTTGTGAGCGTTCTCATTCGTTTAACTTGGTGTTTTGCCTTCCTAAGAATTAAGTTTAATAGATGAGGTCGCTTTTTCGTTCCTTTCCCCTGGATCAGTTTGACAGTGTCTGCCTTTACCCACGTGTGACCCCGCTGTGTGCGTGGGATGGCGTGGCGCGGCCCCGCCTTTCTCGGTTGTCGCTGGAGCTGGGAGGCTGAGGCTGTCCGGGGTGGCGTCTGCAAGGAAGGTGGCCCTTGCTCTGGCGCATCGCTGTTGGAGCGGTAGGGCCAGGTCTGGGGCTTGGACAGGTGGGGCGCTCCTTGCCCCGGCCGGAGAGCCGAGGCCCCCTTGCTGGGGGCTGGCAGGACTCTGTCCCTGACCCCCAACCCCCAGCCCCACAGCCTCTGGTTCTGTCATGTTGCATGTGCGAGGGCTCTGGCGAAGAGGATGCTTCCGGGGCTGGGGAGCCGAGGAGGGGGCGCGTGTGCGGGCAGCTCCCGGGGAAGCCGGCTCTCAGTCGGAGTCAGTGGTGGAGAAGCCGAGCCGGCCTCTCTCTTGGACGGAACGGCCATCCCGCCACCTCCGCGCACGCTCAGCGTCACTTTGATGAGACGTTGACTCGCGGTTTGGAAAATGATGCTGAGCTCCTGCCCAGCGTTTACTTTGCTTTAAAGATATTATCTAAACGTGGGAGCCGGCCTTGTAGAATTCATGATACTTGTTTCTGAGAAAAGCGCAAGGCTCTGTGGCCCCGTGGCGGTGGGGTGGAGCCCGCAGCCCACTGTCCTTGTGTCCAACGCGGCGCCCCTCCTGCAGCGGCCTGCCCCTCCCCTCCCACCCCCCTCCCTGTCCCTCCCTCTATTTGCTTTGTGGCTTGATGGCCGCAGGTAGAGGGAGGGTGGTCCTTCCACTCTGTTTGGTGTAATTAAGCCTGTGATTCTACATTCGCTGAGGGTTTAGATCCTGAGCACTAGACCCAGTGCCAGGCATAGAATTGCCCAGTGTCTGTAGGTAAACTAATCAACTCTCCAGGAGCTGGAGCCTTCTTGGCATTCCAGGGATGACTGAGAGACAGCGCCTCTAAAAGTCGCTTTCCATCCACGTTTAGATCGCGTGTCCACTAGCTTTCCTGTAGGCAGGTGAACGTAACAGGTGGCTGCTGGCGAGAAAACTGCACGTATCCGAGCCTGTGCTCATAGCTCTACCTCTTCACTTCTAAACCATCCGTGTTCCTGAGAAATGATTCTTCTGACTTATCTCTTATTCCGAGTTCCAAAAATCAGATCTGTGATTTGTTCTCTGTCCTTAGCTGAAGTCAGGAGTTCAGCCTCTCTGGCCCTTCCAGCGGCCGCCCCGGCCCATCGGTGACGTGGTCGTCCTGACGGGGTTGCAGAGCCTCGCCTGGTGTCGGAGGATGTCCTGTGATTCAGGAGCCCGGCCGGGAGCGGCTGCCTGTGGCGTGGCAGGGCAGGGGGTGCGAGTCACAGACCGGCTGGCCTCTGGGCCTCGTGCTCTGTTCCAGGCCTGCGGCAAAGCCAGGTGGGGCTGGCTGCCCTTGTGGGGCCTTCTTTGCGCGTAGAGGCCAGAATGTAAATATCAGGACATTTCAAAACAAATCACGTGAGAAATCTTGAAACAGTGATGACCCTGTTGGCTGGGACACGGCTTAAAGGCCCGCCGGCCTCGGCAGGAAGCTGCGTCCCTCTTAGAGGCTCTAACTCTCCCCTTATCGCCGCCCAGCGCTGGTGCTTTCAGGGGCCGCCTCTCACACCTTAACTTGCCTCCACGTTAGGATCAGAAGGGAGCGTTTGGAAAGCGACCAGGTGTCCAAGCAGAGTCAAGAGTTCTCTTGATTTGTGATCATAAGTGGAGTTTCCTTTTGCCAAAGGATAAGGCTTTTTAAAGTTGATGTTTGTTTGACAACCGTCAAGCCCTTTCACACACGTGGTCAATCCTGCAAATCCTGGGAGGCTGTGACAGAGAGGGAGGCTGGGTGGGGAGCGCTGGCCCACTTGGTCAGGGTGTAGCCGGGAGGCCCAGTGCCCGCTGTGTGCCTCCCAAATCGTCCCTCATCCCAGACGGAGCTGGCGGGGTGCCGGTGCGCTCGCAGACAGGGGTCTCCCGCCTCTCCTCCTGGGCGGGAGGAGCGCCAGCTGCCCTGTTCCTCTCTGTGGGCCCCCTGCCTGTCCTGGGAACGGCCCGGGCTGCCTCGCTGGAGGTAGACAGAGCGGGGGCAGTGGCTGGAGCTCACTGAGACCCCTCTCTCTCGCAGAGGACTACCCCAATGGCACGTGGCTGGGGGACGAGAACAACCCCGAGATGCGGGTGCGCTGCGCCATCATCCCCTCCGACATGCTGCACATCAGCACCAACTGCCGCACGGCCGAGAAGATGGCGCTCACGCTGCTGGACTACCTCTTCCACCGCGAGGTGCAGGCCGTCTCCAACCTCTCGGGCCAGGGCAAGCACGGCAAGAAGCAGCTCGACCCCCTCACCATCTACGGCATCCGCTGTGAGTGTCTGCCGCCACCCCGTGCCGGCTGCGGGAGGGCTCCGCTGAGGGTGGGACCGTGCTGTCGGGGGGAGGGGGCTCGGGGTCAGACCTGGGCACGGGGCCAAGAGAGGACTTTGCGGATTGAACGTTTCCTTTAGGAAGGGCTGCCCAGGGCCGGGCCCGTGGCAAAGACGGCGGAGTGGGGGCCTTTCAGACCCTGGCCTCCCCTGACCTGGGGCCGCCCTCGAGGAGGGAGGAGGGGTAGAGCCGAGCCTTCCCTACCCTCCGCCGACAGCGGCCTGTCCCGGGCTGCCCAGGGGCGGGCAGGCCACCCGCCTCGTCCCTGTCCTAGAGGGCTGGGGTTCTGGGCTGCCGTCGCTGGTGGGGGCTGGGGACCTCCTCATGCTGATCTGGATCCCCCGCGTGGCTGTGAGGGTGGCGCAGGCTGGAGTCTGTCGTGACGGCATCGTCCGGGTGACATCTGGAAGGGGTGCGGTGTGCCCGCTTCCTGCTCGTCAGCACCCGCTGGCCTGGTTTCACCCGAGAGCCCGCCCGACCCAGAAGGTGTTCGACACGGCTTACGATAAAGACACACAAGAAGCACGTAGGCTTCCAGCAGAAGGGTTAGGTGGTCACGTCTGAAAAACCTGGTGCTGGAGAGTCTAAGTTAGCGAAACGGAATGGAAAACCAATTACCCAGAGTTCACTATCTCACAATAGAGAAGGGGTGCCATCCTGCCCGGGGGACCTCGTTGCTCACACAGAGCTCTGACGGCGATCCCCGGGCCTTTGGGTGGGGACGGTGAGAAGCAGGGAGAGGAGCTCTCCGGGAGCCTTCATGCACAGGCGGAGTTGTCTTTCCTGTGTCTGCACGCTGACCTTGGTGGAAGTTGGGGTGTGGCCTGGCTGCGGGGTTTCCCGACAGGTACTCAGCTGGGCGTCCAGTCCCTGTCTCACCCCAGGGGGCTCGTCCTCCTGGTCCCCAGCTCATGGCCCCGGCCATTCCGAGTCCCCGTGTGTGTCTCGGAGCCTGGGAATCACGTGGGGTGGCTCCTGAGAACCCACCCGTGGGACGCGCTGAGGTCAGCCCTCGGCGGGGAGGAAAGCCGGGCCCGGTGGGCAGAGCCCAGGCCAACTGACAGGTGCGTAAGGGCTTTGCCGTCCGTGTTCTAGGCTTTGTGAGGCCTGGGTCGTGCCTACCTGGCTCTGAAAGCAGCCGCTCTCACAATGCGGACGGATCGGCGTGACCGTGTTCCAAAAGAATGTTGCTTTCATGGCAGGCAGCGCCCCCGCCCTAGAGCACGGTGCCAGCCGGGACCCTCACAGCGCGCCGGCTGGTGCCAGGGGTTCTGGAAACGTGAGCCGGAATGTCAGGCTTGGACTGAGGGTCACCTGGGGGCCACCATGGCTGCTGCGTGCTGCAGGGGTCACCGGTTCTCTGGCAGCGGGTGGTAGGTTTACTCCCCGAGCTTCTGAGTTACAGGCGGGGCGGTCGTGCGTACAGTGGAGCCCGCGGTGGGCGGAGGGTGTTTCTGTGTGAGGCCGGCCTGCCTGCGTCCTCGCGGAGGCTCCTGTGCCTTGGAGAAGGGTGGGGGGTGTCTGGGGGCTGGCGGGGAGCCGTGCGGACAGCTGCTGTGTGTAAGCAGCCCAAATTGCCCTCTACATTTAGCTTACAGTTTTTTCTTTCTTTTTTCTAATGGTTTGGTCTCGCCGTGCAGCGTGTGGGATCTTAGGTCCCCAGCCAGTGATCGAACCCGTGCCTTCTGCATTGCAAGCGCAGAGTCTTAACCACTGGACCACCAGGGAAGTCCCTACAGTTTCTTTTTCAGGCAGGGGAAGCCTGTGGGTGTCCTTAAAATAGAGGAATTCCTGACCCAGAGAATACATTTGCCACCGCCAGCCACACCCACCTCGCTGTGGACAAGACTGGACTTACATTTTTCTTTTCTGAGTGTCAGAAGTATTTTCCTCCCTTTCTTTTTTAAGGGAAAAAAAATCAGCATTTTGAAACACATAGGCACTTCTTCTAGAGAGGGAACGAGGTTACTGAGGGAGAGCAAAGTCGTGCGGGATGCCACCTTCTTCAGGGTTCCCAAGGGTTGACAGGCCTCCCAGAAATTTGGATAACCAGCCGTGTAGTTCGTGTGCTCTGTGCAAAAGTAGGTCATTATTGTAACTGAAAAAAAATTGGCCATGCTTTCATGAGGCATGTGACCTAAGAATGTAGCAGTTGCCTTTTTCCCCCTCGAATTGAGAATGTTATAGCCTTAGTTCTTAGGGTTTTTACTGGTGGGTCACATAGGCGTCTGCTTAGGCTGCGGGACACGCCTGGCTGATCTGATGAGAACAGAGATGAGGTGGACGCGCTCCCCAGCGTCGACAGGTCCTTGAAGACGTCTGTGAGGGGGGCGCCGACGTGGTGAGATCCCACGAGCCCCCCAGCAGCTTGGGCACAGACGGAGGAGTCACATGGCCACGGAGGACTGTCGTCGGGTCAGTACCCCCGGGACAGAGATGGTGTTGCTGCCGGGGCTTCGCTCGCGTGCGGCGGGCTGCCCGGGGCTGCCGTACCGAGCTCCGCCGACAACACGGTGCCCTGTCCGGGTCTGGGGCCACGGGGCTGAGACCGTGGCGCCGGCAGGGCCGCGCTGCCTCACAGGGCTACGGGTGAGTCTGTGTTGCCACTGGCAGAGGCCCACAGCTTGTGGCCTTCGTGGGCTGTAGCAGCGTAACTCCAGTCTCCGTGTCCATCGTCACGCGGCCATCTGCTCCTGTGTGTGTGTCTGTGTCTCCTCTCCTGAGGGCAGCAGTCGTCCTGCACTTAGAGCGCGCTGTACCCCAGCGCGACTGCATCTGCTGTTAATTAGTCACGTCTGCAGAGACCCTGTGTCCAAGGGAGGTCACGTTCCCAGGTCCTGGAACGGACATGAATTTTGGGGGACACTTCGGCACAGTACGCAGGGCCTGGGTTCTTTGGAACCTTGGCGATCAGGCTCCTCTGGGCCCAGCATGTGTCTCTGGGAGCTGGGAGGAAGTCGTGGTTCATGTGGGCTGGTGGCGGGACGGAGCCTGTGAGAACGGACACGAGTGGGCGCCCTGGCTCACAGCAACCTTGGAGCTGCCGACTGCGGCCACCGGGCTCTCCTCATCACCGAGGAGCGGCTTCGCTCATGGTGCTGTGCCCAGCGCCTGCGGCTCCCGTGTATGGGGAGAGGGGGCCAGCCTGGCTCTGTGGCCTGGACGCTGGACTCCGCGGTGCCCACACGGGAGCTGAGACCGTCACGTGAAGAAGTCAGTTGCCAGCACTCAGGTTTCTGCTTCCCTCTCCCTGGAACTCGAGGCTATGTTAGCAGTGCCCTGGTTTTCATTCCATTGTGACCGATAAGCCCCACGCCACCCCACACCCCTCCCTGAGTACACAGGATTCCAAGCCCCGCGCCTTTTTTCTTGTCTGTCCTTCCTGCGGTGCATCTCAGCCCCTCGTGGGGCTCACATGAGAGCCGGGAACCACCAGTGTCAGCGATGGGCGTCCTGGAAAGGGGGAGGTGGTCAGCAGGGATGGGAACCCGCTCAGATCTTCGGGGGGCGCCCGGGCAGCACTTGGGAGCAGCGCATTAGTCTCCCCGGGCTGCTGGGGGGCTATGTGGCTCGTCTGCGGACGGGCGCCCGCTGCTGTCTGGGCAGAGGGAGGCGCTGCTGGGCTTTCTGTGGCCGTTTCTTCTCCACTTGGGTGGGCGCCGGAGGCCCGAATTTTAAGGCTGGTTCTCACTCCTCACTGATAACTCGGTTTGGAGCTGAAGTGAGGAGATTGACGTTCTTATTTCATGAGGTTTTCTTAGGAGCATCAAATGACTTGAGATAAAATGCTTCAACAAGTGTGAAATACCAGTTAATTCAAAGTAATCTTTTTATCACTCATTGTAAGAGGTTCCTCCTCCTTTCACTCAGCTGAGGTTGCTCAGGGCAGGCAGAAAAGTTGAAGAACGCTTTCAGCAAAGTCAGAGGAAGCCCACCCATGAGGCTCTGGGGGCGGAGCCGAGCCCCCTGTGCCCTCCTGCGGCACGGCTCGGTGGGGGAGGCATCGGTGCTGCTGGCTCCTTCCTTAGTGTTTCCTGGCAGCCTTCCCGGGGGCATTTGCCGTCGAGCTGGAGTCTTAAGTCACTGTTGGAAGGAACTATGTAATAAGACGTCTTAGAAGAATTTGAAAATGGCTAATGCACAATTCTACGAATGTACGTTTTTTCTTCGAAGGACGTAAGCCAGGTTTTGCACTGGCAGGTTGGTTTTTACAAAGTTGAATTTAAGTATTAATGTTTTCGCTCATTTCTTATGCTTATGTGCCCACGTGTGTGTTGTATATATTCTCTTCCATTACTCACAAGCTTTGGAATTTTGCATGATCTCATTAATCCCTAGAGGCATTCGGAAGGTGTTTTCCTTGCGTGGGAAGGCACGAGGGGATCTGAGGGTGGCCTGCAGGGTGTCCTTCTGTATCGGAGCAGGTACCTAATGAGGTGGTTGGACGCGTGTGGTCGCCACTTCTTCGCCTGTATTCGGGCTCCTCTGTAGCTGTAGTGGGTAGTTGGCTCCTCCTGTGACTGGAGAGCTGTAGTTAGTGGTCGGGTCCCCTTGTGACTATACGGTTCTTGTTCTCATAGTTGGGCTCAGTCAGTATTTGAGTTCTGTGGTAACTACAGTTGGTAGTCGGGTTCTCTTGTCACTCATGTGGGTAACTGGCCAGAACTTTTGTGAGCCCCACCCTGTATCTAGAGCCGTACCCGGCATGGAGCCGTCTCAGTAAATATTGCGATGACTCCAGTTAGTTTAGAGATGACCTGAAAACCAGCAAAGAGGTGCCACCTCCTTTATGTGCTTCCTTTTCTGCAGGAGGACAAAGTGGGGCTGAGGCTACCTTGCAGTTGATCTTCTCTGATCCTGTAAACCCTACCCCTCCTTATCCCAATTTCTTTTTATCAAGGTGACAGACATTTTAGTTGTCTTTCTGTTTGGAGTCAAAAACGCCTTAGGCTATGTTCACAAAAAACTTAAGTGTCTTTCCAAGACAAAAGAAACTTAATACACTAGTTAAGAAAACAAAGGCTTCCTTTGTTTTGATTATTCCGATGGTCTGTGCTCTCCACAGAGCAGAGTTTACGGATTGGGCATCAAAGGAGCTCTCAGCAGCGCTCCAAACTGGGTGCTCTTAGTAGCCAAGACAGCAAGTTTTCCAGCTGAATCTTTTTTTTTTTTTTTTTTTTTTTTTTTTTTTTTTTTTTTGCGGTACGCGGGCCTCTCACTGCTGTGGCCTCTCCCGTTGCGGAGCACAGGCTCCGGACGCGCAGGCTCAGCGGTCATGGCTCACGGGCCCAGCCGCTCCGCGGCATGTGGGATCTTCGCGGACCGGGGCACGAACCCGCGTCCCCTGCATCGGCAGGCAGACTCTCAACCACTGTGCCACCAGGGAAGCCCCGAGCTGAATCTTTTTATTATTAAATTTTTGAATTTCATGCATTTATTTTCCCGTTAATCAGCGAAGCTTCATGACCAGCTAGAGAGGAGGTCACCCTGTTGAAAAGCATTTTTTGTGGTTCCCGTGTTCCTGACCGTTACTCCCTGTTGATTCAGCACAAGGGAGAAGTGAAGTGGTCCAGTGAGAGCTGGGCGGGCTGGCAGGGAGGGGTCTCCATCTGCCACCCGGTTTCCTCCTTGCTGCTAAGTGGTCTCAGATGCCCACATCCCGCACTGAGAGCTCGCCGTGGCGCAGGGCCGGACAGCGAGGGTGCCAGAGGGCTGCTCTGCCCTCTGCGGCCAGCGGTCCAGTGGAGGTGATGCCCACTCGGCTGGGCCGGGCTGGGCATGCGGTGGGGCCCCAGGGAGTGGATTATGTCCGCCCTTAGGGAGTTTCATTCTGATGGAGGGAGGCAGACAGAGAGGCAAGGGAAGTTCCGTAGGCCTCAGACTCAAGTAGTAGTGGAAGAAAGTTGTAACCAGCATTTAGGCAACAAATGTGTAAGCATCTGTCATGTGCCTGGACATTCTGGGTTCTTGGCAGGCGTGGATGAGGAGAACAAAGATCCCCGTGTTTGTGGGGGAAGCGGTGTAAACGCCATCAGTATCCAAGTTCTCTAAAGTGTTAGAGCGCCGGGACGGGGTTGGCGGTGGGAGGACTCTGGGGTGAAGTGGGCTGGTTGAGGGGAGGGTTACTCAGCTCTCGCTGGAGCCCAGACTTGAGAGGAGGGAAGGAGGCAGCCAGGCAGGCATGAGCAAGGAGGAACGAGCTGGCATTCCATCTCGGCCTCAGAACCCTAGAGGCCGTGCGTGAAACCAGGGTGGACGGTTGGAGCGCGGGGCATCCAGGACGCTTGTGCGAACCCTCACCTCCAGCTTGTTGCCCGACTCCATCCGGTGGGGGTGGAATCACGTCAGACAGGTTAAAGCTGAATAAATGAGAAGCGATCATTGCACATGACAGGCAGGCCTGAGGCGGCTCTCGCCCGTCACGCTTCCTGTTGGCGCTGCGCCCTGACCGCCAGCCGCGCGGAAGGCCCGTGCCTCACAGAGCCTCCCCTCGGGTGTGTTCTTGCAGGTCACCTCTTCTATAAATTTGGAATCACGGAATCCGACTGGTATCGAATCAAACAGAGCATCGACTCCAAATGTCGGACGGCCTGGCGGCGAAAACAGCGAGGCCAGAGCCTGGCCGTCAAGAGCTTCTCCAGGAGAACCCCGTCCTCGTCCTCGTACGGCGCCTCAGGTACGACGCAGGGTGGCCCAGGCAGGTGGCCCCGGGGACGGTCAGAGTGAGAACGGTGGTTCTGTGCCTGCACGTGCCTTGTGAGAGGCGGGGAGCCTCGGCCGGACCCCGAGAAGCTCCCAGGGCAGCTGTCTAGGTGGAGGGCATCCTGGGCCCAGCAGCAGCAGGAGCTGGGCCGGGACCACCTCGGACGCCGCCCTGAGCGCTGCTCCCTCTGCCTGGTGGGCCAGCACGTCGCTGGCTCGCTGTCATTGTCACCATCTGCGTGGCGTCTGCAGGCGAAGGCTGGGGTGCAGCCTAAGTCGTGCTCGTTACTGCCATGGTGAGGACGCAGCCTCGGTTATACTCACCCTCAAGAACGGGAAGCTCTTAGGCTTTCTTTTCAGGCATTGGAAGGACAGCTGGGAAAGTTCACCAGGAGTGACAAGGAGACCAGCATCGCTTGTCACCGAAGATGTCTCAAAACGTCGTAACAGAAATGGTCTTTTAACTCCCGCGGACAGTCCCTGGGCAGTGGCTCTCAGACCTGAGCCCTGACCGGGGTTGGGACCGGGATTCAGGGGCAGCAGCGGGCAGGGTGGGCGGAGCTCTCGTTCTGGAAGCGCTGCGGTGACAAACCAGGTCACCTGGAGTCCTTACAGGGTTATGAATCTTGCTGAGCCAGACCTCAGGAAGCGGTTTTCCTCGGTGGTTTGGTGGTTATCAGATACTTGGCCTTAGCTTGCCATGTGAATCATGCAAGCTGCGGGTAGCCGACTCTCATGGGCCAGACAGGTCATGCCCTGAGCAGAGCTTCTGTGCGGGGCCTGCATTGAAGAGTCTCTCGGTGAGGAGCCCGGCCTTGCTGTCACCAGCAGGATTCTGTCCTGGGAACTTAGGTAGCAGTTGGGGCCCCGCTGGGGGTGGCTCCTTGGCGAACCGGACTGGCTCTGTGGTCCTAAGAGGGTAGGCGTGGGGACTGTGGCTCCAGGGACGCAGGTTTCACCGTGGCCGGGGATCTGCCGTCTTACCCCGGGGCCACCTGGTCAGCACGGCCGTGCTCAGTGCCTGTCCCCATCAGATGAGGTGGGCTGTGGAACCCGCGTCCCCGCCTCTGGAGGTGCCCGGGACACGTGACGAGCTGACTTGCAGGCGGGCCCCTCGGGATTGTGTTCAGTTCAGATCCTGCCTCTGGGTGGTGGTCTGAGGCTCGGCGTTGCCAGCCAGCAGCTGCGTGAGGCCCCAAGCCTGTCCGGCCCATGTTGGAGCAGGAGGGTGCTGGGTCCTGAAGCTGTGCTTGGACTGCTGGGCTGGCCACCTTGCATCCGCTTCTGACCTTGTGGTTGGGGACTCAGGTGGCCTTTGCCCCTGAGGTTGATCTCCATCGCAGGCTGGTGATGTCATGCTTTGTCTTTACCCTCGCTCACTTGTTGTTTTGTTTTTCTTCCAGTTATTAGTGTTTCTTTCAGTTGAATGACAGTAATTCAGTTTAATGGTAGTTGCGTGTCTTTAGTTCCTCTGTCTTTCTGTCCATAAACGTGTCAGGGTTCCTCCTAAGAGGCTGTGGGTTTTGTTTTCTTTTTCTTTTTCTTTTTGGCTGCGTTGGGTCTTCGTTGCTGCGTGCGGGCTTTCTCTAGTTGCGGCGAGCGGGAGCTACTCTTCGTTGCGGTGCGCGGGCTTCTCATTGCAGTGGCTTCTCTTGGTGTGGAGCACGGGCTCTAGGCGCGTGGGCTTCAGTAGTTGTGGCGCACGGGCTCAGTAGTTGTGGTGCACGGGCCTAGTTGGCAGGTGGATTCTTAACCACTGCACCACCAGGGGGGTCCCCAGGCTGTGGGTCTGGCAACTCTCAGTGCTGCTGTTGGTCCCGTGGCCTCTTGCGGGTGGTGAATGGCCACCACGAGGGGCTCTTCAGTGCCGTGGCCGGGCAGGCGCTGAGCCTCAGGACGTGTGGCTCGGAATGGACTCTGGCCGGCCTCGGTGGCTTGGGAAGGTCTGCTGACTGCAGCAGCACCGTCCATGGCCAGGGTGACGGGCGCTTTCTCAGGAGCAGGGGGCCCTCTGTGTCGTCCCGATGGGCCTCGGAGGACGGACACCGTGATGCCACCCGGCACCTTGCTGCCTCCGCCCACCTGGGTCTCTGTGCCTGGGTTGTGCAGCAGGGGGCACTGCGTCGGGGCGGGGGGGGGTCAAGGTGTGCCTTTTTAAGGAGCATTTGAGGGAGGCCGGCACCATCGCAGCCCCTTTGCCTCAGGTGCTGTGTGTCTGGAAAGCACGGGGGGCGAGTTCCGGGCTCTGGGATGGGTCTGGACTGCTCTCGGGCGGTCCGCTGGAAGCCAGAGGGCGGCCCCTCCTCGGGTGCTGGAGCCCTGGGAGTTTTGAGAGGAGCACGGACCACGTTCTTCTTTCACCAAACTCTTGGAAGTACGTTGTTCTGTAACTTTCTGTTGACTGGATCTTTTTCTGCTTGAACGTACTGCCTACTTGGCCCAAACTCGATACAGCACAGGGTGGTTGGGTAAAGGGCCTCTGGGATTTCGTCCTTGTCCTTCCTGCGGACTCGCGGCCGGACCCAGCGAATCTGCTCCTTAAGGCTATTCTGGTGACAGACATAATCCAGGAACATGTAATTTAGCCAGGATTCCGTTAATTTGGAATTGGTAGTAATTCCAGCTGGAGTTGCCGTGTTCTCCTTTGAAGTATCGGCAGGCAGATGCTACAAGTGAGATTCTGAGCCGAGGCTGGTCTATTTAAAGCTGAACTAGTACTGCCAATTTGAACACAGACCACAACATCACTGGTCTTCAAGGGATTTTAAAAACATCAGTTTATTAAAATGTTTGTATCTCACCCTGCTGTCTGGCCACACCATGTGAACTTTCGTATGTGCTTGAGTTTAAGGTGGCTTAAACCTCCGCCCCCAGCGCTTCTCCCCGCAGCTCTCATTGGGGAGCATCCTTGTAGGGCCCAGAACCTTAGGGTCGCAGAGAACCAGCTCCTGACTGTGCGTCTCTCTGGACATGGGGCAGCGCCGCCAGTGGAGGCGAGGCCTTGGAGGGGCTGCCCTTGCCGTGTCACTGCCGGGGGGCCGTGGTCCTCCCTCAGCGTGAGTCGTTGCCTGGGGTCACTTGCCGTATCTCTTGGATTATCCTTGACCACAAGCAAGTAACAGGTGCAGTTTTTTGCACTGCACTTTGATATCAGTATTGATTGTAAAACATAGATTTAAGTTAGTCTCCATGTTGCATAATTAGAGGGAGCTATTGATGACATGGTAAATTCAATAACTTGAATTTCGTAAGTATTAACATCTTAATACTGTTATACTGTAACTTTTTAAAAGGCAGCCAGTGGAATCTACACCATGTCAATTTGATACCCACCATTAAGCTATTAAAAAATGCAGGAAAATTCTTTTCTTCAAGAATCAGACATGTTATCTTTTTCCTCTTTCCATTCATATCAGCATTCCACTTCTCGCAGAATTTCATTTTAATGTAATATGGTTTTATCTTTAGAAGTCTTTTTGAGTAATCCATTCTTTAGAACAAAAATACGTATATACATTGAAACTTAAAATTTTTTTTTCCCTGAGTCCTAATGTTCTAAGTGTATAAGAAAATTCTTCTGATTGAGATAGTATTACAGTTAAAAGTAATACACAACACATGAAAACAAACGTATCTCATTCTGGGTTAAACATGGAAAGTAAACTTTGACTGGAAGTGTTCCTTTAATTGAGTGGATGGAACTTTTCTCCCAAGTTAGTTTTTTGTTTGTTTATTTACTTTTGGCCGCTTTGGGTCTTCGTTGCTGCGCGCGCAGGCTTTCTCTAGTTGTGGCGAACAGGGGCTGTTCTTCGTTGCGGTGCGCGGGCTTCTCATTGCGGTGGCTTCTCTTTGTTGCGGAACACGGGCTCTAGGCACGTGGGCTTCAGTAGTGGTGGCACATGGGCTCAGTAGCTGTGGCTCCTGGGCGCTAGAGCACAGGCTCAGTAGTTGTGGCGCAAGGGCTTAGTTGCTCCACGGCCTGTGGGATCTTCCTGGGTCAGGGCTCGAACCCGTGTCCCCTTCATTGGCAGGTGGATTCTTAACCGCTGCACCCCTGGGGAAGTCCCTCCCTCCCCCAAGTTACTTTAATTATCCATGGTCCCTACCTTGCGCCGGTCCGACACAGAGTTTAGTATGCACTTTTTTCCTGTTTTTCGTTTTCCGTTTTTGTCACTACATCTGAGGAGCTTCACTTACGTAGTAGGTGGGAACCATCTGTGTCTGTGGGTCACTGGATCTTTAGACGCTGACTACAGGTGAGAAGGGCCCGCTGTCTAACAGCTGTTGCTCACGACACTGCACATTGGAAGTCCAGGAACGAAGGCTCTCCCTTCATTTCCGTGGGCAGTGTGGCTGGGGAGAGAGGGAGGCGGAGGTGGGCTCAGCCCCAGGATGGCAGCTCAGCCTCGTGTGCATCTCCCCGCAGAGACCATGATGAGCACGCCGCCGCCCGCCAGTGAGCTGCAGCAGCCCCCGCCCCAGGCCCTGCACTACGCCCTGGCCAACGCCCAGCAGGTCCAGATCCACCAGATCGGGGAGGACGGACAGGTCCAAGTAGTATGTACTTCTCGCCAGTTTGCCTTTGCAAGTGGAAGGGGAGGGCACGGCTGGGAAGCGGGGGGGAGGGGCGCCGCGACCAGCTCTCCCTGCACTTCTGGATCCCGCTGACAGCCTGGGATGGGGTCCAAGTAGAAATAGTTAAGGTAGGCCTCCTACATCTCGTAGACCTCTCTGCCGGCCCCTCGCGGCTCCCCGGCCTGTGCGCTTCTGCCGGTCCTCCTGGGAGACATCAAGATGTATCACAGATATTTTCTCAGTTCAGAAGCATGGGCACCCTTTACTGAGAGGAGAAGAATAACTTCGTTCTGCGGCCAGCGGAGAGAGCTGGTGGCCTTAGTCATTGTGTAGTTTCTTTCGATTGTGTGACGAGTCGCCCTTGTGTGCTGCCGGCCCAGGTGGACGTTCCTCCCGACGCTTCGTGGGAGAGCGGGGCAGGAACTTCCAGGGGATCCTGGGGATGCTTTAGGCACCCAGCCTCCTCGCCGTGGGCCTCGTTGCAGGGCTGCCTCCTGGAGACCTGGTTCTGACCCAGGCGGCCTTGGTTTGATGCTGCACTCAGCACGCTGTCTGGAAAGGGAGGGCTTCCCGAGAGCACCGAGGAGGATTGTAAAGAGTTCTTCTTCCAAGGGAGACGGAACAGTTATAAACAGTGGATTCTTTGTTTAGCTGACAGTCACAAAAGCAGTTACTCTAATCTCGTTAGCAACGAAGTTCTTTGAAAGAATTCCAGAAGAGATAACTGTGATAGAGGGTTCACATAGATGTAGTAAAATGAAAGCAATAGAAAATTCAACAGTAGTTTATTTTCAGGTCCATTTTGATTAAGGTAGAATTTTAAATAAGATAATGGATATTCATTTCATTGAGCTAAGTTAAGGTTTACAGGAATTATTTGTCTGCCTGTATCTACAAACATAAATGCATTTTACTTGGAGTCTGATACTTTGGAACCACGTTTATTGTTTACTTCAGCTGTTTAAGTAGTCATGTGTTTCTTTGATTTAAAAAGAGTTGGCTGACGTGTTTTCTGTGTAGACACGTGTACAACTGCCACCCACCCTCCTAGTCACGCTGCTGTGTAGCCTCCAGCACCCCCAGGTCACTAGGGACCCTGTCTGAAAGTCCATGAGGTTTCTGGTCCCTCTGGAAAATTGTGGTTTCTCCTTTTTCCTGTATGTCCTTCACATTCTTAAATTTGCCTGTTTAGTAACATTTAAAGATTTAACAGATTTTTCCTAGGCCTCATTGCCCCTTTAAGAATTACTGCAAAGTTTTCTGTGTTATGTCCTTAAAGTAGAACTTCAAGAGGGTGTTTAGTAAGCTCACACCATGCGTGTGTGATACCGGCCACTCAGGCCTTAGCTGTCTTTTCTTGAACTGCGAGTGGAGAATCAGGAACAAACGTTTCGGAGAGCGTTTCTTGTTTCTTCTGATGCTTCTTGGTGTCTTCTCTTCTGCGGATCCCACAGGGCCACCTCCACATCGCCCAGGTGCCTCAAGGGGAGCAGGTGCAGATCACGCAGGACAGCGAGGTGAGTCTGGCTGCCAGCCCAGGGCCCGCTCTGCGCCCACGGGCCCTCTGCACTCTGACCTTTGTCCTTTGCGGTTGACAGCTGGGCATCCCCAGGTGACACAGGTGTCCAGCAAAGACCGCCTGCTTCCCACTTGCTGGGGCACAGACCCGAGGCCCTGCCTGCCCTCCACACCTTCCTGCCCTTGCCGCCCCGTGGCCCCATCTGGGCTTCTTTGTGAACACTTGCTATATGGAGGCTTTTGCTCCTGGCTGAAGTGCCCTCTGCAGCCCCAGGGGTGGGAGCAGCATGAGGGGGCCGCCCCTGAGACTGTGGCCTCACGTGTCCTTGGCTCCTCTTGGCACGTGGGGCCAGCGCAGGACTTGAGGGAGGTGGGACTCTGGTGAGAGGGCCCGTGAAGGTCCTGTGAACCTTCGGCGCAGCTTTTTCTGACTCGGCCTCAGCCGCCTGCGGTCCCGCCATCCCGGCCTCTTCCCACTGGTGTCCTTTTACTGTGACTCCACGGTAAGGACAGAGGCAGGAGGCCTTCCTGGCTTGCGTACCTGCCCAGGGGGCTTGGTGTGTGAAGGTCAGCTTGACCCTCCAAAGGCGAGGTCGGCGGGTCAGGCCCGGGGCACAGGGCTGCAGCCCGCAGATTGGGGCGTGGCTTCCTGCACCTTGTCCCCGCCTGGGAGCAGTGCTCTCCCTGGATATCCCCCCCAACGTGTGCCATGTGGGCGGAGCTGAGGGCCGGGCTTGCTTCCAGCCATCGGCGCCAGGGGCTGTCGGCCCCTGGTCTCAGGAGAGTCCCGGGGAAGCCTGGGACTCGTTTAGCGGTGCCTGCTGGCTCCTCGTGTTCCGGCCGCACCGGGCTGCTTTCCTTAAGTGGGTGACGTTAGTGCCCCCGATCTCTCAGTCCCAGCCCCCAGCCTCACAGTCAGAGAGGGAAGAGGTGGGCGGGTTCTGAGGGGACGGCTCCGAGCTGGACAAATCCCTGTGAGTCCTCAGATGACGGGACAGGTGTGTCCATGGGAAGGTGGGGCGCACGGCCAGGTCGGTGCCCGGGGGGTGGGGAGGCTAGCGGGGGCGGGGGGGGGGGGCGGTGAAGGGGAGCAGGGCACAGAGGCTGGGGAGTGGGAGGGGCAGGTCCCGGGAGGCCTGACCGCAGGTAAGGAGTGGGCTTCCGCCTGCCTCCTGCGGGGCCAGCGGGCTGGGGGTGGGTGTCTGTGAGCTCACACAGAGCAACATGTTGCGGGGTTGGGGGGGGGAGTGGGCAGCAAGCTAAGCGCAGGCGCCCCCTTGGGGGCAGGGGAGCTTCCCTTCTCCAGGCACAGGTGAGGGGGAGGCCACGCCCACAGAGGGCCGGCCGTCTACCAGCACGCCTGCCTTGCTGGCGGCCCTTGAAAGGAAGGAAAATGGTTAGGGTTGGAAAAGGAGAAATCAATGTACATCCGCTTTTATATTGTTTCTGCTAAAATTCATTAGAATACTTACTGAATTCCAATTTTTAGTATCAGTTTTGCCCTTTTTTTTTTTTTTTTTTAGTTTTCTTCACTGAATTCCTCCTCTGTATAATCCGGTGGGGTTTTTTTTTTGCTTCCATTAGGAATTGAATGCACTGAATTAGAAAAAATTGCTGATAGCGTAATGGTTACTTTGTAATAAGTTACAATATGCAATTAGTCTTCTTATCACAATGAAACCTTACTTTGTTCACTTAAAAATTAGGTAGTTGTTTTGTCAAAATGAGGATATCTGTAAAGAGACATTTAGCAACGCCTACGAGACTTAAAACAACTATTATTTTTTTAAACAAATGAAAGTGAATTTCCAGCTGGTGAGATCTCAGTAGGCCTGTAGTCTGGTTAATTGCATCACGTCCCGTTGATTTCCTGATTGCCATAATGCTCCATGATGTGTCAGATGTCCCAAAGGGGAAGCTGGGTGATGGGACGCAGGACCTCTCTGTCCTACTTTTGGTTCTTCTTGTGAGTCTGAGATCGTTTCAAAGTGAAGAGTTAGAAAAAAGACATTTCCATTTGGGGGTCAGGGTTGGGGGATGGCTACAATGTTTTTTAACTGGTTTGTTTTATTTGTTTTTGTAAGAAAAAATAGCACCTGTAAACTCAGCTTAAGTATTGATATTTTGGGATTTTTACGGCTACAAGGGACCGATGTTGGAATTGATGTTAATGGTTTTGCTGGTTTTCACGAATGGCCTGGGGATGTTCCTGCCTCTGTCTCGTGCATCTTGAAGCTGTTGTCTTTGATCACACCGTTATTCATCCATTTTGCAGGGCAATCTACAGATACACCACGTGGGACAAGATGGGCAGGTAAGTGCTCACCTGCGGTGGATCCCAGCGTGGCAGGAGCGGGAGCGTTGGCCCCGGGGACACATGGAGACACACGGGGCTGGGGCGTGTGGGCGGCGGGGCCCTGGGCTACTTGTGCAGCAGCTGTCTGTTAGAATAAGGCAGGTTTCGCTCCCGTTCATTGCTGTCCAACTCCAACCACTGCCTTTTTTTCTGGTCCTGAGAAAAAGACCCTGAAGCCCTCATTGAACTCACCTGATATGAACCGTCTACAGAGTGAAGCGCCCGGCTGAGGCGTTCTAGGGGTGATTTGCTTTCTAAGATGGAGTGACATTGCTGGTGAATTCGAGGATTGACGTTTTCACGTCCTCGTGAAGAGTTTCTGTTAAAGAGATGTTTATAACCTGAATAATTATGAAAGAGAGTCTGGACAACCTTCCTTTTTTATAGAACGTAACTTAGGGATCGTGAACATGGAGCTCAGTCACTACCAAGATAACCATAGACACTATTCTCGGAGCCGCGTGCACGATCCCTTCTGGCACACTGTGTGCGCTTCCCACGTCCTCGGCGAGGGCCTCGTGTCTGCCACAAACGGTCACGCGGGGTGTGCGTTGCTGGACTCGAAACCAAGGGACATCACGCCCCGAGGGTTTCCCGTTGAGCCCTCGGAGCGCCTTGGGACGAGTGCGATGTTCAGGTTGGACTTTCTCCGTTGAGAGTGTCGTCTTGAACATGCTCACGAGGTTCTAATCAAAGTCCTAAAGCAGTATTAATATATAAAAATGGCGGCCTTGGCAAAAAGCCAAAGAGTTGCAGCATTTTAAAAGCTGCGCTGAGTTTTAACCTTAGTTACACCTCTTCTTTAGCATCCTTCTCAGGGCTCTTACTCCAGGTCGGGAAAGCTGGGGGCTCTTTGTCACTTGAGCCTTGAAACAAAACCTCTGCTTTCCCAGAGTTGTGCTCTGGTTTTTTTCTGCTGCTGCTGATGAGGTGGCCCGAGGTGACCCGGCAGCCTGGGGAGGGGTGTCGCTTCCGGGCAGCTGTGTTTGCTTGCCTTTCCGTTGTGCTTTCGGGGAAGGTGTAGGGAGAGGAGCCCTGTCCTGGAGGGTCGGTTACAGCGGGGAGCAGCGCAGGGGCGTCGAGCCAGCCTCTGCCAGCGGGAGGGCGGCCTTCTCCACACTGCAGCGTGGGCCCCGCCGCCCACGTTGGGCCTCACATACCGCGATCTGCCGCTTGCGTCTGTTGGAGCAGATTAAGGGTTGAGGTGCCCCCCAACCCCCAGGTAGGCCCTGTGAGGCTAGGCACTCAAACCCAGGGTGGAGGGATGAGGGCGGTGGAGAGGAGAGCACGGGGGTTAGAGGTGAAGCTCCAGTTGGGCTGAGAGCACGGGTTCCGGTTACTGGAAGAATGTCCCAGTCACACTTCTCACCCAGTCCCTGTCGAGTGGAGTGACAGTCATGATCGGGTGCTGAGATGCCTCTCCCTGACCCGGACGTCGAGTTGGCCGGGTGTAGACAGAACAGTCCCCAGAGGGTTCCATCGGTCAACAAGGCCGCACGCGAGGTTCATGTCGGGTTCACTCTGGCAACACGTGCTTTCTTGGCTTTGCCGCTTTAGATGTTAGAGAGGTTTGTGAGGTTATGTGGACATTTTTAACCTTAGCAAGATATTTTAAAATTTTAAATGAACTGTACAGGGTTAGAATTTGACCTGGTTTGGTGCATTAATTAAGAATGATGTGATTAAAAACATGTTTAGGGAGCAGTAAATTGTGCCTTGTGTCCCTTTAGCACAGCGTCTGTCCTTCCGCTGAGACCTTTCCGCGCATTGTCCATAAATCCTCGCCTTCAATCACACAACAGTTTGCCTTTCACGCCTGGAGTCTGGTTGCCTCCAGGGCTGTGCTGGCCTGATGTTCTGCCCCTCGAAACGCAGGCTGTTTTGGGGGGGGAGTGAGGGTCTGTGTTCAAGCAAAAAGATGCTGCTCTTTGAAAGGAGCGGACACGTCTGCCCGCCGTCGTGAGTATGTGGGCAGCAGGGGCCTGGCTGCAGGAACAGTGCCGTTAGCCTCCTGCGCTGTTGGCTGGCAGGCAGGCCCCAGAGCTTGTGGACGGAGCAGTCACTTCAGTTGGGCTCGTCGCTGGGGAATCGGGTCATGGGGCCCCTTTCAACCGTTAAGGTTTGAATTTGAGCCTCCAAAGTGGGGCCTCTCTGAGTCCAGCCAACAAACACTGGGCCTTGGACCCCAGTGGGTGCTTGGTGAGCTGCTCTCCCCACCCTGTGGTTGCTGGAGGAGCTTTTCCAGGGGAGGAGGGGTTCCCCTCTGGGGGAGAGAGGGGACACCCCGAGCTGGGGCCACTGCTCCCCGGCCGGCTTTCCCTCGTCCCAGCTCACCGGTGGGCCAGGTAAACCCGGCTCTGGCTCCAGGTCTGTCCGCCCTCCTTAGAGCTCAGAGGTGCACCGTGGGTGCGAGTCTGCCTTCGGGGCTCGAGAGGCGGCCTCACCGGTTCCATCCCGACTCCTCCTGGCCGTGCGTGGGGCAGCAGGGTGGGGTGTGGGACAGCCCCACCGCGTGCAGGGGACGTTCCCATCTGATGACGTGCGTAGGCGCGTGGCAGGGCCTCCCTGCCTCCCAGACACCCACCTTTCCCCACCACGGTGCTGTCTTGTCCACAGAGGGTTTCTGCTCGCTTCCAGGCCCTTAAAGCACCACGATGGGTTCTGTCCTGCTTCAGCTGCTCACGGCCGGGGCCGGGTGACTTTGCAGTAATGCACGACAATTTCGGGGTGCTTTCTCTTCACACCGCAGGACTGTGTACTGTCGATAACCGTCTGAATTTGACCCCAGTCAGCGGGGTCCCCGGGTGCTGGTAGCAGCAGGTGCTGGGACCTCAGGGATCTGACGCTTAGGAAGGGCAGGGAAGGCCGAGGGTGATGCTCTCAGACCGGGGACTGGTTCCCATGGAACCACAGCGCCTCCTGGCTTCTCAGAAATCACCTGCGACCCACACAGTGGGCTCTCCGAATTTGCATGGTGACTTTTGGGTAAAAACGTGGCCATGTCTTTAAAGGGAATATCTGGATATTCAGTTTAGACAGCAAGAGGTACAGGCTTTGGTTCTGATGAATTGGATGTGGTTGAAGATTTAGCCAACTCAAAATAATCTTTCTGATTTCTCTAATCAGTTGGAGGAAAGGCAAAATAATCTTACTCAGTTTAGGAGGTGGCAGTGCAGTTGTAGAACTAAATCTGGAAGTACAGACGTTAAACGGGAGGTGAACTCTGAGAATTGGAGGAAAGAAGTGGCCGAAAGAGGACGTTTGTTCTGGAAATGCTCTCAGTGTCACCTTGGCTTCCAGGAGGCAGATGGTGGTGGGGAAGCGGAGGGCATCCTCCTGGCGGGAGGGGGGTGTGGATCCGGGCAGGACCTGCTCCGTGGTGGGGCTCTGTGGGGTCACAGGCGCTTCATGTCAAAGCCACACGTCTCCTGGGACGTGTGCGTGTGCTGTATTCTTTCCCTCTCACTTCTCTAAAGGTCACTGTTTCCTTGGGGGTCGGGTTGTCTGAGGCATCAAAGTGTGTTGTTTCACTTAGAGCTTCACGTCTGGCCCCTCAAGTGAACACCACTGCTGAGGAGGGAGTGGGTGTGAGGCCGAGCGTGTCTGTCACGTCCACGAGTGTGGTCCCCGCGTTGGGTTCATCTGGGTAGTTCAGGAAGATCCCGAGGGGACACATGCAGTGACACAGACGAGGCGCTGCCTCTGCTCCATCTCCTGGCTGTTCTGCTTTGAGCGTTCTGAGCTGCTCAGCGTGCGTGAGTTCAAGGGAAGCGGGGTGAGCGCCTCATCTCGGCTCGGTCGTGCTCAGGGGACAGCGGCTGGCAGTGAGACCGTAGGACTGGGGACCCGCGTTGGCGTTGGCCTTGTGGCACAGAGACATCTGGCTCTGAATCTGCCCCGGTTAGAGCCAGTCCCGAGCCAGTCACCCTTCAGCTGTGTAGACGAACGCATGCTGGGAATCACGAGCTTCATTGTGAGACTGTGAGCACTGGGGCGCGTCCCTGTGCTGCTGGTCTAATCGTCACCTGGTTGCAGCCATCCCTTGCTGTACGACCCCCGCCCCCACCGCCAAATTTGGGGCCAGAGAAGACAATCAGTTATTATGCTTGGGGCTTCCCTGGTGGCGCAGTGGTTGAGAATCCACCTGCCAATGCAACGGACACGGGTTCGAGCCCTGGTCCGGGAAGATCCCACATGCCACGGAGCAACTAAGCCCGTGCGCCACAACTACTGAGCCTGCGCTCTAGAGCCTGCGAGCCACAAGTACTGAATCCCGCGCGCCACAACTACTGAACCTGCGCTCTAGAGCCCTCGAGCCACAACTACTGAGCCCGCGTGCCACAACTACTGAAGCCCGTGCGCCTAGAGCCCGTGCTCCACGATAAGACAAGACACCGCAATGAGAAGCCTGCGCACCGCAACAAAGAGTAGCCCCTGCTCGCCACAACTAGAGAAAATCTGTGCACAGCAATGAAGACCCAACACAGCCAAAGACAAATAAATTAAAAAAAAAAAAAAAAAAATTATTACCCTTCACCATTCGGGGTTCACCGGGCCCAGCGGGAGGAGGTGGTTCTGCCACGTCATGTCACTGGGTCGTCTGGAGGCTCGGGGCTGCCCTGTCCAAGGGATCCCTCCCGGGCCTGGAGCTGGGCTGTC
Source organism: Phocoena sinus (assembly GCF_008692025.1). Taxonomy (NCBI): domain Eukaryota; kingdom Metazoa; phylum Chordata; class Mammalia; order Artiodactyla; family Phocoenidae; genus Phocoena; species Phocoena sinus. The sequence goes on from NC_045781.1 coordinate 57,890,410, forward strand.
CCCCCAGCCCGTCGGTTCTCCATGAGGGCTCCCCCAGTGGCCCAGGGCCTCACAGCATGGTGGCAGGGTCCGCGGGGCGGATGTCACCCGCTTTTGAGAGCTGGGGTGCAGACGTGCAGGCCCCACGGTGACCACGCTCCTGAGGGCGGTGTGGGATGTCCACGCCGTGGTCTGAATGCACAGGATGTTGCTGGCAAAGAGGGCTGTGACATCTCTCGGCATCCATTCTGGGCCCAGCGTGGCCTGATCGTGAGCTCCTGAAGGGCAGGGCCTGTGTCCTTCATGGGGAGGCAGGGGCCTGCCTGAGTGCCCGGAGAGGCCCGGTGGATTTCCATGGAGACGGTTACTGGGTGAATCATGCACCACGAGCCCCGGAAATGAGCCTCCCTGCTCAGGCTGGTGGGCTGGGAGTTAGTCTGTCAGTGCTGGCATCGAGACCTCAGCCCACCCACCCGAGTGGCCTAAAATCTGCATCGAGCACTTGACACTTTTTAACTGTGTGCTTCGTTGGGGCAGCTTGGCTGATGGTAAAAGTTGGGTGCATTTTTTATGATTATTGTGTATTGTTAAATTTTTGTTGAACTGTTAGAACAGTCTTAAAATGTCCTTTTCTGCATTTAAAGAATTGAGATTTTTTACATCTAGATTTTTACGATTTCTAAGTTTTGCATTCTGTTCATCTTGGTTTTGGGGGAGTTTAAGAAAACAAAGCAAAGACCGCAACATTTATTCGTGTGACTAAGAAGCAGTGCTCTCGAGCGAACAGGCTGCTGCTGGCTGACCGCGAGGTCCCCTGGCCACTGTGTCTGCGGCGCCTCTGTTTCCTGGGCTCGTCAGCACCCGAGGGCAGGCCTGCCCCTGGGAGGGCGCTGGCGCCTTTGTTTTAGTTAATACCGAGTTGTCACTAAAGGTCAGAGTACAACCCAGGAGGAGGAGGCTGGGGCCCCCTGCACCTCCAGTGTCATGCTCCGGCCTCCCCGGCTGCCATAGCCATGGGAGGAGCCAGCCCACTGCCCACGGGGCCGGTGTTCCTTTCTGGAGCTGGACGTACGCTCCCTCTGACACCCCAGCCTTGTGTTGCTGTTGACGATGTGAACCAGGGGATGTCATTCTCCTTTACACGTGGGGACAGTAGCCGGTGCCTCTTCCAGGGTTGTGCAGGGAGGTCAAGTCCAGGATGGATGCAGCCCCCAACTCTCATGTGAGTCCTCAAGCCCCCGCCTTGGCTCCAGATCTCTAGAACACAGTCATCACTGCTGTTGTCACTGCCACCACCAGGACTGCACAGCCACTGTCACCTCCCCCTCCGCTGTCATCACTGCTGTCGTCGCCTCCACCACCAGGACTGCACAGCCACTGTCACCTCCACCAGCGTTGCCTCCACCAGCGTTACCTCCCCCTACTCCACCATGAAGGGATGTTTCAAGCGAGTTTCGATGCTTGTGAGCTGTGATCTGTCTTCTCTGCCTCGTGCTGTGGAGGCTAAAGTGATAGAGCTCCCTCCGCCTGGCCCTTAGGAGTTTTACTGGGGGGAGGTAACAAACTAGGAGTGTGTGAGAAAGGTAAGGGGCAGATCCACGCTCTGTTTCTTGCCTGTCGCATTGTGCATTCGGTAGGCACTCAGGTGTGGGGCAGAGCTGTGAAGATTCAGAGCGGCTTCCAGAGGGCATGTGGATCCAGGCGATTCAGATCTAGTGAGATGTGAACGCTCACTTGGTCCCAGCTCCATTGCCAGGCAACATCGTATCTGTTGGGACATCTGAATCTGGGTCAGTTTTTTCTCCATAGTTGGGAGATTTTCAGCCACATGGGGCATCTTTAAAGACTGGAGCTTTAGTCATGGTGCTTACGTTGTGAATCACGAAATGGTTTAGTACTGTTTCAACTAGATGCGCATTTTGGTAGATTTTTATTTTTTTTACAGTTGTGGTTAACGTCATCTAAGATGCGTACGAAAAAAGTTGTGTGTCTGTCTGTAGGCTGAACGACGTCAGGACACTTGGAAACCTGGGAGTTGTGTGTGTTCTGGCAAAGCCCGTCTCTGCAGTAATGAATATGCCGCACAGACACGCACGCACAGAAGCACACACACACAGAAACACACACATGCATGGGTCACATGTGTTTTAAAAAGGCAACACGGTGATGTGTCCAGGTTACTCTCCTCCTGCATCTGTGAGATAACTTCACCAGTATGTAACTAAATAGCCCTGGTGTTCTCGAGACTCTTAAACCTCTCTCGAGTTCTTTGGCATTTGTGTCCATCCTTATACTTTGCTTAAAAGTAAATTTCAGTAGCTCTCGGAACTTTTTCCATAAAATGAGGCATTATAAACCCAGCTGGGAAAAAGATTAGAAGAGGTGGGAAGTATCCAACATTTTATGTGTAGGACTTTTTTGGAGTGTAGGCCTTTTTTGGGGTGGATGAGAAGGGCTGTGTGTGAGTGCGTGTGTGTGTGTGTGGTGTGTGTGTAGGGTGCCTTAATCTATAGCAGTGAAACAGTGTCTGCCATTCCCAGGGACTCTAGTCCACTTTTAGTGGTCTGCCACGCCAGGAGAGCAGTCTCAGCCTTGCAGATGGTACACACTGTCACTTCACTTCTTTTTTAAAAAATATTTATTTATATTTTTATTTTTGGCTGCATTGGGTCTTTGTTGCTGTGTGCGGGCTTTCCCTAGTTGCGGCGAGCAGGGGCTACTCTTCGTTGCAGTGCGCGGGCTTCTCATTGTGGTGGCTTCTCTTGTTGCGGAGCACGGGCTCTAAGTACGTGGGCTTCGGTAGTTGTGGCATGTGGGCTCAGTAGTTGTGGCATGGGCTTAGTTGCTCCACGGCACGTGGGATCTTCCCAGACGAGGGCTCGAACCCGTGTCCCCTGCATTGACAGGTGGATTCTTAACCACTGCAACACCAGGGAAGCCCTCACACTGTCACTTCACTTCTAATAAAAATGTTCCCTTCAAGAAAATAGGTTCCTTCCAAAACACAGACACACATCTTGGAGAACCTAGGTAGCTCAGGGAATTAACCCCTCATGGAAAAGCCTTCTCTACCAGAAATGGTGGAAAATATCGTTTAAATGAGAAAAGGCCAGATGTGGAGGGAGTTTGGTGTTGAGTGGTTCCCAAAAATACCCTAGAAGAGTCACAGAAACAACGGCGCGTCTCCTGCTGCCCGGCCGCGGAAGCTGAGTGTGGCGCTGCAGGCTGTCGCCCTGCCCGGGGCAGCTGGCCCCGTCGGGACTCCGTTCCTTGGGAATCCTGGTCCCCAGCGGAGGCTTGGGGCTGCCGGAGGGGCTCCCGACTCCCAGGACTCCCCGTTCGCCACCTCCTGGGCCCGTGGGCAGCGGGGAAGGCAGTTTTAGGCGTGGCTGAGGATGACCAGTTAGTGACGCTGGCGGGGCAATCCACGCCTGTCATTTGTCCCTGGAGCTGTGACGAGCAAGACGGTTTCTGGTCGGACAAGGCCCGGAGGAGGTTGACAGAGGTTTGGGCTGGGAAGGATATTGTAATGACGTTTTTAGAAGAAGTTGCACCATGTGGTTACTTACGTGTACGGTTCCAGTATTGTAGGTCATTAGAGTCACGATGTCTTTGGAGGCTCATGTCAGTTGAGGCTGAGTAGCTTTACAAGCCAACCCCAAAGGCCCTTGCGATTGTTTGGACGCATCGCCCACGGCCCTGAGCCCCTTTGGTCAAGCCCCGCCTCAAAGGCTTTGACTCCAGACAGGCAAGGGAAGAGTGACAAGCCTTAAAATTCGAGAATCGTTTTTGATGAGTTTCATCATTTTCAAATATACGTTTAAAATGTTAAGTTAAATAGCTTCAATGCTATTAGATCCAAATTTTGTTCATTTCTGTTCTTCACAGTACCCAGTGTAGTATCAGTTGTCAGTACTCAGTGATTCCTTGTTGGTGAATAAATACAATAGTAATTATTTCAAATTAGCATTAGTTAACTGTAAGATATGCATGTGAGTTGAAAGCATTTTGATACACTTTTATTTTTAAGCCGTTTTAAAATGTGGCATACGTTCACTGATGATTTGTCATGAGTAATAACTTGGAAATGTCCGGAGCACTACTTACCTAAACCTTACAGCTCAGTAGGCTGAAAAATTGTGACTTCTGACTAATTCCAAATTTCTTTTTAGTGAGGCCTAAGTTGTAGAACTTTTTCTGCATAAGGAGGGTTTGGTGATTTCTCTGGGCTCTCCTGAAGCTTTTCTGTCACCGTCTGTGTTTTCCGTGAGGGGCGTGCGTGCAGCGGGCAGTGGAGCCCATGCCTGGTGTTGGACCAGTGTCCCTGGCGTTTGGGTGCAGAGCAGCTAAGGATTCTTTACCCCAGCAACTGTACTCCAGACGCCGTCAGGGCAGCTGCTGTCTGTTGGAAGGAACCGAGTTACCACTCCTGCACCAGGAATTTGCTTTCTGGATTTCTAGCTGTGGAGGAGGGTGGGTGGAAGGCCAGCCCTGTAATGGGGCTGCCCCGTGAAGTGCTGGCCATTTTTCCAGATGGTTCACTTCCTTACGGTAAGAGAAATAGGGGATGGAAAGTACCCGTGGGGACGTTTCCCTCCTGTTCTTCCCAGGCCCCGGCTTTTCCCCGAGCAAGCCCCGGGAGCTCTGGCCGTCCATGTTGTAGAGACTGGAGGCTCGCTCTGCGTGCTCTAGGTGGAGTCACGTGTGGACTCTGGTGGTTGCAGCCCAGAGGGGAGTCGCTGTACCGTGTGAGGCGTCTGAGCTTAGACAGTGGATCTGGGCGGGTAGGGTGCCGGAGTTAGCGCTGGGCTCTCCCGGCACCACGGGTCTCCAGGGCTTGGAGGTCTCAGGAGGACGTGGTGGAAGTTGCAGGAAGCTGAGCCGGGGGGCCGGGGCCACCAGACGGGCCTGCGGCGTGAGAGCTCGCACGGGGCTGGGACACGAGTGAGCCCTTGAGCCACTCGGCAGAGTTACTGCAGAAGACAAACCTTTCAAGCACAATGTCATGTCCCACTTTTCCCCCCGTGAGAGTGCGCTTCAGGGTGACCGTTGGCTTCATTGTGTGTTCGTGAGGAATCTTTCGTGTAGAAATCACAGGCCCAGTCTGATCAGGGCGCCCGGGTGCGGGCCAAGGCCGCTGCTCCGGCGGGCCTGGAATGCCTGGCAGAGTTGGAGGACGCGGACGGGCCCCCAGCCTGGGCCCCGTGGGCGTTGTGTTCAGAAATTTGACACCACCCGAGGCAGAACCGGCACGGACGCTCATGGTCGGGCTCCATGCAGCTCCAGAGCAGAGGTCGATTTCTGGTCAAGGAGGTCCCGAGGAATCGGGACGGCTTCTCCTCATTCTGAGTTCCCTCTCACACAGCGACTAAGAGGGAACATTTGCAGACGTACTGGCAAAAACTCCGCTACCGTCTTTCTTTACATCTCTCTGAGGACTTGCGGCCCCCTAATGAAATGCAGTCCGTGTGATGTGCCACTGGGCTTGGACTGGAGAGAGAAGGTAGCACCTGGCAGCCCTGTCAGGTGTGTGAGAGAGGAAGAGGGAGGGAGGGGCTGAAGGATCCTTGAACGGACAGGCACGCTGCGGATGACAGGCATTCAGGGTAGAAGACTCATCTAGAACTATTTTCGTGTGTAGGCAAACAGTCACTGATTTCAAGAATCCAGGCGATGGTTCTTGCTGACGCCAAAGTAAAATGAGCAGACAGCTCCTCGGGTGGCCCCATACCCGGCTTCAGAGCTGCCCGCTGAGCTGTTGCTTTCAGCCCCGTGCCCACGTAACGTTCCCACGCTGTCCCCTTGCTCTACAGACACGACCCTCGTGCTGACCGGTGAAGGTCGGCCCAGACTCTGACCGTGGCCTTCCTGTGGCGAAAGATGCACATTGATGTGGCCATCCAGCTTTAGAGCGGAGCCCTTGAGAAAGGGGGCAGCGTGGGCCAGCAGCCCAGTGACAGCCGCCCCGCCTGCCGGCAGATGCTTTACCTAGCGAGGGCGGGTGCGGAGGGGGAGACGGGGAGACAGGTGCCTCCCAGGCCACACGCGTGGCCGCGGCCGTCAGCCGTCTAGACCAGGCTCTGAGGGGACGGGGGGCACTCGGGTAAACCGGGCACGGCGAACAGGAGGGAAAGCGGGGCTCCTTGGAAGTAGGTCTTTGTGATGTCACCGCCAGGTGGGTCTTTTTGAGAGAATTCTCTTCCATTTAGGGCGGTGCTCCACCGGCACCTGAGTTGAGCTCCCCGGAGCCCCCGGAGCCGGAAGATAGATGCCCCCAGGTGGATGATGCCAGAAGGGCAGGTGTCTGGCAAGGAGACAAGTCGGCCAAGGAGATGGAGCGAAGGGCTCAAAGCCTCTTCATCGCAGAGGCCGGTGGAGAGAGGTTGAGAGTGTGTGCTCTTCCTTCTGTTTTAAAGGGAAATGATTTCTAAAGTCAGATGAGGCTTTCGAGCTTTCTTCTTGTCTGATTTGTGTGTAACCTTCTTTGACTCTTTCTGACGCGTTCCCGTCCCACGTGACTGGACCTGGCCTCGTGCTGTACTGGGGCAGCCTGGAGGGAGTTGGGACAGCCGCCCTCAGAGCCTCTTCTGTTTGGTTGCGTTCTTTCTGCCTTGCGGTCCTGGGCACATAAGTTAGCCTCTGAGTCTCAGCTTCCTCCCTGGTCACTCGTGGTAACAAACAAGAGGCCATCTGTGCCCAGTGCCCAGCACTGCAGCTCTTGGGCCGAGGCCCCAGGACCCCGGCCTGTCCTGCTGCTTCCATGCAAACCCACTGGCCCTGATGCCGGCAGCCCTCAATGCCCTCTTTCCCCCGTGTGTGGCGGGGCAGGCGCAGACACATGTCCCTGGTTGTTGGCCGGTCCTTGTGGGAGCTGGGCTCTCCTGGCTCCATCCTCCCCAGGCGCCCTCGTCCACTGGCTTCCATGGGTTTACCCAGTGAGGGAGCATGGGGGAAGGAGCCTCAGTGCTGGATGCTCCCTCTCCGGGGGTGCAGCTGGAGCCCGCAGCTGTGGGATGTGATTTGTGAGATTCCCCGCGTCCAGCCCCCTCTCGTTAGCAGTCACACGTGGTGGTGTCTCGTTTCCAGTGCGTGCGCGACAGCAGCCCCGCACCGGCTCCTGGCTAAACACATTGTAGAGTGAAATGTGGGCGTGCCCTTCCCTCGGGGCCCACCCCTCCCCCGAGGCAGGCTCCTATTGGCTGAGCGTGGAGGGTTGCTTTCAGGTGTCTTTTCACTCAGAGGAAGTTGGAAGGCATTCTTTACACCCGAAGTTAAACGTTTATACCGTTTGTGACTCCTGGTGTCCGTCAGTTGGCCCTTGAGCATGACGTGCGGTGTAGACAAGCACTTGTCACACACGAACCGAGCTTCTCTTTGTGAGCCCGGGCGTGTTTGCGGATGGCACACCTGCCTCAGAGCGTAGCCCCAAGCTCCCCTCTGCAGGGCGCAGGGAGGGGCCGGGATGTTTGTCTCCTGTCTACCCCATCTGGGTTGGGTGGCTGTAATCGGGTACCATGGACGGGGCAGAAACGGCAGATGTGTGCCCCACAGTCCTGGAGGCCGGAAGCCCGACACCACAGTGCCGTGCGGTTGGGTTTTGGCGAGGACCCTCTTGCTGTTATGTCCCCACGTGGTTTCCTTGGTGTGCCTGTGGGCGGCGTCCTGTGTCTCTCTCCCTCCTAGAAGGGCACTGACCTCTTGTAGGGGCCTCACACTCGTGGCCTCGTCCAACCCTAATGCCTCCTGAAGGCCCCACCTCCACACCCGCACCCCATCATGCAGGGAATCAGGGCTTCGACACTCAGTCCAGAGCACCCTGTCTGTTCCCAGGAAGGATTTTGGACCTGTGGCAGCTCTGCTGTGGATGCAGAACGGGGATTTGGGCTGTTTGGTCCCCGTATACCTTCTTGACCACACAGTAATCTCGTGTGCCTCACGTCAGCATGGATTGTTCTGAGACGCGGCCTCAGGCGGGCAGGCTCCAGCGGAGGACATGGCCCCGGGGGTGGAGTTGGGTCCCAGTGGCCTTTTGCATGGTGGGTCCTTTGGTAAATGCTCCCTGCTGACTGGAACTCAGTAGGAAAATTGCGTCACCTCTTTCTGGAAGTTCTTTCTTTCGTCCCATCACAGTGAACACGCCGATAATTTTTGTGGTTCTGTGGGGTGAGTTTTCCAAATTAAATAAAGAAACAGTGGGAGTCCAGCACACAGTCGGGGGGTGGGGAGCAGGGAGGGAGGCCGGCCGGAGCCCGACCCCGGCCTGCGCTCTGCTTCCTGGCCGCGACGGCAGCTGCAGCGTCTGTGTCGGTGTTTTGGCGTTTCAGCTCCTTGCCGATGGCTGGGCAGCTCTTCCTTCCCCGGGACAGGTCAGGTCAGGTCACGTACATGCTAATTAACACCTTTTTTGTTGTTGCAGCGCTGTCTTACCCGCTCCCTACCCACCCCCACCTGAGCCTTCTAGAAGCCAGAGGCCTGGAGCCCACGGGCAAGTGGAGGCCCTGGATTTGACTGTGGCTGAGTTATTCCACTCCCCGTCACCCCCACCTCACTCGACTGGAAGGTCTTTAGACACATGGTTAAGATCTGTTCCCAGGAGCGCCGCCCTCTCTGGAATGATGGGCTGAATACCACGCGCGTCTCCAGACTTCCGCTTTTGCTTTATCACATTTTTAGGCTTTGTTTTCCTTTCTTCCGGAGTGTGATTGAGGCTCACGCCCGATGCTGGAAGGAGGAACGGAGCAGAGGGCAGAAGCTGCTTGTGTTGACGGGAGCCACCGCCCCGAGCTGCAAATCTGGCTCCTGACCGCTGGCCTGTCAGCTCTGGAAGCGCCAGCTTGCTGGCCTGGCCGTAGCGTGCTTTTCTAAAACATTGCATCCATTGGCTCCAGCCCTGAGGCCTGTGAGGAGTCTCCAGGCCAGGCCTCGCGCCGAGGGCTCCAGGAACACCCAGGGAGCGGTGTTTGGTCTGGTTCTGTTGTGTTCTGGGGTTCCTTGCCAGTTGTGCTTGTGTCTGGCCGTGCCCCTCGTGGGCAGGAACTCCAAGTGGGATCCAAGGAAGCAGATTACATTTGCTGTACAATTGTACAAAATAGATTTTGTGCCGTGGGGTCTCCTGGCCGGTTGGCGGTTTGGGGCATCTTCCTCTCACCTCCTCATCTTTCTGTCATGGGGGAAGCTGCTCTTTGAATTAACATCCAGGTTTGGAAAAGTCCACTGGTTGAGTGCTAATATTACCGTAACCAGCTGGGTTCAGGCGGAAATGCAGACACAGGTCAGTGACCTTGGCTTCTCCCGGAGGCCTTAGGTGTGAGGGTCTCACCCTTCTCCTGGCCACGCACTTAATTAAGCTGTGCTCGGTGCCTGTCTTGGGAGTGCATGAGGGTTTTTTGCTTTGTGTTTTGTGTGTGTGAGCGTGCGTGTGTGTGTGTGTGCGTGTCTGGGTGTATTCTTGGTTGGATTGAGAGTTTTGTTTCTAAGTATTACTGGAAAGTCCTTGGGCTCCTTGCATTTATTTTAGGCTTTGCACCAGTTTTGCATTATCTCAGTTGGGTATCAAACAGCATTTCAGAACTGACAGAATATAGAGGAAAACCAGATGTGTGCACTCCAGAAAAACAGTGCTTGTAGACCCAGGATTCCCTGAGTCGGCGGCTTCAGATTTGGACACTGTGCCATTTTTCTTTGGTCTGAAAATAATGGGCTCTGCTTCAGAGACACACCAGGGAAGCCTGTGACCGAGGCCGGCCAGGTGGCGCGAGCTGCACCCGCGTCGGTGCATGCGTGTCTCTCCGAGGGAGCGCGGCCCCGCCGGCTCCCTCGCCCGGTCCAGCCGCGGGCAGCTGCCCTGGAAGTCTGGAGGCGCTGCTTCTGGCTACTGTCCTGGGAGCTCGCTGCTTTCCAGTTAGATGTTTCTGCCCCCCACCGCCTGCTGGGAAAGGCTGCAAACAGAAATGAGCAGGACGCAGGAAGGTGCCGCGGCTCGTTGTCGGGAGAAGTGGGAGCCAGGCGAGCCAGGCCCTCACTGTCCGGCAGGACCTCTGCCGCGGGCTGACTCTGTGCTCTTTCTGGGGCCGCCCCCGTCCCCCTGCCAGAGTGAGGACCCCCAGCGGGTGTCCAGCGGCCTCGGGTGCCGCAGGGATCCTGCCACTCTGCGCAGCGGGAGTCCTTGTCACCAGCTGAGATCCAGGTCAGCCTGACTGTGTGCGTCAGGAGCCGCACGGGGGCCCCCCGCCGCCGAGGGTGCCCGTGTGGTGGGCCCGCAGAGCGCTTTTTATTTGTCCTGGCTTCTCTCGCTCCTTTTACCTTCAGGAGAAGCGCCCTGCCTCCAGGGCGTCTGCTCCTGCCCCTCCTTCGGGAGAGGCCCTTCGGATTGTCCTCGGTGGGGTTGTCCCTGCCGGGTGTGCTGCTGGCTGCACTGTGACGTCCCAGCTCCAGGTGGTGGTGGGGTCGCTCCTGCCCTGAGCAGTGGTGGGGGGCGGGGTGGGGGGCTGCAGAGCCGGCCTTCTGACTCCTTCTCGCGGCCGCTCTCTCATCCAAGCTTCTTCTGCTTTTGAGAAGACGTATTCTTAAGCCGGAGTTGGAGGCGGCTGGGGTCCCCGTCCACCAAAGCCCAACAGGGCTTTGCTGTGGGTCCGTGTCCAGGACGGCTTCGCCGAGCAAGCTGTTTGTCCCATTCGGGTACCCGCCGGTCACTTGGGACAGGTGCCTGGTGCAGGGGCCCACAGCGGGGGCCCGTGTGACCCTCCCGCCCAAGTGCGGGGGCCCCTGGGGCCCGTGTGCCACTGTGGAGGGAAGCCAGGCGAGGCTCCGGTGGTGCCTTCCCAAGGCCGCAGGAAGGCGCCGCAGTCGTGCCTCCTTGTCTGCGGGATGTGTTCCAGGACCCCCAGAGGATGCCTGAAACCACGGGTAACACCAGACCCGTACTAGGGTTTTCCTGTACGTACGCATCTGCGCTGAAGTTTCTTCTACAAATGAGGCACAGTGAGAGAACATCCAGATGCCAGAGTCACTGTTGCTGTGCTTCGGGGCCACTGCGGAGTAGAAGAAGGGTGTCCTGAGCACAAGCCCTGTGATCCCCAGACAGTGGAGCCGATAGCCTAGATGCTCCTAAGTGGCTAACGGGTGGGACGTGCAGGACAAAGGTCAGGACGGGACTTCATCACAGTGCTCAGAACAGCTCGAGAGCAAACCTTAGGACTTGTTTATTTCTGGATTTTCCCATTTATTATTTTCGGACACGGTTGACGGCGGGTAACTGAAACCGCGGATGAGCGAGGTGGCTTTGGTGGGTGGAGCAGCCCTGGAGGCCGTGTCACCGCCGGCCTCTCCCAGCCTGGCGGCGCCCTTGCTCGAGTGCCACGTGAGAAGCGGGCCCCTTCCTGCCCACTGGAGTCGGAGCCCGTTTTCCATGGAGACGCTTGTCTCCCTTGGCTGTCCTTGCCGCCCCACCTGAAGAACAGACCCCCTCCCCGCACTTTTCTGGGGGGAGCGGGGGAGGGCAGAGCCTGGAGGGCGGGGGCGATAACGAAAGGCCCGGGAGGTCTTTCCCTTCTGTCCACGCGCATGCCCGCTTAGCGCTAAGTGTTCAACTCATTCCTGAGTCGCTTATCAAGACCAAACCGGTGTGGAAGCGTTGAAAGGCCATGGCATTTTGAACGAACTCCCAGTTGAGAATACTTTCCTGCGTTTTATTTACCCCCAGGCTGGGAGTGATCACTCGTAGTGCACGGCACACCTGCATTTGTAGGGAGTGGTGGCTCTTCACCAGAACCAGAGGGCAGGCCGAACTCGGAAATAGGTTCCACGACTTCATAAGTTCCATTAAAAGATAGTCTTAGATTTGACTTTAAATTCACCGTGTACGACAGTGACAGAACTGTGACGACGTTGCAATAGTTAACATTTGTAGTCGAGTCCAGGACCTGCAGGCGGGGGTGAGGTTGTGACGGGAGCACGGGCTACAGCCTCACAGCTTGTGTCCCCCAGCCTCGGCCCTCCGTGACACCCTCCTCTGTGGCACCTCCCCCAGCTCTCTCCCTAGCTGTCCCCGGGCCTTCTGGGCCCAGGTCCCCCCAGCTGCGTATCTGGACGCCAACCGGTTCTCATCTGCTCCTCCTGAGAAGCAGTCATTTCCCTTCACAGCCCGGGGACCGTTCCAGAATGTAGGCTCCTTGGGGTCGCGTCCTGCCCACAGTGTCTCGCACGCAGTGGGTCCTTAATGAGGGAGCAGCGTGGGGGGCCCCGCGCGCGTGGGCAGCGGGTGCTGGGGAGTGTCTGGTGAAGGCCAGCCGCTCTCTGGGATTTGGTCATTAGAGGCCTTTTAGTTACCTCGAGACGGTTTACATGGCTAGATTCAGACTGAGAGAAAAAGCCAACGTCCGTTTCGTACGTTCTGTCTGCCTCCGTCAGCTGCTCGCTGTAATCTCACAGTGTAATGTGTCTGTGCTCCGCGCACCACCACCCCCGCCACGCCCACCATGAGCGAGGACTGCGCTGAGCCCTCTGTGCTGCGCCGGCCTTCGGTTGGTGCTCTGAGGTTTGCAGAGCACGTGTGCGTACCCGCTCCTTGGGTTCTCGGTGTCCGGCTTTGATGCAGGACCAGCCTGGAGATCCAGATGCCCTAGCCTGACCTTGCCTTTCCAGGGCCCGGCTCGGGGATGTGCATGCGTCTCTTCACAGGGTGCCAGGGGCTTGGCCTTACGTCTGGCCCCTAGGCCCTGGGTGGGTGGATGGAGCAGGCGGGCAGTGAGCCTGGCTTGTGTGTTTCTTCCTGCCTCTTCCCCGCTCACAGCTCCAGAGCTGTCACTCTTGGCGAGAAAGGCATCGTAACCAGCCTGTATCCTCCAGCTGACAAGGTCTCTCCTTAACACTTAACCCCTCCTTCCTCCTGTTTTCTTCTGAAAGCTTTTTGTTTGAGTCTCTTAGGTTCCCCCAGAGCTGCCAGGCTCGGGGCAGAGTGGACCACAAGAGAGCCAGGGCGAAGGGCGTGCGGACACGCTTCTGAGTGTGGGGCTTCGGGACCAGCTCTGCTCCACTCCCCCCCTGTTCCTCGTTCTCTTTCCTCGTCCACATCGGCATGGTCTTCACTTAGTTCAGAAATAGTTACTGAGCGTCAGGTACACTGCTGGACGATGGGGATCCGGCAGTGAACAGAAGAGACCCCTCCCACCCGTGTCATCGTGGAGCCCCTGTTCCCGTTGCGTGGGATGAGCTGAGTCTGGAGTCACAGGTGCACAGTGGCCGAGGCAGCCAGGGCTCAGAGGGGCCCGGGGGCGCGGGAGGCCCTGGTCCCCACTGCCGGCCCCTTCCTCAGGGACGCGGGAGTCCCTGGTCCCCGCTCCCGGCCCCGTCCTCGGGGACGCGGGAGTCCCTGGTCCCTGCTGCCGGCCCCGTCCTCAGGGACGCGGGAGTCCCTGGTCCCCGCTGCCGGCCCCGTCCTCGGGGACGCTCCCTGGTCCCCGCTCCCGGCCCCTTCCTCAGGGACGCGCGAGTCCCTGGTCCCCGCTGCCGGCCCCGTCCTCGGGGACGCTCCCTGGTCCCCGCTCCCGGCCCCTTCCTCAGGGACGCGCGAGTCCCTGGTCCCCGCTGCCGGCCCCTTCCTCGGGGACGCGGGAGTCCCTGGTCCCCGCTCCCGTCCCCTTCCTCAGGGACGCGCGAGTCCCTGGTCTCCACTGCCGGCCCCGTCCTCAGGGGCGCGGGAGTCCCTGGTCCCCGCTGCCGGCCCCTTCCTTAGGGGAGGGGAGATCAGCAGTGGAGAGGGGGCGGTGGTCCAGCAGCCTGGACGGCCAAGCAGGCGGCTGGGGCGCGGGCCAGTGGGGAGTGGGTGCGCCGGGGGGTGGGGGACTGCCGGCCCGGCTGGCAGAGCCGCCCCCATGGAGGTCACCCCCGGGGGCCCTCGTCCTGACACGTAGTTTGTGAGAATAGGAACAGGCCCGTCTGTTCGGTTTGCTCAGAGTAAGGAAACGTGTCGTGGCTCTGATTTTGGGTGGGCTTTTGACTTTTTGCTCTTTTTGGGAAAATGACTAAACTCAGCTTCCTGTCCCCCTGTCTTCAGGTCCTGCTGGCTTCCCAGCTTGGATCCTTTGACTTTCTGTCCCTGCTGGGAGTGTGTAGGCGGGAGGCCCTCCTGGGACGTGCTGTGCTTTCGTAAAAAGCCACGAGGTTGACTGAACCCCAGCGGAGGCGCTCCTGGCCTCCTGGGGAGGGGGCGCTGGGCTTTGAGTGTGGGTGGCCCCTGAGCTCCGCTGCCCTCTGCCCTGCTGGGGCCACACTGGCTGCTGCCCGAGGCTTCTCGTCCCCACGGGGCCCAGGGGGTGGCTGCTCCCTGGCGACCGGGTGGCAGAGCTGCAGAACTGGGCAGGCCCATGCCTGTCTTTCTGACCATGAATGATCTGGTGGTGGGTAAGTTCTGGGGAAGAGAAAATGAATAATAGAGGGGATGTCGGTTTTCTCCAATTTTTTAAAACCTCTCGTGAGCTCATTAGTACAAACAGTTAATACAGGACAGAGTGGTGTTTTACAGAGAGCCATTGTTGTCAGGTCAGCTCTTTGGGGACCTAGAAGCTGGTTCCCGCCTGGAAGGAGGAAGCCAAGGAGATGAGCGTGGCCATCTACGTGGGGCTGTGTCTGCGGGGACACGTGACCACACCTGGTGGAGTATGCGCAAGTTTGTCCTCTCACAGTCTGGAGGTCATGAGTCCAGCACGGGCCTTGCTGGCTGAAGTTTAGGGGTCACAGGGCTGGTTCCCTCTGGAGAATCCCGGGGAGACAGAGGTGCTGCATTCCTTGGCTGGTGGCCCCTGCTCCATCTTCCAAATCTGCGTGGTGTCCGCGCTTTGTTATGTGGGAAGGTTCTCTGCTTTCTGAGCCGCCTGTGTGACACGGGGCCACCAGATGCTTCAGGACTCCGTTCCCACCTTGATCACCGGCTCAGCCCCATCTGTAAAGTGCCCTTGTTGTCAGGGCACACGGCCCAGGTCCCGGGGCCCGGGATTGGGACATACCCGTCTCTGGGCCGTCACTCTGCCCAGCAGAGCCGGCAGCTACGAGATGTGAAACTGTGTTTGCAGATGGCTTCCGCAGACACAGAAGGAAAACCAGTTAGGACTTTCTTCTGTCTTTTATTCTGAAAATCGAATTTTCCTGCTTTCTTCCACTGATGGATTCGTTATTAGAGAAATAGAACTTCAGCTCATCAAAAACTCGAATCGCGTTTGAGATTGCAGTGTGTTTTCAGCACCCTCGGCTCTGACCCCGTGTGGGAGGCCGGGGGCTGGTCAGGAAGCGCGACCTCGGCTGCCCCGCCCCGGGCAGCTGATGAGCGCCCCCAGGAGGTGGCCCAGTGGGCGTGTAATTTGAGGGGGTGGGGGTGCAGCCCCAAGGCAAAAGCCCCACAGCTCATGGCAGCTCACTCCCGTGAACGCAGAGCCTCGGAGGCCCCCGCCCACTCGCCATCCTCCCTGTGGGGCTTCGAGGCACCAGTCCGCCTGCCTGCCTGTTGCAGGGCGCGGTGGGCCTGGTGTGGGTGCTCGTGAGTGATGACGTCACCTAGAGCCCGTCATGGGGGCCTCATCTGTCCCTCCCTCCAGGCACAGTCCAAGTGGGTTCATGGTGCACAGGACGGGGGTCCGTGATCCGTGATCTGTCTCCTTGGAGGCTGCTCGAACACCCCCCCGGGACCTGGGCCTCACCCTCCAGCTTGTGTCCTCTCCACACACAGCCCTTCTCGACTCCCTCTGGAGCCTGGGGCCGTGTGACTCACGTGCACATCTCTGCTTGTTTCTCAGCCTCGATTAGTGGCCCACTGTCTGGGGGCCGCTTCTCCCCGGAGTGAATGTGTCTTGCTTGCCCCAGAGTCGAGGCCCTGTGGCCATCTGCCTGTCCTCCTGGCTGCCCTCAGGCTCCCCTTTCCATGAACCTGAGAAAGCGGTGACTCTGGGAAGGTCTCCAGGTGCTTCAGCTCCTGTTCCATCTCAGACTCGCCCTTGGCCACATCCCTGCGTTCAGTTCGCTCTTTGGGTATTTTTTCCTGTAAGGCCTAAAAGCCCCTCTCTGCATCCAGCACTTGGATGTTTGAGGGAGGTGACTTGCAGTTGCAGTGGAGCAGCCTGGTCCTGCCGTGCATGTCCACACGGCGCACCCTTGTCAGCAGGTGCCCCGCCCCGCGGTCCAGGTAGCACGGGGCAGACTCCCCCGGCGCTCTCTGTGCTGACGCGGTTCTGCTCTGTGTCTGCAGGTGCTGCAGGGGGCCCAGCTGATAGCCGTGGCTTCTTCGGACCCTGCTGCCACGGGGGTGGACGGCTCGCCGCTCCAGGGCAGCGACATCCAGGTCCAGTACGTGCAGCTGGCACCGGTGACCGACCACACCACTGCAGCCCAGGTGGGTCCTCCCTTTGGGAAGTGGACAGGGCCTGGGCCTCCTGCAGGTAGTGAACACACTTGGGCCTTCTCCCGCGAGGAAGGTAAGTGATCCATGAGAGGTGCATGGTGTAGACGTAGGCGCTCGCTTGGGACTCCGTGTCTTGTAAGTGCCTGAAAGTGTAAAGGTGAGAGGTTACTTCTTGGCCCAGATACCAGCCTTAAACAATTTCTTGAGATAACTCTTGTCTCATGCAAATGTTTACCTATAAATTTAGAGGCCAAATTAAGTGTACCTGAGACCTCCTTTTTCCTCGGGCTGGGGCAGGGCCGGCCCAGGGTCTGCACGCCTGCCGGCCACGGGCAGTCCCTTTGCAGCCCTTGCCTGTGGCCTCTGCCCTTTTCCCCCGTGGCAGCCTCTGGTGGGCCGAGCTCTGCTGCGCTGGGCTGCGGTCTTCTTCCCATGCTGCTCGCGGTTGCGCTCTCCCGGGGGCCCCAGAAAAGCAGCGCTCGGGCTCCATCTGGACAGTTTCTGAGCCGTCAGGTCGGCAGGGGGGCTGCTGCTCGAGATGTTCGAAGCGTTCGCACCTCTGGCCCCAGTGGGTGTGCTTGGTTGGGCGAGCATTGTGGCCTCCCCTGGGTATGGGGGAGCCAGGTTTGGGCCCCCGTGCTCGTGCCTGAGCCTGTTTGGGGGCAGTGTGATCAAGGTCTGTCAGGGCGCGGTCTGGAGAGGGTGCCCTTGGAGCAGCTCAGGCTGCTGGTGCCAGGGTGACACGGGTGCCCTCAAACCTCGGGCCGTGGGCTTGACTCTCTGACTCACTGCTGAGCGCCTCTGGGCGGGGGCGCTCTCATCGCTGTGACCTCAGCCTGTTGTCCCCTCCCTGCCTCCTTCCTGGACCGCCTCCTCTGCCCAGCACTGATGAGCTGCGCGTATCCTGCCGTGGGCCTTGACGCTTAGAATTAAAGCCCTGAGTTTCCACGCAGTCCCCCTCCCCTCCTGGCTTCCGCTGGTCGCCGTCCTAGGTGTCGTGTCCTGTTCCCACTGGTAGTTGCTGAGGAACACGGCTCAGCAGGGCCAGGCAGGTGGCCCAAGGTGGCCCTGGTGACCAGGTGGCTGGCTGGGTGATCAGCGGTCCTGTGGGGACCTAACCCTGGTTCACAACAAGTCCCCACCTGGCCCAGAGATCTGGAACGTGTGTCCTGGAGAAGGTGCAGCCCCCTCCTCTCCCCAGACCTGTCCACTGTGCCATGTGGGCAGCAGCCACGGCCTGGACACTTGTGCTTTTGTGCAGCAGTGATCAGAGAGGCATGTGCCACTCTGGAGATTGACCGAGAGGGCATGAGGCCGACAGAGAGCCCACAGAACTTGGAGCGGGGGGGTGGACGAGCTTACGAGGGACATCTGTCCTAAAGAAGGACCCTGGGGCTCCGTCCGAGCTGGGCGGGTCTGACAGCCACGTCATTGCTGCTTCACACGCACGGGGGTACTCAGAGTGTGTGCCTTGAATCTGGGGTGCGTGTCATGTGGCACGTCTTCCTGGGCCAGGTCTGTGGTCTTCGTGCAGATGTCACTGTCGAGGGGAGCCATGTCCACTGAGCTCCCGGCGCCTGACTTCCCGCCAGTGGGACCACGTAGCACACAGAGCAGTAGATCAGAGGGGGACGTGCACTTTCTGGGGTGTCTTCCCCGCAGAAGAGCTCGGTCCCTGGGGCCCAGGCCCCTCCCTGGGCCCCCGCCCGCCTCACGCACAGGGAGGGGTCTCCCAATGGTCTCTTCATTAGCAGGAGGCCTCCCGCCCTCCTGTGGGTTTCCTTCCAGAGTTTGCTGCTCGGAACGGGGTCATACTGCTCATCTGGTGCTTGGGGAAGGATGGGTCTGGCTCCCGAGGTCCCCGAGCCCCCCGAGCCCCAGAGGCTGTGTGAGGGGTGGGCCCGTTCCCCAGAGCAGCCATGGGCAGGGGAGAGGGCACCCCGTCTGTGCTGGCGCCGTTCCGCCGTGCTGTGCTTCGCTGCTGCCTGGGGCCCCAGTCTCCTGCCGCGTTTTGAGGGTGAGGGGAGAGGGCAGGGCTCCCCGCCAGAGTGTGGGCCTCCTGAGTGCCCAGCCCAGCTCGTCTCGTGGCCTCGGGACAGCGCGGAGGAGGCCTGTGGTGAGTCCTCAGATGGGTGGGGAACCGCCCCCACCACCCCACCCCCGCTACGAAAATGCCGTGTTGCCTTCCCCTTGAGCTGCAGTCGTAGGCGGAGCGCTGGCCCCGCAGGACTCTGCCCCCGCCGTGTGGCTTTCCCCACCTCCTCCTCCGTGCACCACCACACCCCACCCCACCCCCGGGCCCCTCCAGCTACAGATCCTCAGCGGAGCCACGGAGCCCACCTCTGAGAGTCTGGTGCTGCCTTTGACCAGCGGCTTAGGGGAGTCTGAAAACCCCCCCAAGTGATCTCCATCTGGGAGCCCATTCTTGGTGGCTGAGATGGATGGTCAGTGACTTATTCCAAGATGGTGTTTTTTTCCTTTAAACTACCTTAAAACTGTGAATATGCTGATCACTTGGAGTGCACGGCCAGTGGGAATGGGGACGCAGCGCTGGTGGCTGGAGCTGAGGGGCACATGTGGGAGGCGGTGGGTAGGTGTGGGGGGAGCAGGGGCCAAGACAGGGCCCCACAGAGACAGACCGTGGCCCTGGATCTGTCACAGCTGCCGGGAGCATCCTCTCCCAGAGCAGGGGCGACACTCAGGCCGCCAGCCTCACCCTCCAGCTCGGGTGTGTGTTTACTCTGCCTGAAAACCGCTGGTGCCCGTGACCAGGGAGTGGCCCGGATGCGCACACTGGGCCCTTTGATAGAAAGCGCCCTCTCCCCTCTTGCAGGCGGCCGACGCCCTGCAGCCCACCCTGCAGTCCGAGATGCAGCTGGAGCATGGGGCCATCCAGATCCAGTGAGGGGACGGCCGCCGACCAGACAGGGCCCGAGCCAGAGCCACCGCTCAGCGCTGGTTCCGGTCACCCGCACCGTTCACACGCACCCGTCCCTCGGCTTCGCACGGGAGGGGGCCCGCACACGTTCTGCTCAAGTGCATCCGAGTGCCTCATCCTCGGGGAGAGCGCCCCGGTAAATAAAGACGACAGTAGCCCCTGCCGCCCCCGCCTGAAGACCCTGTTTCTTTTGATCACCCCGCCGCGTCCGGGGAAGGAGCGGGAAGCACAGCGTGGTCGCGTTAAGTACACGCGGGAAATCAAGAACTACGATATTTTTCTCTGTTCAAACAGCTTTTTTAATTTGCTATGGTGTTTATAACAAAAAACAAAATTGAAAAAAAAGTGGAGTAGCAGAAGCCTTTTGCTGTGTGCTCTGCTCAGTGTGATGAGAATAGGTATTTGCAGAAGAAGACTAACGATTTTGATGGGAACGCTGCTTACCTACTTTTCTAGGGGGTGCTGTCAGCACTGTGATTGTGCATTTCTAATGGAATAAAATGGATTTATGACCACGGCGGCTGTCGCGTTGTTTCCTCTTAGGAGATGGCCCCTGGGCCTGTGGCGGCCCTGACGTAGCTGTGTGGGCCCTTCCAGAGGAAGGGGCGTGGCTGTCCCGGCAGTCCTGTGACGGAGCCTGGGGTGCGGGGGGCTGCACGATGGAGTGTCTCCAGGCACGGTGTCCCTCGAGGCAGCATGAGCCTTCAGAATTGGGGTGCTCCCACGAGTAAGCTGCGCTGTTGAATGGCGTGGCCTCTTCCAGCCCCAGAAAGTCCCAGCTCTGGGGGGTCTTTAGAGAAAGTCGTGTCTGAAGGAGCATGCCGTATTGATGGTCTAATTAACGTGTGTCTGGAATCCCAGAAGGAGAGAATAGAAGGAAGATGACACGTAAAGGATTGGGGAGGCGGAACAGATCTCACGTAGAAATACAGAGGAGGCCGTGCCTGGACACACGCAGAACGTCGAAGACAAGCATAACCCAGAAGCAGCCAGAGAGGAAGGACGGACCACCCTCAGGAGGGGAGGGCACATCAGAAGCAGAGGCGCGATGGGAAAAACGCTCTGCACGCAGTCGGGTCTTTAGTAGAACAGCTGTTCAAGAACGCCTGTGACAGTTGGCATCTGGCCCAGAGCTCTGCTCTGAGGTGTACGCCCAGGAGAATCGAAACCGTATGTCCACACGTAAATGTGCACTCGAACGTTCATAGCGGCGCTTTTCACGATAGCCGGAGGCTGGGAACAGCCTACAAAATGGGGCCCACCGACCCAGCAGCCCTGTAGGTCAGCCGTAAAAGGAAGGAGGCACTGACACAGGTTTCAAGGTGGATGAACCTTGAACACGTGCTGAGTGAGAGAAGCCAGACCCAATAGCCCGCATACTATGTGGTTGTATCTATGTGAAACGTCCAGAATGGGCAAATCCGTGGAGACAGAGCAGATGAGCAGTGGCCTGGGCTGGGGGAGGGCAGGTAGGGAGTGACTGATACGGCAAATACGGATTCTTCTGGAGAGGACGAAGATGTTCTGGAATTAGTGGTGCTGCTGGCCCAACTCTGTAGATCCACTAGAAGTCACACTAGAAGGGGTGAAGCTTTGGGGATATGAATTATATCTCAAGGTTATTAAAAATAAAGAGTTGGGCAACATTTAAAAAAACAGGAACAAAAAAGAGGGTGTCACCTGCAGACGATTCCATCCTATAAAGGAAGTTGTAAGACATTTTCTTCAAGAGCGGGAATATGGACCCAGGAGGAGATTCTGAGAGCAGAAGGTTGGGGGGCGGGGGAGCAAATACAACAACGAGGAGGTGTATCTAGTACTCCGTGTAAACTGCCTCACGATAAAATGTTGGAAAAGATTGCTCTGAAGGTTGGGGCAGGCAGGAAAGGAGCTAAGTCGTTGTAAAGCCCCCTTTCCTTGCCCTGGAGAGAAAGGATCAAGATGCTGTACAATTGTAAGGCATCAAAGTCAATATTTATGGGCTTCCCTGGTGGCGCAGTGGTTGAGAGACTGCCTGCCGCAGGGGACAAAGGTTCGTGCCCCAGTCTGGGAAGATCCCACATGCCACGGAGCGGCTGGGCCCGTGAGCCATGGCCGCTGAGCCTGCGCGTCCGGAGCCTGTGCTCTGCCACGGGAGAGGCCACAGCAGTGAGAGGCCCACGTACAGCCAAAAAAAAAAAAAAAAAGTCAATATTTATAACAGACGTTTAAGAAACACAGCACAGGGCTTCCCTGGTGGCACAGTGGTTGAGAGTCTGCCTGCCGATGCAGGGGACATGGATTCGTGCCCCGGTCCGGCAAGATCCCACATGCCACGGAGCGGCTGGGCCCGTGAGCCATGGCTGCTGAGCCTGCGTGTCCGGAGCCTGTGCTCCGCAACGGGAGAGGACACAACAGTGAGAGGCCCGTGTACCACAGAAAAAAAAAAAAAAAAAAAAAAAAAAAAGAAAGAAAAAACACAACAAAAAAAAATTCGGTAAGGTGTGGGACGTCCAAACGGCGTGATTAGTGCACTTGACCTAATCGACGTGTACAACACGGAATACGGCGGTCACGGGCCATGCTTTCTGTTCTTCCCACCTGCTCTTTTGAACTTTATTCAAGTCACCCACACACCAGACCAGGAAGAAGGTCAAATTAGAGATCAGAGTGGAAAAGTATTTCTAATTGACAATTAAATACGACAGGTCAACATATCAAAACTCATGGAATACATCGAAAGGTGTGCTTAGAGAAAAATTTATAGTTCCTTCAGATATATTCCCAGAAGTGGAATTGCTGGATCATATGGTAGCTCTATTTTTAATTTTTTTGAGGACCCTCCATACTGTTTCCCATCATGGCTGTGCCAATTTACATTCCCACCAACAGTGCACAAAGATTCCCTTTTCTCCACATCCTTGCCAGCACTTATTATTTTCTGTCTTTTTCATAATAGCTGTTCTGATAGGTGTGAAGGGATAGCTCATTGTGGTTTTGATCTGCATTTCCCTAATAATTAGCGATGTTGAGCCTCTTTTTATGTGCCTGTTGGCCATGTGTGTGTCTTCTTCAGAAAAGTATCTATTCCAGTCCTTTGCCCATTTTCCAATTGATTTATTTCTTTTTTTGCTGTTACGTGAATTCCTTATATATTTTGTATATTAGCCCCTTATCAGATGGATGGTCTGCAGATATTTTCTCCCTTCTGTAGGTTGCATTTTTACTTTGTTGATTATTTCTTTTGCTGTGCAGAAGTGTTTTAGTTAGATGTAGCCTCACTTGTTTATTTTTTCTTTTGTTGCTTGTGCTTTAGGTGTCATATCCAAAAAACTGTTGCCAAGACCAATGTCAAGGAGCTTTTTCTCTGTTTTCTTTTACGAGTTTTATGGTTTCAGGTCTCACATTTAAGTGTTAAATCCCTTTTGAGTTAATTTTTGTGAGTTGTGTAAGATAGGGGTCCAATTTCGTTCTTTTGCATGTTATTATCCGGTTTTCCCAACACCATGTATTGAGGACACTGTTCTTTCCCCATTGAATATTCTTGGTTCCCTTGTTAAATACAAGTTGACTGTATATGTGTGGGTTGATTTCTGGGATGTTGATTTTCTTTCATTGGTCTGTGTCTGTTTTTATGGCAGTACCATACTGTTTTGATTACTATAGCTTTGTGATATAGTTTGAAATCAGGAAGCATGATACCTCCAGCTTTGTTCTTCTTCCTCAAGTATGCTTTGGCTATTCGGGTCTTTCGTGGTTCCATAAGAATTTCAGGATTGTTTTTTCTATTTCTGTGAAAAATGCTATTGGAATTTTGATAGGGATTGCATTGAATCTGTAGATGGCTTTGTGTAGTATAGACATTTTAACCATATTACTTTTTCCAATCCATGTACACAGGATATTTTTTCCAATTGTTTGTGTCTTGAGTTTCCTTCATCAATGTCTTATAATTTTTCAATGTACAGAACTTTCACTTACTTAGTTAAATTTATTCCTAAATAAGTTATTGTTTTTGATGCTATTGTAATTGAGATTGTTTTATTTGTTTCTCTTTCATATAGTTCATTGTTAGTGTACAGAAACAGAAACAACTGATTTTTGTATGTTAATTTTGTATCCTGTAACTGTACTGAATTTGTTTATTAGTTTTAACAGTTTTTTGGTGGCGCCTTTAGGATTTTCTATATATAAGATCATATTATCTGCAGGCAGAGACTAACTTATTCCTTTCTGACTTGGATGTCTTTTTTTTTTTTCCCCCTAGCCTAATTGTTCTGACTGGAACCTCCAATACTAGATCGAGGAGAAATGGTGAGAGTGGGCACCCTTGTCTTGTCCTGTTCCTGATCTTAGAGGAAACGCTTTCAACTTTACACCATTGAGTATGATGTTAGCTATGGGTTTGTCATATATGGCTTTTATTATGTTGAAGTATGTTCCTTTTATAACTATTTGTTGAGAGTTTTTATTGTGAAAGGATATTCTAGTTTTCAAAAGCTTTTTCTGCATCTATTGAGATGGTATGATTTTTATCTGTATTCTCTTAATATGGTGTATTACATCTATAGGTTTGTGTATGTTGAACCATCCTTGCATCCCAGGGATCACTGTCATGGTGTATGGCCCTTTTCATGTGCTAGTGAATTTGGTTTGCTAGAATTTTGTTGAGAATTTTGCATCCATATTCATCAGGGATATTGGTCTGTAGTTCTCTCTCCTTGTGGTATATTTGGCTTTGGTATCAGGGTAATGCTGGCCTTGCAAACGAGTTTGGGAATATCCCTTCTTCAGTTTTTTGGAAGCGTTTGAGAAGGATTGACATTAATTTTTCTTTGCAGGTTTGGTAGAATTCACCAGTGAAGCCATCTGGTCCTGGGCTTTTCTGTGTTGGAAAGTTTTGATTACTGACTCAATCTCTTTACTTGTATTGGTCTGTTCAGGTTTTCTATTTCTTCATGATTCAGCCTTGGTAGGTTGTATGTTTCTAGGAATTTATCCATTTCTTCTAGGTTATCCAGTTTGTTGGCGTGTAATTGTTCATAGTAGTCTTTTACAATCCCTTGTATTTCTGTGGTGTCAGTTGGATGTCTCCTCATATTTCTGATTTTATTTATTTGAATCTTCTTTTTTTTTCTTAGCTGGTCTAGCTAAATGTTTGTCAATTTTATCTTTTTAAAATATCAGCACCGGGCTTCCCTGGTGGTGCAGTGGTTAAGAACCCGCCTGC
Organism: Phocoena sinus; assembly: GCF_008692025.1. Taxonomy (NCBI): domain Eukaryota; kingdom Metazoa; phylum Chordata; class Mammalia; order Artiodactyla; family Phocoenidae; genus Phocoena; species Phocoena sinus. The sequence continues at coordinate 57,914,923 of NC_045781.1, forward strand.
TAATGCAGGGGACACGGGTTCAAGCCCTGGTCCGGAAGGTCCCACATGCCGCGGAGCAGCTAAGCCCGTGCGCCACAACTACTGAGCCTGCGCTCTACAGCCCGCGAGCCACAACTACTGAGGCCTGCACGCCTAGAGCCCGTGCTCCGCAACGAGAGAAGGCAGTGCAATGAGAAGCCCGCGCACCGCCAACGAAGAGTGGCCCCCGCTCGCTGCAACTAGAGAAAGCCTGTGTGCAGCAACAAAGACCCAATGCAGCCACAAACAAACAAATAAATAAATTTATTAAAAAATATATATCAGCACCATGAGTACTGTATACATTTACAATTGTTACATCCTTTTGATAAATGGATGAATTGACCCTTTTATCGTTATTTAATGACCTTATTTGTCTCTTGTTACAGTTTTGACTCAAAGTCAAAACTTTTTAAAAATGTAAGTATAGTTACCCCTGCTGTCTTTTGTTCCCTGTTTGTGTGTAATATCGTTTCCATCCCTTCACTTGGAGCCTGTGTGTGTCCTCAAAGCTGAAGTGAGTCTCTTTTTAGACAACACACATTTGGGGCTTGTTTTTTTATTGTTCAGCCACTCCGTGACTTTTGATTGGAGAATTAATCCATTTGCATTTAGAGTTATTATTGATAAATGAAGAATTACTAATGCCATCTTATTGTTTTCTTAATGTTTTGTAGTTCCCTTGTTCCTTTCTTGCTGTCTTCCTTTGTGAATTGATGATTTCTGTACTGTGTGCTTTGATTCCGTTTTCTTCATCTTTTGTGTATCCCCTGTAGGTTTAACAACAGTCCTTTTAAAGCTGACACCAACTTTGACCATATACAAAAACTCTACCTTTTAACCCTCCCATTTTATCTTTTATTTCTTTTTTTAAAAAATACCTTTATTGGGGTCTAGTTGCTTTACGATGGTGTGTTAGTTTCTGCTTTCTAACGAAGTGACCATTTTATCTTTTTGAAGTCACAATTTACACCTTTTTACCTTGTGTATCCTTGTGTGTATCCATTGACAAATTAATTGCAGCTATAGGTCATTTTTAATACTTTGGCCCTTTAACTTTTATACTAGAGTTCAGTGATTAGCACACCCCCACATTGCAGTGTTAGAGTGTTCTGAGTTTGACTGTATACTTGCCTTTGCTGGCGTGTTTTATATTTTCTTGTGCTTTTATGCTACTGATGAGCATCCTTTCATTTCAGCATGAAGAACTCTTTACAGCATTTCTTGTAAGGCAGGTCCAGTGGTGAGGAGCTCCCTCAGCTTTTATTTCTTCGGAAGAGACTTTTATCTCCCCTTCATTTCGGAAGGACGGCTGTGCTGGGTGTTCTTTGTTGGCAGCATTTCTAATATATCATCCCACCGGCCTGCGTAGCTGCTGCCGAGAAACCCACTAATAGCCTCACGGGGCTTCCCTTGTATGTGAGGAATTCTTTTTTCTCTTGCTGCTTGTAAAACTCTCCCCTTGGCTTTCATTTTACACAGTTCTATTGTACTGTGTCCTGGAGAAGATAGTTTGGGGTTGAAATTTTAGGGCGATCTCTGGGCTTTAGGAACGTGGAGGTCTGAATCTCCCCTCCAGCTTTGGGAAGTTCTGCCATTATTTCTCTCCTTCTGGGGTTCCAGTATTGTACCCACTGTTTCTTTTAACTGTGTCCTATAGTTCACACCTGTTTTCTTCACTCTTTTTTTCTTTCTGCGCCTCTGGCTGGATGGTTTCAAGTGGGCTGCCTTCTGGTTCACAGATCCTTTGTGCTGTTGGACCGCTCTATCAGATTCTTCGTTTCAGTCGCTGTATTCTTAAACTTTAGGGTTTCTGGGGGTGGAGGGCTGGTGTGTGTTTGTTTTCTGTTTCTCTGTTGAACTTCTCATTTTGTTCACGCATTGTTTTACTAATTCCATTTAGTTGTCTATCTGTGTTTTCTTGTAGCTCACTAAATTTCTTTAAGAGGATTTTTCTGAATTCTCTGTCAGACATTTCATAGATCTCCATTTTTTGGTGTTGTAGTTTCATTAGTTCCCTTTCTTTCTTATAAAGATTTTTTTTTTTGGATGTATTAGTTCCCTTTTTTGTGTCTTGTTTCCTTGGTTATTCGTGATCTCGTGGCCTTGTGTTGGTGTCTGAACATTAGAAGAAGTAGGCACCTGTTCCAACTATACAGACTGGGTTTGGCAGGGAAAGTCCTTCATCAGTCGGCCCATCCAGGAACCCGGGTGGGTGATGGGATGGTGTCCGCAGATGGGCTCGCTGCTGGAGTCCTTGGGCAGCTTCCTGCTGCTACCTGGTCAGCCGGTGGGCAGGCCTGGCGCCTGGGTTCCCTGGGGCAAGCCGGACACCTGCAGCCACCTGCGGGTGCTAGAGTCCGGGGTAAAGTTGGACGCTCATGTCACTCGCCCTCCCCAGTGGGGAGGGTGTCTCTCTGCTGGACAGCCTATGCCTGGGGGAGGGGAGGCGGGGATGGGTAATGTGAAACTGTCTTTTCTACCCTCCTCATCGTGTCTTGTCTTATTTCTCTGCTCCACCCATGTGCTGTAATCCCTCACCTGGAGTCCTTAGCTCTTGGGAAGCATTTTCACGTGTGGATGGTTGTTCAAAGGGACATTCCTGGGAGGGGATGAGCCCTGGGAACTCCTATACTGCCCCTGATGGCGCTCTTAATAGCGCCTATCCTTACGAAATCCTACCTATAACTTAAAAACTTGCCACAAGGAAAATTCCAGGCCCGGATGGCTTCACCGTTAAGTGCTCGGAAGTGTTAGCGGAAGAACAGCAGTCTTTATCAACGTCTTGCACAGGACAGAAAAGAGGCTCACGTTCCGTCTTGTGTGAGCAGCATTGACCCCAGCAGCCACGAGTGGGGTGGGTGTTTGCCCCCCTTCCAGCCAATGAGGGACATAATCTGGACCTGTAAGATAATCAGCTTTCTTATTACCAGGAAGGGAATAGAGACAGACAAGTCCACGTTGAAACGGACAAAGCGCGGGTGCCCCTAGGGAGACGGGGGACGAGGGATGGGGTGGAGGAGGGAAACCATCTGATCCTTTGCAGAAGCGGGGCTTATAACGGTCATTCATCCATCGCGGCCGAATTATTAATGATTAGTGAGTTTTGCCCCCATGCTACTCGCCCGAAGAAAGGCAAAAGACACGCGCACATGAACAGACCACAGCAAGGGGACCTCCGGATGGCCAACGAACGTCTGAGAAAGTGCTCCAGTGGTCAGGTCAAAACCACCATGAGAAGGCTCCAGAATCACCAGGATCCGAAAGACTAGCGACCTTGAGGGGTGTGCGGGTGGGGCATCCCGCGAGGCGGGGGTGGGGCTGGGCGGAAGCACGCAGACTCCCTACTGGGGAGAGCGCCCCGGGGCGGGTGGTCCAGCAGCCTTCACAGCAGCACGGGGTGCCTCCCGTGGCCTGCCCTTCCCACGGGACGCCAACAGTCGCGGGAGTGGATGGAGTCCTGCCGTCACACCGACGGGTGGGGCCAGAAGCAGGACTGTGACCCCGTTTATGCCCATTTCAAGAGGGGGCAGGACGAGCCTCCTTCCTCCCTGGCGTTAGAATCATCCAGGGAGGAAGGGGCAGTGGTGAGGCGGGCGGCCGGGGGGCTGGCATCTCCGCGTGTCTTAATCTGGGTGCGCTGGCGCTGTGCGAAGGTGTGCCGTGATTTGTATGTTTCCTTGTCACTCTTCACCCTGAAAGCTTTTTTTTTTCTTCTTCTTCTTTCTAAATAAGACACACAAAGGGCCAGAGTTGGCTGCCGGTAGGCCCGCACTAGAACGTCTTAAAACCTACGCTTCTGGCGGAAGGCAGGTTGTGCCAGATGGAGGATCTGAGACTCGGGGAGGAAGGAAGCACAGAGAAAGTGGTGAATGTGAGTTGTCCGGAAAACCGGCTGCGTAGGAGAAAGTAATGTCTGTGGGGCTTACAAAGAAAGAAACAGAAGTAGTGTGTGATGAAGGGAGTATTCGGGAAGATGGTAGAGAGCTAGTAGTTTGGGCTTCAGGCCGTTAAGTTGTCCTTCCTTATCCATTAAAAGGCTAGGAACAGTATCTGTAGCTTCTAGACTAATAGGGGGGAGGTTGCTGTGAGGAAAAGTACCCAATGGCTCCGAAAGAAGGCAAGAAAGAAGGGGGCACAGGACGGGGGCTCCTCTTGGGGTACAGACGCTGGGCTGCCGAGGTCTTGCACTGCTGTGTCCCCACTGCCGGGTGAAGCAAACACGATCCTTGTGAAAGGAAGATAGCATGGAATTCAGTCCACAAGCAGTCGTGCGCACTCACTACCCAGCACACAATCAGGAATAAGCAAACGAGAGAGAAGGCAGCACAGACGGAACCAACATAAACAGCGGACCACGGGTGTCGGACTTATCCCAGGCTCTCACACGGTCTGCTTACGATGTTCAGAAAGAGGAGCACTGAGAATTGAAACAGTGACCTGAAAACTTTCTCGAAGTACAAAAGCGTCATTGTACGACTTTCATAGAATAATCAAAAACACATCGGGCTTGAGGTTTTATTTTATTTCTAGGAACCGGGCTGAGCTCCCTAAACGAAATATGTGAATTCACAAGCGTGAACACAATAAATCCTTCAGGTTTTCTTGGTGCCCATGTGTTTTTAGCTCAGGAGTGCAGCCTGGTTTGTGACACAACACATTTAGAGATTAAGGGGGAAGGTCACACGATTAGCTCCACAGAAGCAGAGCCAGCCTTTAAAAAAAATTCAGCCTCTATTCAAAATGTTAAAAAAAACCCCAAAAAAACCAAGACAGCATTCTAGAAATAAGAGGGAACTTCCTCACCTTGCTCAAGGCTTTCCACAAAGCCCGGCCGGCCGGCAGCAGGCTCACCGTTGACCCCAGGAACTCGGTTCAGCGTTGAGCTGAAGGCCTTCCAAGCCGTGGGGGAGAAGGAAACAAGACTTCAGCAGTGGAAAGGGAGAGACAAAGCCGTCATCATTTGAGGTGATGCCGTTGTGTTCTAGAAAATTCCAAACAATTTCCAAAGACAGGTTATCGCAGCTGTTAGCTTAGCAAGGTTTGGAGTCAAAACCAAGTCCCTACATACGAACGAGTTCCCTTCTGAGAGCACGTTCATAAGTACAACACATTAGCCTAGGTGCCCAACTAACGCAATCGGCTACGTAGTACTCCACTGTGATAGGTTTATAATACTCTTCACACAAATAATACATAAAAAACAAGCACAAAAAATAAAAGGTCTTTAGTTTTACAGTACAGTACCTTGAAAAGTACAGTAGTACGGTACAACAGCTGGCGTACAGGGGCATGTTTGCATCTCTGAAAATTCACAACTTGAAGCTTTATGTAGGGGACTTCCTGTACAGAGTGTTCCTGCATTTCTACATTCCATCAGCAGTCACGTGAAAATGAAACTGTAAGAAGACTTCATTAAAGTAGCCGTAAAATATCAAGAAATAAATCCAATCAAAGATTCATACGATGTTTACGGGGGAAAATCACAAACCTCCCGAGGGAGACCTGTCCCCATTGGTGGGTGACAAGGCGCCCTGTTGCCCTGGCCCTGGAGTCTCCTGGGCTTTGGCCCCCTCCCCTGGCCTCCTGAGCCCAGGAATCCTTCACCCAGTCGGGAGCCATAACCCGCTGACCGCCTCGCCCCTCACGCCCTCTCTTCCCTCCTCAACCCGCTTGAACTCCTACTCATCTAGCAAAAGCCCACACAGAAAATCCCAGTGTTCGCCTACCTGCACAGATCAGCGGGGGAGCACCCTGCGCTTCCCAGGGGCCGCGTGATTCTGCCTGGCGAGCCCACTCTCCCCTCCCCGGCCTGTTCCAGCTCCTCCCGCCCTCACTGCTGGCAAAGCCTCACTGTTTCATCAAGGGAAGCGAGCACAGGGGTCACCGCCAAGCAAGTGTCGGAGCACAGCTAGAAACCCACACTCTCAGTGTCTGCGTGGGGCTCCGAACTGGAGGTGACCGTGGGGTCAGGTCAGCCACCGGGACTCAGCCTCAGAGCCTCAGAGCCTCAGATGTGCTGAGCGCTCTCTGTGCTGCATCCCACGGAATCCTGACTGTGCATTAAAATCACCCCCCATCTCAGCCAGGCGAGGAGGAAGCAGGCCCAGAGAGCACCCGGCCCCTGACCTGACCCCCGCCTCTCACCGCCCCACATTCTGGCCCCGCTCCCCACGCCCCATACCCCAACCTGCTTTCCCAGGGCCTCCCGGAGGGTTAGTCCTCTGGCCAGCTGTCCTGGTCTCCTGAGGTGGGCTGTACGTGGTCTGGCGTCGGCACGTGCTCTGGTGTGGCCGTGGCTCGGGGAGCACGTATCTTCCTTGAAAGTGTCCCCCCCTACCCAACCCCGGCCGCTCCCGTTCCCTCCCACACACATCCTCTGGTTGCAGCACAAATGAACATGTCAGGAAGTTCGGAGGCTGCCGCTCTGGCCTGGCCTGCGTGGGCTTAGAGCTCGGACCCCTCCTCACCTGGATGGGCCTCCTCTCATCCCCCCAGTGAGTCTCGTTTTCAGAAGGGTCTGTCCCCCACCACCCCACACGGCCCAGCCACTTGAAGTCACCGGGCAGTAACCCTGTCCTGGGTTCCGCTTTCCGGACTGTGCCAGGTGGAGGGTAGTGAAGGGCCCAGCTCCACACACACAGGAGCTGGGGGGAGCTCCTCCTGCCGCGTCCAGAGGTGGCCAACTCGGGAAGCCTGTTCCTGTCCTTGACCGTGGGCGCCGGGAGGAGGGGTCAGAGCAGAGCCCCCAGCGGCCCCTGCTCGGGCGCAGGGCTGGTCGGTCAGCCTTGAGGTTTCTCAGTGACCCCCCCAACACACACACACCCAGAGTACGGGACGCGTGCCAGGCGCCCAGGGGCTTTTGAGAAGGCTGGCGACCCTCCAGAGCGGAGTTGGGGGCAGCGGCCAGCAGCTGGTTTACGGGAAGGAGTCGGCGGCCGCCCTGCCAGTCCGATGGAATAACAGACTGAGCAGGGCCTGTGCGAGCCGTGCCTCTTCTCTGTCCATTTTCTCTGCCAGAAAACGTGGAAATGGGTCAGGCTCTGGTTCCCCTTCCAACAGCGTCAAAGACCACTCACCCACGCTTCCCGCTTTCTAGGACGGTGCCAGAGCACACAGAGCCTGCCGTCCACCTGCCCTCGCTGCTCCCTCCCTGGAAACCCACATGCCGCGGCCCCGGGGGAGCGGGCGGCCCCTGGCTGGCTCTACAAGGAGTGAGATTCGCCCAGAGAAACCTGGATCCGAGTGTTGCCGGCAGATGCCAGGAGTGAGGGTCACTGCTGGGGGCACAGCTGCCAGGCGGTGGTCGTGACTGTCCTGGTCGTGTTGCTTTACCACTGGCTTCGTTCCATGAGGCCGTAGGACCCATACGCCCAGGCTGCGTTTCTAGGTCAGCTGCCCTCTCGGGAGGACGGGCAGGGGGCCGAGGGGCCGTGATGCCCAGAGGAAGCCGGGAGTGGGGGGATGGTGGGCGGCCTGAGGTTCCCGTAGGAGTCGGCTGCTGCGCCACCCTGGAACCAGGCTGCAAGCCCAAGTGGGCAGAGCCGGGAGGACTGGCTGCAGCCGCCCCTGCTGCCTGGCCGGACCTGAGCCCCTGCCTGACCCTGGGAGGTGCCCACTGGGGCCCCCTACCCCCACCCCAGTTCCAGCCTCCTGGGGCCCGGGGAGGGGCCCTCGCCATGCACTCCCATGGCCGTGACCTTCCGTAAAGTTTGCACGGGGACGTCGTAGCTGCATTTGGTTATGACCACCGGCGCGACCCCCCATCACCCCTCCCCTCCTGGCACGGGCGCTGCGGTGGCTCCGGCTCGTCTGGGGCCTGTTCTGGGGCAGCAGGCGGGGGATACGGAGCGTCTGGGTTTAGTGGGGTGTGTTGACGGGTTTGCTGTCTCTTCTAGTAGAACTGAGCACCGCTAGCCGTCCTGGGTGTAGATAGGGGCGGCGCCCGGGGGAGTCTGAGCGCCCCCGGGCCCGACGCACCCAGTGGTGACGTGGGGATGCCGCCACCGCTGCGGCACCGGCGGAGCAGGAACCAAGTGTTCACCACTGTGCCGGTCTGGTGTCCGTGACTTTGTACTGCTTTTCCTGAAAAGGACTCCACAAAGTTGCGTAAGCTCTTGGCCTCACGAAACCTGGATTTATTCTCCATCTAGCCACCAGCTCCCCGATTCGAGGGAGCTGGTGGCTGAGGAGCCCAGAGGGAGGGACGAGGGGTCTGGCCTGGGATGTGGGCGGCAAGGCTGGTCTTCAGCTCATTCCCTGTGCACTGTCCCCTGGGGGACTGTGCTGGCCCTGCTCCCTGAGAGGACCTCTGGGTGTGACCACACAGGGGCCCTGGCTCCCGGCCAGGCTGGTGGGTGTGGGTCAAGGCCGCTCCTTGGAGCCCCAGGCTCTCTCCGCCCACCCGCGGGCGGCCTGCCTAGTGAGGACCTCGTGCCGGCCGGGCCGCGAGGCCTGGGGCAGCTCCAGGACCCCTGAGCCCGGACCCGGCTTATCGCGGCCCCGCTCCCCCCGGCCTTGCTGTTTTCAAGGATGATCTCAGTGCCGTGGGTGTAGCTGACTGCAGGCCTGTGTCTGGTCTTTGCTGGAGTTTATCACGAGCCCTGCAGATGGATCTCTCGTGCACCCACTACAGTTTGCTTTATTCCCGTGCTGCTTTCTCCAGCTGCGACCAGGCCCCAGAGGACCCGGACCGCTTGCGTGCCTGCGGGAGCCCCCATCCCGGCCTCCCTGACTCACGTGGGGCTGGTGGAGTCGTTTTACCCACAAGCCACGGGTGCCAGAGCCTTGCCAGCGAACAGAGGGGACAAGGGTGAGTTATAGGAGGAAACCGAGTTTCTCAACGGGGTGATCCTGACTCCGCAGGACATGCTGGTCAATGTCTGAAAACACTGCGGGGTTGCAGCTTGGGGGCGGGCGTGCCACTGGCATCTGGTGGGTGGAGGCGGGACCCGTGATGTCAGGTGCGGGAGTTATTGTAAGCAAAAGGGGGCGGGGTGGGAGACCAGAAAGCCCTGGAGGCCCCCATTTCCCCCCCCACAAGGCTGGGAGCCCCTCTGGGCACAGCTGGCTTCCCACCACGGGGCAGCCCTTCCTTTCCTCGGTGGGGACGACGGGGTGACAGTGGAGCACGGGCAACAGGGCAGAGGCACCGTGGAGGGACGCCCTCTCACCCTGGTGCCTGCACTCAGCGTCTGTGGAGGAGTGGGTGGTGGACAGACCAGGCCCGGGGCCCCCTGTGGGTGCTCTGAGCGCTGGGACACGGCTGTCCCTTGGGGCCTTGCTCAGACCCATGGTCCCGGGGGCCCTCCTTGCTGACCACCCCCCTACCCCACCCCCACGGACCGGAGGCCCTGCAGTCCCTCCAGCCCGGGCCCTCGTCTGGTGTGAGGCCTCGGGCAGCAGAGCAGGAGGTGGACATCGGGAGGGCTCCGTTCGGGTCAGGAGAGGCCGGTGGAGGGACGAGCAGAGCTGGGCCTGTGGACGGGTCAGCCCCACACCCGGGGAGGGTGGGTGCACTCCAGGCACAGGCGGAGGAGGGCGGTTCGATCCATCCCTTTACTGGCCGTGCAAACGACATCAGCCTCCCCTGCAGAGTTACCCCTTCCCTCTTTATTATAAGTAGCTATTTTGTAGGAAAGCACTTTAAAACTACACAAACATCCCATGCTTCCTCAGACTTCCACTTACTTGTCTATTCATCTGAGTATAAGCGCATGAATTACAATTTTTTTCAACAGGCGGTAGTCTGTTACTGTCAGGGCACCCTGTCAAGCTGGCTCCAAGCACGTTGGGGGCCCCCGGGGGCGCTGGACAGCTTCCTGGCCGTCTGGTGTTTCAAGATGTTCCAGGAGCATCTGGTGTTTTCCTGCCCAGGTTGGAGTCGGCCATCTCTCCAAGGAGTCCCAGCCACTGTCAGTGGAAGCTGGTGTTTAGAAACCATGATCTGGGTGCTGGGGTGCCCTGGGTCCTTGCTGCTGGGGTGTCACAGCTGCCAGCCCTCTCAGTGGACAGAACTAGGACTTGTACAGACGCAGGTCCACACTCACAGTCACCCTCGCACAAATGCACTCACTCACACATTTATATCCGTGTTTATCTCATGATCAGTTTCCCCATTGCCGGCTCGCTTCCCCTGCCAGCCGGGCCGTGTGTTCAGGTTACTGACGCACAGAGTTCCTCACTCGGTCCATGGCAGGGTTCTGTGGGCCTTAGGAAGCTGTCCCTCGAGGCTGTGATTTGATGGACGGAGCAGCCTGGGCTCAGCGGGAAGCCTGGACCCGGGCGGAACTCAGAACAGAGTCCGTCCTCGAGGCCCTCCTAGCAGATTTCTGCAGCAGCTCCTGACCTTGGCAGAAGGTTGAGCAGGCCTCCGTGTCCAGTGTGGGGAGTGATTCTGTGAACTATGGCTTGGGCGTCTGTCACGGAATTCTTGGCTCCGGACCGAGGGCCAGGGGGCAGAGGGCGAGGTGGGTATTCCCAGGCTGCAGCTGGGGAGGGGAGGAGGGAGTGTTTTGGCAAAACAGCTTGCACTTAGGCCAGGGCAGGCCAGTGGTCAGAGCGGTAACCCCGTGACCTGCGTCCGGGGTGGCTGGGACTTGCTGTTTCCTGGGGTCACGACGGAGCCCCCAACTCTCCACTCCGGAGGACACCCTGTGACCTGGCTCGGGGGCCCACGGGGCCTTCTGCTCGTTGGCCTTGCCAAGGATTGCGGAAAGGGGCCGGGAGAAGTGAGTCCGAATCCACACGTACCGTCAGCCCGTGCTCACGTCCCTTTTCCCTGGGCCGCCAGAGCCGCACCCTGACTCCCACCGAATGTCGTCGATCGGTAGGAAAGTCACGCGGCCAGTGCCCGTTTCCTCTGTGCAGGTGCCTGGCCGGCCCGCCGGGCTGCGCCACCGTCCCCCGCCGGTGCTCTGGCCTGTAGGGCCCCCCCCCGCCGGCCCCTTCTCGCGGGTTTGGCTGCAGGACGGCCTGGCTGGAGCCAGAAGCACAAAGGAAAGGAGGGTCGGATCGGGGGGCGACATTACACCCCAAGCTCCCCACCCTGCGGGGCTGGACGGGTCCCAGGGTGAGCTGCAGGGTCTGGGAAACCTCTGCAGGAGGGGAAGGCGGAATTATGCCCCCGGCCGCAGGGACCCTCTCCCCACAGAGCCAGAGAACGTGGGTAGGGATGTCGGCCCGTGAACTCGGCGCTGGATTCAGGAAGCAGGTTCTGACTGTGGTGCTGAGGCCCCTCGGGACAGGCCACCAGGCTTCACGCCAGCATCACGGGAGCGAAGCGGATTCTCTGGTGATATCCACTCACAGGTGGCTCCGCCCTGACGCGTCCAGACCCGTCTTCCCACCGAGGTCCTTTTCAGCCTGAACTTCATGGTTCCTAGTACCTCCGGGGCAAGGAGTTCCCTGCTGAACTAGCCACGTCGACTGGCATCTCTCTTCAGTGCCCGAAAATACCCTCTCAAGTGTCAAAAGGCCTCACGAGTCTGTCGTGGTGACGGCAGACCCAAACCACCGAATCACGGGCTTCCTATTGGTGGAACGTACAGCATGTGAATTATAGCACAGTAAAGCGGTTAATGACAGCAGCCTCACTCTTCATTATTCTTCCTGTTACTCCTTCGAACTCCTAACAGGTGGGTGTAGAAGGGGGTCAGCCGCCACCACCGTCCCCATTTTGCTGCTGAGGGAGCTACGTGATGGTCACAGCCCCGGACGGGAAGGGGGAAGTCTAAGACTTCGGCCCAGAGATGGTGAGTTTGGCTCCTTCTGTAAGCTCACCATCAGCCCACCTTCCACGGTTTAATGCTGATCACCCTCCTATCTGATGTGGTCATTTTCGGGTTGATTAATCTGATTCCCTGGACCCTCCCATTGCTTTTCTCTGAACCCTCTCTCTTAAGACAGCGCTGTGGTGGTCAGCCTCCACGATGACCCCACTGATCCCTGCCTCTTGGTCAGCATCACCTTCCCGCATCAAATCAGGGCTGGTCCAGGTGGCCAATGGCGTAGGGCGGAGCTGATGGGGTTGACTTCTGACTTGGCCTCTTGGATGGCGGCAGCCGCCGTGTCGTGACGCTCAGGCAGCCCCACGGAGAGGGCCACCTGCAGAAACACAGGTCTCTGGCTAAGAGCACCAACGTGCCCGCCGCGTGACGGAGCCACCTTGGAAGTGCCCCTCCCACCCTAGTCCAGCCTTCAGATGATGCCATGGCCCCGGCTGACACAGGACCACAGCTGCATGTCACAGCCCAAGTAAAGGCTGCTCAGCCAAGCCCTCCCCAGAGGCCTGGCCGACCGACTGTGTGAGAGAAGCCACTGATTTGGGGGTGACTAATTACACAGTAGGGGGTGTGACTGGAACAAGCACCCAGACCTGCACAGAACCTAGACGTGGGGCTACACCCAGGACAGACAAAACCTTCTCAATTTCCTGCCCAGGTCCCTTCTTAGTCATCCTGGGGTAACTGTACTCCCGTCAGCATCAGTGACCTGCTCGGAGGGTCCACTCCAACCCGCAGGGCCACAAGCGGGGCACACCCTCACGTGACAACCAGACTAGCAGTTTCACCACTTGGGAGGCCAGGTTTGGGTCTCAGCTCCTCCCCAAAGCTGGGTAAGCTGTTAGCAGGGGGTGTCTGCCCCACGAAGGAAAAACCTTCCTCTGAAATGCCTAAATCAGTTCTTGTGGGTAGACCAGAGGCGCTCAGCCTCGGCCATGCATTGGGAGCAGCGGCGGGAGCTCGAAGCCCCCCGTGCCGGCCCCAGCCCGACACCGGCTCAGCGTCTGGGACACATCGGGTGCCAGGAAGCTCAGATCTACCCGGCTGTTCTGAATGCAGCCGCGGCTGAAACAGCTGGTTCACGTCAGCCACGTTGATGCTTAAAAGTGTTTTCAGGCCTTGTTTACAACATAGAGCAAGCACTTGGTTTAAAAAGGAGACTCCAACACATCAGGCAGTCCACATCTTAGGAAATGGTTTTTCTGGACAACAGTGGTCTAACCTGAGATGATTTTTGTTTAATCGCATTTTGCCACAGGAAAAAGTGCCCCAGGAAACACTGCGCGGAGGGCAGGATGCCCAGCTGGGCTCTTTAAATAGCAGTGGCCACAGACAGCGCAGTTCGCTGATTCTGTAAACAACCACAGAGGCCCTACCTGCCTGGAGCACAGCTGCCCGACTGTGCGAAACTCGTTAGGAAGCAGGCACTACGGGGACGCCCACGTTTTACTAACTCATGAGGTCCCTTCAGACAGCTGACACTCAGTGACCGGTTCGGTCTTGTACTGGGCAGGGTTCTACCAGGGACAGAAGTCGTAGGACATTTTTATGCAGAAAGATTTCTTACAGGGCTGGGCGCAGACGGCTGTGGGGCTGGCACCTGGGAACAGCCAGGAGCTAACGCTGCAGCTCAGATGCGGGATTTCTTCTTCCTCGAGGAAACCTCCAATTTCTCCAAAAGGCTTTCAGCCTAGCGGCCGAGGCCCCTGCACATCACGGAGGGGGATCTCCTTCACCTAAAGTCGGCTGGTGGCAGTGGTTACACACAATCCCCAGGTGCCTTCACCCCAGCCCCCAGATGAGCGTTTGATTCAATGACGGGTGGACAGCAGCCCGGCCAGGTGCCTCGCCACCCTGACCAGGTCCCTCACTCGGCCGGCTCCACCCCAGGTTCCTCCTGCCCCTTCCTCAGAGGGGTCTTCCCTGGATACTCACCCTGAAATAGCCACCGTGTTGGAATTCTTTGCCCAAACTCACCGCTCCTGGACACCTGTGATGTTCCCTTGCTGGTTTAGGGCCCACGTCCCTCTGCTCCTCTGCGGGGTGGTGCAGACTCGCCCCTAGATGTTCCCTGTGATGATGGGGACACCTGGATGACTGTGACATGGATCGTGAGGCCACCGCCCCCAAGGGCAACTCCCAGACAAGCTCCAAAAGGGAAGCCCCACGTGGGACTCGGCACCTTCGCCCTGGTCCCCACGGGGGAGTTCCTCACCTCACAGGCCAAGGGACTGGGCTCAAGTCCCAGCCCTCCCACCTGTTAGCTTGGTGACGTGGGCAGGTCACTTAGCCTTTGGGAGCCTCGGCTCCCATCTGTAACTCGGGCAAGGACACCAGCAGACCCTAGGTGGTGAGCATGACAATGGGCCAGGATGCTGCGGGCTCGCAGACCAGGCAGGGGACAGCGGGTGGAGGAGGAGGGAGGTGGCTTGGTCAGGCAGAGAAGAGCAGAAACAGAAAAGTGGGAGCAACAAGAGAGACATTTCAAAGGAAGAGCCTGTGACTGAACATGAGGGAGAGGTCAGGGTTGGCTTTTTTTGTGTGTGTGATACGCGGGCCTCTCCCGTTGCGGAGCGCAGGCTCCGGACGCGCAGGCTCAGCGGCCGTGGCTCACGGGCCCAGCCACTCCGCGGCATGTGGGATCCTCCCGGACCGGGGCACGAACCCGCGTCCCCCGCATCGGCAGGCGGACTCGCAACCACTGCGCCACCAGGGAAGCCCCAGGGTTGGCTTTTTGTTTTGCAAATGTCTGTTTCCTGATTACAGAAGCAGTCCTGCTCATCGTACAAAACTCGAAGATTAAAGTTTGGGGGTATTTCAGTTTATTCATTCTTCTTTTCTCCACCCTCCCCGACCGCCCCGATTCAGCATTTAATGTCTTAGACATCAGTTAAGATGATTTAAAAATTCTAATCATTTTATTTTAATGCATTGGCCCTCCATCCTGGACATCTCATTTTGTCTATTCTAGATAGACTTCTAAATATATATATATTAATATCTATTAATCCTATTAAAATTACATGTAAAAATATATATTCAGATATAAAGCCCACAAGGTAGCAGCCCCTCAAGCATCACCCCGTGAGCTGCATGCTCACCTGTGTCATTATGTTTCCTAATTTACCAGCCCCCTATTTGGGGGCCTTTCGTTTCCCGTTAGCATCCTTGTAACATGTTTCCTGGACATGGCAATTCTTCCATAGAGGAGTGCCCACGGAGTGACTGCCCTAGAGGTTCACAGCATTTTCAGGGCTGCGGATACGTGTCGGCAGATTCACTGCCTGGGGCCTGCTCTTATGTGCTGGAACTACAGGGCTTCCCAGGAGCCCTGTGTCAGGACCAGGGGACGGTAGAATTTCTCCTTTGAGTTCTAGTAATAGCACCTCTGAGAATGTTACATGTGTTAAAAGTCATTTAATCCTGAACACCATCCCCACTAGAGAGGTACTATTATCATCTGAATTTTGTGGATTTGCACACTGAAGCTCAGAGAGGTTAAGCAACTTGCCTCAAGCAGCACAGCCAGTAACTGGTGGAATCAGATTTGAACCCAGGCAGCTGGCTCCAGAGTCAGGGTCCGACCTGTATGGACCTGCATGTCCAGCGGCTGCTTCACCTACACCCGACGTACCTGACTGACCTTCCTACATACTTGCCCCAGGCCAGCTGGTGACTGTTCTCATCAAGGGGAGGAGAGGGACGCGCCCCTCTGCTGGTTTCCCTGGTAACTAATGAGCCCACCTGATGGCAATTCCACTGTAACTGGTAACCTCCCCTTCCCCGCTGGAGGCTGCCACATCGTCCTGCCCACTGTCCACTGCACACGGTGGGGTGTTGCTCCAGGACCTTTCTTCAGACACGTAAGCTCTGCCACCCATGAAACCACTGATGTCTCTGTCACCGACTCCGGGCTCCTTCTTTGGTCTTGAGGCTGGGCAAGCACAGGCCTTGCAGGCCTGCAGGGGGCAGCCCAGCAGGGCCCCTACACACCGTTGCCTCTCCACCGTGGTGTGGGGGCTCAGGGGGGTCTCACCCCTTTCTTCCACGTGGGAGCAGAAGCCACTTCAGGGGGAGCCACTGAGGGAGAACCCAGGGATGCCCCCTGTGGACTGGAGCTCGTGGGGCATCAGATGAGTTCTGGAACCAGGAATCGGAACCAAGATCGGGGACGCATCTTTTCAGGCTCCCCATCTAATGGCTACTGAGGGTCCTTCCTGAAGGGGTCTTAGTCAAGAGGGAGGATTCCTGAGACACTTTGGGAGGGTCACGTGACCCTCGTGTGACCGGGGAGCATAATAACAAGGGCCTCACAAGGTCCACGTGGTCAGGCCGGGAGGGAGGACCTGAGCGCCTGTGTGTGCGTGAGGACGTGCCGTGGGGATGTGCGTGAGCGTGTGCGTGAGCGCGTGGGCACGTGGGGGGGGGCGTGCGTGAGCGTGTGCGTGGGCACGTGGGGGGGCGTGTGTGAGCGTGTGCGTGGGCACGTGGGGGGGGCGTGCGTGAGCGTGCGTGCCATGCGTGCGTGAGCGTGCCTGGGGGCCCTCAGGGGCGGGGACTTCTGCCCCTCCCCGGCCGCTGGCCCTCAGGGGGTCACTTCCGGCTCTCGTTCCTGCCTCGGCAGTGGAATCCCAGGCTGGCCGGTGGTAGGGCTTCAGGACCCGCTTCGGGTCAACATCAACAATGGCCGTGTTAAGCTCTCGGGCTCTGTCTCCCTGGGGGCTCACGAGAGTCGAGGGCGCCGCGGTGGGAGTACAAAATGGGCACCTCAGGGGCGCAACTCGGAGGAAAGGCGTCCCTCGCCCCAACCCCCGGGCACGTACAGCCCCCCTCCCCACCCTGGGGTCACTGGTGTGTGCGTGTGGGTGCTGTGGACAGCTGCTGGACGAGGACGCCGGTCCCGGAAGGAGCGTGACCGCTGAGCATCCGAGGGGGACCAGCGGGGAGGCTGGTGTCCGCCCGGCCACGCTTCTCCGCCCCCGCCCCGACCCCCGCTCCCACCAGCCTCCCGAGCCTGCGGGTGGGTCTGAGCCGCTCCACGCTCTGAGGGAAGTCCCCAAAGGAGCCCGGCGAAAGGCAGCCCCCCAGAGACCTGCGGGCTGGTAGCCCCGGGGTGGACGTCTCCAGAAATCCCTGCCGGCAGGTGCGCCCTCGCTGCCCGGGGAAACAGTCCAGAGAGTTAAGAAGCGGGCCCGCTCTGCAGAGAAGCATCTTCCGGCTCCTTGCACATGTGTTCAGTTTACAAAGGAGAGGCAGGAGGGAAGCCAGCCGGGGACCAGGCGCCGCTCCTTCGTCCTGGAGCACACGAGACTGGGTTTCTTCCAACCACGCCTCGGCAGGCACGAGCAGGGTTAAGTGTGTGCGAGGGGAGAGGGAATCCCAGACCGTCCGGAACTTGAGACTTCCCAGCTGAGAGCTAAGCAGCCCGGGGAGAGGCAGCGCCAGCCACCCTGCGGTTTCCGCAGGCACCTGGGCCCGCGGAGTAGGGGAGGACACGTCAACAGCCTTCTCGTCACACGCCACCCGCAGGACACGCGGCAGACGTGCCTCGGCCGCCTCCGGGGTAAGTGCAGGCCCCCTGGGTCCCCGCCGGCTAGCAGCGGGGTGTGAAATGAAGTGCTGTCATTAGGAGGTGGGATGTGCTGGTGATAGGGCTCTCTGTGTCTTCTTCTTGTTATTAATGCGTGCAGGCGTACAACCAAGTCGTGGCAACAAATGCAGTTTGGAAACGTCTTTATGGCAAAACAAAGCGTTCTGCTTTCCTGTTGACAATTCAAGTGCTGGACCCAAAGCCAGAGCCCAGAGGCAGATCAGTTTGGCGTGGAGAGATGTGTCTGCGGTCTCTGCTCTCAGGGCGCAGTCAGGGTCTCCCTCCTTCCTTCGGGCCTTCTAGTCTTTGCCCAGTTTATTCTCTTTTTTTTTTTTTTTCTGTGATATGTCCCCAGTGACAGTCTTCTGTCTCACCACCCAAGCTCGGATGTGCCGCAGACAGTCCCGATTAGCGACACTTTCTGCTCAATGTGCATCTCATTAAGGCTGTTCTGAGCAAGTGTGGAGACAGGGCTGGGTCCCCCGACCCAGCACGGGCGGAATGGGGGGCTCGCGGTGGCATATAACCTGTCACAAGCCTGCACTATGGGTGACAAGCCATTTTACCAGACACGGGGCCAGCAGTCTCTTCATAACGGTTTCACTTGAGCAAGTTTCAAAGCAGGTCGCCTCCCGGTGCTTTGATGTGTCTGTTTCCCATTATACGGTCAGGCCACCAGCAAAAGTGACAGTCGCAGTTTCTGTGCGTAGACTTTCTGAACCACCCCGGGAGGGGTCGTCCACAGGCGCAGATGCACCCGCCGCCCTCACTCTCGGGCCTTCATAGCGATGAAGGATGGCAGCCCCCCGTGGGTTCTGGTTTCTTTTATCTGTTTGTTTTTAATTAAAATACAAAAGCCCACCTCTTAAATGGTAAGGGAAACATGAAGGATGAGACTTGGCAATCCTGTTGCCTGCAGAGCTGGGATGGTAACAGTAATAACAACATAGTAACACTGATAATAATACACAGCTTCCCAAAGGTCCTGTGCGTTGTGCTTTTATTTTATTTTATTTATTATTCTTAGTTTTTTTTGCGGTACGCGGGCCTCTCACCGTTGCGGCCTCTCCCGTTGCGGAGCACAGGCTCCGGACGCGCAGGCTCAGCGGCCATGGCTCACGGGCCCAGCCGCTCCGCGGCACGTGGGATCTTCCCGGACCGGGGCACGAACCCGCGTCCCCTGCATCGGCAGGCGGACTCTCAACCACTGTGCCACCAGGGAAGGCCGCGTTGTGCTTTTATTTCTTCTTATCTCATTTCATTTTGCAACTACCATTTTCAAGTGAGGAAACTGAGGTTGAGGATTTTGACCAAGGACACATAGCTAGTGAGGGGCAGAAATCTTAATCCCAGGGTTCCGATAGTAAGTCCCATGTTTTGTGCTGCAGTCGTTCGCCCCTTCCCTTGTTATTCTCCACGATACCCGAGTGCTACCCTGGAAAACCCCCACTAGGCAGAAGGTGAGGCCCAGCTGGAGGCGTCTTACGATGTGAAAACTTGGTGTGTGTGTGTTTAAAATCCAGCAGTTAACGGGGTTAGATCTGTGTCTACCGTCTACTGGTAGGTAATTCAGAGAGCCCGGAATGGTGATATGAACTCAGCACTGACGTGATCTAGTGGGGAAACAGACGGAAACGCGAGCCGCTAGGAAGCATTTCTTGGCCCTTCTGCCACGTACCGCGTGTGCTTCCGTAGGGCCCTGTATCCACTAAACGCTGTCGCAGAGGAGAAGGCCCTGGATTGTTCACGGGATTTCTGGGCGGGGCTCAAGTGGCATAACAGGAAGGGAGGTGGATGAGGTTGGCCAGAGACCAGCCTCAGAGGTGGCTTCTCCTGAAGCGTCACTTTGCTTTGTGCAAGAATCTGGCGTGACGTAGAATCTCGGGAAGCCCTTGCCATGTGGTGGCAACTCAGTCTCCCCGCGTCCTGAGTGGTGGCAGAGACAGGGCGGGGGCGGCTTCCTGCTTGTTGAAAACATGGGCAGGATTTCCTGCCCCGCCGAGGATGGGGTCAGAACTCGGGGCCTTCTGATGCCCTGGGCTCCCCTCGGGTTTGAACCTGGCGGTGGTCAGGCTTCCAGATGTGGAAGTGTCAGCTGTCGGGCACCCCCATCGTCTTCCCGGCTTGGACTCCGAGAAGAGGGTCCCTCCAGGCCGGGAGTTCGGTTTAAGCTGAAAAGACAGACATGAGGTGCTGGGCGGGTGAGCCCAAGGCCCGGGCACTCGCGGCTGGCGTGTTCGCTCCCGGGAGCCGAGTGTGTTCGTCCCCACCGCTGCCTGCTGGGATCTGTCCCCTGGGCTTTGAGTCCCATGGCGTGAGTTTTCAAGGGGGGAAGACTGCCAGGCTTCAGGGTGAGTGCTTACTTCACGGTTCTGATTTTCCTGGCAACGGTGTCCCAAGTCGCCAGAGTGCAGAGGTCCCTGTAGGTAGGAAGGGCCCTCGTCCGCCTCCCCAGACCCGGGCCCGGACTGCCGGCGAGGTCACGAGGCTCCGTCTCCGCAGTCTGCGATTCCTCCGCCCCGAGCACCGGCCTCGGGTGCTATCGCGTCTGCCTGCGGACAGCAGGGCTGCGGGTTTGGCTGGACTCTGACCCCTCCGCCAGGCCCCTCGCTCCTTAGCTGGTTGGGGGGGCAGTAACCCCTCCACATGGGTGCAGGCCCCACTCTGTTGCGCCCCCAACCGGCTGAGTCCTCCCTTACCCGAGGCAGCCGGAGCCTGCCCCGCCTCCCTCCCAGGGACCCGCTTGAGACCCTCCTCGCTGGGCACCCTGCACCCGCATTTGGGGCGATGCCCCTCCTCCCCAGACCCCCTCCACACGCGCCAGGTGGGCCTATGGATGGGTGTGGGCGTCTGCTTCCCGTTGTCCTGCAGGGAGCGGCTCTCAGCCCGTGGGAGCTGTGGGCCCTGCCTCCCGGGTGGGCGAGGGCCGGGCACAACCCTCAGGAGTGGTCAGAGCGGCCCCTTAGCTCTGGCTCTGGGATCAGGCCTCTGCTCCCGAGGGACCGGCTTTCCTGTCTCCTGCGCGCCAGGCCGCTGCTGTCGTGGGTTTTCATCCTCACGTTGAGTCCCCATAGACGAGCGGGGTGAGTTATGTTAACCTCATTTTATGGTCACAGAAGCTGGACCTCAGCGCAGTTAAGACGCTTGCCAAGGCCACCTGGCCGGAAGCTCTGAGCCTCCCGGCAGCCTGGCTGTGCGGAGAGGGGTCATCTGCCCCCCAGATGTGATCTTAAAGAAAACGCAGCAGATTTCTTGAGCTGTCACTCGCATACCGTTCAGTTCACTCATTTAAAGAGGACAGTTCCGTGGTTTCTAGGGTGTTCGTGGAGTGGCGCAGCGCTCAGCTCACCGTAACAGTTTCAGAGCGTGTCCATCGCCCCAAGCAGAAGCCCCGTTCCCGTCAGTCAGCAGCCACCCCGTCTCCTCAGCCCCCGGCAGTCCCTAACCCTCTCAGTGTGTCTGTGGATTTGCCGGTCTGGACGTTTACCCTGAACGGAATCAGATAATATTTGGCCTTTGTGTCTGGCCTCCTCCCTCAGCATCACATCTTCAAGGTGCATCCACGTGGCAGCCTGAGTCTCTAGGTGAGACCCCAGCCTTTCCCGCCAGAGCCTCCGAAGACATCCAGAGACTCAGGGGGAGGCTCGGGCTTCATCCAGGGCACCGCTTCACGTTTCTTGTGGAGATCCTATGTTCTGCCCTGTTCTCTATGTCATGACAAGTAAACACAGAAGGCTGTGGACCCCTGGCTGCCTGTGGCCAGATTTGCTAAGCTAGCAGCCCAGACACCTTCCACCATAAATGCGTGGGACCCTGCTGGCTTCCCTCACCACTTGGACGTGAAGAGGAATTTCCACCGTTGCAAGTGTAAAAGCCATTTCCGGGAGACCCTGGGGGACATTTTCAAAATAGTGTATGAAGTGCGTATTTGAAAGCAAACAGCCATCTCAGGCAAGATAAGTGAATATGTGTCATTTCAGGTGGACAGAGTATTGAGGACCTGCCTGAAGCGCTGTGCTGTAAAGGATTCCAAAGCCCTGGCTTTGGAATTTTGGTGATTGATTGATGATGTCTGCCATGGGCTGGGGAAGGGGTGACAGTGAGCTGTGTGGTGGCTTCTGGTTGGTGCAGATTTGGTTGGAAGGGAGAAGCCTGGATCCTGGAAGTCAGGGCCGGGCACACTCAGAAGGCAAGTGTTTACACCAGCCCGTGTGTGTGTGGACGGAAGGACACGTCCTCAGGCCCAGCTGCGCAGACCAGGCCAAGTTTCAGGAAGGCGGAGCCTGGGCCCAGGCCCAGCAGGCTGGTTTCGGGAGTCCATGAGGAAGTCATCTTCCAGGTCATCCCCCTCTGAGTAATTGAGGATTTAATAACCAGAATCTCTTGCCTCACCACATCTGGCAACGTTTGGGCCAGCACAGCGCGTTTCCTTCTTGGCCGGTGGGTCCCCGTGGAGGGAGCGGCGTGGATGGGCGCCAGCGCTGGGCCGGCTTCCAGCCCCCATCACATGCCCCGCACCTCTGAGGTCAGCACGTTGCAGAGGCGCTACGAGCCCGTCCCCGCTCCGTCCTGCCCCCGGCGCCTCCCCTGCTCATAATTAACAGACAGTCCTTGGCAGATGGGGGTCCTGAGGAGTATTCCTCCGACGGAGGGACAGGGGGTACAGCAGATGCCCACGGATGAGGCCGGAGGAGGAACCCGTGTACCATCTCGGGGGGTCGGGTGTCTGGATGCTCGCCGCCAGGTCCCAGCGCTTTCCTTCAGTGTCCCCTTCATTATGCGTCTCCTTTATTTGCCTAATTCGTTTCTCTTGAAAGGTCGGCTTTTCCCCTTAAAAAGCAACCCAGATAGCAGATGTGACCAGAGCGGGGAGGGTGTGGTCAGTCTGTCCCTGTCTGGGCTGGCGAGGTTGTCCTGGGGTGTCACCCCACCTCTTCCTCACCCACGGTTTCCTCTGCTCTGCGGCGTGCAGGCAGGTGGGCAAGGCTGGCCTGAGGCTGGTCCCGTCCCGGTTAAGTGCCTGGGAGGTGTTTATCCTGTGCAGTCTGGGGTGAGGAGGTCGCTACCAGCCAGGAGAGGGGACCCCAGGTGGCTGCCGCTCTCCATGTGGCAGGGTGACCTCAGCGTGGTCCGTGCCACCCCTGCCAGGTGGACGTCGCCAGGCCCACGGTGGGTGGGTGCGTGTCCCGCATGCCTCTGCCCTCTTCGGCCCCTGAGGGCGGGTTATGACTTTCTGTTTTGAGATGAGGTGACTCTGAGGAGCTGGAAAGTGGCCCCCAAGACACCCCCATCCTGGTCCCCAGAAGGGCGGATGGATATGTGACCTGACACGGCGGAAGGACTTTGCAGGTGTGGTTGGGTGAGGGGTTGGAGATGGAGCGTTTCGTGGATCGTCCAGGTGAGCCGGGCATAACCATGGGGTCCTCATACGAGGCTGGGGACTAAGCCTCTGACGTTGGGCCCGTCAGGCCATGTGGGTGTTGCGTTCCATTCCAGCCCCCGGGACGGGGGCTCCATCAGCGAGTTCACGTCTTACCTGCTAACATCTGGTGAATGTGAGCAGGTGTCCCGCGCAGTGGCCACCCACGTGGGGCGAATCGAGAAAACCCTCTGCTATAAAAACAGTGTCCCTGAGGCGCACACCACATGGCCTGGATCCCCTGTTTACAATCCTGTTTTGTCCTCGCCACTCAGCTATGAAATGCAAACCCTCCAAGGAAGAAACCGCATGGAACATTAAAGTTTTAGGGTGGGAAGTGGCTTTCACAGGACGTCCAACTCCAGCCCCTTCTGGAATGACCCGGTGCGACGCCGCTTACCAGAACCCATGGGGAGGGCGGGGGTAAAACAGCGTGGGGTGTCTGATTCAGCAGGCCTGGGCTGGCCTGGGAACCTGCATCTCTCACATGCTCCCAGGAGGCACTGCTGCCGCTGGTCCGGGGTCCACACTCTGAGAGCCCCCTCCGGTTCACGGCTGGGCTGAACTGGGGGCTCCCCCAGCCCCTGGGTCCTCACCCTCTGGTTCTGGGAAGGACGCTCCGGGAGTGTCCCTGGGTGTCCCCAGATGGTTCTGATGCAGGTTGCTCACAGGGTGTGTGTCACGAACGAGCGGTTCCACCTGCAGGACCCGACTTGCTCGAGGTCACCCAGCCTGGCGCCCGGCCTCCTGGGCTCTTTTCAGGCCATCGTCCCTTTGCCTCCGTGCCAGCCAACGTGGAAAAGATGTTCTCCTATTGTGAGCGGCAGCTGTCGGCTAAGAATCCTTGTGTGTCTCTTAAAAGCCTCTCATTGCAAATACCTTCTCCAGGAGAGACAGCTGCTCCGTCAGAGGTGGGAAGCAGAGCGGTGGGTCTCGAGCGGGGGGGACCCTCCGAGGCCTTCAACCAGGATAGGTAGCTGTGCAGGTTGGGCTTTCCTGGCGAGCTCACCCTGAACGTGTTATTCATGAGGGACCCAGGTGAGCTGGGAGGGACCCACTGGGCAGGTGCCAACCTCTCAACAACCTTGGTGCAGCCGTGATGGAGAGGTAGGGCTGTGTCTCACGTGCTCGCCTGCCTTGGTCTCTCTGGGGCCCCAGGAGAGACACTGGGGTCCAAGGAGCTGCAGTGAACCGGGAGGCAAACCTCCTGTTGCCGCCCGCACGTCAGACCACCTCCTGCAGTGGGGCTGGCGGGGCTGCTGCCTTTGGGGACCTTGAGAGACGTTCTTTTTACTTAGAGCCGGTTCCCGTGGCACCTGGTGGTGGGGTGGCCAGGTTCCCCGGGATTGGCGATGCCCTAGGCGAGGAGAGGGGACCAGGCATCTGGGAAGCTGGGTTTGAAGCCCAGCGTGTTGGCGGGACGCTGCACTGTGACCTCGGGCCCTTGGTTTTCTCCATACAGCAGGGCTGTCGTGGCCTCCGGCCTATTGTAAACGGTCAGCAAAGGGCCGCTCTTGGGACGCGTCCAGGGCCAGCCCTGTGGGCACCACCCCCGCCCCCACCCCCCTGTCTGCTGGGTGAAGGGCGAGGCGAGGCGAGGGCCGCGACAGGATGAACGAGGGATGCGTTTGCTCCGCGCAGCCGTCGTGGTCCCCTGGGCAGAGGTTCTGGCCTCTCCAGGAACGTGGGACGTTCCTGCTCGGCCACGGGGCTGGGGGGGCGGACAGCGGGCTCCGTGCCGGACTTGTGCCTTGCGACGCAGACCCCACTGTCCCTGATTGTCAGCGTGACACGAAAGAGGTGCCCCTTCCTGACAGCGGGGCCCAGCCTGGCCCCCACCTTCAAGTGGAGAGAACAGTGGTGAGCAGCTGGGTCGGTGAACGTGAAGCTTGGACTGAGCTCCTGGGACCCTGGGCCTCGAGGCTGCTGGGCAGGACGCACCCCTCCTGGGCAGTCAGGGTGGACAGAAGGCACGGCTGGAAAAGGGCTCTGGGCTTCAGGTTGTCCGCTGTGGCAGGGTTCTGGATTTGGGGGCACAAATGTACAACCAAGAAGAGACCCCTTCCTGCTTTGGGGGAGGGATTTGTGCACCGGTTTCGATAAGGGTCTTAGCTGTCTGCACGAGCCTCGTACACCTGGAAGAATCAAATCTACTGAACAAAAAAGCTAAATCCCAGTTTACCATTTGGAGGATTAGTAGGCCCCCCCTAGCCCTGCACTGGCACCGCCATCGACTCCACACGCCTGTTCCAAGGGCTTCGACCTGCACTGTTTATACTTTTCACCGTACCCGGTCCTTGTTCTGCCGGTGAAGACACAGACGCCACCAGAGATAAAAAACCAAAACGCTGTCCAAGGTCACGGGGTCAGCAGATGATGGATCCCGGGTGAAGACGGGATTGTCTTACCTGAAACCCCAAACTTGTTTCGACCACACTGCCTTTTCTTGTGTTTAAGGCATGACTCAGCCGAAGCCACACTTAAAATAGCAGTGTGCAAAGGCGGCAAATGGGAGTACGCAAGCCCCAAACGGTCCCGGTATTTATTCCTGGTGGGTTGGATTATTTTTATTGTAGTTTTTCATCTATCTACAGTGAATATATATTATTTTCATGATCATAAAAAACGTTCTAAGGATCTTTAAGAACACAGGCATGATGTGCTAATCACGTGAGTCCCAGCGGGTGGAGCGGTCACCTCCTGAGAGAGGCTGGCGTCTAAAGCACTGACGGCCCCGCGTGCAGCCGTGTGTGTGGTCAGGCCTTTCTGGCACACGCCATCATCCCTTCTCTCCTCCCTTCTTGATTTAACCCCGACTTGTCTGGGGTGACAGTGGGCTCCCTTGTGGTTAGGGCTGGTCATGTGGCAGCTCAGGTCAAGGAGGTGATAGCCAAATGTTCCTCATAGGGCTTTTAGGGAAGCAATGGGTTTCCTGCTTAGAAGGGACAGACGCAGCCTGCGAGCACTGTTTACCCTTCCCCCTCCTGTCTGGAAGGCAGATGTGATGCTCAGAGGTGGAGCAGCCATCTTGTGTCATGAAGACAAAAGCCACACGCTAAGGATGGTGGAGTGGAAAGAGAGGAATTGGGTCCCTGATGGCATCAGGCCCCGTCCTGCCACTGGATTTCTGCTCCATCCTAACTGATACCCCTTCCTGTCTATTCTGTGGTCCAGTGTCTGGTGGCCACAGTATAATAAAATGCCCTGAGCATGACAGCTGTCTCCAAAAGACATCTTCTCATTTTGCTTTCTCCTTGAAGACATGGTCCCTAGCTGCTCTAGGCCTTGGGGGTAAACTCTAGGACAGGCTGAGTTCAGAGCATCTGCCCTCCTGGGTGGGGATGTCCTAGCGTGGGCTTGTGGCCACAGAAGTGGTGGCCCAAGAGCAGCCTGGGGAGCTCTGCTGTGCGGGAGGGGAATTTGGCCCTGGGCACGTGGGTGAGAGTGGAGGGTGGCGGGACGTGGGGGCTCTGGAGGCACGTGGGTGAGAGTGGAGGGTGGCGGGGCGTGGGGGCTCTGGAGGCAGGCTGGGGTTTTGTGGGCCAGTTACTCGACTGAGCTTAGAGGAAGAGGTTTTCTCCTGTGCCGAATGGTGACCGAGGTCTCTGCCGCCTCACCGGCCTCTCGTAAGGATTAAATAAGACATGCAGGTGCCCACATGCGGTGTGAGTGTCCTGTGGCAAATCGCCCCGGACCTGGGGAGTTACAGCAGCGAGCGTGCCCTCTCACAGCTCTCGGACCAGAAGCCCCAGATCCCCTTCACGGGGCTGGAATCGAGGTGTCGCGGGGCCGCGCTCCCACTGGCAGCTCTGGGCGGGGGGTTCCCTCTGGCCTCTTCAGCTTCCCGTGGCTCAGGCATCCTGGGCTTGTGGTCGCACCACTCCAGCCTCTTCCCCAGTGGTCACCTGGCCTCTCCCCCGGCTCTGTGCCGGATCTCTAAGGACACCTGTGACTGCGCTCAGGGTCCACTTGGGTAATCAGGGTCATCTCCCCACTTCAAGATCCTCAGCTCAGTCACACCCAGAGTCCCCTTCTCCAGGTAGGGTCACATCACAGGTGCTGGGACAAGGACCTGACGTCTCTGGGGCATTATCATCCCACACAGGTCGTGCGTGGTTGTTGCTGTACGAAGGGCCTGGCTGTCCCTGGCTCCGACCCGGGTCAGCTCGGGGAACAGGTAACCTTCCAGCCCTGAGTGGACAACAGGAGAACAAATTGAGCTGGTACCACAGAGCCCTCTGTGCGTGTGACTTGAGTCCTGCCACTTGTGTGACGTGTGACAGCTGCCTTCATGTCATGTGTTCTGCACCGTGTGACTTTTCCTTCAGGGAAGACTCTGCGAGTTGCCAACGTATGATTACAATTAGACTTACTTTGCAGGAAAGCATTTTCCTCACTCCTCCACCCTTCCTTTAAATAATATGAACGATACAGGCTTTACTTTAAAGTGCAACAGCGGGGCCTCCCTGGTGGCGCAGCGGTTGAGGGTCCGCCTGCCGATGCAGGGGACGCGGGTTCGTGCCCCGGTCCGGGAGGATCCCACACGCCGCGGAGCGGCTGGGCCCGTGAGCCATGGCCGCTGAGCCTGCGCGTCCGGAGCCTGTGCTCCGCAACGGGAGGGGCCACGACAGTGAGAGCCCCGCGTACCGCAAAAAAAAAAAAAAAAAAAAAGTGCGACAGTAGTCTATCATGTAATGCGGGCATTCTCAAAGTGGGGCCCCCAGGCCAGCAGCAGCATCACCTGGGAAATGCAGATTCTCGGGCCCCGCCCCGCCCTCCTGGCTCAGGAGCCCCGGGTGAGGCTGGCTGTTCACAGCCATCTGAACACGGCTGCAGCGCAGGTGGCCAGCCACTTTTGTAAGGAGTGCTTCCTCGCAGCCTGCTACGTGCTCCTCCCAGGACCAACGGCGCTGCTGGGAGAGGCTCCTTCTGGTTTTGTGAATCTGCTGGGGGAGGGGCCAACTCAAGGGGGCAGGAGGCACTGGCCCAAAGGAGGGCCACCCAGGAGGCCACTTACTAAGTGGTAAACACTGGTGGCCAAGGACGTTGTGTTCACATCTACTGAGACTTTGGGAAAACGTTTGGGGCACCGTTGGCCAGGGATTTGGAAACATGCCTCCATGAGTGTAGATCATTGCAAATGCTTATTTTTAAAAAGGAGAAAATAAAAACCCAGAATTGATTTTGGGAGATATGGACAAATTTATTCTAAAATTTATGTGGAAAGGCAAAGAACCTAGATTTTTAAGGTGGAAAGAACCACTCTACTTGTTGCTAACACTTACCTACAGAGCTGCAGCCATCAAGACAGGATGGCGTCAGTGGAGAGACAGAGGACAGAAAATGGGGCAGAAAAGAATGCCCAGAAACAGACCCACTCAGACGTGCCCAGCTGACCGGCTCCCCAGAGGGACCACGGCCTTTTCACCAACTGGCGCTGGAGCAGCTGGACGTCCAGCTACTGTGCACCTCATGCTAAGGTAAATGCAAGATGGGTCGTGGACTTGAATGTAAAACAGAAAAGGACAAAAGTTTAGAAAAAAGAAACATAGGAGGAAATCTTCAGGACCCGGGCCAGGGAGAGAGTTCTTAGAACTGACATGTAAAGCACAGCCCCTCCAGGGGTTGTCAGAAATGTGCTGACACCCGTGAACTGGGCTTGATCAAAATGAAGAGCTTCAGCTGAGTGACAGACTCCGTGGAGAAGATGGAGAGACGAGATCCAGGCTAGGGGAAGACAGTTGCCAACCACGGAATTGACAAAGGACTTGGGTCTAGAACTCGCAAAAGCCAACAGTGAAAAACAACCCAGTTAGAAAATGGGCAAAAGACATGAACGGAAACTTCATCACAGAGAGGTACGGGTGGCACATAGGGCACGAAAAGGTGTTCGGCATCATTAGCTATTGGGGAAATGCAAACTGAAACCCCAGTGAGATACCGCCACACACCTGCCAGCATGGCTGCAGCCCAGACAGGGGTAACACCAAGTGCCGGGAGGATGCCGGGAAGCCGGGTCTCGTCTGTTGCTGGGGGCATGCAACACGGTACAGCTCTTGGAAAAAAACAGTTTTGTGCTTTCTTCTAAAGCTCAAGGAGCCACCCAGCGATGACACTCTGGGGGCACTTATCCCAGAGAAATGAAGACCTGTCTTCACACGGGAACAGTCACTGCAGCTGTGCTTCTCACAGCCCCAAACTGGAAACCACTGTGACGCCCTTCAACACCGTGGCAAACTAGTCGGCAATAAAAAGGAACAAACTCTGTGGGTAGAGAGCTGCTTCCACACATGCACACACGTGCACACACGCACACACGTGTGCCCGTAGAGCTGGCAGAATCTGAATACGCACGAGGCCTGTACGGACCTCCTGGTTTGGCAGCTATGATGCCCTCTTCCACCTGTGCAGCTTGCTAACGCGGGGACGGTGGGAACGGGGAAGGGGGTACGGGACCTCCTGCACCTTTCTGCTCAATTTCCTGTGAATGTATCATTATTTAAAAATTAAACGTTTTAGGGACTTCCCTGGCTGTCCAATGGTTAAGACTCCGCCCCTCCACTGCAGGTGGCACCAGCTTGACCCCTGGTCAGGGAACTAAGGTCCTGCATGCCATGCAGCGTGGCCAAAAAAAAAGAAAGAAAGAACGTTTTAAAGAAGGGGAGATTCGAAGAAAAAGCACCACGAGTTCTTCTTTTGCCCCTTTAATCTTTTTAACTTGGGGAAGTGACTAAGGCCTCTGGACAGCCAGCGTCTGCGTCACGGGGGGGGCTCTGGGGACGCAGGCTGATCAGACCGCAGGGAAGGCGGGACTTTCCCGGGAAGGCCTTGACCCTGCTGAGCCCCAGGGGAGCCCTGTCTCTCTGAGCCTCGGTAATGGGTAACCTACCAAGCTGTCACGCGGACCGGGAGGGGGCGCATTTTGAAGGTGGTGTAGTATAGTTACGTCTGTGGCTGTTCCCATCGACATGTACTCTCAGTGTCCAGCCAGCAGGTACTTGCTGAACACCTCCGGTGTGCCAGACACAGAAGACAGGGGAGTGCAGAGACGTAAAGCAGCTAGCCCCAGGTCACAGAGCCAGTGAGCGGCAGAGCGGGGCTTTGAACCTGCCACTGGTTCTGGGGGCCACACGCTCCAGATGTGGGTTCTGGAGGCCCACTCCCCACGGCTGGACCGGCTGCCACAGGTCCTGGGGGTCTTCGTCACCCTCCTTCCTCAGTGCGGACGAGTCTGGGTCCACCCGGGTCACCCAGCTCCACTCGTGGAGGGCGGCTGCGGTGAGGTGTGTCTGTGCAGCGGTGGCTCAGCCGGGAAGCCCTCGGTGGGGTGCAGCCATTGTCCTCCCCAAGTTCTGACCCGGCCCGGGGCACGGGCTGTGCTGAGGCCGGGCTCCTCAGGCAGCCGAGGCCAAGGGAGTGCGGAGCCGGTCTGGCCCGAGAGCGCAGCGGTGCCTGTGGGTCCTTGGCCACCGGAGCGGTCTCCCAGCCTCTACAAGCCCTGTCTGTCGGGAGCACCGACAGGTGTCAGAGGGAGGGAAGGCCCCGTGAGCCCAGGGGCTATCCCGCAGGCTCTGCACGTGTCCTGCTGTGGACGGGAGGCCGCTTAGAGAAGGGGGAGGCAGCACGCTCGGGGGGCCTGAAACCCTCTTAGAGACCCAGCTTTGAAACTTCCTGCTGTGTGACCTCCAGTCGGGCCCTTGACCTCTCTGGGCCCTAGTCTCCAGCCGACAGGCGCTGACAGGCTGCGTGTTGGGGTGCAGCGGCCTCTGCCCTCCTTTGCAGCCTGATCGAAGGTGAGCATCTCCTTCTCTCTAAGTAGCAACCGGCCTTTGTGGATGGCGTCTTGTTACCTGGTCGCCTGTCCCAGCATCACGATTGAGAGACAGTGGCCCGGATGAGAGGAGGAAGGACACAGCACCTGTTCAGGGCCGGCTCCCGCCCCTCCCATCGCCGTGCTGCCACGTTCCTGTGGGGGAGGGGCACCACCCTGCCCCTGTACCAGCGGCAGCCCCCGGGGGGGTTTCCCTTCCCTCACCCACCCAGGAGTTTCGTTCCCCGGCTGTGCTTCTGGTGGTCCTGGCTCAGACCAGGGTCCCTAACCCCCAGGTGCCATGGACCCCATCTCGGAGTAAAGACTTCTAAACGTGTAAAATAACAACTCTCTTCTGGACGTACAAAGGGGCCCAGCTCCATCGTGGGGCAGGTTCCCAACAAAGTGAATCCGGTGAGTGAGGTGTGAGCTCCTCACGGAGCTGAGTGGCCGCCCAGCAGCTCCTGGATTTGGATGCAGTGCTGAGCACGTACGATCCCACCAGCAGCAGAGGCCCAGGTGCCACAGATTCTACCCCACGTTGAGACCGACGTTTGTACTTGAAGGAAACGCTCCAGTTCACTAAATGAAGATGTAATTTTTTCCCACGCAAGGTCACGGGGTTCTTTATCCGTCCTGGGGACGGCAGATGGACCCCCGGTTAGGCTGATTCAGAAACGACAGGGCCTGCTCATCGAAAATACAGATTGCTAGGCCCCCCCGAAGAAAGTCAGATCCTGAGTCCCTATGGGCAGAACCGGGAATCTGCATATTTAAGCCACGCCCCTAGGTGATGTTTATAGCACTGAAGTTTGGGACCTTTTCGAGAATGCAGGATGGGTTCTAATAACTAAAGTCTCAGTGTGTTTCTGCCGCAGACCAGGAGCCAGATCCCCAGGCCATGGACAACTGGCCGCGAGAGGCCGGCCTCCCTCCCTCCCTCCTGTCTTTCTTTTCTAGGCAGTCACGCCTGTAGACGTGTTTTTCTCTGTAGATGGCTGTTACCAGCACCTCTATGTTAAAAAGTTGCCTTAGAGCTTTCAGAGGTGGTGTGTTTCTTCCGGGGTTTGCGGGGGCCGGGGCGGGTGGGCTTCTCCAGAGGCTTGGGCGGTGTTTCAGGCCTTCGGACTTTCCTCAAGGGCCGTTCACAGCCGGGCTCAGAGGGGTGAAGGCCTTGGGGCTAGGGCCCCAGCAGGGAGGACCCAGTGTTCGGCCATGCAGGGTGGAGGGCCTGCTTTGGGGCCAGTAATGGACTGAGGAGCACAGTCTGCGTTTGGTTCACTTTCCACTTAATCTCTATGTAACGCTGAACATAAGCGTCCTCGTCTGAAGAATGAGGATTAAATGAAATACAGATGTTCGGCCCACTACCGATGCACCAGATAGGTTCATTGTCCTGTTTTCTTCTGTACCGAGTGGGCTGATCTGGGCTCAGAGCCACACCCGGCCATTTCCTGGCAGTGAGACCCCAGTGGAGAAGGATCATTTCAAAAAGAAGATAAAACTCGGGCTGTAAACAGTACGAAATGCACGCATGTCAGAGATTTTATGTAACTCGTTAACAGATGAGGGAAACAGGGAGATGTTGCCCATGTTTCAGAGGTTTCAGAGAACTACACACGCAGGCACCAGCGAGGAGCGTCTGCGGATTTACACGTGGGCTGAGCTGTCCGCTGCTGCACCTGCCTCTCTGTGGACCAGAGTCCCTGCGCCGGGATCACCCCCTTGCGGGCACAGGGCTGGCAGCGTCGCCGGCAGTGAGGGCGGAGAGGCAGACGGGACTTTTTCCATTTCAGAGTCTTTGCAGGTTTCGTGACACTGGTGACTGTTGAATGGTAATGACGTTCCCCCAGCCCCCAAGTTGTCCTGAGTGTGAAGGAAAGAGATGGAGGGAGGAAAGGCTCTGCAGAGGCTTACGTGCCTCAGGTTTGTAGACGCCGTGGGGCTCGGGGGACGCGGTGCAGCCGTGCTTTCGTGTCAGCTCTTGGCTGGAGCCGTTAAAACTTACAGCCCTGGCTCCTGTCTCCACGCCTCCCCGCCCCCCCGCCCCCCCCCCCGCCCAGTCCTCCTTCCGAGCAAGCTCCCTTGGCCCCGAACCCGGGCACACGGGCGCCCGCGGTGCGTTATCGCTGTTGTGCGTAGTGAGAATGGCCTCCGGCTGCTGGCAATCATCTTTTTTATTCTTGGTCACCTGTTCCCCTTCCAAGCCAATTGCTCAAAGCAACCAGACACCCAAGTTTCTGGCAGAGTCCCTCCCACCGTGTGCAGAGATTCATGACGCCTGCTACTGCCAGGGGCCAGGGCCCGGGCCTGGATGCCATCCACGGTGGGGGTGGGCGGTTGGGGGCCGTGGAGCTGGAGGCACAGGCACGGGAGCTGCCCTCTGCCCGGCGGCCTCCACCCGCCAGGGCAGCTGCTGGCCGGCCAGCGGGCCTGGATGTCGGGGCAGGTGCGCTGCTCCCAGCGTCTCCCCACACGTGCGGAGCACTTTGAGGAAGTAGGCTTCACCCCACTCCCCAAACCCTGGTCTTTGTTAATTGGGAAACATCAGAGTGGACGCGGGCGAGGGAGGACAGCTCACCGAGCGTGAGTGGTGTGGGCGCCTGCAGCTTTTTCTGAGCATCCTGTGGGGGCCGGCTGGCCGGCTTGGGGAGCCCGCCTGGTTGGCCTGTCCTGACCAAGTCGCTCGCAGCTTGGCAAGCAGTCCCTTCTGGGGAGGCCGCTCACAGCGCCGGGGGCCTGGATCTCCCACCGACAGAGCTGAGGAGGCCCCCACGTCCACATGGGGTTCTGGAGGGAGAAGCCACCGGCAAAGCTGGCTCCACGTGGGTGGCGAGCCCCGGGCAGGTGGGCACATTTCCCCGCCCCCAGAGAGCGCCGGGTTGGCCTGACGTTCCTGAGGACGGAACAGTCCTCGAGGGGGTGGAACAGGCCGGGGCCCGTCCTTCCTTGGCGGTGCCTCTGGACGTGCGCTCTCTCCAGGGCTCGACAAGGGGGCTGCAGGCCCCTTCCTCTGCCTCGCGCGAGTCACAGAGACGGCAGATGATAAGCGCGTTCGTGCCTCTGAGCTTTGTTTCCATTTCACGGGGTGATGTCATCGGCCCTTTCCGGAGGCGTCACTAGCTACAGGGCTGCGAAGGGAAGCTGAGGGGCTCCCCTGAACCTCAGGCGGCTGGGGGACGCGGCCGGACGTCAGTTACTAGGGTCACCTGAGAACTCATCAGTGGCAGGAGGCTGGGTGTCCCAGGCCTGAGCCTGGAAGTGGAGGCGAGAACCCCCTCCCCCAGCCGGGGCAGGCGCCGCGCTGCATCCACAGAGCGCTCAGCGGGGCTGGCGGGGCTGGCGGGGCCCAGTGTGCCAGATAGCGTGAGCCGCCACAGCCGCGGGTGGGCCTCGTGGGCGAGGACAGATGGTTCCCACGCACCCTCTCCACTTGGCTCCTGGCGGGCAGAAGCCACAGGGCAGAGGAGCTGGAGGGTGGACCTCTGTCATGTGTCTCAGGGGCTTTGTGGGCGGGGACCCTTGTCCGGGTGACAGAGGCCGAAGTGCCCACGTGGTCTCCCGTGGCGCCCACGTGACCTCAGCCTGGGCTGGCCTCGCCTGGACCTCAGACCCGGGAGTTTGCCCTTTGAGGTCCTGGAAAAGCCCCGTGATGACGTGCGGGTGTTTTCTGCCCTCGCGTCGTTGACTGGCACCTGCTGCGTGTCCTGCACGGGGCTGCGCTACGTGTTGCCCTCACTAGGACCCCCGTCCTCATCAAAGCTCTCCGAGAAGTTAACCCTAGTGCAAAGATCAAAAAAGAAAGAAAAGACAAACTCAGAGAATTTAAGAGGTTTGTCCAGAGTCAGGCAGAAGATAGAACCTAAGCTGACGCATCGAACGCCACGTCACAGGCTGAAAATGTCAAAACCGTTGATTATGGCCACTGGACGGGCAAATGCATCCAACGCTCAGAAGGACATTGTTAGCAGAGGAGTGAAATCGGCCCTGAAAGGAATCCGGCTTTGGCCGCGCGGCCTTTGCTGTCTGGCCGTGGACCGTGGTGCTGGTTTGTCTGCTCCAGTCTGGCCCTGGGCCTGTGTGAGAGTGAGTAGGTGAAATTCCAGAAATATTTAAGCATATCTATACTTTATTCCAGTGACCCCAGAATAA
This sequence comes from Phocoena sinus, assembly GCF_008692025.1. Taxonomy (NCBI): domain Eukaryota; kingdom Metazoa; phylum Chordata; class Mammalia; order Artiodactyla; family Phocoenidae; genus Phocoena; species Phocoena sinus. The sequence goes on from NC_045781.1 coordinate 57,949,695, forward strand.
TAAATCATTTTGTCTGCTGTTCGGTAACCTTCGAGTCCTGCCTTCCCGATCCCTAATTGGCAGAGCAGTTGCAACTCCAAATTGCATAGTTCTGATGTAACTATGTAAATATTAACACGCTAGGTCCCAGCTTTGGTCAAGTTTGCTCTTTATAATTCAGGCTTTATTTTGTCAAAAGACGCCTCTTCTTTCTTATTCCACTGGCTGCTAGAGTTTCATTAAAATGTGTAAAGAGATGGAGTGGCCTCTCGTCCGCATCACAGCCGTTTCCCTCCCTTTTTTCAGTCCCATACAGAAATAAAACAAATAGTATAAATGAATCCCCGCCCCCCGCTAATTAATTATCCACATTTTGCAATTTTGTTTCATCAATTCCTCCCTCTCCTGCCCACCCCACTCCTGCTACCCGAGTCCTTAAAGCGAACCTCAGTGTGGATTTGCCCGGTGGGCTGGGACATCGGGGCCCCTTGGTCCACTGGAAGAGCCCCTACTTGCCTTCCGCCTGGAGCTTCAGCGGCGGGTCAGTGAGCCTGTGTCCGAGGCTGCGTTAGGGATTGACTGCGTGTCATTCCTTCTGCGTGTCTTAGCGATGGTTCTTTACAGAGAAGGACTCTCCTGCTTCATGCAGGATCCTGTTGGTAAGTGACGCAGGGAGGGGGAAGCCAAGCGTTCACCCTGATGAGCTGGCACCATCCGAGACCCCCGCGTGTGTTTTAGTGTGGCTACGACTCCAGGGTTGTTCGTATGCTGCTTTGCTTCCATCCATCGCAGTCTTTACGTTTTTGATGCTCAGATCCATCCTTGGCCAGTGGGAACCCTCCAAGATTCTCCTGAGTCCTTGTAAATTCTAATTTTTTAATTTTAATTTTCTCATGTGGAATACGTTTAATCTTTTGAATTTTACATGTTGATGAGTTTGGACAAATGTCTGCACGTGTGTAACCAACATCACCGTCGAGATAAATCGCTTTCATCCGCCCAGTCACGTCGCCCCACCTGACCTGCTTCCTCGCACAGATTAGCTAGAATTTCATGTAAATGGGACCATCCAGTGTGTACCTCTGGCGCGTCGGGCTGCGTTCACAGCGTAACGTTGCTGAGATCTGCCCGTGCAGTGTTGTTCAGCGGAGGTTGTCAGCAGTGGGGGGTTGTTCGGATGTTTGTGTGTTCCCGTGTTGATGGACGTTTGGGTTCGTTCTAGTGTGGGGCTGTGATGAATAAAGCTGCCACGAGCCTCCACGTACGAGCCTCTGCGTGCACTTGTCATTTTCATCTTTGGGGCTAGAACCTAGGAGTGGAATTGCTCGGTCTTAGATTAGTGTAGGCTTAGCTTCATAAGCAACTGCCCGGGTGTTTTCCAGCGTGGCTGCTTGCTGTGCACTTGGACCAGCAAAGTGCCCGCGTTCAGGGGTCAGGGCTGGGAGGAGGCTGGAGTGAGTGAGGTGCCCACTCTCGGGGTCCCCCACGGCCAGTCCTGCATGAGCCCAGAGAGGGTGCCCCTCACACGATCACCCAATGCCTGATTGCCCCCCATCCTCGCTAGCACTTGGTACTGTCAGCCATTTTAAACTTTTTTTTTAGCCATTCTAATAGGTGTGTAGTGGTACGCATAGTAGTTGTAATTTTCGTTTTCCTAGTGACTAATGATTTGGAGCATTTTTTCATGAGCCCATCAGCAGTCTCTGATGAAGTGTCTACATCAATCTCTGATTCATTTTTTATTGGGATATTTTCTTATTACTGAGTTTTGAAAGGTTTTGTATGTAGTCTGGACACAAATCCTTGATGAGATACGTGCTTTGTGAATACGTTTCTCCCCGTCTTGGCCTTGCTTTCTCATTTTCTTAATAATATCTTTTGAAGAACAGAAGTTAATGATGTTTAATTTATCAATTTTTGTTATGGTTCATGCTTTTTTTGTGTCCTCTCCAAGGACTGTTTGTCTATCCCAAGGTCATGAATAATTTTTCGTATGTTTTCATCCAGAAGTTGTATTAATTTAGCTTTTATGTTTACATCTGTGGTCCATTTCAAGATAATTCTTGTGTATGATCTCAAGTAAAGGTTGAGATTCATATTTTTTTTCATATGAATATGCACTTGTGTCGGCACTGTGTGTTGAAAAGACTGTCCTTGACCCCCACAAATTACTTTGGTACCTTTTTTTTTTTTTTGGCGGTACGCGGGCCTCTCACTGTTGTGGCCTCGCCTGTCGCGGAGCACAGGCTCCACGGCCATGGCTCACGGGCCCAGCCGCTCCGCGGCACGTGGGATCCTCCCGGACCGGGGCACGAACCCGTATCCCCTGCATCGGCGGACCGCTGCGCCACCAGGGAAGCCCCTTCGGTACCTTTTTGAACATGAATTGACTATTTACATGTGGGTCTATTTCTGAGTCTCTTCCTTTGACCTAGATACCTGTCTTTGAGCTAATACCACCCTGTCCTGATTGTTGTGGCTTCATAGTGCGCCTTAAATACCATCTTCTGTTCTTTTTCAAAGCTGTTTTGGCTGTTACAGATCCTTTGTATTTCCCTGTAAACTTTAGAACTGGTCTGTCAGTTTCTACAAAAACAACCTGCTTGTCCTTGCCTGGGATTGGGTTGACTCTATGGACCGGTTTGGGAAGAGCTGCCATCTTGCTGCATTGACTTTTCTGACCCATGAACCTAACATAGTCTGCCTCTTCTTTGAATTAGGTCTCCTGTAACTTCTCTCAGTAATGCCTTGTAGTTTTCATCGGCAGGTCTAGCACGCATTTTGTTAAGTTTTCGTCGTCAGGCCTAGAACGCATTTTGTTAAATGTCTCTCGAAGCATTTTAAGGTTCAATCGTAAGTGACATTTAAGTTGCTTCTTCAATTTCCGGTTGCTTGTACTTACACAGAGAAATGCATCCGATGTTCGGTGTTGACCTTTATCCTGAGGCCCAGCTCAATTCTCGTTCTAGTCATTTTTCCTTTTTCATTCCTTGGGGTTATCTAGGTAGACATTCACATTGCCCAAGAATAGAAGTTCGGTTTTTTTAATTGAAGTATAGTTGATTCACGGTGTTTGGTTAATTTCCGCTGTACAGCAAAGTAGTGCAGTTATACACATGTGTACATTTTTTTATATTCTTTTCCATTCTGGTTTATCACAGGAGACTGAATGCAGTTCCCTGTGCTGTGCAGTAGGACCTTGTTGTTTGTGAGAGTAGAAGTTTGACTTCTTCCTCTCCGACCTGTGTCCCCGTGTCGTCTGTCTCTGCCCTTCTGCTCTGGCCCGGACCTCCAGCATTAAAGTGGAAGTGAGGCAGGCGGATGCCCTTGCCTTGTACCTCACGTTAGTGGGGAGTGTCCAGCGTCTCACCATCAAGGCCAGTGTGTGCTCCGGATTTTACATGGATGCCCTTTATCGGGTTGAGGAGGTTTTATTCTGTCTCTGATCGGCTTGGAGTTTTTATCGTCATTCGTTGCTCAGTTTCGTGAAAAGCTTTCACGGCGTCTTTGGAGAGGATCTTATTGTCTCCTTTTTTCTGCTCGAACTGGGGAATTTTGTTGATAGATTTTTGAATGTAAAACCAACCTTGCATTTCTGGGACAACCTCACTTGTTAATTATGTGCTGTCATTTCCATATTTGCTGGAAATGATTTGTTCATATTTTGCCAAGGAATTCTGTGTCTGTGCTCGTGAGGGGTCTTGGTCTGTTGTTTCCTTGTAATGTCTTTGTCTGGTTTTGGTATCAGAGTAACAGGCCTCATAATGTGGATAAGAGATCATTCCCTCTCTCTTTATTTTCTTAATGAGTTTGTGTGATTTTTAAAAATTAATTAATTAATTTTTGGCTGCACTGGGTCTTCGTTGCCACACGCGAGCTTTCTCTAGTTGCAGCGAGCGGGGGCTACTCTTTGTTGTGGTGCGCGGGCTTCTCATTGCCGTGGCTTCTGTTGTTGTGGCTCACGGGCTCTAGAGCACAGGCTCAGTAGTTGTGGCACATGGGCTTAGTTGCTCCGTGGCATGTGGGGTCTTCCCGGATCAGGGCTCGAACCCGTGTCCCCTGCATTGGCAGGTGGATTCTTAACCACTGTGCCACCAGGGAAGTCCCAGTTTGTGTTATTTTGATGTTATTTTTTTCCTTAAATTTCTGGTAGACTTCAGTGATGAAGCCACGTGGACCTCAGGATCCAGCTAGAATGTAATTGTTTCACCTGTTTTCAGTGTTTCTTGTGGTTACTTTCTGTGTAGTCAGTTGATTCTGATATTTTCATTTGCCACAGCAGTGTCAAGTTTGATTTCTCAGTACTTGTATTGGCACTTACAAATAAAGATAAGAAGTGAGCTATAGGACAGGGTGTATTCAGACATTGCAGTAATTGTGCGTTTAGATTAGAAAGACTGAAGTATGAAAAGTGGTACATGCTGGGCTGCAGTAGGAGGGGCCTACAGGTCACCCTGTCTCCCCAAACTGTTGTGTGTGGGATTCAGATGGATTCAGCCTAATGGTGGGTGTGGGTCTACTTTTTTTTTTTTTTTTTTTTTTTGCGCGGTACGCGGGCCTCTCACTGTTGTGGCCTCTCCCGTTGCGGAGCATGGGCTCCGGACACGCAGGCTCAGTGGCCATGGCTCACGGGCCCAGCCGCTCCGCGGCATGTGGGATCTTCCCGGACCGGGGCACGAACCCGTGTCTCTGCATCGGCAGGCGGACTCCCAACCACTGCGCCACCAGGGAAGCCCCATGGGTCTCCCTTTGGTTTGGATTCTATACTAGAGACGAAGAAGATGAGATTTGGTGACAACCAGAGCTGTGTTTAGAAGGAAAACTTTGTTACTTGAAGCAACGCTTACCCCTGAGTTACCAGAGGATAAATGGGTCTTAAAGGGGTCTTTCCGACCCTGACGATCAGAGTTTCTTCCCAAATGCCTCCCCTGGAAACACGTTCCAGAACATATAAGCAGGAAGCTCGTCTGTATGAATTGCAATTTCATGCTAAGATGTGTGTGTCCTGGGAAGGAGCGGGCAGGCACCCCCCACACGCTGGAGTCTGCACGTGGGGATCAGGTCATTATTGCCCATGCTTGGGCACTGACCCTGATGGCGATCTGGGGCACTGGCTGGTGCAGCGCTCTGTAGGTTGGCACTTCTTTGAAGTTTTACATTTAATCCCACCATAGAGCCATATTTAATGTTTAAAATAATTGAGCAGTTTAATCTCCTGTTCTCACCTCCAATCCTCCAATGAAATTAATGCTCTGGGAACTCACCCATTTTCCTGCTGCACTTGCCCCACTTCACGAGCTGGCCCGGCTCCTCTGGAATGTTCTCTCCACCTGCGGAATCTGAGCTTCTAAGCAAGGGTGCTCCCTCTGTGGTGTGAAAACGTCAGCCCAGGCGAGAGGACCTTTCCCAGCGGAGCAGGGGTTTCTGCCCCCACCTGTCCAGGTGTCTGCCCCCGGTGTGACGTCGGCCCTCACCACTTCTTCACCACCTCCGCAAGGTTGAGCAAGCCCCTCTGGACCGTGGATTCGCAGGACTGCCGGGGGAGGAGCCGGGACCCCTGCCAGGGGCTTTCAGGGGCCTTTGCTGCCCGCTTCCTATGACTCGGTCCTGGCTCTGCTCACCTAGGCTGCGAGGACGCAGCGGCCGGGACAGGGAGATGGGGGCGGCAGTAAAAGCACGCAGGCTGTCTGCTGTCAGCGTGTCACTGCCGCTCCGACAGCGCTCAGGCTTCATTCAGGGCCACCAGGTAACGGGGTGAAGAATGGAGGGAGCCGTTCTCTTTACGGGAGGCCTTGCACCGGGATGAGCAAGTGAAACACCTCTGCTCCTAAAACGCCCGCTGTGCTACGCCTGTCGTCTGAGTAGAGTAAAGTCAGTTAATGAAAAGCCCCCAACGCCCCAACGGTGCCTGCGCTTCTCCCGAGGAGACCTCACTGGCAGTGAGAGCTGCGTCCGTACCCCACTCCGCCACTCACTGTGCACGCTTGCACAGGTCACCAACCCTCGCTGAGCCTCGGAGCCCTCGCCTTCGGATGGGCTCAAGCTCGGGCTGTCTGGGGACTTCCACCAGCTCCTCAGATGAGCTGTGGGTGGCGTCTGGCGGGCGGGAGGTCCCCACCACCCGCAGTTGCTCTCGGTCCTTCCTCCTCTGAGCCGCGATGTGCGTCTCGGCAGGGGAGGTGGGCCCGCCTTGGACGCGTACTTACTGTTGAGAGCGCTGCGTTGTATGATATCAACTTGTCCAAGCGCCTGTTTCTCACTCTAGAGTCTTGCTTGGTTTGGTGGCTGGTGTTTAGAACTCAGGTGATGAATCAACGCCTGTTCCATTGAAGGGTTTGATTAACCAGCCGTTGAAGTTATTCTGAGGGAGTCCTTAAGTTCTTTGGTCCTTGATTTGAAAAAGTTCCCGATTTGGTAACTGAATTCTTATACTCAAAACCAGGAAGACATGCTGCAGGAAGACATCTTTGTAGCTTTCTTTTTAGTGAAGAACGCTAGTCTGACTTGAAAGGACTATTATAAACGGGCGGGTGAGGGGGTCGTGCGCTACAGCTCGCCACAGTCTGGTCCTTGCCGCACGGTCATACACAATCCAAATCCGTGCAGTAGGCAAGGGCGTTCCCTGGAAAAACTGCACATCCCACGTAACACGGATGATTCTGCTGTACTATAACACATGGATTCCTAAAAATCACCATGTCCTGCACAGTCACACAGTGAAAACCACAGGGCTCGTGGGAAAGATGGGGCTGGGGGCATAGCCCTCAAAACTCCATCACTGACACGTAAAGATGAGAACTCAGTGAAAAGGGCACCATTTCCCATGTTCAGTGGGTGCATACATAGCCGCCTTGGTGACCCTGCCCTTGGCAGAGGCGGGAGTTTGCAGGGGACGTAGGTGTGGGGGCGCTGGCTGCGGTGACGGTGGGTGTGCCCAGCACAGGGGCCGCGGGCCTGGGGCGTGTGCGCGTCTGTGTTCCCTCCAGGCTCTGTTCAGCGGGGTGTCCGAGTTCCCCAGTGTTTCCGGAGGGCGAGATCGTGCATGAGAAAGCGGGCGATCTGTCTTATCTTCGGACTGTTCCCTAATACGTCAATCGTGTTGAACAAATCTGCGTTTTCACAACGGGCATCGCGGCAGGGCTTGCTGGGGAGCTGTCTGGGCCATCCGGGGTCGAGTCTTTGTAAAGTGAAAAGTTGACACACGTCATCTTCCCCCATTGAATACATTTAAAAATGACCGCTTTTCTCTGCCAGAGACTGTTGAAAAAATGAAAAGCAAAACAAAACAAAGACTTGGAGTGTTGGCTAAGCCTGCGACCCGTCCAGACGCAGACGGGGGCTGGTTAGTGCCCCCCCCGCACCCCCCTCTCTGGGGGCGCAGCCCTCCCCTAACCACCCTTCCTGGATCTTCTAGCTTTGGGGCAAGCGTGGTTTCACATTTCCCCCTCCGGCGCAAGTGTTCTGCAGATGCTGGGGGATGAGGCTGGCGAGGCTCGGCGGGCGAGGGCGCTGGGGGCAGCTGTGCTTGGCGGGGCGTGGGAAAGCGGAAATAGGACGCAGAGCCGTCCCCGCTGGGTGTCTCGGTGGGCGCCCCCTCCAGGGGGGGCGCATGGGACGGGGGCCAGCCGTTGCCCTGTCCACTGCTGACGGGCACGTGTGCGCCCCCGGACACAGCTGAGGTCAGATTCACCTCTGTGACCTCCTGGGGGCGGGTGTCCCCAGCTGCCCACACGTGGCACGCCTGGGCCAGGCAGGACGCAGTGTGCGCCTGTCCCCCATCCGTCTCAGGGGAGCTGAGGGCAGTGCTGCTTGCCCTGGGCCCCGAGGGGCCCCGTCAGCTGGGAGGAAACGTCCAGCCCCTCCATCTGCGTTGCATCGTGGCCCGGAGTTCTGATGCTTCTCAGTCCCTCTCGGCCACGTTTTGGAAATTACCCTCCGCGGACCGGCCTTGCCGATGACGTCAGCTAGCTCACGCTGCCTTGTGGTAATGTCACAGGACCACGGCCTGCTTCCCGTCCCAGCTCAGAGCCGGGAGGTTCTCAGGGCCCCGGGGTCCCTCCGCCATCGCCTGGCCCTGACCTCGGGCCTCCCCGGCCACAGCAGCCGCCACCTCTCAAGCATTCCTTCACCGGCGCTCTGCCGGCCCTTGCGCTCCACACAGAGTGGGGGGTCCCGGCCGGCCTTCGGCCTCCATCACCCCATTCCTGGCGGCCTGAGTGAACGGCGTGGCCTTTCCCAGAGGGTTTTTCTCTGTGAAATCAGGGCTGAAAGCAGTGACCACTCAGGTGCTTCACAAATGTGACTGTTACCTCTAGTGTCTCTGTGTGTGTGTGTGTCTGTTCTTCCCGGACGGATTTGAAGAGCTTCAAAGGCCGGGCTGGCGGTTAGCGGTGGCGATGGTCACAGCACGGCCAGAGGGCGAGTTGGGGTCCAGTCCCGTCTCGGCCTCGCGCTCGGGTGCGGCCAGCCAGGGCGTTCGGTTGGGGCAGCGGCATCGTGTCGGGAAGAGACTCTGGCTCCCTGGCCCTGTGGCCGTGGACACTGGGTTTGCCTGAATCTCAGCCCTGCACCTGCGGGGGCTGGACCAGCGCCTGCCGGGCGGCGCTGTGCGGAGCCCCGAGGCAGTGCCCCCTGTGCACTGGCCTTCTCCCTCGGCGCCCGGCCCAGGAGGTCCTGCTCCTGTGGTTGGCGGGGTAATGGACCCCAAGGATGTCCGTTACCAGACCACACCCCCCCAGAATCCGTGGATACGCCCTGAGGTCTTTGCGGGTGTGACTAAGTTAAGGACCTTGAGGTGGAGTGTCCAGGTAGGTCTGTGTCAACCGCAGGGCCCTTACAGGGGGAGGCGGGAGGTCTGAGAGGATGGGAGGTATGGTCACGGGAGCAGAGGGAGCGTCAGAGAGGGGCTGGGGGCTGCTGCTCTGAGGACAGAGGGAGGGGCCCTGAGCCTCTGGAAGCTGAAAGGGGGCAAGAATGCAGACCCTCCCTGACCCCCCAGAGCCTCCAGAGGGAACCAGCCCCGTGACGCCTTGGCTGAGCTCCGTGAGGCTTGGGTCCGACTTCCGACCCCCTGACTTCGGGGGATCGAACTGTGTGGCTTTAAGCCACCAAGTTCGAGACTGTTTGTTCCAGTAGCCACGGGCCACTCAGACACCTCCCTGCCCTGCTCCACTCCCTTCCTGGCTGTGAATACGAACCAAAGAGCAGGACCGTGGATGGTGGGTATGGCAGCTCCGCGCTGTGGCCGACGGGCTCAGCTTAGACCTGCCGCCCGCAGGTCTGCCGCGTGCTGAGCTCGGTGGTGTCTCTGTGACTGGTGTCGGGATCATTTCCAGGCCTCCTGAGCTGTGTCCGCCCCGTTTCACAAACTCGTCAGGACTTGCACGATGCAGGGCGGAGGGTCGGCCCCCGGATTCCACACGCTCTCCCACCCTAGCTCGGCTTCCACTTATCAAAGCATTTTTGGAATCGTTTAAAGCATCCGTATCTCCTTTCTTTGGATGTTCTCGGTGGTGACAAACCTTTATCTTGCAAGAGTGGATTCAAATTTCAGGACAGATGGAAATGGCTGGAGCGGAGACTTGCTGGTGTCCTTGACAAGTGACCTTCCAGCCTGTCGGCCCAAGTTTCTCTGTAAGTGAGGTTGGAAGGCTGCCTGGCGGCCCCAGCGAGGGAGGATTGAGTGCATTAAGACACGTCAGCAGGTCGGCAGGGCCCCGCGCAGCAGGCACCCCGTGGACGGAGGTGACCTGGGGCGGATGGGCCCTTTGTGAGGTGGCAGGGCACGGTTGGCGCTCTGGGGACAACGCCCCGCGGTCGGTTCCAGCTGAGGTCTCCTGGGGCATCTGGGGGGTGATGGCGTCCCAGGAAGGCCACCTCCCTCTGTGTGTTCATCCTGTCAGCAGACCCTGAGGGACAGTAGCTGGCTCCTCTGTGCCGGGTGGGCTTGGGGTATGGAGTGAAGGAGCAAGAGGGGATCTTCTTGGATGCGTCGGCATTTATATAATAGATCCCTGATTGATGGGTGTAGGTAATTCGGATTTTTTCTCCTACAAACCCCGGTGGTGGTGAGCATCTTTACTTATCCATCCTTGTGTAAACATCTTATTAATGCCTTAGGATCCGGCCCTGGAGGTGGGGTCGCAGATGCAGATCCGGAGTGAGGCCATTTAACATTCAGACAGGAATCCGAGTCATTCCTACAAAGCCTGCTGCCCCGGCTTCCATTCGGCTGGCCCGGGGCGGGGGTGTGGGGTGGGGTCTGCCATGCCCCTGCTCTGGCGGCGGGGTGGGGGTGTGGGTGGGGGGGGGGTGGGGGGGTGGCGGGCTCTCCGCTCCCTTGGTCAGGCCTGACGGCTGCTTGGCTGTCGTGTCTTGGAGGAGGTGCAGGTGGCCAGGGCCCCCCGCCTGTATGGGAGGTGGAAGGCGGCTGGCTGGAGTACGGGCCGTGGGCCTTCCTCAGGGCAGGGCCCCGGAGGGACCTTCTCGGCTCCTGGGTGGTATCCCCGTGTCTCCCCTCCTTCGCCTCCCAAAGCTTCCTTATCCCGAGTGCATGTCTGCTGAGGAATTTCTCAGCCCCCGCTGCCTGCCGGCCGCTCTGTGTGTGGCTCCAGCCCTCTCCGATGGCATCTGGTGAGAAGAATTTGAGGCCGGTCTGACTGCTGTCAGTGACACCTTCAGAGTTCACCCCAGGTGGGGTGGAGCTGGAACGGGGCCACCCCGAGGCCACCCGGAGGCCTGCTGTTGGCGAAAGCTCCCTGCCCAGGATGGCGTCGCCTGGCTGGGAGCCTGGCTCCCTCGGTGTGGGTCTGCTTATCCCTGATAATCAGGGCGCCCACAACCAGGGTACCTACAACCACGCGTGTCGTAGGGCAGCTGGCGTGAACAGTGGAGCCTCCCAGGAAGCTCGAAGCGCCAAAGAGCTGCAGCGTCATAAAAAGTGGATTGAGAACCTTTGCCCTTTTCCTGCGGAAGTGAAGAAGCCCCACCACTCCCTTTTTAAAAAATGCAGTGAGAGCTGCCGACACCCTTTTGCACAAGTTCAGTGCTAGCGAGAACAATTCACATAGATTAAAAGGTAGAACCGTTAAACACAGTTGAGAACCAGAGAATATAGGCCTACAGTTTTCTCCACAGATTTGAACTCAAATTCAGAAGTTGATTTTGATGTGACTTATTTGAATTATGTCTATAAAATTTTTCTCAACTGTTATTAGTTTGGTGTGGAGAGAGCTATATAAAACGTAACCATTGTTTCATACTTTATAATAGACAAGTAGATTTCCCCGTGGGGAAGAAGCTTCCAGGGATTTGAGTAGAGCAGGAGGTTTGCCCCGAAAAGTAAGCTCAAACCTGTAGCACCTGTGCGTCTGGGGACCGCGTTTCTACTGTCTCTGTGGCCCAGAACCAAGCAGACGAGACCCTGGGTGAGACGGAGGCCGGGACCAGGGGGCTGGTGAACGCAGGGTCCCCAGACACCCTCAGAAAAAACACCTCCTGCCCGAGATGGGCACGTAGTGAAAAGCCACGCTAGGAAATGAGTAACTAAGCAACCGAGGATTGGCGCTGTGTCATCTAGAAATAATAGAACGAAGTGAAATAAGTACGTTGTTTTAAAATCATGAACTCTAAAGGAAGGAGTCAGAATGAAAGACCAGAACAGGAGAAGTGAATTTGGAATTGAACCTGCAGAACTTATCTAAATGAAAAATGTAGCTGTTAAAATAAAAGAACTCACTGGGTACGTTACACTGAAAAAACTCTAGCCAAGCCAGTGAGAAAAGTAGCTCATTGGAAGAAGGCTCTGAAGACACGGAAGAGAGAAAAAGGAAAGAGGTGTGGAAAGGAAGACAGAACTGCTTAGAAAACAGGCTGGAGCGGGAAAGTCCAGTGACAGCTCCTGGGATTAACAGTGCGTAGATGGGATATGAGAGAGGCGATGAGAAGATGTTGGGGAAAGTCAGGGGCCTTGCCCTCCTCGTCCTCCTTATTAAAATACAACCCGAGGCGATGCTAACTCAGAAGCACTGTGCAGAGACAGGTAAGTGGGTTTAGAAAATGAATAGAAGCTAGCATGTGGCCCTTTAAATGAGAATTTAGGAATTTGGAAACATTTCAGACAGAGGAAAGGATCATTCAAAAGTATTGCTAGTACAATTAATCCACCTTTTGGAAAACAATAAAGTTGGAGCCCTACCTCATGTACAAAATAAAGCCTATGTGGATTAAATGGCAAAATATCAAAACAGTATATAAGAGGATTAGAATAAAAATACAGTATTTTCGTAATTGTGGTACAGGAGAGCCACGCTGCCCCAAACTCCAAATCCGTAAAGGACAAGATGAACACATTCAGTGATGTAAAAAGTTAAACTGTCATGTAGTAGAGACACGAACGCAGAAGTTGCAAGACAAGTTCAGACCAGGAGGACGCATTTGGAGCATGTGGAGAAGGCAGGGGGATAGGCGGGGCAAAGGCCCCCAGTGACACCTGTGTCCCGATACCCGGGACCTGTGGGTAGGTCACCTCATGTGGCAAAAGGGGCTTTGCAGATGAGGTGAAGTTAAGGCTCCTGAGATGGCGTCATCCTGGAGCAGGGTGGACCCATTGTCATCACGAGGTCCTCACAGGAGGGAGGGAGGAAGTTCAGAATCAGAGAAGGAGACGTGACCATGGAAGTGAAGGTCAGGCTGGCACACGGCCACGAGCCACGGAATGCAGCACCTCCAGAAGCTGGAAAAGGAAGGAGACGGATTCTGCCCCGGAGCCTCCAGAAGGAACCAACCCTGCGACACCGTGATTTCAGCCCAGTGAGACCCGTTTTGGACGTCTGCCTTCCAGAACCGTGAGAGAATCAGCTCCCGTCGTCTTCGTAAGTTTGGTGAATTTGTTACAGCAGCAAGAGGACGCTTATACAGACATAGATATTCAGATCAAGTGTGGCGCACAGATATCTGATGTATATATTCAGGCCAGCTCTTCTATAGATAACATGAAAATAACCCATAATCCTTCGGGCCAAGGACCCGAAAAGACATTTTCCGGAAGAAGAAATACAAACGCATCTGAGGGCATGTGGAAGGTAAAGCCTGAGGGCTCCTTCTTAGAAAGTGACGAGAAATCAGCACCGAGAGTCAGACCTGGGCTGGGGGCTGGGGCGCCGCCCAGGGGTGGGGACAGTGTCCATCAGGGCCGAGGGACACCCTGGCCCAGCCGGCCGTCCGTCCTGGCAGATGTGTCAGTAGCCCAGCCTCCCCCAGGCCATCTGCTCCCCGCTCCCCGCTCCTGGGATGTGCCGGGAAACAGCTTGCAAACGGCCGAATTCCATCCCCCTACCCGACTGTTACCGGCAGTTCCCCCATCTGAGTGGAGGTTGGGTTTCCAGGCCCCTCCTCCTCTCCTCCGTTTTGTCCCCCCAAATCACCGTGCACTGACTCTGTGCCCGCCCCCTCGTTGTTGATGGAAATGCATCCCCAGAACATTTCTGTAAACCAGCCTCACTCGTCTCCCTGTGACCCAGAGCAGGGCTGCGGTCTCTGGCGTGGCTTCGAATCTTCTCCTTCGCTTGAGGCCACATGACCTGGCGGGTGTCGCCAGGGCAGGCTCCGCCCCTGTTTATGGGGGGACGACCCTGCTGTTTACGTCGTGGACTGCTGTTTCTGGCCGTGAGGGGCGGGCACGTGCGTGGTGGCGGTGGGCATGCTTGCTCTGACTCTGCAGCCAGGCGCTCCGTTCGCTCTCCAGGTGGGGAGTGCGAGCCCCCACGGGTGTGAAGTTTTGTTCCTTTCAGGAGGATCCTGACGGGTACCGAGCTGGATCACGTGCGGGGAACAGACAGGGTTAGTGTCCCGAATGCGCCGTGTGACTCAGTTGGGAAAACACTCCTGGTAATCGTCTCCAGACCCAGGCAGCCTTTGATCAGGAAAATCTCTGTTTATTCTATGATATAAATATGGAAGAAATCCATTTGTTCCAAAGTGGATGCAAATGAACCCCAGCAGATATGCCTGGCCCGCCGAGCTGCCAAGAGCTAGGAGGGGAGGGGAGCACAGAGCCGGCCAGGAGCGCGAGGCCTCCCCCCGCAGCCTGGGTCCACCGAGCGGCGCTCACGCCAGTGGCCCAGGAGCTGTCCCTGGGCTGTGACGCCTGCGCTGGCCTGTGATCCCGGCCCTCCTTACGCACAGTTTGGGGTCAGTGACACAGTCTGTGTCCTTAGCCAGAGCAAGGACGCTGCTGTTTCTGTGTGGGTTTTAACTGCCTGACTCTTCCCAAGGCCTCCGATAGCATCCGGCCCTGGGCCTCCCGCCCTCCCTGCCTCCCTTCTTTCCATCACAAACATTTACCAAGAGCCAGCTATGTGCCGGGCGCTGGAGAAACAGCAAAGTGTTCGAAGCAGAACACCAGTGTATTTGGGGAGAGAGATGCACGGAGAGGCGATTGCAGCCAAGAGGAGTGAGATGACAGAGATGGGTAGGGAAGGGGTGGGGGAGGCCTTGAAGGCTTTCATAGAAGGAAGCCCAGACTTCGTCTGTTGGGCCTTGAGGAGTCGGCTATCGGTCATTTACACTTTAGTAAGAACTTAAGCCAAGGTGTTGCTTTCTGTAGGTTGATTCTCATTTTACGTTTGGTTTGTGATTGTGGAACGAAAGCTCTGTGCTCCCGGAAAGGATTCCAAACACCTTGGGTCAGGAGGAGTGATATAAGGCCAAGGGTGGATGGTCCACGGTCGGACCACAGAGCTCTCAGACGGTGCACCTGGGCTGCAGTACCTTCTGGGCGGGGGAGGCTGGACCCCTGGGTGCGTAGCCTGGGTGCTCTCTGGGGTGGTCCAGGACGGGTCCTGAGCCTGGGGAGCTGTGGTGTGCTACCAGCTGCAGCTGTGTCTGTTTGTCCACTGGGTTGTGAGTAGCTTCAACGATCACGCAGTGTTGCCGCAAGTAGAATATAATATGACCAGATATTTACTTGGTGTCAACTTAGCTCTCTTGTGTCCTGGGGAGGTGGAGAGAAGATAAAGGGTCACATGTGATGAATCCAGCTGCCTGGCTCTGAAGAGGGAGGTGGAATCTCTCTCATCCCTCCGCCTGCTCTGACCATTTCTCTGTTATGTTTCAAGTCCTTTCTTGCTCATTTTTCTACCTGTTTTCAAGGACAGATATGATCACAGATGTAGCACGTGCTGCCTTGGAAGTGTTTTAGATTAATTTTTGCCTCTGATCCCAGATTCTGAGCTGTGTGTTTTCTGAGCCCTCTGTGCTTGTCCGCGTGGCCCAGCAAAACCCACTTGTTCTCATGGGAAGGCAAAGCTGAAGGAATGAAACCTGGAGTCCACATAGCAGACTTTGCAGAACTTTTTATATTATGGTCTGGCTATGTCCCTAACTTTCGGGCTAGAGCCTCTCACATCAGGCATTGGTTAAATGCCATTGCTGCCTTTTTAGAGATTAAGTACAGAATTTTCTAAACCTTGAGTGACCTGAGTCCCGGGGGCAGCAGTGAGTCGTGTTGCAGGGGAGAAGGCCTGATGTGCAGTCCAGCCGCTTGCAGTTAAGGAAGCAGTGGTTTGGGTAAGATTCAGACTCGCACTCACAGAACAAGTGCACCCACCACCCAGCTGCGCGTCCCTCCTCACAGCCCCCTCGTACCCCACTCTCCCCGCTCCCCACCCACTGGGCTGTCTGGAGGCAAATCCCAGCTGCCCTTCCCAGAGTAACGCACCGAGATCCTGGCTTCTCGGGCAGCACCTGCTTTGCCATCTGACCCCTGGGGCCTCGTGCTCGGCCCCTCTGCGCCAGGGACCCGCTGACCTCCTGGGAGAGGCTGGGGCAGGGGGCTCGCTGGCCTCATGTCCCAGATGCCTGAGGGGCCACAGTTGCTCCTGACTCCTTGCTCTGGGTCCCCCCGGGGCCCCTACAGAGCCAGCGCACCGGGCCAGGCCTCTGCACCCTCCTCTCCCTGGGGGGCCTCCAGGGCCCAGCCGCTGCCACGGGGAAGATGCCGGGGAGACCGAGGCAGGGCTGGCGCCCCACGTGGAGCAAGCACTGGAGGTCATGGGGCGCTGTGAGGGAGACTCCTAACAGGCCTTTGCAACGGGACTCTCGGCCCTGCTGTCACGAGGTGCCCTGAGATGGCGGAAAGTTCCCAGCTGGCCACAAATCTACGCTGGGCGACTGGAGCCTGAGAAGAGGCTGGGGAAGGCCTGTGCCGTCCACCTCCTGCGCCGCCGTGATTGTTGGGGGGAGGGTAGGGCTCTCCACCCCCTTCCCTGGCCTCTGCCCTGGGCTGGGCAGCTCTTGGCCCCCTGCAGAGTGGGGGGTCTCCTTTTATGCTGTTGGCTTACGGAGGTGATTTCCTACCGCCCCTCCCCATCCTCCCGGACAGGCAAGGGGTGGCCGTCAGCCCAGGCGGTGCCCCTGTGAGTGGGAGAGGGGCCATCCAGAGGCTGTGTCTCGGGGGCGGATCCTTGAGCGCAGCGATGGAGCAGATTTCACGGGCTGCCAGGATGGAAGGGCCGGTCGGGGGCTCGAGGGACAAGCCGCGGTGAACTGTAGTCGGGGCTCCAGCGGCGATTCAGTGGGCCGCTGTGTTTAGTGTCCCTAGGGCCGTCCCAGGCGTAGAGAAGCACCCCGTGTGTTGGGTGGTCGGATGAGGAATGGCCCCAGCGGTGTCCACGTCCTGCGCCCCGGAACCTTTGGGGATGGGACCTCGCACGGCAGAATGCAGAGGAGATGAAGCATGTCGGTATGGAGAGGCTCCCCTGGATCATCTGTGATCACCTCCTGCGAGAGGGAGGCTGGAGGCCCCACAGCCCTGGCTGTGCTGTGGAGGATGCAGAGGCTCTGGGAGTTGCAAGGGGGCAGGAAGGCCCCTCCCACGGAGCCTCCAGAGGAGCCAGCCCTGCGACACCTCGATTTCAGGACTTCCGGCCCCAGACCGCGTGAGAGCATAGATGTGAGTTCTAAGCCACCAAGTTTGGGGTCACTTGTGACAGCAGGCCCAGGGAACTTCCACAGTGGATAGATACCTGCTGCCCCCCAAACCCTGGCACACCTGTGGGTCCCCAAACCATTCGTTTCCTGGACAGAAGAGGAGGGAAGCAGCCGCCTTCCACACCGGTGGTCTCCCGGGGCCTGGGTGGGGGGCTGTCAGAGGTGCTCCCGCACTCTTCTGTGCACAGCGCGCCCGGGAGGATGGCCTTCTGGGGTGGAACCCGGGCTGTGTGACTGCTGCCCCATCCTACCAGACAGGCCCCTTCCCCCTGGGCCTGGTTCTCGCTCCACCGCAGGGTTGGCCCCCAGGGCCCGCCTGCTCCTGGCCGGGCCTGGGATTTCCAGGTGGTGCGCGCTCTGCAGGGGAGGGAGGGATGCTGTCTTTGGTGAGCTGCCTGCTTGGCCGGCATCCCCAGGGCTGGCCGTGGCCCTCAAGGCTGGCTGCGGGTGGCTGACCACTGCCCACCGCCATTGCCTCCCTCCTGCTGGCAGGATGCCGGGTGGACTCGCTTCTGATCGGGGTGGACCTCACGTTTCACAGCATGGCGGCAAACTCCCCAGGGAGGAGCTGGGTCTTGGGGCCACCGTGGGAGCCCGGGAGCAGCACTGGCAGCGGGGACTGGGGTTTTCGGGGCCTTCCGTGGGCTCCAGCTTTGCACCGGCAAGTGAGAGGGCAGGGTTTTATTGGTCCCTGTGGACAAGCGCCTTGCTTCTGTAAATTCTCACGATTCCTGGCTGTTTGGGGGTCACGTCTAGACTAACACCTTTAAAAGAAGGTTATTACAATGTGGAGATCTGGGGCCGTGAAACATTACAAGAGGTGCTCTTGAAAATCAGTTTCAAGTGGCTTCCCTCTCTGGAATTCAGTCAGAGCTTTTCGCTGGGTTTTGGTTTGCGAATCAGTGTTTTGAAGGGCGATCCGCAGCCTCTGGGTGAAGGCCAGACCCGCCCTCTGTGCCTTTTCACGTTTACGTGGCCACAAGAACCGTGTGCGGGGCCTCCTAAAATATAAGTAGTTGCGCCCCCTTCACCCAGAGATCGATTCAGAGCCTGGAACGGTGCCCGGGAATCTGCATTGTAAATTGGCCCCAGACGACTCTGTTGTAGGTGGCCCTCTGACCACACAGCAGAAACCCCTGCCCAGATCCCCACGTGAGCAGGTTCATAGCAGCAGGGTGGGGCCCACGTGGGAGCTGTGTGTGGGTTTCCAGGTCTGGAACCCGCAGTCCCCAGGAGAGGCCAGTGAGCCAGGCTTCAGGGGGAGGACTCTGCTGGACTCTTGGTTTATTTATTTATTCCTTTTTATTGTAGTAAAATACACATACCATAAAATTTACCGTCCACACCCTTTTTAAGCGCACGGTTCTGAGGTACCAGGTACACTCGCGTTGTTGTGTGACCAGCACCAGCACCGCTGCCCACAGAACTTGCTCATCTTCCCCAAATGACCCTCTGTCCCCATGAAACGCTTCCTCCCCTCCCCTTCCCCCAGCCCCGGCACCTACCCTGCTACTTCTGTCTCTATGGATTTGTCTACTCCAGGGGCCTCACATAAGTGGACTCGTACAGGCTTTGTCCTTTATGACTGGCTTGTTTCACTTAGCGTAATGGCCTCAAGGTTTATCCGTGTTGTAACATGTGTCGGGATTTCCTTCCTTTTTAAATCCAAATAATATTCCGCGTCGTGGACGGACCACATTTTGTTTGTCATCATCCATTGATGGACCCTCGGGTTCTTCCACCTCTTGGCTGTTAGGAATAACGCTGCTGTGAACGTGGGGGTACAAACCTCTCTTTGACCCCCTGCTTTCTGTTCTTTTGGGTGTGTACCCAGAAATGGAATTGCTGGATCATAGGGACATTCTACTTCAGTTTTTTGACGGAGCTGGATTCTTGGTTTATCTGACAGTTAGCATTTTCTGTGACGTGGGGGAAAACCTTCCCTGTCAGCTGTCAGAGGAGTCCTTCCAGAATTCACTCCTAATTTGCCACGTCCCCTCCTGCCTCCTGGCCCCAGAAGCTGTTTTACTGCTGTGGGTTTCAGGGCTGTGAGCCCGGCCTGGCCTCCCCTGGGGCCTCTCGGGGCCCGGGGTTCCCCCTCACCCCACCTCAGCAGACGTCCCCTGAGCGAGCGTTCACACACACAGCTCAGCCCCCGCCGCCCCGTGGATTTGGGTCCAGTGTGGGACAAACCAGCACACACAGGTGCAGGACCCTCAGCTACGAGCTGTCACAGGTGCAGAGTGGGGACAGAGGGGCCGCAGGAGGTTGGTCGTGGTGGGCGAGGGCGGGAAGGCGTTAACCGTGTAGCAGCCACATTTAAGCAACAGCGTGAAGTCGGCCCCGCTGGAGAAATGCCTTTTCTGCGAGGGAGCGCGGGACCGCACCCCACGGGGTAATGCAGGTGCTGAGAGCAGAGGCTCAGGGTCCGCGTCCCACGGCCCCAGAGACGGTCACGGCCAGCGGGTGGGCTTCAGATGCAGGGGGAGAGTGCTCACAGAGCGCTCACAACTCCCTAATCCCCAGAGCGCGGACCTGATGCTTCATCCCTGGACCAGCGTCCTTCAGAGTGAAGCCTGCAGGGCGAGGCTCGCAGAGCCCAGAGGGGGACGCGGCCGGGCTGGTCCGGGGCAGACCCTGCGGTGAGAGCTGTGCTCTCGGACGTGGCGCTTGGGTGACACGGCACCCGCCCCCCGCGGCTGACACCGTAGGTCATGCCGAGTGAGGACACGTCACCCGCGCCTCACTGCCAGCTTCTTTTCCTAAATAAAAGAGAAACTCATGGAGCAAGAAATCAACTAATTGTCACGATGTTTATGAGAGAGACGGAAATTAGTCTGGAGATTTCTGATCATCCAACATCAAAAAGAAGACAGAGAAGGAGAGATCTATTTCTTCCCCACCCTCTAGAGTGCGTCGCAGAACTGGTCAGGGAACCTGGGTCGGCCTGGAAGGGCCATGTGTCTCTCAGCCAGATTAATTCGGTTACTTAGCAACACCTTAGAACGCAAAACCGGAGCACACACTGCAAGTGTGTGCGTGTCCCCGATGGAGCCGTGAAGCAGGACTGGCCACAGAGTGCCCTGCTTCGAGCCAGCCCCACAGTGGGCGCCCCCCTCTGGGAGTGTTGGGAGGTCCCTGGGGACACTGGTCTCCGGACGAGACCCCTCCTCTGGGTTGCGGGTGGAATCTGCCCCGGCTGGAGTCATTTGTCCTCACCGTGTCTGTCGCTCCAGGGCCCGGGCATCCTCCATGTGGTCCCTGGTGCCGACCCGAAGGACCCTCGTCTTTCACTGGGATAATCCTTCAGCAAACCGCCCACGTGCTCGGTGCAGCCACCTGAATTCTGGTAGACGTTCTCAGCGGCTCAGCCCGCCGTTCCGGAAGAACCCTCGTTCTGGCCACTTCAGAATCAGAAGCTTCAGTTCACCGGAGGTGGGTCCCAGCGCTGGGCAGGAAGCAGCACGTCGCTTTTAAGCGCCTAAGTGTCCGCAGGGTGGTCACAGTGAAAGCACGGGAGCCGCTTTAAACGCCTAAGTGTGGGCGTCCGCAGGGTGGTCACAGTGAAAGCACAGAAGCCGCTTCTAGTGACAAAGCTGAGGGACGCTGGAAACCCAGGAGACACGTTCTTGCTCGGGGCGGGGGGCACTTTTGTCAAGGGTGTGTTTCCTGCACCAACCGTAGACTTTCTCAGTGCCCTTGTGCAGTGAAAAATGAAAACTCCTGCTTCCCCAGCTCTTGGGGGCGGGGGTGGGAGGGGGGTGAACCCAGCGGAGAATTGACTTCAGAGAGAACTGGGGCCAAGGGCATTAGGTGGTGGGCAGGGGAGGGCAGGCGGCTCAGACCTTGATGGAAAATCAATTCTGAAAACTACAGCATGAGGAAAATCTCATTTTTAAATGTGGTAAAAAAAAAAAAAAAACCATTTGGCTAAAATTCCCCACCAGGCACTGCTTTGCTCTAGAGCTGACGTATGGCCTCGTGGGCCGGCTCTCCAGTCCCCACAGGGTCTCTGAGGGTCCTGTCCCCTCGACGGCGTCTCCCCCTCCCGGTGCCCATGGGGCCTGGGCCGCTATGGACTTCCGCTGCCCCCGAGGCGGGATGCGCACGGCTGGTGGCGGCATGGCCCCCTAAGCACCGGTGCGCTGGGATCTGCCAGCCGGTCTCCTCCCGGCCCGTGGTTGTTGCCAGCCCCGACTGAGTCACCGGGGGCTGGGCACCCTCCAGATGCTTTATCCCGACTGTCCTTGCTTACCGGAAAGAACAATCAGCGTCAACCTGGGTCTCTGGATGGATTCTTTTCAGTTTTTGGATGTTCTTAAAATGCCAGACTACTTAACAATTGGTAAATCCCTTCCCTTCCCTGAAAACAACTTCACTTCCCGAGAAGCTGCCGCTTTCTGGGAGTCCTGAGCTTCTAGAGATCTGCGCGCCGCGCTGGGAGCAGGGCCTTGCTGTGAACCTTCGCCACATGTTTCCTACACAAACGGCCGTCTGATGAGGTGCCAGACTTAAACCATTTGGGTTTTCACTGATGCTTTTGGACCCGGGCCAAGTTTCTGTCACGAGGACTTGCTCCAAATGCCGTTTCCTCTGTCTTTCTTGCTGGGGAGGCACCGGCGCTGTGGGTGCCCAGGTCCGCTCACCCAGCCGGTTATCTGCGGCCGAACCAGCATCCCGCTCTGGGCTGGGGAGCGTGAGGGGGTCCAGGCCCTCCCACCAGAAGGACTTCGTTCTGGGACTCCCACCGACCCGCGTGTGGAGGATGTCTGTGCGCCAGCCGTTCTGGAACCCGGGCAAGGGCACAGGGCACTGGCCCGGCTCGGCCACACCAGCCTTCCCCAGGCGGGACGTCTCGCTGTCGTGGCGGGTGTGGGACGGGAGGCTGGGGCTTGCACCCTTGGCCGAAACCTTTCCCCTGAGCCCCCTGGGATGTAATCAGCTTGGTCTAGGTTTCAAGCAGTGTCTGTACCCACACACCTAGCAGTGTGGTTGCTGCGTCCAGGCACCCTTTAAACATTGGCGTTCAGATGCCCGCTTTCGAGGTGGTCTGTGCTTTGGCCGACGCTGTGTGTTCAAGTCCCTTCTGACCCTTGTTAATCTGACGGGCTCACCTGGCCCCTCCTGGCTCTGCTTTGCTTACTGGCAGCTCTGATGCCGAGAGAAGGGGGGGGCCGCCTGCCCCGCCATGGGGTGCGTTTTCCGCAGCGCAGGTGGTCTGCGGGCTTGCAGACATGACTCCTGCCCCTCCCGGGCCTGGCTGACTCTCCGGGAGGGTCAGTCTGACACCTTGTCGGGCCATTGGGCTGGCCGTGTGGGAGACCCGGGGGCCTGTGTCAAAGGGGAGGCCTCCCTGCCTCACGTGTGCCGCTGGCCCCGGGCCTAGGGGATGCTGCGGGCCCTGCTCGGGGGAAGGAAGGAGAGCGCCTAAAACGTGGGCACCTGCCATGGGGCGCCGTCTAGGGACAGAGCAGGGTGCGGAGTGTGACAGCGGAGCGCGGGGGCCGACGGAGGGTGGCTCAGGGCACCGCGGACGGTCGGATGGAGCAGAGCGACCTGGCTGCCTGCGCAGACGTGGAAGAGGCTGCCAGGGACCATGTCTGACCTTGATGTTCTCAGCACGAGGTCAGACCCAGAGCGCGCAGGAGGCTGGCACGTGTGCTCCTGGGAGCTCCCTTTGTGGGGTTTTGTTCTTCTGTTTCCTTATCGCTCCCGTGAACCACAGACGTGGACGAGCCTCTGCCACATGTTAGGGGTGAAGGGTGGAGAGACCCCTCCCCTGAAACGCCCAGTCCCCACTGGTTTTCAAGGAAGGCAGTGGAATGTACTGGAAGAAACAGACCGTCTGACCCATCCTGTACCTTCAGGGTTGTCCTATGCCTCACACAGTAGCGCTCCATAGCCACCTGCACCACAGCCCCCGCCAGGCACACACAGGTGAGTCCCAGCTGGGAACTTACCCCGTCGTAGGACACAGCTCTGCATCTTTCCGTCCTCACCACGAGCCCCACACCTGTTCTGTGCCATAGGACGGGGAACATGCGTCGGAACGGACGGCAAAGTCTTGCTGGTGAGCAGGACACTGGGCTTCTCATCCCCGAACCATTTCCCGCCACTGCCGCTGTTGCTTCTTGGGGTTGGCCGGACCCCTCCAAAGGGGAACAGCTCGAAAGTCCACACGTCAGCTTGTACACTTTCCTCTGGGTCCGTCCTTTGCCTGGCCCTGTGGGTCTCCACCTTTGGTGGGCAAGACCTGGCGTCAGGGGTGTGTACACCCAACTCGTGTGCCAGGGGACACTTTGCACAGCTGTGACTCGGCTTTAAAATCTCACGTGTAAGATGAGACTCCATGGCGTTGAGTCAGCGAGGAGGAAAGAGTATCATCCCTTTCCTGCCGTCGTGGGTCTTTTGTTTCCAGTGTGGGGTGAGTTAAATTCATCTAAAGCCCTGTCTGCAGGACAGGACTGTGATAGTCAGAGCTGCGCACTCGTGTGTGTGTGTGTGTAAGGTGAGGTGATTGGCTGGGATGGGGCTCACAGGAGCAGTTTCTAATTTTTTTTTTTTTGGCCAAGCCACATGGCTTGTGGGATCTTAGTTCCCTGACCAGGGGTTGAAGCCGTGCCCCCTGCAGTGAAAGCAGGGAGTCCTAACCGCTGGACCACCAGGGGAGTCCCAGTAGTTTCTGAGCCTTTACAGAGGAGCTGACCGGATCAAGAAGGGGATGGGAGAGTAGCGCTGATAAAATCCTCCTGTTATAGTGATAATAAGGGCTGTCGTTCGTCGTGTGTCCATTACGTGAGACGTGTGCTTTCGCTTATTTAATCCACTCAACGACCCTTTGAGGTGGGGACCATCCTCCCATTTTACAGATGAGGAAATTGAGGTCCGGGGGGTGAAATGAATTGTTCGACCTGAGCTGAGTCCTGTAAATGTCGGGACTCAAACTAGGCAGAACTTGAGACATTAACCAATATTCTAGAGGCAAGGATGGACTGAGGTGTGAGAATTGTAAAGAGAAACTGCAAGGATGTCAGATCTGATTTTAAAAACACATTATTTAAAGGATCTTGACAAGTAGAAGCGATAACCTTTCTGTTAGAAAGGGAGTTTGTCTAGCAGAATGAACTGACTTTTTAGTGGCAAACCAAAACAGTGTATCAGCAATAATTATCAGATGTTTCCAGCTAAATGAGAGCGGATTTGCAGGTTGCTTCTCCCTGTGTAGTGACAGTGGGAGATGAACAAAGACAAAACAACATGCTTCCAAGAAAGTCATTTATTTGGATGAAAAGTTACATTTTCCTACTGACAAAAGATACCATCTTTATCTTTCAATTTGAGCATTTTTTCAGTTTACATTTAACGTGATAATTAAGGTATTGGGGATTTCATCTAACATTCCCATCTATCTAAGTTACTGTTTTCTTCTTTGTTTGTTTTTTCTTTTGCGGTACGCGGCCCTCACTGCTGTGGCCTCTCTCATTGCAGAGCACAGGCTCCGGACGCGCAGGCCCAGCGGCCACGGCTCACGGGCCAAGCCGCTCCGCGGCATGTGGGATCTTCCCGGACCGGGGCACGAACCCACGTCCCCTGCATCGGCAGGCGGACTCCCAACCGCTGCGCCACCAGGGAAGCCCTACTGTGTGTTTTTTATTTGTCTTGATTATTCAGTGTCCCTTTTTCTCTCCTTTCTTGCCGTTTTAAAATAATTATTTTTATTATTTTATACCCCCCTTTGTTAGTTTGATAGTTATAAATACCTTTCTTGTTCTTTTAAATTACCGTAGAAATTAAAATATGTATCTGGGAGTTGTCAAACGCTAATAAATATTAATATTTGTGAAAGAGAGAAATAACCTAATTTTTTAAATACCCAAAAGTTTGGCATAGGCCCTTCATTTAAAAATCTTCAGATGGCCAATAAGCATGTGAAAAGGTGCTCAATGTCATCGTTCGTTAGGGAGATGCAGATGTAAACCGCATCGCGTACCAATATACCTTCGCCGGAATAGCTAAAAAGTTATTATTTTCGTCTGCAAAGTTTCTTTGATTTATCTTCCAGTTCACTCATTCTTTCTTCAGTTAGATACAATCTATTAAGTTCTAAATTCCAGTTATTATATTTCTCAGTTCTAGAACTTTTTTTCTGACTTCTCCTTATAGTTTCTACTGTACCAAAATTCTCCATCTTGTCTTTCATTTTGTTGAGTGCTTTAAGGGATTGTTAGACGTTCACACTCTGATGATCCATTTCCATAATGCATGGCTCTGTTTCTGTTGCCCATTGTTTCTCTTGATCTTGGATCATGTTGTCCCGTCTCCTGATATGTCACATTATTTTTGACTGTGTGCTGGGTATTGTACATGAAAGAATACAGAGATAACTCAAGGCCTAGGACGGTGTCACCCTCCTCCGTGAGAGGGTTTATCTCAGCTTCTGGCAGGCAGCTGGAGTGGTAGGCAGAGTGCTGTCACTGCTGCCTGATGAGGGACTGAGTTCCAGAATGACTGGTCCTGCTCAGCCACGCAGCAGGGCGGCAGGTGAGGTAGCGCTTACCTTGTGGGATGTGGATGACCCCACTGAGGACGCTGAGGGTGTCTCCAGGAGGAGATGGGAAGCTGGCTCAGTGATTTTTAAAGTCCCCTCCAGCACAGTGCTGCAGAGTCTCTGTGGCTGTAGCCCCTACGGCACACGTGTAGGACAGGCAGCCTGTCTCCAGGGCTCCTGATCCACAGTGATGAGTTGCTCCTTCTGGCCTCAGACCGGTGGTAGCAGCTGCCTCTTACTCTTGAGGCAAGGAGGCCTCCTGTGCTTTCTTCGACCAGATGTCTCCCGCTCACACGGGAGGGATGAAGCAGCCAGCCTCAGGGATCCAGTCGCAGCGCCTTAATGGAGACATGAATTCCCCGTGGATCTAGTTACAATGCAGATGCTGACCAGCACGTCTGGGGCGGGGCCTGAGATTCTGCACCACTGACGAGCTCCCAGGTGTTGCTGATGGTGTTGGCTCATGGACCATGCTTCGGGTAGCACGTGGGGCCAGATGACTGGTGACGAGGAAATCCAGACTTAGGGAGAAACTATGTGAAGGTGTGAGTCCAGAGGAGGTGACAGAGCAGGCAAGCCCGGTGTGGTCGTGTTTTCACTTCTCTCGTGTATATGCCCGGGAGTGGAATTGCGGGGTCATATGGTAGCTTCACGTCTGACCTTTTGAGGGGCTCGCAGACGTGGCAGCTGCCCCTTGTTACATCCCCGCAGGCAACGCTTGAGGGTTCCAGTTTCCCCCTATCTTCATCAACACTCTGGTTCTCTGTCTTTTTTTTTTTTTAAAGCATGAAAAAAATATATGTATTTATTTTTGGCTGCACTGGGTCTTCCTTGCTGCGCATGGGCTTTCTCCAGTTGTGGCGAGCGGGGGCTACTCTTCGTTGCGGTGCACAGGCTTCTCCTTGTGGTGGCTTCTCTTGTTGCGGAGCACAGGCTCTAGGTGCGCGGGCTGCGGTAGTTGTGGCACGCGGGCTCCAGAGCGCAGGCTCAGTAGCTGTGGCGCACGGGCTTAGGTGCTCCGCGGCATGTGCGATCTTCCTGGACCAGGCATCAAACCCCTGTCCCCTCCACTGGCAGGCGGATTCTCAACCACTGCGCCACCAGGGAAGGCCTGTCCTTTTCTTACTGAATGGTCTTGGCACCCTTGTTGAAAACCAATGGACCGTACGCATGAGGGTCTAGAGTGTCAGATTTGAGTCTTAAACTGAGGATAAAGATTAATGCCTGCGTAATATTGCTATCACGAAGGTTCAGTGATCAGTTCCCACGAGGAGCCTTCATCCAGGGTCTGGCACCCAGCAGGCACTCAGAGCATCGGTGATGACGGGGACACAGGAGCCGGGCGTTCACCCTGGAAGAGGCACAGGCTGGGAGGGCGGGGGCAGCGTGGCCATCGCTGAGCTTGGGGGTGACGCTTCCCTCCTCGCAGCCTGTCTCGCTGGCATGCCACCGTGACCTGGGCAGCGGGGATGGAAAGAATTACTCTGACCTTTCACAAACATGGACGATGATCTTAGGTGAGGGGTAGGGAGTTGGAAGAGCGTCCTTGGTAATAAAGCAACAAAGGCTCGGAGAAAACATAGCCCCAGACAGTGTTTTCTAGGGAGGCCGCTGGGCCCAGATTTTCCTGCTGGGCCCCCGTTGCCCGCAGAGCAGCTGTGGGGCTCTCCTTCCGCTGCGGGGCTGGCTTATCCTCCGGCTCCTTGAATCCCCCATGAAGTGTGCCAGGGCACCAGGCAGCCGGCACACAGGTGTCGTCTGCGGCCACCTCCAGCTCAGGGCCACGCTCGTGTCGCTCTGCCATGGGCTGGGGGATGAAGCAGAGACCACCACCCGTGGTCCGTCCGGAGGGCCTGGGGTTTGGAAGCTCTTTCTACCAGCATGTTTTGTACCCCAGGATCGATGGAGCACCACCTCCGAGCTTGGGTGCATGATGGCGGCTCATCGTTTCGCAGCTCACGTGGTGCCTCTGGGCTGCTTCTTTACTCCAGGCGTCCCCTTTGCCCCAAATTCCACTTCCTGAACAAAATCCTGGCAAAATCCTTAGATCGTGTCCTGCTGGGACTCTTCCATCTCAGCTGCCGCTCATGGGGTTGTCGAGACTTGTCCCCTACAACCTCTGGCCTTCCCGTCAGGGCAGTGCTGTCCCCTCAAGGGTGGGCAGTGCCCATCTCTCGGGTCTCCCCCTCCGTCATCCCCCGCCCGAGGTCCCCCAAACCTGCTGTCGGTGACCACGCCATGCAGACCTTCTCGGGGATGGGCAGCGCCTCAGTGGGTGGGTGCTATCGGGAAAGTCTGATTTGGTCTGAAGTGGGGCTACTGAAGAAATGCCCAGATCCTCCCTGTGGGCAGCCCTCCCCGACCAGAGCCGCCCGACACGGAGACGGAGCGGCTCTCGCCCGCTCACGCCTTCTTCCCCCGCAGCCCCTGTGTCTGCAGCGTCAGTATGTGACTGCACATCCCCACAAGGGCAGGGACTGGCCATCCTGGTCACTGCTGAGTGCTGGTGGCCAGTGGGGACCCCAGGACCTGGGCGCAGTGTCCTCTGCTCGCTGGGACCCCTCCCCCCCTCTGCCATGAGGGACTTTTCCAGCACCTCCCTCAGCTGCTCAGAGGCGTCCGGCTCCTTCCTCCTTCAGGGTAAGACACGAGACCCTCTGCTGCCTCCTACCCCAGCCCTGGGAGCCGGTCCTGGCGGTGTGTCCACGTGGCCGTGCCCGCTCCTCTGCAGGTGCTGTGCTCCCCCACCCTGCCTGTTGGGAGGCCTGGTCCTTGGTCCTTGGGCTGCCCTGGATGGCTTGGGCTGGGGCCGAGGGGAAGGATGGTATGCTGCGCTTTCCAGCGTGACGCTCGGCTGGGCACTTACCCTCCCTGGACACGCCCTGCGGACACTTGCGGAAGGAGGGACTGGCCGTCCCCACACGGGCACAGGGGTGCCTGTTGGGTGAGGGGCGTGGGTGTCCCCCCCACCGTTCTCAGAGCTTCTGGACGACAGGCCGGTTTACTGGCCTCCACCCTCCGCAAAGCGCTAGTGCCTGGAAGGGGGACCAGAGAGAGACTGCGAAAGGAGAGGGTGAGTCAGGAACGTGGAGCCGCGGTCTGGGGTGCGGGGAGCGGGGAGAACGTCTCCCCCACGTGGTTCTTGCATCCGACGCAGCTTCTGGAAATGAAAACAGCAGTTGAGCCTGCTTTTCCAGTGTTTCATTTTCCTTCGAAACGGAGCTGCATTCCATCAGAGCCTCTAAATGTTTATCTTAACGTTCTTCCTGTAATTCAAAGTTATTTGCCATATTCTAGGGGATGTTTCATGTCTCCCGTTGTGCAGGAGCTCTCTTGTTGTCACAGACACAAGCCCAGCGTTCTCTGTCCCTGGTCACGGACAGCGGTGTGACCAGGAGGGAGACTGGGTCAGCCACTGACGAGTCGTGTCTCCGACTTTCACAAATCTCCCTTTGAAGCAAAGACAGCAAACATCGGGCCGGAGATCTGGGTGGCAAGAGAATCTAGCTGGGATTTAAAGATTTAAAAAATGAATTTGTCTTTAACGTGTGGAGCCTGCTGCCCTGCCAGCCTCTGGTTCCGGGTGTTGTGCCATCCCCACCAGTGGCCCGTGGGACACGCGGAGCCCCCACGCCGCCAGGCGACGGGGCAGCGGGCCGCATAGGAAATAGTGCAAAGGCTCTCTCAGATCCAGTTTAAAAGTTCAGCGTTGAAGGTACAAGAATTTATTTTTGCAGCAATAATACAAATTCAGATTCTGGCGGAACACACATCATGCTGAAAAGAAGATTTTGACTGAGATGTCTACGGGGCAGAAGTATGCTTGGAATTGACGATGCTGCCCGGCAAGTGACAACTGCATCAGAAAACCCTCCCCATCGCGAGAGAAGCTGAGGCGCTCGGAGTTCACAAGAAAGAAGTGGAGCGACTGGACCGCGAAACCTGTGTGATGCCGCTGATGCTGAACGGAAGAGCCGAAAGCAAGCTGAGCGGGGCGGTCGCCCTTCTCCCCGGGCTCCCTGCCGTCCTCATCCGTCGGGCTCAGAACTGTGGGATCCTTAGTAAATCAGGTGGTCCACGGTGGCATTTAATTGTTAAACGAGCCCTTTACATTTGGGGTGCATTTTACTCAAAATCCACTGGGAGCTTCAAATGTTTCAGTGAATGTGGTGCCAGCAAACTTCACTTCGGGAAGCTTTTAGTGAAGCGCAATTATCACAGAGCAGGCTCGCTCACGGAAGGATGCTGACGTGTTTCCCTGCAAAAGCACAGGAGGACCAGAGGAGTCACACGCCGTGGTCCTGGTACGGGGGTCTTTGGGAGCAGTGCTGTCATTTCACTGTGGAATGTTCTGGACCGGTGGAAGAATCTTCTGACGAGGACCACATTCTAAAATCAAGCATATTTATATTCTGTACCCACATGGAATACAGAACCAGAACCTTGCATCACAGGGCATCTTTTATCCAGTCTGGGACCATGTCCGTGCACTGAAGTCCTACCCACCTTGAATAACTCCCCCAGGAGGCTGCCTGCCGCCTGTCATGGCAGCCTACGCTCCGGCCGGTCCGGGCTCCGCAAACCCGTGGCTTTCACTGCCTCAGGCGACCGTAACTTGTCCATCCCGGTCCCCGCGAGCCTCCGGCGTGATGTCCCCTGGCGCTTGTCAAAGGTCATGGAGTGCGGATGTTCCTGCCGTGGTCTGCCTCCCCGTCCTGTCACCGTCTCAGGGTGGTGCTCACTCAGGAGTCCAGTGGTCAGAAGTGTTCGAGCGTCAGGACTCGGAGCCGTCTACCAGGTCACATCTCAGCCTCTTGGTTCCCAGCGTTTCAAGCAGAAACGGCTGCTAAGAACGGCTGGTGATGCCGAGCGCTCGCTGTCGTGCCAGGGCTGGCCGCGTGCTCTGCGCACGTTACCTTTTAACCTTCGCACGGCCCTGAAAGTGGGTGCCGTCATTGCGCGCCATTTTCAGTTGGGGGAACAGAGGCGCAGAGGTGAAGACAGCTGATCGGTTCTGCAGCTGGGCTTCAGCACGGTAAGGACCCGCCGCAGACAGGCCGGCCCCACCATTCACACGCACGGGAAAGCTGAGCTGATTTTATCACGGACACCCACATGACCCACCCCCTGATCCCACCGTTGGCATCGTGCCGCATGGGCTCTACTAGCGGTTGATCCAGCTCTCCATCCCTCTCTGCATCTGTGGATCCGTCTTATTTTCGTGCGCGTTTCAAACAGCCACCGCAGACTCCAGTACGCTTCACCCCTTAACACTCGGGCTCACGTTTCACCAGCTAGAGTTCGGTATTTATGTTTTTAAGTAAACTTTCCATGCAGCGAAATGCACAAACCTTAGGTGTACCATTCGCTGAGTTTTAACGTAAGCAAACACCTGTGGACCCCTCCCTTATCAGCACGTGGAATTTCCCATCCCCCCAGAAAGTGCCCCAACCCCAGTCAGTCCTTGCCTGCACCCCGATGTGGCAGCCAATGTCCTAATCTTTTCATCATTGATTCGTTTTGCCTGTTGTGGGACTTCATATAAACCGAGAGTCAGCATTTTTAACTACCAGTCTGCCCTGCCACCTGGGCGAGGAGCCTCCAAGGGCTAGCAGATCTTTGTTGTCTCTGTGTATCAGCCAGGGTTCTCCAGAGACATGGGACCAAGAGGATATCTATCATCTGTCTGTCAGTTATCCACCTAATCTGCCTGTCTGCAGAGAGAGAGAAATGGATTTTTATTTTCAGGATTGGGGGTTGACAGGTCCAGAACCTGTAGGGCAGGTGAGCAGGCTGGAAACCCTGGCAGGGTGTCTGTTGCAGTCACGAGGCAGAATTGTTTTCTTCTCTGGGAAACCTCAGTTTTGGCTCCTAAGAGCTCCAACTGGTTGGGTGGGGCCAACCCACGTTACGAAGAGCCATCTCCCTTGCTGGGAGGTGGCTGATTGTAGGTGGTAACCGCGTCTACCAAATTCACACAGCCTTGTTGTTGGCGTTTGACCGGGCAGCGCACGCCCTGCCCTCCCGCTGTGGGATGTCTCCGTGTCGAGACCTCCCGCCCCGGCCCTCGTTGAGAATTGGGAAGGCAGTTTCCTGTCCCAGAGACCCAACTGGAGGCGGGGAGCCAGGACCCTGGTCAGGAGTCTCACCAGCCGGTGGAGGGAGCCATGCTGGGCCGGGACCAGACTGGGGGGGGTGGGCGGTGCCTGGGCCTCCCTACCCCAGCCCAGCCGCTGAGCGCGGCTGCATGTCACCAGAGGGGTTCTCTGTGCTGCCCTCCTCCACGATGGCTCCTCCCAAAAGATGATCTGATTATGTTTTAATGAGAATAATATTTGCTTCGAGGAAGGATGAATCCAGCCGTGTTTTTATATCAGCCAGATGTCCTCAACTATTCACCCCCTCCCTCCGCTAGGAATCTGGCAAAACTTGTGAAGCAGCCGGGCCCCAAAGATTCCCCTCCCCGGCCTCACCTCTCCCGACCGCCAGCTTGAGTTCTCAGGCCCAAGGGTGTTTCCAGGGAAAGGGAGCCACGTGGAGCTGATTCATCTGCTCGGTGCTCATCAAGATACAGTTTTGTAAGAGCTAATTGGTGCGCGGATAGCCTTTCAGATCTTTTTTATAAGCCTCTTACTGACCCTGTTGTTCGAGCCAAGCCTCAAGAGAACCTGGCCTTCAGCAGACTGACGACTGGTCCGAAACTCAGAAGCTCTGGTGGTGAAGCAGGCACCAGACTTGGCTGAAATGTTCTGCTGATTTTAGGCTGAGCAAAGCCAGGCAGTTGGGAAAGCCTAGACTCCAGCAAAGCTAGTAACTGTTTCCTTCCCTTCTGTTTTTCAGGCTGACGACAAGCTCTGAGCCGTGAATCTGGGGACCTGCCGCAGCGACAGGTAGGGCTCGTCACTTGTCCCCGCCGCTGACGCGCGATGGCCCAAGGGGTGGCTGTGTTACCTTGCCCTGCGTCCTTTTTGATAAGAGTTTTCTTTTGCCAAAGAATGGGGTGTAGAGAAGCCACTTCGTGTGTTTCTTGTCTCCAGAACTTAGTTGTTCACTCATTCTTTCTCTTATTCAGTAACTTTCATTGAACACCTACTGTGTGATGAGCTGTAACAAGGGCCGGGCATCAGTGCTGAGAAAGAGACATTGCGTGTGTCCTTCATGGGGAGACGAATAACTACCAGGCAGACGGCTAAGTGGGAATGCGATCGCCACTCGCGATGGAGGGAGAGACTCATGAGCGCCAGACAGGAGCCTCCTCCGGCAGGTGGTGGGACGAGGCTCTGAGGCTGGGGCAGGAAGGGTGTGGGAGGGGCGGGGAGTAGAGTGTGCGGGATCCCTGAGGACCGGAAAGACCTGCGGGAGGGACGGCTGGGAGGAGGGTGAAGAGGCCGAGGAGAGGAGCGTGTGTTGTATCCCAAGAGTAATGAAAAGATGCTGACCCGTCTGCAGCAGGAGAGGGACGTGGTCCGATGTGTGTTGTTGTTTAAGCCAGGTTTATTGGGATATAATCGACATCACTAAAATCCACCCCTCTCACTGTGCCGTTCTGAGTGTGGACACGTGCGTCCAGTTGCACAACCACCACAGTCAACATACAGAATGCTCCCATCGCCATCCCGTCGCCCCCCAGAATTCCCTTTGTGGTCGACCCCTCCCCGTCGCCAGCCCCCGGCAGCCCGCATCTGCTTTCTGTCGCTGGAGATCAGTTTTGCCTTTTCTGGAACGTCCCTGAAGCGGAATGACTGGACCTGCCCTTTGGGTCTGTCTGCTTTCCCTGGTTGCAATGCATCCGACAGCCGCCTTGTCACAGGTGTTAGTCCTGTGCTCCTCGTGACTGCTGGGTGGTTTTCCGTGATGCAGACGCATCCGTCCACCTGCCGCAGACGTCTGGGCGATTCTGGTTCTCGGGGCCGCGCTTAGAGCTGCCAGGAGCCCTTGCACCCGGGCTGGCGTCTCTGCCTGTCTCTCCCCGGCCTCCAGTCGGCGCTCTGTGTGTATTCATCGGGATTTCTGGGTTGTACAGTGGGGTAGATGTAACGTGAGAAAGCACCAGAACACATTCCAAAGTGGCTGCCCCGCGAGGCACTCCCACTGCCACGCCCAGGAGTTCCCGTGGCCTGGTTGTCAGCGTCCGTGAGCTTGGCTGTCCTGGTGGGCGTGCAGTGGCCCCTCGCCAGGGTTTTGATTTGTACGTTGAGCATCTTCCCATGGGCTTCCATGGTCTCGGATGGGGTGGGGGGAGCACCGTCCGGGAGCCGGGGTGCGAGTCCCGGTCTCAGTTCGGCCACCAGCTCGCTGTGTGACCTTGGGCAAGTCCCTTCCCCGCTTTTGCCTCATTTCCTACGCTGTTCGCTGGGGCTGTTGTGAGGATGGAGGCCAAGGTCACCGTGGGAAGGGACGTGCCAGCCACACGCCCATCGCGTGGTCGTCGTTACGATTCCCAGGGACAGCAGCCGCCAGGCCCCCCTGCCCGTGGACTCAGCAAATCCCTTCCGTCCTTGTTCACTCCCCACCACGACCACGAAGAGATCAGCGATGAGGACAACCGACATTAATCCATCTTCGACCTTGCCAGCCTGTAGGTTACCTTCACAAGCACGTCTGTTTTTATTTTCTGTGGTGGAGGAAGGTGGCTCATACACGGTGAGCCATCCTTTCTGGAAAACCATTTAGCGTTGCTGTCCTCCCATCCCAGCCTCGGCCCCTGCCCCATCTGGCTCCTCCCGCGAGCTCTCCTGAGCTGTACAGGCAATGCCACGTTTCCGCCTTCTCAGCCGAGAACCTTCGTGTCATCCTGGACCACGCACTCGCACCCACATGCAGCCACCCAGCAGGTCCTGTGGCGCCTTTATTAAGAGAGATGCAGAAGCTTGCCATCACGTCCATTGCTCGCAGCCAGTCCGAGCCCCCCTCTCTCACCTGGACCACGGCGGAGGCTTGCTAATGGGTCTCCCCATCCCCGCACCCTATAGTCTGTTCTCCAAAAAGCAGTCAGAGAGGTCCTGTGACCCCTCAGAGCCCCGTCTTCCTCCCGCCTGGGGCCGGCGTCCTGGCTGCCACCCTGGACCTTCTGCCCAGACCCCTCCAGGCTGCCCGGCTCCGCCCTCCACTCGGGCTCTGCCCCAGGGCCACCTCCTCGAGCACCTCTGTCCCTGTTCCCTCCTGACTTCTCTCCATGGCACACGGCCCCGCCGGGATGTATTTAGTATTTACGGTCTGTCCCGCATCCAGGAGGTCACCCCTCCGCACCGCAGAGGGTCTGCGGGTCTGGATCCTGGGACACAGCCCTCGGCACACGCGGCCCTGTGAGCACCTGCTGAATCGACAGGCACGTGAGTGATGGGGAATCAGGGCTGGTAACGGTGGTCCTATCCCAGTGTGAAGGCCAGTGTCACAGGGCGGTAGTTTCTCTGAAACCCCCAGGGCGTCAGCAGGTGGCCCCTGGAGGTCATGCTCACGCAGTGTCAGGTGGGTTCACGCGTGCCTTCTCAAATGAGGCGAGCAAGGGGACCCTTGGGTGTGAGAAGAAAATATCAAAACTTCTCTGGACTTTTGAATACCATTCTTTTAAAATTTCGCTGTGTATATGTGTTGAACAGCACGGCCAATATAGTGATCAGATAGCACGTGTGTACGCTCTGTAAACAAGCGGACAAAATTATTTACAGATGGAGACGTGCCATGAGAAGAATTGAAAGACTTGTTCCAGAGCTGCGCTTCTTAAGCAGGGGCACGTTTGCCCACCAGGTAGGGGTGTCAGGTAAAATCCAGAATGCCTGGCTGAATTTTGGAATTTTAGACGAACAGATAGGGTTTTTAAACAGTATGAGTATATCCCAAATATTGCTCGGGACATACTTATACTAGAAATGATTCAGTGCTTATCTGAAATACAGACTGGGCTGGGCGTCCTATATGTTAATTTGCTGAATCTGACAGCGCTGTCCCGCGGGGATACATGGCAGTGTGTGGAGACAACTCTGACTTTGCAGCTGAGGGGAGGTGCTCCTGGCGTCTCATGGGAGGAGGGGTGCTGCTCAGCACTCCACAGTGTTTGGGACAGCCCCTCCCAATACGGACTGAGTTGCCCCACTTGTCATTTGTGTCCAAACTGAGAATCTTCTCGAGGGGGGACCGCTTGCTGGTGCTGGTGGCTCTCCTGGTCCTTGTCACCCTTGGGGGAACGGACTTTCCACTTGGTGGGCTCCAGGTCTGCTCCAGAAACCAGAGGAAGCGGGCTTCCCAGGGACAGTGCCCACTGGCCAGCTCACCATGTACAGTGTTCACGGAGAGGAAAATCAAGACCCCTTCGTAGATGGTCCTTGCGGGCCAAACAAGGCAAACTTGATTTGGGAAGGTGATGGCCGTCGTGAGAAACTCAGTCCCTTTCCATTCTTTTCCTGTCTCTTTGTTTTTCAACGTAATTTCCCCCCCAAAGCTCTCCGCCCACGTGGTGTTGAAAGTCCAATAGGACGTTATTTTCCACCGAAGACCATTCCCTGCCTCTCTTCCCACCTCAAACCCTCTTTCCCAGACGGGCTCCCACTTCTCTCTGTTAGCTGTTTCTTCGGATTAGTTTTCACTAGCTCTGAGTAGTTCGCTTTTACTGCTACTTCCTGATCTTTCACATTTTAAACACCCTTTATCTCTCACGCACAGCTCCCCACCCTGCGCCCCCTGCAGCCTCTTCTGCATCCCCGTCCTCGTGGAGCTAAACGGCGACCCTTGGTTAAAGCAGTATGTAGCGTGTGAAGGGTTATGGACAGTGTCAGTCACGTTCCCATCAGGCTGCACGACGTGCTGGAGTCACATTTCTTCTCTGCGTCGACCTTTTGTTTTCTCTGGGGTTAACAGACACTTCTCTCCTACAAGCCTAGTGTTCTGCGTCTGGTCCCCCGTGTCTTCTCCAAGCCATCTATCTCAACCCTAAGATTCTCTCCACGTGGTAAGCCCTGCGGACAGGTGACGGCTCCACTGTTTGAGGAGGTTTCCTCCCCACGCTTCTGTCCACCCTGGGCCACAGCTGGGAGCACTGTTTCTCCGCGTCTCACATCTTGCCTTATCTTGGTGTTCGCCTTCCCTTCCTAGCTTCTTGGGAAACAGTGCACGGTGGGTAAGTTTTTAAGAACTGGTGTGTCTGGAAATGTCCTTATTCTGCCCTCACACTCGATAACTTGTCTGACTACAGAATCCTGGGTTTGAAATAATTTCCCTCCAAATGTTAAAGGGTGTTGGGGTTGCCATTGAAAAAACAGATGCCACCTGATTCCTGATCCTCTGTGACGTGTTTCGTGTGTCTGGAAACTTCTAGGCCCCCTCCCTTCTGAAATCTCATGGTGTGAGGCTGCAGTGTGGGTCTCTTCTAGGAGCTGCCTGGGAACTTGGCAGTGTCTTTCATTGTGAAGGTTCCTGCCCGTCTCGTCTGGGAAATTTTCTCTTCCTGTTCCTTTAATTTACAATAGTCTTATTTTGCCTCCATCTTGTGTGTTCCGTAACAGCTCCCGGTCAGGTCCTGGGCCTTTTGGGTTGGTCCTTTTATTCTCGTACCTCTCCTCCCTATTTTTAATCTCTCAATCTGTCTCTTTCTCTTTAGCTGTTCAACTTTCTGGGAAGTTTCCTCAAACAATTTTTTCCTACTTTTCCATGATACTTTTGGTTTTGTCTTACGAATATGTTTGAAATTTCCAAGATTTTTTTCTTATTATTTGAATCACTCTTCCTTTCTTATGGCACCCTGTTCTT
This sequence comes from Phocoena sinus, assembly GCF_008692025.1. Lineage (NCBI taxonomy): Eukaryota > Metazoa > Chordata > Mammalia > Artiodactyla > Phocoenidae > Phocoena > Phocoena sinus. The sequence continues at coordinate 57,986,953 of NC_045781.1, forward strand.
CTTTCATCGATACACCATCTTTCCCTTACTGATGGTTATTAGCTGTGCTTTCTCTGGAGCTTTCTTCTCCTCCCTGTGTTTTCTGTTTCCTGAGAGTTCTTGTTTCTTTCTGCCGTCTGCTTCTTTCCCAGCCTTTGGGTTTGATCTCTGTCTTTGTTGTGAGGGTCTCCACTCAGTGTCCGGGGTCCATGGCTGACCTCCATTCTCAGAGTGGGTGTGAGCGGGACCGCACGTTACTCCGAATTAAGCCGGGCTTGGCGAGGGCCTCCCAGGAGGGCAGTGACCCCAGGAGCCAGTAGTTTCACAGGAGGACTCCCAAAGTCAGTATCTGTGCTCACAGCTCCCCAGAGGACCATTTCTCTGGAGGGGGTCCTCTGGTTTCCAGCTGCTCGCCGGTGAGTGGGAGGAGGGGGGTGCAGGTCTTGGGCGTGGCAGGCAGCGGGCAGCCTGGTGGTTGATTGACGGATTGAGGCAGCCAGCCGTCATCTTGACTTGTGCCTGGGTTCCCCAATTCAAGAACAACCCCTGCCTTTGCCAGGGTGGGAGAAGGATGATCTCAGCCGATTGGGGGTGGAGAGGAAAGGGGACGGGGTCCAACCAGGGCTCTTGCTCCCATCTTAGCCCACACTCCCACCCGCGGGGACTCCTGGGGTCTTCACTTCCTGAGCCAGTGGCAAGTTCTCTATTTGAACAGGGCCTCCGTCTTTCTCAAGCTCCTCAACTCTGCTCTCCATCACTGGGACCCCCCCCCCCAGCCTTCTCTCCACTTGGCTTTCATCTTCCATCTGACAGTGTCCACCTCTGACCCCCACTGCTCCTGGTGGGTGTGTGCTGTCTCTGCCTCTGCTCTAGTTCTGTTCTTGTTAAAGGGCAGAGAAAAACGGGGTGTGTTCTTTCAGCGAAATTTAACTGGGCGCTGCAGAATCTTTTTCAAAATTTCCAATTATGTCTAAGAGAAAGTCTCAGTTAGGTGTTAATATGACCCTAGTACCTCTCCGGAAGTTGCTGGTCTCTCTCTTTAATGAAGAATGAGAAAGTCCCAGGGAAGCAGGAGCGTCTGGCTAGAAGTTAATCATGGTGTATGATTTTCGTGGGTCCCTGAGGGTTTTCTTTAAAAAGCAAATGATACTGATTTCTCATTGGTGGCAGTGACGTAAATTTCTTTTTAAAATAAATTTAGATATTTTTAGAAATGATGTTAAAGAAACACGTTAAGTGAATAACAGGTAGGTATGGCGGAGATTTGCCAAACGTTTGAGGGAGGTACGTGAACAGCTGGTATTTGGGAACCACCTTGACCTGACGCTTGGCAGACCCAGGTTCACCCTAGCTCCACCTCTCATGGTGGTGGGCCACCTGCCACCTGCTCCAGGGTCCCTTTGAGAATGCAATACGATATTGATATGAAGTGCCGGCCTGGGGGCACCTAGAGGTGTGTGGAGCCCGCTTTAGAGATCGCTGCCCTGGGTCTTGGTGACAAGTACCTGTCCCTGTGTCACTTTGGCTTCCGAAGCAGAACATCTGCCCTTGACTCTGCCAGGAAGACACATGCGAAGGTCATGCTCACGGTTTCTGCTTCACATACACACACCTAATAATAATAAACCACATTCCTGACTCCTATTCCAAGCACGGTATCTCCATCATCTCTAATAAATATTGTCTTCACTGTCAGCCTAGGAAGAAACGTTCAAGTCTGTGGTTAAATAAGGAAATTGCAGAGAGTTTATAAACTGGGGTAAGACCCACAGCTGTCCTACTCTGGGGAGAAATACCCTTTATCCTGAGATGGTATTCTTTCTGTTATTTCATGAAATGATAATGACAGTAGAGAAGAATGGATCTTGGGGGTTCTATTTAAAATGTGGAAATGAAAAAAAAACCCAGCTCTACATGAGAGCAAAAACCTCTTCTGAAAATGTTACTGACTTCTGGGTTTGGACCTCTGATTCTGGCCAGTGTGGGGTAACAGGCATGGGACTTACCTTCCTGCTGTAAATGACCAGAAAGCCGGAGGGAATGTACCAAGCACAGCTCTCACACGCTGGATGATAGACAGTGAAAGGGACAAACAAGGGCCCATGACTGCACTGGCTCACTGGAGGGAAGGGAAGTGAAATAGAGGTGGTCTCACTGAGTGGAGGAGAGAGAGCTCGGAGTTCAGGGAAGCCAAATTAGCAAGACTTGGAGGGCAGAGTGCTGGGGCAGAGAGAGCTGCAGAGAGGCCCCACCAGGTCGTGGCTGATGTGTGCGTGTATGCGAGGGAAGGACAGATGGCTGGGGAAAGAGCTGCCCAAAGGAGCAGCAGAACAGTCCTTGGAGCTCACACAGGGCTTAGGATAGTTTGTGTTTACACCAGTCAGGATGGAAAGACCGTAGAGTACACTGGGCATTAGTAGAATCCTCATGAGTATTTTCTGAATAATGGCGGGAAGTAGTTTAGCCCAAGTCTGTTCTGCACCCACCCTAATGACACTTGATGAAAAGGCTTCCGAAGAGTCTCACTAATTCCAAATGACTCAGAACTGCACACCAGAAATAAAATCCGAGACTATTTAAAGGAAGCACCACAAAAACCAGAAAGCAACAGTGAACTTCACAATGTCTGGCATTCAGTCAAAATTAACCATGCATGCGAAAACAGAAGATTCAGACCGAAACCAGGGGGAAAGTCAGCCAATAGAAACATACCCAGATGTGGCAGAGGTGATGGAATTCGCAGACAAGGATGTTAAAACAGCTACTAAAAATACGTTCCGTACATTCAAGAGGGAAGAACAGTAAGCAATAAGAAGCAAAACGAAAGATACAAAATGTCACCGTGGATCTTTGAGTTGAAAATTTAATCATCCAAAATGAAAAATATGCTGGATATGAAAAGTACACAGCGGAGTAAACGCTGTAGATTTAGAGATCAGCGAGTCTGAAGCCATAGAAACGATTCAAATTAGAGCAGAGAGAAAAGAGACGTGAAAAGCAAAATAGTAGAACCGTGGTGACCTGTGGGATGACATCCAGTCATCCAGCCTGTGTGTAATTGGAGTTCTAGGAAGAGAAAGCGGCAGGGACAGAACCAGGAAATAACGGCCAGAAGGTTTCTGAATTTGATGGAAACTAGAAACCCCCAGATCCAAGGAGCCAGATGAAGCCTGTTTTGAGAAAACACCGAGACAGCCACCTCAAGGCACATTATAAACAAATGGCTGAAAACCAGTAATAAAAGGAGCTCTTAGAGGCAGCCAGATAGAAACGACACACCGTGGACGGAGGAACAGAACCGTGATGGACAGCAGACTTCCTGCCAGAAACCATGCAAGCCAGAAGACAATGGGGAAGCATCTTTGACGTGCTAAGGGCGGTGGGAGGCGAGGTGCCTGTCAACAGTGATCTTATTAGCTAGTGAAAATGCAGTTCACAATTGGAAATAAAATAGAGACTATTTCAGGCAAACAAAAAGTGATAGAATTCATTGTCAGCCAATCCGATTTACAAGCAGTGTTAAAGGGGGTTCTTCCAACAGAAAAACAAATGATCGCAGATGGAAATTTAGGTCTACACAAAGCAGTGAAGTGACCCAGAAATAGTAATTAAATAGGTAAATGTAAAAGATACTTTTCTGTTTTTTACGTCTCCTGCAACGGTATTTCACTGTTTAAAACAAGAATAATAACAGTGTATTTGGGGGTTTATAGTTTACAAGGAAGTAAAATCTGTGACGATAATAGCACAAGGGATGGGAGGGGGACGTAGGAGTATATTGTTGAGTGGTTCTTGCATCAAATGGGATGTGGAATAATATTACTTGAAGGTGGGTTGTGATAAGTCCCAAAGAGGTTTATTATAACCTCTAGAACATCCAGTAAAAATAAAAAATTAAGGGGTAACTAATAAGCCTATAGTGGGAATAAAGGAGAATCATTAAAATAAAACCCTTGATTAATCTAAAAGAAGACATGACAATAAGAAAGAAAAACAAAGAACAGATGGGGCAAGTAGAAACCCAGAACAAGGAGGTAGATTTAAACCCAACTATAGCATAATTACATTAAATGTAAATAGTCTAACATTCAAAATGAAGACAGAGATTGCAAGGTAGGATAAAGACGCAAGAGCCAAGTAAACGCTGCCTACAAGAAGTGCAGTTTACGTAGGAAGCCACAAATGGGTTAAAAGTAAGAGGACGGGAAAAGATGTACCTTGCTAACCGTAACCAGTAGAAAACTGCAGTGACCGTACGAACACCAGACAAAGTAGATTTCACATCAAAGAGTATTTCCGGGGACAAAGAAGTCCATTCATCAAGATAAAGGCGTCAGTTCATCAAGAAGACACAAATGCTGAATGTGTATACCCCCAGTAACAGCTTCAAGATACATGAAATGAAAACTGATAGAGACGAGACGAGAAACAGGGAAATCACGGTTACTGCTGGCGGTTTCGATACCCTGGGCTTAGCGTCCAGCCAGAGGAGCAGAACCCGCAAGAGGTGTGTTTGTGTCAAGAAACTGAAAAGTCCAAGGCTGCAACGCAGGTTGACGTGGGTGCAGACACAGCCAACGCTGCTGCTCAGGGGAGGAATTTCTTCTTTCCCTGGGGGAGCCTCAGCCCAGCTCTTAAGGTCTTCTGACTGATTAAGCCAGGCCCACCCAGGTCATCTCCTTTACTTAAAAGTCCACTGATGAGGGACTGTAATCACATCTGCAAAATCCCTTCCCAGCAGCACCCAGATGAGTGTTTGACTGGGTAACTGGAGACCATATCCCAGCAAAGCAGACACATCAGGAAGCATCCCAAGCCCCCTTCCCCCAGCGAATGAGGGAGCAAGTAGAAAATCAGTGATGACACAGAGCACTTGAAAGACGTTATCAGTTAACTTCACCTAATTGGCATTTACAGAGCATTCCACCCAGCCGCAGTAGAACACACATGGAAGATTCATCCAGATGGACTACATTCTGGACCTCAGATAGATCTCAGTAAATTTAAGAAGATTAAAACCCTTCAGAGTATGTTTTCTGATCATGAGGGGATTAATTTCAAAGAGGTCGGGAGAATTCTCCAAGACCAGGCAGCTGGTAAGTGGTGGAGCTAGGATTTGAACAGAGCCCTTCTTGCCTTTGAAAGATGCACCCACTTCCTGCTCTGCCTCCCTGACTCCTGGGGGTGAGCAGGTCTGCGCCTGGTGGGCTAGAGATGCCTGGCACCTGGCTCCAGTTGCACCTTGTCAAATGCTTACAGTTGCTGGTGACCCTGTGTTATTAGGACCAGCCTGTGCAAACGCTCGTGAGTTCAGGCTCACATCCACCATCGCGAAGGGCCTCGTGTGCTCCACCCCTGGGTGCTTCTGTCTTCGGAGATGCTGGGGTGAACTGATGCGGCTGGCATTTCTCTCCGAGGACCCAGAGATGCAGCAGAGAGAACATGATGAATTGGGCCTGGGCCATCAAGGGAGTTGGCTGGGGAGCCGGTGTCCTGTCAGTCAAGGCGCAGAGGCACCGGAGAAGGAGATCTGCCCTGGGACGCCGAGGAGCAAGCCCCGGCCCGTCCAGTACCCTCCAGACACTGCCGGAACCTCTCCAACCGAACTCGGGGTGGTGGAGGTGGTGGTGCCCTGAGTCAATGCGGCGGGCTTCACCCATCGCCCTCTCTCCCACAGAACAATAGAGCAGGTCCTGCTCCAAAACGTCTTGAACTTGGAACTCAAAACAACAGCTGAGAGAAAACTGTAATTCAAAAAGATACGTGTACCACAGCGTTCACCGCAGCACTATTTACAATCGCCAGGACGTGGAAGCAACCTAAGTGTCCATCAACAGACGAACAGGTAAAGAAGGTGTGGCACATATATACAATGGAATATTACTCAGCCATCAAAAGGAACGAAACTGAGTTATTTGTAGTGAGGTGGATAGACCTAGAGTCTGTCATACGGAGTGAAGTAAGTCAGAAAGAGAAAGACAAATACCGTATGCTAACACATATACATGGAATTTAAGAAAAAAATGTCATGAAGAACCTAGGGGTAAGACAGGAATAAAACACAGATCTACTAGAGGATGGACTTGAGGACACGGGGAGGGGGAAGTGTAAGCTGTGACAAAGCGACAGAGTGGCATGGGCATATATACACTACCAAATGTAAAACAGAGAGCTAGTGGGAAGCAGCCGCATAGCACAGGGAGATCAGCTCAGTGCTCTGTGATCACCTAGAGGGGTGGGGTAGGGAGGGTGGGAGGGAGACACAAGAGGGAGGGGATATGGAGACATATGTATACATAAAGCTGATTCACTTTGTTATACAGCAGAAATCAACACACCATTGTGAAGCAATTATACTCCAATAAAGATTTGGGGGGGAAAAAAAAAGCTGAGGGAAATACCAGTATTAAGGTGGGCACATCTTTTATTGTTATCACTGCGTCTCTGTCCCCTGGCGGGCTTTTCAGTTGCCTGCTGCAGCTCGTTCCAGACCTGTCAGCCCAAAGGCCATCTCAGCATCTATCACAACTCGCAAATGACCAGCACGTCATCTCGCATACTCATCTGCTTTTGTAGTAAGTTTGGGTAAAAGGCGGCTTTGGAAAGAAGAGTCAATTAAATCCAAACACATATGACGTGAAATACCTATGTGGACCGTGGATGGTGAAATGATGGGTTCTCATGCGTGGCCCTAAAAGCTTTGGCAGAATAGGGCGTGGCTCATTGCCATGTGGCTTGTGCCAAAGAAGTTCTAATTTTGGAACCCGGCACGCTTTTCCGAGGCCATAGAAATGGTAAAGCAAAGGAGACGCCTTCCTGTACTTAGCTGGTGATTGACAGGTGATAATGTTTTATTGGAGCAGAAACATTTCCGGGCTAATTTATTCCTTCACTCATCTGGGTTAAAAGGGGTGGGGGGAGTTCCAGGGAGAGAAGGAGAAAATGGGAGTGGATTAAGGGGGGCTAAGCTGAACGTGTTTGCCAAGCCACACATACCCAACTTTCATAACTAAAACGAAACGTTGAATTAATCACAACAAATTAAAACACTATTTATTGAGGAACGGAGGGGCCCAACTTTTTGTAACGTGTGGAATTTCCTCTGTCCCTCTTGTTCTCTCCCCTCTCCCCAGCCTCACTCCTCGCTGGCAGATGAACTTGTTTTTCTTGCCACGTGAGTCCATCGAAATCAGAACACTACCTCGACAGGAAGCAACGTATTCTATAGTTACCCTGGGAGTGGGGAGGTGTCCGTTCTCCTTCCTGGCACTTGGCATCCCAAGCAGCCTGGGGATGTGCCCTCATACCCCGCTTCCACTCCTGACAAGGCCAGTCACTGTCAGGACGCAGCCAGGCTTTTATATTGCATCAAAGTGAAACTCACCGAATTCTTTCCACTTTTAAAACACTGCCTGGCTCACTTCTTATGGAGCCCGTGTTGACTCTTGTGATCAACAGCTTCTGAAAGCTCCTTGTTCTATAACGTAGGCCACAGAGGAATGTGACGCTTTATTCTCTCTCCTAGGAGTTTTGTGACTTTTCAGTCCTATTCCAGTGACTGAACTCTCGAGACCACCTCCCCCACCCCCTCCCTCTGTCACGTGATGCAGAATTGGAGATGGGAAGGGAGGACTGGCCCCAGGCTCGGGGGGTGGGTGACAGCTGGGAGAATAGAGGGGGAAGGTTTGGGGGGGCTCTGGTGAGAGGGGCTCGGGGGTTGGGCTGTGAGAATTGGGGGAGAGGACGGAAGGGGCGCCACACGTTATAAACTGGACTCTGAAGGCTGGGGTGAAAGGAGCCGTGCCCCTGAGTGGCATCCGCTCCGCTGATGCGCTGGGCCCTTCCGAGGGCACTGATGCAGAAAAGGAGCGTCATTGCCTGCTTCTTACCCTCAAGAGGGCTCCTCATTTTGCCACCAAAGGGTAGAGCGTGAGATGAACTTCTGTCATCATTCTGCCTGTTTTCAGTATACCCTGGACTCTTGTTTTTAAAGGAGGTGTTTAGACTTGCTATGTTGGAAAAGCAAAAAAAAAAAAAAAGTTTTGTAAAACAAATATTCATTGGCTAACTAATATTTTGGGTAGACTGAGGTTTCCCCACATGTTAGGTTTGCTTGAAGAGGAGATGGACCACATCAGGGGAAAAGGAGGAGAAAACATTCATTCATTAAAAGTAATTATTGGGTTAGAATTGCAGTCTTGCCTTGGGCAAAGAGAGGGTGCTGAGCGCTGTCACCGGAGGATGCCCTTTCTCTTTCACAACCAGGTGTTCTGGGTTCCCACAGACCCACTGGATCAGACCACTTAATGGGCCATCAGAATTTTTCCCTTAAACCCCAACCCACCTCTCCCCATCCTTCCAGTATGGATATATCATCATTCAAGTTAGGTTGATAAACCTGTGTTAGTAATTTTGTTTACAGCAGTGATTCTCATGGTGGGGGGTGGCCCCAGACCAAGAGCATCAGCGTAAGCTGGGAACTTGTTAGAAATGCAGATTCTCAGGCCCAGCCCCACATTTGCTGAGTCAGAAACTCTAGAGGGAGGGGCCGGGCCATCTGCCTTTTAATAAGCCCTCCATGTGATTCTGACACAGTTTGAGAACCTCTGGCCTTTGGAACTGTGCACTTTAAACGGGTGAGTTTTATGCTCAGTAAAGATTTCAAAAACAGACACAAAAACAGACCATGTGAAACAAAAATTATAGTGCTGTTCTGTGGGGTTTATAGCTGGTCAAAGTAAATATACGACAACAATAGCACAAAGGATGGAAAGAGGAAACGAGAACATATATATTGTTGTAAAGTTATTTCACTATATGTGAAGTGGTTTAATATTATCTGGACAGACTTTAATACGTTAAAGTCATCTATTTTAAGCCCTGTGGCAACCAGTAAAAACTAAAAGGAGAGGTACAATCAATAAGGTTGTAGCAATGGAATCATAAAAAATACTCAATCCAATAGAAGGAGGAAGATAGTGACAAAAATTTAAAAGGAACAGATTAAGACAAATTGGAAAATTAATAGTAAGATGATAGGTTTAAATTCAGCTTCCCAATGAAAAGATAGAGATGAGATTGTGTAGAAAATAAGACACAGCTATATGTTCTCTCAAAAAAGTTTTTTTAACATTAAAAAACATAAGTGGATTGAAAGTAAACAGACAGAGAAAGTCACACCATGAAAATGCAAATCAAAAGAAAGCTGGGGTAAAGATATTAACATTATACAGAGTAGACCTCAGAACAAGTAAAGTTACCAGAGATGATCAGGGACATTTTATAGTAATAAAAGTGTCATTCTGGGGACTTCGCTGGTGGCGCAGTGGTTGAGAGTCCGCCTGCCGATGCAGGGGACACGGGTTCGTGCCCCGGTCCAGGAGGATCCCACATGCCATGGAGCGGCTGAGCCCGTGAGCCATGGCCGCTGAGCCTGCGTGTCCAGAGCCTGTGCTCCACAACGGGAGAGGCCGCAACGGTGAGAGGCCCGCGTACTGCCCAAAAAAAAAAAAAAGAACACTGTAAATGTGCCCTCATCTACACGTGAAACAAAAAGTAAAGTAGAAACAGAAAAATCCACAAATATAGTTGGAAACTTCAGTATGCTTCTCTGTAAGTTATGGAGCAAGTACAAAATCAGTAAGGATGTAGAAACCTTAATCGTAATATCATCTAAGTTGATCTGCTTGACATTTATTGGACAATTTTCCCAATATCAGCAGAGCACACATTTTTTCACAAGTGCATACGGAACATTCACAAAGTATGCTGGGCCATAAAACAAATCTTAACAAATTTAAAAGAAGTGAAATTATGTGAAGTATATTATCTGGCCACAACAGAGTTAAACTAAAAGTCAGTAATATGTAACTCCAAATATTGGAATTAAACAACATGCTTTTAAGTAACCTACGGGTCAAAAAATCAAGAGAAATTAGAAAATAATTTAGTTGAACAAAAAAGAAAGCACAGGACTTCCCTGGTGGTCCAGTGGTTAAGAACCCACCTTCCAATGCAAGGGACATGGGTTCAATCCCTGGTCAGGGAACTAATATCCCACATGCCCCAGGGCAACTGAGCCTGCATGCTCTAGAGCCCGCACACCACAACTAAGATCTGAGAAAGCCAAATAAATAAATAGATAGATGGATATATGTATATACCAAAGAAAGCACAACATATGACAATTTATAGGATGATGCTGGTAAGGCAGTACTTAGAGGGAAATTTATAGCATTAGTTGTACCTGTTGGTAAAGAAGAAGTTCTCAAAGCAGTAATCTAAGCTTCCACCCCTAAGAGCCTTGAAAAAGGAAGAACGCAATAAATCCAAAGTAAGCAGAAGAAAGGAAACTATAAAGGTAAGAACGGAAATCAATGAACTTGGAAACAGAAAAATAGTAGAGGAAAATCAACAAAATCAAAAGCTGGTTTTTTGAGCAAAATAGCAATTGAAAAGCCTTAGCCAGACTGATCAAGGGAAAAAGAGAGCCATCACAATTACCAATATCCAAAATGAAAGTGGGACATCACTACAGATCCTACAGACATAAACTGCAATAGTAAGGCACACAATAAGAGACTTATTAACCATTATGACAATAAATTTAATAATATACATATAATGAACAAATTTCTTGAATGACACACACTATTAAAGGTCACTAAAGGAGAATTAGATAACACACACAGCTCTCTATATAATATAAAATTTGAATTCGTACCTAAACATTTTCCTGCAAAAATAAACTCCAGGCCCAGATAGCTGGTAGCTGGTGAATTCTACCGAATATTTAAGGTATAAACAATTCCAATTCTACACGAACTCTTCCAGAAAGTAGAAGATGAGGGAACACTTGCCAACTCAATTTACAAGCCCAGGATAACCCTGATACCAAAACCAGACAAAGATATTGCAAGTGAAGAAGACTACAGACCAATATCCCTCATAAATATAGACTCAAAAATTCTTAGCAAAATTTTAGCAGATCAAATCCAACAACATATAAAAAGAGTGACACATCACAACCAATTCTGTTTACCCTAGGGATGCAAGGTTAACTCAACATTTTAAAACAACTGAATGTAGTTCATCATACCAGTGGTCTAAAAGAGAAAAACCATATGATCACCTCAATATATACAGAAAAAGCATTTAGCAAAATTCAGTATCCATTATTGATTTGTAAAAAAAAAAAAAAAACTGGTAATCAGGCGTAGAAGAGAACCTCAGGCTCTGATAATAATGGACAAATAATGAACATCTGTAAAAAACCTGTAGCTCACATCACACTTCACAGTGAAAGACTGAAGGCTTCTTCCTAAGATTAGAGACAAGGTAGGATGTCTGCTCTTGTCACTTCTATTTGACATTGGGCTGGAGTTTCCAGCTGGTGAAGTCACTCCAAAAAAAAAAAAAAAAAAAGGAAAGGGCATTCAAATTGGAAATAAACAAAATCACCTTTATGTGTAATTCAACATGATCATCTATGTAGAAAATCCCAAATGGTCTGCCAAAAAAAAAAAAAGTTCAAGAGCTAACAAATTTAACAAGGTTGCTGGACACAAAGTCAATATGTAAAAATTAATTTTATTTATATATACTAGAAATGGACAATTGGAAATTGAATTTAAAAGGCAATACTATTTACAGTAACATCACAAAGTTGAAATACTTGGTGGTAATCTCACAAAATATATTCAAGGTTTGTATGCTAAAAACTACAAAACATTGATGAGAAAAATTATGAGAAGACCTAAATAATTGGAGAGCTATACCATGTCCATGGATTGGAAGACTCTGTTTTGTTAAGATACCAATTCCCCCCAAACTGATCTATCGATTCAGTGCAATTCCAATCAAAATCTCACCAGACTTATTTTGGTAGGCATTGGCAAGCTAATTCTAACACTTACATGGAAATGTATAGGAACTTAAATAGCTCAAACAATTTTGAAAAAGGAAAACAAAGTTGCAAGACACATTATATGATTTTAAGACCTACTATAATGCCTCTGTAATTAATTCCAATTCTACACAAATTGTGTGACATTGTCATAAAGATTGACATGTAAATCAACAAAACAGAATAAAGTCCAGATATAGACCCACATACAGATGGTCAATAGATTTTTCAACGAAGGTGCCCATATAACTCAATGGAACAAAGACAGTCTTTTCAACAAATGGTACTGGAACAACTGGATATTAATATGCAAAAAAGAGAGAAATAAACCTTGACTTACATCTTGCCCATATACAAAATTCAACTTACAAAGGTCATAGATCTAAAGGTAAAATTTTAAAGCCATAAAACACGTAGAAGAGAACAGAAACAAATCTCTGTGATAATTTGTTAGGCAAAGACTCTTAGGATACCCAAAAATGACCACCAAAGAAAAACTTCATTAATTGAACTTTATCAAATTTAAAATCTGCTTTTAAAAGACACATTTAAGGGGCTTCCCTGGTGGTGCAGTGGTTGAGAGTCCACCTACCGATGCAGGGGACGCGGGTTCGTGCCCCGGTCCGGGAAGATCCCACATGCCGCGGAGCGGCCGGGCCCGTGAGCCATGGCCGCTGAGCCTGCGCGTCCGGAGCCTGTGCTCCGCAGCGGGAGAAGCCACAGCGGTGAGAGGCCCGCGTACCTCAAAATAAATAAATAAATAAAAATAAAAATAAATAAATAAAATAAAAGACACATTTAAGGAAATGAAAAGACAAGCCACAAACTCGGAGCGAGTACTTGTGAAACAATCTGACAAAGTCCAGAATACTGGACTCTTATGACTCAGTACTAAGACAGCTAATCCAGTGAGAAGCAGGTAAAAGATTTGAAATAATACATGAAGTAATCTACAAAAAGATGCTCAACATCACTATTCGTTAGGGAAATCGAAGTTAAACCACTGTGAATTACCACTAGACACCTACTAGAATGGCTAAAATAAGAAAATTTGAAAAAAGGAAAGGTAGAGAAAATCAGACTGTACCAAGCGCTGACGGGCGTGTGGTGCAGCAGGAACGTCTCACCTGGCGGCACAGTCTCGTCAGCAAAGTGTCTGACAGTTGCCTGAATAGTTAACGTACCCTTTACGTAGGATCCAGCAGTTCTGCTTCTCGGGGTCTACTGGGGAGAAATGAAAACCTACATTCCTCCAAAATCTGCACACAGATGTTTATAACAGCTTTATTCATAGTAGCCAAAGGCTGGAACCAGCCCAAGTGCTTGTCAGCTGGTGCCTAGATGAACAGACAGTAGTCCGTCCGTGCAACGGAAGCTACTCTGAAATAAGGAGGAACGGGATGCTGATACAACCACACGGGTCTCAGGGGTATTGTAGCAAGTGGACGAGACCAGACTCAAAGGCTGCGTGCTGTGGAATTCCACATACAGAATGTTTCAGAACAGTGAAACCACAGGGACAGAGAAGAGAGAGGTGGGTTGCCTGGGGCCAGCGCTAGGTGAGGGACCGTCTATTAAGGGACCAGTGTTTTGTGTCTGTGTTGCCGGGGAGGGATAGCCTCGCCAGAAACACTTGTCAGGTCATCCAACTGCACGTCTGAAAGGGGTGGTGGAATTTACTGCATGTAAATTATGCCTCAGGAAGCCAGAACTTAGTTAAAATGTGTAAAGCCATCAGCACAGGACCTGCCAAACGTAGTAGGTGCTCAGTTAAAAGGGGATCCCATCATTGCAGCCCACCTGTCTGTTTGGGGGGGGGACAGGAAAGACGTCCCATGGGAGGAGGGGCCCCTGTGGGCTTGGATGCGAGGAGGTGCTCCAGGCAGAGGGGGAGCCCCTCCGGAGGCAGGAGGGAAGGAGCCACTTTGTTGGGAGCAGCTGAGCAGCAGAGGCCAAGTTTCTGGCACAAACCCTGCTCCCTGCTCCTTGCTGCCTTCGCCTCTCCAGTGGGTCAGGGAGGTGAGGCTGGCCCACCCGCCTCTGCCCTTGCCAAGTGACACGTCCCTCGCTGGCTCCATGCAGCCGCCTTTGGTATCTGTTTAACTGGATACCGTTTGGATGCAGAGACCGAGGTCAAACCCAGAGATGCCAGCCCCCAACTCCCCCGGGTACTCATACTTCTGCCTGGAGCCATCCTTCCCATCCCATCTGCCTGAGGACGCACTTCCTTCCCACCAGTTCCCTTCCCCTCTTCTGCTCCTATGACGCTGAATGAGGTGCTGAGGGCAAAAGGGACCCAGCTTGTGAGACTTTCTTTTGGGGCTTTCCAGCACGGGGGTCAGAGGTCCACAGCATTTGGGAAGGAACCCAGACATTTGAGGATTTATCCAGCTGACTTTGCCCCTGACAGCTCACCCATAAGTAAGCAAACTCGTTTTCCCAAAGATGCCCACCCTCTCGCCCCAGTCCTGTCCAGCTCTTGGGCATACAGGGGTGCCATATGGGAAAATAGGACTCGACCTTGTAGTGCCACTGTGCCAGGTGCAGCCATAGAGAAAGGCTTAGTGGAGACTGGGGCCAGGACAAGAAATGGTGAAGGGAACCGAGGCAGGTGGTGATTGGTAACCGGCTGACAAAATGACAAAATGACGGGTGTACTGGGAGAGCAGATGCGAGCAAGCCAGTGTTTGAGTAGCCCGAAGTACGTGGAGGTGAGGCGGACACACACAGGCTCCAGGTTGGCAGATACCTGTCCTGGCCTCGCGTCCACAGCCGGGAAGACCCCCTCCCAGGTGGCAGTGCTGCCTTCCCCCAAAGGGAGGGCCTCACGTCTCTGACCAATCCCGCAGTGCTTAACACGGCCCCATCAGGAGAAGGCCAGTTCCGCATCCTGCTACCTGGGCCATGCTGGGGTGGCTCCACAGCCTGGCGTGTCCCCGGCCCGGCAGCGTCGGGGCAGAGGGCCCAGATCTCCCAGCGACGTGGGGAGAGCGATGACGGAGTCACAGCAGAGCCACGGGCGGCCTGCCTGCCGCTGGAAGATCCCTTTGGAAAGTGGGAGGAACCGGCTATTTAACGTACTCTTTCTGCCCCCCCGCCCCCCCCCCCCCCCCCCCCCCCCCCCCCCCCCCCCCCCCCCCCCCCCCCCCCCCCCCCCCCCCCCCCCCCCCCGCCGCGGCCAAAGGCGCAGCCAACTGGAAAGCTATCTTAGCAGGCGACTGGAAAGAAAAAGGCAATTTTTCTTGGCCTCGTGGTCTCGGTTTCCTCTGGTGTCGGGGCTGTTTGCTCTCTGATCACTGCTGGGCAGTGGTGCTGGGCAGCGGGCGGGGCCCACGCCCCGTCACCTCCCCATCTCAGGTTGCGGGCACCTCTCAAGTCTGCGATAAAGCGCCACTGTTTACACAAGAAGAAAGACCAGTGATGAAAGAAAAAGCTCCAGGACCACAAAGACGGCCTTCACGGGTGTGTGGAAAGTGCCGGAGGCATTAGACCCCCGTGATGCTGTTCCCGTAATCTTACCATAAGCAAATGCTGCTGATGGCTGTGTGCAGGGGACACCCCCTCGCTGGCCCTCGGCTCCTGCCTGCCTTGGCTGGGCTTGTGCTGGGACGCGGGCGCGAGTACACCCAGGAAACACGCTCACTTAAACAAACGTACACACGCTGGTGCATACGCAAGACACGCACACAGACGTGTGGACACACACAGGCTCACACTCCCTGGGGTTGCCCTGGCGTGAGTGAGACAGCACGAGTATTCTGAACTCTTAGGAATCGCTCCACCTAAAGTAGACGCGCTTGTGGTTGCTCTTCGTTATTCTGACGATGATGACTGTGACAGTATCTCAGATTCTGGGGCCCCGGGAGGAGGAGTCCAGCCTGGCCCAGTGACCTTCCTGCTGGGAGGACCAGCGCCGCCTCCAGGCCCCCACGTCCAAGGGCATCTCTTTCCCGCTGGGACGCTGGATTTGTCAAACTGGGTCGTGCTGACGGGTATGCAAACTTGGCCTCTTTATCCCCTTTCCTTATAAATCAGCCCGTAATGGGAGGCTTCGCCAGAAGCCTCTGGAAACAAGAGTTGCTCTTCCCCAGCCAGCCTGGGTAGCGAGTGTGGAGGGTCTGGGCTGCCCCACCCGCAGGCTCCACTCGACCTGTTTGCGGGGAGGTGAGCCAGGCTTGGGTCACACGCTGCGGAGTTGTTTTTGGCACCAGCCTTTTCTGCCGGAGAGCACCAGAGGGGCTGAAGAGTCAGACGATAGCTCTAAACAATAAGTGCGAGCCCCAGTACCCCCGAAATGTGGCAGGGCTCCCCCTTTTCCCAAGAAGAGGTAGCTCAGTCCAGATGGCATCGGCTGCTCAAACGCACCGGCCCGGGTGAGGGAGCTGCTGGGAGGTGGATGGAGGGAGCAAAGTGCCCTCTCTGGAGGGTCGGCCCGCCCGGGGCTGGTCGGGCCGGCGGTGCATTGGCCAAAGGATTCGAGGAAGCAGCCCGTGACCGAGCGGAGGGTGGGTTCCAGAGTAGCTGCTGGTCAGACGGACCCTCGGGGACCCTGGACTTTGGACGGTCCACGTGAGTTTGGACTGCCCACGGTAGGGAGGGGCGTCCTGGGGGGTGGCAGGGTATGGGGAGCGCCCTCCGTTAGCAGGAGGAGTGGGTGGGGGGATCAGCTCCTGCTGAGGCCCCGCCACGTTCCCGCGAGAGGCGGCTGGGGGTCCAGCACTCCTGGTGGGAAAGCCCTTGAACGTGGAGGGGTGTGGACGCCCAGCGGTCCCGTGCTTGCCCGGCGTTGCCCACGAAAGACCCTCAAAGCTGACGGCCTCTCCCGTCTTGCTGGGGTCCCCGGAACCCCAGCACCCTCTGTGCCCGCTGTGCAGGCTCGTGTTCCACCCAAGAACCCACACGTTCTATTAATAACCAAGTTCTCCTTGATAAAATCGGAAAATCTCCTACAGGTCTTCTAAATGCAGCAATTCACAGCCTCTCTGTAATTAGAACAAGGCTAGATTATGCCGATTAGAATAATGAAGGAAAGCCCGCCTCACTCTGTGGATAATGCTTTTTGTGGAAACAGATTATGAATCACGACCCTGACAACGTCCCCCCCAGAGTTTATTTAGGCTTTTTTTTGACTTGAAGAAGTCTCTGTAAATTGAACCTCAGAAATGCTGAGCGAATCCCAAATGTGGTTTATAGAAGAAGTTTGAAGTAGTCCAACTTAATTCCAGATTGCCTGCATTTTTTTTTTACATCTGTGAAATCAAAACCAGACAGATGCTTTATTAAAACGCAGTGCCTGATGCTAATTTTTTTCCCATGGCTAGTGTAAGCGGTCCTGGCTTTCTCGGTTTCTCTGAGTGTTTATCTTGGAGCGGCTCGAATCTCTTCCATGCTCTTTCTCCTCCTCCCGTGGCGTCCCCGGTCTCTCTTCCCCCTCGCAGGGTCTCAGGAAGCAGCCTGGGCAGGGAGGCAGGGGTAGGGGCAGCCACTGGGGTCTGTTTCCCAGACCCTCCTGCTGGGATCACGGCCCCCAGCCTGCTGGGCTCTGCCTCTCCCACCATTTCTCATTCCGTGACCCCATTTTCACTCTGGAACTCTGGTCTGGCCCTAAGCTGTCTCACACTCACTGTTTCCGAGCAAACCATGAGCATTCATTACACACCCCCCGCCCCGCTTTTGCCTCCTAAGCTGCTGTCCCACCCAAGTGCCTACCTTATTAGCCTGAAAATGCCCCCGTCCTCCCTCCTCCCAGTGTCCGTTCCTGTTTCACCAATTCCGTGACATCTCCCTCACCCCAAGCACCGCGACTGGCTCCCTCCCCCTAGGTCCCATGTCTCTTTGTAGCATCTGTGACATCGTGGGAGACTGTCTGTTGTCATCCTGAGTGCTGACTCCCGGGGATTGCCCCAGCTGCTGTGTTGAGAAGGATTCTCAGGCTGTGTGACTTGGTAGGAAGGACACACTGCATGCTTCTTTAATGATGTCATCGTGTGCAGGAAGGAGGAGGTGGCAGCTCCCGGGCAGACGTCTGCTGAACATGGTCTGGATCCCTTGGTGCTTGAACCTGCCAGAGCACCAGAACCCCTGGAGGCTCGTTAAGCATGGATCCCAGTCCCAGAGCTTCTGGTTCAGGAGGCGGGGATACTGATACTTGTCCTGGGCTGGCAGCCTCAGCCTCCCCAGGAGCCCTGTTCGAAATGCAGACCCTCACCCTGCCCAGACCTCCTGCGCGAAAGTCTACATTTAAAAAGATCCCCAGGTGGCTCCTGTGTTTACCAGAGTTTGAGAAGTGCTGGCTTAGCCCCTCAGCTCCCTGGAGCAGCGACCCCATGTCCCGTGTCTCTAGCAGTCTTTGCACATGCTTGTAGGATGGATGCTCTGTAAGCCAGGTGTTGCCTCATTTTCCCATTTGAAAAGGAAGACCCTTCTTTCCTGAACCTTGTCCCCAGTGAGGGGAAGATGCTCTATTAAAACCCTGAAGGGCGGGCTTCCCTGGTGGCGCAGTGGTTAAGAATCTGCCTGCCAATGCAGGGGACACAGGTTCGAGCCCTGGTCCGGGAAGATCCCACATGCCGCAGAGCAGCTAAGCCCGTGCGCCTCAACTACTGAGCCTGCGTGCCTAGAGCCCACGAGCCACAGCTCCTGAGCCCGCGCGCCTAGAGCCTGTGCTCCGCAACAAGAGTAGCCCCCGCTCGCCTCAAGTAGAGAAAGCCCGCACGCAGCAACGAAAACCCAACGCAGCACTTTTTAAAGTCTCTGGAGGTTCAGCAAACGTGGATAAGATCGGGGGCAGGGCACGCCTTCAATTGTACCTTCTAAGCTGTATACCTGCCCCGTCACCTCTGACAGCAAAAACGTCTGAGTGCACTTCTCAGAATAGCACCAGAAGGATGAACGTGGTAACGCTTGGACGCCGTACCCAAGCAGTAGGTGGGGTACAGAGGTCTCGTGAGGTCAAGGAGGAATTGACTTGGGGAGGGATGTTGGGCCACGTGGACGCGCGTACCTGCGCAGGCCTGGGGCTCCTCTCGGAAGCACTGGGCATACGCACCACGGGTTTATCGTGCCCCTGCTGTGTGCAGGGCACTGGGCTGGGTCCTGGGGGCGGGGAATCCCTCCCTGTACTAGTTGTCAGTGCAGAAACAGCCACAGAAATACTAACCAACCAGGAGGGAAGCAGATTCCAGGGAACTTTTGAGAGCCTCGTGCGCCATCCCTGACTCCGGCCCCCTCCTGTCCTGCCTCGACGTTTCCGTCTTGTTTCGTCATCTTGATCCTTTGTGCTGCGAGATGGGTGCTCGTACATGGGGCTTCAGGCTTCGGATCGGTGGGTGGGTCCGAATCCACGTATGTAGCTAATCTGGATACGTCAGGCCCAAACCTTCCCACTTTTCTGGGCGTCTGTCTTTTTGTTTCTTGGTCTGAAACATTTTGATTAGCATAGACTCACAAGAGTGGGGAAGACTTTAAAGCCTAATTTCAGGTCCAACACCGACACATTTTAGAGGAGAAAACAGGGACCCTTGGGCATCTGCCTGGGTAGTGGCTGAACCAGCGCTGACACCACCCCCCCACGGCCCCCACATGCTGGGCGCCATGCTGGGCGCTTTGCGCACCTCACGCTTGTGATTTGCGTAGTGGAAGAGATGACATGTTGGTGAGATGAACAGAGGCTCGTGTTAGCTGGAGCGAGGAGGGCGGGGAAGGAGAGGGTAGCAGAGATTGAGCTGGAGTAGATCAGGATGAGATCACACACAGCCGTGAGATGCATGTTTGGGATTAGTCGTCGTCCTGAGGGCAACAGGGAGCCACTGAAGGCTCTAGGCTGGGAGGAACACAGGCAAAACTGTGCTTTCTAAGCAACCCTGTTGGATTTGGCAGGGCTGAGACGGAGGCCGAGGTGAGGCTGGTGCAGAGCCCGGGAGAGCGACGGGGTTGCGTGAGCGAGGGCAGTGTGTGTATAAACGTGTAAATGGGATTTTGCAAATTGTTGCAGTCGTGCTTTGCCTTCCGTGGAGTATTCGTTTCCTGTTGCCTCTGTTACAGACTTGGAGCTTTAAACAACAGAAATTTGTCCTCTCCCAGACCTGGAGGCCGGAAGCCCCCGAATCCAGGTGTCGCAGGGCCGAGCTCCCTCCAGAGGCTCCGGGGTGTCCTTCCTGCCTTTTCCAGCTCCCGGGGGCTCCGAGCTGCATCCCTCCATCCCTGCCTCCTCTTCTCTCCCTCTGTCTCCCTCTTTTAAGGATACTTGTGACTGAACTCAAGCCATCCAGGAGCATCTCATCTTAACGCACACCCGTGGCGTCTTTGCCATGTAGGACGGCATCCACAGGTTGAGGGATTAGTACCTGACGTCTCTGGGCCGCAGACCAGCCCCTCACATGGGGCCAAAGGGCTCACCTTCATTTGCTGGCTCCCTGCTAGCTGGAAGGGGCTTCCGTGGTCCCTGGCCTAGCCTGGACCTGCCGTTGGGAAGTGCTTCCATGTCCATGACCTCTGACCCTCCCAGGATTCCACGAGAGGGGCAGGCAGCTGCACTCCGGCCTGGAGAGAGGAAGGACAGGCTCAGAGGGAGGGAGGGACTAGCCCCAGGTTGCCCAGCCAGCGGCACTTGCGGATGCAAGCCTTGTGCTCTGATAAACGGCACAGGGGAAGGGCTTTCAGGCGCGGCAGCAGGCCGGCCGGGCCACCTGGGGAGGCGTCACGGGGAAGCCAGGAGAGAAGTTTACCACTCGGGGCCCTTTGGCCGCAAGGACAGAAACCCAGCCTGGGCGCCCCCAGCACAAGCGGACCTGCTGACCTGAGCCCTGAGAGCATGTGTCCGGCTCGAGGCTCTGCTTCCTTCTCAGGAGGGCCGGCCCTCATGACAGCAGGGTGGCGTCTGGAAGGGTCTGGCCACACCCCTGTGTGGCACGAGCTCCTTTCTCCGGGGCTCCCAGCCGTGTCCCCGAACCTCATCTCAGGGGCCTGACTCGGGCCACTGCCCCCTGGGCCAGTCCTCGAGAGCAGGCGACAGTTGCTCTGATGGGCTGGATCACGTGGCAGTTCTGGGAGCTGGTCAGCTCTGCCCAGACCACGTGACCCGAGGAGAGGTGGGGGTGGGGGTGCTGAAGAGCCGTCCCAGCAGCCGGGGCACGGACCCTGTGGAGCTGTGGCTGTCCTGGCTGACACGCTGACCACACAGAAGGCTGTGCCTCGGGAGGATCTCCACCCTCGGGGCGTTTGGTCCTGAGACCCTGAGTGGCAGACCTTCTGACCACACCAGAGGATGACCTTCCTGCCTGTGTGGAGTCTGTGTCACACGAAGCTGCGGGACACATGCTCAGCTTCCACTTAGCCGTTCCCTCCTAAGTGTGGGGCAGAAGTGTGTTTGCAAGCAGCTATAAACATTTAAGACTCCAGTGACCACATCAAACGTGCACTGGGAAAAAAAAAGAAAGGCGCTCCATGTGCATGCAATCACACGTGTACAGGCAGCTCGGGTTTCTCTCTGACACCAGGGACGTTCTGAACTTTATGGGAAGAAGCCTCAGCTGTTTGCACGGTCATCACTGTCCCACGTGTGGGCGTTTGAGCCTTCAAATCACACGCAGGGAGGGAACGCAGCATCCGCTACGTGCCAGGCGCCGAGCTGAGCATCAGACGTCTGCTCGCCAATCCTCGATGACCTTGAGGAGGAGTGTGACCAACCCCATCCTGATGAGGACACTGAGGCTCAGAGAGGTTCAGCAGCTTGTCCGAGGATGCCCAGCGGCAGGTGGCAGAGCACGAGGTGCTGTGTGTTTTGGGTGTCTCTTTTTCATCGCAACGTTTTCTTTTCCATGTCCTCGTGTGCTGCTGAATTACAATGTCATCATTCTAGACGAGCGCCCAAATGCTGGCCCTTTCCAGCGAAGGGGACCGAGGGTAGGATTGGAGAGAGCCTGCGGGTTCCCTTGGACACTGGAGAGAGTTATGTGGGCTTAGCACAGGTGCTGGGTTTAAGGAGTTCTCCTGGGAGAGCAGGATCTGGGTGCCTTGAACTATCTCCCCAAGTGTCTGGGGAAGATGCTCTCACCCCTGTGGTGAAGCTGGGCCCCCATCCCAGCCACGGCGAAGGCGGGAGGGGCAAGTCCTCCCTGCACCCCCCTCAGTTCCTGCCCACCCAGCCGGAGCTGCAGCTGCGTCAGCTCCTTGCCAGGCAGCTGCCCGACCAGAGCGGCCGTGGATGGCGCGTGCGCTGAGCGGAGGTGCCCCCTGGACCCCAGCTTCCCGGCAGGGTCTCCGTGCCCTTCTGGCTGTGGCAGCAGGCCTGCCGGGTAGGCGCGGGTCACCCTTGGGTCGCTGCCAGAGGCGAGCGTGTTATCGCTGAGAGCAGACGTGCCATCGTGCTGTCCCCTCCCCCCTGTCCCCGCACCCACCATGAGGACGAGGGGCTGGCGCCCTCCTCGCTGGGGTGGAGGTGCCCTGGCAGGTCGCCCTTGCGTTGTGAAATCAGTTCGTTTGGCATCAGCGTGGCTGCTGGTGTCCAACTCATCCTTCATCGTGTCAGGGCTCGCGCCAAGAATAGCACAGTGTGTTGCTGGCGCTGTCCCGCCAAGTGGGAGGGCCGTGGATGGCCAAGCGGCACGGGTCCAGGAGGCCGTCAAGGGCAGGGAGACGTGAGGGGCTGTCTGCTGCTGCTGGGGGAGCATTCCGTCTGCAGTGGCTGGGGCCTGGGCCTCGGGATATGGACACGGGGTCCTGAGAGAACCGTGTGTGCTGTTGCTGGGAAGCCCATCACTAGTGGACTGGGGGCAATGACCATGGCCCCAGCCCCGACTGCCTGAGAG
The DNA here is from genome assembly GCF_008692025.1 of Phocoena sinus. NCBI lineage: Eukaryota > Metazoa > Chordata > Mammalia > Artiodactyla > Phocoenidae > Phocoena > Phocoena sinus. The sequence continues at coordinate 58,009,645 of NC_045781.1, forward strand.
GTTGTTGGCTTTTGCTCTGAGTCCTCTCCACCTGACTGCAAGTCCCTGAGGGCTCCTATCTTGCTTCCCTTGAGGGCTCCTGTCCTGCTTCCCCTGAGGGCTCCTGTCCTGCTTCCCCTGAGGGCTCCTGTCCTGCTTCCCCTGAGGGCTCCTGTCCTGCTTCCCCTGAGGGCTCCTGTCCTGATCCCCTTGAGGGCTCCTGATGCCCTTTGGTCAGTAGAGCAGTGTTTGGGAGGCTGCTTGAGGAAAAGCCTGAAGGTTACAAACGGGAAGAAAGAGAAGTGCCAGTTGTACAGACGGAGTCAGGATCTGAACAGCCCTCCTGAAGTACTCGCTGTTTTGAAAGAATGTCTGTCAATATCTGTACCAGGTCCCCAGCAGGACTGGTGTCCACAAACTTCAGTCCAGCCCTGGGAACTGCCGGCACTGAGGTCTTGAGGGGTGCTCCCCCATGGTTTGAGCACTTGGCCGTGGCCGGACAGGCCTAAGAAAAGGGGCTCTGGGCTGGGCGAACCGTAATGAAGGAGCGTGAAGGCCGCACCAAAGGTTCCAGCCTGCCGAAAACCCAAGGCCCAACGGCTGCTGCTCGACCCTCGGGACACCTGACATCTCAGGGGCCAGGTACAGAGGTGGGCGGTCCTAGGGTTGGCCAGCCTCTCCCCAGAGGCCCCGAGGCCCCAGCTCGTCCCACGTGTCCTTAGTTTTTGCTGTAGCGTCGTCCGGCATCTGAGGCGCCAGGCCAGCTTCTTTCCGGAAAGCACAAAGGCGGCCCAGGTTCCAGCTGGGGCCAGGGGTTCCTGGGCCGTGAACAGACCAGACTGCATCCTGCAGTTGGGCGGGTACTGGATTTGGAGTCTGAAAATCTGGATTTGCCATCACAGGCTGCCTCGACAGTGTGGCCTTGTCTCACTTCTGGCAAACGGGGTAATGACGTCACCACCCCGAGGGTTTCGGGAAGATTAATTGACAAGATGCATCCGAAGGTACTTTGAACTCTTTTTAAATATATTTATTTTTCTTTGTTCGGTCGCAGAAGAGAGAAAGGGCCAAGGGAGCTGACTAAACAAGAGTAGGGGAGGCGGCATTGAGGGAGAGGAAAAAGAAGAGGCATGTACTGGGGCAAAAGTCAGAATTCTTCCAGCATCTCTCCTGGGAAGCCGAGTGGCGAACCTTATTCATTCATTCATTCGTCAGCCCCCAAACACCAAGACGCGGTAACAGGCCCAGCTGAGAATTTTAAAAGGAATAACAGGTCCTGCTCCCATGGGATATGGGCAGATAGGAAGTAGTGATTGTGTTTGGCGGTGAGTTACTGGTCAGTTTTGCCTCTGTCAAGGAGAGAGGACTGAATGTTTGCACCCCCCTCAGATTCATTCACTGAGGCCCTAGCCACCAGCGGGGTGGCATTTGGAGGTGGGGCCTCGGAAGGTAGCTTGACGTGGTCGTGACGGTGGTGATGATGGCGATGGTGGTGGTGATGGCGATGGTGGTGATGGTGGCGGCAGTGACGGTGATGGTGGTGGTGACACGCTGACGGTGTTGATGACGTTGGTGGTGGTGATGCTGACGGTGGTGATGCTGAGGGTCGGTACCTGTGGACCGTGGGCTTTGGTCCAGCCACTCTGTCGGCTCTTGACCTTGATTACCTGGTTGTTTCCCTTCACAAATCAGCAGAGCTTGGAGTTATTGATTATCCTCCTCTTCTAGGTGAGAGATCAGGGACCTGGAGGTGAAGACACTTGCCCAGGTCACGTGGCCAGCAGATGGCACTGAGCTGGCCAGCGCCAGAGCTCACTCTTAACCACCTCAGGGTCCCGTCAGGTCGCCCCAGCCCCGGGGGGAGGGTGCGGACCTGGGACACCAGTCAGGGTTGTCCCAAGACTTGGCAGAGGTCACTTGCTCTGCACACACCAGGCAGCGGGATGGGGAAGAAATGGTCTGTTAACTGGTATCATCTGCCCACAGGACCCTTGTGGCTCCCAGGCCTGGTGGCCTCGGGCACCAGGTGCTCGGCCGGCGTCTGGAAGCACTCAGCTCCTGCTGGAGAGGGTGGCCTCACCACGTAGCCTCCGCCGGGCGTGGGGCGACGTCTGCAGTTTCACGCTGTGTCCTTTCCTCCTTCCCCGCCCATTGTGATTCGCTCTGGGGCAGATTTAAGCCCTTCTTTATTTTCCAGTCCAGGGGTTTGTCAGCGTTTCAGTAGACTTGCATAAATCCACCTTTCTGGTGCCAGGACAGTGCGGCCGAAGGGAAACGTCCTGTTGTTCTGTCCTTGGAAAGGAGGGAGCGTCGGGTTTCAGGAGTTCGAGGGAGCCAGGCGATCATGGACCCTCACGGAATGCTCCTTCGGGAGACCCCGCTGCTCTCCCAGGAAGTAATTCTCTCTGAGCCCCATTCAGGGGCCAGTTTGGCAAGGGGGCCCAGGCTTCGAGACGTGGTGGCAGTCTTGTTGCAAACCGTCTATTCTCAGAACACAGCTGGGCTGTGTTGTAATCACACACAGATCTCGGCAATAAATAAGGTGTGCAGGGACATGCTCTCAGGTGAGTGTGAATTTCTGCAGTGTGTACAAACGAATCTCCCAGCCTTGAGACAGCTAGAGGAAGCCGGGAGGGGTGGGCCAGGGCTGTCTGGGGGCCGTGGTCAGTGGTTTTTTGAAAATCCACAGTTTAGTTCACACCGATGGTTTGGTACGAGGCTGTGGGTGTGAGGGTTTTCTGGGAAAGCGAGAAGCTGGTCGGGGGTGGATGTGGAGGCTGCGGCTGCTGCCCTCCCTGGTCCAGGAAGGAGGTTGCAGTTCGATCCTGGAAGTCAGGCTGCTTTGGCGGGTGTCCCTGGCACATCGTCAGGGCCTGACACACAGGTAGTGTGACGGTGCTCACCGAATGGGTGAGGCGTGTGTAATTTTGTTTAGAGAAAGGGTGGAAACGGACAGTTGCTCTGGGACGTTGGGGTACCACAGAGGCTCAAACGAGAGCAGAGCTGTGGACATCAAGAAAGGGCCTGATGACTCTCTTACTGGTTTTCATGCCCTGAGCTATCTAAACAGAAATCTCTTACCGAGGGATTCATATTCTGAGTAAACTGGTCAAGGACATCCTCTGCGGGTTTGGGAAGGTGAGATGGAACACCAGAGAGGATGATTTGACGGGCAGATAGCCGGTCCCACAGTGATCGATTTGGAAAACTGGAACCGTCCTGCCCAGAGGAGGCCACGGTGCCATCCACAGCCTCTCCCGAGGCCTCGGGTCAAATCAGCGATAGTCTGTTCTCACTTGGGGTTTGGGCTCTGACTCAGCCCCACCTGCCTGGCTGCACCCGGAACGCCGGCACCTCTGAGGCCAGCCCTACCCTTTCAGTCTGGGGGGAAACTGAGGCCCAGAGCGGGCCGTGGCCCACGCTGAGGGGCGCTGACTGTGTGAAGCTGTGCTTAGCAGACGAGTGCCCTGAATCCCAGCCTGGGTCCATCTGGAAAGCACCCAAGCTTGTAGGCCACCAGCTCAGAGGGGCCGGTCCAGGGTCAGGTCTGCTGCCTGGACCAGGTAAGGGGCTGGCTCTGAGTGGGACGGTTTTGTGACTCTCAGACGGAAGGGCCGGCGTAATTCAGCTCTCCCTGGGTCTGCCCGCCGCTGCGACTGGGGAAGGCTGGGCTCTGCCCAAGGGGCTTAAACAGAAGGAGGAGGGATTGGCGGGTCCCCTGGGAACTGGCTGCACAGATGCCACAGGGAGTGGGGAGGGCCATGGGGTGGTCACGCGCCGTGGACCCCGAAGCCTGTCTCACGGTCTCTCTCTGCGTGGGTCCTCACAACAGCCCTTTGCACCCTGGTGTCACCATTCATCCTAGACGGGAAAGTGAGACTCAGAGAGGGCAGCCAGGTGCCCAAGGCCTCACAGCAGGAAGGCGCGGCCCTGCCCCACGCAGAGCTCTTCCCCGGGGGCCGTGCGGCCTAGTGAGGGTCAGCCCCACCTGTGCCTCCAGCAGGAGGTCCTGGAGGGGACATCTCGCCAGTTACTTCTCATCTGGGTCATGGTCCCAAGGGTCTCTAGAGGAGAAACATCTTGTTCATAATTTGTCCCTGGGTTTCTGCCTTTGACAGTCCTCGAGCCTCATGGCTGCTGCCCCAGTAAATCAGGTCGTGATTTACTGGCCTTGGACAGCACTACCGGGCATCCCATCTAGGAGGCTGGCTGTTCCCTCTCTCGAGGCCTTTATGTGAACCGTGCTGCGGGGAGCGGGGAGACAGCGGCCTAGACCAGCCGTGGCCTCGGGTCCTGCCTCCTGTACAGAGAGGCGGGGAGCAGGCTCTGGGGCCAGCGGAACAGAAGCTGGCAGGGGTGCCTCTTCCCACGGACGTCCCACCATCTAGATGCTCCTCTCTCTATTTTCAGTGCTGGGCGCACAGCCTGTGCCCAGGCACCACGTGTCTCAAGGCACAAGCAAGGCGGGTGTCTTTCCCGAAGGCGTGTGGGCCGAAGTCTTGGGGTGACACGACCAGCTTTGCGTTTCTGACAAAGCCCGTTGCCATGGTGGTAGTTATCACTGCCGTGTAACAAATGACCCCAAGATGCAGCAGCTGTGCTCCATCTCACAGTTTCCGTCCAGGAATCTGATGGCAGCTTGGCACGGTGGCTCTGGCCTCACAGCCCCTCCGTCAAGATGGGCTTGTGCGGTGGTCACCTGAAGGCCTGCCGGGCCTGCCCGGTCCGCCTCCAAGCTCACGCCTGGGGAACTCACGCTGGCCGCTGTTGGGGTCACCTGCCATGTGGACGTCCTCACGGGGCTGCTTGAGCTTCCTCACAACCTGGCAGCTGACCTCGTAAGTCACATACCGTCACGTGCGCAACCTCTGTTCATTAGGGGTGAATCTCTAAGCCGAGCCCACACTGAAGGGAAGGGAATTAGGCTCCACCTTTCAAAGGGAGGAGTGTCCGTGCATTTCACAGCATATTTTAAAACCACCACGCCCATTAAAGCTAGATAAAGCGAATTTCTTCATTCATCCAAAAAATACTCAATGAGCACCCACTATGTCCCCAATTCTGGGGACAGAGCAGACGTAAGTGGCCGTCATGTACTCACATGGCAGTGGGTGAACAGACAGCACATGGGTGTTTTCCAGATTGTGTGGTTTAAAGGGTGAAGACCGGGTAAGATGGTGTTGCGGGTGGGGTGGAGAAGGCAGGGGAGCCTCGGGCGGCTGACACTAGCGCAGAAACGCGAGGAGGTGCCGGTGCACGTGGGTCTCTACCTCCCGTGTTCAGAGGCTCGCTCTGGCCGCCGGTGGACGGGAGGCTGGGCTGGGGCTCAAGCGTGGAAGCAGTGAGACCAGTTGGGGCGCCAGCAGTGTCCCGACCAGCGCCGTCCAGTAGAACTTACTGCCACGGTGGAAATGTTCTACACCTGCACGGATGCAGCTGCCGTCACTCGCACGTGGCTTTCGATCACTTGGAATATGTCTCGTGCAGTCGAGGAAGTGAATTTAAAATGTATTTGATTCTAATGACTTTCAACTTAAATCGCACCTGTGGTTCAAGGTGGCTGTGGTGGACAGTGCAGGTCCACAGTGGCTTGGGCGCAGGTGGCAGCATGGGAGGAGGGAAGAAGCGGCCAGAGCCCGTGTATATTTTGAGGGTGGGGCTGACAGGTGTTTGATGGATGGGTGGTGAGCAGAATGGGTTGCTAGTTGCCCAGGCCTCCGGACGAGTGGTTAACGAGTGGTTCTGTGGGCTGGGTCCAGTCCCCAAACCTCACCAAGTCTCAGTCTCCTAAGAGTAGGAGTCATTGCTGTGCTGGCTTCTCAGGGGTGCCATGAAGCACAGATGTGATGGTGACAAGCCCGCGTAGGTCAGATTCTGTACATGTCAACTCGGGGCGAGCCAGCGCCGGCTGGGGAGAGGGACCATCCCTTTATCGCGCTCATTCTACTTACAGGAACACTGCTGTCTCCTCGGTGACCGGTGTCAGCCCAGGTTCCACAGGGGCTCCCCTTGGTGCCTTTGGGGCGCACCAAGTTCTGTGCTGTGGCCTGATGGCCCAGGCCTGGCCCTCCCTCTCCCCCAAAAGTGCCTCCTCCTGGGCTTCCCACTCTGGCCTCGCAGGGACGGTCCAGGCTGCACGAGGAACCCTGGCCAGCTCCTCGGCAGTGGCCGCACATGACGTTCTAAGGGCTGCCTGTTAGTGGCTGTGCACCTGCCAGGCACATAGATGGGTCCCGGGCGCACGCGCTTGTGGGTTCGTGGCCACAGCACGGTGGCCCCGGGGCCCCGGGCTCCTTGGTCTGGGAGCCTTGCAGGGCACCAGCCCGGCCTGCCTGGGCAGCTCTGCACCTGTGAGCTTGTCCCCAGTGGCCTCCCCTGGGTCCCCGCATCCGACAGCCCCGCGACGAAAGGCCCATGTGACAGCGGACGATGGAGCTTCCAGAAAAGATGAGACCTTTTCATTATAAAACAGGTGTTTTCAGTGGAAAAATCCAGCCAATGCCGGCCAAGTATCTGACAGACAAGAGCAGCGGTCATGGCCGGAAGCCGCCCAGCCCCGGGGTGCCCTCACCTTCTGTGGTAGGAGGGGGCTGGCCGGGGAAGATCCCGCCCCGAGCCTCCGGCCTCGAGGCTGCTGCAAGCGTGCTGCGGCGAGCGGCGCCGCCAGCCTCCGGTGCTGGGGAGGAAGGGCTCGACTACTTCTGCTGCTGTCCCTGGACATTCTTTGGTGAGCGGCCCGTGACCACCCAGGTTGTCACAGCAAAATAGGATCTGATGTCAGGGCTCCTGCTTCCCCCAAGCGACACTCGGGTTGGGATGTCTGGGAAGGGACCATGGCCTCCAGCACGGCGCAGACGGGAGGGCGGAGCACGGCTTCAGGGCCTTAGAGACCCTCCGATCACCCCGTCCTTCCTGCGTTGCTTCGCTGACCCTGGGAAGCTGCCTCGGCCCAGGACCAGTGAGGGGCTGCGTGGCCCTGGAGTCCATGGGGGTGGGGAGCCCGCGAGCAGGTCCACGGGCGTGTTCTTGGTTGGCCAGAGCAAGCTCTCAGAGTCCTCGTCTTTCTTGGGTGGAAAAATCAAAAGGGAGGGGGGCAGAGGGGTGCGTGGGACGCGAGGGGCCGGGCTGAAGCGCCCAGGAGGTTCCCAGTCCCGGTAGCCCTGCGACTGGGCTGAGTCCCTGGCGGCGCACACACGATGCTCACCACGGCCGCCTCCGTCACCTGGCCATTGGTACCACACCCTTCAGCCAGCCCCTCCGCGTCCCATCCGCCGGCAGTGGGACTGTCAGCAAGCAGGGGGAGGTGTTCCCGCCCGTGGGGAGGATGACAGGTGGATGAAAGGGACACGTGCGCCACGTGAGGGGTCGGTGATGGGGCAGGCATGCCACGCAGGCACCACCAAACCCTGGCAGGCTTTCCTGGGGAAGATAGAATCGGGGAGCGGGCCCAGCAGGGACGTGCCTGGTTCTCCAGGGTGCGCCGGGAAGAGGGGCAACTCTGTGTCCAGGCACTGCCTCTGGGGCTCGGACAGGAGCCCTCCCTGGAGCCTGGGAGACCGAGAACCCGTCGCTCCCACATTGAGAGGGTGGCTCCCCGCCCTCTGTCACCGGAACCGAAGGCCCGCCAGGAAGAGCGTGTGCTCTGTACCCATCGGTCCCTCTGCTCCCGCGCCGAGCTAAGCAGGGAGACCCTCTCACCATCACTGGACCAATGGCCTACGATACAAGGAAGTAGTTTTGAACGGCCGGCCGTGCCTCTGCTTGTCGTCAACATGGCCGAGGGCTGGATGGCACGGCGCGGCCGGGTAAGGGCAGCCGGTTTACTCTGCCTGGTCTCACTGTTAAAGCCGTGGTGTGGGATGAGACTTGGGAGAAAAATCCTAACAAACAAGACGTGTTTCCAGTTTTCTGAGAGTCTTGACGCCTCGTCTCTGGGCGTGAACAGCCGTCAGCTCCTCGGGTTCTCCCGAAGGCGCCCTCCACCCACACTCAGGCCCACGCCTCTGACGCCATCCTCAGCAGCTGCTCCAGATGCAGGAGGGGGACCAGTGGCTCTGGCCTTGGGGACAGAGTGAGTCCCTTGTGTGTGCGATGAGGTGGCCAGTCCATCCGAGCACATTGTCACTGGGCAGGGGCCTGGGCAGTTCTGTGTCCCTGCTGTGTCCACAGACGCCCGCGGGCGCCAGCGCTGTAGTGGTCCCCGGCGAGCAGTGCGCTTCTCCCTGGCCCTGTGAGCCACCAGCCTGCTCTGTGCCCCAGCTCACCCGTCTGGACCAGGCAGCAGCTCTTTTCTGTGAAAGGGCCACAGGGTAAATACGTTTTTTGTCCACTTATTCTTGCTTTGCTGCTTCTTTCTTTAAAAATGCAGTCAGTTCACAGGTCAGACTTGGCCGTGGGCGCAGTTTTGCAACCCCTGGAGTGGACAGTGGGGTGAGAACAGCGCCTGTCTCAGAGGGACTCCAGAGTCCCCGAGCAGCGCGACGCCCGGCGGGCATGGCGGGCGTGGCTCCCTCGGTCGCTTGCATTGGCCCCGTGTTTTACCAGTCAGGGAACTGAGGCTTGGAAAGGCTAAGAATTCCCAGAAGTGCCGTGGCGGCTGGTGGGCGGGGCTCTTGCCTGAGCCCCAAGCTGCTAGCTCTGTGCTCTTGGCCGACAGACCCTGCTGGCCCTCACCCCACCTGCCCGCTGGGCTCTCCCCTCCCTGCCTTCCTCCGGTATCTCCCCCACCCCCTCCCTTCTCCCCAGACTCCTCAAACTAGTGGCCCCTCCAGGGAGATTTGCATCTCAAGAGTCCCCAGAGGGCAGCGCCTAACCCAGGGAAGGGCAGCCTCAGGGAGCCCCTAACAGGGCTCAGGGGCCCGGGGCCCAGTGGCCCACAGTGTGCATTGGCTGCTGTATCATTCCGTGTGAGGTGAGGGTGGCATCACGTCCCATAAGCCCTCATGGCGAGGCCACGTAGAAGGACGGAGCTTCGCTGCCCCTCAGGAGGTGCCTGCAGCCGCAGCCTGGGGGCTGGGCTCTGGCCGTCCGGCCACGTGTAGGCATGGAGGCCCTCGTGACCCCGCTCAGGGTCCCCGAGGTTCCCGAGGTCGGGTCAGCTCTACCGGGCGAGCTGGTGCCAGCTGCCCTGTGTACCTGCCCCAGGTGATGTCTCGTCCTTCACCTGGTGCCCTTGTCCCCAACGGAGCCACCCAGCAGGATGCGTTTGCTCTGGCCCTGAAGGATCCAGGTTCATCTCCTCTTAGCACCTGAGGCACAGAACGGGTTTTACGGTTCTGGGGAGGAAACTTGGGGGAACACAGCTGAGCTTGCGCTTCCACGGCGGCCCCGAGGGGCGTGTGTCATTTCTCATCCTCCTGCCTGCTTAGATGTCCTCAGGCCCCACATTGTCCCCGAGGGAGTCTCCCTGGGCCAGCACCCGGGGCGCGGAGGTGACAGGGACAGGGGTGTGCGATGACGGCCCCAGGAGGTGTCTCTGCCTGTGTGGCCCTTGGCGTGCGGCACATGTCCTGCGCTGTACGGGGCCTCGCTGGGCAGTGCTGCAGCCTCGCACAGCTGGGTAAAGTGCCCTGTGACAAGGGCAGCCTGAGTGATGCTTTTGGGAACAAGAGGAAGGTCAGGTCAGCCACCAGGGAGGCACAGAGCCGAGAAGGGAGGCGGAGGGGAGGCGGATGCATCCACAGGGGCTGCGACCTGGCCCGGATGCCCGAAAGCCTCAGCTGGGGGCTACCCATCTCCGTCCGTGCCCCTGGAGCCTCCGCCATCAGCCTGCTGCCTGGGGGCACTGGGTGTGCCAAGGTCTCACCCACACTGTCTTCAGTCCTTGTGGGAGCTCAACCGAGCAGGTCCTCGTGCTAGTGTCCTGGGGCCACCATAACAAATGACCATGCACCAGGGGCTTCAAACAACACCAGTCTGTCCTCTCACAGTCCTGGAGCCAGAAGTCCAAAGTCAAGGTGTCAGCGGGCCGAGTGTCCTCGGGAGGCTCAGTGGAGGGTCCCTCCTGCCTCTTCCAGCTCCTGGGGGCCCCAGCGTCCTTGGCCTGTGGCCGCCTCCCTGCAGTCTCTGCCCCTGTCCTCCTGCGGCCTCCTTCTCTGTGTCTCTGCACGTCCCAGCCTCCCTCTTCTAATGAGGACCCCAGTCATGGGTTTACAGCCCACCTGACGACCTCGTCCCGACTTCCTCACGTCCGCAAAGACCCTGTGTCCAAATAAGGTCACGGTCACAGGTGCTGGGGGTTAGGACTTGGGCGTGTATTTGAGGGGGGGGGACATAATTCCACCCGTAACATGTATGAATTTCTAAGTAAGAAGAATTTTTTAGGAAGTACATCCTAGCCCCTCAGAGTGGCTGGAGGCGACCAGAGCTTTGGCCCTGAGGTTCCTGGGAACCAGAGCCAAGCAGGATTTTGTGGGCCTGCGTGCGGCCCCTCTGCTTCTCTTCGCCGCTCCCATCAGTGCCCTCCTGCCTTTCAGGCAGAAAACCCCCCAGGGGGAGGCGGGCGGACAAGAGGGAAGAGAGGTTCCGCTTCAAGCTTCTGAAGGATTTTCTCCAACAGACAAGAGGCTTCGTTGGCCAGAGCTCAGGATCCACCTTTGTAAGAGGGAAGCAGGCACAAGGTGCAGACAGAGTGGGGCGATTGGTCTGTCTCGGGGTGTTTAGATGTCTCTGCTTCGGTCCCCGCTCCATTGGACTTGGCTCTGGGAAGCTGGTGGCCGTGGGGTAGGGCCCGCCATGTGCTTTTCAGAAGCCTGCAGCTTCTCACCGTCACCCCACAGACCTGGAGCAGCCCGACATGGGCAGTGGAGCAGTTGCTATGAAGCGAAGGAGTTCCACTTTGGGTGCTGGCACGGGCCTCCCAGCCTCCAGGTAGCTGGCGGGCGGTGGGCTGCAGGCGTCCAACAGAAACCGGAGCGGGGCCAGCCCTTGGTCTCTAACATGGAAAGTGGGGAGCACATGCTGAGAGCACAGAGTCTCTCCCTGTCCTGCTCTCCAACCTCCCCAGCACCCCGATCTCACCCCTGACGTCCTCGAAGCTCTTGGCCACGAGAATCTGAGGGAGCGCGTTGCTTTAAGGAAATAGATGGTGAACGAGGAAAATCATATCCGAATACGTAACCTCAAACCGCAGTGGAAAGTGTTCCTGAGACAAAGTCAGCGTCTCCTAGCCCCTGATTACTTCCCGGTGTCCTCGGGGAGATCTGAGGGGCCCCCCGGGCGGGGGGAGCCGGAGAAGGTTCCCCGGGGCATCTCTGTGCCTGGAAATCTGTTGCCAGAGTCCCCCATTTGGGCTGTTTCACAAGAGCCGTTTTTCGGGGTTCTAATCCCCTGGTCAGCAGCCGTTAACAGTCCACCACCCGCGTCACGGCCTTTCCCTTCACATCAGTTTAACGCGCTGAGCACTGGCGTGGCAATCCTAAAGGTGAGGTCAGGGGCCTTGGGGTCATGCTGGAATTCCCCAGAAAACTTTGCACAAGGAGAGAGAACAGCCGGAGCCGGCCCCGCATATAACAGGCGACGGGTCCGGGGCGGGGATTCCCATCACAGTGCCTGCCGTGGCCAGGGTGGGGCCTCAGGGATGCACCGCCCCTCCTTCTCTATGAAGAGGAAGCTGGGTCTCCTGAGCCATCGTGGAGGGAAAGAGTGGTGTCTCTCGGGGCGCGCACAGGCCAGATAAATGATGGGTTTAACACAGATCTGGAAAGCGGGCCTGAAAACCAAGGAAAGTCCGCAGCAGAGCCAAGCCTCAAGAATGTTCCAAGGAGGAATGGGACTGGGGCCGTGGAGGGTCCTGGGGGGGTAGGGGGGCACCGGGGTGGCCGAGGGGCGCCAGTCCCCACAGCCCACACTTGGGGGGCGGGGTGAGGGCACTGCCTGGCCCTGGGTGCAGGCATCTGTAAGGACCCTGCTGCCCCAGGAAGGGGTGCAGGCGTGCGTCCTGGGCAGATGTGCTCCCCGGGGGAAGCAGGACAGGACGCAGGTCTGGGCGCCTCCCCTGGAAGTTTTCGTTCATTTTCACCCCCAGATACTTCAGGCATGTTTCCTCAGCACAAGGACAGCCCCTTCCATGACCACGGCTCAACTTTTGAGATTGAAAAATTAACATCTAATCTACAGACCTTGTTCACATCCTGCCTATTGTCCCAATAAGGCCCTTTATAGCAAAAAAGAAAACAGAAGTTATTCCTGGTCTGGGAACCGACCCGGAGCCAGTGTCACACGCGTCGCCCGGCCCTTTGTCGTCCTTCAGCCTCGGTCTGTCCTTGTCTCCACACAGGGACGCGGGGGCTCTGCGGGGGGCTCACAGGTAGGACGCCGCTCGCTGGCGTGCCTGGTGCCTCTGGAGCTGAGATTCCGCTGGGCGTCTGCGGCGGGAATGTCAGCAAGTGAGGCAGGCGGCGCCCCTCGGTGTGTCCGGACCCCCAACCTGAGGCACTGGGTGCCCGGGGGCCCCTCGCTGTCGTGGTAACTGGCCACCTGCTGAACGGGGCCCCAGGTTTCTCCACTGGGAGGCGGCAGTCGTATGGGGTTTCTGCAGCTGCTGTAACAAAGCGCTACAAACAAGGAGTCTCAAAAGAGTAGGAATCGACTCCCTCCAAGTCCTGGAGGCCAGAGTCAGAAATCCAGGGCGGGGTCCCTCCCGCCCCTTCCGGCTCCTGGGGGTCCAGGTGTTCCTGGGCTCACGTCCGCATCACCCCAGGCTGTGCCTCCTCCTTCAAATGATACAAACGATTGTAGTCAGGGCCCAGGAAATTCTCCTTACCTCTAGATCACTCACTCGCGTCTGCAAAGACCCTTTCTCTGTGTAGGATGCACGCCCAGGTGAGGGCGTTAGGGCCCGATGTGTCTTTGGGAGCCAGGCTTTAGCCTGCCTGTCCATAGTGATGGATAACTACTCGTGAGATGCTTTGGGAACGTACAAATGTCCTGAACTTCGTAAACTGTGATTTTCCAATTCTGTCATTTCTCTGACATGCACTAGCGGGGTTTCTACCGTGGGGAGGAGGTCTTCTTTCCTCCCACTTATGTCTTCATGTGTATACTTATATCAGTATGGATTCATGGGGTTTTATATATTTGTGGGTTATAATCCATTCCTGACACGGTTTGACGCCTAAATTGTCGCAGATTTGGCCGGTGGGACTCTGTCCCTTTGACATGTTCCCATCGTTCTTCAAACACTCCCTTATTTTCTGGCAAAAACAAAGACATTCCCAGCTCATCTTGGGCGTCCTCTGTCGCAGCCCTTCAAGCTGGCATTTTCCCCAAGAAGCCTCCCTTTAGTGGCGAGTGGTGTATCTGGAAACCGGGATCTGGTGCTGGGCGTGCTTGCTGCCACTGTACGTCCGCTTCTAAGGCTTCTCAGTGGCTGCACGGAGGCAAGGAGAGAAGGGAGGAAGAGAGGGAGGAGAAGAGAAAGGGGCAAGACACGCCTGCATCCGAACTTCCCCGTAGTGTTTGCACACACGTCACGCGTCTCCCGCCGACACCTCCACCTGCGTCCTGAACCACCGGTGCACTCTTGCTGCCCCCCTTTCCACGCTCGCCGCTCCCTCCTCCGACAGCAAGGAACCTGGCTTCAATTGGCCTCCACGTATTTACTTCTGTGCTCAATCCCAGAATACACAGAAAATAGTTTCAAAATTGCTGACCCACACCACTGTGACAAGCAAACCTATTAACCAGACTTTAATATTGTTTACATTTCTTTTTGTCTTTAATCAGAAGGCTGTTCACAACTTACGTGGGTGAGTTTTCCCTGCCCGAACATTACTCCTGTGAAACACGGTTTGCTCCTTTCGTTTCCGTCTAGAATCTGCTGAGAGTCTCACTCCTGTGAAACACGGTTTGCTCCTTTCGTTTCCGTCTAGAATCTGCTGAGAGTCTCACTCCTGTGAAACACGGTTTGCTCCTTTCGTTTCCGTCTAGAATCTGCTGAGAGTCTCACTCCTGTGAAACACGGTTTGCTCCTTTCGTTTCCGTCTAGAATCTGCTGAGAGTCTCACTCCTGTGAAACACGGTTTGCTCCTTTCGTTTCCGTCTAGAATCTGCTGAGAGTCTCACTCCATCCTTTTTTTTTTTTGCACACGTACAGTATTAGCCTGGGTTCCACAAAACTCTACACACAAGCATATTCAGAGAATTTACCGAGGATGACCCTGCACTGACACGCCATCGCCACCCGCGTCCAAAGTCTACATTAGGACTCACTCTTGGTGTTGAACGTTCTGTGGGTTTGGACAAATGACGTGTATCCACCTTTATAGTCTCCTGCAGAGTAGTTTCACTGCCCTGTAAATCCTGCGCGCCACCTGTCCACCCCTCCCTCCCCCCAACCCCTGGCCACCACTGATCTTTTCACTGTCTCCATAGTTTACCTTTTCTAGAATGTCACAGACTTGGAATCATGCAGGCTGTAGCCTTTTCAGATTGGCTTCTGTCACTTAGTCGTATGCATTTAAGATTCCTCCGTGTCTTTTCATGGATCATTTCTTTTAAACACTGAACAATATTCCACTGCCTGGATGTTTCACAGGTTATTCATCCCTTCACCTACTGAAGGACATCTTGGTTGCTTCCAAGTTTCAGCAGTTACGAATAAAGCTGCTGTAAACATCCATGTGCAGGTTTGTATGTGGACATCAGTTTTCAGCCCCTTTGAGTAAACACCAAGGGGCCCGATTGCTAGCTCATATGATAAGAGGATGGTTTGTTTTGTGAGAAACTGCCCACCATCTCCCAGAGCGGCTGCTCCACTGCGTTCTGACGGGCGATGAATGAGGGTTCCTGTTCCTCATGCCCTCGCCAGCGTTTGGTGTTGTCCGTTTCTGGATTTGCGCCATTCTAATAGGTGTGTAGTGGCATCTCGTTGTTGTCTCATCGTTCCCTGATGACATAGGACGTGGAGCATCTCCGCAGATGCTTGTTTGCCATCTGTCTGTCTTCTTTGGTGAGGGTTCGGTCTGTTCAGGTCTTTGGTCCATTTTTTATTTCTTCTGGCTTGTCGCGCGGCTTGTGGGATTTTAGTTCCTCAACCAGAGATTGAACGCAGGCCCTTGGCAGTGAGAGCTCGGAGTCCTAAGCACTGGACCGCCAGGGAATTCCTTTGGCCCGTTCTTTAATTGGGTTGTTTTAGTTTGTTTTTAATTTCTGTTTTTTTTATTGAAGTAGAGTTGATTTACAGTGTTTCAGGTGTACAGCAAGGTGATTCAGTTATACGTGTATACGTACACGTATTCTTTTTCAGATTCTTTTCATTATAGGTTATTACAAGATATTGAATGTAGTTCCCTGTGCTGTACAGCAGGTCCTTGTTGGTTATCTGTTTTATATATAGTAGTGTGTATATGTTAATTCCAAACTCCTAATTTATCTCTTCCCCCACAACACCCGACCCTTGCTGTCCCCTTGGGTAACCACAAGTTTGTTTCTGAAGTGAGTCTGTTTCTGTTTTGTAAATAAGTTCATTTGTATCATCTTTTTTTAGATTCCGCACGTAAGTGATGTCATACGATATTGCTCTTTCTCTGTCTGACTTACTTAGCGTGACAGTTTCTGGGTCCATCCATGTTGCTGCAGATGGCATTATTTCATTCTTTTTTATGGCTGAGTACAGGTTGTTTTCTTTATATATATAAATTTATTTATTTATTTTTGACTGCGTTGGGTCTTCGTTGCTGTGCATGGGCTTTCTCTAGTTGCGGCGAGCGGGGGCTAATCTTCGTGGTGGTGCGCGGGCTTCTCATTGTCGTGGATTCTCTTGTAGTGGAGCACGGGCTCTAGGCGCGCGGGCTTCGGTAGTTGTGGTGGGCTCGGTAGCTGTGGCGGGCTCGGTAGCTGTGGCTCGCGGGCTCTAGAGCTCAGGATCAGTAGTGGTGGTGCACTGGCTGGTTGCTCCGCGACACATGGGATCTTCCTGGACCGGGCTTGAACCCATGTCCCTTGCATTGGCAGGCGGATTCTTAACCACTGCGCCACCAGGGAGGCCCCCGGGTTGTTTTCTTATTGTTGAGTTTTAAGAGTTCTTTGTCTACTAATGCGTCTTTTCCAGATATTTTCTCCCAATCTGAGCTTGTCTTCTTCTCTTGACAGTGTCTTTCACAGAGCAGAAGTTCTTAATTTTAATGAGGTCCAGCTTATTATTATTTCTTTCATAGATCATGCCTTTGGCATTGTATCAAGGTCATCTGTATCAAGGTTTTCTCCTATGTCATCTTCTAGAAGGTTTTATTTTTGTATCTTACTTTTAGGTCTGTGATCCATTTTGAGCTAATTTTCGTGAAGGGTGTAAGGCCTGTGTCCAGGTTTATTCTTTTGCATGTGTGTGTCCAGTTGTTCCAGCACCATTTGTTGAAGAGACTACGTTTGCTTCATTGTGCTGCCTTTGCTCCTTAACCAAAGACCAATTGCCTGTATTTATGGGAGTCTAACATGGGGCTTTTTACTTTGTTCCATTGATCTATTTGTCTGTTCTTTTGCCAGTACCACGCCGTCTTGATTACTGTAGCTTTAGAGTGAGTCATGAATTTGGGTAGGGTCATCTCCTTCTTCCCCTTCAATATTTTTTTTTGTCTTTACAGGTGTTTTTATTTATGTGTTTATTTTTACCATCTTTATTGGAGTATAATTGCTTTACAATGGTGTGTTAGTTTCTGCTTTATAAGAAAGTGAATCAGCTATACATATACATATATCCCCATATCTCCTCCCTCGCACCCTCCCTACCCCACCCGTCTAGGTGGTCACAGAGCACCGAGCTGATCTCCCTGTGCTATGCGACTGCTTCCCCCTAGCTCTCTGTTTTACATTTGGTAGCGTATATATGTCCACGCCACTCTCTCACTTCGTCCTAGCTTTACCCTTCCCCCTCCCTGTGTCCTCAAGTCCCCCTTCAGTATTGAGTTGGTTATTCTGAGTCTTTTGCTTCTCCATGTGAACTTTACAGTCAGTTTTCAATATCTACAAAATAACTTCCTAGGATTTGAATTGGAATTACATAGAATCTGTACATCAACCTGGGAATAACTGACATCTTGACAATACTGAGTCTTCCTATCCATGATCATGGAATATCTCTCCATTTATTTAGTTCTTTGATTTTGTTCATCAGAGTTTTGTGGTTTTTCTCATACAGATCTTCTACATATTTTGGTAGATTTTTACCTAAGTATTTCATTTCGGGGGTGCTAATGTAAACGGTATTGTGTTTTTAATTTCAAATCCCACTTGCATGTTGTGGTATATTGGAAAGTGCTTGACTCTGGCCTGTTAACCTTGTATTCTACAACGTTGCTATAATTGCTTATTGGTCCCTGCAGTGTTTGTTTTTTTTGTCAGTTCTTTTGGATTTTCTACATAGACAATTATGTCATCTGTGAACAAACACAGTTTTATTTCTTCCTTCGCAATATGTATATTCTTAATTTTCTTTTCTTGTGCATTGACTGGAACTTCCAGTATGACGTAGAAAAGGAGCGATGAGAGAGGACATCCTTGCCTTGTTCCTGACCTTAGTCAGGAAAGCTTCAAGTTTCTTACCATTAAGCTTGATGTTAGCTGTAGATTATTATTTTTTTTTTAGTATTAGTTTTTTTTTTGTTAGTGTGTTTTTTAACTGCAGGTTCTTATTAGTCATCAATTTTATACACATCAGTGTATACACGTCAGTCCCAATCGCCCAATTCAGCACACCAGCATCCCCACCCCACCGCGGCTTTCACCCCTTGGTGTCCCTACGTTTGTTCTCTACATCTGCGTCTCAACTTCTGCCCTGCAAACTCGTTCATCTGTACCATTTTTCTAGGTTCCACATACATGCGTTAATATACGATATTTGTTCTTCTCTCTCTGACTTACTTCACTCTGTATGACAGTCTCTAGATCCATCTATGTCTCAACAAATGACTCAATTTCGTTCCTTTTTATGGCTGAGTAATATTCCATTGTATACATGTGCCACATCTTCTTTATCCATTCGTCTGCCGACGGGCATTTAGGTTGCTTCCATGACCTGGCTATTGTAAATAGTGCTGCAGTGAACATTGGGGTGCATGTGTCTTTTTGAACTATGGTTTTCTCTGGGTATATGCCCAGTACTGCGATTGCTGGATCATATGGTAATTCTATTTTTAGTTTTTTAAGGAACCTCCATACTGTTCTCCATAGTGGCTGTATCAATTTACATTCCCCCCAGCAGTGCAGGAGGGTTCCCTTTTCTCCACACCCTCTCCAGCATTTGTTGTTTGTAGATTTTCTGATGATGCCCATTCTAACTGGTGTGAGGTGATACCTCATTGTAGTTTTGATTTGCATTTCTCTAATCATTAGTGATGTTGAGCAGCTTTTCATGTGCTTCTTGGCCATCTGTATGTCTTCTTTGGAGAAATGTCTGTTTAGGTCTTCTGCTCATGTTTGGATTGGGTTGTTTGTTTCTTTCCTATTGAGCTGCATGAGCTGTTTATATATTTTGGAGATTAATCCTTTGTCCGTTGATTCGTTTGCAAATAGTTTCTCCCATTCTGAGGGTTGTCTTTTCGTCTTGTTCGTGGTTTCCTTTGCTGTGCA
This sequence comes from Phocoena sinus, assembly GCF_008692025.1. Classification (NCBI taxonomy): domain Eukaryota; kingdom Metazoa; phylum Chordata; class Mammalia; order Artiodactyla; family Phocoenidae; genus Phocoena; species Phocoena sinus. The sequence continues at coordinate 58,028,188 of NC_045781.1, forward strand.
AAAGCTTTGAAGTTTCATTAGGTGCCATTTATTTATTTTTGTTTTTATTTCCATTACTCTAGGAGGTGGATCAAAAAAGATCTTGCTGTGATTTATGTCAAAGAGTGTTCTTCCTATGTTTTCCTCTAAGAGTTTTATAGTGTCTGGTCTTACATTTAGGTCTCGAATCCATTTTGAGTTTGTTTTTGTGTATGGTGTTAGGGAGTGTTCTAATTTCATTCTTTTACATGTAGCTGTCCAGTTTTCCCAGCACCACTTATTGAAGAGACTGTCTTTTCTCCGTTGTATATCCTTGCCTCCTTTGTCATAGATTAGTTGACCATAGGTGCATGGGTTTATCTCTGGGCTTTCTATCTTGTTCCATTGATCTGTGTTTCTGTTTTTGTGCCAGTATCATATTGTCTTGATTACTGTAGCTTTGTAATATAGTCTGAAGTCAGGAAGTCTGATTCCTCCAGCTCCGTTTTTTTCCCTCAAGACTGCTTTGGCTATCCGGGGTCGTTTGTGTCTCCATACAGATTTTAAGATGATTTGTTCTAGTTCCGTAAAAAATGCCATTGGTAATTTGATAGGGATTGCATTGAATCTGTAGATTGCTTTGGGTAGTAGAGTCATTTTCACAATATTGATTCTTCCAATCCAAGAGCATGGTATATCTCTCCATCTGTTGGTATCATCTTTAATTTCTTTCATCAGGGTCTTATAGTTTTCTGCATACAGGTCTTTTGTCTCCCTAGGTAGGTTTATTCCTATTCTTTTTGTTGCAATGCTAAATGGGAGTGTTTCCATAATTTCTCTTTCAGATTTTTCATCATTAATGTATAGGAATGCCAGAGATTTCTGTGCATTAACACTGTATCCTGCAACTTTACCAAATTCATTGATTAGCTCTAGTAGTTTTCTGGTGGCATCTTTAGGATTCTCTACGTATAGTATCATGTCATCTGCAAACAATGACAGTTTTACTTCTCCTTTTCCAGTTTGTATTCCTCTTATATCTTTTTCTTCTCTGATTGCTGTGGCTAGGACTTCCAAAACTATATTGAATAATTGTGCTGAGAGTGGACATCGTTTTCTTTTTCCTGATCTTAGAGGAAATGCTTTCAGTTTTTCACCATTGAGAATGATGTTTGCTGTGGGTTTGTCGTATATGGCCTTTGTTGAGTTAGGTTCCCTCTGTGCCCTCTTTCTGGAGAGTTTTTATCATAAATGGGTGTTGAATTTTGTCAAAAGCTTTTTCTGCATCTGTTGAGATGATCATATGGTTTTTCTTCTTCAATTTGTTAATATGGTGTATCACATTGACTGATTTGCGTATATTGAAGAATCCTTGCATCCCTGGGATAAATCCCACTTGATCATGGTGTATGATCCTTTTCATGTGTTGTTGGATTCTGTTTGCTAGTATTTTGTTGAGGATTTTTGCATCTATATTCAGGAGTGATATTGGTCTGTAATTTTCTTTTTTTGTAGTACCTTTGTCTGGTTTTGGTATCAGGGTGATGGTGGCCTCATAGAATGAGTTTAGGAGTGTTCCTTCCTCTGCAGTGTTTTGGAAGAGTTTGAGAAGGATGGGTGTTAGCGCTTCTCTAAATGTTTGATAGAATTCACCTGTGTAGCCATCTGGTCCTGGACTTTTGTTTGTTGGAAGATTTTGAATCACAGTTTTAATTTCATTTCTTGTGATTTGTCTCTTCATATTTTCTGTTTCTTCCTGGTTCAGTCTTGGAAGCTTATACCTTTCTAAGAATTTGTCCATTTCTTCCAGGTTGTCCATTTTATTGACATAGAGTTGCCTGTAGTAGTCTCTTATGATGCTTTGTATTTCTGCGGTGTCTGTTGTGACTTCTCCTTTTTCATTTCTAATTTTATTGATTTGAATCCTCTCCCTCTTTTTCTTGATGAGTCTGGCTAATGGTTTATCAATTTTGTTTATCTTCTCAAAGAACCAGCTTTTAGTTTTATTGATCTTTGCTATTGTTTTCTTTGTTTCTATTTCATTTATTTCTGCTCTGATCTTTATGATTTCTTTCCTTCTGCTAACTTTGGGTTTTGTTTGTTCTTCTTTCTCTAGTTCCTTTAGGTGTAGGGTTAGATTGTTTACTTGAGATTTTTCTTGTGTCTTGAGGTAGGCTTGTATAGCTATAAAATTCCCTCTTAGAACTGCTTTTGCTGCATCCCATAGGTTTTGGATCGTCGTGTTTTCATTGTCATTTGTCTCTAGGTATTTTTTGATTTCTGCTTTGATTTCTTCAGTGAACTCTTGGTTATTTAGTAACGTATTGTTTAGCCTCCATGTGTTTGTGTTTTTTACGTTTTCTTCCCTGTAATTCATTTCTAATCTCATAGCATTGTGGTCAGAAAAGTTGCTTCATATGATTTCAATTTTCTTCAATTTCCTGAGGCTTGATTTGTGACCCAAGATGTGATCTATTCTGGAGAATGTTCTGTGCGCACTTGAGAAGAAAGGGTAATCTGCTGTTTTTGGATGGAATGTCCTATAAATATCAATTAAATATACCTGGTCTATTGTGTCATTTAAGGCTTCTGTTTCCTTATTTATTTTCATTTTGGATGATCTGTCCATTGGTGTAAGTGAGGTGTTAAAGTCCCCCACTATTATTGTGTTACTGTTGATTTCCTCTTTTATAGCTGTTAGCAGTTGCCTTATGTATTGAAGTGCTCCTATGTTGGGTGCATATATATTTATAATTGTTATATCTTCTTCTTGGATTGATCCCTTGATCATTATGTAGTGTCCTTCCTTGTCTCTTGTAACATTCTTTATTTTAAAGTCTATTTTATCTGATTTGAGTATTGCTACTCCAGCTTTCTTTTGATCTCCATTTGCATGGAATATCTTTTTCCATCCCCTCACTTTCAGTCTGTATGTGTCCCTAGGTCTGAAGTGGGTCTCTTGTAGACAGCATATATATGGGTCTTGTTTTTGTATCAATTCAGAGAGCCTGTGTCTTTTGGTTGGAGCATTTAATCCATCCACGTTTAAGGTAATTATCAATATGTATGTTCCTGTGACCATTTTCTTAATTGTTTTGGGTTTGTGTTTGTAGGTCTTTTTCTTCTCTTGTGTTTCCCACTTTGAGAAGTTCCTTTAGCATTTGTTGTAGAGCTGGTTTGGTGGTGCTGAATTCTCTTAGCTTTTGCTTGTCTGTAAAGCTTTTGATTTCTCCATTGAATCTGAATGAGATCCTAGCCGGGTAGAGTAATCTTGGTTGTGGGTTCTTCCCTTTCATCACTTTAAGTATATCATGCCCCTCCCTTCTGGCTTGTAGAGTTTCTGCTGAGAAATCAGCTGTTAACCTTATGGGAGTGCCCTTGTATGTTATTTTTCGTTTTTCCCTGCTGCTTTCAATAATTTTTCTTTGTCTTTAATTTTTGCCAGTTTGATTACTGTGTGTCTCGGCGTGTTTCTCCTTGGGTTTATCCTTTATGGGACTCTCTGTGCTTCCTGGAGTTTGGTGGCTATTTCCTTTCCCATGTTAGGGAAGTTTTCAACTATAATCTCTTCAAATATTTTCTCTGGTCCTTTCTCTCTCTCTTCTCCTTCTGAGACCCCTATAATGTGAATGTTGTTGCGTTTAATGTTGTCCCAGAGGTCTCTTAGGCTGTCTTCATTTCTTTTCATTCTTTTTTCTTTATTCTGCTCCACAGCAGTGAATTCCACCATTGTGTCTTCCAGGTCACTTATCCGTTCTTCTGCCTCAGTTATTCTGCTATGGATTCCTTCTAGTGTAGTTTTCATTTCAGTTACTGTATTGTTCACCTCTGTTTGTTTGTTCTTTAATTCTTCTAGGTCTTTGTTAAACATCTCTTGTATCTTCTGAATCTTTGCCTCCATTCTTTTTCTGAGGTCCTGGATCATCTTCACTACCATTATTCTGAATTCTTTTTCTGGAAGGTTGCCTATCTCCACTTCATTTAGTTGTCTTTCTGGGGTTTTCTCTCGTTCCTTCATCTGGTACATAGCCCCTCTGCCTTTTCATCTTGTCTGTCTTTCTGTGAATGTGGTTTTTGTTCCACAGGCTGCAGGATTGTAGTTCTTCTTGCTTCTGCTGTCTGCCCTCTGGTGGATGAGGCTATCTAAGAGGCTTGATGGGAGGGACTGGTGGTGGGTAGAGCTGACTGTTGCTCTGGTGGGCAGAGCTCAGTAAAACTTTAATCCACTTGACTGTTGACGGGTGGGGCTGGGTTCCCTCACTGTTGGTTGTTTGGCCTGAGGCAACCCAGCACTGGAGCCTACCTGGGCTCTTTGATGGGGCTAGTGACAGACTCTGGGAGGGCTCACGCCAAGGAGTACTTCCCAGAACTTCTGCTGCCAGTGTCCTTGTCCCCATGGTGAGCCACAGCCACCCCCTGCCTCTGCAGGAGACCCCCCAACACCAGCAGCTAGGTCCGGTTCAGTCTCCCCTGGGGTCACTGCTCCTTCCCCTGGGTCCCGATGCGCACACTAGTTTGTGTGTGCCCTCCAAGAGTGGAGTCTGTGTTTCCCCCTGTCCTGTTGAAGTCCTGCAGTCAGTTCCCACTAGGCGTCAACGTCTGATTCTCTAGGAATTCTTCCTCCCGTTGCCGGACCCCCAGGTTGGGAAGCCTGACGTGGGGCTCAGAACCTTCACTCCAGTGGGTGGACTTTGTGGTATAAGTGTTCTCCAGTCTGTGAGTCAGCCATCCAGCAGTTACGGGATTTGATTTTACTGTGATTGCACCCCTCCTACCGTCTCACTGTGGCTTCTCCTTTGTCTTTCGATGTGGGGGGTCTTCTTTGGTGAGTTCCAGTGTCTTCCTGTCAATGATTGGCTAGCAGCTAGTTGTGATTCTGGTGTTCTTGCAAGGAGTGAGAGCACGTCCTTCTACTCCACCATCTTGGTTCCTCCTCCTCTCGTATACTTTCGCTGTAGATTATTCTGATAGCGTTTATGAAGTTGACAAAGTTTCCCTATATTCCTGCTTTACTGAGCGTTTATATCATGCATGGGTGTCGGATTTTGTCAAATGCTTTTTCTGCATCTATTTATATAATCCCATATTTTTCTTTTTTAGCCTATTGATGTGATGGATTACTTTAACTGATTTCTAATGTTGGACCTGCCCGGCACACCTGGGATGAAGCCCACTTGGTTGTGGTGTATAATTCTTTTAATACTTCGTTGGATTTACTTTGCTAATATTTTGTTGAGGATTTTTACATCTGTGTTCATGGGAGATATTGGTCTATAGACTTATTTTCTTACGATGTCTTTGTTTGGTTTTGGTATTAGGGTAGTGCTGGCCTCATAGAATGAGTAAGAAAGTATTCCCCCTGTTTCTGTCCTCAGAATATTGATATAATTTCTTCCTTATGTGTTTTTAGTAGAATTCACCAGTGAACCTATCTGGGCCAGATGCTTTCTATTTTTTTTTCTTTTTAAATTTTTGGCTGTGTTGGGTCTTTGTTGCTGCCCAGGCTTTCTCTAGTTGCAGTGAGCGGGGCTTCTCATTGCGGTGGCTTGTCTTGTTGCAGAGCACAGGCCCTAGGTGCGCAGGCTTCAGTAGTTGTGGCACACAGGCTCAGTAGTTGTGGCTCGTGGGCTCTAGAGCGCAGGATCCAGTAGTAGTGGCACATGGGCTTAGTTGCTTCACGGCCTGTAGGACCTTCCCGGACCAGGGCTCGAACCCATGTCCCCTGAATTGGCAGGCGGATTCTTAACCACTGCGACACCAGGGAAGTCCCTAATTTTTTTTTTTAACACATTCTTAAGACCCAATTCTATTTATTTATTTGGCTGCGTTGGGTCTGAGTTGCGGCACGTGGGATCTTTGTTGTGGTTCACGGGCTCCAGAGTGTGCAGGCTCAGTAGTTGTGGCGCACAGGCTTAGTTGCCCCACGGCACGTGGGATCTTAGTTCCCCGACTAGGGATTGAACCTGCATCTGCTGCATTGGAAGGCAGATTCTTAACCACTGGACCACCAGGTCCAGATGCTTTCTATTTTTGAAGGTTATCAATTACTGATTCAATTTCTTTAATGCAATACAGGCCTATTCAAGTTGTCTGTTTCTTCTTGGGTGAGTTTTGTCAGATTGTGTTTTTCAAGAAATCGGTCCATGTCATCTAGGTTATGGAATGTACAGCACAGAGTTATTCACAGGGTTTCCTTTTTTTCCTTTACCATCTTTATTGGGTATAATTGCTTTACAATGGTGTGTTAGTTTCTGCTTCATAACAACACAGTGTTTCTTTATTATGCTTTTAGTTTCCATGGGATCTGTAGTGATTCGTTTCTGATGTTGATAATTTGTGTTCTCTCTTTTTTTCTTAGTTAGCTTGACTGGAGGCTTGTTAGTTTTATTGATCTTTTCAAAGAACCAGCTTTCGATTTGTTGATTTTCTCTATTGATTTCCTGTTTTCAATTTCATTGATTTCTGCTGTAATTCTTATTATTTCTTTTTTTCTGCTTACTTTGGATTTAATTTGCTCTTCTTTTCCTAATTTCCTAAGGTGGAAACATAGATTATTGATTTTAGGCCTTTCTTCTTTACTAATGTAGGCATTCAATGCTGTAAACTTCCCTCCAAGCATTGCTTTTGCTGCATCCTACAACTTTTGTTAGGTTGTGTTTTCATTTTTATTCAGTTCAAAACATTAAAAAATTTCTCTTGAGATTTCTTTCTTGACCCATGTGTTATTTTAAAGTTATAATAGTTTTTTTCCTTTTTTAAAATAAATTTTATTATTTTATTTATTTATTTACTTTTGGCTGTGTTGGGTCTTTGTTGCTGCGTGCGGGCTTTCTCTAGTTGCGGTGAGCGGGGTCTACTCTTCGTTGCAGTGCGTGGGCTTCTCATCGTGGTGGCTTCTCCTGGTGCAGAGCACGGGCTCTAGGTGTGTGGGCTTCAGTCGTTGTGGCATGCGGGGTCAGTAGTTGTGGCTCGCAGGCTCTAGAGCGCAGGCTCAGTAGTTGTGGCACACGGGCTTAGTTGCTCCACGGCATGTGGGATCTTCCCAGACCAGGGCTCGAACCTGTGTCCCCTGCATTGGCAGGCGGATTCTTAACCACTGAAGCACAGGGAAGTCCCATTTTTTTTCCTTTTGCTACTCTTGTCCCCAGATCTCAGCCCCTCCATCTCACAGCGTGTGTGTGTGTCTGCGTGCACATCCACAGACACACACATGAAGAGAGAGATCTGTATTTCTGTACGGTGGCCCTGAAAGTAGCTGAGCAGGATGAGAGTGGAATATCTACAAGCCTGGGCTTCTAGACCATTCCTTTTTTTGTTTTGTTTGACCCCTTCGAAGGGGTCAAATTCTTCATTTTATAGCTGAAGACTTCTTACATATCTGCATTTTATGGGCAGGGTTGGCAAGTTGGAGTTGTTTACACAATTCTGAGTCGAAGAATACTGTCTCTTGTTCAGACAGCAAGAGGCTTTGGGGCGAGTGTGGCGAAGGGGCTGTGTTCTCCCGCCAGGTGTTCATGTCTTGTGAGATCCCACATTTCTCTCCTGAGTTTCCGTGCCACCGTGCCCTCTCCGTGGAGCCCCCCAGAAGAGTTGCCTTCTGAGGCCGCCTCCTCGCATCCCACGTGCACTTCTAAGGGTCCTTCCTGTTGTCGGGGCTCTGGTTTATTAGGACTCTTCCTCTGTTTTCACATTTACGATGCACTTTCTCTTTCTCGGAGTGCTTTTGCAGCTCAGCCTCCACTTGTGTGTTCATGCAGCTTTTCCAGACTCTTCCTCCTCCCACCCAGCTCTCTGCAGTGGGAGCTCACGAAATAGGCGTGTTGGAAACCAGCGTTTATCTTTCTGTCTACAGATAATTTGACTTTTTTGGTATCCCGTGTCATGTAGACGCGCTGAAGGTGTGCAATTCCTGTCGTTTTGCTCTTGATCTGCGTGAAGTTTAGAGGATGTCTGGAAAGATTTCGATTCAGGTGCTGCTGTTACCTTGGTGGCCAGAATGTCCCAGTGCCTGCCCATGTCTTCTTTATAGCAAACTGCTCACGCCTTGACGTGAGTAACCTTGAGGAAGTACTGAGGTTACCTTTGAAAGAAAAGAGCCAGGAATTTGGGCACAGGAATGAAAAACCAGGGGCATGTGTCCACTCAAAAGTAACCCACTCCATAATGAGGCTGTGTTCCCTTAGAAAGGACTCCCTCGTCCCCTCTCGACAAGAGCGTGCTGGGGTTGTCTCAATGGTTGCCCCATCTGCACTTGGCTCCCAGCAGGGATTTCAGACAAAGAGGAGGACACCCTCCCTGAAGCCTGGGTTCGCTTTTCGCTTGGCCTTTTTAGACATTTCAATATGCATTTCTGTATGAGAGAAACCAGGACCACTCCTGGGATCCTGGAAGAGGTGTGTTAATGTCCCCAACTGACTGTAGTTTTTCTACCTCTCCTTTTAGTTCTGTTGACTGTTTAATGAAGAAACACAGACCTAGGATTCTAATATTTTTCGGTGCGTTAACCATTTTATCATGAGGAAACGTCCCTGTTTGTCTCTGCTTCCTTCTTTAAAGCTTCATTTATGTAATATTAGTATAGCTACACCGGCTTTATTTTCGTTACTGTTTGAATGATTTCTTATTGAATAGTTGGATTTTTCAAACTTCCTCCCTTATGATTAAGGTGTGTTTGTTGTAATCAGCATATAGGTAGACTTGGGTGTTTATATCTTTACCTAGTCTCTAATAATCTTACATTGGAGTAGTCTATTTGCATTTAATGAATTACTGATGTATGTGGATTTATATCTACTATACTTTTTTCTTTTTGACTGATCTCTTGTATTCTCCCTTCTCTTGTGGTTTGCCTTTGTTTGGGAATCAATTAAAAATTTTATTTTTTCACTACTTCCCTCTACTAACTTTTGCTAGTCCTTCGGTGGTTATCCTAGAGATTAAAGCAGGCACATTTATTTATTACAGTTGAATACAAATTATTACCTTTCCCACTCTTTGATGATGCTAGAAACTTAGAATAACTTAACTCATTAAACCCTACTGCTTTTTGTGTTTTTGTGGTCATGCATTTTAATTCTGCATCTACCTTAAACCCTACAATTCACTCCAGTCATTGCTTTGTGCAGCCAGTATTCAGGAGATATTCATTTATATTTATCCATAAATTTACTCTTTCTGTTGCTTTCTGTTTCTTCCAGGAAGTCCATGTTTTTCTCAGTGGTCATTTTCCTTTTGTGTGAAGAACTCTCTTTCTTTTGCTTGCCTGAACATGTCTTTATTTTACCTCATTTCTGGAGGATATTTTAAGTGGGCACAGAGTTCTAAGTTGGTGGATGCTGCCTTTCTTACATATATATATATTTTTTTGTTTGTTTGTTTTTAATTTATCACATGCGTTGGGTCTTCATTGCTGTGCACGGGCTTTTCTAGTTGCAGTGAGCGGGGCCTACTCTTCATTGTGGTGGCTTCTCTTGTTGCAGAGCACGGGCTCTAGGCGTGCGGGCTTCAGTAGTTGTGGCACGTGAGCTCAGTAGTTGTGGCTCGCGGGCTCAGTAGTTGTGGTGCATGGGCTTAGTTGCTCCACAGCGTGTGGGATCTTCCCGGACCAGGGCTCAAACCCATGTCCCCTACATTGGCAGGCGGATTCTTAACCACTGCGCCACCAGCGAAGTCCCAATACTGTCTTTCAAAGATGTCACTTCATTGCCTCCGCACCTCCATCATTTCTCCTGAGAAGCTGGCTGTCAGTCTCACTGCTGTTCCTCTGAAGGTGATGAGTCTTTTCTCTGGCTATTGCCAAGATTTTGCCTTTGGTTTTAAGAGGTCTTAATATGATGTGCCCAGATGCAACTTTCTTTGTATTTATCATGGTTCTGATTTTGTAGGGTTTGGACAGTTGATTCCTTTCATTATCTTTTCAAATAAGGAAAGTATTTCCTTTGTCATTTGTTTTCTCTTTTCTTGAGACTCCAGTTACTGTGTCTTTACCTTTCAACCATATCCCACTTGTCTCCAACAGGTTTTTCTCTATTTTTCATTACTTTTTCTTTTGCTTCAAGTTGGTTATGTTCTATTAACTTGTCTTCCAGTTTACCAATTCTGTCTTCTGCTTTGTCTAATCCGTCTTCTTCCTTTTCAGACATAGTATTTTCTCCTTCAGTTCTAGAACGCCCTCTGGGAGATTTCTCCGTCTCCCCCTCTGTTTTGTTGAACTTATTCAGCATGGTTACTTTTCAAGGCTTTGCCTAAGAGATCTGATACCTGGATCACTTCTGGGTCTGTTTCTGAGATCTGTGTTTGCTCTTGGTTTCTTGATCGTGTGGTCCTCTCTTTTGTCGTGACAAGTAATTTTGATTGAATGATAAACATTGAATAAGGCACATTGTAGAGCCCCTTGTTCCTCTAAGAGGGTCTGCCCTTCCCTCTGCTGGAAGTTCGGTCTCCCTCTAGATGCCCCTGGTCCTCTAGGGTTTCAGTTGAGAGCCTGATGTGTTCTTTTCCCCTCCCTTTGGTGGGTCCTAAAGTCTAAACTGTGCAGTGACTCTGCTTCCCCAGGGCCTTCCATAGATCCCATTTGCACATAACCCCAGAATTCACCGCGTGACCCTGAGGGGAAACTGGCCAGGCCCTCAGGCCCCCCACGTCTCCACCAAGAGCTCCGCTGACCCTCTGCCCCCTCCAGTGGCCCCCAGGTACAAAGCCACGAGATTCTCAGCCTCCTCCAAGCGCCTGCGCCTGCAATCAGCAGATGCCTCCGAGACAAAGGAGCTGCTGGAGTTTGCTCGCCTTCCCGGCCCTGCCCTCTGCATTCCCGGCAGCTCCCGATGCAGCAGACGATTCTGTGTCTGCAGAGGTTTCTATTTGTTCTCAGCAACAGCGATGGCATCTTGCTGGCTCCTGTCGCCACTTGGAACCTGTCGGGATTCTGAAGCAGGCGGGTTCTGTGGGCTCCCTTGGATGCTTGCAACCCTCAGCCAGAACGGGAAGATACCTGCCACGTGGGCCAGATGTCACACACTCCCCACCTGTGCTGCAAAGCCCAGAGCACTGCTCATAAATAGAGTACTCCCGGGGTCTTGGCTCTGCCCGGATGCTTCGGGGGTTCCGTAATGCGTAGCGAGTGCCGTGAATCCCTAACTTCTCGCTGTAAGAACGACAGGGTTGCTTTCCTGTCCCACCAAAGTGCCCTGGAGGCCAGCCAAAACCAGGTGGAAGGATTTAATGATGTGACGGGACTTGGGGGAATCAGGTGTTCTCAGTCAGTGCTCAAGGAGCCCCAGGAGCTCACTGATTTGTGTGTTCATCTCAATTTTGATAACAGCTGTGAAGGCATTACTGTTATGGTCCCATTTCACAGATGAGGAAGATGAGGCAGGGAGGCTGCATGGCTACTTTAAGGATCAGGGCTGGAACTGGAAGTGGGTCTGTTGGCTCCAGGGCCTGAGCTTTGCACCCCTGCGGTGCACAGCTCCCGATGTGGACATGGGCCACGAGCTCCCCGGAACCTGTCGCCCTGGGAGTCCTTCCTTCCTGCCTGCCTGCCCTCCCAGGTCAGCTCTTGCCTCCTCTGTCTCCATTTAGATCCAGCCCCACTTGCTCCCTGGAGCTGGAAACACTGGCTTCCACGTTCTCTGCCCACAGTGCCTCACTGACCCCCCCAGCCTGGCTGGTGCTGTGCCTTGCATGGCCTGGTGAGGGTGTCGGTCCAGGAGTCCAGATTGGCCGAGTGCCTGCTGGGCTCTGGGTGTGCGGCCCTGGGATGCTCAGACTCTGAGCACAGACCCGGAGCCCCCTCATGTGTTCTGGGGAAGGTGGGACTCACAGCAGAGAACTGGGGACTTGGGGGAGGACGGGTCAGCCTCAGGAAGCCGTCTCTTTCTGGCCTTGGTTTCCTCGTCCCCGAATCTATAAAACCAGCTTCCCATGGTTGGGGGCCCTGCGAGATGACGTGAGAGGAAGTGCTTTGTCACTTGGGAAACGCTGTCTCTGGGCTGTTACCTGCTCTGGCCCAGCAAAGGCCCCTGGTCACATGGATAACTTCCCCTGGAAGGGCTTGTAGAGCCAGGGTCCAGGGCCTCGTAGAAGAGCAGGAATGTGGCGGTCTTGGAGGGAAGGGATGCCTTTCGCATGCTCCCTCCAGACTGTGGCACAGGGGGGACCGTGCCCGGCCCTCAGCCCAGGTGACGGCCACTGTCCGCCCTGCTGCGTCCCAGCGTGTGCCCTCTGAGGTCACCCAGAGCCTAGGTCGTCATTTCCCATGGCTGACCACAACCTGGGGGGGCTTGAGAAAACAGAAGCCTCTCCTCTCTGGCTCTGGGGGCGAGTCTGAGATCCAGGTGGGGGCAGGCCCGGCTCCGTCAGGGTCTCCTTGCCTGTCCCCCAGCTCCTGGCGGCTGCACGCGATGCTCAGCACGTAGGCGCGTCTCTCCACCTCCAGTCCCGGTGTCCCCAGGCCTCTCCGTGTCCCTTCCGCCCCCTTCCCTTCTAAGGACTTTGAGTTCAGGCCCCCCCCCCCCCCCCCCCCCGCAACCCGGGATGGGCCCATCTCAGTAGCCTTGACTTAACCACACCTGCAAAGACCTCTTTTCCAGATAAGGTCACATTCACAGCTTCTGGGACATGGGCATTTCTTTGGAGGGGGGTGTCACCACTCAAGCCACCACATCACGCTTACAAACTTTTTTGACTGGGTTCACAGCCAGGACTACTTTTTTTCACCTTGACCCTAAACATGATCTGCACACGAGTTGAAACAGTGTCACGCAAGACTGTTCCGTGTGATGCAGTATTTTCTGTCCTACTTCTGCTCCTTTTCCTTCGATTCAGTTGCAAACTCGCTGAGTGATTCCCGACGTACGAATGGGAATCGTACGAACCCAAGCTTTCGTCTGAACCCAAGCTCTCCCTGTGGTGCCGGCATCTTGGTTCCACACAGAGCATCGTGTCAGCTGGAGAAGGGGGTAGAACCCGCGGCATGCGCCTTACTGAGGCCGGTAGCCGCCAGGCAGTGGTGTTTATAACAGGGACGGGCCAGAGGCCGAGTGAAATGCGGGATGTAGGCCCGCCTGAGCACTGTGCCCACCCGACGACCGTGGTTGGAAATGGCTTAGAAACGTGGAGAAGGGTCCGGACGGTGCCGAGTGGAGAACTTAGGGGAGGGTGTCTGCTTGCCAAGCCGCGGCCGCAGTGCACTGTTGATGGTGGCTGAGCGCACGGTTCAGGGAGAGACCGGGGGTGGAGGGTGGGGGTGGGGTGGGGTGGGGGAGGGGCAAGCCCCGCCCACTAACCCGCCCAGCATGCCAACCCCGCGTTCCCCTGAACTGCTCTGTCCCTGCCGTTCTCTCTCTGCCCCTCCCGCTGCCCATTCCCCCCACCCTCACACGTGGTTGGCCTGAGGGTGGGTGCCTCGTGTGCCACCACCGGGAGCCCCGCACGAGCCCAGACGCAGGGCCCGGGGAGTGTTTGTGGACGACTGATGACCAGCGCTTGGTGGTGTGGGTGTCTTTATTGCTTTCCCTGCTGGCCTGGTCGTTTGTAACGTGGGTCTTTGTCTTTCAAACGGAAAGAGTGAGGCTTGTTTTTCCATGTTTGAAGCTACACAGAATAAAGCTGAAGCACCTGCCACGGCCCCATGGAGTCGAAAGGGCCAAGTTTGTCCTGGAGAAGCGGAGGCCGCGGGCCAGAGGGAGGCGGGAGGAGCACACTCCCTGGACACGCGTGGCCACCCTGGCGCCGGGCTGGTGGTCCTTTCCTGAGCCCAAGGGCGCGGCATGCAGCCTGGCGCCAACAAGCCCTGCGGAGGGAGCCGGGACTCAGGGACCCAGTAACCCCACAGGAGTTGCTTCTTCCTGTTTCGGTGTCACCGCCGCACAGATGCCGCGGAAATCGGGCCTCGTGGGTGGGGTACCGCGATGGAGGTGGCTTCCTTTCCAGTTCGTGCCACAGACACACAAGCCCCTGCCTGGGGACACTGTGGCGTGGACGAGGCGCTGCTCGCGTGTGAGGTCGGGGAGAAGGTGGCAGCTCCGGGTAAGGGGTGAGGAGGACACCGTCTCAGAGAGGGTGAGGGGTGGACGAGGCCACACGGGAGTGGGCCCAGGGCCCTTCACGGCAGGCGCCTCACCTGGCCGGAGCGGGGCACCCTTCCCGCCGCCCAAGGGTGCCTCCCCAGCCGGGCATGGGGTCAGCGTCCCCTTGGGGCATCCTTATTCATTCATTCACTCAGCAGTGATTTACAAGCTGACCTTAGGGTCCGGATAAGAGAGACGGGGGCTGGGGACGTCGTCACAGCCTGAACCCAGGCTGGGCTCCCACGTGCCGCGGAGCAAAGGAGCGCGTGAGACAGAGAAAGGGCACCTGGGCCGCCGCGGGCCTGTATGAGGGGTGGGAGCGGGGGAGAGTGGGAGAGGGGCCCGAAGCTGCCCCCGCCCAGCCCGGCTGGCCGCGCAGACCCGGGGCCCAGAGAGCACCAGCTCAGCCCCTCACGCGGGTGGGACAGAGCCTCGCCGGAGGCACAGGACGTGCTGGGTGCGCCGAGATTCAGGGTCCACGTGTCATCTTCACCACACAGACGCGGGACACCCTGTCCTGAACGCACAGCGACAGCGACGTTCCGGCACAGAGCGAGCGAACGGCTGGGCAGGCGTGGGGCGGGGGACCCGCCGGGGGTCCAGGGCCGCCTGCCGCTCCGAGTGGTGTGTGGTTACTGGCTCTGTGGTGCACCATGGGCTGGAGAAAAGAGGGCGTTCCAGAGAAAATGTGCAGCGTTCTAGGGAAAATCGTCATGATGGGATGTCCTGGGGGGGTGGGGCGGGTGGAGAAGAGAGCGTGTGTGTGAGAGAGAAAGCGTGTATGGGACTCTGTGTCAGTGTGCATGGGTGTGCGTGTGCACGTGGTCCCCGGGTGCAGGCCTCTGCTCCTCCCCCTTTGTTCGGGGTCACTTCAGGAGCTGGGCCGGGACCGCGTGGCTCCAGGAGGGGAGGCAGGACCAAGGCCCAGGCTCCACCGCCTGCACCACCGGCCCCCTCGCTCGCCCCACCTCGGGGCCTGGGGTGCCCGCACAGGGGCCCCGACTCCCTGCTGCGTCACCCCCACTCCGCGGCCTCCTTCCCCGCTCCCTGCCCAGATCCCCTGAGTTTCTTTAAATATTTAAAAACTCACCTTTGATGGCACCCCTGCGAGGCTCTGCTCCTGATTTCCCGATGCTGCACTCTGACGAGTGCCCGCAGTGGCTGGACCCAGGTCTTCCCAAGGCCTAAACCGCAGGCACATCCTTCCCTCTTATCCTAGAATCTTGTGCTGTGCCGGCACTTCAAGGGAGGCTCCAGTAAAGGGGCCCCTTTCCAATTGGAAGAAGAGAGTCGTGGGCAGGGCGGGGTCAGGGACGAGCTGGGACCGGGGAGGTTCCCCAGGCGGAACTGGCGTCTGCTCCAGCCTCTGTGGGGGGATGAGTGTAAGGGGTGCAGAGGGTGAGCGCGAGCTGCCGTGCTCTCCCCAAGGGGTCTGCGGGGCTCTGGCGGCCGGGCTCCCAGCAAGCACAGCAGGGGTGCTCGTCAGTGCCTGGTGACGGGGCGCCCGGGGCTGCGGCATGCCTGCTGTGAGAATCCTGCCTCCGGGGCTCGTATCCCTGAAACCACACCCAGAGGTTCTCCTGGGAGTGTGTGTGCGCACGTCCAAGGTTCTAAACACCTTCCACCCTGTCTTTTGGGACAGTGGTTGTGGGTTGAACTGTGTCCCCAGAGGACATGTGCAGTCCTAACACCCCCTACTTGTGCATGTGACTCTGTTTGGAAATAGGGTCTTTGCAGTTGTTTGCATTAGGGTGGTCTTTAGGGTGGGTCTTTTAAGAAAAGGAGAAAATTCACACGGAGTGAGGCCATGAGGCAGAGGTTGGGGTGATGGGTCTACCAGCCCAGGATCACCAGGGATTGCCAAGGGTCCGCGGGAGCCACCAGAGGCTGGGGACTCAAGGCCTCCCTCAGAACCTCCGGGAGGACCCAGCCACGCTGATGCTGGGTTTGGACTTCTGGCCTCCAGAGCGGGGAGAGAGCGCGCTTCTGTTGTTGAGACCCCCAGTCTATGGTCATTTGTGACGGCCGCCCCAGGGCAGTCCTCTCAGAAAAGCAGGAGCTGAGCTGGTGGTGATGTTTGTCATCCGCTCGGGGTCTAGGTGGATGGATGAGTGCGGCCATCCCGAGAAGGGGAGCCGCCCGCCGCTGCCCACGTGCTTTCTCCATTTTTTTTTTTTGTGGTACGCGGGCCTCTCACCGCTGTGGCCCCTCCCGTTGCGGAGCACAGGCTCCGGACGCGCAGGCTCAGCGGCCATGGCTCACGGGCCCAGCCGCTCCGCGGCATGTGGGATCCTCCCGGACCGGGGCATGAACCCGTGTCCCCTGCGTCGGCAGGCCGACTCTCAACCACTGCGCCCCCAGGGAAGCCCCACGTGCTTTCTTCTTGTTTGCTTCTCTTTCTTTTGGCCTTTGGTTATTTCCCATTCCTACTCACTTCACCTTAGAGGTCAGAATTGTGCTTTCAGAGCAAAGGACATTTGGGAAGCAGTTCCACAGCGGGTTGCAATTCGCGATTCCGGTCCTTGGAACCTGGAAAGGCTCCTCTCCGCGGCCCCTCCCTCGTCTCTGGAGCCCCATGCCTTGCAGTGGCTGCTCAGGTGATGGGGCGAGGTCTTGTTGTGGGTGTGTCTCAAACCCTGACCGTGAGGCAGGAGCCGGGCTTGTGTGCGTCACCGCAGGGCCTGGGACGATGCCTGACCCACAGCTGGAGTTGTGCACGCACCTGCGGAGGGCAGGGCGGGGCGGGGCGGGCGGGGCGGGGCGGGCGGGGCGGGCGGGGCGGGGCGGGGCGGGGCGGGGCGGGCGGGGCGGGGCGGGGCGGGGCGGGGCGGGCGGGGCGGGGCGGGGCGGGGCGGGGCGGGGCGGGGCGGGCGGGGCGGGGCAGGGCGGGGCGGGGCGGGCGGGGCGGGGCGGGCGGGGCGGGGCGGGCGGGGCGGGGCGGGGGGGGGCGGGGCGGGGCGGGCGGGGCGGGGCGGGGGGGGGCGGGCGGGGCGGGGCGGGCGGGGCGGGGCAGGGCGGGCGGGGCGGGGCGGGGCGGGCGGGGCGGGGCGGGGCGGGCGGGGCGGGGCGGGGCGGGGCGGGGCGGGCGGGGTGGGGCGGGGCGGGGCGGGGCGGGGCGGGGCGGGGCGGGCGGGGCGGGCGGGGCGGGGCGGGGCAGGGCAGGGCGGGCGGGCCGGGGCGGGGCGGGGCGGGGCACGGCGGGCCGGGGCGGGGCGGGGCGGGGCACGGCGGGGCGGGGCGGGGCGGGCGGGGCGGGCGGGGCGGGCGGGGCGGGCGGGGCGGGGCGGGCGGGGCGGGGCGGGGCGGGCGGGGCGGGGCGGGGCGGGGCGGGGCAGGGCAGGGCAGGGCAGGGCAGGGCGAGCGCTGAGCGCTGCCCCGGCCTCGGGCTGGCCTGCTCCACGCCGTCTTCCCCGCACCTGGCCCAGGTGGCCGACGCAGGCCCCCAGAAGCCACTCGGGTTCCGCCCTGACTTCGTAATGGCACCTCTACAGGACCCCAGCGCCTCACTCACCAGGTGCCCATGGGGACAGAGAGTGTGTTGGTGTCGTGGGGCCGTGGGGCCGTGGAACCAAAGAACCGCAGACCGAGGGGCCTCAAACCACAGAGACGTATTCTCTCACCATGTGGAGGCAGAAATCCAACATCAATGTGTTGGTGGTGGGCCTGTTCCCTCGGGGGTCTCCGAGGGCCCCGGCGGTCCCGGGCTCTGCAGCCCGGTGCAGGGCACGCGTGGGAGCCACGTGGGAGCCCGGCCGTGTGTCTTCAGCCACGTCTTCCTCGTCTGAAGATGGGGATCCCGGTGCCGGTGTGGTTGTCACAGGATTCCTGGGGAGGGCAGGGGGTGCTCAGGGACCATTTGACTCTTACTGTTCCGTGGTTGGTTCAAGCAGAGAAGAGCTCTCTGGGAAAAGACGTTTTTGTAGTGGATTGTGGAGGTCGACCCTGAATTTTCTGAACCTGCAACTTCTGTTTTTTTGTAACCCATTCTCATTAGGAAATTTGGAAAACATAAAAACGTAGATAAATGGGCAAAAAGACACCCAAAGACAATGATTATTCATGTTTTGGTGTATTTATTTTCGGCCTTTCTTTGTCCCCCACAAGTTGTTTTAATAGTTGAGATTGACCCCGAGAACAGTTTTGACAGAGCCCGTCGGGGGCTTGGCCTGGTCAGGTATCGTAAATGGGCCTTATTTTCAGGGCAGGACATAAAGAGTTCGGCAGTGGGTCCTGGTGCGCCGGTGGGACAGGGGTTTGAGGCTGCGTGTGAAGGCGGTTAGCGTGTGGGCTGGGAGGGGCGGGCCGCGGGCCGTCTGTCTAGGTGGGAGCCGAACCAGCTGCAGTCTGTGCTCGAGAGACGGCATCCCCCTCACGTCTCTGAGTATTGCAGTCTTTTCCGAGACTTCAAACACAAAGAGGCTTGTTTTGCATTTCACTAAAATGAATCAACCAAAAAGAAAATAAAAAGTCAAAGCCAGGATAAAGAGATCAAATTGATGTAAGTATTTTCACCGATTTCCCCATGTTTTCCTCAAGAGGAAAGAACTGTTTTCCTCAAGGGGGCCTTGGCTGAACAGTGTGTTTGCCGCGAATCCCCAGCCTTCCCCGAAACCACCGTCCCGTGGACAGATCGCTTCTGAAGCAAATGGCCCATCGGCGGGGCAGGCCAGCTTCTGCGGGCACACAGCAAGAGGCGTGATCAGCAGGGACTTGGAGGAGAGGGAAGCAGGAGGCGGCCCGAGGCGGTGAGGCCTCGCGTCCAGCAGGATTGGCCGTGGAGGGCGTCAACACCGACGTCAACGCACAGATGGACAGAGGAGTCGGCGGCGCGAGCCCTGCAGGCACGTGCTTGTGAGCATTTGGTGCAGCTCCCACGGCTGGTTCTGAGTTCTCAGTTGTGGTTTTTTTTTTTTTTTTTTTTTTTGCGGTACACGGGCCTCTCACTGTTGTGGCCTCCCCCATTGCGGAGCGCAGGCTCAGCGGCCATGGCTCACGGGCCCAGCCGCTCCGCGGCATGTGGGATCTTCCCGGACCGGGGCACGAACCCGCGTCCCCTGCATCGGCAGGCGGACTCTCAACCACTAGCGCCACCAGGGAAGCCCCCTCAGTTGTCTTTCAGTGAAAGGAGTTGTCCCTGCGTGAGCCACTGCTGCTGTGGGGAGGGCCCACAGCCAGGCCCAGGGCTGGCAGGAGCTCTCCCAAGTGGGCGACGGAGCTCCATGTGACGCAGGGTCTGTGCCCGCGGGAGGGGGGGCGTGTGTGTGTGTGTGGCCGTGTGGGTATGGGTGAGCGTAGGTAGTGTGTGCACACGTATGTGTGTAGTGTTGCAGGACTTCCGTCTCCCCTCCCGCCACCTCGCCAGCGCACTGCTTCCTGCAACAGTGGCGTCCCTGTCCGTTTCTTCCTGTTACTCTGGGGGCCCCAAGAGGTCCAGTGACCATCCAGTCACACACTCCCTGATCTGCTGTCCCTGGTGGGTCTCTGGTAGGAGCGATGGGGTGGTTGGCCCTTCCCCTGAGGGCATGCTCCACTCTGGAGGACTCTGGGCTGCGTTGGTTGAGTCAGGGGTCCACAGCCACACGTGTCCTTTCTGGGGTCCTTTCCACCCCTGTCCTGCTCTGCGCTCCAAGTGGGAGGGATCTTCACGGCTGTGTTTCCGAGTTCCAGGCGCCGTTACTGAGAACAGAACGGTGATTCTGGTTTTAGCCCCGCTTACCGTTTTTTCCCCGAGATCTCAGTGGGGAGAGGGCGGCAGAACTGTCGTCACACCTCCCCGTGAAACCTAGAGGAGGTCAGAAAGGTGTGTTCGGTGGTTTGCAGAGAAGAGCTGGTGCGGCAGGTGGCCAGCCAGCCAGGCCCTGGATGAGGATGGGGGATGAGTTTTATTTGGGAAGGTGACCCCTGGCGGCTCTGGGAGGAGAGGGAGCCAGCAGCCTGGTGGCCGATCGGGATGCAGCGGTGGGCAGCTGGGGACCCCGAGGTGCTGCCTAACGTTTGTCCTCAACTCCCGTCCAGTTGTGGGGGGCTGTGCCCCCAGCACCTCCTCGCAGGCTCGACGGCCCCTCCTGTGGGCAGCGAGCATGCTGGGTGGCGGCCCAGGTCTGGGCAGCCTCGCTGCCTTCCCAGTATGAACGTGAGGGTGGAATTAAAGCTTTGCATGCGTGGCCATTTTGGCTGTACCAGCTGTTATTGCGACGTTTAAAACACAGATTTTGAGCCCCCAAAATACTGTTGGTTGGTGGAAGCGTCACGTCAGGAGTTTGTCCACCTGCCACGTGGCCTCTGCGGTCCTTTACCAGCTCCCGGTTCCCGGGACATCGGGGCACCGCGTTTGGAAGGAGCGCAGTGAACCCACAGCTGCCCTCAGTCCCAAGCGGGTCTCGCTTTTGTCAAGAATAAGTCCCATCCAGGTCCGTACTCTTCTCGCCGTGACAAGAGGTGACCCGGGGCGTGACCACACCTACCTAGGAGGCTGTCTGGTACCTTCTCCCCAGTGGGGAGTGGGTTGGCCTGTTGCTTTCCAGGCCCTCTTGGGAACTAAGAGGGTCACTGGAGAGTGGGCAGGCCGCGTGGTCGGTGCTGAGCCCGGGGGACGCTCTCCTCGGCGGCCGGGCGGCACGTTGGCCACGTTGCCCATAGTACAGTGTGCGTGACCCTGAGCGAGGTCAGCGTGGTTTTCCCTGCGAGCCCTCTTCTAGGCTCTGAGCATCTCACTTACCTGTGTCCCAGCCATTCTTAGACGAGTGACAGCCGGGAGCTGGGGCGCACGAGGCTCGGGCCCTGGCAGCAGAGCAGGCCCACGTGGCCACCTCCCAGCCAAGTGCAGGCTGGCTGGGGCCTGGCCCCCTGACTGCCATCCTGCCCTCCTCTGCTGGACCCGGGAGCTCGCTCAGCCTCCCGAAGCCCTGCCCCTGCCGGTCCCGGAGACTGGCCAGGCCACCCACGCTGCCGTGTGACAGACGGGTGGAGGTCGCCACGGGCTGCAGCCTGGGCGAGCGCCTCCCGCTGCCCCGGTGGTCTACACAGCAGCTCCTTCCCACCCTCTGTACCTGAAGCCCGATTCTGCTTGTTTTATCGTGTGTCTTGGGAGGAGACCCCTGACCTTCTTGCTGGGATGACCCCACCGAGGTCAGCGGTCCTTAACTCCCTCCCTCCCTGCCTGCGTCCCTGAGGATGAGGCTGGATGGGTCCAGGTCCACTGGGTGCCTGGCCTTGAGCTCTCTTCCCCGTCTGGCTCTTGGAATCTCCCTGGAACGCCTGTTGGAAAATTGGTAACAACCACCTTGGAAGGGCCCCAAGGTGGTGGGACGCCCTGGAGGCCTCGTTCTGGAGGTTTGCGCAGGAGGGAAGGGCCGTGCGCACAGGCGTCCAGATGTACAGCGGTTAGTCTCCCCAGCGACAGGTGACTTGAAAGTTTGGTTTTGATGAGAGAGGTTGATGAAGGTTTAAAACAATTCCGCGTGGCCGGGTGTGAAACAGGAACCCAGCCCTGAGCCTCCAATCGGCCCCCTCCTCCCGGGGGAGTGGAGGCCCGGCCAGGCTGCGGCCTGGATGTGCCCAGACGCTCAGGAGACAGACAGCTTTCTGGGGGACCGCTCGGCAGCATCCGTGCTGGGGCCTGTCCCTTGACGGGGAGGCGGGACGCAGGGGCCGGCCGGCCGGGGCCCGGCGTGGGATGTGCCGCGCTGCCGCTGGCTGCGTCTGGCGGACCCCCCGCCTAACGCATTCCCTGCCGCCACCCCCCGGCGCCACGCGCACCCTCTGCGAGTCTGAACCTCGGTTTGGGGATTTGGCCCGTTTGTCAGTGGGTTTCCATGTGTGGTTTCTGCAGGAACTTTGCTGTTTAAGTGCTTTTCTGAAACATGAAATTATCTTTTTCCTAACCGAGTGAGATCACTGGCTTTGTGGGGGGCTGGTTCATCTGCGGGGCCGTGTACCTCTGAACCCAGAGGCGGACACTCGGACACGCCGTGGAACCAAGGGCTGCTGGGGTCTCCGGGTGCCCGTGGGCGGTCAGTGATTGAGGAGGCCTCGGCCCCTCTGCATCCCTGTGGATTTCCAAGATGCTGATGTGTCCTGGCTCCCCCATCCCTGAGTGAGCCAAAGGATTTAAGAACCCTCCACTTGCAATATTACTTATGGGCTGGGGTTTACGTCCCACGGGGCCAGCCTTCCCGAGAGCCAGGAACACTGTGACGTGGGGTCGGGTCCTACAGGTGGAGAGGGCGCAGAGAAGCCAGGCTGGGCACGGGGCACAGCTCGGGGCGTCCACCAGGGGTGCCAGGGGACCGCGTCAGCCTCCAGGGCCCCTCCTCCTCCTCTGTTTGGAGGAGGTTGGATGAAGCCCTCTCTGCGTTAGTTGGCGGTTGTGTTTTCCAAAGGACCACAGCCCTGTCCTCGACGGGAGGGCAAGCCGAGTCGTCGCTGGTGTTGATCTTTCCCGTGTCCTGAAGCCTCAGAAACCCCGCTGGTCTGGAAGCAAAGCCCCGTTCTGCACACACAGGGGCTGGACCATCTGGACGGAGGGCAGTTTATCCCGCCTGACTCACAAGGAGGGTGTAAAACAGGGGTGCTTCCCTCCACTTCTCCTGCCCTCGGGCCTCGCACCTGCCCTCCCTCCCTCCCCCTTCTTGGCACGCCCAAGTGTCCCTCTGAGAAGACACCTGCCATGTGCCCAGGACCCCAGGAGGGAAAGAAGGTCAGCCAAGGTCGCAGGTCCTGAAGGTCGAGGGCCTCGTGACGTGGGCGCGTGACAGGAGGGCCAGGCCTGAGCGACGTGCTGCCACACGGTCTCGATAGTCTTAGAAGTAAGGGGCCCACGTGTTCAGTCTGCACCACAGGTGACATGGCTGCCCTGCTCGCCACGTCCAAGCCCCAGAGTCACTCAAGCCCCTCACTGACGTGCCATACTCCTCCCTGTCCATGGCACTTGGGGTGCGAGCCCCCATTTCTTTCCTTTTTAAAATAGATCATTTGGGGGGATTTTCTCCTATCAGTACTGGCTTCAGAGCACACCTTGGGCCCCCAGTTCCCTCCTTTTCCACAGGCGCCCCCGTGCGAGTTGCCACAAACCCCTCCATCACACACAGCAGCCGGGGAGGTGTTGCCCGAAGACGCTGGCCCCTCACAGCCTCCCCCCGACCTGGACGCCTCCCCACCCAGCCAGGCCTGGAGGTGGAGTCTTTGCATCTGCTGGTTCTTCCAAGGACCAAATCCGTTCACCCCAGACAAGACGGCAAAGCTGACATTGAAACCAGCCCTGTCAGATCCAACACTGTTTTTCCTTCAACGATATCACGGTGTTTTCAATAGCGGGAGAAAGGACGCCCAAAGGATACCCATCCCTGTCTTTAATTTCTGCCACCTGCATTAGCGTTCTGGAGGTCAACGTTCCAGACAGCTCAGTATCTATAGTGTATATGTGTCAATCCCAGTCTCCCAGTTTCTCCCGCCTCACCCCTTTCCCCCTTGGTATCCATACATTTGTTCTCTGCATCTGTGTCTCTATTTCTGCTTTGCAAATAAGGTCACCTATACCATTTTTCTAGATTCCACACATATGTGTTAATAGATGATATCTGTTTTTCTCTTTCTGACTTACTTCACTCTGTATGACACTCTCTAGGTCCATCCACATCTCTACAAATGACCCAGTTTTGTTCCTTTTTATGGCTGAGTAATATTCTGTTGTACACATGTACCACATCTTCTTTATCCATTCCTCTGTTGATGGACATTTGGGTTGCTTCCATGACCTGGCTATTGTAAATAGTGCTGCAGTGAACATTGGGGTGCATGTGTCTTTTTGAATTATGGTTTTCTCTGGGTATATGCCTGGTAGTGGGATTGCTGGGTCATATGGTGGTTCTGTTTTTCATTTTTTAAGGAACCTCCATACTGTTCTCCACAGTGGCTGTATCAATTTACATTCCCACCAACAGTGTAGAAAGGTTCCCTTTTCTCCACACCGTCTCCAGCATTTATTGTTTGTAGATTTTTTGATACCATGTATAAAATAGACAACTGATGGGAACATAATAGCTCAGGGAACTCTACTCATGTACTATGGTGACCTAAATGGGAGGAAAGTCCAGAAGGGAAGGGATGTATGTATACGTATGGCTAACTCGTTCTGCTGTGCGGTAGAAGCTAACACAACGTTGTAAAGCAGCCATGCTCCAATAAAAATTAATTAAAAACAAACGAAAAAACCAAACAGCTAGGTATCTGAGGAGAGAAAGTTCACCGTTAGGGTTTACAGGATGAGTGAGCTATATGCAAACCACCGTCCCTCCAACTTTTTTCTTAATTAATAGATTCTCTTTTTCAGAGCAGTTTTAGATCTCCCGGAGATTGAGCAGAAAGGACGGGAACTTACCATGGATTTCCCCACTCCTTGTCCCCTATTATGAACATCTTCTGTTAGTGTGGTGTTTTTTATAAGTATGAGCCAATGTTGACAGATTATTATTAACTACAGTCCACAGTTTACGTTAGGATTCACTCTTGGTGGTGTACGTTCTGTGGGTTTGGACAAATGTATAATGACAGGTATTCACCTTTACAGTCTCAAGCAGGGTAGTTTCAGTGCCCTAAAAATCTACCTGTTCACCCCTCCTGGCCCCCGGGTGGCCTGACCCCCCGGCCACCACTGATCCTTTTACTGTCTCATAGTTTTGCCTTTTCCAGAATGTCTTGGAGCTGGAATCATACAGTCTGCAGCCTTTTCAGATTCGGCCACTGAGTAGTATGTATTTAAGCTTCCCCTGTGTCTTTTCACAGCCGGACAGCTCACATCTTTCTAGTGCTGAGTAATATCCCGCTCTCTGGTGTGCACAGCTTACCTACCCATTGGCCTAGGAGGGCACCTTGGTTGCTTCTAGTTTGGGGCAATTGTGAACGAAGCCACCCCCCAGTTTCCAGTTGCCATCTGTCCGCCTCCCTGTCGTCCACACCGGACTGAGTTCCCGCGGGAGGGGTCTTGGCCTATTGGCGTCCGTAGGCCCGGCAGCCCTGCTGTGTGTGTGGGGCGGGGCGGGCACCTGGCAGCTGTCCCGTCAATAATCATTGAGCTCGACAGTGAGGAAGTGAAGAGAGGGCGTGAGAAGGGAGGGCGGAATCGGCCCTTGTGTCCCTGTGTGGGGATCAGAGCCACGTGAGTGATGTTCGTGGGGAAAGCATGAGGATGGACAGAAGCCCGGGAAGCCCAAACCAGTCTCTGGCCGCTGCCCAGGCCCCTGGCAGCTCACAGCCACCCTTCTGATCTCCTGGGGTTGGCAAATCTCTACTCAATTTAAGCTCTTTAAAATGCACATATCAGAGCAATCGGGACCCAAGGGCAGCCAAGTGAAGTTGGTATTTTCCTGTGGGTCCACTGAAGACCACTTAGATCCCAATCTTCTCCAGGAACAGAGGGTCAGGGCCGGGGCCGGGGCATGGACGGGACTTGGGGTCAGCCTCCGCCGTTTCTGCCCCACCAGAAATGGGCTCCCAAAGCCCGTTGTCCTTCATCAAGGAAAGCCAGGTGCTCTGCTTTGTAGCAGAATCGTTGGGTAAAGACCACATGGCCAAGGGTTCCCGTGGTTAGTCTTCCACAGACCTGGGCACTGCTCCCCTCTGTGGCCCTCGCCCTCGGCCAGGCATCAGGAGACAGGTCCAGCCCCTCTGGTGAGTCACCTCCCCTTCCTGACCTTGGATGATTTGGGTCAAATGATGGATGAGTGACAGGTTTCATCTTGCAAGTCAGCTGGGATCGATTGATAATGGCTGCCCAGAGCACTGGGTCCACACTCCGTGGTGGATTAGACAGGTCTGACCTGGTGCAGAAGTGGGCAGTGGGGTTGCGTTCAAGACTCTGCCATCTGGTCCTCCACATCCTCAGAGCTTTGCTACACGTCCTCGTGGTTTTTGTTTATGTTACAATCCAGAATGCTGAGTTGGTTGAGTAGGCCAGGAAAAAATTGAGAAGTGGTTAAGTTGGTCTCATTTTTACCTCTTACGCGGTTAAGAAGAAGAAGAGGATTCTTTACGTTTTTAACGTTAACTTGTGACACAGGTGTGCGGAGAACCACGGGATTTTTTTGTGTACGGCTTTGCCTTCGGATGAGGCTTAGAATGTACCGGTGTGGTGTCTGCCCATGAATTTCCACGTGTCCTCGATGGCCCCTTCATCCCTTCAGGCTCCACGTGGCCCAGTGGCTGGTCTTAGGAGGCCCTGGTACACCAAGGGTGGGTCCGCTGGACAGGCCGGAGGAGGTGCCTGTTCTGGAGCCCACCGGCCTCTGCCCTATCCTCCCGAGCCGTCTGCTTCCCGTGCAGAGCGGAGCTGAAGGCCTGTGCCCGCTGCCAACCCTGGGCCGGTGACCCGGCTGCCCACGGTGCTATGAGTGGTGAGTCTTGGCGCCTGGTCAGCCCAGCCCAGCCCAGCCCAATCAGTCCAGCCCTGACATTTAGAAAGGCCTTGCTTGAGGAGCATTAGGGGAGATTCAACACGTTCCTCTAATACTTGTGTGATGAGAAGGCAGAGACTGGGAGGGAGGGTCACAGCTGGCAGCTGGGGGCAATGCGGGGTTTCCCACATCTGGTCAGCCATCCAGGGTGTGCTGTCCACTCGCCCTCAGTGTCCATTACACACCCCCTGCAGACCAGGACTGAGAGGGTGGTGTGGTGATAAATGCAGCTTGGCGCTCGGGGTCCATGGGATGCAGAGGCCTCAACCAGAAAGCTTAACGAACTCTCTTCAGCGCTGGGACGGGCAACGCGGGACAGCACAGAGGGGTCTCTGCAGACTCCAGAGCTGTCAGCGGGGTGGAGGCGTGAACCCTTCCTCATTTGGGAGACGGTGCGTTGTCTGGCTCCTGGCAGCCATGAGGCTCCCTCTAGCTGACTCTGGGCCTGTTAGAAAAAGAAGGACATTAGGGCGTGGAAAGCCCTAGAGCTCCCTGGCCTGTGGCCGCTTCCTGGTTTGCACCAGGGACCCTCAGCATGTCCATGGCAGGGACCCTCTCCTCCTGCAGACCCAGCCTGCACCAGCCTCCTCACAGCCCTGGAACAGCTGTGCATGCACACGTCTGCACACATCTCCCACCAGCACTTCCTGTGCACACGCCATGCACGCACTCACAGGCACATGTGCTCACACACGCCTCTCACACGCTCATCCACTCATGTCCAAGTCTGCGCACTGCATGTCGGCTCACACGCTAAGCTGGTGGATGTGTATCCACCGGGCAGTGGCAGGGGTTAAAAGCGCTTCTGTGACTTTGTGAGAAGTTTCTTTACTGGGACCTGGGAGGCTCAGGAGAGTGGGCCCCAGATGTCGTGTGTCATCGGAGGTGAACTTGGGTCGTCTCATCAGGGCCTGGGGGAGGGCCAGGGACACGACCCAAAAGATGGATGTGCCCGTGACAATCCCTGAGTGACACACCAGGCACTGAGTCGCGTCCTGCACATGCGCACAGAGCCACTGCGAGGCCAGAGCCATCTTGGAACTCTTGCCCTACTGAAAGGACATGGCACGGACACACTCATACTCACATAGTCACAAGGTCACACTCAAACTGGACTCAGAGTCCATACACCAGTGTGTAAGATTTAGTAGAGCTGTTGGCAAGGTGTTAGGTGAGTACGGAATGAAAATTAAGTATATGCCTGGCAGAGCCTCTAAGGATTCAGAGGAGGTGACAGTTCACATGGGTTTTGAAGGATGAGTAGGAGTTTGCTGGGTAGAGAGCACAGGAAGGCTAGAGCAGGATGTGTGCAGGGAAGGAGAGCAGCTTGCTGCAGCTTCCGTGGGCACAGGGATGCCTGGGGAGCTTGTTGAAATGCAAGTTCAAGGTCACTTCCTTGACTGGGGTGTCTGGGGTGGGGCCACGGAGTCAGCATGTTTTGTGAGCACCCAGGCAGTTGTGACACAGGTGGTCCCCTGAGTGCCGTGATACAGGCTGGCATGGCTGGGAGGGGCGAGGTGGGAGGGGAGCAGAGATGAGGCTGGAAGGCAGTGGGGGCAGGCGTGACGGGCCAGGTGCCCTGAGGTCTGTGCATACCCCACCGTGGGCCTCGTGAAAGGTGGGTGTCACCACAGCGGGCGTGCCCCACCTATACAAGGTGGCCAGACCCCCATGGGCAGGCTGTGCCTGAGGTTCCACGGGGAGCGGGACATCTGTCCTCAGGGGGGCACACAGTCTGGGCACAGGTGTCCCCAGGCCCACCCCACTGTCATCCTGAGACACGGAACTCAGGGCAGAGGCAGACATTTTGGGGCAAAGACTGGGGGGGGAGGGTTCCCAGAACCAACCTCGGCAGCTCCAGAGGAGGTAGGCTGGCCCTGACCTTGAAGGATGGCCCCCATGCTGACGGGCAGCTTCCTCCTCTGCCCGGGGCCACAACCAGAACAGCTCTGCCCCGTGGATGCTTGGCAATATCTGGACGCATTTCTGTTGTCAGAGCTACTGGCGTCTGGTGGGCGGAGGCCAGGGACGCTTCTCAACACGCCCCTGGCAGGGGACACAGTGGCGGGACACAGTGAGGGGACGGCCCCACAAAGGATTATATCCTTATGAGTTTCCTCTGGCTGCCGCAACAAAGGACCACAAACCAGGGACTTAAAACAACAGAATTTATCCCCTTGGTCTGGAGGCCGGAGTCCCAGATGACCATGTTGGGCAGAGGCCCTGGGGGAGGATCCTTCCTGCCTCTTCCGGGAGGTTCTGAGGCTCAGGACTTGAGCACGTCTTTGGGGGGGACACGGTTCATGACAGCCCCCAAACGTCAGCAGTGCCGAGGTTGGAAAGCCCTGCACCACGTGGAGAAGCCCATCCCCCGCCCGTAGCAGCCGGCCAGCCCACGCACCCACCTCCCAGGCCCTCAGAGCGCATCACCGACCCGCCAGGATGGCTCCGTCTGGCCTCCACCGCAGCTCAGACGTGCCGCGGAGGACCTGCCGCCCCCTCATGCTGTGACTTTGGAGGGGAGGACAGTTTGTGTGCCCTTCATGGCTGGTGCAGCCCTGGGTGGCGTTCTGGTGGGGAGGGAGGTGGGCAGAGAGCCAGGGGACACCAGCGAGCAGGGTGGGGGTCCTTCCAGAGCGCGGTCACCCTGTCCAGCCGGGGGGGCAGACTGACACGGCCTCCTCCTCCCCCGTTTTCTACGTGTGCGATTATGCTGGGCTCCCTCTCCTCCCTCGTGTCCCCGCCCCAGAGCTGTCGAGAGGGTGGCTACACCCCAGAGCAGGAGCTGGGGTGGGGGGAAGGTGGGGGCATGGGGCCTGTAAGCCATGCCCGTGCCCAGTTGGGGGGTTGCTGCCCATTTGTGGGGGTGCTGAAGGGGCAGGAAGGCTCACGTCCGTAATGAAGCGCCACAGATGGGCAGCTTCAACGACAGAAGTTTATTCTGCCAGTTCTGGGGGCTGGAAGTCCAAGGCCAAGGTGCCAGCAGGTTGGGTCCTCCTGAGGCCTGGCTCCCTCCCTAGAAGGCCGTCTTCTCCCTGTGTCCTCACGTGGTCGTCCCTCTGTGAGTCCGTGTCCTGATCCCCTCTTCTCATGAGGACGCCAGCCATGTTGGGTTAGGGCCCCACCCTAATGACCTCGTCTTACCTTAAGTGCCTCTTTTAAGACCTTATCTCCAATAACAGTCACATTCTGAGGTCCTGGAGGTTAAGACGTCAGACATATGCATTTGGGGGGGAGGTGCATGATTCAGCCTGCAACAGGTGGGTTAGAGGTTCCAGCGTGGCCCCCACCACCCTAACCAGGCCAGGGTCCTCGACGGCTCAGTGGGGGTCGACCTGCCAGAAGGGTCAGGCCAGTTCCCCAGTGAGGATGCCAGCCACTGCCCAAAAGCATGTGGACTCGGCTAACACACGAGGTTTGGCAACCCATCTTTAAAAACTCAGGGTGTTTACACATTCCTGTAATGAAGGAAAAAACCCAAGAAGCAGGAAGCCAGAGCAGTCATTCACTCCTGCTTTCTTAAGCTGCAGAAGGAGCCAGCCGGGAAATCACGAGTCAAGTAAAACCCTTTAAGGAATGAGCGAAAACAAAAGGAACAAAAGCTGTTTGACTTGCTCACTGAGCCCCCGTGGGGAGACGCTGACTGGGGCCGGGAATGTTTACCATCCACTGCCCCCATCCGCGGCCCTGCCCCGGCCTGGTCTGTCTGCATTCCCCTGTATCCGCTCCCCAGATGCTGAAGTCACTGCTTATAATGGCACAAGATGTCAGGAGGTGGCTCTCAGAGGCTGGAAAAACAGTGCAGTGTCCTCGGCCGGCAGCTGACTCATTGGCTCCACGTGGACGCTCCGTCCCCGGGCACCCACCTGAGGCGGACCGTGCTGGTACCATGGACACCAGTGCCAGCCCGTCCGTTCACAGCCTGCGAACTCTGAGCGGTCCTGCGCCCACACGGATAGCATCCAGGCCCTGTCTGCAAGCGGCTTCGGACCTCAGTTGGGATATAAGACGTACACAACTCCTTCTGGAAGTTCCCCTCAGTCCCCCTGGGTGGAGTGGGTGCCCCTCAGTTGTGTTCACACTTTGTGCTTGTTCCATGCTCTGTAGCTGTGTGCTGACAGACCCCCAGAGACTGCACTCCTCAGGGAGAGACGCATCTCATCCAATCTGGGCTCCAGGTGAACACAGGGAAGGAGCATTTCATTCAGCCTTGTGCTCCCAGGGCAAGTTTAGGGAGTAGATCAGAGTAGCTGCTTCATCTGCATTTTTTTTGGATGGATGGATGGATGGGTGGATGGATGGATGGATGGATAAGTGGATGGATGGGTGGGTGGATGGATGGATAAGTGGATGGATGGATGGGTGGATGAATAGATGGGTGGATGGGTGGGTGGATGGATGGATGGATAGGTGGATGGATGGGTGGGTGGATGAATAGATGGGTGGATGGATGGATGGATAAGTGGATGGATGGGTGGGTGGATGAATAGATGGGTGGATGGATGGATGGATGGAGGGATGAGCATAAAGCAGCACCTCACTGTGACAACCAGGCCATGTTTTGTGCCCAGGGGTTTGGCTTGGAAAGCCCATGATCTGGGAAAGCACAGAAACTGACCTTCCACCAGGAGACCGGGAATTTATTGCCAGTGACGAGAGGAGGTCCTCTCTCACACACCACTGCGGAGGAGACGACCATAAACCAACCCCAGGACTTCCCAGAAGACTAGACTTGCCCTCCAGTCCCAGGCGTTTGGTCTCTGTGTGACACCGACGGAGTCTCGCTGCTGCGAGGAGCACAGGCGTGTGTTCTGAGGGGACCGCCGCCTTCCGGATGAGGACGTCCTTCCGGGATCAGCAGAGGCGCTATCATGGGTGCAGGCCACTGCAGCACGAGGAACTCAGGGCGGACACCAGTCAGGACTCGGGGCTGCCGTAGTGGGGCAGACGTGACTGGTCCCTGCGGCCCGCGGCAGCACCGTCCCTCCTGGTCCTGGAGAGCGGGGACTGGGCAAGGGGGAGGATGCACCGGCTCCAGGCCTTTCCCACCTTGTCCTCCCACGCTCCCCACCACCGTCTCCTCCGCGGATCCTGGAGCTGCGTCCGAGGCTGGGAGGTCAGCTGCCTGGGGAAATCAAAGGCTGATGGGCAGTGGTCAGCGCTGAGTTCCCAGATGAGTCACTGCGTGACGGTTGCCTTCCTCATCCTCCACAGGCCCAAATAAGTCATCCCCAAGCATCGCTTCCCCGTGACTCAAGCCTCCCGGCCTATTTTTAGGCTGTTTCTCTGGATTGTCGTGGTGGCTCGTTTACCCTGGAGCGGAGTTGCTCCGGGGACTCTCCACCCAACCACCAGCCCCAAAACAAAGAGCAAGGAAGTCAGCCTGCTCTGCGACAAGGACAGTGGCAGCCTGGCCAGACCACAGGGGCCAGGCCGAAGCGGCACGTGCCACCTGGACGTCCTCCAGCTGGGACTGCAGGCAGGTGGTGGCGCTGGCACCCCCAGCAGAAGCGCTTAGCAAGCGGCAGTGCTCCCTGAGTGTCCATGGCCCTGCGGCCCCCAGGGGCCCATCCCTTTCTCCTCTGCCTCCCACGAGGGACTGAGAGCTCCACCTCATTCGTGTGTTCATGTTCCTAACTCCAGCTCTGCCCCCAGAAAAGGCTCATCAAAGTCCGTATTCTTTCACTCAACATTTCTTGTGCCACTGCTGTGCTAGCTACAGGTTCTGTCCTCAGGGAATTTACCCCAGGAGACAAGCAGAAGCAACAGCGACAGGGATCGTGGTGGGGGAAGCAGAAAGGGCGGGGGCAGGTAGTCACGGAGGACTGCCTGGAGGAGGGAGTGTTGAAGATGAGTAGGTGTCAGCTGGGAAGAGCGGGGCGGGGGGAGATGTTTTGGCACAGAGGTCCCCACTTGAGCGTGCATGTGAGTCTGCAGAGCGTCTGGTAAAACACAAATGGCTGGGTCCCATCCCCCGAGCTTCTGATCCATTAGTCAGGATGAAGCCCATGAATTTACTTTTCTAACAAGTTTCCCGTGATGCTGATGCTGGGGTCCAGGGACCTCACCTTGAGAACCACCGTTCTAGGGAGAGGGAGCCACATGCGCAAAGGATGCAGGTGACGGTGTGGATGAGTGAATGAGTGAGTGTGCTTGGAGTTGCTTTTCCCACCACGGAGTTGGGTCGACGTGGATTCGTCTCTCTCGTACCCAGCGGACAAGGTCCCGTTTACAGAGCCTGAGGCTGATCACCATGCTAATCGTATGGTTGAAGGTCAGCCTTGACTGGGTCCCCCGACCCCTAGGCTGAGGCCGGGCAGCTCCCAGGGATGAGCAGAGGATGTGTGTCTGCGACCCCCAGAGAGGACCGCCATGTGGACGACCCCTCAAACGTGCGGCTTCCCTGGGTCTCCTTCCTGCTGACTCCACCCTCTGTTCATCAAACCCCGCCCTCCCTGTGCTCGCTACTTGCCACACCCCCAGGTTCAGAATGTTGTTACCTGTCATCTGCACCCCGCAGAGCTCAGCATGTTATAGGGGACGAGTGGGTCCAGGACTCAGTGGAGCTCAGGGTCAGGGGTGGCAGGGCAGTTGGGATAGTTACTCTGGACACTTTCCGCGGCAAGAAACGGGAAGCTGCAGCTCAGCCGCCCAGCACAGGGCAAGCGCCTTCCCCAGCCTTGGCTTGTCTGGGTCTGCCCCCCTTGCTACTGGGAGAGCGTGTCCCTTTTTCAACCGAGTGTGATGGGAGAGACGCAGCTGGCTTCTGAGGCCGGGCAGAAAGCACCAGCTTCTTCCCTGTTTGCTGGAGCTCTTGGACCACGGCCTGGGCACCCATGAGAGAGGCTGTGTGTGGGGATGCTGCTGCCCTGTGCGCTGCTCTAGTCTGAGGGGCTCCTAGTCCAGCTCCAGAGGCCAGAGAAGGAGCCCCCACCCCCGATGATTCCAGCCCCATCTCAGCCGAGGCCCCAGATGTCCACCACCCTGACGCCCAGCATCCGTGGGCATGGTTCAGTGCGGGTTCAAGACTGTGAAGTAACCGAGACCGAAGGCCGCCGCAGCCGTCCAGCTTTGACCAATGGGGAGGCCACTTGCACTGCCCGGGTGGAGCCAAATAGTCCATTCAACAGCCGGCTCCAATTGCAAATGAGGACCAGGCCCGGAAACGGGGGCTTCTGGACCAGCGAGACAGACAGAAAGGAATGTGATGGGCTACTTCTCAGAGAACAGAGAAAGCAGCTTCGGGGCGACTGAACTTCGCTGAGACGTGGAGAGGCCTTCAGAAGCCACCGTGGACGTTATCAAGAAAAAATTCCGTGGGTGAATCAGGCAAGATGTGGCCAAATGTGAAACAGTGAGTCCCTGGATCTGTGTCCAATAAAAGCCTCGAGCAGACGTTCTGGATTTTGCAAAATCCCCACTACGGCTCCAGTTTCTCCAAGGGTTGCGAATATTCTTTAAAAATTCTTCCAATGAATTTTACTTTATGTAGAATTTATGAAGCTGAGAGTATGCTAGAATAGTGCTGGGGAGGAGGAAGTGGTAGGCTAATTGTGTTACTGTAGCACATCTATGAACCCAGTATAAAAGAACTGTGGAGCTGGGAACGTTTGCAATCATTTATCTCAATGCCTGCATGTCACCGACGAGGAAGCTCAGGTGGCCAGAGACACAGCCACCTGTGCAAGCAAAAGAGCTGAGCTGTCAGAGCTGGGGTTGGAACTTAGGCTTCTGGGAGGAGGTGGGGCTCTTCTGTGTTACGAGTCTTGCGTGTGTTTCCTTCTGCTGCCCCCACGATCTTGCCAGGGGTGCCCCCACATGCAGCCTGATTTCCGTGTGTGTGTGTGTGTGTGTGTGTGTGGTCTGGATTCTTCATTCTGCTTTTATTGAACCATTTTCGTGTCTACACTCCAACACAATACTCTGTTGACTGCTATAGAGTTATAGTAAGACTTAGCATCAGATAATGTAACTCCCTTTTGTGCTTCTTTTTAGAGGTCATTTGGCTCTTCTAGATCCTTTGCTTTTCCATATAACTTTTAGAAACAGCGTATTAATTTCTACCCAAAAAGGAAGTCTTCTGTGATTTTGATTGCTTTGAATCTATAGATACTGAATTTGGGGGGAAGACTGACATCCTGAGGGCAGTGAGTGTTTGAATCCATGAACATGGTATACCTCTCCATTGATTTGGGTCTTCTTTAATTTCTTTCAATAATATTTTGTAGTTTCAATGTAGAATCTTCAGAAGCCCCTCCTTAAGACATAGACCTATAAGACATGGGTCCTGTTCTCTGTTTGTTAGTGTCTGGTATTGGAAAGAAGCCTAAAACCTGGACCTCGACTCCAAGCAATTTAAGACAAGTTGTCATTCGCACCCAAGTGATATTTTTGTGCATATTTTACAGATGAGGTTTTGGGAAGTTAAATGTCTTGGACAAAGTCCCCCAACTGATCAGCAAAGGAGCTCCTACCCATAGGGCTAAGCTTTGTGGAAATTGAGCTATGTGTTTGACACCAAGGAATGCTCTAGAATCACTTCCCTTTTTTTTTCTTAACACCTTCCCTTCCTTGGCTCCAGAATGAGATTAAACAGAAATGATGGCCCAGAAGCTTCCTTTTGAATCTGCATTTTCTTTCTTTCTTTTTTTTCTTTCTTTCTTTCTCTTTTTCTTTCTCTTTCTTTCTTTCTTTCTTTCTTTCTTTCTTTCTTTCTTTCTTCCTTTCTTTCTTTCTTTCTTCTCTCTCTCTCTCTGTCTCTCTCCCTTCCTTCCTTCCTTTCTTTTTTTTTTTTTGGCTACACCACGGGGCTTGTGTGATCTTAGTTCCCCAACAGGAATTGAACCCGGGTCCTTGGCAGTGACAGCATGGAGGCCTAACCACTGGACCGCCAGGGAGTTCCCGCAATCTGTATTTTCTGATCACGGTCCTCAAGCGCCACGAGGGCTCTGGTGCCCTCTGTGTAATATAAGGAAACACTGATAAAATAACTAAATGTGCAGTTTTGTCCCAACCCGAGGTTATTTCAGTAGAATCTAGCACAGACCAATGGAAATAGACTTTGACAGATTAAATGAAAAGTTGTAGGAGACAGACATCACAGACCAGGGTGATTTATGTGTGTGTGGATTGGGGAGCAGCCACTCTGCCAGCTTTGGGGGAACAGCATCAGGACCTCTGAGTTACTGGGTCACACAGGAAGGAAGAGATTTTAAGACCACTTGGACGACGTTTGATTATTTTGTTCAAGGAAGATTTCCTGGAAGGAAAGAGACGGCTCAGCATAGCTCAGTAGCCCAGAACCCTCACCTCGCGGCGTGGGAGCTCCGTCCCCCATCACTGATCAGCTTTCCCCGATGCAGCTGGGGGCCCTGGAGCTGTGGTCTGGAGGAGGTCCAGCCCAGGAGGAGTCCAAGTTCATTCAAGGTTCTGGGCTTGAAATTTCAGGCAGTGATGTAGGAGGGCAGACATCCTCA
This sequence comes from Phocoena sinus, assembly GCF_008692025.1. Lineage (NCBI taxonomy): Eukaryota > Metazoa > Chordata > Mammalia > Artiodactyla > Phocoenidae > Phocoena > Phocoena sinus. The sequence continues at coordinate 58,064,140 of NC_045781.1, forward strand.
GGGGTCAAGCTGCTTGGGGGATGCTAAGCCTTGTAGCATTTGGCATGAACCCTCTGTTTCTTTTAGAAGCTTGAGGATCTCGAAGAGTTTGGGTTAATAATAATAATAATGGTGGTTGCGGGTGGTGACAAAGCAGCTGACTCTCCAGTGGGCTTCAGGAGTGAATGGAAAGGACTACCCCAGCCTGTGGAGCCTGCCTCTTGGCAGCAGGGGACACACCAGGAAACAAGTTTCTCACAGTCGTCCTGTGACACAGGAGTTACTCTCATTCCTATTGTACACTCGAGGAGCTGGGCCTCGGAGATAGTCTGTGCCTTCCCGAAACCACTCGGCACGCGATGTGGAGCTGGCTTTGAAGCCCCTGCCCGTGGGGCGAGTGGAGATGCAGGTGAGGACAGTTTCGTGGGAGCACTTCCCTCCCCAGGAGTGACTGAGCTGTTTCTTCTGGTCCCAAGTGAGCTCGACCCTTAAAGGGACCAGAGAGTGATGTATTTGTTTCTTTCTCTTTAAGCCCACAGAGCAGAAGAAAGTGTTGGGAACCAAGCTGTTAGAGTCCAGGACTTGCGGCTGCCCGCCAGCTTGTGGAGAGGAGATGTCCCCTGGGACCACGGCGAGCAGGCCTCTCCAGGGGGAGGCTCGCAGGGGTACCCATGGGGGAGGTGGGGCAGGGCCTGACCACTGCCAGCATCCCCGTGTCCCCGGCACGTCCCCAAGGGGATCCTGCACCCCTTCTCCCGCCAGGAAGCCAGGGCGGTGAGCAGCCAGGTCTCCCCAGAGTCTGTGAAACAAAACCACCCCTGCTTCCAGGAGAGCTGCTCTCAGTAAAAACACAGGTTCTCCTTTGTAGGTGGAGAAACGCTTCAGGCTTTTGTTACTGAACCAGACTCGGGAGCCGATCTGCAGCTGCTGGGTGGTGGTGATGGACAGTACAGCATTTATTTGCAGAGTGTCAGGCAAGGAGAATGGGTAGCTCAGGCTCAAAAGACCCCAACCCCCCAATGGCTGTCAGGGGAGGGTTTTTAAAGACAGGGTAAGGGCAAGGGTCGCAGGTGCGTGACTAGCTTGTGAACGGTTCACTGATTGGTTGGTGGTGAGGTAATAGGGTGGTGTTTTGGGAATCTCAGTCATTAGTGTTCTGTTTCCAGCCCGTCTGGGGTCTGCCTTCCGGTGGGCAGCACGTAGTTAACTTCTTCCACCTGGAGGGGGTTTCTGTCCCTGCAAAACAGCTCCCAGGACATGGCGCAGAGTATCATCTACAGCTGTTGAGGAGGAACTAAAGGTCCTTGACTTTGTTAATGGCTGAACTGTTATTAATTTGTCTTGCTTGACTGTTTTCCTTTCTTTCTGCATTTTTCACTTCTCTGATTAAATTTATTCTTTGGAACTTGGTAAGGCCTGTGAGGCTAAGGTTCTTCTGCAGACAGGAGGCAGGCAGAGGACGTGGCGGGGGTGGTCTGTTCTGGGATGGCCCTCCTGGGTTCTGCTCAGTCACAACTGCTTTCTCCCTTTCCCAGCCCTGCTGGCAGTTCCACGCTCAGCGTCTCCAAACCTTCCCCGTCTCAGATCACCCCAGACCACGGGGATCTAGACGGGGTGGAGTGGGGAGAGCTCGGGGCTGTGGTGGGTGAGGAGCTGGCCCCACGTGGCGTTGGGCCGGCCAGGCCCTCGCGGGGCCGGACTCTCAGCTGCAGTGGGCCCTGGGGCCTCTCCTGCTCTGACCCGCTGTGGCTTCTAGCAAGACCTGGTCACAGTGGCTGTGGTGTCTAGGAGGACATTCCTCTGGAGAGTCGGGGCCGTCTCTCCTGGGGTCCATCCAGGTCTGAACCGGCCACTGGGGGCTGAGGTGGCAGGCACCAGCGTGGGTGTACGTACGGGCCCATCGTGTTTGTGGCTGGGATGACACCTGCCCTGACGCAGGCTCTGCACGGATGTGGTGGGGGTGGGCAAAGGAGCAGGAAGGGGCAGCTGCCCCGTGCGGGCTCACAGCCACCATCAGGTCCTCACACGGGTTTGGACCCCGAACCTCTGCCTTGCAGTTGTTTAGGGAGATGCCCTCATGGCACAGGCTCCCCGAGAGCCCACAGGCCTCTTTCCACCCAGCACCCTGCCCGGAAAGCCAGCCCTGCTGCCCGGAGGGGCAGCCCTGTCTTCTGAGAAATTGTCTGGAATTGGGATAGTGTAGAGAGAGACAAACCAAGGCAACGCTCAGGTGAACCGTGTGCAGACGAACTTCCGAGCAAGTGGGCGGGAAAGCCGCCGAGCGTGGCCAAGGTCCAGAACTTCCCCCGACGCCCCCCACGGCCCAGGCCTCGTGGCCATGAGTTATGCATCCAGGACAGGAGGGTGTTGGGGTCCCTCCAGGGCCAAGAAAGTCTGCTGCCTGACCTCCGCCGAGCTCCCCACAGAGGTGGGGGGCCGCTTTCCTGCGGCCGGGGGCTCTGGGACCCGCTCTCAGGGCCGCCCCCTGTTTCATCCTCCCCTGTGAGGGAAGATAGCTCCTGTGCGTCCGCTACCTCTGCTGGATGGGGGGGCGGGGGGGGGGCAGCCACAGGATGGATTCCAGAGCTGCTCCTGGGAGGTGACGTCTAAGCTGTCCACTTCTCTCCCCGAGCTGCTTGTGGTAACTCTCAGTGGCGACACTGGAAAACCCAAGATCCTTAGGTGGACGGGGCCTTCTGTGCTTCCTGCACCGGCCCTGCTCCCACCCTGCCCACGTCCTTCCCCCACGGCCTTGCCATCACCCCTCCGCGTAGCAAGGAGGACCCAGGCCAAGTGCCGCCCCTCTGGGAAGATACGTGACAGCCACTGCTGACCCTACACAGGACCATTCTCATCACCCAGCGGTCCAGCCGAGCCCGGCAAGAAGAGGTGTGTGGTCAGTGAGTCCGGGATAGGCCTCTCCTCGTGGGCCCCATCCCGGGAGGGACCTGCTCCACGCAGGACCCCCCGCCCCCGACTCCGGGGGCTCTAACGCATTCCCAGAGAGACTCTCGGTCCGTACACGGTCCCGATCCTTTTCTCCACTTGGCAGACTGGATTTTCACAGGGTTACCCACTCAGGGGCCAAACCTATGTTTCCGTGGAGATGTCGCTCCACTGTCTCTGACGACGTGGATCCGCCACCAAGAACTCCAAGGACTCCAGCCCGTCGCGGGGTCAGAGCCCGGCCTCACGGGCTCCCTGTGCCACCACGTGACGCCCGTCTCCTTTGCCAGAATCTCAGTTTTATTGCAGTTTGAATAATCTTCCGAGATAAACCCTTGAGAGTTTCCTTTGTTTATGGGAATCTTTGATCCCCTAAGAGTGTTTAGAACTCGCTGAAGTGTCGTCTTCCTACCGCTGCTCCCGGCCCCGTGGGGTGGCAGGGAAGCCGTCGGCCTGTCCTCGGTCTGTGGGGATCCAGGGCCCCAAGAGAGAAGCCCTCAATCCGGAGCCTTTGCCCCCCGGGTGGAGGAGGGGCCCCTGCTGGGATCCTACAGGCTCCAGGCTGCTTTTCCACAACAGAAGCTCCAGGGGAGGGGGGAGGGGCCCACTTCCTACATCCTACGTGAACAACTCTGCAACCACGCCTGGCCTTCCAACCACAGCTCGGGCGTGGGGGGGGGAGGTCTGCTCCCCCAACCCCCGTTAAAGCCGGCCACCTGCTGGCCACCTGCCGCCATCCGGGCTTGACGCAACCGCCTCCCCAGCCCCCTGAAATGAGGGACCGGCTCCTGGGGCTCCACCCCTTTGCCTCTTCTGGGCCACGTGCCCCTCTTGCATGGCGTGGGCTCTCGCCAGAAGCCTCTGGAGTGTGCCCAATTCTTTTATTTCAGGTTGTTGTGTTTCTAGCACAGATTTCCACTCCGCTACCACCAGGACGGAAAAGGCCTCTTCCATCTGAGCCCCGCGGTCCCAAGATTCCGACCCCTAAGTAGAGCCGGCGCAGTTTGGGGCAGAAACGAGTGTGAGGGTGGGCGGCCACCAGGGGTGCGTGTCCTCTGCCACCGGCCGGGTGGCTCTGGGAGCTGGTGCGCAGACTCAGAGAGCAGGCAGCCCCAAGTCCTCGTGCACCAACGGCCTTCAGTGGTGGCCCCGTCCTTGCAGCCGGCAGGGAGCCCTCAGGAAGGCACTGCCATTCTCAGGACCCCCTGGAGTTCTTGTCCTTCGTTACTCCAGGCCTCCCTCCGCCACCCACAGGAATGGCAGCGACCCGCGGCAGCCCCACCCCCAACAGGCTTGCTCCCTGGCGGCCCTCAGCGGGCAGGATGCCCGAGGGCGGGGGGCACCATGCGCGGACGCGGACGCACTCGGTAACTTATCCTCTGTGCTTTCTATCCCATCCTAGTCGGTTTCAGGGCTAGGTCTGCGTGCGGTGTGGACCTGGACAGCACAGGCCTCCACCCTATGCGGTGGGTTCATAATTCCCAAAGGTCAAGGTGGACTTTTCTCACGAGGGAAACGGGCCCTGTGTACCTCTGTGGACTCCCTGGAGTGAGGCCCACTTCATCCCACACCCTCACTTACCATGGCCCCCAAAAGGCCATGAGATGCTTGAGAACTCTGGTCCCCAACTCGGCCCCCCTCCCCAGGTCACAGCATGCTCTAGCCTCTCCAGACGCCTCTACACAGGGGAAGCCCCTGCGGGCAGGAGACCCTCCACATGCTGGCCCGAGGCCCCCATTTTCAGCTAAATCCCTGCAGAACTCGCCTCCTCCAGCTTCTACAGGCTGTAGGCACTCCCTGGCTTGTGGCATCATGGCTCCAATGTGTCTCAAATCTCTGTCTCCTCCTTATAAGGAGCCTCCCCTCCCCCTGGATGAATCAGGCTAATTTCCTGTCTCAAGGGCCTTAACTCAGTCACGCCTGCAAAGTCCCGTTTATCGATGCATGTTCCCAGCTCCAGGGATGAGGACCTATTACCTCTCGGGGCCATGAGAGGTGGGTTTGGATTTGATAACAGAGGAAAGAAATGATGGCATTCAGATCGATGGCATAGTAAACAGGGGGCACTGCGTGTCACAGAGAAGAAAAATACCAGAACTCAAGCGGTTTTGTCACAGAATACTCTCTCGGGCTTCCCTGGTGGCGCAGTGGTCGGGAGTCCGCCTGCCGATGCAGGGGACGTGGGTTCATGCCCCGGTCCGGGAAGATCCCACACGCCACGGAGCGGCTGGGCCCGTGAGCCATGGCCGCTGAGCCTGCGCGTCCGGAGCCTGTGCTCCGCAACGGGAGAGGCCACAGCAGCGAGAGGCCCACGTACCGCAAAAAAAAAAAAACCTTCCCTAAAAGCCACTGGGGAGTTCATGTCTTTTCAACAGGAGCTGCCCGTTTTCCTTGCTTGGTCCCAAGCCGGATACCTTGCCACAAACGCTATACTTCCCTTCACCACAGCCCGGTGCCAACAGACTAGCTTTACTGCACAGAGTGGACCCAAGTTTGGTCTGGTGACAGCTAGGACAGCCCTAATCACTGCAAAGATGGGCGGTATCAGGGGTCAGCCCAACGAGGAGATACAGGACCTCCTGCACTGCCGGGTGGCGCCTAAGACAGAAGAGCGCTTTGGAAACAGCCTAATTCCGTGAGGAAAAGTGAAACGGACTGACTTAGGACGTGTCCATCGCACTCCTAGGAATCTGCCCAAGTGAAGCGAAACACGTGTCCGCGTAGAGCTCTGTCCGTGCGTGTTCATGGCAACCTTGCTCATGACTTCCCCAGAGCCCGTGGGACCTCGCCCAGATGTCCACCAGCTGGGCAATGGATGGAGGACATGTGGAGAGCCCACACGACAAATACGACTGCCCACAGAAAAACACACGCCTCTGGTACCTGCTGCACGACGGACCGGCCGTGGAGACACTGTGCTCAGGGAAAGAGGTTGGACATAAAAGGTGGCATCCTGTCTGATTCCGGTCCTGCCAAGTTTCCGGAAAAGGCAAATCTCTACCAACAGTAAGTGGCTCTCTAAGCCCTGCATTGCACGAGGGCCGTCCCTCACTGGCACGGGGACTCTGGCCACCCGCAGTGCACCCCGTCCACTCCCCCCTCTCCTTTCCTGACCTGAACACTCGGAATCAAACTGCAGCCCAGTCCTGAGGGCGGGCTTGCTTCTCACCAGCCCTACAGCCCCGCGTGGCACTGGTGGGCGTTGGGTGCTCAGTCCTCACTGACCGACGGCGGGGTGCGGGGGGACCCGCGACTCTGTGGGCCCCGGAGCGGAAGGCGGGGGAACACGCCCATCACGGGATCAAAGCCCACGCATCCTCGGCAAGCCTGGGCCCCTCGTGTGCTCGACGGCCGGCCATCCTCCTGCAGGATCGGGAGCTCGGCCACGGGAGCTGCTGGCGTCCCTCTGCCCCAAGCCCTCCCGGTCACACAGCTCCGGGGGCGCTCTGTGGTGGTCAGTGTGCAGGGCAGTCCTCCCAGCGGCCACACTGACCTCTGACACTGCCTGGAAATCGTGACGGCTGGTTCCGAGCAGGCCCGGGGGCAGTGAGCGTTGGCCACTGTCTTACAGGGCTCAGGGTGGCCAGCGCCTCGGTGCGGGAAAGACGGCTTGGAAAGGGGACACGGCGAGAGGCCCGGCTGCCCGGGGACAGCGGGGGAGCGGTCTGGGGGGAGGGACACTGACCGGGCAGCTGGGCCCTACGGGTGTGACTTGGGCAAATCCCTGTCTGTCGGATGAGCACGTGGGACCTCGCCCAAAGCCCAGAACGCGCCCCTGCCCCTGGGAGGCCTGCGTGCAGGGCAGCAAGTGGAGGAGCCGGCTGTTGGTGTCCCCAGGGGGGCAGGCCCACCAGGGGACCAAGGAGGGATGTGCCCCCCACACCCGAGAGGGCGCAGAGACCTGCAGCCACAGCCCCGAGGACCAAGCCCCAGTTCACAGGTGGGATCCTGGGGCTCAGAGGAGGTGGTCTGCTCTGGGGGGGCACCTCCCCAGAGCACCAGGTCGTGTAAGGGTCCCGGGGTGCCCCGTGTGCTCCCCGACTGCTCGGATCCCCTTTCTGGGCACTCTTCTCTTTCTCTGAAGGGTGTTGGGTCTCAGAGACAAGCCGGGTGAAGTCATGCCCGGGGGTTGTTAGAGGACAAAGCCAGTGACTCAGCCGCACGAGAGAAGGGGTGCTTCCAGACGGGGCAGGGACAGCCCATCAGCAGGGCGGGTCCCCTCGCTCCGCTGCAACCCGAAGCAGGCCTTGGCCTGAGGTGTCCCGCAGGGACAGAGGAGACGCAGTGGCCCCTAGAGCAAGTGGTCTCTCCCCACCCCACCCCGAATCCTTGACCCTGGCCCTTCTGAGCATCCGTGTTGGGGGACAGCAAGAGTTCTGTCCTCCGTGGACAGAAAGGTCCACCCTGCCCTCTGTCCCTCTGTGGGGAAGGCTCACATCTTCTGGGCTAGGCCCCCTGCCCCCAACCTTCCTGGAGTGACCACCTCCCAGAAACCCACCAGAAACGCACCGCAGAAGCCCCGATACCTGCAGCTCGAGAGCTGGCTTGGCAGGGCGACAGACGGGGGCCCAAGCAACACTGGGCACCAAGTGCTGGACGGTGCAGGTGAGTGAGAGCTTGGAGACCGAGGGAGGCCAGGGAGGAGGCCCACCTGCGGGGCCTCAAGGAGGCAGGGGGCTGATGGGCAGAACAAGGTTGGTGGCCTCCGGCCCGTGCGGAAGACAGGTGAGCAGGCACAGGAGGCAGAGGAGGAGAAACTGCGTTTGGAGCGACAACCGTGGGGCTTGAAGGGGTCTGTGGCCCGTCAGCAGGCAGTGGGGAGGCTGGAACGGGGAGACGGGAGCTCGTGCCGGAGTTCCAAGCAGGGAGAGGGAGGGGCCCGTAGAGCGTGCCCCCATCCGCCCTCCCTGGGCGGCCAAGGGACCACCAGGCCGCGCCGTCCACTGAGCCGGTCCCAGTGTGGCTGAACCAGCACCGGGAGAAGGCCTCAGCCGGGCACGGGCCCCTCCGCAGGGCCTGAGCTCTGGGGGCAGGTGGCATCGACGACGGGGTCGTCTTTGAAGGGAGGCTCCCTGGGAACTGGGAGGGTGCGGGCAGGCCACGCCTTCCTCATGAGCCCCTCCCCCCCGGGGGGCCCGCCCCCGGGCGCCTCTGGTCCTCCCAGCACCAGGTCCCGGACCCGCAGCTCCCCCTGCCGCGGGGATGTCACCTCGTCACAGAAGACAGGGATTTAGGGACGGCAAAGCTCACCCACTGCGGAGTTTTGGAGAAAACATGGTCCCTCGCGCTGACAAACCACTGCGCCACCAGGGAAGCCCTAGGGAAGGGTTTTTAAAGACAGCGTGAGGGAGGGCGGTGGGGGTGTGGTCAGCTCGCGGACATCCTTCTGACTGGTTGGTGGTGAGGTCGTCGGGAGGCAACGTCATCAGCCGTCTGGTTCCAGCGGGTCTGGGGTCTGCGTGCTGGTGGGCAGCAGGCAGTTAACTTCTCCCACCTGATGGCGTTTCAGTATCTCTCAAGGACGTGGCTCAGGGTGTCGTCTGTGTCCCTTGAGGAACTGAAGGTCCTTGACTTTGTTTAATGGCTAAACTGTTATTTGTCTTGCCTCACTGCTTTCCTTTCCTTTTGCTCTCTGGAACTCGGGTGAGGCCTGGGAAGCTGCAGTTTTTTTAATAAACAAGAGGCAGGGGACATGGGGAGGGTGTTCCTGGAAAGGCCCTGCAGGGTCCTGCTCAGCTGTACGGTGGGTGCGAGGGGGTGTCTCCTGGAGGCTTAATTGGCATCTTCCTTTTCGTTAATGAGGTTGACGGCCCTTCTGTGTGTTTACCTACTCTTCATATGTCTTCTTTGGCAAAATACCTATTCAGGTCTCTTAAAAATAAACTTTTTATTTTGGAAGAGTTTTACATTTATAGAAGAGTTGCAATGGTAGTACAGAGAGTTTCTGCATCCCCTCTCTCCGTCCCTGTTGTTAACACCTCATGTCACCACGGCACGTTCATCAAAACGCAGAGAACAGCCCCAGGGCATTCACTGGGAACCGAGGGCCAGACCTCACTTGGATCTCAGTAGGTTTTCACTGCAGTCTTCTTTCCTGCTCCAGGATCCCATACAGGATACATGTGGTCTCCTTAGCCCACTCTGGGCTGTGACGGTTGCTCAGACTTGCCTCGTGTTTAATGACTGTGAGAGTTTTGTGGAGCGCGGGTGCTGTGTTCTGTAGAATGCCCCTCAACTGCCGTTTGTCCGATGTTTTTCTCGTGGTTAGAGATGATGGGTTGAGGGGCAAGGACACACAGAGGGAGCGTGCTCCATCACGTGCTATGGGGGGACACGCCATCACCGTGACCCATCACTGCTGACGCTGACCCTGATCTCCTGGCTGAGGTCGTGTTTACCAGGTTTCTCTGCCCATCACTGGCTCTATTTTAGAAGCAAGTCACTAAATCCAGGCCACCCTCAATTTTTAGGAGGGAAAGGAGGAATTAAACTCTACCTCCTAGAGGAGCGGTGCCTACGTGAGTTATTTGGAATTTTCGGTGTAGATTTGTCTCTTGTTTCCTATGTGTTCATGCATTCGGCCATTTAACTGTCTCAATCTGGACTCACCCATGTGTACTTGCTGCCTTGGGCCCTAATCCCGTGTCACTGGTTTCATTTCTCAGATGTTCCAGCTTCACTGTCAGCCCTTTCCGGGTGGCACCGGTGTCCCTTTGACCCCCCTCCTTTCGTTTCTTGGGCACGTCCTCGCTTTCTGGCTCTATAAGATGCGGTAGAATACGTTCATCTCATATATTCCCCAGTCCTACCCTAGAATCAGCTGTTTCTCCTAGAAGCCCTGGTTCCTTTTGGAGAATGGTGTTAGAAACCGAGATCTGGGCCCCAGGTGTGCTCGGTGCTACTGGGATGTCACTGTTCCTAGGCCTCCTGAGCGGGCAGAGCCAGGGAACGTGTGCGCGTGGGTGTGAGTGTGCGCTACCTGTGTGTGCTCAGACCTGGAATTGTTTCTCTGTCCCTCTGTATCTGTATCAAGCTACGCACGCGTTTGTGCTGGGATCTCTGAGCACCCCAGCGCCACGTGGACCGTGCCAGCCTTCCTTCCTGCTTATCTGCAGCGAGACGCATGGCTCCTCCTTCCAGCGTCAGTTTACTTATTTGTCAGACCCCCGTGTCCATGTAAAACAGTTTGAAGACTAACCTGTCTTCCCATGAGAAGCAGCTCTGCCAACTCCAGTCTTGATATGCAGTGGGCCCTTGGTCTTAGCTCTAGCACCCAGCCTTTAGTGTCCACTTTCCAGAGTTACTTAGGTCAGCTCCTTTGTTCCCCCCTCCCCTCGGTGAGGTTGTGTTAACATTTGTAATACAACTGGATTCTCGGATCACAGTCTGCATCCCATCCTGGGATCTCCTGCCATCCTAGTAGTTTTAATTTGCATACATTAAAGTTCGCTCTTTGTGGCATCGAGTTCTCTGGGTCATAAATACTTGGAGTCATGTAAACATCACCCCAGTACCATTGCATCCCCCTAAACGTCCTCCAGTGCCTGTCTTCTGTAATCGGCCACTGTCCCCTCCCACAGCCCCGGGCAATCCCTGATCCTAAACGTCCTCCAGTGCCTGTCTTCTGTAATCGGCCACTGTCCCCTCCCACAGCCGCGGGCAATCCCTGATTTGGTAGTTTCCACCCCGGTAGTTTTGCCTTTTCCAGATGTCATAGGAATGGAATCATAGAATAGGTAGCATTGGGGGTCCGGCTTCTTTCGGTTAGCTGAGTGCATTTAAGGTTCATCCGTGTTTCTTACAGCAGTATCTTGCTCCTTTTCATCACCAGGTAGGATTTTGCTGTGTGGACGTACCAAGCTTGTTTCTGTATAAACTGTTGAAGGACGTCTTGGTTACTTGCAGTTTGGGGTGATTATGTGTAAAGTTGCTGTAAACATTCACATACAAGTTTTTGTGTTTTCAGTTCATTGGATGAAATACCTAGGAGCACAGTTGCCGGGGCATAGGGTGTGTCTGTGTTTAGCTTTGTAAGAAGCTGCCTGACCTCCACGGTGGCTGCAGCATTCTGCATCTCCACCAGGGATGAGCGAGAGTTCCCGTGGCTGCGCGTCCTCGCCCGCCTTTGGTGCTGCTGGTTTCTTGGATATCGGCCGTTGTGGTCGATGTATAGGTATCTCTGTGTTTCGATTTGCATTTCCCTGCTGACAGTTGATGCTGAGCGTCTCTTCATATGCCTACTTGCCATCTGTATATCTTCGTTGGTAAAGTGTCTGTGCAGCTCTTTTTTAATTGGCTTGGTTTTTGTTGCTGTTGCGTGTTTAGAGTTCTTTATATATTCTAGAAATAAGCCCATATTTAGAAATATGATTCACAGACACTTTCTCTTGGTCTGTGACTTGTCTTTTCATTGTCTTAGGAGTGTCTTTCACAGAGCAAATTTTGGTAAAATCCAGTAGATTAATTTTTTTTCTTTCACGGATTATGTGTTTGGTGTCATATACAGAAACTCATTGACGACCTCAAGTTTAAGCAGCCTTTTCTCCCTCGTTTCCTACTTTCTTCCTTGTTTTCTAAATCTATAATGCGAAGTTTCTAGTTCACGTTACCGGTTTAGATATATGACCCATTTTGAATTGCCTTTGCGTCTTTGCTAAAAATCAGTTGACTGTGTGTTATACGACTCTCTTTCTGAGCTCTCGTCTGCTCCATTGATCTCCGTATCTGCCCTTTTGCCAACAGCACACTGTCTGCATGAGACGGTGCAGAGCTCAGAGCAACTTGCATCTCTTCTCTTAGGACTGGGAGCCACTTCTGTGAATCAGCTGCTCATATCCTTTACCCCTCTTCCACCCATGGTGGTTTCCTTATTGATTCTGGGTGCTCTTTATATATGAAGGGAATGTCTGTTATCTTTAGATTGGGATAAATTCAGCAGCCGTCGACGAGACTCCGTGCCCTCCATCGTAACATCACGGTGACTCGGCGTCAGCCGTGTACTCATCCAGCAGGCACAGGACGGGCAGATGGGCAAGGTCTCACTTGGCAAAGAACACAAAGGGTTTGCTGACCTGTTTCCTCCACTAAAAAGCTTTCAAACATAGAGTGACATTTATCAAAGCTGGTAGAGAACACCGAATGTGAATGCCACTGCTCTGGGGCTGCCACTGGGAAACGGTGGCCGTGACTGTGTCTGCCCTCTGCATCCGGTGCCAAAAGCAGACCCGAGAGTGCGAGTCAGGTGGAGAAGTGGGGGAAATACTGTCGCTGCTCCCAGGCCAACTGCGGTGTTGGGCCGGTGCCAAGGAGGACCAGGGAGCACAGGAAGCATGGGGCATCTCGCTTTTGGCTTCAGCAGAGCCCTTGGGCTGTGGCTTTTGGAGGTGTCTGTCGGGTGATGGCAGCATGACAGGTGTGTTTTCTCAGACTCAGTGGTGTCGGGAGAGATGTGACACTCTTCACACGGATGCTGTTCAAACCCAGCTCAATAACTTGGCGGCGGGGCTTCCCCAGAGCAGTTCTGGGAAGGCCGAGCAAGGCTGGAGCTGGCTGCCCCGCCCTGGTTCCCATGGCACCCTGAGGCCCTGGACCTTGTCCTGCTGTAGGGCAGCCACACCAGCTTGGGGACGGGGCCCTCAGACCCTCCCGGCTAATTAGAGAAAGCAGCAGGGCAGGGGTGGCAGTGACAGATCGTTGTCTTGCTAATTTTTTTTAACCAGCTTGACCACTGGGCCCCAGGCCAGCTCAGCACCTTGTTGCCCAGGACTGACATGCTTGCCAGCAGGCCCTGTTCCTGGCCGCCCCAGACAGAAAGGGAGGCCCTGGGCAGGGGTGGCTGGGACACGCGGTGGGGGAGGCCTGGCGGGTTCCGGGCAGTAGCAGGTCGTGGGGACTCCTAGGGAGTGGGTCCTCGGGGGGGGTCTCGGAAGGAGAACTCGCGCTGCCCCGGGGAGGGGCGGTACCGGCCCAACCCACCGTCCGGAAGTGGGCTCAGTGCGTCGCTCCTCCACTGCCTAAGATGAATTTCCCGAGTGTGATCTGGGGTCCCCGACCTCCGTGAGCTCAGCTTGAACTCCAGCAAAGGGCACCCCCCGACCCTGCTTGGCTGTGTTGTGAGGCTGGATGGGCCTTGACGGTGCTTTTCGCCTTGTTTTCTGTCGTGACCCTTTGAAGAGCGGCTGCTTGTTGGTCCTGGCGTGTTTATCGTGCTCCCCCAGGCGGGAGGGCGCGGTGAGGCTCCCAGGCCCCGGGGGTCCTGCTGGCCCGGCCAGGCTTGGCGAGGGTCCCCAGGCATGAGTGGTTCTGAGTCTTATTCATTCCCGGGCCCCAAGCCCTCCTGGGGCCCCGCCTCGGAGTCCGAGCAGTCTGCGTGGCCCACTTCAAGCCCATGAGAGTGTCTGTGCTAGGGACCGAGCTGCAGGGACCTAGGGGGATGGATGTCACCCCGAGGGGCCAGTCTCCTCCATCTCCCCGCGTTCAGACTGCGGTGCCTTCTTTTTTCTTTATATCCCAATTCTCATCCTTCTTTTTTTGTCTTTTCTTGACATCTTGTTACGAAATTTTGCAGACGTACAGACCACGCAAGAACTGTACACTGGACGCCCCTGTGCCCGCTGCCCCATTCTCCCATCTCCACCGGCCGCGTGTGCTTTATGACGTGTGTGTCCGTCTCCACGTTGCTCTGTCCGTCCTACTTTGGGGTGCATTTTTAAGTCATTTCCCGTGCATTTATTCTTTGGCATCCTACATTAAGGAAGAGCTGTCCCATCCCCACTCCCATCTGTTTATGTTTCCAGGACGGACCGTGGGTCACCGTGCAGTGCCTGCATTCACGGCCGCGCTCCCTCCCTGACCCGTCACACTGACCTGCACACGCAGCAGACACCCGCCCACCCTCCGCCCTCCCTGCCGGCCCTGGAGGCCACGCCTCTTCTCAACAGAATGTCCTCCAGAAGCCAAGATCGAGGGTCTGGGAAGGCTCCGTCCCGGACGCCTCATAGACCATGGCCACCTGTTAGAAGTTCCTTTCCTTCTTGGGAGGTGAATTGAACACACGGTGAAACGCCAAATCTTCACAGTCCTATCCATTAAGTCCTCACAAATGCATACTACACCTGGACAACAGGTGATACAGACCATCACTCTAGAACAATCTTCCGGTCCCCCCACGAGACAGAGGGCATCACTCCCGGAGCCCCGCCCCATCAGCCCCAGTACCCCATCGCCTCCACCAGGCAAAGGCGAGGGGCTGAGCAGACACTCCTTCTCTGTTTGCCAGCACACAGGCCCAGCCACACAAGCCAGCGCCCTCGAGGGCAGGTGGACGCAGACCACAGTCAGCCCCGAAGCCTCTGACCCTGGGGCGGCTCTGGGGCAGGGTCCTGTTTCCAGCAAGCACCCGAGAGGCTGCTGCTACTTCCGGCGCCGAGGCCCCGCTTTGAGAACCACGGCTCCAGGCAGACCCCTGCTCAGGGGGGCCCGGGGCCCTGGTGAAGGGAGAGCCCACCCTCCAAGCCCACGTGGCAGAGGGAAGGGACGGGCAGTGGCGCTGTGTCCCCAAGCCAAAGGCCCCCCGCCCTCAGAGTCCCCACCCTCGGGTGCCGCCTGACGATGTGCCCGTCGAAGCATCACCCCAAGAGCACGGAGGAGCTGGCTCAGACGCAGCCCTGGCTGGGCCCCTGGGGAGCTCGCTTCGCCAGGTCAGGCAGGGACCCGGGCATCTGCGTGTGAAGGGTCCCCTGCCCACCGACGGAGGGAGGAGGGTCCCCGACACGCCTGCTTCCTGAGCTCGGCCCCTGTCCTGGGGCCCCGTCTGGAGCCTGGGAGCTCAGCCCCCAGGTCTGTTTTCAATACCGTGCCTGCTTTCCGGGGGCCACCCCTCTGCCAGGCTTGGTGCCCGGCTGCTGAGGGACACGGGGAGCTGGTCGCCACAAGCCTGGGTCACAGCCTCGTCTGTCCCCAGTGACCCTGGAGGCCGCAAGCTGGAGTCGGGACCAGAGGCAGGCGGGCGGCCAGGGCCCTGCTGAGCGCAAGCCACCACCAGCTGGTGCGGGTCCCCCCGTGACGTGTGCAGGGGTGTACACGTGCTGGTGCACATGTGTTGCACGCGTGTGCGTGTCATTTATGTACACGCGTGCCCTGTGTATGCGTTCATCTCTGAGTAACTCTCCCCAGCGTGGGTGTCACGGGAGGGTCTGCAGGGCTGCCCTCCGTCGTTTTGGGTGAGACTTGGGGGCAGCCTCCCCGTGGCGGTGCCTGAGCCTCCTCCCCACAGGTCGGGCGACCGAGACGGAACATGCTGGGTGGTCCCCGGCATCCCCGGCCTGCCGCGCGTGCCCTCGGCAAGGCGTTTACTCTGGGTCTCAGCCTTGACCTGCACCCTGGGGACGATAGCGACCCTCGTCGTGGGGTGCCGTGGAGGATGCTGAGCTGACGCCCCACGTTGGGTAAACAGCAAGTGCTTGCTAGCCGCTGCTTCCCTCGCCGAGGCCGCATGGGGGCTGCGGAGGTGCGTCCAGCGCTCCACTTCCCAAGGTGAACTGTGGGTCTTTGCTTCTCTGATGATCGGCCCATGGGGGCAGAGCCCTCGGGCCAGGCTTCCCAGGGCTGCATCCCGCTGGGCTGGCCCCCTCCGCTTTTCAGATCCGGCGTCTCCTTGGTCCTCACTCCTTCACGTGACGTGTTTCTCTGCCCAGTTTACACCTGAGAAGGTGTGGGTGACGGTGAACCTGGAACAGGTACTGACTCGCCCCAGGTGTCGCTGGGAGAGGGCTGCTGGTGAGGATCCCGCTGCCCTGGAAATCCATCCCCTCCCCCCCTCCCCCCACCATCCACAGGCCTGTGTCTTCCTCTGGTTGTTGCCCCTCAGTCCCCTTTGGATCTTCGGGCATGGAGGTCCGTGGCTCCGCGTCCATGGCCTCTGGCTGCCTTGGGCGCGTGCTGCAGAAGGCTGAGCTGTGGGGAGGTTACGGTGCCCCTCTTGCTTGGGACCTGTGAGTCAGGGTGGGGAGGGGTGGCCCCGGGGGAAGCGAGGGAGGAGGTGCCGCGGTGCTGCTGGCCGGGACCCGTCCGTGGCTGGGACTCCAGAGCCAGGCAGTGACCCAGTGGGAGTGGCAGGTCAGTGGGCAGGTCCCTGGGAGGGAAGGATCTGGTCCTCTGACGGCCCGCAGGAGAAAGGGGGGGCAGACATCTGCGCAGAGCCTCCCGCTTTTGTTCCTGCTGGCTGGGTGGGTCCCGTGGTGTGGGTGGGACCCCTGCACGTCCACCAGGGCTGTCAAGGGAGCAGACTCCAAGCCCAGGGGGTGGCGTTTCTCCCAAATCCTAAATCCCAGGTGACTGGGTGCAGGGGCGTAGCCGCGAGGCAGAGCAGGGGAGGGAGGCAGGCATCGGTGAGGGCGCTCAGGTGTGTCCCCTCCCTGCCCCTCCTGACCACATCTCTGAGCCACCTTCCTGAGGACAGATGCATCCTGTCATCGGGACAGACAGCCTCGGAACACGGCTGATGCTCAAAGCCTAGGACGCTGCCCACGGCCCTGAAGCAGGCACAGCCCTGCGCAAACGTGCGCTGGTGCCTTGGTGATGGCCGCCAGGAGAGCCACCTCCCAGGGAGCCCGACCGTGAGCGTCCTCTGCCTGGAGCGTGAACAGAAAGTGGGAACGGCCGAGGGCGCGGGCCGGGCGTGCCGGCAGCTTTCGCCGGGCCTGTGCATCGCGACAGCCCCTCCGCGGCCTCACGCTCCCGGGGGCTCCAGATGGCCGTTATCCCATCCGCCTGCAGCAAGTGAAACGAAACACTTATCACGACCTGATGTTCCTGCAACTGCACCCAGATTCCAGACGTCCAAAGCAATCACGCTCACTTCAGGGAAAATGTCCGGGCTGTTTTTCTCTGCTTGTTATTTTCCCCTTGGCTTGTACCTTTTCTTCTTGTTCCTTTACAGGAAGGAAAGTCTGGTTCCCAGGCAGCCCGTGTCGACGGGCAGGCCCCCATTTAGTGGCTGACTGCTCCGTCCTCTGGCTTTGAGGTCGCGCTCTTTGCTTGAGGCCTCACCCCTTAGTTCATTCATTTCTTCTGGTTTTCAGCTCGGGAGCGTAGAGACCGTTCAGGTGTGGTCCCCTGTGCAGGGCTGGCCGCCGCTCTTGGATCGTAGAATCTGTTTCGTCACTTACTGGATTTGTGGTTTAGGGAGAGTGACTCTACCTGTCTGGGCCGCAGGGTCCTCATCTGTAGGATGGGGTAACTCGAGAACCCGCTTCGTGGGTTGTTGGGAGGAGTCATGGAAGGTTCTAGTCCAGGGCTGGCTTCCAGCAGGGCTCAGCCGCTATCATCTTTGTTAATAACAGACTCTGCAGCAGCCTTGACAGAGCACGTGGGAACTGGAGGACAGGCACGGCTCCTCGGCACCAGGGTGGGACGGGCAAGGGGCTCAGATAGCTTCACAGGCTGTGGAAGGTGAGTTCACGGGGACGCAGGTCCAGCGGGACCAGCACAGGCAGAGGGGCAGGGCGTGGGTGCTCCCAGCACCTGGAGAGGGGTGCGCGTTCATGGCGAGGGGGGCTTGTGCAGCAGGTGGAAGGGAGGCCCCCGGTGCAGCAGTTAGCGATGCTTGGTTGGGCAGGGAATGGGGGACGGCAGTGTCAGGATCTAGACAGGCCAGGGGCTGCTGATCGTGGATGGATGATGGATGGACGGACAGATGGATGGATCGGCGTGATGACGTGCTGGGGAGGGAATGACCTTCAGAGGGAGAGCTGTGGCTCCTTTTTTTTTTTTTTTTTTAACAGAATTTCTCAGGACATACTCAGTAAAGGACTTTTATGCAGACTCTACTTTCACAAACCTCCTACCAACCGACAAGGAAAAGACAAACAACCCAACAGAAAAATGGGCAAAAGCCTTAAAAAGTCCTTTCTCCACCCACAGCCATCTCCTCCACTCCCGGCGGCTGGAGGGGTGGGGGCACTCATGTATGTTCACAAAGGACGTGCCCTGGCACATTGTCAGAGCACTGTTCATCCTAGCCCGGGCTGGAAACTACCTCCATGCCGATCGGAATGGAGTGGGTAGATAAATTGTACTCACACAGTAGAATTTACACAAAAATGTGGACCAATCTTGCACATGAAAAGATGCTCACCATCACTAATCATTCGGAAAATGCAAATGAAAACCAGGAGATTAGCACCTCACACCCATCGGGATGGCTCCCCTAAAAAACAGAAAATAAGTGTTGGCGAGTATGTGGAGAAATGGGAAGCCTGGGGCTCTGCTGGTAGGAATGCAAAGTGGTGCAGCCACTGTGGAAAGCAGCATGGCAGCTCCTCAAAAAATTAAAAACGTAATTGCCACGTGATCCAGCAATTCTATTTCAGGTATATGTACCCAAAAGAATTGAAAGCAGGGTCTCAGAGATATTTGTACACCGGTGTTCACAGCGTCATTATTTACAGCAGCCAAGAGGTGGAAGCAACACAGATGCCCACTGGTGGATGATGGGTAAACAACACGTGAGCCATCCACACAGTGGAATAGTTTCCAGCCTTAAAAAGGAAGGAAACCCTGACACCTGCTACCACGTGGATGAACCTTGAGGACCCTGTGCTCAGTGAAATGAGCCAGTCACAAAGGATAAATACCGTAGGATTGCACTGCTGTGAGCTCCCTAGAGGAGTCACCGTCGTAGAGACAGAAAGTAGGATGGTGGGTGCCAGGGCTGGAGGAGGGGGCTGGGGAGTGAGTATCTGATGGGGACAGTTTCGGTTTTACAAGATGAAAAGAGCTATGGGGACAGATGACGGTGATGGTGGCCCAGCACTGTGAGTGTGCTTAATACCACTGACCAGTGCACTTAACCACGGTTGGGACAGTAAAACTTATGCCACGTGTATTTTACTGCAATTATAAATAAAAATGTGATGAATCTCATAGCGTCGAATGAAAGAAGCCACACACCGTGACTCAACGAAGTGGCCCAGCTGACCGACCCCCTCGGCCACGGGAGGAAGCCCCATGGCCGGGCTGGGCTGGGCCCCAGGGCAGGGGGGCCACGTTCTGCTTCCCGATGGGGCGCTGGTGTGTGCAGGGTGTGGCAGTGCCGTGAGCTCTATGCCTACGTGTGTCTCCTATACCTGGGCAAAGTTTTAATAAGAAGAAGGGCTGTCTTGGAATAAAGGGCTGCGGCTTCTGGGAGGCTCGCCGTGTTGTCTTTAGTCTTCCCTCGTCTCCTTGGGTCTCGAGAACACCCTCGTGGCCCCGCGTGGTCCACAGACCTGTGCTGGAGAAAGCAGGCCTGAGGGGTCCCACCAGCCCCCTTGCAAAGGGCAGGGCTATTTTACAAACACACACACACACACGCGCGCGCGCTCCAGCCTTCTCCAATTTAAAGATTAAAAGGAACAAACACGCCTTAAACAGTGAGTGGGGGGGGGGGGGTTCTCTGGAAGCCCGTCGTTCCCGCCTCGACATCTGTGGGCTGGAGAGATGAGACCCAGATGTTCCCACGGGCCACGGCGACCTGGAAACTATTAATTAACCCTTGAAGGAGATGGGTGCCTGTGGTGTATTTGGCCTCTGAAGGCAGTTATTTTTCATGTTTGCTGACAGTCCAAACGATTCTAGATAAACCGGAGAGTGTAGGGAACCGGCGAGCCCCTGGAGAGGGGAACCCCGCCGGCCCTGCAAGAGCACAGCTGTGACGGGCAGGCCCAGACCACCGAGTGCAGGGTAGGAGAACTCCGCCTTTCAGGGAGCACTTCGGATTCATGAGAGTTAGTTTGGATGGTGGGTGCTGGTGAAGGCGCAGAGGATCACACCCGTCCCCTGGAACACCCATGGAGCCTCATTTCTGCCACAGGCGTTCCCGGTGTGGCTGGTAGCTGGGGCGGGGGGGTGGGGCACCTCCAAAGCCTCTCACGCGAAGAGCATCTCACGTCCTCACAGTTTCTCTCCGTCTCTGTGACAGTCCTGAGGGAGCACAAGTCTTTATGTTCGTGTCCTAAATGGACCCACTGAGGCACCAAAAGGCAGGGCACGTGGCTGGCTGGGCGCCCTCAGAAGTCAGCCCAGAGGCTGGGACGGAACCCCATTTTTTGTCTCCGAATTCAGTGCAGTTTCTAAAGAGGTGTTTGTTACACGTTTCGATTCCTTCCTTCCCCCAAACCTCCTGGGACTGTGGTTGGGAACAGAAGGGTCCTGGCTGGTGTCCAGGGCCTTGCCACCCTCACCGTCCAGTGGAGAAGAGGACGAATGCGTTAGCAGTCAGAAGGGCAGCTGAGAGGCGGGGAGGGGGACAGTGGGGGGAGGGCCCCCCCCCAGACCACGAGCTGCTGGCTGAAAGGGCCACAGGGAGACACCGAGTCCTGGAGGATGAGGGCCAGAGGGGCTGGAGGAAGCAGAAACCGAGACCACGGAGGAGGGTCCGTTCCCGGAGCCCTTGGGAAGGTCCCACCAGGACAGTGGCACCACACCCCCTCCAGTCCCCCCGGACAAGGTGCATCGCGGCAGCCTTGGCTGGCCCCGCACAGAGCAGCAAGGGCACATCCATGGGGACGGATAGGACAGGGGAAGCCCCCCCGACCCTGAGCGACACCCTCCTTCCCAGGGGCGCTGCAGTGACCCACGAGAACACACTAGAGTCCGCCGTTGACTTACAGGAATTTCCAACGGGTGTGCGGGGTTGCAAAATAAGGAAGGTGCCAAGGAAATGATGCCGTAAGGACCTCATGCCCACTGACGACAGTTTGTGCCCGTGGACGTGGGCGTGTGACCGTGAGGGCATGGGGAAAGCGTGCACACACACCCGCACTGGGTGGCTGGCAGCACCTGGAGTGGGCACCCGAGGGCGACCGTGAGGACAGCGTGGGAGGGGGCCGTCTGGTGGGTGCCCAGGGGTCTGGACGCGGCGGTTCCTGAGCTGGGTGCCGTCCGGGGCTGCTGCTTGAGTGTCCCGTTTACACACTCGTGTGTCATTCACAGAGTCGGCCGGTGGCCCAGAGAGGAGCCGTGAGGAGGGGCAGCAGCGGGCAGACCAGCCCGTCCCTCGAGCGGAAGTGTCGGCCTGTGCCCGGGTGTCACGAGGTAGGAGAAGCTTCCTCTTCTCTTCAGTTTGATTCGGTGCCACTTCCTGTCTATCTCACTTATTCTTTATCGTCACCAGTTATGCGGTGCACGGTCAGTGCTGAGCCGGTGTCAGCGTGCAGACCGGTTGTGTCCGTGCTGGTAGGTGGTCAGTGCTGAGCCGGTGTCAGCGTGCAGGCCGGTTGTGTCCGTGCAGGTCGGTTGTGTCCGTGCTGGTAGGTGGTCAGTGCTGAGCCAGTGTCTGTACACGGGTCAGCATGTCACAGATCTTGGTACACGGCCGGCGTTGAGCTGATGTCGGTGCACGGTTTGGGGTGGTTGTGGACAAAGAGATGTGATCCAGGCACTTGGGTGGCTCTCACAGTGGACCAGGGGTAGGAGGCTTGTCTGCAGCTGGTCCGAGGTGTTTGCCGGGAGTGGCTCAGGGCAGTGCTAGCTCCGTCCACAGGAGGGCGGGTGGTTGTGCTGGGTGAGCTCTGTGTGCTGTGCCTCTGGGTCTGCCCTTCACCCTGTGCTCCAGGAGGAAAAGCGGGGGCCATAGCTGGAGCTGGGCTGGGCGCTGTGCTGAAAAGCCCCCCGGGCCACCCCTGGGCCTGGCGGGGGAGCCCCTGGCGGCCATGGAGAGGAGGGCGCAGGTGGAGTATGCTTCCATCAGTGCTGTACCCTGGCCCTTGGGCCCGCCTTCCAGTGCCCCTTGGGAAGGAACGACCTTCTGACGTCCACGCTGCTGAGGCTGCCGCGGGGCCATCTGGAGCCCACGTGGGCGGGGTGTGGGTAAGAGGCACGGAATGTGGCTGGGTGGGCAGAGCCCGCAGCCTGCCCTCCCCGACGTGGCGACGCTCCAGCCGAGGCGCTAGTCTGTGTGCTGGCCTCCGTGACCGCCCGCAGGCCGCGCAGAGTGTGAGCAAGGACCTGACCGTAAATGTGTAAGGTCGCCCTGCCCACGGCGGTTGTCCCTGTTCCGGGAAGCGGCCCATCTCACCCTCCCGGTGGGATGCGTGCAGCTGTTCACTGTCTATAAAACCTGCCCTTGGAAAGCGGCTTCCTGGGCTTGTTCCAGATAAGGTTTGCAGGGAGGGGAGGGGTCCTCCCTGCGAGCACGCCCTCCTGGCAGCCTCGAGCAGGGCTGCTCCCTGAACAGGCAGAACGCAAAGCGTCTTGACATTTAGCTTCAAGGGAATGACAGGGCCTGTGTGAGTCCGTCAGGAATGTGGCCAACTCATTATGTCATGAAATCTGCCAACCCGTTTTCCCGTTCCTGATGATGAGGACACGGCTGCACACATTGGTTATTCCAGCTTTGATGTTTATCGAGCCCAGCGCTGGGTGAGCGGCTGCGGGCATGAGGGGGAGGGGCCGTGAGGGAAACTTCAGGGTGGCGGACCGACCCCGTCTGTCTCGACTGGTGCACTTATGAGGTGTGGCTTGCGCTGCCTGTAAACTCCCCCTAAAAACATAAGCAAAAGTTGAAGGCTAGTTAATGCAGTGCAGGCTGAAGTGTTCAGGGGTGGTGCACACGGATGTCTGCCATTTCCTCGAAATGCCTCAAAAAATAAGCCGGGTTGGCGCGCAGGTGGAAGGATGGGAGGTGAACTGTCCTGTAAAGAGGCGAACAGAGCAAGATGCGAGCGGCTGTGACCTGAGGTTTAAGTCTGGGGACGCTCCCGTCCACGTCTGTCAGCTGTCCATTCCTGTGAACGTTGGAGAAGAATTCTGGGCGGGGCTTATGGGGGCCTGGTGTGTCCATTTTCTAGGCCTTTCTGTATTTGTGAACTACTGTAGGACCCGCTGGGGTTCGTGGGGTCTGTGTGGCTTCTCAAGGTGCCTTTCCTGCTGGTCTGTCTGGGAGCCTCTGCTGCAGGTGCACCCAGCTGTGCTGGTGAGTGGGGCTCTGGGGATTTTGATGGGGGCGGCGGCCTCGGCCTGTGGTCCAGGCACGTGGACTCACCACCTCGAAATGCGCCGTCCCTCCCCCACAAGGTAGCGCTCGGGGCAGGCCCCCTGCCCTGGCTCCCCACAGGAAGGAGTTAGCGCTCCTTGCTGACCAGTAGAGGCTTCATCTTCCGTCTCGTGACCGTCTGCAGCCTACAGGGGCTCGGCCCCGCCGGCCAGCTCTGAGAGGAAGACCGAGGGTTACCCGTACCAGTTCGGGTCCCACGCTAGGATGAGGCCTGGTGTGGGCGCCCAGTCTAACGGGCAGCGTCAGCCCGCTCTGGCTCGAGCAGATGCCCCCTCCTGGCTAAGTTCTGTGACTGTGGTGTCAGGTGGCTGCCGCCTGGGGCCAGAGGCCACACCTGTAGGAATAGTTCTATTTCCTGACCGTTTTTATTTTCTTTTGTTGTCCTTTTCCAAGTTCAGAGAAGTTATTTTGATCAAACCCAGATAACAGTCTCCGTTCACAGACTCTTAGCATCAGGAGAGCTGGTGGCTACACCCGTGGGGCAGTCCAGAGGCTGGGTGGGGCAGAACCGGGCTGGATCCCGACCTTCTGGCGTCAAGGCCAAGTGTCTCAGCCAGGTCACCTTTGGTGATGAGTGACGGAAAGCCCACCTGAGGTGGCTCAGGCAGCAAGGGAGCTTACTGACCCACATGACTGACCCGCCCAGGTTCAGGTACTGCTGGATTCTGAGGCCAAGCAATGCCTTCGGGGTTTGGTTCTTCTCCCTCATCTGCCACTGCCCTTTGCTTGGGCCACGCATCACCACAACCCCAGGGCCAGTGGCGAGGCCAGGCACCTGGCCCTGTACCAGCCTGGTGGCCGGGGCTGGAAGGGCTGCCTGAGCACAGGCCGCTGCCCACTCCTGCATCTGGGTGGGGTCCTTTTCACCCACCAGAGGGACTGAGTGTCTTGTGGCGGCAGCCACAGGAAGGACCATGGCTGCAGGTGTCTGTTGCAAAGGCTCTTAATCCCACAGACACAGAGCTTCCTGCTGCCTCGAAGGGAGGCCCTGTGTCCTGTCCTCACCCTCTGGAAACCCGCAGTGTGGAACACCAGCACTTCATTTCCGTTTCTGACCATCTACACTTGCTAATGTATGGCGGTCCTGGTCAGCCTGCCGTTGGAATTCTTTTCCCGGGAAGCCCAGGATCCTGGGGTGAATGGGCTTCTCCACGTCACAGCCCCCTCTAGCTGCTCCCTGAGCAGCCCTCTCCTTCCCCACAGCCCTGCACAGGGTAAGACTCAGGATTCAGCCGTGCCCCCGACCCCCCCGCCCGGCAGGACTGACGTGCGCCTCGGAGTCCCGCGGCAGCGGCCGTGGGTGCTGACACCTGCCGTCATCGAGGACTCAGTCCCCAGGTGGTGGTCGGGGCTCTCTGAACCTGCCTGTTTGCCGTGGGCTCACTCAGCGCGTCCCCCTCTTCCCTGTCCTCTGTCCGTCACACTTGTCTGTCCGCAAGAGCCCGTGCCCACATGCCATCCTCTGGCTGCTGGGCACGTGGGAGCTGATCTGGACTGCAGACGACAGCTGCCCCCTCCCTGGCCCCTGCCCGCACTCACCTGGCCTGGGCCCCAGCCAGGGCTTTGTCTCCAGCAGCTGTGAGGGATGCAGTGTCAGTGAGAGGCCATCTCTCAGCTGGGCTGGAAGGAAGCACCCGGGGCACAGGTGAACCGCTGAGCTGGGGAGGAATGAAACATGCCTTCCTGCTGCCAGGGTGGCTCAAGACCCGCAGCTCAGGCCTCTTGAGGCCCCGTGGACTGGGCTGTGGCCGCCCCTTCCCGTGAGGGTGTATTTGATGCAGTTGAGTGGACCCGTGCGGAGCCTCGGGGAGCAATGAGCACAGGTGCCCACCGCCCAGCCGAGACTCGGGCGTCCCAGCCCCGTCGCGCTCCTTGGGACTTTTCCACCCTCCCCCCGGGCTGTGCCCCGGAAATAGGCACGTCCTCGTGCCTTTCTCATTTTCTGCCTTTTCTTTGCGAGAAATTTTATTTATTTTAGTTTATATTAATTTTATTAATTTAATTTATAAATTTAAATTTATTTTAGGGACGTAGCATCCCTAAATCCTACAGTTCGTCTTGCTTGTTTTTATTAACATGGTGTTAACCTGGGGTATATTTTATTCTGTGACTTTGCTTTATTCCACTGAACATTCTGTTTCCAAGGTGCATCTGGAGTGATGTCCGTAGCCGGGGGGCTTCTGTTTTCACTGCTGTGTAATACTCCCTCGTGTGAGGGCACCACTGTTTGTTTACCCTGTTCTCCTGTTCACGGACACGGGAGCTTCCAGGGCTTCACCGTCACTAGCAAAGCCACCGCGGACACCCCGAGCCCCCAGCGTGCGAGGGTTTCTCAGTGCAGGCGCACACGTGGGCGCCGCGTGGGGATGGAGGTTGTCCGCGCCAGCGGAGCCGGGTGCTGCCGAGGGTGGCACCACTGACCACGCCCCCAGAGGGCAGCCCTGCCCCAGGCGTCCCCACGCTGGCTGGTCCTCCTCAGCCGAGCGGTGGCAAGACCGTCCCTCACTTTTCCTTTAGTTCATCCTGTTGTCGCAATTATAAATGCGCACGTCTGGAATGTGGAAGAGTTCTGTAAGGCGGGTGCAAGAAACCACACCCCTGCCACGTCCCCCCTCCCTGCAGCCCCGCTGTCCTTGTGTGATGGCGCTCAGTCCGTGGAGCCGACTCAGGACCCTCGTCTCCACGTCACCAGGGATATTCAGGCACCACTCCCTCTGGATGTCCCGTTTTAGGCACAGGTGTGCCGTGTCCACGCTGTACCTCCTGCCTCGTGATCAGCCCCAGCCACGGTCGGCGCTGACTTCATGGGGGCCGCCGGCCATGAAGCGTAGTTGGGTTTGTTGTACATCGTAATAGCCTTTCTTTACTGCACGTTTTGCTGGAAGCGTCTTGGGGGTTTTGTTGGTTGCTTGTGGTTGGCTGGCTTGCTCTTGTGTGGGCTGGTCACCAGTTTGACCCCACGCTCTCTCCCAGGTGTGTGAATCTCCTGTCAGCACTTTGAAACCCGCCCGGTCATCTTTCCACCTCATTTCTTTTTTGGATCCTTCTGCTGCCCCAGTCTGCACTGGACGCTCCCTGTGCCTCGTGCCCAAGCAAGGCTCCAGGAATCCCCTTTCTCTGCCTCCCTGGGGAGTGTCTGCCTCCCTCCTGTGTTGGATCCCTTGCCTCCAAGATCTGTATCTCACTTTCTTGTTTTACTCCCTTGTTTTCCTGGAGCACATTCCCCCAGCAGCTTCCCGAGAGAGGGTGCCGGGGAGGTACATTTGCTGAGAATTTGAATGTGTTTCAGTGTGTTCATTCTACTCTGTCACTCAGGCTCCTTGGTGGCAGGACTTGCTTTTTTTTTTTTTGGTACGCGGGCCTCTCGCTGTTGTGGCCTCTCCCGTTGAGGAGCCCAGGCTCCGGACGTGCAGGCTCAGCGGCCATGGCTCACGGGCCCAGCCGCTCCGCGGCATGTGGGATCTTCCCGGACCGGGGCACGAACCCGTGTCCCCTGCATCGGCAGGCGGACTCTCAACCACTGCGCCACCCGGGAAGCCCAGGACTTGCTTTTGATTCACCTTTGTTCCCTCCATTTTTCTTGCCTGGAACATTAACCCCTCCCCTTCCACCCATCTACATCGCTCTTTAATGCCAAGTTCAATGGCCACCTCCTCCAGGTGGCCTGACCTCCTCGGTCCTGAGTGATGATTAATCCTTGCTTGTAACCCTGTGATACTTATTCTCTGCATCACACCTTTGGCATCTACACTCATCATATCTGCTCATTAAATCAGCACCTGTTCCTTGAGCACCTCCTGTGTGTGTTGGAGGATTCACGATGAATATAAAAGAAGCTCTGCCATCCAGGAGTGTCTTGGAATATTGGAACAAGAAGGGACCCCCTGGTACCACCCGTGAAAACCCCTGTCGTGTAGGTGGGGAGACGGAGACCCCCAGGATTACAGGACTTCTCGTCCAGTGAGGACCCAGCCCAGGTCCCCTGACCTCCAGGCCCCTGGTCTGCCTGTGACGACAGCTGTCTACAGAGAGACGACAGATGCTCGTAAAAACCCCACCCCCATGTCACGAGAGATGAGTATTGTTTTATTTGTTTTACAAGTGAGGAAACTGAGGCAGAGAGAGATGAGTGTCTCGTGAGTGGTGGAGCTAGTGTTCCGGGTAGTTTGAGTCCAAATATAGGTGCCTGCGGGCGAGTGTGTGCCCGGGCCCGCGGTCCCCGTGCCTCGGTCCTGACAGCAGATGTTGGCACACACAGCCAGCAGATGTTCACTGAGGATGCGTGGACCAAATACGGGGCCTTCCAAGGCACATGCCCTGCTGCGTGTTTCATGTGCAGGGGAGGGGCCCTGTGCAGCTCTGCCTCGCCCGGAAGAGCCCTCCGGGGACGAGAAAACTCATTCTGGTGTTCCCAGGGGTGGACGGTCCTGAGTGTCCAGAGCCTGGGGCTGTGTCAGCGTGCAGGGAGACGGGCTCTGTCTGGGAGCTGCTTGGGAAAACAGCTTGTTCCCAGTCCCAGCCGCGCTGCCCCCCGCAGAGCTGGGGCAGCAGCAGTGGATGCGGGGGCACTGCCTGTGGGGCAGCTCCTCCCAGAGGGACGAGGCCTTGACTGCAGACGGGAGCCGTCACCACGGGCTTATTCACACCAGCAGGAGCCCACATGTGCGCTGAGCCACTGCCCGGGCATCCGCCCGGATCTGAATTTCCTCTGCAGCTGATGGATACTCAGATGAAAGGCGAAATCTCCTGTGTCCTTGATCTCCAGGTCGCACCCCTCTTCCTCTTCAACTGTGCCCGTAGAGGGGAGACAAAGGTGCGTTTTTGGCAGGACAGGGGTGGGCGTCGACAGCCTGCCTCTGCCGTGGTAGGCGATGGCCTTCCTCACAGACCCTCCACGTGTGGCTGTGTTGGGACTTCACTGCGTGAGTGGGTGGCGTTCCCTCAAAGAGCCCGCGGCAGCATCACCCTGGGGTTGTGAGTCACTGCCTTCCCGGGAGATTCCCAAGAACCATAAAAAGAAACAAAACTGAGTTATTTGTAGTGAGATGGATGGACCTAGAGTCTGTCCTACAGAGTGAAGTAAGTCAGAAAGAGAAAAACAAATGCCGTATGCTGACACATATGTATGGAATCTAAGAAAAAAAATGTTCGTGAAGAACCCAGGGGCCAGACGGGAATAAAGACGCAGACCTACTAGAGGATGGACTTGAGGACATGGGGAGGGGGAAGGGGAAGCTGGGACGAAGCGAGAGAGTGGCATGGACATATATACACTACCAAACGTAAAACAGATAGCTAGTGGGAAGCAGCCGCGTAGCACAGGGAGATCAGCTCGGTGCTTTGTGACCGCCTGGACGGGTGGGATAGGGAGGGTGGGAGGGAGGGAGACGCAAGAGGGAGGGGATACGGGAACATATGTATATGTATAGCCGATTCACTTTGTTATACAGCAGAAACTAACACCCCATTGTAAAGCGATTATACTCCAGTAAAGATGTTTAACAAAATTTAAAACAGAATTCTAGGGCTCTGTTCTCTTACATACGCATTTACGTAAGTAAACGTGGGACTCTAAACAGCCCGGGCTCTGAGCAGTGGGACTGTTGGTAGCGGCGCTTCTCCAGCCTCCGCGCGCCGCCAACCAGACTCGGCGGAACTGCCTCCAAGTGTGCTGCTGCCCACTCTGCAGCCGTCTCAGGACTCCGGCAGCCACAGGGTGTTTGGACGGATGGACGAGTGAACAAATGGAGTCACATGTGGCCAGTGCCCGGCCGATCACGGCCCTGACCAGATGTGACCTAGTGGACGTCGGGCCAGCCTCGTTTTCCGGACTCAGCACTTTCCTGGGACCCCGTCCCGTGCTGCTGTTCCCGGCGTGGGTGTGGGTATGGGTCGGGCACTAAGCTGCTCGGCCGGGTGCCCCTCCCCCACCAGCCCCTCTCGCCGCCTGGACCCAGGCGGAGGTGGGCAGAGCCGAGGCCTCCCGTTCAGCGCTCGGCCGGGAGCCCGGCATCCTGGGCTGTCGCTGAGTGGGGACAGCTCTCGGGAGCTTTGCCACCCGGCACGGCCACAGGTCGACCCACAGAAGGGCCTTACCTGGGCCATGAGCTCCGGGGTCAGCTTTCAACGCCACCAATTCTCCGCCCAGCCAGACGCTTCGAGGAAGCCCAGCCCCGTTCGCCGAGCCGCTGCCGCCTGCCGACGTGCTGGTCTCCTCACGTGACTGAGTCTGCTAATCCCACGGCAGCCTTTCGGGGTGGCTCCTGTTTCCTCACTTTAGAGATTAGGAAACTGAGGCTCAGACTGTAACTCGCCTGCGTCTCCAGGACAGAAAGGGAGTCAGGGATGAGCTGTGTCCCACCAGCTACAGCTCCCGCGCCCTCATCCGTGCCCCCTACACCCAGAGCCCGAGCCTGGACGCAGAGGAGGCCTGTGTGGGAAGCTTCCCACCCCGACTGCTCCAAAAGGCGGCGAGAACCACAGAAAGGAAGGGAAGACTTTCCATCCCCAGTCCGCCCTGAGTCTGAATCACTGACACAAGCCCGAAACCGCCCTGGTTTCTGTTTCCCTCCCAAGAAGAGCCTCCTTGGCCCTTTCCCCTCTGGGGGCCGCGGGGCTTAGTTACTGTCTGTCTGTCCTGCTTCCTGCCCTGCAGCAGGCGATGGTCTGGGGCTGGGCCTCAGTGGGTGTTGATGTGCCCGTGTTGGGGACATCAAGTCCACATCCTGGGTCAGGGAGGTTTGGGAACCATGGCTTTGGCCTCAGGTCCCAGAAGGAGTTTGGAGAATGTGAACTGGGTCTGGGTACGGGGTCGCAGCCAAGGCGAGGGAGACGCAGTGAGTGTGGGTCGGGCGGGATGTGGGGCTGAGGTTAGGGAATGAGCCTAGGGGGCGTCCCTGAGGCGGCGGGGGAGCCAGAGGAGGGGAGCTTCAAAAGGCCCCCGGATGAGCCTGCGGTGGGCATGGAGCCGGCGGGTCGGTGTGGTACCGGCGGGGCTTTGCCCAGACAGTCATCCGGGGACCCTCTACTTCCAGCGAGGGACGGGGGGTCCAGGGCACAGGAGGTCGAGCGCTGGGGCCTGAGCGTGATCCCAGAACTAGTAACTGAGCCTCCCTAGGCCTCAGCTGGCCCGTCCGTGAAAGGGGCTCATGGAGCCCCCCCACCCCGGGCTGCAGTGGGAGACCAGCGGGCTTGTGCGTGTGACGTGCTCAACTGGAGAGCACCGGGCAGAGTGAGACGTGGTGAAGGTCACAGCCACATCCCGTCACAGTGAAGGCTTGGAAAAGGAAGGAACAGGCTTGCTGGACGGGGGTGGACGTGGGGGTGATGGGGAGATGAGAGCCCTGCCGCGTTCCTTCCCGCTGCCGGCTGGGAAAAGGAAGGAACAGGCTCGCTGGACGGGGGTGGACGTGGGGGTGATGGGGAGATGAGAGCCCTGCCGCGTTCCTTCCCGCTGCCAGCTGGGAAAAGGAAGGAACAGGCTCGCTGGATGGGGGTGGACGTGGGGGTGATGGGGAGATGAGAGCCCTGCCGCGTTCCTTCCCGCTGCCGGCTGGCGGTTGTGTTTGCTGCTCGGGGAAACGTCCAGTGTCTCCAGGCACTGCCTAAGTCATTTTTTCCATATATTAGCTGCTTCCAGCCTGTGTTGTACAATACAATTTTTTTCTAGCTGATGTTGATTTGTATCCAGCCTCCTCTGAACTTTAGTTCCCTGTTCCTGGATCCTTTATCTGACGCTGGTCCACTAGACATAGTCTTTCTGAGAGCAGGGCTGACACTTTCAACCCAAACATCCGTGAGGGGGGACCCTGGAGTCTTCCTCACCCTTCACACAGAATGATGGAAGTCGACGGCAGGGGCCGGCCAGCAGCCAGAAATACAAACCCACTTCCGTTCTCACGCATCGACTGAGGCCTGTGGGTGGATGGGCAGATGGATGGATTAATTGAGGGATTGGTCAATCGATTGATAAATTAACCGATGGATTGCTGGGTGAACCAATGGGTGGATGAATGGATGGATGGGTGGATAGATGAAAGGGTGGCCGGATAGATGAAATGGTTGGATGGGTGGATAGATGAATGGGTGGCCGGATAGATGAAATGGTTGGATGGGTGGATAGATGAATGGGTGAATGGTGGATGCATAGATGAATGGGTGGATGAAAGAGTAGACGGGTGGATAAATGGGGTCCCGCCAGCTTGCACCGTGCCTCCCCTGGACGAGACCAAGGGACGGGCCGGGGGCCTGCGTCTTTGCCTCGGCCGGGGACTCGTACCAGCAGGACGCTCAGCTGTGTGCTGTGCAGACTCTCCCACCAGGGGCCTGAGCGCCCTGCCTGGAGCGACCCGCCCCTGGTCTGTGAGGCTGGCACCGCCCAGGGTGGAGTGGAGTGTCACAGCGTATTAGTCCCTCCGCCGGATCTCTCGCAGCCTGGCCCAAGGCTGTGATGGAGAAGATGTGGCCGGGCCAAACGGGCAGGCAGCAGACCTGGGAGGAGCGGGGCGGGTCCCTGATGCCTCGGAGCCCGGCCAGGAGGGCGCAGCTCCAGGAGGTCTGCTTACATCATCTGACCTTGATTGTTTGACCTGGAAAAAGAAATCGGAATTTCTGCGCTCTCCGAGGTCAGATCGCCTCCCCGTGGCCTGAGGTCACTGTGATTTCAGCAGGGCCGATTCTACTCCAACAGCTGATGGGTCTCCTGGAGGCACTTCCCCCTCTGTGCAGACATGTGCTGCCTTCGGGGCTGCGTGAAAGGTGTCCGTGCATGGACGCTGGGTTTATGGCTGGGAGACCCAGGTTCGGAGCCAGGCCGGTCACCTCGGCCCGCCATGTCTCCATCTTCATCCCCGGCCCTTGGAGATGGGGCTGCTGTGCTCCTTTGGCCGATCCAGAAGCTGCAGAGTGAGGGGGTGAAATTTGGCAACCCCAGCTCTGCGCTGGACGGCACCCTGGGCCCTGCCACCCCCAGTAGGGCAGTGGGAGCTTCCCAGGGCCACGCGCCGGCGCTCCCAGGGAGCATTGGCGCTTGGCCTCCATCAGGCGGAGCGCCGGCAGGGAGGACTTGCGTCCCGTGGAAGAGTTAACAGGTGACTCTGCAGCAGCCCTCTGGGGGCCTCTGTGATGACCCCACAAAAGCCTGGAGCTTGCCTCCCACGTGAGAGGCTGGGTGATGCTCGCAGGGGTGGCCTCACTTTTCTAATGATAATCTTTCCGACGGGAGCCTCCCCGCGTGCCTGGCCCCGCCGTGTGCGCGGCAGAACGTGGGAGGTGAGAGGAGGGCGATCCCGGGGCAGCTTCTGTAGGGGACAGACGTGGCCCACAGACACGGACGGGTGGTCATTTGTGAACAGGGCCTGCGTGGGGCACGTGGAGAGTTCGGCCACCGGGAGGAGCCTGTTGGGGTGTGGGCTGTGTCGGTGGGGGACCCCTGCAGGTGTGCCCAGGGTGAGGCTGACTCAGCCACTGCCCTTCTCGTCGCTCACTGTGTCTCTGCACGTGTTTCTGGCGGGTTGGTGGGAGACGGGTCTTGCCCTCTGCCCCCAGCCCCTCCAGGTCCCGGGCAGGGCTGGGCATCCCAGGCCTGGGGTCAGGGGGGCGGGGGTAACGGTCGGGATGACAGTCTGACGGCGATGCTTCTTCCTCAGTCACCAGCAACTTCCAGGCCCTCGTCCTCACAATAGCACCTTTGACGTGGGTATAATTGTGCCCACTTTAAAGACAAGGAAACTGAGGCTCAGAGAAGCCCCAGGCTCCACCCCAGCAGGGCCGTGCCCGCAGAGAGCAGTGTCTCTGCAGACCCCGGTCGAGAGGGGCCCGGGCTTCCTGGCTGGTGGGCATTGCTTCCGGGAAGTCGCGGACGGCGGAGGAGGTAAGAAAAGGTGGGGATGAGGGTTTGGCCACCTGTGTTCTGACCCGCCGTCCTTGCCGCTGCTGGGGCCCCAAGCTCTTATGAAACAGTTACGTAGGAGCCAAGATAGTATTAATGGTAAAAATATTTCATCTCTGAGTCCGGCTGATGGCATCTCTCAAGATAAAGGTCGTTCCTTTTTTAAGAGCAAATATGTTTAAATGTGGTGCTCCTTAAAATCTGTTTCAGTGGTTGCTTCCTTTGGCCAAGCCAGCGGGGCCGCCCCGCCTGGTTCCCAGCACTCTGCCTCAGCTTCTTGCTCTGAAAGGAAACTGCGTTCCTACCCCCTCCCTCCGTTCACATGGGTCTGCAGTTGGGGAAGGTGGGCCGGCCGGCCTTCTGGCGGAGGAGACGCTGGGCCAGGGCTGGGCATACAGAGGGCGCTCCATAGATGCTCGCTGGGCGAGGGAGCAGATGTCGGGACGTGAGGAGGTGGGCCCGCATCTCCGCTTCCCCGACGCGGACTGACTACTTGCTGCTCGTCAGGCTCCCCCTCTGTCCACTTTCCAGAGCCTGCGCTACAGGGGCTGGGGCGGCCGGGCGTGCGGGGGCTCCACGACAGGACCCTCTGTCCCCGGCTGCTCCAAGGGGAGGCTTAGCAGCGACCCCAGAACACTGCAGGAAGCACAGGCGGTGCGGGAACGGTCTGGAACCCAGCGCTTCTGTGCCAGCGCTGGCGTGGAAGCCCGGCCTCAAACCCTTGTCCTTGCAGTTAAGCTCAGACCTGAAGGTCAGAAGGCGGATTTCCGTATTCTCTTGATCCCCATCGGTCAAGCCAAACCCTCAGTCCCCCGGGGGCTCTGAGCCCAATTATAAAGCATGAAAGTGTGTCTGTAACAGGCGTCGTTATCAGTAGCCAGAGCTGCCCTCTGGGTGGGGCAGCCACTAGCCACGTGTGGGTACTTAACGTTTAAGTGAATTACAGTGAAATAAAGTTTAAAATCTCTATCCTCAGCCACTCCGGCCGCCTTCCAGAGCCTCTTCATGGCAGGTCTGTTGGGCGGTAGGGCCGCAGGCCTGGCGACAGGTGCTTTCCTGCCCTGCACCTCTTCGGGTGCGCCTGCCCCGGTGAGGCCCTCCCCGACCCCAGATCTCTGCCTGCCCCCGGCGCCCCGCTTTCCAGAGCCCTCAGCTCCCACCTCCTCCGAGCCCACCAGCCGCCTGCACCTGCTCCCCTTGCCCCAAGGCACAGGACGCCACTGCCACTACCCGTGCTCTGTGAGGTATCTCAGGAGAAAACCCCAGGACCACGGAGCCGGGAGGGGCCGCCCACGGGGCATCGGCCCAGCTGCATCTTCCTGGATGATGTCTCCCTGCGGGATCGAGGCCCACTTCGCCTTGTTTCTTTCTCACTCATCTTCCCGGCCAGATGGCCACCTCTCACGGGCAGGCGTGGGGTCCCTGTCGTTTAGAGCTTAGACTCTGGTCACATCCTGAACCTCGCGGGAGCCTGTTCCTCGTCTGGAGAAGGAACGAGGACGGTCTCCATCTCACGGGGATGCCGTGCGGGTTAGAGAGGGTGGTGGCCCACACGGGGTGTCGTCCATTCTTGTCAAAGTTGCAGGTAATATCTGGGAGCAGCCCCCGAGCCTTTACAAGGAGCTGCTGGCCACTGGGCAGCTCTGCAGGGTGGACAGGGTAACTGCGGCTCCGGACCTGGTCCACAGCCCGGAGTGAACCCAGTAGAGGCTTGTTGCGGGAGGAGTCTTTGTGGGCTTTTGAGGGCAGGTGGGGATCCTACACAGGACGCTCTCAGAAAGCCCATCCCGATGGTGTAGGGAGAGGCCAGAGAAGGGGTGAGACGACGTATCTTTGGCCTGTTTGTCTGGAGGTCGCCGATGCCCGATGCCCAGCGCCATGGAGCAGACCCCACACCAGGGAGTCCCCACACCCGCGCCGCTGCGGGCGAATTTGTACGGCAGCCTGGAACCATCTGAAGGTGGGAAGCTGAGGAGCGCCAACGGAGGAGGCAGGGACCTGGCCTCCGCCCAGAGCTCCCTTTCCAAAAGGGCGGACGAGAGCGGCGGGGAGGGCATTTGACTGACAGTGACAGAGTCACCCCTGGTCACCAGATGCACCTGGGAATCTGCGTGTCTGGTCTGGGCCCAGCGGCTGAGCCCCGAGAGTTTGATGCCACGGGGCATCTAAAGACAGCATCTCACCGCCAGCCCGGTGCCTTCTCTCCCAACGCCTTTGCCTTTGATTCCTGCTCGAGAGCCTCTGCCCCTGCAGGTCACGGCTTGGCAGTGATCCTTTGAGGATCACTTCCTTGCCTCCCCCGGCTAAGGAGGAGATTGGGATACAGGCTGTCCACGAGGGCGGACGCTGGTGCCGTGCCCCGGAGGCCTGCGACTCGCTCCCCCTGCAGGGGTTGGGGGTTGGTTCCCCAGGTGAGTCCTGCATCCTGGGCTCTCTAAGTCACACCCATATATTCCATCAAGGATTCCCCTCAACCCCAGCTACCATGCAGGGGCCTCCTCCTGGGTGCCAGGGCAGCACCGGCCACGCTGGGGACAGACGGCGCTCGACACCCACACCAGGGAGCTCAGAGCAGCGAACGTCAAAGGGCGTGATGTCCTGCGAAAACCTCAGAGTCCTTCCGGAGGCCGCTGACGTCCACGCCTGGCAGGGGGCAGGGCAGGCCAAGCCGGGGGAATTCTGCAAGTCCAAGAACCATGAGCACATGTGCTCACACACGGGCACACAGGTGCACACATATACACATGCGCCCTCAGACATGCACTCACACGTGTGTACACGTGTACGTAAGCACATATACCCTGATACACACACGCACTCATGCATTCGCGCACGTAGGCACGCACAGTTAACACACGTATTCATAAACGTGCCTGACGAGTGGTGTGACACGTGTGCCCACACACACTCACACCCCAGGCACTCACACACGTGGGTAGGAGCGTCACACCCCTTGACTTGTACGTCGTGCGGCGTGAGCACCTGGAGGTGCTAGAGTCAGACGCGCCTCCGGGGCTTCCTGGGCTTGAGGAGGACGTGCGGGAGCCTCGTGCCCGCGGCGCTGCTTTACCAGCTGCTGGCAGCACCGGGGCTGCTGGGCGCTCCACGGGCACGTGTCCCGGGGCGTCCATACACCCAGGGGGAGGACCCATGTTCTGTCCCCGTCTCTGATGCGGGAGCTGAAGGGCTGCACGCTGGGCCAAGTTCCGGCCTCCTGTGGGTACCAGGTGGGTCACACACAGCATCCCGCTTGGTCTCCAGCGCGCCCGGCGAGGCTGGTGTCAGGCCAGGCAGGAGCCCAGCTCTCCTGCCTCCAAGCCAGGCGCAGACCGGGTGGCCCTCGCCCGGACCCCAACCTGGTTTTTTGCTCCAGAAACGGGTTTTAAGGGCCTCTGGCTGTATTCCATCTTCTCTCTCTGCTACAGGCAAAGGGCAGGGAGAGGGGAGGAGAGCTGAGGGTTTTTTCCGAACAGCTTTATTTAGATTCAATTCACATGCCATAAAACTCGCCCTTTTAGAGAGTGCGGTTCAGGGGGTTTCACTGGACTCAGAGCTGTGCAACGATCAACACCATCGAATTCCAGGACGTTTCATCACCCAGAACCCCTCGAATTCCAGGACGTTTCATCACCCAGAACCCCTCGAATTCCAGGACGTTTCATCACCAGAACCCCTCATACCCTTTAGCCCCTGTTCCCCCCCTCAGCCCACACCCCAGCCCGGCAACCTCAAATCCACTTTCTGTTTCCAAGGGTTTCAACACTTCACCTAAAGTGGACGCCCTTTGTGACGGGCTTCGTTCGGTCAGCATTATGCCTTCAAGCCTCCCGGGTCATGGCCTGCATCAGCGCTGCGTTTAGGCCGAGTGACTCTTCACCGCATGGCTGCACCACAGTGCGTTTATCCGTCCCTCCTTCCGTGGAGAGACGTCGGGGTCGTTTCCACTCGTTGGCTGTTGTGAGCAGTGCCGCTGCGAACATTCACGTACAGGTTTTTATGTGGACATAGGTCTTCATTTTTCTTGGGTAGGTACCTAGGGCCATGTGATAACTGTATATTTAACATTTTGAGGGACTGTCCGACTGTTTTCCGAAGGGGCTGCACCATTTCACATTCCCACCAGCTATGTGAGGCTTCCAGTTTGTCCACATTCACACCAGCACCTGTTGTTTTCTGGTAGTTTGAATCTAGCCATCCTAGTGGTGTGAGGTAGAATCTCATTGTGGTTTTTTTTTTTTTTTTGGCGGTAGGCGGACCTCTCACTGTTGCGGGGTCTCCCATTGCGGAGCACAGGCTCCGGACGCGCAAGCTCAGCGGCCACGGCTCACGGGCCCAGCCGCTCCGCGGCACGTGGGATCTTCCCGGACCGGGGCACGAACCCGCGTCCCCTGCCTTGGCAGGCGGACTCCCAACCACTGCGCCACCAGGGAAGCCCCTCGTTGTGGTTTTGATTTGCTTTTCCCTGATGATTAATGATGTGGAGCATCTCTTCCTGTACTTACTGGCCATGTGTTCATCTTCTTTGGAGAAATGTCTATTCAGCTAATTTGCACATTTTTCAGTTGTATTTTTTTGTCTTTTTATTCTGGGGTTGCAAGCATTCTTTATATATACTAGATCCAACCCCCTCGTCAGATATACGATTTGCAAGAACTTCTTCCCACTTTGGGGTTTGCCTTCTCACTTTCTTGATGATGTCATTCACAGCACAAAAGTTTTGAATTTGGTGAATTCCTGTTTATCTATTTTCCTTTTTGTTTGCACTTCTGGTGGCATAGCAAGAAGTCATCGCCCAACTCAAGGTTACAAAGACTCATTCCTGTTTTATTCTAAGAGCTTTATCGTTTTAACTCTTACATTTAATATAAGTTGTTGGTTCTTTCCGAGTTAATTTTTGCGTATGGTGTGAGGTAGGGATCCGTCTTCAGTCCTTTGCGTGTGGATGTCCAGTTAGCCCAGCACCACTTGTCGTGAAGATTATCCTTCCCCCACTGAGTTGTCTTGAGAAGCTTGTCAAATATCGGTTGGCTGTAAATGTGAGGGTTCATATCTGGACTCTCAGTTCTATTCCATTCCATTAATCTGTGTGTCTGTTCTTATTCTAATACCGCACGGTCTTGATTACTTTAGTTTTGAAGTTGGTTTTGAAACTGGGACATGTCAGTCTTCCAACATTGTTTCTTGTTTTTCAAGATTGTTTTTGGCTGTTCTGGGTCCCGTGCACTTCCGTGTGAATTTTAGGATCAACTCGGCAACGTTGGCAAAAAAAGACAGCTTTGGGATGGTGGAAGGAATTACCTTGACTCAGAAATGGGACTTTGAAAGCATATGATTCTTTGGGTGGTTTGGGGGAGACCTAGAGAACCGTTCTCCAATTATGAGTTCAAATTAAAAGGTCAGTTTTTCCATGTCCCAAAACACACCCCTCATTTAGTCCTTACAACCTCACGGGGTGGGTGCTGCTGTCCCATCTCAGAGCACAGACAACCGAGGCCCCAAAGGGCCAAGTCAGGGGCCCAGGGCCCACAGGTGCAGGTGAAGGGGGACCGTTGGGCACAGTGAGGTGCCCATGGCCACAGACCCAGCAAGCAGTAGCCACTGCCATTCCCATCACCTCGGCCACACGTGTGCCTGGCCCCTGGCTGGACCTTGCAGGGTGGTACTCGCCCCTCGACCAGGGGGAACTGGAAGCTTCCTTTGTTCTTTGCAGACCTGCTCGCCCTTGCCGGCTCACTTTTATCCCCACTGTGACCCAGAGGGTGACGGAGGGACTTTACAGGTGAGGAAGCAGCCACAGAAGGTGGTGGCCTCCCCAGTGCGGGGATGTTCCCACAGCTGCGACCTCCGTGCAGAAACACACAGCTGCGTCTGCCCACGCAGGAGGAGAGAGGGGCAGAAAGACCCTCGCCCCGTGGCTCAGCCCTAGAGACCCCAGGGTTCCAAAGGATGGCCCGGGGAGTCAGATGCAGACCGAGGGGAGAGGCCAGGTCCCAGCGGGGCCCTCGGAGGAGGGGGGATGCGCAGCGGCTGCTGGCCGGTGCTTCTCACCCTCCGCCCCCTGCTGAGCCACCAAGAGACCAGGCCGGGGCCTTCTGAGAGCCAGGGAGCCTCCACATTCCGCCCCAGGCCGCCTGCTCCGTGTTCCAGAGGAAGCCACCAAGGGCACAAGGAGCTGGATGGAGCCGGGCCCCGCCACTGGGGAGCTGTGTCATCCCTGTACACCTGCAGCTCTGCACCGTCAGCCCGTGGAGCCTGTCTGCTGTCCCTGCTCAGCTTCTGGCCGCCAGGCTACCGCAGCCAGGCCGGCCACGCTCCCTAATCCCAGCTGGCCCGGTGGGCAGAGATGGCAGAGACCAGCCACCCCACACCCACCAGCCCCCAACCTGAAATGCAGATAGCAGCTTCCACAACTCAGTCCCTCCCGCCTGAACCTCCAGGGCAGTTTAGTGTTTACTTTTTGTAACTCCCGGGAAGCTGGGAGTATCTCTAAACCTTGGGCAGAGGTGATGCTGGCTGCCACCTCGTCCTCTGCAGCGTTTGACTCCAGTGGAAGACCTTGGGGACCGGACGGAGCCGCTCCCGCATGGGACAGGACAGGGTTTGCCCCGCCCTCCTCGGAGCGGGCCCTGCATCCTCTGCCCCGTTTCTCCTCATCCAGGAATCTGGGATAGCACCTTGGCGGGGCTGATGTCCGTGAGGGTGACACCAGCAGAGAAACAGAGCGTGTCTGACAGCTGGCCTGGGCCCCCTGCTGCTCAGCCAGTGAGAATAGGACACCTTGTCTCCGTCACGCTCCATGGAAGAGACACACACATGAAATCCCAAGTCGCTCAGGCTTGCGAGCCCCAAACCCAGAGCCCCTGGCCTTGGCCCTTTCCTCTCCAGCCAGGCTGGGATGGGCCATGCTTAACCCAAGTAAGCAGGCCTTGAATGGCAGGGTTTGGGGCAGGGTAACGGGCTGGCGGGACGCTTTAGGAGGGTGGCCACATACGACTGTCCCTGGCTCGAGCTATATGAGCAGCCCCCGTCCCACTCCCAGTTTGATAGAATCAAATCAATCACAGGGCTGAAGCCCTGTTACTCACAGGCTGACCTGGTCCCTTCCCAGTCAGGCAGGAGCCATTGGCAGAATTTCACCTCTTCTGGACAGCAGGAGCAGAGAAGCAAGGAGCAGTTCCCCAATTGCTCCTCCAGCCTGATGAACTCCTATTCATATGTCAAAGCCCAAGCCAGGCATCACCTTCCCTGTGCAGCCTTCCTCTTCCCTCTCCCCAAGGTGGAGTACCCACCAGGCTCGTCGTGGTGGCGGCAGCCCCTCTCTCCCGCCCTCTGTGGTCTTTGATTTCTCCCAGCCTGACTTCCAGCCCTGGTTTCTCTCCTACCTGAGGACATCCGTGTGGACGTGCCCCCCACCTCGTTCTCAGTGACCGCCTTCCCGGTCCCCAGGATCCGTGGGAAGCTCTAGGAATCTCCCTCTATCTCCCAAAGCCCCTCTGGCTCCGTTTATAGCTTCACCCTGTGTCCTGCTTTGTGAGCCGCCGAGCCTGGCCCGGCTCCGAGCTCGGCCGTCCCGCTCTGGGGCAGTGAGGAGCCCACAGTCCATGAGCTGCAGTCGGGGGGGTCCCCGCATGTGCAGTGGGGCCCCTGCGGCAGCTGGCAAGTCGGGCTTTGTGGTCCCAGCCCTGTCCCCAGTCTGCGACCCCTCTCGACAAGTCATGGCCTCACATTCCAGCATCAGAGGTGTGTCCCACACGTGGCAGGCGGGGCCTTTATCCCGGGAGTGTGCGCTCCGGCCGCTCGCGTCTGGATGGCCAGGTAGCAGTGACCTCTGTGTCAGCAGGCTCCCTTTTCCTCCAGAGCTGCCGCGCTGAGCCCAGGCTGGGACGGAGGCTGCAGGGACGGAGGCTGCAGGGACGTTCTGTGAAGCGAAAGCTGCTCCGCCTTTGAGGATTTCCCTCCGCGGCCACCTCCTCCCGGGACGTCACCGCCAACCCCTCCTCCTGGTGCCCTTCGGCCACCTGGGAGAGCAGGAAGCAGCCTTGCAGGGCAGCTGCCCTCTCACAGGCTCTGGGGCTAGAAATAGCATCACAGAGTTGGGTGATTTTACCACAAGTCCTTTAGAAAGTCGAGAAGCAGTGGCTTCTGCTGGCAGAGGGCGGGGATCCAGGAAGTGGGGCCCCTTGAGCTCTGTTCTCATAAATAAGGACGCTTGGACCCGTCACACGGCCACCTGGACTTGCCTTCCCATCTGTGTAATGGACCTAATGAGAAGTGTTTCAGAGTTTCACTGTTGCTCTGGGATCATGGCCTTCAGAAGAGGAAAGCATCGCGTGCAAGGACGGGACTCCAAAAGGGCAGGGTCACGGGAGACCCACACGGCAAGGGACACCATTGCCACAGTCGTGGGGGGGACAGCCACTCGCTCACGTGCTCATCACCTTGCGAGGCTGCCATGGATCTTCAGTATCCGGCGAGCGGAACCCAGGGATAAGCTTGTTCTTGCAGGGAGCCCGGGTTCACGGAGAACGTGGACATTCCCGTGTAGCGGCCAGAGCCGGCCGTGTGGCCCGGTGTTTTCGGTGGATCTCATGGCGTGAAGCTGCGTTGTTTGTTGCCAGGCTCTGGACGGGGCCTGCGCACATCGGGTGGGGCTGGGGGGAGTCCTGAACTCCAGGGGTCTTCGAGGGGTCTTTGCCACATCCTGCCTAGGGCACTGGAATGCTGGATTGGGGGGTTCAGGCTGCTCGGAGGCACAGGGATCAAGGGTCCGGCCCGTCCAGACAGGGCGAGCATGTGGACCCCCTTCCTCCAGGTTGAGAGCCTCTGATCCGTGGGACCAGGTGGTCCTGAACATTCAGGGGCGGGACCTGGGGCAGGCGCCTAGGAACGAGGGGCTCGCCGTCCATCACCCCCATGAGGTGAGCGCGCAGGGCAGATCCGGAGTGCAGTCCACCCAGGAACCCACACAGGGGCCTGTGTCCCCTCAGCCTCGCCTCGGAGAGGCTGTCCTTACAGATGCTGGACCTGGACCCTGGTGTTCTCTAAACAGAACCCGCAGGCCCCCGTGGAGCTGAAGGCGGCTTCCCTGCACAGCCGGGGGTCCTGTCAGCAGAGCCGCGCGGGAGGGGCGGCCAGTCCCTGTCCACACATGCTGCTCCGGGTGTTGTGTTATCCCCCTG
The DNA here is from genome assembly GCF_008692025.1 of Phocoena sinus. NCBI lineage: Eukaryota > Metazoa > Chordata > Mammalia > Artiodactyla > Phocoenidae > Phocoena > Phocoena sinus. The sequence continues at coordinate 58,106,168 of NC_045781.1, forward strand.
TTCACTTGCCAAGGTCTCCAGCTCAGGCGAGAGGCGGTACAGGCACCCGCCCAAAGACGGCCCTCTGGGCATCTCTCCTTCTCACACACTCCACCTCCTCCCACTCCAGTATTTCAGTCCCTCCTTATGAAAACGACCTCTTGGGGTCTTGCAGACTTCAGCACCTCAGTCCGACTGAGAGCTCCCAGAATAACAGCCCCCCCAGGATGCCGAGCCTTCCTACGACTACCAACAGGGCTGTGGGGCTGTTCCCACTCTACAGACGGGAACACTGAGGCTCCCAGATCCGGACGTTATCTGCGTGGCAGATCGAGGGTCAGAGATGGAATGCCCTCTGACACCATCCCACGAGGCTTTTGCTTGGTAGACAAGGAGACGCCAAAAATTGTGTAAAGACAGGTGGTGTCATCATTGCTACTCTTTATTGCTAATGGTAGAAGATGTACCAGGCAGTACCGTTTATAGTGTGAAGGACAGGAGCCCCCTCCACGTCCAGTGGTACATTCAGTCTAATTCAATCCAGCAGGGTGACCCAGACAGGCCGTGAGCAGGGAAGGAGGTGGGCTGGTCACGGCAGCCCTGAGGCCAAAGCCAGCCCCGGGGGATGTCACAGGGACCACATCTGTGTCCCTGTAGGTCCCAAATCCATAGGGCAGGCTAAGAACCTCTGGCAGGAGCTGATGCCTGTCTTGAAGCAGAATTTCTTCATCTCAGGGAAACCCCCGATTCTGTTGTAATTCCTTCACCTGATTGGACGAGGCCCACCGCATACAGAGGGCAACTCTTTTCCTTGGGGTAACCGATCGTAGAGACTAACCCTGTCTCCCAAATACCTCCATGGCAATACCCAGACGAGCATCTGATTGGCTCCCCAGGGAGCATGCCTGGTCAAGCTGACACATATCCCTGACCATCACACCCTCTGAGCCAGGGTGCAGGCAACAGGCCTGCAGGTCCTGGCATCACAGGCTGGCAGCTAGAGGAGCCGTAGCCCCCTCTGACTCTCCCCCACCCTGAGCCTCATCTTCCCAGCTTCCTGTGGCATCTCTAGCGCCGGAGTCTTTGAGTCCCCACCCACTCCACCTGAGAAAACCAAGGCCCAAGGAGTAGCGACTTGCCCAGGTCCCATGGCCAGTTTTGGGCAGGCTCATGTCACACAAGGTGGCATGTGAGGCCGGCCTAGGGAGCCATTGATCGTTCGCTGGCTTTCATGGCGTTTACCAGTCCGCAGTTCTCCCCTCCCACACGTAATTACTCTGGGCACATGTGTCCTGACAGCTTCTTGGCAGGAGCTGCCGGCAGCTGCCCTCATCGATGGGGAATGCCAATTTCAGTTTTCTCAAAATCAACAGTGGTCCCTCGTGGCTCCGGCCCCAGATAGCAGGAGCAGTTGTGCCGGCGAGGGCCGTGCAGTCGGCCGGGGGCCGTCATCCCCGGAGGGGCTCTGGGGCCCGTGGGGACCCAGCCCCCACCCCCCGGAACAGTCTCCGTCGCTCCCCACCCCTCAGGACAGTGTGTGTGACACGTACCACAGGGGTGCGTGCTGGCCCAGGACGGGAGGCCAGGCTCAAACCTGCCCCAGAGCCAAGTCATCCTGTGTGTGTACAGCAGTCTGGAGCCTGGGGGACCTGCTGGGGAAAGGGGTGAGTCACTGCTCAGGGCCAGTGTCCTCTGAGGACCAGGGAACCGGATGGGCAGGGAGCGCTTAGCAGGCACCCCTGGCCACGGCTACGGCCACGCCAGGGCCGGTCTCCCTCATCTGCACAGTGGGGACCGTGACGGCTCAGAGCTGCCTCGCCCGGGCTCCCACCCTGAGCAAGCAGGCGCCCGGCGACAGGGCCACGTCTTTTATTCCACGCGGCCTGCCCCAGGTTCTCTGTCCTTATAAACTGTAAAGTGCCAAGTCCCCCGAGTCCCAAGTCCCCGAGGTTCCTCATAAACTCTGCAGCGCCAAGGCACTGAGGGGCTGAGGCCACCTCCTCCTCCTTTGTTGCCGCGGCCGTGCTATCTTCCCACACCCGCCTGCCATCCACACTAGTGGGTCCCGCGCCCCAGCCCCTGACCCCCTCCAGGCCGCTCAGTGGGTCAGTAGGGCTCTATCACGATAGGCCCACGTCTTGCTGCCGTACATGGTGGCTGCTTGACATGAGCTTCAAGTGTCACGACCATGTCCGTCCTCACCCCAGGACCGACTGGGGGCTGCTTGGGGTGCAGGGGCAGGTGGAAGGCAGGGGCCACGGAGGCGTTGTCAGCTTGTACCCCGGCCCGCACGGCACCTGCTGGCCACCGGAAGCAGAGCCCCTCTGCCCAGTAGGGCCCGGGCCCCCCACTGCCGGCTGGTGTTTGCCCATGGTGATCACCTGGGACGTGGGCTCCTGGGCCCAGGTGTCAGCTCCTGGTTCCCCTCGAGTCAGTTGTCACCATTAAACATTAGCGGAAGGCGTTGAGCCACGGCCTCCCAGCCCCCACCAGCTCCACTCCAGCCGCCCCAGAGAACAGCCCCTCCCGGGTCCCAGCAGCGCTGGCCGAGCGGACGTGCACTGCCCGGCTCCCACCCACCTCTGTGCCCTTGTGGTCTGTCCAGGACACTGGCTGCTGGCCAAGCCGGAGGACAGCCCTGTCTCAAACAGAGTTCAAGAAACTTTGTTTCTCAGACACGGAGTTTCAGATGATGGATGACTCTCCCAAAGCCGCTTTCTGTCTGTTTTGTTTAAGTTATTTATTTATGTATAAATTTATTTATTTTTGGCTGCGTTGGGTCTTCGTTGCTGCACGCGGGCTTCAGTAGTTGTGGCTCGTGGGCTCAGTAGTTGTGGCTCGCGGGCTCTAGAGCGCAGGCTCAGTAGTTGTGGCGCACAGGGCTTAGTTGCTCCGTGGCATGTGGGATCCTCCAGGACCAGGGCTCGAACCCGTGTCCCCTGCATTGGCAGGCGGATTCTTAGCCAGGGCGCCCCCAGGGGAAGCCCGAGCTGCTTTCTGCTGACAAACAACAGCATTCAGCTTCAGTCTCTGCCTGCGGTCTCCCCGCCCCCACCTCGGCCGTTCCAGCACATCACCACTGCCCACGTGCGGCCCCTAAACGTAAATTCGCTAAAGCGTGGTGAACTGGAAGCTTTAGGGCCTTGGTTGCCCCCCCCCCCCACCACGTTCCAACTACCCCTGTGGCTGGTGGCGTCCACTGGCCAGAGCGGAACCTGGAACCTTCCATCACCACGGGAGGAGCTGCAGCTTCCGGCTCCGTCCCTCCCACCCCTTCCTGTCACATCTGTGACCTCAGTCCTCACATATTCTAAGGTGGGGAGACAGGCCCAGAGAGGCCCGGGGCCACCCAGTTCTCACCTCTAGGAGGCAGGGGCTCCGGGGCTCCAACCCAGGACGTTCCCGCCAGGCCTCATGGCCGGTGCCACGTGGAGGTGGCTGTGGAGCTGCAGAGGGAGATGCGCAGCTTTCTAGGAACACGTCTTTATTCTCCCTTTAGGCCCGAATGGCAGGGATGCACTTCCCGCAGAGGACCAGGAGAAGGTGTGGCCCCGCCGTCGGCCACCAGGGGGCACTACAGGGGTGGCGCCCCACGGCCTGGGCCTGGAGGGACCTGGGGCCCTGGCACTAGAGCTGGAAGGGCCTCCGAGGGCTGCTGGTTCCCACGCCACTGCCGTCAGTGCCTCCCTGGGGCCTCCCCGCAGACCCACAGCGGAGCCAGGATGGCCCTTCCCGTGAAGTGATGGGTCAGCACCCTGCCTCCCTGCCCCCTTCAACACACATTGGGCTCCGCCCCCTTGGACTCGGAGGTCCCCACCTCACCCCTGGGGCTCGGTTACCCCGGCTGCACATGGTTCCCAGCAATCGTGATTGTGACGTGAACGCGGTTACGACAACTCGAGCCCTCGTCTCAGTGGCTGTTGCTCCTGCCATCACGTCCCCCTCCCTTTCCCTCTCCCCCTCCCCCAGGCATCGGGGCCCGCAGGGATTCGGATGCGTGGCCGGTGTCTGCGGCGCGTGTGCTGAGAGCGATGGGGCAGCGGGGCAGCTGCAGGTGCGCCTGTCCGCTGGGCACCCACTCCCGCGCCGGTCTCCCCAGGGCCAGTCAGTGCCCGAGGACGGCGGCTAGAGCTGCCAGCTTCTGACTCCCCCCTCTGCGTGTAGAAACCCTGGTCCACTAGGCATGCCAGGGCCTGTTGGCATCCTAGCCCTGGCCCAGGGGCTGGTGGGGGGGCCACCACAGGGTGTGGTCTTGAGCCTCCACCGTCTGTAACTGCACCTTAGAGGCGGGGATCCCAGCCGCTCACACAGGGTGCCACGCCTGGACCCGCGAGGTCCTGATCACTCACAGGCCTGGCCCATCAGATTCTGTGGGGGGGGTAGGGAAGTGTTGGGGAGAGGTCAGAAATTGCCTGGAGCCGCTGGGCGCGGCCCTTCAACCGCCATCTGGCCTCCAGCCCCCGCGTCCCCGGAGGGCCAGAACCTGGTCAAGTCCCCAAGCTCTGGTTTGCTGGGGGAATGGCAGCGGGAGGGTGGGAGGACCCCTTATGGAGGAAGGAGGGACCCCGAGTCCCTCATCCTCCCCCTTGTCTCCTGCAGAAGGACGGGCCTTCCCAGCCCCCAGCCAAGGACAGGCCGGGGCGCTTCGAGTCTAGGCCCCAAGGGCGGGCCTCTGGGTTCACTGAGCCTCGGAATTGCCCAGAGAGGAGAGCAAGGGCAAGTGTGGATGGGGCATCTGTGGCATGCGGACCCCCACTTACAGCCATCGGGGTTGGGGCGGAGAAGGGCTGCGACTCCAGAGCCCTGGCCTTCACTGCATCCTGCTACACTGACTGCCCGGTGGGTCCCGAGCCTCCGTCGGGAGCCCAGCTGGGGCGGGCAGGTGGGAGCACAGCAGCACCGGAATGGCAGGAGTCCTGGAGGGTGTTTGCGTCCACCTCACTGCCGCAGGGACTCCATCCGGGCCGGGCGGGGCACCCAGGCCTCCCCCAGCCAGGCAGGCTGCTCTCTGGAGCCCGGCCCTGATGCCCAGCACTTCCTGACTCACCCCTTCATCACCCAAAGGATGCCTGCTGATGCCCCCTTGTCTCTCTGTCGGTCTCTGTGTCTCCGTCTCTCCATCTCTGACGTGACGCTGTCAGCTCGTGTCAAGGCCCCGTAAGAACAGTCACGTTTGGCGTGAGGCTGATGTCCAGGATGTCCTTCCATCCTCTGTCCCCAGCATCCTCCCTGTGGGGTCTCCGGGGAGGCGATGCTCCGCACCCGGGGAGTGGGATCCATTGTGCTTACTGGTGTGAGGGGCCCCAGGTCCTGGCTGGGGGACAGCAGGCAGCCCCATCAGAGGAACGGCCCCCAGTGGCGGTGGGCTCGGCCCAAGCACTCCGCTGAGTGGAGGTCTGCCTCCTGGACATTCACTAGGAGAGAGCAGGGTGGGGGTGGGGAGCGTCAGGGACGGAGCTGGAGACCCCGGGCCTGTTATCTGGCCCTGCCGTGTCCCTCCCTCCTTCCATGGACGATCCAGGCCGTTTCACCCCCTCCAACTCCCTGAGGGCAGGCCGAGACCTGGCTGGGTCAGGCACCTCCGTGCCCCTCGGCCTGGGACGGCCCATCTGTGATGAGGAGGTGAGGACGGTCGTGGCTGTTTGTTGCTTGTGTGGAATTTGCGGGGCATGAGGCAGGGCTGGGCCTTTGTGGGAGCCAAGTGTCCACACGGATGTTCACAGGGCCAGCTGGGGCCACGCGCTGTGCTGTCACCCAAACAGGACAGCCGCGTGGGAGGGCCGTCCTGACATATGGCCCGTGGTCGTCTGGGGCAGAAGGAGATACAGTCTCCGTGACTCAGCGGGGGCAGAGCAGTCGCACCATGCCTGCCCTTCATGCCTCCTGCCTGCTCTTGTGCCCGCCCCGCCACTTCCTTGCACATGTTCTGAAGCCCAAAAGGGAGGGTCCGGCTGTGTGGTCAGGATGGGGGTCACGGTTCTCCGCCTGGAAACAGCTGGAGCTCGCCGCTTGGCAGTGGACTGGCCGTGTTGGAAGGCGGGTTGTACCCACCACGCTCAGCGTCAGACGCCCGTGACAGTTCTTCGTGGCCCAAGCCCGCCTGCTCGCAGGCCGCAGAATGCGAGGCCACTGTGGGGACAGCGGGGCGTTGGCGACAGCCTGTGAGGGCACACACGGTCAGCCTCTCCGACGTGGTGGAGCCCGCACACAGTGTGACTCCAGGTCCTGGAGCTGAGAAGAGGGAGGGAGGTCCTGGTGCGGGGAACGCACTGTGGGGAGGGCGGCCGGGCTGGGTGCCTTCTACGGCTCGCCCAGAGTCCTCACTGAGGGGGTGCCACTTTCACCATCTTCTTTTTAAAGATCGTGTAAAATGGTTTTTAAAAGAACAACATTCTCACCCTGCCATCGATCATTTGATGTTGGCTAAGCCACGGAAATGCTTCAAACCTCCACTTCCTTACCTGTGAAATGGGATTAATAATAGTGCCTTCTGGGGCTTCCCTGGTGGCGCAGTGGTTGGGAGTCCGCCTGCCGACGCAGGGGACGCGGGTTCGTGCCCCGGTCCGGGAGGATCCCACATGCCGCGGAGCGGCTGGGCCCGTGAGCCATGGCCGCTGAGCCTGCGCGTCCGGAGCCTGTGCTCCGCAACGGGAGAGGCCACAACAGTGAGAGGCCCGCGTACCGCAAAAAAATAAATAAAAAATAATAGTGCCTTCTTCACAGCCCCTAAGAAAATGTCCTTGGAGCCCTCAGCCCAGGGTCTGGCCGTGTCAGCTAATGAAACGTTTCTGCTGCTGAAATAAGCATCGCCACAGCCCCACAAGGATCGGCAGTTGACTTGTTCTGCAGAGCAGTCTGAGCAGAGGCAGCCTAGGGCCGATACGGTATCTGCAGCATCCGGGAGCCTGGTCCTTCTCCCTGGTACTGTATTTCTTCAGTGGCCTAAGATAACTGCCTCAGCTCCTGCCATCGCACCTGCGCTCCACCCCCCAAAAGTTGGGATGCAGGCGGGGGAGGGCTCCCCCTGGTGTCGCACACCTCTCTTCCGCACACTAGGGCAGAACAAGGCACGTGTCACTCCGGGTTGCTAGGAAAATGGGGAGATAGTTCAGAAAGAGCAGGGGCAGTGGTCACACCACACCCCGTCAGGGACACTGCAGTTACCCCCAGGGCAACCCCCACGTGGCGGGCACCGGGCGAGGGGAGTGAATCAAGGCGGATGTAAGTCTTGGGAGGTGGGGTGGTGGGGGAGCTGGGTGCCGGCGAGGGGACAAGCCTGTGAGTGACAGGACGACCAGTCCGGGGAGACGGCACTCATGCATTTCGGCTGGGACATAGACACGTGCAGGGGAGTCAGGTTCAAAGGAAACTCGGAGAACACCCGACACAAATTTCCCGTGGTTTTTATTAAAATGCACGTTCCTGGGCCCTGCCTTTGACCCACTGATCCAGCCCTGGCGAAGGGGTCCAGGGGTCTGCCTGTTAACTGTTACTGTCAGTAATAGGGAGCCACTGAGGATCCATGAGCTGGGGAGTAGCACAGTCACCACTGGTGAAGGGACTCCAGAGGGCTGGACTTTCCCCTGTGCTGTGCTTCATCATCTTTTGAGAACTCGTAGAAATACCTCCAGAGGGAGAGGCCTGGATCAGAGACGGTCCGACCTGGAAAAAGTTGGCAGATAAGAAGGGGGGACAGATGTGATATGGTCTAATTCCTGACACCGATCACCCGTCACGACCTGGGGTGGGGGGAGGCTTTCTTGAGCAGCCTCGGCTGGCAGAGCTGGAGCAGGGGAGGGGGGGCTGGGGTGTCGGGACCGGGCCAGCCCAGAGGATCCGGCGGGGAGTTCAGAAGTTCGGAGGGGCGGGACGCCGGAGGCCTGACCCCACGCTCCTCAGAGGGTCTCAGCAGCTCCAGGTCACGTGTCCCAGGATGGGGTCCCCACCTGAACCCTGGGAACCCCTTGGTCCCAGACAGTCCGGGAAGGTTGGTCACTCTGGCTGGGATTGGCTTTTGTTGACAGTATTGGTCTCTTGACTGTCCCGGGGCGGGGAGTCAAGGAAAAACTTCTTGAACAATGTTTGGGCTTAAAATTTCATGGGGTCCAAAGGGGGAGCACAGCCGAGGCCAAGAAGTGGAAGAGGTCACCCAGGATGCTCTCAGAGCAGATCGCTAGCCAGAAAGCGGAAACAGCCCAGATGCTCGTCAGGTGATGGTAACAAAGGGCGGCCCGCTGGCCCGACGGAACACGACTCGGCCATAAAAAGGAACGAACGCGCCCCAGCATGGCTGACCCTCAGAAACGTCAGGCTAAGTGACACAGGCCAGACACAGACCACATATTGGATGACTCCATTGATGTGAAATGTCCAGAACAGGCAAACCCAGAGACAGAAAGCAGATGGGTGGTTGCCATGGGCTGGGGTTGGGGGCGGGGCGAGGCTGCTAATGGGAACAGGGTTTCTTTCCGGATGATGGAAAAGTTCTGGAATTCGGTAGTGGTGATGGTTGCACAACACCGTTGACATACTGAAAGCCACCAAAGCGTTCACTTCGAAAGGGAGAACCTGACGGTGTGTGAATTCTATCTCAATTAAAAACAGACACCAAAGTTTACAAGTTAAAGCCACGTGACTACTCAGCCCTTGCAGATCCGGGGCTGCTTTCTCAGCAAGCCCTTTCCTGGGATCCCGCTGGGGTGCCAGTGGGGTGGAGGGCCAGGGGCCACCAGGCACATCCCCCGACTCGGCCGTGGGGACCCAGGCCAGCACTTTCCTTCCTGAATTGTTCTCATGAGCATGGATTTCTTCTGTGATTGGCGTGCATTCATGGTTTGGAAAATTATACGGACTAAAATAATAATAAGCCCTAAACCGTTGGCAGCGGTCCCATTTGGTGGGAGAGAAACATCCTTTTCTGTATGTTTGACTCTTCCTCGCACTAAGTATCGCTTTGATGGTCTTCAAATTACAAAAGAAAGTGTGGAAGCCCAAGCAGAGGGCTGTGCGCCGAGCTCTGGTTTCTGTCGGGGCGGGATTTGACAGGCGCCGCATGCGTGCCCACACGCACACACAGAGGTGAGCTACTGGCTGAGGTGACAGTGGAGGTCGAGCCCTCCCTTCGACTCTGTTTTGGCAGAAGAACTAAGAATCCTGCTGGAAGGCGGGAATTCGAAGAGTTTAGGCGTTTCCAATCCAGATCAGCCTCTCTCTTTCCTGGGTAGTTGGCTGCCATCAGAGGCCAATCCGCACACGGGGTTGGGGCCATCAGAGGGTCAGCTCCGTGGTCCCAGAGGCACGGGCCGAGGCTGCTCTGTCCCTCTGACCCCCTACATGCCCTGGGGGTCCAGCAACCAGGCCTCCGAAGGGTCAGAGCCCACACGGAAGGCCGTTTGGACGTTGCCCCCGTAACCGGGGCCTGGCAGCCCCAACCAGGGGCAAGGGAAGGAGACTGCAGACGCTTGCTGCCGGGAAGGTTCCCTGGGGGCTGCAGAGGGCACTCGGCCCCGGAGACCGTGGGGCAGGGTTTGCCACATTCCTTGCAGGCCGCTCGTGGGTTCTGTGTTTTCCCGTCTTTTCTCTTTCTCCCCTCCCAGCCGTGCGCCTTCAGCCCCTGCACCAGACCCAGCACTTCGCGGGCTGGCCGGGGGCACAGGCCAGGCTGCTCAGCACGTTCCAGGCCGAGCCAGGCCTCTCCCCCGAGGCCCCACAAGCTCCATCCCGACAGTGGTTTCCCCAGGGCAGGTGGCCGGCTGGGGGCAGGGGTGCCTTCCCGTGCCCACGTGGCTGCGGCTGCCCTCCCCTCACCCGGCGCGGCCGCCCCTCTGGACAGGCTCCTTCCACAGCTCGGGACGGCCTGCCCGACCCAGATCCGCCTCCACAAAGGATGACATCTCAGAGAGGAATCCTGGCTTTCAACCGCATCCCAGGAGGGGCTTACTGAGGATTAAGGGGGTCATTTTCTTTTTAAAGGGACCGCGGCTGGCTTGGTTATGGACTGACCAGGAAATTCCATGACCCAGGAGATGGGCCTGGAAACACATGTGCAAGGTCAGCGTGAGGCCGGGACCCGACGAGTTGGTGGGCCTCTCGGTATTGCCGAGATCTCTGGGATGTCCCCTGGCCGCAGGCGCAGCCACAGCTGCAGGGTGGGGATGGGGACAGGTGCTGGCACTCGTCCCGACCCAGGGCTGGCAGCTGGTGGAGGGCACTCGAGAGCAGAGCTCGCTGGACCTTCTGAGACCCCGGCACCAACAGGGTGTCCAGTGAGGCCTCCGCATCGTCCAGCAAAACTGCATGATCCAGCCGACGTGTCCGCCCTGGGGTTCCGCAGGGAAGATCAAAGGGGTGACTCGTGGGACCAGGCGGCGGCTCAGCGGCCACCTACCCGCGCTGCAGACGCTCCTGGTTCTGCGCCTGATGTCGCCTCCCAGCTCTGTGCCCACCCCCCCGACTGGCACCTTCTGCCCTCCCACCGGCCCGGTGGCTCCTGGCTCACGCTGACCTGCCTGGTTTGGGGGTTCTGTGTCCGTCTCTCAGGGGCCAGAGCATGTCTATCGGGGTCACCGCCCCCTCCCCATGATTCTCCGCCGTCACCTCCTGGAGGGCAGCCCAGGGGCTCCACAGACCCCAGCGCCCTCCTCGCCTAGGACCCCCGGTGGCCAGGCCAACCACAAGGCTGGGATGAGCCCTTGTGGTTTGATCCCATCCCTTCAGACAACAGAGCCTCGGGGGGGTGTGGTGAGACGCCCCAAAAGTAACGCAAAGCTGGACCACAGCCAGGGGTGACCGGCCACATTAAACACTAAAAAAATCCCACATCCCGGAAACCCTCTCATCACGGGCAAACCGAGCAGACGTTCCGGCTACAGCCCGATTTCCAGATGCCCCGGTGACCTGCCCGAAGGTGGACCCCACCAGCAAGGCCTCCCACTCCCTCCCCCGACGCCCAGGCCAGCGTCCTGCCATCACACCCTTCGAGACCGCTGTGAAGGCCCTGCTGGCCTGTCTGCAGGGTGCAGAACCCCTGCCTCCTGGCAGCCCCACCTCTGGTTCTCTCTGAACCCTCTTCCTGAGCCCCGACCCTCCACTGAGTGAGCGGCGGTTGGGTGGGGAGAGGGGCTGACCTTCCTGCTTAGGAATCTCACTGCAGGCTTCGGGGAGGGAGTGCAGAACAAGGCCCAGCCCAGGGGAAGGTCCTCGGGCCGGTGCCTTTATTCGTGGCCATTCTCCATCTTTTTCAAACATAATTTCTTCCCTCAACCCCCTAGTTAAAAGCAGTTGGCAGGGCTTCCCTGGTGGCGCAGTGGTTGAGAGTCCGCCTGCCGATGCAGGGGACACGGGTTCGTGCCCCGGTCCGGGAAGATCCCACGTGCCGCGGAGCGGCTGGGCCCCTGAGCCATGGCCGCTGAGCCTGCGCGTCCGGAGCCCGTGCTCCGCGACGGGAGAGGCCACGATAGTGAGAGGCCCGCGCACCGTAAAAATAAATAAATAAATAAGTAGTTGGCAAAGCCAGGGAGTGGTAGTAGCATGTATAGACCTGGTGCTCACCCTTCATACCCTCTTGGGCTCCAGCCCTCACAGCTCTCCCAGGAAGGAGGGGCTTGTCACACCCCGGCTCACAGAGAGGTAAACCGAGGCTGAGGGCAAGCAGTTTGACCAAGACCTTGGCCGTAAGCCCTGGGCTTGCTCCTGTCTGCCCAGCTGTTCACTTAGGCCCTACTAAATCCAGCTCGTGCCCCCAGCACCCACTCACCCCACACTCCTCACTCACCTGCCCCTGCCAGACACGATGCTCAGGGCCAGGGATGCATAGACACAGGTAAGACTCAGCTCCTGCCCAAACAAGCCCCAGCCCCTCCCCTTCTGCAGAGAGAATGCTGTTAACACTGATACGTAACCTCCCAGAACTTTCCACGCCTTCATGGGTTTATAGTGTCTTTACTAACAGGGTCTGAAAGCATGTCCTTCGCTTGTGACGCCAGGGGACACCTTCCCAGGATGCTTTGAGCCAGCCTGTTGATGGCCATTCAGCTTGCTGCCGTCTCTTGCTCTTCCCAGCTGTCCGCTGCCAGCATCCTCTGTTCCTGTAAGCGTGGACGCTTTTGCCGACATTTCTGTAGGATCAGTACCTAGATGTGGGACTGTAAAATATTCATGCCTATTGCCAGGCCTTCCAAAAAGCTGGACCAGTTAGGCTGCCACCCCAGAGCCCAGAGGGCTGCATCACCACCCCTACGTTAGCCCTGCACGTTACCAGTGTTCCCATGTTGGGACAAAAATCAAAAACCAAGAGGGCGTCTCCTAGTTTCACTCTGCCTTTTTCAGTTCCCCTGGACCTCCACTTGGTGGGACACAGGGCTGAGGAAGAACCCCCCCATCTGGCTCACTGCCTCCAGAGGTGGGGAAAGCAGGTTTCATGCCCCTGGGAAAGGGGCCAGTTCCTCCTCCGGCCCTCCCCTGACCTCCACTGCTGAAGCTGCCCGCACGAACGCTGCTGCTGAGAGGCAGCCAGACTCGGTACACCCTCACACCGCCTTGCTGCCTGTGACCTCGGGCTTACCTTTCCACTCATTGGAGCGTCATCCACAGAAAGGGAGCACACAGACGGAGCAAGAGAGCATGGCTGAGAAAACACGTGGCATGCAGTAGGTGCTCACTAAACACTGGGCAGCTGTATCATCACCTTCATCACCACCATCACCACCATCACCACCACCACCATCACCATCACCATCATCACCATCACCACCATCATCACCACCATCACCACCATCACCACCACCACCATCACCACCATCACCACCATCATCACCATCACCACCATCACCATCATCACCACCACCACCATCACCACCATCACCACCATCATCATCACCATCACCACCGTCACCATCATCACCACCATCACCACCATCACCATCATCACCATCACCACCATCACCATCACCACCATCACCATCACCACCACCATCACCATCACCACCATCACCATCACCACCATCACCATCATCACCACCATCACCATCACCACCACCATCACCATCATCTCCACCATCACCATCACCACCATCACCACCATCACCATCACCACCACCATCACCATCACCACCACCATCACCACCATCACCACCATCATCACCACCATCACCACCATCACCATCACCACCATCACCATCACCACCATCATCACCATCATCACCACCACCATCACCATCACCACTATCACCATCATCACCACCATCACCACCATCATCATCACCACCATCACCATCATCACCATCACCATCACCATCACCACCACCACCATCACCACCATCACCACCATCACCATCACCACCATCACCATCACCACCACCACCATCACCACCATCACCATCATCACCATCACCACCATCACCATCACCACCATCACCACCACCACCATCACCACCATCACCACCATCACCATCACCACCATCATCACCATCACCATCACCACCATCACCATCATCACCACCATCACCACCATCACCATCACCACCATCACCATCACCACCATCACCATCATCACCACCATCACCACCATCATCACCATCACCACCATCACCATCACCACCACCACCATCACCACCATCACCATCATCACCATCACCACCATCACCACCATCATCATCACCACCATCACCACCATCACCATCACCACCATCACCATCATCACCACCATCACCACCATCACTATCACCACCATCACCACCATCACCACCATCACCACCAACACCATCATCACCATCATCTCCACCATCACCATCATCTCCACCGTCACCACCATCATCATCACCACCATCACCATCATCACCATCACCATCACCATCACCACCACCACCATCACCACCATCACCACCATCACCATCACCACCATCACCATCACCACCACCACCATCACCACCATCACCATCATCACCATCACCACCATCACCATCACCACCATCACCACCACCATCACCACCATCACCACCATCACCATCACCACCATCATCACCATCACCATCACCACCATCACCATCATCACCACCATCACCACCATCACCATCACCACCATCACCATCACCACCATCACCACCGTCACCATCATCACCACCATCACCACCATCACCACCATCACCATCACCACCACCACCATCACCACCATCACCATCATCACCATCACCACCACCACCATCATCATCACCACCATCACCACCATCACCATCACCACCATCATCACCATCATCACCACCACCATCACCATCACCACTATCACCATCATCACCACCATCACCACCATCATCATCACCACCATCACCATCATCACCACCATCACCATCACCACCACCACCATCACCACCATCACCACCATCACCATCACCACCATCACCATCACCACCACCACCATCACCACCATCACCATCATCACCATCACCACCATCACCATCACCACCATCACCACCATCACCATCACCACCATCACCACCATCACCACCATCACCACCAACACCATCATCACCATCATCTCCACCATCACCATCATCTCCACCGTCACCTCCACCATCACCACCATCACCACCATCACCACCATCACCATCATCACCACCATCACCACCATCACCATCACCACCATCACCATCACCATCACCATCACCATCACCATCACCACCATCACCATCACCATCATCATCACCATCACCACCATCACCACCATCTCCATCATCTCCACCATCACTGCCCTTGGCAGCAGCAGTGCTCATATTCCCCTCCGGGGATACCCGCCTGTGTCCTGAAACCTTAGGATGCAGGCTTTGGGGACAGTCCCCTCTTTGTTTTGAGAGCAGAGCTGGGTCTGGCCCCAGCCCCTCTGTCTAGGGCGCTCTCCCTGCAGGCGGGCCTTTGGGTCTCCAGAGCCTCCTTCCGCAGGTGGCTGTCCTCACAGCGTTGAGAAGAGGCGCAGCGAGGCAGGGGCTCTTGCTGCCCTTCCTTTGTGTTGTCATCAGTAAGACCACTGAGAGCATCTCTCAGAAATAAACAAACTTGCATTTTTGACAGATGGAGGATGGAAAATGACTCATAGGAAGCATATTCCAAGTGCGCCTTCCCATTAGGTATTAAGAGGGTCAGGTTTCGGTGCGGTGGCCAAGAATGCTGTGGCTTACTTCAGGGAATGATGCTGTCCGTGTGGGGAGCTGGCGGCAGTGCCTGCCGCCTGGAAACACCCATGGGAACCCTCGACACAGGCATCAGCACACACTCTGCACCCGTCCCCACCAGCCCTCACGGGGGCGCGAGCACCTCCATGCCAGGGCACAGCCTCAGAGCCGGGGGTCCTCGTGGGCAGGGCCGGGGCTGGCACGGACATGGTCCCAAATCCAAGTCATGGACGGGGGGCTGTTTAGTAGAAGAAACCCTTTCTGTGCAGTCACCAGGCACATCCTGCACCACTTGAGCGAATGAAGCAAGGCTGACCCCGTAACATGTAAGCTGAGGAGCGCCAGTTGGAGGGAAGGATGCCCGGGAACATGGTGGGGGCCCCTCTGGTACCCACTGCCCAGAACCATCGCTTCACAGTTTGCAGAGGTCATCTTCGTGTGGAGGATCTATGCAAACAGTGTCTGCCCTGTTCCACAGATGAGGAGACTAAGGCACCCCAGGTGCCCCTTCAGTTCAAGCACCTGAGACCCAGGGGTCCTGCCTCAAGCCTGCAGCCTTCCCATCCCCTCAGAGCCACGGAGCTGAGCCTCCAGGGAGTGAGGTCCCACCCCGTGAGCCGTCGGCATGTCTGCGCTGCTGCCTCTCTCTGCCTTGGTCCTGAGCCTCAGGGGAAGCAGCCATCCTCACATCACACCCCCAGCCATGCTCTGGCCTCCGCGGCACACCCAGGCGTCCTTGTGGCTCCGCACCAACCCGGACAGAAACCAGGTCCTGGGGTTCAGCTGAGAGAGGGCTCTGGGTTGGCTGGGCATGGAAGAGGGGTCCAAGGTGACTCACAGTGACGGTTACAAGCTGGGGGCATTTCCTTCCAGCCTGATGGAGACGGAGACGGGGAGAGAGAGCCACGGAGAGAGATGTCGGGAAAATCGGTTTGGTTCCGCACGATTGCTCACGACGGCTTCACCTTCCTTCCAAGAGGGAGGAGCTTCTGTTCTTCTGACGGATTCGGGCCAGGGGTTCTGGTCTGCTCGTAAGATCTGAGGAGGACAAGAACAAACAGGGTAGCTGGGCTTGGAGAGAATGTGGTGTTGGAGGGGTCAGTTCAGTGAAGGGGGCAGGAGGGAAGTTGAAGAAGTCTTTCTCTGTCTTTTTTTTTGTTAGTATTTGTTTGTCTGCGCTGGGTTTTAGTTGCAGCACGTGGGAGCTTCGTTACCACGTGCAGGCTTAGTTGTGGCATGCATGTGGGATCTAGCTCCCTGACCAGGGATCAAACCCGGGCCCCCGGCATCGCGAGTGTGGAGCCTCAGCCACTGGACTGCCAGGGAAGTCCCAAGGCATCAAATGTCGCCCCCTTTTCCTAAGAAACTGAAGACTTAAGAGGCATCAGTTATTTTTCGGACACTGGACTGCGCTTCCGTTGACGCGTGTGTGTGGGTCACGTACACACGGTACAGATGAGATCATGCTGCCTTACGTGCTGCGGCCCATCCCGTCACTCCTCTGGGTCGTGAAAAGGCCTCCTGAACGCGATTCGCTGGCTGCCAGTACGTCACTGAGGGGGCTGTTCTGTCACTTCCCTCAACGCTGCCCAGGTGTTGAACCTCAGTTGCTTCAGAATCCGCCCCCGTAAAGCACACTGCAGGGAACATCTCTGTGCTTTAATTTGTGTGCGCCTTGATTGTTCCCTCGGTTTTCACTCCTTCAGTGGGATTCCTGTATCCAGCGTTTGAAAGCCCATAGGTCTGTGGATACCGTTCCCGGTGGATTCTACCCACTGAAACTCGACCACCACCAGCATCTTTGGAGATGCCCTGGAAGGTCAGAACCCCGCAGCCCCGGGAGACAGGACACAGGCCGTAAGGCAGCAGCCAGATTGGGCACGTGGTGTTCGACGGCATCGCTCACGTGGAGCCTGCTCCCCGGGAGTAGGGGAGAAGAGCCGGCTCAGTTCCTCATGCCCCCACCTCGGACCCCTCGTCGCTGGGCCTGGCAGCCATTCTGGGGACATCAGGGTAAATAACACAGCCGAAGGGAGTGACGGCCTGCTGCTGGGGACACCTTCTCAGGAAGCCACCAGCAACGCAGGGTGAGAATCTAGGGCCCCTTGAACCCGTGAGCCTTGAGGGCTCAACCGGCCAGGAGGGGGCAGGGGTTGAGATGTGGCCCCCGGTATAGGTCCACCTGGAACCTCAGAATGGAACCTTACACGGAATAGGGGTCCTTACAGGTGTAGTTAAGGTAAAGAGATGAGATGAGAGCGTTCATCCTGGATCACGATGGGCCTAAATCCAGGTGCCCTTAGAAGAGAAAAGCAGAGGGAGATTTGAGACACAGACACAGAGGGGAGGCCATGTGAGGACAGAGGCAGAGCCCAAAGGGCTGCAGCCACAAGCCAAGGACGCCTGGAGCCCCCGGGAGCTGGAGGGGGCAGGAAGGACCCTCCCCCAGAGCCGCCAGAGGGAGCCCAGCCCTGTGACCCCTGGACTTCGGATTTCTCGTCTCCAGAACCGTGAGGGGATAAATTTCTGTCGTTCAAGCTGCTAAGTTTGTGCTAGTTTAGTGGCAGCTGCAGGTCACTCCTAGGAGGGTCGGCTCCCTCAGCAGGGGGAAGTGGCTGGGTCAGGTCCCCGGGATCTCCTCTGTTCACTCACCCCAAAGGAGTCCTCGGACCAGGGAAACCAGCAGAACTTGCCACGGGGCAACCAAGCCCAGAGCCCATAGCACGTGGAGCGCGCCTCTTAAAAGCCCTCGATCTCAGCCTGAACGCTCCGACATGAGACGCGTCGCCAGGTTTTGCGGGGTCGCGTCCTTTTGGGTGTTTCTCCAACATTAATTGACTCATCACCAAGTCTGCAGCCTCTCTGTTTACTTAAACTCTTCCTCCCTCCCTTTAATCAGGGTCCCTGTGCCCTGTTGTCATTCTGTGTCAGGGTGCCCCGTCCCCTCCTCAGGCCCTGCTCGGGAGGGCGCCGTGCGTTTCTCGGTCCCGTTGGCCCCAGTTTGATGAGTCTCCCTCTTCTGCCGGCCGGCGGCTCTGCGTTCTGAGCGCAGTGATAAGGAGTCTGGGTTTTGGAGCCGGGCTGGGGCGGCCGATAGCCGGTGATCAGGCCCGGAGCTGTCCCAGGAGGGTGCGGTGCGCCGAGGGGCTGCAACAGATCAGCTGGGGACCGGCACGGCCCCAGACCCCGACTTCGCCCGGCACCGGGCTCCTCCACCAGGAGGACGCTGGGTGGCGTTTCCCTCCTCAGCGAGATGGGGTGGCCCTGCCACTCCCTGCCGGGGGGTCTCTGAGCCCCCAGCCCTCCCCCAGTTGTCCTTGTCTCGTAGGATGGATATTACACACGTTTTATTCTCTCACAGTCTGGAGGCTGGAAGTCTGAGATCGAGGGGTCCCAGGGCTGCTCTCCCCTCCAGGGGCTCCGGGGGAGGTCCTTCCCGCCCGCTGCTGCCCAGACTAGGCGGCTTCTTTCACCGCTAAGAGACTGGAAAGAGCGAGTTATCCCACCCCAATCGTGTCTAAGGATGTATTGTTTTATCTGCACATCTCCCTGCATGCTGTCCTTTAAAGCAAGATGCTCATTTAAATCTGTCTAGACGGGTCAAAAAAAGGGATAGCTTAGCCCTTGTTTTTCAGTTTCTGCCACCTGTTAAAGCATGAAAGTTGTTCGTTGCCTGTTTACCTCACACCCTACTAGAAAAGAACCTTGCACAAGCTAGTAGGAAAAAATACAGGGCGTTACACCAAGCTTATCTAGGCCTATTTTAATCCAACTATTAAGAGAAGAATGTTAAAATTCTAAATTCTGGGTCAAATGTCAAATTGGATGGGGTGCTGGGACAACAGACGTAAACTGCGACTGTCCCTGCCAAACCCAGACATGTGTTACCTTAGCTATAAGACAAAATAAGAGTGGACATCTTCTTTTTAAAAGGAAATAAAATGTATAAATGCTGTCTCTCCATTGTGGGTTCTTGTGAATAGATTTATGTAAATAACCAGCTTGAAAGGAGTCGTCCGTTGCCTGCAGGTCTTTGAGCCCCTGGGCCTGAGGCCAGCCCCACCCTGTCTCCTCACGGCCTGTCCTCTGTGCCTGTCTTCTTGTGAGGACACCAGTCCTGCTGGGCGAGGGCGCACCCTGTCCCGTGTGAGCTCATCCTAACTCAGTCACATCTGCAGAGACCCTTGGCGAGTAGTGTCACCCTCACGGGCTCCAGGTGGACGCGAGTTCCAGGGCAGCACTACGGGAGCACAGGGGGACTGTAGCACAAGCCACCCGGAAGCTGAAGCTGAAGGTCTCTGGGCAAATCCGGCGACACCAGACAGATGGGGCCAGAACCAGGCCCCAGCCTTGGCGGGGAACTCGGCTCTGGAGGCTCCCACCTCGCCAGGCGGCCACACTCGGGCCAACCTGGCGAAGGCACCAGGCCAGGCCCTGCCGCCTCTGCTGACGACGGCACCTGATGTGAGCCGGTCGTTTTCCTTTCCCGCCCGCTCAGTCCGCAGCCCCTCCTGCGTCCCCTCCTCACCCAGGCAAACCCCCACCCCCGGCCACAGCGCACAAGGAGCACAGCCCCCACGTGGGGCCCCCTGTGGCCGGGGGTGGGGGTGTGGACACAGCTGCATCTTCTCAGGGAAACCCAAAGGACCAAATGCCTGGCAGAGCCGTAGAACCGACCACACGATACCCCGGGGACCGACATGGGCCCAGCGGCTCACAGGACCCGGGTCAGGGGCTGCTGCCTTAGGGTGAGTGCTCTGGGCCCCGAGAGATGCAGCAGGCGTCTTCCCACCTGAGCCGCGGGTCAGCAGCCCCATCAGCGTGCCACGTGACATGGCTTTGGTTCCAGGGTGAGGGCGGGGACGGGGCAGGTGACATCGACCCCATGGGGCGCGTGCCCTGTCCACGGGAAGGCAGGGAGGGAGGTGGCGGCGGGCAGCGCAGGGGAGCTCTCTGCTGCTACGTGATGACCCCCCAAAACTTAGCACTCGGGACAGCCCGGGTCACTGCATCCCCTGCTCCCCAGAGTCAGGGACATGGGCAGGACCTCCAGGCGGCTCCTCAGTGCCCTGTGGTGTCAACAGGCGTTCCTCCGTGGTGGTCGGCGGGCAGACAGGCTGCCGCAGTAGGTCCAAGACGGCGGCCCTCCCACGGTGGGCACCTCGGCGGGGACAGCTGGGAGGCCAGCCAGCTGTGACCATGGGCTGGACTCCAGCAGCCATCAGACTTCTTCCATGGCAGCTCCGGGCTGATAGGAGCAGCCCAAGGGGCCTCCTGATGGCCTAGACCTTCACCCGCCTTTCCCAGCACCTCCCTTCTGCTGCGTCCCGTTGGTCAAGCACGTGGGCATGGGGGAGGGGCTTAGTGGGAGGAGGAGCAGAGGATGACTTCATCTGTGGCCACCCTGGGGGTCTGGGTCACCCAGGGGTGGCTCGGAGCCACTGTCCCTACTCTCACCTGGTTGAGGATGGCTCACTGGACAGGACTTCTTGGTTCATCAAAGCAGAGATGGGCTGATGGGGGAATGTGACCAGCAACCTGATCCCAAGTGCCCCAGACGAGAAGCCCCGTGGGGGCCAGATCCAACCCAGTCATCTCTGCCTCACGCAGAACCAACTTAACAGCTTTTCAGAGCTAGCAGCAATGGACGGATGGATGGATGGGTGGATGGTTGGAAGGATGGATGGGTGGACAGATGGATGGATGGACAGATGGGTGGATGGATGGATGGGAGGATGGATGGATGGATGAACAGATGGAAGGATGGATGGATGGATGGATGGGTGGGTGGGTGGGTGGACAGATGGAAGGATGGATGGACGGATGGGTGGATGGATGGATGGATGGATGGGTGGATGGATGGATGGATGGGTGGATGGATGGATGGATGGGAGGATGGATGGACGGATAGATGGATGGATGGGTGGGTGGGTGGTGGAAGGTTGGATGGGTGGACAGATGGAAGGATGGGTGGATGGATGGATGGATGGACAGGTGGATGCATGGATGAAACTTTAAAAATAGAGATACATTCACACACCACAAAATTCTTCCTTTTAAAGTGTACAATTCAGTGGCTTTTAGTGTCCTCACCAAGTTATGCTACCACTGCCACCATCTAATTCCAAAACATTTTCATCATCCCCAAACTCTGAACCCAAGGGGATCACATTTCCCCTCCCCCAGCCCCTGGCAACCGCAAGGCTACTTTCTATCTGTGGATTTTCCCTTCTGGACATTTGCTGTTGGTGGATTCATATACTATTGTCCCTTTGTGTCTGGCTTCTGTCACTTAGTATAATGTTGCTAAGGTTTGTACACATTGTAGCATGTGTTAGTCCTTCATTCCTTTTTACGGTTGAATAGCATCCCATTGTGTGGATAGAACATATTGTATTTACCCATTGATCACTTACGAGCGTTTGGTTTGCTACGAACATTCGGGTATGAGTTTCTGCGTGGACCTACGTTCTCATTTCTCTTGGGTGCATACCTGCGTGTGGAATTGCCGAGTCCTGGGGTCACTCTGTTCATTTACCATTTCAAGGATCTGCTGGACCATTTTCCGAGGCGGCTGCACCGTTTTGCATTCCCGCCAGCTGAGTAGGAGGGCCCTGATTCCTCGACACCCTCGCCAACACTTGTTATTATCCACGCTTCTGATCGTAGCCCGCCCCAGGGGGCATGAAGTGGCCTCTCACTGTGGTTTGCATTTGTTTCCGCCATGGCTGATGATGTGGAGTATCTTTTCCTGTGCTTCTCAGCCATTCGGGCATCTTCCCTGGAGAAATGTCTGTTCAGATCTGTTGGGCTTTAAGAGTTCTATAGATTTTCTATAGCTACTCGACTCTTATCAGATATACTATTTGTAACTATTTTCTCCCATTCTGTGGGTGGTCTTTTCACTTCCTCGATGGTGTGCTTTGAAGCACAAACATTTTCAGCTTCAGTGAATCCAACTTATCTGCTTTTCTTTTTTGCCTGCATTTTGGCTGACACATCTCAGAACAATGACGTAACATAATCAATGGTTGTAGCTGTGAGCTCTCCCTGTGCCCCAGGACGTTCCACGGGCCGCGTGCAAACTGCCTGGCTGCCCCTTCCCAGCTCTGAGTAGCCCTTGCAGTCCCTCTGATTACCTGGGGGGACCCTCTGCCTCCAGGAAGGAGGCCTCCCAAGTGGTGCTGGCTACTGCCCGTAGGGAAGGTGGTCTGTGATTTCTTAGTAACGTCTGTCCTGGCAGGAAACGAGGCCTGGCAACCCAAGTGCCACTGATCTGTTAGTGTCTCTGGTGACACGTTGGCCCGTTGCTAGAGAAGGGCCACCTCCTGGATACACCGGGGCCCCATCCCCCCAGGACACTTTTGTCCCCTTCAGAGGTACTGGACCATCTTCTCTCCTGTGGCTGTCACCATGTAAGACCCACCCAGTCCCAGACAAGCAGATAGATCAGAGCTGGGATAGGCATGGCCTGTGTGCCGGGTGGACAGAGTCCCTCCAAATCCACACCCACCGGCACCCGTGAGGGTGATCTTATTTGGAAATGGGGTCTTGGCAGATGTAATTAGTTAAGAGGTGGTCACACTGGTGCCCTTATGCGGGGGGTGGGGGGGTGGGCACAGACACACAGAGGAGGCCGTGTGATGGCGGCGGCAGAGCGGGGGGGGGGCACCGTGGGGGCACTGACACCAGCCTGTGAGCAGAGTCTCCTCCTGGGCTCTCCCCCAGGGGTGGGCTGTGGCCTGCAGCGTCACCCTCCAGTCAGGGGATGCTGATCTGTCGGGAACACTCACAACGGCTGGAAGACGGGGACCCTGTTCTTACCTCTGCTCCCACAAGTGTGAAGAGGTGCTTCCCTGGGGCTCCCACCCCACCCCCCTTGCGCCGATGCCTCCGGGCGCGTCGGAGGCTCCCGTGTGCCCCTTTCTCTTCCGCCGGCTCTCTTCCTATTATTCTGCAGTATGCTGGTGATATCGCAAGGTGTCGAGAACAAGCTCACGCACCCTCCCGGCGCCTCTCACTCAGGAAATACAACAGGGCAGACGGATGACGCCCCCGCCTGCCCCCCGTCACTCAGCTCCCTGCCCCCCGGGGGCCTCCGCCCCGACCCCCCACGTGTCCCCATAACTAGTAACCGTCCTGTGTGCTTGTCGTCCTTCTGGAAGGCCTCGTTTTGTTCCAAGGCACCCAGTGTCGATCGAGCACCCACACTGACACTCTGACCCGCACCGCAGTTCCCCTGGCAGGGCTGCAGGCCACGGTGGGGCACAGTCACAGAGCCCAAGGGCGGGCGAGAGAGAGGACGGCGATTACAGGGAAGCAGCTGAGCCATCAGCCCTGGACCCAGGGGCCCTGACGCGAGTGGGCGGCCAGTGCAGGGGAACAAGAGGGCGGCCTTGTTACAAACATCGCGAGTTTGCATTCTGTTCTGCGGGAAGAAGGGCCCCAGAATGGAGGCTCAGGAAGACAGCCCACACTGTAAAGCGGGGTCAGCGAGTACCCAGCACTCCTTGTCACCACCTCCCCAGCTCCAGCAGACATCGCTGATCCAACAGTGCCGGTCATGCCCACTCGGCCAGCTGGTGGGCGTGGCCTGAGGATGGGGTCACTGTGGTTCAGGCCAGAGCACCTCACAGGTGGGAGTGAGCTGGAGGTCAGGGCCAGGGGCCACAGGCCAGGCGCCAGAGCCAGGTGTCAGACCCTGAAGTCAGGTGTGGTCCTCAGCTTTGGGGGGTTAGGGAATGCGGGCATTGGGAGCTGGAAGGACCCCCCCCCCCAGGGAGGGTGAGTCTAGCCGACACACGAAACGCATGAAGAAACCTAGGCCCAGGAGGAGGCACAACAGGCATGGACCCACAGCGCCAAGGAGGCAGTGGTCGTGCAGGGTGGGCCTCCTGGAAGAGAATCTGCAGACCTCGGTCAGCCAGGGGGGTAGGATGAAGAGCTTGTCCACAGGACACACGTTGCTGGCAGACCAGCCCTTAGGGGCCATGGAGAGGGCGGGGGGGGTGGGCCTCACAGAGGGACCGGGGGCCTGGGTGGAGGAGGTAGACCCTCCAGAGATGCCAGGGATCTGGGTGGGGGAGGTGGACCCTCCAGAGACTCCAGAGATCTGGGTGGGGGAGGTGCGCCCTCCAGACTCTCCAGGGATCTGAGTTGGGGAGGTGGACCCTCCAGACCCCAGGGATCTGAGTGGGGGATGTGGACCTACCAGAGACTCCAGAGATCTGGGTTGGGTGGTGCGCCCCCCGAGTCTCCAGGGATCTGGGTGGGGGACGTGGACCCTCCAGAGATGCCAGGGATCTGGGTGGGGGAGGTGGGCCCTCCAGAGTCTCCAGGGATCTGGGTGCGGGAGGTGGGCCCTCCAGACTCTCCAGGCATCTGACTTGGGTGGCGCGCCTTCCACAGTCTCCAGGGATCTGGGTGGGGGAGGTGGACCCTGCAGAGATGCCAGGGATCTGGGTGGGGGAGGTGGGCCCTCCAGAGACTCCAGTGATCTGGATGGGGGAGGTGGGCCCTCCAGAGTCTCCAGGGGTCTGGGTGAGGGAGGTGGACCCTCCAGAGATGCCACGGATCTGGGTGGGGGAGGTGGGCCCTCCAGAGTCTCCAGGGATCTGGGTGCGGGCGTGGATCCTCCAGAGATGCCAGGGATGTGGGTGGGTGGGGGAGGTGGGCCCTCTAGACTCCAGAGATCTGGGTGGGGGAAGTGGGCCCACCAGAGTCTACAGGGATCTGGGTGGGGGATGTGGACCCTCGAGAGACTCCAGGGATCTGGGTGGGGGAGGTGGGCCCTCCAAGTCTCCAGGGATCTGGGTGGGGGAGGTGCGCCCTCCAGAGTCTCCAGGGATCTGGGTGGGGGACGTGGACCCTCCAGAGATGCCAGGGATCTGGGTGGGGGAGGTGGGCCCTCCAGAGTCTCCAGGGATCTGGGTGCGGGAGGTGGGCCCTCCAGACTCTCCAGGCATCTGACTTGGGTGGCGCGCCTTCCACAGTCTCCAGGGATCTGGGTGGGGGAGGTGGACCCTCCAGAGATGCCAGAGATCTGGGTGGGGGAGGTGCGCCCTCCAGACTCTCCAGGGATCTGACTTGGGTGGTGCGCCTTCCACAGTCTCCAGGGATCTGGGTGGGGGACGTGGACCCTCCAGAGATGCCAGGGATCTGGGTGGGGGAGGTGGGCCCTCCAGAGTCTCCAGGGATCTGCGTGGGGACGTGGACCGTCTAGAGACGCCAGGTGTCTGGGCAGGTGCGGGGCTGGTGTCCAAGCAGTGGAGCATGTCTGTAGGCTCCTGGCCACCCCAGGAGGCCCCCTCCCTTGGGGCCTGTGTGCTAGGTCCTCTTCTCCATCCCAGAGGTTGCAGACATTTCCTGTGAAGGGCTAATGGTAATTCTTTCAGGCTCAGCAGGCCACATATGGTGTCTGTCACTTTTTTTTATGAACCTTTAAAAACATAAGGCCATTCTTCTTTCACAGGCAGTGTTAACCCCTGTTTATGAAGTGCTTACTATCTGCTGGTGCCTATGGGGGCCCACACCCCTAATCTCCAACCCTCCTCCCCCGGGCAGCACGCCCATTGGCAGGGGAAGTGACCCCCCGACCTGCCGGCCTGTGAGAGGAAGACAGTGGACTGAACCCTGCCCCTCCCTGGGGCAGCCGAGTGTAGAAGCACATGTGTTTGTGGGACATGGGGACCCTTGTTTTTTTTCTGTGCTCTAAGTGACCCACAGAGCTGAAGCGTCCCCACTTGGGGCATCACCACCTGGGCATGTGTCTAACCCCTGGGCAGCATGGGCCCCCACCCTTGCTCCTGGCCCCCAGCTTCAAGCCCCCCCAGCAGGGACCCTACCTGGGCCACCTCTGACCCAGGGCCTGGTGGCAAGAGGCTAAGTCACCGAGGGGTAGACTGAGCCGCCCCAGGTGGTGACAGAGCACATGAGATGATCAGGTCCTGAGGTGAGCAGACAGTCTGGCGTGGCTGCCCTGGCCCCACGCAGTTGCCACGGCCCGAGGGAGGGAGCGCGTGAGGTCACATCCCTGGGGAGTCAGCCCTGCTGCGCAGCCGTCGTGGGTGCGCCGTCTGCCCAGCTGCCATCAGAGGCCCCTGGTTCACTCGCAGAGCAAGCTGGTGGCGGAGGCAGAGGTGGCGGCGTGCCGTCTCCCAGGCGGTCAGGATGACTAGCCGGAACCCATCCCCGGGGAACTGTCCACCAGCACTCTCGGGCCGCTGGGGATGTGCTGTGTGTGCGCTGTCGCCTGTGACAGCCGCCAGCCACACGTGGCCTGGGAGCACCTGGAAGGTGGCAAGTATGAGTGAAGACCTGAATCTGTCGTTCTGTCTGATTTAAGTCTTTACGTTTAAGTAGCCACAGGCAGCTGGCGGCTGTCGCATTGGATGGTGCAGATGTAATGGCTGAACACGTGCATCTGGGGGACGTAGACGCGGGTTCAGACGCGGCTCCACCGCTTTCTGCTGTGTGGCCTTGAGCAGGTCACTTTACCGATCTGAGCCTAAGTTTCCTTGTCTCAAAATGGGGCAAATTGCCCTACCGACCATCCTCGTAAGAGCCTGGTACTCAGAAAGCACGCTGTAGATTTCATCCCCCCTCCCTGTCGTCCCTGTGTCTTTACCAGGTTTCAAGCTTTATCCACCAGCTACGGCTGTGTAACAATAACCACAGCGTTTCAGAGCAGTGCGCACTTCCTTCTCACTCACTGGGTCCGTTGGGACACGGCTGGTCCGGTCTGTGCTCAGCTGTACCCGCTCCAGACTGTGGGTTCACTCAGGTCTGCCCCACATTCTTCTTGGTCCAGTGGGGCACCCAGGGCTTGCTCCTCTTAGCCCGAGGGCGAGTCCTGGGCTCGGAACTCACACTTCATCTCGCCCACCCACACTTTACTGGGCAAGGCCAGCATCTCCGGGGCAGAACTCTGACGCTACCGCAAATCTGGGGAGGAAAGAGTGAACCTTTGCTGAAAAAGCTACCCTCCCGGTCAAGCTTCTGTGGCTAAATGTCATGGGTGCCGGTGCTGGTTCAGGATGACCAGGCGTGAGGAGAGCTGGGTGAGGCCCCGCGGTGGTCACTCACCATGTGACTTGGGCACCCAGCTCCCCGCCCAGACTCAGGCTCCCCCTTGTAAAATGACAGCGCCCCCGGGACCCCTCCAGGCCGACGTTTCAGAATGCAGGTTCGGTCCTGGGCAGGCTGGACCTGCCCTTCCTCGCCCACATGGGGATCCTCTGGGGCCTTTTCACACCTTCACAGGGGACCTCGTGGGTTGCGGTGCGGTTGACGGTCCCTTTCCAAGAGGCTGCCCTGGAACGTTGGCGTGGGTTCCCTGCTCGCTGGTGAAACCCCCGAGGCCTGGAAAGAGGCAGATTTTGTGAGAGAGCTTTCTCGTGGAGATGCTGGGCCAGCGCACCCACCCGGGCCGGTATCGGTTTCACGCATGGCCGCCCCTGCCGGCCCGGGGGCGACCTGCGGGGCTGGTCCTGACTGTGCCTTTGTGTGCCCAGCCTGCTTGTCTTCACGGAGAGCGGTCTTGCTCTGCTCCCCGTCTGGTATCTCTGTGCTGAGCTGGCAGCGCAGAGCCCCGGAGGGACCGGGAAAGGCGCCCCTCTTCCCGAGATTCTTGGACGAGGCCGAGCTTTGGAACGGGATTCGGTGTGAGCGCTGCGCTCGGATTTCTGGCTAAAGGGCTGAACTTAGCAGCCGAGAGCATTAAAAAAGAGTTTTTATTCTGTTTCTGCTCCCTCTTGGTTGGTGCCCGGCTGACATCTCTGGGGACCGGAATTCTTGGCGCCGTCCCACGCGCGTTTCTCCAGATGCCTCTCTCCACCCCGGGCAGCCGGGGGAGCTGAGCGGGGAGGAGCTGGCCTTCGCTTAGGGGGGAGCCCGTGTGGGGGGAGGGGTCGGCGTCCCCGCCCGGCCCGTCTCTGCAGCCGAGGCTTTCGGCCCCGGCCAGGCCCTCCAGGAGACTCTGATCAGCCTGCCCCATGCTGCCCTGCCTGAGCCTGGCCGGGGCCCCTCACGGTGTCACCTCGAAGCCACAGGACGAGCCGTCAGGCAGCCAGAGTCCAGGAAATGATGGCCGTGTCGCCCCAGCCCACTGTCACCTCGGGCTCCACCCACGCTACTCCACCCCAGCCCACTGTCACCTCGGGCTCTGACCGTGCTACTCCATCGTCTCCTAAACGTCCCGTCTCCACCCGAGGGTCCTCTCCAGCCCCCAGACCTCCACGGACCAGAGGGTCAGTTCGGGTCCCAGAAGAGACAGGTTGAGGGGAGGAGGGGAGGGGAAGACCCCAGCCGTGCAGGGAAGGAGGGAGCGAAGGGGCAGGGGCAGAGCCCCTCAGAGCCCCGTGGACGTCCCGGAGAGACCCCAATCCCCGGGGGCCCCGTGGACCTGCCCCGCGATGTCGAGGCCCGAGGAAGCCTGGCCTAGGGGAACGGGGCCGTGATGAGGTGCGCAGATCCGCTCCCCCAGGACGGCCCACCCTGCCCCGCCCAGCTGCACGGGAGTCCTGGGGCCTGTAACGAGCACCACAGACGGGGGGGGGGGGGGGGGGGGGGGGGGGGGGTGGGGGGGGAGAAGAGGAACTTAGCCCCTCCCAGGTCTGGAGGCCAGAGTCTGAAGTCAGCGTGTCGCACAGCTGCGCTCCCTCTGGAGGCCTAGGGGAGGGTCCTTCCTGCCCCCTCCAGCTCCTGGGAGCTGCATGTGTCCTTGGCTGGCGGCCGCGTCCCTCCAGCCTCTGACCGGCATCACGTGGGCTCCACCTGTGTGTCTGTCTTCTCCTCTTGTTATAAGGACAGCCGTCATGTTGGATCCGGGCCCACCGTAGCGACCTCATCTTAACCAGATTATATGTGCAGAGCCCCCATCTCCAGATCCCCACACGGAAGTCAGCAGCCAGCCTCTCCGCAGCAACCCCATGTTCAGGTCACCCCTCCCGTTGCCCCACCTTAGGGGCCGATGCTATAAACACAGAGCTGCTTTTAGTTACGGAAGGGAAAATACTTTCCACGTTTAAAGAGGAGACAGCCAGCAACGGCCCCTCTAAATCCGATCCCTCAGATACTGATGCCGAGGGCGGCCTCCCACCAGCTCCCTTCTCCTCCGCCACCCCTCTCCTCGGCCCGTGAGCCTCTGGAGGTACCACGTGGGCTCAGCCCCCAATCCCTAACCCCGGACCGTGGCCTCCCACCTTGGCCAGGAGCGCTCTGGGGAGGGCAGGGCAGCCCACCATCACTCCAGCTGTGACTGGATGGCTGGCCTGGCCGCCTAGAGCCTCAGTTTCCCCCGTGAGAGGCCACCTGGGAGGCCGGCAGCCTGGGTTCAAGCCCAGGCTCCCCTGGTCGGTGGAATAAAGACCCCAGGGACATCCAAACCCTAATTCTGGAGGCTGGGAGTGTGTGACCACACGGCAGGGGGACCTTGGGATGGAAGACAGTTATATGGGGTCCTGGTGTCATCTCGGGGTCCTTACGAGGGGGAGGCAGGAGGTCAGAGAAGAGAGGTGACAATGGGAGCAGAGGCCGGGCTGAGGGGAGGCCGCCAGCCGAGGACCACGGCCCCTCCAGGTGCTGGAGAAGGCCAAGGAACGGACCCCCTGGGGGCCTCCAGAGGGAACCAGCCTGTGATGGCCTGACGGCCGTCCATCCATGACACTGATGTGGGCTCCGACTCCCAGAACTATCAGAGAATAAACACGTGTTATTTTTAACCACAGACGTGGTGATTTGTCACAGCTCATAGGAACTCACACACCCCGCCCCCCGCATGGCTGTGTGACCTCGGAAACGTGTCGTGACCTTGCCGGGCCCCGGTTTCCTTGTCATCAGTGGGGAGCAGTGGTCCGTCCCTCATGAGGGTGGGGACTCAGCGAGGCCAGCACTCTGGGCGCGCAGGGAAGAGGGTGACAAACGCTCGTCCACGGAGCCCCTCCCGGGCCTCACGCGCCCCGGCCATCCCGAGGGGCCCCGACAACACAGCACAACCGCAAACGGGAGCCACGGCCTGGACCGCCGTCCCTCCCCGCTGCTGGCCCCGGGCGCCCGTTAGCACTTCACCTGCGGCCTGGGCCTCAGTCACCCCGTCCACAAGATGCGGGGGACAGAGGTGGTGATTTTCCCAGGCCTCTCTCCGCCCCTGGGCTCACTTGGCCTCCTCCCCAGGCTTCGGGGTTTGTTGTTAAGAGAACTTAAATCAAAGGACAAGGCCTCAGGAAGGCCCTGAAGCAGATGGTGACCGTGATGTTCTGCCTTCCTCCCCGCACCACCCCAAGAAAGGTCCGGGACTCACCGTTCACAGGGCCCAGCAGCTGTCTTTGTGCTGGAGACAGGCCTGGGGGCGGCACTGGCTGGAGGGGGGCTGTCAGGGTGCTTCCTCTGGGGAGCTGGGGAGCTGCCCAGCCTAGGGGTCCAGGCCATGCTCTTGCTTGTCTGTGAGGGTGAAACGATTTTCGCTCTAATGTGCTATTTTGACATCCACAAGTGGGTTTAAACCCAGGTTGTACAAGGGATGATGGATAAAAGAAAATGTGGTCCGTCCATATAATGGAATGTTTATTGGGCCATTAAAAAGAGCGAAGCTCTGACACAGGCTGCGACATGGATGGGCCTCAAAAACCTTCTGCAAAGTGTAACAATAGAGTCACCACAGGCCACATGCCGTGTGATTGCATTTATACAAAACATCGTAGACACAGAGAGTAGATGGGCAGCTGCCGGGATCGCTGTGAATGGGTTCAGGATTTACTTTGTGGTGATAAAAACAGTTCTGGAACCAGGTGGAGGAGATGATTACACAACACCGTGAATGTACCCAGTGCAGCTGAACTGTGTGCTTTAAAATGGTTGCAATAGGGAATTTTATGTGCGCGAATTTTACGACGATAAAGCCCGTGCAAACATAGAGAAATGACAGCGTTGCGTAGCTCTAGCTCCCAAACTAAAAACACTATTTTTAATTGAAAGAAAACGGAGTCGTCACCCTTGGGGGTTACGGCTGAAGCAGAGACGTTTTCTCAGCCCCTGCTGAGCACCAGGTGCAGTGGACCTGGATACAGATGCGCGTGGCGGGGCCGTGCGTGTGCCGGGCTGTGGCGTGCAGCCTGCGTCCTCACGTGGACCTTCGGGATGACTGTGGGCTCATGTCACAGTGTCACTGTGGGGGTTGGGCGATCGGCATGTTGGTCACGAGCTGCCTTGAGTAGCCCAGCGTGGGAGCGTGCCCGTCACCTCCCCAGGGCGGCCGCAGCCGCATCCTGAGGGTCTTGGCCCCTCTCCTCCACCCTCCCTGGGCAGCTCTGTGTCTCAGGAAGACGTCCGTATCCGGCCACCCCTGGCCTCCCAGCTCTGACGGCGCCCCCGGCCCCTCAGCGTGGACCTGACCCGTGGGCACACACATTTGGCCCCCCCAGCCTGCCAAGTGTGTGTCGGCTCCTCTGGGCTCTTGCCCGAGGCGGGTCCCCATGGGGGTGAGGGGCCTGGGCACCGGTGGGCGAGCGCCGGCCCAGCCTGGGAAGTTGGACCCGATGCTAGTTCTCTGGGGCTGCCAAGGGAGAAAGCAGGCTTCGGGCCAGGCAACCTTGGGCAGCACAGAGCGGGAGGGAGTCTGCGGAGGGGCTGGGAGCCCAGGAGCTTCAGGTGGGGGTTGGAGAGTGCGGGAAATGCCAGGCCCCCTAAGGACCAGTCAGGCAGACAGTGACACTCTCCAGGCCCCGTTCTCATGGCAGAGCGAGCTTTCTGGGGCCCCTGGCCCCCAAGGTCACACACTCCCGAGAGCTCCACTGGCAGCCAGTCAGCGGGCTTCTCCTCTGGTCAGAAACCGTGGGCGGCTTCTCTCCCCACACTCACAACACAGGCCATTCCTCCCGTGACCACGGAGTCAGCCCCTCTGGCCTCCATCACGTTGCTCGGAGCCGTGGGTTCCTGCCTCGGGGCCTTTGCACGGCTGGCGCATCCACAAGCTCACACTCTCCCCTCTCTCGGGCCTCCTCCCAGAGGCCCCCCACCCACCTGTCTGTTTTAGACAGCGCCTCCCCACCAGTCACTCTAGCCCCTTCCCTCCTTCATCTTTGTTTGTAGTGGGATGAACAGTATCCTCCGAAAATTCACGTCCACCCAGAATCTGTGAACATGACCTTATTTGGAAATAGAGTTTTTGCAGAGGTCATTAGTTAAGGATCGAACTGAGATCATACTGGAGTTGGGTGGGCCCTAAAACCAATGACTGATGTCCTTACAAGTAGAGGAGAGACATAGAGACACCCAGGGAAGACGGCCCTGGAGGGACGCAGCCACGAGCCCAGGACACCTGAGCCCCCAGAAGCTGGAAGAGGCAGGAGGGACCCTCCCGCAGGGCCTCCAGAGGGAGGGGGCCCTGCCCACACCTTGACTCTGGACTTGGAACTTCTGGAACTATGAGAAGACTCGTTTCTGTTGTTATAAGCCATGCGGTTTGTGGTAATTTGTTCCAGCCGCCCCTTTGATAATGCCCCCCCCCCCCCGAGCTATGTGGTGTCTCCTTGCTTACGACCCATCCCCCCACCACCCCCAGAGTATAAGGACACAAGATCAGGGATGTAGTCCATTGGGCTGTGGCTGTATTCTCATCTTTGTTTGTTTTTCATCTTTGTTAGGGTTTGACTGACAGATAATCGTCGTATATATTTAAGGCGTATAACGGTGTTCTGTTTGTTTGCTTGGCCACATAGCGCAGCTTGTGGGGTCTTAGTTCCCCGACCAGGGATCGAACCAGTGCCCCATGCATTGGAAGCGTGGAGTCTTAACCACTGGACAGCCAGAGAAGTCCCTGCCCATTTTTAAATCAGGTTATTTGTTTTTTTGCTGTTGAGTTA
Organism: Phocoena sinus; assembly: GCF_008692025.1. Taxonomy (NCBI): domain Eukaryota; kingdom Metazoa; phylum Chordata; class Mammalia; order Artiodactyla; family Phocoenidae; genus Phocoena; species Phocoena sinus. Next base: position 58,139,166 of record NC_045781.1, read on the forward strand.
TGTAAGTTCCTAGTATATTTTGGGTATTAACCCCTTATGAGATACAGGGTTTGTAAATACTTTGTCCCCTTCTGTAGGTTGTCTTTTCATTTTATTAATTCTTTCCTTTGCTGTGCAGAAGCTTTTTAGTTTGATGCAGTCTCACTTGTTTATTTTTGCTTTTGCTGCCTGTGCTTTTGATGTCATATCCAAAAAGTCATTGCCAAGACCAATATAGAGGAGCTTTTCCCCTATGTCTTCTTCTAGGACTTTTATGATTTCATGTCTTACATCCAAACCTTTCATCCATTTTGAGTTGATTTTAGTGAGATAAGAGTCCAATTTCATTCTTTTGCAAGTGGCTGTCCAGTTTTCCCAACACCATTTATCGAAGAAACCGTCCTTTCTCCATTGTACATTCTTGGCACCTTTGTCAAAGATTAGTTGACCATACATGCCTGGGTTTGTCTCTGGGCTTTCTGTTCTGTTCTAAACAGATATATGCATCTGTTTGTATGCCAGCACTGTACTGTTTGATTACTATAGCTTTGAGATATAGTTTGAATCAGGAAGTGTGATGCCTCCAGATTTGTTCTTCTTTCTCAAGTCTGCTTTGGATTTGGGGTCTTTTGTGGTTCCATAAGAATTTTAGGATTGTTTTTTCTATTTCTGTAAAAAAATGCCATAGGAATTTTGCTAGGGATTGCATTGAATCTGTAGATGGCTTTGGGTAGTATAGACATTTTAACCATATTAATTCTTCCAGTCCATGTACACAGGATATCTTTCCAATTAATTGTGTCTTCTTCACTTTCTTTCATCAGTGTTTTCTAGTTTTCAGTGTGTAGATCTTTCATATCCATGGTTAAATTTACTCCATTCTTTTTGATGCTGTTGTAAATGAGATGTCTTTCGTAATTTCTTTTTCAGATAGTTTGTTGTCAGTGTATAGAAACGCAACTTATATTTGTATGTTAACTTTGTCTCCTGCAACTTTACAGAATGCATTAGTTCAACAGTGTTCCGGTTGAGTCTTTAGGATTTTCTATGTATAAGATCAGGTCGTGTATACAGAGACAAGTTTACTTCTTCACTTCCAATTTTTAATGACTTTTATTTCTTTTTCTTTCCCAATTATTCTGAACTAAGATTTCCTGTGCTGTGTTGAATAGTAGTGGTGAGAGTGGACACCCTTGTCTTGTTCTTGATGTTGGAGAGAACGTTTTCAGCTTTTCATCACGGAGTATGCTTTTAGCTGTGGGCTTGTCATACATGGGGTTTATTACACAGAGGTACAATCTTTCTATACCTAATTGAGTATTTTTATCATGAAAGGACATTGAATTTTGTCAGATGCTTTTCCTGCACCTACTGAGATGATCATATGATTTTTATACTTCATTCTATGCATGTGGTGTATGTATCACGTTTGTTTATTTATTTGGGCGTATTGAACCATCCTTGCATCCCAGGGATGAATTCCCCTTGATCACGGTGTAGAACCCTTTTAAAGTGCTGTTGAATGTGGTTTGCTAGTACAGTTGGCTCTTCGTGTACATGGGTTTTGCATTAGTGGATTCAACTAACCGAGGGTGGAAAATTTGAGCCGCGGTTGGCTGAATTCGAGGGTGCGGAACCCACGAATACAGAGAGCCAACTGTTTATTTGTTGAAAAAACCCACATACAAGCAGACTCACACAGTTCAGACCCTGTTGTTCAAAGGTCAGCTGTACTTGGCTGAGAACATCGCATCTACGTCCATCGGAGGTATCGGTCTGTAGTCTTTTTGTGGTGTCTTTGTCTGGCTTTGGTATGAGGGTAATGCTGGCTTTGTGAATTGAATGTGGAAGTGTTCCCTCCTCTTCAGTTTTTTGGAAGAGTTGAGAAGAACTGGTGTTAAATTCTTTCTTTTAATGTTTGGTAGAATTCACCAGTGAAGCCATCTGGCTTCTCTGTGTTGGGCAGTTTTTGATTACTCTTTAATCTCCTTACTCATTACTGGCCTGTTCAGATTTTCTGTTTCTTCATGATTCGGTCTTGGTAGTTTGTATGTTTCTAGGAATTTATCTGGTTCTTCTAGGTGATCCAATGTGTAGGTGTATAACTTGTTCATAGTGGTCTCTTAGGAGCCTTTGCATTTCCGTGGTTTCAGCCACAATGTCTCCTCTTTCATTTCTGATTTTATATGTGTGCGTCTTCTCTTTTTTTCTAAGTCTAGCTAAAGGTTTGTCAGTTTTGTCTACCTCTTCAAAAAACCAGCTCTTGGGCTTCCCTGGTGGCGCAGTGGTTGAGAGTCCGCCTGCCGATGCAGGGGACGCGGGTTCGTGCCCCGGTCCGGGAAGATCCCACATGCCGCGGAGCGGCTGGGCCCGTGAGCCATGGCTGCTGAGCCTGCGCGTCCGGAGCCTGTGCTCCACGACGGGAGAGGCCACAGCAGTGAGAGGCCTGTGTACTGCAAAAAAAAAAAAAACAGCTCTTGTTCTGTGCATCTTTTCTGTTGTCGATCTAGGCTGTATTTCCTTCATTTCTGCTCTGACCTCTGTTGTTTCCCTCCTTCTGAGCACTTGCAGAACAGGGCTTACTTAGCACATGGTAATCACTCAATAAATACGAGCGGATTCAACTGTCGAATGAATAAATCAAAAACTAAGACAGCTCCCTGCGATGCCCCCACCCTCGACCCCAAGAGTTATCTTCCGTGGGAAGAAAGTCAGCCCTCGGGGAGCGCAGGGTGGAAACCTGCTACCGTGGACCGGGACAGCAGGACCTGCCCGCCTGTGGATCCACGGCCACAGCTGTCCTAAGAGGGCAGGGAGGGATGAGGGGCAGCCTGCTGATGGCCCGGCTTCCTCCAGCTCTGAGGTCCCCGGAGCCCAGGATGCAGGGTCTGAAGTGGAGAGGCTGGTGAGAACACAGACGGGGGCGCTGGCGGTCTGCACAGTGGTTACCTGCGAGCCGCGCCTCCGCCTCCGGAATGAGAAGGAAGCCGGATCAAGTCCCTGTTTTGCCCACTTACAAGCCGTGTAACCTCAGGCAAGCCACACAAGCCGTGCACACCTTGGTTTCCCCCATCAAGTCGGGAGATTGAAACCTGCTTGAGAGCGACGTTTTTTTTTTTCAGGATTAAGAGGGTGTCTGTGAGAGGGCTTCGCTCTGGCCTGGCTCCCCGACACCAAATGAAATAGCAGCTGTTACTATCATGCACTATTTATCTAAACCCTCCTTGAGTTTAATTTCTGTTTTCAGCCTAAACGGCCTCCCGAGGGGACCAGGTCCCCCAAGCCTCCACACAGCCTCCTTAAACAGCGCTTCCTTTTCTGTGTCCTAGGCACCACCTCTGCCGGCTTCAAAGGGGCCTCTTAGTTCTAATGTTCCACAGCTGATGGGCCGCTGAGATCGGGGTGTTGCCAGGGGAGGGCTGGAGATGCGTCAGGTCTGGGGGGTCCCGAGCGGAGGGCGTCTGGGCTGGAAAAGACTCTCCGTCGGTGGTTCAGCCCCACTTATCTGCTCTGGGCTCGCATCTCCCCGCTGATATGCAGGGAATGTGGACGCACAGCCCTGTTCCCACACATCTCAGGTGTGCCGAGGGGGCTGGGGCACGGGACACTGGACAGAACAGGGTGCTGGGTCCACCTGGGCCCGTCCGGTGACCTGCTGGCCGCTCGGCCCCACCGAGCCTCAGTGTCTCGGCTCTGAAATGGGACCATCCTGCCTCCTTCTCGGAATCCACGGTGCAAAGGATTGGGTACCACGGCCTGTGGCTCTGGAGATCTGGGCTGTCTGGTTCTCCGTGACCCTGAGTAACCCCTAACCTTCCTGGGCCTCGGTTTCCCTGCTGCAAAACCTGAACCTGAAACATGGACTCCGCACTTTGGCCTCCCCGTGTCCAGCCATTCCCGCAGACAAGGCCGCTCTGCCTTTATCTCCCCGACGGCCTGTACGCGGCCGGTGACGGGGCTGAGGAACATGAGAGAACTCGAGGGACCCGGGCTCCCACGCCCAGCCCGCCAGCAGGGTCTGCCGCAAACCCCGCAGCACTGGCAGGGGCCTCAGCCCAGGCCCCAGCAAGAGGCGTCCCCAGGCCAGCCCACCGCGTGCAAGTGGGCAGCGAGTCCAGAGCCCGCAGCCAGCTGAGCAAGACCCAGACTGGCCGGGTCCCTGGCTGCCGGCCTCGGGGCAGGCCGGTCGTCTGATGCCATGTGGGTCCTGCAGAGGCAGCGGAGGCGGGACTCAGGCAAAGCGCTGGTCTTGCGGGGTCTCTGGCGGGCCGCCAGGTGGACAGCGCCCTGCAGCTGGCACTGCTGGCCTTCGTCGTCTCCATCCAACGTCAGCGCGGAGGGTCGCCACGCCCCACGCTGCTCCATGTATATCTTCCTCCGTTTTCACACGAAAATCAGATCCCCATGCTCATTCCCCCCGACCCGGCTCATGGCTGGTTCCCCAACTGGGGCCTTTCCCTGGGGCTCAGGGGGCATCCAAGGCCCCGTTGTCCTCCACCTGCCAGCCTGCGGGTCCAATGTGGGAGCCATAGGTTAGAGGTCGGAGAGGATTGGTGGGGTCGGAGGCTCTGGGGTCAGATCCACCGGCTCCCTATTGACCTTGTGAGCTTATGTTCTCTGAGCCTCGGGGGGCCTGCAGGGGGTGGGAGTAAACACAGCCCCGCTTGTAGGGGTGTCAGGATCCCATGAATTGAGCCACAGGAAGAGCTGATTTCTGACTGTGTGTATGTGCGTACCTGTGTGTGTGTACCTGCGTATGTACCCGGTGTGTGTGTACCTGTGGGGGGGAGCGTCTGTGCACGTGTGAGGTGTGCACGGGGCACAGTCTTTGGGAGGGTACTTGTGTGTGTCTACCTGTGTGGATGTGTGTGTGCACACCGTTAATTTTTGTCATCATCATCGTTTTCCTACGAGCTGCTAGTGGATCTGGATCAGAATTTTCCAGAGGGCCAAGTCAGGGAGTGGGGGGTGAATGAAGGAGGCAAGACGGCGGAAGGGAGCCGCCAGCCTCCTGGTGGCCCTGCGACGGGCAGCGAGCGGAGCCCGGGACAGCCGGGCAGACTCCCGTCTGCAGGAGCCACATCCAGCTCGGTGGAGACGGGTGAGAAGCACCAGGCCAGGGCTTGGCGATCTGTGCTGAATCTCTACCCCTCTTGCCAGCGGTGCAGCCTTGAGCAAGCACCAGAGAACCTTCCGGAAGCTTGGTTCCCCTCCGCTGTGAAATGGAAGTGGGGTTAGGGTTGCTGTCAGCACCGCGCCCCCGGCATGTGGCGGGCGCCCGGCCGGCTCCCCGCAGAGCCCCCAGCAGCCGGGCTGGGCTGCTTCTGCGTGGACAGAGTTCCCAGGCTGCCCTCTCCTGGGAGGGGGGGGGGGGGTGCTGGGGAAGGCTGGGGTATGTCCCCAGGTCAGTGTGAGGGGCATCCGGGACAGCTTTGTGCTACCTGGGGGACAAAAAGTGAGCCTGGAGTGACAGCATGAAACTGAAAGGTGGGTTTACATGCTGCTCCCCACTTGCTACCCCCTTAGGCGGCCCCGTGGCCTCCGTATTCTCACCTGGAAAGTGGGCACGGTGACCCCACCTCAGGGGCTGTGAGGAGCTGCCCAGACCCCCAGAGGAGGACCTGCTGCCGTCGCCGGGGGCCCTGGAGCCCCTTCCTGCCTGGGGCCTCGGGGCTGACCCCGCGCGGCAGCTGAGCCGGTGAAGAAGCCGCACGTTTGGTTTGGGTGAGCCACAGCTCGGCTTAAGCTACACCAACTCTGTTTCCAGCCCATGCGAGTTACTTACTTCCCATCCGCATTTGTGGGCGATCGTGAGTCAACGCACCCTTTTGTTGCTCATGTGATGAAAAAACGTGCTTTAAACGTTTCCCACGCTGTGTTAGTTATTAAGTGAGTGGCTCAGGCGGGAGGTGTTTACAGGGAGACTGGCGGAGCGGGTGGTGAGGACCCAGCGTGGGTGGGAGCAGATGGGCGGAAACAAGAAGCTGCTCCCCTCCCCGCCGCCTTCCTCACCCCCTCGGGCTGCTCGGGGCGCAGACTCTGCCCCAAACGTTCATTTTTAGCCCAGGAGGAAACTGCAGGGTGGGGGGTTGGGAGGGAGGCATCACGTGTACGCCCGGGGTCTGGGCAGGCTGAGGCCCCGCCCTCCAGCCTCCTGCAGTGTGGGACCATCACGCAGGCTGCGCTGCGCAAGGGGCCACCTCCTCCGAGCGCCCCCAGCCCTGTCCGGGTCGCAGTGGCTGACATCAGTCCAGGAGGAATGGAAGGGGGCATTGGGAGGAGGCGCAGCTAAGCAAATAGAACAGGCCTGGTCTCCCCAGTGCCCAGGGCCTCAGAACCCTGACCCCCGGACCCCACCAGCTGGAAGGCCCACGCACCAGGGCAGGGCTGGTCTTCCCACCTGGCCTCCGGGGAGCCGCATCCAGCAAAACCCCACTAAGTGAGCACTCTGTAGGCTGGTGCGTGTTTCCTACAGGGCATTGTAAGATCACTTGTATACAGAAGGCTACGCAACTGGAACATAGAGAGAGTGAAACCACCCACCCATGTAACGGCCACTGAGATCCAGACATTCCAGTACCCAGAATCCTTCCCAGCCAGGACTCCAAAGGCACCCACTAGTACCCACCATCTGCCCTCCATCACCAGAGGGCAGGCCCACGATGGTGAATTTTACGTACGTGATGTCATTCAGAACGTACTCTTTTGTGTCTGGCCTTTTTTTTTTTTAGCCAACTTGTGTCTGAGATTCACCCACATGTTGGGGTGTGTCACGTTCCGTTGTGTTAGGGTACCGCGTTTTAGTAGCGATTCTGCTGTTGGTGGAGATTTGCGTTGTTTCCAGCACAGGGCGATTACAGCTTGCACTGTGATGCACGTTCTTGAATATGCCTGTGTGCACGTGGGTGCAGCCATTTCCGTCGGGACTGTCCCCAGAAGTAGAACCGCTGGGTCATTGAACGGGCATATGCTCGGCCACCAAACACATGTTCAGAGTGTTGGTAGCAAGTTACACTCCACCAGCCACACGTGAGCATTCCGGGGGCTCTGCCTCCCGGCCAACACTGGGTATGGTCTGTTCTTATGGTTCGTTTTCTTGTTTGCTTTTCTTTTTTTCCAGTTCAGTCATTGTGGTTTGTGTGTGCAAAGGAACATCTTGTGTTTCATTTCAGTGTTGACTAAGGACCTTGTGAACTTCTCCAAAACTTGTCGTCCATTGAGATATCCTCTTTTATGAAGTACCTGCCCAAATTTTTGCCCACTTACCTAAGATGCTGTTGTCTTTTTCTTATTGATTTTAGAAGTATTTTCAAATATTTTCTAGATACCAGCTCCAGAAAAAAAGTGCTGCAAATATATTCTAAGACTCTGTTTTGCATTTTCTTTGTTTTTCTCCAACATTTGATTATGAAAATGTTCAACCATAAAGCTTGAAAGAAGGCTACAGTGACCACCCACATACCCACCACCCGGATCCTACAGTTAACTCTGAATATAATTGTTTTAGCATATCTCTGTGCATCTATTGACCCATCCATGCATCTTTTTTTTTTTTTTTTTGATGCATTTCAAAATAAGTTGCAGACATTAGTACGCATTGCCAAAAATACTCGAACACGTGCATCGTTAACTAAGGGTCAATATTTGTGTATGGTCTGGGTTTTCTTTTCAGGTAAATTTACATGTAGTGAAATGCACAGATCTTAAGGATGCCATTCAAAAGTCCCAGCAAACGGAAGCCAAAATGTGTCAAGATACTGAACCCCAGAAATGCCCTCGTGCCCCTTGCCAGGCAACCCATGGCCCCAGCAGCACCCCCAGAGGGAGAACTCACTACATGATTCCGTTTATATAAAGAGCTAGAACATCAAAGTAAGAGACAATAAGTGTACATGGTTGAGTAAAAAATTTTAGAGTTTCAAAAACAAAAGAGCTAGAACAAGCAAAACTGATCCGTGATGGGAAAAATCCAGCAAATGAATCAGAGTGAGTTTGCATTTACCTGTTGGCTGATAATGTTGGCACCTTTTCATATGCTTGTTGACTATTTGTATATCTTCCTTTGTGAAGGTTTCAATGTTCAAATTGCCCGTTTAAAAAATTTTTGTTCTGGTTCTTTATATATGCTGGATGCTAATCCTTTGTCAGGTATATGCTTTGCATATGTTTCCTCCCAGTCTGTGGCTTGCCTATTCATTTTCTGCATGATGGATTTTTTTTTTTTTTTTTTTTTTTTTTTTTTGCGGTACACGGGCCTCTCACTGATGTGGCCTCTCCCGTCGCGGAGCACAGGCTCCGGACATGCAGGCTCAGCAGCCATGGCTCACGGGCCCAGCCGCTCCGCGGCATGTGGGATCTTCCCGGACCGGGGCACCAACCCACGTCCCCTGCATCGGTAGGCGGACCCTCAACCACTGCGCCACCAGGGAAGCCCTGCATGATGGCTTTTGACGAGCACTAGTTTTTCATTTTGTTGAAATCTAATTTATAAATATTTTTAGTATATGGTGCTGCTTTTTATGTCCTGAGAAACTTTTGCCAATCCCCAAGCTGTGAAGATATTCGTCTAAATTTTATTTTAAAGCATTATAGTTTTCTTCTTTACTCTCAGATCTGTGGTCCATCTCTAATGAATTTGGGTGTGTAGACACCCAGCTGTGCCAGCACCACTTGCTGAGAAGCCTCTCCTTGGATCGCCTTGGCACTTTTGTTGAAAGTCAGATGACTAAGTGTGGGTCTATCTCTGAACCGTTGGTTCTGTTGTGTTGATCTATTTCTTGACTGTTGTGTCAGTACCCTACTGGCTAGTTCCCGTAGCTTTAGAATAAGTCTTGAATTCAACTAGTATTAGCTGTTCAACTTCGTTCTTATTTTTCCAACGTTGCTTTGGCTATTCTTGGTCCTTTACGTTCTCATGTCAACTTTAGAATCAGCCTGTCCGTTTCTCACAAAAATCCTGGTAAGATGATCCTTGGGGTCGTGGAAGCTTAAGGATCACTTGAAGACCCCTGGCTTCTGCACACGGTGCAGGAATCCGGAAGGAGCTTTGCTGCCTCTTCCTCACAACAGTCCCCCCACCTGCTTACCATTTCAGCGGCTCTTCTTTCCTTCCAGAAGATCCGAACTTCTGTCCGGTATCATTTCCCTTCAGCCTTAAGAACTTAGTATTTCTCGTAATATGGCTTCTGACGAATCCTCCTAGCGAAAATATCTTCATTTCACCTTCATTCTTGAAGGATATTTTTGCTGGAGACAAAAGTCTGGCTTGACAGTTTTTAATTTTAACTTTAGAACTTAAGATGCTCTACTGGCTTCTGGCCCCTGTTGACTTTAGTGAGGATTCAGTGGTAATTTGGGTCATTATTCCCCTGGCTTTTTGGTGCCACTTATCTTTGGTTACTGTCAAGATTCTCTTTTTATCCTTGGTTTGCAGAATGTTTGTGACAAACCTAAGTGTAGTTTTCATTGTATTTCTCTTGCTGGGGATCCGATGAGTTTCCTAAATCTGTGAATCTATGTCTTTCACCAAATTGGGGACATTTTCAGCTGTTGTTTATCCAAATAATATTTTTGCCCCATTCTTACCTTCCTCTCCTCTGCAACTTCCAGTACACGTACAGTGGACCTTTTGATATTGTTCTGTATGTCTCTTGAGTCTCGGTGAATTTTAATTTCAATCTTTCTCTCTCTGCTTTCAAATTAAATAATTTCTATTCATCTGTGTTCAAGATCACTGATGTTTTTCCTCTGTCATCTGCATTCTGCCATCTAGCCCATCTAGTGACTTTTTTTTGATTTCACACATTGTATTTTTTTAGTTCTAGAGTTTCTGTTTGTTTCCTTTTTATAGTTTCTATTTTTTCTGTTGAGGTTTCCTGTCTTTTCACTTATTACAAACATAATTTCCTTTACATCCTTGAGCCTAATGAAATAGATGCTTTAAAATCCTTGTCTACTGAGTCTAACATCTGGGTCACATCAGGGTTGGCCTCTGTTGGTTGCCTTGAGAAAGAGTCACATTTTCTTGTTTCTTTTGGATTGTATCCCAGACGCTGTGAGTGACATGTTTTAGAAACTCTAGACTCCATTATATTTGTTCCTTTACGTTTCCCCATCAATTTTAGGATTCGCCTATTGACTCCAAAAAAGCTACTGGGACTTTGATTGGAATTGCATTGAATCCATAGATCAGTTTGGGATGAACTGGCATCTTTAACCCATTGAGTCTCCCAGTCCGTGGATGTGGTGTATCCCTGCATTTATTCGGTTCTCAAATAAACTTCCCTCAGTGATGTGATGCAGTTTTTCTGCTCGAAGGTTTGGCATATCTTTCATGAGTTTATTCCTAGGTAGTTGCTGTTTTGTGATGTTTCAGATGGTATTGAGTTCTAAATTTCATTTTCCAGTTGTATGTGGAGACACTCAAATGGCACTGTTGGGAATCTCTGAGCAGAGTCCCAGCCCTGCTGAGTATTTGCCACGTAATCTCAGGCAGATCCAGACTCCACTTCTTTTACCTGCAGAGTGGAAGCTAGGCCGAGGTGCTGTATTTGCTGAGTTTTTAACCCTCAACATTGTCTCCCTCCTTCTCTGGTTTATGTCACTCTCCCTACCTGCTGGGCTTCAGGCCGGTGTTGTCTCCATCCACAGCTCTAGGGATCAGAGCATCCGTCCCCCGGCCACTGTGGCCCTCCAGAGGCTGTGACCACGTACTCTGGGCTGTCAGGAGGGACCATTTGCTGCTGGACCAGGATGGCTTGAGGCTGCCCCATGGGAGAAAGCAGCCAGCAGGGGGCCAGGGCTGCCACTGGTCTTTCCCGTTACGTGAGCCAAACACTCCCTTTCTAGCTTTGGTCCATGTGGGCCAGGTTTTCTGTCACTTGCCACCAGAGGGTCCTGGCCGTGAGAAGTCAACTCCCTGGGACTGGACTGGCCTGGGGGCTGAGCTCGGTCATGAATGTCCTCCACCATCCTTGGCAAACAGGAGCTGCGATGGGGGCAAGTGAGGGGGACCGAGGGTCCCATTTGACTTATCAGAGTAGAGGGGGTGCCATCTCACAAGTCATCAGAAGGAGAGCATTCAGGTTCCTGGTCCAAATCCCATCTCCCCCCTATTCTGCCTGCATCTGGTCACCACGGGCGCTGACTTTACGTCGCTACTCCCAGGCTGCCGTATCTCTGGGGTGGGGACAGATCCGACTATCTGGGCACTCTTGTGGGGATTCAGGTGCTACCGTGTATAAAGCACAACAGCTGGGCACATGGTTTACACTCAAGATGACCTAATTCATTGTCATCACTACCGCCTCACTCAGTGCACACGTGTCCTGTGGCTGCCACAACAAGTGACCACAAAATGAGTGGCTTCAAGCCCCACGCGTTTCTTACCTTACTGTTTTGGAGGTCAGAAATTTCACTGGGCTGAAATCAAGGTGTCGGCAGAACGACACGCCCTCGAGGCTCCAGGAGTGTCTGTCTCCTGCCTGTTCCAGCTTCTGGAGGAACCTGCGTCTCTTAGCTCTTGGCCCCTTCCCCTACCTTCCAAACCAGCCCTGCAGAGTCTTCAGACCTCTCACGGACTCAGACCGTCCTGTCTCGCTCTTACCTGGACCCTCGTGGTGACAGGGGTCGTCTCCCATCTCAGGGTCGTTAACTTGTCCACCTCTGCACAGGGACTGTGCCGTGCAGGGTAACATTCACGGGCTCTGGGTCAGCGTGTGGACGTCTTTGGGATTCATTATTCCGTTCTCCACAGGGCCTTTCCCCAGGGGCCCCAGGGGGAGAGGGTTAGGGGCTAGGGGCGGGGGCTGGGGCAGGGACTCATCCTATTTACAAGTTTACCGGAGCTGCTCCAGTAAGAGAATCACAGAGGGCTGGGGATGGGGGAGGTCAGCTCTCCGCCCCCTGGCCCCAGTCCCCCCGTGTCTACACTGCCTTGAGGACGGATGTGGCCACCTGGAGTCCATTCAGAGGCCGTGGCCGGGACGGTGGAGGCATCCACGCAGGAGCCAGAGCCATGCTCCGGAAGACCTAGGAGTTTCCAGCCAGAGGCTATGAGGTGTTTGACCCTGGCCTTCTCGTTCACTTATTTATTTTGAAACCATTTTAATTGCAAAACTAGCACAGAGTTCAGATACCTGCCCCCGGCTCTCCTGATACCGACTTGCGACGTAGAGCATAGAGCGGGACAATTCATGTTGATTCACGGCAATCCATCCCCCTCCAGCCTCAGCGGAACCTCACCAGCTGACCCGTGACCTCCTTTCTCTGGTTGAGGGTCCAGCCAGTGTCCCACACGGCATTGGTTGGTCGTGGCCCCTTAGTCTCTTCCCATCCGGGATCGTTCCTCAGTCGCCCGTGACCTTGACACTTTTGGAAAGGGAGTACTGGCCAGTTATTTTGAAAACGTACCTCAGTTGGCATTTGTGTGACATTTTTCACCATGACACAGTGGTTGTGTATTTTGGCGGGAATCCCACAGAAGTGACGTCGTGTCCTTCTCGGAGCGTGAGCCTGGGGTCACCTGTGCCTCTGGGTCCCACTCCCGGCCGCGGTAACGTCCATCACTTGGTTAAGTGGTACCGCGTGGCTGCGCTGTAAGCTACTCCTTTTCTCCTTGTAATTACGGAGCGTCTTATGTGACTATGTAAACATCCTCTTTCCCGTGGAGCTCTGGTGTGCTGATTTTAGCATCCGTCGATGGTCCTTGTCGTGGCGGCTCGTCCTGCCACGTTTGAGGCATGAACACTCCCCTGCACCGACTACCCGGGCTGTGCTGGACGAGGTCTGCCCTCCCGCACGCGGGGACCGAAGCAATGCTCTGAACCATTATGGACTCACGGACATTGTTTTATTCTATTGGTTATTGCTGTCATTATTACCGTAATTCCTGGTTATTACTCCGTGACTGTCATTATTAATTTTGTTGCTGAAGTTGTCCCAGGCTTGCCTGGCCTTTTTGCACTCAAGTAGGAACCATCACTGGGGTTTTGTGCTCAGAGTGAAAGCAAACTCTCCTTTGCTTGGGGCCCTCGGCCCCTGCAGACCACACGGGACTGTCTCTGCCTGGGGCTCGTAGACCTCAGAGGGGCTGTGACAATTCAGAAGGACACACCGAACGGCCGACACCCCAGTGACTGTGTTCAACTCTCAAGGGAGGTTTGTGGGGGACGGCGGGAGGAATGGAGGCACCACTTGGGGGTCCCCCAAACTGCGGGAGCTGCTGTCATTCTTTCAGAATGAAAATGTGTCTTACCTGCGACCGCAGCCCACCTAAACTGGCCCTCACGTGTCCACGTTTGGTTTGGGAGTTTCACAAAGCGGACTTCTGTGTCCCAGGGGTGGCCAGTGGGGCAGAGGGTGGGCGCCTTCTCCAGTCACCCTTGCCGAGGTCTCCGTGGTCCCCAGCGGCATGACCACAGTCCCGACTACGAGGCTGCTTGTTTCCCACTGGAGCACCAGCTAAAGGAACATCGTAACGGGGGTCTCCGGGCGCCGGCCAGGGCCTGGCAGGGTTTGGGGGGCCTGCACGGGAAGCCGAAGCCAGGGGTTCTCAGAGACAGTGGAACCAGCCCGCCGGAGCACCGTGGTTGCCAAGGCCCGGAGGGCACTGCTGGCCCTGGGGCCGGGCTCTTCCACGTTCAGCCACGCACAGGCCAGCCCACGCGAGGAGGTGTCACAGGACCCCCTGCCTTTGGAGCGTCCTGCGGGCGTCTCCTCATCTGGCTCCTGTTCTCCTTCCATCACAATGTGCGTGATCTTAAGGCACCGACCTTTCCAGGAACACAACCGCTAACTGAATCCGAGGAGGTGCTAATTGTGCTTTCTGGCGGCTAACCAGGAGTCCGTGCTCCCCTGGGACACCTCGTGGGCAGCGCTGCTCTGGGCGCTGAGCGCCCCTCCTCCTGCAGGTGCAGCTGCCCCATCACAGTGATTCTCGCAACGGGCGCAAACGGCTGGGTCTCCACCCCAGGTCCTGCCTTTGAAACTGCTTCACCAGGAGAGCTGAAGCCCAAGGTACCGGAACTAGTGACGGGCTGGGATTTGAAAGCGGTCTGAGTGGCGCGGAAGCCTGGGCTTCACCCTCCCCCAGGAGGCCCACGAGGAGCGGCCTCCGCCCTCTTCCCTCGCGCCGAGGGCACCGGAACACTTGCCACGGCAGGGAACACAGGGAGGCCCTGAGGCTCTCAGAAGGAAGCACACAGCCCAGGCGCTGTGATAAACTAAAGCACGCACTTAGAAGGCAAAGCAAAGCGACCGCGGCTGCAGAGAGGAGGCTGCCTGTGCGAGGGCTCCCTGTGCTGGCGTCCCCCCGAGTGTGTGCTGACTACCTAGCACGTGCCAGGCACCACCATCCCCCGGGGGCGCCTTCTCGAGCCAGACCTGCCTCCCGTCACCAGCCGGTCACTGGCTCCGGCCCCTGGGGTCCAGGGCCCCGTCTGGAATGCTGAACACTCCAGTGAAGAGACCAACTTTCCGAGAGACGTATTTATGAAAAAACAGAAGCAGTGCCCCCGTCAGAGCAGCTCCCACGCTGGGGACTCGGGGGACGCGGCCGGCACAGAGCCCCTGGGCGGTGGCACGGAAGCCCCCGGTGCCTGCACATGAAAGCACACCGTCCAGCTCGATCCCGGATGGCGATCCCGGATGCGCATCCTCCGTCCAAATGATGAGAGAGGAAATGTGATATTATTTTAGGACTGGCCTCCGCATAATAGCCGACAAGGGCAGAGAGAACAATCCAGCGCTTGTATCAAACACAGGCAGGCCTGTGCGCTCACCCCGCCTCTGCTCCAGGAAGGGGGTTTGGCGTCGAGGGCCTGGGCCTTCGGACAGATGGCCGGGCCTCTGGGTCGGGCTCCGGAGCCCGTGACGGCCTTGACGGATCGAGGAGAGGGGAGGACGGTGGAGACGGCGACCCTGCGTGCTTGCGAGTCTCTGGAGGGCTCCCCCGGGGATGGACGCAGCCCCGCTCCAGCAGCAGACAAAGCAGGGTCCCCTGCCGGGTCTCAGAGGCCTGATGGCTCTGCCATCGCCTTTGAAGGCTTTGTGATGCCATCAGGCCCTGCTTCTCCGGGGGTGGAGCTTGGTCGTTGGCTGGGAGCAGCCCGGGGAGCATGTGGCCCGGGGAGCGTGGCCTCTGCGGTGGCTGTGCTCCTTGTTGAACCTGAGGGCCTGGCCCCATCGTTCTCCTCCTCTGAGGGGAGTGGGGAGTGGCCCAGCCTCAGGGAGCTCTGTGGTCAGGGACTCCCCCTCCCCCGCCAGGGAATAAGCCCTCCCTGGAGGTAGGTCCAGCCCGACGGTCTGTCCTGGAGCAGGGGGCCACTTCCTGCTGGGCACCCTCAGACAAGTCACCCTGCCCCCCTGGCCTCAGTGGCACTTCCTCCAGGAGGACCCAGTCCGGCTGACCCCAGGCTGGTAACAAGTGTCCAGGAGCCAACACTGAGCCGGTGACACTGAGCCCCACACAGGCTCTGGCCGCACGTCAGCTGACCTCAGGAGTCCCTCCCTGGCCGTTTCACACAGGAGCCCATCTCCCAGGCCATGCCCTGCACCCACCGTCGGGGGACCACGTCCAGTCTGGCATGCAAATGACGTGCAGATCCAGCCCTTGGGATCAGGCCTGCTTGCTTCTTCTCTGGGCCCCTCCACGCCGTTGGCCTGTAGGCAGGGCCGAGCTGGTCCTTGTGGGTGCTCCAAATCAGCCTGAGGTCGGTGCAGCAGGTCCAGGGGGCCGCCCATCCACACCTGGACCCGTGAGGCCTCCTCTCCCACTTCTCCATGTGGAGAGAACGTGGGAATTGAGGTCGGACAAAGTAGGGTTTAATGTTGGCCCACAGCCCATTGCTGTGTGACCTGAGGTGAATCACTTGGCGTCTCTGGGCCCAGCCCCTCATCTGGCGGCAGGGTGCTCAGTTCACATAGCGCTCCCAGAGCACATGGGCATTCTCGTGACAGTTCCATGGGGTGACACTGTCCCACCACCCCGTCTCTCAGATGACAAAGCAGGCTGTCACAGGGCTGGGGGGGGAGGGGGAGGGCTGCGCAGTCACGGAAGCCACCGCCAGACCATCGACCCGAGCCTCAGGGACTTCAGAACAGTCACAACAAGCTGCCCCCGCCGCGGCCTCAGAAACCACAGCTGTCTGCTCCGTCCGGTCCCGCCCCGGGGACACCCCCGCCCCCGCCACCAACTTGAGCCCCAGCAGGCCAGCAGGCGGTGGCTTTGAGCTCTTGGGCCAAGACCACTGCTTTTAATTGCATTGTTTTCCTGTTTCAAACATAATACCTGTTTTTTACACAAAGTTTGGAAACTACAGCCAAACCCAAACAGGGAAATTTCAAAATTCCGCTTAGACTCTGCAACCCAGGGAATGCCCACTGCTGACTCGGCAGGCTCCCGTGCCCCAAGCACACAGGTCTCGCTGCTTTTTCATAAAATTAGCACCGATGTCTCTTGTAAGCGGCTTTTCACGCTGACACAGAAGGAACAGTTTCCTGGGCGGCGGACGCGGGATTCCAGTGCCTTCTGGCGTCAGGCTCTATCGCAGCTTTTATGTAGGTCACGTCCACCTTAGACGTCACGAGGTGGGGGGAGGACACACCTCACCTGGTCTGACTGCTTCCAGGATGAACTCACGAAAGGCAAGAAGGCTCTGGGAAACAGCCCTGTGAGTTATCCTTGTCGCATGCCCTGGCCAGACTCGCAGAGTCTGTGTGTTTTAAATCTTTTGACAATTTGCTGAAGAAAAACAGCACAGTGTCACATCACTGACGTGTCCACGCTTCACGGAAGCAGCGTGTCCTGTGCATCGGCCGTGGTGTTTCTTCCTCAAGCCGCCTGTTTCTTGGTTCCCCGGGTGGTGCCTGCGTTTTCCAGGGCGGCCATAACAAATCACCACAGACCAGGTGGGTTAAAGCAACAGACATGTATCCTCTCACAGTTCTGGGGCCAGATGCCCCAGATCCAGGTGTCGTGCAGCCGTGCTCACTCCAGAGGCTCTGGGGGGTCCCTCCTGCCTCCTCCAGCTCCAGGGGGCTCCGTGATCACATGGCCCTTTTTCCTGAGTCTGTCCAAATCCCCCTCTTTTCATAAAGACCCCAGCTATTGGAATCACCACCCTAGTCCAGCATGATCTCATCTTAAGTTGATGACATCTGCAAAGACCCTGTTTCCAGATAAGGCCCATTCACAGGCAATGGCAGTGAGAACTTGAGCATATCTTTTAGGGGGACACAGCTCACTCCGCTACACTTTGCTTTTCTCTTGGTGAATGAAAGAGGCGTCTCCCTGCAGAGATCTCTTACGAGCTGCTCCGAGCGGGGCTCTGTCGGGTTCGAGAAGGATTCAGAGAGGGGACCTGAGACCCCAGCTCTCAGGTGACCGCAGGCTGAGCACCTCGGGACCCACCCCTCCCGGGTCTCCACCCCCTCCAGGGATGACATCTGTCTCCTGGGCTGTGTCCCGGGCAGAGGGCTGGTGTCCCCACGTGTCTGCAGAGCCCAGCCCTCCCGTGCTGTAACCCGTGTGTCCAGCCCTCCTCCAGAGATGAGGGTGGTCACCCCGAGGAGGGAACTAGGTCCAGGGGGTTCAGGACGTGCCCCAGGCCACCTAAGCTAGATGGTCAGCTGTACAGCACATTGTCACCGCCTCCTGAAGCCCCCCTGTACCGCTCACTCCTTTGTCCCTGGAGACAGGGTGGCTCGTTGCGGGGCACAGCTAAGATGCCTCAGAGCCAGGACTGGAGCAGCTGCAGCAAAGGCCCTTCCCATCATGTCCCTCCAAACCCCACATCCACTCTGTGAGCCGGTCCTCAGACGCTCAGACAGCCCTGAGGCCCATCTCCGCGGCCGCCGGGGCACAGTTCAGCCCAGCGAGACGCTGAGTGCTCTCACCTGCTCATCCCGGTGCCCCCGGCTTCCAGCTCCCAGGTCCTGCGGCCCCTCCATCACGCCTGTCTGCACATGTTCAAACATTTAGTCTCCTGCTTAAAACAAAACAAAACAAAACCATTGCCCGGGGCGGAGCCAGCCCAGCATAATGTCCCCTGTGTCCTGCCCCGGGCTGCCCTGGGACAGAGGGACACTCTGCATGTTCTCGGGCCCCGGACCCTCTGCTCAGCCCCTGCCCACATACCCCTTCAGCAGGCAGCTCACAGGAGGCCCTGGCCACAGGAAGACAGGATGGGGACTAGACAAGCTTCCCTAGGGGACAGCCACACGGCAGCCGTAGCCCCTCAGCCCCAGTACAGCAAGGACAGTGCCGGCGGGGGCCTCAGACCCCCCCCCCCCACCACCACCATCCGTAGGCTGTTTTAGAAGCATCTGCTCTGGAGTGAGCTAAGAGCTGGTGGTGTCCATTTGAAGACATCCCTGGTCCCTTTCCGTGTTTTCTAACTAAAGCATGTCTTTGCTTTGTGTAGAATAGCAATTAATAATAATGATTATAATGAAGAGGGAGGGGGAGAGGAAGAGGGAGAGGAAGGGGGAGAAGGAGATTAGTTTTCGAAGCTCTTGCTGTGAGCTGGGCACTGAGCCTCCTGCCTCCCTGGCACAGCCCCGGGAGGAGGTCTGGGGTCGCAGGCGCTCACGTATCCTAAAATGCGTGCAGCCACACGCCTGGAAAGTCCGCCCCGTGCTCACACGGCACCCGACAGTGCACGGAGGGTTGGTGCATGTCCAGCGGTTCAGTCCTCACGATAATCTCGAGAGAGGCCGGGCAGGACCGACCATCCCCGCAGGGAGCAGGAGGGGACCTGAGCTCCACGCGGAGAGGTGACTCGCTCAAGGTCTCCAGCCACGCTTCCTGGAAGCAGAGCTCCGGTCCAGTCCCCTAGGTCTGTGCTGGAAAGTCACGTCTCTCCAGCGACTGGCATTCACAGGCGCACTGGAGTGGGTGTGGCCTTGGGGGGGCGGTGCTCCTGTCCCCGCCCTCCCCGGGATGCGTAACTGCGGATGAACCTGGCCAGCCACCCGGGAGGCGCGCTGGAGCTTGACGGTTTGTTCTCGGTGAAGTCAGTGACTTAGCTGTGCTGAACTTGTGGGTCTTGGAGGCATTGATGTCTGCATTCTGGGATGTCGGGGGTCTGCTGGGTGTGCATGCACTCTCACACACACACACACGCGCTCTCACACACAGAAGTAACCCTGTGTGTATGTATCTCTGCACGTCAAATGCCTGCTTGTTGCTGGATGTCCAGGTAAAGGCACCACCAAGACAGGCTTTGTTGAAGCGATGGCAGAAAAGATAATATCTGAAGGAGGAAGAGGGATCGTTGCAAAGCCACTCGCTGTAAAACAAAAACCGCGTCCGAAAACCTTAAACCCAGAAGGACCCTTCAGGAATCACCCCGTTCAACCTCACTGTTTCACAGATGGAGAAACCGGAGGCCAGGAGGCGAGGTGATGTAGCTGACATCATTCAGGACACGGGCCTGTTCCTGCCTTTGAGAGCTCCCCTCTCACCCACAGTCCCGTACCCGCCACCCACCCAGAGATCATGACATCTGTGAAGTTCTGTGTCACAGCAGGGGAGGCAGAAAACAGGAGCGTTCCCTGAAGGAGAGAATTTGGAGGTCGTGAAAGACATCATCATCACCATCACTGTTATCTTTATCATCATCACCATCGTCCCACCACCACCAGCGTCACCACCGTCACCACCGTCATCATTACCAGTATCCCACCACCACCAGCGTCACCACCGTCACCACCGTCATCATTACCAGTATCCCCACCACAGCAGCGGCACCATCACATCACAGTGGTGGTAGCAGTCCACTGGCTCTGTGTCAGGCTCGCTCTTAAGCACTTTACAAACATCACTTCCTCGAATCATCCTGACAGCCGATATGTGTTATCCCCATTTTCGAAGGAGAAACCTGGGGCTCAGAAAGTGGCAGGTGTCTGAAATCCCACGGCTGGTGAGCGGCAGGGCTGCCCACGGTCACAGTTTGCCTGGTGCACAGATCGTGGAGGTGTCTCACGGTGGCGCTGGGCATGTGTAAGGAGGTTTGGACCAGACCATCCCCCAGTGTCTTTCTGGCACTGCCGTCATCGGATGCTCTGTGCAGTTGCCCGTGTCACGTGGTCCCACTGTGTTCAGCACAGGTGGCTTCCTGGAGAGGGTGGGGTACATCCTGAACAGGTTTAAAAGAGGGAAGGGGCTTCAAGTGACAGAGAAGAGAGCATCCCAGACTGAGGGACGACTGTGTGGCGAAGAATGAAAGGACAGAATTAGGCCATTGTGGACGTTTGGAGCTGAGGAGTGAGGTGTACGAACGTGACTCAGGCCCCGAGGCGGGACTGGTGTGCAGTGTGGTGCGTGCTTGCCACAGTCTAAGGGTCTACAAGAAGGCTTCATAGAGGAGGGCACTTCTTGTGTGCGCCTTGGAGGATCAATGAGAGTTTGCTGGGCTGGCGAAGTTGGCAGGAGGTGAGGAAATGCAGGGTGAGGTGGGGAAGGCGGAGGGGTATTTAGGGTGACGTGTAGCAGCTCAGTGTGGCCTGAGTTGGGGTGGGAAAGGCAGAGAGGAGGGAAGGCACTGAGACCGGGAGGCACTTGGCCCTGGCGGCCAAAGGCCTTGAGTCTACAGCTGAGGATACGTGTCGTCCTAGGGAGCCATGAGCGGCCTCTGAGCAGGGGCGTGACACGACAGAGTCCGTGTTTTAGAAAGACACCCCCCACACACACAATGATGTCCTGGATGTTTCTGCAGTGAGTTGTTCCATCACTGACACTGACCCACCTTGGCAACCCTGAACAGCTAGACTCTCGGTAGCAAACGCCATGTGGGGCTGTGCCGGGCCTGGGGTGCTGCCGAGCTGGAGCGGCTGCACTCGAGCCCTGGGAGCTGTGCGGGCTCACCGTGTGCAGGGTGAGCCGGGCACGGTGCCCCGTGTGTTCCAGAGCCTGCATGACATGTGAACGTCCTGTTTATCTGAGTCAGCGCCTGGCAGTGACCGCCCCGGAGGGCAGGAACCACTGCATTCCCACCAACCTGGCGTGCGCAGGGTACCAGGACCACGCAGGCAGCGGTCAGGTGATCTGCTCGCCCAAGTCAGGTCTTCGAGGGCCTTGGCCAGGTGACAGCCTCGGCCCAGGTGTGAGCAGGTGTCCAATACCCACGCCCCTCCGTGGAAAGGCTGCCTGGGAGGCTGAGAAGGACTTGGGGGAGGGGTTGATTGGTGATGTCACCCTGGGCGCTGGGCTGGCCCTGCTCCCGCCCCTTCCATCCGATGCCGTCGGAAGGGATGGGGCCCAAAGGGGAGGCGGTGGCTTCGTTTGGTGAAGCACAAGGGTTTGGTAGGTGCGTGACTGGTTTTTTGCTGATTCTACAAGATACCGTGGGAAGAGGAACCCGGGCCGCTGACTAGGATGCGCTGCTCGGATCTTCCTAACGCCTGTCGGGCCGGCCACGTGCACACCTTCTGGCCGGCAGGTGCCATGGTTCTTCCTGCGATGGCGGACGCGCTGTCCCGCTTCCGGCCCAGCTCCTCGGCCGCACGTGGCCGCCGAGCACTGGGAATGGGGCGAGCACAGCGGGAACGTGAATTCCTACGTTTATTTCATTTGAGCACAAACCACCGCCTATGGTCCCGATGCAGACAGCACAGCTCGGGGGCGGGGGGCCAGGTTCTCCCCGCGGTGACAGAGGAGGCCAGAGCGAGGCTGCCCTGCCGCGGTTTGCTTTTCCCCGGGAGGCTCCGTAGCCCCTCCAGGTCCTCCTGAGGAAGGGGGTGCCCTGGGGATGGAGTCCCAGATAAGCCTCTGCTCTCTGCGCAGGCTGGCACCACAGGGGCAGGGGCGGGAAGCAGGACCAGCTGGAGGCCAGCGGGCAGGACATGGCAGAGAGCTGTGGGCAAGGACTAGTGGTCATGCTGGGGTCCGAGGCTCGGAACCGGGGGGCACCTGGGGGTGTGTGGAGCCTGTGGACACGAGGCCTCGTTGGAGTCAGGCCGCAGCCGCAGGACCGTGCTTCCTGCCACCCCGTGTGCAGCCTGGGCGTCAGGGTGGGGCCGTGGTGCCGAGGGTCCACTCGAGAAGGCCTCTCCACTGCCCGCCCTGTGCTCGGGCCACGTGTTGCCCACAAAGCCCACTGCTCAAGCCACTCTGCTCGAGAGGCAGCCAGGGAGGGTCCAGCCCTTCACGGAAGTGTGTCCCGGGCGGACCCTGGTGACCGAGGCCTGGACAAGCAGAGAGGGCCGGGCGACGCGGGCTCTGAACTGACCTTCCCCGGCCATTGTGAAAAGCGTCTGCAGGGCCGGGGCCCTGGGCTCCGCACGTCCCCACACTCACGTGCTGGGCACCCGCTGCCGACGGAGGGGCTGGAGGTGGGGCTGTGGCTGGGAGACTCGGGGCAGGTCCCGGGAGGAAGGGGGTCGGGGGGTCGCTGTCGGGCTGTCCTGACCACGAGCTGTTAGTCACGACCACTGTGGGAACTGGGGGAGCGTGATGGGGAAGTAAGTCAGGCAGGAGAGTCACTGATGGTGACCATGCGAGGTACTGTCCACTAGTGCTCTCACGCAGCCATGGGGATGGGGCAGGGAAACCAAGGACAGGGCGGAAGGAAGAGGCGGGCCTGGGGTGTGACCCGGACCCCGCAGCGCTGCCGCCCAGCACTTCTGGCGTGGGCGCGGTCCCAGCGAGATGGGTGATCGGAGGAAATCCTCGCGGGCTCAGCCGCGAGAGGAGCCGTCGGGGACACGTTCACGGGCTACTGCGCGGCTGTACGCACCTTGCTGGTTCGCTTCTCCGCAGATACGAGTGTCCCTGGGCATCGGCCCCGCTGCAGGCACGGGGGGTGGGGGGTGGGAAGCAGGGGAGCAGGCCGGGCCTCTGGTTCAGGGATCCTGAGTTCCAGAAGAATAGGTGTGAGCGCGCACACACACACACACACACACACACGTGCACATATACACGGGCACACTCACGTGTACACACTCGCACATACACTCCCACATACACATGCTCCTCACATATGTGTAAACACACACCTACCCACACTCAGGAACACACACACCTCCCCTAACACGTGCCTATACACACGTACACCGAGCTGAGGCCAGGTCACCCACCCACCTACCCAGCGTGTTCCCTCCTATCCTGGCCTCAGTGTTCTCCCCTGAGGAGGCGTCCCTGACAGGCATGGCCCCCGGGGAGGAGAGGCAGCCTCCTGGCAGTGCCCGGTAGGGACAAGCAGGGACATCAGGGACGGCCTGTGCCCAGGCCCAGGGCCGCCTGAACATCCACTGGCGTCCAGAGAGGGACCCGCTCCCTGGGCTGGTCCCAGACCCAGGCCCGCCGGCTCTGCACCCAGACCGGGCAACTTGCCCCTGCAGGCTGGCCCACGCCAGCCCGCCATGTCTCTTCAAAGACCCAGGAGGAATGCCTCATCGCTGACCTTCGCCCCCAGGAAGTCAGAGGGAACTATGGTTGGGGCCATCACAGCAGGTGGCGAAAACGGAAGCACGATTTTTCTTTCACGTCATTAAGTGGAAGAGCTGGCTTGTGTCAGGGCCAGACTGGGATGGGTCAGCCATTTGGAGAGAAAACGATCCCAGGGACCTTGCCACATTTTTTCTAGAAGAATGTTGGATGTTCTGGTGGCCAGGTATGGAAAAAGAAAACCTCTGTACACTGCAGTCCTTCATGGCCAGTGGCATGGAGGCGTTTACACAGGCCAGGCGGTGAGGGCGCCGCTGCTCCCAGAGCCGCCCCGGCTAAAAGGGGCAGTTGTGTCCGCGCGCCGTGGCCCGTCACCCCGAGCAACACAAAAACACACATGAATGCGCCCTTTACAGCTGGGGCCTTGCTCGCAGGCTCCAGATAAATGACCGACCTGAGCAAAATGTAGATTTGTAGTAAGCCCTCGGAGACATAATTATAGGAGAAAAACAACGACAGTGGCATTTGGACGGGGGACGGCTGGCTCCTTTCCTGTAGCCGGGCTGGGTGTCAGGGGGGCGCCCAGGACGGGGAAGTGGGGGAGGCTGGGCCCGGAGGCCCCGAGGCCCCGAGGCCGGGGCTGCAGGCCACTGTCCGTCTCCTCCCTACCCCGGGCCTGCCCTGGGCACTGCCATTCCTTGGGCCGAACGTGGTGATCTCCACCCCAGGCCCTCGTTCTGTGGCCGCCCCATGAAAGGGCCCATTCATGCCCCAGGCCGCTGGCTTGGGTTACCTCGGCCGGCCGGCTGGTCTCCGCCATCTCTGTTTTCTTTTCATTAGAAGGTTTCCCATATTGAAGGCCTGCGAGAGGCTGAGAATGTCGGGAGCCGCCCGCGGGGCCCAGCACCTTCATGAATGAGTCGGACTTACTGGGGCGGATGGGGAAACTGAGGCTCGGGCCACGTGGCTGGCAGATGGCAGGGTTGGGGTTTGGACCTGGGCCGCCAGCTGCCTGCTGCCCTGCTGGGAGGAGCCTGGGAAAGACGGGAGTCCTGAGCCAGTGGGCAGGGCACGGAGGTCTTTCTGGAGGCGAAGGAGGGTTAGGAGAGCTGTCAGTCCCGGCGAGGGTCTGCCTCAGGAAGTCCTGCACAGCCCAGCCCTCTGCTGAGTCCTGGGTCCCTCGGCCTGGGCTGGACCCCCGCCGGGCCCAGGGGCGCGCAGCCCCCATGTGGGAGAGCGCGGGGCTGTGCGTGACATATGGCGGGAGGGTGTGCCTGTGTCTGTGTGTGACACCCTCCTCGGGAAGAGCACCCTCTCCTCTCCCTCTTCTGGCTCACAAGCAGGGCCACTGGGAAGACAGGAAGACAGGCAGAAACAATCGCGATCCAGGCGGGTGTCTGAGTCACGCCACCGTCAGTCTGGAATGTCTCCTTGGAAAGCGGCTGCCTCTGCTCTGGCCCCACCCGCGCGGCCACCGCTCAGGCCTCCCGCCCTCCCCCTCCCTCCTCCCCCCCCACCTTCGCTGGGGGACCCACCGCCATCACAGCAGACCCTGCAAAGGCCCCAGACAGCTCATCAAAGCAGCTTTTACGCATGCCTGTTGGGGACCTGAGCTGCACCCGTGCAGGAAAGCTCGCGCCATGCTTTGTAGATAAAGATTGATTCATTTGCATTTTGTACTTTCCCTAATGTCCTCTAAGGCCTGGATTTTTTTTTTTTTTCCCTGCTGTCAGGAAGGAGACTTGTAGGTAGGCCCTGCCCCCCGGGTGCCTGAAGGGCCAGAGCGGTCATCAAGGTCCCTCATGTCCTGGGACCACTTGGTCCTCCTCCCTTGGACACCGCTACTATGTCCAACGGCTCAGAGACCCCCGGCCACTGTCTGGAGGAGCTGGGGCTGCCCCGCCACCCCACGGGTCCTGCTTTGCCCTCCCAGCCTCTCAAATCCTCCCTGGCTGGTGGGCATCACTGTTGCCACCTCCCAGACCAGGAGGCAGAAACTCAGAGAGGTTGCTGACTTGTGCAAGGACACACAGCTGGCAGCGCACAGCGGGGGACAGAGGCCAGGCCTGCCTGTGCCAGCCTCCCTGCGTTCACGGACTATTTAGCAAATTCTGCCAACATTATGTCCCTAACGTGGGTTCCTTGGAGCCCACGGGGACGGTGCACAGGGCACACCTTCCTCGGCAGGTCTTGGGTTCCATGTACGTCGATGTTTGCTGCGTCCGTGCCGAAGAGGCTCTTCATGGGACGGGGCCCCAGAGCCACCGAATCCACACTCCCCCGTGAACCAGCAGGACCCCTGAAGAAGTGAGGGGCGCCCAGAAGGCATCTCTGTGAGGCCGGCAGCGGGCTCCCAGGGCTCAGGCGGCCACCTGCCACCATGCCCTCACCCTGGACTCGGCCAGGAGGCCAGCGGCAGGCAGAGGTAGTCAGCGATGGGACAGTCTCTACCATGAACTCCTGCGTCCTTAGGTGGGCCCCCTGCTTCCTCCAGCCTCAGCCTCCCCATCCAGCAAAGGGAGCCAAGGAACCCAAGATGGCAGGTGACGCTTGCTGGGAAAACTCCAGGAGGGTTGAAACACCCGACCCGGCACGTCACAGCCACAGGCCCGGTCCGGGGCCTGAGGTGTCATCTCCCAGGGACGAGGGTCTCGTCCTTGGGGATCCCACTGGAGAGGACCCACCCTCAGGGCAGGGGTGGGCATCACTTTCGAGGTGGGAGGCTGCCTGGACGGAGGGGTGTCCACATGCCAGGCGCTGTCAGTGCCAAGCTGGAACGGCCACGTGACACTGTACCCCTGGAATTTGCTCAGGTTTCACTCCTCCCGCCCCTGCTCTGGCTTTGGGTCCGCGGTTTCATTTTGACATCAGGCAGAAGTTAGGGGATGACTCTAACTGGAGCTGACTGGCTCGCCCAGTACACGCGGGGGTGGGGGTGGGGGCCAGGGAGCCTCTGCCCCTTGGGGGTGGCCAGTGGCAGGCAGCGAGGGGACAGACGGGCAGTGGGAGAGCCGGGCTCCGTGTCTGTGACTTCGGGCAAATCGGGTCAGCACCCCTGCGAGGTTGCCTCCTCTTGGAGAGTGGAGGCTTAGTACAGCTGGGAACCTTCCAGCTCTGTTGCTTCTCAAGGCGGAAGCTGGGCCTCCCATGGAGGAGACCCTGCCGGCCACGCCCCCTCCGCAGAGCCCCACGGGGGTGTCCTGTCGGGCAGCTCTTCCTGGCCAGGGGGCTGCAGCTCCACGTCCAGCTGAGGGGACAGTGAGGAGGGAGAGAAGGCTCTGGGACCCAGAGGCCTAGGTCACCAACCACCTGGAGGCCGCTGGCCCCGGGGTTTTCACCCTCGGTACCGCCCAATAATCCTTCGTTTGGGGTCCGACCTGAGCCTCGCAGGAGGTTCAGTAACATCTCTGGTGTCTGCCTGATGGATGTCATAGCAGCCCCCCGACTGAGAAGCGCTGGGTTTCACGCCCAAGCAGGTGCGCTTGGAGGATTGGGGCAGGGGCTTGGGGGCTGTCCAGAGTCGCCAACCTGGAGGGCTGGTGGCCCTGGAGCAGGAGAGGCGTGCCGCGTGGCCTTGGGCGTGTCCTCAGCCCCCCTGTGAGATGGGGAGGGTAGTAGGCTACCTCCTGGGGTGGCCAAACTCATTCACTCGTGTAGCACCTGTGCACCAGCTCTTAGGACTGTGGCCACAGCGGTAGCACGGAGTGAGGGCCTCTGTCGTTTCTGCACACTCGTGAGAGAGCGCGCTTCTCACACAAGGGGTGCGCGGGTGTACCACGCTGGACACACACACACACACACACACACACACACAGGGGTGAGCTCTGAAACTGTGGCCTTTCTTAGAAACAAGAATAGACCCATTAGGAAGGATCCGGAAGGAAATACCTTCTGGGAACTTTGTCTGAGCCAGGGGACCCCCGGCATTAGAAACTTTAGGAAACCAACTGATTGAAATACCGATTAACTGGAGGGGGTTTCTTAGCCCCTTCCTGTGCCGCTTTCCATGGAGAGGGCGATCCCAGGACCCTGAGGCCCAGAGTGATGCCACGGAAATGTGAGCTGAGGCTCGGAGCCCCTGAGCACTGGCAGGGCCAGGAGGCGGGGCCTCTGAGCCCCGAGCCCCTTGTTCAATTCAAGTTTTCAAGACAACTGGCAGGAATTTCTGGAACCTCCTCAGATGCTGTAACGAGCAGCCATAGGAAAATCAGCTTTGATTCGCGGTGTGTTTTAGCTGATTACGAATTGTACGTGCAGAGCTCAGCGCTCGACCACTGATGCAAAACCATAGGCCGCAGGCGGACCGGGCGGCCCATTCGCTCATTTCCAGACCCGTGGGCAGGATTCTGGGCCAGAGGCCCTGTGTTACCTATACCTTGCTTTACATAATAAAGGTGTTCCTAAGAGGGTGTGAAACTTGAACTTTGTAGTCCGAGCAGCGCTGGCAGCACCCTCAGGGGGACCGTGGTTCAAACGACTAGTTCTGAAAGGATGCCTTTCTGCAAAGTGAAGCATTCCCCTCAATTTCACTTCTCAGAAGTGCCCTAAGCCCGTGCCTTGGTTTGTCTAAAGTGGGGAGGGGCGGCATCTGTTGGTGGACGCCTCCCATGAGGGCTGCCCCCTGACCTTGAAGGACCCACATGTCCACACCAGGGACCGGCCTCTCGCTCCTGCTTGCCCCAGGATAGCCTGTGTCACACACACTGGGCTGTGTGGCTTTGGGCAGATCCCTTGCCTTCTCTGGCCTCATTTGTGAATGAACCACTGAGCGGCTGACCTGTTAGGGTCCCTCCGGCTCTAGGGACCTGCATGGTTCCAGCTCCCCACCATCTGTGTTCCAGTCTGGCACAGGCCAGAGGCTGGACTGGGGGGGCCCAGAGCAAAGGCACTATGATTTCAGGGACCATCAACTCCCACCTCAAGGCATGGGGAGACCTCCAGCTGAAGTTCCCCAAGCAGGTGCAAAGCGACAGGGGTGTGCGCCGCCCCCCCCACCCCCACCCCCCGCACTCATCCTCCCTGCCAGAGGCACAGGGGGAAATGTTTACCCGGGCCCGTACCAGGTGAGGGCTGGAGAGAGGGCCGGGCGGGGATGGAGATAGGGGAGCGATTGGAAAGCACATGGGTACACTCACGCCACCAGTTTGGGAAGTCGTGCTAAATCCAGCCTTTGCCTCTGAGCAGCAGCGAGCCCTGCCAGTTTTGGGGTGCGCTGGCAGTGGGCCTGGGCAGGGTTTGCTGGCTGACGTACCTTTCCCATCAGGACCCCCATCACTAGGGTGGATCCCCCTGAAACAAACACCTAGGAAGAGCGGTGCTTAAAAATAGCGGGGGGGGGGGGGGCGGGGGGGGGGGAAGCAAAGTTTGTAACTGAAGCCGCCGCCGGTGCCTGGGGGCAGACCCCGCGGCCCGCCGGAGCACCCAGCCGGCTGCTGGGAGCTTGTTTGGAGAGGACTTGGCCCGCGCGGCCCGACCTGGGAAGCGGGTGGAGGTTGCTTTCCTCCTTTCCCCACCCCGCCCCGGAGGGGCAGAGCGCTGCGCGGCCCGGGCGGGCCTGCGGTCAGGGATGAGGACTGCGCCTCCGCGCCGCAGAGCGCTGCGCGCGGGCCGGGCGCCGGCAGCCGCCGCTGCCGTTCTGGGAGCTCGTTCGCATCCGCCAGCGCGGCGAGCGGCGCGGGGCCCTCGGAGCGGGAGGTGAGTGTGGACGCGCCGCGCCCCGCGCCGCCCGCGGCTCCCGGGCAGCGGCACTAGCTCGGGCGGCTGTGGAGGGACTCGGGGCTCGGTCCCCGGGGTCACCTGGCTGCCCGCTCCCCGCCGCGTCCCCGCACCCTCGGTGGCGCGCCCCGGCGGGGCCGGACGGACCCTCCCGGCCCTCGCTGCTCCGCGGCTCGGCTGCCCCGACCTCGCTCCCCGCCCGGGACGTGCAGCGCCGCAGACGCCAGGGCGCGCCGGGGGCTCGGCGGGGGCCGCGGCCGTGCCGCCTGGCCTCAGCCCTGTCCGGCGCCCCTGACAGAGCTTGGGCCAGCTCCGCGGGACACTTTGCAAAGTGCAGCCCAAGTGGCCGCCGAGCGGTGGGTTCCGGGGAGCTGGGAGCCGCCGGGCCGGACTGCGGGGAGCGGGGGCCGGGCGGGGGGCGCGAGCGGCCGTGGGCCGGCCATTCATTTCGGATCGCAGCAGTTGGTCCCCGAGCCGGGCCGCTGCCTCCTCTGGGTCGCCCCTGGGCGTGCTGGCCCCGTGGCACTCGGACACTGCGGCGGAGGCAGCGCGCGGAGCGGGGTGGGGTCTTTCCGACCGGGGGGCTCCGCGCCGCTGTGCTCCTGCGGGGGGAGGCCACGCGGCGCCCCAGCCCGGCCCGCGCCCCAGGCTGGCTTGGCGCGCCGAGGGAACCGGGCCAGAGGGACCCGTGGGGACGCGGCGCCGCACGGCGGCGGCCGGAAGGGAAGGCCAGCCGGGCTCGTGGGGACTTCCCGCGGCCACCAGACCCTGCGCCTGCACCGTCCGCCGCGGGGTGGGGGTGAGGGCAGCGGGGTCGGAGGGACAGGCCTCTGGGTGCAGCGGTGGCGGTGGGGGGCTCCTGCGCCGTGGCAGCTGCTGAGGCCTTTAACCCTTTCCGGACTGGCGCTTGAGCAGACACTATTTGCTGTGTAGGGACTGTGCCACGTGTTACTGCGTTGATCCTCATATCATGAGCTAGGTGGTGCCCCATATTCTAGATGAAGAAACTGAGGGCCAGAGAGGTTAGGTAACTGGGCCCGCGCAGCACAGCTAGTGAGCAGCAGTGGCTGATGGCCCCTCTCCATTCCATCAGATAGACTCCACGTCTGCCTCTTGGTTGAGCAAATGTGCATTGAGCCCTCTCAGTGCCCCACAATGTCCCAGGCATCCCCTGACCCAGCAAAGACCACTGCCTTCCTGATAACAGGCAAGGTAACAGGCAAAATGCCGGGGACAGTATCAGACAGGGAGCTGCGGGGGGGTGGTGGGGGGAGGTGGGGCGGAGTTACAGCTTAAGGAAGGACAGCCAGGGCCACCTCTGAGAAAGTGGCCTGGGAGGGCATGCCCTCGTGTACCTTGTGCCCGGCCTGGCAGGTCCAGAACCACGGGGCAGAGCCTGCCAGGAGCCCCCCTGTGAGGAGGAAGAGGGGGAATCCTGTTTGAAGAGAATAGGAAGGCCAGGCCATCTCAAGGGGGACCGTGGCCCCTACAGCGTCTCAGCCTGGGAAGCACAGCGTCTCAGCCTGGTGAAGGATGTGTGGCCCCGCACCCGAACCCCTGGCTGGCTGCCACCCCGGGCAGTGTGGAAGCAGCAAGTCCCAGGATTTCAGGGTCAGAGGGAACTTAGAGGTCATGAACTTCAACCCCCTCATCTG
Organism: Phocoena sinus; assembly: GCF_008692025.1. Taxonomy (NCBI): domain Eukaryota; kingdom Metazoa; phylum Chordata; class Mammalia; order Artiodactyla; family Phocoenidae; genus Phocoena; species Phocoena sinus. Next base: position 58,169,901 of record NC_045781.1, read on the forward strand.
GGCTTCGGTCTCCACCAGACCCTGCCTCTGGGTTACCGACTCTGCTTGAATACCCCCGGCGACGGGGAACTCACTCCTGTCACAGCAGCCAGGTCCCATCCCCGAAATCCGCCGAAGGGTTCCAAGAAAGCTCTGCTGCAAGTAGAGCAGAAAGCCTCCTACCTGTGGTTTCTGTCAACTCCAGTCCTGTCATCCGGGGGCAGCACGCTTGGGTTCACTCTCACACACGGTTGCCTCTGCAGAATGTCAATAGAGAGATAATGTCCCCTTTTAGCCGCCTCTTTTCAAGGCCTGCGCCTTTTCCAACTTAACTTCCAGGCCAGGCACCTTCCCGCCTCCCTCCCTGGGAGAAGGTCAGCGGGTCTCCACCTGGCTTCACAGTTGTGAGCACCAGGGTGGCCGGGAAACAGAGACCTGCCCTCACCTCCTTTCTTCTGGAACCTTGCAACCATTGATGGTGCCAAAGACACATGTGCTCCTGGACATGGGCTCACACTTCTGCTTCCTCCAGAGCCCTGAGACTTCCGCACCAAGCCCCACCCCATCCCTGTTGGTTCTGACTGTAAGAATTCAGTTACCCGCTGCTTCCTCGTCCAAAAGGAGGGGCTGAGAGTGAGGGGGAAGGCAGTGCAGATCCAGAGCGCAGGCTGCAGAAACAGCTGTCCACGGGCTGTGTGGGCAAGTCACCAGGACAGTGGGGGACTTCGCAGGGCGTCATGGGACAGGCTGAGGGACAGAGCGCCGGGGCACAGGCGAGCGTGTCGAGTGGGCAGATGCTGCGTGGTTACTGCCCTCGGGGTCACGGAGACTCCGAGGGGTCGGTGGGAGGGGTGTGGAAGATGCAAAATACTTGAAAGGGTGCGAGGTGCCAGCTGCAAGTCCAGGACAGAGGGAGGTTGTAGGGAAGCGTCGTGCAGCCAAGGCAGGATGCAGCCTGGGTCCCGGTGGGCCCCGGGCAGTGTGGAAGCGGCCCACCCCCGCTGGCCTGCCCACCTTGGCTTTGGTTCACTGTAGATACGTGGTGGGGAAGAGAGCTGGGGAAGCGCGTGACCAGCCCACTCTCCTGCCCGCTGCAGACAGAGCCGGAGCTGGAGCCCAGCATTCAAGGCAGCCACGGTCCAGCCCGTCCTCTCCCGGACACCCTCCTGGTCCATTCAGCATCCAGGATGCTGGCTCCTGCTTCCCACCTCGCGGCCTGGACACCTGGCGTCCTGTCCCCCATCTCCACCGTCCCACCTTCCCCATCAGGACACCCCTTCCCCTGTTCCGCCCGCGGTCTTTCTGGCACCCCACCTGTCATCACCTGTGGGCCTGCCCATCCCCCGCTAGACTGTCCCCCGTGAACAGCAAGATGAAGCCGTGCTCAGAGCTCTGTCCCCGCCAAGCCGTGCAGTGCACTCAGCACCCCCTGGCCGGGGGACTCTCAGGATTTCTATTGCCAACCTCGTCCTCTGATGGAATTGGGGGCTGAACTGAGCCTAGTGGAGGGAGGGGGCTGGGGACGGGGTGAGCTCTGTGAGACATCCTTGCGATTGCCTGGGGCTAGTTTATCCTCACCTTTCACCTGGTGGCCATAGCTGGGGTGGCAGACTCCGTCTTCAGGGGCTGATTGCAATCTTGTACTTCCCTCAGCCCCACCATCTCCCCGGGTGGAAAGAAAAGGAAGACTGTACGGTTGGGCAGGTTGTTCAGTGCACAAGGGCACCGAGCCTGTCCTCTGCTCAGCCGGCCTCCCTCCCACACCCAGGCTGTGTCCACCCTGGGGGCTCTTGTCCTACACACCCAAAGGTCCTGGAAGCATGAGTGGCGGCCCCACCATAGACGTGTATGCCCCGCACGGACTGCTTTCTTTGCTCGTGAGGACTGCGCACACGGTGCCGTCGCGTGTGCACCCTGGAAGCTGCCCTGCAGCAGGGCCGAAGCCTCTGTCATTTCAGACTTGGGATTCCCTCCTTCCTCGGGTGCTTTCGAGCGCTTTGGCCCCTCAGCCTTCTTACGGGTCCACGTCACTCCTGCAGGTGCCCCCTTGGACTGGCTCTGCCAGGCCTACTTGGGGAAGGGTAGGAGGCAGGGTGGCAGGTGGAGGCCGGGCCTGGCCGTGGCCTGCGCTGTGAGTTCCTCCAGCTGGTCTTTAGCGCCCGTGGCCCCGCCCCTGCGCACGGCCGGCCTGCGGTCGCGCGTCCCGGCTCCCAGTTACCAGAAAGTGAGATCAGTGGCTGCACTGGCAGGACTTTGGGGGCCGTGACCCCGGCGTCAAACTAGAGGCTTTCTGCTCATTACTCACCCCAGTTCTTGTCAGGATTGAAGTGGTCTCTTAGAATTACATCCTTGTCTAAATAAAGCTGGCGTTTTGAAGGACAGTTCCAAATATAAGCTCCTTTTATGAGCGTGGGGAGAGCCTGAGGATGGAGGGGGGCTCCCTCCAAAATGCGGGGCTAGTCTGGGGGACCCTGGGGGCTTACCTGCCACATCTCGACACCGTCGTCCCAGGTCCCCTCCCCGCCCCGTCTTCCCCATCACCCAGAGCTAGAAGCAAGAGGGGACCACGGCCTGCCGCCCAGGAGCTGGCAGCAGAGCTGTCCTTGCCTCCCCCAGGGGGTCCTCACACCCACAGCTCTCACCCTCCCACACAGGGGTGGGGGTCACTTGAGTGAAAAATGGGTTTGGGGGGAACTCAGAGCCCGGGGTCAAGGCCCGCTCAGCCTCCCCAGAGGCCATAACTAGGCAGTGGCCCCCTGGGGGGCCCAGTTTGCATCACAGAGAGGGCCAAGGGGAGGTGGCCTTCAAGGTGCGTCCTTACGCAGCTGCCTGTCCTGGGCTCGGCCACCCACCTGTAGCCAGAGTCAGCAGCCAGTGGAGGGGGGAGTGGCCATACAGGTGAGGGCAGGTGGACGGGACAGGGACCCGGGACCAGGGCAGCCTGCTCCGCCGTCTCCAGCCCCCTGGCGGGCAGGCAGGCGGGAGCCAGCGGCCGGCTGTCTGCTAACAGCCTCTGTCCCGACTCTGGGCTGCTCGCAGGCGGGCGTCCCAGCCAGCAGCTAAACAGAATCCACATTCATGAGCGGCCCTTGAGTCTTTCCAAAGGCCCGGCCCGCCGCCCTGCAGAATGTGACCATTGCATTTTCTGAATTCCTCCGGGGTGGCCGGGCCAAGGTGGCCGTGTGTAAACGGAGGACTGCTTCTCCGGGCCCTGCATGTGGCCGGCCGGGCGCTGCCCTCTGGGGACGCTGCAGAACCGGGTCTCGCTGGGTTCCTGGCTAGGGGCGGGGCCCGGGGGGTGGTCAGTGGGGAATTGCCACGGCCGTGGCTGGACGGGGCGAGGGAGCCAGGACCAGGTCCTGGTACTGGAGGAGGTGCCCCATTGGCGGAGGCTGTGGTGCTGCGGGCTGGTGGGCATCTCGTGTCCTACGTCAGCCCTACTCAGCAGGAACCTTGTTTTTAAAAAATATGTATATAGTTCATGCATCAGAAAATTCACCCTTTTAAAGTGTGCACGCCGCCAGTGGTTCGTAATGTGTTCACGAGCTTGTGCAGCCATCACCACCGTCTTGTTCTAGAACATTCTCATCACCCCAAAAAGAAACCTGGTACCCACTGGCAGTCACTCCTGCCCCTCCGCCAGCCTTGGCAACCGCTAAGCTACTTTCTTTCTCTATGGATTTGCCCATTCTGGACGTTTCACATGAGCGGAACCACACAGTGTTTTCCTTTCCGTGACCCTCTTCACTTGGCATGGCATTCGCCGGGTTCGTCTACATTGAAGCCGGGATGGAAACCTTGTTCCTTTTTAAGGCTGAATAATATTCCAGCGTGTGCACGGCCACGCTGTGTGTATCCATCATCCGCGATGGACACCTGGGCACTTTCACCCTTGAGCTGCGTGGATGACTGTGCTGTGAACACGCGTGTACAGGCGTTTGTGTGGACGTGTGTTTTCGGTTCTCGTGGGTAGACATCCGTGGAGTCACGTGGTCACTCTAACCTGTCCAGGAGCTGCCAGACCGTTCCACGCTCCAGCTGCACCATTCCCCGTTCCCGCCAGTGGGTAAGGGGATGGGGACCTTACCCTCTTTCTGTGGACAAGGAAACTGGGGCAGAGAGGCAGAGGCGCTGGCTTGGGGTCACTTGCCAGGAAGAGGGGCCCGGATTCAACCTCTTCCTGGACGCAAAGGGGAGACGGAGGCAAAGAGTGGCCGTCGTGACCCCGAGGCCATGTCTTTAAGGACGGTCCTGCAGTCTTGCAGGAGGCTCTGGCCTCCGCCCCTCCCAGAGGCATCTCCCCTGAATGAAAGGGAGGCCAGGTCCCCTTGAGGCCAGACCCCGCTGCTCTGCTAAAAACATATGGTTGCCCGCCCTTCTCCCAGCCTTCCCGAGGGGTTTCTTCCCGGGTGACTGTGCCCTCCGAGAGGGACCAAGCACATCACTCAGGGACACTGGCGCTGAACTGACACTGTTCCCAGGAGATACCAACATCACTTGCTGAGATCAGGTGACCTATGCAGTGTTAGCTCAGGTCCGTCCAAAAGTGGGCCCCGTAACCTGTTCCTTGATTCCTTCCATGGTTCCAGAGCACACGGTCAGAAAAGACAAGCCCAACAACTAGCGGGGTCCACGGTTCTCACCCCAGAGAGGTTACAACACTTGCCCAAGGCCCACCCAGCAGAGAGCAGTCAGAGGGGTCGGGGGCTGGGGCACTCCGACCTGGAGTGTGCACTCCAGGTGTGCCCTCCAGCTCCGTCCAGGGGCGTGCCCTGCCCCGGGCACTCCCAGGCTGGCTCTCGCCATGCAGCCAAGCACGTCACGCTTGGGCGCAGCACAGGGGCTCGGTACCCCGACCCAGCAGGCTGGCTTTTCCTCAGCTGTGACACGCGGAGACTGGGGGGGGAGGTGGGGTCCTCCCCGGCGGCCGCAGAGCGACACCGCTGTGTGCTGCCTCGTGCCTGCGTCTAGCAGTCAGTCATCTGCGCGGGACTGCCCGGGCCAGGCTGTGCTCCAGGCCTGGCCGCTGTGACCGGGCCACCCCCTCAGTCCTCCTGGGGGCAGCGACTCCAGGAAAGGGGCGAAGGGGGCGTCTGGGCGGGGTCAGGGGAGGCCGGGAGGACGAAGGTGTTCCAGGGGCCGATCCTAGAAAGAGGAGAGCAGGACCAGGGGAGGCCGGGGGGCAGCACGGGCCCGGCCAGCCGCCGCCTTGGGGAGAAAAGGGCGAGGTGAAGCGGCCGCCTCCCTCACACAGCTCCGAGTCAGAGCGGGGATGCGCACCCGCCCTGGTTCTTACCGCACCCTTCTTTGTCCCAGGGGCCCCGGGGGACCACGCGAGAGCAGCCGCGGGGAGGGTGACGCCCTCGTGGGGCCCTCGCCAGGGCTGCAGGGGGCACGGCCCCCCTTCAGCAGTCACACCCCCACTCAGCTGTCGGGCCGGTCTGCACCACGATGGGAGGGTGGGCACTTGGCAGGTGCCGGAGCGGCGGCCAGTGCCGGGTGTCCGTCCCCCAGGAAGCGGGGCCGCTGAGGCACAGAGGGAAGGGCCTGGGCCCGGCCAAGGGGCAGGTCGGGCCGCCAGCGCATCCGGCCCGCCTCCTGGCCTGTAGAACCCCTGAGAGGCCGGAGCTTCGCTGCCCGCGCCCCTGCCCCGCGGGGCCGCCTTCAGATCGAGGGAGCCCGAGGCCGAGGCCTGCCCTCGTCGCAGCTAGTGGCCGTGTGCAGCCGTCGGAGCAGGGGTGTGCGTGTGTGTGGGCGTGTCTGTGTGTATTGTGGGTGTGCACGTGCTGAGTGAGTGCACACGCGTGTGTCACGCGTGTGGGTACGCACGTGTGTGCCTGTGTGCACATATGTGAGTGTCGTGTGCATGTATGACATTGTGTCATGAGTACTGCACGTACACATATAATACGATATAACCAAAGTACACAGCTAAGTTTAAATGTTCTAGAAACTACATTTAAAAACGAAAAAAGAAACGGGTGAAATTAATTATATTTAAAACAGCATGTCCAAAAGGCCATCACTCCGACATGGGATCAGTACAAAATCAGTGAGGCAGTTTAGGTTCTTGAGGTCCAGTGTGTGGTCGTGGCCGCCGTGCAATGCTGGTCTCCAGGTGCCCTTCAGCTGTGGAATCCCTGACACCCACCCCTAGCACAGGGCCCCTCCCGCATCCAAACCCTCCTCACCCTTCTCACCTGCTTCCTCCAGGAAGTCTCTCCAGACTGCACTTCCTTCTCTGGGCCTCAGTCTCTCAAGGTGGGGTTTGTGACCCTGGAGCACACTCCCGTCTCACCCAGGTCTGCTGAATCAGAACTGCTAGAGGAGGGCCTGGGGTCTGCATCTTCATAAGCTCCCCTGGTGACGTTAAGGCTTTACCCACGTTGAAGTTCAAGACCCTCTTAAGCCCTTATCTTTTTGTCCCTAGATGCCACGTTCTAGGTACGCTGGACGGCAGCTGTGCCCACGCACACCACTTCCTTGCTCACCACCATATCATTACACATGCTGTTTTCCTCTCTTTGGGATGTATGGAAAACTTCTATTCATCCTTCAAAACCCACCTCTAACATTGCCCTGCCTTTCCTCTGAGAAGGCTTCCCTTCCACGGGAGCATGAGTCCCCTCGCCTCCGTTGCTCCTTCTTAATTCTGCCCTGCGCACAGTGGTTCCATGTCTCAAGTCCCTGGTGTGCGGTGCCAGCTCCTCTCCGAGCTCCCGGAGTCTGGCCAGGCCCCAGCATGGAGCGGCCTGTGAGCATGGTTGTGGAATGAATCCGCGCGTGCGTGGGTGGGTCGGTCTCTGCAATCTCAGTAAACATCTGGCCACAGGGCCTGGCAGGAAGCTGACCTCGAGGGTACCACTCAGCTGGCAGCCGTCTATAAATACATTCTAAACTCGGACCAGCCCACATGCATTCCTGCTCCCGGAGTGCCCTCCCAGTGGAAGAAAGGCAGCCGGCGGCCCTCCAGGCCTGGCCAGGGTGGTCGCTCCTGGCGAGCGGGAGCGTGCCCGCTCCAGGGTCAGCTCAGGGCCCCCGAATCCGATTGTTATCTGAACAAGCTCACCGGCAGGCCAGTGCCCAGGCTGCGTCTAGCTCTGAGAAAGGCTCCCGGTGCCGGCAGCGTGCTTTTCTTGGATGTCCAGGATGTGTTTATGCCGGGCCGGTGCCTGGGGAATAATTAAAGCCTCAGAGGCTGCGGAAGGGCCTGCCTGCTGTTCGTAGGTGCTGAGTCTGTGTGTGGAGGCCCGAAGCCTCCTGTACCATGTTGCCCGGGGGCTGGGAGCTGAGCCCCGCAGGGCCCAGGGGACCCCGTCGTGTCGGGCAGGACGAGGGTCGCGGGAAGGGTCAGCCAGGCTGGGGTCCTCAGTGTGTCCCCTCCGGGGCCTTCGGTCTCGCCCCGCAGCACAGCTGTGCCTCGGGGCACAGGGGTGCAGACCCGTATGGCCGGCAATCGGCCTGCAGGGGCTTTGCCAGCCAAGGGCCAGGCCTGGTGTGCGGCGGCGGACCATTGTTCCCCCAGAAGGTGGAGTGGACGCCATCTGGTAACCAGGCGTCTCGGGCATGTGCCTCCAGGAGAGGTTGTCGGGCCCCGAAGTGTAGAGCGGCAGTGGGACCTCGAGAGCAGTGCCATCGAGGGAAATGGGGTGCAAGCCACAGAGACCGCGTCTGATTTTCTGGTGGCCGCACGAGGAGAAGTAGCAGGTGACGTGAGCTTTCATGATGTGTTTTATCTAGCGAGCATCTCAACGTGTCGTCTGTGAAAGTGACCAGAGAGCCATTTCACATTCTTCTGGGCTCAGTTTCGAAGGCCGGGTTTGGGGGGCGAGGGGGAGCGTTACTCAGGGCAGCCTGGGGGCAGGGGGAGGGGGTCGCGCTCCCATCCCAGCTCCCCAGGGGCGCTCCCTCGGGTCGGGCCTGGCGTGTCCTGGAGCCCGGCTGTGCCTGGTGGTTTCATGGCCCCGGAGGCCCAGGGACGTGCAGGTTCCAGTGGGTGAGTGAAGGAGCCTCGCGGGGACTCGGGGCTCGGGGACTCCCAGCGTCGTGGTTTCCATGGGGTCTCCGTCCTCACGGTCCCCACAGACAGCCGTGTCCACCCCGGGCACCCAAACCTCTCGGCCTGCCTTTCACCTGCTCCCGCCCAGCCCCTCCCTACTCCCCCGGAGGCCGCCTCGGCCCGAGCAGCCTCAGGCGGCCCCCACAGGGCTGGATCAGCCCTGGGACCCCCCTCCCTGGGACAGACTCTACAGGCAGGTCCTCAGGAAGTTTCGGAAAGGAGGAAGTTTCCCTGTGACCACAGCCAGCCAGTTAGGAAGCTCTGGAGGTGGGTGGGTGGACACGTAGATGACACATAAGTACACAGGTTATCGTACGTGATACACTGTCACATGTTGAACACTGTGTATTATGTAGTGTCGTATACGGTGTATCACCCTGAATACTTAACCGTGTGTAAGAGCACTGACTGCCTTGAGACTGTCCCTCCCCTCCGGACGCCTGTCCGCGAAGGCCACGGCCCTGGGCTGTCCCCACTCCACTGCCCCAGCCCACGCTGGTCATCTCGCTGCCGGCCGAAGCCCCTCCGCCCAGGCCCCCGCACAGGCGGAGTCACCCGCGGGCACGTCTGCTGTCCGTTCGCTCATCTTCCGTTCCCATCTGACACCCCACTCTGGGTCCCTTCTCCTTGTCACCCCACTTTCAGCTTGACCGCGTTCTTATGCGTTGATTCTCTTGAGTACAGGTGACAGAACAATGCCTGGCATGTGGGGTCGAGAGGGCCCTGGGAGGCTCAGGTTCCCCGGGCGATGCCTGCGAGTCGGCCTCTCAGGAGACCCTCCCGAGGGGGGCAGAGAGACCCCGTGGCTCAGGCCTCTGTCCCACCCGCCAGCCCAGCACAAGGTCCTGGGCCTTTCCCCCCGCGTCGTCCGTCCCTCATCACAGGGTCTGCCCGCCCCTCTCCCGGCTGTTGGGGAAGGGAAGGTGAGGACAGAGGAAGGTGGGCAGATTTCAGGGTCCTCAGGAGGAGGGGAGGGCAAGGCTGTGCGTCTTCCTAAGTCAGTAAATAAGAGTGCGAATATTTATTTATATAGGTATCCTGTATGTATGTGTGAGGCAGATAGATGACGGATGGCTGGATAGATAGATTCTCTCTGTGAGATTGCTTTTAGACGTGAACCAAGGTTTCAGTGGCTGCAGAAGTTGGAAACCCCCAGGCTAAGACGACCTCAGACCCCTTGTTCCAGACGTCCTGGCACCCTGGCATCTGGGAGTGACAGTCGAGAGAGGAACCTGGCCCTCATCCCCGAGCCTCCCGTTTGGGGCACAGGCCCCAGGGTGTTAGGGCTCCAGGACCCTGGGGCACAGGTCGGAGGCATCTCTGTCCCGGCCGGGTTGGCACATGGCAGACGGCGCCGCTTCCGTCAGCACGCTGGACAAAGCTGAGTCAGAGAAAACAAAACAAAGGCCTCAGAAAGCGCTTTCTCTCAGCAAGTGGAGACAGTGCTGGAGGAAGTGAGTGTCCCCTCCCTCGGATGAGGCTTTGATCCCCGCCCCTCCCGCTGCGGAGTCCGAGGGGCTCCTACAGTGACCGCAGAGCGGGGGTGCGAGAGGGGCACGGGGCCCTCCCCTCACTTCTCACCGAGGTCCCCCCGCTCAGGACACATCTGGGTGCAAAGATGCGTTCACTGGGGAGGAGGATGGGCTGGCCGGCACCCCGAGGAAGGGGGACAGCAGTTCTGCACATGAACTTGGATCTGCATCCTTGGCAGTAGCCCGGAGCGTCTGGGACAGGGATTGTGAGCAGACGGTCAGGTGGGATCCAAGTCGCTTTCCCACGGGAAAACAGTCATTTTCATGGGTCCCGGGACAAAGCTGATGGTGATAACGTTACAACAGCCGTCACTGGTCTGCACTTCCCGTGCTGAGAGCTTGACTTGCACCATCCTGTTTAATCCACTCAACACCCCACTTAGAGAAGAAAGCTAAAGCTGAGAGGTTTTGAGGACTACAGCTACCCACTGCTGTGTAACAAGCAGCCCCAGCCTAGGGGATTCACACAGCTGCAGTTGATCACTTTTCATCATTCTGCAGGTGGCAGCGGTGCTTCTGCTGGTCCCGCCCCGGCCCTCAGGGGCAGCACTGGGTTGGCGGAAGGCCGGCTGGTCCCAGCTGGCTGTGCTCGTGTGGCTGGTGCTTGGTGGTCTGGGCAGAGGCCAGCTCAGAACAGCCCAGCCAGGCAGCCCCGTCTCACGGGTGTTCCTTCCCCAGGGCTGGGCCCAGGGCCACCTAAGTGGGAGGGCTGGACCGTGCCCACAGGCCAGCAGGAGCGCTGGGACCCCAGGGGCAGGGCACCCAGGGGGTGGAAGCCACGTTCCAGTCCCCACCCCTGCCAGGCTCTGCGTGACACAAGCATAGCGTGGCCCCAGACAGTGCTCCGCCCTCTCTGGGCCTCGATTCCTCAGGGAGGAGCTGGGGATTACGTCATCGTGCCCGCTCACAGATCAGGCGATGGAGGTGGCGGCTTGGGGTGAATGGAGGGTCCAGGTGAGCTGCTCCTGTCAGCACCTGCCATCGTGGCCACGCTGGGGAGCCCGGAGCCACTGGCCCTCGTGGTGGGAGGGGACGGGGACACCGGTGGACGAGCCTGACCTCCAGGGTCAGCACACCCGAGCCTGGGTGCCGCTCCAGCCTGCGGCAGCCTTGGAGCCTGGGTGCCGCCCCAGCCTGTGGCAGCCTTCGAGCCTCAGCGTCCTCGTGACCCCAGCTTCCGCCGGCGTCTGGCCGCTCGAAAATTGGCCCCATTCTCCAGATGGGGAAACTGAGGCCCCACCTGCTGGCAGAGGGGCCCACACTTAGGCCTTTGCGGGTGACTTCTGCTCTCCTAGGAGCACCCGACCCAGACTGGCCGGGAAGGAGCACAGTCCCGCGGTCACTGTGGTTCCTGGAAGCACTTTGCTTTCTGGAACCTCCGCACCCAGTGGCCTCCTCGGGGCCTGGGACCCAGCCTCTCCGATCAGTCCCTCCTCTCAGCTGTGGAAACAAAGCAGCGGCAACAGGAGGGCTGCTCGGCTGCGGGTCAGCTGGGCGCCACGGTGCAGGGACCCCGGTCGGGCGGAGGGTGAGCTGGTATCACGCCCTGGCTCCGTCTGTGCCTCTTGGCATCTTGATAACAGACAGAGGTGCCCTGCTCACCAGGTGGCACGGGGGGGGGGGGTCTTCAAGGACCCCCAGCACAGCGGGTTACTGCGGCCGGGGGCTGCGCCAGCCCAGGGAAGGTGCCTAGGGATGGGACGGGGATGGGAAGGGGCCCGGAGCCAGCAAGGTAGTGTCTCCCTCTGGGAGATGCAGGAGCGTCTCCCTGAGGAGAGCGACGGACCATGTCCTGGGTCTGGTCTGGCTCCCCCACCCCCGGCCCCTTGCCGGCTCTTTGGCCCACGAGGCCCTGGAACCCTCCATAGGCTCAAGGAGAAAAAGGACCCAGTCCCCAGATGGCTGCGTAAGGTCCCTCCCCCCATGGGATCACAGAGCTGACCAGGAGTGAGCACTGAGGAGGAGGGCGTGTCCCCTCCCCAGCCTTGGAACAGAGCTGTCGGTGTCAGAGATGGTGTCTGTGCTGCGGGCACCCATGCCATCCAGTGCCAATCATGTCAGGTCCTCTCTGGGGGAGGGGGTTCACCTGGTGGGGGAGGGGGGCAGTTGCTTACTCCAAAGCATCACAGCACCGGCAGCCCTACTTTGAGCTGGGAGGTAAAGTACAGCACTCAGGGCCCCAAGACTTGAATTCTAGTCCTGTGATAGATGGATTGTGGGTGGATGGTGATGGGCGCATGGACGGATGGATGGTGGATGGATGGTGGACGGATGGATGGTGAGTGCTTGGGTGGCTGGATCGTGGGTGGATGGATGGGTGATGGATGCATGGATGATGGGTGGGTGGACGGGTGGATGACGGATGGGTAGATGGTGGGTGGATGGGTGGGCAGATGATGGGTGGATGGTGGGTGGATGGATGGATGGTGGATGGGTGGATGATGGATGGATGGATGGTGGACAAGTGGATAGGTGGATGGATGGATGGTAGATGGATGGATGGATGGTGGACAGATGGATGGTGAGTGGATGGATGATGGGTGGATGGATGGATGGATGGATGGTGGATGGATGGATGGTGAGTGGATGGATGATGGGTGGATGGATGGATGGTGGATGGATGGATGGATGGATGGACAGATGGATGGTGAGTGGATGGGTGGATGGATGGTGGATGGGTGGATGATGGATGGATGGATGGATGGTGGACGAGTGGATAGGTGGATGGCTGATGGGTGGATGGATGGATGGTAGATGGATGGATGGATGGTGGACGGATGGATGGTGAGTGGATGGATGATGGGTGGATAGATGGATGGTGGATGGATGGATGGATGGATGGTGGACAGATGGATGGTGAGTGGATGGGTGGATGGATGGTGGATGGGTGGATGATGGATGGATGCGTGAATGGTGTGTGGACGGTAGGTGGATGGATGGGTGATGGATGCATGGATGGGTGCATGGATGATGGATGGGTGGATGGGTGGGTGGATGGGTGGATGGATGGATGGATGGGGGATGGATGGAGGGATGGATGGATGGATGGATGGATGGAAGGGGGGATGGATGACTGCCTTTGCCAGGCATCGTGCCAAGCAGCAGACACAAGAGTGAGCCCTTCAAACTAGGCCCTGTCCTCCAGGAGCTTCCCATCCAACTCAGGAGGCTGGGTAGCTGACAGGTGGATGGAGGACTCCGGGCACCAGGAGTAGATGCTGCCCCGCGGCAGGATGGTAACCTCCAGAGCACAGTGTGCTGGGATGCGAATGCCGTGTGGACATGTAGTGTTCGAAGGTTCCCATGGAGACAGACATTTGGCATCCCAGTGGGGCCTGGCCCCCAGTCACAGTCTGACCCCTCTACTGTCCACCTGGGTCCACACCCGTGCCCCAGGCCCCCAGTGTTCACCGCTTTCTCTGAGCCCTCATGGCTCTGCCAGGAGCAGGGCGTGGTGGGGGCAGGGCACGCCTGCCCCACGGCCTCACTCTGCTGTCTCTGGGCCCTCAGTCCGTTCAGGCCCACTGGCCATTCGTCACCCTCACCAGGTTATTTTCCAGGTGGGGAAACAAGCTGGGCGCGGGGAGGCGGGGGTTGGGGGGCAGGGTGTGCCCAGTGTCACATGGCCAGTTAAGCTTCCCCGGGCTCTGCTGATTCTCTCGTCTGACCAACCCGAGGGGAACAGAAAGACCCCATAAAAAGACCAGTTCACCCTAGGAAGATAAGACCGTAAATGCTACACCAGCCACACATACCAGTGCTCAAATATGTGGAAGATATGTAGAGATCAGGACACTCAACTTTTACAAGGTCCAGACGCAGGGAGGGGAGGGGCGGGTGGGGTCAGGCAGCTGGCAGGCGGCCTGTGGAGGGCACACTGGGGTTGGGGAGCAGCCCCCAGAACAAGGCGCAGGTGCCCCACGAGTGCATCCCAATTTTTTTACTGTGTGAATCTCTACTTGCTTATTTCTCATCTTGATCGGGGACCCTTTCTATTTTGCAATTATTATGAATTAATGGCTTGGATTCTTTTACTGCCCTTGTACTCTCACAGGTGCCCACTTTGGACCGTGCGTTCTCTTGGTCTGCGTAGACGCCCACAAGGGACCGCCCCCTGCCCTCACCACGCTGAGGGACCCTCCCTCCAGAAAGCTTTCCTCCTGGAGCTGACGGCGCAGACAGTGTCCACATGCCGTCAGGTGGCCCACAGCTCCCCCCTGGCAATTCTGGGATCCTTAGAAAAACAGGTGGAATTTTTGTCGTGGTAGTTGTTTTACAGGGTAACTGTTTTTATGGTGGACCTTTCTAAATATAAACAAAGGTAGCAAGAAAGGCATCCCCAGCTCTTGCCCATCACCCGCTGCGATAGTTGCTGACACCTGGTGCCCTGCCCCCGTGCTTATTCTCGCTGCAGTTTCAAAGCAAATGCCAGATGCCGCGTCATTTCGCCTGTGAGGACTTCAAGAAGTGCAGTCAGCCCTTCAGAGGCGAGACAAACTGGTGCTCAGCAGCCGGGGCGTTTCAAATGCTGTGTTTGTGAGCTTCCGGTGTGAAGGGTTATTTGCCTTTTTAACCTAAATGAGAATGAATCGGAGGTCGTCCTGTCGCCGTATCCCCTTGCGGACTCATCCCCTTAGGCCCCCTCAGCGGAGAGAAGGAGGGCTGGGCCCCAGAAGCTCCGGGGCTCCGGGAGTGTGGACAAGAGCAGTTTGGAAATCTCTGGTGCGGGATGCGGCTTCGCAGCCCACGGGGCGCGGGAGGCAGGTGCCCGTGTGTGAACAAATGCACTCGGGGTGGTTTGTTTCTTCTCAGCTGGTAGGTGGGGGACAGTGGGAAGGAGGCTCAGACCACGGGGAGAGAGGCGAGGCCGGGTGGCCGGGTGAGGAGAGAGGTAACGAGCAGATCACTGGGCGCGTCGGGCCCCTCCAGAGAGCCAACGGCTGACCCAGAGCAAAACTGACACCCAGCAGGGTCATCTGTGACCGCCCCACCCCCACCCCCATGAGTTATTATAGGTCAGGATGCTTTTCAGCCACAGGGGACTAGAACTCAACTCAAAATAGGTTAAGTAGAAAGGAGACTCTGTTGGCTTACATTAACTGGGTTATGCAGGGCAAGCTTCAGGCATAGCTGGATCCAGGTGCTCAAATAGTGGCATCAGAATTCAGTCTATAAACAGGGGAGGGTCAGCCCCACCAGAACCACATGCTCACAGTAGAGGGGAGGGTGATTTCCCAGAGGAAACCCAAGGTGCTATTGCCAGGAATAGGAGGATGGGTGCTGGGCAGGCAGGAAGCAGATGTTCCCACAGAGGGAACATCTGCAGGTGCAGGGAGGGTCCAGGAGTAGAAATAAGGCAGAACAAGAAGGGTCAAGCCCTGAGCCTCGGGTGCACCCACCAGCAGGATGGGGATGGCAGACTGGCAGCCCCGGGTCAAATCCACCTTGTGTGTTTAGTTGGCCCCAGCTGTTTTTAAAACCATAGAACTCCACAAGGAAATCCAAGCTTCTGGTGGAAACCCAAGAGAAGCTTCCACACTGGGCCCATCATGCCGGCAGGAAGCAGTCAGCTGGGGCCTGAAGCCCCCGCCGGCCACAGTCCCCGCCGTTCCCTATTGCCCACCCCCAGCGCACCCACCTCACCTGTGTTCTCGCCCCGCCCCTTTGGGCATTTGCACCTGCACCTCAGGGCCTGGAGGGGGTCGTGGGTGGAAGAGGCTGAGACAGGGTGGGCCTGGGTCCCCAGCCCGGCAGCATGAATGGGAACAGCGCAGAGTGTGGTGGGTGGGGGGTGCCCTACAGGCCCCCAGGAAATGCAGACAAGGTTTGGAGTGTCCGGACAGTGAAGACCAGCCCCTCCCAGCCGCCCCAGCGTGGCCACAGTGTCCTGGCCGTCGACAGCCCATCCAAGCCCTGCCGGCCCGCCCCACGGCCCAGGCCCCAAACGCCCTCCAGCCCGCAGCCCTTGGCCCCAGCAGCAGCAAAGCCCCTGCCCTTGAACAACTCGAGATGGTTCCTGCATTCTTCCCCCCTCCCCCCGCCCCGCCCCCCAAGGCTGATGCGCGGGTGCACACGCGGCCGCTGACGAGTGCTAACGTGGCTGAATTGCTCTTGGGGACTTTGAAGGAAACTAATTAAAAGCAGCTGAGCTGTGAAGAGCTGGAAGGTGGCAGGAGCCAGGGACAACTTTCCACGGGGCTTCGGAGCTGGCTCACGGCCACCGCCAGCCATGGTGCCCAGCCAGGCCCCGCGACGGCCCGGCCTGGCCAGAGGACACACCAGCCAGGAAACTGCGCATGCGTGGACCCCAGAGCTCCGTTCCGGCGCGGGTGGGTGGGGGTGGGGGTGGGGTTCGGGTGGCGTGGGGGGAGGGGCCGGCATGGCTGCTCACCTCCGGGCCTGCGGGGGGGGGGGGGCGGTCCTGCCCCTCCCTGAAGGTGCCCTGGAAAACCCCCGGGGATGCAGCCCCCATCCCCCAGAGGAGCACCCCACATCCTGCATCCCCCATCCCCCAAGGTCGGGGACCGCATCTTAAGCTCAGCAGAGGGGGACGGGCTTCCTCAGAAGGTGCCTCTTGGACTCTGTTCCTCATCAAAGCAATTTCTGCTCTGTGTCAGAAACTCAGGCACAGATGTTTAAAAAGTGAGCAGGCGAGGCCCTGTCAGTCCCCTCCGATCCCCTCCGCAAACTTCCAGCTCCCTCTCCGTGTGCACGGGTCTGGTGCCTAGACGGCTTCTGTTTGGTTTTTACGAGACAGATTACACCGCGTGCGCCGTCGGTACCTCGCTTCTTTGTTGGGGCCGCACAGGGTGGGCGTCACAGCCGCAGCTCACTGGCTCCCCGTTAATCTCCAAGACAGCTCCCCAGGGCACCTGGTGGCTGTGACACGGTGACCAAGTCCTATGGATGGCGTTTTGGGCTTCCAAGTTGCTTTTCTGTTGTTTCCTCCGATCTTTTTCTTAAAATGAGCATCAGCACATTGTCTTAGGGATAAAAAAGATCAACAGGCTGTGCCTGCAGGCGTGGGAGTGGTGGCATCTGCCCGTCGTCCCCTGCAGGTGCCTGAGGCCAACCTCTCCAGCCTCTGTGACCCCAGCGGGAGCCAGCGGCCAGCCTCAGCCGGGCAGGTGGCAGGGCCTTGGGGGGCCGGCGTCCCTGCGCAGAAGCGGCTGGCCCAGGGCTGCCTGCGTGTGTGCGCCAGTGCATGTGGCTGCACACGCGCGTGCACACAGATGCACACTGCCTGCCTCAGAGCCTGCCTGGGCAGGAACCTGGGGCAGGGGAGGGGCACAGACCGGGAGGGAGTCACCAGGCCTCTGAGAACCAGCTCAGCTGAGACACCACCCTCCCAGCAGAGCCCCGGGGGTGGGCAGGGCTGGTGGTGTCGTACCCATTTTTCTGATGGGGAAATGGGGTCCCAGAGAGATGTTTTCCTAACGTCGCTGTTAAAATATCTAAATTCATCTCTTACATGCAGGCCTGTCTGTGCATCCTCTGGGCAACGGGAGAGGTGAATTAATACAAAAATAATAGTAATGAAATAATAGTTTACATTCACTGAAGCGTATAACGAGCTCAGTGCTTTACATACGCTGTCTGATGTGACCCCACAGACCCTGTGAGGTAGGGACGATTGTCAGACCCATTGACAGGTGGCTGAATGGGGCTCAGAGAGGTTAGGTCAGTTGCCTGAAGTCACACAGCAGGGAAATGGTGGTGCATGTGCTGTGACCACGACACCACACGGCCTCGGTCCCACTCTCCTGAGAGGGAGCTGACTGGCCTGGGCCCCCAGCTCGTGAGCGGGGCCAGGACCCTTCTCTCTGGGGTCCACCTGCCCCGGGCTGCCGCTCACACCACCTGCCCCTACGGACAATGGTCAGGGCGGGGTCCCTGGTCCCATAGTGGGGAGGCTGCAGAGCCCCCAGGTTAAGGGCAGGGTCTGGCTTTCTAGTGCGTGCAGTGGGGCTCGGTCCCGCTGCCTGGGAGACAGCCAGGGGACCATGGGCACACGCCAGCCGGGCAGGGAGTGGGACAGCACATTGCCTCCCCTTCCTCTCCCGTCAGCTGGATCCCATGGCAAGCATGTCCTTCGGCCCCTGAGGCTTTGGTCCCCTCATCCCAGAGCAGCAGGACATACAGGCTGCAGCCTCCACAGGCCTGATTCCAGGTCAGGGTCACCCCCAGGTCAGGGTTACCCCAGGTCATGGCCACCCCCGGGTCGGCATCCCTGGAGGGTCACCTTCCTGCCAAAAGGCGTGCACTGCCCCGTCCTTCCCTACTCTATGTTCTCCCCACTCAAGATCTCCTCTAACAATCTGGGTCTCCAGTGGTCCCTCCTAGCGAGATGAGAAGCCCCCAGCGGCCTAGGGGGGCAGACCACGCGTGGCAGGTCCCTGTGCCCACGGCCCCCAGAGCTGCCACGCATGCTTTTGGGAGAGACTGGCCCTGGTGATTTGCCCCTCCAGGCTCATGGCAGCTCCAGGACCTCGGCTGGGCACGCGGTCAGACACAGGCAACGCCTGGCCCGGGACTCCCCTCCCCCGCAAGAAGGGAAAGTGGAGGACGAGCCCTGGCTGCCAGTCTCAGCACCTGGCCTGCTGTAGTCACTCGCTGTACCATGACCTGGAAAGCCATGTGCCTTTCTGAGCCACAGCTTCCTCACCTGTAACACAGCCGCTGACCAAACGCTATGGGCCAGGCGTGTGACACCTGGTGTCTCTCTCTTTTTTTTTTTTTTTTACATCGTTTTTGGAGTATAATTGCTCTACAATGGTGTATTAGTTTCTGCTTTATAACAAAGTGAACCAGCTATACATATACATATGTTCCCCTATCTCTTCCCTCTTGCGTCTCCCTCCCTCCCACCCTCTCTATCCCACCCCTCCAGGCGGTCACAAAGCACCGAGGTGATCTCCCTGTGCTATGCGGCTGCTTCCCGCTAGCTACCTACCTTACGTCTAGCTGGCGTCTCTTTTAATCTCACCACAATGCTGGGAGGTGGGGATTGATTAGCAGGGTTGCAGGAAAACTGTTTACGATGTGTGCTCCCCTCTGGTCGGATAACGGAAGAGACAAGCGCACCGTGCTTTGTTCCCTGTTTGCCTTGGTGGCCCGGAAGCACGGAGCTTACTTTGAACCTCCTATGAGGTTTTTGGCTTTAGGTTTCTGTCTTGACCACCTGTGGTGTAGGCATCCTTTTTCCTAAGCCCCCTTTACTCCGTTTTTGGAGCAGCAATACAAGCTTTACAGAAACAAAGGGGAATTAAAGCTCGCGGACAGACAGGGAGAGGGCTGTTGCCATCGGGGCAGTGTGAGGGGACAGGCCTAAAGAGAGGTCAGGGTCACAGGCTCCAGGGTGCTCAGAACGGCTTTGCCAGCCACCCAGAAGTCATTCCAGCAGATGCTCATTTAACGCCGACTGTATGCACAGCACTGCCCTTCCGGAATCTTCTCGCTCCTCCGTGTCTCTCTCAGGCCCCCTTCCGGTCCCCAGGGGTTGGCTCACACAGGCTTCCTGGACGGGGCCTCGTCCCCTCCAGTCCCCGCAGACCCTCGCTGGCTCGAGGCCGGCCCCCCTCCACCACAATCTCGAAGGCCAGAGGGAGAGGACTCCCCGGGTCGGGCACCCCGTGGCCATGAAGGAGACACATGGTCACAGTGCCTTTTCGGTCCCTGCAAAGTATTCCACTTTCTTCCTTTCTTCCCTCCTTCTCTCCAGCTGATGAAAGGAAAACAGCCAGAGGGCTGGGGAGGGAGGGACGTTCCTCGGGCCTCCGCCAGCGCCGCCCTCGGAGGCCAACAGAGCCAGGGCTTGTCTGGGATGAATATCTGCGTTATTCACGCTGCACCCTGTGGGGCCAGGGCCCCTCCCTGGCCAGCCCTCTGCATCGGGCCCCTCTGCACGGAGGCGAGGGCACGGGGGCTTCGCCTTCCAGGACCACAGCGTGGGTCGTGCCTCCAGAGACCCCCAGAGTGCGGTCCATGGAGGTGCCCCCAGGAACCCTGAGCTCAGGTTAGTGTGCGGGGAAAGGACGTCCCCCACCTCACTGTGGCTCAGCCCCACCTGCCCCCGCGCAGCTCTGCAGGTGCGATGTCAGCGCCCCAGGGGACGCCGCAGAGCTAGCCGTGAAATGGCAGGATGCTGGCAAACAGAGTGGGGGACCGAGGAGGGGAAGGCGAGACCGTGGAGTCTGATCGCACCCGGGCAAAACTGCCGCCTGCGATGGGGGCTGGCGACCTGCCCGCGTGGGGGAGCCCCGCAGGGGTCTTCAGGGCGGCGTGCTCCCCGTACGTGCTGTGTGTGTGTGTGTGTGTGTGTGTGTGTGTGTACACACATACGTACGCGCACGCATATGCTGTATAAACGTGCATGCTCTATGGATATACGTAAATATGTGCTTTTTTACGTATGATACACTTCATGATGAAAATTTTTAAATATTTATTTACTTATTTATTTGTTTAATTGGCTGCGCCGGCTCTTAGTTGCGGCATGCAGGATCTTCATTGCCACGTGCGAGATCTTCGTTGCGGCATGCGGGCTCT
This sequence comes from Phocoena sinus, assembly GCF_008692025.1. Lineage (NCBI taxonomy): Eukaryota > Metazoa > Chordata > Mammalia > Artiodactyla > Phocoenidae > Phocoena > Phocoena sinus. The sequence goes on from NC_045781.1 coordinate 58,190,019, forward strand.
TAGTTGCGGCATGTGGTGGGATCTAGTTCCCTGAGCAGGGACTGAACCCAGACCCCCTGCATCGGGAGCGCGGAGTCACGGAAGTCCCTGAAATTTAAATTAAAACTGGATAAAGCAGGGCAAGGAGATAGCAAGTCCTGGGGACAAGGTGTTGAGGTGGACCCGGTGGTCAGAGGTGCCCACTGAGCAGCCAGCCTGTGGCCAGAGACGAGCCGTCCGTGGCTGTCTGGGGAGGCCGGCTCTGGGCAGAGGAGGCCGAGGTGAAGGCCCTGGGTCGGGTGTGCGAGGGCTCCAGGCAGGGGTCCTGCTCTGGCAGCTGCTGGGAGAAGGCAGTGGAGAGGTGGTGACGGGTGCAGGAAGGTGACCGCAGTGGTCCAGCAGGTGGGAGCAGGGCCACCGAGGTGCAGGTGCCAGGAGGACGTCAGACCCTGGATGTGGTTGAAGGTGGAGCCGACGGGAGCTGCTGATAGATTGGATGCTGGGGTGGAGAGGAGGGGGCAGCATGACCCCAGGCATTTTGGCCAGAGTGGACTGTTCACAGAGAAGTGGACGGTTGGTCAAGCCGCGCTCCCTCTGAAGGCTCTTGGGGAGGGTCCCTCCTGCCTCTTCCAGCTCCTGGGGCTCCAGGTGTCCTTGGCTTGTGGCCACATCCCTCCAGTCTCTGCCTCTGTCTTCACATGGTCTCTCTTCAGTGTCTGTGTCTCTCCTTTTCTGTCTCTTATAAGGACGGTGTCACTGGATTTAGGGCTTCCCTAACCTAGGATGACCTCATCTTAAATCAGTCACCTCTACAAAGACCCTATTTCCAAATAAGGCTGCATTCACAGGTGCCGGGGGTTGGGACTTGGTGATATCTTTGGCGGGGGACACAGTTCAGCCCATAGCTCCCGTGTGCCCTGCCCCTCACACTGCCTGGGCACAGACGGGGGTGGAGGAGCCACAAGCAATGAGACACAGACTAGAAGGTGAATCACTCCTGTTCGGACTCTCCAAGGAGGTGCACTGAGCTGAGGGGCCCAGAGCCCAGGTAGCCGACACGGAAGGTCTAAGAGGAACGTTCCAGGCACAGGGAACCTCAAAGCAAAGGCCCCGAGGTGTGCGTGAGCTCGAGGCTTTCTAGAAGGCCCAGGAGGCAAGACCCCGATGGTGCAGGGGCTTATGGGCCAGGGTGGGACTTGATTCCAATAGCAGCGATGCTGTGGAGCATTTACAGAGGGGGATGTGGCCCCATCTGTGCTTGGAGAGACCCCCTGGCTGCTCTGGGGAGAGTGAAGTACAGGAACCATCAGGGAAAGCAGGGGTAGGGCATCACAGTCACCTGGCAGGAGATGGTGGCCTGGTCCAGCGAGAGAGGGGCACCAGGGATGCAGCCAGACAGAGGCCAACCCAGGTCTCTGGGCCCAGCAGCTTGGCGGCTGTGTGTTCATGGCAACGTTTCTCTAACCCCTCTGGGCTTATCTGCAGATGTGAGGAGCAAGTTCTCCTGCTTGTCACACACATGGAAGGGACCCCGTCCCCCCTTACAGTGTCCTGGGGATCTAGCAGGCCGTGCCACCAGCCAGCCCTGCCCTCCCCAGGGAGGGACCCCACCCTTAGCAGGCAGGCGGCTGGCAGTGGATCTGGAAAGGGCGAGGCCCGCCTGCTCGTTGTGGGTGGTCAGGTGACGGGCCGTGACAGGCAGCCGCTGGTATCTGCCACCCGGAGGAGAGCCTGAACGCTTCTGTCCCTGCTGGAACCCAGGCCAGCCTCAGGCAGGAACATGTCTGGGTGGGGGCCTGGCTCAAGGCCCCAGTGCTCACGCTTGCCCCCCGTTCTGCTCGGCCGCCCCCAGCCGGCCCTCTCTGCAGCCCATGCAGCCTGCTGTGTGACTTGGGGCACGTGGAGTAACCTCTCTGACCCGTAGTGAAGGATTTCCCCAGGCCAGTAGTGGGTTCCGGGAATCCTAGAACTTTCCAGGGTGCCGCAGGCCTGCACCAGCCGTGGCGTTGGAGGACCTGTGTTCACATCCTGACCGCCTTAAACTGGGCTCGTGGACTGGGGTCCGTGTCCATCCTGTTCTGTCCACGGTCCTGTCCCAGCGCCTGGAGGGGAGCCTGGCCACCAGGTGAATGAGTGAATGAGCGGCTGGGTGAACCTGGCCGCCGCCCCCCCCCCCCCCCCCCCACGGTGGGCCCAGTCTGGGAGGGACCTCGCCCAAAGAAAGGTCACACGAGAGCAACCACAGGCCCAGTCGCCCCAGGCGCTTCGGCCCACAGTCCTTATTTTGTCTTATATGAATTTGTTGCCAGAGTTTCAGAATGGGGAGATTTCACTTTAAAACCTAGATTTCTGGCTTTTCCTAAAACTCAGAGAGCTGCCTCTGCTGCATTTCCTGGCTCCAGCAGCTGCCCAGCAGGCGGGGTGGGCGCCAGGCGCTCATGCAGCCGTGAGCCCGTCAGCGGAAGAAGGAGTGGGGGCGGGTGCCAGCCCCCTCCCCCTCTTGAAGAAACACGTGCTTATCCGGGCAGGGTCCTTGGCACTGGGGGACACAGAAACACATAAAACTAATGAAAAGCTCTGTCCACGGGGAGAAGCAGCCGAATAGGCGTGTCCAAGAGGGTGGGGCCGGGTGAGACCAGGGAGGCTGCCCCACCCCGGGGGGGGGGGGGGGGGGGGGGGGGGCGGGGCAGCGGCACAGGCCTGGAGGTCTCGCTCTGGAGCCCTCCTTCTTTCCTACGGCCCCAGAGGGGGGCGGACGGGACAGCAGGGCGCTGAGCAAGTGAACAGACGGTAGATGAGGGTAGATGAGAGGCTGGGACGGGGCGGCCTCCAGGAAGAGCCGTCGCTGCCCTGGTGGCCCAGCGGCCCTGTTGTCTCAGCACCGGGCTGCGTGGGTGAGCGCCCGCCCCGTCGGCCCTGCAGCCCCGCTCCGCAACCCGCTGGCTCTACGTTCACCCTCCAGGTCTTGGTTTCCCCTTCCACGCAGAGCTGGTGGGTGCCGTGATGGGGGGCTCCCTGCCCGGGCCTGGGGTGAGGTTGCCGAGGGGCGTCCTGCCGAGGCAGGGGTGGGTGGCTTAGTACGGGCGTGGCTCCGTCCCCGCGCTGCCCCCGGCTCTGTGGCCTCGGCCTTGGCTTTCCCATCTGTGGACAGTGGTGCCCCCTGCAGCCGGGCCCTGGGTGAGCTCTGGGGACAGCGGGGAGGGAGCCCAGTCCAGCCCCCTCCCACCACCACCCCCCTCCCCTCTTTGTGTTCTAGGAGGGGAGGTGACAGGTGCCGTCAGGGGAGGAACCGGCAGGGAGGATGCCGGAGGGGCGGTGACCCTGAGCTCTGGCAGAGCCAGCGTGAGGGCTGGGGTTGGGCAGTGAGGCAAGCTGGCCCTGCAGCCGGGACACGGGCCGGAGGCCATGGGTGGGGCCCCTGGCTCCCTGCACTTTGTCACACCTCACGTCCCTCGGGCCCTAAGTCCCAAGTGTCTCCAGGAGGAAGGGGCGGCCCCGCCTGGCCTCCTCCCCCGGCCTGCATGCCCCCCGCTACCCACAGACGTCACCCCAACAAGCCGAGGGCTCCCCAGACGTGAGCACCTACCGGGCCTCAGGAACTAGGAGAATGTGAACAAAGGTGACCGGCCTGGCCCATTGGACAGCCTGACAAGCGCCGGTGAGAGGGAAACACGCGCTCCTCCCCCGCTGCAGCCAGAGGAGCCCCCGGAGGCCCCGCGAGGGTGCGAGGGCCACAGAGCCGGGGTCCAAAGCCAGGTGGGAGCGAACCGGCCAGGAGGCACGGCAGGGGGACGGCAGCAGGGGCGAGGCCCTCAGGCGGGTCAGGGCTGCGGGTCAGGGAGCGAAGACCACCAGGCTACAGGGGGAGGGCGGCCTGACCGCGGACCCACCTCCACCCTCCTGCCCTGTGGCCTCCTGCCCTCTGGAGCAGAGAAGCCTGGAGGACGCCCCACGGAGGGCAGCCACCCCCACTCCTGGGATCTGGGGCTCTTCGGAGCCAGGCCACTGCAGCCAGGGGTCCCACCACCACCCAGCTCGGCCCCTCCCAAGCCCGGGTCACCCGCCCACAGCAAGGGTGCCTTTGGGGTTGCTTCACAGGGGGACTCAGTCAGCTGGGTCAGGCCGGCCCGCGGAGAGCTCAGCCAGGCCCTCAGAGCCCAGCTGCCCAGAGACTGGCCGAGGCTGCACTGCCAGAGGACAGCCTTGCAGGAAACACAGGGGGACAGTCCCGTCCAGGGCCACTTCCGGGTGTGTGGCTGTGGACGGATCACATCCCTTCTCAGAGCCTTGCTGTCCCGTCTGGGCACTGGGGTGATGGCAGACGCCCCTTGCAGCCGAGGGAGCCCCTGCAGCCTCGGGGACCCGCAGCAGGATCCCAACCCCTGTGTCCCTGTCAGGACGCGGGCCCGGCTTGTCCATGGAGGATGAGGCAGCAGGAGAGTGGCCAGAGCGGGGCGCCCAGCCCAGCCCAGCCCCTACATGCTGAGCCTCAGTTTCCTCATCTGTAACGGGGGCTGAGTGCCTGCCTGCTTCCCAGGGGTACAGCCCTGAGTCCGGCCGGTGGCAGGCGTCTCGTCGGGCCGATTGCCCTCCCCCAAGCCCCCAACTCAGAACCCCACGTGGGGGCATCCACTGATCTCTGGTCCTGAGGATGTGAAATCATCATCACTTTTAATTGAGAAAAGAGGCCGATAGGATTCTGAGCCTGACGGGACAGTAATTAAGGCAGCCAAGGAAGCTCATTAATCTTGTCACTCAGGAGATGGCTCGTTAAAGCCCGCCGTCCCCGGGCCCCGCCGAGCACAGTGACCTCTACGTGGGCCCCCGTTTCTCATGTGGAGGCCTGCTCGGGGCGAGATGGGCTGCTTCCAAAAGCCAGGAAGTTTCCAAACCCCATCCGGGGGTCTGGGGGGCGCAGGCTGGGAATCCCACAGCCGTGTCCCAGTTCATTTACCTGCCGCAGCCTCAGCTTCCTCTCCTGTAAAACGGGTCTGATGCACAGCCCGGGCTGGCTGGCGGGTGAGAGGACTGCCCGGGACACCCTGTCCTGGGGCCTGGAGGAGCCAGAACCAAGCCCGGCCCCAGGTAAGCCCGCAGAGCACACGGGAGGCCCGATGCGTTCCGGGCTCCCCAGCCCCACTCTGCAGCGTTCCCACCTCTCCCTCCTCCCGCCTGGATCCCAGCTCTTCTCTGTCACACGTCAGGGTCACAGGGTGACAGCGTGTAAACTCCCCCGCACACTCTGACCCCAGCCCAGGCTTCAGACTCAGGCTTCAGACCCAGACTGGGCTTCTGGGCACTGGTCCTTGGTCTGCCCTGGGCAGCAAAGGTTTGGAGGTCCCTCTGTCACCCGAGGGTAGTGGAGCCTGAGAGGGCCACGGACAGAGCCACTACAGATGCCAGTGCCGTCACGACGGTGCCCGCGGGACTCCATGTTGAACGGTTAAAGTGATGGAGGACAACTTCAATGTTTATAATCAGCAGTGGAGTGTGGGTCGTCTGGGGGAAAGGACGGAGACAGGCTTTCCAACAAAATCAAAATCACATGGAGCTTTGAACACCCTTCACCCTCCAGGGTGTTCCCAGCCTGACCCTGAGCCCAGGGTCCAGGGCCCGCTGAGGCTGGGGTGCTGGGCTTCGTGCCTTTCTGCTGGGGCCCTCGGGTGGGGACAGGGTAGTTACGGACAACAGGGATTCAGGTCTCCAAGAGGAGACGTCTGCTCCGGACAGAGCCCAAGGCCTGGGTCTGCAGCCGTACCGGGGGCCGGGTCCAACCTAGGGCCCGAGCAGCCTCCATCCTCCAACTTCCCCTCCGGGGCCCTCAGAACCCCTCCCTCTCACCTACCCTTCCCTTCTCTGCAGACGGGATGGGGGCTTGTGCAGCTGGAGCTCCGAGACAAGGGCAGGCCTGGGCGCTGTTCGTGCTTTTCCAGAACCGCCACTCGGCATTCAGAGTGGTGCCGTCTGGTCTGAGCGTCGCTGGGCCGCCGCCCTGGCCTGGCTGTGCCACTGTGTGCCCTTGGGCAACTCCTCGTCTGTGAAGTGAGCGCACTGGACGAGGTGCCCCCAGAGGTCCTTGTACTGGAGAAAACGCCCCGTCCACTGTGGCTTTCCAAGCGGCTTCCATGAAGCCACCGTCCCAGGTCCCCACAGCCCCGCTGCCCTCCATGCCCTGATCAGCCTGCCCCGGACGAGGCGCCTCTTGGCTTTGGGACAGTCGGCTTCGTTCACCCCGGACTCGGCTGGGGGTTTCCCGGGGCTTCTGAGTCCCAGTATGCTCCCTGCACACGGGACCCAGGTGGTCCCTCTAAGCAGGGGAGAAGGACCCTCCGAGGGCCAGGTGAGGGGCAGCCGGAGTGCGCGAGGCTGAGCTTGGTACGCTGCTACCCTCAAGGGTGTGAGACGAGTTCCCAGAACACCTTGCCAGCACACGTTCCTGGACTCGGGCGCTACGTGGAGAGATGGGGAGCCCCAGGGCACGGTCTCCGTACCCCAAGGCCTGCCCCGGCAGCCCCCCGCCCACTGGCTGCTGTGCGCGGAGCATCCCCGAGGCCTCATTTAGAAACGAGGGCCAGAGGCAGAGAGCGGGCAGCCCTGCTCGGCCCCGGGAGGGGTGTGCGGTTGTGGGGCATGCGTGTGCGTGTGAACGTGCGTGTTTGTGCATGTGTGTGCGTGCGTGCAATCAGCGTGTTTGGGCGTGCGTCCGCATGTTTGTGGACGTACATGCCTGTGGGCACACGTGTGTGCAGCCGTGTGTGCTGAGGGGGACCTGACCCCGCCCTGCACACCACCCCTGCTGGCCCCCAGACCTGGAGCCCTCCTCTTGAGGGCTGGGCCCCAGGCTCCCCGATGCGTGTTTCCTCCTGTTCTGTGGCATTGTGTTGAGGGGTCGGGGGCGTGCCCCCCTTACCGACAGGGGCCGCAGCGCTTCCCTAGGCGCCCCGTGAGGTCGGCAGCAGGGCTGGGCAGACCCGGCTCCTCTCCAGCCTGGGCCGGACTCTGGGCAGGAAGGGGCAGAGAGTGGGGCCTGAGCCACTGCAGCCTGGGCCCACCTCGAGCGGCAGCTGTGCGGAGCGGGGGACGGTGCAGCAGTAGGCAGAGAGCAAAAAAGGACATTCCCCAAGCGACTGACAGACGGGCCTCGTGGCAGAGGCTGTGCCAGCCCCCAGCTCGGGGAGCCTTCCGGGCGCAGGCAGCATTGGGGCTGCCCCGGGGAGGAGGGAAGGAGAAGGAGGCATCCAGGGAGGGCCCGGCCCGTGCAGGTGCCCGGGCAGGAGCACGCCTGGCCCGTGGCAACGCAGAGGGTGGCAGAGGCGAGCAGGTGAGGGCAGAGGGCAGCGGGGTGGGAGGGCCCAGGCAGCCCAGGTGTAGACCTCTCACAGGTGGGCACTGAAGCAGGCGCTCAGGGACGAGGGCGCAGGGTTCCCCGCGGCCCCAGGCAAGCGTGCGTCCCCAGCGTCTCGACCTCCGCAGACTGTGCACCTTTCTTCCCCTGAAGTCTCCGGTCTCCCTCCTCGGCCCTTCCCTGCTCAGCCTGTGTGGGCCAGTGTGGTCACTCCCATCCTGCAGTTCCGGCACCGAGGCCCCCGGAGAGCTGCTGGTGTCCAGGGGACCAGAGAGCGCCGGTCAGCACAGGTGTCGGGGGCGGCCCCTCGCGGGGGTGGTGGCCGGGCGGGGATCCTGCCTTTGATTCCTGGCGGCCCTCCTGATGCCAGCCGGCGGCCAGCAGCGCCGGCAAGCGCGTTCCGGATACACATGGGTCTTTGGGATGCGCCAGGCGAGCCGCTGCCACCTGGGGGCTGAGGTCGGGGGGTGGGGGGCTGAGGTCAGGGAGCGGCTTCTCGGGCAGAGCCCAGGCGTGGACAGCCAGCCCCTTCTCCTGCCACGTCCACTCTGCCCCAGGCCGTTCTGCACCCCCAGCTCCGTCCTGTGCAGCGTCCGCCAGACCCTCCGGGCCCTGCTTGAAATTCCAGGGCTCCCAGCACCCTCAGAGTTATGGCCCTGGTTCTGCGTCGTGTCCAGAGTGAGGGCGTGGGGTGTCGGCAGGTTGTGGGGTTTGTTCTAGGAGGACTCGGCCAAGATGTGAGTCGGGAGCCTTTTCACACCCTCCAAATGCTGGTCTCAGAGGAACACGAGGACAGAGGCGAGTGGCCGGTACCCGGCGCCAGCCCTCGGCGGCTTCCGCGGGCGACGGGTCCTGCCTTTAAGCACGAATCGCGGCCGCCTCCCTGTCAATTTCGAAGACATCGTTTTCTCCCCACGTGCTCCTCTTATCTCCCTCCTGTTAAAGGATCTCAAATATGCACCCCGATAAGGCGGAACGCACCCCCGCTTCCCGGCCCCGTCCAACGCCAGCCTCCACTTTCCCCCAAAGTAATTAAGATAAATGCAGTTGATAATTTGCCTGGTATTCTTAAACGGACCCTCGGGCCATATCTCAGATATAATTTTACCTGCAGAGGTTTATCTGAGCGCTCGAGTAACAGATAGTTTTTTAAGCAAAGCGGCAGCTTTTGAAGCGAAAGGAAAAGGGAATGTTTGTAAAATAAATGTCAGAACGAACCGCCGTCACGGCCCCTCAGCTCAGGGTCGGCGAACGGAGACCCCGCGCCGTCCGGGGCTGGCCAGGAAAGGGGCGGGGATGGGCTCAAGGGATGGGCTCAGGGGCACCGAGAGAGCGGGCCGGCGGGGGAGGCTGGACCAAGCCACAGGCCAGCGCCCAGGGAGGCGCAGCTCAGGAGGCTCGGCCAGGATGGGGAATCAGTGCAGTGGGCCAGGCTGGTGGTTCCCACTGTGGTGGGGAAGGCAGGGTCCTGCTCCAGGCTCTTCTTCGGACAGGCTGGAGTCCCCTGGGAGCCTCAGTTTCCCCGTCTGCATCCGGTCAGGCTGGAGCCCAGCTGCCCGTCACAGCCTGGTTCCACCCAACAGCGCCTACGTCTTGCTTCCTGACGGGCATCCGGGAAGTGGGGCAGGGGCCTGGGGTGGGTGTGTGTCCACGGCACCCCTGACCCGCCAGTAAAACCCGCGCTGGCCCGCCCCCTCGCCAGCACCGTGCACTCACCGCCCCAGCCTCACCGAGCCTCCCACCCGGGACACCCGTCCCCGACACTTTGCCAGAAGGACCTCACCCGAGGCCCGGCCACGCATCGCTGAGGGTCACCTCCTCACCGGGGGGGGGGGGGGGGGGCCTCTCCGACCCCATGTCCCCGCCCCCCTCGGCCAGACCCCTCTCGCTCCCTTTGCCCCGTTCACGCCCGGCTGCTGTGAGCTCCGTCCTAACGGGCGTCACGATGCCTGTGCCTACCCACACCCCTCTGGGGCCCGACCTCCCCTCTGCAAGCCTCTGTTTCCGGCTGTAGCGGGGGTGAGCACTGACCTTGCAGGGAGGCCATGAGGACGAGGCGGTGTCCACACCGCCCTCTGTGGTCCTTGCTGTTGCCTCGGCGCCGTCCCCTAAAGCTGTGAGCTCCTCGGGGAGGGACGGCTGGTGGAGGAGAGGGTCCAGCAGTCTGGGCCTTCCCCCATCCATGCCCTCCTCCGCAGACCCATCCTGTCACCCAGCGCCACACCACACACGGGCGCCGCCGGGCCGAGGCTGGGATAGAGCAGGCACACAGCCCACCCTCACGACCTCATCCAAGCCTGAGCACCTCCAAGGGCACTGGGGGCTAGGGCTTCAGCACACATTTGGGACAAAGCCAAGACAGGACGAGGGGACGAAAGGGCAGACGCCTCTACCCCACTGAGCCGTGTGGCCTCACTCTCTGGCAGGATGGGAAACAGAAGGCCGGGCCCCTGCCGGTTAAGAAGGTACAGCCCCACCCTGCTGAGAAAGCATCATAACAGGAAAATTAAACCCTCCCACGTCTGGGCACGTCAGCAGCAGGGAGGCCGAGGGGGCTGCAGGGCGAGAGCGAGGTCCGGTGCTGGCCGGGCCCCCAAGCGGCCATGTCACCGGGTCATGGAAGATGGCGGCCGGGGTGGCCTGAGGGGTAGTCAGCTCGAGCCCCTCGTCTAGAGCTGGGGAAACTAAGGCCGGGGGGCCCAGGGGTGCGTGTGGGGTCGAGGCCCAGAGCTCTGACCAGACAGGGCCATCTGTGTGCTGAGCTGCCCAGTCCCCCGGTGTGCGGGGACAGTGCCACCCCCGAGGGCTCCCGAGATCATACCTTCGCAGGTGGACACACACATAACTGGGAGGGCTTCTTGGAAGAGGTGGGCTGGAGAGGAGCCTGGAGGAGCAGTGAGCACGTTCGGAGCTAACGTCTGCAGGCTCCGTGCGTGCAGGGCCGTGTGAATGGTTTGCTGTCCCGTCCAAGCCCCTGGCCATAGCCCTTTGACACCAGAGCTGTGATCACCCCGTTTTGCAGCCAGGAGGTGTCAGAGCCAGGATTCAAGCCCGGGCCCAGCTGACTCGCCCCACGGTCTCCCTGGAAGTGGGTGAGAATCGGGAAGCTGGAAGAGGAGGGTACGGAGAGGCCCCGGCTGAAACGGGGCAGGTTGAAAGGGGAGGTGAGGGCAGAGGGTCAGGAGCAGAGGCCAGACACTGTACAGGGCCTGGGGTCCGTGGGGAGGGAACACCGGAGGGCAGGGGCCCAAGGCCCATGGCAGGACACCCCTCACCAGGAGCTGCCGCCCACACCCCAGCTGGAGCCGGCCAGCACCACCGCGGGCTTGAGTTACCCAGAGGCTGGGGCCAGGTGGTGTTTCTCAGCGTAAAGGAGACGCCTGAACTCGTGGGGTTCCTGGGGGCAGGCCGGGATCTGGGGGATTGGATCTCCCCACTTCAAAGGGGCCCCAGGCCTGCTGAAACCCACACCAGCTAGCACCAAGGGGCTTTGCCAAGAGCCTGGGCAGGGGTGGGAACCCGAGACCCGGGCACACGCTGTCCCCCACCTGCCCCACAGTCTGAGCACCCAAGATGGGCCCTTGTGCCCCCGGAGGGGCAGCCAGCATGGGGTGCTGCAGGCAGAGGACGTCAGGCCCGCCATCCTGGGACAGAGGACAGAGGCTGACGGGGTGGCTGAGCCCTGCCCACAGGTCAGCACGTGGAGGCAGGGCCGCCCCAGGGAGGAGGGGGCCCCGAGGCGGGGGCTGAGGTGCAGAGCTACTTTGTCCTGCACGGGGCAAGCGTGGTTCCCAGGGGCCTGCCTCACACCCCTACGTGTGCACTACGTGCTGTGTGACTTGGCCAAGTCACACAACCTCTCTGGGCCTTCGTTTCCTCATCCATAGTTCCTGTTGACTTTTCGCAGCAGAGGCAGAATCAGTTGCTCACCACTGTGTGGCCCATCATCCAGCAGAAACGTGGAGATCCCTGAGCGAGTGAGTGAGTGAGTGGATGAATGAATGAGTAGCTGGGAAGCTGCAGGGAAGGCAGAGCCCTCCCCAGGCCTCGGCCTGCCCACCTCCAGGTAAGGGCACGCTTCCCGCCCCGTGACGCCGGGACTCACTTGAAAGCCTCGAGTCTCCACATCGTCAGGAGGGCTGCACGTCAGTACAACCCCCAAGAGTTGTCCCAGTGGTTCCCTAAGGCTGTGACACACAGCAGCTTGAAACAATGAACCGTTACATACCGTTGCCGTGGGTGCCGAATCTGGGCGTGTATTCTGTGCGTTAGCCGCGAGTCGCCACGTCCAGCCCCTGTTCAAGGGGAGGGATTTGGGCTCCACCTTTTGGAGGGAGGAAGATGAAAGAATCTGTGGCCAAATGTTAAAACCGCAATAGTGCTTAATTTGACCATCTCTCTCCAAATCACAAACGCACTTGCCCTTGACGGTGCCATTTCTCCTTTGGGTTCATCCTGCTGGTCTCACTTACACGTATTCGTGGCTCTGCTATTTGTAAAGGCCCGCATAGGACAACCTAGCATCCACCCGTCCGGAGGGACCTGGGTATACGAGTAGCCGTTCCGCAGACCATTCCGTAGCTGCGTGTGGCTGGAGCAATGGACAGGCAGACGTCAGCCAGACGTCGCCTCGTGAGGGTCTGTGGGATTACCTCTGAGATTCACCGTTCAATGCAAAAAGTGCAGTGCGTGTAGTAGACTATCTTTTGTTGAAGAAAGGGGCGAATGGGTAGATTTATTCGTATTTTCTGGTATTTGCATCAAGAAACTCTGGAAGGAAACACAAGAAGCTGCCCCGTGTGCTGACCCAGCAGGACAGCGGAAGAGGGTCCGTGGGCCGGGGGAGCCGGTGGCGGGGGGGAGACCTCTCACTGCAGAACTTCAACCACAGGAACGTGTGATCTGTGCACACGAAATACCACGACAAGAAACGTAGAATCACCACCAGCCCAGCGGGAAGGCGACCAGCTGACCCCACCCCTGCAGGGCTCCCCCACCCGCCGGGCCGGACTGTGGTCACCCAGCTCCCCGCAGTCCACGTCGGCTTCCTGGGGCTCTGCAGGCTCCATGTCCTCTCCGGGCCCCGCCCCCCCCAGGGCTTGCGGCCAAGCACCACATTGATGCTGACGTGCTTCCCATTTTCTTTGCAGCCAAGAAATCCCCATCCCTGTGGAAGCTGCGCGGCGACCCAGCTGAGGGCTGACTCCCAGGTACGTAGAGGGGACCGCTGGAGTGGAGGCTGGCGGGCCGCACGCGGCCGGAGCTGCCCTGTCCCCGCCCTGCCACCCGTGTCTCCTTCCGTGTTGCTCGCTCAGGCAGTAATGGGGGCTGCCAGCTGCCTCCCCGGAGCCACCTCTGGGGCCGGGTGTCAGGGCCGGCCCTCGGCTCTGAACCGCAGCCCTGGGCCGGGCTTGTCACCTGACGCTCTGTCCCCTGGCCAGCTCGTCAGGCCACTCGGGCCAGACCCCTCCTTCCCTGAGGGGCCTGCAGCACAGCTGATTCAAACCAGCAAATGAGCCTCTTACGCCTGTTTTCAGACCCTGCCCAGCCTTCCGCACAAGCCGCCCTACATCTGCTTTGTGTCCGTGAGCAGAACAGGACTCGGGGGGTGACGGGACGTAGCGGTTACGGTATTCACAGGGAAATACTTCGGTTCCCACCACACCGTCTGCTAAACACCCGGTGAGGAGCTTGTTCACTGCACTCTTTAGGGGCCAGCATCAGTCCCGGGGCATGGGTGGAGACCTTGAGCCCACTGAGGCGGGGCAGGTGCCGGGGCCACAGCCAGCAGGGGCCGGGGGATCAGGACCACGGCCATCAGCCGCCCAGGCCCGAGCCCCACCCACCCATCCCTCTCAGGGGGCGCAGTTCGGAGCCTGGACCTGCGGGACCTCCATGGTGTCTGACAGCTACTTGGGCGTGACCGGCCACCCCCAGAAAGCTCCAGAAGCTGCGGGGAGGCCAAGCCCTGGGCCCTCCCCGCTCCTCACAGCAGCGCCTGGGCAGTGTGCGCAGGGGTGGTGAGGAAGGCCCCTCGAGGTCAGGGGCCCTCGCGCATCTGCCCACCTGGCCCCTGGGCTTCACTGCCTGGCAGATTCAGGAGCAGAGGCCCCACAGACCAGAGCCCGTCCTTGCTCCTAGGCAGGGGCGGACACCAGCCCCAAGTGGGTTCAGAGCCCCTGATGCCTGCCACGCGGGAGCCCCCTCCTCTGACCCTCCAGGCCCTGAGTTAAGTCCCACGTAGCATGCAGCAGGTGCTGCCTACCCACTGCCCCCCACGCCCAGCCTCTCTGGGCTGTCCGGGAGCTCTGAGCCAGGGTCAGGTGTCCACAGCTGTGCGGTGTCTGCTCCCCTGGACGCTGGGCATGGGGCAGATGTCCAGAAGCGCCACGTGAACCTGAACTTGAGAACGAGGGGTCAGCCCCCATATGGGGCCTTTCCACCAGGAGCAGCTAACTCACAGCCGCTGGAACTGAAAGGGCCCTTCAGACAACCGGGTCCGACCATCCCCCTCCGCCGATGGAGAAGGGGAGCCAGGAGATGGGCGGTGCTGCTGGCAGACAGGCAGCTAGCCCACCGCAGCCTGTGACCTCGGCCCTTGAAAGGCAGCGAGGCGATTCCCGAGTCCTGGCTCCGAATGTCTCTGCCTGCAAGAAGCATGAAGCGCTGCTGCTCGCAGCTTAGCGGCCGGAAGGAGCCACGTGGCCTGTGCTGCTTGCAGCAGGACACACGGACGGTCCTTCCGCAGGGCACAGCGCGCTCGTGGGTCATGATGCAGTCTCCCCACCTTGAGCCCGACGGGGAGCCCTCTGGCCAGAGCCCGGGCTTCTGGCGTTCAGAGTGACGAGTGTGCGGGCCCGAGGCCGCAGGTGCCCGAGAGCGGGGGAGGGGCGCCTGGGCTCAGGGCTTCCGCTCGTCCTTAAAAACTCAGGCGGGACGGCCCAGGTGACCCCGACAGACCCCGACTCTCATGTGGCTTCAGGCAGTGCGGGGGAGAAGCACCTAGGCAGCCCGTGCACAGACGGGGGACACGGAGGCCCGGGAGGCGCTGGCATCCGGGGGAGCCCCTGCGTGCCAGCGGCCGGCCCTGCGAGGGAGGCTGTTACCATCACTACCCCGAGGGCGTGCAGACCCACTTTCCCCAGTCCTGGGCGCCTACTGTGTGCCAGACTCCAGGCCAGGGGCGCGGGCAGAGGAGCAGATGCAGACTCGCCCTCAGGGCCCAGGCTCAGGCGGCAACAGAGCGAGTCGGCAACCCCCCCCCCCCCCCCCGCCCAAACAACACACGTCCCACGAGGGGCTGACCCAGAGTTGGCAGAGGGTCGTCCCTGCAACAGCCCCATCGGGGGCTCCACGGGGATACCCATTTTCCAGGCACACGGCGACTAAGGGACTTGCCCCAGCGGCGTCACGAGGGGCCCGCCCTCCCCTTGGTTCCCACGGCTCTCTCGTGCGGGGGCCGTCCTGGGGGCCCTGACTGCTGCTGCCCCTACACCGGGCACAGCCTGGCTCTGAGCAGGTGTCCGGACCACATGTGGGGCTGGGAGGAGGCCCCGCAGGAACCCCCGGTGTCCCTCACTAGCCCTGAGGTCTTGGGCGAGTCACGCACCTCCCTGTGCTCCATAATCTCACCCGTAAATCAGCGATGACAGTAGCGCTTCTGACCTCTCGAGCCACTGTGAGGACCAGAGGAGTGGTTGGGAAGCACTCAGTGTCCCGGCCCCCAGTGAGGGCCCAGAAGGAGCTCAAGCTACTGCTACTGCTACTGCCATCACTTATTCATTCAGCAAACTTCACCCACGAGCCCTGCCCCAAGGGCTCTCAGTCCACATGTGCAAAGGGAAGCTGAGGACTTGCCCCAGGCAGTGGAGCCCAGAGGAGCGGGGAGGTCCCTACCTAGGAGGGAGGGCGCCCCCAGGCTGATGGGATGGGGAGGGTCCAGTGGCGGGGCTGGCCTGGCAGGGGATGGGGCGGCGGTGGGGCGATGTGGCGCCCACTGCTGGCCGGCACTGGAACCACGCCCAACCTGGGTCAGGAAGCCTCTGCCCCGACCTCAGAGCTGGTGGCCTTCACATGGGGCTGAGCTCCCACGACTGTCTGGGGAGAGCCAAGAAAATCAGCGTTGCTGACAGCCGGCCGCGGGATTGCTCTGTGGACGAGACCCCCAGAGCCGCTAGGGGGATGGGAGTGGGGTCATGGAGACAGAAGGAAGGGGTGAGGGCCATGCCCCCGGAGGCTCCCCTCACCCAGTGCTCCTAAAGCTCAGTGTTCTGGGTGGGGCTTTTCTCCAGAGGCCCGTGGGGCTGTGCTCTGGGTTAGGGTCACAGGCACAGGCCAGATACGTGTGCCCCCAAACAGGAGCTCAGCTCAGGGGCCCAAGAAAGGAGCCGGAACCTTCCGGAGACCGGGGGTCTGCAGGGTGAGGGCCCGGAGGCCGTCCTGTGTGATCCCAGGGTCAGGGGATGGGGCAGGTGAAGGACCAGGTGGGAGCCTCAGCCAGACGCCCCCTCCGTCCTTCCTGGGCTCTCCGCCCTGGCCGTCAGGTGCCCGTCACCCACCCTGGGGCCACTGCAGGTCTGGGAGCCACGTGTCACTTGGGGCTTTGCCGCTCAGGGCCCGGCTGGTGCCTCGCACAGCTTGCTTGGGGGTGGCCAGGGGTCTTCTCAGATCTCAGGCCTCAACAGTATTTTCTCTCTTTTTCCTTCCTTTTCCTCTCCAACCCCAATCCGCCCCCCCCCCCACCCCCCACTAAGCCCTTTCTCAGTCTGGCAGCAACTCTTTTCCCCTCTCATCTCTCAAGGTGCCGACGGAGCCAAGCCCCCTCCCCTAAAAGTACAGGTTACGTGCCCGCCGCTTCTGCTCCCAGCCTGCCACGCCACCGTGGGAGCCACGAAGCCCCACGGTCCCCGACCCACTCTGTCCTTTCTTTGCAGGCTCCACTCAGGACCATGAGAGCAGGCCCCTCCAGGGCCCCTCGAGGGGCGAGGATGTCCGCCCAGCCCGCTTTCCGCGGCCCGCCTCAGACCACAGCATCCTCCTAGCACCCAGGACGGAGGGGCCATGCCTGGGGAGCAGCCCCTCGGAGCGCCACCCCCAACCATGACCGGAGACCTGCAGCTCTGCCCAGCGGCCAGTGGCACGGGGGGCCCCCTGCAACCTCCCAGTGAGGTCAGTGCCCCAGCCAACAGGACCGCCAAGACTACGGGCAGCGGGGCCCAAGCCATGGACAGCCCTGAGACCCAGGTGCGGCAGGCTGGGAAGGCGGGGCCCAAGGCCCCACTCCCCAGAACCCAGTCCCTGAGCAGCGCCCCTGGGAAGGGAAGAAGCCCCCAGGCCCCAGCAGGGAGGAACGTGGTGCAGGCTCGCGCACGGCGGGCGAGCAGGCTGGACAGCAGCCCCCAGCAGCTCTACGGTCTGAGCATCGCCAGCTCAAGGCCCAAACCCGCCCTGGACGAGAAGACCCCTGAGGGCCCGCAGCAAGAGGGCCCCCGGCCCCCAGAGGCCGAGGCCCCCCGGGACCAAGGAACCAGAGCCCGTCTCAGGCCCGGCCCCCCCAGGGCTGAGGCCTCGCCTGGCCCGGAAGAGCTCAGCTTCCAAAAGTGCTTCCAGGAGACCCCCTCCAGCTTTACCTCCACCAACTATACCTCACCAAGCGCCACCCCTGGGCCCCCGCCCCTCAGGGCCCCCCAGAGCAGCGGCGCCAGCCCCTGCCGGCCGGCCTCCTACGTGGAATTCCAGGCCAGCAGGGCCGACGCCTGGCCTCCCACGGCTGAGAACAGCTTCCCAGGTGCTAGTTTCGGGGTGCCGCCCGCTGAGCCGGAGCCCTTTCCCGAAGGCGGCAGCCCCGGGGTGGTTGCCTTCCAGTACCCCTTCCCAGAGCTGCACGGAGCCGGCCCGAAAGCCTTCCCCGAGGACGCGGCCGGGCCCGAGTTCGCCGAGAGGGCGCTGGTGTTCGCCTTCCACCAGCCTCGGGGAGCGTGGCCCGAGGAGCCGGTGGGCACGGGCCCAGCCTACCCCCTGCCCGCCCGCTCGGGCCCCCCAGCCCCGCCCTGCTACCCCGGCCGGCCAGGCGGCCTCAACGCCCCCAGCGACCTTGGTGGTGCGCTCCCTCCCCCTGGCGCTGCTCGCCCGGCCCCCAGCCCCTTCTCGGAGAGCACGGCCACCTTCCGGGACAGTTTGCACGAGAGCGTGACCAAAGTGCTCCCTGAGAGGCCGCCTTCGGCCCACGATGGGCTGGGGAGCCCCAGGGGGCCCCCAAACTCGCTGGCCCAAAGGCAGTTTCCCGGGCAGGCGTATGGAAGCCCCAGAGCCGGCGGGGTGGGCGCCAGCCCAGGGCCTCGGGACACGGAGCTGACTGCCTCCGGGCCCCCCGCCGCCAGACTGCCCCCGCTCTGGGACCCCGCCCCAGCCCCTTACCCAACGCCTCCCCTGGGCCCCCTGGCCACTACCAGGAGCGCATTCTTCGAAACCCAGCCTGGCCCAGGCCAGCAGCTCAGCCTCCCCCAGAGCCCCCCGCTGCCCTGGCCCCAGGTGCTCCCGGCCGCCGGCCCCGGCCCCCACCAGATGGAGATGTTGAACCAGCTGCCTTTCCCCCCGGAAGTCCCCGAGTGGCAGGGGGGCAGCCAGGGAGCCCAGGCTGCTGCCACAGGCAAGACGCCCGGGCCGGGCGAGAAACTGGCGGTCCTGAGAAACAGCCCAGGCCAGCACAGCGGTGGCTCCCCTGGGCTGTTCGCCTACAACGGGCTGAAGGACCCTGGAGCCCAGCCCCCCTTCTTCGGGGCGGCCCAGCCCCAGGCCTCCCCACGGGGCCCCCCCCGGCCCCCCCCAGCCCAGGGTGGTGGGAGCCTCCCCCAGCGAGTCCCCCCTGCCCTCGCCGGCCACCCACACGGCCAGCAGCACCTGTTCGTCGCTGTCCCCTCTGTCCAGCAGCCCAGCCAACCCCAGCTCGGATGAGGGCCAGCTCCCCGCGCCGCTCGGGCCGTCCGCCTTCTTCCACCCACCCACGCACCCCCAGGACACCGGCAGCCCCTTCCCGTCCCCCGAGCCCTCGCACGCCCTCCCCATCCACTACCAGCCAGAGCCAGTCAAGGCCTTCCCTTTCCCCACAGAGGGGCTGGAGGAGCCCCCGTTCCCTAGCTCGGGGCTCGAGGTGGGCAGCGTGGGCCTGGAGGGCTTCCCCCAGGAGCCGCCCCCCTACTCCGCCCACCACTTCCCCCTCAGCAGCGCCAGCCTGGACCAGCTGGACGTGCTGCTCACCTGTCGGCAGTGTGACCGGAACTACAGCAGCCTAGCCGCCTTCCTGGGGCACCGGCAGTTCTGCAGCCTGCTGCCGGCCAGGGCCAAGGATGGCCACCAGCAGCCCCCCGGGTTCCCCACGCCCCCCGTCACCCCCTCTGCACTGGCTGCCCCCAAAGCACCGGCCAGCGGGACCCCGAGCCCACTCAGCCACACCAGGACAGCGCCCTTCCTGCTGGGTGGGGACGTCCGGCCCGATGGCAGAGATGACCCCCTGAGGATGAGCTTCCTGCCCAGCCCGGCCGCCGCCCCCTTCCCACTGCCTGCAGGGGACCTGGACCTGGACGACGCCGCCAAGCTGGACAGCCTCATCACGGAGGCGCTCAACGGCCTGGAGTACCAGTCAGACAACCCTGAGATAGACAGCAGCTTCATCGACGTCTTCACGGACGAGGAACCTTCCGGCCCCCGGGGCCCCGCCACCGGGCAGCCCCCCAAGACCAGGCTGGGGGCAGCGCCAGAGAACAGAGCCCAGCTCCCGCTCCCGGCGGTGGCTGCCCCGCTGGAGCCCCAGCCGACCCGGCCCGGCGACACGGGCTACCCGGCCGGCCCCAGGCCCAAAACCCGCTCCCTGGGCCCAGCGCCCTCAGAGGCAGATGGGGCCGGCCTGGCCGGCCAGCAGAGAAGAGGAAAGCGATTTAAGTTGTTCCGGAAAGAGCTGGACACGGTCAGCACCGCCAAGAGGCCGGGCAGGGGCTCCAGGGCCAGCCGCCTGAGGCCGAGGAGGAAAGGCCGGGCTGAGCCGGCCCTGTCCCGCCCGCGGGACCTCAGAACCCAGGCCCCCAAGAGCCACGCGGACCCGGGGGGACGGACCCTCCTGGTGGAGACCCGGAGCTCCAGGCGCCTCCGACTGTCCCCCGGCCAGGACTGCAGGCGGAGGCGGCCGCGCGGCGGCACCTGGAGCAAGGAGCTCATCCACAAGATCGTGGAGCAGAAGAACCGGGCGGGCCAGCGCGGCCCAGCCCCGGGCACCGCGGACGGCGGGCCCCCCGACCGCGGCGGCGCCTCCGAGTCTGAGGAGGAGGTTGGCCCGCGACTGCGAGGCTCACGCTTCAGAGGCCGGCCCCGCCCCAGCGGCCGGCGATGGCGCCGGGGCGAGAAGAGGAAGGAAGTGGACGGGCAGCAGCAGAAGCCCAGGAAGGCCGTGAGGCAGGAGGCCGTGAGGCCTGGGGGCTCCCCGGGCCCAGAGGAGCCGGGCAGGCCGTGGCCAGGTCCCATCAAGAGTCCCGAGGCCCAGGGCCCGTCGCACGGCTCAGAGGCTGGAGTGGGCCCTGAGGAGAGAGGCCCCCAGCGCCTCCTGCAGGGTCCCACGGGCGCCGAGACCCCAGAGGAAAGCCGTCCCTCTCTGGACTTCCCCCGAGACACCACGAGCCCTGAAATCGCTGAAGACCTTCCCCCTGAGGCCGCAGAACTTCACAGAGAGGCTCTGAGCTCCTCTCCAGCCACCTGTGGGGGAGGAGACCCCTGCCCCCCAACCCCAGAGCGACCACAGCTCCGCAAGGAGGACGCAGTGCCGCCCCGCGCGAGCTCGCCCCCGCTGGGTGCCCCCCGGTGCTCGGAGCCCCCTGCCTCCCCGCCAGGAGAGTCACTGGTGCCCATCGCTAACGCAGCCGACGCGGCCCACCCCGAACCCAGGACCCTCTTTTTGAAGACCCCTGGTCTTGGAGATTCCGTGGGGCTTCCAGCCGCCAAAAAGGGGCCTCAGCCCTGCAGCAGCCCTCCCGGCGGATTGTTCCTCAGACCCAAAGACCTGGCTGGCTGTTTCCACAAAGACCTGGGCTCTCAGTCCTCAGCCCCAGACAGCCCACCGGCCATCAGGGCAGGCCTCTGCCAGGGTGGCGAGGATGCCAGTTCCCAAGAGCCCAAGCCACCCAGGAACCCACCCTACACAGTCGTCACGGGCCCAGGCAAAGCTGAATCGCCACCGGCCTTGGAGCGCGCGGCCCTTTTCTCGGGGCTGCCTGGGCACGGCTTCGAGCCGCCAGTCTACGGCAGCCTCTCTGGGAACGGGGACACCCAGGTGCCGCGTGCGTGTGCTGCCCCTCCCCCGAGGAAACTTCAGCTAGACCCGCCGTACCCCTCGTTTCTGCCCAAGATGGGCTGGTGCCTGCTGGAGGAAGTGTCCCCCGTGCCGCCTGGCCGTCTGCGCACTTCTCCCAGCCTCTCAGGGGAAAAGGCATTCAGTCAGAGGTGTCCCGGTGAAGGGACTGTGGCCACCAGCCTCCCCACTTTGCCCGGCAAGGTTATCAAATGTAGCACCGCTTGTAGCGGTGACCTGTCAGAGGAGGAGCTCGAGATCAAAAGGCTGGTCACCGAACTGGAGTGTCAGCTGCAAAGCAAAGGCGCACAGGACGCCCCGGGAGAGCCGTGCGGAGCCAGCGTCACCGGTCCTGGGGAACTGAGTCCACACCCGGAGGGGGCAGAAACAACTGTGGCCACCACGGGGGGCACTCTAGGGGGCCCCCAGGAGGAGTGGCCCTCGTTGCACCCTGGAGAAGCAGCCCTGGCCCCCGGCGCCCACAAGGATGTGGTTCCTGGGGGTCCTTTCAGGCCCACTGAGGCCAGCCTCAGTTTCCGGCCAGCGCAGAAAGCCGGGGTCTCCAAGACGGGGCTCCCCAGGGCCGAAGGGGGCCTCGGGGCCCACCCGGAAGTCTGTTTACCGGAGCCCCCATGGGACATGGGGAGTTTAGCGAAGTGCAGCGCAAGCCCTGAGCCTTCACTTCCTGAGGGTAACAGGGCCGCCAGAATACAGCACAGCCAAGACCTCCCACTGCTCTTTCTCTGCCCACGGAGAGGGGGGCATTCCCCGGGATCCCACAGGGCACCTGGGCCCTGCCGAGACCCCTCAGAGCTGGAAGCGTTCGGCAGCCCTGTTGCTCCTCTTGCACCTGGTTTGGCATTTCGGGGGGCCGAGCTTCTGCCCCTGGGTGCCACCCCACATTCTGGGGCCAGTCACAACGGTGCCCCCAAGGGACACTCTGTGAGCAGCACAGGTGGGCCAGGAGGAGCAAGGCTCCTGTCCCCTGTAGCAGGGGGCCCTGGCCCTGAGGGTAATGAGGGGTCTGTACCAGCGGGGGCCTCCCCAAGTCGTGCCTCCGTGCCCGACCCCAGCCCTGGCAGGAGGCCCCAGGACCCAGCCTCGAGCCCCCTTCATCAGCTCCAGCTCCTGGTGTCCAGAGCGGCTGAGAGAGAAGATGACACCCGGGGTTCACAGGGGCCCCCGCCTGATGACACCCAGAGTCCTCAGCACAGCGACCCCTCAGATCCGGGAGAGGAGAGTGTGGAAGGTGGGAAAATGGCCTGCAGCCCTGCCCAAGGCTTCCCGGGGGTTATGCGGATGACAGCCGTCCCTGCTGTGGCCGGACGCCAGCTGGGGCCAGAGGGAGATGGACATCCAGGCTCACACGGCCAGGCCGAGAAGCCCGAGGGCCAAGTTGGAGCCAGCCAACTGCAGCCAGATGACCGGGGGAGGCCGGGGCGGCCGGCCCAGCTAGCCGGGCAGCTCCAGAGAAGCAGGGCGGCCGTGGGCCTTTGGAACGGGGCACGGACCACCCCAGGCCCCGCCTACTCTGAGGCAGAGTCTTCAGTCCCAGCCTTGGCAGCAGCCGACACGGGAGATGGGCCCGAGGACCAGGCTCCAGAGGCAGTAGCTGGCCCAGGCCTTCGGAAGCATCTGCTGTTCACTGGCGAGAGCCCAGCGCCCCCCACCAGGGACCTGGCCATGCACACCCCCTCGCCCACTTCTGCAGCCACCCCTGATCCCTGCGGCCCCACGGAAGGCCCAGCTCACCACCCTCTCCGGGGGGACTGTGGCCCCCTGGAAGGCCCGCCCGAGGAGCCCAGCTTCGTCGGTGTCTTCACTCCCGCCCATGGAGGGGACTGCCCTGGAGGTCGCGTGGCAAGGACCCTAGAGGGTTCCAGAAAGGAGAGACCCAGGGAAGCTCCTGCCTGTGTCACCCCTCCCCCCCCAGCGAGGGCCACCTCCCCGAGAGTGACCATCACGGCCGCTGCCCTGTCCGGCATCCCTACCACTGGTGGCCTGGGGGCAGTCAGAGGCCCCAGGGCCGAGTGGCCAGACCCCAGGGGAGCCCTGTCCAGCACCCACCCCGATGGGGTGCCCAAGGGCCCCTCCTCAGAACCCCCAGGCAACAGGGAAAGCCACGGTGTCACCGCTGTGCCCACTGACCCTTCCACACGGGGGGCCATGGGGCCAGATCCCCACACCTGCCAGGAAGGTGAGGCAGAGGCCAGCCTCCAGGAACAGGAGGGCCTAGAGATGCCCGGGGCTGGGCGCCCTGCCGTTACAGAGGCATCCGAAGCCGGCACCAGGGGTCTGAGGGTCACCTGCCCTGCCACAGAGCTCCACCCAGGCAGAACCACAACTCCGAGCGGCACAGCCAGTGACTCCAGGCCACGGTCCCCCCAAAGCCTCGGGGACACCCTCCACCGGAGACCCCAGGGGGATCCCCTCAGTCCCCAGGACCCCAGACAGAAGCCTCGTGGCTTTAAAAAGAAGCCAGTGTTCACTGAGAACGGCCACTGGAGGGGCGGAGCCCCCAGCGGGCAGCCTGTGACCTGTGAGGTCTGCTCGGCCTCCTTCCGCTCTGGGCCGGGCCTGAGCCGCCACAGAGCCAGGAAGCACGGGCTGCACAGGGCTACTGCCTCCCAGCCAAGCCCAGCGGCCCCACCTGCCCCCCAGACGTGCCACCCACCGGGAAAGAAGAGCCGCAGGGTGCTGGGGAAGGAGAGACCGAGGCGCCTGGTGGGAGACCCCAGCCAGGCCGGGAGGCCAAGCCCTGCTCGCGGCTCTGTGGCACCTGAGGATGCCCTGGGTCCCGGGATGTCCAGGGGGCTTAGGCGGGGGCTCAGCCTTCTGGGAGCACCGGGCTGTCCCCCTCGCTGGGAACCACATCCCCCAGACACGGTCAAGCAAGGGGTGGGCGTGAGGCCTGCAGAGCCCAGGAAACAGGACCAGCTGGAGAGGGATGAGGCCCGTTCCAAACAGACAAAGAAAGGCGGGGGCCAGAGGCGGGGCAGGCCGCCCGCAGACTTCCCCAGCGAGTCAGAGGGGAAAGCCAGCAAGAGGGCGAGAAAGCCAAGAGCGAGAAGGTTCCGGGAGGAGAGCGGTCTCCAGGGCCCCGCAGATGAGATTTCAGGGAGAAGAGGCTGGAATCCATCAGCTGCCATTGCCAACTGCCCAGCTCTCCCGAGCCGCCGCCTCTCACCAGAGGCAGAGCAGGAGACCGAGTCCCCGCAGCCGCCTCTCGTCGCCACGGACCTGGAGGAGACGCCTGCACGGAAGCCTCCTGGGGATCGGGTGGCCTGTCCAGGGATGGTGGAGGGGGCACCTCCCGGGCCAGAAGGGCCAGTGGGGCGGAAAGCAGCCTCGGCAAGAGGGTGCGGGGAACCCCGAGAGACCAGGATGTCTGGCATCTGCAAAGAGCCATCGAGGGCAGCTGGGGGTAAACCTGCAGGGGACAGCAGAGTGGCCGAGAGCAGAGCAGGGCAAGGCGTCCGGGAGGGGCACGAGGCCCCCTGGGACCCCCAGGCCCCTCCCGAGACTCGTGGTCCTGAAGCAGGCGGCACCGTCAGCAGTTGCCTGTGGGACCCCCTGCACAGTCCAGGAGAGGGGGTCCAGGGGCGGGAGAGCACTGCCCCTGGGGCCCCCAGCCCGAATCTCGGAGACCCTCTGAGCTTGTTTGATGATGAAGCCTCCTTTTCCCAGCTCTTCCCCCTGGGAGACCGCTTGGTTCGGAAGAAGAACCCCCGTGTCTATGGGAAGCGCTGTAAAAAGTCGAAGCCACCTCCCCAGCCCGCGCCCAGCAGCCGGGCAGGGGGCAGTGCCGCTCTGTCCTCCTTCCGCCTGCCCACAGACCTCAGTGACTCTGGCTCGCTCTGCCTGTCCCACGAGGACCCGTGGGGTGACGAGGCTGCGGGTCTGCCAGAGTCCTTCCTCCTGGAGGGCTTCCTCAGCAGCAAGGTGCCTGGCATTGACCCCTGGGCCGTGGGCCCCAGCCTGTGGGCCCTGGAGCCCCACGCGGAGGCGGAGCCCTGCTGCGCTGAGGACCACCCGTCAGAAAGCATCCCTGAGCTGCACATGGTCCCGGCAGCTTGGCGAGGCCTGGAGCTGCAGGCCCCCGCCGACGGGGCCACCTCTTCTCCAGGAGACGCGAGCCCCGAGCCCCCCAACCTAGAGCGAGAGCACCACGAGTGTGGCGTCCCCGGGAGCGCCGCGGATCTGCAGGTGCAGGACCTGTGCTTCCTAGGACCCTGCGAAGACCCCGCAGGTCTCCCGGGCACCAGCTTCTTGGACTTCGAGGCCACGGCCAGTTCCCAGGGCCCACAAAGCAGGACAGAGGAGGCGGCCGGGGCAAGAAGGGCCCCAGGCGGAGGCCGGCCCACCAAGGCCAGGAGGGCGTCCTACAAGTGCCGGGTGTGCTTTCAGCGCTTCCACGGCCTGGGAGAGCTGGACCTCCACAAACTGGCCCACAGCCCCTCGCCGCCCCCCACCTGTTACATGTGCGTGGAGCGCAGGTTCGGCTCCCGCGAGCTGCTGAGGGAACACCTGCAGGAGAAGCACGTGCAGAGCAAGGCCGGGCTGTGGGCCTGCGGCATGTGCCGGCGGGAGGTCGCCGGCGTCTGGATGTACAACGAGCACCTGCGAGAGCACGCCGTGCGCTTCGCCCGCAAGGGGCAGGCGCAGAGGTCCCTGGGGGACCTGCCCGGATGTTGGGAGGGGGACGGCGTGGCCACGCGCTTCCTGAGCGGCATCGTGGGACAGGCCCCCAAACCCCACCGGGGCAAGCGCTCCATCGGCGGCAGGGCAGGCGGGGGCCCCGCGGAGGCGGCAGGGGCGGATGTGGGAGCTGGGAAGGAATTCCCGGGGGAGAGACGAAGACCCAAGGCCCGCGCCACCGGCTCAGACCCGGACAGCGCCTCGGCCCAGGGCAGCCCGTCAGCCTGCGTGAACCCCGCCCCGCCCGGCGGCCTGTCCCGCGACGGCCGTTCGCACAGCGAGTCCCCGCCCCCAGCCGTCCCGGTGCACCAGGACTGCAAGGACCCCGCCCGCGACTGCCACCACTGCGGGAAGCGGTTCCCCAAGCCGTTCAAGCTGCAGCGCCACCTGGCGGTGCACAGCCCGCAGCGCGTCTACCTGTGCCCCCAGTGCCCGCGGGTGTACCCCGAGCACCAGGAGCTGCGCGTGCACCTGGGCGGCGAGCACGGGCTGAGCGGGGAGCTGGAGCTGCAGCACACCCCGCTGTACGCCTGCGAGCTTTGCGCCAACGTCACGCACATCAGCAAGAGGTCCTTCGTCTGCAGCTCCTGCAACTACACCTTTGCCAAAAAGGAGCAGTTCGACCGGCACATGGACAAACACCGGAGGAGGGGGCAGCAGCCCTTCACCTTCCGCGGCGTGCGGAGGCCCGGCGCCCCCGGGCACAAGGCCTTGGTCCGAGAGGGCTCGCTTCCCAGCAAACGGCGCAGGGTGGCCACGTCCAGCAGCCCCCCCGGGTCCGGCGTGGACGGGCCTCTGTCCCGGGACAGCGGCCCCACCCTGAGCGAGCGGTCCCTCCCAGCCCTGCCCCAGCCCGGCCCAGAGGCAGCTCCCAGCACCACAGCAGGGCAGCCCGGGACCCCAGAGAGGCCCACAGACCCCGTGGGCCACCCGGTCGGCGGCAGCGATCTGCCCTCTGCCCTCCAGGAGCTCCTGCCCCCGTCTCTGTCTCCTTTCCCGGCGGCCTCGGCTGATGGCACAGATGGCCACGAGCCAGGCCAGGCCCTGGAGAGCTCCGAGGACGAGGCTTCCCCAGGCAGCCCTGGGCGCTTCCTCCAGCAGGCTCTCCCCTTAGGGGGCTCTCTGCCCCAGCCGGGGGCCAGAGGCCAAGACGCAGAGGAAAAGAGGGCAGCTGGCCCGCTCTCAGGGAAACACAGGACCCCAAGCGCCCCTGGCAAATGTGCCCCTGACCATCACCCAGAAGCCCCCTCTCTGCTCTGGAAGGCGAAGCAGGTGTCCACGTGTCACGTGGCGCCTGCCGGGGGTGCAGGAGGCCCCTCCCTCAGAGGCAGTGCCAACAAGCCCGGGGGCTGCCAGAGCTCGTCCAAGGACAGGTCAGCCTCGTCCACCGCCAGCAAAGCACCCAAGTTCCCAGTACAACTGAAGAAGGCGGTGCCCAGCCCAGTGCCCACAGAGCTCCCCCGTGGCGCTGAGGACAGGCCAAAGCCCACCACCCTCCAAGTCAAGCCGGGCCCCGGCTCCCAGGGCGCCGGAGGCCCCCGGCAGGGCACCAAGGCAGCCGGCGGCAGCCAGCCCCAGCCGGCCAGCGGGCAGCTCCAAAGCGAGACAGCCACCACCCCAGCCAAGCCCAACGGCCCGGGCCAGGGCCCCGCCCCAGACAAGGCCCCCCCTCGAGCCCCAGCCAAGGGCTACCCCAAGGGACCAAGGGGAGCCAGTGACCAGGGGCCGCGAGGGAGCCTGGGCCCCAGGGAGGACGGGGACAGCAGTGAGAAGAAGAGGAAGGGCCGGGCGCCGGGGCCAACCAGGAACGAAGCCGTGGGGAGCCCAGGGAGAGGCCCCGCGGTCCCTGACAAACCCCCCCGGGCCCCGCGAAAGCAGGCGACTCCCAGCCGTGTGCTCCCTGCCAAGCCCAAGGCCGGCAGCCAGAACGGGACGACACTGCCCCAGCCCTCAGAGCCGCGGAAGGGGGAGCCCGGCCACGCCCCAGGGAGCAGCAGGCGCGGCAAGGAGGCGCTGGGCAAGGCCCTCCCCCAGGCCAGACCCCCGCATAGGCCCCCCAGGAGGGGCGGGGCTGTCCTCGGCGCTGAACCCCCCAACTCCCGGGCCTGCCGGACAGCCGAGTCCCAGAGCCACCTCCTCAGCCAACTTTTTGGGCAGAGACTAACCAGCTTCAAGATCCCTTTAAAAAAGGATGCTTCCGAGTAATTCATAGGAGCCGGCGCGTGCCTGGGAGTGGGGCCGGGGACGGACTGGCAAACGGGGGACCCTGGTCTACGCTGAGGAGCCCCAGTCCTCCGAGAGTTTACCTGGTGGCCACATCCTAACCCACCTGCCGCAGCGCGCAGATACTCAGACTTTGGTGGTAGACCTGCGGCTCTGATGCCTTGAACAGGGCCTGGGGTGGACAGCAGTCCCTTTCTAGCTGGAAGGTGAGGGTGAGGGGCGGGCCAGCTGCAGCCTCTTTGAGACCACGCAGCCGTTTTCTCAGTACCAGGACGTTAACGAGAAAGCCGCTCACCCCCACCCCAGCCCCATGTGCCCCACAGCCAAGGCCCGGTACGCCAGAGAACCCCTCACTTTAAAGGTTTGCACAGGGCGCCCCACCTGTGTCATCTAGCAGGAGGTAAGTTGAGGCAGCCTCCGTCTTAGTGTCTTTGCTGCTGTTGCTGGAATTCCAAAGCGACCCTAAAAATCAGATGGGGGCAGAAGAGCCATCTGCGAGCCGCCCGGCGCCCCCCGCACCACCACCACCCCCCGAGCACAACGGGCCTTCTCTGACCACAGGGTCGTGCCGGCCACTGTCCGTGCCACTGACGGAAGCGCCGGTCTCCAGTGCACCTTGACCCCTGGTCCTCCCTCCCCACCCACGCTACCCCCAGCCCAGCCTCCGCAGTTGCCCTCTCTAGAGCCTTCCTTCTACGTGGAGCTCTCTGCTGCAAGTATCAGCAATTTTACTCTGAAGATCCTGGTGCTATTTTCATGTTGTAATGTGAATACAGGCTTCCTTGATTTGTTTTACCTGGGGGGTGGGGTCGGGCCAGGAGGCGCAACGTGCCACCCGGGCGGCCCAAGACACCAGTGGCCTGACAAGCCCTTCGCTGGCTCCGACCGTCGGTGGGAGGCTCCAGCCCCACGGGCAGCTCACGCACTGACACGACCCAGGGGCTGGCTCGCGTGTCCTTTCTACAGGATCGTGTCTTCGCGGGGGCAGGAGGCAGGGAGAGGCTTCCTTCTGTTCTTAGGTGTCTCTGAGGTTTGTGGTTTGTTTTGTTCTGTTTCTTCATTTTAGCCTTGGGTGCAATGTGTATGTCAAAAGTTTTAATTTTGATATTTCGAAAGAAACCAAGTCAGGCCCATACTGCCTTTGTAGAAGGTACGTGTGCCACTCAGAGTGCCTCTTTAGTGCTGATGAACAAACCCGGGGGCTCTGAGGTTGTAAAATCTTAGCGCATCCATGCTGTCAAATATATGTCCACTGTTTTCACAGGGCACCTCCTCTGTGGCCTCTGTCCTCCCGCCAGCCCCACCCTGCCTGCCCCCGCGAGCCGCCGCTTCGTCCGTCCTGTCCCAGGGCCACCTGGCCCTGCAGAGCCGCCCCAGCCACAGAGTGGTCCCACCAGCCCCCAGACTTGTTGACACGGTGCACACGGTGCCTTAGTGCTGGGCGGGACCCTCTCAGGAAGGAACTAGCACAGCTGGGTTAGGGGACCCAGAGGGCAGCAAAGGCAGCAGGAGGGATCACACTCCCGCCGCACGCTCAGACCCCTGGGGCCCACGTGTCCTGAAGACCCCCGTGTCCGGGACAAGCGCCTGGATGGCAGGCAGGGCCCGTCCAGAGTCGGGCACCAGCCCTGATCCCATCCTGCCCCTGACAGCTGCCTGGACACAGGGGTCTCTCAGAGCAGGCCTCAAACAACACATGTCGGGCCGGGGCCGGGGGTGCGGGGGGCAGCCTCGCCAAGCCCTTCCACAGGGAGGTATCCTGCGCGTGACCCGAGACTGCCGAGCCCACGCCCCCCCACGCCCCACGCCCTACGCACTCCCCCTTGTCCTGCCAGGCCCCGGCCCTGCCATTCCCTCCGCCAGGGACGCCCTGCCCTGTCCTCTCTCTCGGTCTCAGCCGCTCCCACCAAGTCCCCCCGCCCAGGTGGGCTGCCTCCATTTCCACCCCTACCGTGGGCCGGGAACAAGCCAGCGGCTTACGAAGTGGTGCGGGCTGGGAGTTGCGCTTTCCGTGGGTGGAGCTGGAGCTGCGTTGGGGAAAGGCTATCTGGGGACTTGGTGGTGGATGCCCATGGGCCGGCTGGGTCCACGGCACTGAGTGCCCCCCCACCATTGGCTCACCACGCCTTGGGCGGCCTGGGGCCGGCGTCTGCATCTCCAGAAACACGACGGGGCGTCCAGGCCCTGCCCCAGACTGTGAATCCGGGGCTGGGGCGAGCCGGGCGCTCCGCGCCCTCGGGTGCCAAGGCTCACCACGTCGGGGACCCCCGCAGCTCTAGTCTTCTCAGGGCTGGACATGAGCAAAACCCACCCTGCTGGACCCTGAGCCCACCCCGCAGCCGCAAGCCCCGTGGCATGGACAGCGCCAACCTGGCCAGCAGGTGGCAGCATTCACCGGCTCAGCGGGGAAGGGGCAGCTCGGCTGCCGGGCCTCGGTGGGCACCGGCCTCCAAGCCCCACACGCACACATCACGGGTACACTGGGCACCCCCGTCCCCACCGACGGGCCCAGAGACACACACGGCACACGGGGGTGCAGTCCTCCACGGCTTCGCCCACACACACACGACCACGTGAGTGACTGTGGGGTATATCCCTGGGACCCAACCCTCGAGGCGTCCGGGGTGGGCATCCCGAAGGGCCTCATGTGAGCCGAGGGAGGGGGCCGGACAGGGTGGGAGAGGGTCCAGGTGGGTATAGGCCTGTGCAGGGGCCACGGCTCCCTGATCCCCTGAGAAAGCTGAGAAGCAGAGCCCAGACCCCACTGCCCTCGCTGGCCTCGGGCAGAGACCCCCGGGCCTGGCTTCCCCACCTGGGAGGCCAGAGTGCCCCTCACCCTGAGACTGCAGGGTCCCCCGGGGCTGCCCTGCACTGGGCAGGGGGCCGGGGAGACAGAGGGTCAGTAGCAAGGTCCCATGAGCGCTGTATCGTACAACTGCACCCTCCCAGGTCCCAAAGCCTGACCCCGACCACCCCTCGGCCCCCAGCCTGGAGACGGGGCAGGAGAGAAGATGGTGCCTGGGACCAGGTAAGGAGGGCCAGGTGGAGGGGACGGGCGGGGGGAGCGGGTGGGGGTCTGCCAGAACTCGGTGGACAGGGCAGCAGGAGGGAGACGGCTGGTGGTGGAGCAGGCAGGCCAGGCCCCATCCCCAGGCCCCGTAAAGGGGGAGGCTTGCCCGCGTGGCTAGAGGGCACATTCGCAGGGACCCTGCTGGAGAATGTCATTAAAGTGGGCTTTCCTAGGCTCAGAGAATCCGGTCTCCCAGGGAGAGTGTGTAGACGGCCACGCTCACGCAGGTGGAAGAATCTTCAAGTACAGGGTCCCACAGAGAAGGCCTTAGAGGCGCAAAGGGCCTCCAGGGAAGGGCTGGATCCTCCTCACCGGGGTCCATCCAAGCACCACCCGTGCGGGGACAGGGGTTGGAGGCCGTGGGTCCCGTCCACGTCACCTGCGATCGTGCCGTGGGTGGGCTCTAGAATTGAGCCTGAGGCTGTGTCTCCCCAGACCCCGTGTCTCCGCCTGCCTGGTGGGAGGGCAGTTGGCCCGAGGTCCCGCTGCTGTGGCCGTGCCGAGCCTTTGGGGCACTGGTCCTTTCCGCCCGCCTGGGAGCTCAAGGCCACAGCCCCTTCCCGCAGGGTAATGTCTACCTTGCTGACCGGCTGGCATGGCCTTGTGGGCTGCAACTCAAGGCCACCAGCCTCCTCCCCGGAGCCCCAGGCAGAGAGAGGATGCAGATGGCCCTCCCGGGCCTGAACACACCGCACCTCGGTCTCAGCTGCCGAGAGACCCAGGACCGTTGCTGGGGCCCAGGCAGGGGGGTGACCACCAGGGGCCAGAGACCTCAGGCTCATCACCAGCCCTCTGGGCCTCAGTTTTCCTTTTTTTTTTTTTTTAATAAACTTATTTATTTAATTTTGGCCGCATTGG
The DNA here is from genome assembly GCF_008692025.1 of Phocoena sinus. NCBI lineage: Eukaryota > Metazoa > Chordata > Mammalia > Artiodactyla > Phocoenidae > Phocoena > Phocoena sinus. The sequence goes on from NC_045781.1 coordinate 58,221,525, forward strand.
GTCTCCGTTGCCGCACGCGGGCTTTCTCTAGTTGCTGCGCGGGGGCTACTCTTCGTTGCGATGCGCGGGCTTCTCATTGCGGTGGCTTCTCTTGTTGCGGAGCACGGGCTCTAGGCGCGCGGGCTTCAGTAGTTGTGGCTCGCAGGTTCAGTAGTTGTGGCTCGCGGGCTCTAGAGCACAGGCTGAGTAGACGTGGCGCACGGGCTTAGTCGCTCTGTGGCGTGTGGGATCTTCCCGGACTAGGGCTTGAACCCGTGTCCCCTGCATCGGCAGGTGGATTCTTTACCACTGTGCCACCAGTGAAGTCCCTTCCTGCCTATTGAAATGGGCCCAACAATCACTGAAAACCCTTCCAGCCCTGACACTCGGGGCTCCCTCCGAGGGCTAAGTGCTGGGGCTCGCTGGCTTTGCCCGGACCCTGTCCCCCCGCTGTCCACCTGGCTCCCTCCCTCCCCTCCCCTCCTTGAGGTCTTTGCTCAGGGGGCACCTCTTCTCTGTGGTCTCCCTAACCACCTGCTAAGATGGCAGCTGCACCCCCATTGCCCCAGGCCCCAGCCTGCTGTACTTAGACCTGATGTGCCCCACAGCCCACTCCTTAATCCTGGCTATTGTCCTGCCGCTGGACCCTGAGTGACGCGTCCTGTGTGCTGTTCACAGTTGTACCTCCAGTGCCCAGTATGGGAGCGCAATCCACGTCTGTGGGGGGAGCGGGGGAAGGGGAGGGGGAGGGGGAAGGAAGGAAGGAGGGCGAACGAGGAAGTGTGCGCTTCCTATCTGGTGATGTAACCCACGTGACCCCCACTCTCTTGGTTGGGAAATGTCCAGATAATATTTCCTGTCTGCGCCTGGCTGGTAAATGGGCCACACCTGGGCAGCTGCATGAAGGGGTGGATCTCACTAATACCTGAGGACAGTCTGCTGGCAAGAACCTTTGCGTCCCGGGGTCTCAGAGGGTGCAGCTTGTTAGAGGTGCCGGTTTCAGGGAGGACTGCTGAGCCGGGAGGAGACCAGACTCGTTCCCCCCCGTCCCTGCTCCCCCAAGACGTCTGAGGGGTGGGCGGTGGATATCAAACAGGGACCACCTGAGCCCATCTCCCAGGCCGGAGCCAGTCGGAGCCACCACGGGGGCAGCCCGGGCAGCAGCCCGCCGCCCCGTACACCTCCCCTCCCCGCAGGGTGGCCCGGGCAGCATCTAGTCGTCACTGGCATCACCCGGCTTCTCCCCTGCCCCTCCTGCAGGCCGCCTCTGATCCCTAACTTAATTTATTTTGACATCCTTGCTGCCATTTGACCTCCCTATGGAGTCACGTGGTGCTTAGAACTCATTATACCCCCTTGAAACAGGAAGTTAATTAAACCCTTCACAGAGCCGGTGTTGACAAGCATCGGTGAGGGCCCCTGGCACAACTGCCCAGCGGCTCCAGGGCCTTGGGCTGACCAGCAGCGGTGGGAGCGAGGCCTGGGTCCCCTTCCCCCCAGCGCAGCCACCAGGGCCCATTCTGGAGCAGCAGGCGTGGGTTTCCTGGGGAGACCCCTGCTCTGCTGCTAACCTGCTGTGTGGCCTTGGGGGAGTGACTTCACTTCTCTGAGCCTCAGTTTCCTTGTCTGGCAAATGGGAATTCTAACCGTCCCTTCTTCAGAGAGCTGTTGGGAGCAGACGGTGCTCAGCACGGGCCCTGGCACTGAGGAACCGTCCACAACTCACTCATACCCCTGCAAGCGTAAGGTAACAGCGTGCTGAGTACCACAGAAAAGGCACCTGGGCCCTGCAAGCTGGACCAGAGAGGAGCAGCCTAATGTGGTCTGGAAGCAGTCAGGACCTCCCTGAGGAAGGGTGAGGGGGCCAGGCAGTGGGAGGGAAGGGTGCACCGGGGAGCAGGAACAGCTTGTGCAAGGGCCCTGTGGCCACAGGCCACCGGGACCCACATTCAGGGAGGTTCAGAGGAGAAGGTAAGGGCAGGGCAGGGCCTGAGGTTATCTATCATTCGCTTAACGGAAGGCCCGGCTGGCTTCAGCCTGTAGTGGGGCCAGGAGTGGCTGTGGGGATCCGGTAGCGGTCAGGGTGGTAGGTAAGGGAAGCTTGGAGTGGGGGTTGGGCTGACAACAGTGTCCCCACAGGGCCTCTCAGAGCTATACAGAGGTGAAGTCAGGGACACTGGGGGCACAGTGAAGCAGAAAGAGGGCTCACAGTGTGGCCTGGCCTTCAGAGGCCCCTCACCTGACCTGGGCTTGGGACACGCTCCCCACGGTCTGTCCAGCCCTCCCAGCCTTTCCCTCAGCTGAGAACGCCCTTCTGCCACCACTCTCTCCTGGACAGTCTTCATCGTTTGGTGTCCAGCTTAAGTGTCTAGAACATTCTGTGGTTCCCTTGGTCATCACCTAGCAACCAGTGCAGAAGCTGGGATGTGGGAGGCGCCACAATCAGCCCCCTCCCCACCGGCAGCCACTGCCTGGCCCCGGGTAGTCCTTCTGGGTCGGGGCAGCAGGGAGCATGCCCATCAGCAGAGCCAGGCCCACGGTTGCCAACCCACAGGGCAGAGGGCAGCGGTGGAGCAGACGTGAGCCCAGAGCCACAGTGGCACCAAGGCTAGGGGAGCCCCGAGGGTCATGCCCCCCGCCCCGAGATGAGGAAGCCAAGGACCTAATTGCTTAAGGACTTGCTCAGGGTCACAGCCTCCAATGTGGCAGAGCCAAGGTTCAAACCCAGTTCTCCTGGGGCACAGCCAGGGTTAAGAACCCGGGCTCTGGAGTGCGACTGCCTGGGGTCACAGGAAGTGCCACCACTTCTGAGCTGTAGGGCCACTCTGAACCTCAGCGTCTTCATCACCACTACGACAGCCTTGGAAGCTGTGTCTTAGGCCCAGCTCTGCCACTTTCTGCCTGGGTGACCACCAGAGGTGGTCAAGGACATCATGAGAGACCATGAACCAGCCCAGAAGAAGGGCTCGGAAAAGGCTGGTGATGCCGCTAGGGGTGAAGACCTCGCCCCTAGAGCCATCCCCGGGAGACTTCCCTAGGCCCAGACAACCTTGGAGCCTTCCCAAGAGGCCTCCAGACTCTTAGACCTTGAAATCCAGCAAAGCAGGAAACAGCCAGGCCGTGGTCAGGGCAGCCCAGCTCCACGCCAAGCCCTTCTCAGCTCCGTAGTGGGTGTTGCCAACCCCCAAGTGGACTGAATGCAGTTCCGTTTTCTCCACCAGTGATGTTTGGATGTGAATCCTGGCACTCCCACAGGGGATGCAGGTGGCCAGATGGAACCCTCTCCCATCTGAGCAGGGATCCCTGCAAAACTCCACAGAGATGGCACCTCCTCCAGTTAGCCTTCCTTGATTTCCCCAGGCAGAGGCGGTCGCTCCTGCTCTGGGCTGAGCCGGGCCTGCCTTTCCACAGCATTTCTTGCTCCTCTTTCCTCAGTTTATCGTCCGTATCAACAGACCTCCCCTGAGGGTATAGTGGCCTGTGTGAGCGACGTCCTGTGACACTGCCATCGGTCACAAGCAAGCTGGAGTTTCCTCATCTGTACGGTGGCGGTAATAATATCCCCGTGCGGGGCAGACAGAGGGGGCAAAGCATGGAAGCAAAGTGCCCCAGAAACATCACGGGCCTGGGTCAGGGCTGTCATGGCGGGTTTTTTTGTTTGTTTGTTTTTTATAAATTTATTTATTTTTAATTTTGGGTGCGTTGGGTCTCCGTTGCTGCGCGCAGGGCTTCTCTGGTTGCGGAGAGCGGGGGCTACTCTTCGTTGCGTTGCGCGGGCCTCTCATTGCGGTGGCTTCTCTTGTTGTGGAGCATGGGCTCTAGGCGCGCGGGCTTCAGTAGTTGCGGCTCACGGGCTCAGGAGTTGTGGCGCACGGGCTTAGTTGCTCCGCAGCATGTGGGATCTTCCCAGACCAGGGCTCGAACTCGTGTCCCCTGCATTTGCAGGTGGGTTCTTAATCACTGCACCACCAGGGAAGTCCCCTGTCATGGCGTTTGATGGGCACTTGACCCGCGCAGGTGCACAGAGCCCTGCACTTGGCTTAAGGCTCTTCTGTTGCTGCCCGGAAATTCTTAATTTTTGAACAAGGGGCCCCACATTTTCATTTTTCACTGAGCCCTGAGAATGATTTAGTGGATCCTGGTCAGCAGGACCTGCCTCTGCCTCTAAGTCCCTGGGCAACTGGGGTTGTCTCTCCTCTCAGAACCTGAAGTGGCCAAAGTCCTGCCACTCTTTTCCTGCTGCACCCTAGACAGACATCACTAATTGATCGTGGTTCTCCTGCACCTGCTGACCCTCAGAACCCTCCTCAACACAGACCTCCAGGCATTCCAGCAGCACCAACCATAGTCACTTGCTATGCATGGGGCGTCAAACCCAGCACAGGTGCAGCCCGTGGCCACCTCCTCCAGGAATCCCCCTGACTGCCTGACTGTGAGGTTCCCATCCTGTAAAGAGGCCCCCTTTTGGGAAGGCAGCAGGCCCAATGAGAAACCCAGACTGGTGGGGCCCCTTGTCCAGTTGACAAACATGTGGGAGCCCTGGGCCGAGTGAACCAGCCATCCATGGGCCCCATGCTCCCCAGAGGAGGGGTGCAGCACCGGGTAACTCTAGGAAGGCTGTACCCCTTGGCCCTGGAGTGGGAAGAGCTGGTGAGCACGTGACCCCGGACAGGTCTCTTGGCCTCCCGGCCTTAGTGTTCTCTGTCCAGTGGCAGTGGCTGGTCCTGGGGTGAACCTCAACCTTCTGCCCTGCCTGCCAATCTCCTGCCCTCCTGGGAGCAGCGGTAGGGCAGGGGAGAGTGCCCAGGTTCTGAGGGCAACCTTTTCCTCTTCCGTGGGGCAGGGGCAAAGGTAACAGGAGTCAGAATGAGGGGGGTCTCACGGGCAGAGTACTCAGTACCTAGCCAGCCTCCACATGTGACAGTATCTGCCATCAGATGGGTGGGCCCAGCTTTCTGGACAGGCATCCAGGTGTCCTGTTTGCAAAGGTCTTCCCATTAGCCCCTGGACCCTGCTAACTTCCTATTTCTTGTGAATATGGGGGGTGGGGGCAGGCACCAAATGCAGGCCAAGAATGTTAAAAGAATACACTTGAGCCCCCAAGGACAACTCTAATGGTGTATGACTTTGAGCCTCCCTGGAAAATGGGGGGCCTCTGGGATCCCATGAACATATCCCAAAGAACAGAAGGCTCGGTCTCCATTTCCATGGCTGGAACAGGCAGTACTGACCTCGCTCCCTTCTGACTGTTCCAGGCGGGGAGGGGGCTTAGGGGTTCGCTCAGCCCGCGAAGGGCCTTCTTCCTGGGCCTCCAGCAGGGGCGCCCTGAAGAGGCACGGCCGGGGGAGGAGAGGCCCAGAGGGGCAACGCCTGGGGGCAGCTGCGGGGGGAGCAGGCACAGGCCGCTGGCTTCTACACCACCCCCGCCCCCGATTTCCAGCCATATCTGAGCCCAAGGGAGGAGGACCCGAAGTCCCCCACTCTCCACTTGGGGCTGCAGCCACCGGAGGTGGCGAACCCCAGGGATGCCGCTCTTCCACCACAGCCTTGGGCAGAAGCCCCACCCTGTCAGAGCCGGCTCCAAACCCCAAATATGGTCCAAGGCAATGTGGAGCGTCAAGGCCTCGGGCTTCCTGACCCGGCCCTCACTGTCCCCCATCCCGCGGGCCGAGGAGGGTGGTCGCAGAGCCCAGAGGTTCTGGGCGGGACCGAGGCCCTGGAGGCGGAGTTACAGAGCGGAGGGCGGAGTCATGGGCGGTGGAGGTCGGAGCCATGGTTTGGGGGCGTGGTCTGGGCGGGGCTTCGGTGTCCAGGAACCGAACCAGGTCAGGTCAGGCTGGGGGGCGGAGCTGCAGCTGCGCCGAGGGGGCGGGTCCAGGAAGGTCTGGAGCCCGGCCGGACGCGGGGCGGCGGGATGCCTTGGGTCGCCGAGTCTGAGCCGGGTCTGGGGACAAAGCGGTAGGGCCGAAGGAGTAGTCGAGGAGGTCACAGGTCTACCGAGGGCCGGGGGCGGGTTCAGCTCTCTGGGGGCGGGGCCAGAAGGCGGGGCGGGGCCATTGCGGCGAGGAAACAGGGCCAGTCCAGGGGCGGGCCAGGGCGGCGGGGGCGGGGCGGGGCCAGGGCCGCGAGGTAACAAGATCCGCCCGGGGGCGGGCCAACTCTGTGCAGGCGGGGCGAGGCCGCGGCGCTGGGGGCGGGGCCAGCGGTGGGGGCGGGCCCGGAGGCGCGGCGCCGTGACGCGAACGCCCCGCCCGCACGCCCCGAGCGCCCGGGCCGAGGCCGCCCGGTTCGCCGCGCGCTGCCCGCAGGTTCCATTGAGAAGAGCCGAGCGGCGGCGGCGGCGTCTGCGCGGAGGCGGAGGAGCCGGCAGCAGCCCGCCGCCCGCCGGCCCCGGCGGTCCGCGCGGCCGCACAGCAGGGCCGAGGCTCCGGCCTCCGCAGCGGCGCCGGGCCGGGCGCGGCGGGCTGGGGGCGCGGGCCGGGGCGGCCGCGGAGCCCAGGGGCCGGGGGCATGAGCCGCCCCGCGGCCCCGCCGCGCCCCCGCCGCCCGCCGCCGCCCGCCAGGGGCTAGAGGCGGCCGCCACGAGGGCGCGCGGCGCCGGAGACATGTCCAGGAGGAAACAGAGCAACCCCCGGCAGATCAAGCGTGAGTCAAACTTTGCCCGCCGGCCCCGACCCCCGCCAGTCCGCCCCCGGTCCGTCCCGCTCTGCCCGCGGCGCCCGCGACCTTCACCCCGCGCCGCGCCCCCCACGCTGTGTGCCAAGCGCGCCGTAATCTAATCTCCGCTGGCGGGCCGGTTCCCCGCGTCTCGGCACCGGCACCTGGGGTCCCGCCTGGTGGGGGTGTCCGCCCAGAGGGCCGGAACGGGGTTGCTGGGGGCGCGGCCACCTCGCGGCCTGCCCCTCCCCCGCATCCCCCGAGATGGTGCGGCGATAAGGCGGCCCGATCTGGGCTCAGATAAAGTTTAAAATATTCCATTCTGCAAGCCCCATCCTGATAAGATCGCTCTGTCGGGACGGGCTGAAATTGTGATCTTATCTCGCGCGGTTGACTCTCCCAGGCTTTGTATCTAGAGGGAGAAAGAGAGAGACCTGGGAGGGAGAGGGGGCACCCGGGGCGCGTGGAAGTGCACGGCCAAGAGGCGGAGACCCGCCGGCGCCCACCCCCACTCCCGCTGGCTTGCAGAGCTGCCTGGCTTGGGGGGTGGAGGTGTAGCTACCTCAGCCCACGCGCTGGGCTCCAGCCCTGTCTCTGGGTCTCGAACTCGAGCCTTCCCTGCCCGGGGACAGCCTCCTGGAGGTCCTCCCCTCCCTGTGTCCCAGCCAGGACTGCAGGGGCGCTGTGCTCTGGGTGGCTTGCGGTCACACACACCCTCTAGCCGAGGGGTCGGGGAGGGGTCTCCTGGGACTCAGTCCTGGGCCAGGGTCGCCTCCGCACGCGTCCAAGTGTCTCACCCGTGTGGCCCGCAGGCCGCTCCCCCGGTGGGGGAGGGGGGCAGGCAGCTGCTGTGTCCACACTGATGATGCCCCCCCGAGATAAGAGCGCCCCGTACTCTTGGGGCCACTCGGCTGCCTGAGCAGGGAGAGAGAGGGCAGTGCACAGGAAGCACGGCTCCCCACCCCACGCCAGTAATAACTTCGCGCCTCTGCTGCCAGGGCCAGAGTGCGGGGCCACATCTCCCCGGCCAGACCAGCAGGTCGCTGGGGCTGCCCAGGAGGCGAAGAGGGGGCCAGACCACTGCCCAGCCCCATGTTCCCCCGCACTGCCTCTTCTGTCCACATGACCATTGCCACCAGAACCCTGTGTGCATGCTCCTGGGGGAGTGTCTACTCCCGAGGTCCCAGAGAGGGGGAAGGCAAGCATGAATCCGGGTTCCCGTAACCCGACTCCTCAGTGTGCAAGCGGGACCTGTTTTCCGAAAGTCGCTTTCTATCAAGTCAACTCAAGTATTAAAACCACCCACAGGTCCCGATCTGCGCTGGTTCTCTGGTTTCTTTTTCCCCTCCTCCCCTGTGCGCCTCTGTTCGGTCTGTTCTCGTGTGTGCGTGTGTATGTGTTTCAGCGTGATGAGAAATGCAGATAGCGCGGGCAGGGAGATCGCAGGTTGGGAGCCGATCGCCAGAGCCGATAAGGCCCAGAGCGGAGCGAGCGCCCAGGCTCAGCTGGGTCGACCGAGCGGTGCGTGTTGGGGACAGGGACCCAAGCGGGCGCGAGGGCGAGCCCCCGCGGTCCACCTTCAGCGCGCCCGGGAAGCGGGCTGGGGAGAGGGCCGGCCCTGGGAGGCGGGGCCGGGGCACCCTCCCTTCAGCCCGCGGCCCCGGGCGCCTCCTCCCGCTGGCAGATCTTGGCGCGTTAAGATGCGAGCGCCGATTGTCACCAAGCGGCGGCGCCCGCACGCCCGCCCTCTGCCGCCCGCCCTCTGCCTGCGGCTGTGCGTAGGGCCCTGGCGGCTGTGTGCCCGCCGCTCTGGCCTCACCTGCGACCAGGCCGCGGGTGTGGAGGGGAGGGGCCCGAGCGCTTGGGGCCGCCGCCCCCCCGGGCCCCCACCAAAGCCGGGGCGCAGCTGCCCGCGCCTCTGTGCGCCTTTTGTTCCGCGCAGAGATAGATGTGCCGCGCTGATAAGGCGCACAACCGATGGCGGCGGCGATAGGCGCTCCCATTTATTAACTTCAAACGTGGGAGCGGGGGAGGGCGAGGCGGGAGCGCGGCCTTGGCCGGCCAGATGGCTGCGACGATAGGCCGGGCCGCGCTGGCGGGGAGCGCGGGGCGGAGCGCAGCTCGGGACCCCCGGCGCCCGGGCCCGCCGAGGTTTCCTCCCGCCCGGGTCGATGTGAGCTCAGATAAGCGCCGGGCCGGTCGGCCGGATGGCGATCTCCCAAAGCGATAAGAGCCCTTATCTATGGCCACCAGGCCCCGCCGGGTTCGAGGCAACAACAGCGCGGGGGCGTCGCGGCTGGGGCGAGTGGGGGGCCTCCGACCTGCCGGGGAGGGGTGGAGGGGCGTGCGTGCCTGGGTCCGTTTGGGCGAGTTTTCATCCCAAACACACTTCATTGCCAGGAAGTTGATCCTCCCCCTGCGGGTGGTACAGTCCGTCAAAATGAAAGAAAACTGACTTTGCACCGGCCAGGAGCGGGGAGGAGGGGAGGGAGGACACCCAACCCTGATTCCTATTAGATGGTGTGAGATAGCAGAGTCAGGGTTGTCACCTCCAGAAGGAGAGAGGGTGTTTTCCCCCTTGAATCAAGTTGGGGTTGGTGTTCTTCCTGTCAAGTGGTAAGTGTAAGCTGCGTGGAGTTTTCTTGAAAAAAGAATCAAAGTGGCTTCTGCTGCCGAGCCGAGGTTGCAGGGGACACAGTGTGCTGGCATCTCTGAGCAGGTCCCCCAGATCAGAAGGGAAGGTCTGCTCAGACCTGCCTTCATTCACTCAGGACGTCTTCACTGAGCACTTGCTGAGTGCGAGTACTGGGTCGCAGCCACTGCCCCGGGGAGCCAGGGGAGTGGTGAGCTGACGGGGGGCCAGCAGAGAGCAGGGTGGAAACCGGGGAGGTGGGGGTGGATGGGGGCAGGTGGGGCACTGCCTGAAAGGGGGGACCCCCAGAGGGGGTCAGGAAGAGGCCAGCTGTTGGGGGTGCCTCCAGGGACAGTTGGGCTAGCCTCAGTTTCCAGCTCTGGACAGTGGGGACAGGAGCAAGCCCCCAGGTCAGACTGGGGACGCCGAGGGGACCACAGAGCCCTTTTGCAGTGGGAGGGCCCCTGGGGACCATGGCTCCAGATGCCAAGTGGAAATCGAGGCCAGCCAGGCACGGGGCTCCCGGAAGAAGTCCCAGCCCGAACGGCTGCTCCATTGCAGATGGAGGTGTTTTTCACACGTTCTCGGAGCTTGATTAAGCAAATTATTGGTGGCCACAGCATGACTCATTCACTCCGAGCTTTAAGCCACCTGCCCGCTCTCCCCAGCAGGCAGACGCCCACCTGGAGGCTGGCTGTGCCTCTGGTGAGGGCCGGTTCCGGAGAGAGACTGGGTTGGGCCGGAAGGGGGGTGAGGTGGTCTCTCAGTTTTTATGGACTTGAGAGGATTATCTGCACAGAGCGATGCACCTCCCCCTGCCAGGTGTGGGAGGCTCCTGGGAAGCTGCCTGGTTCCCAGGGGTCACCTTGCGGTACCCACCACCCCACTGCGATGGCAGAGAAGCAAGGAAACACGGGGCTTTGGCGACCCGGCTGCCCGTAACTCGAGCCCCGTGAGCAGGTAGCTGTGCCTTCTGCAGCCTCAGTTTCCCGCCTCTGGAAATCAGGTGTGGCCCTGCCTGCCAACCGGGGGTGGACGGGCACCATGGCTGCCCTCAGCTGGCCTCGGCGCCCTCCGCCCTCCTCAGAGCCCTGGGGGCATGGGGGCCAAGCTACAGTGAGCCAGCGACCGGGGCCTTAGAGACGCAGAGACTGGCTCCCAGCCCCCATTCCCTGAACCTGGCCTTGAGCAGAGCTCTGGTGGGCGGCAGCCGGGGGCCCCGGGGCCCCGAGCTCTCAGGCCCCGAGGCTGGGCCTTCACGCTGGTTTTCCTGCATTCTTGGGCCTTTGGGAAGACAGACGGCTCATTTGCTCGTTAGATAGTAATAATGATATCTATAGTAGCTAATACTCACGGGGCTTACTCTGTGCCAGGCCACGTGTTATCTTAAGGCAGGTCCTGTTCCTACCGTTTACATCTTGGGGAAACCGAAGCACAGAGAAGTTAAGTTTCTCACCCAAGAAAATGACAGCCAGAGTTGGAAGGCAGGCAGTCTGGCCCCGCTGTGAACATCACGCTGCTTCCCACAGTCTCTTGCCTTTGTCTGCCTCTGGGCTTCCCCGGCCTCAGTCTCCACACCTGTGAAATGGGCCTCTGGCAGCAGAGGTGCCCAGGGGTCTCTCCCCAGCCCTGCCCTTGCCGAGTCTCCTGTGACCTCCTTCCGGAGATGTCTCTGCGCAGGGTAGGGGGGTGGGGTCCCAGGAGGCTTCATCCAGCCCTGCCAGTGCCCTGAGCCCCAGTCTCATCCCGCCCACCTAGCCAGCCCCTCCCCAGAGGTCACTGGGAGCCCAGCATGGCACCAGCACCGCCAGGGATTTAAATGGGTCAGTTGGGGAAGAAAGGAGGAGGGAACACGATGCCATTAATTGTACCCCTTATCTCCTGTTTCTATGCCAACCAGACGTTCCTGGGGCTTGCCGGGCTCGGGAATAACACTCCCGGGCGGACTATCTACCATCGACAGGCCCTCTCCTGGAGGCAGCTGTTGCGTCCCGGCCGCTGTCGCCAGCCCCGTAGCCCCGGGCCCGGGTGCCTGGCTGGGCTCCTGCCACCGGCCCCCATACCCTTGGATCTTCCTGGCGCTGCCCCATGGCCCCTGTCCCCATTTCACAGACGGGGAGACTGAGGCCGCCATCACACGTTCACTCTGTGGACCTCACCTGCTGTTCCCTACCCAGGCAGGAGTGGCCTGGCCCGAGAGGGTGGCAGGAGAGGGGGCAGCAACACCTGCGGAGTGTACCCCTGTGCCTCCGTGTCCTCGGCTTTGGCAGCAGGAGGCGGATGGCCCCGTGGGTAAGGGCTCAGCCGCTTTCAGGCCGCAGTGCATGTGTCCCTGTGAGGAGGGGAGGGCAGGCTCCCGTCAGGGCTGCCCCCTCACCAGGGCCTGGGTTCGAGCCGAGACTTGGAGGATTTCTCTCTGGCTTCTTTCAGCCCCTTCCAGCCTCAGTGCCTTCGCCTCGGTTTCCCCATCTGCAGAATGGGGATGCCGACGCTGGTGGTCCCTGAGCACAGCTGTGCGCACAGACGGGAAACACACGTCTTCTCAGACAGCTGCCAGCATCCCCATCGTCCTCCCCCACAGTATCTTTGTGGTCCGTCGGTCAAGTTAGATCTGTGGTTTCCAGCTTATCTGTGACGGACAAATCCCTTTCCCCAAGCTGTCCCCAGAGAGTGAGACACATGCGAGGACCCTGCCTAGGAAGTGGGGCCTGCACCTGCCCCCCTCCCGTCTCTCCTCTTCGTGGCTGGCCTTCGCCTCCAGCCGTTCCAGCTACAACTTGCCGGGCAGGTGCCCGGGCTATGCACACATTGCTTGCCCTCTCCGGGCTCCGGTTTCCTCGTCAGAGAGGAGGGGCTGCACTGGGGAGTTGTCAGCGAGGTTCCTCTGTCCCCCAGCCACCCCTCACCTCCCCGCCTGAGCTCTGGATGGGTTTGGACCAAGCCAGCCCAGAGTTGAGGGGCTGTGGGGTCGGGCAGCCCACTGAGAGGACCCCAGGGCCTCCTGTGTCCCTGTGCCCATTTCACAGAGGAGGAGCTGGAGGCCTGGAAAGGAACGGCGGCTTGCCGAGGGTCCCCGGGCAGCATCAGTGTGGGCGGCCCCTCTCTGCCTCAGTTTGCCCCCTGGTTCAATGGGCACATCCCAGTCCAGTGCCCCATTTTGCAAATGAGGTTTTGAAGACATCAGGAGGCCGGGACTAAAGTCCTGCCTTCAGGCAAGGAGGCGATGAGGGCAGTCTGGGTCTGAGAGAGGCCTGTCCTTCTTCCCCCCACCCCCACCCCCCAACTTTCAACTCCAGCACCACAGCCCCGAGCTGAGTGGCCTCCGGGAGCGTCTCCTGTTTTCTCATCTGTAGAACAGGGGTGACACGTGACGCGGCATCTACCCCAGAGGCTGTGTCCGGTGCTCACGCGGGGCTTGGACACAGAAGGTGATGAGCAGAGCACACCTGGGATCCCAGGTGAGATAGGGGCTGGGCTGTTGGTCGATGGGTGGCGTGTTGCTCCCACCCACCCCAGCTGTCCCTGGGACCACTGGGCGGGCTGAGGACAGGGACCTTTGCCTCCGGGCCCGGGGTTTCCATCCCCACCCGGTGCCCCACAGCAGGGAGTGGGAGCTCAGAGATCGGGGCCCGCACCGTCCTCCGAGGGCTCCGGGCTGCAGGCCAGCCCTTGTCTCCGGAGCGGGAGGCCACTGCAGCGGGGGGCTGCCACGTGGCCTCGAGTCCTGGCCTTGCTGTGACCCTGTGGGCAGGTGGCCTCTCTCCTGCCTCGGTTCCTGCTTTTGGAGCAGAAGCTTAATAAGAGCACCGCCCTCCTGGGACCTGCATGTGGGGTCCGTGAGATGCCCAGATACAAACTGTAAAGTGCGGTCCCGCAGGCAGGTCCTTGGTGGACGTGGCAGCCCTGGGAGCTGCTGGTTGCACTACTGACGTTTTGCCAGAAGCCCCAAGGGCTGGACGCTTCACACAGAGGCCTGCCTCCCACCCTCCTCCCCTTCATGTGTTAGTTTTTGAAGAGGGAGGGAGTCGTGGGCCGGGTGCCCTGACTGCACCTTAGGCGGGGCGGGCCCAGGCCCCATCAGTCCCTTTCCTGCCCAAGGGTCTTACCTGCTGTTACGATTATCAGCGTTATTGACTGACCCATTTTACAGGCAAGAAAACTGAGGCCCTGGGAGACAGTAACGTGCTCAGGAACTTGCGATCCAGGAGCTGGGTCTGTGGACCCCAGAGGAGGGCCGAGGTTTCTCTGGGCAGTGCCCACTCGGCCCCCCAGTCACCTGTCCTGCCCTCCTGAGTCATCCTGTGTCCTCCCAGGGCCTCCTGGGCCCAGCTCCTCCCCGCCACCCCTCCCTCCTCCCTCCTCCCCCCCCCCCCCCCCCCCCCCCCCCAGTCTCCTGTTTGGGAGAAGGCAGCGCCCGCTGGGGCAGGAATGTGGTGGCTGACCTTGGGCCAGAGCTGGGGCACAGATAGGCAGGCCCCTCCCCTCTACCTCCTGTCCCTCGATCTGCCTCCCCTGGGCCTGCCGGCTCCACAGCCGTGTTTTCCCCTCCCGTAAAAGAGGTGATGGGGCCCTGGTGTGCAGCTTCCATGAGCCCCGGCGTGGGGCGAGCTTGGCCCTGGCCCCAATGCTCCTGGTTCCCACGGGCCCCACCCCAGGGCTGGAGCGGCGTGGGGACAGAGACCCAGCCAGTCAGCCTCAGAGCCTACCCCCTGTAAGCACTTCGCCGGCGTCCCCTCCTGTGATTCTCCATACATCCACTGAGGTTGGGGTTCTCAAACCATTTTGCACCCCAAAAAGAGGATCAGAGAGGGTGGGTGGTTGCACCAGGGTCACACAGCACTCGAACGATGTGGAGATGGGGTTGATGGGGTAGTCTGTGCAACCGTGTGCCAGCTGCTAGACACCCCCAGAAGTGGCGGGCGGGCTGCTTCCTGGGAGGAGGGGGCTCTGCACTTGGGTGGCTGCCGGAGTTTCCCTGCGGTGGGGCTCTTGGGCTCTGCCGGGAGGTTCACCTTGCCTCCCTGAGCCTCAGTCTCCACCTCTGCAGGACGGGGATGTCTTGGGGACACCGGGCTGGGTGCAAGTCAGTTGGTTCCCCTACAAAGTACAGCTGTGATGCTGAGCTCGCAGGCAGCGAGGCTGGTGAGACCTTACAGCAGAGGTCCAGCCTGGGCCAGAGCCTCTGCGTCGTCTGTCGTTTGTCAAAGTTAAAATGAAGAGGAAGGGGGACACCTCTCCCCTCCCCCATCTCCCTTGCACTGCTTCCTGTCAGTTCCTCTTGGTGTCTCACTTCAAGCCCTCCAGCTTTCCCGATCTGCCCTGGCCACTTGCACCTGCCACAGCCTCCTGCCTTCATTTCCCTTTTCTCCACCCTGCAAGTCAGACCCGGGGAGCGGGAGGCCAGGGGGCCACAGGGCCAGGGGTCTCGGCTCCTTCCTGCGGTGGGCAGTGGGGAAGAGCTGCTAGAGAGCCCTCCACTGGAACAGCGGGCCCATGCTGCACTGCTGGACTCTCAGCCCCCAGGGAGGGCTTGGTGGGCCTGGGGAAGCCCCTCGCTGCTCTTCGGGCTGCTCTGGCATCGGGCCCTCGGCCCCTTGCAACGAGAGACAAAGCTGAGGCTTCCCCCATCTGACCCGAGTTTACTGGGGCCCCAAGCTCATCCCGAGACTAACCCCAGCTCACGGTCACTGGTCGTTAGAGCAGGCGTTAGCTGAGCATTTACTAAGCCCCTGCTGGGTGCCCAGCACTTACAGCCGTGAGCTCACGTCCTCCCCTCACAGCCTTCGAGGGGGGCTCAGCAGTTGGCCCGGTGCATGGAGGGGAAACTGAGGCTTAGAGGGTTTAAAGGTCAGACTCAGGACCGCGGCTCGAGCTCCCCACCCTGGGAGCGAGGAGAGGATGGCGACGGTCGTGGTGTCCAGGGCCAGAGCTCTCCCTGCCGGGCTTGGTGCCACCCATGTTTACATCCAGGAAACTGAGGCTTTCCTGCGGTTCCAGGCAGCGTCCAGCTCTGGTCTCCTTGGTGGCTGTGTGACCTTGGGCAGGTCCCTACCCCTCTTGGGCCAGAGTGGCTGCTGCCCAGCCTTCCAGCTGCAGGAGAGAGACCAGAGCCACAGCTGAACCGGCACACGAAGGCCAGGCCCTCCTGGGGCAGTTCCTGGTCACATGGGACCTCTAGGCAGCAGGTGGGGGGTGGTCCTCGGGTGAGACTCTCGCTCCGCATCTCAGCTTAAGTGCTCCCAGGGAATAGGTGGATTTGGAGGCCCTTTCCTCTGAATAGGCAGATGTGTTCTGTTTATGGGCCCTGGGTGTCCCACCCCCTGGGGCATCCCATGCCGATGCCCTGAGGGCAGGCAGGATGCCCCAGCATTTTAGGGCCACACTGAGCGTACCCCGAGCCTCAGGTCGGGACCTGCAGGCGCAGAGCCCACCAGGATGTCCCCACCCTGCTGGCTTTGTAGCTGATGTTTCCCCCTCCTGGGGCTTGGGGCCTGGAAGAGGCTTCCAGCAGAGGTGATGGGGACCCTGCGGGCCACAGGGCAGGAGGGCAGGCTGCCCACACCCCGGTCCCCCCACCATGCCCCCACACCTCCCACCCTTTCCACTTCATGGGCCTGGCACGGCTCGGGAGGGCCTGGGACCACCCCAGCCCCACTGGGGCTCTGAGGTGGCCTCCTGCCTCAGTTTCCCCTCCTGCACAATATGCGCACACCCAGCTCCGCCGAACCAGACATTTTCCCAGAGAGCAGAGGGGCCGCCCCCCGCCACACACACCCCCTCACTGCAGTGGCCTTGATGGTCAGTGGGCACCCAGGCCCTCATGGGCCCCGGCCAGGTCCTCCTCTCCATCCTGGCTTTGCCCGCCGGGGCCTGGTCCGCCCGAACTGTCTCCCCGGTCCAGGCCTCTGGCAGGCGCAGGTTTCAGCTCCCGTGATAACTCGGAAAGTTGAACTGGCCCCATTACCGCGCCGAGATGGTTGGCGAGATATGGCCTTGATAATGGGGGAGATACGGCGTCTCCGTGGCCAATGGCCCAGCCTCTCCACCCATTAACATTCCCCACCAGCGATCCCTCGCGCTATCTCCTCCATTTCCACTCCTCCCGCAGATAAGAATGGAAATTCTGACTTCATAGCTCACTGATTAAAGTGTCTGGATTTCTTGATAATACACAGATAAATTATGTTTTTGAAAAAGAAGGTAGGGAGGAGGGTGGGCAGGGTGGGGGCCGTCTCTCCCGGCCTGTCCTGTCCCCCTGGGCCGGCCATCAACCTTGGCACGTCCAGCCTGCACCTCCCAGGCCTCTGCACAAAGGCAGTGTCCACGGGCCGGGCTGGGGAGGGAAGGTAGAGGCCTCTGCTGGGAAAGGCAGCAGCAGCGGCAGGGACCATGTTGGAGGGAACGAGGGCCAAAGGTTGAGCCCTCGTGGGAGATTTAAACCTCACCAGCTCACCGGAGCTGGGTGTGTGGACCCGGCTGCCTTGCCTCTGTCTCCTGGGACGTATCTCTGGGCCTCGGTGTCCTCATGTGTCAAATGGGCCCAGGCTTGGGTCTCTCCTCTCTCTCCCTGACCCCTAGAACAAGCGGTGCCTACACAGTAGGTGTCCGGTCAATGTCAAGGAACCCGGCGGAGCCCCACTTGCCAGTTAGCTGGAGAAAGGGAGGGGCTCCCAGCTCTCTCTCCCCGCCCGGTCCCCAGCCACCCTGCCTTCGGAGGCCCGCCCGGCCGCCACGTGTGACGGCTGGCGCCCTGATGGGACTGCGGTGCCATCTCCGCGTCTGTCTGGGTAAAGCTGCCTCCTTCAGCTGATGAGATCCGGTGCTGATGGTGCAATGAGTGCGATTAGGGCCACCGTGGGACTAATCCTCCCCGCTGAGGGACAGGTGCGGCAGCCATGGGCGAGGGGACGCTACAGAGGGGAAACTAGGCATCCTCGCCCCCTCGATGCAGAAAGCCCGGCAGAGGAGCTGCCTGGGGCCCCCGGCAGGCGCAGGGCAGCCGGCCATTTTCCCTGCTTTCTGCATTTATTTTTTAAGCAACTCTTGAGAAACGAGATTCTCTGTGGTCCCAGAGACAGGAGGCCTGACTGGACAGTCAGTGACATTTCTGGGTGGCTCTGGGACTCCACGCTTAAAATCCGAATGGAGCCATTGTTAGCTGATAGCTCCCTTCCCTGAGCGCTTGCTATATGCCAGGCCTGGGCGTGACCTGTGTTATCCTTTAGAGTCCTCCCGGCATCCTGGGAGGGGCACCTCTGACCTCATTTCTCCTCGGAGGACTCAAGGCTCAGAGAGGTTGAGTAACCCACCCAAGGTCACACAGCATGGGAGGAAGCTGTAGAGACCTGACTTAGAGGCCTGGTCAAGGTCTGGGTCTCCCTCTTGGCTGCAGGCTCTGGGGATGTTGGCGGCCATGAGCCTCCACCTGCCCTAAGAGGGCTGCCCTCTCTGTTTTGGGGGAAAATGCCCAGGCACAGAGAGGGTGAGTGACTGCTCAGGGCCACACAGCCCTGTCCAAGAGCGATGGATGATGGGGTGGCTGCTCCTGCTTGCATCTGGAGGTCATTTCATCTGTCCTCAGAAAATGGGCCCCTTTGGTGATAAAGTTGGTTTCTTTCTGTCTTTGGGGGTTTATTTTATTTCAGTATTCTAAAGGAAGTCAGCTATTTCCAGTAAAGTGGGTGCGTATATGGCGGGGGGGGACCAGCGTAGGGTGGGGTGACTGGGTCTGAATCCTGCCGCCTGGGGAGGGCGCCTGGGCAAGTGACTTACGGCTTCCTCACCTGTGCAGTGGGTGTGACTGCACTTCCGGCCTCCTCGGCCTTTGAGGCAGGAGACGGGAGAGAAGCAGGGAGAGCATCCTGGGACACATGCTTTGGGGACGCGGGGTTCTCTCAGGGCACCTGCGGGGGTGCCTGCTGCACCTCCTCCTCGAATCCCACCAGCATTCTTCCTGGGCTGTTTGTGGCAAATGGCTCCAGGTTGCAAGAGGCCCAGGCCCCCGTGCTCTCACACAGTGACCTGGGTGGTTCTGGAACATCGGTCCTGTGGCTCTGGGAGCCCTCCCCTTGGACCCTCTGCTTTCACCAGAGCCAGAGAGAGTGCAGAGGGAGGCTAGGGGGTCCAGCCTGCCCCCATCGCTGTGGCTCACAGGCACTTCCCTGTTCTGAGCCTCCGTTTCCACATCTGTAAAACGGGGCTGAAGACACTAAGACCTGCCCCACAGGCGCCGGGCTGGGAGTCAGTGGCCTGGGAGTCAGTGGCCCCTCTGGTCATCTCCCCTGGGGCCTCCCTGTCCCCGCCCAGCCGTGCCCTCCCGGGGCGCACGGGACTTCTCAAGGAAGGAGCTCGGTACCTGCTCTGCAGACCACCACCTTCAAGGCCAGGGAGGCCCAGGTTCAAATCCCGGGCCCCGCACAGCCTTACGGTGTCACCTCTCTGGGCCTCCCTGCCCTCGTCCTAAAACGGGAGTCAGCCCTCCTCAGGGCCCTTTTGCAGGGCTGGTGAGAGGGATCTGTTTTCTCTCTCCGGGGCAGATGCTGCCCTGCCGCCGCTGCCGCTGCCCTGTCACCCATCTCAGTGGTGACACCGACCCTCGGGACCCCTGCCCTTTCCAGCCAGGAGCTCCGGGCCTGGACGCTGGGTGTGTTAGACACAGAGGGAGGGAGCCTGAGAGGGAGGCCCCTCGGCTCGGGTCCCGGGTGTGGGGGTGGGCTGGGGGGTGTGTTCCGCCCTCCCCCCCCCCAACCTGAAAGAAAGAAAAGGGAACTGTGATAAAGAGCAGATAGGCTTGGTGGTGGAGCAGCCCTATCGCTGTTATCTATCTGCCTGCCTCTCTGAGCGGTTCTGTTGTTTCCTCTTATCTCACCCACCAAAATGCCAGGAACAAAGCCTGTGCACATGCGCTCACACTCACACACCCGCGAGCCCACTGCCCTGCAACTCAGAGCCGCGAAAATGGTGCCGCTAGATCTAAGGTGAAAGCAGGGGGACCGGGTTCTCGTAAAATCATCATCAATGTCTCCATCACTTCGCAAAGGAAGCGGAAAAATAGCCCTCCCTGAGACGAGGCGGCGAAGAATAAGAAGTGGCCCTACAGGCCCTCCCTGGAGGGAAGGACCGAGGCTTGGGGTGGGCAGCCAGGACTGGAGGCGAGGTCCCAGCTGTGCTGCTGCGTCCTGGCTGTGTGACCTTGGGTCAGTAGCTTTCCTGCTCTGAGTCATTCATAGTGGCGGGGAGGGGGATGATTTAAGGAAGTGCCTGCACTCTAACCAGGGTTCTCCCCGAGCAGCAGACCTGGGGCTAAGACGGGTCACCCTGAGCCTGGCACCCCTAGAAGCCACCCCCCAGAACCTGGTCCTCCCACCAGAGCCCCTTAGCCCTCAGGCTCCCCGGAATGGCCCAGCAGAGCCAGTCTCCCCGAGAGCCAGCCCAGGGCCCTCAGAGCCCAGTGCCACCCCCCCATCCCACCCAGCATGGTCTCCCCAGAATCGAGCCCCCCACGCCCCACCCCCACAGCCAGGGAACCCAGGGCCTAACCTGTGTGTCCTCAGCCAATGGAAATGGGCATGCAAATGAGCAGGAGTGAGGCCTAGGGATTGGCTAAGCACTGTGCGGGGGCGGGGGGGGGCGGGCCTCCTGCAGGGGGGCCCTTAGTGTGGGGAGACACTGTCCTGGGCAGGACCTTGCCCCAGTGATGGAAAACTGGGCGCAGGGGGATGGACAGGCAGGCCTTTGGGTGACCTCCTGCTGACCTGCAGAGCCCAGACCCCCACAGCCTGAGTTGGGGGGCCAGGACTTGGGCACTCCCGAGATCAGTGCGGCCAGCTCCCCTCCCACTCCACGTGTCTGGGGCACCTCCAGCCCCTGTGCGTGCTGTCCCTCCCCCGCTGGGATTTTCACCTGGACCCTCCCCTCCCTCTGCCGGCCCCGTGTGGCACCAGGCTGGGGGCGGGGCCTCCGCACCATCCTAGGGAGTCACGGTCCAGCCCCTTTGCCCAACCTGCCTCGCGGTCTGTGCAACGGGAGGGTCTGGCCTGTCTGCCTCCAGGGTTTCTGTGTGCTCCCTGGGCCTGTGTCCCCATTCACACAGTGAGGGCTCACACAGGAGGTTCTCCGGGGCGTCCTCCTCTATCTGTGGCTGTGGTGTATTCTGGAAACAGGGTTCTCCACAGCTCCCATTTTAGAAACCTATCTGACAAGAGGCCATGTCCATAGGAAGCGTTCAAGAAACTTGGGGGGATTCTTACGATGTTCAAAGGCACTTTGCACCTCTGGGATGCCTTGTTGGCAAGATGGGGCCCAGAGTCCAGCCAGAGGCCCCCCCAGCTCCCACGGCACCCACAGGGCTCTGCGACCTGAAACGCAGCCACAGGCGTGGGCGTTTTTCAAAAGTGCATAAGTGGAAAGTAGCAGAGGGGCGAGGAGGGAAGGAGTTCGGGCTGAGATCAAGGGGAAGGAAACGGGGAGGGGGCCGTCAGACCAGAACCAGACTGCCGCTGGGCGACCATGGCGGGGCAGCAGCTCTGCCTTCCCCGGCACAGCGCAGGGCATACAGCAGGTGCTCCATAAATACTCCCTCGACCGGGCTCTAAATCTGCTCCCCACCCTGGGCCCTGTCCCAGGGGAGCAAAGCAAAACCAAGGAACAGAGGGAACTGGAAGGAAAACAGCCCCTGCAAGGGGTCGTGGTCACGTGGGTCGTGGCCACGTGGGTTGTGGGCAGAGCCTCAGCTTTGCTGCTTCGGGGCTGGCTGCCTGGGAACAGGGGTGGACGAGAGACTAGGCAGAGGCAGATGACGTGTGGGGGGAAGAGCGTTCCTGGCAGAGGGAACAGCAGAGGCAAGAGCCCTAACCGGGAAAGAGGCGTGACGGTTGGGGAGAGAGGACAGCAGCTGGGACAGGCCTGGTGCTCGGTCTGGGCTCACTGGGTATTCCTGGATGGGGGCGGGGGGGGGGGGGGCTGAGGCGCCGGGCTGCAGGGGTTGGAGCCAGGCCAGGGAAGCCTTGGCCCCCTCCGTGGGAGAGCAGCAGAGCTGGGCCATGACCGGCTGCAGAGGTTCGCCTGGGACCGTTCACGGGACCGGTCAGCTCATCTGACCTCCGTCATGGACATGCTCCCCGGCATCTCCAGCCCCGATCCGTGGACGCAGGACCAGATCCCGGCAAGCCCTGGCCTATCTCTGCACTCAGCAGTGGCCTGGAGCAGCGTTGTGGGGCAGACGCGTCGCTGTGGAGGGCTGTGTGTCTCTGAATCCCTAAGGAAGGGAGCAGGCACTCAGGGAGCACCTGCTGTGTGCTCCACGGCACTGGGCGGCAGACTCGTGTGTGTGTGTGTGTGTGTGTGTGTGTGTGTGTGTGTGTGTGTGCGTGTGTGTGGTAAAATACAGATAACACAGAACTTACCGTTTAGCCATTTCAAGTGTGTACCTTAGTGGCAGTAAGTGCGTTCGTGAGGCTGTGGAACCGTCAACACTATCCACTTCCAGAAATTTTCCGTCTTCCCAACAGAAGCTCTGTCCCCATGGAACACTGACTCCTCCTCCTTCCAGCCCTGGGCGACCTTCCTTCCACTTTTATCCAGGAATTTGAAGCTGTTGTTTTAACTCCCAATGTTTGAGTTGAGGAAACGGGCTCAGGGAGGTGAGGGGCCTGCCGGTGGGATTTAAGCCCAGGTGCACCGCCGCCCCCAGCTTCCTGGACACTGTGGCTCTGGGCCCCATGGAGACGAGGGATGCTGGAGTCCAGCCCTGCACAGCCACCACCTCCCCGTGGGCCCAGGAAGCACCTCGGGACCTCAGTGGGAGCAGAGTAGATTGGCTGCCTATGACCCAGGCGCACCCAGCAGGGAAACAGGCCTGCCCGAAGGACCCTGCTTCTTCCTTCCTTGCTGCACGCCATCCCCGGGGCACCGGAGAGACACCGGGGGTAGCGTGGCCCCAAGTCTGGACTCTAGAGCCTCCCAGGCCTGGCGTACCTCCCGCCGCTGATCTGCACAGCATCAGGAGGGCCTGCCTGGAGGAAGAGGAGCGAGCCACCCCCCAGGGCCGTGGCACCATGGTGTGAATGAAACCCGGAGCCCAAGTGGGCGCGGGAGTCCCCGTGACGAGAAGACCCTCTCACGGGGCCCTAGTGTGGGACCCGGGGCAGTCGTGCCCGAGGGCTGGGTCTGCCGATGAGCCCGGGCAGGCCTGCCCTCCTGGTACCTGGCTACGGGCCCCAAGGGGCTGCAGCCCCAGGGGTGAGAGCTGAGGCGGGCTCGGCGCCTGGCCCATCCCCCTCGGGGTCTGCCGCCCCGCCTATCAGATGGCAGGGCCCTGTCACACCGGAGCCTCATCCCCTACCAGGAAGCCGTCTGCCTCTGTCCATCTGACGGCAGGCCACGCGGGACGGCTCCATGAGCTGCGGCCCCACTCCCATCTGTCAGTCCTTATCGGCCCATCCGGAGAGAACCACTCCAGAGCCTGCGGCCCCTGTTCTCGGGCACGACTCCCGTCTCCTCCTCCCCGGGCCTCCTTCATACTCACGGCTCTATGCCGCGGCCTCGGCCACCCTGCCACGTGCCGTGGCCTTGACCGCCACTCCCGCCCCGCGCTGTGGCGTCGCCCCTCCCCCTCCCCACCAGTCACACGTGGGGTCTCTGCCACATGCTCCAAGTGCGTTCTTGACCACCGCCTCGGCCCACAAGTGGCCTCGGGGCCTCCCCGCCCCACCCAGGCCACGTGGTCTGCACCCCTCCCCCGAGGAGCGTTCGTAATCGGTTCTCCAGAGTGAAACAATCTCGTGTAATCTATCAGCGGCTATCGGGCCCATCGGAGGGCCGGGAGTGGCCAGGCCCGGAGATGGCGCCAACCTCTAGCGTTGATAAAGTTTCCGAGTTCAGCAGTGATGAATGTTGAGTAAGCGCAGGCCGCCGATAGGATGTTGACTTGGCAGCCCTGCGGCTCCGGCTGAAACCAATCTCT
Source organism: Phocoena sinus (assembly GCF_008692025.1). Taxonomy (NCBI): domain Eukaryota; kingdom Metazoa; phylum Chordata; class Mammalia; order Artiodactyla; family Phocoenidae; genus Phocoena; species Phocoena sinus. The sequence goes on from NC_045781.1 coordinate 58,244,756, forward strand.
CCCCTATCAGCCGGGCTGGGCTTTCTGGGCTTTCTCAGGCCCCGCTCTTTCTTCCCGCCTCCTCTGCTCCCCTTTCTCTCCGCCTTGCCCGCCTGGGCCCCTGCCCCCAGGGACCGAGGTGGGGGACCAGCCCGCTGGCCCTAGCCCGAGAGACGGGACAGGCTCTGGGCAGGGGAGGATGCGGAGCCAGACCAAGGAGGTGGCAGAGAACTGGGGACTGCCTGGAGGCGGTGGCCGGGCCTCAGCAGCTGCACGCTGGAGTCCTTCCTGCAATCCAGCATCCACGTTCTTCCGCTTAGTTTCCCACGGTGCCGAGAATAAACCCCGGCCGGCCACCCTGCTGCTCCGGCTTCTCTGCCTCTCTCTCAGCCTTGGTGCTCTTTCCTCAGCCGCGGCACCCAAACCCACCGAACTCTTTCCCGATTCCGGGACTTTGCACTGGCACTTCCCTCTGTCTAGAGTTCCCCATTCACAGTCACAGCTTAAATACCGCCTCCTCCGAGGAGCCCTCAGTGACCACTCCCACACCCACCCACCATTCTTTATCCGGTACCCATCCTGGCCCTTCATGATACCCAAGGTGTGTGTTCACCCCCCACCCAGACTGTTTACCCCCATCTGGACCTGTTTGCTCACGGTTGACCCAGCACATGGAAGGCCCGGTGGAAGGAATCACGGTGCCCCTGCGAAGGACCCCCATCCGGGGTCATCTTTATCTCCTGCAAAGCCCTTCCCTGTCCACAGTGACAGCGGCTCTGGGAGGTTGGTGGGTTGATACCCATTTCCCACATGGGTAAACCAAGGCCTGGGCAGGTACCCCGGGCACAGCGCAGTCTCGGTTCTGCTTGGTCCTGAAGAGCCGTGTGGCCCGAGGTCCTGCTCTCTAAGGGTGGCTGCTCCTTGCCCCGTTCCCCTCTTTGCACTGTGGGGCCGGCTTCCCCACAGGCTGGTGCTGATGCGGGTCCTGGCACAGAGCTTCATAAACTGTCGAGGGCGGTGCACACTTGTCTCGGGGTCTAGCCAGCGGGAGCAATAGTTCCTGGAGGGAGGGGCCCTGGGTTCCAGCTGCTTCACACCCCTGCTGACCCCCTACCGCAGCCAGGGGAGCAGACGGACACCCCCCCCCGTTGCCTCAGGGAACAGTCCAAGGGGGCAGACAGCAGTCACACAGACCAGGGAGGGGGGCTGCCCACAGGGGAGGGAGGCCTTCTCCAAGCCTCAGCTGTGTGGCGCGGAGCCAGGAAGGGACACTGAGGCTGAGTGAGGGGAGAGGAGGCCTGGGAGCCACACAGACCTGGGTCCAAGTGCCCCCCAAGCAGGCCCCCATCTGTACAAACAGGGACGGTGGGTTTGGGGGGCGGGCCTCGGCGAGAACGCAGGGCTCGGGAGGGGAGAGCAGGTGGCAGCCCGTCGCTCCCGTAGCTGTAAGGCCTTGGGCGAGCTTCTTTACCGCTCTGTGCCTCGGTTTCCCCACCTGGACGTTACAAGGATCAGAAGTCCCTCGTGGGTGAGTCTAGAGCCCGGCCTCCTGCAGAGGCTGCCCGAGCGCTTGCTCTGCCACCGTCGTCATGGTCATGGTGATGGTGGCATTACTCCTGCCTGGGACAGGCCCAGCGCTGCCCGTGGTCCCTCCTGCCCTGTGCGGCCTCGAGGGGTGATGCGTGCCAGGGATCCGGGCATGGCCCTGGGGCCGGGGCACTTAAGCCCCCCAGGTTCGCCCGTCGGTTGCAGGCTGGCCACAGGAGGAAGTGGTGGTGGCTGGGGGTGGTATGTGGTGCAGACCCCCGGGTGTCAGCGCCCCATCTCCCCGCATTCTGTGGAGCCCCCATACTCACCCAGGCCTCAGAGCCCCAGGCAGGGCCGGCCGGCTTATTTTCCGCCAGTGGGGGCAGGTGGCCCGCTCAGGGTCCCCGGGGCTGAGTCCCTAGTCACACAGCCCCCCAACAAGCAGGCTCAGCCCCCAGGCTCCCCTCTGGGGCCATGCCAGACTCCCCCACCGCCACCACTGTGGACCCGGGTGGCCCCCAGCCATGCCCGGCTCTGAGCCCACCTGTTCCCCTCCCCCACCTGTCCCGCAGTCACCAAAGTTCCCGCAGCACCTACTGTACACCAGAGCTGGGGATGTCCCAGTCTCCAGGTACAGAGACGGAGAAGGCAGTGATGGAGTAAGTGTGCAGCGAGAAGGCGGGCGGTTCTGAGCCGGGACAGTTCAGGCCAGGACGGCCTCGCCAGAGCCAGGGGAGGGCGGGCACTGGCGTGGGTCGGGGTGGGCCGCGGCCCACAGTCAGGGCTTCAGAGACGGAGAACCGAGGTGCACTCCACACCCTTGCAGCCCAGTTGCCAGACCTCCTGTGAGGAAGTGAGAGGGGGAGAGACAGGGAAGCCAGGACAGTGCACAGCCAAGCGGGGGTGCCAGGCGCTGCGTCAGCCGGGGGTGTGGAGAAGTGACTGCGAAAGGCAGTCTCAGATCCTGACTGACCCCTGCAAAGCTTTGGAGAGAAGCGGGTGGGGATTTGGGCTGCTGAAGTGTCTTTTTGTTGAGCCTGGGCTACAGGGGGCCCTGGGTTTTGTCTGGGTTACCTAGGACTGTCCTGCTCATCTTTCAGTGAACATGCCTCCAAAAGGTGAATGACACTTAAAAGGATGGATTTTTTTTGTATGCAACTGATACCTGCCTACGATATTTTAATGCGTTCAAAGCTGAAGTAGGTTGCAGCACTCGTGTTCCTTAGAGTACGGGGTCCCTGTTCCCGGAGAGCATGGGGCCTCCGCTGGCCTCCGCTCTGAGCACCCAAGTTCTTCCTCGACGCCGAGGGCTCTCCTCGCCCTCCCACGGCCCAGAGTGTGTTGTGACGCGGCTGGCCTCGCTCCTCGGCCTGGCTTACTCAGGACGGCGTGCCACCAGCACCTCCCGGGCGTGGCCTGGGTGCACGTGGGCTCGGAGGCTGCGCGCATCAGTCCAGCTCACAGGCTGGCGGAAAAGGCAGGTGAATCCACGGTCACTCAGCCACAGCCGTGTTGGGGGCCTGCCCACCCAAGGCGGGGACCAAGCCTGAGAGGCCGAGGGTCCGGGCTCATGTCTGCTCCTCTGGAAGGAGAAGTGAGCCCCCTGCTGCAGGGTGCCCCCGAGCACCATCCAGCCGACCCTTGGCGGGGAGTCAGGCTGCCCCCCCCCAGCGCCCTCCCGTCTCCCCTGTCCCAGGGCCACGCCTGCCACCGGGTATCGGGGCGGGGGGCAGGACCAGCGTGGGAGGGCATCTGGACCCAGGCCCCCAGCGCACACGGAGGTTCAGCCCCTCGCCCTCCCCTCAGCGGGGCAGGCTGCCCACTCGAATAAGCCAAGATTATCTCGCCAGCATCCTCTTTGTGGTCGCCCTGGCTGTCAGCAGGAACTGATCCTGGGTTGATGAGGGCCGCTGGCGGGTCACAGTGGAGGCCTGTGGGCCCCTCCCAGCCTGAGCTTCCCGAGGAAGAGAGGCCCCCCCCCCTCTGTGCTCCGCGGGGCGTCCTGCATCTCATCCCTGCGGCGTAGGGTACAGCCCGCTAGGGGCGACGCCGGCTGCACCTTCCATGGCGCGGGCTGCGGGGCGGGGTCTCCCTCCGTCCTCCTGCTGGGCACTGGGGGAGGGCAACAAAGCATCAGAGCAACACCCCAGGGGACAATGCGAACAAATGTAAGGCTCCAGGGATGACCCGAGTGTGGGGAGAGATTTCATGGAGGTAGGAGGAGGCCTCAGCCAGGCAGGGGGAGCTGTCCTGGCAGAGGGAGAGCGTGGGCTAAGGGCCCAGGCCTGGAGGGGCGTGGACAGCGGAAGCAGTTTGGCTGTCATCCAGGGAGTGAGGGTGGAGGGAGCGGGGAGGAGCTGGGAGCCAGGACGGCCCTGTGCTAATGGGCCTGGACCTCCTGCCAGAGCGGCCCGGAGAGCAGTGGGCAGCTTCTAGCCACGTTTGGGGGGTGGACGTGAGGTGGACCCTCCGAGGGTGTCCAGCATCCGTGCTGGGCCTTGGTACCCTAGTGGGAGGGTGGGCACAAGAGGACCCACAGGCGCCCAGGGGCCCTCCCAGATCGTCAGCCTCCCCCCACGATGCCTGCACCCATGCTGTGCGAGCTTCTCAGGGACCGTGGGCCGGGACCCACCTTCCTTCTAAGTGCTGGCAAAAGTTTTAAGAAGTTCTGGTTAAATGGGACCCTTTCTAGGCCCTGGTGACCTTCTCTGGGGCCGAGGACCTGCCCCTGTCTGCCCGCCTCCCCCCTTTGCCCCTTTCCTGGCAGCCCTGGGCTCTGAGGCGTGGGACACCCTTGCCCTTCACCAGAGCCCCGTACGCTGGGCTCCGCCTGCTGCCCCGTCCCTGCTGGGGGCTCCCCTTCTCGCCCACTTCTCTCCATCCAGCGCAGCCTGGAAATCAGCCCAGCTCCTTGTTAGAACTGGGGGTAGAGAGCAAGTCACATGGTCCCGAGGGGCTGGGGCCGCCTCTGTGCTCGGGGCCTCTGTTTCCTCGTCCCCCAGCCCCAGCTGGACTAGAGCCCGTCCTGGCTGGAGGGGCCCAAGCCCCCGGGACACAGCGCAGCCGCCCTCAGGGAGAACAGGGCTGTCCCCACCGCCTCCTGTCCCTGCTGTGGCCCGAGCTGCCCCACTGCCCGGCGGTGGGAAAGTCTGAATCTGTTGCTATTTTCTCTCTGTTATCGGGGCCCTTATCTGGCTGCTGTGTGCCGCCCAGAGGCCAGGGTCTCTCCCTGGCAGCGCCATGCCCCCTCCCGCCCACCGGCTGACCAGGGCCAGCGGGACAGGAGGCCGGGCCATCCGCCGGCCTAGGGGGAGGTCTTTCTCTTCCACCCACACTGCCCTCCTCAGGCCCCAGACCCTCATTCCCCTCCCTCCAGCCGTGCCCCTTGGTCCCCACGCCCCTGTCCATGCCCCGCCCCCCATCGCACCCCCAGAGGGGCAGGTGTGGCACCTCCCCGGAGAGTTGAAACAATAACAACAGTTGTAATAATAACCCCAGGTCTCTGCTCGGCACCCACTGACACCACATTGCTGAACCCTGACCCCAGCCCATGACACGAGGCTGCTATAACCCACAGCTCTCCGTGAGGAAGCTGGGCTCGGGGAGGCGTGGCCTGCACAAGGCCACAGGCCTTGGCATCCCGCTCTTCCTTCTGCCTGGAGTGCTCTTCCCCAGCCCCGCCCGCAGGCAGCCTCCTGTCCCATCCCAGATCTCCACTCACTCGTCGCCTCCTCCAGGAAGCCTTCCCTGACTGTCACTCCACCTCTCCTTGGTGGCAATGACCACACTTGCATTTTTCACGTTTCTTTCCTGGGGGGTACGTGTTGGCTGCTGCAGGGTCCCCGGGACCTTGTGCAGGGAGATGGACTCGGGGGAGGCTTCATGAGTGAATGAAGAGCACAGGAGTGAATGGCAGTTGAGAAGAAGGCCGTGGGCGCTCAGGTCCACCGCACCCCAGGCTGTGCAGGTGGGGATGTCGGGGGACGAGCAGGGCCGCGTGCCCACCAGCGTCCACCCCACCCCCAGGCCATCGGGCCTGCGTTCATGCTCCGGCCCTGACACAGAAGGGGGCCTGGCAGGTGCCCCCACCTCTCCTTCCTCCTCTGTGCATTGGGAACACAAAGGATCTCCCCACAGAGGCATAAATGGCTGTGTAATGGCAGCCACATAGCGGGGCCGCAGGAAAGACCCACGCCGGAGGTCAAGCGCGGAGTCCAGGTGGAGGCTCGTGGGGCTTTGCTCTGGTTGTTCCTCGTAATGTTTCCATTGGCTGGGGGGCGGGCACAGCCTGCAGGGGCCAGCGGGGTTCGGCTGGGGCCTCCAGATTCCCTGTCCCGTGCTCTGAGCCACCCCGCGCTGCACGCCACCTGGCAGGTGCACCCCAGGGCCACCTCGGGCGATTCTGCCCTCCTCAGCTGCCAGCTCCCGCTTTCGTTGGGGCAGTCATCCAAAGGACCCCCAGCTGCCTCCACATCACAGCCGGGAGGGCCATCAGCCATCGGCAGCCTGGGCCTCCGAAGGGAGTTGGGTCATCCCGCTGCACAGAGCCTGTCTCCGTAATTCAGTTTTAAAGCATGAAAAAAGGGAGTTGATGAAATTCCGCTATCAGCGCCAAGCCAATATGCAAAATATCTCACCCCCAATCAAATAGCTATTATGTTTTCATTTCCATTTCGGCGTCCGGCTTAATGAGCAGGAGACGGATCGGCTTGTGGGGCGTCTGCTCGCCGTGATAACTGAGGGGCTTTGGGCAGCGGGGGCCGTATCCAGTGCTGGTGACCACCGTCATCACCCGTGGACGCCCCCAGACAGGTGCTCGGCCTTGGGCCCAGGCCTCTCCATCGCGCCGGGCAATGGGGCCAATGTCACCCTCACCCCAGGACATCGGCGGGGGGTGGGGGGGGGAGGCATGGGGCCACACCTGGAGCAGAGGAGGGTTGTGGCCTCAGCAGCGTCCACGTGGGTGGTGTGTTTGGGGAGTCGGGCTCCTGCCAAGGGCCACAGGCAGGTCAGTCCACGTGGCCGGGCCTCCGTTGACTAATCTGCGAAGTGGGCATGACTCGGCCTCACCTCTGGGGTGTCGGAAGGCTCCCAGGCACTCGCCCATCGTGCCTGGCCTCAGGGCCTGCCTCTTGCTGGCCCTCCACCCCTGGGCTACGAGGTGGGCAGGGGGCTTAAGGGAAGACATTTGTAGAAGGCTGCGCATGGGGCTCACATACAGGCCGTGCTTAATAATAGCAACGCCCCGCTGGGTGCTGGGTGGTAGCAACTGATGCTGGTGACGGGTGGTGTTTCCTGCGCACTTACTACGTGCCAGGCGGTGACCGCGGCTCCACACAGGTGAAACCGAGTTTCGTCCTGCGGGGCCGGAGCCGTTGTGCTTTCCGACCACAGGAAGGTGGAGTGACTTGCCTGTAGTCACACAACAAGGACACCGCCTGCCTGGCCGTGGGTTGGCCTGGCTCAGTAGTTGGGGTGTCTGACCATAAAGGGCCCCACAGGGGTCGAGCAGGGTCCTTCCTAGCCCAGGGCACCCCGGGAAGCAGCTGCGTCTCACCCCAGCCAGTGGAGAAAGCTTCCTCCCAGGTGGAGTGGGGAGCCAGGTGCACAGGTGGCCCCGGGGGTGTCGGGGGGCTCCAGCAGTGGCTCCGAGGCAGATGTGGGGCAGGGCTGGGGCAGGATTCGCAGCGTCACATCCCGCTGTGGGCCTGGAGCCGTTTGCTGGTTGATGACTGTCTCCTGTGTTATCAGAGTGTTAATTGTGCTGGAATGAATTAGCAGCATTAGGATAAATTGCCGAAGCCGGCAGCCTCTTTCACGCTCCTGTCACGCTTTGTGCGGAGCGGGTGCCTTTGTTCTCCCATAAATGGAGCCGCGGGGAGCTCAGGGCCTCCCTGGGTGGCTGAGGCCCACCTGGGCGGGAGAGGCGTGTGCCCGGCATCGCCCGGGTGCAGGGCTCTGGTCGCTGCAGTCCCTGAAAGCAGAGGCTTCACACCCATTCTCCAGAGCCGGCCACTGAGGCCCTGAAGTCCCGGCGTCGGCAGGAGGGAGCACAGCTCTGGGGCACCATCTCCAGCTCTGAATGAGCCGCAGAAGCACCTGGGCTCCTAGAAAGAGTTAGGCAAGCAGGCCTGCGAGCTGTCCGCCAGGGCAACCGGCAGTGCGGGCTGGGGGCCAGTCCCACGGGCCGGGGAGCCTCTGCTTTTCTGCCCCGGCGTCTGCCAGGGGAGGTCACGGGGGGTCAGGCCTCCCCCCTGTCCCAGAGGCACGAGTCTGGGGTGTGCCCAGCCCACCGCGGAGCCCACCGTGTGGGCACGTTGATGAGAGACCGTGAGGCTTAGCCCAGGGCTGGTTCTGTGTGGTCTGAGCCCAGCCTCGGCCACGGGAAGTGACGGAAGGTGAGCGCCTGCGCTCCTGCTATCAGTACAGCTCTGAGGGGTCCCGGGGAGCCCGGGGCCCGTGGGTCTGTGGGGCCAGAGCTAGAATCCAGAAGGTGCAGCCGGGCAGGTGTCTGCATAGGAGGAGCTGGCGAAGGTGGTGGGGCAGGGGCCAGCGCTGCCCGGGCGCCCGTCTCGGGCCCCGGGGCCCAGCTGAGACGGGGTGGAGGGGCCTGTGGGGGATTCACAGAGCGGTGTGAAGCGGGACAGCTGTTCTCCGCCGTTCTCTCCACCCACAGCGCTGGCACTGCCCCTCTGACCTCGGGGGCACAGGTTACCACCCCGGCCTGCACTCGGGGACACGCTGTGGGTCTGGCTTCGCCAACCTCCTAGGTGGTCTGGGGACTCAGTCTGCCATCCCCCCTGTGCGGAGGGCTCCGCGGGGCACCCCCCGCGTGAGGCTTGAGGGAGGATTAGTGGGCCGCGGAGGCTGGACTGCAGACGCCGCGCACCCACCTGTGTCCCATCAGCCATTTAGCCCTTTAAGCAGGCTGATGAGCTCTTCCTGTGTGCCAGGCACCGGGCCCGCCCTCTGCACGTTCCCAGACCTCAGAACCTGAGTGTGGCAGCTTCCTGGAGGAGGGGTCCCAGGCACAGGGGGCAGGGGTGCAGAGCCCCGGGAGATGTTTACCTGCGGGGGTTGTGGATGTGCGCCAGGACCCTGGGACCCCGCAGAGGGTGCGCCTGCATTTCGGCAGCCCCCAGAGGCCCCGCCCAGAAGACGCCAGCGCTGCGCTACGCTCACGCGTGGAGCGGAGGAGAGGGGAGGGGTCGAGCTGCCCGGGGCCAGCGTCCCGGCAAGAGCGGCCTGTGGGGTCGGCAGAGGCTGCGGGGCAGGCGAGGTGAGCAGGAGGCCGGGTGGCCCCCAGGTGTCGGTGCAGGGCTTGGGGTGGGTACACGGGTGGGGTTCGCACATCTACTCATGGGGGACCTGGAGGAGAGCCCCCGTGCTGACGGCCGCTCCCTTGAGGCCTCTGACCGCCTGGGGGGCCGAGACCCTGCTCGGACCCCACTGCGCCCAGCCCCGGGGCTGTGCCTGTGCTGGGGGGGTCAGGACGCCGGTTGTGGGGGGCAGCGCCTCACGACTCCCCTGGGGCTGTGTCTGCAGGTTCCCTCAGAGACATGGAGGCCAGAGAAGAGGCCCAGGCCGCGGACACCGGCCTCCCGGAGCGAGAGGCCACAGCCCTGGAGCCCGAGCCCCCGAGCCCTTCCAGTCCAGGTGAGTCGGGCGGTGGACGTGGCAGGCTGGGCCCTGGCATCCTGGCACCCTTCCCCACGTCCGCATCCCCGCTGCGACTTCACAGGAGCCAGTTCCCACTGAGGACTCAAGTTTTCACACCTGCGAAATGGGCGTCGCACCGAGCGGTGCCTGTGGGCTGCCTGTGCCCACTGGGGCTTGGAGGGGCTGGTCCGGGTAGAGGAGATGCACGCACCTGCAGAGGGTCTGGAAAGCCCAGCCCTAGTGGCAGAGATGGGCAGAGCAAGGCCCCGGTGGGGAAGGTCTAGTCCAGGGTGAGGCAGGGGGTCATATGGGCACTGAGTGACCTGGGGAGAGCCACACCCCTTCCGGGCCTCCGTGTACCCTCGATGAAATGGGGTTGCCTGCCTCAGCACACGTGGGGCTCGGTACCGAGCAGGTTCTCCTGTTAAGGCAAATCACCCCATCTTACAGACGGGGGATGAGGCCCAGAGAGGTTAAGTGACTTGCCCAGGGTCGCACAGCCTGTAAGCACCTGAGCGGGATGCAACCCTAAGTCCGGATTCAGGTTGGTTCTCCCGTCCCCTCTGTCTGCTCCCCACGCTACCCCACCCTGGACACCTGGAACCTCTCCTGGGGCCCTCCTGGCAGTTTCCCCAGGGTTTGGGGGCACTTTTCTGAAGCTGAGAACAGGACTCGGAAGGAGAGACTCCCACACACACAGCCAGGGCTGAATTAACCTGACACTAGGAGGCCTCCTCTGTCCGGGTCCCCGGAGGGGCCTCAAAGCTGGGCCATCCTCTCAGGCCAGCTGTGCCCTCAGAGACCCCCAAAGACCCCCCAAGAGGATGGGCCTCACTGTGGTGGAGGCCCTGGGGGAGGTTAGTGCCCTCACCCCTGTTTTCCAGAAGGGGGAGCTGAGGCTGGGGAGTTAGCGGAGGGAGGATCGGCGGGGTGGGCTCTGCCCTGGCCCCTGCTCTGAGCCCCGATCCCCTCGCCCCCCCTCCACCCTGCCAGCCGTGGACAGCAATCTCACTCACGTCCCCATTCCATACCACGAAGCCCTGTGCGCAGAGGCTGAGTTACCCCCAGACAGTAGTCCCATGGGGGAGACATAGCCATAAATGGGGCCGTTTTAGTGGGTGGTGTGCCCAGGAATGAAGGCAAGATGGGGTGGGTGTGGCAGTGAACAGAAACCTGCAGGACGGGTAGAGTTCCCCGTGCTACACACACCTGCACGTGCAAAGGCCCTGGGGTGGCATAGAGAGGGGCCAGGAGGAGAGCCCTGCAGGGCTGGGACTGGGGGGTGGAGATCCTACACAGATGGTGGGGGGCTCCTCACTGTGGACCCCCACCCCCAGGATGTGCCAGTGTCAGAGTCTCCCCCGGCTGACCACAAGCCCCCAGTAAGCCTCATCCTCTGAGACCTGCTGGCCTGTGTCCCTTTGCCCAGCGGCAGCCCCTTGGGGTCACTGGGGCTGTGCAGTGAGGAGGAGGCTAGGCTAGCAGGACTTGAAACCAAGGCAGGGGCTCCCGTCACCCGCAGCTGCCCCGGGGCAGCAGGCGGGGTGGAGGCTCAGGGCCTGGGCTCTGGCGCTCGTGTTCACAGCTATTACCGTCTCTACCTTCACCGTCACCATCAGTGTTTAGTGCTGCGGCCAGCGTTCACCCCGGCCTGTCCCCGCCAGGGCTCCTGCCCTTTCTGAGCCTTGTTTCCGCATCTGTAATGGGGCGCCAGCCCCTCCGAGGGCCCAGGGAGTGGCGAGGGGCCCCCCATCACCACCACCGTCATCATCGGGTGCTGCGTGCTAATGGGGGCCACGCTCTCCAAAGGGCTAGCGGCGGCCGGTTACTGGTGGACTTTGCCCCGGGGAGCCGGGCCCCTTATCTGATCTGGGAGCTGGGCTGCACGGGGTGGGGGCGGGGGCGGGACTGGGGAGGAGCTGGAAAAAAACAGCCGGGGTTGCACCTGGCACAGGCCTCAGTGATAACGCGCTGATGGGCGCGATAAGACGGCAGGAGCAATGTCTGCCTGTCGGGCGGGCCCGGTGCGGCTCCCGCGCAGTGGCTGGAGCTCGGATGCCAGCCGCGTTGATTTATAGCCAAAAATAATAGGACTTTTATACCGTGTGATTGATTTATTCGATGTTAATCACGGCCCTTATCGCGGGTATTAATAATCTGCCGGGCGCGTGACGTCACCAAGGGGGGGCTTTTATGGGCGCTCATCGATTGGGGGCCGCGGTGGTTATCGGGCCCAGCAGGGAAGGCAAATATGCCCTTTGGGCTGGAATTGGGTGCGGGGCCTGGCGGAGGAGCCCCCAGCTGCCGGCCGAGGAGACCAGGGATCCGGGCCACGCGTGTGCCTGCTGGCCTGGGCGTGCCGGGCGGGCAGCCACCGCGCCGCAGTTAATAAGGGGCTGAGGGCTTTTCAAGGCCAAAACTGAAGGGGGGGAAACTGAGATGTCTGACGGCGCCCCCTGAGAGCAAGCTGGTGGGGGGAGGATGGTGGCCGGAACTGTGCCATGTGCTCACCCACCTGGGCCTCAGTATCCCTCCCGGCCACAGGCTGGGGTGGGCGGGCAACTCGGTGCCCCGAGGCTCTCTAGAACCTTCTGATGTTTTCCTTCCTGCAGATGCTACTCCTCCACCCCCACCGCTACCACCCGCCCCCACGTCCCCAGGAGGCTCTGAGGAGACGGAGGGTCCGGAGCCAGAGACGAGGCTGGAGGAGGAAGAGGCCAGCAGCCCCTGGAGCGGGCCAGGTAAGCGCGCCTGTGCCCGGGGTCTGGCGGCCTTGTCTCTCTGGGGCAGCCCTGGGGCCCAGCCTTCTGGGGGTCCTGGGAGCTGGCCACCCTGACAGCACGGGTGCGACAGGCCCGGCCCACTGGCCAAGGAGATGGGTGGTTGAAGCACCAGGCCCAGGTCTGTCCTGTCGCAAAGTCCAGCCAGCCCGTGGGCCAGCGGCTGCCCTGGAGGTGGGCGCCAAGCTATGCCGGTGCTCAGGGCTAAACCCCAGGCCCCTAGCAGCAGATAAGCCTCTGAGGCTTCCCTGGGGGTGGGAATGCGAGTCTGGAGCGGCCCGAGTACCTGCGCCTTCCCAGCCCAGCTAGGGGCACAAGCCTGTGTGGGTGGAGAGGACCCAGCCCTGGGGTGGCTGCAGCGCGTGGCAGGGGGCCGGAGGCCGTTCCAAGCCACCGGGTCCTGGATCGGGAGTGTCTTTGAAGGCGGTTTCGTGCTCCCAGCACTGCCCCACCCCCGCTTGTAGCTGGAATTCTGACCTCGGAGGGCCCACCAGATGTGTTGTGCCCGCGGCTCCCCACTTCCACCGACGTATGAGTATAGGGCAGGCTGGGCGTGTCGGCTGCTGCCATGCTTCCTAAGTACAAGTGACGCGGCTCAGGGGAACTGGGGCAGCTCGGAGGGGTCCTGGGAGCTGCTGGGTGAAGGAGGGAGGGCGTGGTCCTCGGGAACAGAGGGAGAGAACGGAGGTTGCACACTCAGGCCAGGCGCACATGCATGTCGCAAGCACATATCGAGCACCTGCTGTACCCGAGGTACAGCTCTGAGCAAACAGGGTCCTCAGCTGTGATGACACAAATGCAGTCAGTGGCCAGTGGAAAGGAGGCACATGGCAAGGGCCTCATCTTGCGGGGGGTCAGGGAGACCACACCAGGGCAGAGAGGACCCCCATGGTCTCCCAGGGGTGTCAGAGATGGTCTCCTGCCAGGTTCAATTTGAGTGGCCACGTGGACCCTTCATCAGGATCCCAAGGTGTCAAGGAAAGAGTGCTGGGATCGATTAGTGATGTCTGCGTGGCACCAAGGAGATGAGGTGGCACGTGTGCCTTCTGGTCCCCCTGCTGATTTAACACACCTCTTCCTACAGTAGGTAGGTGTCTGAGGCCCAGAGAGGGAGGGATGGGCCTGGTGGTCCCAGCCTAGATGGTGACCCCAGACCACAGGGAAAAACAGTCTACTGCCAGCATCTCCCGCCTGCATGGGCCATGGTGCTGCCTGGGAGTGAAGCATCCTGGGTCAGACAGGCTGGGGGTCCCCTCTGCTGCCCCAGGACGGGAATGGGGCTCAGCACAGGGACACCGCTGCCCTCCGGATGGACTCGGCCGCCCCCCACCCCACTTCAGTGACTCAGTGACAGGCAGGGGAGGGGCCCCAAGGGCCCTGGCAGGGACGTCCTCTTCTCACAAGGAGCACCTGGCCAGGGACAGGTCATGTGTGTATGAGGCCCTCACAGCCCCGTCGGGCACAGCTGAGCCAGATACCCACCTTCCGGGGCTGGGCCATTCCGCACACACGGGACAGTGCTGTGGGGCTGGTGCCCGCGGTCAGACCACTCTGCCACCTCCGTTTCCCCAGCTCTAGGACAGGGTAACAACGAAGCACCCAGAGACGCTGGCTCAGCACTGCCTCGGCCCATGGCTCGCACATGCTAGGGACCGCCTGGGTGCCTGTGGGCCCTGATCGGCCACTGGGCAGGCGGGGGGCTGAGAGAGCAGCTGCTGGACAGGGTGACCGTGGGAAGGAGTGTGCGAGGCGGTCCTCACACCAGCCCCTCGAGGCAGGGGTGAGGCGACCCTCCCCTTTACGGAGAGATCCAGGCACAGAGCAACTAAAGGGTCTGTCCACGTCACCACCCGCGAGGTGACACAGCCGGGATGCAGACCCACCACCTGGTTCTGGAGCTCAGGCAGCAAGTGTGTAGACGCCAGCCTCAGCTGTCCTCCGGTCGGTCCCCTCCCACCCTGCGGACTTAGTATCACCATCCCCGTTTTACAGATGGGAAGGCAGAGGCCCCTGGAGATTGGAACCTGGCCCCCGGAGTGGCCGCGGGGGCCGTGGCTTGGGGGGGTGCACCCGGGAGCTTCCTGCGCTATTTGCGTCCTCGGGGGCTGGGGGGCTCCCTATCGGCCCCCACAGATAGGAATTTCTGTGCAGTGGGCAGCGATGGGCCGATAAGCAGCCTCGGGCCAACCGCCGTGGTGGCCGCCCCCTATCAGACCCCAAACAGGCCACACTTATCACCCGGCCGGGAAGCCAGAGAGGCCCCGTGGGCTCTTATCTCACAGGGGCCGCCGTGCTGGCGATAGGGTGGCAGGCTTGCCTGGGTCGCCGTCCCCAAGGGCAGTGCCCAGCCCAGGAACCGGCCGGGGGACAGGGGTGTCCAGCGGGGCCTTCGCTGCAGGTCCTGGTGCCCTGCGAGGTTCCCCGGCCCCTTTCCCTTCGCTCTCCCTCTGGGCCCCGCCCCTTCGTGTCTCCTCCCACCCCACCGTCTGAGTTTGTCTTTTGATCTCCACTTGCCCCTCCCGCCCCGTCCCCCACGGGGAAAAGTGCAGCCCTGGGGACCCGAGCTGTGCCTGGGGGCACCCGCACCTTCCCCTCTGGGATGGCGGGCTGGTCTGGACCACAGCGCAGCCTGTACCGTCTGGCTTCGAGGAGTGACTGGGCCCCAAGCCTCGGTTTCCCATGTGAGCTGCGTGAGGGTAGGCCCTGGAGGCCAGGGCTCGCACACACCTGGTGCTGCCCCTGCAGGTGGTCGCCCCTATCGCCCAGGGAGGGTGCTGACACTGCAGGGTCCCAGGGGCAGGTGACATCAGCCCGGCAGAGAGGCTGGGTCTCAGTGCCTCTCTCCAGCTGCATGGTGGGTGCAGCGCAGCTGCCCTGCCTACAGCAGTCAGGGCCCCGAGCAGGTGACCACAAAGACCCCCAGGAGATACCACACGGCACCAGGCAGGAGGGAGGCCTCCCGGCTCCTGTCCTCCCAGGGCGCTCTCGACACACACGCGCTGCAGACACAGCGAGGTCCTGGACCCTTGAGGGCTTTGTAAACACGAGAGTGCGGGTGTGCAAGGGGCCTGTTCTCTCCGGGCCTTGTTACTGTCCCCACGCTAGCTCCCTCCTCCCACCCGTGACCCGGTGACCCCAGAGCTCCCGACCCAGGCTGGGATGTGGTCAGTGTCGTGGTCACTTTTGGACATTGTGACCATCATCAGGTCACTGGCTGCCGGCAGCTGGTTCTCAAGTGTGACTGCTTCGAGTGGGAACCACCCCCGCCCCAGCAGTGCTGAGAGGCCGGGGCCTGCCTGCCTGCCTGCCTGCCTGCCTGCCTGCCTGCCTGCCTGGGCTGGGGTCCAGCTTTGCTGAGCGACGGTGGGCTGGTTACTCGACCTCTCTGGGCCTCAGTTTCCTCATCTGTACAAATGGGACGCAGGGCAGAGAGAGCAGCTCCCCACTCAGTGCCGTCCTCTTGCCCTGGTGGCCCGGGTGCCTGTGGGTAGGGGAGGGGACGTGTAGGCAGGTCCAGGGAGAAGCTGCTCTCTGAGACCAGAATTCCGCTGTCGAGCAGGAAGGTACCGCAACCCCTCGGCCAGCCGAGCACATGGCCATGGAGCGGGGAAGGGGGGGTCCGCCTCTCGTGCCCCTACTGGTGATGGGCACCTTGGCCCAGGGGTCCCCACTGACCGTCAGGAACCCGGGACCCAGGCTGGCTCAGAGACTGCTTGGCCTGGGAGATGACGCCTCCCTCCTCTGAGCAGTTCGGGCAGCACCGCCATGTGGGTGGGTGAGGCTGGAGCAGAGGCCACGCTGCTGCCTCGGGAGAGGCCGGGGCGTCCTGCGTCCTCGTGGAGCCCAAACGCCACCGGCGAGCCAGCCGTGGACTGGGTGGGAAGGCAGGGGTCCTAGACAGAAAGGTGACCCTGAGGGGCCCGAGGGCACGAGGTCCGCGTGGACGTGGGAGTGGGGAGTGCCGGGCAGAGGCACAGCCCACACCAGGCTCCCGGGGGACTGAGCAGGGTGCCAGGTGGGCGGGGGGGTTGGTCCCGAGGGAAACGGGGGTGCCCTCGGGTTGCCTCAGGGAAAGTGGATGAGAGCAGAGCAGGGGACCCACCCCGGGCTGAGGGTCTGTGGGGAATGGCCCGCCGTGGGCAGGGGGCTGCCCTGCCCGGCCCTACCCGGCCCTCATCTTCCCTTGAGCCGCTGGCTGGAGTGTGAAGGGAGGGGGGTTGGGCAGCAGGGGCCCGGAGAGCTGGGTATTTTTATCTTTGAAATGACCTTGTTCGCTCGAGGGGCTGGCTGTTTAAAATTCTGATATGCAGATGGCTGAGAGCTATGATCTGAAATCCCCAAAGCGCATCTGGGAGGGTAGCTGCCGCTGCCTTAGCTCTGTGGTCCCCGGTGACCCGCTGCCCCCTCTGTCTCCACACTTAACATCCAGAAAAAGCAGAGGGTCGGGCAGACAGGCAGCCCCCACAAGGGCTGAGAGCCCTGAGGGTCCCTTCCGACTGTGGGGTCCTGAGCCTGTCACCTACCTCATGACCCCCATCGGAGCCTCTGTCCAGTGGCAGTCACCACGACCTCAGGCTCCTGGCCAGGTCATGAGAAAACGGAGGGAGGGCAGTGAATGGACGCTAGGCCTGGGTTTGGGGCCCCAGGGGTCCGGGAGCCTCCTCTGCAGCCCGATCTCCTGGGGGGTCCCCTCCACCCAGGGACTTGCCTGGGGTGGACCAAGCAGGTGTCCCTCCTCTGCCCTCCCCACCCCGCTGTGTCCCGCACCGGGGAAGTGAGAACAAGCACACATCCATCCAGTTCTCCGACAGCTTGTCTGGGAGGCAACGTGGTTCGGACATCCCGAGGTCAGGGCTGTCCACTGGGGGTGCCGTGCGTAGCTGGGGAGCAAGGTGATGAACCCAGGGGGCCCACAGGGGCTCCCCACCGGCTCTGGGGGCTAGTCAAGTGGCCTGGGCTCCACAGGTCCAGGAAAGAAGGGGGTGGCCAGTCTCGTGACCTGGCTGTGTGATCAGAGCCCCAGGACCGGGGTCCCCTTCGCCTGTAAGTGTCTCAGGGCCTGGAACTCTTTCCTGGTGACCACTGTTTACAGAACAAATTTCAACTGACTGAACATCAGGTATCACCTTTTTTTTTTTCTTTCTAATTTTATTTACTTTTGGCTGCGTTGGGTCTTCGTTGCTGCGCGCGGGCTTTCTCTAGTTGCGGCGAGCAGGGGCTACTCTTCGTCGCCGTGTGTGGGCTTCTCATTGCCGTGGCTTCTCTTGTTGCGGAGCACGGGCTCTAGGCGCGTGGGCTTCAGTAGTTGTGGCACGCGGGCTCAGTAGTTGTGGCTCACGGGCTTAGTTGCTCCGCAGCATGTGGGATTTTCCCGGACCAGGGCTCGAACCCATGTCCCCTGCATTGGCAGGCGGATTCTTAACCACTGCGCCACCAGGGAAGCCCTAGGTGTCACCTTCTTTTGCCCTCAGCTTCATCCTAGGCCCTAGAGGCAGAGACGGGAAGACTGGCCATGTCCCCACTCACTGCACGTCAGCAGAGGGGACAGCCAGGTGGTCGGGCCAGGACAGCACCATAGGTGGGCCCCCCCATCCCCAAGGATAAATTGGAGTGGGCCGAGGGTGTTCAGGCAAGGAGCTGGCACGTGCAAAGACCCTGAGGTTTGGACGGCATGGGCGTGGCTGGAGCATTAGAGGCTGGAACAGGGTTGGGGAGAGATGAGACAGGGCACAAATGGCTCAGAGTTTGGGCTCAATGCCGTGGACCGTAGGGAGACGCCTCCGTTTTCTTGGCTGTAAAATGGGGCGTGAGGTGTTAAGTGGGACGTTTGGTCAGCTGCCTTGCGGAGAGTGGGTTAGTGGGCGAGTACCTCCGGGCGCACTGGGAGGCGGGCAGCTGGTGGGAGGGGCCAGAGGCTGCATCCGTGCTGTTTCCTGCCTGGGGACTGGAGCCCGCTCCACCCCCCACCCCCTGCCCACTCCCGCCCCCGCGCCGGGGTTCCGGGGTTCCGAGGGCCTGCTGGAGGCTGGGAATCCTCACGCCGGGAGCGTGAGCAAGGGCGATGGGCTGGCTATCTGGGCTGCACTCGGTTGACTCATCTCGCCGCCTGGTGTTTCTATGCAAACCTCAAGGTTTGTTATCGGGCGGTGGGCGGGCAGCTGAGGCAGGACGGCCTGTCCTGATGGACAGCTGGGGAGATGGGCCGATACGGCTTGGCCGCGCGTCCCCTCCCGCCAGCTCAGCATGCGTGGGTGGGAAAAAATCATTTCAGCTATTTCGCGTTATCACTGGGCCTGGCATTGCGGCCCCATAGGCCTGTTTATCTTAGATTAGCGGGCGGGGGGTGGTGGTGAGGGGCACAGGAGGGGGCGATGGTGGATGGCAGGGTTCAGCCTGGGGTCAGCTCCAGAGGCCAGACCCAGCAGCTGTGTCAGGAGCCACCTCTTCTCGGTATCCCAGGGAAGGGGGTCCAGCCCAGATGTCCCCCGAGGGCCGTGTTCCTTGAAAACCCGCAGTGGGCCCTCCGCCCATCCTGACACCCCACCCCGACAGGTGAGCAGACCAAGACTCCAGGAGCTGGGGGGGTCCTAAGGAGGGGTCGTGTGTGCCCGCAGTCGGCCTTCCTTCCCAGGTGTTTACTGAGCACCTACTGCTGGCAGAAGTGGCAGGTGTGTTGTGTGGTGGCACAGGCCGTAGAAACAAAGGAGTGTGGGGTGTACAGCCCGGGGGCGGGCAAGAGAAGGAGGTCGTTTATTCGCTCAATAAACACTTGTGTTTTAAGCGCCTGCTCGGTGCCAGCAGAGTCCAGGCCTCCAGAGAGCTGTTGTTCTCATCAGGGAGACAGAGACTAAGTAATAAAGAAGTGAAAATGTCCCATGTCCGAGGAGGTGAGGCTCGCAATAAAGGAGGGGTCAGTTCTGAGTAGGGTGTCCTGAGCCACATTTGGGCAAAGACCAGAAAAGGGAGGGGAACCAGCTGCCTCCTGGGGACAGTGTACCAGGCGAGGGCACAGCCAAGGTGAGAGCCCTGAGGCCAGGGTGCGCCCGGCCGGGACGAGGAGGGAGGGGGTGGGCTCAGAGAGGGGAGGATCCCATTCCGTAGGGGTTGTCTTGGAAGTGGGGTTCGGGGATTACAGGCTTCGGCCAGTGTGGGCTGAGGGTGAGCGACAGATACCTCGGCTGCCTGCTGTCCTCCGGGCCCTGAGCTCTTCCGTGACACCCTCTCCAGCCCCTTCCCGGAGCATCGGTCCCCAGGCCAGGGTGGGGGCCCGAACCCCTGGCCAGCATCCACCACCAAAGCTCAGAGCTGCCCACCTCTCCGAGCAGGGCCGTGTGGGGCAGAGCTCCCAGGCCGGGGCCGAGGTGGGGACCGAGAGCCCGCGGCCTCTCCTTCGCGGCTGGCCTGGCCTGCACGGATGCCATGTCCTGCGCTGCCCAGTGGGCACCAGGGGCCCAGGCACCGGGCCACACACGGCACCCCAAAAAGGCCCTGAGCAGAGGGGCCTCCGCTCCCTCTACCCTGAGGGGATGCTGAAGCCATGGCCTCCCCCGTGGTCGGGCTGCTGACCCCTCAGCCCTGGGCAGTCCCCTCGCTGTGGTTAGCAGCTCTTTACCCTGGAGGTGCTGACCGCCCGGCACCATCAGCCTGGCCAGTGGGGAGCCGCCCTTTGGCCCAGGTCTGACTTCAGCCTCTGCCCCTGACAAAGGCCTGTGGGCCTCGGGGTCAGGTGGGGGCCGGGACCCATGAGAGGGGCAGGTGGTCGGCGGGCCTCTCTTCAGCGAGACTCAACCGCCATCCTGTCAGACTCCCCTGCCGTGGAGCCCGTTCTGCTCGCTCACTTGCATTTTCATTTATTGAGCACCTACTGTGTGCTGGTCCCTGCCATAGACCCTGGGGATGCAGCCAGCCGCTGCCCTCCAGGAGCCGCGGCCCAAGCAGAGAATGGTCAGCAGGGACACAGAGGCTAAGCAAGGAATGTGACTGAGAAGTGCAGGGGCTGGCGAGCCCCTCACCCACGGGGATTTGCACTGAGAGCTCGGGGTGGGGGGGGGCAGCCCTGCAGACACCTGGGAAAACTGCCTGCAGTGCCAGCGCAAAGGCCCAGTGGTGAGACCATGGGCGGTGACCTGGGGTCAGCGGGAGGGCTGGTTGCTGCATGGTGAGTGGACTGTAGGGGCTCAAGGGTGGCCCTGGGACCTGTGAAAAGGGTGAGACGGAAACGTGGCAGCCGGTGCTGTGCTCACTGCATTTCACATGTGGGCACTGAGGCCCACAGAGGTTCGGGGCAACTGAGCAGGGCCGGAGCCCACAGTTCCGCCCCCCAGCCCCGCCCCACGGGGTTCTCCCGGGTCCCCACTGTCCTGGCGGCGGCTGGGGGCCGATGCCTGGCCTCCTGCCCCGCGCTGCCCGCTGACCTCACCGCCTTCCGGGAGTGGCTATCTGCGGCCGTGGGCGCTAATCGAGCCGCTTCCTCCTCCGCCCTCCACCGGCTTCCTGCCCGGGCCGCCCCCCCAGGCTGGGTGTCTGAGCGTCCGCCTTTGCCCCACCAGGGCCTCCCAGACATCAGGGGGTGCAGGTCTGCCCAGCCCCACCTGGGAGCCTCTGGAGATGGCCGCCCCTTCTGGAAGTTTCCTTCCCAGTCATCCTCCTGGGCCCAAGCTCAGACTCACCGTGGCCCGGCCGTGCGGCCTGGGACCCATCAGCTCTCCTCCCTACCGTTGCCTCCCTGGTGGAAAGCCGGACGCACGGACGCACGCGTGGGGGGACCTGGGATGACAGGCTGGCCTTCACGGCAGGCGCTCACGGCCACTCTGCTCTGTCGCCTTTGTCGGTGCTGTTGCCAGTGCGGGTGGGTTCTCTTCCCAGGACCAGGGCGGGCACTGCTGCTGGCGCTGTCCCCGGGGCTTGTGCGGTCACGGTTACGGGGGCCAGTACGGTCACCCTTGCCCCTGTTAGCGTCACCAGCACTGTTACCGTCCCGCTACTCCGGGCCGGCAGGGCCCTCGCCACTGGTGCCAGGGCAGACCTGGCTTCTAGCTGTCACTCTCCCTCTGGGGTCCTAGGGGCCACGGCGCCCCTCTCTGGGCTCGGGCCACTCTTCTGTGGGACGGGGACAGGACATTCAGGCTGTCTGGAGGAACCGGATGGGCAGGGCAGCGGGGGGACGGGGGGTGGCAGCGTGTGCGATGCGGCGGCCCCCTCCAAGCACGCGCGGGGTCCCACAGCCCCAGCTGGGGCGTATCGGGGTCCGGGGCCCACCGCCGGGGTTCTGGGCTCTGTCTGTCACGGGATCTCCCCGAAGCTCAGGGCGCGGGCGGCTCTGCCGGGCCCACCTGACAGGTGAGGAGACCGAGGCTGGGCGAGCTGAGAGGGTCTCCCAGACCCAGGACGGGAGCCGCCCGGCCCGGCCCCTGATCTGATGCTGTCCCCTGAGCCCCCACCCCACGTGGCGCTGGGCTCCTCATTTATTTATTTATTTGTTATTAGGCCTCTGTCTCTGTGCGTAACTTCTTATTTCCTCACCGCATGTTTCCATTACGATAAGATCGGTCCCTGGAGATGGGACAAAGGGGCTGCCATCGGCTTGAGGGCTGGTCATATCCTGCCCGAAAGGGCCGAGCGGGGCCTGAAATGAGCGATGCTATCGGGGGCTTATTGTGTGTTGGGGGGGAGGGGTCCTGCCTCCTTGGCCACCCCCTCCCCCTGCAGGCAGAGCCTCTGTGGCCACCCCTCCTTGGCCCCATCCCCCTACAGTACGCCCCAGACCCCGTGCCTCGGGCAGAAGGCCCTGGCATCCACCCGGCTGTCCCCGGTCCACCCGTGGTCTCTGTGGGGCTGGGAGCTGCTGGGTGCAGCAGGCACCAGGCCGTCCACCCCCAGCCCCGCGAGCGCTCACACACGTCCAGGTGCTCAGGCTGGAGCTGCCCGAGCCCCTCAGGGTGCTGAGATGCCCCTGCTTTGACTCAGCAGTTCAGCTTCTAGGAATTTACCCCCGAAAAATCATCTCAGCGCGGACAGGCGTGGGGTGGTGGGGATAGACATCACGGCCGTGTGGGAGATAGCAAGCCATTTATTTTTTTATTTCTGCTCTGGTCGGCAGAATTTCTCCAAGAAAGGGGAGAAATGATTCTAAAAGAAGCAAATTGCATGCAGGTACCCGTGCTGCTTTGCCCGTGCGTGCGTCTTCCCACGGACACCCAGATCTGGGGCTGACGTTGGTGCAGCCCCACCGCCGCCCACCACCTTCCCTGGTTCCTGGGCCCTGGCTAGTTCAGCCAAAATTCTGCCGCCCCGGCCCCTGAAGGCCCAGGACCTTGCTGGGTCTCAGAGGGCAGGAGCAGTGACCTTGGCGGGTGACGGCACCGGGTCCCGAGGCTGAGACCCTGGTGGAGCTCGGCTGTGGCGGTGGCGGCACACTGCTCGATCGAGGGCCCAGCGGGGGAGCGCTGGGTGTTCCTGGGCAGGAGGGAGCTGTGTCTGGGGTGGGGACCAGCCTGGGCCCGGTCTGTCCTCCAAGCCTCCTGTTCCCGGGCCCCTGCCCAAGCATTATTCCTCCTTATCTCCCCCTGAAGGGGCAGGAAGAAGGACAGAGCACTGGACAGGGGTCGGGAGCCTGGGCTTGAACTCGGTCACCCCCTCGCACTGTGTGGCCAGGTCCCCTCTGACCCTCGGTCTCCTCGTCTGTGAAGGCGGGGAATAACCGCCCCTTAGGGCATGTGGTGATTTGAGGACTGAGTCATCAGTGCCCTGAGAGCAGGTGTCTGCTGGTCCCACACGCTGCAGTGAGCGCGCACGGCTTACGAGAGGGGCTTTAGCAGTTCCCTCGTGCTGGTCATCCTCAGGGGCCCTGTGGCCCAGTGTGCCAGTTTGAGCCGTGGCACCTTGGGCAAGACATAGCCCTCCCCGGGCTCAGCCTCCTTTGTGGGCGGAGCAGCCAGGGTGCTCATACAGGACCCGCAGGAGTTCAGGGCCCGTCGCGTTCTCTGGAAGGAGCTTCTTATTCCCTAAAGGGCCGGTCCTGCGGGGTGGTGCAGTGTCAGGACATGCTCGATGGTGTTGGCCAACCGCAGTGCCCGCTGCTGCCCCTTGGGCGGGGGTAGGACGGGACTGGCCCGAGGCTGGGGGCAGCACCGAGGTCCTGGCAGCGGCAGGGCGGGGCACCCTCCCTTTACCCGCTTGACCACCCGGCCTCCACCCAGACCCTCGCTTGCCGTCATGCCCACCCCTCTGCCCACGTGCAGCAGAGAGACAGCGCTGCGAGGGGCAGGAGGGTGGGGCCCGGGGACACAGGGAGCAGCGGGGAGGCGGTGAGCTGGAGGCTGACCGGAAGGAAGGGCCCTGGTGGCGGTGGCGTTGGCTCCTGGAAAAACAGGGCAGGGGCCGGGAGGCCCAGGCTGATAGGAGCCTGATAAGCTACTTGCACAGGAGGTGTTTTCTTTACCTTATCTCACCGGTCCTGCTTCCAGCCCACCCTCCAGGACCAGGCTGGGCTGGGGAGAGCCAGGGGCCCCCGCCCATCCCTGTTCTCAGTCCGCAGGGTCTCCCAGGACCCAAAGGACCAGGGGCTGCGGGGGCCCTCCACCCACTTCACAGGCGGGAAGGCTAAGGCCCAGAGACCCAGGGTGCCTTTTGTTTTTTATGCTTTTTGAGAAGGCTGGAGAGACCTCAAGGCCTCCCATTTTGAGGCGCCCGGGGAGCCGCGGTGCTCAGGCTCCGTGGGACGGGGGGCAAGGCTCTGACCCGGGTGGGGATGGTGAAGGGGCCGTCAGAAACCCGGTGTGGGGCTGGGCCCCATGCTGCGCTGTTGGCTATCCCCAGGCGGTCCCAGCTTCGCCATTAGCTGGGGCCAGGGTTCAGCCCGATAAAGACAGGCTGTTGTTCTGTGTCAAAAAATCAATAATCCCCAGCGATGTCCCAGTGATAGGAGGAGAAGTTCACAGCACCAGCTGGCGGGGGCGGAGGGGGGGTGGGCAGGGCAAGGGCTCCAGAACCTGGGGGCCACCCGCCCTGCCCGGCCGTTACCCAGCTGGCTGGTGGGGCCGATCCACGGTGGACTCCAGGCCCAGGGGGCAGCGTGTCCTCCTCCTTGCCCACCCCCCATGCCGCCTCTTTGCAGATGGGAAGCTGGAGCCCGAGGTGAGGCTCTGGGCCTCTGTGCGTCCCAGGGTCAGGGGAGGTGAGAGCAGACAGGAGGAGGACCGCCCCCGCCCGCCCCCTGCCCAGCCCAGCAGGACCAGATGCCCCTTCTCCCAGGCCTGTGGCTCGTCAGCAGGGCCTGGGCGTCCAGCCCCAGTTCCGCGTCTGGCCGCTGTCCTCCAGACTCAGGTGCTCACGGGGGTCCACTGGGCCCAGGTGCTTTTAGGACACAGCCAGCTGACAGCGACCCTGGCCCAAGGGACTGACATTCTAGCGGAGAGACTGGGAGTCAGTAAAATACACACGTGGCCTCCACGGTGCTGGGCGTGGTAGCAGCCCAGGGCACCGCAAGCCGGCAGAGGTGGGGAGGGGCCGGCAGCCGATGGCGGCGCCCCCAGTGCACGCGTGAGGGGACTCGGGAACACAGGTCCAGCCAGGGCGTGCCCCCGGAGGGCCCTCCCCAGCCCGGGCCCTGTGACAGGCACCGTGCCTAGCGCCCATTGGCCCACGTTGGACCGGCCACAGTGCCGCCCTGCCAGCCCCCTCTGCCGTCGGCTCCAGGAACCTCGCCTGCCTGCCGGCTCCACCCCACGCTCGGGCTGCCCCGTGTGACGCAGCCACCGGGCAGAGCCTGGCAGGAGAGGGGAGGCTGACAGGCAGCAGGTGTGGGGGGCAGGTGTGTCCCACCCCGAGGGAGGGCCTTGAGAGGCTCTCTCGGGTCTGAGCTCTGGAACCGTCTCCAGTCCAGCCCCTGCCACCGGCCACTGTGGGTGCAGGGTCTGTGGGCAGCTTCTTAGGAAGGACGTTCTGGGCTTGAAGCCCTTTGAAAACCTCTGGCCTGGAATGAGAAGGCCACCCCGTCCGGGCAGGCTCAGGCTCTGCACAGCCTGCCCGGCCTGGAACTCAGGGGGCTGGGTGCCGGCGGAGGGCACCAGGGCCAGCAGAGAGGCGTGAGACTTCCCCGGGCGGCGGCAGGACCAGGGACATCCAGGGGCCTCTGGGGGCAGCTCCCAGGAACGTCCTCTCCTCTAACGTTCCCCATCAGGGAAATGGGCGTCCATCCATCTTGGTCACGGTCACAGCTCCAGAGCCGGGCCCTCAGTAACATAAACAGCACAACAGTGATGCGGGGAGCTTGGCCGCAGGACGGGCGCGGGCTGGGGCGGCGTCTTAGGGAGAGGTGTTCACCGTCCGAGGGCAGCAGCCGGCGCTGGGCTCCAGCAGGTCGTGGCCCTGTAGGAACCAGAGCCTGGCTCGGCCATGGTGTCCGCTTCCGCCAACGAGGCCAGAGATCCCAGGCCATACGTGACATCTGGTATTTAACCTGTGACAGCCAGCCCCCATTTTCATGTGTGCCCTCAACTCATAGCTCCCCGGCCCCTCCAGCTTCCTCTCCCAATTCCGGTCCCTCCTGCCAGGGTCCGGGCCCTCCGAGGGGCTCTGTGGGGATGCCCAGGCTGGTGGAGACCCTCACCCAGCCCCGAGAGCGCTTGGAGGATTAACAGCTCAAGTGGCTTTGCTCCTGAGCCAGCGCTCACGTGCGCCCGCGGCTCCCTCGGCCCGTCTTCCCTGGAGGGTGCACGTCAGCTTGTTCCTTCCATCTAGGCTGTGCTGTCTGCCGTGCGGTCGGGGTCCCGGGGCCGGGCCTGTGTGCAGGGCTGGCGTCGGGAGTGTTTTCTGCCCCGCTCAGCTCCGTTGCTGCCACCTGTGAAATGGGGACAGGATTGTGCTTGGGGTCCGGAGCGTCCGGCCCCTTGATGTGCCAGGTTTGCTGTGAGTGAGGGCACACCGCCTGCACTGGGGTCGTGGCTTTGGGGTCAGAGGGATCTGGGCTTCGCTCTCCTGTGCTACGTGCTGGCCATGTGACCTCAGACAGTCCCTTGATCTCTCCAACTGCTTTTCTCAACTGGAAGAGAGCAGAAGAAACGGACCACACCCATTTTTACCCCAAGCTTTTTTAACCATGTTCCCTTGACACTTTGTCCCCATGAGTCACAGATGAGAGCCGGGAGTCTTTCCAAAGGCGCCGCCGTGGTCACTGGTGACACCCAGGGTTAGGATCGAGCTCCGCCCCTTTTTGTTTCCTGATGCGGCATTCAGGTGTGGCCTGATCCAGGGGACGGGCCAGTGCCCCATGGCCGTGGGTCTCCTGGTCCTGGAGCCCCAGGCTGCATGGGCCTGTCAGCCTTCTTCCTGCCCCGAAAGGCGGCACAGCGTGGAAAGAAGCCTGTCAGCAGCCAGGGTGGGAGTCTCGCCAGGGCCTGGGCCTGGGAAACCAGCCCAGATGGGAGAAGCTGCGCAGCTCCGGCAGATGTGCGGGCCGCCTGTGGAGCAGCTGGCTGCCCACCATGCACAGTCCCACAGCCCTCCGCATGCCCCAGGGCCCAGGTCTCCCCCCTCCTCGGGGCCTTGTTGCCCCATCTGTAAACAGGAATCAGAAACGGGCCAACAGGGTGGAGCCCAGAAGTGGGGGTGTTCCGAGGAGCTGATGGGAATTTGCTGTCCACTGGCCGTTTCTCTCCAGGCCCCATTTGCCCCCTCCCGCCGGATCACCGGAGGGTCACACGCGAGCAGGGCCTCACATCCATGCAGCCGAACCCTCCCCTCCCAGCCCAGAGGCTCCATGACCACAGAGCAGAAGGGAGGGAGAGCAGCCCTGGGCCTTGAGTGCCCAGACGGGCCCCCGCAGCCTTGGTGGCGCCCGCCCCACATGGTCGGGCTCTCGCCTCTCGTACCGCCCAGGAGGTGGTCTTCTGTGCCTGCCCGGGAGCCCTGTTCGGTGTATCCACGAGATTAGGGCTATGCCCCGCCATGGGCAGCAACCCCCACAGCGTACCGGGGCCGGGACACCCAGGCAGACGGCTGCCGGTGGCTGCAGCTGTGTCACGCGGCACCGCACCTGGGCTGCAGGAAGCCCCATCAGCGCTGAGAGCAGCCACTGGTGTCGTCTGTTTTGGGGATGGGTCCCCCCCAGGCCCAGAGGGGCTGAGAGCCTGGCCAGGGTTGTGCAGGGACTGCAGCTCAGCCCAGCCGGCCCCCTGCCAACTTCCCGTGGTCACCGAGCACCCACCCTGCCGGGCCCTGCCCTTCGGCCCTGCACCTGTTGTGTCACGTGACCTTGCAACGACCTAGGAGGTGGGCGCTCTCATCCCCCACTTCACACGAGAGGAAGCCACGGGCAGAAAGGGACACGCCCTGGTACCGACCCCGGTCCTGGAGCCTCGGGGCTGCCGGGGGTCAGGCCTCATCGCCTGGCAGCTGGGTTACTAGGAGCTCCCTCCCCCCGCCAGGCATCTCGGTCCCAGAAGGGCAGGGACAGCCCTGTTGCTGAGAGCTGCAGGACAGACGTCACCTCCACCCCCTGTCCCCTTATCTCTCTGTCTTCCTAGGGCCTCAGTTGCCACCCAGTCAGGACGGTCAAGTTGGGGGCAGGAAGACGGCTGGGCTTGAGAGCCGGTGACCGTGGGCAGGTCCCCCCACCCTCAGTTCCGGACCATGGGGGGCCCGGTGAGCTGCATCTGCAGTGGGAGGGGCTGAGCCAGCATATGAGTGAACGTGAGCAGGCTAAGGGGACAGCGAGGCGGCTCGCCCCGCCCCGCAGACCCCCCTGACCCCGCTGCCTGGTCCGCTGCGTGACCTTGAGTGAGGTGCTTGCTCTCTGGGCCTGGTTCCACGTTGGTGGAACCCCTTGGGGCCCACAGCCTCCCAACCCGCCCTGCTCTGGGCCCAGGCCCTTGAGACTTCTAGAACCCTGCCGGGGCGGGGCCTGCTCACCGCTGGCGTTTTCTCTCCCTCTCTCCTTTTTCTCTCCCTTTTTTGTGACTTTTATCAAAGGCAAACAGCGTGATCCTGAGATAGGGCCACTCCCGACAAAGCCAGGGCCAGCTGGCCCCAGGGAGCCGCAGGGTGGGGCCGGGCGGGATGATGGGGCCGATTAGATAAGTGGGTGCTGGCAGTGACCCCAGGGTGGGCGCCCACACGCGGATCCCAGAGCCCACTGTCCAGGGCGGGGGCTGCCAGGCGCTGGCCTTTGTACCCTGGAGGCCAGTGGCCATTAGCACAGAGCCTGGCCCCTGGAAGGAGGGGCCAGCCGGCAGGGCGCAGGAGGCCTCCCTGAGCTCACCACCACTCCCGCAAACTGCAGGGCTACCCGGTCAGCGCTGCCAGCCCGCCTGCGGGGCCGTGGCTCGGTGAACCTGGGGCCTAGCGGGGCTGGGCTTGGTGGGCCCCGGAGCCAGGTGGGTCCGGGTTGGAGCCCCAGATCCTCTGTCAGAAAGGAGCTCAGGTCTGGTGGGGTGACTGCAGCCCTTGCTGCGCAGCCTGGAGCAGGTCTCGAGCTCTCTGGGTGTTATTGAAGGAGGGCGCCAAGGGCTCCAGGGCGTGGGGCAGAGCCAAGTCTGAGGGCAGCTCCGTGCAGCCCTGGCGGGGCCGTAGGCCTCGGGACACCCGGGCGCCGGGGGAGAGGAAACGCGGGGCCGGCCGCGCCGACCGACAGGCTGTGTCGACTCTCGTCGCAGCCGCCAGCCCAGCAGGTGAACCGAGGCTCAGCGAGAGCCGGGCAGAGGCAGGACTCAGCCCGCTTGTTGACTGCAGACCCCATTTCTCCCAGCCGCCACCCCATCTGCTGGGCTCCCAGGATGGGGTCCTAAGCCTGGCCTGGGGCGGCGATGCCCAGTCCTGCCTCCTTCCCCTGGCCCCTCGGGACACCATCGAAGGGTTTTAAGACCTAAACAGGTGTTTAAATCGCAGAAATATGCAAAGGCTGAATTTTCTCATCTGGATCCTCACAGATGCTTGGGGGTGAAATTGAACCCCAGCGCGGCGTATTTGCTCTGGAAACGACGTGTGTGGGGTTGTATGACAGAATAACTTAGGCTTTGTCCTGACTCTGTGCCGGTAGTGATGGCCCGACCCCCGTGGGGAGGTCCACCCGGGCAGCGCAGGGCGTGCCCCTCCTCCAGAGGAGACCAGGCTGCGGATGGGGAAACGTGAGGGCAGAGCAGGGAGAGTCAGCCCTGCAACGGGAGAGTGGGGGCTCGCCTGCCGCCCGTCGCCTCCCCTGCAGCAGCCTCTCCCCGCCCTCTTCTCTGTCGCCTCCTGCCTATGACTAGGAAGACCCAGAAAAGGGTGTCAAGGCCCTGGCCAAGAGCATGCTGGGGCTCTGGTTCAAATCCTTCCGGCCAGCTGTGTACCTTGGGCCAGTGGCTTAACCTCTCTGAGCCTCAGTCTCTCCCTCTGTATGCTGGGGGGGAATAACTGCGGCATGGCTGGGAGGAATCCCTGTGAATTACGCCAAGCGCTTGACTAAGGCTCGATAAACAGAAGCCAGGAATTGTGTTAGGACTGGGAGTTCCCAGGGCAAATGGCATCACCCCTGCTGTCCAGCTGTGGAGACGGAGGCCATGGTACAGAGGTCAGGGAGGATTCGGCCACGACCTCACCGGAGCTGGAGTTCTCTGTGCCCCGCTCTGGAGCTGGGAGGAGGAAACAGAGACATGGGTCACAGGAGGCTGCCAGGGCAGAGGACATCTCCACCTGGAAGTCCACCCTGACTGGCCCACCATTGGAGCTGCCGCCGCCCATGTTTCCTGGGAGCCCTGAGGGCAGAGGCCATGCCTCCCTCAGCTCTGCCCCAGGTACCCACGTCGGGTTTTGTGAGTCCAAAGACTGGGTTCTGGCCCCACCTCCGGCCCAGGCTCGCAGTGTGGCTTGAGCACTCCTGGGCCTCCCTGGGCCCCAAGTTTCCTGTCAGTGTGGTTGGGAGCTGACCACTTCCACGGCCACCACTGTCTAGGTCCTCCAGCTCTTTCAGAGGCTGTTTAAGAATAGCTCTGTCTTCCTGTCTGTCACTCTCCCAGCCAGCTCCCATCCCCAGCTCAGCATCTCCTGCCCCCAGCCCCTTCCTCACTCATTCATACTTTCATTCATTCTCAACTTTGAACTGAGCCCCCACCAGGTACCCAGTCTGCGAGGAGTAGGTGATCTTGCCTCTCCTGACCCCCGTTCTTTGGGATACAGTTTTATTTCTTGTTGGGAGAGGGTCTCTGATAGGTGCTAACTGGGCTTTGACACCTGCTTGTCTGTGCAAGGGGTTGGGCAGGAACTGGGAGCTGGAAATAGTTTATCTGAGTGGATGGATGTTGAACGTCACCAGGGCCACCATAGACAGTTGCACAGGTTGTGCATTGCACAAGGGCAGTGAATGAGCTGGGGCTGAGATCCAGCCATGTTCTCATCATGGAGCCAGGCATCTGCTATGGCCCTGCATCCACCCACATGAGGTACCCTCTCTAATGCCCAGCCTCTCAGGGACGGCCTCCCCTGGACCAGGGAGGGGGCTTCCAATGGCGACCACTGCCCGATCCTCAGCCCACATCGCTCAGATCCCTGGCCTCCCTGCCTTTCCCAGGCCTCGACCATCCCCCAGCAAGCCCTGAGTGGTGGGTTCTGCCCCGTCGTGCAGAACGGCCGCCTTTATCAGGAGCCGTCCTCCCTCTGGTGGTGCGTGATACCCAGGAGATGGAGTGGCTGCCACGGGAAGCACCAGCCACGCCGTTATCTGGGAGCTGGGGCTGCCAGCCCTGGGGCGCGATTAGGGGCCACGGCAGTTTGTGGTGCAGCGTGGGTGGGTGTGGGGGCTCACTGGCTCTGCCCCTTCCTCTGGGGGGCTACCAGTACTGGGGATGAGCTAGGGCCAGGGCTCTGAGAGAGGGGCCTCAGGACCCCACAGGTGCAGCGAGCCAGGGGTAGACTGGGGGCCTGGGGCTGCACCCCACCCCCGCTCGCCCGCGGAGTGAGCTGGGCCAGCCACCTCCGGCCCCACCGTGTCCCTGAGTCTGTGTGGGACTTGGCCCGCACTGGGGAAGACTGGACTGAATTCCCCACTCCTCTGCCCCCCAGGAAGGTGGGCGCCGGCCTCAGATGGACGGCACTGTCTCGTACTGGGGGGCCCAAGCCTGACAAGCCAGGAACAGGCCCTGGACACTGAAAGGAAAATATGTGACAGCAACAGAGGGAGTCGTGGTCACTACCCCTGGCTCGTCTGTGGCCCAGCAGCAGAACTGAAGTCCAGAAAGGGTGTGGGCCGACCCCATGCGGCTTAGCGCAGGTCTGGCTGTCTGGACGGGCACCGGCCGTGGTGTTGGGAAGCGGGGTGATTCCGCCTTGACCCCACCGTCCTGAGGGGGCGGATGGGAGGGGGCAGGTGGTACCCAGCTCAGCCCACGGTGGGCTCCCCAGCCAGCCTCAGGAGAGCGTGGACCCGTCGGATGGCTGGCCAGACCACTTGGATGGATAAGTGAGTGCCCAGCAAACCTACCTTTAGACAGCCTCTCCCCACACGCCCACGCCCT
The DNA here is from genome assembly GCF_008692025.1 of Phocoena sinus. Taxonomy (NCBI): domain Eukaryota; kingdom Metazoa; phylum Chordata; class Mammalia; order Artiodactyla; family Phocoenidae; genus Phocoena; species Phocoena sinus. The sequence continues at coordinate 58,276,188 of NC_045781.1, forward strand.
GGGGCCAGCTGGGCGGGGTACCAGAGACCCAAATATACCCAGGACAGCAGCGGCCCGAGCTCAGATCCTGGCATCCCACTGCCAGCTATGTGGCCTCTCGGGGCCTCAGTTTCCTCATCTGTATTGCGGGGGGGTGGGGGGCGGGGACCAGGAGAGGACCGACATCATAGGGCCATTCGGGCAGGAACAGGTGACCGCGTGCCGGTTGGCACCCTGCAGGCCCAGGGGAGGGGGGGGCGCCATGGGCAGAGTCCTGGCTGGGACCCTGGCATCCTGGGTGCACAGGTAGAGGACACGGCCCCTTGTGGGCGGGATGCAGAGCGACATGGCCGGCCTCTGTCCCCCTCGCCGCGGGGCCGATAAAGGGCGCCGCCTCCTGGCCACGTCCTGGTCCCCTGCCATCTTATCTGCCCTGGGGAAGACAAGGACCCAGTTAGAACATTGTAGCCGGGCCTCCTGGTGTATTTACACGTTATCTGTGCCATTAGGCCGGCAGTTATCTGATAATCGGGCCCATTAAGGCCACAGCCCGCCCGATCGGGGATCCAGGAAGCGGGGCCAATGCAGCAGCGCTTGCTCGGGGCCCAGGCCAGGCCACGTGAGGCCTCTGTGGGCCCAGGCAGCCCAGGTGGCACCCAAGGCACAAGGCGGCCCCGCTTTCCTGGGCAGAGGGCGCGTGGCCTGGGGAGAGACTGCCCTGGGAGGGCATGGCCACCGTCATCCCCTCGGCTTTGAGGACACTAAGGCTCGAGACGGCAGGTAACGTGCCAGGTGTGTGTCTCCCAGGGCGGCCCGGGCAAATTCACACCACCTTGGTGCCTCGAAACATCAGAAGTCTACTCTCTCACAGCTCCGGAGCCAGAAGTCCCGAATCAAGGCGTGGGCAGGGCCGCATTCGCGCAGAGGCTCCAGATGCAGTGTCCCCCCAGCTGTATCCCACCAGTCCCCGCCCCGTCTTCAAGTGGACTTGTTCCTGTGTCTCTTTTTTTCTGTGTGTCTCTTACGAGGACATTTGTCATTGGCTGTAGGGCCTACCGGATAATCCGATGGTCTCACCTTGAGATCCGATCTCAATCACATCTGCAAAGACCTTTTGTCCAAACAAGGGAACATTCCCAGGTTGCGGGCCACCGTCCAGCCCACCCCACAGCTCACGTGGGTCGTGCGCTGAGGCCGGGCTGAACCTGGGAGCGCACCTGCAGACCCTGTGCGACCCCAAGCTCCCTCCCCGTGAGAAGGACTGTGGCGGGGCTCCTGGCAGAGGCCGGTCTGTCCATGTCAACGGAACTGAATCCTGCCGGGGGCCGGGCACAGATGCCACTCCCCTAGCTGACACAGGAGCCACAGCCCGGGCCACGCAAGCTGGCAGAGTCCGGGAGCTTGGCCCTGATCACAGCACGGGTGGCCGCGGCCCGCGAGCCTTAGGCCCTCAGCCGGGTGGCAGGCCGCTCGGACAGGCAGCCGCCGACCAAGGGCCTCGGCAGGAGTTGGGTCCAGACCTTTCCAGGGGGCAGGCGGGGGTCCCGCGGGGAGTGATGCTGGTGCTGCCCAAGCGCAGTCCGGCTGTGCCGAGGGCCTCGGCCGGCAGTGGGCGGGGGAGGGGAGGAACACTTGGCTCCAGGCCTGGCTCCCCCTGCTGGGCCCTGTGCTGAGGTGCTAAGAGGATTGGGAGGTGCGGGGTCCCAGCATTTCACGGCTGCCCACACAGGCGTGCTCTGCGGATTCTGGGGCTCAAGCTGATGGGAAGGGGCTGGGAGGACCGTGTGGAGGGGACGGGAGGCGGTCTCGTCGGCGTCATCGTCCTCCACTCTGTGCCTGCCCTCACGTGAGGCAGTAGGGGTGACCCGGCTCCGTGTGTGCGTCCTAGGCTGTGCGAGGCACACGCGTCCCAACGCAGCCGCCAAGGTCCCGCCGAGCGGTGCGCCCACCTGCTCAGTGCAGCTGCAGGCGCCCCTGCTGTCCTGTCTCTGCGGCCTGCCGGCCCCCAGAACAGGTCTCACTGCAGGGGCTGGCCTGGCCCCCAGGACCCGGCACCAGCCGCCATCCCCGTAGCCTGGGCCAGGGCCGCCCTCCCGCTTCTGCCCTCAGCCCCCCCAACTGCTCCTGGGGGGGCAGGTGCCACAGGACGGACTGGACCTGGGACCTGGACCTCCTCACGCCTCTGACATCTCTCCCCGCAGACGAGCTGAAGCTGCTGCTACAGGACGGACAGAGGTGCGTGCGGGCTCGGTGCAGCCTCGCCGAGGGCCTGTCCTGGGGCCCATTCCGCGGGAGCATCCAGACCAGAACCTCGTCCCCTGGGCAGGCGGAACCGGTAAGGAGCCCTGACCCCAGCCGCAGCGGCCAGGACAGTGTCTGGCCCAGGGCACAGGCCCCTTCAGCCCCCTGAGCCAGGCCCGGGCTAGAGTCCGTGCAGAAGCAACTGCCACTCCACGTGAAACACGTCAGGAGATGCAGCCGTGGAGGAGTTAACTGCCCGGGAACACAGGGAGGGCTGCCTGGAGGAGGTGATGCGGGGCCTCTGGGACCTCGGGGTGACACAGGGAGGGGCTGCCTGGAGGAGGTGATGCGGGGCCTCTGGGACCTCGGGGTGACACAGGGAGGGCTGCCTGGAGGAGGCGTTCTTTCAGCAGGCACTTAATGAACGAGTAGACGTTGGCGAGGCAGAGAAAGAGAAGGGCTTTCAAGGGAAGGGAGCAATAAGGAACCAAGTGGTGGGACTGGACCTGGCCTGTGGCCTGTGGCCGGGGAAGCAGGCAGGGACTGCCCCCCGGCACTGGGCTTCACGGGTGGGGCCACCCCTCGTAAGCGAGGTGGTCATTCGTTGCGTTTCCGTGCCTGTGGGCCCCCAGACGGCAGGGAGAGGGCGCCGCCTGAGCGTCTCTAGCGCGTGCTGACGACCACTGGGCTGTCGTTTGTCTCAGGGTTGCTGCTGAGCTGCTCTCAGTTGTTGGCAAGTCGGTGTGGCGTCCTCTCGCAAAGGGTACAAATGCTCATTTTAAAATACGTTTCGGTTGAGAAAGGGCGTTGACGTATGGGAAGCAAGTGTGGGGCAGTGGAATGGGCACGTACGGTGTGGTGGGAACCAGGAGGGGCCTGTGCTGGATGAGAGTTCGGGAAGCACCTCCTAGCCATGGTGACGCTTGCCTGGGAGGCCGGGCAGCACCCGGGTTGGTCCCCTCAAGCCCAGGCTCAGGTGCCCCAAATGTGCAGTCACAGCCATGGCCTGGGCCCTTCTGATTCCTAACGTGGCATTCAGGTGTGGCTGGATCCAGGGTACACACTGCTGGCAGGTGCCCTGTGATGCTGGGCCTCGTGGGCCTCTGATGGGCCTTCAGTGGCAGTGGCGGGGCTGTGGGGGCGGGGGGGGGCTTCCCCCCAGCCCTGCGCCTGGAGGCCAAATGCTGCCTTAACAGCTCTGACCATCTCCAACCTGGCAGAGCCCCTGTCTCTCTGCCAAGGAAACCAGGGCCCCAGGAACTTGGCCTGCAGCGGGGCTGGTAGAGAGCCGTGGGCAGGATCCCCAGCTGCAACTCTCGGACTGCTGCTCACAGCCCGCACCCCCTCCCGTGTGCAGTGCACCCTGAGCCGTGGGTCACGCGGCCTCAGAACCTCAGAGCTGGGGCCCGGGCCTCGGGAGATTGGAGACGTCTCAGCTGAGGCCCCTGGGCTGCCCACGCTGCCTCTCCCAGCTGAGTGGCCAGGTTCAGAGGGGCGGTGCTCACCCAGGCCACTCAGCCAGGGGGTGGGAGGCGGCCCAGGACCGAGGGCCCCCACTTTCAAGGCCAGGCCGTCCCCATGGCACAGGGTCCAGGTCCTGGGGTCTCCTACCCTGTGGCTGTTTGGCCGTGTGCCTCCACCTCTCTGAACTTCTGTCTCCTCAGCCTTTGGGACCTCAGCGAGGGGACACAGGGGAGCCCTGAAGGGTCCTTGAGACCTGCAAGGTCCTGCAGACCCTGCAACCTCCCCGCAGAGGAGAGGGTGGGCAGAGCAGCAGTTCCTCTGTGACGTGGTGGCCTCCCAGGGCAGCCGGGTGGGTTAAACGCAGTCATCCGCACGTGGTGCTTACCACAGGGCGTGGCGTGGCAGGCAGCATGGCCAGCAGCCCTGCAGGAGGGATGACCCTCTTGCCCCGTGGCCCCAAGCAGGGAGAAAGCAGTGGGAGCTCCAGTGTGGATTTCAGCTCCTTGGAGGGAGCCACATTTTGGCTCCATTGTGTGACCAAGGCTGTGGTATTTACAGCGGTCCCTATAGGCAGTGAGCTCCCCGTCACTGGAGGTGTACAAGCAGCAGTTGACTCTTAAGAGAGAGGGTAGGCCGTTGGGGGGAGTTAAGAGGAGCTCCGTGACTCTCGTGTCTGGACTCTCAGAGAACAGCCGTAAGCAGTGATGGGACAAAGCCGGGATGGCTGAGGACTGGGGAGCTCAGTGTGTCCCGAGCAGGGCCTGCACCTCTCTCCTCTGCTCCCTCCTTGGGGACAGTCAACCCCTTCCAAGATGGACAGTTCCAAGTGCGTGTTCCAGACGCACTGCTGTGCGCCCATCCTTATACTCGGCCCCTCGTTTTCTCCACCCCCCCATGAGGCGGGTACTGCTGTTCCCATTTCCCAGATGAGGAAACTGAGGCTCCAGGAGGTTAGGTAACTTGCCAAAGTCACCAGGACCAAACAGCAGAGGGGAAATCACTATTTTCCTAACCACAGAGACCCCTGCAGGACGGGGATGGGGGGCTGGAGATGCCCGCACCAGCCCTGGGATCCCCACCGCACCCCCACCCCCAGGCCCTCCCCTCCCGCCTGCAGCCTCCTCTCCGGGGGTTTTGTCCTCCCGCCTGCAGCCTCCTCTCCGGGGGTTTTGTCCTCCTTGGGCCCAGGGCGCAGGTCAGCCTGGGGAGACTTGGCGTGAGGTTGGAAACCCTCTCCAAGCGGAGAGATAATCCAGGGAGTGCGCCGGAGAAGCGGGCCTCTGAGGCTCTGCAGAGGGGCCCAGGGAGGAAGGAGCTGCCTGTTCTTCCCTGCAGCTTTATCTCCTGCAGAATTAAATCCTTGATTAACCCTTATCTCCCCAGCAGGCGCTATCTCTGCCTTGGCGCCGAGTGTCCAGACACACGTACAAGATGATTGATTTCTTAAAGATATGCGTGCCTTTCCGATACTTCATTTATTGTCTAAATATTTTCGCTAACATTTCAGCAGGCCCCTTATCGAGCTCAGCTGATGGGCCCCGGTTCTCTCCCCCCGCCCCCCACCGTGTACCTCCCGCCCCTGATCGTCCTGTCACCCGCCAGGCAGTTTGTCTTCACTGTTTGGAGAGGGAAGTGGGAGAGGGGCGACGCTGGGGTGTGGCAACCCTTTCCCACGGGTCTCCTCAGGCCCAGGCTGCTTGCAGGCCAGAGGGGAGGCAAGGAGTCTCCCCTCACGGTCCCTGCACACACTGGGCGTCGGGGGTGGTACCCCAGAAAGGACACAGCACGCAGAGCCTGCCAGGAGTCGAGAATTGGTTCTGACACCAACTTGCTGTGGGACCTCAAGGTCCCCCAGGATCCAGCTGTGGTTCCACCCCAGAAACCCAGGGCCTGGAGGTGCAGCAGTTCTAAAACTTGTACTCAGATGCAGAGGAAATGTTCAGGATGGATGGATGGGTGGTGGGTGGGTGTGTAGGTGGATAAATGGATTGTATGTGGAGGGGTAGATGGTGGAGGGATGGATGGATGGACAGGTAGATGGAAGACGGATGGGTGACGGTAGATGGTAGATGGATAGGTAAAGGTGGGTGGATGGTGCATGGATTGGTGAGTGGTGGATGGATGGTGGATGTGTGGATGTATGGATGGTGGATGGATGGTGGGTGCATGGATGCGTGGATGGGTAAATGGAGGTGAATGGATGAGTGGTGGTGGATGGATAGGTTGGTTAGTGGATGTGTGGATGGTTAAATGGATGGTGGATGGATGGGAAGATGGTGGATACATGAGTCATGGTTGATGGACGGATGGACGGTGGGTGGATGGGTGAATGGTGGATGGACGGGTAGATGGATGTGTGGACAGGAAGATGGTAGACAGATGGGTAGAAGGTGGATGGACTGGTGGAAGATGGATGGATGGGTGAATGGTAGATGGACATGTAGGTGGAGGATAGATGGGTGGATGGATAGATGGACAGGTAGATGGTGGATAGATGGATAGAAGATGGATGGATATATGTACAGGTAGATGTTGGATGGGTCGGTGGGGACAGGTAGATGGACGGATGAGTAGAAGGTGGATGGTTGGGTGGATGGTTGATGGAAGTGTGGATGGTGGATGGACAATTAGAAGGTGGAAGGATGGGTGAATGGTGGATGGATGGATGGGTGGATGGTAGATTGCGGGGGATAGTGGGTGGACAAGTAGAAGTTGGATGGCCGGGTGGATGGACAGGGGAGAAGGTGGCTGCATGGGTGGGTGAGTGGAGGTGTGGATGGATAAATGGATGGCAGATAGACAGGGAGAAGGTAGATGGACGGTGGATGGACTGGGAGAAGGTGGATGGACAATGGATGGTAGAGGGATGGGTGGATGGATGGGTGGATGGTTATGGAGGGGCAGTTGAGTGGATATTGAATGGATAAATAGATGGTGGATGGACAGATAAATGGCGGATGGATGATGGACAGTAGATGGACGAGTAGCCAGTGGGTGGGTAGGTGGGTGGTGGATAGATGGGTAGATGGATGCTTGCACAGGTAGATGGTGAATGGAAGGCTGAATGCTACATGGATGGGCAGAAGGTGCCTGGATGGCTGGATGGTGGATGGACAGGTGGATGGTTGATGGAGGAGGGATGGTGGATGGTTGGGTAGAAGAAGGATGGTGGATGGTAGATGGATGGGGAGAAAATAGATGGACAGGAAGATGATGGATGGACGTGTGGAGGGTGGATGGTGGATGGATAATTAGAAGGTGGAAGGATGGGTGGATGGATGGACAGGTAGATGGTGGATGGATGGATGGTAGATGGATGGGTGGAAGGTGGATTGCAGGGGATAGTGGATGGACGGTGGATAGTAGATGGACAGGTGGATGGTTGTGGAGGATCAGTTGAGTGGATATTGAATGGATAATGGATGGTGGATGACGGGTAGATGGTGGTTGGAAGGGTGTGGTGGATGACGGGTAGATGGTGGTTGGAGGAGTGAGTAGATATTGGATGGAAAAATGGTTGGTGGATGGTGGATGGACAGGTAGATGGTGCATGGACGGATGGATAAATGGTGGATACGTTGATGGTGGATGGATGGGTGGATGATAGATGAACGCGTAGCAGGTGGGTGGATGGATGGGTGGGCAGGTGGATACGTGGATGGATAAATGAATGGTGGATGGACGAGTAGATGGTGGATGGATGGGAGGTGGGTGGAAGTATGGTTGGACACATAGATGTGGATGGGTGGGTCAATGGTAGATGGACGAGTAGCAGGTAGTGAATGGTGGATGGACAGGTAGAAGGTGGATACATGGGTGGATGGCGGGGGGAATGATAAAAGGATGGGTAGAAGGTGGATGGATGGGTGGGTGAGTGGATGAATGGGAGGATGGATGGATGGACAGGCAGACGGTGGACTGATGGGTGGAAGGCAGAACGATGGGCAGAGGTGGGTGGATGGGTGGGTGGGTGGGTGGGTGAGTGAATGTGTGGATGGATAAACGGATGGATGCTGGATGGGTGGGTGGATGTGGATGGATGGGTGAGTGGATATGTGGATGGGTAAATGGATAGTGGATTGCCATGTGGATGGTAGATGGAGGATGGACAGGTGGATGGTGGATTGATGGGTGGATGGTAGGTGGACCAGTAGGAGGAGGATGGATGGGTGGTTGGTGGATGGATGGGTGGGTGAATGGATGTGTGGATGGATAAATGGATGACAGATGGACAGGTAGATAGTGGATACATGGGTGACAGATGGACAGGTGGATGGTGGGTGGACGGGTGGATGATAGATGGCCGAGTAGCAGGTGGATAGTTGGGTGGATGGATGGACGGACAGGTAGATGGTAGATGGAAGCTTGAATGCTAGATGGACGGTCAGAAGGTGGATGGATGGCTGGATGGTGGGTGGACAGGTGGGTGAGTGGATATGTGCATGGATAAAGAATGGTGGATGGACGGGTAGATGGAGGATAGATAGATAGGTAGATCATAGATGGATGTGTCGACAGGTAGATGGAGGATAGATGGGTGGATGGATAGATAGATAGGTAGATCATAGATGGATGTGTCGACAGGTAGATGGAGGATAGATGGGTGGATGGATAGATAGATAGGTAGATCATAGATGGATGTGTCGACAGGTAGATGGAGGATAGATGGGTGGATGGATAGATAGATAGGTAGATCATAGATGGATGTGTCGACAGGTAGATGGAGGATAGATGGGTGGATGGATAGATAGATAGGTAGATCATAGATGGATGTGTCGACAGGTAGATGGAGGATAGATGGGTGGATGGATAGATAGATAGGTAGATCATAGATGGATGTGTCGACAGGTAGATGGAGGATAGATGGGTGGATGGATAGATAGATAGGTAGATCATAGATGGATGTGTCGACAGGTAGATGGAGGATAGATGGGTGGATGGATAGATAGATAGGTAGATCATAGATGGATGTGTCGACAGGTAGATGGAGGATAGATGGGTGGATGGATAGATAGGTAGATCATAGATGGATGTGTCGACAGGTAGATGGAGGATAGATGGGTGGATGGATAGATAGGTAGATCATAGATGGATGTGTCGACAGGTAGATGGAGGATAGATGGGTGGATGGATAGATAGGTAGATCATAGATGGATGTGTCGACAGGTAGATGGAGGATAGATGGGTGGATGGATAGATAGGTAGATCATAGATGGATGTGTCGACAGGTAGATGGAGGATAGATGGGTGGATGGATAGATAGGTAGATCATAGATGGATGTGTCGACGGGTAGATGGAGGATAGATGGGTGGATGGATAGATAGGTAGATCATAGATGGATGTGTCGACGGGTAGATGGAGGATAGATGGGTGGATGGATAGATAGGTAGATCATAGATGGATGTGTCGACAGGTAGATGGAGGATAGATGGGTGGATGGATAGATAGGTAGATCATAGATGGATGTGTCGACAGGTAGATGGAGGATGGATGGGTGGATGGATAGATAGATAGGTAGATCATAGATGGATGTGTCGACAGGTAGATGGAGGATAGATGGGTGGATGGATAGATAGGTAGATCATAGATGGATGTGTCGACAGGTAGATGGAGGATAGATGGGTGGATGGATAGATAGATAGGTAGATCATAGATGGATGTGTCGACAGGTAGATGGAGGATAGATGGGTGGATGGATAGATAGGTAGATCATAGATGGATGTGTCGACAGGTAGATGGAGGATAGATGGGTGGATGGATAGATAGGTAGATCATAGATGGATGTGTCGACAGGTAGATGGAGGATAGATGGGTGGATGGATAGATAGATAGGTAGATCATAGATGGATGTGTCGACAGGTAGATGGAGGATAGATGGGTGGATGGATAGATAGGTAGATCATAGATGGATGTGTCGACAGGTAGATGGAGGATAGATGGGTGGATGGATAGATAGGTAGATCATAGATGGATGTGTCGACAGGTAGATGGAGGATAGATGGGTGGATGGATAGATAGGTAGATCATAGATGGATGTGTCGACAGGTAGATGGAGGATAGATGGGTGGATGGATAGATAGGTAGATCATAGATGGATGTGTCGACAGGTAGATGGAGGATAGATGGGTGGATGGATAGATAGGTAGATCATAGATGGATGTGTCGACGGGTAGATGGAGGATAGATGGGTGGATGGATAGATAGGTAGATCATAGATGGATGTGTCGACAGGTAGATGGAGGATAGATGGGTGGATGGATAGATAGGTAGATCATAGATGGATGTGTCGACAGGTAGATGGAGGATAGATGGGTGGATGGATAGATAGGTAGATCATAGATGGATGTGTCGACAGGTAGATGGAGGATAGATGGGTGGATGGATAGATAGGTAGATCATAGATGGATGTGTCGACAGGTAGATGGAGGATAGATGGGTGGATGGATAGATAGGTAGATCATAGATGGATGTGTCGACAGGTAGATGGAGGATAGATGGGTGGATGGATAGATAGGTAGATCATAGATGGATGTGTCGACAGGTAGATGGAGGATAGATGGGTGGATGGATAAGATAGGTAGATCATAGATGGATGTGTCGACAGGTAGATGGAGGATAGATGAGTGGATGGTAGATAGGTAGATCATAGATGGATGTGTCGACAGGTAATGGAGGATAGATGGGTGGATGGATAGATAGGTAGATCATAGATGGATGTGTCGACAGGTAGGATGGAGGATAGATGGGTGGATGGATAGATAGGTAGATCATAGATGGATGTGTCGACAGGTAGATGGAGGATAGATGGGTGGATGGATAGATAGGTAGATCATAGATGGATGTGTCGACAGGTAGATGGAGGATAGATGGGTGGATGGATAGATAGGTAGATCATAGATGGATGTGTCGACAGGTAGATGGAGGATTGATGGGTGGATGGATAGATAGGTAGATCATAGATGGATGTGTCGACAGGTAGATGGAGGATAGATGGGTGGATGGATAGATAGGTAGATCATAGATGGATGTGTCGACAGGTAGATGGAGGATAGATGGGTGGATGGATAGATAGATAGGTAGATCATAGATGGATGTGTCGACAGGTAGATGGAGGATAGATGGGTGGATGGATAGATAGGTAGATCATAGATGGATGTGTCGACAGGTAGATGGAGGATAGATGGGTGGATGGATAGATAGGTAGATCATAGATGGATGTGTCGACAGGTAGATGGAGGATAGATGGGTGGATGGATAGATAGGTAGATCATAGATGGATGTGTCGACAGGTAGATGGAGGATAGATGGGTGGATGGATAGATAGGTAGATCATAGATGGATGTGTCGACGGGTAGATGGAGGATAGATGGGTGGATGGATAGATAGGTAGATCATAGATGGATGTGTCGACAGGTAGATGGAGGATAGATGGGTGGATGGATAGATAGGTAGATCATAGATGGATGTGTCGACAGGTAGATGGAGGATAGATGGGTGGATGGATAGATAGGTAGATCATAGATGGATGTGTCGACAGGTAGATGGAGGATAGATGGGTGGATGGATAGATAGGTAGATCATAGATGGATGTGTCGACAGGTAGATGGAGGATAGATGGGTGGATGGATAGATAGGTAGATCATAGATGGATGTGTCGACAGGTAGATGGAGGATAGATGGGTGGATGGATAGATAGGTAGATCATAGATGGATGTGTCGACAGGTAGATGGAGGATAGATGGGTGGATGGATAGATAGATAGGTAGATCATAGATGGATGTGTCGACAGGTAGATGGAGGATAGATGGGTGGATGGATAGATAGGTAGATCATAGATGGATGTGTCGACAGGTAGATGGAGGATAGATGGGTGGATGGATAGATAGATAGGTAGATCATAGATGGATGTGTCGACAGGTAGATGGAGGATAGATGGGTGGATGGATAGATAGATAGGTAGATCATAGATGGATGTGTCGACAGGTAGATGGAGGATAGATGGGTGGATGGATAGATAGATAGGTAGATCATAGATGGATGTGTCGACAGGTAGATGGAGGATAGATGGGTGGATGGATAGATAGGTAGATCATAGATGGATGTGTCGACAGGTAGATGGAGGATAGATGGGTGGATGGATAGATAGATAGGTAGATCATAGATGGATGTGTCGACAGGTAGATGGAGGATAGATGGGTGGATGGATAGATAGATAGGTAGATCATAGATGGATGTGTCGACAGGTAGATGGAGGATAGATGGGTGGATGGATAGATAGATAGGTAGATCATAGATGGATGTGTCGACAGGTAGATGGAGGATAGATGGGTGGATGGATAGATAGATAGGTAGATCATAGATGGATGTGTCGACAGGTAGATGGAGGATAGATGGGTGGATGGATAGATAGATAGGTAGATCATAGATGGATGTGTCGACAGGTAGATGGAGGATAGATGGGTGGATGGATAGATAGGTAGATCATAGATGGATGTGTCGACAGGTAGATGGAGGATAGATGGGTGGATGGATAGATAGGTAGATCATAGATGGATGTGTCGACAGGTAGATGGAGGATAGATGGGTGGATGGATAGATAGGTAGATCATAGATGGATGTGTCGACAGGTAGATGGAGGATAGATGGGTGGATGGATAGATAGATAGGTAGATCATAGATGGATGTGTCGACAGGTAGATGGAGGATAGATGGGTGGATGGATAGATAGATAGGTAGATCATAGATGGATGTGTCGACAGGTAGATGGAGGATAGATGGGTGGATGGATAGATAGATAGGTAGATCATAGATGGATGTGTCGACAGGTAGATGGAGGATAGATGGGTGGATGGATAGATAGGTAGATCATAGATGGATGTGTCGACAGGTAGATGGAGGATAGATGGGTGGATGGATAGATAGATAGGTAGATCATAGATGGATGTGTCGACAGGTAGATGGAGGATAGATGGGTGGATGGATAGATAGATAGGTAGATCATAGATGGATGTGTCGACAGGTAGATGGAGGATAGATGGGTGGATGGATAGATAGATAGGTAGATCATAGATGGATGTGTCGACAGGTAGATGGAGGATAGATGGGTGGATGGATAGATAGATAGGTAGATCATAGATGGATGTGTCGACAGGTAGATGGAGGATAGATGGGTGGATGGATAGATAGATAGGTAGATCATAGATGGATGTGTCGACAGGTAGATGGAGGATAGATGGGTGGATGGATAGATAGGTAGATCATAGATGGATGTGTCGACAGGTAGATGGAGGATAGATGGGTGGATGGATAGATAGGTAGATCATAGATGGATGTGTCGACAGGTAGATGGAGGATAGATGGGTGGATGGATAGATAGGTAGATCATAGATGGATGTGTCGACAGGTAGATGGAGGATAGATGGGTGGATGGATAGATAGATAGGTAGATCATAGATGGATGTGTCGACAGGTAGATGGAGGATAGATGGGTGGATGGATAGATAGATAGGTAGATCATAGATGGATGTGTCGACAGGTAGATGGAGGATAGATGGGTGGATGGATAGATAGATAGGTAGATCATAGATGGATGTGTCGACAGGTAGATGGAGGATAGATGGGTGGATGGATAGATAGATAGGTAGATCATAGATGGATGTGTCGACAGGTAGATGGAGGATAGATGGGTGGATGGATAGATAGATAGGTAGATCATAGATGGATGTGTCGACAGGTAGATGGAGGATAGATGGGTGGATGGATAGATAGATAGGTAGATCATAGATGGATGTGTCGACAGGTAGATGGAGGATAGATGGGTGGATGGATAGATAGGTAGATCATAGATGGATGTGTCGACAGGTAGATGGAGGATAGATGGGTGGATGGATAGATAGATAGGTAGATCATAGATGGATGTGTCGACAGGTAGATGGAGGATAGATGGGTGGATGGATAGATAGATAGGTAGATCATAGATGGATGTGTCGACAGGTAGATGGAGGATAGATGGTGGATGGATAGATAGGTAGATCATAGATGGATGTGTCGACAGGTAGATGGAGGATAGATGGGTGGATGGATAGATAGGTAGATCATAGATGGATGTGTCGACAGGTAGATGGAGGATAGATGGGTGGATGGATAGATAGGTAGATCATAGATGGATGTGTCGACAGGTAGATGGAGGATAGATGGGTGGATGGATAGATAGGTAGATCATAGATGGATGTGTCGACAGGTAGATGGAGGATAGATGGGTGGATGGATAGATAGGTAGATCATAGATGGATGTGTCGACAGGTAGATGGAGGATAGATGGGTGGATGGATAGATAGGTAGATCATAGATGGATGTGTCGACAGGTAGATGGAGGATAGATGGGTGGATGGATAGATAGGTAGATCATAGATGGATGTGTCGACAGGTAGATGGAGGATAGATGGGTGGATGGATAGATAGGTAGATCATAGATGGATGTGTCGACAGGTAGATGGAGGATAGATGGGTGGATGGATAGATAGATAGGTAGATCATAGATGGATGTGTCGACAGGTAGATGGAGGATAGATGGGTGGATGGATAGATAGGTAGATCATAGATGGATGTGTCGACAGGTAGATGGAGGATAGATGGGTGGATGGATAGATAGATAGGTAGATCATAGATGGATGTGTCGACAGGTAGATGGAGGATAGATGGGTGGATGGATAGATAGGTAGATCATAGATGGATGTGTCGACAGGTAGATGGAGGATAGATGGGTGGATGGATAGATAGATAGGTAGATCATAGATGGATGTGTCGACAGGTAGATGGAGGATAGATGGGTGGATGGATAGATAGATAGGTAGATCATAGATGGATGTGTCGACAGGTAGATGGAGGATAGATGGGTGGATGGATAGATAGATAGGTAGATCATAGATGGATGTGTCGACAGGTAGATGGAGGATAGATGGGTGGATGGATAGATAGGTAGATCATAGATGGATGTGTCGACAGGTAGATGGAGGATAGATGGGTGGATGGATAGATAGATAGGTAGATCATAGATGGATGTGTCGACAGGTAGATGGAGGATAGATGGGTGGATGGATAGATAGGTAGATCATAGATGGATGTGTCGACAGGTAGATGGAGGATAGATGGTGGATGGATAGATAGATAGGTAGATCATAGATGGATGTGTCGACAGGTAGATGGAGGATAGATGGGTGGATGGATAGATAGATAGGTAGATCATAGATGGATGTGTCGACAGGTAGATGGAGGATAGATGGGTGGATGGATAGATAGATAGGTAGATCATAGATGGATGTGTCGACAGGTAGATGGAGGATAGATGGGTGGATGGATAGATAGATAGGTAGATCATAGATGGATGTGTCGACAGGTAGATGGAGGATAGATGGGTGGATGGATAGATAGATAGGTAGATCATAGATGGATGTGTCGACAGGTAGATGGAGGATAGATGGGTGGATGGATAGATAGGTAGATCATAGATGGATGTGTCGACAGTAGATGGAGGATAGATGGGTGGATGGATAGATAGGTAGATCATAGATGGATGTGTCGACAGGTAGATGGAGGATAGATGGGTGGATGGATAGATAGGTAGATCATAGATGGATGTGTCGACAGGTAGATGGAGGATAGATGGGTGGATGGATAGATAGATAGGTAGATCATAGATGGATGTGTCGACAGGTAGATGGAGGATAGATGGGTGGATGGATAGATAGATAGGTAGATCATAGATGGATGTGTCGACAGGTAGATGGAGGATAGATGGGTGGATGGAATAGATAGGTAGATCATAGATGGATGTGTCGACAGGTAGATGGAGGATAGATGGGTGGATGGATAGATAGGTAGATCATAGATGGATGTGTCGACAGGTAGATGGAGGATAGATGGGTGGATGGATAGATAGATAGGTAGATCATAGATGGATGTGTCGACAGGTAGATGGAGGATAGATGGGTGGATGGATAGATAGATAGGTAGATCATAGATGGATGTGTCGACAGGTAGATGGAGGATAGATGGGTGGATGGATAGATAGGTAGATCATAGATGGATGTGTCGACAGGTAGATGGAGGATAGATGGGTGGATGGATAGATAGATAGGTAGATCATAGATGGATGTGTCGACAGGTAGATGGAGGATAGATGGGTGGATGGATAGATAGATAGGTAGATCATAGATGGATGTGTCGACAGGTAGATGGAGGATAGATGGGTGGATGGATAGATAGGTAGATCATAGATGGATGTGTCGACAGGTAGATGGAGGATAGATGGGTGGATGGATAGATAGGTAGATCATAGATGGATGTGTCGACAGGTAGATGGAGGATAGATGGGTGGATGGATAGATAGGTAGATCATAGATGGATGTGTCGACAGGTAGATGGAGGATAGATGGGTGGATGGATAGATAGGTAGATCATAGATGGATGTGTCGACAGGTAGATGGATGATAGATGGGTGGATGGATAGATAGGTAGATCATAGATGGATGTGTCGACAGGTAGATGGAGGATAGATGGGTGGATGGATAGATAGGTAGATCATAGATGGATGTGTCGACAGGTAGATGGAGGATAGATGGGTGGATGGATAGATAGGTAGATCATAGATGGATGTGTCGACAGGTAGATGGAGGATAGATGGGTGGATGGATAGATAGGTAGATCATAGATGGATGTGTCGACAGGTAGATGGAGGATAGATGGGGGGATGGATAGATAGATAGGTAGATCATAGATGGATGTGTCGACAGGTAGATGGAGGATAGATGGGTGGATGGATAGATAGATAGGTAGATCATAGATGGATGTGTCGACAGGTAGATGGAGGATAGATGGGTGGATGGATAGATAGATAGGTAGATCATAGATGGATGTGTCGACAGGTAGATGGAGGATAGATGGGTGGATGGATAGATAGGTAGATCATAGATGGATGTGTCGACAGGTAGATGGAGGATAGATGGGTGGATGGATAGATAGATAGGTAGATCATAGATGGATGTGTCGACAGGTAGATGGAGGATAGATGGGTGGATGGATAGATAGATAGGTAGATCATAGATGGATGTGTCGACAGGTAGATGGAGGATAGATGGGTGGATGGATAGATATGTAGATCATAGATGGATGTGTCGACAGGTAGATGGAGGATAGATGGGTGGATGGATAGATAGGTAGATCATAGATGGATGTGTCGACAGGTAGATGGAGGATAGATGGGTGGATGGATAGATAGGTAGATCATAGATGGATGTGTCGACAGGTAGATGGAGGATAGATGGGTGGATGGATAGATAGGTAGATCATAGATGGATGTGTCGACAGGTAGATGGAGGATAGATGGGTGGATGGATAGATAGATAGGTAGATCATAGATGGATGTGTCGACAGGTAGATGGAGGATAGATGGGTGGATGGATAGATAGATAGGTAGATCATAGATGGATGTGTCGACAGGTAGATGGAGGATAGATGGGTGGATGGATAGATAGATAGGTAGATCATAGATGGATGTGTCGACAGGTAGATGGAGGATAGATGGGTGGATGGATAGATAGATAGGTAGATCATAGATGGATGTGTCGACAGGTAGATGGAGGATAGATGGGTGGATGGATAGATAGATAGGTAGATCATAGATGGATGTGTCGACAGGTAGATGGAGGATAGATGGGTGGATGGATAGATAGGTAGATCATAGATGGATGTGTCGACAGGTAGATGGAGGATAGATGGGTGGATGGATAGATAGGTAGATCATAGATGGATGTGTCGACAGGTAGATGGAGGATAGATGGGTGGATGGATGATAGATAGGTAGATCATAGATGGATGTGTCGACAGGTAGATGGAGGATAGATGGGTGGATGGATAGATAGATAGGTAGATCATAGATGGATGTGTCGACAGGTAGATGGAGGATAGATGGGTGGATGGATAGATAGATAGGTAGATCATAGATGGATGTGTCGACAGGTAGATGGAGGATAGATGGGTGGATGGATAGATAGATAGGTAGATCATAGATGGATGTGTCGACAGGTAGATGGAGGATAGATGGGTGGATGGATAGATATAGGTAGATCAATAGATGGATGTGTCGACAGGTAGATGGAGGATAGATGGGTGGATGGATAGATAGATAGTAGATCATTAGGATGATGTGTCGACAGGTAGATGGAGGATAGTGGGTGGATGGATAGATAGGTAGATCATAGATGGATGTGTCGCAGGTAGATGGAGGATAGATTGGGTGGATGGATAGATAGATAGGTAGATCATAGATGGATGTGTCGACAGGTAGATGGAGGATAGATGGGTGGATGGATAGATAGGTAGATCATAGATGGATGTGTCGACAGGTAGATGGATGGATAGATGGTGTGGATGGATAGATAGGTAGATCATAGATGGATGTGTCGACAGGTAGATGGAGGATAGATGGGTGGATGGATAGATAGATAGTTAGATCATAGATGGATGTGTCGACAGGTAGATGGAGGATAGATGGGTGGATAGATAGATAGGTAGATCATAGATGGATGTGTCGACAGGTAGATGGAGGATAGATGGGTGGATGGATAGATAGATAGGTAGATCATAGATGGATGTGTCGACAGGTAGATGGAGGATAGATGGGGTGGATGGATAGATAGGTAGATCATAGATGGATGTGTCGACAGGTAGATGGAGGATAGATGGGTGGATGGATAGATAGATAGGTAGATCATAGATGGATGTGTCGACAGGTAGATGGAGGATAGATGGGTGGATGGATAGATAGATAGGTAGATCATAGATGATGTGTCGACAGTAGATGGAGGATAGATGGGTGGATGGATAGATAGATAGGTAGATCATAGATGGATGTGTCGACAGGTAGATGGAGGATAGATGGGTGGATGGATAGATAGATAGGTAGATCATAGATGGATGTGTCGACAGGTAGATGGAGGATAGATGGGTGGATGGATAGATAGGTAGATCATAGATGGATGTGTCGACAGGTAGATGGAGGATAGATGGTGGATGGATAGATAGATAGGTAGATCATAGATGGATGTGTCGACAGGTAGATGGAGGATAGATGGGTGGATGGATAGATAGGTAGATCATAGATGGATGTGTCGACAGGTAGATGGAGGATAGATGGGTGGATGGATAGATAGATAGGTAGATCATCGATGGAGTGTCGACAGGTAGATGGAGGATAGATGGGTGGATGGATAGATAGATAGTGTTTAGAATCATAGATGGATGTGTCGACAGGTAGATGGAGGATAGATGGGTGGATGGATAGATAGGGAGATCATAGATGATGTGTCGACAGGTAGATGTAGGATAGATGGGTGATGGATAGATAGGTAGATCATAGATGGATGTGTCGACAGGTAGATGGAGGATAGATGGGTGGATGGATAGAGGATAGGTAGATCATAGATGGATGTGTCGACAGGTAGATGGAGGATAGATGGGTGGATGGATAGATAGATAGGTAGATCATAGATGGATGTGTCGACAGGTAGATGGAGGATAGATGGGTGGATGGATAGATAGATAGGTAGATCATAGATGGATGTGTCGACAGGTAGATGGAGGATAGATGGGTGGATGGATAGATAGATAGGTAGATCATAGATGGATGTGTCGACAGGTAGATGGAGGATAGATGGGTGGATGGATAGATAGGTAGATCATAGATGGATGTGTCGACAGGTAGATGGAGGATAGGATGGGTGGATGGGATAGATAGGTAGATCATAGATGGATGTGTCGACAGGTAGATGGAGGATAGATGGGTGGATGGATAGATAGGTAGATCATAGATGGATGTGTCGACAGGTAGATGGAGGATAGATGGGTGGATGGATAGATAGATAGGTAGATCATAGATGGATGTGTCGACAGGTAGATGGAGGATAGATGGGTGGATGGATAGATAGATAGGTAGATCATAGATGGATGTGTCGACAGGTAGATGGAGGATAGATGGGTGGATGGATAGATAGATAGGTAGATCATAGATGGATGTCGACAGGTAGATGGAGGATAGATGGTGGATGGATAGATAGATAGGTAGATCTAGATGGATGTGTCGACAGGTAGATGGAGGATAGATGGGTGGATGGATAGATAGATAGGTAGATCATAGATGGATGTGTCGACAGGTAGATGGAGGATAGATGGGTGGATGGATAGATAGATAGGTAGATCATAGATGGATGTGTCGACAGTAGATGGAGGATATGTTGGGTGGATGGATAGATAGGTAGATCATAGATGGATGTGTCGACAGGTAGATGGAGGATAGATGGGTGGATGGATAGATAGGTAGATCATAGATGGATGTGTCGACAGGTAGATGGAGGATAGATGGGTGGATGATAGATAGATAGGTAGATCATAGATGGATGTGTCGACAGGTAGATGGAGGATAGAGGGGTGGATGGATAGATAGATAGGTAGATCATAGATGGATGTGTCGACAGGTAGATGGAGGATAGATGGGTGGTGGATAGATAGATAGGTAGATCATAGATGGATGTGTCGACAGGTAGATGGAGGATAGATGGGTGGGATGGATGGATAGATAGGTAGATCAATAGATGGATGTGTCGACAGGTAGATGGAGGATAGATGGGTGGATGGATAGATAGTGAGATCATAGATGGATGTGTCGACAGGTAGATGGAGGATAGATGGGTGGATGGATAGATAGGTAGATCATAGATGGATGTGTCGACAGGTAGATGGAGGATAGATGGGTGGATGGATAGATAGGTAGATCATAGATGGATGTGTCGACAGGTAGATGGAGGATAGATGGGTGGATGGATAGATAGGTAGATCATAGATGGATGTGTCGACAGGTAGATGGAGGATAGATGGGTGGATGGATAGATAGGTAGATCATAGATGGATGTGTCGACAGGTAGATGGAGGATAGATGGGTGGATGGATAGATAGGTAGATCATAGATGGATGTGTCGACAGGTAGATGGAGGATAGATGGGTGGATGGATAGATAGATAGGTAGATCATAGATGGATGTGTCGACAGGTAGATGGAGGATAGATGGGTGGATGGATAGATAGGTAGATCATAGATGGATGTGTCGACAGGTAGATGGAGGATAGATGGGTGGATGGATAGATAGGTAGATCATAGATGGATGTGTCGACAGGTAGATGGAGGATAGATGGGTGGATGGATAGATAGGTAGATCATAGATGGATGTGTCGACAGGTAGATGGAGGATAGATGGGTGGATGGATAGATAGGTAGATCATAGATGGATGTGTCGACAGGTAGATGGAGGATAGATGGGTGGATGGATAGATAGGTAGATCAATAGATGGATGTGTCGACAGGTAGATGGAGGATAGATGGGTAGAGGGTGGATGGACGAGTGGTTGGATATATGGACAGGTAGATGTTAGGTAGATGGGTGGGAACAGGTAGATGGTGGATGGATGAGTAGAAGGTGGATGGTTGGGTGGATGCTTGATGGAAGTGTGGTTGGTGAATGGACAATTAGAAGGTGGAAGGATGGGTGGATGGTTGGATGGGTGGGTGGTGGATTGTGGGGGATAGTGGATGGAGAGTAGAAGTTGGATGATGGCCGGGTGGATGGTGGATGGACAGGGGAGAAGGTGGATGGGTGGATGGTGGATTGTGGGGGATAGTGGATGGAGAGTAGAAGTTGGATGGCCGGGTGGATGGTGGATTGTGGGGGATAGTGGATGGAGAGTAGAAGTTGGATGGCCGGGTGGATGGTGGATTGTGGGGGATAGTGGATGGAGAGTAGAAGTTGGATGGCCGGGTGGATGGTGGATGGACAGGGGAGAAGGTGGATGGGTGGATGGTGGATTGTGGGGGATAATGGATGGAGAGTAGAAGTTGGATGGCCGGGGAGAAGGTGGATGGGTGGATGGTTGTGGAGGAGCAGTTGAGTGGATATTGAGTGGATAAATGGACGGTGGATGGACAGATAAATGGCAGATGGATGGGTGGACAGTAGGTGGACAAGTAGCCAGTGGATGGGTAGATGGATGGATGGACAGGTAGATGGATGCATGCACGGGTAGATAGTAAATGGAAGGTTGAATGCCAGATGGATGGGCAGAAGGTGCATGATAGCTGGATGGTGGATGGACAGGTGATGGTTGATGGAGGATGGATGGTGGATGGATGAGTGGATGGTAGATGGATGGGGAGAAAATGGATGGAGGGGGGAAGGTGGATGGACACATGGATTGTAGATAGACACGTGGATGGTGGATAGATGGCTGGATATGTTGGATGGATGGGTGGATGATAGATGGACGAGTAGCAGGTGGATGGCGGGTGGATGGATGGATGGGTGGGTAGGTAGATACATGAATGGTGGATGGACAAGTAGATGGTGGATGGACGGGAGGTGGGTGGATGGATGGATGGGTGGGTGGGTGGGTGGATGGATGGGAGGATGGATGGATGGGAGGATGGATGGATGGATGGGTGGACAGGTAGATGGAAGGTTGAATGCTAGATGGATGGTAGATGGAAGGTGGGTGGATGGAAGGTGGATGGACGGGTGGATGGTGGATACACAGGTGAGTCAGTGGATGTGTTGATGGATTAATGGGTGGTGGACGAATGGGTAGAAGGTAGATGGATGAGTAGATGGTGGATGGACGGATGGACGGATGAATGAACAAATGGGCCCTCACTCACTCGGCCCATCCGTCTGTCCAGTTGTCCTCCCACGGCTCACCCACTTTAGCCACGAGGCCACCGTGACATCAGAGCTGGGAGGGTACCCCCGGGATGGCACGCAGGGCAGCAGGTCTGAGCAGCAAGCCCCTGCCTGTGAGGCTGACGTGGGACCATCCAGGCCCAGCCGCCAGCTGACCGCACACAGATGGGCTCTGAGCGGCCCTCCACATGGGGCCCCTCCAGAGGCCGCTGTCAGCGGTCATTGCCTGGCACAGCCAGACTCCCAGCAGGACGATCCCGGGCCAGGGGGAGACGGCGCTGCGGTGAGCCCGGTGCCCTCCTGGCGAGGCCCCTCTTTCTCTAGCTGTGATAGGGAGTAATTCCCAAGGGAAGGCGCTCAGCCCAGGCATGGTGCATCATGGGTCTTTCTTTGCCAGATGGGGCCATGCCTTGAGCCGCCTGTGTCGTGCTTCTCTTGCCTCATGAAAACGTCTGGTGCCGAGGGCGGAAAGCCATTGCCTCTGGCGATGGTGAGTGGGACGCAGGCCGGGGCTTCTCAGGACACGCTGAAAGGGAGAGACGAGTGCAGGCCCCGATCAGAGCCTACCCCAGGCCTGCCCCAGGTTCCCGACCTCCCGCGAACCTGCCCGCAGTGCCCTGGGGAGGTGTTCTGCAGGGCCCCACCTCCCCTCGACGCTACTTCACGCGCTGTATGGCGAGTTTGGGAACAGCCTCAGATACGGCTGTCACAGCGGATGCGGTAGAGATAGGGTTTCTGATGGCTATCAGCGGGCACAGAACCCAGACACTGACCTCTTTGTTGGGGGAACAAGGAGGGTTCTCAGATGCACCCAGAGAGTTTAAAGTGGCCGCCCGCTGTCCCGGGGCTGGGTGGGGCAGCCTGGAGTCAGGAGGGAGGGACAGGGCGACCCCCAGGGCTAAGGCAGGGTAGGGGCCAAGCTTTCTTCAGACGCTGCACCCGGCCTGTCTGGGGTGAGCCGGACCCGGACCCAGACCCAGACCCAGCAGTGAGCCTGGGGCGCCGGTGGAGGGGAGGTGGCCGGCAGTACGCACATCTCTGATCGTTTTAGGCTCTCACCCCGCTGCCCACGGGCAGGGCCAGGAAGGGAACCTGCCTCGGCCTGGTGCCTCCGACCACCAGAGAAAAGGGCTTCTGTTCCAGGGCTGCTTGGAATTGGGGGATGGGGGGAGAAAATAAATAATGGGGCGGGGGGGGGGGGCGAGCTGTAGCCCTAGCGCACGGCAGGGTCCAGCTGCCCGGGACAGTGCGCGTTGCCACCCCACAGGGACGGGGACAGGGGCAGACTGGGCATGGCCGTGCTCCTCTCCCCGGAGCCGTGGGGCGCCGGCTCCTGCACCCCTAGGGTCCATGCGCAGGCAGGGAGGCTGGTGATGGTGGGCCCAGCCTGCCCCATTTAAGTGGGGGCCAGGGCCCCCCAGAGTGTTAAGGGCTGAGGGAACGAGGGTGAAGGGTCTGGTGGTCGTACGGCCTGGATCTCCTGGCCCCTCTCCCTCCTGTGAGTCAGGCGTGGGGTGCAGGATGCAAGCCCCCCTCCAGGTCCCCCACGTCCCCTGCCCCTCACCCGCCCAGGGCAGCCACCAGACGAGGGGCTGCTCCCAGCAGGAGGCACACAGCCGGGGACACAGCGCCGCCGTCTCCCCTCCACTCAGATGGACGCGGAAAATTCAGGGGTTCTGCAGCGTCAGCAGAGCCGTGCGCGGCCGCTTTTATCACGCCGCGAACACGCCACTCCCGGGAGTGATAAGCATTAAACCGACCGGGAGGCTGTCAGTCTCGGTTTGAGGGTTTAGAAATACTGGGACGAATAATTAGATTTCATATCGTTACCGCAGCACCCAGCGAAGGATCAGGCAGATTAATGTTTTCCTCCCTCCTCCACTCGTTAATATTCATTAGAGGCTCAGGGAGACCCTGGCCTCCGCCTCTCTGCTGGCCCAGGTCAGGATAGCTGGGACGTGGGCGCCGCCGGTCAATCGCTGCTGTGCCAGCACCACCCCCCCCTTTCCGCTTTGGCCCCCCAGCCTGTCCCCAGCTGTGGGTGACGGGGACCCCCAGGTCTGCAGCTGTCTGTTAAAGCATGCTGCTTGGTGGAGACACTCGGCCCCAGTTGATACCTGGGGGTTGCTGGCCCGCCGCCCCAGTGGACATCAGCCTCCTAGGTCCGAAGGCACAGCCTCTGCCCACTGTGTCCTGCGGGCCCACGGGAATGGAGAAGCAAGGGTGGCAGGACTCCTGTTTGTCCTGTGTTTGTCACGTGCCAGGCGGGCACTGTCTGAAAGGAGGGCTTCACACAGGCTTCCACTTCCCAGTGCCCCGGGGAGACTGAGTCACCCACCCCCAGAGCAGGTGGCAGCACAAGGACGGTGGAGGGAGCCCACGGGCTCGGGGCATTGCCGTTTGCAGAGGTGCCGGGCCCAGGGAGGGCGGGCATGGTGCTATTGGGCACAGTCAGGGAGTCTGGACTGGACCCGATGCCCAGCTCTGGAGCCCACGTGCTCCCTGCAGGCAAAGCTCAGTAAAGCCGTGGTCTTGGACCAGGCGGGGAGGTGCCCAGAAGACGTCAGGGGACCTCCCATGTGTCACTTGCTCCAGCCATCCCGTCACGCTAGCTTCCTGGCCAGGTGCCCCCATCCAGCTGACGGCAAGTGACACTGGTCCTTGAGTTAGAGGTTCTGCTACAGTTTGACTAAAGAGCTTTTATTTGCATAAAACAAAGAAAATACTCAGACACGAATGTGCTGTGCTTTTCCACACGGTGCCCAGTGGCGGAGCTTGGGGACCCCCTGCAGGAGAGGAGCCGTCCACAACCCATCCAGCCCTGGGGCTGTGGCCTGAGGGGCCGCTGTGGTCTCACCCTTTCTGCGGCCAGTCAGGGCCAGGGTCTGTACCTCATCGCCTCCGTGTGGCAAGGGCCAGCCCCTTCCCAGAACCATGTGGGACGGGGACGTATGTTTGCAGTGCTGCCTGGGGAGGGTGGGGGAGAAATCAGGCCACCCCTCCTGGGGGCCGCCAGAGGGAGCGTGTCCGGGCGAGGGGCTGACCACGGTCTGCGGGCCGCAGGGAGGCCAGGTGCTGAGCCAGCCTCGGTGGGGGGACGTCTTGCTGCTCGGGATGGGACGAGATGTCTATGGGCCCCAGGATGGACTGGACGAAGGTGGGCCTGCGTGCTGTGCAGACAGTCCCACAGCTTACTACTCTGTAGGTCTCTGGGGGCCTGTGTGGGAGGAGCCTGCGTCCGGTCCAGTGCCCCACCAGGGAGGGGGCAGCAAGAACGGAGGTCCGGGTGTGCCTCCCCGCTCTGCCACTCACTGGCTGTGTAACTTTAGGCAAGTTGCTCCACCTCTCTGGGCCTCGGTTTCCAAGGGAAACTAGCACCTGACCCATGGCAAGCACTGGATCCCTGCTGCATGTGTGTCGCCAGTGCTTGGCGAGGACCCGCAGCCTGGACAGGGCGCCCACGGGGTAGACTCTCAGGCATTCCTCACAGGGAGCCCCCCGCTGCCCCGGCCAGCCTCTCTCCTGCTGACCCCCCCTCCCCGCCCCCAGAGCCCGGCCCTGACCCTGCTGCTGGAGGACGAGGCCTGCTGGCTGAGGACGCTGCCCCGGGCCCTGACCGAGGCCGAAGCCAACTCGGAGATCTACAGGAAGGGTTGGTATCCTGGCGTTTCCCTCACTGCCTTCCGGAGGGTGGGGGGTCATGGCTCCCCCTGGGCCGGCTCTTAAAGGGAAACCAGCCTGCTTGGGCCGGGCCGAGGGGCTGGCCACCGCTGCCACCACACGCCCAGTGCCCCCATTAATGCTTGCCTAGGGCTGGACAGGTGTCGGCCCCGGGGGTCGGGGAGTGCGGGCCCAGGCTGGACCAGGGCCCTGTGCGGCCTGACTCCCTCCAGGAGTGGTCAGGAGGGCCATGTCCAAACCCAGCTGGGGGGCCTGGGACAGGTCCCCTCACCTTCTGGGGCCTCTGTTTTGTGAAGCCGAGGAAAGCTCCACGCCCCACATCCCTCCTGCAAACCTGCGCTTTCCAGGAGTGGCCCTGGGAGGGCGGGGTGCGGGGGACCCCCCCCATTACAGATGAGGCAGCTCAGGTCCGGGGAGGATGTGGGGACAGACACATGACAGCAAGAGCCATCCACCACATGGCCACGGGAAATCCACCTCCTTCTTCTGGGGCGGGGAGCTCCGCTTTGGTAGAATGTTCTGGGGGTGTCACCATCGCCTCCCCTCCTGAGCACACTGGACTAAAATGTCCTGTGGGCAGCCTTGTTTCAGGACAGGGACAGAGCCAAAGGCCCCTGGAGGTGGGCAGGGGCAAGCTGGGCTGCTGCTCCAGCACCGCCCCAGCCCCTCCCCACCTGGGGGCATCCGGGGCCCTGCGCGTTCCGTCTGCCTCTGGCTAGCACAGCACCCGTGTGCCTGTTTCCCCCCCGGCCCACCCTCCCTGCTTTGGGGTGCTCTAAGGACCCAGAGAGCAGCTGGAAAGCATGGGAGGGCCCAGGTTGGCAGCAGGTGCCCAGCTGGGGGTACGTAGCGGGGACGTGGCCCAGTTAGCAGTGCCTGGCCTGCCCCCCCCCCCCCCCCGCCCCCGCCTGGTCAACAGGGTTCATCTGCCTGGGCAGGACAAGGTCCCTGCGGTGCTGATCTAGCCAGGTGGCCTGGTCCCGTGGGCAGCTCAGCCCGCGTCCTGTTGGCCAAGGCTGCCCCCCGCTGGCCACCGTGGCAACAGCCATGCTGGCTGAGTAGCGAGGCGCTGGGAGGCCTTTCTAGGGCGCGGGTGAGCGGCTCCCAAGCCCTCCCGGCCGCTCTGCTCCCCTCTCCCCGCAGACGGCCCTCCTGCTCCGACAGACACAGGCAGGGAGGCCCAAAGAGCAGGCAACACCTAGTCGCCCTGAGGAGGCAGGAGCGCCACGGAAACCAGCCGGCCACAGCTGCGAAGCCGGGTGTGGCTTCGCCCCGGCCACCACGCCGGCTTCGGAACCCCCATGCCTAAGCTGGGGCGGCGCAGAGGGCATCAGGAGGATAAGATGGGCAGGGGTCTTTGCAGAGGCGCGGCCGTGGTGGCCTGGGGCTGCCGGCGCCCCGTCACAGACGCCCTCCCCCCGCAGATGGCGCCCTCTGGTGCAGGCTCACCAGGCCAGTGGCCGCGGGCGGACGGCTGAGCGTGCTCCTCGCGGCCGAGCCCCACAGTGCCCCCAGCCAGCCTGTGAAGGAGCCGGTGGAGCCCGAGGGCCTGGCCCCCTCCCCCGCCACCGACATCCAGCTCCTGCCCCAGCAGGCGGGCATGGCGTCCATCCTCGCGACTGCAGTTGTCAACAGTGAGTAACCCGCTGCCTGCCCGCCGCCCGCCCCCCACCCCAGGCTCAGAGCTGCAGGCGGTGCCCAGCTCAGGATCTGCAAAGACTGGTCACCGCTGCCACCCGAGCAGAGGAGGGCGTGTGCCCCGGGGGCATGCAAGGGGGCCTAGCAGTGGGGTTCCAGGAGGGGCTCCAGGGTGCAGTCAGCGTGCAGGGGGCCACGTGGTGAGCTCCCAGATGCTGACGGGGAGGCGGGCCCACAGCCTTCCCGGAGGCTCTGCAGCAGACTGGGCTTCTCACCACAGTGCCTCTGGCACACGCTCCGCGGGGTCCGCAGGGTCCGGAAGGCCCTTCTAGGTCACCAGCTGGAGAGGCCGCGCGGGGCAGGGGTGGAGTCTGGGACACATGCACCGTGGGGTGCCCAGCAGCAGCCCTGCCCTCGCCCACTAGACGCTGGTACCACCCCCACCTCCCAGTTGTGAAGGATGTGGCCAAGTGTCCCCTGGGGCAGAGCTGCAGTGGAGGGACCACGTTTGTCACTCCTCCCTACAAGCAGCAGAGGGTCTGAGAACCAATGAGATTCACTCGTTTCTCAAATCCTTGTTCAACGTCCACACCAAACCAAGCGGTCAAGGCGCTGGGGTTAGCGGGGTGGGGACAGCTGCCCGCCCTGAGGGGGCAGGCGGCCGCAGGCACACCCACGAAGGAGGGCAAGTGGTGACGTGGGCAGTGGCTGGGGGGGCTCGGGAGACCCGCGCGCCGGGGAGAGCAGCTGAGCGGACAGCCCAGGCCCAGCGAGACGGCCACCGTGGCCAGAGCCAGACTCCGAGGGTGGCCCCGGACCAGGGCTGGGACTCCTTGTCAGAGAAACAACCGCGGCAGGGGGCTTTCAGGCAGCAAAGACGACCCTATTCAGTTCTAAAATTGCATGGCTGCTAGAGGGAGACTGTAGGGTTGTAAAATTGGGAGAAAAGTGACCTTTTTAAGCAGGTCAAACGTGATGACGGCTTTAAGCAGGTGGAGGCACCACGGCAGAGGCCAGAGGGGCACTGGAGTGAACAGGGCCTGCCGGGGGGGCGGGGGGGAAGCGGCAGCGTGAGGCCGGGGCTGCAGCACGGCTGCGGGGCGGACACTGTCCGTCCCATCGCGGTCAGGGTGGAGGGCCCGTTCTGAGCACCTGACCCGAGACGCCTGTTGGGCACTAAGTGGAGCCCAGGAGGCGACTGGGGGGACACGTGCTGGGGCTCAGGGTGCGGTCAGAGTTGGGGAGCTCCAGGCAGGACGAGGCCCCAGGAGAGACAGGACCTGCAGACACTAGAGCCAGGGGTGAGGGAGGCATCTGCCAGTGGCCCGCCGTGTCCCAGCTGTGTTGAGAGCAAGGGCAGGCAGCACGGAGGTCACCGTGACCCCAGATACTGGCAGCCAAGTGAGGAGGGTGACACCGGAGGGGTGGGGACAAGCACAGGCGGGTGGCCCGTCCCCAGAGCCTGCACGGAGGGACTGGGCCGGACAGGGCAAGGCCACTGCCCCAGGGAGGATGGGGTCCTGCAGGGGAGCTGAGAGGGTGGTGGTGAGCAAACAGGGGTCTCGTCTGACGTTGAGGTTTCAGGAAAGAAGGGTGCTGGATGGGTCACCCCACCAGGGCAGGGAATGGCATCTGGTGTCCGGGGGGGCTGCCTCTCTGTCTCTTTTGGGTGGGGGGGGGCTGCAGGGAGCCCCAGGTGCTGGAGGGCTTCCTCTCAAGCCTGCCCAGGAGCAGCCTCTCTGGGCCTCGGTTTCCCTCCCCTCGGGTCTGACACCTGTGAGGGCATGGTGGGCTAGACATCGCTTATACCAACCCCACACGGGCCTCTCCTACTGGTGGTCTAGAAGGGCTTTCAGAACCCGAGCTCCAAAGTCAATCAGACCCGGTTTAATTGAGACTCTACCACTCTGGGCCTGTTTTCTCATCTGTGGAAGCAGTAAAGGTAATGCCGGCCTTGAGGTCTCTGTGCAGGTTACCTGGGCTGCATCCACCCGGGACTTGGCCCGAGGTCAGCCCTGGGTTGGTGGGGCAACGACCGTCCTGGCTAAGTTTTAGGGCCGGGGCTGGGGCTCACACGGCCTCCCAGTCCCTTCGCTTTGCCGCAAGCGGCAGCGCAGTCCCCAGCACTGACCCTGCAGATACAGAAGCCCCTCAGACCCGGATCCCAGCTCAAGGCCTCAGCGCTGCCTTGAGACCCCCAAATAAAAGGGAACTTGAAAACCAGAAGTTGAGCCGGAAACACCGCAGGCACAGGGGCACGAGGAGTGCCCACCTCACTTGACAGACAGGTACTCTGAAGAGAGACAGAAGGTAGAAACCTGGCAGCCCCCGGGGGGCAGGCAGACCACCTGTTCAGTACTGCCAACCAACGGGCTGAAATACGTCCTAACCCGCACAAGTGCCCCCTCCATTCCGTGTGAAGGTCAAGGTCGAGACCCAGAACAAGGTCTCCCCGCTGCCCTGGGTTCAGCCAAGGGGTGGCTGGCCAAGGAGCAGGGACAGAAACAACAAAACATTCCTTACCAGTCTGCTGAAGCACCCACCAGAGAATGCTCACCAGCTGGCAAATCCGCCCCCGCCATCCAAACCCCCTAAACCGCAAAGGTAGAGGCAGCCCACTTGGGTTAAATGTGGTGAATTCAGTTAGTTCTGACCAAAGAGCCATCAGGTGTATGGGGTGGGGGGGCGGGGAAGGGCGGTGCACCGGGAGGCTCCTCGCGCTCTGCAGCTCCTGGCCTCAGCCCTCTGCCTACCCAGAGCCACGCTCACCTCTCGCCCTGCTGCCCCAGTGCTTGGGGACTCGGGCACCCAGCGGCCCACACACCTGCTCACACGCACACACCTGTCTCCTCGTCCTCCTCCACGGGCACCCAGCTCCACGCCAGCCCGCGAGTCCCGTCGCCCCCGCCAAGTCACAGAGACAATCAGGTCACGGACCCCAGCCTCGCTTCTCCCGTGGGCAACCCCGAGAGACCACAGTGTCTCCTTATGGGGCTGCCTGTCGGGACGCAGCCCAGGGGCCACTCTCGGGGTCACTCACACCCCATCCGCAAGTCCCCATGGCATCCTGAAGATCCGTAGAGAGGGGACACGGAGTTACCAAGGGACACCTGAGAAGGCAAAGCAGTGAAGAGGGACAGCCCAGGTCACAAACCCCACCCCACCCCCAAGCTGGCAGACGCCCGGGCACAGCCCTCGTGTTGCAGAGGGCCCACGGCCTGGCCCGGGTGCTAGGCGGCCAGCGCTGCTGCCGGGGCACCCCTCAGGCTGCACCCGCCTCTCCCGCCCGCAGAAGACGTCTTTCCCTGCAAGGACTGCGGCATCTGGTACCGCAGCGAGCGGAACCTACAAGCCCACCTCCTGTACTACTGCGCCAGCCGCCAGGGCACCAGCTCCCCCGCTGTGGCCGCCCCCGAGGAGAAGCCCAAGGAGACCTACCCCAACGAGCGGGTCTGCCCCTTCCCCCAGTGCCGCAAAAGCTGCCCCAGCGCCAGCTCCCTGGAGATCCACATGCGCAGCCACAGCGGTGAGCCCCGCCCCCAACAGCGTGTCTCCCCACCCAAGCCATGCATGCTCACTGCATTTTTCCTGGGGTTGCACAACCGCCGTGGACGTGCCCGAGTGGTCCTCCCACCACGCCGAGCAGCCTCCCACAGGGCCCCAGGCCACGCGCCCCGCCTGCGACCGGCTGGGTGGTCGGCTGGGGGCTGGGCCCCCGATGGGGTCCTAGGAGGCAGAGCTTAGGGGCCCTCCACACGTGCCGTAGTCCTCGGCTGGCCAGGCTCCCTTACCGGGCCCCGTGTTCCAGGAGAGCGCCCCTTCGTGTGTCTCATCTGCCTGTCCGCCTTCACCACCAAGGCCAACTGCGAGCGGCACCTCAAGGTGCACACAGACACGCTGACGGGTAAGCGGGGCCAGGAAGGGGGCGGCGGGGTCTGTGGGGCGCAGCCACCGGCAGGGCTCTGACACCACAGCCCACCTGCAGGTGTGTGCCACAGCTGCGGCTTCATCTCCACCACGAGGGACATCCTCTACAGCCACCTAGTGACCAACCACATGGTCTGCCAGCCGGGCTCTAAGGTTGAGATCTACTCATCAGGGGCTGGGCACCCCACTGCCAAGCTCCCCGCAGGTGAGCCCCTGGTGACCGTGAGGACTGGGAAGGGGGAAGCAGGCTCGGCCACGAGGGGTGGGGGTGGGGGAGTGTCGGTTTCGGCCTCGACCCTCCACCACCTCTGCGCCCAGCCCAGCTCTCCCTTCCCGCCCTCCCCAGCTTCAGGTCTGGCCCAGGCAGGTCCTGCTCCAGGCCTGAAGTGTGGCCCCTGGCGTCTCCCCGCAGACAGTCTGGCCGCCTTCCAGCAGCACACGGCGCTGCACAGCCCCCTGGCCCCTGCAGACCTGGGCCTGGTGCCCGCCCCATCACCGGGACTGGACAGGAAAGCCCTGGCAGAGACCACCAACGGAGAGACCAGACCGGGCCCCCAGAACGGGGGTGGCGGCGAGCCCCCGGCGACCCCCAGGAGCATCAAGGTGGAGGCGGCAGAGGAGCCCGAGGCGGAGCCAGGGCCCCCGGCCCTGTCGCGGACGCCATCACCGCCCAGCGCCGGCCCCAGCCCCGTCCGCGTGAAGGCGGAGCTGTCCAGCCCCACGCCCGGCTCCAGCCCAGGGCCCGGCGCGCTCTTCCTGCCGCAGTTGCCCACGGCGCCGCCTGCCTCCGAGATCCTGGCCAAAATGTCCGAGCTGGTGCACAGCCGGCTGCAGGCGGGCGCGGGCGTGGGCGCGCCGGCTGGCCTCTTCACGGGGGGCCCCAAGGGCGCCACGTGCTTCGACTGCGACATCACCTTCAACAACGTCAACAACTTCTATGTGCACAAGCGCCTCTACTGCTCCGGCCGCCGCCCGCCCGACGACACGCCCCCTGCCCGCCGGCCCAAGGCGGCCCCAGCCCCGCCGCGCGCGCCCCCCGCCCCACCGCCCGCCGAGGCCGACGAGCAGCGCTCACCTCCGGGCCCCGGGGCGCGCGAGGACGAGGCGGGGGGCGCGGCTACGCCCGAGGCGGAGGCCGAGGCCGAGGCGGGCGGCCGGGGCAGCGAAGGCAGCCCAAGCCCGGGCAGCGGGGCAGACGAGGACGACGACCCCCGCCGGACGCTGTGCGAGGCCTGCAACATCCGCTTCAGCCGCCACGAGACCTATACGGTACACAAGCGGTACTACTGCGCCTCTCGTCACGACCCGCCGCCGCGCCGGCCTGCGCCCGCCGGAACCGCCGGGACCGCCGGGACCTCCGCGACCCCCGCGCCCGCTGCGCCGCCCGTGCGCCCGCGCAGGCGCCGCAAGCTCTACGAACTGCACGTGGCCGGACCCGCCCCGCCCCCGGTCGGACCCGCCCAACCCGTCGCGCCAGGCCACGCTCCCACGCCGCCTGCGTCGCCGGCGCCGCGGCCCGGAAGCGGAAATGGAGGCGGAAGCGGAAGCGGCCCAGACCCGGCGGAAGGCCCCATCGACCTGAGCAAAAAGCCGCGGCGCCAGGCTCCCGCCGCCGCCCCTGGCCCTGCGCCCGGCCTACCGGCCCTGGCCGACTACCACGAGTGCACAGCCTGCCGCGTGAGCTTCCACAGCCTCGAGGCGTACTTGGCGCACAAGAAGTTCTCGTGCCCCTCCGCCCCGCGCCGCCTGCGCGCCGCCCCCGAGGACCCGCCCGCCATCGTCTGTCCCTACTGCCCCCCGAACGGCGTGGTGCGCGGCGACCTCATCGAGCACTTCCGCCTGGCGCACGGCCTGCTGCTGGGCAAGCCCACGGCCGGCTCCGGCCCTGGCGCCGAGGCTCGGACGCCTTCGCCCGCCGCCCCCCGCGACGGCCTCAACGGCCAGGACCCTTGGGAGCCGCCCGCCGGCAGCCCCCGGCCCGGCCCGCCCCCGGCCACGTCCCCCGAGGCCGTGCCGGCACCCCCCTCCCACTCGGACAAAGGCGTACAGACCCCCAGCCAGGGGACGCCGGCCTCCGTGCCCAACGGCAACCACAGGTACTGTCGCCTGTGCAACATCAGGTTCAGCAGCCTGTCCACCTTCATCGCCCACAAGAAGTATTACTGCTCCTCGCATGCGGCCGAGCACGTGAAGTGAGCGCCCGGCGCTGCTGCGGCCCTGCAGGGGGACCCGGGACGCTCCAGGCACAGACCTCGTCAGAGAGGCTGCAGCGGGCAGCGCCCGCCTGGACCTTGGCACTTAATAAAGAAGTTCAGTTTGCTGAGCACCGTGGTGGAGCAGTCTAGTTCTCTGAGCAGGGGGGGGCCCTGCGGGGAGGGCACGGGCAGGGCCAGCAGCACCTGTAAGTACACGCAGGACACTGCAGGCCGGAGTGCCACAGTGGCCCTAAGAGCTGGATCTCGCCCCGCACCCGGGGCTGATGCTCTGGGCCCCCTTCTAGGTCCACTGCTGCCCTCCAGGATCCAGCCAGAAGCTCTGGTTTGGCCACCAGACACCAAAGGGAGGCGCTTAATCCTGGCCAGGGGACAGCTCTTCCACCTGCTCAGTCACAGGCCACCCAGGAATCCAGGGAGGGGAGCATGGTGGGGAGGATGAAAGGCCTGCAGTTGCCGAGGCTGATGCGGGAGAAGGGAGAGTGAGCCGCTGACAGGCACTGGGGCCCACAGCGAGCGACCCCCGGGACCTGGGGGCTGCGGTGGGCACGAGGCTGGGGCCACACCACCCCCGGTCTGCCCTGCTGCTGCTGACCATGACCTGGGCCAAACCCAAGCAGGAGGAGTCCAACTGTGGTCTTGGCACTTGGCAGCTGGGGGGCTGTGGGCACCCTCCAGCCTGGTGTCCCTGTTTGCAGTACAGGATGTCTCTTCCGATATACCAGGCCGCCTACTGCAGATGAAAGGGAAACCTGACCTCTCACCTTTCTCTGCCTCCAAACATCAGAAGTGCTTCCTGCCACGCACCCAGACTCACTCTCCTGCTCGATCGAGGCAGGTTTCCTCCCGCCCAGCCCTCAGGGGTGACAGGCTAAGGAGCCTGTGTTGGGACAGGAACAGTCCCCACACCGTACATGGGACACGGCCCCCTCCCGCTTGCCCCAGCTGGCCCTGAGTACCAGGGTGTGACCAGGGCTGCTGGACAGTCGGGGGCCCCAGGAGCCAAGCTGCTTTCCTGGTAAATGCCCCGCCTTGTGAAGACCTTCCTGGCTCTGCCTTCCTGGACTGGGGCAGGGAGGCTCCCAGACCCCTCAGCTCTGCTCACTGTTGCAGACTCTCACCCGGAGAGTCTGAGGCTCCGCCTCTGAGTCCCACCACCAAATGCGGCAGATGTCATTCGCCCTAAGGCAGGGGGAACGTCCCTGTGTGCTGATAAGCACAGATGCTCAAAGGGGAAGGATGGGGGAGGCAGGGGAAGCATCTGTGCTCACCCCCACCCTTGCACCACGTGAGTGGAGGACAGCGCCACACAGAAAAGGGCCTCGGTGTCCACGCCCACCCGACCCCTGACCCCCACCCCAGGCCTGAACTGCTGGCCAGGCCAAGCCTCGTGCCAGGGAGGTTCTGGGCCCTGCAGCTGGGTCCTGGGTCACATGCCCCCTGCTCTCCCCCCAACCCCAGTGCATGGCCAGCACCCTGCGGCCCTTGCCCCACTCAAGGTCCCCAGTGCTAGGCTCTCCACCCACAGCCCGGAGCCCGCCTTCACCCTCCTCAGACCCCCATTTCCCACACGCTGCCTCCTCTCATGCCACCCCATGTTCTCCCCAAGAACCTGCCACCACCGTCCCAGCTGCAGCCCAGGGACAGCGCCTGGCCTCCTTCCCACCTCTCTGGGAGCCGTGATGCTCCCAGACCAGCCCCCCGCCCCCATCCCCGAAGCTCACTCCACTTACGGTCCTGGGCGGGCACGCGAGTTCCTGAGCCCCTATGTCTCTCTAGCCCAGCCACGCCCCCCGCCCAGACCAGTGCACCCACTACATGTCCCTCAAGGGCCCTGACACGTCCAAGACTGGGCTCTCGCTGCTGCGTCTTCTCCCCACACCTGCGCAGACGTGGCCATCAACCCTCTGCCCCCGGAGCTGGTGACGGCAGCACCCTCACCTCACACCTCAGTGTCACAGCATCTGTGACCGCGGAACCCGCCTCTGCCCGTCCTGGCCCCCAGGTCCACAAGTTCGCCTCGCTTCTCTCTCAGGCCGGTTCCAAACCTCGGCGCATCTCACTGCCTCCGGGGACGGCCGCCCCCGATGGACTGCACTGTCCCCCGCCAACGCGACTCTCCACCGCCAGGTCGGGTGGTTGGGAGAGCAGGTGGTGTCACCTGCTTCAAGCCTTCAGCAGCTCCTGTTGCACAGAGGTGGCCGCCAGGCCCTGGCCGCTCCCCGCAAGGGGCTGCCCTCGTCACGTGGCTTAGAGGCCTTCCCTGACCCTCCGCCTAACAGCCTGCTCATTTCCCCAGCACAGTGCTCACTCTCGGAGTCACCTGGTTTGATTTCCTTACCCCCTTCTCCCTGCCCCACGGCTCTCCCCGGCCTTGACCGCTGCCTCCAGGGCACCGGGCCCACGGCCGGGCCGGGGCACGTGGTCTGTCCAGCCCCCCACCACGCCCCAGTCGTCACAGCCCTCTGCAAAGCCAGCCCCGCCTGCCCACCTCCTGGGTTCCCTCCTCCATCCCATTCTCTGCTGGGCTCCTGCCTTCGGCCGCCCCCCAGCGCTGTGCCAACTGCACCTCCCCAAGCCAGCTCTTATCAGGTGACACTACACACAGCTTGCACAGCACTCGGTCCACATTCACGGCCACCGTCCAACCCCAACTCCTCCTAATTGGGCCGCCCCCACCCCCCGAGTCCTGTGTGCAAACCTCATCCAGGTCTCCGCAGCCCCGCGCACCCTGTGCCGTGTGCTGCCCATCCACCCCTGGGGAAACCCTGGCACTAGGAATCACTGCAGGTAGACGTTCCTGGCACCAGGGGTCAGCAGTGACTCGTTTACATGGGCCAGCAGGCCAGGTGCCAAGACCTCTCGGCCGGCCAGGGCACCCACCCTCTGTCTCCTGAGGACCCAGAAAGAAGGGTGGAAGGCGGAGGCGGGTACCAGATGCAAAGGGAACAGGGAGAACGTGGAGGAGGGCGGCGTGCAGCCCGAGGACCTGCATAGTCTGGAGCCGCGTGGTCTCCACCGAAGGCACAACAGAGATGACCGGCGAGCAAGGGAGGAGCCCCGAGGGCAGGGCCCTGGGTGCGGGGGCGCACGGGAGAAGGCGGCGGGCCCAGGCAGAGTCCCGGCAGGCATCAGGCGGGTCATACAGCTGCCCGTGCAGCAGCCCTGGAGGTACAGCCTCTACCCTCCTCCCCCATCACCGTCCTCACAGGAGAACGTGCGCTCCAGGAGGGGGCGCGACCGGACATCAATCAAGACGGTGCTGGGAGCACCACCGCTGAACGCGCACACGGCTGCCGTGGCCACCTCCCTTCTGAGGCTCCGGCCCAGCCTTGCTCGCAGACCTGCCCTCGCCTGCCTCTCACGGGTAGCAGCTCCGAGCAGCTGAGCCCAGGCCCCCCACTGCACGGCCAAGGCCGGCCTCGGCGCCTCCGTGTGGGGACAGCCGCAGGGGACGACTTAGGAGAGCGGTTCCCTGGGACACGGTTGGTCCCCGTTCCCAAGAGCATTCTCCGGGGCAGCCACGTCGCATCACCCGAGCCCCAGTGGAGAATACACATTCCAGGGGCCCCGGACGGGCTGAACAGGCCAGGGCCTGGGAATCGGCCTTGATCAGGTCCCAGCAGATTCTTCTCTGGCCAGTTTGAGAAACACCTGCAGGGCAGGTGGTCAGACACTGTTCCTGCCTTTATGGTCAGCCCAACAGGCGCAGGACGGCCCTGCCGAGGGGCCTCTGTCAGCGAGGAGGGGGCTGGGCCCAGACCTCAGCCCTTCAGAACCGCACGTGCCGACACTCCGTCCCGATACCATTCTGCCTTCACTGATCACCAGACGATCCTCGGAAGCCCCGGCCCCGCTGCTCAGCAGAGCCGCCGGGGGCGGCAGCCATGTCCAGACTGCGGAGGTACCCTGGGCAGAGTCCGAAGGGCACGCGGCTGGGAGAGCGGGCTGGGACTCCGAGGGGTCCGGCCGCGTTACTTAACTAGGGGCTCGCGGGTGGGAACCGCCCCCAGCCGCCGTCCCAGAGGGAAGTGCCAGGCAGCACCCCGAGGAAAGGAGGGGACCCCGTCCCTGACGCTGTGCTTGCGGGCGGCGCAGCCCCGAGTCCTGACCGGTGTGATGGGGCACCCTCGCTCCGGGAGCACGACCAGGCCCGAGGCTCCTTTGTTGCCACACGGCTGCCACCGTCACGCTCGCCCCTGATCCCCACCCCCACCCCAGAGCATGGCAGCACGAGAACTAATGCCTCAATGGAACCAGCCTGAGCACCGGCTCCCTGTGCACCTAACATGCCCAGGGGGCGAGCAAGCCCCTCCCTACGTGCCAACGGCCGCACCCTGTGCTCA
Organism: Phocoena sinus; assembly: GCF_008692025.1. Lineage (NCBI taxonomy): Eukaryota > Metazoa > Chordata > Mammalia > Artiodactyla > Phocoenidae > Phocoena > Phocoena sinus. The sequence goes on from NC_045781.1 coordinate 58,314,456, forward strand.
GGGGCTGGGCGCTGGGGGCTGGAATCCTGCCACCGCTGTGCTGCTGCGGCCGACCCGTCCCAGGGAAGCCGACCAGGCCACCTGCAGAGGGAAGCGGCCACCGGGACGTCCACATGACACTGTGAGGTCGCATCAGTGGGCGACAACAGATAATTCAAAACAGAAGCTTGAGATTCAGACGTGTGTGGAGATTCAAAATAGTATAGGACTTTGCACGGCAAGAGAGGACAAGGGCTGACTGGGTGTCACGAGTCTAACACCAGCTCCGAGTTACTACTCACCGCCCCTGAGACAGGGCCACTAGCCAGTATTTCCAAGAACCCCAAAATGCATAGGCTTTAAAAGACCCCCAGGGTCTGAGGACCAAATTCTTGAGGGACACACGTGTGACCTGACCCCCGCCCCTACCCAGGAGGGGCCACCCGGGACCCACGCCACTAACTCAGTGGGCATCAAAGCAAAGGCTGCTGCCAGGGAGGATCCCGACACCACGAGGCGGCTCGAAGGACAAGGAGACGACGCCCACAGCCCCGCCCCGCTCGGTTGGGAGAGGCCCTGCCCCTGCACACGAGGGAGCCCAGCCACCTCTGCCACGGGGGTCGCCACTCGGACGCAAGAAAGCCGGGGGCGGGGTACGCTGCATGAAGCCCGACTCCCCACACCCCGGGCTGGTGGGTCTGTAACGTCTCTGAACGTGTCAGCCCCGATGGCTTGATCCCATCCACAGTGTGAAGAGGCCCCAGCGGACCCCGAATCCAGAAGATCCCCAGCAGCCCCTTCTTGACTCCCAGGTGCAACTCTTAGAATTCTGTCGTTAACAGCCCTCTGATCAGGCCCACGGCAAGAAACGCAGCCGACAACGCCAACCTCTCCACGGAAGCTGAAGAACGAAGCCTGCTCCCCACGCGTCCCGCCTCCGCCTGGGCGTGCGCGGCCACGCCCTGCTCCGCTCCGCGTGCGGACCTGCCGAGGGGACTCAAGCTGCTCCTCCCCGCCCGCAGTGAGGCCCCGCCCCACCAGGGCCAGGCGGAAGACGTAGTGTGGGGCGGGGAGGCGGAGGGCAGAGAGGGAGAGCACAGCTGGCCGGCGCTTGAGACCGCACACCTGCTGCCCCCGCCCCCTGGCCACAGTCAGGTGTTTTCTGAGGCTGTGACTCGACGCTGGGTGGGAGCAGAGCTTCTAGCCAGACGAACGGCCCTCGCACACTCATGCACATGCTCCCAGCCTCTCGTCTGCAGTGGGTGAGCCGTGAGCTCGTGGACGGAGCACCTTTACAGGAGCCCCTCGGGCGTGGCCGGGACACACCACTCTGGCCAGTTCTCTGGGTTCCCTGGATGTCACCTTCACGCCGCCCAGGGCCTCTGCAGGGACATCCCTTACAGGCTGGTCTCTGACACTTAAAGAGTTCCTGCAGGCCCCCTGCAGCTGACACGAATGCCCTTTATCACGCAGAGGGTACTCAAAGCTGGACCCGCCACCTCGTTAGGTCCTGCTCGAAAGCGAGGCCACTCTGAGCTCCGTGGAAATCACGTCTCAGCACTCCAGGTGACAGGGCTGACCCCGTGAGTCAGCACAGAGAAATCTCCCCAATGACGCTCGCCTTCCATGACACTCCAGCCACCCAGCAGAGGGCAGCTGGGAAGGAGCAAGGACACGCACACACCTCCTCTGCTTTGACACCAGCGGCTCTGAGTGTGCGCCAGGGAATCCAGGGGTGCCCCCAACCTTTCCAGAGGGCCAGCAAGGTCCTCCTTTGACCGAAGTTGCATGAGTGGCACAAAAGCCAAGGCGGGTGTGACGAGTGGACCTTAGCACTGACCGAGGTAGCAGATCTGGCAGATACGGCAATGGGCACCCTGGCCCTCCCATCCCCGTCTCACAGGAAAGCAACAGAAACCAGTTTAAATTAACAATGTCCTTGATGGGGCTTCCCTGGTGGCGCAGTGGTTGAGAGTCCGCCTGCCGATGCGGGGGACACGGGTTCGTGCCCCGGTCCGGGAAGATCCCACATGCCGCGGAGCAGCTGGGCCCGTGAGCCATGGCCGCTGGGCCTGCGCATCCGGAGCCTGTGCTCCGCAACAGGAGAGGCCACAACAGTGAGAGGCCCACATACCGCAAAAAAAAAAAAAAAAAAAAAAAAAAAAACAGCAAGGTATCAGAGTTTAAAAACGTGTAGAGGTGAAACTGCGTTTACTGTGTATAAATCACCCCAATTTAAAAAGCAAAAAGCTCACAGCAGGATACTGAGGTGAAGGGGGGACACCTGGGGCACAGCAGCCCGATGGGACCTGAAACTCCCCGCAAGGGTCTGCATCCTGTGAGGGTCTCTGAGCAGTGGCCCCGCCATACCTGCGCCTTTCTTCCTGAGCACCCGTGTGTGTGTGTGTGTGTGTGTGTGTGTCCGTCCCACAGATGCTGACTGCACACCTGCAAGCCGCAGTCCCCAGAACTTCAGACCAGCCTCACCGCCTCTGGGCGCCCTTCCTACTCCAGACAAGGGACGTGGCCTTGGGGGGGGGACGCCCACATAGAAACCGCACGCTGCCACTGCCTCTGCCACGACACCTCTCCGGGAGCAGAAGTGCCCTCGCACAAAGGGCCACTGGTGCCATCGTGCCCAGCAGCAGCGTCTGTAGAGGGCCCGTTGGTGGCAGACTGTCCAGCACCCCCTCAGAGCAAAGGAGCCCCGTGTAAGCGGCTGTGAATCGCTCGGGAGAGAGAAGACCAGACCGTCTTAAGGGCCGAGGCGCTGAGTCGTGGGAGCCTTGAGGTGCTGATGGGCATTTGAGAAACTGCGGGATGCCCGTCAGGACGCGGGACACAGAGGGGCCTGGTGGTTGGGGTGTCCTTGGACCGACGGTGGTCGGGCACTCTGCTCCCGGGACAGGGCAGCTGTGCAGGGGCGTGCAGGGCCGCCCCCCGAGGACTGAGCCCCAGGAGGCTCTGGGATGGGGGAGTCTGAACCGTATTCGGTGCGGCGGCAAGCGGCAGGCCTCCCCGGGTCTGCCTCCACCTGCTTCCAACCCTGGTCCGCTCCGCCCACCTGCAGAGAGTGTCCTGGGGCGGCCAGAGCAGAGGACCGCAGGCTGGGGGCCTCAAGGCAGGTGAGGGTGTGGGCGGCGCCCCTCCGCAGGCTCTGGGGAGCATCTGTCCTGCCGGCCTCGCCCCCATGCTGGTCTTGCTCAGGTCTTAGGGTCCCTGGCTGTGGGCACTTCCCTCCGAGCCCTTCCTCCGCCTTCTCTCCTCTGCGTCTGTGTCTCTCCTCTTCTGTCTCTTTTAGGGACACCCTAATCCAGGATGACTTCAGTGAAATTCTCACCTTAATCCCATCTGTAAGACCCTTCTCCCAAACAAGGGCACAGGCTGAGGCACCAGGTGGACGTGACCTTGGGGGACAGTTTCCAACCCGATGCCCCGTGAGGCTCTCAGGGAGACGTGGCCTCCCCTCCTCCCTAGGAGCTCCTGAAGAGTCAGGGCTGCCACGTCCTTCACATCACCCGGCTCCCCACAGACGGATGGACGGACGGATGAGAACAGCTCCATTTAATCCCTTTGCTACTCTGGGCTGCGCTGGTTTCCCCTGAGGGAAGTGCTCCGCGATAGCTGAGGCCGGGCCAGGCGCCCAGCCGCCCGAGGATGACGGCTACCGCGTATCGTAGGCCTGTTTCCAAGTGGGGCCCCAGGTGGGCTCCCATCCCATGCGTGTAGCTGGGCCTCCAGGCTCCAAGTTCAGCCGCCTCTGTGCTTAGCAGTGACCCTGGCTGTGACCTTGGCAGCAAACCCACCCTGAGGCCCTGGTGTGGGGGGGAGATTGAGCCCGTTTCTTCAGCCCTAGAGAGAAAAACAGAGCAGGGTAAACAGGAAGAGCCACAGAGAGATGGAGAGAAAAGGGGACGAAAGCGGGGGGGGGGGGGGGGGGGGGGGGCGGGGGGGGGGCCGAGGGGAGGAGCCAGGGCCGCCCGTGTCCACAGCATCCTGGGGGGGGGGCAGGGGGTTGGGCAGGGCTGTGGGCTCGCTGGCTGCCTCTCCCACCCTCCGAAGGGACAGCCAAGCACCCGCGCCCTGCTCCGCCCAGGCCACGCCGGCGCCCCGCGGACTGTGCGGAGTCGGCCTCAGGAGGGCCCTGGGGGGTCCGCCACGAGTGATTTTCTAGCAGCTTTACCGAGGTATACCTCACATGCCATACAATTCACCCACTTAAGTGCACGACTCACTAGTTTTCCACAGATTCGCAGAGGTGTGCAGCCATTGCCACAGTCAAGTTTAGAACAGTCTCATCACCCCCAACCTCCACGGCGCCCCCCCAGCCCCCCCAACGACTGATGGACTTTCTGCAGATTCCCCCGTCCCGGACGTTTCACGTACACGGAATCACTCGGTGCGCGTGCTCGTGTCCGGCTTCTTGTCGCTCAGCGTGTTTCCCAGGTGCATCCAGGCCGCGTCGGTGCGTCACTCCCTTTAAGGCAGCGTTGCATCCACCGCGCGCATGAACCGCGTCCTGCTGTTCATTCCGCGACACACGCTGATCAGCTACGTGAACGACGCCGCTGCCAGCATCCACGCGCGCGTCTACGTGGATGTGCGCGTCCATTTCTCTGGGCAGATACCCGGGCGTGGAATCGCGGGGTCACGCGCTAACCGTGTCTTTAACCTTTTGGGGAAACACCAGACCGGTTTCCACGGCGGTAGCACCATTTTACACCCCACCCCCAGCAGTGGCAGGGTCTGCTTTCTCCCCGCCCTCAGCCACACGCGCTGTCTCTGACTCTCCCCTTAGCTGTCCTGTCCCCCAGGCGTGCGGCAGTGCCTCACTGCAGTTTCAGCTGATTTGCTGCTGGCGAATGATGCTGGCCATCTTTTCCTGTGCTTGTTGGTCATTCGTATTTCTTTGGAGAAGTGACTCTTTAGACCCTTCGCCCATTCCTACAAGGTTTTCATGTTCACTTTGAAGTGAAAAAACAGAACCTGGAGGTCATCGAGTCTAAAAATGATAGGAACGGGCTCTGGCCTCGGACACCCAATCCCACCTTGGTGCCTCCCAGCCACACGGCCACGAGCAGCTCACCTCCAGGACCCTTGGTGTCCTCGCCAGCCCAACGGGGTGAGGGCATGCCCACAGCAGGAACTCCGTAGTGAAGTTCACAGAGCGCCACGGCAGAGCCCTTCTGAACCCGAGCGCCAGGGCAGGCGGCGTGACCGTGTCCCACCTCTGCAGGCAGAAGAGCAGCCGGTCGCCCAGAGCCAGCAGGTGGAGGTGAAGTGGCGGGGAGAATGAACACCCCTGTCCCCAAGGGGACAGACGCAGAGCTGGGGGCAACGCTTGTCCTGAACTGACAGATTCTAGGTGGGCTCTGGGGAGGGAGAATAGGAGGAGGACACAGTGGACACACAGACGACGCAGGCGTGAGGCCCAGCTCACCCAGCAGGAGCTGGCTCAGCAGCTTCACTCCCTGAGCTCGCCTCGCCGTGTCTGTGAAATGGGAAGGTCTCGCAGGATCCCACCACACCCTCAAAGGTCAGGGGTAGACGCCACTCTCCCAGCAGTACCGTCCCATTCACCCCACAGGAGTCAGAAAGGGCTCCAGGCCGCCAGCCCTGGCAGGCTGGGACCCGTATCACCTGGCGGGGCCACTGCCGCCCTTCCTTCCACAGGGTGTCACGCAGGGAATCCCAGGGACCTCCTTGGTTCCAGCCTGAGCTAAAGGCTGGACTGCTTGTCAATGGGCCCCTGAGTGGCCCAGCTGAGAGTCCCTCCTCTGCCCACCAGGTCCACCCCCTCTGATCTGGCCTGGCACGTGGCTCATCCGAGGGGGTCAGTGGTGGGTCTCGGAGCTGGAGGCTGGAGAGGACAAGGCCCCCAGAGCAGGGCCCCCAGGCTTTGGAAATTCACAAACCAAAAACTGTTCACAATGACCTCTGGTCTCTCTCCTCTCTTCTCCTTCCTTCCTTCCCCAGATACATCCATTTTTTAAAACTACTGTTTTGGGCTTCCCTGGTGGCGCGGTGGTTGAGAGTCCGCCTGCTGATGCAGGGGACAAGGGTTCGTGCCCCGGTCCGGGAGGATCCCTGGGCCCGTGAGCCATGGCCGCTGAGCCTGCGCGTCCGGAGCCTGTGCTCCGCAACGGGAGAGGCCACAGCAGTGAGAGGCTCGGGTACCGGAAAAAAAAAAAAAAAAACTTTAAAAAAAAATTAAAAAAAAAAAAAAACTACTGTTTAATCATCTCAATATTTCATAAAAACACATTTTAACATAAAAGTGTTAAGAGGAGGACATAATCTCAGAACAAAAGAGAGTCTTTTACGCGAAGCAAATTTGACTTCATGAAATCCCCAATTTTGCTCTCATTTCACTGCAGACTCATAGAAACTCTGCCACAGAGCACAGGTCCCCGGGTCAGGGCTTGGGAACCTCTGTTCCCATCTGAAGCTTCCCGCCCCAACTTCCTTTTGCAGAGGACGAAACAGAGGGTCCAAGGGGTTAAATGCCTGTCACTGGCAGTGCTAGGCAGGACCCTGCTGCTCCGTACCACAGCACACAGACCCAAATTTGGCCACATTTAGCCAGAATCCACACCGAGCTTGCACATTCACCCCGACGTGCAGACACCCCCTTCTACACTTCCAGCTCATTGCATCATCCCCGAAGGAGACCCCCTCCACCAGCACTCACGCCCCAATCCGCTCACCGCGGCAGCCTCTCATCTGCTCCATCTCTGAGGACTTGCCTGTTCTGCGCGCTTCCTATAAGGGGAATCCCACCTCCCGGGCCTCGGGCACCGGGCTTGGTTCACTTGGCACACACCCGGGGCTGTCCACACTGCTGCGTGTGTCCAGACCCCCCTCCTTGAGGCTGGTCAGCGTGCCGCCGTGTGAAGGCTGAGCTTTGTGGAAGCACGATCCCGGGAGTCATGTCTGACTTGTCAGGTTTTACATGTGTTCATGGCAGCTGGTAGGCGACAGCTCTGAATCACAAGGCTGGTAGAACAGAGCCCTGTCTGCCCCACTCAGTGGCCTGTCCTGCTTCCTCTCACCGTCCCTAAGATGACGCCCAGGAAAGCCCTTGCCTGCCCCAGGGACACGAGTCATGGCCGTCGTCTCTCCAGAAAGCAGTGACCCTGCCCAGGGGCCCATCGCGTGACACCTGGCCAGCTGCATCCCCACGCCCCTGGGGTCTAGCTTCTTGCAAGGCAGACTCCGGCCCAGTTGTCCCTGGTTGCCCCCAGCCGCGTGAACCTGAGCCTCACCCCTCACTTCCACGCGCCTTCCTGTGTGCTGTCCCCTCTGGCTGGGGTACCCTTCCTGATCTTCCCCACCCCCAAGTGTTGCTCCCTCCTCAGGATCCAAGTGCTGTTACCCACTGCTCTCACAAAGGGACCGGAGTAACCTCTCCTTCCTCAGAACGCCCTCCCTTGGGGCCGGTTGTGGGCTGAATTGTGTCCCCTCGAAAGGTCAGTCCACGTCCTGACCACCTGCACCTGTGGATGTGGCCTTATTTGGAAATAGGGCCTTTGCAGATGTCAGTAGGTTAAACTGAGGTCATTCTAGGTTCGGGTGTGTCCTGAATTCAGTATAGGGATTGGTGTCCATATAAGAAGAGACCGGGACATGGAGAGACCCAGAGACACAGGGCGAGGCCGGGAGGCACAGAGGCAGAGATGAGAGGGATGCAGCCAGAAGCCCGGGACTCTAGCAATCTCTGAAGCTGGAGGAGGGAAGGAAGCACCCACCCCTGGGGCCTCTGGACACCTTGATTTCACACTTGTCGCCTCCAGAACCAGGAGAGAATTAGACGTCTGTGTTTTAAGCCCCCGGCGTGTGGCACTCTGTCAGCTGTGCGAAGCTCATATGGGGCCTTATAATTTATACCGTGAATAATCATCCTTTATATGTGGATTTACCTCCTGTGTCAGGCAGAAGCCTCCTTGAAGACAAAGCCTGCATTTATTATCGCTACACCCACAGCCTGGCACTTGGCAGCGGCTGGAGGATGGGGTGGGGGGGCGCGGTGGACAGCTGGGCAGCTCTTCCTGGACCCTGCCCCACGGATGAGGAAGGCCCTTCAAAGGCCAGTGTCCCCAAGTCCCCAAGAGTCAACAGCCGTCCGCATCCCCGTGTTTCTCCTTTTCTTTTTTTTTAAGTGCTTTCTTTACTTTTTTTTTTAAACCATATTTCCTTTTTACTTATTTGTATTTTGGCCACACTGCGCGGCATGGGGGATGGTTCCCTGAGCAGGGCTCCAACCCAGGCCTCCGCAGTGAAAGCACCGAGTCCTAACTGCTAGGCCACCAGGGGACTCCTATGTTTTTTCCTAAAGCCACAGGTTTGAAGCATTGCAGGTGATGTGCGTTCATGTTCCTCCCCCGAACCTGCCGTGAAAAGCAAGTTAAATGGGCATTTGGGAGGTGACACGCCCGTCATCCCATAAGGCCACACGTTAGCTGCAGTGAGCCAGATGTGAGAGCGTATCAACGCTCAGTTAAAGGCAGTGTATGTCGGGGAGTGCTGTGCTGGCCAGACGACACTTCCCCATCCAGCGGGGTCTGGGGAGGAGGGATGCAGCCGGTCAGCGTTCCCTGGACAGGGGTGCACAGGCCCCGGGCTGGCTGGGAGGACCCAGGCCGTGCAGAACTGGCACGGGTGGCCGCTCTGGGAGGGGGCACCCCCGGGGCTCCCACTGGCATTCGGAGCTGTCTCCTCCACTCCCTTAAGTGGGGTGAGGGGCAGGGGTGGCAGGATCATCAATCGGTCTAGGGGAAACGACAGGGCTTCAGTGAAAGCGCCAGTGTTTCCAGAGCCTCGGCCCGGGCTGGCCGTGGCCACTCCACCACCATGGAACAAAGCCCTCCAGCTCTTGCTGGTGGTCTTGTCACAGATGATTCCAGCTAAGAGAGGGACAGGTGTCTGAAGGGGTCACTGGGAGGCCCTGGTTAGGCGGGGACTTTGTCCCTGCATGTGTGTCTCGTGGCTTTTGTGACAAATGACCACATACCTATGACTCAAAACAGCACATGCCCACCCACTCATAGTGGGATTCATCACAAGTTTCACAAGGATGGTTCAACATACACAAAATCAATATGATATACCACATAAACAAAAGAAGAGTCAAAACCCACATGATCATGTCAATAGATGCAGAAAAAGTATTTGACAAAATTCAAAATCCATTCACGATAAAAACTCTTAACAAAGTGGGTATAGACAGAACAAATCTCACCATAATAAAAGCTATTTATGACAAACCCACAGTCAACACAATACTCAATGGTGAAAAGCTGAAAGCCTTCCTGCTAAACTCTGGAACAAGACAAGGAGGCCCACTCTCACCTCTTCTATTCAACATAGTGTTGGAAAATTCTAGCCACAGCAATCAGACAAGAGGAGGAAGCAAAAGGTATCCAGATTGGAAGGGAAGAGGTAAAATTGTCATTATATGCAGATAACATAATTTTATATACAGAAAACCCTAAAGACTCCACACAAAAACTATTAGAACTGATAAATGAATTCAGCAAGGTAGCAGGATACAAGGTTAATGTACAGAAATCGGATGCATCTCTTTACACTAACAATGAAAGATCAGAAGGGAATGTAAAACAAAAATTTAAAAACCTCTCAAAATCACAACTACAAAAATAAAATATTTAGGAATAAGCCTGACCAAGGGAGTGAAAGACTTTTACGCGGACAGCTATAAAATGTTAATAAAGGAAATTGAAGATGATTCAAAGAAAGGAAAAGATATCCCATGCTCTTGATTGGAAGAATTCATACTATTAAAATGGCTATACTTTCCAAAGTAATCTACATATCTAATGTGATCCCTATCAAATTGCCCATGACATTTTTCACACAACTGGAACAAATAATCCTAAAATTCATACGGAACCTTAAAAGATCCAGAATTGCCAAAGCAATCCTGAAGAAAAAGAACAAAGCAGGAGGCATAACCCTTCAGACAATACTACAAAACTACAGTAATCAAAACAGCATGGTGTTGGCACAGTAACAGACATATGGATCAACAGAACAGAAATAAACCCATACACCTACAGTCAATTAATCTTCAACAAAGGAGGCAAGAACATACAATGGGAAAAAGACAGTCTCTTCAGCACGTGGTGCTGGGACAGCCACATGTAAATCAATGAACTCAGAACATACCCTCACACCATGCACAAAAATAAACTCAAAATGGCTTAAAGACTTAAACATAACACATGACACCATAAAACTCCTACAAGAGATCACAGGCAAAACATTCTCTGACATAAATTGTACCACTGTTTTCTTAAGTCAGTCTCCCAAGGCAACAGAAATAAAAACAAAAATAAACAAGCGAGACCTAATCAAACTTACAAGCTTTTGCACAGCAAAGGAAACCATAAACAAAACAAATCACAACCTACAGAATGGGAGAAAATATGTGCACAAGATGCAACCGACAAGGGCTTAATTTTCAAAAGATACTAACAGCTCATACAACTCAACAATAACAACAAAAAACCAAACCACCCAATCACAAAAAATGGGCAGAAGACCTAAATAGACATTTCTCCAAAGAAGAAATACAGATAGCCAACAGGCACATGAAAAGATGCTCAACATCACTAATTATTAGAGAAATGCAAATCAAAACTACAACGAGGTATCACCTCATGCTGGTCAGAATGGCCATCATTAAAAACCCTACAAATAAATTCTGAAGAGGATGTGGAGAAAAGGGAACACTCCTACACTGTTGGTGGGAATGTAAGTTGATGCAGCCACTATGGAAAACAGTATAGAGGTTCCTCAAAAAACTAAAAACAGAGTTACTGTATGATCCAGCAATCCCACTCCTGGGCATATAACGAGACAAAACTCTAATTCAAAAAGATACATGCACCCCTATGTTCATAGCAGCACTATTCACAATAGCCAAGACATGGCCTGAAGGTCCAACAACAGATGGAAGAAGAAGATGTGGTATATACACATAGACATACATACACAAGCACACATACACACACACAATGGAATACTACTCAGCCATAAAAAAGAACAAAATAATGCCATTTGCAGCAACGTAGATGCAACTAGAGATCATACTACGTGAAGTCAGAAAGAGAAAGACAAATACCATACGATATCACTTATAAGTGGAATCCGAAATACGACAAATGAGCCTATCTATGAAACAGAAACAGACTCACAGACATACTAGTGGTTGCCAAGGGGGAGGGAGAGGGGTGGAGTAAGAGGTTGGGGTGAGCAGATGTATGCTTTTATATATGGAATGGATAAACAACAAGGCCCTACTGTATAGCACAGGGAACTATATTTCAGTATCCCATGACAAACCATGGTGGAAAAGAATATTAAAAAAAAAAGAATATATATATATGTGTAACTGAATCACTGCTATACAGCAGAAATTAACACAATATTGTAAATCAGCTATACTTCAATTTAAAAAATGAGAAAAATAAGAACTGATAAGACAAAATACATTTCTACAATATAATCAGAATAAACACGGGGTAAGAGATACTTATATTGAAGTATAGTTGATTTATCATATTGTGTTACTTTCAGGTGTACAGCAAAGTGATTTGGCTATACATTTTTCCGATTGTTTTCCATTATAGGTTATTATAAGATATTGAATGTAGTTCTCTGTGCTATACAATAAATCCTTGCTGATTTTCTATTTTATATGAAGTCATGTGTATCTGTTAAACTTGTACTCCTAATTTATCCCTCCCCCTCTCCTTCCCCCTTTGGTAACCATAAGTTTGTTTTCTATGGCAGTAAGTCTGTTTCTATTGTGTACATAGGTTAATTTGTATTATTTTTTTAGATATTACATATAAGGGATATCATATGAAATTTGTCCTTTCTCTGCCTTCACTTAGTATGATAATTTCTAGGTCCATCCATATTGCTGCAAATGGCATTATTTCATTCTTTTTTATGGCTGAGTAATATTCCATTGTATATATGTACCACATCTTATTTATCCATTCATCTGTCAACGGACACTTAGGTGGCTTCCATGTCCTAGCTATTGTGAATAGTGCTGCAGTAAACATTGGGGGACAGGTATCTTTTTGCTGCTGTGGGCTTTGCCCCATCCCCCCTCACTCCTGACTCCCCCCTGCACAACCCAGTGGCCCTCCAGCTCCACAAGACACTCCCGGCTCCCAGCCCCCATCACGGGGGGCCCACTGCTCACAGACAGACAGACAGACAGACAGACAACACTGGCTGGGCCCCCGCAGGCTTAACACTCCTGCTCTTACACACACTTCATCCCCCTGTTCCTCCGCACGACCCCCTTGCTCCCAATTACGCCGTGATCCAAGTGGGAATGTCACTTCCTAACACTTCTCAGGTCACCTGGGGGGGCTGTGTGAGGGCAAACAGATTAAAATAGGGAAAAAATTAATTCTCTGGTGCAAAAAGGGAATGGGACCATCCCCTCTCTTTCCTTAGAGCATTTAAAAAAACCTGTAAATTCTCTCTCTGCCTCTTCTGAAATGGATGTCATTTTATAAACAGTTACATAAGCCTCTTGCAGGTTTTACGACCCAGGACCATCTTTCTCAAGCACCTGGGAGCTGCCTCTTTGAATGTGAGCCTTAGGAAGGTGGCTCCCTATCTACCCCCAGTTTCCATGGGGGCAGGTGCCTGGCTCCAGGCTGACACCCCACTCCTGAGAGATGCCAGAACTTTTCTTGTCCCTTTAGATAAAGGCAATTAGCTAACACAGATGCCCCCAGTTAGAGGCGGAGTTGGCATGAACTGTGTGTGACAAATGGCACTGTCAAGGCCTCCTACATAACGACTAATTCTTGTCTGTCCTGGGAACGTGTGTCTAATGGGCTGAATCTTCTTGGCTAAATGAAAGGGTGAGCTTCCCTCGTGTGTGCAACAGCCTAGTGGGTGTGATGAGCAACCCATTCCAGTTTCATGCTTATTCAATCATGAAACTGTCCTCTCTATTCTACCCTGTGGAGAGGTTTTCTGGGTTGGCAGGAGGTTTTGTTCTAATCATACAGGCTCAGCTCAGAGATACTGCGGATTGGGGTCCAGACCATCACAGGCAGTAAAGCAAGCATGGCAATAAGGTGAGGCACACGAATTCTCTGCTTTCCCAGTGCATATGAAAGCGATGTTTACACTACACTGTAGTCTGTTAAGTGTGCGGTCGCATCATGTATAAAAAATGATGTGCAAACTGTAATTAAAAATACTTTACGGGGACTTCACTGGTGGCAGAGCGGTTAAGCATCTGCCTGCAGACCACAGGGCAGACAGCAGAAGCAAGGAGAACTACAATCCTGCAGCCCGTGGAACAAAACCCACACACAGAAAGACAAGATGAAAAGGCAAAGGGCTGTGTACCAGATGAAGGAACAAGATAAAACCCCAGAAAAGCAACGAAATGAAGTGGAGATAGGCAACCTTCCAGAAAAAGAATTCAGAATAATGATAGTGAAGATGATCCAGGACCTCGGAAAAACAACGGAGGCAAAGATCGAGAAGATGCAAGAAATGTTTAACAAAGACCTAGAAGAATTAAAGAACAAACAAACAGAGGTGAACAATACAATAACTGAAATGAAAACTACACTGGAAGGAATCAATAGCAGAATAACTGAGGCAGAAGAACAGATAAGTGACCTGGAAGACAGAATGGTGGAATTCACGGCTGTGAAACAGAATAAAGAAAAAAGAATGAAAAGAAATGAAGACAGCCTAAGAGACCTCTGGGACAATATTAAACGTAATAACATTCACATTATAGGGGTCCCAGAAGGAGGAGAGAGACAGAAAGGACCTGAGAAAATATTTGAAGAGATTATATAGTCGAAAATTTCCCTAACATGGGAAAGGAAATAGCCACTCAACTCCAGGAAGCACAGAGAGTCCCATAAAGGATAAACCCAAGGAGAAACACGCCGAGACACACAGTAATCAAACTGGCAAAATTTAAAGACAAAGAGAAATTATTGAAAGCAGCAAGGGAAAAACAACAAATAACATACAAGGGAACTCCCATAAGGTTAGCAGCTGATTTCTCAGCAGAAACTCTACAAACCAGAAGGGAGTAGCATGACATATTTAAAGTGATGAAAGGGAAGAACCTACAACTAAGATTACTCTACCTGGCAAGGATCTCATTCAGATTTGATGGAGAAATAAAAAGCTTTACAGACAAGCAAAAGCTAAGAGAATTAAGCACCACCAAACCAGCTCTACAACAAATGCTAAAGGAACTTCTCTAAGTGGGAAACACAAGAGAAGAAAAGGACCTACAAAAACAAACCCAAAACAATTAAGAGAAAGGTTAATAGGAACATACATATCAATAATTATCTTAAACGTGAATGGATTAAATGCTCCAACCAAAAGACAAAGGCTCTCTGAATGGATACAAAAACAAGACCCATATATATGCTGTCTACAAGAGACCCACTTCAGACCTAGGGACACATACAGACCGAAGGTGAGGGGATGGAAAAAGATATTCCATGCAAATGGAAATCAAAAGAAAGCTGGAGTAGCAATACTCATATCAGACAAAATAGAGTTTAAAATAGAGAATGTTACAAGAGACAAGGAAGGACACTACATAATGATAAAGGGGTCAATCCAAGAAGAAGATATAACAATTATAAATATATATGCACCCCACATAGGAGCACATCAATATATAAAGCAACTGCTAACAGCTATAAAAGAGGAAATCAACAGTGACCCAATAATAGTGGGGACTTTAACACCTCACTTACACCAATGCACAGATCATCCAAAATGAAAATAAATAAGGAAACACAAGTTTTAAATGACACAACAGACCAGAGAGATTTAATTGATATTTATAGGACATTCCATCCAAAAACAACAGATTACACTTTCTTCTCAAGTGCGCACGGAACATTCTCCAGGATAGATCACATCTTGGGTCACAAATCAAGCCTCGGTGAATTTAAGAAAATTGAAATCATATCAAGCATCCTTTCTGACCACAACACTATGAGATTAGAAATCAATTACAGGGAAAAAAACATAAAAAACACAAACACATGGAGGCTAAACGATACGATACTAAATAACCAAGAGATCACTGAAGAAATCAAAGAGGGAATCAAAAAATACCTCGAGACAAATGACAACAAAAACACGATGATCCAAAACCTATGGGATGCAGCAAAAGCAGTTCTAAGCGAGAAGTTTACACCAATACAAGCCTACCTCAAGAAACAAGAAAAATCTCAAATAAACAATCTAACCTTACACCTAAAGGAACTAGAGAAAGAAGGACAAACAAAACCCAAAGTTAGCAGAAGGAAAGAAATCATAAAGATCAGAGCAGAAATAAATGAAATAGAAACAAAGAAAACAATAGCAAAGATCAATAAAACTAAAAGCTGGTTCTTTGAGAAGATAAACAAAATTGATAAACCATTAGCCAGACTCATAAAGAAAAAGGGGGAGAGGATTCAAATCAATAAAATTAGAAATGAAAAAGGAGAAGTCACAACAGACACCACAGAAATACAAAGCATCCTAAGGGACTACTACAGGCAACTCTATGCCAATAAAATGGACAACCTGGAAGAAATGGACAAATTCCTAGAAAGGTATAACCTTCCAAGACTGAACCAGGAAGAAACAGAAAATATGAACAGACCAATCACAAGTAATGAATTTGAAACTGTGATTCAAAATCTTCCAACAAACAGAAGTCCAGGACCAGCTGGCTTCACAGGTGAATTCTATCAAACATTTAGAGAAGAGTGAACACCTATACTTCTCAAACTCTTCCAAAAAATTTCACAGGAAGGAATGCTCCCACACTCATTCTACGAGGCCACCATCACCCTGATACCAAAACCAGACAAAGATACTACAAAAAAAGAAAATTACAGACCAATATCACTCCTGAATATAGATGCAAAAATCCTCAACAAAATACTAGCAAACAAGATCCAACAACACATTAAAAGGATCATACACCATGATCAAGTGGGACTTATCCCAGGGATGCAAGGATTCTTCAATATACGCAAATCAGTCAATGTGATACACCATATTAACAAACTGAAGAAGAAAAGCCATATGATCATCTCAATAGATGCAGAAAAAGCTTTTGACAAAATTCAACACCCATTTATGATAAAAACTCTCCAGAAAGAGGGCACAGAGGGAACCTACCTCAACATAACAAAGGCCAGATATGACAAACCCACAGCAAACATCATTCTCAATGGTGAAAAACAGAAAGCATTTCCTCTAAGATCAGGAACGAGACAAGGATGTCCGCTCTCACCACTTTTATTCAACATTGTTTTGGAAGTTTTAGCCACGGCAAGCAGAGAAGAAAAAGAAATAAAAGGAATACAAATTGGGAAAGAAGAAGTAAAACTGTCACTCTTTGCAGATGACATGATACTATACACAGAGAATCCTAAAGATGCCACCAGAAAACTACTAGAGCTAATCAATGAATTTGGTAAAGCTGCAGGATAGAAAATTAATGCACAGAAATCTCTGGCATTCCTATACACTAATGATAAAAATCTGAAAGAGAAATTAAGGAAACACTCTCATTTACCACTGCAACAAAAAGGATAAAATACCTAGGAATAAACCTACCTAGGGAGACCAAAGACCTGTATGCAGAAAACTGTAAGACCCTGATGAAAGAAATTAAAGATGATACCAACAGATGGAGAGATATACCATGTTCTTGGATTGGAAGACTCAATACTGTGAAAATGACTATACGACCCCAAACAATCTACAGATCCAATGCAATCCCTATCAAATTACCAATGGCATTTATTACAGAACTAGAACAAAAAAACCTTAAAATGTGTATGGAGACACAAAAGACCCCGGATAGCCAAAGCAGTCTTGAGGGAAAAAAATGGAGCTGGAGGAATCAGACTCCCTGAACTCAGACTATACTACAAAGCTAGAGTAATCAAGACAGTATGGTACTGGCACATAAACAGAAATATAGATCAATGGAACAGGATAGAAGACCCAGAGATAAACCCACGCACCTATGGTCAACTAATCTATGACAAAGGAGGCAAGGATATACAGTGGAGAAAAGACAGTCTCTTCAATGAGTGCTGCTGGGAAAACTGGACAGCTACATGGAAAAAAATGAAATTAGAACACTCCCTAACACCATACACAAATATAAACTCAAAATGGACTAGAGACCTAAATGTAAGACCGGACACTATAAAACTCTTAGAGGAAAACATAGGAAGAATACTCTTTGACATAAATCACAGCAAGATCTTTTTTCTTTTTTTTTTTTTTTTTTTTTTTTTTTTTTTTTTTTTTTTTATGCTTTACGCGGGCCTCTCACTGTTGTGGCCTCTCCCGTTGCGGAGGACAGGCTCCGGACGCGCAGGCTCAGCGGCCATGGCTCACGGGCCCAGCCGCTCCGCAGCATGTGGGATCCTCCCAGACCGGGACACGAACCCGTGTCCCCTGCATCGGCAGGCGGACTCTCAACCACTGCGCCACCAGGGAAGCCCAGCAAGATCTTTTTTGATCCACCTCCTAGAGTAATGGAAATAAAAACAAACAAATGGGACCTAATAACACTTAAAAGCTTTTGTACAGCAAAAGAAACTACAAACACGACAAAAGACAACCCTCAGAATGGGAGAAAATATTTGCAAACGAATCAATGGACAAAGGATTAATCTCCACAATTTACAAGCAGCTCATGCAGCTCAATATCAAAAAAACAAACAATCCAATCAAAACGTGGACAGAAGACCTAAATAGACATTTCTCCAAAGAAGATATACAGATTGCCAACAAACACATGAAAGGATGCTCAATATCATCAATCATTAGAGAAATGCAACTCAAAACTACAATGAGGTATCACCTCACACCGGTCAGAATGGCCATCATCAAAAAATCTACAAACAATAAATGCTGGAGAGGGTGTGGAGACAAGAGAACCTTCTTGCACTGTTGGTGGGAATGTAAACTGATACAGCCACTATGGAGAACAGTATGGAGGTTCCTTAAAAAACTAAAAATAGAACTACCATACAACCTAGCAATCCCACTACTGGGCATATACCCTGAGAAAACCATAATTCAAAAAGAGTCATGTACCACAGTGTTCACTGCACCTCTATTTACAGTAGCCAGGACATGGAAGCAACCTAAGTGTCCATCGACAGATGAATGGATAAAGAAGATGTGGCACATATATATAATGGACTATTAGTCAGCCATAAAAAGAAACCAAATTGAGTTACTTGTAGTGAGGTGGATGGACCTAGAGTCTGTCATACAGAGTGAAGTAAGTCAGAAAGAGAAAAACAAATACCGTATGCTAACACATATATATGGAATAAAAAAAAAAAAGTCATGAAGAACCCAGGGGCAGGACGGGAATAAAGACACAGACCTACTAGAGAATGGACTTGAGGACACGGGGAGGGGGAAGGGTAAAGCTAGGACGAAGTGAGAGAGTGGCATGGACATATATACACTACCAAATGTAAAACCGATAGCTAGTGGGAAGCAGCCGCATAGCACAGGGAGATCAGCTCGGTGCTTTGTGACCACCTAGAGGGGTGGGATAGGGTTGGGTGGGAGGGAGGGAGACAGAAGAGAGAAGAGATATGGGGATATATGTATACATATAGGTGATTCACTTTGTTATAAAGCAGAAGCTAACACACGATTGTAAAGCAATTATACCCCAATAAAGATGTTAAAAAAATAAAATAAAATTGGAAAAAAAAACTACAATGAGGTATCACCTCACACCAGTTAGAATGGGCATCATCAGAAAGTCTACAAACAACAAATGCTGGAGAGGGTGTGGAGAAGAGGGAGCCCTCTTGCACTGTTGGTGGGAATGTAAACTGATACAGCCACTAGGGAGAACAGTATGGAGGTTCCTTAAAAAACTAAAAATAGAATTACCATATGATCCAGCAATCCCGCCTCTGGGCATATACCCAGAGAAAACCACAGTTCAAAAAGACACATGCACCCCAATGTTCACTGCAGCACTATTTACAATAGCCAGGTCATGGAAGCAACCTAAATGCCCGTCGGCAGACGAATGGATAAAGAAGATGTGGTACATGTATACAATGGAATATTACTCGGCCATAAAAAGGAACGAAATTCGCTCATTTGTAGAGACGTGGATGGATCTGGAGACTGTCATACAAAGTGAAGTAAGGCAGAAAGAGACAAACAAATATCGTATATTAACGCATATATGTGGAACCTAGAAAATGGTACAGATGAACCAGTTTGCAGGGCAGAAATTGACACACAGATGTAGAGAACAAACATATGGGCGCCAAGGGGGGAAAGTGGCGAGGGGGGCGAGGGAGGGGGTGCTGTGATGAATTGGAGGTTGGGATTGACATGTATACACTAATATGTATAAAATGGATAATAAGAACATGTTGTATAAAAAATAAAATTTAAAAATTCAAAAAAAAGAAAAGGAAAAAATTTAATAAAAAACGCTAACCATCCTCTAAGCCTTCAGCCAGTTATAATCTTTTGTGCAAGACTAACGTCAAAGATCACCGATCACAGATCCCCATAACAACTATAATAATGAAAAAGTTTGAAATCTCACGAGGATTACCAAAATGTGACACAGAGACACAAAGTGAGCAAATGCTGTTGGGAAAATGGCGCCAATAGACTTGCTCGACACAGGGTCACCACAGACCTGCAATTGGCAGTGCCATAAAGCGAGCTCTGCCTGGGTTTCCTGACAGCTGGTGTAGGTGAGGATGGAGCCTTGGTCTGGACCCGCTGGGCACTTGTGGCCCAGGACAGCCCCGCACAGGTCCTCACTCTCCCAGGACAGTACCCGCAGCTGTCTCTGAGGCCTTCGGGGAAACTCAGGCAGGTGATGGAGTTGAAGGTAGTTTGTGCGTGAAAAGGAGCTCTTTTCACTTTTCTCTACCTTCTTAGGTTTCTGCAGCGGGCACTCACTGTTTAGAATTAAGCACCGGCAGTGAGTTTTTGTGGTTAGGGACATGGATGCAGGTCCCTTGCAGGCAGGCAGGCAGGGCTCCTTCCACCTCTGCAGGCACTGCAGTGAGCTGCCCTCTCCTCTCGCGGGGCTCACAGATGCGGGCTGCCTGATGGGCGGGGGCTGATTCTGACGGAGGGCTCCAAGGGCTCCAAGCTGCACCCCTGCTCTGGCTCAGGAGTCACCAGCAGGAAGGAGGAGGGAGTGGGGGCATCACCGGGCGGGAGTAAGGCAGGCACCTGGCCCTGCCTGTGTCACGGATGAAGCTTTCCTCTCTGAACGTCGGTTTCCCCAAAAGTAAACCCAAAGAAAGGACACTGACCATTTATCAAGAACAGGACTCGCCAGGTACTATGTTAATCCACACCTCCCATCTAAGTAACTTGAAATCTTTTCATCTCAGGACCCCATTTATGTTCTTAAATTACTGAGGACCTCAAAGAGCTTTGATCCATGTAGGTTGTATCTATAGGTATTTACCATATTAGAAATACCTGAGGGGCTTCCGGGGCTTCCCTGGTGGCACAGTGGGTAAGAATCTGCCTGCCAATGCAGAGGATACGGGTTCGAGCCCTGGTCTGGGAAGATCCCACATGGCGCGGAGCAACGAAGCCCGTGCACCACCACCACTGAGCCCATGCACCACAGAAGCCGGCACACCTAGAGCCCGTGCTCCACAACAAAAGAAGCCACCACAATGAGAAGCCCGCGCACCGCAACAAGAGTAGTCCCCGCTCGCCGCAACTAGAGAAAGCCCGCGCGCAGCAACAAAGACCCAACTGAGCCAAAAATAAAGAAATAAAGAAACACTTGAGAGCTTCCCTGGTGGCGCAGTGGGGGTGCGAGCCCAGGTCTGGGAGGATCCCACATGCCGCAGAGCGGCTGGGCCTGTGAGCCACAACTACCGAGCCTGTGCGTCTGGAGCCTGTGCTCCGCAACGAGAGAGGCCGCGACAGTGAGAGGCCCGCGCACCGTGATGAAGAGGGGCCCCCGCTTGCCACAGCTGGAGAAGGCCCTCGCACAGAAACGAAGACCCAACACTGCCAAAAATAAATAAAATAAATTAAAAGAAGGCTCAACGTTAAAAAAAAAAAAAAAACTTGAGAATTTAAAAAATATTCACGTTATTTAAAAATAGCAGTAATAAACCCATTACGTGTTAACAGAGATAATGTTTTTATGAAAAATAATCGTTTCCAAAATAAGGAGAAGGACACTGTGGTGCTTCAATTGCTTCACTGCTGGCGATTTCACGGCAGACAGTGGGATTCGCATCTGTGTCAATACACTATCCTGGCTGAAGTACGCGACGAAAATCTGGCCCCATACATGTGTGGCTGGAAACGCAGAGGCATTTTAGTAGCCCTGTCGGACCCCCCAGCAGGCCCTAGCGACTAGCTTTGAGGTGGACTCTGCTACCATATCTTCGACCCTTTCCTCCTCTGTTACATTAAAATCCATTGGTTTGTTTTGCACATCGAAAGGATTTTTACCCAGGCGTGATCGGGCCGTTTGGCAAAATCGAAGTTCACGGGGTCCAGTGGATCTCCCAGTGGAGACACACCTCACACAACATCAAACACAGACACAGCACTCCGCCCCGTCACCACCAATTGTCAGCAAAGTCAAACGGTGGGAAGCTGCCAAGCTGTGCAAAATTCTGATTTTCACGTGAGAGCCCCAGCTTTATCACCAGCACAGACTCTGAGCTGGTCTCGTGGGCACGTCCTGGAGGAGACTTGGCCCCGTGTGATGCACCTCGGCTCACAGCCACACCTGCTCCTCCCGTTTCATTACCAAGACCATTAAAAAGACAAAACTCAAGAGCTGAGATTCAGCACGATTACTATCTTGTCGCTGCCTCATGAAGGACAGCGTCAGCTGTGGGGACACCGTGAGCACAGCCCGGGCCGAGGCCATCAGAGCAGAGGCCACCTTGTGACAAAGGCAAGTGGCGTCTGAGTGGCTTTGACGTCACAGACCTTGAGGGTTCCACGGGCCACACTCTGAGAACTGCGAGAGTAACCACTCATCACCCCTCCACCCGGCTCACGGCGGCGAGCTCTGTTTGCTGAAGAAGAAATTGGAGGCTCGGTGATGTCAGTGCAGGGCCCCAGCCCTGCCACTTGTCTCTAGCGGGACAGGAATCTGTGCGTGGCCCCTACTCCCACCCCACGCAGCCCAGCTCTCTGCCCCCACCCCAGCCTCTGTTAAGGCCCCCTCCCCTCCGCTGGGGACCTCAGATGGCCAAGCCCCCAGGTAACTCCCCCTCCCCCCGGCCCCTCCGCAGTCCAGCAACGACCCAGGTGTCCGTCGAGCCCCCAGAATAAGAACACTTCACCACCAACAAAACGCAATTCACCCTCTTTCACCCTCAGGACCAGCGTGAGGATTGTTCCAAGTGGCCGATGAGAGGCGGGGGCCTCGTCTCCCAAGCTCTAGGGCTGTTCCCACCAGAGCATGGCTCTCCTAACCCTCACGCCCCCCGCGCACCTGCCGCCTCCCCAACTTCTCCCTGGCCCTGCTGCCCAAGCTCAAAGTCAGGAGCCACCTCGGGGAGTCAAGAGAGAGCTGGGGGGCTCACACGGGCCACGGACACCTCTCCCCGTGCCTGCTAGCCCCAGGCCCTCCCCTGAGGACCACCCTGCGGCATCAGTCGCCCCGCCCAGCGCCAGGCGGCAGCTGCCACGCCTCCCGGACAATTCCTTCTCAGTCACCAAATCCCTTCTGAGCCAGGGTCCTGACACGGGCATCCTCACTTGGCTGGACTGAGCACCTGGAACCCCGGGCCCAGGCCAAGCAGAGCAACCCTGCCCAGAGCCAACCACTCCCTCTGGCACCCTCGTTCCCACCGAGCCAGCAGGTGCCTGTGGTCTGGGCCGGGGTCCCCAGCTCCTCAGTCAGGCGAGGGTGGGAGAGCCTGAGAGGGCCCCTGGCCTCACAAGGAGGACAAGGGAGATGGGGGCTTGGGGGACCTGAGCCTCCTGAAGATGCAAGACCCTGAAGGACCAGAGGCAGCGCCAAGCGCCCTGGGCGGGGGGCCTGAAGCACCCTGGGGTCGGAGGAAGACAAAGTGCTGTGCATCTGTGTGGTGCTGACACCAGGCACCCACTGCCTGAGAACATGCCAGAACCCAGCAGGGGAGTGGGCGTCCCATCGCCCCAGGCCAGCCCAGCCCGGCCTGCAGTTAAAGGAGCCGAAAGGCACCTGCGTCCGTACACATCTGCCTGTCCTTACTCGTCTCTCTGGTGAACCTTCTTCCCTGGCGTTTTTCTCTGCAACTTCTTTAATGCACGATTCTCAGTCCCCTTGATCCTCCAGAACAAGCTCAGACCATGAGCTTGGTCTAAGACGCCAGAGCCCTGAGGGAGGGGCTCTCCGGGGTCACCCAGCCGTGCGCACCGCGCTAGGCGAGACCTGTCACACCTGTGCGGCCTGACCAGCCAGCCACTGGACACATGCCACTAGCCCAGGAGCGCTAGAGACTAGAATTCAAAGCCGCCCGCAACACACTCACTACCCCAGGCCCCATAAATCAACGCTGAACACCTAGGGAAAAGTGCTAGGGTGTCGGGAGTTTTGGGGAGAGGAAGGAGCTGTGGGGAGGAAGGGGAGGGAGGAGTGGGGAGGGAGGCGAGGGATGTGGGAGGGCTGGGGGTGCCACCAGCTGGGGGCTACCCGAGGGCTTCCTGGAGGGGGAGGCTCCCGATGAAGGCAGTGGCTAAAGAGGCACTGCCCCAGGCGCAAACCCCGACTGACTGGCTGTAATGACACGATGCCCCCAAACAGGGAACTGCCGTTCGGACTCCACATAAAGCCGAGCACAGTGTCTCCTCAGCTACCCGGTGGTAACTCTCCTGGAACGGCCAGTGCGGCTTCAAAAAGTGCAAAGAGCCCTTCGTGTCCACGCACAAAGCTCAAGAAACAGCAAACAGACTTCTTACCTCCATGATGGTGACTTCAGGTACCCCCTGGGCCGTCCACTGAGTGCCGCTGGCTCCACCCAGCCCCGTGACAACCGAAAAACCGCCACGCAGGCCGGTGAGGTGGGTGAGAGCCGCGCCGGAGGAGACCAGCACCGGGCAAATCGAGGGAAAACAAGCTCTGGGCCCGGTGCCTGCTGGGATGTCGGGAGGAGGAGGCGAACACGTGAGCAATTGAGTGGATACTAACTCAGCACACCTGCACCCCTGCGGCCTGCGGCCTTCACAAGAAACACGTGGGCCGCCGTGGGGCCCGCTCAGCCCGCAGTGACAGCCAAACCGCAGACCCAGAGCAAGCGGGGGGCTCCCCGGGGCCGAAAACCAGACGTCCCGGCAGGCGGCCCTGCCCTGGGCTCCTGTGGCGGGGAGGAGAGGTGTGACGGGGGTGGCCTGCGGGTGACAGGGCGGTGGTCTCCAGCCGGGCTTGTTTGGCAATCAGGGGAATCTCGGTCAGCTGAACTGGAAATGGTTTCTCTGTAGCTAGTTTCAGGGGAACAAGTGGCTCTAATCTCAGCTAATCAACCACGAGATGAAGATCGGGGAGCTGGAGGGTCAGGGTCTGGCCTAGTCGTAGGTAACCCCGGGGGTATCTGGGGTCCTCAAGGGGGTCCTGAGGAAGAGTGAATCAACTTCACTTCATTCGGGGGAGTCTCTGCAGTAAGCCGTCTCCCAGGGCGCTTCGATAAACAAGGCATTTGTGAGGCTTCTTACTTGCCCCTGTTTTCTGGGAGCACAGGCTCAGAGGGGACGCCCCACCCAGACACCCTGGCTGCTCCAGCATTTCCCAGGGGAGCCCACTGCCCCCAGGGCCCAGCGCTGAGCTGGGGAGTGTGGCAATGTCCCTTGCACCCACGGCGGCCCCTGCTGGAGGTGGGGGAAGTGGGTGACCCACACAGGCTCCCGGAGAGGGGGCAGCAGGATTCGCTGGCTCCGCCCAAGCTGGGCCAGCACCCGGCCCCACGCCCTCGGCAGCCCTTTGGCATTCACCCCGAGGGCCACACACACTCATCAGAGAGCAGAGCCTCGGGGGAGCTCCGCATGGCACCGAGTAAGCCAGCGCCAGACATGGTGTGCCGATGGCCCAAGGGCGCTGCATGGCACACCCCGCCCGGGGCCCTGGCACCGTCCCTTTTCCGAGCACTGTTTTGTGGGCCTGTTCCCAGGCAGCACCCGCTCTAACCTCTAACTGCTGCATCTACTCCCACGTGGCAACAGCTCCTCTGCGTCGTCCAAGACAGCTTGAGTTCTGAGCCGCCACAGGTCAGGCTTCACACACGTCCCCGCGGGCCTCCCAGCCCAGCTGGGAGTGAACCCCTGGTGTCACCCTCCACACACCAAAGCTGCCTGGCTTTTAGCCCCTCGGGGTGGGAAATCCATCCAGAGCACAGTGCTGGCCGGTGTCCCCTTAAACTGGCGGTGCTGCCCGTCACAGGCGCTGTCACAGTTAAGGGCTGGGGCGCCCAGCTGGGGGGCTGGGGCTGTCTGCCTGTCCTGGCGTGTCCCTTAGCCCGGAGCGGGTTGTCGCGGATTTGTTTCCCACCCAGGGCAGTGCTGCCGCCGAGAAGCTCTGGCCCCTCTCCTGCAGGCGCCCAGAACTCCGGGCCCAGGCCCAGCACTGGTATTTTTGAGGCTCCCCAGGGGGTGGGACGTGGGAACGGCTATTGTGAGAACCAGGAAATAGAAGTCGGAGCGACTGAGCGAGGGGCTTCGGGGGAGGGCCTGACGCACACCAGGTCTGGGGAGCCCTGGACCACCCAACAGCGCTCCTGAGAGCTGTGTGTAAAGCGAAGCCAGAGCACAGGCTTATTCCTGGGCAGCAGGCCAGCACTTTGGGGTCCTCTCTGACTTTCAGAAGTTCCCTTTTTTCCTTTGCAGGGGCGTGGGGTGCCCAAATTAACTTATTTCCTGATTTGCATCCATGTCCTGGGTAAGGGACAATAAAGCAGTCATCCTCCCTGGCAGTGACATGTCCCGATGCCAAAAGAAAGGAGCAGAGCGGTTCAGACAGCGGGACCGGCACAGCGGTGAGGCCACAACTCCCGTGACAAGTACCCTCCCTCGGCCCGGTCTTAACTGCGTGCAGGGGCACCCGAGCGCGGGTGTGTGACGGAGAGACGGGAGGAGTATCAAGAAAGGCCTGGAGGAGACCCGAAGGCTCACAGCGGGGGCTCGGTTTGGCTGGAGAGGTAACCTCAGCGTCAGGAGACCGTCCAGAAGGCACCAGAAACAAAGCTTGAAGCCAGGAACAGAGTAAGCAGGAAAAGCTGTCCCAGCTGTGCTGCGTCCGTCAGTGCCCACGCAGGAAGGCCTGCAGAGCTCGCCTCCATTTCACAGATGAAGGAAGAAGGGGCCACGGCTCAGGTCTCGGGACAGCATGTAACGCGGCCGGGGCTGGCCTCTAAACGCCAGTGCCCAGACCTGGGCCCCACACACCCTCAGTGGCCACAGGAGATGCTCACGCCCAGGCAGCCTCCATCCCTTGGGCTCAGCCGCAAGGTCAAGGTGAGGGCGCGCTCCGTCCAGTGAGGCCCCATCTTCTCATCGTCCCCCATCTGTCCCTTGGCTCTCTCTGGGGACAGAGCCCCACCACGGCCCCAGCTTTCAGGACGCCCTTCCTCCCTGACCGAAGTAATTCCCCATTCCCACCTCCTTCCATCCTGGAAGTCACATTTGGGCGACCTCTGGACACACAGACGTCCTCCCAAACAAGTGTCTGCGGAAAATCTGCTTTAATGAGCATCACCGGGGCCCAAGAGGAAAATAATTTCGGAGAGAATGGGGATGGGGTCAGGGTCCTGTGCCTTTGGCCTAACGAGCTTTGCGGTCAGGAGTTCAGCAGCTCACCCACAGGGGACAGGTGACGGCCTGAAAGTCTCCTGGCCTGTTTCCTCATCAGTAAAACCGGGAGAACTGGAGGTCCCCCTCGACAGGGTCATTGCTGCATTAGAAGGGCTGCTTGTAGCGGGCTGGCCTGGAGCCCCTGACCGTCAGTAAGGACCACCAGGAGGAGGGTCCGGCGTGGACAGGCGGCAGGCAAGGGGCCAGCGGGGCCCGCCGTCTGCGGATGTCACGTGACCACGGTCACACCCACTCACACCCACGCTCTCCCCTCATTGGTGGATCAGCAGGATGGACAGCCGCGAGCACCAATGGAAGGCCGGGCATCAGTTCCTACCGCTTGGCCGACACCATCCGGCCCCCGTAAATAGGCCGCGTCCTCCCCCCCGGGGCCCGGACGGCTCAACGCATAGCAGCCCGCCCGCCGGGTCCTTGACCTGAGGGCTAGCTCTGGGGTCCCAGGTCTGGGCCGCTCGCATGTGGCCCTCGGCCCAGCCTCCGCTGGCGCTTGGAGTCAGAGGAGAGGTGACAACCGCTGATCTGTGTCCCCGCCCGCGACTTTGAAAGCACTTTCCATACAGAGTCTCGCCTGGGAAGTGGCGGGAAGAAACTGAGGCCTGAGGTGCTGAGAACCGGGCCACGCAACGGTCCGACGCCCCAGCTGGCCCAGAAACACATCTGGCTCCCCCGCGGAGGGCTGCTTCTGCCACCTGACGCCTGAATTGTCAATGCCTTTGGCTGCAGTGTTCCACCCACAAAAGAGATGGAGTCCGAGAGGAAGAAGCCTGGGGCCTGGCCGTGCCCCTCCGGTGCTGGGTGTAGAGGGCGGTGGTCAGCAAAGCGGGCCCCACGAGAGCAGAGCTTGAACACTTCGGGCGAGGGGGTTCAGGAAGGCTTCCTGTTTCTGGCTCAGGGGCCCGAAGAAACACAGCGCTCTGCTCTGTTTGTGACCCAAGGCAGCACCACTCAGGGCTCGTGGTCCAGGGACAGAGCTCAAAGGGGAGGAGGCCGGAGGCCCGGGTACCGGCCAGCCTCAGCACATGTGAGTGGTGAGTCTGCCAGCAGTGTCTCTGGGTGTCAGCGGTAGAGCTGGGTACCCTTTCTATGTGGCACCAGGTGGCACCATCCCGCTTGAAAACGTTTGCAACACGGGCTCTGCCCGCAGCCAGACTGACACAGGCTATCATGAGAGACTGGAAATGCATTGCTGTAATACCCATCAGGTGGAAAACAGAGTGCTTAAGCGAATGAATAATAACAGATGGAAGGTCCTAACCATACACCAGTGAAGGCTGGCACCCTCCCAGCTTCTTCCTGCTCCTACCCCCCCCCCCCCACTTCCAGAGGAGGGGAGGGAGCTACCCAAATGGAGTCCAGCCACCGGGCCAGAACTAGGACACGTGACCCGTCCTCGTTCATGGGGAGGGAAGGCACTGGGGACCCAGAAGAGCCGTTGGCAAAGGAGTGTCTCCCCTCTCCTGGCCCTGCCAGCCACCAGCGGACAGGACCCAGCACAGGAGCAAACCGAGGGAGGCGAGAGGGGCTGGGCAGGGGGAGGGCAGCCCTCAGACGGTGCTGAAACCAGGCCCCTCCTGCTGGAGTGGCGGCCCAGCTGCCTGAGGGCCTGTGACCCCACTCCCGCGGGTCTGCGTCTTCTGGGGTCCACGCCGTAGCTGGTGGAGATGAGGCCAGCCGTGCGCCTCTGTGGCTCCTCCATCCCGCCCCCGCACAGCCGCTGGAAGGCAGCC
This sequence comes from Phocoena sinus, assembly GCF_008692025.1. Lineage (NCBI taxonomy): Eukaryota > Metazoa > Chordata > Mammalia > Artiodactyla > Phocoenidae > Phocoena > Phocoena sinus. The sequence goes on from NC_045781.1 coordinate 58,343,075, forward strand.
GGAACTTCGGGGACGTGAGGCTGTAGATGATGGGGTCGATGGCGCTGTTGGTGTAGACACAGGTGCGGCAGAAGAGGGGCCCCCAGGGGTCCAGGAAAGGCCGGGCCACAAAGGAGCAGAGAAGCACCAGTGTGCGGTAGGGCATCCACAGGACGGCAAAGAGTGGCACGACTACCACCAGCATCGGGGTGACCTGCAGGGCGGGAGGGCAGGGGTGGGAAGCCCCCGGCACCTGGCACACCAAGTGACCAAGGGACATGGCTCCTGCCTCAGGGCATGTTTGCTAAGTGATGAGAACGTTACTACAATAATCACTCAAACTACCACTGCGTATGGCTCTGTGCTAAACGTTTCCTGTGCAGGAGCCCGGGGCTGGCATTCAGAGCTGCGCTGGTTGATACGCTCATGAAATAGCCCCACATCAGGTGGTAAATACTCACTGCCCTGAGCCCCCTGGCGCACCCTATCCCCCAGACCTCTCAGACACCCAGCAAGCGAAGACCGGATGCCTGGAGCGGGGCCTCGGGCCTGGGGTGACACAGGAAGGCCCCAGGTGGACGCTGTGGCTGCTGGCACTTAGCTGCACCGGGCCCTCCAGTGGTTCTGTTTTCATCTCCACATGAAGGACGAGGAAGCAGGGAGTTCCCTGGTGGTCCAGTGGTTAGGACTCAGCACTTTCACTGCCAGACCCAGGTTCAATCCCTGGTCTGGGAACTAAGATCCCGCAAGCCACGCAGACAAAAAAAAAAAAAGGGAAGAGGAAGTAGAGGCTCAGAGTGAAGGATGACACAGCACACGCACCATGAACCAGCTTCTCCTGCAGCCCGCCTGTGCTCACCACTGTCCTGAGTGGCCCAGCCAGCCTCAGTCATATCCCCATTCTACACCCCAATCTGTTCTTTCAGCCCAGGAGTGAGTCGCCAGGCCCAGAAGACAATCCTGTCAGGAGCGGGGCTGATGACAGGGACACGCTGGGCTCTTCCACCTCACTTCCAGCTGCCAGCCCAGGGTCCCGGCTTCTCTGCGAGGGAGGAGGGTCAATGGGAGGGGAAGGGGCACGTGTCCCTGGCCACCTCCGAGGGCAGCCTCCACTGGACCCACGCAAGGAGCTTCCTATGGGCCCCAGACTGAGGGGAGGTCTCAGGGGGCCCTGTCATCCGCTGTAGGCTTGGGCCCTCCCTGCTGCCGCCTTCAGGATGCAGGGACAGTGGGTGGGAGCATGGGTGCTGAAGCCGGCAGGCGTAAGCTGTGTGACCTTGGGCAGCCCACTTAACTTCTCTGAGCCTCCCTCTTCCATTTGTGGCATCAGGAGAATAGCAGTGTCCCTTCGCGGGTGTGTGGAGGGGTAGTGGGGAGAGGGGTCCCCATGAAGTCATCACTCTTCTCGCCCCAGGAAGTTTGACATCTCTCTGTCCATAGCTTTGTGCTGGGCCATGCTACACCACGAGTGCCAGCAGGCCTTGGCCGCTCTGTGCTTCTGGCTCTCCTCTGTCTCTCCACCTCTCTCTCTGCCTGTGTCTCTCCTTCTCTCTCCGTCTCTCTCTCTCTGTCTCTCTCCCTCTGTCTCTCCATCTCTCCCTCTCACTGTCTCTCTGTCTCTGTCTCTTGTCTCTGTGTCTCCCTCTCTGTCTCGCCCCCTCCACTCACATCTCGCTGCTCATTCCACAGGGATTGCTCTCTGCTCAGCCCTCCCCATGCCCTCAGCCTCTCCGAGTGCCCGTATGTGGTTACATGTGGGACCTGTGCACACCTGTCTGGGGCTCCAAACGTATGGGATCGCCCTGAAACTGGAGGGGGGTGCGGCCCCCTCCGCTCAGAACCCCGGCTCCCTCCACTCAGAGCCAAGTGCTTCCGGGGCCCCCCCATCCTTGCTGACCCTCGTGAACCAGGCCTCTCCCCCCCGGCCCCCCTCCCCCGCCACCTGGACCACTTCCCGGGTGTCTGCTTTGGTCACCCTCATATCTTTCATTCAGTCACCACCCTCAGCAAGGTTCTTCCCGAACTTCCCCTAAACTCCCACTCCCCCGGGCTCCATTTCTTCCTCTGAACAGGTCACGTTTACTGTTCCTGCCGTGAGCCCCGGGGGCGGGATGTGTATCTTGTTCTGTTCTCCCCTGTGTCCCGCACCCTAGAAACTGGCCTGGCACACAGTCGGTGCCCCAGGGACACCCTGCCGAGTGAGTAGGTGGGCGAACGTGGAGCCAGCACACCATCTCTGTCCATTCACGCCTCTGCCGGATCTCCCTGCCTCTCTGCAACACGACCCCGCCACCCCCTGCTCCCAGCGGCCCACCCCTGCCCACCTTCTTCCTGGAAGAAGGGGAGACTCTGGCTCCAGGGCAAGCTGCCCGCTGCACCCCCTGGCCCACGGGAGCTGCCTCCCCTGGGTTCCGAGCTCTGGCCGGTCCTCACCACCCCCATGCTGGCCCCCGAGTTGGTCCCCCGAGCTGTGGCAGGTGGGCCAGGGAGCTCTGGAGCAAGACCCTCCCTATGAGAACTGTAGAGGACGGTTTCCTCCAGCAGGGGCGTAACGAATGAAGACCGGTGAAGGTCCAGCAGGCTGATGGGCAGGTGCAGGCTGTGGCCCCCCGGTGCCCGCCAGCATCCAAGGCCACCAGGAAGAACCAGAACAGGCAGTAGACGGACGTGGTCCCCCAGACGCCGGCCACGACGCATCGGGTATCAGATGGCGAGGCACCTGCAGGCTACAGGGCAGTCACGTGACCCACCTGCCGACCCCTGGGATTGGGACATGCAGGGTGGTCCACTCAGCCAATCAGATTCCCCGATGGGGAACCGAATGTGGGCACAACGGTGGAACTGCCCCTTTCATAGGGGACCTGGGAGGCCGTGATGAGGCAGCTTCGGGGACTGGCAGAGCAAAGGTGCCAGTCTTGAGGGGAGGGCAGGGCCGAGTCAGAAGGTGCAGCCCCTCGAGGTCCGGCCAGGCCCACAAGGTCCAGAGTGCCCTCGCGAAGACCTTGACCTTTGTGCAAATCCCAGGGTGGGTTTCCTACTGTCCACCGCCAAAGGTCACAGGCTGAGGGGTCAAGGACATTGTGACCCTAGATGGGCCCAGCAGGGAAGAACAAGGACCGGGCCAGTGTATGGATGTCAGAAGGCCTCGGTTATGTCCCCGTTCTGTGTAGCCCTGGATGAGACATCCTAACCCTCTGAGCCAATGTGCTGAAGGCCACGCGGCTGAGAAGAGGCAGACCTGGGCTTGAACCCAGTCAGTGGGTTTCAGTGTCCACATGCTTAGAGGCTAGATGGCCTCTCAGGTGTTAATTTCATAGCTGGAAGAGGCCCAAGAGACTGTCCGGTCCCAGTGCCCACGTTCCCGGTGGGGACACCAAGCCCAGAGGAGTGCAGGGTTGCCTTGGCATCCCGCAGCAAGTCAGTAGCAGAGGTGAGATGAGAAGCCCGCTTCCTGGCGCCTGCCCCCGCCCTTGCCGGTTTCCTGCAGGGTCCCACACAGCACTCCCTCCATAAATGGGGAGCAGACTCAGTTTACCAAGGCTCGTGGCCAGGAAGTCCAGGCCTGCAGGAGGGGTTGGGGTGTACCTCCCTCTCCGCGGCGAACGCCGGGACGGAGGAGTTGGAGGCACGGATGCCCAGGTACCGCAAGCAGGTGATGCCCAGGCAGCCGGCATGGCCGCAGACCCACTGCCCAGCCAAGCTTTTGGAGACGGTGGGCAGCCCGGCAGCCACCAGCACAGTAAGGTCTGCCAGGGCCAGGCTGACCAGGTAGCCGTTGGTGGGCATGTGCATGTCCCGTGTGGTCAGCACCACCATGGCGTTGCCCACAATGCCCACCACGCACACAAGGAACACCAGGAAGACCGAGACCATCTCGTACTCAGGGCTGGGGACGGCCTCACTGGGAACCAGGGACACGGCGCTGGGGCTGCCCGGCCCGCTCCCGTTTTCCACGGTGGCTGCGCAGGCGCTGGAGGGGGAGGGGACTCCGGGAGGCGTCCACACCAGCAGCCGGGCCTCACGCTGCGCGATGAACACCTGCCTCTCCAGAGAGCCTGGCCCCAGGGACACGCAGGGACCTGGCGCCCGTGACGTGACTGCTTGGCCAGGCGAGGGACAGAACAGGGATGCTCCTTCTGGCCTGTGCCGTAAATAGTCAGTGAGCCGCTTGTTCTGCCAGCCTCAGTCCCCCGGCACGTAAATGCAGACGACGGTCATACCTAAGATGCGAGACGGAGCGGAGGTTACCTGGGAGGATGCACCTCCGGAGCGCTCAGCGGCCCGCTGCCACCTGTCACTAGGAAGCCACACAGCATGTCCAAGCCCCAGCCGGCTCATCTGTGAGCCTGGGGGAGTCAAGACCCCTGCTTCTCAGGGACACGGTGAGAGTCCCACAAAACGGCAGGCACGGAAATTTTGGGGCCCGGAGCCTGGCACCTGTCGCATGTCCGTTACTAATGTTAAAATTGAGGCTTTAATCACCCTGGGCCTCCCTCTCCCCATCCTTCAGGGGGTCCTAGCTCAATCCCGGGTGGGCTGTGCGGAGTGGATGAGACGGGAACGCCCAGGGCGTCCGCAGGGCCCCAGCCGCGGCTACGCGGGCTCTGCTCCCTCTTGCTCTGGAAACGCCAGGGTCAGCCAGCCCCCCTCCACCCATCGGGGTTCATAGGCGCCCCTCTCTCCCTTCTCAGCTCCTGGAGTGATGGCAAAAAGGGTTTGTATTGTGAGCGGATTGAGGGGTGAGGTCACAGCTGGGACTCAGGCAAACGGGTGAAGGCCCAGGGCACACGCAACACTGATGCCACACGATACACAGCACACGTACACACGCACACCACGCACCTCCAGCCTTTAACCCCGTAGGTGTCACCAGCCAGCAGTGCCGCGTGCCAGCTCCCTCAGAGCGCAGCCTCGCCCCTGGCAGCCCCGCCTCCCCGCTGGACAGGCGACCCAGAACCAGAGCGGAGCCGGAGCTCTGCTAAACAGACGGATCCAAGGCTGACACCACCAGAGCTTCAACAGGGCGGCCCCCACTGTGACCACGGGGCAGGGCCCAGGGTGCAGAGCTAGGGCGGGGCTGGGAGAGAGCTGGTGGCCCCAGGATGCCGGCTACACGCCCGCACACAAATGCAATACACACACAACACACATGAACCAAGCCCCCCTGCACAGCATACCCGCCACACACAACGACACACACACACACACATCCACTTCTGCATGCACACACTTACCCACGCACACCTGTACCCACAACACAGGCACCAAAAGCACACAGAAGTACACAAATGCACATCACAACCCAGGCATCTGTGCTGTAGCTGAAGACACACACCGTCCACGCTCACACACCCAGGTGCACAAGCACGCAGAACACACACCACACACCTGTGCCCGCAGGCGTCTGCAGACACTCCCACACACGGATCCACGCGGCCTGAGGCCCCTCGCTCTCCTGGAAAAGAGCCTCTCTCCCGTTTAGCTGGAGGAGACGATGGCCCCAGGGTCACAACAGCCGCCACGACCCCAAAGCCGGCGGCCCGGGGTCAGGACAGACCCAGAGCTCTCCCAGCAGCCCCCCACCCCCGTGTGCAAGGGCCCCTGCGGCCCGGCGGTCATCCGGCGGTCCCTGCCGCCTCGGTGTCTCGGGGACCGCCTCCTGCTGACCTCCATCCCCCTCCTGCCTGCGCGAGCCTCCTGCCTGCGCAAAGCCTTCCACCAGGTGGGCAGCCGGGACCACCGTCTCCCAGCTGAGAACTTACCCAGCGAAGAGCCTCGGCACCTTGCTCCTGCCAGAGGGGGACAGAGACAGAGGAGAGCCGATCCCACAGCAAGGCTTCTGGTTCTGCAGGCTGCAGTGCCGCCCACAGACGTGCTGCGTGCTCACACGCATGCGCCCCCACCAACCTCTCCCCGCCCCCCCCCCCCCCGCCCCCACGCCTGCCGCCCTTGCGGGGCTGGAGGCAGCCGAGACAGCTTCCCCCGCAGGGACACCTGTGAGGAGAAAGCCCAACCCCCTGCCTTCCCCAGGCCACAGGTTCGCCAGGCTGGGAAGGACCCCGCTAGCCCGCTGAGCCCCTAGAGCCTGACAGGAAGAGGCGGAGACCCAGGGAGGAGGTGGGGAGGGCGTGGACTGGTCCCCTTACCTGGGAGGCTGGGATTACCGGGGCGGGGGGCTCCGATGTCTGGCATCTGAAGGTGAGTCTGGTGTGGGGACCGCCCCCCGAGGGCCTTCCACTGTGATCTGGAGAGGCGGAGAGGACCCCGAGCTGAGCGCCGTGCTGGCTGGGAGGCTGAGGCCCGGGCAGGGGTGCAGGAGCGGGACTGGGGCCCTGGCCTGGGGGCTCCAGGGAGCAGGGATGCCCCACCCTTCCTGCCGGGCTGGGGCTGCCGCTGTGCACCCCGCGGCTGGCACACCTTCTCTTGGCCCGAAGCACCCCTCCGCTGGCTCGGAAAGCAGGAATCGCAGCTGGCACCCCCAGATGGCCAGCGGCCTGGCTCTTCCAAGGCATTCAAACTGCAGACTCCAGTGCCAGGCCCGGATGCCTCAGGCTGGAGGGACCTGGGTAGCGCGCGGATCCCTGGCCACCAAATGGAGCGTCCAGGCGAAGCGCCCTTGAATACGTCTCCCAGAAAGACCAGCGACACCTAGTGTCCTTTCTTGTCTCTTCACGTCTTGATTTTGGAACACAGCGGACTCAGAGAAAGGTGCACGAAACATGAAACAACGGTTGAATGAATAAAGCGAGCACAGGGGTGCCACCGCCCGCCCCCACCCTGGGGGCGCCCCCATCACTGTCTTGTGTCGTGCCCGCCTCGGAGCTTTCTATAACCGGAGCCACTGCAACTGTGTCCTGCTTATTCCGCTGACACCGGCGGGTGGGGACTCACCTGGCTGTGTTAACCAACTCATCCGTTTCCCCTGCTGTGTGATTCTCTGCCGCAGGGCTGGGCTGCAGCATGTCCACGCAGGATGGACTCTCAGTGGACTTCCGGGTTGTTTCCAGTTTGGGGGACTCAGACGCCACTGCGGTGAACACTCCTGTACGTGAATCCTCGCTGAGTGCATTTTCATCTGCTTGGTCCCCAAGATGTGATTCCCAGGACCTGGCTGGACACAGAGATGAGTGGAGGCGGGGGCAGGGCCGCTGGGGAGGAGAAAGGGCGGCAGAAGCGACAGCATGCCGGGCAGGCTGTGGTCCCACTGCCCCAAGGATGGCAGCCCAGCTCCCCACTGGGGCTGCCTGGAACACTGGGAGGGCCACACGGAGGGCTCCGCAGTACCCGGTGGGCAGGGGATCTCCCTGGCTCTCCCTGCCACCCCTAACCCACCTCCTGCACCTCTCCCCTCTCCTCCAGGATGGCCCTCCCCTGGGAATTCCGCTCCCAGGACAGCTCTCGACTGCTGTCCTCCTGGCTGGTGCTGAAATCACCAGGCTGGACTACAATCTGTCTTCAGTCTCACATTTGGCCCTCGCGCTACACCACTCGCCTTGCTCTTGGGCGCGGGGCTCCTCCTTCTCTCTCTCGGACAGGAAAAACGTGCCAGAGGGGCAGAGGCATCGCCGCCCAGCACCTATGTATAGAATGCCCCATGCGCCATGAGTTCTCACCCACTAGCTCACCTGTGGACAGACCACAACCCACAGACTTCCCCGCGTCTCCACCCTCCGGGTGCCCCTGGAGTCCTGCAGCCAGCAACACCCCGCCCAAGCAGCCCAGAAACCCTCGGTGGCTTCTCCCAGGTATGACACAGTTACGGAGCTCTTGTTCACAGTAAGACAACTCGCTGACAACTTAGATGTCCACTCGGAGTGGTAAGGACTTGATGCTATGTCCCCACAGCTGGATGTCTGGCAGTTAAAACAGATGTGGTTGAGAAAAACTGACTGGCATGCGATCCGTTGAGTTAAAGGGCGGGCTGCAAACCGTAGGTGAGCGCTCTCACCTGTTTGCAAAATGTATTCGTGTCTAATAGCAGCCATCCTCCAGGAGCTTGGCATGTGCCAGGCATGGGGCCCGGCCCTGGGCATCTTGTGTGGCCATCACAACTATCCCCTCATGGTGACAACTGTTATTGTCACCGTTTTTCAGAAGAGAAAGCAGAGCCTCACAGACACAAGTTGGTTAGCTCAAAGCCACAGAGCTAGTCAATGGTAAAGCTGGTGTCTGAACCCAAATCTCTCCTTCTACAAAGTTGGTGTCCTAGGCCACAGGCTCCAGAAATGTCTGGAGAAAAGGGACACCCAGCACCTGGGTCACCTTGTTTCTCTGTCTGCATCGACAAACGTGGGTTGATGCTGTAGTTAGGAAAGAGACGAGGGATTTCCCTGTGGCGCAGTGGATAAGACTCCGAGCTACCACTGCGGGGGGCCTGGGTTCAATCCCTGGTCAGGGAACTAGATCCCACATGCATGCCACAACGAAGAGTTCACATGCCGCAACTAAGGAGCCAGTGAGCTGCAACTAAGGAACCAGCCTGCCGCAACTTAAGGCCACGTGCAACCAAATAAATAAATATTTTTAAAATATATTGTAAAAAGAAAGAAAGAAAAGGAAATGAAATGCCCCACTGAAAGGCTGCCTGTCTCATGGGATCCTTCCTGTATTTGGTCCCAAGGCCCTCCACCTTGATGCCCTGCTACTCCCTGGAACCATCTAGACGTCTCCACGGCCCGGGATCCAAAGCGTAAATGTCCGGTCCTATGTTGGAGGCCCTTCTGGCTGGTTGGTGGCCACACTGTCTGGTTATTAATGAATATTTGAGCAGCATGCCTGGGTATTTTTGGCCATGGGTTCTGCTGGAATCTGAGCAGAGAGGAGTGGATGGCTCCAGGCCAGGTGAGGAAGGGGTGGGGTGGGAGGTGCTCCTGGAGAGTGATGTGATGTCTGCGTCAAAGAAGATGGAGGCAGAGACAGAAGGCTGTAGGTGTAAAGAGACTAGGCAGGCTGGTGCTTGAAAGGGGAAAAGTCACACTCAGGCAGTGAGCTCACACACAGGCTGGGCACCTGTGGGTGGGGCGCCTGGTCCCCGCCATGGCAGCGCCCCTGCCGCCTTGGTCGTCTGGTGCCAGGTGACTGACCACCCCCAGCGCAGGACTGGCACTACAGCTTGCTTGTTATCCTGCCTTTCTGCCGGCGGCTCTTCTGCACGTGACGATGGCTGGGACGGTGTCCGGCTGCCTGTCTAGTGCCCACGGGGAGGATGGGCCGGCTGGACGGGGCCTCTGCCTCTCCCTGCAGCCAGACCAGCAGACAACCGGGCTCCCGACACGACAGCTCAGCACCCTGTCCCCTGCGTCGCCAAGGCCTAGCCAGATTGAGGGGCTGCTGGGGAGCTCAGTCCCCGCAGGCAGGCAGGATCTCTTGGGGCCGTCCTGGAGCCCGGCCACCACAGTCTACTTGTCTTCAGCATAGGACGCTGCTGGCTGGACCACAGCATGGCCTGCGGGTTCACATGGGCTCTTTTGGGGGCCGAAGTGGAGCACGGTGTTGGGGTGTGAAAGTGCCGCACCCGGGTTGTCACCGCAGGAGGGAACCCCGGGTCCTCGATCAAGGCCTTGAGGTGGGAACTGAGCTGACCTTCATCCCTTAGCTCAGTATTCACTCATCAGGACCTCCCTGGCGGCCCAGCGGTTAAGATGCCGCGCTTTCACTGCTGAGAGCATCAGTTCGACCCCCGGTGGGGGAACTAAGATCCCACAAGCCGTGCGGCGAGGCCAAAAAAAAATCATTCATTCATTCACCAGGACCAGCCTGCCCAGGCTCTGCCGTGCGAGGGGCCCTGGGCCCACAGAAAAAACACAGCTTCAGGCGAGGAGGTCCCAGGACCCCTTTCCCCTAACCTCCCCGGGGCCTGTGAACCTCATGAGACAGGGGCAGGCAGCCACCCGTTGACTGGGTTTCAGGGTTGCCCCTGGATGTCTCCAGGGAGGGAAGGAAGCCAGGTGGGGTCAGTGCCGGGAACCCCATGAGGGCAGGATGGAGCCTGGAGGGACGAGGGGTCCCACGGGGTCAGCACCCCTGACGGTGGAGCCCATCCTTTCCTGAGAGTGGAGCCCTCTCACTGCGTCTGCGTAGGGACTGCTGTGATGTGAGTGGGGTCTGGATGAAGATGGGGGAGCGTGCACGTGTGTGCACATCAGGGCCCGCACATGAGCCTGCGCCCACCTGTGCCCTTCACCACGTGACCGTGAGCTAGTGCAGGGGACGGACAGCGTTTGAACGTCCAGGAGCCTGAGGCCCTCCCAGCATGGGACCCCAAATGCCCGGACTGGCGCGCCCTCTGGTGGCTGACTGGCATCCGGTCGCTTGGAGAGGCGAGGACTCCTGGTTCCCTCCTCGCGGTGGGTCCGTCCAGCAGATTCATTTTCGCAAATGTGGCTTTCAGACAGAAGCCCTCGTGCGGGGCTCACCCTCGCCCCTGGACAAACTCATAAAGACACACACGCATACGTTGAGGCGTTTGGGGCGGGGTCGAGGGGATGAGCCCTGAGCGAAGGCAGAGGGCAACGTGAGCCCTGCACCCACCGTGGCGTCGGGGCACAGAAAGCAGCGAGCACAGCCTTGCTGAGCTGAGGAGGCGGGACACACCGGCCGGGGCTTGAGGGGAAGCTCCCGCCCTGGAGAAAACCTCAGGAACCAGCGGGAAGCACCCGGGGGGGAAGGTCCGCGGCGCGGAGCCAGCAGCGTGTGGCACTGGGAGAGACAGGTTGCAGATGGAGCCTGCGGACGGGGAGGTGGGCGTAGACGGCCTCCTCCCCGGGAGCACGGACCAGCCCTGGTGACTAGAAGCAAATCTCAACAGGGCCCAGTGATCTGCTAAAACCACCTGCCGGGAAGAATGAAGCCTCGCCTTCTTTGGGAGTAGATAATTCATCCACAATGTCCCACAGCAAATTGAAAATACAAGGCGTGTGCTGAAAAAGGGCCAGCTCGCTGAAAACCAGGGGAAACGCGGCGGACCCCCGGGTGATCCAGACCCAAGAGCTGTCAGACGGGGGTTATCAAATAACCTCCTGCCGCGCCCTTCTTGTCACTGCCTTGCTTAGGAGCCTCCCATGGCCCCATGGCTCCTCAGCAGGGCACCCAGCGCCCCCTCCCACCTTGCAAGCAGCTTCGCTTCACCCCTGTATAGATTTATGTACAGATTTATACACAGAAGCTTGGGATCCATATGTTACAATGCTAAACAATTACAATCTTGGGCTTCCCTGGTGGCGCAGTGGTTGACAGTCCCCCTGCCGATGCAGGGGACGCGGGTTCGTGCCCCGGTCCGGGAGGATCCCGCGTGCCGCGGAGCGGCTGGGCCCGTGAGCCATGGCCGCTGAGCCTGCGCGTTTGGAGCCTGTGCTCTGCAATGGGAGAGGCCACAGCAGTGAGAGGCCTGCGTACCGCAAAAGAAAACAAAAAACAATTACAATCTTGTAAGTATTGTGTGATATTACAATCACCTGTAAACATTTGGGCCATTTCTGGGTTTTGCCTTTGTTCTTTCGGTTATTACGAAGAGACCTATGAACATCGTTGCTGGAATGGGCAAGAGAGTCCCAGGCCAGTGGTTCTTACTCTTTCCCGGGGCCTGTTAACCTGCAGGCCGCTGGCCCACAACCAGCAGCAGGAGTGGGGCAGGGCCTGAGAATGTGCATTCCTAACAAATCCCTAGGTGCTGTTGCTGTTGACGATCCAGGGACCCCGCTGTCTAGGGTGGAGCTGCTGATCCCAGGCACTGCTCTCACTAATGCCATGCTGTTTCCCAAGGTGGTCGTGGCCCAATGCAGATTACCACACCTTTCAGTTCCCATCCAGCGTTCCACGATTATGGCCGTGCAGATGTCTGTCACAGCCCATGGCCACAGCTATTTTATATGATAAGTAATGTTAATGTAGGCCCATTGGCTCAACTGACCCAAAGGCCCTTGCCTGATGGGACCACACGTATTGTCCCACAGAACGTGGGGGGATGTGCCAGTTAATATCACAGTGGCTGCCGGTGACAGTGACCCCAAATGACCAGGGCTGGATGAAACAGATGTTTACGTTTCTCTTTTGTAACAGCCACAGCCAGAGTACCTTAATCTGGAGAGAGCCTCATTCACTAGGTCACTTGGGTTTTGTGGTCCGACTGCCTGGGGTGGAATCCCAGCTCTTAGATGTTACAGTTTCTATTTCCCTGACTATAAAACGGAGAGAATGGTGGGGCTGCCTCCCAGGATTCTACGAGATTGCTGGGCACCAGGCCTGCTGTGAGTCCATATAAGGACAGATGTTTGTGCCTGTCACCTCCTGTCTCTTCCTTCCCTCCTGAGAGGGAGGCAGCAGGGGTGAATAGCCCCACTTCGCAGAGCCGGAACACTGAGGCCTAGACAGCACTGCTTGCATCGTTATACTTGGGGAGTCAGTGGCTCAAAGTCGAGGATTTAGATTCAGAGAGACCTGGGTTCTAATCCCACCTTGGCCATTTTCTGTCTTTCTAAATGCACCTCCCCGCCCTCCCCCATACACACACACACACTCCAGATGTTAAAAACACTGTGATTAGTAACCCCAGGTGGGGGGACGGGGGGGGGCCAGCAGCGGCCCGGGGGTACAGAGCCGGGGCAGCGCACTCAGGGGTGGGTTTTATCTGGGGGCAGAGGGAGCTGCTGGAGGGGTCTCAGGCCGGAGTGATGAGATTGGAACCAATCCGAGATTTAGACACGTGTCTCTGAGTGCCAGGAGAGGGTAGGGCTGGGGCAGTGTCAGAGTGGGAAACGGGGGGAGGGGCTGGAGCTGTGGTCTTAATCCTGGCAGGTGGTGAATGTGGCTGGATCCAGAGGCGAGGGGAGGGAGAAACGGGAGGACAATCAGAGATTCACCTATGAGGAGTCCCCTCCCCCAAGCCTCTCCCACCGCCTCTCAGCTCCCACCCACCTCCTGTCCTCTACCATCTCCCTTCATTTCTTTCCTTTTGTTTTTTAATTTTCATTTATTTATTGATTGATTTTTGGCTGCGTTGGGTCTTTGTTGCCGCGCACGGGCTTTCTCTAGTTGCGGTGAGCAGGGGCTACTCTTCGTTGCGGTGCGCGGGTTTCTCATTGCGGTGGCTTCTCTAGTTGTGGAGCACGGGCTCTAGGAGGGCAGGCTTCAGTAGTTGTAGTACGCGGGCTCGGTAGTTGTGGCTCACGGGCTCTAGAGCGCAAGCTCAGTAGTTGTGGTACACAGGCTTAGTTGCTCTTTTCTTTTTTTAAAAAAGAATAGCTTTATTGAAGTATAATTCATATGACATAAAATCTACCCTTTTTAAAATTAATTTTTATTGGAGTATAGTTGCTTTACAATGTTGTACAGCAAAATGAATCAGCTATGCATATACATATACGTATACATACATATATATGTATACATACATATGTATATATGCATACATACATATATGTATATATGTATATGTATACATATACATATATCCCCTCTTTTTTGGACTTCCTTCCCATTTAGGTCACCACAGAGCATTAAGTAGAGTTCCCTGTGCTCTACAGTATGTTCTCGACAGTCGTCTATTTTATACCTACTGTCAATAGTGTATATGTGTCAAACCTAATCTCCCAATTCCTCCCACCCCCCAAAATCTACCCTTTTAAAGTGCACAATTCAATGGTTTTTTGTATATTCACGAAGTTGTACAACCATCACAACTGCCTGACTCTGGAATATTTTCATCACCCCTAAAAGAACTTTTGTCCCCATTAAGTGGTCATTCCCCATCCCACCACCCCCAGCCCCTGGTAACCTCTCACCTACTTTCTGACTCTGTGGATTTGCCTCTTCTGATATTCCATGTAAATAGAACGTATTAGTCAGCTCAGACGACCATAACAGATACCGCAGACTGGAGGGCTTCAACAACAGACATTTATTTCTCACAGTTCTCGAACCTGGAAGTCCAGGCTCCGGGCTCTGGCGAGAGCCCCCTTCCACCTTCTTGTGTCCTCTTACGGTTGGACTACAGCATCTCTCCTTAGACAGAGTTCAATCTTCTGTATGGCTGAGTAGTACTCTACCGTATGGATGGGCCACATTTTTTTTTTGGCCGTGCCACACGGCTTGTAGGATCTTAGTTTCTGGACCAGGGATCGAACCTGGGCCTTTGTCAGTGAAAGGGCCAAGTCCTAACCACCAGACCCCCGGGCAATTCCCTGGACCACATTTTACTGAGCCATCATCAGTTGATGGACACCTAGGTTGTTTCCACTCTGGGGCTGTTGTGAATAACACTGCTGGAACATTCGTGTACAGGTTTTTGTGCACACATTTCATTTCTCATCACCGGGTCAAATGGTAGCTCCATGTCAATGCCCTCAATTTCTTCTCTCGCTCATTCATTCACACATGGTCCACTGCAAAGTGAAAACGTGGGCCCCTTGTTCAAAAATGATTAAGAGTCTTAAGGCGAGGACAGCAGAACATTCGACCAAGCCCAGGGCCCCTCTAAGGGCAGGTTCCTATTGTAATATGGACAGTTTGATGCTCTGCAGTAGGCTCGGTGTGGCTGCACCCTGACGGTTGTGAAGGCAGTTGGTAAAAGCTGTAAAAATACTCCCAATGCCACATGATGGCCTTCTGATCGAGGACATTAATCTGAGTGCATTTAATAAGATACAGAGCTGTTTATCCACGTGGAAAGAGTGTAAAATTTTAAGCTCTGATATTTAAACACAGTATCTTTTTTGTTGTTGTTGCTGTTGCAGTGCGCGGGCCTCTCACTGCCGTGGCCTCTCCCGTCGCGGAGCACAGGCTCCGGACGCGCAGGCCCAGCGGCCATGGCTCACGGGCCCAGCCGCTCTGCGGCATGTGGGATCTTCCCAGACCGGGGCACGAACCCGCGTCCCCTGCATCGGCAGGCGGACTCTCAACCACTGTGCCACCAGGGAAGCCCCTAAACGCGGTATCTTTAAAAAATGATTAACTTTTGTGTTGAGCTGATTATTATTTTGTTTTTGTTTGTTTTTTTGAGCTGATTATTTTTAGGAAATCAGTGTTAAAAATTCAACTAGGTAAACTTGAAGATCTAATTAGCTTTATTCCACAATTTATGAATCAGGCTGCATGCCATCTAGCAAGCAGAAAGGCTTCTAAAAGCTGTACAAAATGGAGGTTGTTATAGGCACAGGAGGGTGGGACAAGGAAGTTAAAAGGGTGGGTTACTTCCAGCAAGGGCACCTTCCTTCTCTTAAGGGATGCAGGGGTCTTAGGCAGATCACCTCCCTAGTGCTGACTGATGGGTTTAAATTACCACTCTAGGGAAGGCTACAACTTCAATTAAATTAGGTATTAAGTCTTGATAGGCTTAGCATAAGTGACTCCATTTTGGACCTGTTGCTACTTTTTAACAACATTGGGAATAGTTTTAAATGCTTAAGCTTTCAGTGGTCTATGTCCTTTTGCCAGCCGGGAGTCCTATTTTTATTATTTGCTATGGGGAAAATCCCACCCTGGACCTCTCATTCTAAGACAGCACACAAAAAAATGTTTGCTTTTCAATTTATAAGCTAATTAAGGTTGATTTTTACTACTGAGAACTTTATGGTGCTTCCAGCAAATAGGTTACAAGCCACAGTGTGGTAAAATCCACCAGGACTCTATGAAATTTTCTTTTTAGTTGATCCTGTTTCTTAACCCAAAGATAACACCACAAAATGATGAAGCAAACTTTTCAACACTGGATTGCCTACAAAAAATAATAATAAAAATCAAATGTTTAAGCTTTGACATTTAAACTCAGTATCTCAAAAAAATGATTAAATTTTGTGTTGGACTGATTATACTTGATAAAGCAGGAACTATTTAGTTGCACAGAAATAGTTTTAAAAAAAAGTTTAGGCTTCATTCTTTCAAAGATTTCCTAATTGAATCACCTGGATACATCATGCTTAAGATTCAGTCAGAAATACACCAGAGATGCTCTCTAAAATAATCGGTGGGAGGTTGGATGAAACAAAATGATTAATCATCAATAGCATTACATACTTATTTGTGTCTCGACATCACATCAACTCTGTTAATTTTATTATGTCATGATTTCTTAGAATATTTGTTATACAAATAAAAATATTTTCTTTGTCAAAAAAATGTTTAGTCTTTGACATTTAAACCCAGTTTCTCGAAAATGATTAATTTTGCGTTGCATTGATTATATTTAACAGAGAGGGAGCTATTTAGTCCCCGGGAAGAAGTTTAATATGTTTAAGGTTTGCTATTTAAACTCATTTCCCGGAAAGGATTAACTTTGGCTGGGACCTCTTCAGCCAGAACTTAGCAGGTAAGTTCCGAGCCCCGAGGTCGCAGGACCCACCTCCGCGGGTCCGGTACCGCCAGCAGAGCACACTGCCAGGTGCGAACCGGCGCTCGCGGGTCACGAGACCGCTCTGCTCGCGAGGCCCTCCCTGTGCCTAGGCGGGCGGGGCGCCGGCTCGGAGACCCGCCCCAGGGGCGGTGCCCCGGCCGCGCCTGCGCCGTGCTATCTCGGGCGGGCGCGCGGCCGCGCGGAGGCGGCCGCGCGGAGGCCGGAAGGAAGCGGACGGAGGGCGTGGCAAGCGAGGGAAGCCCGCCGGGCCGCAGACAACCGTCGCGGCCTCATGACGTCGCACAATGGCCGGCCCCCGCGGGTAGTGGAGCCCGTTTGTTCCGCCCGCGTCGCGCCTCAAGCCGGAGCCTGTGAGGAGCGGAAGGGCTGAGGGACCTCATCTCCACGCCGCCCCGATACCTGCGAAGCCGTGGCCCCCTCTCTGCCCTTGCGCTGAGGTAAGTGGTGGCGATGGCGGGAGGCCGGGCCGGCGGGAGGAGGAGGCCGAGGCGGCCGGGCGGGGAGCGTGGCGGCGGCGCGGAGCCGAGGCCCGGGAGCCCCGCCGCCTCCGCCTCCGCCTCCGCCTCCGGGGAGCTCTCCAGGCTGCCTCCGGCCGAAGCGTGGCTCTCGGGCCCCGGGAAGGGGAAGCTGAGCTAGGCACGATCTCACGTTCCTTCCGGGCGAGCCGGCCTGGGGCTCCTGGACCCCCTCAGGTCGAGCGCCCGACAGCTGCTTCCGCTCTCTGCAGTGGGGTTGATCTCCCGAAGCTGTCATTTCTCTTCCGGGATATTCGCGTGGCATTGCTTTCCGCCCACAAGGATGGGGTGGGGGGGCGGAAGGAGGCACACAGGTTCGCCCTCCGGGTTGGGGATAGGCTCTTGCGGAGCTTTGAGCTCCCCGGAGCCTCCTGGAACTTGCTCCCTCGGCTTCCCGGAGGCACAGGTAGGACCTATTGGCTGTGTCCCAAGACGCGAGCCACTCTTTGGAATAAAATTCCTTGTGCCCCTTTGGTTAAGAGCCCAAAGGATGCCGGCTCATTGCTGGGAGAACCTAAGACTTAAAGACTTTCAGCCTTACTCCTGCTAAAACTTCGGTGTTCCTGACTACTTCATGACAGCTGAGTTTGCCGGCTAGAGTGGTTGATCATCTTAAATGAGCTGTTCAGCTCTCTATCTGTGAGAGCAGGTCAGTTCTTCAGATCAATGTGGGGAGCATGGACGAAGGGGGGCATTTAGAGACATAGCAGTGCTGTCATCTTTTCTCCTTTGATTCTCATCTCCTTCGTGTTGCCTGTGGAGTGGTCCTGTCCCAGAGCAGAGGTCGGGATTCTCAGGGTGAGCCTGGACCCAGGCTGATTCCCGCCTCCTAGGCAGGGGAGTCTTTGCCTGATGATTTTACAATCTGAGCACGTGTGTGGAGCCCAGCCAGCTCTGGAAACCAATCAGGTGTGTCCCAGAGGCTGGAACTTGTCTCCGGTGCTGGGTGGGAAACGATCAAACGCTGAAGAGGTTTTTTCCTTTTTCACAGATCATCTCAAGGTGAGTGCTTCCTCCCTGAGGAGTCGTTTGATGTCATGTTTCGTCAGTTTGGGGATGGTGTCTATCACCAACCTTGACATCCTTCCTTTAGATGTTGTAAATCCATGAAGTTATGAGTCTGAATTTTAACCAGAGCTACCAGAACTTGGGCATTCAGATAGGGACTGCTCTGTTAAAAATCATTATCCTGGAAGGTTAGGCTTGTATTTCATTGGTGCTCTTTTGCCAGAACCTCTTTGGAACTGCTGTTTTGGTGGTAAATATACAAGCCGTAGTAAATATACAAGCCATAGGAGAAAAATCAGTCTCATTCAATAGTCACACCCCATGTTTGACCAAAACCCATCTGACCTGGCTTGGGAACTCACCTCGCTTACCAGACCAGGCTCTGAACAGCTTCCTGCGGTTTGTCAAAGTGACCCACCGTGAGAGAGGGAAGGCTTGCGGCCACCGAGAGTGCCAGGGGAGTGTTCTGCAGGTTCTAAAGGTTGCTGAGAAGGAAAAGCTCCCACCTGTTGTGTACCGTACCAGTGTCCTTGCAGTCAGGGCGCAGCCTTCCAGAATGACCGCTGGGAAACGAGGCAGCACCCACTCTGTCTCAGTTCTAGAATAGTCTTCTAAAAAGTAGGCAGTTACTTCAGGTTTCTTTCTGGCGTGCAACAGGTGGTTTATCAAGTAAGCGTCTCTCAGTCCCCGTCTGCCAGTGTAGTACGCTGTGGAGACACAGTGATGGACGCTGTTATTCTGTTCTCCAGGCAAGTTCACTGTCTTGTGGGTCAAAGGACTAAAGAGTTCTAAACTTGGCCAAGAACGCTCGATGACGGGTGATTGTGTGAGAAGAAAAGACTGAGTAAGAATAGTGAGCCTGGGGGTCGTGAAGACGTGCAGACGACCCTCCATTTCACTGTGTGCATTTAATAGACCACATGGTTTTCTTGGCTCCTGACACAGAGCACGTGCTCAGATATCGGCCAGATTGAATTAATCTCAAAACAGGACGCTGACGCCCAGAGAGCCAGTTAACTCGCCCAGAGCGGGGCCCGGAACACACACCGTCTTCTGACCCCCGGGGACACACCCCTTCTGTGCAGCGGGGTGTGACTCAGGGTGCTTCTGATAAGCAGGAAGATTCTTTGGCATGTTTTCCTCTGCAAGCTGTTCACCTGTGTGTAACCTCAGATTGGAAAATCCCAGGAGGTTCCACAGGGAAAGAAGAGATGGGACCCCTTTGCTCAGGAGATTGTCAGAGCCTGCTGAGGGTGACTGTGTGTCCCAGTATGCCTAGGACAGCCAGGCTCGTGCCTGCTGTAATGGTTAACAGTGCCCCCTTTCAGTCTCAAACACGCCCCCAAGTTCAGACAATAAGTTATATGGTAGCTCTGCTACCAAGTGCCAGCCGTTTGCTGAGCTCGGAGAACCCAGGTGATTCTGAGCCCTTCCACTCAGGCCCTTCATGGGGCGGGGGCGGGGGGTCTCCCGACAGACTTTGCAAACAGATAGTTGGGGTATACAGTGTGGCGAGTTTGGGTATGTAGTAGAATAATGTACAGCATACTTAGGGCAGGAGTTCTCAGTGGGTGGACCTCAGGAGGTTTTGAACTCCGAAAGTGGGGGATAAATTGTGTATGTCCAGGTTTTTCTAGGGAGAGGAGCCATCCCCTTCCTCAGATTCTCAGAGCAATCCGTGCTGCCCAGAAGGCTGACAGCGCTAGTCCTCCCCGATAAGAACAGGTGCACACAGGGCCTTTCACTCTACCACCTTCTGGTCAGCACTGAAAACTGCCGGTGAGAGGAGGGGAGTTAGCTTTGTGCTTGGAAGGTTGAAGTGAATTCCATAGTCCAGACTCTGGGGGCATGCGGCCTCTGCAAGTACTTCTTCTTTACACACAGTACCGCAGCCTCAGGATTTTAATCGGAGGCAGCATTTCCTGTGGCGTCGGCGTAGAAGTGTGCACCTCTGTGAGGGCTGCTTTTATGAGATTCACCTTTAGTGTAAGTGCCTAAGGTTCAAGCTTTAGACACATTTAAAATAAATAAGTGGCTGGTGTCACAAGTTTGATTCCCATATGCTCATCGCTGTTCTTTAATAGTCTGTATGGATCGTATAGTTACTTTTCCGTCTCCGTGAAAATGTGTCTTTTTGGTTCTAGAAGGGCTAAGATAGCAACCTAGACGGATCAGCACAGACCTTTAGAAGGGAGAAAAGAACGACAGGCAAAAGGTACTGCTTCAGTAGAAGTCCCCGACTTATGTGAGGGCTCTGTTCCAAAAAAGAACATGTAAAGTCAGTTAGAGCTCGGGTCCCATCTTCCTGCCGAAACAAGGGCGGTAGGTGGGGGTTGGTCCCTGGGCAGGTAGCGGGAGCTGGTTTCATGCATCGGGCCGGCGCCGGCACTGGGCACCTGCTCCGGCAGCAGCTCGGAGATGCGAGCCCCGATCGCGCCCGGTGGCCACGTGGCCTTGGTGTCCTTCTCTGTGAGCGGGGCCGCACTTGTTTGCAGGGTTGATGCGAGGAGCTGGGTCGAGTGCCTGGCGGAGTAGTGGTCTCTCAGCAGGTGGGGGACTTGATCTTATGGCGCACGTGGTCGTGCACAGGTGACGATCCGGCGTGTGCTGGATGGCTGCTTCCTGAGCACCCAGGAGGCTGACCGCAGTCTGGTGGGGAGAGGGGTGTGGGTGTTGGAAGCCAACAGGCTGATCTCATTTAGGTGTCACAACCACTTCTGATGCTGTTGCCCCGTGTTTCAGATGAAGAAACTGGGGTCTGGCAAGTTTACCTAATTTGCCCAAGGCCCTAAAGCTGGGAAGCAGCAGCGCCAGGATTCGGGTTCTGATCAGAAGCCCACACTGTGCGCCCTGTTCCATGTGTCCCGGAAAGACATGGCCCACTTGCTTGAGCTCACGTAGTTGGAGTTAGGCTCTCTCTCCCATTTCTTACCCTAGGGTTTAAATCGAAGTTTGCCAGAATATAAGAGCAATTTGGTTGGACCTAATCATGACAGTGAAACCTTTTGGCACCTGGGCCCCAAGAAGGGGCTGCTATCAAGTTACTAGTGAGGGAGCCTCTGTGCCATGAACAGGATAATATGTTGCAAAGCTAGAGTATCAGTTTTGTGGATTTTAAACTAGTGTAAGGGGACGCTCAATTTTGATTGCCAGTTGATTGATTTCACAGGCGACTTGGCTCCCAAGGTTGCCGTTAGCCTGTATGATGTGAGAATCAGAATTTGTCAGCTTTCCAGTAGGGATATGTCTGAGGCTCAGTGACCAGCTGCGGGTGACTGCCTGCCTACAGGGTCCCGGGTGCCAGCCTGAGCAGCTGGGGAATGAAAGTCCCTGCCCTTCTGTGGAGAGGTTTCGATATATACAGTGTAATCAACACTGTACAAGGGTAGGCATAGGACGTCATACACAAAGGAAAATCTCCAGTTTTTACTGATGTCATTAGCCAAGGAGAGGGGAGGCTGCCGGTTTGCCACTGGACCCTGACTGGCTGCCCCAAGGCCCCCGCGCTCTGTCTGGAAGAGGTGCGGGTGCTGGGCCCTGTCCGCGGTCGCCTTCTTGCCCTGCGCGGTGCCCTGGGCTGCAGGGGTGATGTGTGTGGTGACAGGCTGTGCCCTGCACAGGGAAGCCAGGAAGCCACGGGGCAGCAAAATGCACCATTTTAGGGCTAACTTTTAAATGATTCTTTCCAGTAGTCCTACCTCTGGATAGTGTGGTTAGAAGACTGAAAAGTGAATCATTTTCAAAGCCGTGTACTTTTAAGTGACTTTGAATGGATTGGTTGGTTTGTAAATTTCTTTTACTGCTAACCATTTTTTTTTTTAGTTATAAAGTGATGAATTTTAAGTAACTTGTCCTCACGTTTGCTGAATTTTAACAATTTCCATTAACAGCAAAAAAACAAAACAAAAGTGTTTTTAACTGTGGGTTCAGATACCAACTCTTGGTATGTGCACCTTTAAACATAGGTTCTCCTTTTGAAGGTATAAATTTAAAAGATACACTTTAAATTTTTAGTTACGTAAATGCATAAAATAATTTTATATAAAGTATGTAAATATACTTGTGCGTTTCCAGATCTCACTGAGGTACCAAGTAGCATGACTGGGGCATACATTATTTTAAATAAAAAATTTGGAAGAATCAAGTGAACGTTAAAGCCTTCACTGTTCCTGCTGTCTCACACCAGCTTCGTGGTTACTCGCTACCCGTTGCGTGGCGGATGGTAAATGTTTGCTTGTAGGCTGTTTGGTGTCGATTTCATGCACACACCCTCTCAACGCACCTTCTGCAACCTGCGTTTAGAACCAATGGAACAATGTCCTATCTTTGCACGTTGGGGTGGGAAAACCAGAAAATAGTCACTTTATAATTAAATCTAGTGAGTAAAAATAGAAATGAAATCTTCTAAAATGACACTGTTGGTCTTTCTATATAAGAAACTCCTTAAATATGTAAGATTTTCTGCCAGAGTTCTTTCCCACGACCTGCCTGTCCTGGAACAGTGGTTCTCGAGAATCACAGTGCACGAAGGCCTTCCGGGCGGCCTTCACGGCCTGACCTGGAGAGACGTGCAGGAACGGGAGATGGCCCGTGTCCTGGGGGCTCTCAAAGGCAGGCCGGGTTTCTGTTCCAGACCCTGCGGGGTGACTCCGGAAGAGGCCAGGCGCTGCCTTCACTGTTGCCACCTCCTTCCGAATGCACGTTTTCCTGAATTTCACAAGTAATTACTTTACGAACCCAAAAAGCTGTCGCTTGCAATGCCCGTCTTCTTGCCCACTGTCTGATAACCAGTCGGGGTGCCCCGTATGGAGGTGGGCACGCCGGCTCTCTCGCTACCCGGTGGCTCCAGACGTGAGGCTCCTGGCACACAGCTCCGCGCGCTCGGCCCGGCCCCGCGGAGGCCTGGGGTGCGGTGCCGGTGGTCTGCGGCCTGGGGTCTGGGATGTGGAGGAGCCGGGCGGGGCCGAGCCCTCCTGCAGGCCGGAGGCAAGCATGGGGCCCAGCACACCGGCGCGAGATTGACTGGCCCCTTTGCTGGATGCTGTGAGCGTGTGTTCTCTTTGTTTTGCAGAACCGTGGGTACCGATGGATGTGGCCGAGAGCCCTGACCGGGACCCTCGCTCTCCAGAGGATGAAGAAGAGGAGCAGCAGGGGCTCTCGGACGATGATATCCTGAGGGAAAGTGGGTCTGAGCAGGATCTGGATGGAGCGGGGGGGAGGGCTTCCGACGCGGAGGACGAGGAGAACGTCGCCCCGGGACTGAGCCAGGAGGAAGAGGAGAGCCGCTCCGACGAGGAGGACCGGGACTCTGAGGCTCCGGAGCTGAGCGGGGGCCCGGCCAGCCCCCCGCGGGCCGAGGGGGACGGGGGGGAGGAAGACCGCACCAGCGACCTGAGGGACGAGGCCTCGTCGGTCACCAGGGACCTGGACGAGCACGAGTTAGACTACGACGAGGAGGTCCCCGAGGAGCCTGCCCCCGCCACGCACGAGGACGACACCGAGAAGGCCGGGCCTGAGGATGACGAGGAGAGGGGAGAAGGGGCTCCCGGGGAGGACGGGAAGGCGGGCGTCCACGGCGTGGAGGACAGGGAGCCCGTGGAGGCCGCCAAGGAGAAAAGAAAAGAGGATGACGACGGAGAGATCGACGACGGAGAGATCGACGTGAGTATGCCCAGCGGAGCCGGCAGCGCCCCCGGAGGAGGGGGACAGGAGGCGTGTGCTGGGAGCCATCGCCGTGGTGATGAGGGAGCGCCAAAATCAGGGGATGTGGGCTACAGTCAGAAAACTGTCTTCCATCCGGTAGCTGGCAGAAGTCCCGTGGACCCTCACTCATCTGGTGCTGTTGGTTGGATTGCGTTAAAATTCTAGATTTTTTTTTTTTTAAACAAGCGGTAATTTTCTGCCTTTTTCTTTGCTGTCTGTAAGTAATATTTGAGTTAGTATTCAACTAGAACCATTGTGGATTTCAGTTCCTGTTAGGTTCTTCTATTTATATATATAAATTTATTTATTTTGGCTGCACTGGGTCTTCGTTGCTGCACGTGGGCTTTCTCTAGTTGCGGCGAGCGGGGACTACTCTTGTTGCAGTGCGTGGGCTTCTCATTCCCTGGCTCTCTTGTTGCGGAGCACGGGCTCTAGGTGTGCGGGCTCAGTAGTTGCGGCAAGTGGCCGTGCATGGGCTTCTCATTGTGGTGGCTTCTCTTGCTGTGGAGGACGGGCTCTAGGCCTGTGGGCTTCAGTAGTTGTGGCACGTGGGCTCAGTAGTTGTGGCTCGCGGGCTCCAGAGCGCAGGCTCAGTAATTGTGGTGCGTGGGCTTAGTTGCTCCGCGACATGTGGGATCTTCCCGGACCAGGGATCGAACCCGTGTCCCCTGCATTGGCAGGTGGATTCTTAAGCACTGCGCCACCAGGGAGGTCCCCTGTTAGGTTCTTGAGCCTGAAAAAACTTCCTTCCAGCTTTCTCTATTACTTTAGGCATTTTTATCTTTGCGCTTCTTCTCTGCTGAGGGTCACAGCTAGGCCAAGCTTCTTTGGGAGTGTCCCTAAAAAGACCCTCGGGACTGGATAAAATGGGGTTGTGTGTCAGAACGCTTTGGCTTTTGACCAAGCCATCACATTGTTATAACTTATTTAAATTAATCTGGCCTTCAGATTAAGGACAAGGTACTCAGTAATAATCATCTTAGTTGTGCACAGGTTGGGTTTTTATGACAGATGATTCTGTTGAAAGAATTTCTGTCACGATCTTTTAAGAAGTTGAGTCTGTGGGGGGAAGAGCCTGAAGTCCTGCTGAGAAATGCTTTTACTAAAAGGGGTTGAGAGAGGGACGGAGCAGATTGACAAGATCTGGGGCTTTTAATATCCCGGAAAGGAGATTCTGCTCACTGGAGAGTCGCTGTGGCGAGAGGTGCGAGGAGCGCCTCGGAACCGCTCTGGGTCGCCGAGAGAGGAGGGGCTGGTCAAGCGCATAGCCCCAGCTCGCCGGAAGTGCCAGGCTCCTGCGACAGCTGGTATGGACGCTGCGTCGCGGTGGCCGTGCTTCTCAAACTCTGGTTCACGAGAGCAGAACCTTGTGGGGCTTTCCAAGATCGTGTATGTAGTTACAAGCTTAGAATTTTAGATCTTTTATCTTCTCACAACTAAGTGTAGGAGATGGTCTCCTAAATTAGCAGCCGTTACTTATTAATACTGTATTCGCTTAGAAGGGTATTGTCGGGACATCATCTATGAACACTCTTAGGTTTCGCCAGCTGTGCTTCCCTTCCCATCTGGAAGGTTCACCTTGACCACAGGGTTACCAGAGGAAAAGGAGGTGCCGTGAGACTCCAGTTAATCAGTTTGGGTGACATTTTGGGCAGAAGATGAAATCATTGGTTGAGGTTGCCCCGTGAGTTTGGTTTTTCAGTTTACAAAGAGGAAAGCCACGTCTGCATCCTGCCACCAAGGATTGAGGGGCTCCTGATGACTGGGGTGCCGTGGCCGGCGTTCTGGGCAGTCTGTTTCCCATTAAGAAAGGACCAGTTGCAAGCTCTTCTTGCTTCAACTGTTGAATAAGCTGTATGGGAAAATTCATCTACCTTCCTGCCTTTCCATGATCATATGTGGACAGGTAGGTGTCTCCCTGCAGGTCCCGGGGGGCCTTGCCGTCATAGCACCCCCGGGCTTTCCTGCCGCACTTAGATGTGGTGGCGTGGGACATTGGGTTGACTGAGCTGGCCCGGGAAAGCACCCATCGTCTGGAGGTTTGCTGGTTTCCCCCAGAAACAGCAGGTGAAATAGAAATCCAGTTTGACTTTCTTGCCCACTTGATCCTAGATGGTTGCTTGGTTTGGCTTGTGCCTGCCTGGCACCTCTCGCAAGGGCCTCACAGCCCTACTGGACCCACAGGCTGCTGGAACCAGAGCACAGCTTCGTTCAGCCACGGGGTGGCACTGCCCTTCCCACACACAGCCCCACGGACCCTGCAGTGTGTCAGGCTCATTGGAACACGCTGGGGGTGTAACTGGGAAGGGCAGAGCCCATCACCCCCCAGGGATAGGCAGGCCTAGACGGGAGTGGGCACTATGAATGGAGACTTGGGCCCTCGTGGGAGCGCACCTGCGTTCCAGGCTCCTCCCCATCCCTTAACCATTGGCTTCCTCCCATGTCTGCTCCTTTCTGCAGGCTCTGCCTCCTGCCCGCGACTCTGTTACATCTGGCTCGGTGCCTCTGCTGGCTTCTACAGTGTGAACTGACTGGTCCTTAGTGTGTTTGTTTCTCTTGCTCTTTCCGTGCCCACACCTCCAAGGACACAAGTTCCCTAAGTCTGGGACCTGCGTGGCTTTGCCCCTCTGTTCCCGGGACCTGGCACTTTGGAGGCAGCCAGTAACTGCCCTCTCAGCAGACGGGCGAACTCCAGCTGCTTTGGGGCGCGTTGAAGTCGAGTGCCGTTGAGATGGGGGTGGCAGTGGGTGGAAGGTCTACACCGGAGAGCCATTTGCATAAAGAGGCAGTTTCAGGCACTGCGTGTGGGTGACCAGCACCCCGCACTGACCGCTGTTGGAAGAACCCAGTGTAGACACACATTAGCTCGTATTGAAAAACTACTGCTGCTTCGCTTCTGCTCTCTCTATCCCAGTTCCCGTCCATCCTTCGTCGTCAGAATCTCGGCTAGAGAGTTCGCCCCACGTTCCCGCAGGCACACACTCCTGTACCTTTCTCTCCCGAGATGGACAGGGAGCCAGAGGTGTGCACTTGGGTCCATGAGCAGCCTGCTTCTGACAGGACTTTGGCCTGGTCCCCTTCAGTTTAAATCCGTGCCAAGTAGCCTCTGGTCCAAGTGGAAAGTATCCATCCCAGGGGGCCTTTTCCCCATTGCTTTCAAGCACATTTTTGGTATCAGACGTGAACTACCTGGATGTTATTATGCAGAAGAAAAGGGCAGTTTGGCTCACACCTCAAAAGTGCGTTCACTGAGGCCCCTGAGCTTTTCCACGTCTGGCAGGGGTCTTGCAGCCCCACTGACTCTTTGAAGAGGCTCACCGTTTCCAGGGCCCCTCCTGCACTTCGCTGCCCGTCTCCCCTCAGCATCCAGGCCTGGAATAGCTGGGAACGGCCAGCTGAGTGGAAGCGTCTCAAAGGCGCTGTGATTTATCCTCCTTTTAACTGAGAAGCACTTTTCTCTCCTGTTGGGGTACACTGTCCCTCTTTTTTCCCTTGTAGATTTTGGGTCACTGGGACAGGTGAATTGATTTGGGGGGGAGTCACCCCCACCCTCCCCAGCTTTCCTGCTCTGTTAGTGGTTTCCTTGATAGTGACATCAATTTGTACAATAAACCTTTGACATTCTTTTGTCTGAACCACGTAGTTTATAACTCAGGCCTTGAATTACTTTTATATGTTTTGGTGTGCTACCTTCAGATACAAATGCCTTTCTGGAAGTGCCACTCCCTGCTGCAGTGGGGATGGGATTTTGCAAACAGGATCGTGGGCCAACTATTTACAGCACCTGGTTTATTCGTGGGGGGGCCGAGGGTCCCCGACAGCCGACAGCTGAAGCGCGGGTGAGTTCGACCTCGTCAGCAGTCTCACCTGTGCAGGAAGCCACGCTTAGGACAGGCACACAGGGCACGCGGCCGTGTGAGGCCTGCCTGGCTCACTCCCGCAGCCCTGCCGAGTTCTGCACACAGACCCCTTCCTTCGTGGCTCTGTGATTCACCTTGACAGACTCAGGGCCTTCCATCTTTGGTCCATCCTTTGCCTCCTCCGCTTATGGACTTGGTTCTCTTTTTTATATCTCTCTTGTCATCTGGTTGACAGAACTTCAGCCACCTGGAGTGTGCCATCCCCTTGGGAAAGGGTGGCGTAGTTTGTTCCCTTCCTCCTTTCGTCAGCGACTGTCACACTGATAGGGTGCGTGCTCAGAGATGGGGCGGGGTGGGCACGCCCCGAGTGGACGGGCCACATGACTCCTTGGGCCCAGCCACAGACAGATATACTTGGAGGCGTTTTCTTTGCAGGCGGTCTTTTGTCTTTTCTCCTGTTCACATCTGCCTGCTCCTTTCACGTCTGGACACACAGTATCTTCTGCCAAAGGGCTTCCAGGCAGGTGAGCCCTCGGGCTTAGGGATCTGGGGACGTCCACAGCACTGTCCCCTGGTGGGAGCCGGGGAAGCAGCCATGGCGGCCTGGCCGCAAGGGACTGAGTAAGGCCTGCCGCCTCCCTCAGGGCGGTTGAGGGGCCCGGGCCACCGTCCCTGCTCAGCGGAGCAGCCCAGAGCTCTGGGCTGGGAGAGCTCTCCTTCTGCCAGCTCACCTGGCCAGAGCCCATGGAGGCCGTTTGTGGCTTTGTATTTACCCGCTGTGAGCTGGTCCCCTCACAGGAGGATGACTGTCCGTCCCAGGTGCCGCTCCACCCAGCCGATCGCCTTTCTGAGGCCAGAACATGACCTCTGGCCCCAAAGGGTGTGAATGCGGGATTATAGACCCGAATTGCTACCCCACTTAACAGTGCAGAACTGAGGGTTCGGGGAGCCCCTGGCTGGCCCGGAGGGTGCCTGGGCCTCTGCTCCAGGACACGTGCCGCGTCTTGCTTCCTTACCTGCCGAGGCTGCGGAGCTGATGGGTGGGAAAGGACTTCTTTTTGTTGTTTAGGTCATATACAGGCTTTGTGGTTTTGTTTTCATTTTAAGGAAAATAAAAACCTGCACAAAGGAGAAAGTGAAAGTCACCCATGCTCCCCTCACTCAACGTTTTGACGTGTTGCCTCTGAGGGATTTTTCTATCACGATGATACTCGCGCCCCGGGTGGGAGCTGTGGGTGCTCGGAAGGTCAGTGGGGGAGAGCACGGCTGGGGCGGAGGGCCGTGTCCACGGTCATGGCGGCAGGTGTGATCCACGCTGCCCTGTGCCCCATGCCCTGTGCACATGCACCCCGAGGACACACTGCCGTGGTTCTCCTAGATTTGTAAACTGTGGAGGGCCTGGCACTCACCCCCTGAGTGAGTTGTTGGTGCCGTTTTAGCTGTTTATACCCGCCAGTTTGCTTCTTGCTGGACCTCTGCTCTCTGCTGGCTCCGGGATCAGGGGCTGCCCGTCACAATTCCCACCTGACAGGTACAGCCACGACCTGACAGGACGGCCGTCCAGCCGCTGAGCGCTGGGAGTCTGGCTTCAGAGACCTCCTTCTTGAGCCGTAATTGCGGGAAACTCTTTATAAGATTTAAGAACTCCTTTTGTTTGTCCAGCACTTGAAAGGCCATTGTACTAAATGAGTGGTTAGTTGACATTTGCGGGTGTTCGGTTGCTGAGTGATTTGTTGATGTTTTCGTCTGCTTGGCGTCTGAGAAGCCGCAGAGGGCTCCCTCGTGGCTCGTGGTTCAGGTGAGCACTCCCCGTCTGAGCTAGGGAGCGGGCTCCTCCTTGCTCTTGTGCATGTTGAGAGTGACATCTTTGCAGAGACGCCTCTTTAACCCGATCTAGTGCACTGACTGAATCTTGATTTCTGAAAAGCAGTCACTCTGTACTCATCATTTCAACTCCTGTGCATTGATTTCCAAACGAAGCAGAAGATTTGAATGAGTTCTGACCTCTCAAAAGAGTTTTGTTTTTCTAATGAGAGCAAACAGAATCTGCCTCAACCTAGATGTGAGCTCCTGTGTAATAGATAATAGCGCACGGCGCTTATGCCGGGAGGGATAGATAATAGCGCACGGCGCTTATGCCGGGAGGGATAGATAATAGCGCACGGCGCTTATGCGGGGAGGGATAGATAATAGCGCACGGCGCTTATGCCGGGAGGGAAGTAGTGAAAGGAAAGCACGGCTGGGAGGCCAGAAGGGCGGGGGCTTCCACCAGATAGCGTAAAGTCAGCACATTTTCCTCAAGCTGAAATCATTTTCGGGGTCGGGAAAATGGGGAGGTGTTGTTCACAGGGACAGGTTTTCAGTTATAAGATGAATAAATTCTCGGGACCTTTAAAAAAAAAAACCTTGAATAACTTATTTAATCTTTCTCTCTAAAAGATTCTGTTGACTCTCTCTTTTAAGGGATATAACTCTGAGGCATCTGTTCTTTTTTGTTATAAAATGCCTTTTAATAACTTGGTATTTTTAAGGCAAAAATTATACAAATATTTAAGCTTTAAAATAAGTCGTCATAAATCTAGGGTTTGCCTTCAGTATTTCTTCATTCGGTAAATATCAATACTTGCTGTTTACTCTGAGCCTGACGCTGTGCTTGGAGCGGTGACCCGTTGTGAGCAGAAAGTAGGGTCTGGTTGGACAGCCACGACGGCTGGGACCCGTGCTCCAGGGGCAGGGGGCTGTGGAACCGGTTGTGAAGGGAGATGGGGGGCCCTGAGGAAGGGGACTCGAGCTGCGATCTGGACATGAGATGAGTTACATGCCGGGGAAGAGAGGCAAGAGTATGGTCAGGCCAGACTTGCAAAGGTCACAGCACTGTGGGGAGCATGTGGAAGGGTTCAGGAATGTGGACACCCATCAGGAAGCAGTCCCCAGGCCAGGTGGGACTGGGCAGTAGTTTGGACGAGAGTGGCGCTGCAGGAGATGGGGAGAGAAAGGTCCAGGTGACTCCCAGACCTCTGCCCTGCTTGTGGTCTCTTGCTTTGACCACATGAGGGCGCTCTGGAATGGGCTGGGACCCGGGGGGCGGGGTGGGGGGCAGTGAGGAGCTCCATCTTGGACTTACCTACTTAACTATGTTAGCAGGGCGCTGGATACCCGCGCAAGCTGGAGGCGATCCCGGAGTGGGGTCTCAGGGGCACAGGTGGGGACTGAGGAGGGTGCAGAGCAGTGGCCCAAGTCAAGGCTGCTCTTTGGAATCCCTGGGGGAGAGACCCACCCGGGCTGTGGTCTTTAAACCTTCCTGCATTATTCTAAAGCCAAGGTTAGGATCTCTGGACCAAGAACCAGAAGAGAAGGGCCCAGGTCTAAGCTAAAGGTGGATACGCTCGCTGGCCTGAGTCGCCTAAATTCCCTCCTCCTTGCCCCCAGACTTTTAAATTAGAGAAAGTGTCTCATTTAAAGGACATAAATTTTGTTTAAATGTAGAAAATCTTAAAAACCTGAAGTGTAGCCATTTCCTGCCCAGAACTGCTATTAAGAGAAACATGACGCCCCCCCGCTTTTCATCGTGTGTCACGCACTTCACAGAATGTTGTTTGTCTTGTGTGATGCTGCACTTCTGTGGGTAAGCTTTGAGAGGCCCCCACTGTGTGGATGAGGAGCCTAAGGTTTGGAAAAAGTACGTGAACTTGGCCACGTGCGTGGCCAGGACCTGAGTCTTGTGACAGTACCTTTTCTGGTTTAGTGAAGGCCGTGCGTGCTGGTAGATGCCCCTCCTGCCTCTTCCCCTCATGAAGACAAGTCTCTCTTCAAGTCACGTTGTCCTTTGTTTCAGGATGATGACCTGGAGGAGGGTGAAGTGAAGGACCCCAGTGACAGGAAGGTGAGGCCTCGTCCCACCTGCCGATTCTTCATGAAAGGTAACTGTCTGAGTGAGGGGCCTTTGCGCGGCCCGCTTGTGTGGCCTCGGCTTTTCCTGGGACTGCGGTGGTGGTTCAGCCCTGGGCCTGTGCAGGGCAGTTCTCAGGGCTGGCAGTTCTCAGGGCTGGCAGTGACGGTCTGTGGCGGCAGTGGCAGTGCATCGATGTCAGCTGTGGGCCTTTCCTGGTCACTCTAATGCCTCTCTCGGAGGGGAGCCAGCCTGCTCGTTTCACCCTGGAATGCCAGGCCCACCTGCCTAGCGCAGACCTGTATCTTCACTGTAGACAATGTTAACTCTTTTTCTAAGTGGTCCTTCTTATAAGGCCAAATGCCCCAGCCACCAATTGTGACATTTTCCCACCTCTGTAAGGGGAGTTGCCACTTTCTGCAAGGTGTCTCAGAGGCATATCTTTCATTTGGAATGGACTTCTAAATAGAGAGGGTCGGCCTCTGAAGGCAGCAAGGCCCCTCCCTCCTGAAAAGTGGACGGAGTGAGTCAAGTAGCTGTGACAGTGGCAGTGTGACAAGGCTGGTGAGCAGTGGGCCCTCAAGCCCGGGAAGACATGTGTCACGGCACCGTCTGGTGTGCCTCTGTGATTGCACGTTTCCCTCGCACGGCAGGAAGGTGTTCTTCTCCTGCCCTGGGTTTTGCGCTGACCCTAGATGCCTCGCACAGTGACCCAGCCCACCCATGCAGCCTAACGTTCACAAGAGCTTCCTGTACTTCTTTTCCAGATGTTGTGACACCATTGTCCACTCCTCCTTCACCAATATCAAATTCCATACCATTCAGAGGCCAGGTTAAAGGTACAAAATATACCATATTCATCTCTTTGGTACCTCACAGTCCCCCTGCCCCGGAGGCCAGACTCCTTTCTCCTGGATCCAGAATACTGCTGTGAAGCCAGGGGACAGGGGAGACTCTGAGGGCAGAGAGCGGCCCAGGCAAGGCCCACGGGAGCTGCGTGCTGCCTGCACGGGGGGTGGGGGCATGGGGGCGGTGGAGCCCCGTCCTACGAGTGGCCTCGAACAATCCTGTCCCTTGTCTCGAGGTGACCCAAGGATGCGGGTGCACAGGAACGCTCGGGACCCTGGTCAGCGCGTGCTGGGGCCGTGTCCTCTTGGCCGTGCTCATTCTGTGCTGCCGGTTTCTGCCGAGTGGGGGAGTCCGGCTCGTCTGAGTTAGACGGCCACGCGATGGCTCCGTGTGCACTGTGCCCGTGGAACGGGAGCGTGGCCGCCCTCGGGGTGCACATACGTGTGCAGTACCTTGCAGAGAGTAAATTGTTACGGGTCTTCAAAGACTTTGGTATTTTAAGTGTCATTATTTCAGAAAATTTAAACTTAAGACGAAGACTTCTTTTTCATGATGACATCAGCCCGTCTCTGGAATTTCTGGAGTAAAATGATGGAGACAAACACGCATGCATACACATATATGTACTGCAGTCATTTCCAGTTAGCACTGTCCACAAACCGTGTGGTTCAGAAATCTGGCCATCGGTCAAGACCAGCCGGAGGCCCCCGTGGCAGCAAGGGCAGGAGGCAGCAGCGTCCACTGTTGAGGCCCCAGAGGCTCGGGTCCAGGTGCTTGGGGTCCCACTGCTGAAGTACTTCCCAGAATTTAGCCCCAGAAGCGCGCACTCCACGAAGCGAAGCTGGTGGTGGTACTGCAGGTCAGCATCACCGGGAGGTGCCTGGACAGGCGAGGACAGGGTGCCCTCTCCAGGGACGTCTGGGGGTCACGTCACAGTAGGAGGGGAGGGGCCTCCAGGTCACACCGAGCGCCCAGTTGGGGTTTCGGGGAGTGAGACCAGTGGGTCAGGCATTTCGCAGTGGAAAAATCTGAAGCTAGTGGTAAGTGGCCTTTTTTGCAGTTTAATTGGGCCTGTTCCGTAACTTGTTTCAGGAATGTATTTTTTTAATATTTAGTCACCTTTCCCCCACACTGTTTGTTTATTCTACAGAATAATGTGATAGAGTACAGAAGGAAATGGGTGTTGTGGAACATATCCTGCTTTTTCTTAGTTATGAGAAAGGTTTTGGATGTAAATGTTTTTGCTTACCTGCATTTTGTAAGATTGGTGTTGAATTGAGATGAATGTGTTTCAGTTCTCTCCAGTAGCAAGAGAGTCACTTTAAAAATAAAATGAAGTTTTTCGTGTTTGGGGAGGATGTGGGGAAATGGAACCGCATATCCAGCTGGTGGGAACGTGAACCGGTGTGGCTGCCCTGGGCACAGCCTGCTCAGTGTGATGGGCGGAGCTGCTCTCTGAGCCGGCCACTCCCCTCCTGGTGTCTATCCAGGAGAAATGAAGGCGTAAGCCACGCAAAGACTCGTACTAGCAGCATAGACAAAACAGCTACGTGACTATGTGGAAACAACCCCAGTGTCCATCAGCTCATGAACGGATAAACAAAATGTGGTCCATCCTGATACTACAACGCGGTTGAACCTTGAGGCCACTGCCAAGTAAAAGAAGCCGGTCACGAAAGGCCCCGTATTGTACAGTTCCACTTACAGGAACTGTCCAGCGTGGGCAGATCCATAGAGACTGAAAGTAGGTTAGTTATTGTCTAGGCCAGAGAGGGATGGGTAGCCATTGGGCATAGGGTTTCCTTTTGGGGGATGGAATGTTCTAGAATTAGGTAGTGGCAATGGTTGCACAACTTTGTGAATGTACTAAAACCCACTGAATTGTGCACTTTAAATGGGGGTATTTTATGGTATGTAAATTATATCTTTGAAAATGCTTTTTAAAAAATGTTTGTCAGCTGTATTTCTGTTGTTACTGTGATCTGCAGGTTTATTGTTAAATTGCCCGAATGGACACGTTGATATTTGTGACCGTTGACAACAAAATGTACTTAGGAATACAAACTGAAACGTTTTAAAACACCAATACTTTGTTTATGGTGTATTTTTACCTGTCTTATATTTAGGTTGAGTCATCAAAACATGAAGTTCTATCCACAAAGGCATAAATAGCATTTTCTTGAAACAGTCTTCTGCTTTGGGTCTCTGATTACCTAGCTGTCAGTAGCACCCAGCCCGTCTGTGGGCCAGGCCTCCTGTATCCTCTCCTTCCTGCTCTCTTTTTCTCTCCCTCCCTCTTTCTTTCCCTTTTTTAAATTGTGGTAAAATACACAATATAAAATGTACCATCTTAGCCGTTTCTAAGTGTACATTTCGTTGGCATTCGGTGCATTCACATTGTGGCCATCACCACCATCCATCTTCAGAACTCCGTTCATCATGTAAAACTGAAACTGTCTGCATTAAACACTAGCTCCCCAGCGCTTGGCCTCTGCCTTCTCCTTTCTGTCTCTGTGAATTTGACTGCGCCGTGTGCCTAATGGAAGTACAGTCTCACAGGATCTGTCCATCTGTGCCCGGCGTATTTCACTCAGCACCGTGTCCTCGAGGGTAATCCAGGCTGTAGCAGGTGTCAGGATTTCCTTCCTTTTCAAGAGTGAATAATATTCTGCTGTGTGGATGAACCACAGTGTGCTTGCCCCTCATCCATCAGTGGACATTTGGGTTGCTAACATTTTTTAGCCATTATGAATAATGCTGCTGTGAACGTGGGTGTGCAAACATCTCTTTGACACCCTGCTTTCACATCTTTTCGGTATATACTTGGAAGTGGGATGGCTGGGTCAGGTGGTAGTTGTGTTTTTAACATTTTGAAGAACCACTCTGCTGTTGTCCACATTGGCTGCATCGCTTTGCATCCCACCACTGAGCACAGGGTTCTGGTTCTTCTCGTCAACGCTTGTTTTCCGATTTTGTGATAGTATCATCGTGGGTGTGAGGTGGGGTTCTGATTTACGTTTCACCATGATTAGTGATGTGGAGCATCTTTTCATGTGCTTTTTGGTCATTTGTGTATCTTCTTTTGAGAAATGTTTACTGCCCTTTTTTTGTTAATTTATTTTGGGCCGCGTTGGGTCTTCGTTGCTGCGCACTGGCTTTCTCTAGTTGTGGCGAGCGGGGGCTACTCTTCGTTGCAGTGCGCAGCCTTCTCATTGCGGTGGCTTCTCTTGTTGCAGGGCACGGGCTCTAGGCGCACGGGCTTCAATAGTTGTGGCTCGGGGCTCAGTAGTTGTGGCTCGCGGGCTCCAGAGCGCAGACTCAGTAGTTGTAGCGCACGGGCTTAGTTGCCCCGCGGGATGTGGAATCTTCCCAGGCCAGGGCTCGAACCCGTGTCCCCTGCATTGGCAGGTGGATTCTTAAGCACTGCAGCACCAGGGAGGTCCCTACTGCCCATTTTTTAATCCCTGCATCCTCTTGTGTTTAAAGCAGCAGGTCTCAAGGTGTGTTCTTGAGACCCAGGGCTGCCCTGAGGTCAGCGCTCTAATGACACTAACGCTGCGCCAGTCGGCAGGTGTCACCCACTGTATGTGCACCGAGAAATGACATCCGGGGTAGAGCAGGAAGAGTCATAGTTCAACTTTATTTTGGGGTCTAGGTCTTTTTTTTATATATATTTATTTATTTATTTTTGGCCGTGTTGGGTCTTTATTGCTGCGCACAGGGTTTGTCTAGTTGCGGCGAGCGGGACTACTCTTCGTTGAGGTGCACTGGCTTCTTACTGCGGTGGCTTCTCTTGTTGCAGAGCACGGGCTCTAGGCACGCAGGCTTCAGTAGTTGCAGCACACAGGCTCAGTAGTTGTGGCTTGCGGGCTCTAGAGCGCAGGCTCAGTAGTTGTGGCACACGGGGCTTAGTTGCTCTGCAGCATGTGGGATCTTCCCGGACCAGGGATCAGACCCATGTCCCCTGCATTGGCAGGCGGATTCTCAACCACTGCGCCACCAGGGAAGCCCCCCCTTTTTTTTTAAATAACTTTATCGAAGTATAATTTAAATGCCATAAAATTTGCCTGTTGTAAATGTCCAGTGATTTTTATTAATTTACCAAGTTGTGCACCCAGCACCACAGTCCAGATGTAGAATATTTCCATCACCCCACCACAGCCCCTCAGTGTGTGTCTTTTTGCTCTTCCGTCTGACGAAACTACAAGTGCTCACGGAGCTCCTCTGCTGACACTGAGGCATGAGGGGTGCCTCCAGGGAGGGTGTGCCAGGTGTGGCTGTGAGCCCAGACGGCCAGGTCTCCTCCAGGACACCCAAGAGACCAAGACAGCGACTGTGCTAATGATAAGGTTCAGGCTCTCAAGTGAAAATCAGAATTTTGGAGAACTTGACAGCTCCGCAGGGTTTGCTGACTTTTCCAGATGACCGTCATGTGATGTCACAAAAGCACACCTGGGTAGAAAGCCATTCACAGTTCAAGGTGGACTGGTGGACCTCCGCCCAAGAGTCGGAGAAGTTCAGTGATAGGGCTGCAGCTCGCTGTAACAGAGCCTCAGAGGACACACAGTGTCTGGAGAGGTTGTCATGGGTGTCCCCAGGCCGGCTGCACCTCCTTCTCTGAAGCCAGCCAGCACGGAAGATGGGATGCAGAGCACAGCTGTCTCATTCTAATGTCCAATTAAAGAGATTTGCAAAAAGGAAAATGATGCTACTCCTATCGCTGAGTGTTCTCAAAACATTTTCATAAAACTTCTATGTTAACAGCTACCGTTAGCATGAAATCACATACGCCATATTTTATGTCTCTAAATTTTCTGTGTTAATTTCCAATATAAATATATCAATTAATATAATCAATTATTAGATATTGATAAATCTAATCATTACAAAGGCTCTCTGGGGGTCCTGAGACCAAAAAGTTACAAGAACCACTGGCCTGTGTTGTTCACAGAGAAGCAGCGCAGAAATTATTGTAATTCTGTCAGCTACCATAATGACTGTATTCCTTAAGAAGTTAAAATATGTCAGAATACTTACTGCTCAGTATGACCGTGGTTGTCGGTCACCGTTCTCTGTGAAATAGGAAAGTACTTGAGTTTTTTGTGTTCTTTCATTAAAAGTTTGTATGCGACAGTTCATTGGATTTTATGCCTGTTAGAATAAGCGTTTCTAGATCTTGGGTTGGTCTTTAAGATTTAATTACTTGATTTTTATATATTCCGCCTTCCTTTTAGGAAGTAATTTTTAAAAACCATGAAGCACTTTAAACTTCTTTATTTCGACAATCCCTATATTTGTTACTTATTCTGAGTTGCTCAGACTAACAGGAAATGGGACCAATGAATACTTAAGTAAGAGCACTATGTCTTATTTAGAAATAAGAAAGTCTTTGTTTAAAATTCTAGTGTGAAGCAAGCATTTTGTATGGAAACTAGAGAGAGATTGTAAAATTAGCTCCGCTGTTGCAGTGGGACGCATTGCAAATGCGGTGACATGCCGCTTATAAATGCCATCTGGAGGCACCACACTGATGCCAGTCAGACCAGCAGTCAGAATTTTAAGGTCTGTAGTGTTTCTGGACCCACCGGCAGCCACGCTCACACACGTGCCCGCAGAAACAGGCACTTTCTGCTCCCCTCACACCATGAGCGAGCTGGGCTCCTTGGGCTGCTGTGTGTGGTGTGTTTTCCTTTCCTGTCGTCTCTGTGTTCCGGTCCTTGGTTTCTGCTGAGACTCAGGTAGGCTTTCTCTGTGGATGTGTCTGTTTCACTGGTAGAGTTTGGGTTTGTTACTTTTGAGCTTGCAGGTTCCGTTTTTGTAGGTATATTTATTGTGTAGTGAAGAAAAGCAGGGCTCAACACAGAGTGTATCATACAACCAGGAAAAAGATGGGGATGGATATACTGATTGACTGATCGATCGATCCCCCACAAATGGACCACTGCCTTTGGTGCAGGGCCCTGGAGATGGGGGAACATCACTGAGTACCTTTCTGAGCACTTGGATGCCTTTGCTGACCTGCATGCCCGTGCCTCACCACGCCCCGCACCACACTGCCACACTGCATCCTTTTTTTGTTTTTTGGCCGTGCCACGAGGCTTGCAGGATCTTAGTTCCCGGACCAGGGATTGAACCCGAGCCCCGGCAGTGAGAGCGCCAAGTCCTTAACCACTGGACCACCAGGGAACTCCCAGGTCCGTTCTCCTTGTTCCCTTTGGGCTCACATCCCTGTCCACACACAGTCCTTACAAAATAGTAAGACTGTTTAGTCATCCGGTCACAGTTGCAATCCACATAAATTTTGTGTTCGTGAAGTTTCATTTAGAAGCAGAAGACTATACAATTTTTAAACCAGTAGATCTATTTTTGCTTCCATTTCCTGGAGAATTTTTTTTCCCAAACAAATTGCTTTTTAAAATTATGAAAGTTGGGCTTCCCTGGTGGCGCAGTGGTTAAGAGTCCGCCTGCCGATGCGGGGGACACGGGTTCGTGCCCCGGTCTGGGAAGATCCCACATGCCGCGGAGCAGCTGGGCCCGTGAGCCATGGCCGCTGAGCCTGTGCGTCCGGAGCCTGTGCTCCGCAACGGGAGCGGCCACAACAGTGAGAGGCCCGTGTACCGCAAAAAAAAAAAAAAATTATGAAGGTAATATGTGCTGACAGAGTCAAAACTAACAGTTTGGGGTGTATCCTTCCAGGCTTTTTTCTGCACAATTAAAAATTCACTTTCCAAAAGGCTGGTGGGATTACACTATTCTTGCTGCTCTTCCTGCCTGCAGGTGTGGGACATCTGTCCTTGCCCATGTGTAGACTGCCCACACTTCTTCCTGGAGTAGTCTCCTCCTTCTCTTTGGAGGCCAGGGGCCCAGACACATGCAGTGTGGACCTTAGCACTCTGGGAGCGGGGGCCCGGGGGCGGGCGTCTCGGGGGCGATGCCCCTGCCCTTGCCTCTCGCCCTCCTCTCTGAGCTCTGCTCATCCCCCTGCGCCTCCTCGCTCCCCGGCCAGCACGAGGAAAGAAGGAGCTCTTTTTGTCAGTGGGCTCAGGGGTGATGATTTTGTTTTGTTTTGTTTTGAAATTTTTTTAAATGCAAAAAGAACAGAGAATCAGAAATACTCATTTATCTGCTACCCACATATTTATTTTAGATTTTAAAAAATTATAGAAATGCTGTGGTTTATATTGTTAATACTTTTCTGTGCTTACAGTTTTCTACAATGAGCTTTCGTTACTTTTTAACTACATAAGCAGTGTGGACTATGCCATGAGTTTATAAGAGTCAAGCATTGAAGAAGTATGTGATGTTTTGGAATTCTTTATTTAGAGATATGACTGCATAGTCTTTTTTCTCTGAAACTCTCTGAGTCTCTGGGATTTTGAACCCCCTGTAGTATATATGTCCCAGGCTCTGACTTATATGTGAGCTCTCAAACACTATTAGAAATTAAAAAGTTAGTTGGTTATTTTTGCATTCTCAGAGAAGCAATTTTTTTAAGCATACTTTATTTCATATTTAATTTGGAGCATTGTATTATTAAGTTGGTTTTAATACAAGTTTAAATATTCATAATGTTTAAAAGGTAAAATTTAGTGTTTCTTTAAATACCAAATGATTATTTCTCTCTAATTTACATGATACAAGAAAAAACCTATCTTGTTGACAGAAACATTCAAATGGCATATCATGTTTGGAAGTGAGTAGACATTAAAAGGTGGCTTACGGTGTAGCTCATGCCAACCAATTGAAAATGTTTTTTAAAACCGCTTAGATATTGTATGCCATATTTATTTTTTAAGCCTATATACATATTACCTATTCAAAAAATTAAATTTTAAAAAAGTGATTCACTCACTAATTAATTTTAAAATGTAGACCTCTTGCCTCCCGTCCTGAAAAGTCAGGTGGTTTTCTTGAATAATCTTGGTGTTCTGTTGCTGAAGAATGCTAAAAGTTGACCTTCTTAATTCTTTGTTATAAAGTATAAACACCCAGTTTATCATTGCTGTCTATGTGTTTTCTCTCTAACGCATTTTTTTAAGTACCAGAAATAGCCTGAAGTGGTTTGGTAGGAGAAATGCAAATGTGCAGAGCTGGTAGAGACCACCCTGGCATGAACGTGCAGAATTCTGATCATTTTCGTGCTTCTGGTTGATTTCTGTTTCAGTACGGACAGTCTTTTGAGTCAGAATAACGACCCTGTCGGTGCACCTGCAGGTTCCCCAGGGCGCGTGTGTCCTGAGCAGCAAACCCCAAGGCAGGGCCATCCCGATCATCGGGGCGCTCTCGGGCTTCTCTGTTTCAGGGGAAATGAAGTGTTCCTATGGTGACTGTGGGACAGGGGCCCTGTGGGAGCCCTTTAGAAGGTGCCGCTCGCAGGACAGTCCCAGACCTTCCAGGCCTGCCTGCTGTGGCCTCGTGGGGTGGCCGGGACCGCGCTCGGCCCGCTGCCTGGCTGCCTGGCCCGGCACCGGGGGAGCAGGGGGAAGCTGACCTGGACGCTCGGGCCGGGCGCCCCTTCTGACCTGGCTTTTATTTCCGTAGGGAACTGTACCTGGGGCATGAACTGCAGGTTTATACACCCTGGAGTCAACGACAAGGGCAACTACTCCCTTATCACCAAAGCCGAACCTTTCCCGCCCAACGGTGCCCCGCCTCTCGGACCTCACCCTCTGATGCCTGCCAACCCGTGGGTGCGTGAACACCTCTTTCATTGCTAGCAAATCACACCTAAGCTCTGTGACTGTCTGACTCAAAACACGCTAATACGCCTTGTATGGCAGGCGTTTCCGCCTTCTAGCTGCTCTGGTGTCTCCAGGTAGAGTTCCCCCAGGCTCAGGGCAGCTGGGTTGGGCGGAGGGAGGCCTGGAGGAGGCAGCAGGCAGTAGCCGGCTGGTGTTCTACTTGGTGTTTTTGCTCCCCCGTTTCTGTAGATTTTAAAGTTTGCTTGCTCTCTTAACTTTTCCCTTGTCATTTTTTAACAGGGTGGGCCAGTAGTTGACGAAATTTTGCCTCCACCCCCTCCAGAGCCCCCTACAGAGAGTGCTTGGGAACGAGGACTCCGGCATGCAAAGGAGGTAACGGATCAGCAGAAAACCCGAGAAGAAAACTAGTGGCGGTCCTTGCGCACAGCTAGCATTTCTGTCTCTCCGAGGCCTGCTAGGGCACGACAGAGCCCGGGCGGCCAGGGAGGCCCCACCAGGAACACGGCCCACGGTCTTCCTGGGGCTTGCAGTGCATCGAGCCGTGCCTGAGCCAGGGCTGCGGCCCCCGGCCCCTCGGCGGCACTCCCCAGAGAGTTAGCGCTCCCGCTGCGGCCTCTGCGTCTGGAGAAGCCGTCCTGTCCCCGGAGAAGCGGTGCTATGCTGGCCTCCCCTCTCCCCCCGCACTCTAGGCAGCACCCGGCCCGGGTGCCGGGCTTACCCTTCTTGGCTCTGGGGCTGCCTTCCCTTCAGGGGGATGGCAGACTGAAGCAAAGCTGTTCCTGCCCTCGGCACACGCTCCCCGCCCCCAGCCCTGACCCGCTCCTGGTGCCTCTCCTGTCCGGAGCA
Source organism: Phocoena sinus (assembly GCF_008692025.1). Lineage (NCBI taxonomy): Eukaryota > Metazoa > Chordata > Mammalia > Artiodactyla > Phocoenidae > Phocoena > Phocoena sinus. Next base: position 58,384,771 of record NC_045781.1, read on the forward strand.
CACCTACCTGCCTCCCCACTGAGGGCACGTCTGGAGCCCCCTGGTTCAGTGCCAGTACTGGGAACAGGGAGTCACCACTCTGTCACCTCTTCCCAGACCTGGGTGAGCTCTTGAGTGCAGGGTTCACTGTGTCTGCAGGGACGGGGCACTCCCGTTCCCCAGAAGGGTGCGTGGGGTCCCGTGTCCACCCCCAGCACGGAGCTTAGGCATGTCCCCAATGAGTGCTCGGTCGTGCTCTCCTGCCACTCCAGCCCAGGCTTCCGGGGTCATTCGGGACAGGATCCCCTTCGTTTTCCTAACGGTAACTGGTGTTGGCTTCTCCCTTCTTAAAATGGTAGGTTTTAAAAAAAGCAACCATTCGGAAAGAACAAGAGCCTGACTTTGAAGAGAAGAGGTTTACGGTGACCATTGGTGAAGATGAACGGGAGTTTGACAAAGAAAACGAAGTTTTCCGAGATTGGAACTATCGGATCACGAGAGATGTCAGAGACACAGCGTAAGCAACGGTTCTGCCTCTTCCTTCCCTGTTGAGAGAGAATTTGGTGTCCCCAGCTGCGTGGGGCCTGGACTCTAGAGAGCAGCAGTGCCGAGGTGACCCAGGGCGCGTTGGGGCCTGTCCACCCGCCAGCCTGAGGATGGCCTCCCCAGGAGCGTTTCAGGCAGTTTGCAGCTGACTTTCCTTGTTGTTTTGCTTCTGGGGAGGACACGTTTTAGCTCCGTGGCTCGGAGAGGTTTTACAGCTGCTCCTAAAGCCCCTGGGGCCCCGTGAATGTCCTCCCCACTTTTCCCCAAGTTCCCCAGGAACCAGGAAAAGCTGTGAAATTTGTCACTAAAATCTGGGAGTATGGCAGGTTTCTTCATTGTTTCCTCCAGGTATTTTATCACTGGTCTATTTTTTTTTTTTTTTGGGGGGGGGGGTACGCGGGCCTCTCACTGTTGTGGCCTCTCCCGTTGCGGAGCACAGGCTCCGGACGCGCAGGCTCAGCGGCCATGGCTCACAGGCCCAGCCGCTCCGCGGCATGTGGGATTTTCCCGGACCGGGGCACGAACCCGCGTCCCCTGCATCGGCAGGCGGACTCTCAACCACTGCGCCGCCAGGGAAGCCCTATCACTGGTCTTTTAAAACAAATTGCAGAAGTACACGGGGTTGAAACGCCTGTCAGCTCTTGAGGAGCTGTGTGGCGTCCCAAGTACAGCCCTCGGCTCCCAGCACGTCTGCTCCGGGGCAGGAGCCGCTTTGTTGCGCTCACCTCTCAGGAGCGAGCGGGCCAGGCCTCTCCTGAGCAGGCCGGTCCAGCATCGTCTTATCTCACAGTGACACCGTGCATGGAGGTTTGCTGCTACAAAGCACAACCACTGATTTCTGACCGAAACGACAGTCAGAGGCTGAGAAAAAGGCCCTAGGGTTGGCTCTGCGTTTCCAAGATCACCAGTGCTTGCCTGAGCAGTGTGAGGGTTGCAGCGTTAGGAAGGCGTCTGGCTGTTGGGAATGAGAAACAGCTGTGTCACTTGGTAGATCAGCCCAGGTCACCCCGCCAGCACCCCGCAAGTGCTGGGGGAGAGATTTCCTAGAAAGCAGCCGCTGCAGGCCACACGACGCAGCGTGGCCTGGTGGGGGCCTCGGAGCTCTGCAAGCTCTGGGCGTCTCTGTTTCCCCCGGCAGTTTACCCAACGGGAAGGGTCAGTCTGGAGCCAAGAAGTCCCTGAAACAGCCTCCAGGGCCATCTGCTGCCGGGTGTACACTTCCCTTCCCTGCGCCCCACCCAGGGTTTGAGTCAGGGACCCGTGCAGGTCCTCTGGGTCTGTGTGTGTGGGAGCTGGGGCCTCCTCTTGCGTCTTCCCAGGGCTTAGTCAGCTGTCCTGTCCTTGTGATTGAAGGCCCACCTTTATCACCCGCACAGGGGTCTGCTCCCAGACCTCCTGTTATATTCCTCGGGTCTGTTTCTTCACGGGCCGGGCCGTCTGTGATGTTGTGAGGTCGCGGAGGGTGTGTCTTTTCTTTTCTTTTTTTCCTTTTCTGTTATTTGGCCATGCCGTGCAGCACGCAGGATCTTAGTTCCCTTACCAGGGATCGAACCCGTACCCCCTACAGTGGAAGCGCGGTGTCTTTAACAACTGTTCTGCCAGAGAAGTCCCTCGGAGGGTGTGTCTTGTTTTTCCCATGGTTTCTTGGCTTGTCTTAAATGTTTCGGTGTCCACGTGAACCTGAGGATCAGTTGTCTAGCTGCGTAAAGAAATCTCATCAGCATTTTTACAGGGATTGCCCTAAATTTGTAAATTAACAAAGGGCTTTGTAAATTAACTGACTTCCTGGTGATGTTCAGTTGTCCTTTCCAAAGACAAAGGGCGTGGTCTCATTTATTCACACGTGCTTTTGTGTCTTTCAAGAGTGCTAAAGTTTTCTGCAAATAGGTTCTGCACGTTTCTGATTAAATGAATTTTGTTCCTAAATATGTTTCCTTCTTTTTTGCTAGGGTAAGAGGGGTTTTCTGTACCCTCTGCCTCCTGACTGGTTATTATCTATGTACATAAGGGTGTTGGTTTCTGTATGTTAAGTTCTCTGCATCTGCCTTACTGGGCTCCTCTGGCCACTTGAATCGGCTTCACCGTCGTGTCTTGGCTTTTCGTGTACAGCATCATTTGATGTGCAGATTGAGGTGGTTCTGGGGTCTCCTTGTAGTCTGACCACGGCGGTGCCTGCAGCACACGGGTGGGCTGCCTGAGAGGCACTGGGCTTCCTCAGCCCGGCCGGATCTTAACGGGAATGCCTCCCTGTTCCCGTTAAGTAAGGTGCTGGCTTTAGTTCTAAAGTGTATAAAAGCATGTTATCACGTTAAGGAAGGATCACTTCCTATTTTCATAGAGAAAGGGGTATTGGATGTTTGTCACAAACGTTTTCATCATCTGTAGGTGTAATCCTGTGACTCCTCTGTAGGTCTGTGATTTTTCTAGTATATTCATTTTCTAATATTGACTCAGCCTTGCAATGGTGGTGTGTTATTTTTTTTAATGTGGTGTCTGAATCTTTGCATGTATCTTATGTAATGTTTTTGCATTAATATTCCTAAGCGATAAGCTTGACTTTTACTTGCTCTTTTTCCAGACTTGAGCCTTATGCAGACCCTTATTACGACTATGAGATAGAGCGGTTCTGGCGTGGCGGGCAGTACGAGAATTTCCGGGTGCAGTACACAGAAGCGGAGCCGTACCATAACTACCGGGTATGTGGGGCTTACGTGTGTAGGTCAGAACTTCACTGATGGACCCATTAAAATCGTCCCTTTTTTGTGTGTGTGTGTGTTACATGGGCCTCTCACTGTTGTGGCCTCTCCCGTTGCGGAGCACAGTCTCCGGACGTGCAGGCTCAGTGGCCATGGCTCACGGGCCCAGCCGCTCCGGGGCGTGTGGGATCCTCCCGGACCGGGGCACGAACCCGCGTCCCCTGCATCGGCAGGCGGACTCTGAACCACTGCGCCACCAGGGAAGCCCTAAAATCATCCCTTTTTTATTTATAGGACTTTATATGAGCTTAATTGTGTGGGCGTGGTGTACTCATTTCAAGCCCCGGTTGACTGTTCGTGGAGAACTAATTCGGGTCCATGGACTGACTTTGTGGTGATTTGAACAGACTCTTCCTTGGGTTAGTCTGTGCTCTTGCTCTGTTTCTCACCGGAGCTGCTGGCTGGGTGACTGATGCCAGCGGCAAGGGGTGTGTCCCACCCGCTTGAGCACATCACTCTCTCAGGCTGCTTAGGACCACCCTTTACGGGTCGTGCCGCCTCATGCGCTGGCTGCATGGGCCACTTCCAGCCATTGCTGTTGGTGCTTCTCTGAGATGTAGTAGATTTGTGAATATATGCGCTTCAGTCTCTGAGTCCCTGACTGTATGCTTTTGGCGTGAAGCTGCCGCTTGGAAGAGATCTGTTAAAAGCAGATTAGCAGGACTTCCCTGGTGGCGCAGTGGTTAAGAATCCACCTGCCAATGCAGGGGACATGGGTTCGAGCCCTGGTCCGGGAAGGTCCCACACGCTGCAGAGCAACTAAGCCCGTGCGCCACAACTACTGAGCCTGCGCCCTAGAGCCTGTGCTCCGCAACAAGAGAAGCCACCGCGATGAGAAGCCCGCGCACCACAATGAAGAGTAGCCCCCGCTCTCCGCAACTAGAGAAAGCCCGCGCATGGCAACAAAGACCCAGTGCAGCCAAAAATAAAGAAATTTATTTTTTAAAAAAACAAAACAAAAAAACAGGTTAGCAGTTTTTGTGCCACGACTTAAGTCACATTCGTGAGTTTTTTGGAGCAAAGGGAGCTGACTGTCTGGGAACCCATCAGATGGTGAGCTTGTGGTGAGAAGGGGCCCCTGGTTGACCACGCTGTGCCCTCTCCCCGGCAGGCAAAGCAGACTCCTCGCTGGGGCCGGCCTGCGGTTCCAGGCGCCTCGTGACAGCCGGGGCAGCCTCGAAGGGAGCAGGACCTGCTGGGGTCCCTGCCACCACGTCCCCCGGTGCCCCAGGGCCAGGCTGCCTGTGCAGAGCCCAGTCATCTCCGTCCCTCGACAAGAGCTAAGGCCAGAGAGGGCGCTCAGCTCCCAGCGGCCTGGGTGCTGATGTTGGAAGGGCAGGCTCTGCAGGGCACCCCGCCCACCATGTGGCCTCAAGTCCGTTTCTAGCGCTGAAACAAGACCGCACCCCGGCGCTTCTGTCTCCTCCTGCTCTCGTGTGTCCTCCCCGCGCCTCCCCTTCTCAGTGGCTAATCGCGGCATGTGCGTATGTTTGGCTTTTCCACGAAGGAAAGGGAGCGGGAACGAGAGCGAGAGAACAGACAGCGGGAGCGGGAGCGCGAACGGGATCGGGATCGGGAGCGGGAGCGGGAGCGGGAGCGGGAGCGGGAGCGGGAGCGGGAGCGGGAGCGGGACAAGGAGCGGCAGCGGCGGAAGGAGGAGTGGGAGCGGGAGCGCGCCAAGCGGGACGAGAAGGACAGACAGCACCGCGACCGCGACAAGGAGCGCGAGAAGGAGAAGGAGAAGCCCAAGGCCCGCTCCCCACAGCCACCAAGGTGAGGCGCGTACCTTCGCCGTCCCCGGGCCTGGGGGCAGGGACCGGGGCTGCGGGGCGGGTGCGGCCACGGTGTGGCGCTCCAGGAGCTGGGATGCTGGAGCTGGAGGCCCGGGTGGAGGGCTGGTCCTCCCTGCTGGCTCTGGGCTGTGCGCTGGCAGGAGGCGCTGGGCCCAGGGCCCGAGGGGGGGCCCGGCTCTGGGGTTTCCGGCAGCCTTTTGGCAACAAAGGCGCAAACACGTATTTGAGTGCCAGCCCAGGACGTGGTCCTCACCAGAAGATCATAGCACTGGCTGAAGTGTGTATGTCCTGTGTGTCTTACAACTTTGTTGAGATGTAAGTCACATATCATTCAGTGCACCCATTTAAAGTGTCCAATTTCAATGGTTTATACCATAGTCACAGAGTCGTGGTGCCGTCACCACAATCTTAGAACACTTTTGTCTCCCAGAAGGAAACCTCATACCCATTAGCTGTCATTCCTCATTTTCCAGGCCCTGGCAGCCGCTCCTCCACTTCTATCTGTTTCATATAAATGGGGACATATAATGTGTGGTCCTTTGTGATTGGCTCCTTTCACTTAGCATAATGTTTTCCAAGGGTCAGCCACTTTGTGGCATTTATCAATACCTTGTTCCTCATTATAGCCAAATACTATCCCATGTGGATGGACCACATTTTGTCTATCCATTCGTCCGTTGACGGACACTTGGACTGTCCCGACATTTTGGCGACGGTGAATGTGGACATTTACGTACAGGTCTTTGTGTGGACATAGTTTTCCTTTCTCTTAGATATCTTTAGGAGTAGAATTCCTGGGTCACGTGCTAAATATGCTTAACCTTTTGAGGAGCCACTAAACTTCCACAGCAGCTGCACTATTTCACGTTCCCACCAGATATATGTGAGGGCTTGGATTTCTTCCTCACCCTTGTCAACACTTACTATTACCCATTTTTTAGGTCCTAGCCATCCTAGAGGTTGTGGAATGGTATCTCATTGTGGTTTGATTTGCATTTCCCTAATGACTAACAACGTGGAGCATCTTTTCATGTGCTTGTTGCCTGTTTGTATATCTTCCTTGGAGAAATGTCTATTTAGATACTTTGCTTGGTTTTTAATTTGAGTTGTAAGAGTTCTTTATATTTTCTAGGGACAAGTCCTTTATCAGATATCTACTTTACAGCTACACTCTCCCATTCTGTACGTTGTCATTTCACTTTCTTGATGATGTCCCTTTTCTTCTTTTTTTTTTTTTTAAAGGAAGACCTCTTATTTTTTCCAGCTTTATTGAGATACAGCTGACATAAAACATTGTGTGAGTTACAGGTGTGTGATGTGGTGAGTTGATATAATTACACATTGCAGGACAGTTCCCACAATATGGCTTGTTATCACGAGCCTCACATAATTGCCTTTTCTTTGTCAAATATTAATTGACCGGGTATGCAAGGGTTTATTTCTGGGCTCTGTATTCCACCCATTGGTCTATGTATCTGTTTTTATGCCAATACCATACTGGTTTGATTACTACGGCTTTATAGTACAGCTTAAAATCAGGAAGTGTGATGCCTCCAGCTTTGTTCTTCTTTCTCAGGATTGCTTTGGCTGTTTGGGGTCTTTTGTGGTTCCATACAAATTTTTTTTTTTTTAATAGACTGACACCAAGCATTGTAAACGGATGGCCACAACAAAATCAACAACGTTGCAATTACGAAACACGAAACACACTCACACTGTGTCATGATATTGACATTCAGTCCAGGAATCCTCCACTGTAACAGCTCCTTTACTTTGCAGTGAAAATTGATTTGTATATTTTTTGCCTCTGAGTCCTTGTGGGATTTTTTTTTTATTATTATTCAAACAGAAAGTCACAAAAATTATAACCATCCTCATCAGTTCACTCAGTCCCATGTAATTAATTTTTTTTTCATCTTGATCTTTTGTTGGCACTTTTATGAGTTCATCAGTTTTCCATTAGAGTTCTGAAAATGCTTCTTCATTCGGTTCAGCAGTACGGTCAGTTACCAGAAACCTGTACTTGTCAGAGTCTTTGCCATGAATCCCTTGAAGATGAAACCCTTTTATAGGAACATATTTGCAAAAGCATCACAGTACACCCAGAACTGTCTGTAAATGACAAAAGACTTAAAAATGACCACGGTTAAAGATTTGATGAAAGTTCATAATAATTCAATTGACAAGGAAATTTAGTTATTTCTGAGATATACATTTTAAAGTAATAACTAGAATAACTAAATCCTAAATTTTAGGATTGTTTTTTTCTATTTCTATGAAAAATGCCTTTGGAATTTTGGTAAGGTTTGCATTGAATCTATAGATTGGTTTGGGTGTTACATTTTAACAATATTAGTTCTTCCAATCCATGAGCGTGGAACATCTTTCGATATTTTGTGTCTTCGGTTTCTTTCATCAGTGTTAATAATTTTCAGTGTACAGATCTTTCACCACATTCATTAGATTTATTCCTAGGTATTTTATTATTTTCGATTATCAATAGGATTATTTCTCTTTCACATAGTTTGTTGTTTAGTGTATAAAAACACAACTGATTTTTGTATGTTGATTTTGTATCCTGCAATTGTACTGAATACGTTTATCAGTTCTAACAGTTTTTTGGTGGATGAAACAAGGCTCTCATCCCTAATTCTTGTCCTTTCGTTTGGACAAACTTCCGTCCTGTGTGCAGTTCTGTTTCTGAAAGTAAATGCCAGGACTGTAATCTTTCATTTTAGTTTGTGTTCAGTGCCAGATCTCACTGTTTTCATCCTCGGGATTACAATGAGCTGACCTCCTTGAACTAACTGTATTTTTTCCTAACATTGGGCAAAGTGAGGTTTTACAGAATACTCAGAGTAAATCATATTTTAGACGCATTGAGAGAGTTCTTTCTTTCTTTTAATTAATTTATTTTTGGCTGCGTTGGGTCTTCGTTGCTGCACGCGAGCTTTCTCTAGTTGCGGTGTGCGGGAGCTACTCTTTGTTGCCATGCGCGGGCTTCTCAGTGCGGTGCCTTCTCTTGTTGCAGAGCACGGGATCTAGGCGTGCGGGCTTCAGTAGTTGTGGCACGTGGGCTTCGGTAGTTGTGGCTCGCGGGCCTTAGAGCGCAGGCTCAGTAGTTGTGGTGCACGGGCTTAGTTGCTCCGTGGCATGTGGGATCTTCCCAGACCAGGGCTCGAACCCATGTCCCCTGCATCGGCAGGCGGATTCTTAACCACTGCGCCACCAGGGAAACCCAGAGAGAGTTCTTTCTTTAAAAGGCTACTTTGATGAATCTTTTTACATTACAGTAATCGCTCTTTATCTGAAATTTATATATCCATTTGAGTGTTTGAAGAGCTTTATTCTGATCTTTCTGTTGTTGGTTCCTTTGAAGCCCCTTTTTGGTAGAAGCCCTTTGCCCTTCTGTTCATACCCGCCAGCTGTTCCACCTCCGCACCGTTCACCGCGAGCGTTCTGCCCCAATCTTTGCTCTGCCATTGCCCCTGACTCCAGGGCTTTACCCACTGCTCAGAGGGGTCACCCCACTCATTCCTGTCTTCTCGCCCTGCTTTATTGTTCTCACAGCTCTTATCACCCCCTGACCTCATATTACTCGCTTATTTATCTGTTGTCATCTGTGGCCCTCGTAGAATGGAACCCCCAGAGGGCACTGCAGTCTCAGGGCCCGGCACAGTGGGAGCGCTCATGAGCACTTGACAGATGCCGTCGTGAGTTTTGGGTTCATGTGACACAAGAGAGTGTTCTGCTTTCCAGGTGGTGGCTCGGGTGTCACTGCGTGTGGCTCTGTGGATTCCTGAACCACACGAGCAAGTCCACTCCTGTGCTTTCACAGTTCCTGAGTATGTTTCCTCCGGCTACAGGCCACCTTCCCCAGCCCTGCTGGGACGTCCTGCTCGTTTCCAAGGAGCCGGCTGACTCTTCCCAGGTTGATGTCTGTATTTCCAGCTCAGGGGCATCTCTACACGAGTGTGGCTTTAGGGACCCTGGGAAAGGGCAGGCCGGCTGTGTCTGCGTGTGACCACAGATCCACCCAACTTACGAGGGGTCACGTCTCGATGGACCCGTTGTACATTGAAAATGCATCTAACCTGCCAGACGTTGTAAAGTGTGGAATAGCTCATGTAATTTATTGAACACTGTACCGAAGGTAAAAGCAGAATGGCTGTCTAGGTCCAGAAGGGTTGTCTGGTGTAGTGGTTGTCTGCCCTTGTGGTCACGTGGCCGATGGAGACACTGTGGCTTGTTGCCCGGGCAGGGATCCAAATGCAGAATTCAAAGAACAGCTCCTACTGAAGGCATGACGCTTTTGCACCATTGAAAGTCAAAAAATTGTAGTCAAGCCATCGTAACTCAGGGACCATCTGTAGCTCATGGGACAGACGCCTGTGTTCACATTCCAGGGCTGCCTGGCCTCTCCACAGGGAAGTACAAGCAGATCCAAAAGGAAGGTTTTTTTAAAGGCAGTAGCATGTCTTGGCCTGGCCCCCAAGCAGCAGAACACAGTGAGAACAGCCTCCAGATCTGACGTTTACACAACCGCAGGGTCTCCCATGAGGAAGGGTTCAGTGAGAAAGTGGCTGAACTATCGGGTCAGGGTTCAGGAAACTTCGTGAATTCTTCCTAAAATCAGATGCAGCTTTTCTCATGGGCTGATCCGCTCTGCTGCCAGCCTCTGACCTGGTTTGCTTCCTTCTGTTGGGCTCAGCTCTGCTCCCATGGGTCTCCACCCCCAGCACCTACTACACTCGGGGCGGGTGCGGGGGGCACTCCATCACTTGGGTTAGGCTGGCTCACTGGTCTCTGGAGTCTCGAATTCCATCTTTGATCACCCTGGCTGGGGCCCCGCCAGCCCGGCGACCAGTCTGGAGGGTGGGGTTTCACCAGAGCACAATTTCCAACATGGCCTCCTGTTTCCTTTCCCTTGATCACCCATAGCTGAGTGACCACTTCTTTAGGAGGTGGCCAAATTCCCTGCTGTGATTCCTTTATATGACCTCCCTTTTATAGAAGAGCTTGTTTATTTAGCCTTCGACAGGTTGGGAATTTTTCTTTTTTTAATAGATTTATTTACTTTTGGCTGTGTTGGGTTTTCGTTGCTGCGCACGGGCTTTCTCTAGTTGCGGCGAGCGGGGGCTGCTCTTCGTTGCGGTGTGCGGGCTTCTCATTGCAGTGGCTTCTCTCGTTGTGGAGCACGGGCTCTAGGAGCGTGGGCTTCGGTAGTTGTGGCACGTGGGGTCAGTAGTTGTGGCTCACAGGCTCTAGAGCGCAGCCTCAGTAGTTGTGGCTCACGGGCTTAGTTGCTCTGCAGCATGTGGGATCTTCCCGGACCAGGGCTTGAACCCGTGTCCCCTGCATTGGCAGGTGGATTCTCAACCACTGCACTACCAGGGATGCCCCGGGAATTTTTCATCAACAGCTGAATAGAAAGAACTTTTCTCACCTGAGACAAGAGACTGACAAAGCTTCATCCAGAAAGACCACTTGGGAAGCTCTTGTCTCCAACCTCTGTGTGAGGGCCTCTGGACAGTGGGGCATAGTCTGTGCCGGGATCTCACTTGTGGGTCCTGCGGATGTACGTGGGGGAAGATGATGACAGAGTGAGCGTGGTGATGGGTCTTCCGTTTCATCTGCGACAGCACAAGCTCCCTAAACCCGCCTTGGGGCCGGGAGAGGGAGGGAGGCGGGCACACAGCAGGGTGGGCACGGCCTCTGCCCGGCGCCGGCAGGACCCAGGGCTCCCTTCTTACACCACCTCCGACCCCTGCCCCTCACCTGCCCGAGCTGTCGCCCTGAGACACGTGGTTGGTGAGCTGCCTACTTCCTTTTGGCTCTTCTCCAGACCCCCGGGCCGGATGCCGTGCCGCTGTGTTTGGAGATGGCACCACTCCTTTCGTCCAGGTTTGCCTTTGTTAGGCCTTTGGAGACGTTTTGCGCACTCTGTGCCTGGGCTGTTTCTAGACTAGAGCAGCACGTTTCAGCCAGCTGTGTGGTGGGGAAGTCCCTCCTGGTCTCTCCAGCCGGGCCGGGGGCTGTGCTCTGCGGGTGGGGCGCCGGCTCTGGTCAGGATGCTCTCTGCAGAGGCAGAGGGGTTTCACTCCAGACAGAAACGGGAACCAGGACCTTCCTGCGGGGATTGCCCAGACTGCCTGTTAGCTCTAAAGCTGTTTACTGGACGTTTGGGTGCCTCTTGGTTGAAACGGCCCGCTTCTCATTTCCCGGGAGACCAGTAGTCCTCGTGAGGGAGCACTGTCCCCGCTTCCTCACACTCGCTGGAGCCCGGCAGGCTGTCACTTCAAAAGCAGGGAGGTTAAAAAAAAAAAAAAAAAAAAAAAAAAGGCAGGGAGGTGCCCTGCTCAAGCGTGCCCACCTGGAGGTCTGGGGGCAGGCCAGGAGGCACTGTTCTCGAAGGCCCTGGGGGCGGGGAGGTTACTATGCGGTTGACCAAGCAGCGGCTGGACCCCTGCCCGCGCGTCTCCGTTCGGCTCACGCTGGCCCGTGGGCCGAGGCCGCCTGGCCTTCCGCTGCCCTGGAGACAAGGGTTATGGTCGCTGCGGTCTGCTCTGACCGGTCCGTGGGACTCTGTTGTCTTTGCACAAAAGTGCATGTCAGGTTCGCTCTGCTTTGGGTGCTGTTCCCTCCGTTCCCCTGGGTGCCGCTGCTCCCGCTCCGGCTTTAGCTCCTGCCGCGCTGGCTCCGCCTTCAGGGCCGTCGGTCTCGTGTGCAATCCGTGGCTTTCAGGAATTTGAACACCACAAGCTGTGATCTGTGTAGACCCCCATGGTGGTGTCACCTGCCTTTGCTAACCTCGAGGGTGTCAGACGCTCGCTCTGGACCCCTGCCGCGCTGTCCCCCGGCGCCTCCCACTCCACTCTGTCTCGGTCCTCGCGCTTAAGGATTAGGTCCCTGGCACTGACCTTTCTGTTAGCAAGAAAGACGCTCCCTGAGAGCTCAGGAAACCTTTCTTTATCTTTCTCATCTCATCCCAATCTATCCTGGTCACGGCTTACCTGCTGAGCTGCTCTGAGAAAGTCACCGTGCCCGGGGTGTTTTCGAGGAAAGGTGCACCTGTGTTGTAACTTCGTGCCTGACGCACTGAATTACAGAGGCTGCCCGACTGAGAAGGTGGAAAGACTCGTGGTCTCTCACGTGTTCTGACCTAACTGCAGACGTGCGGGTTGCAGGTGAATATGAAAGCAGTCAGGCCGTGGCTGCGCTTCACAGTGGGAACGCCATGGGGCCTGGGGTCAGCACAGAACGGAAGGCAGCTTGGGAGTGGGCTTGGGAATGATGGGGCCTCACCTTGGAAACAGAGTTTTCACGACCCCGCCCACAAATTGAAGTCCAACCTCACGTTGGAGTTGAAATATATTTTCAAAATCAGAGGATTAAAGCAAGAGGTCTGTGGTCCCAGGTGCCACTCACTGGGCACTGCCCTCACCTTCCCAGGCCCCCTGGGGAAACTGAGTAGGAGTGAGGGGGCAGGAGCGTGAGTAACGGGGCCTGTCCCGTCCCCTTTTCATCTGCGTGCGGGACCCTGGGTGCCGCCAGCCTGGCGGAGGCTGGAGGAGGGCTGCTGACAGCCGGACAGGTCATGCAGGCTGATGGCCGTCCTGGCCGGGGCCCTGGGAGCCGGCTCCACGTCCACCGGGCCCCGGGGTGACTTCGTCCAGTGCTTGGGAGGCCAGCAGCTTCGAGGGGAAGGGCTGAGAGAAGGCCCTCGGCAGGCGTGAGCGAGTCCAGTCGGGAAGAAGCCACCTGGGTGCTGCCCGTTCCCTCTCCCTGTGTCTCTCCCGCTCTTTCACCCTTCCATCTTAGAAGAGAACCTTCCTCCTTTTTATCTTTTCTTATCTGTGACCCCAAACTGGGCTTGCTGCTCAGGCTGGAGTCTGCAGACATCCTCGCTGTGGCCTGCCGTGCCTCTCACCTCCGCCCTGGCATTGCAAGGGGCCTCGGGGGCCCTTTCTCCTCAGAGTCCCTCTCTTGTGGCCTTGAACAAAGGGTCAGGTGCCGGGAAGATAAGATTGTTGTGTGGCCATGGTGGGGTGGGCTGCTCGGAGATCCCTGGAGGGTGTGTCCCCCTCTCTGTTCAGAATGCAAATTCCAGATCTGTTCTGTCAGTTTTCGATGCCACAGTCGTCCCCCTCCCAGCTGTCCCCGCTCCCTCGGGTTTCCTCCCGTGCATCCCCAGCTTCCCGTCGTGGAGTGGCCCGTGCGCCGGCCTTCGGTGGCTGGCCCGTGGGGAGAGCCTGGCACGCCTGCTCTTTACTGCAGTCCAGTATAGTTGCTTGTCTGGCTGCCAGGCTTTCCAGGTCTCTTTCGGCTCTCCTCTGGGGTGTTGTCAGAAAGCAGAGGGACAGGCTGCGTGTCATGGGTACCGACCTAGGCCCCGTCCTCTGTCACGGCTCCCCCGATGCCTGAGTTGGGAGCAGGCCTGCTCTGCCTCTTCCCCGCCCTTCCCCAGTAGTATAGGAGCAGTTTCCCAAAGCAGGATTGTTCATGAACTCTGTCGACACTCTGAACTGACATGGCTGCATCGTGAATCATGCCGTTGGTTTCTGTCTGTTTCTCCCTGTGTTAGAAGAGCCGCAGGTTGACAGAGCTGGGCCATTCTGATGACTTATGAAAAACCTAGTGATCAAGGTGTTCCGCTTTCTGTTGCATTTTTAGGATGAGAACAACACAGGAAGTGTAAAGGTGAAAGCTGCTTGGGACGGCCCGGGCCAGGCCAGTCATCAGGCGGGTTTCACTCCCTTCCTGGACACTTCCAGGAGGACTCACCGAGGAGCTGGTGGGGCAGTGGCGCTCAGCATTTGCGGCTGAGATCACAGGGATCTTATGCCTCAGCTTAGTGTGTCCTTGGGGCGATTTTAAACGTTGGGTGTTGTTCCTGGTGTGGGACTCTCAGCAAATAGTAGGCGTGGAACGTGCTCGTTGGTGGATTGATTGAAAAGGCCTGAAAATATCAACAGGTGTTGGTTGTTGTATGTTATGATGTAATGTAAGTAGATGCTGGTGATAGAAAATGTATGTAATTCTAAAAATCTAGTCCCAAAAGGCAGGACCATTTTTGAATAAAACTGTGGTGTTTTGTTGGCACCCATAGAAGGTGGGAATCAAAGGCAAGACACAGTTCTTAAGTCTGACAGTGCTCTAACCCAAAGCCCAGCAGGTTGGCGGCAGGGCTGACAGGCACCGCTACGTTGTTCTTAAGGTCAACGGACAGGACACGCCCAGAACCCTCTGAAAATTGAGGGTATCTAGAATTGTGACAACGCTGTGGTCCTGTGTGCAGACAAGATTCTAGAACAGGAGAAGACAGATTAATGGGAGAGCACAGCCCCTCGGAGTAAGAATTTATATGCCCCAGAGACGGCATCGCCCACAAGCCATTCTGGAACGGAAGTGGGTCCACTGGCCTGCGGGATAGTGGGCAGGAACGTGCACCAGAGAGGGGGAGGGGGTGAAAATAGCAGGTCTAGAGCAGGTAGAAGCGAGTGTGGCTTAGAATGGAGAAAGCTCTGTGAGCCTGGGAGAGGCTGTTACACTTGTAACAAGCGTTAGCACCACCAGCGCAAGTGAAAGCCGATGGCCTGGGAGAAACACAGGACGCAAAAGCGCTCCCAGAAAACTGGCCAAGAACGAGACACAACCAGAGCTCAGGTGGCCTCCCCGCCGCCAGGTGCCGCTGCACAGATGGGAGCCCGTTTCTGTGCGAGGAGCTGCCATGGCTCAGGTTTACTTTTGCGTGGGCTGCGCTGTGGCGCCCCCCCACCGGTTACACGGGAGCCCAGAATTGATGAGGGGGAGGGAAAACAGGCAGCCCGGCCGTGCTGAGTGCAAGCTGCTTCAACTTGCAGGGAACGTGTGACAGTTTACCAAGAACCTGTTAAACGCTCTCCTCCTTTGGCCCACTGATTCCCCATCTTAGGAATTTGCCCTTGGAGAAACGTGATGTCCGTAAAGATTTATATAAAGGGTGATTTTCTTGTTCTTTGTGTTTTTTAAACACAGAAACAGCTAACTGTAGAGAAATGTCTAAATTACATAACACCTGACCATGAACTCCTGCACCATCAGGGAGGCCAGCTCCGGGTGGAGCAGTCCCCAGGCGGTCTCAGCTGTGCTTCCAGGTTCATCGCGGGGAACGAAATAGAGGCAGAGAGGAAATTCAGAGGTGCTAAATGGTGGCTGACCCCAGAGAGCGAGATCCTGGGGTTTTTATTTCTCTGTTTTTACTTTCTGTGTGGCTTTTTAATTAGTAAACATCACAGGGCCAGCAGATACCTTCATACTGAACTGTTCTGGGACCCTGTGCTCTGGCTCCCTGTAGAGCAGGGCTGCTTTGGTGTGGGGTGCAGGGCACCCTGGCTTGGAGCTGAGCCTTGTCTCCAGTGCTGCGCTGCTGAGCTGCTGCCGGCCCCCTGCTCCCACTCCCCTGCGCGGTTTGGCCTTGTTGCGTTCCCGGCTGGTGGTGAGCACGTGGGGCGTCCGCGTGGCGGTGGCTTGCTCACGGGGCCCAGCAGGTCCTGCTGTCACCAGCCCGCTGGCCCTCAGTCCTGATGCTCTTCGTCACAGCGTTGACCTGTCCTGCTCTCGTCCCTCTCGCTGGGAGACGATGTTCCTTCAGTGAATTAAACCTAAGAGGACAAAGGAAATGTGTACGGCTTGGGTTTAACTCGTTTGCAGACAAGGAGTTCCTCAATCCCGTGAGCTTCCTAAGTGCTGGTGTGCGGCCATTGTGCACCAGCTCTAGAGAGAACGTGCCAGGCCCCTCCCTGTGCTCCCGGAGCCCGTGCAGCGGGGAAGGCGGGGGTTCTGGGGGAGGAGGCGCCGGATGGCCAGCTACCCTGCTGCCCTGGGAGGCACCGCTCGTGGAGAGAGCCCCGCGTGTCTGGTTCCAGGTGAGGTCTCCCATAGACAGAGCACCTGCTGCCCTGTGTGTCCGGCGTTCCTGGAGTGAGCCGTTAGGTCACAGTCTCTCCTCTGACTCAGTTTCTTTCACAAAATGGCACTGCTGTCTGCTGGGAGGTGGCCCTAGACCTGCTAACCCCTCTGTGATTTCAGCCGTCAGGCTGAGCCACCAAAGAAGGAGACGGCCTCTGCCGGGCCCCAGGTGAAGAGAGCCGACGAGTGGAAGGACCCCTGGCGCCGGTCCAAGTCTCCCAAGAAGAAACTTGGGGTATCGGTCTCCCCTAGCCGGGCACGACGACGTCGAAAAACATCAGCCTCATCGGCCTCTGCCTCTAATTCCTCCAGGTAAGGAGGCAGGGAGGTCAGCGGGACTGAGCGGCGTCTGTGTGCTCCACGGGGCTGTGGCGTGGCTGGGTTCCAGAGCATCGCTGGCTAACAGGACTGACACTTCACACCTGGTGAGGCTTCACATACCCCCCGGAGCCATATCAGCCAGGGTGCAGGCCACCCAGAGTGGAGCACAGACCTGGGCAGGGGGCAGCGTGGGGAGAGACACTGCTTGGCGGAAGACCAGAAGAGCAGCCTGGCCCCAGTGTCTAGTCGGTCCACCTGTCGCCTCTGAGTTTGGGTCAGCAGCTATGAAATGTGTGTGTAGTAAGGTCTGCACAAACAAGTGAGGATGCTGCGGGCGGTGAGAGCGGGGGCTCTCCCTTAAGAGGGCCAGGAGGGGCCTGCGGAGGTGGACGGGACCTGGACGTGTCTGTGGACTCAGGGTTTCCACTGCCTGCACTGGTGGACACACAGATGCACACACATGTGTCCGCCCGGGTCAGACACACTCACCTACACACACGGGCACACGTATCCTGGCTGTCCCCCGAGGGCCTGGGAGCTGTGTCACCGATGACAGTGAGCACACCCAGCACCCAGGTCTTAGTTTCTAAGCACCATTCCCACGAGCCAGGGGACTGGAGAGCAGCGTGTCCGCGAGGCAGCCAGAGGGCGGGCATGTGTGTGCGAGCCGGGGCGGGCAGAAAGAGACCCCGCCTTCTCTTCTCCCCCGGGCTGCAGGTCGTCGTCGCGGTCGTCCTCCTACTCTGGCTCCGGCTCCTCCCGGTCCCGGTCCCGGTCCTCGTCCTACAGCTCCTACTCCAGCCGCTCTTCCAGACACAGCTCGTTCTCAGGCAGCCGCTCCAGGTGCGTCCCTGAGGCCCAGGAGGTGTGGACAATGCCGGCTCATCCGGGTTCCTGCGTGACGGCAGCTTTCTGCTTTGACGGGGGCCTTCCGGGTCCTCATTGCTTGAGGAGGAGTCTCGCTAGGTTAGGCGTCTGGTGAATTCTGAAGAACACACAGCGAGGGGCTGAGGAACCAACACGGGTGCACGTCAGGGCTCACAGGCCACACCGATGTTGGCCTGATTGGGGGCTGTGCTCATAGCACAAACGAGGCAGCCACGGGGTCAGCGCCAGCTCGGGTGACCTCCTGTGGACCTGCACTGGCCACACGTGGTGGGTCGCATTCCAGCACACTAGAATTTTGGAGTGTGCGCAACCCCTGTTTGGGGGGCTCAGATACAGAATGTTTCCATCTTCACAGAAGGTGCTACTGCCCTATTCCAAAAAGATCGGGAGTATTTCCCCACTGAAAATAGGCAGACTGCTTGGAATGTTAGAGAATTTCTGGTCATCGCCTGGGTGGGAGGAGTCACTGGTTCGCATGAGGAATAGGAAACGGCTGACACCGTTTTTGCCTCTTCAGCCTTTTCAACAAGTGCAGGCTGCTGTGTGCGCCTCCATCCCCGGTGCCACCTGCACACAGACCCAGAGTCACTCCCCCGCCCTCTCTGCCTCCTGCCAGCCTGAGGCGCGCAGGTGGGGCCGCGCCCAGGACAGGTCTGGGACCAGAGGGAGGCTGCGAGTGGAGGGGCCGCCTGTGTGGCTTTGTCTCTGCGGTCGCAGACAGGCGCAGCTCTCCCAGAGGGCCGCAGCAGGGCGTGGACCCACCCCTACGTGCTCACATGCACACCACGCACAGACCCACACAGACACACGTGCCCACCGCTTCCCTGGGGAGCACGTCACAAAGTGTTCTTGGGGTAAACTGATGGGTCCTCCTGCGGGGTCTGTGGCCCCCAGTGGCGCCCCTTCCTGGCAGGCTGTCTCACCCTAGGACAGCGTAGAGCGGGTGGGAGCAGCACAGGAGATCACTGAAGCTGTTGCATCTGAAGGCCGCGTTCTTGTGTTCGCGGACTTAGACGACAGCTGGGCCTGCTTTTCCTGAATGTCATCTTGTGCTGAGTGACAGCTGTGAGAAAGGGAAGCCAGCCTTTGGCTAAGGGTATCCAGAGGGCTAGCTGTGGGCACTGGGCCTCACGGCCGTCCTGCCAGGAGTGTAAGCAGTGCCTGGGTGTCCAGGGGAAGGCTGCCTGTAGGAGGCTGAGAGGGAGACAGTGAAGATACCGATCACCAGTGGCAGGAGAAGCCTTCTGTGGTTTCACGTGAAAAATAAGGCTGGTGAGCTGTGGGGAAGAAGCCTGGAACCAAGCTGATAAATTGGGGGTTCTGGAAATCCCAGGGGGTGGGGGGCTTACCTGCAGTCTCCCCTCTGTGAGCACTGGGTGACACGGGGACAGACGGAAGAAGGCCCTGTGTGTGGTCTGTATACGGCTGAGCTGTTCTCACAAAGTCGGGGGCGCTTTCTTCGCTACTTAACCTTCCCCTCGGGTTGTGTTTGTGAGCCCCACCGACTGTCCCAGGGCCTCCCCACCGGCTCCCAGGTGATGGCTGATGGGGTGCTGCCTGCCCCTTGGCACCTCTTTTCCCCTGTGACATGCATTTGAGGAGATGACCGAGACCTGTCCGAGGCTGATCGGTAGCCCCTGCAGGGGTGCGGCCGGGCGGAGCGCCTCCTCTCACCTCGGTTCACTCCCTATAGGTCCCGGTCCTTCTCCTCGTCCCCGTCCCCGTCCCCGACGCCCTCGCCGCACAGACCTGTCAGAACCAAGGGGGAGCCGGCTCCGCCTCCCGCAAAAGCAGGGTGAGTGCTGGGGCGGCCCCGGGAAGCGGGCAGGGGCGCGGGGCGTAGGCCTGGCCTCGCACTTCCTGGCTGTGGGCCAGGACATCTGTGCTCCAGCGTGCTCACTGTGGTGCTGGAGCCTCACGTGTCAGGAGCCGGTGCGGCACGTGAGGGCCCCTTGCCCTGGGGACCTGCTGTGCTCTGCCCTGGCTGTGTCCGTGGCAGCCTCAGCCCTGCCGTCCTCACCTTCTCTGCTGCTCCTGGGACTGGTCACATCGATCCTTCTCCACAGATGTGACGACGGGAGGGGTTAGAAGCATCTAGGACTTAGCACACAAACCTCACAATACCTGGCGTGCAGGGTTGGGGTGCATGGTCCGCCGGGTGAGAGTACGCTCCGCTCCTGCAGCTCTGCCAAGCGCGAGGCCCGTCCTGACGTTGGCCGTCCCCACGCGCGTCTGGCCCCAGCCCCCGTGGCAGGTTTTCCTCCTGAACGGGGTCGGCTCCCGGGCCTCAGGCTTAGGAGTCCTGGGCGGCTCACTGTTAGGAAGGGAACGGTGTTGGCACGTGACTTAGGCCCCAGGCACCGCACCCACCTGAGCTGTACTGTTGTGGGGGGACCCTGACCACAGTGCGGGCGCTTCGGGGCCCCAGGCTTCACACAGGTGGCGTCGGGCAGGGTAAGCGCAGGTCTGCCTCCTGGGCGGCACGGGCTTGGACTCAGCCCTGCTGCTGTGCTGAGCGGCTTCCTCTAACGCAGACTCTGCTTCCTGCTGGCGGCAGCGTTGCCGGCAGGGTCTGCTCTGTGGCCCATCTGCACTGTGCGTGTTCAGGGCGCTTAACAAACCGGCAGGGTATCTTCCCCACACGACGGTGAAGAACAGCTTGGGGGCCATTTTCCCGACTCCCCTGGGGTCCCCAATCACTGAGGGAGCACGGCCCAGCTCTCGGCACTGCTCCGGGGCTCTTCAGCCGGCCCCGTCTCCCTCCCTGTCCTTTCTTGGAGGGGGAGGCCGTGGGATTCTCAGCGTGGGGTGGGGTCCGCGGGAAACAGCTCCTCACAGGGGAGTTTGCGCATGCACTGCACGCGCCCCGAGGTCGGCCGGCAGGGCAGCCTCCGCCTGCCCAGCCGGGTCTGACCCTCCCTCTGTCCCACGTCACAGAGAGAAGCTGCTGAAGAAGCCAGCCCCACCTCCAGCCCCACCGCAGGCCCCCAAAACCACCGCTCCTGCCCCCGAGCCCACCAAGCCCGGAGACCTTCGGGAAGCCAGGAGGAGGGAGCGGCAGGCCAGGAGCCCGCCCAGGAGGTGAGTGCCCCGGCCTTCCAGGGCTGGCGGAGGGGTGCTCGCAGGCAGCGGAGGCCGGGGACCGCGGCACGTCACCGAGCCTCGGTGTCCCCAGCAGCTCGATGGCTGCGAGGGGCCCGGGTGCTCCCTCGGTGCCAAGTTCCCCCTTGCTGGAGGCACAGTGTGAGGGGAGCTGGCCAGGGCTGTGGTTGGTTCACTTTGAGGGAATCAGAGCCCCGCCCACTGCCCGGTCGGTGGCGAGTCGCTGGGGGCGCGTTGGTCTCAGGCCAGCGAGCCCCGGCTTGGAGGAGCACCCGCGTGTCAAGGCCACAGAAACGTGAGCAGCCGGGCTCTTGGTTGTGTTGTAGGCGGACTGTCAGCGGCAGCGGCAGCGGCAGCAGCTACAGCGGCTCTAGTTCCAGATCCAGGTCATTATCCCATCGGCATCTGCCTCTGTCCCCCCAGTCAGGGTCCAGGGAACCCCGGGAGAGGCCACGTTGGGTGTGAGCACCCTCCTCCCTCGGGTGGCGGCACCGTGGGTCCGAGGAGCTGTTCCCGAGCCGCTCTGGCAAGGAGGGGGGACGGGCTGAGGCAGCTGGGGGCGGCCAATCGAGAAGGTTTCAGGAAAGAGCAAGCGGAAGGGGGTGCTGCCGTCTAGTTCAGAGAGCAGGCGCGCCGGGCCGGCCCCAGGGTCCTTGCAGCCGGTTCCCTCCGCCCTCTGCAGGCAGCAGGTGGCGCGTATACATTTGCCCAAAGCTGGCAGAGTAGGTCTGGGGTGTGTTAAAGAGCAAACCTTCCCAAAAGGCTGGGCTCTTCCCTTCCCTGTTGCAGCCTCCACACCTTAGGACGCAGTGCTGCCGGTTTTCTCAGAGGGCGGGAGTCCCTGTGGAGCCTGGGCTGTGAGGGCCGAGGAGATCGGCCGTGTTCAGCGCCTCCTGAGCGGGCCCGTTGGGTTGTCTGGCACAGCGTCTGCTCGCGCTGTGGCCCATGTCCGCCCTCTCTTGTGCCCCGTCGCCAGGGTGGGTGTCCAGCTCTTGGTCACAGTCAGCCGTGTGTCCCTGCCCAGCTAACAGCACAGTCGCCTGTGAGCACGAGGGCCTGGCCACAGCCACGTGGGCGTCCCCTCCCTGGGCGGCACCTATAGAGTGCCCAGAGCCCCCCACATCTCGGCCTGGGTGGGTTCCCCTTCCCTGGGAACAGGAATCGGGTCTCGGGCTGGGGCCGCGGTGCAGACGTGCTTGTGCGTGCAGGTCCCTGAGCGTGAGCAGCGTCTCCTCCGTGTCCAGCGCCACGTCGAGCAGCAGCTCAGCGCACAGCGTGGACTCGGACGACATGTATGCGGACCTGGCAAGCCCCGTGTCCTCGGCTAGCTCGCGGTCCCCCACCCCAGCCCAGACCAAGAAGGAGAAAGGTAGAGCCTGTGTGCAGGGGAGGGGGCGTGCAGCGGCCCCACGCTGCCAGTGATGACGCCTCCCCCAGACGGCACGCGGGCGGCCGCCTCAGCGGGATAGAGGCTCTGATGGGCGTTTCTCACGGGCAGGAAAGTCTAAGAAAGAAGACGGTGTGAGAGCAGATAAGCGGAAGCGGGATCTGTCCACGCAGCCGCCCAAACCCTCGAGAACCCCCGCGGGCGGCAGGTCCTCCCAGCAGCCCACGACCCCCCAGCAGGCGCCGCCCGGCCAGCCCCCACCGGCCACGTTCATCGCCCACAAGGAGATCAAGTTGACTCTGCTGAGCAAGGTGAGGCCGTGGGCGGCGCTGCTGGGGCTCTGAGGCCCAGGGCCGGGCCGGCAGGCGGCTCTCCACGTCACCCGTTTCGTCCTGCCCTCCCTGTGGGCAGTGCCTGGGGGCACAGGGTAGATGGGAGACGGGCCGGTTCCCACACGGCAGCCCTGGGACCTGGGGCAGGGAGCAAAGCAGACTTGGCCTCCGAGTTGACATCCGCGATGCCCTGAGAGACCGGAAGGCCTCGAGACCGTGGGCCCTGCCCCCCTTGGGGCCACGTGGCGCAGGAGCCCCAGAGGAGTGCCTGCAACGGCGGAGAGCAGGTGGCCGCCTGCTCCAGGGCCTGTGTTCGCTCAGGCCCTGGTCCTCCTCACAAACACCCCGTCGTTCCAGGCCGCTGATAAAGGGGGCAGGAAGCGCTACGAGCCCTCGGACAAGGACAGGCAGAGCCCACCTCCAGCCAAGCGGGCCAACCTCTCCCCGGACCGAGGTGAGCCTCCCGCGTCTGGAGCCGGCGCCCCATTCACCCTTGAAAAGTCTTGAGGGCCTCGGGGACTTCTGATTGAGTGGGTCGTGTCTATCGACATTTACAGTTTTGGAAGTTAAAACTACATATAGTACTTACCTTTAAATTTAACACAGGTAAGATTTTTCATAGAAAATAACTGTATCTTCCAAAACAGACGTTAGTAGGAGTGGCATTGGTCTTTGGTTTTTTACAACCCTCTTATGGCTGGGATCCCATCTCTTCTGGTCACACAAATCACTCGGCCTCTGGAAAACCCCACCCGGGCTTGTGAGGCCGTGAGCGTGCGGAGGGCGGGCAGCATCTCGATGTCGCGGGACGCACCTGACTGCTGCCCCGGCGGTGCTCGGCCGCACCTAGAGAACCACTGGCCCAGGCAGAGCCTCTTCCTGACTGGCTCTAACTAGTAAAGCAAAAGCCTGAGTGTTTCCAAGCCGTCTTTCCCCCTTAAAATGGAGAGGTCCCGTGAACCCCACCAGGAGCAGGAGGTGGACACCGCCCGGCCCCTGAAGCACACCCCCCGGGGCCGCCTGCACGCCTCTGCGGGGCGGGATCCCCTCCGCCTGCCCTCGCTCAGGGCCCCGCACTCGCACAACAGGAAGCCCTCCTTCCCGTTCTTGGTTTTGCCTATATTTTTTTTTTTTTTTCTTTTTTTCCGGTACGCGGGCCTCTCACTGTTGTGGCCTCTCCCGTTGCGGAGCACAGGCTCCGGACGCGCAGGCTCAGCGGCCATGGCTCACGGGCCCAGCCGCTCCGTGGCATGTGGGATCTTCCCGGACCAGGACACGAACCCGTGTCCCCTGCATCGGCAGGCGGACTCTCAACCACTGCGCCACCAGGGAAGCCCTTGCCTATATTTTTTAAGCTGCCGTGCCTTTTTGTCCCCCATTTGAAGACCCTCACCGTGAGTTTCTTCAAGGCACGGAAGGAGGGTTTTGTCTGCTTGGAGTTGGACGCTCAGAGCTCGGTGGCCTGTTTTGATGCTGGCTCAGGAAACCAGAACCGAAATTAGACCTCGGCTTCCGTGTTTTTCTGGGGCTTCATTTTCCAGTGGAATCCATCCTCCCCTTTTCCTTTTCTCACTGGCTCTGCTCCTTATGTCTTTCTGTGAAAATGAGGAAGCCGAACTGAGCGGCCACCGCTTTGTGGCATGGGGTCACCGGTGGCCAGAGGGGCCACCCCATCCCTGTCTGAGCACACCAGCCCCTGCGCAGCTGGCCCCGTGTGGAACTGGGACCCTTGTCTTACCTGTCCTCTGTCACCCAGGTTCTCGGGACCGGAAGTCAGGTGGGAGACTCAGCTCCCCAAAGCCAGAGCGGCAGAGGGGCCAGAATTCCAAGGCCCCTGCGGCCCCGACAGACAGGTGGGTGTCTCCCCCCGGCCCCCGTGCCCTGGGCACAGCGCGCTGGCTCCTTTGCCACAGAGAGGGCTGGCGCAGCTTCCCTCCCCAGGTGGAGGCCAGCATCACTAGCCAGGGGCAGGCTGAGAGGCAGCAGGGATGTGGCACGTGGCTCAGATCCAGAGGCAAGAGGGCGATCCGGCCTGTGTCTGAACTCTGCCCCACCAGTGGGTCCTAGAGTGAGGAGCGGCCCTGAGCGCGCAGCTCCGGGCCAGGGGACCGGGACCCAGATGGTGGCACCCCTTCCCCTCCCTCCCACATCAGGCACAGGAAGTAGGGGCATGGATCCCCTTTTCCCAGGAAGTGGGCTGAGTCTCTGCACACCTGCACCCCTGGCTTTGGGTCGAGGGCCAGGTGGGAGGGGCCGCGGGGAGGGTGGGCACAGCCCCCGGCCCTCGGCCCACAGCACGGCTTGAAGCCGGGGTCAGCAGCGTGGGGTTTCACGTCGGCACAGAGCGGGGTGCGTACGAGGGCCAGAGTAGGAGGGCGGGATAGCGTGGCTCCAGGCAAGCCCTGACGCTGTGCCCCTTCACCCGCGCAGTCTCTGCTCCACGATCGGGGGCGTGGGAGCGGCGTGGGGAGGCCACCTCGACTGTGGCCAGAACCCGGGCTGGGGGCAGGAGGCCAGGCTGGGCCCCACACGCTTACCCATCGTGGGGGGGCCTCGTCCAGTGGGGAGGGGCGCCTTCCACCTGGTAGGTACAGCTCCTGGGGTCCAGGCCCCTGGCAGGAGGCTCATAGAGAGGCCCTCAACCCCTCTAACTGCCTCCCCACCCCCACAGGAAGCGCCCGTTGTCCCCCCAGTCCAAGAGCTCCAGCAAGGTCACCAGTGTGCCCGGCAAAGCCTCGGATACCGGTGCTGCCGCCGGCGCGTCCACGGGCACCAAGTCAGGGAAGGCCAGCACGCTGTCCCGGCGGGAGGAGCTGCTGAAGCAGCTGAAGGCCGTGGAGGACGCCATTGCCCGCAAGCGGGCCAAAATCCCCGGGAAGGTGTAGCCCGGGCTCTGCTCCCCGAGGCAGAGACTCACTTGTTTTTATAAATAGGGTAAGCGCAGCCATTTTGGATTTTGCAGTTAATGTCTTATTTTGGCTGTGATTCTTTTTAAAAATTTAAAAAAAAAAAAAAAAAGTTTCTCAGCTGGAAAAGAAGCCACACACGTAACGAAGATGACGCTGAATCCCAGACTGAAGCAGCCCCTTCCCAGAGCAGAAGTCCGGCGAGCCGGCTGGGCGGGTGGCAGCGCGGTGAGGACCGGCTCGATTTTATGTAAATGATGAGTCCTCCCTCTGCTCGCCAGTCAGGCGTCCTCACCATCCGGTCGGTCGCACCCTCGGCACCCGCCCTCCTGCTGTCGCCAGGAACACCAAGTCTGCCGAGCATCCTCCCCGCCCCTGCCGTCCCCAGGATCAAAAAGTATATATATATTCTTGACTAAAGTCTGATTGGGAAATACTCCTGTCTTTTATTTTAAGCATCAAATTGTTTTAGTTGATTTAAAAAGGAAAAAAAAAAAATACAGAAAAGACCAAAAAAAAAAGGCCGAGGGTATCGTTGGGCATCTGTCAGGTGTGGAGGGTCTCTTTTTGAGGGGTCTCCTAAAATAAAATATTTTGATAAACAGCTGTCTTGCCCTGGTGGTGATGTTTGCCTGTGCCTGGGCCCCCGCCTCAGCCCTCCGCTTGGCAATGCCCACTGGGCTGCTGGCTGAAGGAGGCCCCACCCCGTGGAGCGCTCACCTTGGTTTCCTCGCGGGGGCTGGCCTGGCAGGGCTTCCTGAACACCGAGATCTCCGCCTGAGCGAGAGCCCACCTTCCCCAGCAGCGGGCCCTGAGCCAGAGAGGTGACCCCAGCCCGAAAGCCAGTTCTCCACTCAGTGCCTCAACGCACAGTTGGACCCCACTCGGACATGCAGGTATCGGAGCATGAGACACCCCGGCCAGGACCACGGTGCCGTCTCACCCACTGCAGGCTGGGAGAGGCTGTCGTCGAGTCTGAGAGTCACTGCCCGCAGTGCCCTCCTGAGCCCCTGCCCTCCTCCCGGCAGGACCAAGACCACTGGAGGGGGGGGCCCTTTCTTGTGGATTGAACTTGCAGAGTGGTGCTGGGGCCTGGGAGTGCCCCCGCCCAGTCCCCCCATCGGCACCTCTGCTCTCGGGGGACTTACTCTAAACCAAGTTCCGTGAGTCCTTGCAGGCGACATGCCTCCCAGAGCCCTGTTGTGGGCCGTCAGGAGGCTATGTTCAGTTACCTCGGTTACCGGCTGCTCTGTCCCAAGGCTGCATAGCCACTGACCTGTGGGACAGGAGAGCCGTCCAGGAGCCAGTGCCACACCGCGGGGCCTCCTGCGTGGACTGTTTGCAGTGCAGTCCACGCCCGCGCCACAGCACAGCACACGGGATGCTTCTTGCGTCACCAGCTTCAATACTGTGTCTGGGCAATTTCTCAAGACTTATCTGATTTGCCCTCGGGTCAAAGCCAGGTGCAGAGGGAACTCCCATTCTCCAAAGGGCGGCCTTCAAGGACACAGAGCCAGAATCCACGACACCTTGGGTGACAGCCTGTCCCTGCATTCTGCACCCCAGCCGCTGGGCCCCACGAGCCAGCCGAGCAGTGATGGCCTCTGAAGCCAGGAGCCCGCAGGTGAGCGAGTCCCCCACACAGGTGTCAGCACGCTGCCCCCCCTGGCCCGGCTGACCAGCCAGCTCCTGTGCCAAAGGGCTGGGCTGACCTGGCTTCCCACGCCTGGGTTGGATCTACAGCCCTGGGTTCCCTGGACCAGAGGTGGGTTTAAACCAGCAGCTTGCCATTTGCCATCTGGGGGCAGGGGTGTGTCCTGGGAGGGGTGAGAGTCACACCCCGAGCCAACTCTCCCCCAGGTCTAGTGGAAAGAACAGTCCAGGCCAGGCATGTGGGAAAAGGGAGGCTCTGTGGTATAATGGGTTCTCAGCATCTTTGCCCCCCAGGGGACGTGAGGGCTGAGGCCCTGCCAGGCGGTTAATATGCAAAGGTGGGAGTGATTCCCAGTTCCTCAAGCTTCTTTTCTGCCTACTGACCCCTGCCCCTCCCTCCAGCCCTCCTCCTCCACAGCTGCAGACCCCGACAGAGCCCCTCCCCTGCCTGTTTGCATTCCTCCTTCCCACCCTGGGCCTTTGCACGCACTGCTCCCTGTTCCTGGAACTGTGACCCAGCTGCACCTCACCCTTCCTCTCCCAGCTCAGGCCAGGCCTGCCCCGGCCCCTCATGCCTTCCCCTGTCTGCTGCGCCAGTGCTGCCCTGGAGCTGGCCTCCTCAGGGGGAAACTCAGGTGTGCTTTCCCCGAGTGTAAAGCAGAGGCAGAAAGCCCAGCCTCGGCCCTTCTGAGTTTTCTCATACTAACCCTCCTCGTCTTGAGGGAAGGGGAGCCACACCCCTCGGACCGCCCTCCCCAGGCCAAGGCACCCTGCAGCTTCTACTGTGCCCGTCTCTCCTCCTCTCGCTCTTGAACGGGTGAAAAGAAAAGAAAGATTTCATTTTTTCACTTTATAACTTTCCTAACTCACATGTGAAGCGTCATCTCCAACGTCATGAGTGAATACATTGAACTAGTGGGGCAACTCAGTTCAGTGAAAATTGAGTTCCTGTGGGTTTCGTACGCCTGCTGGTGACTTACAGCCGCTGCCAGTCCCCTCCCCGCAGCGCCAGCCCTGTGCCCCCAGTTCCCTCAAGGCCTGGGCCTCCACCCTCCTCTCGCTCTCTGCCAACCGTCCAGCTACCCCCGTGACGGCTCAGCCAGCGCCTCAGCCCCTGCGGGCCCGTCAGCCCCTGAGGACGGCAGTCAGCCCCCACCGGGAGGAGGAGCTGGGCGGGAGGGGGCTCAGGCCCTGGGTGAGCGGGCAGGGACCCCTGCCTCGGGCAGCCACCCTTGAGGGGCCGTGGACAAGCGTGAGGCGAAGGGGTCATTCCCGACAGTGCAGAGTTTGGGGAGCACGAGAAAACTGGGCTGTGTCCTAGGTTGACTGTGGGCAGGACTGCCTGGCGCCCCATGGTCGAAAAGGCCACGCCACAGGAGGGAAGGGGGAGAGGGTATTGCCACCCCCACTTCAGACGGGACTGCAGCCTGTCACTGGGCTTCCCTCTAGGATGGGGGAGAACTTCGAGCCTGGAGCTGGCAGGGCCTGGAGCAAACCTCTCCTGCAGGCCGCGTCCCCAGCCCAGGCCCACTTGGGCCGCTCCTGTCCAGCCAACGCTGCAAGGGCTCCGAGCCACAGGCAGGGCCACCCCAGAGGCACTGAGGGACTGGCCCTGGTGAGTGTCCCTGTGGTTCCTGTGTTTCTGCCTTCCTGCCCTGGCTCTGTCCTTTTCTCTCTGCCCCGCCTTCCATCTGTGGTCTCTGCATTTGTCTGAGTCTCCCTAGATCTCTGTGCCTGTCTCCATCCGTCCCTCTTCCCCTACCTGCATCCACCACCACCCCCTCTCTGTGCCCCTCCATCCCCTTTCTGCATCTCTCCAGACAGGGGGACTTGGGAACTTGGTCGAATGGGTGTGGTCTGGGGGCAGAGATGTGGTGGTTGTGGTTTGAGGGGCGGAGCCATCCAGGGCGCCTCCTCTAGGACGCCCTCCAACCTTCCTCCTGCAGCTGCCTTTCCAGTATTGCCTAACCCTGTACCGGTGTGCTTGCCTCAGCCGCCCGCAGGAATGAGGCACTGCTGGGCTCCGCCCTGTCCTTCCGTGGGTGCCTGGGACTCTGATGCCAGGCGGGCCACCAATGCACACAAAACAGCCCGGGCTTGTAGTGAGGAAGGAGGCGTGAGGCCCGGCCCCGGGGTTTGTCCCCGACTTGCCCACCCAAAGACATAGAAAATGCTGAAGCTCAGCCCCTTGGCGTAGGGACCCCTGAGCCTTTCACTTCTGAAGATCCTTTGCGGGGGACCCCAGCCCCACGAAGGCAAGGACACTTCCCCTTGGATTCCCCCCCCCAGGGGCCAGTGCCAGGCATGGGTGCCCCCTCCCCTCACTCTGCGAGGGCAGCTCCACACCTGGGGACAGGGCAGGTCCACTGCACGGTGTCCCTGCCCTGGAGGGGATCACACTACCTTTGGGGCCGAGGCAGGAGGGACTGGGATTTCTGAGGCCCTGGGTGCCCTGCAATAAGGCGGGCCCCATCTCAGCCTAAGAAGGGTCTTTCTCTGGACCTGAGCATCTGTCCTGGTGGAAGGTGGAAGGGGCTCAATTGTGTCCCCCAAAACTATGTAGAGGGCCTAGCCTATGTCGAGGGCCTAGCCCCAGTGCCTGGGAAGAATGTGCCTTTATCTGGGAGAAGGGTCTCTGCAGCTGTGCTTAAGGTCAGGCTCTTGATGAGATCACCCTGGGTAGGTGAATGTCTGTAGAAGGTACAGAGACGAGAGACACACGTGGGGAGAGGCCATGTGGGAGTGAGGCAGAGGCTGCACTGGTGCGTTTACAGCCCGGGGCCCCAAGGATATGCCGGGAGCCGCCAGGGGCTGGGAGAGGCAGCAAGGATTCCCTCTGAGACCCCAGAAGGAACCAGCCCTGCTGACACTTTGACTTGGGGCTTCTGGCCTCCAGACTGTGAGAGAATAAACTTCTGTTGTTTTAAGCCCCCCATTTTGGGGCACTTTGTTATGGCCGCCCTAGGAGATGAATACAGGTGGTGAGCTCCCTGCCGCAGGAGGTGTGCAAGCAGAGGGTGGATGACCACGGGCAGGGGTGTGGTAGGCAGGAGCAGCCCTGGGGCCTCAATGTGTCTGTCCATCCATCGGTCAGAAAGAAGCTGGGAGAACAGCCGTGACGCGACGCCCGCTGTGGGAACATTTCCTCCAGACCGAGGCCGGGAGGGCCCCGGCATCCCACTGCCTTCTCCATGCCCCTCTCAGGGGTCCTCCTGTCCACCGAGTCTGCGCCTCCAGTGGTGGTGGACATTCTGGCTCCTGCCAGCAGGTGAGGAAACCCGGAAGGCAGGTTGACTCCATCCTGCACGCCCAGGCCCTCCTCAGCGGGACATTTTATACTGATTCGAGAGGCCCTCGCCAGCATGGCATCCAAACCTCAGCGTTCAAAACTTGGCAGGATCTGGCCCTAAACCGTCTCCCTTGTAGGGTAATGAAGGCACCCCCAGCACCCTCACCAGGAGCACGGAGTTGGTGCAGGTGGGCTGCGGGGGCCTCCTTAGACAGCTTCTTAGGGCGCCCTGCCCTTTAAAGGTTCCAGGCCATTGTCACCCCCTCCACCTCAGACTTGCACTTTTGTTGACTGAAACCACAGAAGCCCAGCAGAGAATCCTGAAGAGGCTCGCTGGCCCCCAGCCGCCCGGTCCCCTCTGGAACCTCCCCACGTGGCAGGAAGAGGGGACGGGAGAATCAACCCTGGGGGAGGACTGGGCAGTGGCGCAAAGTGAGCGCGCTCTCGCCTGAGGTCACCAGGTCCAGACAGCAGAAACGTACAAGGGGTTAGGACTTGGCACTTGGAGAAGGTTCGAGAGTTCCTGGCACACGGGAAAGACCGTTCTGAGCCCCATGTGCAAGTGCTTGGCCTGGGGTAGGGTCCCTGGTGGTGGGGGAGAGGAGGACGAGTGGGTCCACCCTGTCCTGGAGGGGAGGGGACAGTTGCAGGGAGGGGAGGAGGAAGCATGGCCAGGCCCTTCCCGAGGAGGGAGGGTGCCGGATTTTCCCCAGGCGTGGCCCGGGGTATAAAGGGCGCCGCAAGCCGGCTGCAGCCAGGGCAGCCACGGGTACGCCGGGACCGCC
Source organism: Phocoena sinus (assembly GCF_008692025.1). Classification (NCBI taxonomy): domain Eukaryota; kingdom Metazoa; phylum Chordata; class Mammalia; order Artiodactyla; family Phocoenidae; genus Phocoena; species Phocoena sinus. The sequence goes on from NC_045781.1 coordinate 58,415,458, forward strand.
AGGTGCGCCGCCGCGGAGCCCGGAACCCAGCCCCCGCTGCGATGGTGAGCTGCTCCTCTCCCCGCCCTCCAGCCTGGACGGTGCCGCCCGGCCTGCCGCCCGACACCCAGGCTGAGGACGTGGCGGCAGGGTCCAGGAAGCCGCCCAAATCTGGGGGCAAAAGGGAGCCAGGAGCCCAGACCCTCCCGGGCCTCCGTTTCCCGACCTGTAGAGGGAGGCTACGTCCCCCCGCCCGCTTTCCACAGGGAGCAGAGCCAGCGGCAGGCAGGGCGGGGCCCCTCCCCGGGGTGCCGCTGACCTCCCACCGCCTGGTCCACCAGTCCCTCCGTGTCCTCCTGCTCCTGCTGTGGCCGCCCACCAGCCTGGCTCTCCACAGCGCCCCCCTCCGGCCGGGGGCCCGTACCCACACAGCCGGGACCCCACGCTGCTACTCGGCGGCGGAGCTGCCCCTGGGCCACACCCCTCCCCACCTGCTGGCTCGAGCGGCCAAGTGGGAGCAGGCGTTGCCGGTGGCGCTGGTGTCCAGCCTGGAGGCGGCGGGCCGCAGGCGCCAGCACGCGGGATCGCCGGCTGGGAACCAGTGCCCCGTGCTGCAGCCCGAGGAGGTGCTGGAAGCTGACGTCCACCAGCGCTCCATCTCGCCCTGGAGATACCGGTGAGAGCGGGCCTCCCTGGGCACGGGCCCCCGGGCCCCCCGAGCCTCAGCGCTCTCACCTGCTGACCTCCGGCCGGCCCGCCCCACCACTGGGAGGTCAAGGCTCCCCCGCGAGCTGGTCCTCGCCCAGTGTCTCAGACCTCAGCCCAGACCTCAGACACCAGGGTCCCCCTGGGAAAATTTGGGGGGCCCCCATTTGAGTTCTTGCAGGGGTGGGGCTGGGACTGGCAGGGAGAGAGGGGGGCTTCTGGGCTCTGGGAGGGCCGTGGGGCACACGCACAGTCTCACTTCCTGGGCACCAGCTGCGTGCCAAGCCCTCCCAGCGTCCCACACCTCCTGCCCTGCGTCCCGGAGCCGCCCTGAGCGCGTGGGGCAGCCGTGGGGCCGCGGGCAGGGAAGGGGGCGCCCGCCCGGGCTCTCTGACAGCCCGCCTGCCCCGCAGCGTGGACACGGACGAGAGCCGCTACCCCCAGAAGTTGGCCTTCGCTGAGTGCCTGTGCAGGGGCTGCATCAGCGCCAAGACAGGCCGCGAGACGGCCGCGCTCAACTCGGTGCCGCTGGTCCAGAGCCTCCTGGTGCTGCGCCGTCGGCCCTGCTCCCGGGATGCGGCGGGGGTGCCCACGCCCGGGGCCTTCACCTTCCACACCGAGTTCATCCGAGTGCCCGTGGGCTGCACCTGTGTCCTGCCCAGGTCGGCCCGGTGATCACTGGCTCAGCTCCTGGACTGGCCTCCAGGGACGCCCTTCCTATTTATGTGTATTTATCGGGTATTTATGTGCCCCCCTGGGGCCCTGGGCAGGTACCGAGGCTCCAGGTCTCTGCTTTGAGACCTGGCCTGGGAAGGGCCCAGTCCCCGGTGCCTGGGGGATGACCCTGTGCTGGGCAGCCCCCAGCTCGAGAGGCAGTTTATCCTTTGACAAAAACAGCTGGGCTAGAAGGAACATTCTCACTCTTCTGGAACTTGCTAAAACACCTACAGAAAAGGGAAAAGGTGTTCTGATGGCCACCTCCACTTCCTGGTCCCCTGGGCTCCCCTCACCCCAGCCGCCTGGGAGGAACAAGCACCCCTGTGTTTCTAAAACAGCTATTTATTTTACACGTGACTACGCATCGTCTCACTGCTAAACGGTATCTCAGAGCACAGCACTGGCTGGCACAGAGGGGAATGGGTGAAGCCACTCTCTCACCCTCTACCCTGCCTGGTCGTTAACACCCAGCTGGTCCCCCAGGGGCAACCACTGGCCCAGATCATGGTGTGTCCTTCTAGGAAGGTCTATGCATGGACCCAGGTGCACCCAGGGCGGGGTTATGTTTTAACAGAGTGGAGCCCAGGTGTGCCCCGCTGGCCATGCAGTAGCTCCCGGGTCTGGCGATGGGACTCATTCCCAAAGCCCAGCCCTCTCCCCACAGACGTGGGTGTGGCCCCTGGGGACTCCCTCCCTTACCCCATGGACAGGTATCCTGGGGTGACTTCCCGGGTGTCCGCTCAGGGGGACATGTCTCTGTAGCTTGGCTGAGTCATGCTCCCCCAACCCCAGCAGAGGCCCAGGCAGCTCTGGAAACCCCCTTGGGCTTCTGTCCACCACGGGTGACCTGCCAGACGAGGGGCAGCCAAGCTAACGGGCACCTCCCAGCTCAGGCACCCAGCCGGCCACCTGAGAACCACCTGACCCATCACGACAGAAGGTCCTGGCTCAGAGCACGTTTTGGGGCAATGAGTTCAGGGGCCCAGGAGTGCGTGGCCTCAGCAGTTCTGGATCAGCTACGATGCCCGCTTTGGAGCCTCAGTCCCCACGCCTGTGACGCACGTCAGCTCTAAGGGCTGTGGGGCTGCAGGGCAGTTGTCTGTACCCCCCTGCCACTTTCACCTGCTGACTGACACCTACTGTGTGTAAGGCCCAGGAAGAGGGGAGGGGTCTCAGAAGGCTACCCGGAGGAGGTAACCTTTATCTTGAGCTTGGAAGGAGTCTTCAATCAGCACTTACTGAGTTTCTGCCCTGTGCCCAGGACCGGGATCAGAGCTGTGAACAAAATGGATAGCTCCCCACCTGCCCCGTGGGTGACCGACCACCACGGCCCCATCAGCGAAGTCCTGGGCCGGTTGGTGGTGAAGGGATAAGGGAAGGGAGAGGGGCTGCAGTGGGGGCCACCTGGGCACCACCTGAGTGGCCATCCGGGGCCCAGTGCTCCAGGCAGAGGGGATGGCCTGTGCAGAGGCTGAGAAGGTGGCCTGCCCGTGCCCGGGGGGGCAGTGTGGCTGGAGCCCAGTGGGCGGGGTGACAAGGGCCACAGCAGGTGCGGGCGGGGGCCGGAGACAGTGTCCGTCCTGGGCTATGGGAGCCTGTGGGCTCCGAGCCGGGCACTGGGCGGGACAGGGCAGTGCTGGGAGTGGCCTGGGAGTGGGGGCGGAGGAACGGTGGGCCGACTGGGTTTATGCTGAAGACGAAGGGTGTTGGCTGACAGGCGGTGTGCCCTCTAGGCCAGAGGTCCCTAGAGACCCCCAGCTCTGAAAGTGTGAGAGCAGGAGGCGAGCGATTTAAGGGCTTTTCCAGACGTCGGGGGAGTGGGTGCCGGGGAAGGAATTGGGGCTTCCCAGGCTGGGGTGTGAGCTGAAGCCAGGCAAAGCTTCGGGGCCACAGGGGCTCCTGGCCCCGCCATGGCTACTGTGGTGTGTGTGCGGTGTGTGCGAGGGGGGCATGTATGGTGTGTGGGTGTGTATGTGTTAACTGAACCCACTTTGGGTTCACTCACCCACTGATTACTCCCCCACCCTCCCTCCCTCCCTCCCTCCCTCCCTCCGTCTTTAAAAAGCTTTCCCTGAAAGCCACCAGGGAGTTGGGGGGTCTCTTGAGCACGAGCTGCCTGGACCCCTTGCTTGGTGCCTGCAGTAGACCCTGCACCTGCCTTCCCCACACCGCATGGCAGCAGACTGGCTTTGCTGTGCATGGGTGAGCAGACCCGAGTTTGGTTTGGTAACGATTTTGGCGACCTGGCTGGAGCGGAAGTCCCAAGTGGGCACGTTGCCCACGGCACACTGGCCCCAGGGTGGTCCAAGGGGTGCTGCAGCAGGTGAGTCCTAGCAGGTCAGGGAGCTGGGGGGACACACACACCCTCCCCCCAGACCTGAGACGTTCTTTTCCAGAGTAGAAACACAAACAGTTGGAATTCCAGATACGTGTTTCATGGAATAGGCGATGCACCGAGATCCCAGTGCCAGTGAGGAAGATGACAGCCCTGTTGCCAGTGAACCCGAAGGAGTCTGCAGAAAAGGGGTGCCCTGGGCTGGGGGCTGCCCACCCCCACCCGTCTGCAGGAGAAGCCCTCGAAGCTTTGGCGGGACGGGAGTGGCTCGAGGCCCTGGTCACACGACCTCATCAGTCACCGGCATGGGGTTTTCCTGGGGGCCACCCACAGGGACCCCTGCCACCTCCTCCTCACTCGGCTTCTTGCGGGCCTCGGCTGGGGGCCGGGGCGGGGGGTTGCTGGGTGGCTGCTTGATGGTGCCCCCCACCTGCGGCCGCTCCTTGGGCTTGGTCTCGATGGGGGTCCACTGCTCCCCGTGGATAGCCGCCTGCAGGACATGGAGGGGCTGGGCTGGGGTCCTCCCAGGCCGCCCCCGCCCCGCCATACGGTCTCCCCGCCCCTGCGCTCCCCCACCCCCGCCAGAAGCCAGGACACGACCGAATTCAGTGAGACCTGAGGGGACTGGAGCTCAGAGAGGTTATTTGATGGGCCTGAGGCCACACAGTCGGAACCCAGCTATTTCACCACAACACAAGGGGCCCCACAAGGGCAAGGGGTGCTGAACCCCGGGGCTCCTGAAAGATTCTGGAGGCAGCTTCCAGGTACACAGCCCAAGACCAGCCTTCTTCCCAGGGACTAAGGGCCAGGAGCAGGACAGAAGCCCAGGCCCGAGTGGCCATGATGCTGAACTGAGGCCGGCAGCTCTGGGTGAGGGGGCTGGGGAGAGGCCCAGGAGGGTGGCCAGGGAGGCCAGGGGCCCAGGTGTGTTGAGGAGGAAGAGTGCACGGCCCAGGGAATTTGCTGAAATGCAGACTCCAGGGCCAGAGGCCAAGTGGACCTAAGAACGTGTATCTTTCATTTTGTATCCCCTAATACATTAGTTGATACAAAAAATATGTGACAGCATATACTTTATGAAGCATAAGAATAAAGTGAATTTCTAGAATCACACCTCCTAAGTTAAAAACTAGAACACTGGGGCTTCCCTGGTGGTGCAGTGGTTAAGAATCCGCCTGCCAGTGCAGGGGACACGGGTTCGAGCCCTGGTCCGGGAAGATCCCACATGCCGCGGAGCAACTAGGCCCGTGCACCACATCTACTGAGCCTGTGCTCTAGAGCCCGTGCGACACAACTACTGAGCCCGCACGCCTAGAGCCCGTGCAACAAGAGAAGCCACCACAATGAGAAGCCCGCACACCACAACGAAGAGTAGCCCCCGCTCTCTGCAACTACAGAAAGCCCGTGTGCAGCAACGAAGACCCGACGCAGCCAAAAAATAAATTAATTAAGAGAAAAAAAAAAAAAAAAAATTAGAACGCTCTATCCCAGAAGGTAAAACTAGAAAGTTGAAGGAAAAGAATGGAGGAAAATATGGCGTACGGGCAGGGAAAGCCATTTTTAAAAAGCACAAACTATAAAGCAAATAAATATATTAGACAGACAGACTTCTGCTCAGAGAAGAATTCATGGACAAAGTTAGATCCTTAATAGAGAAGGAGGAAGTATCCACAGTGGCTAAAACTTACAAAGGATTCACAATTAAAATACACATTACACTCCTGCAAACTAACAAGAAAAAGACAAAACCCCCACAGGAAAATGGGCAAAAGGCCTGAACAGGCAGCGTAGAAGCACTGAGACAGCTGAAGCGAATGAGGCGGTGGCCAGCTCGTAATCAGTGGAGCAATCAAGTCGAAATCATCAGGCCCTGTCAGCCTGACTGAAGCTGGTGGCCGTGGTGGGGCTGGAACCGCGGCTCGGCGGGTCAGGGGCACCACGCGCAGGAGGACAGCGAGTGTCCGGCAGCCCGCGCCTGGTGGGGCCCCCGCCCCATCCCTACCGCCCCCTGCCCTGCTGTAAAGGTGGCCTCGTGCAGCCTCACTGACAAGGGGCCCTTTGCGTAACCTGGACTCCAGGCAAACCCAGCCCCAAGGGTTTTGCACGTGGCATCTGCCCTGCTCACGAGCTCCTGACAGCATCCCGAACTGGATGAGATACCTTTGAGCAGCGGATCCCAATCCAGGCCGGGCCTGCCGGCCGTGTGACCTGGACCAGCCACGTCCCCTCTCTGAGCTTCCGCCGCTTGTCTGTGAAGTGGGGGCCCCACCTCCCACCGCGCAGGGCTGTAGCGCAGGTTACCGAGGACGTAGGGGAACGGCCAGCACGTTAGATGGGCCAGAATGGAGGCTCCGTTGGAACTGTCCCCACGACGTGAGCAAGGACACGGGCTCGGCCTCCAGGGCCAGCCACGGGGCCAAGGCTGTCAAGGACTGGCAGGGCTGACCACGGAGGACGCTACTCACCAGCAGGTAGATGCTGCTTGCGATGGCCAAGCAGGCCGTGCCCAGGATGGTGGCGAGCAGGAAGCCGGCAGGTACCGACAGCCTGGGGAGGGGGTGGAGGACGGAAGACAGTCAGAAGGGGGGTCTGCAGCCCTAGGCCTTGGTCAGAGACCACAGGATCTCAGGACAAAGCCCCCAGGACCTTGAGCGGAGGGGATGCCCACTGCTGCCCAGGCTGGGCTTCTAACTTCGGCCCCGGAGCTGTTCTCTGCTTGGTTTGCACAGGGCAAACCGGGCAGACATAGGGGCAGGGCGCTGGGCCCCCAGCCGCCACCCAGGGAGGAGGCCCAAGCAGCTGCAGGGGCGCTGCGCGTGGCGGTCTCCCCGGCAGTGACCACCAGACTCATTGTGGGACGGCGGAGCAGAACCGCCCAGCTGAGCCCAGTCAAGCCCAGAACACTGATTATTCCTGACTTAAGCTTGCACCAGGTTGCGGTGAATCGTTACCCTGTAAGTAATGACGGATACAGGTTTAGGGAACCTCTGGCAGAGCCCGGGAGGGGCCTAACTTGACCCCAGCAGTCCTCTGCCGGCGGTGCTGGTGATCCCAAGTGGGCAGAGACTCACCCAAGGTGCAGGAAGGCCCGGATGTAGTAATTGCTGGTGAGGGGGCCGAACACCTTCACCGCTCTGGTCAGGTACTTCTGTCCGCTAGGCAGAGGGAGGGAGGGGAGACAGACTGCGTCCAGCTCAGCACACCCCACCGCCCACCCCGGCCCAGAGCGCCCGGCTCTTCCTCCCAGGGGCCCAGGGGCCCAGGGGCTCAGCGGCTGGGCAGACACCCAGTGGGCTGGCGCTGGGGACAGGACCAGGCTCCCGCGTGGTTATGGCTCCTGGGGAGGCCGCCAGGGCAGGGCAGGGAGACTCACCACCTCTCCATGGTGGAGCCCTTGCTCCTCTTACCCCGCGGGTACTCTAGCAGGCAGACCAACACACCTGCCGCTCTGAAGCTGCGGTTAAGGAAGAGCCCAGCTCAGCCTGAGGGGCCGCAGTGAGCCCCCTTTGCTGATGAGAAAAGAGAGAGGTGCGGCCGCTGCCTGAGGTCACGCAGCTGGGAAACAGCTGGACGGGATTCCCATAGCTCTGGCCACCTTGCTGCCTCCTTTGCTGTCCTGTGCCCTCCCTCCCCCCATGCCTGCCTTGGCCTCCAGAGAGCCTGTAACAGCTGGGCTGGCGGGGGGAAGGGGGGACCCGGTCCACTCGTGGATAGGCCCGGCCGGCTAGGGAGGGTGGCTGATAGACGGGGGTGTGGAGGGGATCCCGAGCATTCCCGAGGCCTCAGTGCCACCCTCAGGGGGCACTGACACCTCCCACCCCGCCAGGGCCCGGCCCGGTGGGTCTGTCACCTCCCTGCTATGAGCCCCTCCTGCCTTCCAGGGGCAGCGGCATCTCTACCACCCCCCCCCCCCCAGCCCTGCTCTGGCGTGTGCAGCGGGAGGATACATGGAATATGCGCCCAGGTACCACTGGGCAAACTGGCCGGCCGTGGCCACAATGCCCCCGGTGATGAGGACTGTGGACAGAGGAGAAGCAGGTTAGCAGGTGCCCCACCCCATGCCTGCAGGGGCTCCGGCCGCCCCCTGTACTCCCCCTCCCCCTGAGGGGCTACCAGTGCACCACAGAGCTGCCCTCTGTCCGCCACCATGTTAGCCCAGGAAGGGGACCCAGGTGGGTGCAGCCCCTGGCCGGTGATGGGGAATGGCCGTAGGCATGGGGGTCGGGACGCCTTCCCCTGGGAAGCAGCATTCGAGCCAAGGAGGGGCCTGAGGAGCTGCTGAGGGATGTGTGGGAGAGGAAAGGCCTGGGCTCCAGCCTGGACACACTCCCCAGGCCCCTGACCCTCAACACGCTGAGTGGTTGCTCGATGCATTTAAAGACTGCACTGTTGGTTGCTGACTCTGTACCGGCTGCGTGGACGTTCTCTCCCGGCTGGGGGTGTCCTGGACGACCCCATTCGTGTGTTTTGTCTCATGCAGTTCTGAGTGGACTTGGTCTCTCCAGCCCTTTACCTGCAGCCCTGTGTGCGCCTGCCGCGAGCGAGCGTATCTCTGTCTTTCCTCCCCAGTAATTTTTTTCTTTTCTATTGCGGTAAAATCAGTGAACAGCTCAGTGGCGTGAAGCACGTTCCCATTGTTTTGGCACCGTCACCACCAACCGTCCCCAGGATTTCCAGTCATTTATTGAGGTATAATGATTACATAAAGTGCACAGACTTTTTACATGTGCGACCCCCTACGTGATCTCCACCCGAATCAAGATTCCCGCCACCCCAGAAAGTTCCCCGAGGGCCCTTTTTTGCTGAACCGAAGGTTTGTCCAGGCCCTTCTTGCGGTGGTTTGCATGGAGCTCCAGCTCACTCTTTGTCTTGTCGGGTAGTTTCCTACTGTGTGAATCCACCACGATGTATTTATCCATTTTCCTGTCTTTGGGACGTGTCAGTTGCTTCTGGGCTTGGGCTATAATGAATAAGCTGATAGAGCTAAATTCTTTATAGTTTAAGCAATCTGATAGTGAATTGAACACCTTTTCTCGACTGTGATTGCAGGTAACTTACTTTGCTCTCTTATTGGTGTTTTCTCTTGAAGTAGCTTCTCTGGTTGCTTCTCCTGCCTTCTGCTGACTTGATCAAACTTTAATTTTACAATTCCTCTTCCGGAACCACATGTGGACTTTAGAAGGTTTAACTTCAGTCTCACCCCAAACTACCCACGATTATTAATTATTTACAGTCAGTGTCTTCACGCTGGCGTTGCCGTCCTTCTCTCTGGATCCAGCTTTGCTCTCGCTGTAGCACATCCTTCAGTAGTTCTTTCCGGTGACCTGAACTTCCTGGTCAGTGGGCGCTGTGGCAGCCCCCGCCCCCCGCCCCATGCGCAGTACAGGCCTGAGTTTCCAGCGGTTTTGTCTTGTTTGAGACTCTCTTCGTCCAGGCTCCAGTGGCAGATAGCACAGTTGCTTGCGGGGGATGATCTTTTGGTCTGTTTCTTCCCGGCTCTGGCCTCAGAATCTCACCGGGTAAAAGCCCTGACTCCTGGCGCCCCTCCCTTCGGCCCCTGAACCCTCATCGTCATCCGCAGGTGTCAGGCTCAGCTCCGTTCATGTTCACGCTCGCTGTGCTCTCAGCGCCTCCCTGAGCTGCAGGAGGGAAGGGACATCTCCCTTGCATTCGGGCAGCACCATGGCCGCTCGACCTGGGGGTGTAACTTCCTTGGCCTGGGCCTCCATCACTAGCAAGAGCCTCGGCTCCCATGGGGCTGTGGTCTCACGATGGGGATGGAAACTTCCGCTAGTGGTGAGCAAGGTGAACGTGGGCAGAGGTGCTGGCTACGTCAGGCTGTGCGCTCTGGAAAGCCTTCTCTGAAGCCGCTTCCGTAAAGGCCAGGGTGGGTGGGCCCCAGAGGACTAGAGGGCCAGGGGTGGAGCAGTCGGAATCGGAGGGGACATGGTCTGATTAGATGGGACTTTCTACAATAAAAAGGGCCCACGGGCTGTGACGCTCGTCGGGCCTGGCCTGGTCTGGTCAGCCCGGAGGGCTGTAGTTAGTACTGAACAGGAGGAAAAGTCAGCAAAAGGAGGAATTTGGAGCCAGAAGGGGGACCTTCTGACAAACCGCCCCTTTTGATGGAGGAAGCTGAGCCGTAGTCATTGCAGGGGGGGATGGCGGGGGGAGAGGACGGCTCTGGGCAGAAGCGAGGAGTGCCAGGTACTGACCCACTGAGTTCTCAGCCACTGAGACGCCAGAAGGGGGCCTGTCTGCCTGGGCACAAATCTTGGGGCCGGTGCCCAAAGCTGCCTACCTCCCAAAACGCGACCTTACAATGCTCCCCTCCGCACCCAGCTCTGCCGGCTCCTCCAGTCCCCAGGATGGGCGTGGGGGCCTCGGGGTGGGTCCCAGGTAAGCGGGGGTGGGCTGAGACCCTCCTCATCACCGTACCCCCCAGTCCTCCCACCCGCCCACTCAGACTAGGTGTGGGGCCTTCCTGGGAGGGGCAGAGCCGTGAGCGGCTGCTTCTTGCTTCAGGCCTCGCCGCCTCCTGAGAGGTTCCTGTCTGTACAGCACGGGCTTCCGCCCCATGAGCGCAGGGCGGCGGGGTGACGGCGCCGCCCCTCCCCAGAAGCAGCCGCAGGGAGCTGGGTGGGAGGAGGTCACGTGGCTGTTTCCAGCCGCCTTGTGCAATGGCCTTCTGAGCAGACTCAGGCCTGGGCCCCAGAGACAGAGCGGTCGCCCCCCATGGGCCAAGTCCAAGGCCAGGAGGCAGGAGGAGCCCACCTCCACACCCCAGGACCCCCGGGGCAGGAGGGGCCAGTCCAGACAGGGGTGGGTCAGGCCAGGTTTTCCCAACCCTGCTGGGCAGTGACTCTCCGGAAACCACCGGGGGCTAACGCTTCTTCCCCCGACTGTAACTTCCTCTTGTGACGGGGTGGGGGGGTGGGGGGGTGGAAGAGTGAAGGGACAGAGGATGGGGTATGCGTGTGCACGGGTCTGCAGGGGCTGGAGGGCCCCGGATCCCCCTCCCCAGCTCTAAGGCTCCGCTAGGAGGCTGCTGCCTGCTCCCAACACAGGCCCCCAGACTCCTTGCCGCTGGAGTCTCCAGTCTCGGGGCCCCCGCCCCCAGGCCTCAGTTCCCACTTCCTGGCCTGCAGCCCAGGGTCTCTGGCTCCTCAGGACCCTCTCCCGCCCCTCTCCAGCCTGCCCCCTCCCCCTTTCCTCGGCCATAGCCTGAGGCCTCCAGGCCCCCACTTCCCCAGCCCGGGCTCCAGCCTGGACTGCCGCGGCACCCCTCACCCCAGGCGCAGCCGCCCTCTGCAGCCCCGCCCCCAGTGCAGCGGCCCCCCACTCACTCAGGCCGGACGCCAGCGCCTGCTCGTTGGCCCACATGGCCCACTCAATCTGCCCCATGGTGGCGACCCGGCTCGGACACGGCTAAGGCACTTCGGATCCCGCGTCCCCAGAGCTCCGCCTGCCTCCCGCCCCGAGTCCCCCGAGTCCCCCGAGTTCCGGCGCCGCCCGGCCCCGCCCCGCCGCTGGCCCCGCCCCAGCCCCGGTTCCCCAGGTGGCAGGCAGGCCTGGCGGCGGGTGGGGTCCCGGTGCTCCCAGGAGCCTCGTCCCCCACCCCCACCACGAGAGCCTGGGACCTGGAGCTCAGGAAGGGGCCCTACCCAGCCGGCCCAGGCCTTCCCCCGTGCAGACCCAACCAGCGCGGCCGCGGTGGACTCGAGTGGGGGCGGGGCTTCAAGCCAGGACCCCTGAGCCTCGTGCGGAACCCTCGCCGGAGGTCAGCGCAGGCCCAGCCTCGGCCTCATCTGGCCCTGGGCTAGCGCAGGTGTGGACAGGTGTGGCGTCTGCAGGCAACCCTTTGCTCAGAGGCTAATTTGGGAGGGGTGGTGCTGAGAGTGTGGGAGGCTTCTGGGAAAACCCAGGCTGCAGGGGGGGCTGGGCGGTCCTCTCACCTCCCTCCTCTGACCCCCCTTCAGGGTCAAGGTCAGAGTGCTCAGATGCTCTCCCCCTCCTCCCCCCAGCTGGTTAGGACAATGGGGAGGGACGCGAAAGGGGAGGTCGCTCAGCTCAGAGGAATGGAGACGCTCACTTGGAGCGAGGGCTCTGGTCGCTGTGCAGACCCACAGCTTCGGGCCGAGTAGGGGCTCCTGCCCCCAAAGCCACTTCCCACCTCCCTTCCTGGACGGAGCTTCGAGCCAGGCCCAAACCGCGTCCCCAACCTGAGTGACCACGTCCACCACGGTGGTGGCCATGGCCATGGGGCAGGGTCAGCTGAGCACCCCATATGTGGCTGGGCAACAGAGGGCAAGCTGGGGGCAGGAGTCGAGCCCCCAGCCCCATCTCCCGCCGTGCCCTCCCAGCCCGCTCGGTGAGCTCTGCCTGGACCAGGAGGAAGCATGCTCGCCGAACTGCCTTTACTGTGGCCTTGGCGCTGCTCCCCGGCCCCCACAGACACAACGCTGGTCTTTCTGTGAAGATACCCTGTACCCACTCGGGGCCTGGGCTCAGGGTCAGACGGAGCACTTCACGGGGGTGTCCCGAGGTCGCACCCTGTGCGGTGGCCCGTGCTCCAGCTCCGAGGGGGGACCCCTGACACGCCGTCATTTCCAGTGGTCAAGCTGCTGTTGGGGGCAGTGGGAGTGACCCCCGAGTTCAGGGCCAGAGCCCTTTATTGGCGATGCACCGGCAGCTCCCCACTGGCCGGCTCGGTCCCCCAGTGCTTGGATCCGGAACCAGGCTCCCATCTCAGCAAGGTGCTGGGCGCAGGTCGGGGAAAGGTGAGGCACCTGGCGGCCCCGCTCCTGACCGCCTGGGCACCTGCAGGCGTCATCCCACTGTCCAACTCGGCCACAGCACACTGCCCGGCCCGGAGCCAGGCGGCCACCCACAAATCCCAGCAAGCACGGCCGGGCGGCCGCCACAGCCGGTTCCCAGTCCCAGCAAAGCGGCCTCTTCTCCCGGCGGCGGCCAGGTCTCCGTCGAGGAGGCGGTCAGGCGGCTGCCTTCGGCAGACCATCGGGACCCAGGAGGTGAGCGCCAGGGTCATCCAGGACTTGAGGCCCGGGTCCCACCTAGGGGGTTGAGGAATCAACGTCAGGGCAGGTGACAGGGAGCGACTTCCTTCCAGGAAGTGCCGGTCAGATAACACCCTCTTGGTGACGCCGGGCCCAGGGCCCAATCCTCCAGCACAGCCTCGGTCCCTCTGGGCAGACCTGGGGTGGACCGCAAGTCCTGGGGTGGACGGTAGAGGCCAAGGCCTGGGTGCATAGGTCACAGGTCTGGGAATTGGATGGATGTGGCGGAAATCCCGGCCCTGCCACTCGAGTAGGGACCCTGATCTGTTCTGGGGGTCCCCACATTCCAGACCCACCCTCCCCTCCTCTCAGCCTGGGGCTGAGCCCGCAGGGCACGTGCGGTGCGCGGCCAGGACTCACCTGAGTGGCAATGATGTATTTGATGCCGCCGGGGGTGGGGTCCGTACCCAGCGCAGCCTTAAGCTCATCCGAGAGCGGGACAGGCTCCACGGGCAGCCCCTTCAGAAACCTAGGAGACAAGGCAGGACTGGACGGGGAGTGCAGGGGTGGGGCACATGCAAAACAGGCAGATCCAGGATGGAACACGGAGCGGCGGCCGGGGGCTGGGGGGTCGTGACTACCGACGGAGTCGGGGCCTCTGGGGCTGACGGACGAGGGTGCCCAGCGTGTTCTTAATGCCCCGCGCTGTACACCGCAGAGTGGTTAAATGGTGGCTTGACGTTACGAGCACTGACCAGGCACACAGACGCCGAGTGGGAAGGCCGAGGGCCTGGCGCCGTCGCTGAGGGGAGGGTTTCGGGAAAGCTCCACGAGGCTTTGGTGCCGCCTCTCACCCTGGCCCACGGCTGTTGCTGTGCCCATTGGGGGACACAGCTTAAGAAGAAAAGGCCTCAGCTGACGCTCGGGTTGGTGTTAAACCTACAAACCACCCCCAGGGTGACCAGGGCGATGAGTCCTCGGTCGCGGGGCCGGCCCCACGTGGTGTGGAAGGTAGCACCCGGCTCTTCCCACCAGAAGTGGCACCGCCCCCTCTGGGTGACAGATCGAAGGGCCCCACCCACACTTCCCGCGCCCCTAGCGGGCAGGCGTCCCCTCACTGAGAACTGGGTCCCTTAAACAGCGGCGAGGAAGAAATCCAGACGCCCTGCCGTCACAGGAGATGCGGGCGGCACGTGCGTGCCCCCGGGGCTGGACCAAGCGGAGTAGCATCCGCGGTCGTGGGACACACCGCCTGCGGTCCCACGGGTCCCTACCTGCCGTGGCCTCCCGGGAGGGGGCCCACAACTCACTTGTCTCCGTTCAACTCGGGGGGGAAGCTGTGCCTCACGGCAGCCACAAACTCGGCCACGGTGTCGTCCAGGGTGAAGATCACAGCGTTGGCGCCCGCGTCAAACGTATATGCCACCTGGAACCACGAGGTCAGACCGGCTCAGACCAGCTCCCGGTGCCTGCTGGCCACCCGCTCGAGACGAGGGTGGGGGGCCGCACAACCAAAACAAGAGCGAGAGGGAGATGCAGCCCCCAGAGAAGGGGGCTCCGTGAAGCCCTGGCACGGCCGGCTCACGGCCCGGGGCGCCCCAGCCCCGCACCTGCCTTGGTCTGCCCGTGGTGCGCGTTGAAGCAGTGCACCAGGTGAATGATGCGCTGGGACGTGTCGTTGAGGTAGGAGATGGGCGGGAAGGTGTCCATGCAGGTGGCGTGGAACTGGTTGCTGTCCTTCATGGTCAACTGGCCAAAGGCCTGGAAGTCGCGCTCCCTGACGCAGCGGGTCATCTCGGCCATGCGTGCCGGCACCAGCGCCTCGGCCCGGAACTGCAAGGCAGGCGGCCGCTCCGTGAGCCGAGCAGAGCCACGGGGCCCGGCTTCCAAGCGCCCCGGGAGCCACCCGCCCAGCCGGCCGCAGCCTCACCCTGAGCAGGGCGCTGGTCTCCACGCTGGTCTGCATGCCCGCCGTGCTGCCCGTCGGCTTCTTCTCGGTGCTCACCTGTGGCGAGGGAGGGAGGTGTGCGCCACGCCCACGGCCTCGGGAGCTGCGGAGGCCCTCCCGCCCCCAGCTTGGCCCTCCAGCTCACCACGAGGATGAGGACACGGAGTTCCGGCCAGTGTGACTCGGGGGCCAGCTGACGGGCGATGCTGTCCTTCCCGTCGGCCCGCTCCCCCATCTGCCACTCCACGAAGCCGCCGTACAGGCTGCGGCAGGCACTGCCCGAGCCCCTGCGGGCCACTTCCGACAGGTCGCTCTCCACGCCATAGACCCGGGCCAGGGCGTAGGCTGCAGGCAGTGATGGGGGCGGGGAGGCTCAGACAGGCTGGAGGGGCGCCGGCCTGTGCTCAGTGCCACGGGAGGGGGGCACCTGGGGGAAGGAGGCTCGGCCCCCAGCTCCACGGCTGGCATCCAGCACCCACGTGCTCACGCACTCAGCCTCCGCAGGGGGCTCTGGCGGGAGGGGAAGGCCCCTGGGGACTGGGAGGCCTGTGTGCCGAGGGGCCAGAGAAAGCTTCTCTGAAAAGCTCTGAGGGGTGTCGATTGAGGCAGGGCCCAAGCACAGAGGGCAAAAAGTGTGCATGCACGCCTGGGGCTGCTGGCAGCGCTGGGCACAGGGCCAGAACTGGTCAAGGGTCTGATGCCAGGATGCGGACCTGGGGGTCCACGAGGCAGGCCGTCTGCCCCCGATGCAGCCTGGCTTACTGGTCTTTGGCTACATGGAGGCCGTGACTCAGCTGCCCACCTCTGTGGTAAGTGCCTTGGCCCCCAGCTTGGGGGTGGGGGTCCCTGCTGGAGAGTGAGCCAACAGAGAGGAGGGCAGAGCAGAGATTCAGAGGGAGAGATGGGTTCCCAGTAGGCCGTCTGAGAGCCTGGAGCTGGCCACAGCCCTTGGGATTCTGCTACGTAAGCCAAGAAATCATCCCCACTTAGTTTAAGCCAGTTTGAGGGGCGTTCTGTCACGCACAGGGTCCTATACACGGAGCTCAGCATTCAGACATATGACACAGCCAAGGCCACGGCCCTATGCCTGGGGCACAGCACTGGGACCCATCCCGGGCACCCACCTAGGCAGGCGTAGCCTGCCGCTGAGGAGGCCAGGCCCGCGGCCGTGGGGAAGTTGTTCACCGAGGCCACGTGCACCTTGTAGCTGAGGCTGAGGGGCAGCGGGTCCTCGTGGCCGTCGCTCCCCCGCTTGCGGGCCAGGCGACGGACTGCAGGGACAGAAGACAGCCCCATGGGTAAGCACGGTGGGGACGGGCCTCTGTCCGAGCTCCGCCTGCAGACCTCCTTCTCGGGAGACCCCAGGCCCCAGGCCCAGACCCAGCTGTGCTGACGGGCGTCCACAGCCCCTGGGGCGTGGGGGAGGTACGGGGGGTGGGGTGGGGGGTGGCGGCGGCAGCGCCTTCTGTGCACTCGGACCCGCCCAGCACGAGGAAGGGGCACAGGGGAAGGAGCGGGCCTGGCCTGACCCCAGCATCCCTGGGGCCCCCACTCACTCTCCCTCAGGCAGGCCTGGAGGCGCGGCTGCCCCATGTCCTCTTCCCGTCCATTTAGCCAAATCCGGTCCTCTGTGAAGTCCCTGCTGATGGCGGCCGTTGTGGTGGTTTTTAACTGGGAAAGAAAATGCAGGGCCTCCTGGGTGGCGGGCATCGGCCAAGCACCCCTCTCTGCAGGGGCCTTTCTGGCCCTGGTCCCTCCTGGGCGCCCACTCAGGGCAGTGGCTTTGCTGGAGGTGAAGGCCAAGGCGGGCCGGGCTCAGGCAGTGGGAACACCCCATGGGCGTCTACTACCCAAGGCACGGCCCATACTCCCATCTCCTGGCAGAGAATGCAGGGCAGGGACCTCCTAGGAGGGGGCCAGGCACGTGCATGCCTGTGCGCTGAGCACTCCTCACAGCGGGTGATGGGACGAGCAGCATTCGTTGGCTGGGGATTTACCGCCACCATCTGTAAACAAAGGTTTTGTAAATATTTTTTCGGTGTGTATCGCCAGCCCAGGCTCACCTGATCCTGGTGCAACGTGACGCTCAGAGAGGAGTTGATGGGCAGGATCAGCTCCTCGTCTCGCTTTCCCCCTGGAACACATGGCCCACGGCAAAGCCAGTCAGTGTCCCAGCCCAGCAGACTGGCGCACTGTTGCTCCCGCCCACCAACGCCCCACCCCTCCCCACCCCCACTGCCATCCCACAGCTCCCCAGCTGCCTGGACCCAGCTCTCTCACTGTACAATCTAAGTCCTCTTCCTGCTGTGCCCCCACCTTCAGGAAGCCCTCCTGGATTGCTCCCCCACTTCACTTAGCTCCCGAGAGCAGTGCTGGACCCCTTGCTTCACTGCTTCTTTCACCCGCTCAACAAATAGCCGTGCTGAGTGCTCTGATTATAAGGCCCTTGCCTTTTCCTCCCAAACAGAAGGAGCCCCAGTTACTGAAAACTCTTCAAATCTCCCTGTTCGTACCCCCTAGAGACAGCATTCCCCCCACTTCCGCTGAGCACTTCCATTCCTGTCATATCACAGCAAACACAGAAAACCTTCCAGAAAGTTCAAAATTTCAAATCCATTGTTAGGTACAGGTGCTGCACTCTTGTGCAGGATCTTTGGGGTGGCAGACAGTTACGGGACACAAGAAAGACGAATCCTGTTAGGTAATACATGAAAGTCCAGAAGGATCCCCCATAAACACACCCAACTGGTTTCTGGCAGCTCCTCGGAGGAGGAGGCACAGCCTCTTCCGAAAAGACTGCTGGGTCACTGGACATCCACCACTGAGCAGAGCTGAGCCCCACATCTCAGACCTTGGACAAAAAAGTCACTCAGAATGAATCACAGACTTAGATTTAAAATGTAAAACCCTAACACTTCTGGGAAAAAACATAAACAGTCTTCAGGACATAGGACTAGGAAAGACGTCTCTGACTTGGTACCAAGGATGGAGAAGATGACCCACTGGGCCCTTTGAAAGACCCTGTTAGGAGGATGGAGAGAGAAGCTACACGGTGGGAGAAAATATCTGCAAAGCACACATCCAGCAAGAATTAGTATCTAAAATATAAAGCGACCTTTCAACACTCCACGGTAAGAAGCAGACAATTCAGTTAGAATGTGGACGAAAGTCCTAAAGAGACATTTCACATAAGACTCTCAGAGGGCAAGCAAATGAGCACTGGGAGACCTGTTCAACATCACTGAGCGGCAGGAGGACACAAACTAAAGCCACAGTGAGATGTCACCACACACCCATTAGAAAGGCGAAAACAACAGCTGGTGACAACACCACATGCGGAAAAGCTGGATCACACCTACATTACATGTTGTTGGTAGGGATGAAAAATGGTACAGCCACGCAGGAAAAGTTTGTTTCTTTAAAAAACCAAACATGCAGCCACCCTATGGCCCAGCAACTGTACTCCGGGCCATTTATCCAGAAAAATGAAAACTTACGTTCACACAAAAACCTGTACAGAAAAGTTTACGGCAGCTTTATTCATAATTGACCCAAACTGGAAACAGCCCAGCTGCCTTGAAAGGGCATATGGCCAAGCAAACTGTGGCCCCTCTACGCTGGGAACGGAACAGGACAGAAGAACTGACTCCAAGATTCACCCGGGCGACTCTCCAGAAACTAGTGAGCCAGGAAAGCGAATCCCAAGAGCATTCCTGAGACCAGAACAAGACAGACACGGAGAGCAGGTCGAGGTGGCAGAGTGGGCGTGACCATGGGAGCCAAGCCCCCGCGGGGACGCGCGTCCTGTATGGACTGTGTCTCCCGCTGTCTAGCCCCGCGGGGACGGACGTCCCGTAAGGACAGTGCCCCCAGGTGTCCCGGCTGCAGGTGGTGCCCAGCTCCGCGATCGCACTGCCCTGCCGGGTGGAGGGCGCGGCGGGTCCTCACACCTGCACGCGGACACACAATCTCATCCAGACGAGGGCCCAGCCCACCTGCCGCGGGCGGAGGACCCGGTCCACCGCCCAAACCGGCCCCTCCGAGCCTCAGTTTCCCCGTCCGCAGGGCCCCCACATCCCGGGCCCCGAGGCCCGCCACTCACAGTACTTGATGACCGCGATGTTGACCGGCGCGGTGCAGGTCACCACCTCGAGCCGCTTCTCCGAGGCCATGGCCGAAAAACAGCGCGACCCCAGCTCCCGGCAGCAGGCCTTTCCGACCCGCGCCGCAGCCAGCCCCGCGATTGGTCCGCGTCGCCCCACCTGCTCGCGTGCCGCCCAATCAGCGGCGGGCCCTGTCCACGCTCCACTTCTCAGCCAATGAGCGGGATCGGACGATGGACTGCCGAAGCTGAGCCCGCCCCCGCTGGCCAGCGGACGCGCTCCGGCTCTGCGCAGGCGCGGGGATCTGTCCCAACGCGGTGTCCGCGCAGGCGCCGGCTCTGCGCAGGCGCGGGGTGTGCGCAGGCGCGTGGCGGCGGCCTTACCGGAAGCGCGCGGGTCCCTGAGGTGGAAGGCTCGAGGTGAAAGCTGAACTCAGCTTGGCGGGACGCGGGCCCCGCCGCCCGGGGTTCCCATAGACTCCGCACCCCCTGGGCGACCAGTTCCTGGGTGGCGGGCTGCTAAGGGAGGAGCTCCTTCGGAGATAGGTGCTTTCAAACCCCGCTCCTATTTTTTTAAGCTCCATATAAGCAAGGATTCTTTTTTCCTGGTTGAAATGGGTTGCCACATTTATATTGACTCTTTTATTGCTGTAAAATGTACCATTTTAACCACTTTTAAGCGTGCAGTTCTGTGGCATTAAGTATCTTTATATCGCTGGGCAACCATCCCCACTCTCCATCTCCGGACCGTTTTCATTTTCTTAAACTGGAACTCTATTCCTTACACAGTAACTCCCAATTTCCCCCTTCCCTTTGTAAAAATGTATTTTTAGCTTCAAAATGATTCAGGTGTCAGTGAAGATAGGAGTATGTGATATAAATTCTCCCACTCTGGGGGCTGCCGCCCCCCAGTTCTGTTCCTGAAAGTATCAGCAAATAGCTTTCTTCCCCTTCGGTGTTTCTTGGAGATCATCCCCGATGATCTAGGCTTGCCATAACTTGTCCACCGTGTCCCCTGTTGGTTGACAGTCGGGTTGTTAGCAATTTTTGGACACAAGCTGCTTTTTTGTGCAAGTGTGAGGTCTTCTGTGGGAGAAATCCCTGGAATTGGCATTGCTGGGCCCAGCAGGATATGCCTAAAGTAATGTTGATAGCTCTTGGCAAGTTCCCTCTGGAAGCTCCATTGATCACTGAAGCCCAGCCACAAAAGTAAGGGAGCCCGACCCTTCCCCAGCATCTCACTGATGTTTACAGCTGTGTTTCTGATGGTTGTTATTTTAAGGTTTTCTTGGAATCACTTTTCGGTTTCATGCAAAGCCGCTGAAACTTTTTTGAAGAGTTGCTGGTGGATTGCTCTGGACAGCGGTCGCGGTGTGTTCTCTGAGCCACAGAAGAAAGGTCACCCGTGAACCTCAGTGATTTATGCTCTGCCGTGGTAGTGATGTGAGGGACAGCACAGACGTTTGTGACACATCTGTTTTGCGCCAGGTATTGTGCTAGGTGCTCCACCCTACATCACCTGGGTAACTTCAGTTTTATGGTTTATAATTTAAGTATTTACCATAGAGTGAATGTGTCACCCCAGATTCGTATGTTGAAACCTAACCCCCCAGTGTGATGGCGTTAAGAGGGGGGGCCTCTGGGGGTGATGAGGTCATGGGGATGGAGCCCTCATAAAAGAGACCCCTCACCCCTTCTTCCAGGTGAGGACACAGCAGGAAGACACCACCCGTGAACCTGGAAGGGGCTCTCACCAGACACTGAATCTGCCAGCACCTTGACCTTGGACTTCCAGCCTCCAGAACTGTGAGAGCTCAGTGGTAGTTGTTTAAGCTGCCAGCCTGTGGTGGTGTTTGGTATAGCATCTTTAACACACTTAGCCAGTACTACATGTACGTGATTTACAGAGTGAATTACCAGATCCCCTTCTATACCCCCCGCCCAGGTTCCAGCTCACCAAAGGCAGCCACTTTTAAATCTCTTATATTTCTCTGTGTTTCTAAATAATCTGTTTCTTTTTCCTCTTTCTTTCTCTCTTTCCTTTATTTCCGTTTTCGATGGTGTCTGTGGATTACCACTAAGGAGGAATGAGGAATTCTCTTCCAGCCCCACCACAGTCCTTCCTCCCCCATACAGTTAAATGTTCTCAGAGTTATGGTGTAAACCATGTTCACGGTTGAACACGTAGGCATAAATGCCTGACTGTGTGCATGTGGGCAAAGGGCCCCTTATGTAGTGGGGAACCTTGAACAAACAAGCCCCCTGAAGGAGGGCTGGACGTAGACCCCCAGGCTGACACAGTGAGCCCCAGGTCTCCTGAATGGTCAGTCTACATGCGTGTATAAGATAAACTCATCATAGGGCCTCTATTTTCTTTTTATTTCTTTTTTTTTTTTTTTTTTTTTTTTTTTTGTCAGAGAGGTGTGGTTAATGCCTGTAGGGTCATGGTGAGGGTGATAAACCAGACGGAGACACATGTCCACACGTTGTGATTTGCTCCATTAAAACGTGTTTCACAGGCATGGTGCTAGGTGCAGGGAAAACGGAGTCAGCTTGAACTGTCAAGGTTGAGGGGCAACAGCGAAGCCTGGAGCATCTCCCATAGTCCTCAGATTTCCTGTCATGTTTCAAAGCATTTTCTCTTAATGTGGTGAAATACACGTAACGTAAAATTTACCATCTTAACAGTTTTCAGGTGTACAGTTCAGTGGCAATAGGGGCACTCACGTTGCTGTGCGGCCATCACCACCATCATCTCCAGAGCTCTCTGATCTTCCCGAACTGACACTCTGTCCCCACTGAATACTGACTGCCCACCCCTCCTCCAGCCCCTGGCAGCCACCCTTCTACTCTCTGTGTCTGAATTTGTCCACTCCAGGGGCCTCATGTAAGTGGAATCCTATAGGATTTGTCCCTGTGTGTCTGGCTTATGTCACTGAGCATAATGTCCTCAGGGTTCATCCACGCGGTAGCAGGTGCCAGGATTTCCTTCCTTTTTAAGGCTGAGCAATAATATTCCGTTGTGTGGATGGACCATTGCTTATCCATTTATCCATCAGTGGATTTTTGCGGTGCTCCTGCCTCTTGGCTGTTGTGAGGAATGCTGCTGTGAACGTGGGTGTCAAACATCCCTTCAGTTCTTCTGCTTTCAGTTCTTTTGGGTAGAATTGCCCAGTGGTAGAATTGCTGGCTCATATGGTAGTTCTGTGTTTAATGTTTTGAGGAACCTCCAGACGGTTTTCCCCGCGCCTGCACCATTTTACATCCCCGCCAACAGTCACGAGCTTCCCGTTTCTCTGTGTCCCCGCTGACCCTTGTTCTTTTCTTTTGCTCTTTTTCTGTGGTAGCCATCCCAAGGGCTGTGAAGTGTGAACTGGTGTCTCATTGCGGTTTCATGTGCATTCCCAGGTTTCCTCTTATTTGTGGTGATTTCTCAGTGTTGATGAGAGAGCATGTGGGACGGCGTTTCCCAGACGTTGGCATGCGTACCAGTCACCCAGGGAGTGTCCTGCAACGCAGGTTCTGAGTCAGGAGGTCTGGGAGTCTGCCTGTGTAGCCAGCGCCCCAGGTGTCGACGGCAGAAGCTGCTGGGTGAGGGCCACACCGTGAGTAGCAAAGACAGATAACACGGTGCACAGGGCCCCTGCAGTCAGGCCAACCCGGCGTGGGGGTAACTTTCCTAGCCGCAGAGAGCATGTTTCCTACAGCAGGGCAGTGCTCCCTGAAGGGACTTAGTGGATGGGAGGTGACTTGAAAAGATGATATGTGTTTGTACGTAGATTTTTCTTTATTGCCCTTTCGTTTCAATTCAGTCCACTCTAGAGATCCTCAGCAGCAAGGTTATTCTGGAACCGGGGACGTGTGAAACACCAGGGAGTGAGGCAGTAGGAGATGGAAAGGGAGGGAGTCTCCTCTTTCGGGGGAGATTACCTTGGTGGGGGAGGATTCGCTACTTACAGAAAAGGTGACATTGCAGAGGTGATGAGGTGCAGGTAGACTCCACCGTGAGGTAGTACACGTGGGTGATGCAGACGGTGTGGTCCAGGGCAAGCGAACGGAAGAGGAGTGGGGGGGGCGGAGCCGGGGGGGGGGGGGGCCGCGGAGTGGTGCTGGTGGGGGGGACGTTCTAGCGGTGGAGGCGGTGGGAGCCACTGAGCGGGAGAACATAGGAGGAAGCGCCTCTCTCCTCCAGGCCAAGCCAGCAGCCCGGGGGCAGCCAGACCCTCGTGTTTGCTGGCGACGGCACCCATTCAGAGCGAGAAGGGCCAGTGCCGCGGATTTCACTGCCCGCCTCGTTTCTCATTGTCCTCTCCGTCACCTTCTGGAGTCCGATGGGGCTTCTAATCTTGAAGGGCTTGAACTCGGCGACCTCTAAAGGCCCAGGACTCTGACCCTGCGCCCGCACAGCGAGCCCTGCTCCGTGGGTCCCGGCACTGGTTCGAGGCTTTTCTGCAGAGGACCGGGTGGCAAACACCATTGGCTTCCTGCATCCTCCAGCTCGGCCGCCACGACCTGCCTTTGCTGTGGCAGATCCAGAGCAGCCCTAGAAAACGAGCAAGTGACACGGACACGGAGGTGTGAATCTCAGAGAATTTTCAGGCCACAAAGTCTTCTTTTGATTTTGGTATTTTTTTACAGCGGTAAAATACACATAACACACAATTTCCCTTTTAACCGTGTCTGAGTGTTCAGTTTTCAGAGCGTTCGCACTGTGGTGCAGCCATCACCACCATCCGCCTCCAGAACTTTCTCACCGTCTTAAACTGAGACTCTGTCCCCATTAAACACTGACTCCCCGGCCCTCACAGCCACCATCTACTTTCTGTCACTCTGACTTTGACTCCTTTAGGTCCCCATGTCAGTGGAATCACATAGGACGTGGCTTTTTGTGTCTAGTTTATTTCACTGTGCATCGTGTCCTCAGGGTTCACCTGTGTGGCGAGCGTCACGGTTTCCTTCCTTTTTATTGCTGTGCAATGTTCGGTTGTACAGATGGACCACACTTTATTCATCCATCAGTGGACGCTGGGCTGCTTCCACCTCTTGACCATTGTGAATAATGCTGCTATGTCTTTTTTTTTTTTTAATATTTATTTATTGATTTGGCTGCACCGGGTCTTAGTTGCGGCACGTGGGCTCCTTAGTTGCAGCACGTGGGCTCCTTAGTTGCGCCATGCGGACTCTTAGTTGCGGCACGCATGCGGGATCTAGTTCCCTGACCAGGGATCGAACCCGGGCCCCCTGCATTGGGAGCACGGAGTCTTAGCCACTGGACCACCAGGGAAGTCCCTGCTGTGTCTTTTGCTTTTCTTTGGTATAAGCATCCCCAGCTCTTGGGCTGTCCAAAACAGGTCGGGAGGACTCGGTTTGGCCCCTGGCCATGGTTCACTGACCCTGCTCTCAAGCAAAACGGTCGCAAATCACATTCTGTGCTCCGCTTTGTGTTGCCTTGTAAGTATCCAGGAACTGCCCAGGCTCACCAGCCATCCCCATCCAGAGAAAACGGATCTCGGTGGAGTGGCCCAGGGCTGAGGGCTGTCGGCTGGACCATGTCCCGGTCATCACTGCAGGGGACGCCCGCCCGCCCGTTTTCTTCTTGATAACTTTTTCCCCCCAGAGCCATTGTTTCTGGGTAAAAGTTTTCCTGTTTATTAAGGAGCGTTTGATGCACATAAGAGAATACAGGTCACGTGGTCATTTAAAGCATCAAAAAATGAAGCCCTAGCCTCTACCACTTACTTGGAGAACTCCCACCAGTTTCCCCAAGTAACTGGTGCATCTCCCATCCTGGTCCACTCGCAGATGCAAGGAGGTGGGTGGCCCTGCTTTCTGTGAGGTCTTGTCCCTGCACAGCACTTCCTGTGTCTGAGCCTAGCTCTTCTCGTAGTTATGTCTCTAAGGACCCCTGACTCTTCCTTATAGGATGAATTGAGTGTCAAGATGACCCAGCTGCAGAGGACCTGCTGGCATCCTGGGAGGGTGAGGATGACAGAGTAGTGGGGTTGGTAGCAGAAATAGAGAAACAGAGCTCAGTTCACGCTCCACGCGGAGACTCGTGGGAGGTCACCCCGGCCTTCATACTTTCAGGCTGTCAAAATCACCTTCCGTTGTCTCTCTCTTGAGGGAAGAGTGTAACTTTCTAATAATCACAGAATGGAAGTTCTGAAGCCTTCAGAGTCCTTCTAAACTTGGCTAAATCGTGCCTGCTCCTCTGATCATTCATAAACTTTCATGGGGGTCCTCCTCCAGCAGGTGCCGTATCGGGTGAGGGGGGAGGTTGGCAACCTCCTTGTGGAGGTGAGACGGCTTCTAAAAATTGAACAAAGGGGACTTCCCTGGTGGTCCAGCGGTTAAGACTCCGCACTCCCAACGCAGGGGGCCCAGGTTCAATCCCTAGTCAGGGAGCTAGATCCCACGTGCCGCAACTAAAGATGCCACGTGCCGCAACTAAAGATCCCACGTGCCGCAACTAAAGATCCCGCGTGCCGCAGCTAAGGCTTGGCGCAATCAAATAAATAAATATTAAAAAAAAAAAAGACTGAACAAAAGCACAGCAGAGAGAGTGGCATCGGAGGCCACAGGTGACAGCGGTGGGTTGCCGGGAGATGCAAATATATGCTGTGGTCCCACGGGCGTGGCGACAGCCTGGAGAACGATGTGATTGTAACTGTCTTGAGAGCAAAGCCAGTCGGTGACATGGATGCATTTCAGTGAGGACTGTCTGTGGCCAGGGAGACCTCTAAAAGGTCACCGCGGTGGTCTGTGACACTGTCCTCTTCTGTGACGTAGGCTAAGGAGATAAACTGTCACAGACAGTGACAGTCTGGAATGGAAGGTCTCCAGGGCCAGCAGGGGAGTGGCAGCGAACAGAGTCTGAGGCCCGGAGGAGTGAGATGGGAAGAAAGCACAGGGTGTGTCGAGGGCCCAGGGCTGGAGACAGAGGGAGGGCAATCGTGGCAAATTCCACCCATGAAAATTCCAGAAAGTGCCATCGAATCTGTAGTGACAGAAAGCAGACCAGTGGCTCCTGAGGAGGTGGGGTGGGTGGATGAGGAAGGGGCAGGAGAAAGCTTCCTGGGGGTGGATATGTCCCTTCCGTCGATGGGGGCGATGGTGTCACAGGTGCTCATCGCACGTGGATGCCAGCGTACGTGCAAGTGACCGTATGCCAGCTACCTCTCAGTGAAACAGGTTTGATTGTGCAGGATTTTCTGTGAGGCCCAGGTGGATGATTTTGAACTGAAGGGCTCAGAGAGGGTGGGAGAGGGCTCTCGCTGTCGTCTGAGGATAACACACTCGTGGTGTCAGAGGCGCTGTCTTTGCCCAGCTGCTCATCTAAAAGTACTCGCCTTCAGTCTTGGAACCGAGAGGGCAGCGCGGGAAGAAGTTCCACAAGTGGGGAATGAGGCTGCATCTGGAGGAGGGCGGGGTGTGGGTGGTGAGCCCCCTCCCCTCCTCCTGCTTGCGTCTCTTTTTTCTTTTAATGTATGGATTTTAAATTAATTAATTAATGTATTTGGCTGCGTCCGGTCTTAGTGGCAGCACGCGGAATCTTTGTTGCAGCACACGGGATCTTTCATTGCAGTACATGGGCCCATCTTTGCAACATGCAGGCTTCTCTCTAGTTTTGGTGTGCAGGCTCCAGAGCACGCAGCCTCAGTAGTTGTGGCGTGCGGAATCTCTAGGCTCTCTAGTTGTGGCGCGTGAGCTCTAGAGCGCGCCGGTTTAGTTACTCCGCGGCATGTGGGATCTTAGTTCCCTGACCAGGGATCGAACCCACGTCCCCTGCGTTGGAAGGCAGATTCTTAACCACTGGACCTCCAGCTAAGTTCCTCGCGTCTGACGTTTGCGTCTCGGGCCTCGATTATAGGCCTAGCGCACGTATGCACATGTTCAAGAAGCCTGAGTTTCAGGAGCGTTGCCTGAGTGCAGGGCCTCCTGCAGGGCCTGATGCCATCGTGAAGAGACTCAGAGGCCCTGTTTCTGCCAGCACCATGGCCTGAGCCCTAACCTCGTCCGTCTGCATGGCCCCTGCTCCCCCCGTATTGAAATGACTGACGTTTTCCCAGGAGTAGCTCACTCTACCCTGGATCCCACTCCCAGCTGCCATGTCTGACCCAAGTTTGGATCTCTGCTCTGCCATTGGCCAGTGGGCCTCTCACAGTCCCAGCCTCTGTGTGCTCCCATTCCCTACAGAATCCTTTCTCTTGGAGCCTGTTGGGTGGTGACACAGCTGGCAGGGAGCCAGCATCACCCTGGAGGCCCCGTGTTTGGACATGGGATCTTTACAGAGGGGATTAAACTAAAATGAAGCCAGTAGGTAACCCTGATGACTGGGGAGATAAGAAAATAGGACCCAGGGCTTCCCTGGTGGCGCAGTGGTTGAGAGTCCGCCTGCCAATGCAGGGGACACGGGTTCGTACCCCGGTCTGGGAAGATCCCACATGCCACGGAGTGGCTGGGCCCGTGAGCCATGGCCGCTGAGCCTGTGCGTCCGGAGCCTGTGCTCCACAACGGGAGAGGCCACAACAGTGAGAGGCCCGCGTACCAAAAAAAAAAAAAAGAAAGAAAAGAAAATAGGACCCAGACACATAGGCGGATGACCACGTGAGGAACTGGGGAGAAGCCGGCCTCGGGAGGAACCACCCTGCCGACCCCTGGATCTGGGACATCCGGTCTCCAGGACGCTGCGACAGGAAAGGTGTGTGTTAAGCCGTGGGCTTGTGGTACCCTGTCATGGGTTATAACACACCAGTTCCCCAGATCTTAGGAACAAAGGCACAGAGCAGGCTGCTCTGCATGTGTAACTGTAGCCGTTAACAGGGACCCTCTGTGGGCTCTTCAGCGGCCCCGGGGTTATCCCCGCTCTTGCAGGTGTTTGGTGAATCTTGAGAGGTGCCTTCCGGCCGCGTCTGCCAGCGTCTTGTTGCTGAGCTTCCCGTGAGACGTTTACGGTTCCAACAGAGACGCTTAAGGTCTCACTGAGACCCAGGGCGCTGGGCTCCCGGAGGCAGAGTGCGGAGGGCTGTTCACCAGGGGCTGCGGGCTGCCTACCTGCCTTTAGCCCCCAAGCCCAGCTCGCAGAAGCCCATGTCAGCCCTCCTGTGGACCAGGCGCTCCAACCTCCCTTTCCTCTTTCTCCTCAGCTTCTCTCTCCTGTTCCCCAAAGCCCGGTCAGCTCTGAGATGGTGAGTGTCTCTTGCCGTTCTCCTTGCTTCCAGCCCATCTCCCTCTGCCTGCCCTCCTCCTCCCCCCACCAGGCGTGGGAGGGGACCCGCTTCCCATGTGGATTCCAGAGCTCCCCTTCCTGCGCGTCCGGCCGCCCTCTGACCGTCTCACCCCACGCCCTGGCCCTGCGTCAAAAACGTATCTGCTCTCCTGATCTGGCGCCTTATTTGTGGTTTCCAAGTGAAAGGAAAGCTCAGGATTGCTTACTGAGCAGCAATGTGGTTTAGGAGCCAAGACTACAGACTCCGGAGCCAGAAATCCCAGCCCTGCCGTGGACCCGCCGGGAGACTCTGGACAAGCTGCTTGGGCCCTCAGTGCCACGTCCTCCCTCACAGGGATAAAGCCGTGAGAGGGGTCGTGTCGGTGCCACGCCATGTCCGTCCGCAGTAACTGTTGATTATTGTCGGTCCCCAAAAAGCTCTCAGGTGAGTGCAGTCGCCCTTCAGAAGAAACTTCATTAAATCAGGAGTAAATAACACAGCCTCTGTAGCTTCCAGTTTTCTGAAACGAGGGCTCCAAACACGGCGTCGTCTACTGTATGCACGAGGCTGGGAAGCCTCGCCAGCTGGGGTGGGCAGCTGGCATCCAGCCCACACTCCTTGGCCTCCCTGTTCGAGCCAACCACTGTGGAAAGTATTTCCCTCATCAGGGGACATGTGCCCCCAGCTTACCTGCTTCCAGACACCCGCACATGTGGTCCTGCAGCCCAGCTGCCCCTGTAACTAGATCTGGGGCTTGATCCGTGCAGCCTGGATAAGCCCAGGAGGCTGCTTGCTGGGCCTCCTGGGGCTGACAACGGTTATTACCTTTGTGCTAAGCACAGCAGACCCCTATCCAAGGGCGGGAAAAAGCCGCAATTGTGAGACAAGCCCCAGAGCTGGATCGAAGGGGCAAGAAAGTCTGGTTTAGACCAAGGCTCGCCCTGGTCCCTCTTTATTCCCCCATTCCCTCGGTGTTTGTCCAGGGCCTGTCCCGGACCAGATGGAGGTTAGGCACGTGGGATGCAGAGGCTGCCGCCACGTGGGGGGTTCGTGGGATAAAGTGGCCTCGTGTGCGATGCGAAGGGCGACAGGCTTGAACTTGAGACTGCGGGGCAGGCAGCCTGTCTGAGGCCGGAACGGCGTGAGCTGAGGAGGTCGTGGAGCCGCCCCTGGGGTGCAGGATGCAGGCTGAATGGGAGATGGCAGCGGGGGCCGGGAGGATCCTTCCACTGTCGGCCTGGGAGGTGGCCATGAAGGTCGAGGTGAAGAGGCTGGCCTGAGAAGGCCTGAGAGGTGCAGCTGGCTGACTGTGGGGTGGGGAAGGTGAGGACAGGGCCTGTCTCTCGTGATGCACGTGTGAGGAAACCACGTGGCCTCGGAGAGTCAGTTCCGGAGTCAGTGGATAAAGCAAGAAACACGTCAGGGCAGAGCTACCCCCAGTGACCGGTGGATGGCTCCCCGGAGCGGCGGACCCACCTCCCAGCTCCTCCCCGGGCGGCCCACCTGCCACTCCTGCCCTGAGGGCTCACGTTCACACTCGAGGGTCCCGGGTAGGGTCGGGGGTTCCCACGCCCGCCCAGACGATTAAAGGCCCCAGAGAGCTAGTTTGTGTGGAGGCTTCCATCTGTTTTTACCCACTTTGGAAGTTAAATTTGCTGAATTCGTTTACTAAGTTCATTTAAAATTATCAGTGATAAACCCATCACGTGTTAACGTTTTGTGAACAATAGACATTTTCTGAGGCAGAGTTGTGGTGTGGACAGTGGTGGTGTTTCGCATCTTTGCGGGTGTCCACGTGCGGCCCCGTGGACATCTGTGGCCAGGCTGTCCCCTCAGCCTCCTCCTTCTGACGCTTTGGCTGACGTGTGGGAAGGAAACCTAGCCGTGTGGCGGGGACGCGCTGGAACCACTTTCGGACGATGTGGCTCTTGTTTGAAAGCACCTGAACTCTGCCAGTTCTGCTGTGATCCCGGCGCCGGCAGTGAGCTTCCCGCAGTCTGCTCCACTGGCTTCCTTGGTCTGTCTGGTGCTTTGCGTCTTTGGTCCAGGCGGGGGTTTGTGACATCCACATCGGTCATTTGGAAAATATTGCTTCACTAACTACACAGAGCTTCCAAATGTTGACGTTTCTTTTTTATATATATATAAATTTATTTATTCATTTTTGGCTGCGTTGGGTCTTCGTTGCTGCGCGTGGGCTTTCTCTGGTTGTGGCGAGTGGGGGCTACTCTTTGTTGTGGTGCCCAGGCTTCTCATTGCAGTGGCTTCTCTTTTTGCAGAGCATGGGTCCTAGGCACGTGGGCTTCAGTAGTTGTGGCACCCGGGCTCAGTAGTGGTGGCGCACCGACTTAGTTGCTCCGCGGCACGTGGGATCTTCCCGGACCAGGGCTCGAACCCGTGTCTCCTGCACTGGCAGGCGGATTCTTAACCACTGCGCCACCAGGGAAGTCCCTGACATGTTTCATTTTACAGTATGAAAAACTCACTTCCTCATCAGGAAAGTCTTTAAGATTGGGAAGTTGCCAAGCCTTTACGGAAGACAGGTGTTCCCAAAATTGCCATTTTCTCCTGAAAGCGCAAGTGCTACCATGTCCGTCCTCCCTGAAGTGGCAGGCTCACTGGTCCTTTTCTGAGAAGCCGTCTGCGAGGACTGTGGTCGAGGTGACCCTGCACACCTCACACGGCAGGTCCCCCTCCAGTGGCAGTGGAGGGCCGCGCACACTCCCCTCATCTCCACTCAGAGCGTCACAGGGACCAGGACTCAGGTTGGAGGACGTCCTGAAGCTGCACTGCTCTGCGTGAGTGTGTGGTGGTGAACTTTGGTGCCTCGGTCTGTGCGAAGCTGCCAGTGGTGCAGCCCCCTGCTTTTGCACCGTCGATGTTGTGAGGAATGTAACGAGTCTCCCTTAGCGTGGCCCCCTGGACAGGGGTCTGCAGGCCACCTGTGAGAACTACTCTGCTGGAGGAGGAGGGAGACGACCCCTGGGGTGAGCGGAGCCGATGAGACGGCGGGCCATGCCTCCCCGATGCCCAGCAGGGTCACCCCGACTGTCCTCAGTCTCAGCCTCTTTCTGGCCGGTTCAGAGCAGCTGCGTGTCAGAGGTCACGCTGCAGCATTCACAGAGAGCCCCCTGTGACTCCATGACCTGCCTTCCCTATAGAAGTACAGGTGTCACTGTGTCCTGGGCCCCAGGCCTGTTCCCGGGGGAAGGAAAGGGGGCAGGTGTTTGAGCTGGGAGCGAGACTGAGACTGAGGTGATTCCGCCTCTGCCTGAGGACCAGTTACAGGTGATCCTTATAGGGGACAAAAGCAGCCCTGAGGGGCAGAGGTGTGGGGAGGGGGAGGCCTGGGCAGAGCTGGCTGTGAAACCCTGGGTGGTGGGGAGCGCTGACTGGCGCCTGGGAGGACGGTCTCTATTCCACGTGACACCCAAGGATGGCCCGTGCTCACCCAGCAGGATGGACCCTGGTGGGAACCCCGCCCTCACACCTTCTGCTCTCCTGTCCATCAGCTCTCCCCAGCGCCCTGCTGGCACCTGAGGACACCCTGGGCAGCTGCCAGACCATCTCTTGGGCAGCTCGGCTTGGGCTGGGGGGTGCAGCTGGGAGGAGAGGTTTCCTGGAGCCAGAACTTGGTGGTCAAGAAATGGACGTAGAGTCTAGGGGGGGTTAAAGGCCGAGGGTCTCCCTAGAGGTAGCGATCGTATTTTACGTTTGGTGTGCTACGTGTCTTCTTTT
Source organism: Phocoena sinus (assembly GCF_008692025.1). NCBI lineage: Eukaryota > Metazoa > Chordata > Mammalia > Artiodactyla > Phocoenidae > Phocoena > Phocoena sinus. Next base: position 58,447,208 of record NC_045781.1, read on the forward strand.
GCTGCTGTGTCTCCCGGGCCCCTCCTGAATTCTGGAACAGAGGTAGCCCACTTCCCTTTGCTCAGAAGCAGAAACCAAGGCTTCACAGTGGAATCAAGCCACTGTAAAGGCTGGAGCCAGAACGCCTCACTGCTGGATCTGGTGGAGGCTCTGTGTTTGCAGCAGACTCCCACAGACCCCGGCTTGGGGAGCGGGTGCCGCCTCGCCCCACATCAGCTCCAGCCTCTCCCCGCGCCTCTGAGGCTTGGCAGCCGGGGTGCTCTCCCTGGAGTCCTCCGCCATCCGCAAGGCGATGGCGGCTGGAAACTTGTTCCACTGAACTTTGCCAGGGAGCTATACTTAGCCACCGAGCGGAGGCCAGGCGTGGGCTCGCTGAGTATAGATAGTAACCAGCGGACTATTTTAGAACTCCCAGAGAACCCCCAACACGGTATTTATAGAAGCCTCTGGGCTTCTGGAAGGGAAGCCATAACCTTAGCGTGCCTGGGGCTTCAGGAGAGAGGTCTCTCCACGGGGAGCGGGGTGGGGAGCTGGGCCCCCGAGAGGCTGGGTGTCCCTCTCACACCTGTTCCGGGACCTGAGCCACGGGGCCAGGCGCTCGCGTCCCAGTCAGAAGGCAGCGCGCGCGGTTTTCTGTCCGCCGCCCGTCACGTGCCTCCTGGGAGCGACTTTCGTGTGGTGCTGACGCCGCCCCGCCCTCAGCTCGTTCTGAGATTCTCGTCCAGAATCCTGGCGATTTCTCAGGCTCCTGCTTTTGCCGAGACTGAGCTGGGCCGCCTCTGAAACACCCGCCTCCGGCTCCTCTGGTCCTGGGGCTCCTGTCCCCCAGCCTGGCTCCTTCCCTGGAGAGAGGCACCAACAACGTGCCTGAAGCTGTGCGGCCAGGAGGCCTTCTTTAGGGAGAAAAGGGGAAATGTAATGCGTAAAGTTTGGGTAGAGAAAGCCTGTAGTTGGGGGGGACCCAGGTAGCAGTCCTGCGAGGAAGGAGGTGGCTGTGCCCTCATCCGGGACGGTGTGAGGGATGGTTGTACCCCTTCCTGATTCCCATCTGTGGGTGTTGGGAGAGGGCTCCAAAAACCCAAATCTTTAGTGAGCATCCCGGGTCAATGCTGCCGATCAGGCAAAATCACGAGGAATGAGAAACGGAGAGTGGGAAACTGTGAGGCCTGAGTGGCCGGTGGGGACATGGCCCCATGGCGGGGACGAGGCATGCTGACTGCAGCCGCCCTCCTCGGAGGGGAACATCTCCCCCACTCGCTCCACGTCGACTCCCTGGCAGGTGCCCGGGCCTCTCTTCATCCCGCCTGCCAACCCACCCTCTGCCACCCCTGCCCTCCGCCAGCCCGGATATAAATATAAGAGCATTTTCCATGGGCCGGCACAGAAGGGCAAACATGGACTTTATTTAGGCCTGTGAAATTCCCTTCCTCCATCCCCAACAGGTGCCTCGCTTCATTTAGATATTGGTGCTCAGAAATAGAACACAATTTACAATATAGCTTCCTTCAGGCATCTGGATGCCGTTAAAATAAAAAGCCATCCAGTGAGATGGGCACAAACACGAGTGCGGTTGGAGCTTAGCCTTTGCCAGGGATGAGAGGCTCCCCAGCCCCGGGCTGCCCACCGTGCTCAGCAGAGGCCCAGGCATTCGGGAGACAGTGGAGGGATGTCCCTGGAGGGCAGAGGCCTGTTCCCACCCGCTGTGGGCCCCTGACCAGGGTAGCGGAGAGGAGGGGTCAGGCACCTGCACACTCGAGAGGGGCCATCCGGGGGGGTCACAGTGCGTTTGGAGGACGCGTTTCTAGTAAGTCGGTCGTGGGCTCACTGCCCCCTTGATCCTTTGTGGCCTGGGGGGACAGCATTCCACTCTCCTCTCCATAAGTCCAAGCACAGGGACCCGCCAGGTTTCTCTAGGCAAACTGTGTGCCCTCGTCAGCTGTTACAGGGTGAACGGTGCCCCCCGTTCATATACTGAAGTCCTAACCTCCGAGTACCTCAAAATGCGGCCTTATTTGGAAACAGGGTCTTTGCGGACGCTGTCAAGATGAGATCATCAGGGTGGGTCCTCACCCAGTACGACTGGTGCCCTTATAAAAAGGGGAAATTTGGACACAGACACAGACACGCACACGTGAAGATGGAAGCAGAGAAGGGGGTGACGCTTCCGCGAGCCACAGAACATCAGAAAGGCCAGCCAATGCAGCAGCTGGGAGAGGCCTGGGGCAGATTCTCCCTCAGCCCCGGCAGGGACCAGCCCGGCCGGCACCTCGGTCTCGGACTTCTGGCCTCTGGGGCTGTGGAGGAGTCTGTCTCTGGTCTGAGGCCCCCGCTCTGTGGGTTTGTTACGGCCGCCCCAGCAAACTGACACGTCAGCTAAGCCTCCTGGTCCCGCCGTGTGTCCCTCGGGGGAGGCTGATCCCTGTGGGGGGGGGGGTGGTGGCAGTGGGACTGGGAGTGCAAGCGTGGCTTCCTTGGAGAGGTTCTCTGTTCTATGGGCAGATAGATCAGTCTGCTTTAGGCTAGAGCAGCGGCTCTCCTGGGTGGTCAGTTTCATCAGGGTCGCCCTTGATCCAGGGAAGCCCAGTGTCAAGGTCAGGTTTCCTCTGGGATGTCCCCAGGCCCCCTCTGATTGCCGTTATCAAACCAGCCACCCAGGGACCTTCAGCCCCCGACTTGGGCATTAGGAGGGATCTGCGGGTAGGGACCCAGGGTTGGGGCTGCAGAGCTGGTAGCTGTGTGGGCCTGGTGAGCGCCCCCAGCATCCTGTCACACGGGGAGGAGGTCAGCAGGTCTGGTGGCTCAGGGCCGAGACGGGGCCTCTGCTGCTTGCCGTGTGGCGCCATCCCGGAAGCAGGACCAAGGTGCCGAGCCCTGTCCCTTGGCTGGGGCCAGCCCTCCTGCAGGGAGGAGCAGGTGTCCCCTCCTGCATCAAGGATTCGGCCAGTCTCCGTTAGACTCAGGCCTCCTTCCTCCTTCCTCCATGCCACCCTCCGGGGTCTGGTGCAGACGACTCAGACACACTGCCAAGAAGCAGGGCCGGCCCAGCGCGTGACCGCCCGGGGCCTGGGGGTGAGGGGAGGCCACCTATGAGAAGGAAGCGGGGTCTCGGCATCTGAGTCGGTTCGGGAAGGCGTGTGTCTTGGGCGGGGTCAGAGATCGGCTGCTCGCTGGGCTGGAGGTCCTGCAGCCTCAGGAGAGGGCGGCAGGAAGGAGGCCGCGGCGCTGGGTGAGGGGCTTAGTGACTTGAGGAGGTGGCTGCAGTGACGACACATCTGTGGTGTTCAGTAGAGATGCTGCAGGCGCAGGGGGGACTCCCCTCTAAATCAGACTCCGGGGGGGCATGAACGCCTGCCACAGACACACGGCCTCGGTCCCCCTCTCGCACCCTCACCCCGCCGCTGGTCCTCGCTGTACTGTCCCCACGTCCACTCCCTTCCTTCCAGAAAGGGAAGGCGCCCTGCTCACCTGCTGCTCCCACCCGGTAAGGACCGCACAGCTCGAGGCCCTGCCCCCTCAGCTCCCCCCGCTCTGGCCACAGGGTCCCGTTATCCAGGAGCTCTGCCTCAGCAGAGGTTGTCCGAGCTCGGCCTCCTCTGCGGACCCAGGGGACGGGGTGAGCCTCAGAGCCTCAGAGGACGTTGCAGCAGGAGTGCGGGCTCTTTATCGCCCCAGATCCACCCACCGCGGGGCCTCCCCCTCGCTGCTCCATCCTCAGGACGGGCCAGTGAGGAGGGGAGGGTGTGTGCGTGTCGTATGTATGCGCCTGTGCACGTGTGACATGAAACAGCTTGGCCCAGATGCCGTCAAAGGCAGGTGGAGGGGAGCCTCCAGGTAGCTCTGCCCACGCAGGGGCCCACACGGATGTGCTCGGCCCAAGTCAAACTGCCGGTCCGGAGTGGAGGGCATCCAGGGCAGCCCCGCCGTCAGCCTCACGTGGGGATCTTGCGTGCTGACGACCGCCTCCCGACCGGCTGTCACTGGGAGCAACAGAACCGGAACCAGAGCTCACTGGAAACGGCATGGACGAGGCTCTCAACCGGAAGAGAGTCATCCCCGGAGAGAAGTCCCTCACGTGGGCAGGGAAGGGCGACGCCCTCCCAGGACGCCCAGCTCCGCGGCCCCTCCGCCTCTCAGGGGGCGCAGCAGCTGGACTCCTCGTGCCGCGCCAGGAGCGCCACGCGGGAGAAGGTCTTGGCGCAGCGCTTGCACTGGTATTTCTTGGTGTCCGAGTGCGTCTGCAGGTGGGCCCGCAGGTTGGAGCGGTCGGCGAAGGCCCTGCTGCAGTGAGGGCAGGTGTAGGGCTTCTCACCTGGGGGAGGGGAGGGCGACAGGTGAGCGACCAGCTGCAGCGGCCAGGACAGCCCTGCGGAGGGTGATCCCCGGCTTGCAAGCGCATAGGCCGTCCCCCACCCCGAGGCTCCTCAGCCCTCACAGTGAGGCTGAAGCCTTCATCTGCATCGCCCGCTCCCTCGGGGTCAGTGACAGCGGCCTTAGCACCTGCCCTCCGCTGAGGGGGTCGTGTGCTTGATACCCTGGGTGAGACCGCAGCAGCTAAAACACAGATCTTGGCTAGGTGGCTCTTTGCTTCTGCTGGAGCTCCCCTGGGGCGCTCTGTCACCAGCCCTGGATGGGAGAGGCGCTGCAGGCCTCCTGGCAGCTGTACCCGCCCCCCGAAAGCCATGGTGGGAACCTTGAAGGTGGCTATACAAGGGCAGGCGCTCAGGACCAGTGAGGATTCCCATGTCCTCCAGGCCACCTCCAATCAGGGCGACCAGGGATTTGGACTAAGTCCTTCTGTTGGGGCTGTGCCCTCCAGGCTGACCCCCCAAGTGTAAAAGAAAGGGTCAGTGAGAGTCATCTGTTCAGCTCTGCCTGTGTGGAGAGTCCTGCAGCCCTAGGGGCCCTGGGAGGCAGCAGCCTGTAGTCCCATGGGGCCCAGAGCATCGCGTCCTGGCCGCCTGGCCCTGCGCTGTGATGGGGTGCTCAGGGGACATCCTCAGCGAGCGGTCGGGGAAAACCAGGTGGATTTCCAGCCTGGAAAAGGCTCCTGCAAAACCCTTCTTTCGTGTGAGTCACAGAGCCGTGACTGAGGGTGAGGGAGGGTCCAGTTCCAGAGAGTGTTTGTTGTAAGTGCCCGGCCTGTTCCTGTCTCCCTTTCACTGCGTGCTTGACAAAGTCCTGGACTTAAGAGGAAGGCCTGGGGTGGGGTCCAGCTCAGCCCCTGGCTGCCCTTGGGCAGAGCCGGCTCTTGCACTCTTTCTGGGCCGTAGTTTGTCATCTACAGAATGAAAGACCACGAGCTCCCTGCCCCGCATCCCCCCTCCTGTCCCTGTCTCCTGTCCGCAGCTGCTCCTCTCTCCTGCATTGCCTGTGCTCTGTGACCACCCTCTCACCCAGGGACGGGATTGCTCCTGGGTAAACCGCAGCCCGTCAGACAGGCTGTGTGAGCCCTGGGGTCCTCACCCCCAAGCCAGGCCTTTCTGGCTACCCTCCTCCCCTGCTGCTCCAGAATTGAGGAAGGCCACGGACTGTTTGAGAAGTCAGGCCCTGTGGAAGCCCTGTGCATCCCGCGCTTTGCCAGGTGTTATGAGTTGAATCGTGTCCCCCCCCCCCCCCGCCCCCGCAAAAGAAACATCCGTGGCCTAAACCTGGGTACCTGTGAGTATGACCTGATTTGGAAAGAGAGTACTTGCTGATGTGATCAAGTTCAATTTAAGTTGGACCGGAGCATGCGGGCCCCGAACCCAGTGTGACTGGTGTCCTCATAACTAGAGGGACATCTGGACACAGACACAGGGGAGAGGCCGTGTGAGGACAGAGGCAGAGACCGGAAATGACATGGCCGCAAGGAACACCTGGGGCTCCAGGAGCTGGCAGAGGTGGGAAGGATCCCCCTCTCCAGATCTGGAGGGAGCCCGGCCCCGTGGCACCTTGATTCCAGACTTCTGGCTCTAGACTGTGAGCATTTCTGATGTTTTGAACCCCCCGGGGTGTGGCTCTTTGTGCCACAGCCTCGGGACACCAGGAAAAAGAAGCCGTGTGTGCCCATCCGTCCTCTCGTTTATGAACCCAACCCCTCCGCTCCTTTGAGGCCCAGACCCCCCCCGCCCCCCAGCCAGATCCCTCACGGGCCCTGGCGCCTACCTGTGTGGGTCCGGATGTGGCCCTGCAGTAGCCAGGGCCTGGAGAAGGCCTTGCCGCACACGGCGCAGAGGCAGGGCAGCGTGTGTGTGCGGATGTGCATCTTGAGGGCGCCCAGGCTGCCGTACTCCTTGTCGCAGGACTTGCAGGCGAAGCGGCGTTGAGCCTGCAGGTGGCACTGCAGCTGCTGGTGCCTGGCCAGTGCGGCCGGCGTGCGGAAGCCCCCTGGGGTGTGGGGGGCCCGCTCGGCCCCTGGCAGGTGGCCCGGAGCCTGGGCCCCATCTGCGCCCAGGACCGGGGGCCAGCGCGTGGGCAGAGCCAGCAGCGGGGGCAGGCCGAGGTGCTGCAGGCTGTCTCTGAGAGGTGCGCCGGGGGCCCGGCCGGCCCGAGGGTCCGCCAGGCTGACTTCCAGGGGGTCTGGCCCCGAGGCCCCCCGAGCTTCCTCGTTACACAGGAAGGTGGGGAGGGGCAGGGAGACGTGGGCGACGACGGAGGTGAAGTCCCAGGGCCGGGGAGGGTCGCCAGGCGTGGACGGGGCCGCCTTGTCTGGGAGGACGAGGGGCACCACCAGCCCCCCGCAGGCAGAACAGGCGCCATTGGTTTCTAGAAGCGGGGAGGGGAGACAATGCACGGTGAAGCCTGAGTCCCAGCGCTGCGAGTTCGCCAACGCGCATTCCTGGCCGCATCCCACCACTAGGCCATCCATAGCCCCGCGGGGAGGAAAAGAAGGTCTGACAAGACAGGCGTGGGCTGCGGAAGTGGTGGCTGCAGCCGGAGACCACAGCGTCCGAGCAGGAATCTCAGTTCCTCTTTACAAACAAGGGAAGAGAAGCATCTCACAGGATCCCAGAGGAGCCCTCAGGGGCCAAGGAAGGGTCCCTAGCTGCCCTCTCTCTGAGCCCCACCCGCCGCAGGGCCAGCTCGGAGCTGCATCCTGCGGGCTTCCACGCAGCTTTAACTCACAACTCTTGGCAGCAAGCCGCCGCCTGCAAAGTAACTCATCAGCCTCCGGTCACCTCCCGATCACCCCTCGCCCACCATGGCGTGCGTGCGCACAGCCTCCTGCAGACGCTCCCAGCTCAGGAGGGACTGTTTTTGGTGGTGTCCACTGCCTCCTGGCTCGGCCCGCCGTCAGGCTGTTGCTCCCGTATGTGTGGGCCACCACGCCTCATGCTTGACCCAGACAGCAGAAGCCCCCAAGGTAAACACGTTAGCGAGTAAGAGTGAAGTTCTGCATTTCCCCAAAGACCAAATCTCCAGCCCTCAACCCATTTCTTATTTCCTATGTGTTGAGATAAATCTCTGGCCCCATTTCTATGTCCACACCAAGGCTTTGGGTTGAGAAAGACAACCCACAGAATGGGGGAAATGTTTGCAAATTAGGGATCTGATAAGGAATTGGTGTCCGAATATATAAAGAACCCTTGCGACTCAACAATAAAAAGACAAACAGTCCACTTTTTAAATGGGCCAAGACTCTGAACAGACGTTTCTCCAAAGAAGATGTACACGCAGCCCATAAGCACAGGGAAAGATGCTCCACGTCATGAGCCATCAGGGAGATGCAGCTTAAAGCCATAGTGAGGTAGCACATCATACCCACTAGCATGGCTAGAATTAAAAACAGGCCAATTACAAGTGTTGATGAGGATGCAGAGGAATGGGGAAGCTCCCACACTCCACTCTCTCCTGACCTCACCGTTTTCCACTCCAGTCTTCCCAATTATAAAATCAGCTTGCCAGGTTTCTGTCCTCCCAGAAATGGAGGCTGGACCAGCTAAGAGATGAAGTCCAAGGAATTTCTGGAGACAGCACTGGGGTGCCCGGAGAGTCTAGGACCCCCCACTCCACACAGAAGCTCCAGTAGGGGCCCTTGTATGGGAAAAAAGTCACCTTGAGGCTTTGAGGCTCAGCCACTACCCTGACCCCAGGCATCACCTCAGAGCCTAACCCTGTCTAGGGGGCCAGTGCTGACTCGAGTGGGAGGGCAGGGGAGAGGCAGTGCTACTGGCCATGTGCTTCTGCTGATAACTTTAAGTGCTTCCCCATATCCCCTGGGTTAGCTAGATTTTTTTAATTCATTCTGTAGCTCAGATTCCTGGGAGAAGAGACTTAAGTTCCTTTCTGGCTTCAGGGGTTCCCTGGGGAGGCCTAAAAAGGCACTTATTTAAAAGTGACGAGTGGGGGACCCCAAATCCAGCATCTCGGGTCTATCTTGGGGTAACTGCCTGGCAGAAAGAGGATCACCGTGGCCATTTGGCCCTCAGGAAGCTGGTGCTACAAGGAGAGGGGAGCAGAGCACTGATGGCCCTGAGGCTGTTCCCTGACAGTCACCGGACCTTGCTCGGCTGCCAGGATTTGCACGCTCAAAGGGGTTCGCTGTGTGACTGGAGTCTAAACAATAGTTTTTGAACGTTCAAAGCCATGCCCCGTGTGAATTACATGTTCTATCATACATGTATATCTGAAACAAGTTTCCTTTACCACGAGCACTGCACTCTGATGGCTTCTGTTCTTTTTTATTTTATAAAATTGCTGGTGGTGACTCACTAACTGGATTTCAAAATGTGGAGTTGATGATCCCGTTCCTAGAAGGTGCCCCCTGGTGGCAGCCCAGCCCCGGGGACCCACCAGCCTGGACTCCCTCCCTGCTCCCAGTCCGTAGCGTCTCTCCCCATCCCCCTCTAAGTCACTGAGCCATCCCCCAGAGGGCGTCCCCCACCAAGAAGCTGTGGAGCTGGGGGCGCCTCTGACCACTCGAGAGAGGCCTTTGCTGCAGGACCTCTGCGTGTCCCTGACCCTGACAGGGAGTGGGAATGAGTGCACAGTCCTGGTTCCTGGGCACCTGTTTCCCCACCTGGGTAAGAACTGCAGCCCCTTAGCCCAGCCTGCCCTGGGCAACCTTCTCTGGGGTGAAGGAGGCGGGAGGGAAGAAAACCCCAGGAGGGGTGAGGAGGCATTGGAGGGGGCACAGCGGAACGCTGTGCGAGCTGGGCCCCGGCACCACAGGGCCCCTGGGTGACTCTGTCTGGCCTCTCTGCTCACCACCCAACCCAGGATGTTCTGGGGCGCTCTTGGAGAACAGCCTGGGCTCACTTCGTCTCTCTCTGCAATATTCGTGGGGCTCTCTCAAACGTCCTGCAGGAGGAAGATGGCCCTGGGGTCCTCTTTGCTGGGATGGGCATGCCTGGCCATAGCGGGAGAGCCCCAGAGTGACTGGGGGCCTGGAAACTTCTCTAAGTGGAGAGAAAATCCCCACCCGATCTGCCCGACGCGAGGCTGGGATCCCTGAAGCGGACAAGACGCCCGCGGGCCACGTTTCTACCTCCAGCCTCGTGGTCTCGGGCCCCTCCTCCCACCTGGGACAGGTGTTCCCTTTCCCGGGGTTCTCGCCCCTCCTGCCCCGCGAGAGTCGAGCCCTGGGCAGGGCAGGGGAGCCCGCAGCCCCTACCTCTCTGCCTCTCCAGCTGCCCGTAGTTGGGGACCCTGTGGCCGGAGTGCGTCTTCACCAGGAAGGAGCGCGGCATGGTGCCCTCGCGCGGGTCGCACTGTGCCTACGCCGGCGCCCGCGGGCAGCGCGGCGCACAGGTGCCGGGAGGGTCAGGTCATTAACACAGCGCGCCGCCTCGGCCAACCAGCGCGCCCCGCGGCCGGGGCGAGGCGGGGCCGCGGGGCGGGGCATCGGGCCACGCCCAGGACAGGTGCGCGGGCCGTAGGGGAGGGAGCGCGTGGCTGCGTGTCCAACCCACGGGACTTCCCTGGCGCGCGCTGCGAGTCACGCCGCCCCCGGGGCCTGGCGCGCCCACTCGACGTGGACTGAAGGGCGGAGGTCAGGGCTGGGCGGAAGCCGAGTTGGGCTCAGTCCACCGTGGGGTGGGAGCGTGCGCCGAGCCCAGCCTTGGAGAACTCTGCTCTAGCCTGTTACACCGGCCCCGCCTCCTGCGCAAACCCGCAGCGGTAGGTTTGATGAGCAGCCGGCCGACCCCCTGGCCACCACTCTGGCCAGTCAGCCGGTCAGGGCTGGTGCTCATCAAACCTACCGCTGCGGGTTTGCGCAGGAGGCGGGGCCGGTGTAACAGGCTAGAGCAGAGTTCTCCAAGGCTGGGCTCGGCGCACGCTCCCACCCCACGGTGGACTGAGCCCAACTCGGCTTCCGCCCAGCCCTGACCTCCGCCCTTCAGTCCACGTCGAGTGGGCGCGCCAGGCCCCGGGGGCGGCGTGACTCGCAGCGCGCGCCAGGGAAGTCCCGTGGGTTGGACACGCAGCCACGCGCTCCCTCCCCTACGGCCCGCGCACCTGTCCTGGGCGTGGCCCGATGCCCCGCCCCGCGGCCCCGCCTCGCCCCGGCCGCGGGGCGCGCTGGTTGGCCGAGGCGGCGCGCTGTGTTAATGACCTGACCCTCCCGGCACCTGTGCGCCGCGCTGCCCGCGGGCGCCGGCGTAGGCACAGTGCGACCCGCGCGAGGGCACCATGCCGCGCTCCTTCCTGGTGAAGACGCACTCCGGCCACAGGGTCCCCAACTACGGGCAGCTGGAGAGGCAGAGAGGTAGGGGCTGCGGGCTCCCCTGCCCTGCCCAGGGCTCGACTCTCGCGGGGCAGGAGGGGCGAGAACCCCGGGAAAGGGAACACCTGTCCCAGGTGGGAGGAGGGGCCCGAGACCACGAGGCTGGAGGTAGAAACGTGGCCCGCGGGCGTCTTGTCCGCTTCAGGGATCCCAGCCTCGCGTCGGGCAGATCGGGTGGGGATTTTCTCTCCACTTAGAGAAGTTTCCAGGCCCCCAGTCACTCTGGGGCTCTCCCGCTATGGCCAGGCATGCCCATCCCAGCAAAGAGGACCCCAGGGCCATCTTCCTCCTGCAGGACGTTTGAGAGAGCCCCACGAATATTGCAGAGAGAGACGAAGTGAGCCCAGGCTGTTCTCCAAGAGCGCCCCAGAACATCCTGGGTTGGGTGGTGAGCAGAGAGGCCAGACAGAGTCACCCAGGGGCCCTGTGGTGCCGGGGCCCAGCTCGCACAGCGTTCCGCTGTGCCCCCTCCAATGCCTCCTCACCCCTCCTGGGGTTTTCTTCCCTCCCGCCTCCTTCACCCCAGAGAAGGTTGCCCAGGGCAGGCTGGGCTAAGGGGCTGCAGTTCTTACCCAGGTGGGGAAACAGGTGCCCAGGAACCAGGACTGTGCACTCATTCCCACTCCCTGTCAGGGTCAGGGACACGCAGAGGTCCTGCAGCAAAGGCCTCTCTCGAGTGGTCAGAGGCGCCCCCAGCTCCACAGCTTCTTGGTGGGGGACGCCCTCTGGGGGATGGCTCAGTGACTTAGAGGGGGATGGGGAGAGACGCTACGGACTGGGAGCAGGGAGGGAGTCCAGGCTGGTGGGTCCCCGGGGCTGGGCTGCCACCAGGGGGCACCTTCTAGGAACGGGATCATCAACTCCACATTTTGAAATCCAGTTAGTGAGTCACCACCAGCAATTTTATAAAATAAAAAACAGAAGCCATCAGAGTGCAGTGCTCGTGGTAAAGGAAACTTGTTTCAGATATACATGTATGATAGAACATGTAATTCACACGGGGCATGGCTTTGAACGTTCAAAAACTATTGTTTAGACTCCAGTCACACAGCGAACCCCTTTGAGCGTGCAAATCCTGGCAGCCGAGCAAGGTCCGGTGACTGTCAGGGAACAGCCTCAGGGCCATCAGTGCTCTGCTCCCCTCTCCTTGTAGCACCAGCTTCCTGAGGGCCAAATGGCCACGGTGATCCTCTTTCTGCCAGGCAGTTACCCCAAGATAGACCCGAGATGCTGGATTTGGGGTCCCCCACTCGTCACTTTTAATAAGTGCCTTTTTAGGCCTCCCCAGGGAACCCCTGAAGCCAGAAAGGAACTTAAGTCTCTTCTCCCAGGAATCTGAGCTACAGAATGAATTAAAAAAATCTAGCTAACCCAGGGGATATGGGGAAGCACTTAAAGTTATCAGCAGAAGCACATGGCCAGTAGCACTGCCTCTCCCCTGCCCTCCCACTCGAGTCAGCACTGGCCCCCTAGACAGGGTTAGGCTCTGAGGTGATGCCTGGGGTCAGGGTAGTGGCTGAGCCTCAAAGCCTCAAGGTGACTTTTTTCCCATACAAGGGCCCCTACTGGAGCTTCTGTGTGGAGTGGGGGTCCTAGACTCTCCGGGCACCCCAGTGCTGTCTCCAGAAATTCCTTGGACTTCATCTCTTAGCTGGTCCAGCCTCCATTTCTGGGAGGACAGAAACCTGGCAAGCTGATTTTATAATTGGGAAGACTGGAGTGGAAAACGGTGAGGTCAGGAGAGAGTGGAGTGTGGGAGCTTCCCCATTCCTCTGCATCCTCATCAACACTTGTAATTGGCCTGTTTTTAATTCTAGCCATGCTAGTGGGTATGATGTGCTACCTCACTATGGCTTTAAGCTGCATCTCCCTGATGGCTCATGACGTGGAGCATCTTTCCCTGTGCTTATGGGCTGCGTGTACATCTTCTTTGGAGAAACGTCTGTTCAGAGTCTTGGCCCATTTAAAAAGTGGACTGTTTGTCTTTTTATTGTTGAGTCGCAAGGGTTCTTTATATATTCGGACACCAATTCCTTATCAGATCCCTAATTTGCAAACATTTCCCCCATTCTGTGGGTTGTCTTTCTCAACCCAAAGCCTTGGTGTGGACATAGAAATGGGGCCAGAGATTTATCTCAACACATAGGAAATAAGAAATGGGTTGAGGGCTGGAGATTTGGTCTTTGGGGAAATGCAGAACTTCACTCTTACTCGCTAACGTGTTTACCTTGGGGGCTTCTGCTGTCTGGGTCAAGCATGAGGCGTGGTGGCCCACACATACGGGAGCAACAGCCTGACGGCGGGCCGAGCCAGGAGGCAGTGGACACCACCAAAAACAGTCCCTCCTGAGCTGGGAGCGTCTGCAGGAGGCTGTGCGCACGCACGCCATGGTGGGCGAGGGGTGATCGGGAGGTGACCGGAGGCTGATGAGTTACTTTGCAGGCGGCGGCTTGCTGCCAAGAGTTGTGAGTTAAAGCTGCGTGGAAGCCCGCAGGATGCAGCTCCGAGCTGGCCCTGCGGCGGGTGGGGCTCAGAGAGAGGGCAGCTAGGGACCCTTCCTTGGCCCCTGAGGGCTCCTCTGGGATCCTGTGAGATGCTTCTCTTCCCTTGTTTGTAAAGAGGAACTGAGATTCCTGCTCGGACGCTGTGGTCTCCGGCTGCAGCCACCACTTCCGCAGCCCACGCCTGTCTTGTCAGACCTTCTTTTCCTCCCCGCGGGGCTATGGATGGCCTAGTGGTGGGATGCGGCCAGGAATGCGCGTTGGCGAACTCGCAGCGCTGGGACTCAGGCTTCACCGTGCATTGTCTCCCCTCCCCGCTTCTAGAAACCAATGGCGCCTGTTCTGCCTGCGGGGGGCTGGTGGTGCCCCTCGTCCTCCCAGACAAGGCGGCCCCGTCCACGCCTGGCGACCCTCCCCGGCCCTGGGACTTCACCTCCGTCGTCGCCCACGTCTCCCTGCCCCTCCCCACCTTCCTGTGTAACGAGGAAGCTCGGGGGGCCTCGGGGCCAGACCCCCTGGAAGTCAGCCTGGCGGACCCTCGGGCCGGCCGGGCCCCCGGCGCACCTCTCAGAGACAGCCTGCAGCACCTCGGCCTGCCCCCGCTGCTGGCTCTGCCCACGCGCTGGCCCCCGGTCCTGGGCGCAGATGGGGCCCAGGCTCCGGGCCACCTGCCAGGGCCGAGCGGGCCCCCCACACCCCAGGGGGCTTCCGCACGCCGGCCGCACTGGCCAGGCACCAGCAGCTGCAGTGCCACCTGCAGGCTCAACGCCGCTTCGCCTGCAAGTCCTGCGACAAGGAGTACGGCAGCCTGGGCGCCCTCAAGATGCACATCCGCACACACACGCTGCCCTGCCTCTGCGCCGTGTGCGGCAAGGCCTTCTCCAGGCCCTGGCTACTGCAGGGCCACATCCGGACCCACACAGGTAGGCGCCAGGGCCCGTGAGGGATCTGGCTGGGGGCGGGGGGGGTCTGGGCCTCAAAGGAGCGGAGGGGTTGGGTTCATAAACGAGAGGACGGATGGGCACACACGGCTTCTTTTTCCTGGTGTCCCGAGGCTGTGGCACAAAGAGCCACACCCCGGGGGGTTCAAAACATCAGAAATGCTCACAGTCTAGAGCCAGAAGTCTGGAATCAAGGTGCCACGGGGCCGGGCTCCCTCCAGATCTGGAGAGGGGGATCCTTCCCACCTCTGCCAGCTCCTGGAGCCCCAGGTGTTCCTTGCGGCCATGTCATTTCCGGTCTCTGCCTCTGTCCTCACACGGCCTCTCCCCTGTGTCTGTGTCCAGATGTCCCTCTAGTTATGAGGACACCAGTCACACTGGGTTCGGGGCCCGCATGCTCCGGTCCAACTTAAATTGAACTTGATCACATCAGCAAGTACTCTCTTTCCAAATCAGGTCATACTCACAGGTACCCAGGTTTAGGCCACGGATGTTTTTTTGCGGGGGCGGGGGGGGGGGGACACGATTCAACTCATAACACCTGGCAAAGCGCGGGATGCACAGGGCTTCCACAGGGCCTGACTTCTCAAACAGTCCGTGGCCTTCCTCAATTCTGGAGCAGCAGGGGAGGAGGGTAGCCAGAAAGGCCTGGCTTGGGGGTGAGGACCCCAGGGCTCACACAGCCTGTCTGACGGGCTGCGGTTTACCCAGGAGCAATCCCGTCCCTGGGTGAGAGGGTGGTCACAGAGCACAGGCAATGCAGGAGAGAGGAGCAGCTGCGGACAGGAGACAGGGACAGGAGGGGGGATGCGGGGCAGGGAGCTCGTGGTCTTTCATTCTGTAGATGACAAACTACGGCCCAGAAAGAGTGCAAGAGCCGGCTCTGCCCAAGGGCAGCCAGGGGCTGAGCTGGACCCCACCCCAGGCCTTCCTCTTAAGTCCAGGACTTTGTCAAGCACGCAGTGAAAGGGAGACAGGAACAGGCCGGGCACTTAACAAAAACACTCTCTGGAACTGGACCCTCCCTCACCCTCAGTCACGGCTCTGTGACTCACACGAAGAAGGGTTTTGCAGGAGCCTTTTCCAGGCTGGAAATCCACCTGGTTTTCCCCGACCGCTCGCTGAGGATGTCCCCTGAGCACCCCATCACAGCGCAGGGCCAGGCGGCCAGGACGCGATGCTCTGGGCCCCATGGGACTACAGGCTGCTGCCTCCCAGGGCCCCTAGGGCTGCAGGACTCTCCACACAGGCAGAGCTGAACAGATGACTCTCACTGACCCTTTCTTTTACACTTGGGGGGTCAGCCTGGAGGGCACAGCCCCAACAGAAGGACTTAGTCCAAATCCCTGGTCGCCCTGATTGGAGGTGGCCTGGAGGACATGGGAATCCTCACTGGTCCTGAGCGCCTGCCCTTGTATAGCCACCTTCAAGGTTCCCACCATGGCTTTCGGGGGGCGGGTACAGCTGCCAGGAGGCCTGCAGCGCCTCTCCCATCCAGGGCTGGTGACAGAGCGCCCCAGGGGAGCTCCAGCAGAAGCAAAGAGCCACCTAGCCAAGATCTGTGTTTTAGCTGCTGCGGTCTCACCCAGGGTATCAAGCACACGACCCCCTCAGCGGAGGGCAGGTGCTAAGGCCGCTGTCACTGACCCCGAGGGAGCGGGCGATGCAGATGAAGGCTTCAGCCTCACTGTGAGGGCTGAGGAGCCTCGGGGTGGGGGACGGCCTATGCGCTTGCAAGCCGGGGATCACCCTCCGCAGGGCTGTCCTGGCCGCTGCAGCTGGTCGCTCACCTGTCGCCCTCCCCTCCCCCAGGTGAGAAGCCCTACACCTGCCCTCACTGCAGCAGGGCCTTCGCCGACCGCTCCAACCTGCGGGCCCACCTGCAGACGCACTCGGACACCAAGAAATACCAGTGCAAGCGCTGCGCCAAGACCTTCTCCCGCGTGGCGCTCCTGGCGCGGCACGAGGAGTCCAGCTGCTGCGCCCCCTGAGAGGCGGAGGGGCCGCGGAGCTGGGCGTCCTGGGAGGGCGTCGCCCTTCCCTGCCCACGTGAGGGACTTCTCTCCGGGGATGACTCTCTTCCGGTTGAGAGCCTCGTCCATGCCGTTTCCAGTGAGCTCTGGTTCCGGTTCTGTTGCTCCCAGTGACAGCCGGTCGGGAGGCGGTCGTCAGCACGCAAGATCCCCACGTGAGGCTGACGGCGGGGCTGCCCTGGATGCCCTCCACTCCGGACCGGCAGTTTGACTTGGGCCGAGCACATCCGTGTGGGCCCCTGCGTGGGCAGAGCTACCTGGAGGCTCCCCTCCACCTGCCTTTGACGGCATCTGGGCCAAGCTGTTTCATGTCACACGTGCACAGGCGCATACATACGACACGCACACACCCTCCCCTCCTCACTGGCCCGTCCTGAGGATGGAGCAGCGAGGGGGAGGCCCCGCGGTGGGTGGATCTGGGGCGATAAAGAGCCCGCACTCCTGCTGCAACGTCCTCTGAGGCTCTGAGGCTCACCCCGTCCCCTGGGTCCGCAGAGGAGGCCGAGCTCGGACAACCTCTGCTGAGGCAGAGCTCCTGGATAACGGGACCCTGTGGCCAGAGCGGGGGGAGCTGAGGGGGCAGGGCCTCGAGCTGTGCGGTCCTTACCGGGTGGGAGCAGCAGGTGAGCAGGGCGCCTTCCCTTTCTGGAAGGAAGGGAGTGGACGTGGGGACAGTACAGCGAGGACCAGCGGCGGGGTGAGGGTGCGAGAGGGGGACCGAGGCCGTGTGTCTGTGGCAGGCGTTCATGCCCCCCCGGAGTCTGATTTAGAGGGGAGTCCCCCCTGCGCCTGCAGCATCTCTACTGAACACCACAGATGTGTCGTCACTGCAGCCACCTCCTCAAGTCACTAAGCCCCTCACCCAGCGCCGCGGCCTCCTTCCTGCCGCCCTCTCCTGAGGCTGCAGGACCTCCAGCCCAGCGAGCAGCCGATCTCTGACCCCGCCCAAGACACACGCCTTCCCGAACCGACTCAGATGCCGAGACCCCGCTTCCTTCTCATAGGTGGCCTCCCCTCACCCCCAGGCCCCGGGCGGTCACGCGCTGGGCCGGCCCTGCTTCTTGGCAGTGTGTCTGAGTCGTCTGCACCAGACCCCGGAGGGTGGCATGGAGGAAGGAGGAAGGAGGCCTGAGTCTAACGGAGACTGGCCGAATCCTTGATGCAGGAGGGGACACCTGCTCCTCCCTGCAGGGCTGGCCCCAGCCAAGGGACAGGGCTCGGCACCTTGGTCCTGCTTCCGGGATGGCGCCACACGGCAAGCAGCAGAGGCCCCGTCTCGGCCCTGAGCCACCAGACCTGCTGACCTCCTCCCCGTGTGACAGGATGCTGGGGGCGCTCACCAGGCCCACACAGCTACCAGCTCTGCAGCCCCAACCCTGGGTCCCTACCCGCAGATCCCTCCTAATGCCCAAGTCGGGGGCTGAAGGTCCCTGGGTGGCTGGTTTGATAACGGCAATCAGAGGGGGCCTGGGGACATCCCAGAGGAAACCTGACCTTGACACTGGGCTTCCCTGGATCAAGGGCGACCCTGATGAAACTGACCACCCAGGAGAGCCGCTGCTCTAGCCTAAAGCAGACTGATCTATCTGCCCATAGAACAGAGAACCTCTCCAAGGAAGCCACGCTTGCACTCCCAGTCCCACTGCCACCACCCCCCCCCCCACAGGGATCAGCCTCCCCCGAGGGACACACGGCGGGACCAGGAGGCTTAGCTGACGTGTCAGTTTGCTGGGGCGGCCGTAACAAACCCACAGAGCGGGGGCCTCAGACCAGAGACAGACTCCTCCACAGCCCCAGAGGCCAGAAGTCCGAGACCGAGGTGCCGGCCGGGCTGGTCCCTGCCGGGGCTGAGGGAGAATCTGCCCCAGGCCTCTCCCAGCTGCTGCATTGGCTGGCCTTTCTGATGTTCTGTGGCTCGCGGAAGCGTCACCCCCTTCTCTGCTTCCATCTTCACGTGTGCGTGTCTGTGTCTGTGTCCAAATTTCCCCTTTTTATAAGGGCACCAGTCGTACTGGGTGAGGACCCACCCTGATGATCTCATCTTGACAGCGTCCGCAAAGACCCTGTTTCCAAATAAGGCCGCATTTTGAGGTACTCGGAGGTTAGGACTTCAGTATATGAACGGGGGGCACCGTTCACCCTGTAACAGCTGACGAGGGCACACAGTTTGCCTAGAGAAACCTGGCGGGTCCTGTGCTTGGACTTATGGAGAGGAGAGTGGAATGCTGTCCCCCCAGGCCACAAAGGATCAAGGGGGCAGTGAGCCCACGACCGACTTACTAGAAACGCGTCCTCCAAACGCACTGTGACCCCCCCGGATGGCCCCTCTCGAGTGTGCAGGTGCCTGACCCCTCCTCTCCGCTACCCTGGTCAGGGGCCCACAGCGGGTGGGAACAGGCCTCTGCCCTCCAGGGACATCCCTCCACTGTCTCCCGAATGCCTGGGCCTCTGCTGAGCACGGTGGGCAGCCCGGGGCTGGGGAGCCTCTCATCCCTGGCAAAGGCTAAGCTCCAACCGCACTCGTGTTTGTGCCCATCTCACTGGATGGCTTTTTATTTTAACGGCATCCAGATGCCTGAAGGAAGCTATATTGTAAATTGTGTTCTATTTCTGAGCACCAATATCTAAATGAAGCGAGGCACCTGTTGGGGATGGAGGAAGGGAATTTCACAGGCCTAAATAAAGTCCATGTTTGCCCTTCTGTGCCGGCCCATGGAAAATGCTCTTATATTTATATCCGGGCTGGCGGAGGGCAGGGGTGGCAGAGGGTGGGTTGGCAGGCGGGATGAAGAGAGGCCCGGGCACCTGCCAGGGAGTCGACGTGGAGCGAGTGGGGGAGATGTTCCCCTCCGAGGAGGGCGGCTGCAGTCAGCATGCCTCGTCCCCGCCATGGGGCCATGTCCCCACCGGCCACTCAGGCCTCACAGTTTCCCACTCTCCGTTTCTCATTCCTCGTGATTTTGCCTGATCGGCAGCATTGACCCGGGATGCTCACTAAAGATTTGGGTTTTTGGAGCCCTCTCCCAACACCCACAGATGGGAATCAGGAAGGGGTACAACCATCCCTCACACCGTCCCGGATGAGGGCACAGCCACCTCCTTCCTCGCAGGACTGCTACCTGGGTCCCCCCCAACTACAGGCTTTCTCTACCCAAACTTTACGCATTACATTTCCCCTTTTCTCCCTAAAGAAGGCCTCCTGGCCGCACAGCTTCAGGCACGTTGTTGGTGCCTCTCTCCAGGGAAGGAGCCAGGCTGGGGGACAGGAGCCCCAGGACCAGAGGAGCCGGAGGCGGGTGTTTCAGAGGCGGCCCAGCTCAGTCTCGGCAAAAGCAGGAGCCTGAGAAATCGCCAGGATTCTGGACGAGAATCTCAGAACGAGCTGAGGGCGGGGCGGCGTCAGCACCACACGAAAGTCGCTCCCAGGAGGCACGTGACGGGCGGCGGACAGAAAACCGCGCGCGCTGCCTTCTGACTGGGACGCGAGCGCCTGGCCCCGTGGCTCAGGTCCCGGAACAGGTGTGAGAGGGACACCCAGCCTCTCGGGGGCCCAGCTCCCCACCCCGCTCCCCGTGGAGAGACCTCTCTCCTGAAGCCCCAGGCACGCTAAGGTTATGGCTTCCCTTCCAGAAGCCCAGAGGCTTCTATAAATACCGTGTTGGGGGTTCTCTGGGAGTTCTAAAATAGTCCGCTGGTTACTATCTATACTCAGCGAGCCCACGCCTGGCCTCCGCTCGGTGGCTAAGTATAGCTCCCTGGCAAAGTTCAGTGGAACAAGTTTCCAGCCGCCATCGCCTTGCGGATGGCGGAGGACTCCAGGGAGAGCACCCCGGCTGCCAAGCCTCAGAGGCGCGGGGAGAGGCTGGAGCTGATGTGGGGCGAGGCGGCACCCGCTCCCCAAGCCGGGGTCTGTGGGAGTCTGCTGCAAACACAGAGCCTCCACCAGATCCAGCAGTGAGGCGTTCTGGCTCCAGCCTTTACAGTGGCTTGATTCCACTGTGAAGCCTTGGTTTCTGCTTCTGAGCAAAGGGAAGTGGGCTACCTCTGTTCCAGAATTCAGGAGGGGCCCGGGAGACACAGCAGCAAAAGAAGACACGTAGCACACCAAACGTAAAATACGATCGCTACCTCTAGGGAGACCCTCGGCCTTTAACCCCCCCTAGACTCTACGTCCATTTCTTGACCACCAAGTTCTGGCTCCAGGAAACCTCTCCTCCCAGCTGCACCCCCCAGCCCAAGCCGAGCTGCCCAAGAGATGGTCTGGCAGCTGCCCAGGGTGTCCTCAGGTGCCAGCAGGGCGCTGGGGAGAGCTGATGGACAGGAGAGCAGAAGGTGTGAGGGCGGGGTTCCCACCAGGGTCCATCCTGCTGGGTGAGCACGGGCCATCCTTGGGTGTCACGTGGAATAGAGACCGTCCTCCCAGGCGCCAGTCAGCGCTCCCCACCACCCAGGGTTTCACAGCCAGCTCTGCCCAGGCCTCCCCCTCCCCACACCTCTGCCCCTCAGGGCTGCTTTTGTCCCCTATAAGGATCACCTGTAACTGGTCCTCAGGCAGAGGCGGAATCACCTCAGTCTCAGTCTCGCTCCCAGCTCAAACACCTGCCCCCTTTCCTTCCCCCGGGAACAGGCCTGGGGCCCAGGACACAGTGACACCTGTACTTCTATAGGGAAGGCAGGTCATGGAGTCACAGGGGGCTCTCTGTGAATGCTGCAGCGTGACCTCTGACACGCAGCTGCTCTGAACCGGCCAGAAAGAGGCTGAGACTGAGGACAGTCGGGGTGACCCTGCTGGGCATCGGGGAGGCATGGCCCGCCGTCTCATCGGCTCCGCTCACCCCAGGGGTCGTCTCCCTCCTCCTCCAGCAGAGTAGTTCTCACAGGTGGCCTGCAGACCCCTGTCCAGGGGGCCACGCTAAGGGAGACTCGTTACATTCCTCACAACATCGACGGTGCAAAAGCAGGGGGCTGCACCACTGGCAGCTTCGCACAGACCGAGGCACCAAAGTTCACCACCACACACTCACGCAGAGCAGTGCAGCTTCAGGACGTCCTCCAACCTGAGTCCTGGTCCCTGTGACGCTCTGAGTGGAGATGAGGGGAGTGTGCGCGGCCCTCCACTGCCACTGGAGGGGGACCTGCCGTGTGAGGTGTGCAGGGTCACCTCGACCACAGTCCTCGCAGACGGCTTCTCAGAAAAGGACCAGTGAGCCTGCCACTTCAGGGAGGACGGACATGGTAGCACTTGCGCTTTCAGGAGAAAATGGCAATTTTGGGAACACCTGTCTTCCGTAAAGGCTTGGCAACTTCCCAATCTTAAAGACTTTCCTGATGAGGAAGTGAGTTTTTCATACTGTAAAATGAAACATGTCAGGGACTTCCCTGGTGGCGCAGTGGTTAAGAATCCGCCTGCCAGTGCAGGAGACACGGGTTCGAGCCCTGGTCCGGGAAGATCCCACGTGCCGCGGAGCAACTAAGTCGGTGCGCCACCACTACTGAGCCCGGGTGCCACAACTACTGAAGACCACGTGCCTAGGACCCATGCTCTGCAAAAAGAGAAGCCACTGCAATGAGAAGCCTGGGCACCACAACAAAGAGTAGCCCCCACTCGCCACAACCAGAGAAAGCCCACGCGCAGCAACGAAGACCCAACGCAGCCAAAAATGAATAAATAAATTTATATATATATAAAAAAGAAACGTCAACATTTGGAAGCTCTGTGTAGTTAGTGAAGCAATATTTTCCAAATGACCGATGTGGATGTCACAAACCCCCGCCTGGACCAAAGACGCAAAGCACCAGACAGACCAAGGAAGCCAGTGGAGCAGACTGCGGGAAGCTCACTGCCGGCGCCGGGATCACAGCAGAACTGGCAGAGTTCAGGTGCTTTCAAACAAGAGCCACATCGTCCGAAAGTGGTTCCAGCGCGTCCCCGCCACACGGCTAGGTTTCCTTCCCACACGTCAGCCAAAGCGTCAGAAGGAGGAGGCTGAGGGGACAGCCTGGCCACAGATGTCCACGGGGCCGCACGTGGACACCCGCAAAGATGCGAAACACCACCACTGTCCACACCACAACTCTGCCTCAGAAAATGTCTATTGTTCACAAAACGTTAACACGTGATGGGTTTATCACTGATAATTTTAAATGAACTTAGTAAACGAATTCAGCAAATTTAACTTCCAAAGTGGGTAAAAACAGATGGAAGCCTCCACACAAACTAGCTCTCTGGGGCCTTTAATCGTCTGGGCGGGCGTGGGAACCCCCGACCCTACCCGGGACCCTCGAGTGTGAACGTGAGCCCTCAGGGCAGGAGTGGCAGGTGGGCCGCCCGGGGAGGAGCTGGGAGGTGGGTCCGCCGCTCCGGGGAGCCATCCACCGGTCACTGGGGGTAGCTCTGCCCTGACGTGTTTCTTGCTTTATCCACTGACTCCGGAACTGACTCTCCGAGGCCACGTGGTTTCCTCACACGTGCATCACGAGAGACAGGCCCTGTCCTCACCTTCCCCACCCCACAGTCAGCCAGCTGCACCTCTCAGGCCTTCTCAGGCCAGCCTCTTCACCTCGACCTTCATGGCCACCTCCCAGGCCGACAGTGGAAGGATCCTCCCGGCCCCCGCTGCCATCTCCCATTCAGCCTGCATCCTGCACCCCAGGGGCGGCTCCACGACCTCCTCAGCTCACGCCGTTCCGGCCTCAGACAGGCTGCCTGCCCCGCAGTCTCAAGTTCAAGCCTGTCGCCCTTCGCATCGCACACGAGGCCACTTTATCCCACGAACCCCCCACGTGGCGGCAGCCTCTGCATCCCACGTGCCTAACCTCCATCTGGTCCGGGACAGGCCCTGGACAAACACCGAGGGAATGGGGGAATAAAGAGGGACCAGGGCGAGCCTTGGTCTAAACCAGACTTTCTTGCCCCTTCGATCCAGCTCTGGGGCTTGTCTCACAATTGCGGCTTTTTCCCGCCCTTGGATAGGGGTCTGCTGTGCTTAGCACAAAGGTAATAACCGTTGTCAGCCCCAGGAGGCCCAGCAAGCAGCCTCCTGGGCTTATCCAGGCTGCACGGATCAAGCCCCAGATCTAGTTACAGGGGCAGCTGGGCTGCAGGACCACATGTGCGGGTGTCTGGAAGCAGGTAAGCTGGGGGCACATGTCCCCTGATGAGGGAAATACTTTCCACAGTGGTTGGCTCGAACAGGGAGGCCAAGGAGTGTGGGCTGGATGCCAGCTGCCCACCCCAGCTGGCGAGGCTTCCCAGCCTCGTGCATACAGTAGACGACGCCGTGTTTGGAGCCCTCGTTTCAGAAAACTGGAAGCTACAGAGGCTGTGTTATTTACTCCTGATTTAATGAAGTTTCTTCTGAAGGGCGACTGCACTCACCTGAGAGCTTTTTGGGGACCGACAATAATCAACAGTTACTGCGGACGGACATGGCGTGGCACCGACACGACCCCTCTCACGGCTTTATCCCTGTGAGGGAGGACGTGGCACTGAGGGCCCAAGCAGCTTGTCCAGAGTCTCCCGGCGGGTCCACGGCAGGGCTGGGATTTCTGGCTCCGGAGTCTGTAGTCTTGGCTCCTAAACCACATTGCTGCTCAGTAAGCAATCCTGAGCTTTCCTTTCACTTGGAAACCACAAATAAGGCGCCAGATCAGGAGAGCAGATACGTTTTTGACGCAGGGCCAGGGCGTGGGGTGAGACGGTCAGAGGGCGGCCGGACGCGCAGGAAGGGGAGCTCTGGAATCCACATGGGAAGCGGGTCCCCTCCCACGCCTGGTGGGGGGAGGAGGAGGGCAGGCAGAGGGAGATGGGCTGGAAGCAAGGAGAACGGCAAGAGACACTCACCATCTCAGAGCTGACCGGGCTTTGGGGAACAGGAGAGAGAAGCTGAGGAGAAAGAGGAAAGGGAGGTTGGAGCGCCTGGTCCACAGGAGGGCTGACATGGGCTTCTGCGAGCTGGGCTTGGGGGCTAAAGGCAGGTAGGCAGCCCGCAGCCCCTGGTGAACAGCCCTCCGCACTCTGCCTCCGGGAGCCCAGCGCCCTGGGTCTCAGTGAGACCTTAAGCGTCTCTGTTGGAACCGTAAACGTCTCACGGGAAGCTCAGCAACAAGACGCTGGCAGACGCGGCCGGAAGGCACCTCTCAAGATTCACCAAACACCTGCAAGAGCGGGGATAACCCCGGGGCCGCTGAAGAGCCCACAGAGGGTCCCTGTTAACGGCTACAGTTACACATGCAGAGCAGCCTGCTCTGTGCCTTTGTTCCTAAGATCTGGGGAACTGGTGTGTTATAACCCATGACAGGGTACCACAAGCCCACGGCTTAACACACACCTTTCCTGTCGCAGCGTCCTGGAGACCGGATGTCCCAGATCCAGGGGTCGGCAGGGTGGTTCCTCCCGAGGCCGGCTTCTCCCCAGTTCCTCACGTGGTCATCCGCCTATGTGTCTGGGTCCTATTTTCTTTTCTTTCTTTTTTTTTTTTTTGGTACGCGGGCCTCTCACTGTTGTGGCCTCTCCCGTTGTGGAGCACAGGCTCCGGACGCACAGGCTCAGCGGCCATGGCTCACGGGCCCAGCCACTCCGTGGCATGTGGGATCTTCCCAGACCGGGGTACGAACCCGTGTCCCCTGCATTGGCAGGCGGACTCTCAACCACTGCGCCACCAGGGAAGCCCTGGGTCCTATTTTCTTATCTCCCCAGTCATCAGGGTTACCTACTGGCTTCATTTTAGTTTAATCCCCTCTGTAAAGATCCCATGTCCAAACACGGGGCCTCCAGGGTGATGCTGGCTCCCTGCCAGCTGTGTCACCACCCAACAGGCTCCAAGAGAAAGGATTCTGTAGGGAATGGGAGCACACAGAGGCTGGGACTGTGAGAGGCCCACTGGCCAATGGCAGAGCAGAGATCCAAACTTGGGTCAGACATGGCAGCTGGGAGTGGGATCCAGGGTAGAGTGAGCTACTCCTGGGAAAACGTCAGTCATTTCAATACGGGGGGAGCAGGGGCCATGCAGACGGACGAGGTTAGGGCTCAGGCCATGGTGCTGGCAGAAACAGGGCCTCTGAGTCTCTTCACGATGGCATCAGGCCCTGCAGGAGGCCCTGCCAGGCCTGATGCCATCGTGAAGAGACTCAGAGGCCCTGTTTCTGCCAGCACCATGGCCTGAGCCCTAACCTCGTCCGTCTGCATGGCCCCTGCTCCCCCCGTATTGAAATGACTGACGTTTTCCCAGGAGTAGCTCACTCTACCCTGGATCCCACTCCCAGCTGCCATGTCTGACCCAAGTTTGGATCTCTGCTCTGCCATTGGCCAGTGGGCCTCTCACAGTCCCAGCCTCTGTGTGCTCCCATTCCCTACAGAATCCTTTCTCTTGGAGCCTGTTGGGTGGTGACACAGCTGGCAGGGAGCCAGCATCACCCTGGAGGCCCCGTGTTTGGACATGGGATCTTTACAGAGGGGATTAAACTAAAATGAAGCCAGTAGGTAACCCTGATGACTGGGGAGATAAGAAAATAGGACCCAGGGCTTCCCTGGTGGCGCAGTGGTTGAGAGTCCGCCTGCCAATGCAGGGGACACGGGTTCGTACCCCGGTCTGGGAAGATCCCACATGCCACGGAGTGGCTGGGCCCGTGAGCCATGGCCGCTGAGCCTGTGCGTCCGGAGCCTGTGCTCCACAACGGGAGAGGCCACAACAGTGAGAGGCCCGCGTACCAAAAAAAAAAAAAAGAAAGAAAAGAAAATAGGACCCAGACACATAGGCGGATGACCACGTGAGGAACTGGGGAGAAGCCGGCCTCGGGAGGAACCACCCTGCCGACCCCTGGATCTGGGACATCCGGTCTCCAGGACGCTGCGACAGGAAAGGTGTGTGTTAAGCCGTGGGCTTGTGGTACCCTGTCATGGGTTATAACACACCAGTTCCCCAGATCTTAGGAACAAAGGCACAGAGCAGGCTGCTCTGCATGTGTAACTGTAGCCGTTAACAGGGACCCTCTGTGGGCTCTTCAGCGGCCCCGGGGTTATCCCCGCTCTTGCAGGTGTTTGGTGAATCTTGAGAGGTGCCTTCCGGCCGCGTCTGCCAGCGTCTTGTTGCTGAGCTTCCCGTGAGACGTTTACGGTTCCAACAGAGACGCTTAAGGTCTCACTGAGACCCAGGGCGCTGGGCTCCCGGAGGCAGAGTGCGGAGGGCTGTTCACCAGGGGCTGCGGGCTGCCTACCTGCCTTTAGCCCCCAAGCCCAGCTCGCAGAAGCCCATGTCAGCCCTCCTGTGGACCAGGCGCTCCAACCTCCCTTTCCTCTTTCTCCTCAGCTTCTCTCTCCTGTTCCCCAAAGCCCGGTCAGCTCTGAGATGGTGAGTGTCTCTTGCCGTTCTCCTTGCTTCCAGCCCATCTCCCTCTGCCTGCCCTCCTCCTCCCCCCACCAGGCGTGGGAGGGGACCCGCTTCCCATGTGGATTCCAGAGCTCCCCTTCCTGCGCGTCCGGCCGCCCTCTGACCGTCTCACCCCACGCCCTGGCCCTGCGTCAAAAACGTATCTGCTCTCCTGATCTGGCGCCTTATTTGTGGTTTCCAAGTGAAAGGAAAGCTCAGGATTGCTTACTGAGCAGCAATGTGGTTTAGGAGCCAAGACTACAGACTCCGGAGCCAGAAATCCCAGCCCTGCCGTGGACCCGCCGGGAGACTCTGGACAAGCTGCTTGGGCCCTCAGTGCCACGTCCTCCCTCACAGGGATAAAGCCGTGAGAGGGGTCGTGTCGGTGCCACGCCATGTCCGTCCGCAGTAACTGTTGATTATTGTCGGTCCCCAAAAAGCTCTCAGGTGAGTGCAGTCGCCCTTCAGAAGAAACTTCATTAAATCAGGAGTAAATAACACAGCCTCTGTAGCTTCCAGTTTTCTGAAACGAGGGCTCCAAACACGGCGTCGTCTACTGTATGCACGAGGCTGGGAAGCCTCGCCAGCTGGGGTGGGCAGCTGGCATCCAGCCCACACTCCTTGGCCTCCCTGTTCGAGCCAACCACTGTGGAAAGTATTTCCCTCATCAGGGGACATGTGCCCCCAGCTTACCTGCTTCCAGACACCCGCACATGTGGTCCTGCAGCCCAGCTGCCCCTGTAACTAGATCTGGGGCTTGATCCGTGCAGCCTGGATAAGCCCAGGAGGCTGCTTGCTGGGCCTCCTGGGGCTGACAACGGTTATTACCTTTGTGCTAAGCACAGCAGACCCCTATCCAAGGGCGGGAAAAAGCCGCAATTGTGAGACAAGCCCCAGAGCTGGATCGAAGGGGCAAGAAAGTCTGGTTTAGACCAAGGCTCGCCCTGGTCCCTCTTTATTCCCCCATTCCCTCGGTGTTTGTCCAGGGCCTGTCCCGGACCAGATGGAGGTTAGGCACGTGGGATGCAGAGGCTGCCGCCACGTGGGGGGTTCGTGGGATAAAGTGGCCTCGTGTGCGATGCGAAGGGCGACAGGCTTGAACTTGAGACTGCGGGGCAGGCAGCCTGTCTGAGGCCGGAACGGCGTGAGCTGAGGAGGTCGTGGAGCCGCCCCTGGGGTGCAGGATGCAGGCTGAATGGGAGATGGCAGCGGGGGCCGGGAGGATCCTTCCACTGTCGGCCTGGGAGGTGGCCATGAAGGTCGAGGTGAAGAGGCTGGCCTGAGAAGGCCTGAGAGGTGCAGCTGGCTGACTGTGGGGTGGGGAAGGTGAGGACAGGGCCTGTCTCTCGTGATGCACGTGTGAGGAAACCACGTGGCCTCGGAGAGTCAGTTCCGGAGTCAGTGGATAAAGCAAGAAACACGTCAGGGCAGAGCTACCCCCAGTGACCGGTGGATGGCTCCCCGGAGCGGCGGACCCACCTCCCAGCTCCTCCCCGGGCGGCCCACCTGCCACTCCTGCCCTGAGGGCTCACGTTCACACTCGAGGGTCCCGGGTAGGGTCGGGGGTTCCCACGCCCGCCCAGACGATTAAAGGCCCCAGAGAGCTAGTTTGTGTGGAGGCTTCCATCTGTTTTTACCCACTTTGGAAGTTAAATTTGCTGAATTCGTTTACTAAGTTCATTTAAAATTATCAGTGATAAACCCATCACGTGTTAACGTTTTGTGAACAATAGACATTTTCTGAGGCAGAGTTGTGGTGTGGACAGTGGTGGTGTTTCGCATCTTTGCGGGTGTCCACGTGCGGCCCCGTGGACATCTGTGGCCAGGCTGTCCCCTCAGCCTCCTCCTTCTGACGCTTTGGCTGACGTGTGGGAAGGAAACCTAGCCGTGTGGCGGGGACGCGCTGGAACCACTTTCGGACGATGTGGCTCTTGTTTGAAAGCACCTGAACTCTGCCAGTTCTGCTGTGATCCCGGCGCCGGCAGTGAGCTTCCCGCAGTCTGCTCCACTGGCTTCCTTGGTCTGTCTGGTGCTTTGCGTCTTTGGTCCAGGCGGGGGTTTGTGACATCCACATCGGTCATTTGGAAAATATTGCTTCACTAACTACACAGAGCTTCCAAATGTTGACGTTTCTTTTTTATATATATATAAATTTATTTATTCATTTTTGGCTGCGTTGGGTCTTCGTTGCTGCGCGTGGGCTTTCTCTGGTTGTGGCGAGTGGGGGCTACTCTTTGTTGTGGTGCCCAGGCTTCTCATTGCAGTGGCTTCTCTTTTTGCAGAGCATGGGTCCTAGGCACGTGGGCTTCAGTAGTTGTGGCACCCGGGCTCAGTAGTGGTGGCGCACCGACTTAGTTGCTCCGCGGCACGTGGGATCTTCCCGGACCAGGGCTCGAACCCGTGTCTCCTGCACTGGCAGGCGGATTCTTAACCACTGCGCCACCAGGGAAGTCCCTGACATGTTTCATTTTACAGTATGAAAAACTCACTTCCTCATCAGGAAAGTCTTTAAGATTGGGAAGTTGCCAAGCCTTTACGGAAGACAGGTGTTCCCAAAATTGCCATTTTCTCCTGAAAGCGCAAGTGCTACCATGTCCGTCCTCCCTGAAGTGGCAGGCTCACTGGTCCTTTTCTGAGAAGCCGTCTGCGAGGACTGTGGTCGAGGTGACCCTGCACACCTCACACGGCAGGTCCCCCTCCAGTGGCAGTGGAGGGCCGCGCACACTCCCCTCATCTCCACTCAGAGCGTCACAGGGACCAGGACTCAGGTTGGAGGACGTCCTGAAGCTGCACTGCTCTGCGTGAGTGTGTGGTGGTGAACTTTGGTGCCTCGGTCTGTGCGAAGCTGCCAGTGGTGCAGCCCCCTGCTTTTGCACCGTCGATGTTGTGAGGAATGTAACGAGTCTCCCTTAGCGTGGCCCCCTGGACAGGGGTCTGCAGGCCACCTGTGAGAACTACTCTGCTGGAGGAGGAGGGAGACGACCCCTGGGGTGAGCGGAGCCGATGAGACGGCGGGCCATGCCTCCCCGATGCCCAGCAGGGTCACCCCGACTGTCCTCAGTCTCAGCCTCTTTCTGGCCGGTTCAGAGCAGCTGCGTGTCAGAGGTCACGCTGCAGCATTCACAGAGAGCCCCCTGTGACTCCATGACCTGCCTTCCCTATAGAAGTACAGGTGTCACTGTGTCCTGGGCCCCAGGCCTGTTCCCGGGGGAAGGAAAGGGGGCAGGTGTTTGAGCTGGGAGCGAGACTGAGACTGAGGTGATTCCGCCTCTGCCTGAGGACCAGTTACAGGTGATCCTTATAGGGGACAAAAGCAGCCCTGAGGGGCAGAGGTGTGGGGAGGGGGAGGCCTGGGCAGAGCTGGCTGTGAAACCCTGGGTGGTGGGGAGCGCTGACTGGCGCCTGGGAGGACGGTCTCTATTCCACGTGACACCCAAGGATGGCCCGTGCTCACCCAGCAGGATGGACCCTGGTGGGAACCCCGCCCTCACACCTTCTGCTCTCCTGTCCATCAGCTCTCCCCAGCGCCCTGCTGGCACCTGAGGACACCCTGGGCAGCTGCCAGACCATCTCTTGGGCAGCTCGGCTTGGGCTGGGGGGTGCAGCTGGGAGGAGAGGTTTCCTGGAGCCAGAACTTGGTGGTCAAGAAATGGACGTAGAGTCTAGGGGGGGTTAAAGGCCGAGGGTCTCCCTAGAGGTAGCGATCGTATTTTACGTTTGGTGTGCTACGTGTCTTCTTTTGCTGCTGTGTCTCCCGGGCCCCTCCTGAATTCTGGAACAGAGGTAGCCCACTTCCCTTTGCTCAGAAGCAGAAACCAAGGCTTCACAGTGGAATCAAGCCACTGTAAAGGCTGGAGCCAGAACGCCTCACTGCTGGATCTGGTGGAGGCTCTGTGTTTGCAGCAGACTCCCACAGACCCCGGCTTGGGGAGCGGGTGCCGCCTCGCCCCACATCAGCTCCAGCCTCTCCCCGCGCCTCTGAGGCTTGGCAGCCGGGGTGCTCTCCCTGGAGTCCTCCGCCATCCGCAAGGCGATGGCGGCTGGAAACTTGTTCCACTGAACTTTGCCAGGGAGCTATACTTAGCCACCGAGCGGAGGCCAGGCGTGGGCTCGCTGAGTATAGATAGTAACCAGCGGACTATTTTAGAACTCCCAGAGAACCCCCAACACGGTATTTATAGAAGCCTCTGGGCTTCTGGAAGGGAAGCCATAACCTTAGCGTGCCTGGGGCTTCAGGAGAGAGGTCTCTCCACGGGGAGCGGGGTGGGGAGCTGGGCCCCCGAGAGGCTGGGTGTCCCTCTCACACCTGTTCCGGGACCTGAGCCACGGGGCCAGGCGCTCGCGTCCCAGTCAGAAGGCAGCGCGCGCGGTTTTCTGTCCGCCGCCCGTCACGTGCCTCCTGGGAGCGACTTTCGTGTGGTGCTGACGCCGCCCCGCCCTCAGCTCGTTCTGAGATTCTCGTCCAGAATCCTGGCGATTTCTCAGGCTCCTGCTTTTGCCGAGACTGAGCTGGGCCGCCTCTGAAACACCCGCCTCCGGCTCCTCTGGTCCTGGGGCTCCTGTCCCCCAGCCTGGCTCCTTCCCTGGAGAGAGGCACCAACAACGTGCCTGAAGCTGTGCGGCCAGGAGGCCTTCTTTAGGGAGAAAAGGGGAAATGTAATGCGTAAAGTTTGGGTAGAGAAAGCCTGTAGTTGGGGGGGACCCAGGTAGCAGTCCTGCGAGGAAGGAGGTGGCTGTGCCCTCATCCGGGACGGTGTGAGGGATGGTTGTACCCCTTCCTGATTCCCATCTGTGGGTGTTGGGAGAGGGCTCCAAAAACCCAAATCTTTAGTGAGCATCCCGGGTCAATGCTGCCGATCAGGCAAAATCACGAGGAATGAGAAACGGAGAGTGGGAAACTGTGAGGCCTGAGTGGCCGGTGGGGACATGGCCCCATGGCGGGGACGAGGCATGCTGACTGCAGCCGCCCTCCTCGGAGGGGAACATCTCCCCCACTCGCTCCACGTCGACTCCCTGGCAGGTGCCCGGGCCTCTCTTCATCCCGCCTGCCAACCCACCCTCTGCCACCCCTGCCCTCCGCCAGCCCGGATATAAATATAAGAGCATTTTCCATGGGCCGGCACAGAAGGGCAAACATGGACTTTATTTAGGCCTGTGAAATTCCCTTCCTCCATCCCCAACAGGTGCCTCGCTTCATTTAGATATTGGTGCTCAGAAATAGAACACAATTTACAATATAGCTTCCTTCAGGCATCTGGATGCCGTTAAAATAAAAAGCCATCCAGTGAGATGGGCACAAACACGAGTGCGGTTGGAGCTTAGCCTTTGCCAGGGATGAGAGGCTCCCCAGCCCCGGGCTGCCCACCGTGCTCAGCAGAGGCCCAGGCATTCGGGAGACAGTGGAGGGATGTCCCTGGAGGGCAGAGGCCTGTTCCCACCCGCTGTGGGCCCCTGACCAGGGTAGCGGAGAGGAGGGGTCAGGCACCTGCACACTCGAGAGGGGCCATCCGGGGGGGTCACAGTGCGTTTGGAGGACGCGTTTCTAGTAAGTCGGTCGTGGGCTCACTGCCCCCTTGATCCTTTGTGGCCTGGGGGGACAGCATTCCACTCTCCTCTCCATAAGTCCAAGCACAGGGACCCGCCAGGTTTCTCTAGGCAAACTGTGTGCCCTCGTCAGCTGTTACAGGGTGAACGGTGCCCCCCGTTCATATACTGAAGTCCTAACCTCCGAGTACCTCAAAATGCGGCCTTATTTGGAAACAGGGTCTTTGCGGACGCTGTCAAGATGAGATCATCAGGGTGGGTCCTCACCCAGTACGACTGGTGCCCTTATAAAAAGGGGAAATTTGGACACAGACACAGACACGCACACGTGAAGATGGAAGCAGAGAAGGGGGTGACGCTTCCGCGAGCCACAGAACATCAGAAAGGCCAGCCAATGCAGCAGCTGGGAGAGGCCTGGGGCAGATTCTCCCTCAGCCCCGGCAGGGACCAGCCCGGCCGGCACCTCGGTCTCGGACTTCTGGCCTCTGGGGCTGTGGAGGAGTCTGTCTCTGGTCTGAGGCCCCCGCTCTGTGGGTTTGTTACGGCCGCCCCAGCAAACTGACACGTCAGCTAAGCCTCCTGGTCCCGCCGTGTGTCCCTCGGGGGCGGCTGAGCCCTGGGGGGGGGGGGGGTGGTGGCAGTGGGACTGGGAGTGCAAGCGTGGCTTCCTTGGAGAGGTTCTCTGTTCTATGGGCAGATAGATCAGTCTGCTTTAGGCTAGAGCAGCGGCTCTCCTGGGTGGTCAGTTTCATCAGGGTCGCCCTTGATCCAGGGAAGCCCAGTGTCAAGGTCAGGTTTCCTCTGGGATGTCCCCAGGCCCCCTCTGATTGCCGTTATCAAACCAGCCACCCAGGGACCTTCAGCCCCCGACTTGGGCATTAGGAGGGATCTGCGGGTAGGGACCCAGGGTTGGGGCTGCAGAGCTGGTAGCTGTGTGGGCCTGGTGAGCGCCCCCAGCATCCTGTCACACGGGGAGGAGGTCAGCAGGTCTGGTGGCTCAGGGCCGAGACGGGGCCTCTGCTGCTTGCCGTGTGGCGCCATCCCGGAAGCAGGACCAAGGTGCCGAGCCCTGTCCCTTGGCTGGGGCCAGCCCTCCTGCAGGGAGGAGCAGGTGTCCCCTCCTGCATCAAGGATTCGGCCAGTCTCCGTTAGACTCAGGCCTCCTTCCTCCTTCCTCCATGCCACCCTCCGGGGTCTGGTGCAGACGACTCAGACACACTGCCAAGAAGCAGGGCCGGCCCAGCGCGTGACCGCCCGGGGCCTGGGGGTGAGGGGAGGCCACCTATGAGAAGGAAGCGGGGTCTCGGCATCTGAGTCGGTTCGGGAAGGCGTGTGTCTTGGGCGGGGTCAGAGATCGGCTGCTCGCTGGGCTGGAGGTCCTGCAGCCTCAGGAGAGGGCGGCAGGAAGGAGGCCGCGGCGCTGGGTGAGGGGCTTAGTGACTTGAGGAGGTGGCTGCAGTGACGACACATCTGTGGTGTTCAGTAGAGATGCTGCAGGCGCAGGGGGGACTCCCCTCTAAATCAGACTCCGGGGGGGCATGAACGCCTGCCACAGACACACGGCCTCGGTCCCCCTCTCGCACCCTCACCCCGCCGCTGGTCCTCGCTGTACTGTCCCCACGTCCACTCCCTTCCTTCCAGAAAGGGAAGGCGCCCTGCTCACCTGCTGCTCCCACCCGGTAAGGACCGCACAGCTCGAGGCCCTGCCCCCTCAGCTCCCCCCGCTCTGGCCACAGGGTCCCGTTATCCAGGAGCTCTGCCTCAGCAGAGGTTGTCCGAGCTCGGCCTCCTCTGCGGACCCAGGGGACGGGGTGAGCCTCAGAGCCTCAGAGGACGTTGCAGCAGGAGTGCGGGCTCTTTATCGCCCCAGATCCACCCACCGCGGGGCCTCCCCCTCGCTGCTCCATCCTCAGGACGGGCCAGTGAGGAGGGGAGGGTGTGTGCGTGTCGTATGTATGCGCCTGTGCACGTGTGACATGAAACAGCTTGGCCCAGATGCCGTCAAAGGCAGGTGGAGGGGAGCCTCCAGGTAGCTCTGCCCACGCAGGGGCCCACACGGATGTGCTCGGCCCAAGTCAAACTGCCGGTCCGGAGTGGAGGGCATCCAGGGCAGCCCCGCCGTCAGCCTCACGTGGGGATCTTGCGTGCTGACGACCGCCTCCCGACCGGCTGTCACTGGGAGCAACAGAACCGGAACCAGAGCTCACTGGAAACGGCATGGACGAGGCTCTCAACCGGAAGAGAGTCATCCCCGGAGAGAAGTCCCTCACGTGGGCAGGGAAGGGCGACGCCCTCCCAGGACGCCCAGCTCCGCGGCCCCTCCGCCTCTCAGGGGGCGCAGCAGCTGGACTCCTCGTGCCGCGCCAGGAGCGCCACGCGGGAGAAGGTCTTGGCGCAGCGCTTGCACTGGTATTTCTTGGTGTCCGAGTGCGTCTGCAGGTGGGCCCGCAGGTTGGAGCGGTCGGCGAAGGCCCTGCTGCAGTGAGGGCAGGTGTAGGGCTTCTCACCTGGGGGAGGGGAGGGCGACAGGTGAGCGACCAGCTGCAGCGGCCAGGACAGCCCTGCGGAGGGTGATCCCCGGCTTGCAAGCGCATAGGCCGTCCCCCACCCCGAGGCTCCTCAGCCCTCACAGTGAGGCTGAAGCCTTCATCTGCATCGCCCGCTCCCTCGGGGTCAGTGACAGCGGCCTTAGCACCTGCCCTCCGCTGAGGGGGTCGTGTGCTTGATACCCTGGGTGAGACCGCAGCAGCTAAAACACAGATCTTGGCTAGGTGGCTCTTTGCTTCTGCTGGAGCTCCCCTGGGGCGCTCTGTCACCAGCCCTGGATGGGAGAGGCGCTGCAGGCCTCCTGGCAGCTGTACCCGCCCCCCGAAAGCCATGGTGGGAACCTTGAAGGTGGCTATACAAGGGCAGGCGCTCAGGACCAGTGAGGATTCCCATGTCCTCCAGGCCACCTCCAATCAGGGCGACCAGGGATTTGGACTAAGTCCTTCTGTTGGGGCTGTGCCCTCCAGGCTGACCCCCCAAGTGTAAAAGAAAGGGTCAGTGAGAGTCATCTGTTCAGCTCTGCCTGTGTGGAGAGTCCTGCAGCCCTAGGGGCCCTGGGAGGCAGCAGCCTGTAGTCCCATGGGGCCCAGAGCATCGCGTCCTGGCCGCCTGGCCCTGCGCTGTGATGGGGTGCTCAGGGGACATCCTCAGCGAGCGGTCGGGGAAAACCAGGTGGATTTCCAGCCTGGAAAAGGCTCCTGCAAAACCCTTCTTTCGTGTGAGTCACAGAGCCGTGACTGAGGGTGAGGGAGGGTCCAGTTCCAGAGAGTGTTTGTTGTAAGTGCCCGGCCTGTTCCTGTCTCCCTTTCACTGCGTGCTTGACAAAGTCCTGGACTTAAGAGGAAGGCCTGGGGTGGGGTCCAGCTCAGCCCCTGGCTGCCCTTGGGCAGAGCCGGCTCTTGCACTCTTTCTGGGCCGTAGTTTGTCATCTACAGAATGAAAGACCACGAGCTCCCTGCCCCGCATCCCCCCTCCTGTCCCTGTCTCCTGTCCGCAGCTGCTCCTCTCTCCTGCATTGCCTGTGCTCTGTGACCACCCTCTCACCCAGGGACGGGATTGCTCCTGGGTAAACCGCAGCCCGTCAGACAGGCTGTGTGAGCCCTGGGGTCCTCACCCCCAAGCCAGGCCTTTCTGGCTACCCTCCTCCCCTGCTGCTCCAGAATTGAGGAAGGCCACGGACTGTTTGAGAAGTCAGGCCCTGTGGAAGCCCTGTGCATCCCGCGCTTTGCCAGGTGTTATGAGTTGAATCGTGTCCCCCCCCCCCCCCGCCCCCGCAAAAGAAACATCCGTGGCCTAAACCTGGGTACCTGTGAGTATGACCTGATTTGGAAAGAGAGTACTTGCTGATGTGATCAAGTTCAATTTAAGTTGGACCGGAGCATGCGGGCCCCGAACCCAGTGTGACTGGTGTCCTCATAACTAGAGGGACATCTGGACACAGACACAGGGGAGAGGCCGTGTGAGGACAGAGGCAGAGACCGGAAATGACATGGCCGCAAGGAACACCTGGGGCTCCAGGAGCTGGCAGAGGTGGGAAGGATCCCCCTCTCCAGATCTGGAGGGAGCCCGGCCCCGTGGCACCTTGATTCCAGACTTCTGGCTCTAGACTGTGAGCATTTCTGATGTTTTGAACCCCCCGGGGTGTGGCTCTTTGTGCCACAGCCTCGGGACACCAGGAAAAAGAAGCCGTGTGTGCCCATCCGTCCTCTCGTTTATGAACCCAACCCCTCCGCTCCTTTGAGGCCCAGACCCCCCCCGCCCCCCAGCCAGATCCCTCACGGGCCCTGGCGCCTACCTGTGTGGGTCCGGATGTGGCCCTGCAGTAGCCAGGGCCTGGAGAAGGCCTTGCCGCACACGGCGCAGAGGCAGGGCAGCGTGTGTGTGCGGATGTGCATCTTGAGGGCGCCCAGGCTGCCGTACTCCTTGTCGCAGGACTTGCAGGCGAAGCGGCGTTGAGCCTGCAGGTGGCACTGCAGCTGCTGGTGCCTGGCCAGTGCGGCCGGCGTGCGGAAGCCCCCTGGGGTGTGGGGGGCCCGCTCGGCCCCTGGCAGGTGGCCCGGAGCCTGGGCCCCATCTGCGCCCAGGACCGGGGGCCAGCGCGTGGGCAGAGCCAGCAGCGGGGGCAGGCCGAGGTGCTGCAGGCTGTCTCTGAGAGGTGCGCCGGGGGCCCGGCCGGCCCGAGGGTCCGCCAGGCTGACTTCCAGGGGGTCTGGCCCCGAGGCCCCCCGAGCTTCCTCGTTACACAGGAAGGTGGGGAGGGGCAGGGAGACGTGGGCGACGACGGAGGTGAAGTCCCAGGGCCGGGGAGGGTCGCCAGGCGTGGACGGGGCCGCCTTGTCTGGGAGGACGAGGGGCACCACCAGCCCCCCGCAGGCAGAACAGGCGCCATTGGTTTCTAGAAGCGGGGAGGGGAGACAATGCACGGTGAAGCCTGAGTCCCAGCGCTGCGAGTTCGCCAACGCGCATTCCTGGCCGCATCCCACCACTAGGCCATCCATAGCCCCGCGGGGAGGAAAAGAAGGTCTGACAAGACAGGCGTGGGCTGCGGAAGTGGTGGCTGCAGCCGGAGACCACAGCGTCCGAGCAGGAATCTCAGTTCCTCTTTACAAACAAGGGAAGAGAAGCATCTCACAGGATCCCAGAGGAGCCCTCAGGGGCCAAGGAAGGGTCCCTAGCTGCCCTCTCTCTGAGCCCCACCCGCCGCAGGGCCAGCTCGGAGCTGCATCCTGCGGGCTTCCACGCAGCTTTAACTCACAACTCTTGGCAGCAAGCCGCCGCCTGCAAAGTAACTCATCAGCCTCCGGTCACCTCCCGATCACCCCTCGCCCACCATGGCGTGCGTGCGCACAGCCTCCTGCAGACGCTCCCAGCTCAGGAGGGACTGTTTTTGGTGGTGTCCACTGCCTCCTGGCTCGGCCCGCCGTCAGGCTGTTGCTCCCGTATGTGTGGGCCACCACGCCTCATGCTTGACCCAGACAGCAGAAGCCCCCAAGGTAAACACGTTAGCGAGTAAGAGTGAAGTTCTGCATTTCCCCAAAGACCAAATCTCCAGCCCTCAACCCATTTCTTATTTCCTATGTGTTGAGATAAATCTCTGGCCCCATTTCTATGTCCACACCAAGGCTTTGGGTTGAGAAAGACAACCCACAGAATGGGGGAAATGTTTGCAAATTAGGGATCTGATAAGGAATTGGTGTCCGAATATATAAAGAACCCTTGCGACTCAACAATAAAAAGACAAACAGTCCACTTTTTAAATGGGCCAAGACTCTGAACAGACGTTTCTCCAAAGAAGATGTACACGCAGCCCATAAGCACAGGGAAAGATGCTCCACGTCATGAGCCATCAGGGAGATGCAGCTTAAAGCCATAGTGAGGTAGCACATCATACCCACTAGCATGGCTAGAATTAAAAACAGGCCAATTACAAGTGTTGATGAGGATGCAGAGGAATGGGGAAGCTCCCACACTCCACTCTCTCCTGACCTCACCGTTTTCCACTCCAGTCTTCCCAATTATAAAATCAGCTTGCCAGGTTTCTGTCCTCCCAGAAATGGAGGCTGGACCAGCTAAGAGATGAAGTCCAAGGAATTTCTGGAGACAGCACTGGGGTGCCCGGAGAGTCTAGGACCCCCCACTCCACACAGAAGCTCCAGTAGGGGCCCTTGTATGGGAAAAAAGTCACCTTGAGGCTTTGAGGCTCAGCCACTACCCTGACCCCAGGCATCACCTCAGAGCCTAACCCTGTCTAGGGGGCCAGTGCTGACTCGAGTGGGAGGGCAGGGGAGAGGCAGTGCTACTGGCCATGTGCTTCTGCTGATAACTTTAAGTGCTTCCCCATATCCCCTGGGTTAGCTAGATTTTTTTAATTCATTCTGTAGCTCAGATTCCTGGGAGAAGAGACTTAAGTTCCTTTCTGGCTTCAGGGGTTCCCTGGGGAGGCCTAAAAAGGCACTTATTTAAAAGTGACGAGTGGGGGACCCCAAATCCAGCATCTCGGGTCTATCTTGGGGTAACTGCCTGGCAGAAAGAGGATCACCGTGGCCATTTGGCCCTCAGGAAGCTGGTGCTACAAGGAGAGGGGAGCAGAGCACTGATGGCCCTGAGGCTGTTCCCTGACAGTCACCGGACCTTGCTCGGCTGCCAGGATTTGCACGCTCAAAGGGGTTCGCTGTGTGACTGGAGTCTAAACAATAGTTTTTGAACGTTCAAAGCCATGCCCCGTGTGAATTACATGTTCTATCATACATGTATATCTGAAACAAGTTTCCTTTACCACGAGCACTGCACTCTGATGGCTTCTGTTCTTTTTTATTTTATAAAATTGCTGGTGGTGACTCACTAACTGGATTTCAAAATGTGGAGTTGATGATCCCGTTCCTAGAAGGTGCCCCCTGGTGGCAGCCCAGCCCCGGGGACCCACCAGCCTGGACTCCCTCCCTGCTCCCAGTCCGTAGCGTCTCTCCCCATCCCCCTCTAAGTCACTGAGCCATCCCCCAGAGGGCGTCCCCCACCAAGAAGCTGTGGAGCTGGGGGCGCCTCTGACCACTCGAGAGAGGCCTTTGCTGCAGGACCTCTGCGTGTCCCTGACCCTGACAGGGAGTGGGAATGAGTGCACAGTCCTGGTTCCTGGGCACCTGTTTCCCCACCTGGGTAAGAACTGCAGCCCCTTAGCCCAGCCTGCCCTGGGCAACCTTCTCTGGGGTGAAGGAGGCGGGAGGGAAGAAAACCCCAGGAGGGGTGAGGAGGCATTGGAGGGGGCACAGCGGAACGCTGTGCGAGCTGGGCCCCGGCACCACAGGGCCCCTGGGTGACTCTGTCTGGCCTCTCTGCTCACCACCCAACCCAGGATGTTCTGGGGCGCTCTTGGAGAACAGCCTGGGCTCACTTCGTCTCTCTCTGCAATATTCGTGGGGCTCTCTCAAACGTCCTGCAGGAGGAAGATGGCCCTGGGGTCCTCTTTGCTGGGATGGGCATGCCTGGCCATAGCGGGAGAGCCCCAGAGTGACTGGGGGCCTGGAAACTTCTCTAAGTGGAGAGAAAATCCCCACCCGATCTGCCCGACGCGAGGCTGGGATCCCTGAAGCGGACAAGACGCCCGCGGGCCACGTTTCTACCTCCAGCCTCGTGGTCTCGGGCCCCTCCTCCCACCTGGGACAGGTGTTCCCTTTCCCGGGGTTCTCGCCCCTCCTGCCCCGCGAGAGTCGAGCCCTGGGCAGGGCAGGGGAGCCCGCAGCCCCTACCTCTCTGCCTCTCCAGCTGCCCGTAGTTGGGGACCCTGTGGCCGGAGTGCGTCTTCACCAGGAAGGAGCGCGGCATGGTGCCCTCGCGCGGGTCGCACTGTGCCTACGCCGGCGCCCGCGGGCAGCGCGGCGCACAGGTGCCGGGAGGGTCAGGTCATTAACACAGCGCGCCGCCTCGGCCAACCAGCGCGCCCCGCGGCCGGGGCGAGGCGGGGCCGCGGGGCGGGGCATCGGGCCACGCCCAGGACAGGTGCGCGGGCCGTAGGGGAGGGAGCGCGTGGCTGCGTGTCCAACCCACGGGACTTCCCTGGCGCGCGCTGCGAGTCACGCCGCCCCCGGGGCCTGGCGCGCCCACTCGACGTGGACTGAAGGGCGGAGGTCAGGGCTGGGCGGAAGCCGAGTTGGGCTCAGTCCACCGTGGGGTGGGAGCGTGCGCCGAGCCCAGCCTTGGAGAACTCTGCTCTAGCCTGTTACACCGGCCCCGCCTCCTGCGCAAACCCGCAGCGGTAGGTTTGATGAGCACCAGCCCTGAACCGGCTGACTGGCCAGAGTGGTGGCCAGGGGGTCGGCCGGCCTGGTGGAGGAGACCGTGCTTTAGGAGTTGGCCCCAGGCCTCCAGAAAGCTCATTTGTGGGAGGAAGGACACCGCTTGGCGTTCCGGAATTACCAGGGGTTCAGACAGGCGGGGTGGGAAGTGTAATCACCGAGGGCGGCGCATGGGCCCGCTGCTGCAGCCTGGGCTATGACCCGGGCAGCCTCACCTCCTTCAGTATCCTTTGGAGTCCTCGGTGCCACCAAGAGCCAACCATGCCTGGGTGTCAGGTACCTTTTTTTTTTTTTTTTTTTTTTTTTCGGTACGCGGGCCTCTCACTGCTGTGGCGTCTCCCGTTGCGGAGCACAGGCTCCGGACGCGCAGGCTCAGCGGCCATGGCTCACGGGCCCAGCCGCTCCGCTGCACGTGGGATCTTCCCGGACCGGGGCACGAACCCACGTCCCCTGCATCCGCAGGCGGACTCTCAACCACTGTGCCACCAGGGAAGCCCCAAATAAACAGACCGATTCTTTTTTTTTTTTTTTTCCTTTTCTGGTCCTTTTTGATGTGGACGTTTCATGAGTTCAGGGGTCAGTCTCTGTGGGGGGCCCCGGAGAGCCGCCAGGCGCTTCCATGGCTGTGCAGGAGGCCTGCCTTCAGAGGCCCAGGTGCCACGTGCAGCCTGGTGCTCTTTGCCAGTTGTGGGCCTGGAGACAAGGTGGAGGAGGTGGGGAGTCTGAGAGGAACCGCGGAGAGACGTGAGGAGGGAGGCCTGCATCACACAGGGTCTTACGTGCCTTCAGTTTCGCGGGAGAGAAAACAGGCTCTGAGAAGTTACGAAGCTGTGGGATTGGGACCCGGGCAGGCACTTGCAGCCTCACAAGGGGCGTCTGCTGCTCGGTTAGGGCGTGCGGAAGGATAGACAGGTGGTGCGCAGGCAGGGGAAGGCGCGCGTCTCTCCCGCAGGCCGGGCCTGGCAACGTGTCGCCGTGCACGTGGCTGCCTTCAGTTCACCTGTTCTGTGGCCTCCCAAGCTTAACATGTGTACCTTCCCTTCCTTCTCCCCGTCCCAGACGTAGATGACACTTGCAGATACCTGGGCCAGCCCTGCACCCACGCTGTCCTTCCTCGCCCAGCCACCCACGGTGTGGCCACTGGCCAGGATGACCTCCTTAACCCCCAGAGGGACACTCATGTTCTCGAGGGGCGCTCATGCACTCCCGTGGAGAACGTGCTGATCTCATGCTGGAAACGCCCCAGGGATCCCAGGGGGCCTTAGAGCACCTCTGCGGTGGGGTGCTCCTTTCCGAGATGGCTGCCATAACAAGTGACCCTAAGGGAAGTTTGAGGTCCTTGCCAACTGCTCAGAACTGCCCTCCTGTGGTCATACAGACTCACTGTTCGGCTGTGACTCACAGGGTTGTGTCTGGGCCAGACCAGAGTACCACTCACAGAGGAAAATCTGAGTGTCTGCCCTGTTCTCACCTGTGCAGCCCCAGGGAGGCGGGGAGCTGTCCCCACCTGCTCTGCGTCCCTCTGTCCTCAATACGACCGCCTTGCCTTGCAGCTAAGCCCCACGCCTCGCTGTTGGAAACAAGCTCCCCCCCGGCCTCCTGGAACCGGGCTCTCCACCAGAGCAGGACTTGCAGGGACCAAAGTCCACGCTTCCTGCAGAAACCCCAGGGTCTCCCCTTGACACTTGGCGACGTCGGCTTGTGGCCACCTGCCCGCCTGCCTCTATCAGACACTGAACAAGCGGAGCCCAGGTAAGATTGTTACAATTCCTCTTATGTTGATGTTTTCTTTCTTTCTTTAATTTTTTTTGGCTGCGTTGGGTCTTTGTTGCGGCGTGCG
The DNA here is from genome assembly GCF_008692025.1 of Phocoena sinus. NCBI lineage: Eukaryota > Metazoa > Chordata > Mammalia > Artiodactyla > Phocoenidae > Phocoena > Phocoena sinus. Next base: position 58,489,475 of record NC_045781.1, read on the forward strand.
GGGCTTCCTCTAGGTGTGGCGAGGGGGGGCTGCTCTTCGTTGCAGTGCGCGGACTTCTCATGGCGGTGGCTTCTCTTGTTGCAGAGCATGGGCTCTAGGCACGTGGGCTTCAGTAGTTGTGGCACCCGGGCTCAGTAGTTGTGGCTCGCGGGCTCTGGAGCGCAGGCTCAGTACTTGTGGCGCACGGGCTTTGTTGCTCCGCGGCTTGTGGGATCTTCCCGGACCAGGGCTCGAACCCGTGTCCCCAGCATTGGCAGGCGGATTCGTAACCGCTGCGCCACCAGGGAAGCCCCTCTTTCTTTTTGTGGGTGTGTTCTGCTCTTTTTCTGGGCTTTATGTGGCGACGGTGCTTGGCTGTCCGCGTAGTGTGTACGTGTGCACCTGTATCCTTTTGCGTCTGGTAGTTTTGTTTGTTTGTTTTTATACCGCAGGTTCTTACTAGTCATCAATTTTATACACATCGGTGTATACATGGTTTTTTTTTACTAATTGGGTTTCACGGCCCGGCGAGGACGCCCCTTCCCTGTTAGATGCAGCCCGAGGGCCTGCCAGGTGGGAACCGCCTTCCTTCCCTCACAGCACCTGCACGAGGTTGGGTCCGTGGTGGAGGCTCAGCAGTGCCTGCCGGACCAGATGGAAAAGCGTCAGGAGCCGCCGTACAGTGCGGCCCGGGCACGCTCCCCCCGGGGGTCTCTCGAGTATAGGCACGTGGGTGAAGGTACAAAGGCCCCGCGGTGGGCCTGGCTCTGGGACTCGGAATAGTGCTCAGAGCTGGGCCTTGAAGCTGGCGCTCGGCCGTCCCGGGACTCAGGGGCCCCCGCTGTGGTGACAGTGCCCCCGGTGTCAGTGTGTGGTGTGTTTGTTGTGGGAGGGTGGGTGTGGCTGGACCTCCTGCGTTGGAGCGTCCCCGTTGCTGTCCACGGTCGTGGACCCAGTACTCCAGCTCCCAGCACGTGGTCAGATTGGTGGCCAGTGTGCATTTGGTCACCCCCAGAACGGGGACTCACAACTGCTCGCAGCTGCCTGTTCCCTCTTGGGTCCTGGTTGTTAGAGGTGATTTTGGTTCTTAAATGGGGGTTCAGGGAGGGGACGTTGACCCTTCCCACACAGCTGTGACACACAGTAGAGTCCCAGACGCTGAGCCTGGGAAGGTGATCTGGGGGCTGAGGAGGGATGTACGTGTGTGTGCATGTGTGTCAGTCTCGGGTATGTGCGTGTGTGCAGGTCTGCACCCTGATGTGCACACGCGTCTGTGTGTGCGTGTGAGGTCGCAGGAGCTGTTCCGTGCGACACAGCGGTCAGGCTTCAGCGGGTGAGCCCAGCGCCTAGAGGGGAGGGTCTGTTGCTGCACAGCTCGGTTCCCAGCTCCGAACTCCACAGCATCCTCTCGGAGCTTCTTCCCCGTCCGCATGTGGCCCTGGGCCCTCGTTCCCAGAAACTTGTTGGAGAGACTGGAGGGTCACGGGCCGTGCAGCTCCCTTCTCCGGGACCGGAAGGGGCCTGATGTCCCCGGAGCTCCCGCCGGCACCTCCAGGTCAGGTCCCGGCCCCTGGCGGCGGGGTGGGAGCAGCACAGACACAGACCACGAACACTGGGCGCAGAAGCTTTGCTGCCAGGGGTTGATTGTGCGCCGCTGGGGACGTGGCCTCAGGCCCACTTGCGTGGTGGCACCTTTGGGCCTGTGGGTCCCTGCTGCCTTGTGGTGAGTGAGTTCAAGGATCCTTCCTTGGGAGCGTGTTTCGCAGGTAGATGTGGGGAGCCCCGGTGTGTGAGAGTCCAGAAGGAGGCGCCGCGGCCTGGGCGTCAGCACCGGGGGACTGCCGCCTGACCACCCGCTGTGTCCCGAGGGTGCGCCCTCCCTGCTGGGCCGCAGGCCTCAGGCCCCGTGGCTGCTTGGGGGCTTGTCGAGGTGCGGCCCTGGGGCCCTCCACTGGTCCGAAGGGCTCAGAACCTCTTTCTTCCCCCGTGGAACGGGGGCAGCGAGCTGGTAGGATGTGGCCCCGCGTCACAGGGACCCCGAGGCCCCACCGAGGGGTGAGGGGTGGGCTTGGCCCTCTGCGGCAGGTGGGCTCCCCATGCCTCCCTGGACGAGGTAAATGGGGTAGACGCGCGTGTTCGCAGTTTGCTGCCAGGCCCCGGGCACACTCGTATTTCCTGAAGGCGTGGCTGCTTTGCTCCTTTCAGGAGGCCCCTCCGTTGGGGGCTGCATGGCCGCGCCTGGCCTCTCCATCCACCCTTCTTTACTCAGAGCCCAGAGCTCGGAGGGGCGGCTCCTGCAAGACCCAGAGGTGACACCTGTGGCCAGTCCTCGGGGGCCCTGAGGCTGGTGAAGAGAGCGGCCTGGGGCAGGTGCTTATGCTCTGGGCACCCTGCCTTCAGGAGTGCTGGCTGCCTGTCCCCCTCCTGATGGCCGAGGTCACAGTTCCCAGGGACCTGGCGGCGCCGTCTAGGCAGCAGGGTGTGTGCGGACCCCCCAGGACGTTGTGTGACTGGGGAGGTGAGGGTGTGCGGCCTCCCGTCAGGGACGCCCTGGAGTCGGTTGGGGTCCGGGCCTCCCACCTCCACCTCACTTTTCATCCAGATTCAGAGAGGCGTCCTCGCCGGACACTGCGGCGTCTGCCGTGACCCAGCTCCCACGCAGCCGCACACCGCGTTGGGGCGCGCTCCACTGCTCCGCCCCGGCATCCGTCCTGGACGCCGGGTCACCGAGCGGCCACGTGTCCACGTGCCCAGGGCCCCATGCGTCCTGGGCCCAGGGTGGAAGGGATGAGATCAAGGCCACGTGTGGATGCTGCCCTGTGGCTCTTGGCCTCCGTGGCCTCTGGGAGCGCCTGGAGGGGGCTGAGCTTGGCAGGCGTCCTTGGGTGGGGGAAGAGACTAGCCACCAGCCTGTGCTGGTGTCCAGCAACTTTAAGACGCTCCTGGCTCCGCCCCTCCTGGGGCCCCACTGTGGCCAGGAGCCCTCGGTGATGTGGTGACGTGGTGGGTGCTGAGGCCTCCACAGGGTGAGATGTGGGGACAGTCACCGGGCGTCACCTCCTTGAGGGCATCGGTGAGGTCAGGACCTGCCGAGACAGCCCTGAAACTGCCCCCAGGACTCCGTGGGCGCCGAGGGTCGTGACGGGCGTGTGAGAGTAGCACCGTCCTCCCCCAGGCGGTGGGCGGGCAGCACACAGGCTTGGCTGGTGTCCAGGTGGTGGACAGATAGCTGGTGCCTGCTGCGCTCTGAGGGCTGGAGGGTTAGCTGGGGATGGGATATGGGCCCGAGTGACAGCCCAGAACCACAGCCACTGCATGTCCCAGATGGGATGTGCTGGCAGTGCTGGGGGAAGAAGCAACATGTCCTGGACCAGGGGAGGGCAGCCGGGTACAGGGGAGGGTCATGGGGCCGTGAGGTGCTGAGCTGGGGGTGGGGGAGAGGAGACGGGGCGGCGTCTGTACCTGGCATCTGGAGCCTGGCTGTCCCAGCGCTGCCACCACTGGCTCAAGGCCCCAGGGGACTGGCCGAGGCCACCCTGAAGCTCCCCTGGGTGCTGACGGGCCCTCATCCCTCTCCCCGCTCGGTGAGGCCCGGGAATGTGGCCTGGAGTTTGCAGTTGGGGGCCGTGTGCTGGCAGGCTGGTCGGCAGGGCAGGAGGTGCACCTCCCTGGTGGTCGAGGTCCCAGCTCCCCCATCCTCCTGCAGGAGGGGGACTTCAGCCACATCCTTCCTTTCCCATTAGCCCTGAGGGAGGCTGAGGCTGGGCCCGGGTGGCCCCCCCAGGGACCATGTCACGGGCCTCCTTCTGGAAGGTGGCAGAAAGGACAGGCTGGCAGGTGGCATCCTCGGCCAGTGGGGTCAGCGTGGTCAGAGGGGAGGGTGGGCCAGTGGCTCCCACGAAGGGTTCTGAAGCGGGGTAACGCACCCCAGGTCACAGCTCTTCTCTCGTGGAGACTTTTGCTTGCCCAGCCCTGCCACGGAGAGCTCACGAGATCCAGCTTCTCCATAGAGGAAGGGTCTGGAACACTGCGTGGGGGGCAGACACGGAGAGCGAGGCAGGGGCTTGGCCTTACCCTGATGACCTGCCACCTGGGCACAGCCCAGCAGGTGATTCTTGTCAGCTTTTAAAGGCCTGTGGCGACTGGGAACAGCAGGGGCCCGTGGCACTGATGGTGGCCCGAGACCACCGTCCCTGGGTGGATGTTTCATAGGGCCAGGTGCCGGCCTGGGGGCTGAGGGCACACGCTGGGGCACCAGGCAGGCTGCCCGGGGAGGCAGAGGCACGCCTCGAGCCAGCAGCGGGGAGAGCGGCTGCAGCACGGGGACCGGGGTGGGGGTAGTGGGGCTTCACCCCGATGGCATCCAAAAGGCCACCTGTAGGCCACCACGGCCACCTCTGGGCCCCAGCACCAGCCCCATTCAGACTACCCCGGCCGGGGAAGCTCAGGACGGTGCCCAGCCTGCCGGCCTCAGGTGGACCCCGTCCCAGGACGAGGAGGTGAGCGCCACAGGCCAGCAAACCTTGGCCTGAGCTTGTCGCAGGGTAGGTGGCCAGGCCGGCAAGTGAGGGCACAGGTCGAGGGGAACAGGGTCCGGGGGGCGGGCAGGACCAGCAGGGGCCGCAGCCCAGCCCACCCCAGACGCGGAAACGGCCTCTGCGGGGCCCCGAGGCCAGCTGCTCTCTGAGCCGGAGCTGCCTGGGGACGGACACGTGCCCGCGGACCTCGAGCGGAGGACGGTCCGGTGGCCGCGCTCCGGCTCTCTGCCTTTAGTATTCACTGAAGGAGACGCACCAGCCAGGTGGCTGGAGATGCTTTGAGACATTTTATTTAAATTGTTTTTAAAGACAGCAATAATTTATGCCACGAGCCAAACGAGGGCGCCGATGAGCGTCTTGTGAACCGCCTGGTCGCTGCCCTGGCTCCGCGCTCTGCCACTGCCGGGGTGGCCCTGCTGGGGGCGCGAGGTGGTGGGCTTTGGACCAGGGACAGCAGGGCCGAGGCCAAGACCCAGGCGGGAGGCCAGGAGCAGACACAGCGCCACTGCAAGTGGCCGGGCATTGTGATTTCTTCCCGTGATTATCCCAGTGACCCTGGGGAACGACGAGGTGACCTGGGGACGTGGCCACCTCGGTCCCCGCACACAGCGATTGCCCCGTCTCTCCTCTCCTCCCCCTACCAATCCCACAACCGTTCGTTTTTTATTGTTTTTTTAAAAAATATAATTCTGTAAATGTTCCATAAAAATACTATTATTCCTAGTCAAACACAGATATTGCAATATGAAGGGTAACTGCTCTGTCTTTGCTCTAGAAAATGTGAAAAGGTCATCACACCGGATAATATAGAAAAGTGTGGAACCTCTAGGTATCACAAAAGCCAGTACCGAGCACGCGACGGGGAAGCGTTGCCAGGTGCTGGGCCGGGGCCCCCTCCGCGCTTCCCTGCTCAGTGCCGGGGCCTGTGGGTGCGGCAGGGCCTGAAGGGTCCTCTCTGCAGGGAGGACATCATGGCTTTGAGACACAGCGGCCACACTCCGTCCCAGTGGCCGGCCCCCCGAGGCCACCTGCTCAGCCCGACAGGGACGCGGCCTCTCCTTCTGCAGCAGTGAGGCTCCACCTGGCCCTCAAGGCGCCTTCCCAGGCAGGCCTGGGCCCAGGAGCTGGTGGGGCGTGCTGCTGGCGGGGCGTGTCCCTTGAGGCGGGAGGCATGGGCCAGTGGCCGCGCCTTCAGTTCTCGGAGAGAGACAGGGCCAGGGCAGCCTGGAAGGCGGCCTCCTCGTCGATGCTGTAGTCCTGGAAGACAGGGAGTGGAGCTGGGCCGGGGACGCCAGGGCCTCCCAGGGCGACGCCCCCGGCCCTGGTCCTGTCACCTCAAATGGACCGGCTCTGCCGCGTCCAGCCTCCCCGCCCCCCTTCGGCCCCGCACGGTCGTGGGGTCCCGGGCGCTGCGGGGATGGTCTGGCTGCCCGAAGGCCACCGCGCCCAGTGACTGAGGGCTGGGCGGACTGCGTGGGCTGGACGCCCGGAATCGGAGCTGTCCTTTCCCCTGAGACTCAAGAACGGGGCTTGAGATGAGCAGAGAAGCCAGGGATCCCCGTGGCATCCACCCATCGGGACCAGGCACAGGCGGAGGGAGCGGAGGGGTCGACTCCACAGGGTCTGGCGCCTGGAGGCTGGAGGCTGGCGGGGGATGAGAACAGCAGGGCTGGGGGCGCACGGGAGGGAAGGGCCTGCAGGAGGGTCTGCAGGTGGGGACCGCAGGTGGGAGAGGGAGAGGAAGAGACGGAGGTTTTCCCGGCGAAGAAGTCCCCGTGGCTCTTCCCCGCGGAAAGGGCCTGTCCCCCGTGGAGGGGTCTGTGTGCCGAGGCCCCGGTGCAGAGCTGGGGAGATGGTGGCCCTGCGACGGCACCTCTCCGAGAGGAGGCCCCGCGTGAGGAGAGCTCGCTGGCCCAGCGGTGAGGGACCCGCAGGACAGGGGGCCGCTGCGGGCCTGGTCTGCACAGCCCCAGAGCCCCCGGGCCTCTAGTGGCCACGTGGACCTGCCCAGCACCGGCACCGGAGGAGGGGAGGGGAGGGAAGGGGAGGCACCCACCACGAAGGTGTCGTAGGAGAACTTGTGCCGGTGGAGCAGGTGCTGCAGGAAGTTGGCGCTCTTGTAGCTCGGGTCGCCCCAGGGCATGGCCGAGCAGATGGGACACACCTGGGACAGAGCAGGCCAGTGAGCCCACAGGGCCCGGGAGGGCCGGGCGAGCGGGCCGGGCGGGCGTGTGGGCGGGCGTGCTCACCACGCGGCTGGGGTCGCTGCGGTGGCTGTCCACGCAGTGCTTCACCAACTCCTGCTGGTCCAGGTTGCGGGCACCACAGTAAGGGCAGGCGAAGGTGGACCTGTTGGGGACGGCGCTGGGGCGGGGGTGGGGGTGAGTGGCGCTGCCCACCTTCCTACAGCCCGGCCGGCTCGCCCTCCCCTGCCCTGTGGGCCGTAGCTGCCGCGGGGCCCTGCCCCCATCTGCACATCCCACTGCGACCTCCCGCCACCTAACCCCGGGCCCCCTGCTTCCCCGACACGGCTGCCCACCCTGAGAGGAGGTGTCTGTCCAGCCCCAGCCTATCTGGGGACCGTGCGTCCCTGCTGGGAGGTGAGCCGTGGGGGCCTGGCTTGGGCCCTCCTGGGGTCCCCTACCCACAGGGGGCGAGGCCCTCCGCCGGCAGCCCTCCCACCTCCTCATGGTGGGGCCCCACTGCCCACCCCACGAGGTAGGCCTGGAGCTGCCCCACAGAGGGGCCCCGGCGAGGCGGCCTACCTGGGGATGGGCTGGGACGTGGGCACCACAGGGACGAACTTGGGACAGCTGGCCATCTGCTCCTGGACCTTCATGCAGGAGGCAACGTGCACCCTCATCTTGGCCAGTGTCACCTGGGGAGGAGAGGAGGGGAGGGGCCGGGCAGCAGGGCTGGGCCTCTGGCTCCCCATGCCCCGGCCCGGCAGCACTGCGGAAGTGGGGCCCAGAGGCCGAGTGAGGGAGACACAGACTCAGGACCCCGAAGGCTGCAGATCCGCACCCAGAAGCAGGCGCTCACGGCTTCACGATGGGGCCACGCGGGGGGCAGTAGGCCTCTGGTCCCTGGGGAGCTGCAGGCGAGGGGCGGCCCACGAGGGGACAGGGAGGGTGTCTATTTGGGAAAAAAATACCCCTTGTAATGGGAGCCAGCAGGCAAAATTCTGGACAGTCGAACGTCCAGCAAACTCTTTACCAAGAGGTAGGAAACGGAACAAGATACAACCTTCTCGGCTGCCCGAGTGGCCGTCCTGGCCGAAGGTGGGAAGCGGCTCAGCACAGGGCAGGGGAGGGTGCCGGCGCAGAGAGCAGGCGGAACGACCTGGGGAGGACGCCCGGCAGCCCTCCCGGTGGCGGTGGCGCACACAGGAACCTAGTTCCCAGAACTGCGGAGGCCGAGAGGGAGCAGGCGGGGCAGCTCCGCCTCGAGGGGCCCTCCTGACGCCGGCCCGCCCCGGCTCTGCCCAGGGCTGGGACACTGAGCAAGCCTGCCACCCGGGCCCGCACGAGGCCAAGGGTGGGGGCCGCCTCACACAAGAGCCAACAGCCTGCTCCGCTCTCATGCCGGGAGGGAGGGGCACGTGCGCCTGCAGGAGGCCGCGGCAGCCCCTCACGGCGGGCTCACGGTGGCCCCTGGACAGTCTGACCTTCGACCTTGAGGACAAAGCAGCAGGGCTGCTGCCTGCTGTGATAACTCAGAAGAACTCGTTGACCCGAGCGATGGCAAAATCTGAAAGCCTAAGTTCAAACTCCGTTCCCGGGCTGGGTCCCCCACAAAGTGGTGTGCCCGCCTGAGCGGGCAGCGGGTGCCGGGACAGGGTGGGCTCAGCTCAGCCTGTGTCCCTGCGCCAGCCACAGCCCGGAGCCCAGGCCACACGCAGGGCCCGCAGGAAGCGAGTGGAGCGGCGGGCTGCCCAACAGGGAAGGGACGTGGCCCCCGCCCAGCTCCCCTGCGAGCCCATCGGAGCCCCCCGGGCCAGGGAGGCTGCGGTACCTTCTTACTGCAGCCCCGGCAGGGTGCCTTGTAGGACGAAAGCTGCTTCTCCACGTGGGCGGCCTTGTCCACTTTCTTGGGGTCAAAGGGCAGGCGGCACAGTGGGCACAGGGGGGATGGCACCTGCAGACACGGCTGGAGGCACTCCCCGCAGAACCTGCCGGGCAGACATGGGCCTGAGGGCTGCGCTCCCCTCCGTCAGCAGTAGCTTCTGGGCCAGGGTCCTATGGGTTGAATGGGCACCGTCTGTCCAGAAGATGACCCAGGTCGCTGCCCAGCTGTGGGCTTCTGGGACACTCCTGCCGATCCTGCGATGAGGGCTGAGCTGCAGCTGTGACCCCCGCCCCCCAGGTCCCATGCTGGCCCCGCAGCCCTGGTCCCAGCAAGAGCTCTGGCTGCAGGAGGCCCAGGGCCCAACCTGTCCGTCTCACTGCCAAGCGGTGATGATGCCACCTCAGGGGACTCCAGGACATCATGGGGGACCCTGGAGACCCTCTACCCACGAAACTCTGGGGAGTAAAATCACTAACAGTGGTGAGAGGAAACCGCAGGGCCCCAGGGCCCAGGACTCATTGGATGGAGCAGGGCCAAAGCTGGCCAGGGAGTGTCACCAGCCTTGGGACAGTGCCCTCTCCGCAGGCAAGAAGGGCTCTGGCTCGGCCTGAGCAGAGGCGTGGTGGCAGAAGGGCTGCGCCCCTCTCGGCCCTGAGCTCTTGGCCGTGTCCGTGGAGACGCCATGTCGTGAGGTACAGGTCCCGGCACCCCGTGTGTGCTTGGCCCCGGCAGCTGGCGTTTACAAACACCGCAGTGCCACAGGAACGCACACTGCCCGGTGGGCAGCGGGTCGAACACTCTCAGTGGGGGCACGAAGGGCCAGGAGCCTGACCGCAGGACCAGCTCGGTCCACCTTTGCAGGAAGCGCCAAGGGGACCGCTTAGCAGACGGGAGCCGTGGAGCCCAGAAGAGCACACGCTCGGCCCCAAGAGAAAGGCGGCAACTTGGCGGCCTGCAAGAAACCCACGAGGTGTCGGGGTGTGCACCGCTCTGCGTGCGTCTAGCAGGCTGGGCCTGCGGCTCACCTGAGCTCAGGGGTCCCTGTTCTTTTGCCTCAGACTTTCACCTCATTTTAGGAAGAGGCAGCCACAGGTGATCCCGAGGCCCTCCTCCTACACGCTGGCTTCCGAACAGCCACCACTGGGTCGTCACCGTGGGTGTCACTGTTTGCACACAAGGCCAGGCTGGGCCTGAGGCCCATCAGAAAGTGCAGGGTTCCTGACACCCTGTTCCTGCACACCTGTCAGTCGAGGGCCCACCAGGCACTACCAGCAGCGCCCACCCCGTAGTGCTCCAGCACGTCCTCCAGGGCCGTCCCTCTCACTGGCCTCACAGCCGGGGCAGGCCTCGCGTGCCACCCTGGCGCTGGAAGAAAGCGCTGGCTCCATGGCCCCCACGGGGAGGCCGGGGGAGAAGCCGCACAGGAGCGCTCACAGCAGCACCGGTCACGAGAGCTGTGGAGACAGCGCAGTGTCCGCTGACGGGCGAGGGACACAGAGGAGGTGGCCGATCCTTACGATGGGACACCCCTCAGCCCAGAGGGAGCACGGCGCAGCTGGATGCTGGCGCTCAGAGGACCCCGAAGACGTGCTCCGTTCAGGACAGAGGTACGGAGGCTGGAGGCAGCCCCGGCAGAACCAAACACTGGCCCTCAGGGAGGCCTCATTAGAGGGTCGGAAACAGCTGGACAGGGCTTCCCTGGTGGCGCTGTGGTTAAGAGTCACCTGCCAATGCAGGGGATGTGGGTTCGAGCCCTGGTCCGGGAAGATGCTGCAGAGCAACTACGCCTGTGCGCCACAGTTACTGGAGCCCACGTGCCATAACTACTGAAGCCCACGTGCCTGAGCCCATGCTCCGCAACAAGAGAAGCCCCCGCAACTTGAAGCCCACGCACCGCGACGAAGAGTAGCCCCTGCCCGCTACAACTAGAGAAAGCCCGCGTGCAGCAATGAAGACCCAATGCAGACAAAAATGAATAAAATAAATAAATTAAAAAAAAAAAGAGGAAGCCATACAAGGCTGAATTCCTTTATAAAAAAAAAAAAAAGAAACAGCCGGGAAGCTTCTGGTTCCGGATGTGGCTCACCGCCCAGGCCGTCCCCTGAGTATGACAAGTCACTGGCTCTGTCTGGGGCCCTGGGGACTTCACGGGAGCGCTTCCACACTCTCCACAGAGGCACCTCCTGCCTCTGGGCTCCTGCTCAAAAGCCCTCCCTACGACCTGTCCCCTTCTGTCTCATGCTGGAGCATGAGTCCCGGCCCCTGGCAGGGCTGCTGTCACCTCCAGAAAACCTATTTTGTGAAAGGAGACTGCTACAGTTAGGGAGCTGGGGGTGGGGGCGAGGGGTGGATAACCAGACCACCGACAAACTTTTTAGGAGAGATGTGAGTCTTCAAATCTTTCATGTTCATTTGCACACATGCCTTCAAAACACCGGAAAAGAAACTTATGGAAAGTAAGAGGCAGAGATGGAACAGCTAGGAGGTTTGTTTACACCAGCGGGTAGAGCCAGGGAGAAGGTCTTTTTAAGGCAGAAGCTGAAGAAGAGGCTCTTGCAGGACCAGCCTCAGAAACAGGAGAAGAGGGGACAGATTCTGCCAAGAAGAGCATGGGGAAGCGGGATTTATAGAAGAATATGCTTGCACAGCAGTTTGTGTATTTCTGTATTCTGAAAACCACCTTTTAAGAAAAGACTTATTTGGAAAAAATAGAAACCAGATTCGTGCTGACCAGAGGCCTGAAACACCACAGCCCAGGGTTGGGTGAGTGTTGATACAACCCGAAGCCCGGGAAAGGCTTTCTAAAGTTGGGCCTGGGACAATCGCTACAGCTCTCCCAGGGATGGGCTGGAAGAAGCTGAACACACTTGACAACACCCACTGCTGTGTGCTGACAAGAGAAGTGCTGTGCAGGGGCTGCCCCTGCCGAAACGCCACACACAGCATGAAAGAGTGAGGCACAGCGCCTTCAGGACAAATCAGCAGTGCTCTCCCAGTGTGGGCAGGTAGGTCCCTGTGCTGCCTGCCAGTGTGTGTGTGTGTGTGTGTGTGTGTGTGTGTGTGTGTGTGTGTGTGTGTGTGTGTGTGTGTGTGTGTGTGTGTGTGTGTGTGAAGGCTTGCTGGCTCCTGACACGGTTCCTGCCACCTCCCTGGGTGAGCTGAGCAGCACACACACCCAGCGGCTGCAACTCCCTCTTTGTATCAGGAACCTTCCAGGTCATCTGCCTTTGTTTGCAAAACGTTCAAAGACCGAGCCTGGGTGAATCTCGGCCCCACCTCCTCAGCAGCTCTGCTGGCAGCCAAGCCCTCCTGCCCCCTCTCCCCACCCTGCTAATTTCACTCAAGAGCTGTATTTTTCAGCCACTCCAGAGAGTTGGAGAGCCAACACCCTAATCTCAGCCCCCTCCCAAACAGGCTGGCAGCTCCCAGAAGCCTTGAGTGCAGCACTTGGCTGGGAGGAGAGCCACATCCGCAGGTTTCTGTTCCTGAAACAACCCGGCCCTGGCACAGCCGGAAACCCTAGCAAGATGTGTGGCATCTGGTCCCCCGAGGGCTAGCCTGCCTGGCTGCTCAGTGATCGATGTGACCCAAGTTCTCCAACAGAACAAAACAGCACCAGACTCCAAACAAGCCCCTGCCCAAACTTTAGGGAACTCCTCTCTTCTGCGGTCAAAAGAAGCAGACAGCGGGTCCAAAACAGAGTTGACGGCAAAAGGCACAAGGCATTTATTTACAACTGCCCACTGCAGTCTCCACGGGACCAGATGGAAGGCGACCGGCGCAGAGGTCGTGCCCGCTGCCCTGTGAGTCCCCGGGGAGGCTCATCTATTCCGGCAGCGGCCCCGGGCACTGCCCGTTAGAGATCGGGCAGGGCTGCAGGTCGGTCCTGTCTGCCGACGGGGTGATCGGATCGAGAGCCCGGGGCGGGCGGACGGGCGGGCAGGAGGCTGGGCTGAGGGGGATGGACGCGCCCAGAGGGCAGAAACGGCCCTGCGCGGGGAGACCCGCGCCTCCCGAGTCCTCGCGCGCCGAGGCGGCTGCAGAGCGCTCCCCGCGGCGGCGCCCGACCCCGCGGCCTCCCGGAGGCCGGCGCACTCACGTGTGTCCGCAGCTGCCGATGGCCACGGGCCGATGGTAGACTTCCAGGCAGATGGGGCAGCTGTACTGCGCCTCCAGGCCGCTGTCGCCGCCCGCGGGCCCGCCCGGCGGCTGCCGCTGCTGAGCCGAGGCCACCAGGCTGCGGAACATCGCCATCCCCGGGGCCCGGCCCGCCGCCGCCGCCGCCCCTGTCCCGGCCAGGCCCGGCCCGGCCCGGCCTGCGCGTCACGGCCGCGCCGGCTCCGAGTTGACGTCATAGGGAGCGCCCGCCCCCGGCCTGCGCGTCATGTGCGCGCCGGCGTTGGGATGACGTCATAGGGAGCGCCCGCCCCTCGCCCGCGCTTCACGGCCGCGCCGGCGCCTTGATGATGTAGTCAGGTCGCGCCGCCGCCGCCGCCGCCGCCGCCGCCGCCGCCGCCGCCCCCGCCCCCCCGTGATACGGAGCAGCCATGTGCGAGGTGGGCGACGACTATCGGGAGCCCGCCCCCGCGGGGCCGCCGCCGCCACGGCCCTGGTAAGAGTTGGACGGCCGCACCCGCCGCTTTCTTTCCGGCGCTCCCGCCGACGGCGAGCCCTGCCCCGAGGGGCCGGCCCGCGCTTTACGCTCAGGGCCCCGGGAAGCCAGGAGACCGCCGAGGGCGGGTCCCAGGAGCCCCGGAACCTGAGGTCGGGGGTGGACCTCACTCCGCAGCACTCGGAGAGTGCCTGGCAAGCCCGTGGTAAACACTGTGCGCTCTCTCACCTCTAATTCTTGCAGCCAGTGGGACGGCTTCGCCCCTGACCAAGCTGTCCTTACAGGGAGGCGAGGAAAGTCGGCCTCCCTGTCTCTTCTACTCACTGGCTCCACTTCTCCCTTCCAGGGCCGCAGAGAGCGAGTTGGCTCTGTTCTTGTGCCAGCCCCTGAGAGATTGAGCCCACTGAGCTGGCTTTAACAGACTGAAATCTCCCTAGGGCCCTGGTATTTCCCCACAGTGGTAGTTTGGATAAGATACAAGCCGTGGTTTGTGTGGTTCCCCCCCCCCCCCGCCCCGCCCCGCCCCGGGCCCCAGTGACCTCTCGTACAACAGTTTGGGGTGAGAAACAGGCTACGGTCTCCCTGAAGCCCCCGGGAGAGGGTTGTAACCTGTGTTCCTGTTCTCTCCCCCCCCCCCCCCCCCCCCCCCGCCCACGTCTCAAGCCGTGAGCAAAAGTGTGTGAAGTGCAAGGAAGGCCTGCCTGTCGTGGTGATCCGAGCCGGAGATGCTTTCTGCAGGTGAGGCATGGAGGTGGCAGGCGACCTGGTACACACAGTTTCATTCAGTAACCAGTACTGCCCCCATATCTGTGGCTTTGTTTTTTTAAAAAAAAATATTTTATTTTTTATTTATTTTTTGCTGTGTTGGGTCTTTGTTGCTGTGCACGGGCTTTCTCTAGTTGCGGTGAGTGGGGGCTGCTCTTCACTGCGGTGGCTTCTCTTGTTGCAGAGCACGGGCTCTAGGTGCGCGGGCTTCAGTAGTTATGGCTCACGGGCTCTAGAGCGCAGGCTCAGTAGTTGTGGCACAAGGGCTTAGCTGCTCCGCGGCATGTGGGATCTTCCCGGACCAGGGCTTGAACCTGTGTCCCCTTCATTGGCAGGCAGATTCTTAACCACTGCGCCACCACGGAAGCCCTGTGGCTTTGTTTCTTGCTTTTGAAAGCATCTTACCACTTTACTCCTGCTTCTAACATCCTGCTGGCGTGTCTGTGTGTGTGTGCAGGTTTCTTGTGTGAGTGCCATTCTCCCATCATCCAGCCATTGGTCAGGTGGCAGGAAGGTATTGATGGAGCTTACGGGGAGAGTTGGGAGTGAACGTGGAGCGTGGTGTGTGGGAGGAGCTCTTTGGGGCAGCTGGAACGCATATAGGGGCAGATTGGAGCATCCTGGGGTCTCTGGCAGGTGGTTCTTCATGATGCTGTTTGACTTGCGAGAGAGAGAGAGGGATGGAGGGCGGGCTGTAGTCTTCTCCCAGCTCTGGGAGGACCTTTGGACAGCAGGGGCTTATTCCCAGAGAGGCCTGAGCATATTCGGTTTTATCTGAAGCTCTCTGTGGCCCTGTCACATCGCCCTTGAATCATAACTTCCAACGTCTGATCACGTTCACTGGATTCATAGCTCCACAAGGGCAGGGCCTGTCTCTCATTTTATACCTATGAATTTCTGGTGACATTGCATGCTTTGTATAGCGAATGAACGCATGTTGAATGAGTGATGGGCTCACATTTTTAAATTGGTCTTCCAGAGTACTGGATTCTGCTTTCTAAGTTTCCGAAAGAGAAACCGAAGGGACGGAATAAGTTGTTTTCCCCAGACTCTCTCATACTTGCCCATCTTTGCGGGGGGGGGGGGGGGGGCCTAGTAGACTTGGTGTGTGCCATCAGGAAATACGTTTTAGGCAAGGAAGTCACTGCTTTAAGCACGTAAGAGCATCTAGAAACAATGATCTCTCCAGTCTGTTTTGAGAACTCACAGATAAGAAGAGAGGCCGCAGCGACTCCTTCTGGGCCCAGAGCTCCCCCTCCCCCGCTTGCCGAGTCCCGGGAAGAGACGGGAGGCTGATCTTCCAGGTTGCAGGTTCTGCAAGCTAGGTTTTGAGCAAGTTTCCTCAGTGACTGGAGAGGCTCAGCACGTCGGAAACCCTGGCCTGGCCCGACCCACAGGGCGCATGTGGCTTCAGGAGCCTAGTGGTGCTGGGGAGACATGGGTGCAGCAGCCACGGGGTCCTCTGTGCCGCCGTGAGCATCTGTGTCTGCTTGAGGAGCCTCCCCGGGCCCTGACCTTCCAGGAGTCACTCCCATGGCTGGTCTCCTGGGGTCCCTGGAGCCCCAGTGATTTGCTGCTAAAACCGAGTTGTTACCATCCACAGAGGTGCCTCGGGGTGTTTGGTCGGCATTTTGTAAGTGGTGCCTGCTTGGGGTTGGGGGGACTGCTGTGATACCAGCACGTGCATACAGGAAGAAGGAAATAGATATGGGGGCAGAGCCCCAGGCTTGGGGCCGCTCTGCTCCCTGCTGCGCCGGGCACTGTTGTCCACCTTGGCTGCCTGCTGGGGAGCGAGCTTGCTCTCTCTTTCTTCCTTCCTTTTCCTCCTTTTCCTCCTTTCCCTTTCTTCCCTTTTTTCCTTTCTTTCCTTCTTTTCTGTCTCTCCGTCTGTCTTTCTCCCTCCCTTTTTTTTTTTGCTCTCCCTTCTGTTTCTCCTTTCCTTCCTTCCCATCTTTCTGTCTTTTCGTCTCTCTCTCTCTTTCCTTTCTTTTCTTTTTTCTTTTTTCCTTTTTTTCTTATACTTCTTTCTTTTTTTTATATTCAGCATTTGTTAATTTATCTTGGCCGTGCTGGGTCTTAGTTGCAGCATGCTGGATCTTTGTTACAGCATGCAGACTTCCTGGTTGTGGCATGTGGACTTCTTAGTTGCCACATGTGGATTCTTAGTTGCGGCATGTGGGATCTAGTTCCCCGACCAGGGATCGAACCTAGGCCCCCGGCATTGGGAGCGTGGAGTCTTACCCACTGGACCACCAGGGAAGTCCTCGTTTCTTTGTTTCTTTTTTCCCTCCCTCCCTCTTCTCCCTTCCCTTCCCTTCCCTTCCCTTCCCTTCCTTCCTTCCCTTCTTCTGATCCCTTGCGGCTTGCGGGATCTTAGTTCCCCAGCCGGGCGTGGAACCCGGGCCACGGCAGTGAGAGCGCCGAGTCCTAACAGCTGGACCGCCGGGGAGCTGCCCTGGGGAGCTTTTAAATGTGGGTGCCTGGGTCTCACCTAATACATCCTGACGTGGTCGGCCTGAGTGATTCTCATGTGCGGCCAAGGCTAAGAACCTCTGACCTGGTGAGCCCCAGGCTCAGCTGGAAGGCTGGCCAAGAATGCAGAGTCCCAGGCCCTGTTGAAGTTATGGTTCTCCGCATTTGTGGGAGCCTCCTGGGCATTTCTGGAGGCCAGTGTGGGGCTTTATGATGCTAGTCTCCTGACCCCACAGCCTGCTCAGTGCCTCCCCACGGGGGTCTTGGAAGGGGTTAGCTACTCTGCCTAGGGAAGGGTTAGGGTGGCCTTGCCCCGTGCATGCCCTTCCGCCAGCTGGGCCTGCCTGAGTAGCTGCAGTTCACAGTGGTGAGAATTGGGGGTGACCCAAGCGGGCCTTCCTGTGTGATGTGAGGCCCATCCTGGGGCAGCCACAGTTGGTGAGAACCCCTCAACCCTGGCTCCCCTTGCCAGTCTTTGGGCGCAGCCTCGACGTCAAGACACTGCTTTTAAGGGTGGAAGTTGCTAAAGGAGAACGTAACCCGGCGGAGCGTCAGGCTGTCCTTCTGCGAGGCAGGGGTGGACAGCTTCCCCATCCTCACGGCGGGCGGTGGCCTGGGCGGTGTTGCCGCAGCTGCTGCTGGTCTGTCTTGCAGGGACTGTTTCAAGGTCTTTTACGTCCACAAGTTCAGAGCTGTGCTTGGAAAGAACCGGCTGATCTTCCCAGGGGAGAAGGTAGGGTGTGGCGCCCCCTCCCGCAGGCGGCCTGTCCCGGCCGCCTCCCGCACACCTGGACTTGGGGGGTGGCCTGACGTCCGTGGGCGGGGATGGGGCATGTTGGGGGCGCAGTGCCTCCGGTGATGTTCCTTCTCCCCCAGGTGCTCCTGGCGTGGTCCGGGGGGCCTTCGTCCAGCTCCATGCTCTGGCAGGTCCTTGAGGTACGCCTGCACACCGTCCTGCACCCAGGCTGTGCCTGGTCGAACTCCAGGGTGGGGGGCTGGCACTGAGGGGCTCTTGCTTGGGGCTGGGGAGAAAGGCCCACTCCCCAGCTAGGACGCCCGAGGGCTCTGGGACGTGTGCACAAGGGGCACAGGCCCCCGAAGTGGTGTCCAGAGTGCCAGCCGTGTCCCGGTTTAGCGCCCCATCCCTTTGCTGGACTGCGTTAGAAACACGTTGCTGGGAAGCCATGTGTGCGCCACGCCAGAGTGCCCCTCAGAGTGTCCTGGGGCCCAGGGCCCTCCCCGCAGTCCTGGTGGTGTGTCAGGATGGTGAAACGAGCAGGCGTTTCGGGGGCCTAGAGGGCATGGCTCTGGCGGGGGGCAGGGTGGCTTCCCTGAGAAGTTTGAGGGGAGACCCGGAGGAGCCGGGGCGCGGCCGGGTGGCGGAGGGGCGCGGGGCGGAGACTGGCAAGGGGCATGGGGGCGGCGCCCGGAAGGCTCAGCTTGGGCGTCGGAGGCCTTGGCCCGCGTGGGACACACACGGATTCCCTGGGCTCTGTGAGGGGCTGTGGGGCGGTCTGTACCAGGGCTAACGGGAGGCGGCCCAGGGCTTCGGCACAGCGCTTCTGTGCTTGGCCTTCTGTGCTCGCCTCCTGGTCCCCTAGCCCTGGCCGGAGGCTGTGAGAGCAGCGGCCCACCCCGGCTCTGTCCAGCGCCTGGCTGTGGACCTAAGGCCCTTTCATGTCCACCCCAGGGCCTGAGTCAAGATTCTGCCAAGAGACTGCGTTTCGTGCCAGGGGTTGTCTTCGCCGATGGTACGTGTCGCTGCTTCTCCCGGGCCGTGGTGCTCGGTTGGGCCCGCTGACGGCTGGCGCTGTGCCCACACAAAGCCCTGGTGGGGGCGTTTCTCTCGAGATGATGCCCGTGTTTGACAGGCAGCACCGCTGCTGTCTTAAATCTCAGACCGTCCAGGTTTGGGCGGGAGCATCTGCCTGGCGTCTGTCACGGGGTCAAGGGCACTGAGTGAGAAGGGCGAGTTCTTTTCTCCCCAACCAAAACAGAGAACCCCCCCCAGCCACTCTGAAAACGACCTGCAAGGACACAGGTCAGCGTCCAGAGACTGCTTGCCTCCAGGGTGCAACGGCCTTGGCCCTGACCTTACTCTCCTTTCTGCCTGCGGTTCTCAGAGGGAGCAGCCTGTGGCCAGAGCCCAGAGGACCGAGCAAAAACCCTGGCTGAGGTGAAGCTGGTCCTGCAGACCGTCGGCTTCCCGTGGCACATCGTCGCCTTGGAAGAGGTGGGCAAGCTGTCCCTGCTAGAGCGCCCCGGGGTGACTGCTGGGTGTCCCAGAGGGGCGCCAGCCTGTTTCCCCACGTGGGGTGGGCTGGCCCTCACACACTCCCCCCCCGCCCCAAATACACACAAGGTGTTCAGCCTGCCGCCGTCTGTGCTGCGCTGCTCTGCCCGGGAGCCGGTGGGGACCGAGGGAGCCTACAAGGCGGCCGTGGACAGTTTCCTACAGCAGCACCATGCCCTGGGGGAGGAGAAGCAGAGCCGGCCCTGCCCCCAGCACCCCCAGGGCCGGGCTGGGCTGCCCACAGCCAGCCAGACTGAGGCTCTGTCCAGACTCTTCAACTCAGTTAAGACGCTGACGGCCAAGGAGGAGCTTCTGCAGACGCTGCGGTGAGTTCCCTGCCACCCCAGGGTGCCAGCCCCGTCCCTCCCACCCAGGTCCTGAGACCCTCTCCCCCCTGCCCCCCGGAGTTCTGGGCCTACCCTACCTGGGCCCCTGAGACCCCCTGCCCTGCCCTGCAGGACCCACTTGATCCTGCACGTGGCCCGGACCCACGGCTACTCCAAGGTGATGACGGGGGACAGCTGCACCCGCTTGGCCGTCAAGCTCATGACCAGCCTGGCACTGGGGAGAGGGGCCTTCCTCGCCTGGGACACGGTGCGCCTGCAGCTGCCCAGGGCCGCGTCCCCACCCTCCTGGCCCCTTTCTCTCGACGCGGCGTCTCCTGAGTCGGGTTGCCCGCGAGGCGGGGGGTAGCCCGTGACCCCCCAGCTGGCAGGGGAGGAGGGGGTGCTGTGAGCCGGTCAGCTGCGGGCGGCAGGGAACGCTGTGCCCCCCGCCCCCAGGGCTTCTCAGACGAGCGACACGGCGACGTGGTGGTGGTGCGGCCCATGCGCGAGCACACGCTGAAGGAGGTCGCCTTCTACAACCGCCTGTTTGCCGTCCCCTCTGTCTTCACGCCGGCCGTCGACACCAAGGTCAGCGGTGCCCGCGCCGCGTGTCGTGCTCTCCGGGAAGGGGTGGCTCTCGAGGGAGGAGGGTGCCCAGCTGGGGGTCATGCACGTGGGGGAGGAACGGTGGGGCAGTCTGACATTTGTCAGCGACGCTTTGTCTAACGACAGGGACGCTCAAAGAGCAGGGGCCCTGGCTGGTTGCACCGCAGACTCTCGGGCTGGTGGTGTAGAGAAGCCCGTGCTCCCTGCTCTCAGCGGGCCCTGACCGACCCTCTTGTCTCATTGCTCCCAGGCCCCGGAAAAGGCCAGCATCCACCGGCTGATGGAGGCCTTCATTCTCAGGCTGCAGGCCCAGTTCCCCTCCACGGTCAGCACCGTGTACAGGTGGGTGTGTGTGGGTACCGGGAGGGGGCCCTGGGAGGGAGTGGAGCCCCCCAGCCGACGGTGCCCTGTCCCCCACCCCCAGGACGAGCGAGAAGCTGGTGAAGGCGCCCAGGGATGGCTGTGCCGCCGGCAGCCCCGGGCCCCGCTGCCTGCTCTGCATGTGCGTGCTGGACGTCGACACTGCCGGTGTGTCCCTGCGCAGGGTGCCGGGGGAGAGGCGCCGGCGAGCGGGCATGGGGGCTGCGCGGCCCCCGAGGTCCCCTCAGCTCCTCTCTGCTTGCAGACAGTGCCACGGCTTTTGGGGCCCAGACCTCCTCGCAGCTCCCCCAGACGCAGCCCCCCGTCGCAGAGGCTGAGGCGCCCACCGTGTCCCGCTGCCGCAGCGGGATGGGCAGGGCCCAGCACTGCTGCAGGATGTGAGTCCCTGCCTTGTCCTGTCAGCCCCACCCGCCATGGTTGGCACCTCGCGGCTGCACGGGGGAGGGGTGTCCTCGGGCCCTTGCTGAGCCTTCTGCTCGCGCAGGGAGGAGGACGACCCCCGCGCCCGTGTGATTGAGCAGCTGTGCTATGGCTGCCGTGTGAATATGAAGGACTTGGTGAGTGGAAGCCTCTCCCCCGGGTGAGGGGGCAGGTGGGCAATGGCCTGGGTTTGTGCCACGCAGCCCCGGCACCAACGTCAGCTCTCTGTTGCAGCCCTCCCTGGACCCCCTGCCACCCTACATCCTGGCCGAGGCCCAGCTCCGCAGCCAGAGGTACTGCCCGCTCTGCCGGGGTGGGCGGGGGCGGCTAGGAGGGGTCCTTCTGGGTCTCGGTTCCCAGCGTGCGGCTTCCCCAGGGCCGAGGCTGAGCAGGAGATCCAGGAGTGTCTGCCGGAGGCCCACGAGGACGGGGCACGGCCTGGCGCGACCTCAGCGGAGCAGGAAGGCGCGGATGGGCGGGTGGCCTGTGATCACCCATTTGTATAAATAAAAAGGTTTTAATTAGAAAACTCTACAGTACGAGTGGGCAGGGGGCGCCGGGCCGCCGGGCCCCACAGGGAGGACGGTAAGAGCAGTCCTGCGCCGGGCCGAGGCCCCGGCCCTGCTGCGAGCGTCCCTAGTCTTTGTCGCGCGTCCACGCGATCAACGTCTCGGGCGAGCGGTACAGGAAGATGAGCTTGGCGTACAGCTCCTCCTCCAGCTCCAGCTCCCGAGTCTCCCGCACCAGGAAGATGTCCTGGCACAGCTTGAGAATGCGGTCCACGCACGGCAGCTCCTCGAACATGATGGAGTGCGAGATCTCGCTGAAGAAGCCGCGCACGAACTTGCCGATGACCAGCACGATGGACACGTACAGCCCCATGATCCTGCAGGTGGGCGAGTGAGCGTCGGGGCTACGGCCTGGCCCACACCCCAAGCCCACGCCCTGGCCCCGCCGCACTCACCCGTAGCCGGCCAGGAAGCCCAGGCTGGGCGGGCTGACCTTGTCGCTGAAGATGACCATGGGCAGCAGGTTGCAGTCAACCTGGCAGTCCTGCAGCTCGATGACCCACCACTCGAGGAAGCCAGCTGCCCCCGAGCCCACGCGCTCCCTGCGCAGCTGGATGCGCACGCCGAGGTAGTCAGCCTCCTCGTCTGGGTCGGAACCAGGAGGCATCAGGCCACCGCCCTGTCCGGGGCCGAGGCCACGGCTGGCACCCCCGCCCTGGCACCCCCGCCCCACTCACTGGGCTGCAGCTGCTTCACGGGGTTGGCTTCAGGCCCGTTGGGAGCGCGGATGTACTTGGGGAAGAGGTGGGGGATGACCCTGTGGGAGGAGGCCGGCAGGTCAGGCCCAGCCCAGCCCTTGTGCAGCCCCCCGGCCCCCAGGCCCCACTCACACGGACTGGTCTGAGGTGCCCTCCAGCAGGCTGGCCAGCTGCCTCCGGGTGGTGCTGTTGGGGGCCAGGCCCAGGGTGTGCTTCTCGTTGGTGTACTCCACCGTGCCGCCCTTGGCCAGGTCCCTACGACAGCACGAGGTGTGACCCCCACGGGCGTGCCCCCCCCCCCCCAAGCCCGGCCCCTCCTGTCCCGGGACGCACCTCTGGAAGTTCCAGGTGAAGCGCAGGGTGATGTCGGCGCTGCTGTTATACAGTTCCCGTTTCATCTGCGCCCGGCTTGGCGGGCTGATGCGCCAGAGTGCCCCGGAGCTCCCCTCGATCTGCGCCGTGACGATGTCCTCGGGGCTGTACTGGCTGATGAACTGCATGGCCAGCTGGGCGGAGGGCGGCACCTCAGCGGGGCACAGCCGGGCCCCCTCCCATCCCTGCGTTTGCGTTTGGGGGCACTCACCGGCTGGGGGTCAAACTGCTTGGACAGCTCCTCGTAGGCCTGGTGCGTGAAGGGCACGATGGACGGCTGCTGGGCGCTCATGGTGAACAGGGGCTGGCGGTGGGGACACGGTGACGTGGCGCCACGGGAGCTCCCCCGCCCCAGGCCACCAGCAGCCACGGGAGGGCGAGCTCGTCTCCCGGGCGGAGGCCGCTCACCTCGTAGCCACCCAGCTTGAGGGTGACGGTGACGTCAGTGGGCTGGTTGACGACGCCGACCACGGACCGCACGAGGGACATGAAGAGCAGTGGGAACCAGATGATGGCCACGAGGAACAGGATGATGAGGCCGCCCATGCCGTACTTGACGATCTTCTTCTTCTTCTGCCCCTTGGGCTGCGGGTATTTCTGGGGGTTGGGGGGCGTGGGGCAATACAGGTCACCCGGTGCGGCTCTGCGCTGTGCCGAGCAGCCTGCCTCCCTGCTCTGTGGCGGCGGGCGCCATGGTCTCAGGCTCCCCTGTGGCCCCCACGAAGTCGAGCCTTGACTGAGCATTGAAACTGAAGCCGTGGCAGTGAAGACAGTGGGGACCGGGGAGTAGAGCCCAGAGCCAGAAACAGACCCTTCCTCTGCGACTCTGCAGAGGGGCGGCTAGACACCCACGTGCTGAAGAGTCACGCTGGGCCCTTAAACCCTCGGCAAAAGTGAACTCGAACCTAAGACCTAAAACGGTAAAAGCCTTCGGGGCAAACGTCTCTGAGAAGCATCTAGTGTTCGGGACACACAAAGAACTCTCACAGCAATGGAAACCACCCAAGTAAAAGCCGGCGAGACACGTGAGCGCACGTCTTCCCAAGGTGATACACGAGTGACCCACAAGCACAGGAAAAGATGCTCGACGTTATTAGTCACCAGGAAATACAAGCAGAACCGCCTCACCCCTACCAGGACCGGCGAGATCACACAGTAACACGTGGGCAGGTAGGATGGCGCCCCCGCCAGGCAACACCCACGCGGCAGTTCCACTCCTGGGTGTGCACCCAGGAGAAAAGGGGGCCTGTGGCCACAGTTCTGGACGTGAATGGCCATGGGGGCGTTTTTTAGGGCACCCAAAAAGGTGTCCTAGGCCACGTCATGCTGACAGAAGCGTGAAGTCCAGTCACGGAAGGCCATGTGTCCCGTGATTCCACGTAAATGGCACCACGGGAACAGGCACATCCGTGTAGAAGACGAACAGGGGCCAGGGGCTGGGGACTGACTGCTAGTGGGAATGGGCTTCTCTCCGGGTGACGGGCACTAGCTTAAATGGACTGCTGACGCTCGCCTAAGTCTAAATAGACCAGAAACCACCAAACGAGGTGTGGGAATTTTATCAATAAAACTGCTAAAAAAGAAAAAAAAGCATGAAAACCCAACTAACATTTTAGTGCCCACACCATGACCCGTGCTAGTGAACCAGGGCCCAAGAAGCCAGGGCTCTCCTGCCCGGCGTCTGCTCAGGCCCCTCTGTGGTTGGCCACCCCAACACGGCCACATTCATTGTTCCCTCGAAGAAGCCCCTTCTGGCCTCCAGGAAGTTTTTAGGACGATGCTCTCTGGACTCACGTTTCGTGGGCTGTGAACCCCAGGAGGGACCCCGGTGGGGCGTGACCGGTGTCCCCTGCTCCCCCCACCCCGGGGCCCGGGCACCTTTTCTGTCTCTCGGCTACACTTGATGATGAAGATGTTCGCATAGATGTCCTCCACGCACATCCAGCTGGACAGGGACAGCGTGGTGTCCGTCCACACCCAGTCCATCACAGCCCGCAGCTCCACCAGGAACGGCACCAGCCGGAACCTGCCGGAGACCGGGGCGCCGTCAGGAGGGCCGGTGGGGAGGACAGCCCTGCCGCAGGTGCCCAGGCCGGCCACACTCACCCCTGGAAGAGGAAGAGGTTCAGGTGGTTGTACTTCTTGGTGAGGAAGTTGCCGAGGATGCGGGTGGGGTAGCCACAGCGGATCTGGTAGGCGGACAGGGCGAAGTAGATGCACTTGACGAAGTACCACAGCTGGGCCACCGCATTCTGGCTGAACATGCTGGATGGGACAGGAGCCGGGGCAGGTGCCTGTCTTGAGGCCGGAGC
This sequence comes from Phocoena sinus, assembly GCF_008692025.1. Classification (NCBI taxonomy): domain Eukaryota; kingdom Metazoa; phylum Chordata; class Mammalia; order Artiodactyla; family Phocoenidae; genus Phocoena; species Phocoena sinus. The sequence goes on from NC_045781.1 coordinate 58,513,886, forward strand.
TCCACGGTCCCCGCCCCGGCACCTACCGCTCGGTGACAGCGGGGAGCCCCGGCACCTACCGCTCGGTGACGGCCGGCAGGATAAAGAACATCCACAGGTGCACGGCCAGCACCAGGACCACCTGGAAGGCCAGCTTGCCCAGCACGGTCTTGCGCAGGTAGAGGGCGCGGTCAACCACCATGGTGCTGAACTGGATCAGCAGCATGACCAGGAAGGCCTCCGGCACCTGGTCGTCTGACAGGGAGGACGTGATGTCTGTGGCCGCCGAGTGCTTCTGTAGCCGGGGGAGCAGAGGTCAGGGGCACGGCCGCAGATGCGGGGCTGTGCTCGTGGGGGCCCTGAGACCCAACTCACCCCAAAGGCCCAGAATCCGAAGATGATGACGACGAAGTCGACGACGTCGGCCAGGAACATGAGAGCATAGACGTCGGTGGCCGCGCGGTACTTGGTGTGCAGAATGTCGTGGAAGAAGCGCCTTACAGGCCAGTACACGCTTCGGACCCTGCAGGCGAGCGGCCTCAGTCTAGGCCCCACTCCTCCCACCCACCCTGGCCTGGGCGCTCCCGGCCGGGTCACTCACAGGGACAGGCAGAAGCTCTGCAGCCGGAGCCCCAGGGCCCTCACTCTTTTGCAGGGGCGGCTCTGCCTCTCCTCGCTCTCTGCAGCCGCCGCCTCCGCTCCCACCTCCTTGTCCTCGCCTTCTGGGGGGGAGCAGCCGCTGCTGACGGAGCCCACGGTACGGGGCTGGGCCCGGCTCAGACTCCTGACCATCCCGAGACCCCACAGGGGCTGCTATTGCCCCGCCTCACAGACCAGACTGAGTGCAGGGTCCCCCTCCCCCCCCACTGAGGGTCACCAGCAGTGGCCGTCAGGGACGCAGCTGGGGCAGTGGCTCCACCAGGTGGGCCGCGATGGCTGCACGTGGCCAGGCCCTCGTACCAGTGGCTACCCGTTCTCTGGGTCCTGTGCTCTCCTTCCTCCTCTTCCTGAGACGCAGGCTGAGCCTCTCGTCACGGGGCTCTGGGGGCCCGTCCTTGGCTTCCACCGGGATGTCGTCCTCAGTGGGGGCCCTGGCCACCCCTGGCTCCCCCTGGGGTCCCAGCAGGGCCGGCTCCTCCTCAGCCGCCTTGTCCTTCCCACCACCCCTGTCACGCTCCTTCGGGACAGGGTCCTCGTCGTGGTCCCAGAGGCCGTAGCACTGTGGAGGGACGTGCGGGGCTGGTGAGAAGGCCGGCATGGCAGCACTGGGCAGCACGTGGCGTGGGCGAGGTGGCCAGGCCCACGCTGGGCCTCGTGGCATCCGGCCTGCCTCGGAGCAAGGTGGCTGGGCGTGCGCGCAGCCATGTGCGCTGTGTGCCCACGTGTGCGCGCGCGAGAGGCGGCCCTGCACGGCCGTGTGTGCTGAGCCCGTGTGTGTGTTTGCGGGAGGCAGCGGCCCTGCGCGGCGCGTGTGCTCACCAGCAGCTGGGCGCGGTGGAAGAAGAGCACGATGAGCTGCGGCAGGTCGCAATTGACGTAGCTGTCGCTCTTCTCCAGGCCCAGGATGCGTGGCGGGAAGTAGGGCTTGTTTTCATAGCGCCGCAGCACGGCGTGGCTGTTCCAGGGGAAGAAGCCGAACTGGAACAGGTACTTGGCAACCACCGTGACCTGCAGGCGAGAGGAGTCAGTGGGGCGCCGGCCCCCGACCCCCACCCCCACCGCCAGCCGCGATGCCAACCTCGGTGAAGATGATGGCCGTCATCCAGAAGCGCTTGCTGGGCCGTGGGATGGACAGCATGGCCCACAGGAAGACCAGCACGGGCAGCATCAGGGAGGCGGCCGAGGCGGTGACCATGTGGTTGAGGATGATGACGAAGTAGCAGAGTAGCTCCGAGTGGGCGGCCACACACTGGTACACGGCCTCCAGCAGCCGCAGCACACGGCCCTGTCCAGCCGCGAACCGCTCGGCCTCCTCCAGCTCCGGGATGTGCAGGCACCTGCGGGGGGACCACGCTCAGAGCCTCTGGGGCCACCAGGCGGGCCTGGGCCCACCGGCCCTCCCGCCGTACACCCCTCCCCGCGCACCTGTCCAGGAGCAGCTCGCTGGCTGTGCGCGTTCTGGCGCGGCCGCTGGCGGGAAGCTCCCGGGAGCCGTGCAGGGAAGCCCCGGGCTCGGTGACCGTCTCCTCGCCGCTGCTCTGGGTGTTACAGCTGGCACTCAGAGGGCTGCTGATGTCCTTCGTCACGCTGCTCTGTGGCTCCTCCGCCCCCAGCCCGCTGCAAGAGGGGCGGGTCACAAGGGGTCCTGTGCGCCCCTCAGGCTCTGGGGTGGGCCTGGAGGGCTTCGGGGTCTCGGTGGATGAGGGCCCAGCCGGCTGCCTGCCCCTGTGCGGCAGCCCAGGTGCCGGGGCTGGACCTCACTCTGGGCCAAAGACAGGCCGGGCGGGGTGGGTCCCCGCTCCTACCTGGATGGGGTGCTCAGGGTATCACGGATCATCTCAGCTTCGCTGGCATACAGCTGGTCCAGCACGTCCCGGCGCACCTCTCCGCCCTGCAGGGCAGCGAGGGGCTCAGGGCAGCCGCGGTGGGCGAGAAGGCGTGGGGGTGCCCTCAGTGGGCGTGGTGTGAGCGCCGGGGGCGGGGCGGCCCACTCACCCGGAGCAGCTCCTGCGTGAGCAGGTAGCGCTCAGCACGCAGCACGTCACTCGTGGCGCGGTGGTGCCGCGTGAAGTCGCGCAGCCAGCGCGTCAGCTCGTCCACCAGCGCCTGGCCCAGCACCCACAGGAACTGCATGGTGCTCAGCGCTCGCTGCATCACGTGGCTGCGGCCTGCGGCGAGGGCGAGGCATGCCGGTGCTGGAGGGGCGGCTAGCGGGAGACCCCCAGCCCCCCAGCCCCCAGCCCTCGGGCCAACTCACCGGATACCTCATCCTCCAAGCCCTCTGCCAGCTCTGCCTCCTGTCTTGGGTCACCGCCTGGGCACGGGGGTGCTGGTCAGCGCCTTGCAGCCCCACCTCCCTGCAACCCGCCAGCCGCCGGACTCACCCGTGGGCAGCTGCCCTGCCCGCTCCTGCCGCTGCTGGTGCAGCACCATCTGGGCGTTGGTCACCCACGCCTGGTACGCCATCTGCAGGCCAGGGCCCCAGGTTAGCACGCGGCCTCCCCTGACCTGATCCCGTTAGCCGAGGAGCCTGGGGCCAGGAGGCCCAGCTGGGGGCCGTCCGCTCCCTGCGCCTGGGCAGGAAATGGGCCACGGAGCTGTGGGGGGAGGACTGGGCGGTGCGTGCCGCCCACCCAGCACGTCCTGCTTGTCAGCGCCAGGCCCCATGCTGAGAGCCAAGGGCCCGAAGACGGACAGGAAAACGTGTGCCCAGCATACGCTGAGCCCGTCTGCAGGCCACAGCGGCCCCGCCAGCCCGCGTGCTCACCTGGAAGGCGCTCTGTGCTGACGGCCGGGCATCCTCGGGCTGCACCTCCTCCTCTTCCTCGCTGTCCGACTCGAACAGGAAGTAGTCCCCGGAGTGGATGACTGCGGGCAGGGGTCACTGAGAGCCGGCCGCCCCCGTGGCTGGGCTCCACACCTCCCTCCTCGTCCCCCGGACCCTCAGGTCCGTCTCCTCGGTTCGGGGCGGGTCTGGGAACAGCCTGGCGATGCTAGACTCCCTCAACAGCCTGCGACCCTGGGCCAAGGCCTGCACGCCACCCTCCCCCCAGCGATGGCCATGGGGGCAGCGGGCAGTGAGCGGCAGGCTGGGGGACTGTGGCACGTGTGCGGGGCACGGGCGGGAGCGGTGGCACGGGACCAGACCAGGCGAGAGAAACGCGTGGAGGCAGGGCGAGAAAAGCAGGGGCAGTGCCGACCAGCAGCCGGGGTCCAGGCTTCTGAGCCCACGCATCAGGAAGGAGACAACAGAGCGTGTGGTCGGGGGCGTGGCCCGACGACAGCGAGGCTCAGCAGGGAACCTGAGAGCCCACGCACGGGTCTCCTGGGGGTGCCGGCCAGGTCAGCGCAGGGCGCGACCCCTCCGTCCCGGGGGAGCCGGCGCCCAGGGTGCGGGAGGCCTGCCTGGCACACGGCAGCTCTGAGAGGGCAGCCAGGGCAGGCGAGGCGGGGGCAGTACCTGTGGCGTGGTCCAGCCAGGGTCGCCGCCACTGTGGCCGTGGCGAGGAGGAGCCCCCTGCACTGCCGGGCCCTGTGGAGGGGCGGGGTGAGCGTGAGCCAGCGGGGAGCCCCCAGGGCAGCAAAGGGGCAGGCCATGTGTGGTGCCGTGTGTGTGTGGGGGGGGGGGGGGGGGCAGGACAGACCACAAGTGCAGACGGACAGTCACGGGCTGGCCACGTGGCCCGTGGGGACAGAGAGACCAAGTGGCACAGGGTGGTTGGGCCGGGAAGCCCCGTGGGATGCCACACAGCACAGACGCAGGCAGGCTCCACCAGGCGTGGACACACGGGGGACGCGGGGCCCATCCACACTCACCTGACTCCTGGCTGGGGTCCAGGGAGCCCTGCAGGTGGCCGCGGCCAGCCCGGCCACGCCTGTGCTTCTCCTGCTTGGCCCGGATGCGCTCCATCCTGCAGGGCGGGAGGCGGCTCAGCGCAAGGTGGGGCGGGGCCAGAGAGCCCGTGGCCCCACCCACGCGGCACCTACTGTCTTTTCAGCTGGGCCAGCGACTTCTCCTCCGCCCTGCGGTGGAGCTCGATGCTCTTGAGGTTGGCAGCGTTGTAGAGGCCGAAGCCCCTGTGGGGCAACAGCAGGGGTGGGGCATTAGCTCCGGCTCAGCCTGGCGGCCCAGGTCCTGCGCACCCACAGCAGCAGGGGCCCAGCCCACAGAGCTCAACACCCGCCTTGTCGCATGCTGCTTCTGTGAGAGAGACCCTCCCGCAGCCTCCAGTCTTACGGGGTAGAAGATGGGGGGGTGGGGGGTGGGAGAGCCGCTGGCCCACCAGCCAAAGCGCAGGGATGCGCCCTCAGGCCAGCGCGGTGGCCACGACCGGCCCAAAGCACCAGCTGGTGGCAGAGCCGGGGCCGAGGCCACATACCACTGGGGTATGGAGAGGGTCCTAGTGGGTCTGTCTCCTCGGTTCTCCCTCTAGGGGGCGGGCCACGTCACAGAGGGACGGCCCGGGGTGCGGCGGGGGGCCCACCTGGAGGCCTGCAGGGCAGTGGCGCGGAGCTCGGCCCGGACGTGCAGGAAGTAGTAGCTGAGGAAGACGCGGCGCTGCAGCAGCAGGAACAGGAAGCAGACGCTGTCCCACAGGACGCCCGCCTCCTCCACAGGCAGCAGGCAGTCCTGGTCGCGGCCCAGCATCTCCGTGGCTGCGGATGGACGCCAGCCAGGTCAGGGTCCTGGAAGCCGCGTACGTCCCCACGCGCCTCGGGGCCCCGGCCGCCCGCCTCGCCCACTCACGGTTGTAGTAGCCTTTGACCGTGCACACGAGGCTGAAGAGCTGGATGACCCAGCAGAAGCTGCTCTGCATCTGCTCCACGAAGACGCAGGACAGGAGCTGAAGGCGGGAGGAGGGTCAGCCTGGGCGCCCCCGGGCGGGGGCTGGGGGCTGGGGGCTGGGGGCCGGGCTCACCGAGAGCATGTTCTTGGAGACGATGACGGTGACGTTGTAGAGGATGAGGCAGTCCCACAGCACGAGGCGGGTGCGCGTGTCCTTCTGCTGCAGGCTGGTGCCAAACAGCAGCAGGTAGAAGCAGGCCAGCAGGTAGCCCAGCCCGAAGATGCTGACGCGTGTGGCCCCCGTGACAAACACCACCACCAGCACCAGCCAGAAGAGGTAGCGGAAGACGGCCACCTTCAGCATGTCGAGGTAGGACCTGCTGGGCAGAGCGTCACTCTGGGCCCTGGTCACCGCGCCTCCGCCACAGCCCAGGACCAGGGGAACTCCCGGGCGGCCCCCCTGCTGCGGGGCCAGCGTCCGCCCCTCGTCCCGGCCACAGAGACACCCCTGGCGGCGCGCGTCCTGGCTCAGTCCCGCTCGAGCCCAGGCGCGTCCGTCGGCCCCGGGAGCCGTGCGGCCTCTGCGACGCCCACCTGCAGTGGATGAAGTTGGGCACGGGGTTGGGCTCCCCCTGCAGCAGCTCCAGGCGATCAGTGTTGATGCCTGCCACGTGCCGCCACTCCTCCGTGCGCTCGGCCGAGAACACCTGCCACTGCTGGGAGGCGCAGAGCAGCAGGAGGACGTCATCTGTGGGCACACAGGAGGCCACTGCCGCGCCGCGCCCCGGGGAGCGCTGGCTGCACAGAGGCCTGGCCCACGACGGGGTGCAGGGCACTTCCCGCCCGGCATTGCCCTCATCCCCCAGGCCCTGGGCGGAAGCATGCACGCGTGTTTGCACCGGCATCTACACACAGCATGGATGCGCACACAGATGTGGGGGAACACGTTGTCTCTGTACACGTTCTGCATGTGTACACGTGGGGGTCTACGTGCACCACACGACTGTCAGGAAGTGAGGCCAACGTGAGCCTGACTACACACCCGTGTCCTCCCCCACATCCATACCTGTGTGCACACCTGCGCCCACACCGTGTGGCAGGAAGCGCACGTGAGGTGGACCCGTGGGACCAGGCACACTCACGGAACACACCCCCGCGGGGAACTGTAGGACTGGACTGGCCGCAAGGCCTGGACGATTCAGCCCTCGCTGGCCGCAGAGGAGGGTCGGCGCCTGCCTGCCACCTATCCCGCGGGAACCTGCACAGCTTCCTACATGGCCAGCAGTGCCGTGTGTGCACGAGGGGCCCCAGGGGACTCACTGATGAGGTTGGTGGCGTTGGGGGCACTGAAGAAGTCCGGCAGGTACAGCCATCTGATCAGGGCAGAGTTCATGGGGATAGCCTGGCTCCAGCGCCACGGGTAGTCTGTGGGAAGAGGGTGCACATCACCCACCACCCCAACCCGTCCCCAGCGTCCCCGGTGTCACTTGGACACCCACTCCCACCCGGAGACTCCAGAGCACACAGGACCAGCGAGCCCAGTTCTCACGGACATGTGCCCCAGGCGCCAGTGGCTGGGGAGGGGGTACATGGGCAGGTGGGCGGGGCACAGCCTCATGTGTGGGCCACAGTCGGCGTGGACCCGAATGAGGCTTCATTGTGCACCTGGCAGAATGGCTAAAATAAAACCATGTGGATGCCAAGTGCTGGCGTGGAGATGAAGGAGTGGGACCACCCCGGGTGGTCATCCCAGAGAACTGAAAACCACGGCCACACAAACACCTGTGCACCGCCCAACGAACGAACGTCTGCAGGAGCTTATCCCCGACATCCCAGACCTGGAAACGGCCCAGTGCCATCCGAGGGGGGAAAGGTCAAGCCAGCTCTGGCGCACCCAACCCGTGGAAAACTGCCCAGCAAGGAACGTGAGCAAAGCGTCATCCAGGCCACAGCCCAATGCACCTTAACTGCATCTCATGAGATAAACCAGACTCCTAGGTTACACCATCCAAAGGCAAACCATAGGGATGGAGACCAGGGTGGGCGCTGGGGATGGGAGGGGGGCAGGGACCTGGGGACGGACACAGCTCTACATGCTGGTCAGCACCACACAGTGAATTCTACTACATGGTTGGGGGAGCCCGGGACGGAGCGCAGACTGACAGGTGATCTAATTGGACAGCGCGTGTATAACGCGCCTCCCGGGAGGGGCCAGGAAGAAAGGAGCTGCCCTAAGTAACTTTGCAAACGGCGTCTTGACGGAACACAGACACTGTCCACCAAGGCGAATAGAGGAGCAGTGACACGGCATGGCAACACGCACACCCGGGGCCCAAGTCTTGGTTTCTGAATTCCACCCTCCAGGGAAAGGAACCAGGCTCCGGGGCGGGGTGGGCGGGGTGGGGGGTGACTTCCTGGGATGGGGGCAGGGCGGGGGCGGCTCCTGAGGCAGCAGCACCCGGCAGACCCCAAGGCTGAGGACGTATCCCAGGGCCAACACGGGTACGGTGTGGACACAGCACCAGCGACAGGAGTGCAGCAGAAGCCTGGGGATACAGGCCCAGAGTCTCTCTCTACAGATAAAGCAAACAACCGCACAGATCAGTAGGGAGAAGGGCCACAGCTCTTCTTTACAGACGATGCCAATCGATCACCACAGGAGACAGAAAATCACTGTGAGAAAACCAGACAGCCCCTGCGGGCGGATCCACAGAGCGCGCTGAAACCAGCGGGCGAGAGTCTACAGGGAGACAAGACTCCTGCCGGGTCCTAAGCTTGCCCTGCAAGTGAACATGCGACAGTGACGAGCAGCGGCGAGCCTGGCGGAAAAGGGGTGTCACCCGCGATGAGACACACCAGCCCCAGCGGGACGCACCGAGATGGGCAGGTCACGGCTGTGGTTTTCTTGCCAAAAGTGCTTAACCTGGTCTAAGGAAGAAACACCCCTCGATGCTGGGATGAGGGGTGTTCTACAAATGACCACTTCCTGCTCCCCCCAGTCTCAAGGTGATGAAAGACAAAGGAGGCCAAGGAGCCGGCCGAGGACCGAGAGCGGTGGGGGCCCCTGGGGACAGCCATGCGGCCCGTGGCTCCGGCCGTGGTTGGTGGCCTGGCCCCCATTTTGGTTCTTAACTTTGGTCGCTGTGCTGGGTCGCTTCAGAGGCTGGCGTTCACGTCGGGGAAACTGGGTGGAGGACGTTCAGGAACTCTGCTCTGCTTCTGCTACTCTTCAGCCGAAACCCAGGGGCTGTGACCCAAAAGGGGCCTCTCACAGGGCAGGGGCCTGACTTCCAAAGTACTGACGCGGACACCAAAGTGCCTGCCTGCAGGGCTCCACGGGCACCTCTGAGACGCTCTGAACGTGAGCGGGAACGCAGGGTGGGTTACAAAGCGCTCAGACAGAACCCTGCACCCACTGCCAAGACAACAGGAAACAGAGCGGGAAGAGAGAGAAATCAAAGCTCCTCGCAGAGAAGCCAAGTAACAAACGTACCAGGAATAACAGAAAGCAAAAACGTCCATTTTGTGAAGTCCCGCCAACCGGAGAGTCAGCAGACGTGGACGCGCGGGGCAGAGCGCTGGTCCCCTGACAGGGTGGGCTGGGGGCCCCCAACGCCCCGATGGCCACTTGACTCCCCGTCATGGACCGTTCCTGCCCAAGCATTCCCCAGTGTCTACACTCTGGGGCACAACCCACAGAACTAAGTGCAGGGCTTTCTGTGAGCCCCCTGGCCTGACTCTGGCAAGCTCACAAGAGACAGAGGCTGGGACGGTCTTGACCAAAGGCGATGGGAGAAGAGGACGGCCAAGCACTCCCGTCAGCTCCTGGTCAAAGCCAACAGCTACCAGGGACGTGGCCCTGAGGACGAGGCTGCTGAGTATGGATGGCGTATCAGACCGGGGGTGGACGGCCGTGTGTGGTCACCGTCCTGAACACAGAGGGTCCCCGCCCTGGCTGTACGGAGCGTGGAGCCCAGACTGACTCCCATTTGCCTGGGAAGAGCGTACAGCTGCTCCTTGGACTATTCTCCCAACCTCTCCGGTTATTTGAACGTTTTCAAAATAGAACGTTGGGCAAAAAGAAAGCAGAGGATGAGGGGAGGCCAGCGAGGGAGCCAGCACGACTGCAGCCCACAGAGTCCATGCACGGGGAGGAGGGGCCTGAGGCCACTCCAGGGGCTGGGATGCCCAGGTTGGGTGCAGCCACGCACGCCCAACTCACCCCACGCCCACCCCAGCCCGCAGGCCACCCCGCTCACCGATGCACAGGGCAGGGGGCATGCCCAGGCACAGCAGGTACTGGTAGAGCAGGAAGAGTGCCAGGAAGAGGCAGTAGCTGGGCCAGAGGCGGGCGATGGCCTCACGGCGCCGGCGGGTGAGGACGGCCACCAGCCAGCAGCCATGCAGGATGACCATGAAGTTCATGCGCTGTCCGATCACGTTCACGGCCATCAGGAAGCAGATCTGGGGGTGGCACAGCGGGACGAGGCGACCAGGATGGGGACGCAGTGAGCCGGGGGAGGAGCCCTCCTGGCTCTGCCTCTGGGCAGCCCAGGGTGGGGGGCAATGGTCCGGGCTCACGACAGCCCAGGCCACCCTCCTGGAGGGACGGAGAGGCTGGACACGTCTCAACGGCGGGGGGAACCAAGGCGGGGGCACCATGGCGGAGTCGAGACGGAGCCCCTCTCCAGCCGGGGCCCCAGCCCCCCGCCCTCACTCCGCAGGCCAACTCAGCTGGAGGACCTGACACACCTCGGTGGTCCCCCCTCCCCCCGCCCTGGGCCTGCCCATTGCAGCAGACCCCACAGAGGGTGGCGACGACCCCCAGTGGCTCAGGCCTGCCCAGGGAGGAGGCGAGAGTCGACGCCCGCCTCACCTCCAGCCCAAACTTGTAGAAGAAGAAGTTGACGAAGTACTTGAGGCAGCTGGGCAGGTCGCGGTCCAGCTGCTGGCGGGTGCCATCGGCGCAGACGGCCTGGGCCGGCAGCGGGGCCAGCTGGTGCCGGCGGCGGTGGTAGTCCTGGCACCGGTACACCACGGCCTCGAACACCAGCAGCAGCAGGATCTGCAGGTGGCTCTGGGGGGCGTGGCCAGTCAGGCCCCGCCCAGCCCCTGACTCCACCCCCCCGGCCCACCTGCCCCGCACTCACTTGGATGTAGCCCAGGTTCGGGAAGCCCTTCCGCACCCCGAACCAGTTGGCGGGGTCGATGGGTCCCCGGTACAGCAAGGACTCGTGGATCTCCGTCTTCTGCAGGTTCGTGCTGTTGGGAAAGGGCTGGGGGAGGGGCGGCGTCAGCACCTCCTGCCCACCAGGAACCGGACGCTGACCCCGGGGACCGCCAGCCCCACGCGACACCCCTGCTGCAGCCACAGCTCCGACGGGTCTGCGCCGGAGCACAGCTGTCCCCAGCCAGGGACGTGGGGCGCTGTCAGCCTCCAACCCACCTCCGTAGGGAAGGGCACACGGATGGTGTTCGGGGACAGGGAGGCCACCAGCAGGGGCTGGGAGAGTGAAGAGAAATCTGCGGGCGAGCTTCCCTGAGCAGCCCCGCACTTCCCTCCAGCGGACATCAGGCCTCTGCCCCTCACGCCAGGACCTGCACTTCCGTCAGGAAGTCAGCCGGGTCGGGACACACCTCTGAACCCAGAGGTCTCAACCTGGGGAGTGGGTCCTCCGCAGGAAGCCCAGGCCCTCCGCATCCGTCCCTGCACCCAAGCCGGAGCAGCGGCCGTACCTCGGTGCAGTTGCTGGCGTACTCGTGGGGGCTGACGACCTTGAGCTGGTACAGCATCTTACACACGATGATGATACAGGTCCACACGGTGGCCAGGCAGGAGGCCATGGGCCGGAAGCGGGGGTAGGGCAGGGCGAAGGCCCACAGCACGACCAGCAGGAAGTTCAGCACGGACACCTGTGGGCAGGCGGGCAGTGGCAGGCGGGGCTGCGCCCTCCCCGCGGGCCCACGATCCGCAGCCACGCGCTGGTACCGGCTCCAGGGAGGCCGGTGGGAGTGCCTGAGCGTGCCCACACTCACCTCCTTCAGGGCCACCCACACGGTGTACAGGGCCACCATCTTGAAGACGTGCAGCTCTAGCAGACGCCGCGTGAGCACTTGCGCGCGGGTGAGGACGTCCGAGAAGCCGGCGGCCAGGTCCAGGAGCCGCTCAGCCACCAGGCCCCACTTGCTGGCTGGGGGGTTGGGGGGCCCGTGAGGAGCGGGGGACAGGGCCTCTGGGGCCTGGGCCGTCCCATCCCGTGTACCGACGGGGCTCCGGGGCTCGAGATCCAGGCACCTGGAGCTTACCCTGCTGGGGGCCGGCCACGCCCAGCCCCTCGTCTCTGGGTGCCGCCGCCTCTTCCTCTTGCTGCAGCAGGGGGGTCCCGCTCACCGTGTCCTGCCTGGGACAGGACCCTGCAGTGTCCTTCCCTCCCGCATTCCGGGGTGCCCTGCAGCCCCTCCCATTCCCGCCTCCCCAGAGACAAGAGAAGCCCCACCTGCCATCCCACCCCAGCACTGGGACCCCTGTGCTGCAGCCACTAGGTGGGAGAGTGGGGCCCGGCTTGACGCCGTGATCCCCGCGGGTTGGAGAAAACATCCAGTACCTGAGGCCCCGGCATCTGCAGGCAGCGGCCGAGCGCTCAACCCTGTTCTGGGTCTCCCGCCCTAACCGTACAGACTCCACTCCCGCCCGAGACCGGCCTTCCCCTGTGCGGGCTCAGGGGACACTCTGCAGGCCCCCAGGCACCAGGAGGGAGGACGGGCGCACCTGTGAGCCCAGCGCAGGGTGCGGGCGCTGGGCGGGGGGCGGTGCTCGGGGTCGGTGAGCTGCATGAAGGGCCTGTGGAAGTAGTGGAGCTGCAGGATACAGGCGAGCAGGAAGAAGCCCGGGACCAGGATGCTAGAGAAGAGCTCGGACACGCTGAACTGCTCCAGGCCCAGGTCCCCCAGCCTGCACGGGAGGGGCTGTCAGTGCCGCCAGCGCAGCAGCCGCCACCCCTCCCCCCCCCACCGTGCCCAACACTCACTGCTCATCCGTGAGGCCGGTCAGGTTGCGCCAGTAGGCGGGGAAGTCCTGGAACTGGAAGGTGTAGACAGCCACCAGCACCAGCATGGTGTAGGCCACCACCAGCCACCAGAACGCCTTGAGCAGCTTCCGCCACAGGCTGTAGTACACCTGCCGACGGCCAGGCGCGGTGAGGTCAGCCGCGCGTGGCCCTGCACGCCCGCGCCCCACCCCTGCACGCCCCCGCGCCCCGCCCCCACCCCACCCCTGCACGCCCGCGCCCCGCCCCCGGCGCCCCGCCCCCGTACCTGGAAGAAGGTGAGGCAGAGCAGGAAGAGCAGCATGTAGACGATCTTGTACACGACAAGGCGGCCGGCGAAGCTGACCACGATGAACATGCCGCCGCACACGTAGACCCAGTACTTGGCGTACACGCTCCTGACCAGCTCCCCCAGGCTCCGCAGCAGCGTCCGCGTCTGGGTGGGCTCTGCAGGCCAGGCGGTGGGGGGGGGGGGCGAGCGGGGTGCAGCTTCAGGACCGGGCGGGTGGGGGCGGGGCCGCGCCCCTTCCCCCCTCCCCCCACTGCCCGGCCCGCTCACCTGCGGCGGCCGCAGTGACCTCCATCAGCGCCACGGGGTCCCGCGCCCTCTTCAGCAGCTTCTCCTTCACAAACTGGCGCAGCAGAAGCCAGAAGGTGAGGGTGCACAGCAGCTGGGGGGCAGGGGCGGCGGCACTGAGTGGGGCCCGGCCGGTGGAGCCGGGGGCCTGGGTGAGACCGCAGCAGGAAGGCGGCCTGCCCGGCCCCCGCGCGCCAGCCTCCCTGCAGGCAGAAGCTCAGCCTCTCGTACGCGGGCACGAGTTCACGCACATGCACACGCTCCCACACAGCAGCCCCTGCACTCACACACCACCTCATCTGCACACAGACCCGCAGGGGACACGGGGTCACAGGTGTTTGCACACTTGCAGGCTCCTGGGCTTGCACAGTGAGATATAACTAACTCACAGGCCCCCACACGTGACCGGCAGCTGCACGGCCGCCCAGGTGCAACGGTCTGTCCCAGAAGGGGGCACGGCAAAGACACAGACGCCCGCTGAGACCCAGGGGCCGCGTGCGATGCTCACAGAGCCCGGGTCAGGCAGATGGGATGGCACCCCCAGGAACACGAGATCGTCACTCGTTCACTCAACAAACGCTCTTCGAGCAACTACTTCGGGCCGGCTGGGTGACCCCGGTGACCACCAGACGTGGGCTCCGGCCTCCAGAGCGCCCACGGCACTAGGGGCTTAACGGGCAGCGCGGCGTCATCACAGGCACGCAGGGGGGTGGGAGGAGGCTCACCATGGCGCCCAGGTCCAGGCAGGGGTAGCGGGTGTGCTCCAGCCCCAGCTGGCGCAGGCTGACGGGGCCCAGGGCGGTGGGCAGCTCGGGCCGCAGGTCCATGGCCCACACGTAGCGCAGGCTGCAGAGCGCCAGCCCGTAGAGCAATATGAAAGGCGAGCAGAGCATAGCCATCTGGTGGCGGCTACGCACGGTCCAGATGAGGCAGGCCCAGAGCAGCAGCACGAAGGTCAGCCAGCTGTGGTAGGTGATGCTCCACACCTGGACGGCCGAGGCGTGGGTAGGACTGCGCAGGACACCCGGCCCGGCACCCATACCCCGTTCCCCCAGGCTAATGAGGTGGTGGACCCCCGGGGCTCAGACAGGAAGGCCAACCTGCCCCGCTGGCCCGGAGAGCTGCCCAGGCACACTCACACACGCGGCTGGGGGCTGGCCGGGGCTGCTCTTGGCCTAGCAGGTCACAGCCCCAACCGCTTCTGGTGACAAGGCACCAGGACACCATCTGTCGCGAGGGAGCCCGCAGGAAGCCCCAGCCCGAGGGGTGGCCCAGGCCAGCGCCCTTACCATCATGGCAATGAGGGCACATACGTAGCTCTGGTCCATGATGAGGTGGCCCAGGCCGTGCAACGGAGACGTCTCCTTAGGCCCAGTCAGCCTGGAGCGCGCTAAGGGGTGAGGGCAGGGGTCACCAGGGAGGCGAGACCCCTGCTGGGGAAACTCCAACGTCAATAGGCCCGAGCCCCTTGCCTACACCCGAGTGGCCCGAAAATGCAGACAGCGTGCTGGAGCCACAGCCTAGGTGGAGGGGGGCCACACCTGGCACAGGCTCACAGGGCACTGGGGGAGGAACACACGGGCAAAGGGCCCGGGCTCCCGTCCGACCCTGTTCCCGATGTGCTGTGGGACCCTGGCCAGTCCTCGCCCCTCTCCAGGCCTTGGCTTCCGAGACTCTGAAGGGATGGGGTGGAGGAGATTGCCCTGATCCCCTTCCAGCTCCGTGAGCACCCATGTCCCCAGACGCCAGCCCCTGAGGCCAGCGGCTTCATCCTCTACTGTGTAAAATGGAAGTCGAGGCTTTAGCACAAAAACAAAAGGGAAAAGGAAGAAGCACCCCAGAGCCCTGCCCTGGGGACACTGTCTTCCCAGCTCCCAGGGCCGCAGAGGCAGCCCAAGGCAGAGCAGTCAAGGTGTCTGGGGACTGGGAGGCAGGTGGGGAGCGGGTGGGAGCCTGGAGACCCCCGCAGGGTCTCGGGTTCCATGAGCATCACAGATACGGCGCCCGCCCCGGGCGAGGCCACCAGGGGGCAGCACCCGTGCGGCCGCACCATACTCACGGGGCCGCTGCCGGACAGGGCTGTGGCCAGTGAGGTCGTGTACGATGCAGTTGTCCTCAGGGTCCGGCGGCACGGCCGTCGTGCGCTGCAGACGAGCCAAGGCCCGTGAGCCGAGCCCGGGGGCATGGGGGCGCCAGCCGCACCGCTCAGTCCGCACCCCTCACCTGCGTGGCCGCCTCCTCCTTGGGGGCTGGAGCCCTGGCCTGGCCCTGGGGCCGCTGGTCCACCTCGGTCAGCTCCACCTCCAGTTCCATGTCGCCCCCGGCCGCCTCCTTCCCCTGTGGAGGCCGGAGGGGAGAGCTCAGCCCCCCCGTCCCGGCCCGAGGGGTGCGGGGACGCAGGGCGCCGGCCTGGGCACTGACCCAGTCCGCGGGCCAGCGCGCTTGGAGCTTCAGGAGCGAGGTCGCGGTGTAGCAGAGAAGGAGCAGGATGCCAGGGCTCACATAGACGGGCCAGTCGTGGCCGGTGTTGAGGACCAGCACGCTGGGGCTGGAGCAGTTGCGGGTCAGCACGAAGTCCTTGAGCCCGAACACCCTGCCCACAGAAGGTGCGTTACTGACTGCGGCGAGGAAGTTCACGGGTGCGAGGCGGGCAGGGCCGGGGCACCGTGGGCGAGCCCTCACCTGGCCCAGATGCTGGCAGGCGGGAGCATGGACTGGGCAAGGGGCGTCTGGTAGCAGTAGAGGCAGAGGAGATGGCCGGCGCCAAAGCAGCCCACCGTGACGCAGAGTGCGCTGAAGCCCAGGGGGCTGATGGGAAAGTGGCAGGCCCACCAGGTGCAGATGGCCAGGAACAGCAGGAAGTAGACGCTGGAGAAAGCTGACGGGTGGGCGATGCCTGCAGGCCAGGCAGAGGCGCACAGGGTCACGCCCGGCCTGGGCAGCCGGACCGCCGTCTCGCTGCTCAGTGGGGAGCTGGGCTGCCGAGACCCCTGCCGGTGTGACCGCCAGTGGTGGGGTCCCAGCTCCCTGCCCAGGGGGTACCTGCCAGCGCGAGGAGCACTATGGCCAGAGTCCGCCCAGCGGCCAACAGCAGCCAGTGCGCTGTGATCCGGAACCGGGCGGCCAGCCAAGATTTCCGCTTGTGGGGCAGTGCAGGGGCTTCCCGCAGCCCTACCAGGGAGCCGGTGTCCACGCCCCCGTCATCAGGGTCCTGCCGAGGTCACGGGGCGGGCGCAAGTCAGGTGCGCGGGGAGGGGCCACCCCTGCAGCCCCACACCCGCCCCTCCCCACACCTGCCGCGGGCCCTCCGGGGACACGGGGCCGCCAGCCTGAGCATGGCCGCGCGCTGCCCTCCAGGCCCAGCTCCGCCCACCGTCTTCCCACCGCCTCGCTCGGGTTCACAGCCCGGGAGGGCGCCCACTGCGGCAGCAAGACACGCTCCTGCCAAGGCTTGGCGCTCAGGTGACCGACCCGTGCAGGCTGACCTCACGGTGCTCTGGAGCCCCTCAAGGGCCTCTTCACTCCCCACCCCCACCAGGGGACCCTGAGGACAGGGCAGGCCCACAGGTTCCTGCATCTGTCCCCGGTGCCCTTGGCCTGAGAGGGCCCGCGTGGGGATTTTTAGGGAAAAGAAAAGCAGTGCACAGCACAGCCACGTGTGCGTCTCACTCTACAGCTACAGGGCACCTCTACACCCTAGCCTTGGCCCCACGGCACCTTCCTCGTCAGTACAGCGACGGAGGCTCGGAGGGGACCCCCAATCACACAGCCAGGGAGGACAGCGCCCAGGGTGCAGCCTCTTCCTGCTCTGCTGCCTAGTGGGGCCTCTGGAGAGTGAGACGCACACCTGGGCGGCCCTTCTCGGCCTCAACTGCCTGTGGGGCGCAGAGACCACCAGGGCCCGCTGCCCTGGTCCCACCTCAGGGTTTCCCAGAACAGAGCAGCTTCCTGGAAGCAGGGAGGCCCGGGGGAGGCAGAAAGAACACAGACACTTTGTCAGACGCCAGCTGTAACATGGGCGCCGTGCCTATGCCCTGCCCCGTGGCGGAGGCGGCCCTTGGTGTCCAGGCTGACAGCACGGGCTCAGGGGCCCGGTGCCCCGGTCAGTCACACACCGGCTTCGAGTCGGGGGTTAGGGGTCTTGCCTGTGCAGCCTTGGTGAGCCCCCTAACCGCTCTCAGTCTGTTTTCTGCCTGTCAAATGAGGGTGGGGCACGGGGCAGGCCCCAGGGAGGTGCCACTGAGCCGTGCCTGGAAGGAGGGGAGGGGACAGGCCAGGGCAGAGGCCCAGCCCTGGGGTCAGAGCAGTACCCAGGGTCCCCCCATTATGCACCAGGACGGGGGGATAGGGGGACAGCTGCCGGAAGGCACTACAGCCAGGCCCGAGCTCAACCCTGCCCACAGCCTGGCCCCGGCCCTGGGAAAGCTGCCGTGGAAAATGAGCGTTTCTGGGAGTGGGAAGAACAGAGGCAGCTGCTGGGCAGAAGGACAGCTGCTGGGGGCCGCCCGCATGGTCCAGCCCACCCAGGCCCGGCTCCAGCCCCGCCTCGGCCGGACCCCCGGGACGCACCTCCCACCGCAGCCCCAATGACCCCCTCAGGGCAGGCACAGGCCCACGTGTGCCAAGTCAGGACGGGCGTGTGTACACAGATCGTGTGCAGTCGCGTGTGCCGCGGCCCTGCCAGGCGGCAGCATCCACACAGGGGCGCTGGGGCTGCTTCTGGCCTTGAACTCCGGGCGCCTGTGATGGGCCCCCGTGGCCTTGCTCTGAGGTCTGTCTACACCAGCCGCCCCGGGGCCGGAGTTCAGCCCCCAGGGGCTGACAGGACAGCCCTGTGCTCTGAGGGGTGATGGGCAGCGTGGGCTGGGGAGCTGGCCCCTCCCGCCCGCCCCAGGCGTGGGGAACAAGCCAGCCCCTTCCCGGTGAAGCTGTTCTGGGAAGCCCCGGGTCTGCTAACGAGGAAAACAGAGGCCTCCCCGGCCCCTGCGCCCGCCGGTGCCCATGCACCGGGGAGACGGAGGGGGACGGCCAAGTCAGGGAGCCACCCCGAGGGCAGGCAGCAGGGCGGTCCCAGCCCCACTTGACCCCCACAAGTGCCTGGAAAAGCCACTCTACCTCCAGGCCCCCGTCTCCCCCTCTGAAATGCGGGTGCCAGCCTTGCACTGCAGGACTCGGGGGACGGGCAGGTCAGCTGTAGGCTGAGCCCCACCTCAACCTGCGGTAGGAAGTCCCCTTCTCCCCGGGGACTGAGGTCCTCGTTTCCGCAAGCATCAGCTGCTGGGCCAGTGGACACTGGGGCTGAGGGCGTGAGCCTGTGGCCCCCCAGGGCCTCCCGGGCAGGACCCTGGATGGCCACAGACCCGGCCCAGCCCTGGAGACCAGGCCCTACTCGACAGAGGCTGAGGCCGAGTGTGAGGGGCCCAGACTGGGCTCCAGACCACAGCCCTCGTGCAGAGACAGGAGAGGACACGGAGGGTAGAGCCCAGGGGGACCCCGAGGACTCTGGCGGAGGGCCCTGCTTCAGGCCTCTGAACCGACACAGCCCCTGCGCCTTGACACACACAGCCCACACCGATGGCCCCACTGTGGGCACGGCTGCTCAGACATTGTCTGTCCCTCTGTCGGTCCCTAGGTGCTCCCTGACGGCTGGCGCAGACCATCCTCTAAGAGCGCTGACTCCCTACTGCCCTGCGGCCCCGAAGACCCTCTTCCAGGGGGGCAGCTTAAAAGGCGCAGGCGCTGCCTGGGGTCCCTGCACGCGCTAGGACCACGCGCTGCATTGCTAGCAACCCCCCACAGGGACGTGCACTTGACCTCCTCCGTTGCCGTGTCTCTCCATGATGGGCATATACGGACTTTTACAACTAAAACATCCACGTTTGTAGAAAGAAAGAAATAAGAAACGGAGGAAGAAAGAGAAAGTACAATAGTCCTCAGATGGCTGGGACACAGGCGCGCCCCCATCCCTCACCGGCTCCTGGGCACGCTGGCTCCGCCGGGCCGTCTGCGGACGGCGCCTGCACACGCCAAGGCACAGGGAGGAGGCCGCCAGGACACCCAGGTCGGGGGCCACCAGGCGGATGGCATTGGGCACGTCCTTCAGGTCCAGCCTGTGGAGGGCAGGGAAAGCCCGTGGCCGGCTCAGGGGGGCAGGTGCCAGCAGGGGGCACCCCGGGAGCTGGAGGCCCAGGAAATCCCCGAGGGAGGCTGGGGGACTCACCTCGTGACCCCAATGTGTCGGGAAACAGTGTCCCAGGTGCTGCCTGCAGAGAGACGCACGGGGGAACCGGGTCAGGCGGGCGGGTGCTGAGAAACCCCTTCCGTGTTGCCAGGAGGGCCACGGAACCCCTGGTGTCCGGGGGTGCTTGAGAACGCTGCCTCCCCCGGTAGGGTAACTGAGGCCCAGCCGGGGAAAGCTGGGCAGACCAAGGCCCATTACTTCTGCCTGGCAGAATGGGTTTCATGGCCCAGCCGGGTGCTGTGTGGCCCGGGAGGCTGGACCGGGCTCTCGGACCCATCGGCCGAGGCCGGCTGCTCCCTGGGGGCCCGAGTGGGGAGGGCTGGTCTAAGAGCCGCCAGGACCAGCGGGCCCTCGAGGCACCTGACTTCTCTCCAGTTCCTAAACTGCAGGAGAGGCACGATCTTCACGGAATGAAAATGGGAAGCGGGGTGGGACATCCTGCCCGCCACGAGCCACTAGGACGTGGAGGTGGGAGACCCCACCGGGCAGTGGGGAGGGGAGCCCAGGGTTCCGTCGTCTGAACACTGGGGCGCTAGTGTCAGTGGAGGTGGGAGGGCTGGGCGCCGGCTGGGGACTCCATCCTCGGGGTGAAAGGGCGCAGGACACTGGGCGGGCGGCACACCAGGGCCCGGGCCCTCGGCCCAGTCTCTCTGCCCCAGAGGGCTCAGGAGGAAGATGGGAGACGGAGGGGCCTGAGAAGACCGGGGCTGCCCGGACACAGTGCTCTGGGACCAGCACCTATTACCGGGGCACTTAAAGCTGGGCCATTTGGGCTGGATGTAAATCGTGGCTGGGCACTCAGAGGCGGCCCATATTAGGCAGGGCCTGGGTGAGGCAGGGCGGCCCCTGAGGCTGAGCTGACCTTTCCGAGGAGCCTGAGGCTCCCCGACCCTCCCCAGGCTCTCCAGTCCCTCAGGAGGCCATCGGCTCTCCCCCGGGCCTGCTGCCCCCGGGCACCCCCTTCCCGGCCCTTCGTGACTCACAGCTCGGCCCCAGAAGCTGGTCCAGGTGGGGCACGGTGTGCAGGCATATCTGGAAGGTGAGGTGGGCTGCCAGGAAGAGGAGGCTGAAACCCAGCAGGGCTCGCAGGAGGCGGCCGGTGTGACCTGGAGGCAGAGACGGGAGCGGTGGGGCCGGCATGCAGCCAGGCCTGGAGCGGGGGGATGCGGAGGGAGCAGACCGCTCAAGGCCACTCAGCCCTGGCTACCAGCCGAGCCAGGATGTGCGCACCAGCCCGAGACACGCACCCAGCACGGACCCAGGGTCTTATGGGGCCGTGAGAAGCGAGCTCACGCAGCCCACTGACAGCTCACCCGGCCCCGTGGTCCAGCGCTATCACGACCCCAATTCACAGACGGGAATGCACAGAGAGGTGAAGTGACTTGCCCACAGTCGCACAGCAAGGGATCAGAGTACAGTATGCCCATCCTGCCTGCGCTTGGTCTTGTCCCCTTCCTGGGGCGTGCAGCAGTGGGGGCAGAGCCAGTGCAGGAAGGAAAAGCCCCCTCGGGCTGGGGGGCCACCTTCCGTTTTGCTCATGTACCCCGGAAACATCTGTGTTGCTGCCTGGCCCTGGCAGCGGGGTGCCGCTTCATGCCCAGCGCGGGCTGAGAGTGTGCACCGTGCAGGGAAGGCCCCGCCCAGCACTCAACCACACCGCCTATCGAACCTGGCATGCTCTCCTGCCCAGAGCAAAGCCTCAGGCTCCGAGAGGCGGCTGTACCCCGGGAATTCACACGATGAGTTGATGTATGGGAGGAGGAATGAATGGATGGATGGACGAAGGGATGAGGGGATGGATGGGGAACAAATGGATGGGAGGATAGATGGGCGGATGGGAGGATGAAGGATGGATGGATAGATGGGAGAAAGGATGGATAAATGGTGGATGAGAGGATGTATGATGTGGGATAGATGAGGGAATGGATGGGAGATATAGATGGATGGGAGGAGAGACGGATGGGGGATGATGGGATGGGGGATGGATGGAAGAATGGATGGAAGGAAGGAGGGATGGATGAATGGATGGATTGGAGGACAGATAAATTGAACAGATGGATGGAAGGATGGATGGATGGGAGGATGGATGGATGGGAGGATGGATGGATGGATGGATGGAAAGAGGGATGGATGAATGGATGAGAGGATGGATGGATGGATGGGAGGACAGATACATGAATGAATGGGTGGATGGAGAACGAGAGGATAGAGGATGGCTGACCGCAGTGTTGGTGAGGCCAAAGGGCCGCTCTGATTTCAGAAGGGGAGGGGGGTCAAGCCAGTGTGGGGCTCCTGAGTTGCCCAGGAGGGATAAAGGGCGTGGCAGGTGACCACTAGAGTCTACCACAGTGGACTTCGAGGTTCGGCCCTGAGTGCCAGAAAGAGCGAGTATCGTTGGCGGGCGCGCACGTGTGTGCGTATGTGTGCGTACAAGGGTGCGTATGGGCGCCAGACCACACACTGCACTTGCTGGAAGTGCCGCCTGCCTCTCTCCTTGGCCTGGGGTCACTCGTTCGGCCACGTGAGGCCTGCACAGCACAGGAGTGCCGCGGAAGGACGGGGCCTGCCTTCGTGGGCAGGCAACCCCACCTCTGCCGTGCAGGGCAGGGGTCACACAGAAGTCTCTCCTCCTGAAGGAGCCGGGGCTCCGCTCAGGGACTTTAGGCTCAGGCAGGAATCTGGAGAAGCATGAAGTGGGGCTGGGGGGCTGTGGCTCCAGGAGCAGAAGAGAGGGAGGCTCGTGGCAGGTACAAGGAGCATCTGTCTGCCCCAGAGCGGGCACCGGGGTTCAGCCCCAAACCTCCCTGACGCGGCTGCTCCGTCTGCAAACGCTCCAGGGCATCTCCGCCCTTGGCACACCTGCCCACTGGGGCAGCCCCACCCTGCCCCGGTGGGGGGGGGCGGGGATCAGAGTTGGAGCACGAGGCCCTGGCCGGGGGCAGCGGGGGCCCATCTGCTCACAGGCAGGAGGGCGCAGGTCTGGGGAGGATGGCAGAGCCTCTCATCCCCTCATCCGGCAATGACAGGGAGCCTCCCGGTGCACTGACTGCTCTGCGAGGTGAACCGGACCCGCCCACCCGGCCCACCATGTCCCAACAGCACCTGAGTTCAAGCAGAGCTGAGGGGCTCCAGGGGCAGGTGCACCCTCTCCCGCGAGCAGCCGCGGGGCTGGGTTTTGTTCTAAGGCAGGGACAGGGCCTCCCTGAGTCCCTAAACATTAATCAGGTCGCCAGGAGCTGACCCTCTCGGGTCTACCTGCAGCTCTGCTGCACCTCTGCCCTGCCCTGTGCGGGGCACGTGGCCCACGGCCGCCGCCCCATTGCCCGGCAAAGTGATGGTCCCGACCCCTCTCCGCCCTGCACGGGGAGCCGGGGTCAGGCTGACGCCCCCACGGGGATGGGGCCAGGAATCAATCAGCGCCCGTGGGCACCTTGCGCAGCCTCAGACCTTCCACCAGCTGCGGCGCAGGCAGGCCTCACGTTCTCCTCTCTCCTGCCCGGAAGACCCGGCAACCTCCCTGTCCCTGTAGGGCCTCTAGGGCTGGAGAGATGGACGGATGGAGGTCAGGCGGGCAAGTCTTCCCAGCGCCTCTCCCTCTGCTCCCTGACCCTTCCCCACTCTGCACTCCTGCCCTGGCCGGGAGCCTGTGCTTCCACCACTGCCAATTAGAGGAAAGCGTTCCCAGTTGCTAGTGGGCAGGAAATATTGACGGAACAAGCAGCTCTGAACCGAAAGCCCGGGAACGGGGTCCACGGAGAGGAGAGGAAGGCCTGGATGCCAGACTCTGCCCAGCAGCCCTCCCCAGGGAGCTGGGAGTTGGGGGGCAGTTGGGCCAGCCGGCTGGGGAGGGGTCTGGCCTGGGGTCCCCCGTGGCTCCCTGCTCTGCACCTGTGCTGGGGCCCCTCCCCTGAATTCTACCCACACTGCAAGATCAGGGCTCCGTACGAGTGCCCCAAGTGGGGAGAGAGGCTGAGGAGGGGGTTACCGCCAGATGCCACAGGCCGGGGAGGGGTGACCTGCCACCCTGTAGCAGGCAGAATGACACTCCTTCGGGGAAATCCATGCCCAATCCGGGGGCCCTGGGAGTGCTTCCTGACACAGCAGAGGGGAACCAATGGTGCCAATCAGCTGGACTTCCAGCAGGGAGCTGCCCCTGGCTCCCCTGGAAGGAGAGGTCCTAACTGTGGAGAGGGGGCAGGAGGGCAGAGTCAGAGTGGTAGGGCAGGACTGTCACTGACAGGCCATCGCCAGCCTGGGCGATGGAGGGAGGGGCCCCGAGCCAAGAAGCCGGGAAGCAGGTGCTCCCAGAGCCTCCAGGAGGGACCAGCCCTGCGACACCTGGGCTTTCGCCCCATGAGGCCCGGGCCAGACTCCGACCTCTGGACTGTGGGTGGGGACGTGCCTTGTGGCCGCTCAGTATGGGGTGGTCTCAGTAGCCACAGGCCACGCCCGAGGCCCCAGAGTGGCCAGCACCCCCCAGGGGCAGTGCGTGGGCACGCCTCCCTCCAGGGTCTCGGCCAAACCCTCGGCCCACCGGGCAGCGGGGGTCACGCCCTGACAACTTGCTCCCTGGTGTCTCTCTTCACCCTCCAAAATCTAACGGCCTCCCTACCCACGGGGCACAGAGCAGTCCCCAGGCACTTGTGCTCACCAGAAGCCGGGACGACGGCAGGTCCAGAAGCACCCAGAGAGCAGCTGGTGGGAGCCCC
Organism: Phocoena sinus; assembly: GCF_008692025.1. Lineage (NCBI taxonomy): Eukaryota > Metazoa > Chordata > Mammalia > Artiodactyla > Phocoenidae > Phocoena > Phocoena sinus. The sequence goes on from NC_045781.1 coordinate 58,537,884, forward strand.
AGCGCGAAGGGACCCCTCAGCCGTGCCCCCTTCCCGTGCCACCTGCCTGCAGGCCTGCACCTCCTTTCACAGGGGCCCGTGCTCTGCTGGGCAGGGGGCAGGGAACCTCCTACGCAGGGATCCTCTCCGCTCCAGCTCCTCTCAGACGAGCCCGCGCCGTGGGCACCACCGTCCACACTGTCCTGGGGGCCCAGGCGCCCTGATGGGCCTTCCCACCCGTCTGCCTGGCGGACACAGAGGCTGCCCTCCAAGAGCTCAGAACCAGGTGGAGACTGCCGTGCGCCCAGCTACCCCGTTACCCCGACGACGAGGTGGGGCGGGGGGAAGCCGAGGCCCCGCGGCACGCCGGGCGCACATGGATGGAGCCTGAGTCCACGGCGGGGCTGGGGAGCCGGCGTGGCAGCTGGACCTAAGGTTGGCCGCAGCCGCTCAGGGCAGATGGGCCGCAAGGACGGCGCTGGGACAGAGTGGGGATTGGGGGAGGGACCCGGTGGGAAGGCGGCCCAGCCCACGGCCAGGAGACGCCCCAGGGGCATCCTGCATCATGGCCCCTGTGGCACGAGGTCAGAAAAGAGATTCTGAAACCAGCCAAGGGTCCTCCATGAAAAATGAAACTCAGGACCACCCATCCTTCCCTGATGGCTCCTCGACCGCAGAGAAAGTCCACCCCTGCCCGGTTCTGCCGGGGCCCCGACGCTCCCCCAACCCCAGGCACCTGAACAAAGAGCTCCGAGACCCCGAGGCACCGCCCAGCCCCCAGCAGAGCCCTGCCCGCCCTTACCTGGGATGCTGTGCCTGGAGGGGCCCGGGAACCAGGGCAGCAGTAGCAGAAACAGGAGGTAGACCAGCGAGAGTGCGTTGACGCGGAAGAGGCAGGCTGTGGGGCAAACAGGATGCGGTCAGCCCGGCTGCCGGGGGATGGGGGCAACCAGCCCCGTGCCCCCCGAGCCTCTCTGCCGTGGGTGCTGCGCGTGTCGCCCCTGCGAGGCTGCCACCTCCCTGCGTGGGCGAGCGACCTCGCTCAATGCGTGACGTGTCACTGTCACCGGGAGCACCATGCCTGACTTAACGACGGCTCTGCTGTCCGTTGACAAGCGCGGCCGTCATGTCTGCATGTGTCTCAGGCACCCGCCCCGCGGAGCCCCCGTCACGGGGCCAACCCTGAGGTCACGACATTCTCCCGACTTGCTTTCTCTCCTTTTGTAAGATGTTATGTTTTCAGTCAACACACAACACGGCTGATTTTGGGGTCCAGCTCTCTTAGCCTCCTCCCCTGCATCCCAGACAGCTGGGTGCACCCACTCGGGCCACGGCAGGGCCCCCCAGCACGTCGCCCGGGACACGAGTCACGCACGTGTCTGCAGCCGCCCCACCTCTCCCCTCACTGACTCGAGGGCGCCCCCCGCGTCTCGCGCTGCGGACCCCATCCTGATGAAGTGCAGTGGGTGCTGGGACCTCACCCGCCCCCAGGAAGTGAGGGGGTCTGGGGATGCCAGGGAGGTGCCGTGTGTCCCAACTCGGGTCTCGTCACTGAGCAAGGGGGCCACTCAGCCCTTCCCGGGGACCCGAGACGGGGCTGGGCCAGGAGAGCCCCGCTCGCTGCCCAGAGGGGACCGGCATCGCGTGGACGGCCCTGGCGAGGTCCCCAGGCTGGAGCCACCTCTGGCCACCCTGCTCCTCAACCACCACGGCCAGCGAGCGGGCCCGGGGGACCCAGCCCTGCCCACCCAGGACAGAGCAGTCGGCTGTGGGCGCCAGTGTCCACCACGGATCCGACCCCCGGCCCCTGCGGACAGTCCAGCCTCACGGCCCAGTCGTCGTGACGGAGCAGAGCTGCACGGGGTAGAAGCCCACCCTGATCGGGTCTGCAAGAGGGGGTCGATACCCCACCTCCACGCTCTACCCCTCAGACCCCCAGGTGTGGACCGTGAGGCCAGCAATGGCTCGACTGCCACTTAGCAGCCATCTGGACGGCCTGGGCCAAAACAAGCCGACCTGAACCCGGCCACGGACTCAGCTATGCAGACAAGCTCCCCGGAGCAGGTGGCAGGGCCAGGGGGGGTGTTCAGCCCCTTCCCACTGTCTCCTCAAGCCCCCCATCACCCCAGCAATGAGGAAGCCCAGAGCGCCACACGGCCAGTGCCGCGGTCCCGAGCTCTGGTCAGGCCGCCTTCCTTTCTGGACGCTGCCGCGCCCTCCCGCTGCCCGGAGCAGCCCTAAAGCTAAGCAGCCTCCTTCCGCACGTACACCTGCCACGGCCAACAGATCAGCTCGAAACCTAAAGCTTTTCCACAAATATACGTTTTCGTAAAAACAAACAAAAAAATCAACCTGATCTGGCCCAAGAGGCAGGAGGGAACTGCATTTACGGCAAAGGCTTGTAAAGTTCCTGTTCCCCAGAGCTGCACTTTTCAGCCTGCTGCGTTCTGCCCCTCTCCTTCCACAGTGCCAGCCAGGTGGTACCGCCCACCCAGCCATCCAGGTAACTTTCTCCTGAGGGCACATGCTGCAGTTCTCTGCCCTGAGGTGCTCGTGTTCTGATCCACCCGGGACACCAGAGCCGAACAAGCACACACGCACCAGCCACGGCGTTCGCTAGCCCGTGACAGGGAGGCGAGTGCGGTGCGGGTCCTGGGGAAGCTCCCGGACGCCTGGCTCTGACGCTGACCCAGGATGCGGAGACGGAACTAGTGCTTCCCAGATGAGGGTTTCAGTCCGGGAAGATGCAAAGTTCCAGAGGTGGTGGTGACGGTTGCACCATACCGAGAGCGTACTTAATGCCACGGAGCCATACACTTAAAAATGGTTAAAGGGGCTTCCCTGGTGGCGCAGTGGTCGAGAGTCCGCCTGCCGATGCAGGGGACACGGGTTCGTGCCCCGGTCCGGGAAGATCCCACGTGCCGCGGAGCGGCTGGGCCTGTGAGCCATGGCCGCTGAGCCTGCGCGTCCGGAGCCTGTGCTCCGCAACGGGAGAGGCTGCAACAGTGAGAGGCCCGCGTACCGCAAAAAAAAAAAAAAAAAAAAAAAAAATGGTTAAGGGACTTCCCTGGCGGTCCAGTGGTTAAGACTCCGCGCTTCCACTGCAGGGGCCACAGGCTCGATACCTGGTCGGGGAACTAAGATGCCCGCAAGCTGCGTGGCGTGGCCTCCAAAGTTGATAATGATAATTAAATGGTTAAGATGGTAAATTTTATCTTATGTGTATTTTACCAAAATAAAACAAACGGCCCCAGAAATCAGCGAAGGATCTCAGAGACCAGAACTGGAGGGGCAGGGGCCAGCCAGAGCTCTGCAGTCTGCAGCCAGTGGAGCCGGGCCTCCGGCCCCTCCCCAGCCCCGGGCCAAGCAGGAGGAAAAGAAACTAGAAGCTCCAACGGCCAAAAGCAGGAAATCAGAGATGAAGTGTCAGAGGGGGTGGGGGCGGGGGAGCGCGTGGGACTGCCCCACCCTGGGAGGGTCGCACAGGGCCTACCCTGGAGGGGCGACCACGGCCCCTCAGAGTCTTTCATTCATTAGACACAGAGGGCAGAGACAGGATGAGCGCGGCCTGGGACGCGAGCGCCTCCACCAACACAGACGAGGAAGCAGAGGCCACGGGGTGGCTAGGAGCGCGGCCCCCCAGAGACTGGCCGCCAGATGATCCCCCTGCCAGGAAGCTGGCACCGGCAGGCAGGTGGCGCCAGACAGCCCTGGACGCTGACCCAGGGGACGTGAGCCAGGACAGCTGGGCCCGCTGGCCCCCAGCCCCAGCAGGGTCACCTGGGGCCAGGATGAGAGAGGGGGCTGGGGTCACATTCCCAGCCCGCCTCCCCTGCTTGTTTTCAGGGCCTGGGGACAGGGTAAGAGGCCAGCAGAGCAAACAGTGGCCCGGGGCCAGCACGGGAGCAGGGAGCAGAGGCAAACGGGGCTCTAAACGGGGAGCTGAACTCTCACGCTCTCCCCTGTTCAGAGGGGGAATGAGGTTCCCACAGGAGAAGGGCTTCCGTGCTGCGAGAGTGAGGACTTGGGTCCAGACTCCTGGCTCCACACCTAGCCCTCGGGGCCGCTGGCCTAAGTGCCACGAACCTGGCCTCACTGTGACTCTGCATGAGAAGGAGGCTCAGGGCATCTGAGCAGGCCGCCTGGAGGAGGTGGCATTGCATTTGGCCTCGAGGGCTGGCTAAGACTCAGGGAAGGCCAGGGGAGGTTTGGGGCAGCCCCCGGCTCCCGCAGAGGAGGAGGACGCTCAGGTGGAGAGGCGGTGGGGACGTCCTGAGGAGGGGGACAGGCCTGCTCTGCCCAGGCAGCTCCCACCTCCCCATCAGAGCTGCCCGTGGCTGGTGACCTCATGGGGGAAATATGCCTTTTCCTGAGCCAGGAACAATAGGATGGGGTGAGGGCAGAGGGAAAGCCAGCAGGGCTGCCTGCTGGGCAGGAAAGGCTCCCCCCACCCCTGCCTGCATGTTTAACCCTTCAGAGACCCTCACCCAGCACATCAGAGCCTGGTCCTGCAGATGGCGAAAGTGACCCCTGGTCTCAGTTGGTGCCCAGCCAGGAAGGGAGGGCAGGGAGGCCGGCGTGGAGGTTACAAACACCCGGGATGTTCCACACAGAGCTGGACACCACGGCCCGGCCTGCAGGGAGATGGGGGGCCTGTGGGGAGGGGTGCGGCCAGACATCGAAGCCCCCAGGTGCACCCGCGGTGCCGTGATGTCACCCCAAGGCTGGCCTGCACCCCGGGTGGGAGAAGAGGACACGAGGCCCGTCCTCCCGAGGGAGCTTGAGGAGGCCACCCGCCCCGAGCCTCAGTTTCCCCACCTGTGAAGTGGGGGAAGGCGTGTCAGTGTGAAGGGCTGTGGGAGGGATGGGCTTCACGCACCCTCGGGGTCCTCACCTCGACCCTCCGAGGAGTGTTCTAGCCCCATGCGGGGAAGCCCCGGGACACACAGGAGGCCAGCCTGAGCACCATGCCATCGACCAGTGGGACCCCAGAGGCCTGCGCCAGCATCAGAGGTGAAAGGACAGTGGGCCTGGGAGAGACCACGGAGAGGCCAGGACGGGGGGACGCACCACAGCCGCCATGGCTGCCCAGCGCCCGTGAGGGGCACGCCTGTCGCCTGTGCATTGCAGATGAGGAAACTGAGCGAGGGGGCTGAAGCTGAGGGATGCGGGCTGACGCCCCCCAGAAATGGTGTGGGTCTAGGTGGCCCAGAGAGCAGAAGTGGGTGGGCGCTGACGAACCAGTCTTACAGGACAGCCTGCGGGGGACAGATGCAGCGGAGGGGGGGGCGGTGCTGGTCCAGGACTAGCAGGTCTGCAGGGTCAGCTGTGGGAAACCAGGGCTCAGGCAGAGCTGCCCGCCCTCCCACCAGGCTGGGGGACAGCCAGGCCCCTTGCAAGGCGGCCAAGGCCATGGCACATGGAAAAACGGGGTGGAGGGCGGCAGGGCATGGGGCCCAGAGTCCAGGAGCTCCTGCAGCTCACCGGCCCCTTCCTCCTCTTCTTGCTGGGCCCTGGCTCAGGGTCACGGGGAGGAGGGCCATGGGCTGAGTGCTTGGGAAGAGCTTCTGGAAGGAGGCGGCTTAGTGGCAAAGAGCCCGGGCCAGGGGCCATGGAACTCATCCCAGCCTCAGTCTCCCCACCTGTGAAACGGCTGGAGGCCCAGCCCTGCAGGAGACGCGGGCCCCTCTGGGCCTCAGTTTCCCCAGCTGTTGGGTGGGAGGGGTCATAACCACTCCCGCTCAGGGAAATGCTGCCATGGAAACGGCACCCGGCAGGTAGCAGAGAAAACTCACCAACCTCCAAGGCCCTGTTGGAGGACACAAGTCATGGCCGGCCACGCCCACTGCCACCCCTCTTGTGTAAAACTTAAATGAGGGACTTCCCTGGTGGCACGGTGGTTAAGATTCTGCCTGCCGATGCAGGGGACACAGGTTCTAGCCCCGGTCTGGGAAGATCCCACATGCTGCAGAGCAACTAAGCCCGTGCGCCACAACTACTGAGCCTGCGCTCTAGAGCCTGCGTGCCACAACTAGTGAAGCCCGCGTGCTGCAACTACTGAAGCCCACGTGCCACAACTACTGAAGCCGGCGCGCCTAGAGCCCGTGCTCCACAAGAGAAGTCACCGCAATGAGAAGCCCACGCACCGCAACGAAGAGTAGCCCCCGCTCGCCGCAACTGGAGAAAGCCTGTGTGCAGCAATGAAGACCCGATGCAGCCAAAAAATAAATAAGTAAAATAAATAAATTTAAAAAAAACCTTAAATGAGAACAGACACACACGTGTGAATGTCAAAAACGCCCGAAAGAGCCACTCTAAGCAGAGCCAGTGTTCACCTGTGTGGGAGCGGCTCGGCCCTACCTGGGAGGCTTCCTTCTTCACGGGGGGAAGGTTCTCACGAGTAACTGGGGTCGTGTACGGTGAACTGACCGAGAGGGGAAGACCAGGGGGAACACACCACAGGGCGGTCGGGCCGCCAGGACCAGGCTGCCCTTCCACAGACCGGGCAGGAGGCTGGGAGGACATGAGGCATCTGAGCCCCCAGGCCCCGGGGCAGCGGCAGGGCTAGGCCCGGGCTCTCCTGACCCGCCAACGGGCATCCTCGGGCCTGCCTCTCTGCCAGCTGGGTGAAGCTCCTCTGGGCAGGGCCAGGCGCAACCCGGAGGCTCAGAGACCCCAGGGGAAGGCTGCCAGGCCAGGGCAGCTGCCAGGGCGGGGGTCCTGCGTGAGCCTGGCTGCCCCCACGCGTCCCCAGCCCGTGGCATCTCCAGCCACCTTGTTCACTCTGCCTTATTTGGCTTCGAGGAGAAACCCATAAACACTTCCCTGCTTGCTTCTGCCAGGGGCGGGCGGGCGGGCGGGTGATGGAGGAAGAGGACAGACGTGGCAGCGGGAGCGCCCAGCGGCACCAGCCGTCCCCTGCCGTCCGCACAGGCAGCCGGGCCTCCCAGCTCCCACGGCAGCACCCACAGCACGCGGTGGCCACACCCGCCACACCCCCGCCCTCCAGGCCCAGACCCAGAGGAGACCAAGGGCTGGATCAGACCCAGCTTTCCGGAAGGGGAAGGCTGGGGAGGTCAACCGACGGCCCACCCCACGCGCCCCTACCCTCGGGACAAGAGCTGTGGCCGGGGCCAGCACGGGCAGCGCGGGCTGGCACCTCAGGGCCCCTCGGAGAGCCCGCGGAAGGCTAGGGGAGGGGGCGCTAAGGGGCCCCGCTGCCCAGACCCGCCTGCGGCTGAGACGGCAGGCCCTTCGGCCGCGCTCCCTCCGTTGACCGCCACCTGCCCTCGCGGTCCGTGCGGCACGTGCCTGCCCGAGACCCCGTCCCGCCCGGCCAGCTGAGGGCTGCACGCAGCCATTCGGGGCTCCCTGCACGGGCGGTCTCGGGTGGGACCACGCCGCAGGGCAGGCGGGGCAGCCGGCTCTGGGTGCCACGGGAAGGACAAGCCTATAAAGGACGTCAGCGACCTTCAAGGGAATCCCCTTCCTCCCACAGGAGATCGGAGGCCGCAGACACGGATGCAGGCTCGTGGGGCTGGGGCTGGACAGGACGGAGCGAGGGATGAGGGGCGGCCATGGGACGCTGTGTCACCTGTGTGGAGCCCCGCCGGCAGCCTGGGGCGCCCAGGTGCAGGCGGAGGGTTTACCTGCCACCGCGTCCAGGCTTAGCGAGTACGGTGTCCGGGAAACGTGGCTGCAGGACTCGCTGACTGCACGAAGACGCAGGCGGCTGGTCCCCTCCCTGCAGCACGGCCTCTGGGAAGCATGGCGACTGCCCAGGGCCAAGGGGACCCGGTGGCCGCCGTGGACCAAACACAGGGGAAGGGGCTGAACCACGTCTCAGGGGGCGCTCCCAACAGCACCAGCATTGCCCAAGACGTGCCACACGGGCCAGGCTGGTACCGCTGCGGCCGTTCAGACCGGGGTGGGGGTGGAGGATAGCCCCTGAGGTGACCGGCAGGTGAAGCAGGTGGGACGTGAAGACCTGAGCCTGAGCTTTCAACCAGCACTGCCCAGGCCCGGTGGGCCGGGCGGCCAGGCCGGGGTGGGGGGCTGCGGAGAGAGCCGCTCTGGGGGTCAGGCGTGGGCCTCAAGGGCCGTTCACAGGCCTCCTGACTCAAAGGGGAGCCACCTCCCAGGCCCCACTGCAGCCCCTGCTCCGCCGGGGAGACGCGGGGGGGGGCCCTTCGGTGCCTCTCCCCTCGAGGCTGCTCAGACCCCGTCCCCCAGGGCTCGGCCTCCCCTGAGGACCCTCAGCCAGCTCCCCCAGGCCAGGGCCCACAGGGCTTCCCCGGGAAACAGCGCTCTCCGGGCCCTGTGTTTGGAGCTGCCGGTATTTGCGGTATTTGGCCTCTGCTCGCTTCCCTGGAGGATCAGGGCTCCCAAACCACCTCACCCTCCACAATGGAGAGGCTGGATTCCAGACCAGGGGTGGAGCCCACATTCCACAGAGAGGGTCAGAGACCGCCCCCCACACCCAGCCTCCTAGAACAGGAGGAGGCCTCACTCTTCTTTATAAATTTATTTATTTATTTTTGGCTGCACTGGGTCTTTGTTGCGGTGCGCGGGCTTCTCATTGCCGTGGCTTCTCCTGTTGCGGAGCACAGGCTCTAGGCACACGGGCTTCAGTAGTTGTGGCACGCGGGCTCAGTAGTTGTGGCGCACGGGCTCTAGAGCGCACGCTCAGTAGTTATGGCTCACGGGCTTAGTTGCTCCACGGCATGTGGGATCTTCCCGGACCAGGGCTCAAACCCGTGTCCCCTGCGTTGGCAGGCGGATTCTTAACCACTGCGCCAACCAGGGAAGTCCCAGGAGGCCTCACTCAGAGTCTCTGCAGGCTGACAGGTAAGGGGACAGCGTGCAGACACACCCCTCCCCATCTCTGGCCTGGATGCGGTTTGACAACACGCCCTTTCCCCAGGCCACCTAGAGCTCAGGGCCTGGCTGAGACAGGGGCCAAACCTGGCGATGCACAGAGGGCCACAGTGAGCAGGTGACAGCCGGCCCATGCCCCCAAGGCCAGCGCCCAGCACGGGGAGCCCTCCTGCCACACGGGGGGAACTGGCACCCTTGGCCTCTCCACGTGGGTCAGCCGTGTGCAGGGCCCCCGCCCTCCCGGACCCCTGCCTCCAAGACGTCCCAGGGACAGGCAGGACCCCCTCCAGCCTCCAGGAAAGGGGCTCCCAGCTGAGCCGCACCCCCGAACGAGAGAAGCAGACCCCACTGGACCCCCTTGAGCACCGCCACGCCCCACCCTAGGCTCTGTGCCAGCGAGGGGCTCCTGCTGGCCATCTGTCAGACGGGGAAACTGAGGCACAAAGGGTCCAGCCAGGGTGCCCGTGCGGACATCAGGCCCTCCAGAGCCCCGCTGCCCTGGCGGCGACCGAGCCCTGACTGGCTCCTCGGCACACCAGCCCCACGCAGCCGCGTTCCACCTGCTCTTTCCCCGACCCCCGTCCCCCAGCTCCCCGGGGACAGACGAGTGGCCCCCGACAACCAGTGTGTCCGCGTGTCCCGCAACAAGGCTGCCTGTCTGGGGGGCGCAGACCGAAACACACGTGATGACGGGCCAGCGGCCCGGGCGTTCAGCGCTGCGTAAACAAGGACGCTAGCGACCCGGGGCCACTCCCACCCCACCCAGAATTCCAGGCTAGTCGACACAGTGGGGCCCCTCGAGACACCCCGCCCGCAGCGCCGGAAATGAGGGGGAGGACGGCCCTCCTGACCCAGGACTCGGGCCTCGCCACCCACACTGCCCACCTGGGCCTCAGGGAGCCTCGGCCACCAGCACCCCTCACACAGACCCCGTCCAGGGCCTCCGCAGCCTCGGGCAGCGCAAGGGGACTCAGAAGGCGACGCGAAGCCGCGGGAGGCGCGGGACCGGTGCTGCTTCCACGGCTCGGAGGTACGCGCGGGCTGCACCCTCCCAGGGCCCTCCAGCCAGCAGCCCACACGTCTTCCCAAAAGCTCTCCGTGTGACAAGACGCGGCATAACCCCTCCTACAGACCCGCGGTCCTCCTAGTGGGGTTCCCAGGCCACCCCATCGGCGTCCCCTGGGGATCTGGCGGCGACACAGGTCCCAGGCTTGCCCAGACCCGCGTGCTGTGACGCGGCCCCGGCGGACGTGCCCTGCCGACGGAAGGCTACCTGGGCCTGGAAGGACGCAGGTGCGCGGTCCTGGAGCAGCAAGGTGATTATTCGTGGGACCCCTGCCGCAGCCGGGCCCGACACAGGGCGTCCAGCCCGACAGTGCCACCGGGACCTCCCCTGGGGGGGACGAGGACCTGCATTCCCCCGCGTCCTGCACCCACCCCCCTCCACCCGGAGGCGGCGTCCGCTTTAAGGCCGGCCCACAGTAGCCGGGCCCGAGGCCACGGGGCTTCTAAAGAGCCCGGGCTGCGTCACCTTCCAGCAGCCACCGAGGCCAGGGCCACCTTTCCAAACGTGGGTGCCCGCCGCGGGCAGACCGGCACTCCAGTCTGCCGCCAGCTCTGGCCTGGGACTGGAGGGTGGGGCGCTGCCTCAGAGCCCCACCCTGTGACTCAGCTGGCCCGCAGCACCCCAAGTCCCTCCGCCTGTCTGGTCTGGATCCCGCAAAGAGCCCCAGAGCCTGGTCACAGCCCGTCCCGCTCTCCAGGGCCCTTCCCAGCACCTAGGGAGGGGAGGAATGCCACCGGGCCACCTCTGGCTGGCAGGCGGGGGCGGGTCCGCAGGCCCCTTCAGATCCCTGCCCTCCCCAGGAACACGGGAGCTGGGGCGGGGAGGGCGTCCCTGCCTGGGCGTTTAGGAAGGAGGCTCTGGTCACCCGTGCGAGTCAGCAGGAGACAGTGTCAGGGCCCCCTGGGAGAAAGGGGACATTCATGGGCCCCTGCCCCACGACCATCTTGCTCCCCAGCAGACGCCCGCCCCAGCGCAGCACTGACCCCAAAAGGCACCCCACGAACGTGGGCCGGAGCGGGTGCCGACAGCAGGGAGCAGCGGGGGCAGCCCTGCCCTGGGAGAACCTGCCTGCTCTCTGCACTCGGGCGAGGGCACTGAGCTCAGGGGTCTGCCCGAGAGCTTGGAGGTGCGACCAGTGGCATCACATGCCGACCAGCACTGCTCTCCCCAAGGGGCAGGCGGGCCAGGAGCTGCTCTGAGGGGCCTTCGGGCCGGCGTGGTGCTTCATCCCGCGTCAGCCTGTTCAGTCAGCCTTAGATGGGACTTCCACGTCCAGCAGGCACTGGAGGACGGTGGACACCCTCCCAGGAGGAAAGCCTTACAGCACAGTCTGAGGCCCCCAGGGAAGAAGGAATGCTCCAGCTCCTTGGCAATTTGGACTCCAGATTGCAACATCAAGGCTTGCCCGAACTACCAGCCTGCTGGGCCCCTTGCAGATTTCAGACTGGTCTCACAATTGCCCGAGCCAGTTCCTTAAACCGAATCTTCTTGCTCCCTCTGTCTCCCCCTCCCTCCCTCTCGTCCGCGCATAGGCGGCCATGTAAGACACCACATCCATCTATCCATCTCTTATTGGCTGTTTCTCTGGAGAACCTGGCTGGTCCACCTGCTTTCAGGCTCCCGCACAGTGAACCGCAGGCTGGCCCACCCGCCTCTGAGGTCTGAGCCCAGGTGGCTGCAGGGCTGGGGCAGAAAGGGTGTCGGGGGCCCCACACGGGCTCTGGAAACTCAGCAAGTGCACGGTGACCTAGGGAAAAATCAACACTGTCTGCTCCTATAACAACCAGCCTGGGCAGGGCGGCTCAGCCTGTCCCCCCCGACCCCGCCAACAGACACCAGCCCCCCCGGAGCAGGGATGCAGCTCATGCCACTCTGAGTACCCGCTCCCAGGGGCAAGATGGCGGGGGGGGGGGGGCGGTGGCAGGGTGCACCCCAGGCTTGAACCCCGGCTGCATCAAGCCAGGAGTGGGCCGCCGTTTCCCCTTGGCAGGAAAGGTTGCTGACCCACTCAGAATATTCACTTTCCTTTTCAGAATTTTTTTAGATGCAGAGAAGCACAGAAATCATTAGCAAGCAAGTTTACTCCTCCTGTTACCGTGGTTCAGCTCTAACACATTTCTCCTGCCAGCGCACGTCTTACCAGATTTAACTTCACCCACTCAGCTGCGCTGTCCTTTGTTCACCATCCCCTCCTTGAGAAAAAACGCTCATGAATTTCAGGATACCCTTCCAGGAAAGAGTCACTTCTGGGCTCTGGAATCCCCCCTGGGGCCATTTCCGAGGGGGCATCCAGGCCTGCAGCTGTGGTCTGTTGGGCCGCAAAGGTTACAAAAGCAGCCTCGGGCGCCCTGGGCTTCGCCCCATGTCCGCCACAGAGATGTCACCCTCGCCCGGGCTCCCGTGAGCCCGTCTCGGTCCCTCCTGGCTCCCAAGAGACCAGAACCCAGAGTCCCCCGGCAGCCCACCTGACAGGACTAAGCAGGTCTGGGGCTCTCTCCGCTCTTAAATCCGCTTTGAAACTTCCCGAGGCACTGTCTCCAAGCCTGCCGAGAAGGGGCTGGGGCAGGGGGAATCGGTGTTGCCGGTACCCTGCCCGCCTCCACTCGCCGCTCTCAGATCCCGCCAGTGCAACGCCATCAGCTCTCAGCCAGGGCGCCAGGACAGACCCAACCGCCCTGCCTAGGCTGGTCGTTCGGATCTGTCGGCCCACGGGGCAGGGACTGTGCTGGGGGAGGGAGGTCCCCGCAGGCCACCAGCCAAGGCCACTCAGCCAGCGAGAGACGGAGCCGGGCCTTTCACCACGGGGCAGCCTCTCCCCTGCAGCCAAGAAGCAACGGCTTCCTCCAATGGTCCTCTAGGGATGGAGCTCAGCTCTGTCACCCGCGGAACAAACCCACGCTCCCTAACGGGACCCCCGGCCGTGCCCACGGCTCCGGCACCACCGGACTCTTCCCTAAACTAGCCGCGAGGCTCACACCCCTCCCCGCGCACAGCAGGCCTGCCCCTCGGCCCCGGCCTAGCTCTCTACCACCTCCTGCGGGCGATGGACCCTCCAGATGGAGGCTCGAGCCCCTGAGGGTCCGTGCTGCCGGGGGAGGGGCCGAGGCCACGCCATCACCCAGGCTCAGTCCAGCATCGCAGGCCCAGAGCGACCCTCGAGGTATGGCCCCCACCCGTCCGGTTCCCGGACCACGCGGCCGAGTGTGCCCACTGGCCCCTGGTGGTGGGTCAGCTCCCCAGACGAGAGGAGGGGCAGCCACTTAAGAGCAGAGAGCACGGGCAGGTGGGGATGGGGCAGGCCCGGCCGAAGCCATACGTTCAGTTCCTGGAAAAAGAGGGGCGGCAAACACTGCCTCTCGCCCACCACGTCCGGCGTTTCTGGAAAACCAATCCGATTCCTGACAGCAAAGCAAGCGGCATACGTCCGCGGGGGTCCCGAGCGACACGACAAACAGGCCCCCACGAGGCTCGAGGCGGAGCCGATGCCCTCCCTCCCAGCCAGCTCCCGTCCACCGCCCCCAGTCTCAGTCGGCCCAGCTCCCAGAAGGCCTCGGCCATCAGCACGGGGGCAGCTGTCACCTCGGGGCTGCCGTCCACAACGGGCAGGTCACAAAGTACCAGGGACGCCCCGAACCGAGAGGACGCGTTCCTGGGCCCGGCAGCCTGTGGCCGCAGGCCTCAGGCTCTGCACGCCCTCCGGGGGCCTCTGTCCCCCGACTGCCCCCGCCCCGTGAAGCAGGGACACCAAGCCCGTACACTCAGCGGCTGGCTCGAGGGTACTCCACAGCCGAGCATTCTCCAGCGACAGGGAGAGCCTGTGGTCACCCACAGCCCAGGGGCCCTGGGACCAGAAGCAGACCTCAGCACACCTCCCACCGCTGCTCCCAAGGGTCAGGGCTGAGCCTCTGGGAACGTGCAGGCTCTGGTCACCTCAGGGGAGGAGGCCCCCAGGCGTCCCCGCTACACACGGACAGGCCGCAGGGTTCTCGCGCCTCGTCCAGCAGGCCCACAGAAACCGGCTCCCCGCGCCCCGCCAGAGTGTCCCTCTACCCTGAGGGGCTCCCGAGGCCAGGGATGCGCCCCCCTGCAGACACGCCCCCTGGCTGGGGGCCCTTCTGACCGCCACACACACGATTCCACCCTCACACTCTGTCACGGATCCCGCGGGAGCCCCAGCAGGAACCTGACGCCCAGAGCATCCCGTCCCTCTGTGCCCTGATGCCAACCACACGCCCACCCTCCCTGGACGGGTCACGGCCCAGCTGGCTCCTGGTTCCTGTGCTTTCCAGCGTGGGGCCTGGAACTGGCTCGGCTTCTCTGGGCTGCGATTCTCTGTGCCACGGCCTCAGAGGCCAGGCCGAGTCAGACAGGACTCCTTGGGCGGGGGGCAGGGGGGCACCAGGAAACGGCCAATGCCCCAGGGCCCCAGGCCGCGCATCTGCCCCACCACTCCCTTCCTACCAACAGCTCAGGGTGGGCCATGCGGCGCTGCTGTCCTGCGGGAGCGCCCAGCCGCCATGACTCAGCCAGACCTGGCAGGGTCCATCCACTGTGCTCACCTGAGCAAGGTGTCCTCACCCTGCCGCGCCCCCCTCAGCTCTCGACGTTACCAAGCCACTGAACATCTCTGCCCCAGATTCCCCCCCGGTGAAGCCACCACCGTGTCCCAGGGCTTTAGGGTGCCTTGATTAATGTGCTGGGTGGCCAGGCTTCTCGAGATGCGCCCAGGGGTGTGGCAGCAGCACGGCCGCCTCACACTCAGGGCCGCTTTACAAAGTATTTCCACCCACATCACCTGGAGGGTCACCCCAAGGGCCACGAGGCCAAGCAGGACAGGTGCTGATCTCACAACTAGAGATTAAGACAAGTGGGGTGCAGAGAGGCCCCCGGGATGGAAGGGCGGCTGCTGGTGCTGGGCGCCTGGGGTAGTAGCAGGCTCTGCTCCGGACGGCCTCCCTGCACAGTGTGTGTCCCCCTCCTAAAGGTGAAGAGTCCAAGGCTGAGAGAGGCTGAGTCACTTTCCCCAGGAGGCCCAGCAGCAGAGCCAGGAGGCCCAGCTCGATGCCGGGAGAGGAAACGTGACAGAGGCTTGGCCTGGGAGATTTCCCATCCCACTGCTCTGCTCCAAGGACACCTGCCGGCCCAGCGTGTGGCCTCAAACCACAGGTCCTGAAGACTTTCACAGCCCGGCAGGTGCTGGGCACACAGCAGCCATACACACTGGAGCCTGGATCCCGACACAGCTGCACCTTGGAGCAGCCCCGGGACAGTGCTCAGGACGGGGCAGAAAACACCTGAGGTCCCAGGGCAGCCCCAGTGGGCCCCCCACTCTCTGCCCGTGCATAGAACAGTACCAAGCAGGACAAGGATGCACGGACGTGACACAGGGGGTGACGATGTCCAAATCCCCATTTATAAACACCCCGAAGCCCCGGAACCATCCTGGCAGGAGGCTGGATTCCAAGCACGGCCGCTGGCATGACAGCCCCACTACCTGGGGTCCAGCATCTCGTGTCTCCAGGGGCTGCTGTCCTAGGTCTGTGTTCAGAACAGGGAAGAAGGGACGGGAACCCTGGACCCCCTGCCCTGTGGCAAGGGAGGAAGCCGTGATGTGCCCTATGGCCCGGAGACTAGGAAAGCCACCTGGGCTCCTGTGGCCCAGTCACAGCGGGAGCCACCAGAGAGGACACAGCGCAGCGAGGAAACCGGCCGCAAGTTACAAACAACCGGCGGAGCCGAGCCCCTGGCAGCCGCACTCACACCAAGAGGCCCCCCGCCCACCTGCAGACAGGCCGAGGAGAGAGCCGGGAGGAGGGCCTCCAGCTCCTCTCGCCTCCGGTGGCCCCAGTGCCCAGCCGCCTCCTCCGGCTCTGCGGGGTGACCCTTGGCAGCTACCGCCACGTCCGTAGGTCACCCCTGCCCCCACCCCTGCCCTCGTGGCCCCTTCCTCTCAAAGTCCTCAGCACCCTGCAGCCCCCTGCTGGCCTCCAATGCCTCCGGAAGACACAAGCGGGCCCCGCTCCGGGATGCCCGGAAGTGTCTCAGGCTCTGGAATGCGATGGAGCCGGTGAGCCCAGAAGCTTCCTGCAGCTTCCTCTGGAAGGTTACCCCTCCATCTGCCTCAGGCCCGCTCTGGCCCTCGAGGGCCAGGGGTCTCCTCCCAGCTGGGCTCAACTCCGCATGGGCCCTCAGAAGAGGGTGCCCCCCTGCCCACCCCTGCAAGCCACTCTCGGCCTCCAGCCCTTCGTCCCTCGCTCTCCCAAGCAGGGGGGCGGACAGGGGCCCAGCACAGCCCTCCCAGGGTGGTGGCCCACCCAGTCTGTGGGGCAAGGGAGGCGATGGGGAGGGGAACGAGGGGCCTCGCTCCAAGAAGAAAGGTGGACAGGTGGACGGGTGGAGGGTGAGGTGGGAGGGGAGCCGCCTGGCGAGCAGATCACAGGCTCCCTCCCTGCCTGCGTGGCCATGCCACCTGCAACCCGGGGACAGGACGGGAAGGAAGGCCACCCCGGAGTCCCCAGATCCTAAGAGGGCTAGAGTCAGATGGGGCAGTGGCGAAAGGCCCAACGGGGCCGCCTCCAGGGGAAAAGGAGGTCCTGGCCATCCGGTGCCCGGCAGCCCCGGCTTCCTGAGGGGGACACAGGGACATAGGACCCAGAGCCCACTGCCATCCCCAGCGTCCAGGACCCCAAGGGGAGCTGCTGCCAGGCCACACAACGTGCCAGCGCTGCTTCAATGCTAATCCCATCCTCCTGGGGTCACATGATCTGCCCCTTTGCCAGGACAAGGATTCAGGGGCAGGAGAGGACCCCACCGGGGTCACAGGGCAAGGCTGCCCTCCCGACGGGCCCCTCGGTGCCATTCCTGGGCCGTCGTGGAGCCTCAGGCCACTGTCCCTGTGTCACCTCGCTCCTGACCTCCAGAGATTAGGGCCCAGCCTGGCCATCACTCCCCAGCTGGGACGGCGTGCACCTGCTGATAAGGTGTGGGACGTTCCTGCGGCGGGAAGGGGGTGTCACAGGCAGGGCTCGGCACCCGCGGGGCCTCAGGCAGTGCCCGCTTGTCAGCCTCTGCCTCTGTCCACTTCCCACCCCCAGGACTGGGCAGTGGCCAAGCTGCAGTGACAGTGACAAGGAAACGAGGGCTGAGGGACAAAAGAGGCACCACCCCGCCAGCAAGGGTGGAGAGGACCCAGGCGGGTGCCTCCCGCGCGGAGCGGAGACATGGGCCAAGCGTGTGTCTGTCGAGCTGAGTGTGTGAGCACGGAGCGTGTGCTAAGCTGAGCCGGCCGCAGGAGAGAGGAGGGAGCCGGACTGGACGCGGACAGGCCCCGAGGACCGCAGGCGGCGCGTCTACCGGGGAGACCGCACAGGCCTCCCGGGAGCATCACACAGGACGCTACACGCCGGGGTCTGGCTGTGCCCACTCGGGTGAGGCTGCATTTGCTAAAGCACCAGGTGTGCATCCGACAGCGAGTCTGTCCCGTCCTGGGATTCGGGGTCTGACTCCGGGGAGCTTATGCTGAGGGGCACACTCAGAAGGGAGAGCAGGCGAGCACAGAGATGGTCACTGCGTCCCTGGGAACCACAGCAACGGCGGTCTGGAGACTGGGACCGTCTCTGCAGAGGCCGAAAGGAACCCGCTTCATTCAACAGGCGGCCCGGGGGGGGCCGCGTGGAAGGGCAGAGTGACGGTCCCACCGCAGGAGCGACACCAGGACAAGAGCCTGCAGACAGTGGGACAGAGGCCCCAGAGGAGAGCTGAGAGCGGGCAGAGGGCTGGGCAGACAGCAGAGGAGGGAAGGGGAGGGCTGGGATGGGACAGGATGGGATGGGATGGGACGGGCAGGGCAGGGAGGAAGTGGGAAGGCCCAGCCCAGAGAGCGGAGCGGCCCACCCACCAGGAAACACTCAGAGACCCCATGAGCCAGGCACCTGGTCACAGCCACCAGCTTGGGGGCACGGGAGAGGACGTCCCAGCCAGAAGCATCCGAGCTCACAGGACTTTGAATCAAAAACACCTGCTCGGGCTTCCTTGGCGGCGCAGTGGTTGAGAGTCTGCCTGCTGATGCAGGGGACGCGGGTTCGTGCCCCGGTCCGGGAAGGTCCCACATGTCGTGGAGCGGCTGGGCCCGTGAGCCATGGCCGCTGAGCCTGCGCGTCCAGAGCCTGTGCTCCGCAACGGGAGAGGCCACAACAGTGAGAGGCCCGCGTACCCCCCCCCCAAAAAAAGAAACACCTGCTCTTAACTGGACACCATAAAGAAGACGATTGGCTCTTAACTGGACACCATAAATTAGGCAATTAGGATCGTAAGCTGCAGGCAGGGAAAACCACGTGCGCTACAAACAGGTTTGATAAAGAGCTTACGATCTCGAGTCCACAGCGAACCCCCAGAGGCAGAAATAAAAAGACAAACAGTCCAGTTTTTTTTAATGGGTGAAAGAGTCCTAGAGACGTGTGCCAGAGAAAATGTCCAAGGCACTTAACATCACTGGCATCACGGTAACAAAGACTGGGGTCATGGGAGATGCCACCGCACGCCCCGAACCAGCAAAAATCAGAGGCCAACACCACGCGCGGCGTGGGTGGAGCGCCCCGGAGCGTCCCCTAAACGACAACCAGGAGGACAGATCGAAGCTTCCTTGCAGGGAACATGCGATGCCCGTGACCCAGCAACCCCACGGCCAGAAGTGAATGAGATTCAAGTGTGTGTCCGCGGAGACGCCACGCGGCTAGCAGCCTCGCGCCTACCCGCCAGGCGCAACAGGTGATCGGATAAGCAAACGTGGCAGTGCATCCAGGGGACCTTAGTCAGCACCAGAAAGAAGGAACCACCAGCACACACACAGCGTCACGTCCCGGAGACGGGAAGGCACGGAAGGCAGCAGACACAGAAGTACACACCCCGGTGGTCCCTCGAGCACGGACCCCCCCAGTGCAGGCAAAACTGACCTGGGGAAGGAAGTCAGGGTCGAGGGGGGTGAGTGGGCGGCAGAAACAGCTCCATCTTGCTTGGGGAGGGGGACAGATGTGCCTGTCAACCCAGCAGACAGAACACGTAAGGCCCGACCCTTGACTCTGAGTGCCTGACGTCTCAGCGGAAAGCTCTGCGCGTGGACCGTGCCGTCCTCGCCTGGGGGCTCTGTCGGGACCCCAGAGCCTACAGCAGGGCCTGGCACAGGCAGGTTCTCCAGACACGTCTGCCGGGCGAGGGACGCGTAGAAGGCGGCAGAGCCACCGAGCGTCTGTGAGGGAGGAGGGCAGCCACAGGAGGCGGTGGCGGGGGGACAGCCGGCAGGTTCTGGGGCAAGGACAAGCTCGGGGAGCTGGGAGACCAGATGGAAGTGGGAGGCTGGTGGAGGAAGAGGCGCAGCCACAGGAACCGCGGGGCAGGGGTCACCCCAGACACTGACATGAGCGGGGGCGGGGCTCCCGGGAGGCAGCAGTGTCACGGGCGAGAACTCTGCCCCCGGGGTGCTCATCCGTGACACGGAAAAGCCACTAGCGCCCACCCCCCCCCCCCCCCCGGCTCAGGAGCAAATGCACTGCTGGCAGCAGGCCGGAAAGTGAGTGGAGGCTCGTCCTGAGGGGGGCCCCATGGGCACAGGGGACAGCTCTCGGATGTCCCGGGAAGGCCACTTGGCTGTGGGATGCATCTGGACGCAGAGCCAGAAGCCTGGGGCTGGGTGTGCCGAGGCCCCCGTCCGTCCAGGCCAGGGGGTGATGCTTCTGGACATGGGTGGAGGCTGCAGGGGGCTGGGGGACGGGGGGACACTGAGGTAGACGATGCAGCGCTGTGTGCCCACGTGGCGGCCAGCTGGACAGGACACTCAGCGCCGGTGACCCACACCGGCACACAGGGACCGGGGTCTCGGCGGTGAGGGTGACCTGCCCCTCCGTGAAGCAGCCCAGGGACAACCCCCACCCCCAGCAGGGGAGACAGGTACCCGTGGCACAAAGCCCCTCAGAGCTCCTGGGCGTGTCCCGTGGTCACTACGATCCCTGGCCACCGAGGGGGAGGGGAGGACGAAACAGCTGAGCTGGGGGTAGTGGCACGGACGGTTGAGTTTCCCTTTGAAAAGCTCATGTTAATGCTGTTATGATGACATGTTGTTTCAAATGGTGTTTTAACCATAATCAGAAATCAACTGAATGAGAGAGAGAGGGAGGGAGGGGGACTGGAGGCAGACAGGATCCTGGGGCCCCGAGGGGAGGCTGGGGTGTCACTGAGGGCAGCCACAGGTCACAGGCCCTGGCAGTTCCAGGAGGTGAGAGAGACCGAGGCCCAGGCCTGAGGCCGGTGAGGCCCCTGCCCGGGAGCCAGGCTGTGTCCGTTCCTGCTGTGCCCATCCAGACCCAGCCACAGTCCGGGCCACAATCACGGGCCACTGGCTGCTTCTGCAGGCCCAAGGAACCTGTGCGCATAACAGTTGTGTTCTCTTGTTTTCCCCAGAGGATCCACGGGAGGCCACTGAAGGGCAGGGGAGGCGAGGAGCGCTTGGGGGACGGGCCTGGCCAGCACACCTGGGCACTGCCGGGGTCGGAGCCGGGCCCGGACACGGCCTGAGAGGCGCGTCCCTCCCGCCTCAGCTCCCTGCATGGGACACGTCCCGCCACACGGTCAGCCGTTAAGAGCCCAGGACAGAAGCCCCGCCCACCCCGGCCCCCCACCTGCTCTCAAGGACAGCAGCCCCCAGACCCCTCCCGCTCTGCGGAAGCCGCTGGGCCGGGTTCAGCCGCCCGTTCGCTGGCAAAGGAAACCACAGGAGGCAGCTGAGGTGGCCACGCTCCCTCTTTAGCCTGAGCCCCGAGGAAGGAGAAGAGGCCCGTCTATATATATTCATGGAGAAAAACAGCGCGCAGGTCGGAGCCTGGTAAACAGTCGGCCGTTACAGGCAACTAAAAATACTCCCTATAATTATGTTATTAAAACACACCAGAAAAATTGACCCGCCCCACTCGGCAAAGGCCCGAGACGGCGCAGGGAAGTGCGGGCCACGCACGTCGGCCTGAGGGTGCCCTGGCGGCACCGGGCGGCTGGGCCGGGCCGGGCGATGCCCATCGCAGTCAGCGGCTTCTGCAGAGCTGCCCGCAGCGCCAGGCCCCAGCCTCGCGGGCTCCTCTCCAGGGCAGAGGCTGCTGACCCCGGGCCACCCCAAGAAACACTCTCACACGTGTCGGGGTGGGCGGGGGCGCGCCGTGGCCCCAAAGACCCACAGCCACCTAACCTCACAGGTGGGGACACAGCAACCTTGGGCCCCAGCCACTGACCAGGGCCTTCCTTCTGAAGACAGGAAGAAAGGGTTAAAGAAGGAACTTAATCTCATCTGACCCAAAACTTCACTGTTTTATGACAAGTACTCATACATTACTTGCGTAATTAACACTAAATTAAAGAATCAAAATGGGGACGGGGGGAGGGGTGTCAAGCCTCAGGTCCCTCCGGCCCCGACTGTCCACTCGGCACTGCTCTGCCCTCTCCACCCCAACCCAACCCTCCGACTGGCCACCACTAGGGGATGGGAGCCCCCCAGCTACCAGGCCACCTGTTCGCCTCCTTCCACAGACGGTCCGACCCTGGGGGGCTGCACTGGTCTGGAGCCTTCGATCTGCCACCCTGCCCCTTCCCCGGCCTGGCGGACAACTTCTCTCCCTCCAGCAGACGAGTCCTGCTGGGTGCCCACCTCTCCCCAGCCCTGCCCAGCCTGGACCTTGTTCTGTACGGCGTCACTTGTCTGCACTGTTTCTCTCCCATCTGGGCTCAGCACAGCGTGAATAAACACGGCAAAGGCACTCACAGAACCAAGGTGCCGGGAGCTGCGGGGGACCCACACCTCGCTATACAGCCAAGGAAACCTCGGCCTCCATTAGAGAGGAGAATGGGCCCGGCCCCTCCCACGCCCACCGCCACTGGCCCTGAACCAGCACCTAGGCGCCTACCCGGAGCACCGTCCCACGAGACCTGGGTGAGAGAACGCTTGAATGAACTTGGGGAAACGTCCCACGTGAGCACAGGAATCTGAGCAGGCGGGTGTCACGCACGGTGGCTCTGGACACCACGCCTCCCCGCCTGGAAACGGCCTGTGGCCGGCGGGCACCTCTGCACATTCAGGACCTGGTGGTGGGCGGCTCTTCCACTCGGCCCACCAGGACCGTCCCGCCCTGCCCCATCCAGGGACCAAGAGATCAGAAACCTGGGATCGGCCTTCAAGCTTTGATCGTCTCGTTTACAGGGGAGGAAACTGAGGCCCAGACAGAGGGATGAGGGCCTGGCAGGTTCAGAGCGGGACAGACGCTGGCGCCACCCACAAGCCCCTCCAGCAAGGTCAGCCTCGCCCTCTCCTCCCTGAGACCTCCCACCCCAGGTTCTCCCACCCCGCCAGCAGGTGTGGGACTCACCTGCCCTGAGAAGAAGAGGATTTCACCCCCAGATTCATCCTTTCTCGCCTGCGTTCTAGTCCCCCAAGCCCCAGGTTCCTCATCCAGAAAACAGGCTTAACTCAACTCAGAGGGGTTCAAAGGTCAGGAGTGGGGCAGAGCTCCCATGCAGAGCATCGACTCCCCTGAAGACAGCCTCAGGCTCCAGCCGCTGCACAGCAGTCAGAGGGGACTTCTGACCCACTTCTGTAACTCCTGGAGTCAGCATCACGGGGGAGAAGGAAATTGCTTTGGTAACCAGAGCAAAGAGTCTACAAACGAAAGAATCTAAAAACAAGTCTCTCTATTTCTAAAACAGAAAACAAAGAAGACAAGACTTCACTGAATTCTAAGGAAAAGGGGATTCCTGAGGACCAGGGTGGTCAAGAGTGGCTTCCTGGGCTTCCCTGGTGGCACAGTGGTTGAGAGCCCGCCTGCCGATGCAGGGGACACGGGTTCGTGCCCCGGTCCAGGAAGATCCCACATGCCGCGGAGCGGCTGGGCCCGTGAGCCGTGGCCGCTGGGCCTGCGCGTCTGCAGCCTGTGCTCCACAACGGGAGAGGCCACAGCAGTAAGAGGCCCGCGTACCGCAATTAGAAAAAAAAAAAGTGGCTTCCTGTAGGAGGCAGCTCACGCTGGGCCCTAAAGACTGTGCTGGTGGGGCGGAGGGGGGGCAGGGGATACCCTCGACCCCTGTAGGGGCCCTGCCACAGAAGGCAGTCCCCTGCAGTTGGGCTCAGAGCAGATGGGCCCCTTTCCCTCTCCATCTTTGAGAAACGAAAGTGTTGGAGGGAGAGATACCGCCCAGAAAGCAGCCCCAGGGACAGGATCTGAGATGCTTGTCACCCCCGCCCCCCCAATCAACACTGCCCCGCAGGACCCTTCCCGCTGGCCTGACTGCTGGTGGGATGGCCACCTGCAAGATGACCACAGATGACCCGTCCTCGGCTCCTGGGCCGACCCCAGCCCCTTCCCTGGCCACGCACACTGAGCCCTTGGGTCCCGTCAACCAGGCATCTGAGTCCTGCGACTTATTCAGTCCTCGGAGGGGCTGCAGGAGGCCGCGTCTCCCCTACAAGGTGGCAGATGAAAGCGAGACCTATCCTCAGCTCTGGGGGCCTCGGAAAGGAACGGCCCCAGGCTCACCGCCAGCCCGAGAGCCTAGCGGGGTGTCACCACCAGGGGGCCAGGAGGGAAGTCTCAGGCCTGGGTTTCTAACAGGGCCCCACTGTCCCAGGCCTCCGTCTTCTCACTGCCTTCCTGCCAGCCTCACAGGGGTGTTAAGACGGTGATGGTGAAAACACGATGAAAAGGAGGAAGTGTCCCCATTCTAAACGGTGACACGGCAGTGACGATCAGGTTGGTGCAGGTGACGACACTGGCGTGCAGCAGGCGTGTCCACGAGGCCGGGAGCCCCATCCATCCCGCAGGCGGAAGCCATGTTGCCGCCCTGCCCGTGTTTCCCTATCAGTGATACAGTTACTGCCTTCTACCCACCTGCCTTTGGGCCACGGTGCTGCTTTTGGGAGGCCCATTAGGTCAAGAGTCGCAGGGCGGGGCCCGTTCCATGGGAATCACAAAGTGTTCTGTCTCTCTAGAAACTTCCAGCTCTGGGTCCTGACCCCCAGGGCTGCAGGGACCACAGGTGAGACGTCGAAGGCCGTCACCCTTCCCGGGGAGGCAGGGTGTGGGGCTGGGGAGTCTCTGCTGTGACGAGGTGGAGGTGGGATTTGGGGAGGCAAGGGGCACCCCAGGATGACCCAAAGCCTCACTGCGGCCGCTGCCTGAGCCAGCACAGGCACAGGTCTGACCAGTACCGTCTGACGGCCTCATCCAGCACCGACCACTCACTGGGAAACACCGGAGAACTAACCAACTCTACCAAAGCTCGCCACAGACTGCGGGGCGCTCAGAAGGCGGCAGCACACAGCGAGCTCCCTCAGGGGCCGCCCACGCCCCAACCCGAGAGCCGAGCCGGCCTCCAGCCTCTCAGGTGTCACTGCGCCGGGCTCCTGGCCGGCTCTACATCACCCTCCCACAAAGCTCAAGAAAAAATGTGGAAGGCCGAGCCCCACACCCAGACACAGAATCCATGCGGGGCACGGCCAGGGCACCAGGGTTTTAATGAACAGACTTCATTTGGGGGACAGTTTTAGATTTACAGGAAAGCCGACCCACGTGCACAAACAATCAGGATGTGAAAGCTCTCAGGTGACTCCAATATAGCCCAGGTGGGAACCCTGAGCTAGTGCCACGTCTGCAACCACAGACCGAGAGACCTACCCTCCCCCCTGCCCAAATCACCCA
The DNA here is from genome assembly GCF_008692025.1 of Phocoena sinus. NCBI lineage: Eukaryota > Metazoa > Chordata > Mammalia > Artiodactyla > Phocoenidae > Phocoena > Phocoena sinus. The sequence goes on from NC_045781.1 coordinate 58,562,529, forward strand.
TTTGGGTTACAGGCAACAGCCCGAAGAACACATATTAATTCTCGGGGTCAATAAACTCTGGCCCTGGGGCTGGGCCTGGCTCCACCACTTGTTCTGCTATAGCTCACAAGCTAGGAGTGGTGTTTACATTTTTTAATGGTTGGAAAAAACACCAGAAGAGCTCGTGATGTGAAAATATTTACTATCCAGCCCATCACAGAAAAAGTCTGCTGACCCTGAACGAGGAGACTGCACCACGTGGGGAGGCGCGCCCTTCAGGAGCGAGCGCCCACCGCGCAGGCCTACCCAATTCCCCTCCTGGCTTCACAGCCTAAGGAGGCCGCAGGTGTGCTGCGGGGCCGTCCGAGGCCCACCTGCCCCTCTGAGAGGCTTACCAGCTTCTGAGCCATACGTCCAGCTGGGTCTGTTCTGCTAGCCTGTTAACGTCTACCCTCCAGAGGCACGAGGAGAAAGGCCGACGGGCCCCGCACTCCCCCGAGCACATCCCGGACTGTCCTGTCCGTGCAAGGCTGACTCAGACCCTCCTCCCTGACCTCAATGGTTTTCATTGATTCCTGTCCTGAAAATTTTCCCAAGTCTCACCACCTTTCTCTGCTATAAATCAAAACACAGTCTGTCTGGGAGCCGAGGGCAGGCTGCTCTGGGTCCCACATTCCTAGCCCACTGGAGCCCGCTCCTACGTATAACAAGTTGGCAGATTCCACCTGGAGCGATTTCAGAGGCTCTGGAAAGGCTTTCAGCATAAAAACACCAACAACACCCACCACGGTCGGACAAATTTTCACCCAACAGGCAGACTCACACTGCAAACCGTTCCATGTTTCCGCGAATTAATTTAATCAGACTGCTTTCCAGCTCACACCCAGTAGAGACAGCCCCAGCGGAGGGAGCTGAGGGCCAAGGGCTGGCGTGTGAAGGGTGAAATGAGTCTCGGACACTCTGCCCTGGGCACAGGGAGGCCAGGAGGGGTGCAGAGGGGGAGGGTCATGGAGCAACGAAAGCCACAACTACGAGCTTCCGGGAAGGGGCGCCGATGACACGGCAAGCAGCAAGGTTGCGGACCCTCAGCTCTGATACCAAGACCAGAGCCTTCTGCGGGGCATTCCCTCCCCCAGCCCAGGGCGCAGCCTGCCCCGCCCCTCTCGCAGCACTAGAGCCCAGCGGAGTTAAGCCAGGACACCAGGGCGGCAGGGAGGAACCCCAACCATGTTTTCCAGAGCATGGGCCTGCCCTAGTCCGGCTGTGGGGTGGGGACGGGAAGGGGAAGAGCGAGGGGGGCCGAGCCCAGGGCACAACGACGCTAGAGCCTCCGGAGGCTCCAGATTAAACAGCTCCAGGCAGGAAGCCCGCCTTCTCCCAGATTGGTCAGGAAGTCGTGATGCAAATTTGAGCTTTTTTTTTTTTAACACGAAAGAGAAGAAGAGATTCGTGCCCCCCTCACCGACGCCCCAGCCCCTCCCATAGAGGCCAACATTCCCCTACCCTCGTGTCCCTTCTCTCAGCGCCCAGGGCGTAGACACGAGCCGCCCTCTCCGGGGGTCGCTCGTTGCCCGCCCCTGTGGGCGCCCGGGTGCCATCTGCCCACCACCCCGCCACCGCCCTCCCAGCCTGGCGCTGGGACGGGGCCCCGGCGCTCCCCCGGCGCTCTCATGCTTCTGGAATGCCGGCGCCCAGGGCCGCGCGCGTCCCAGGGAATCTCCGCGCCCGCCCGCCCGCGCACGGTCCTCGCCCCGCCAGCCTCGCTGGTTGGTCGGGCCGGAAACCGGGAGCGGGGACGCAGACCCCGTCCCAGACCAGAGCCCGCAGCGCACTCCCCAACTCACCGGCCAGGAGCACGAAGGGCAGCAGCAGCCAGTAGAGGACGGCGCCGAGCACGTGCGGCTCCATGCCCGAGGGGCCCGCGGAGCCGGCCCGGGGTCGCTCGGCCGCCGCGGCACTAAAGGGCGGCGCTGGGGAGCCGCGGCCGGCGCATGGCGCACAGGGCGGGTCGCTGCACGTGCCGCGCGCAGCGGCCAGGACCCCGGCTGGTCTGTGGGGACACGAGCGCCTCCGCGCCCTCCTGGTCCTCCTCCTAGGGCCGGGGCCCACCGCACCCCGCCGGTGCCGACGGCTGGGGCCCGCGCTCGCTCCGGTGTCAGCCCTGCCCCGCGGCGGAGCGCAGCGCACGGCTCTCGGTGGCTCGCGGAAGCCGAGCACGGCAGGACGCGGCTCGGTGGCTCCCTCCTCCCTCAGCCCGCCTTTATAAGCTCGGCCCCCGCCCTCCCGGCGTGCCCGCCCCCGCGCCTCCCCGACGGCCCGGCACGCCCCGGCAACCCCTCCGCCGCTCCGTGCCGCCCGCGCCCCCCACCAGCCCTCCCGGCCGGGGCCGGCCAGCGGGGACCGGAGACCCCCGTGCGGAGTACTCCCCGAGAAGACCTCCACCCTCAACAGCCTTGGCGCTGCCGCTCGGAGTCGCGTGGGAGCGGGCGGGGGCCGCTTCTCCCCCGGCGGTCCCGGTCCGGAGGGCTCAAGAAAGGGGCCCTATCTCCGGGCTTCCGCGGCAGCACGCCACCCGCATCAGCGCCCCGCACTGCAGGAGCAGCTGGGGTTTTGCTCCCAGGGACGCGGACCCGCAGCGCCCCCTGGGGACCGTGGGGTGGCTCGGAGGCCCCGCCCGCAGGGCCAGGGCCGCGGCCGGGCTGGATGTCGGGGCGGGAAGCCCTTGAGGTCCGACGGGGGCTGCGGGCCGCTTCCACCCGCGCCTGCCACCACCGCCAGCTCTGCCCTGATCCCTCTGCCATAGCAGAGAAGCGATAACCGCCCTTGGGCGGCTAGGCCAGGGTCTGAGCCCAGGCTGCGCTGGGCACTTCACCCGGCCACCCCAGTTTGGCCTTCTCCACCCTTGAATTGGGCTGGGAAAGGAGAAAAAGAGAGCCGCTCGGTGTGTAAGGCAGAGCCCACCGAGGGTGACGGGACCCAGGACCGGGTGAGGGCCTGAGGAAGCTGATGGGTGCGGTGGGGACCCAGAGCCTGCACGAGGCACCGCCCGGCTCCAGCTGGCCAACCATCCCAGCTCCAACACAGGCCCAGACCCTCCCACTCTTCAAAAGCCAGAAATGGGGACTTCCATGAAATCTGGTGTTTCAGTGCTGACTGGTTTTCTCTCTGCCTCTCCTTGCTGGAGTCATGTCTCACCCTGGACTTGCTCTAGAGCCCTTGAGACTTGTAGCCTCGGGGTTCCTCCCCAAGGTCAGAGACCAAAGGAGGCTGGGGACATGGGGTTGAGCTCCTTGAGAGTCCCAGGCCCGAACCTGGCCGCCTGAGGCCATCCCTTGGCAGGGATTGTGGCCAGGGTCCCCAAGCAGCAGCAGCGTCCAGAGAGATGACCGAGGGACAGCCCATGGCAGCTCTACTGGCTGCCGGCCTTCTGCCCAACAGGCCAGCCCCCTCTCTGAGCCTTGGGGGGCATCTGTGAGATGGGATGGGGGCCAGCTGCAAAGCTGTGAAGATTTAAGAGACCATGTAAAAGTGGTGTGAAGTAACGCACACCCTTGAGGGGTTACCATCGGTCCCCTCGGTTACCCACCACCCTCGTCATTCTTAACCGGGCTGTGGACTGGAGAGAGGAGGGCAGAGGGAGAGGGAGAGACAACAGGCAGAACAGACACAGCATTGGGCTTAGGGCTCCCCCCACCCTGCCCTCTGCCTGGCCTGCCCTCAGGGTGACCAGGGGACAGCAGGGGGCCCCTCTCGGGACACTGATGTCCACCTACGCCGGGCCTTGTTTGCATAAAGGGTTTAAATGCAAAAACAACAAAAAGCTTAAAAACCACTCCCTTAAGCTAAGGCCTAGGAGGATACAAGGTTTTAGACTCTATCCCAAGAGCAGAGTCTGAGGGGGAAGCAGGAGGACTCAGAATGAGGATGAGGGGACAAGAGCCCTGGGCAGGCGGCCCCGAGCACCCCCGCAGCTTCGGGGACCTGGCTCACCGTGCTTCCCACCCTCCCGTCTGGCTCCAGAACAAAGGAAGGACTTTCCCTGCAGAGGAGCAGAATGTGCGCTTCCAAGAATTGTGAGCAGCGAAAAGACAGGAAAGAAACCAACTGTTCTGGCAAATTGAGGAGCTGTTAGAAGAAATCATCACGTATCCTGCCGTGGAGTGCTTCAAAGCAGTTAGAGACTGAAGCAACTCTCTGTGTATCAACACGGAACAATCCCTAAGACACAGTATTACAACCGGGAAAAGCAGAGGCGTTGGCCCACGCCTGGCCGTCGTGGACACAGTCTCTGGGAGGAACGCGCGCCACAGCCAGGCCGGTAGGGGTGGAGCTGCACTATGGGGTGGGAGGGGAACAGTGGTTGCTGAAATGCCTTTTTGTGTTGTGGTTTTTTGCTGTATACACGTATCACCTGTTCACAAAATACATTTTACAGGAGCACAGTGGGGACAGATTCTCAGCAGAAGAACTTCCCAACCTGCCGACTTGCCGAGTAGGGGGCGGGGGCAGTGCTGGCTGTTCAGTAATGCAGGTTCTAATCCTTGGCAGACAAGGAAGCGGGGGCCCGAGGGGGGGGACGTCATTTGCCAAAGGACAAGCCAGGCCTTAAGACCAACTTTCCTGATTCCAAGCCCAAAGCCATTTCTGCCCTACAACCCCATGGCTCGGGGTCCTACCACACTTGTTGACTAAAATAGAAATGTAACTACTCTAAAGAACGGTATGGAGGTTCCTTAAAAAACTAAAAATAGAGCTACCATATGATCCAGCAGTCCCACTCCTGGGCATATGTCCGGAGAAAACTGTAATTCAAAAAGACACACGCACCCCAATGTTCACTGCAGCGTTATTCACAACAGCCAGGTCATGGAAGCAACCTAAATGTCTATCGACAGATGAATGGATAAAGAAGATGTGGCACATATATACAATGGAATTCTTTCCATAAAAAGAATGAAATAATGCCATTTGCAGCAACATGGATGGACCTAGAGATGATCATACTAAGTGAAGTCAGTCAGACAGAGAGGGACTTCCCTGCTGGTCCAGTGGTTAAGACTCCGCGCTTCCACTGCAGGGGGCACAGGTTCAATCCCTGGCTGGGGAACTAAGGTCCCACATGCCACATGCTACGGACCAAAAAAAAAAAAAAAAAAAAAAGAGAGAGAGAAAGACAAAGATCATATGATATCACTTATATGTGAAATCTAAAAAAACAAGATATAAGTGAACTTATTTACAAAACAGAAACACACTCACAGACTTTGAAAACAAACTTATGGTTACCAAAGGGGAAATGCGGGGTGCGGGTGGGGATAAATTAGGAGTTTGGTGTTAACGTATACACACATATATATATAATAGATAGTCAACAAGGACCTACTGTTATAGCACAGGGAACTCTACTCAATACTCTGTAATAACCTATATGGGAAAAGAATCTGAAAAAGAACGGCTATACGTCCGTATAACTGCATCACTTAGCTGTACACCTGAAACTAACACATTGTAAATCAACTATATTCCAATGTAAAAGAAATTAAATTAAAAACTAGTAACTTAGTCTTGGAAAAGCAGGCATGGTCAGGTCCCCCATGGAGAGAGGATGGGCCGAGGGAAGAGTGTCATCAGCGGGGCTGTCGTCACCCAGGTTTAACTTTCCCCGAGGATAACACAGTCATCCTTACCTGTCTCTATACTTACAACTTATTTCTGAGAAGAAAGAACACAAGTGTCCATGAACAGATGAGTGGACAAACCGAACGTGGTCCCTCCACACGATGAAACATTATCTGCCCGTGAAAAGGAAAGCGCTGACGCTGCTACAACCCGGATGAACCCTGAGACCGTTCTGCTAAGCGAAAAGAAGTGAGACACAAATGGGCGAGTGTTGCCCGATCCCACTTATATAAAACATCTAGGAGAGACAAATTAATAAAACTGGAAGCTAGATTAGCGGCTCCCGGGGCTGAGGGGAGAAGGGAATGGGGAGTTATTACTTAACAGGTACGGACTTTCTTTTCGGGATGATGAGAAAGTTCAGGAAATGGTTACAAATGGTGGAGGTTACACAACAACGTGAATGTACTTAACGCCACTGAATCGCGCACTTAAAATGATTAAAATGATAAATTCTATATTATGGGTTTTTACCACTATAAACGACTAACTTGAGAGATTCGCATGAGGCTAAGCGATTTCCCCGCAGCCCACACTACGGCTGGTCCTCCTCCGGGGGCCTCCCCAGAGGCACCCACGTTGCCTGGCCAGAGACTTGATGAGATCGGGGATTACTTTTTAATTTCCCCAAGTACATTCCCACTGAGTCTCCCCAGCCCCCCTTTCCCGGAAACAGGTCCAGGAATCGATCCAGCGGAGAACACGCCCAAGTCAGGCTCCTGTCAGCGGTTCCCAGGCCTGGTTCCTTCCGAGGGACCCGTCCTACTGGAGCCCCCTCCCAGCCACCTGCCCACCGGGAATCGGCCGAGTGACCCTGCTTCCTCGCTGCCCGAAGGCCCAGCCCTCGGCCCTGTCCCTGCTCGGGACGTGACTGGACCCGAGTCAGCAGGGGCGCCTGCTTCTGCACTGGCAGCTCCCAGTCGGTCTGGAACCTGCCCCCCTCACGGGCTCACGGGCCGGCCGAGTTGGGAGGCTGGAAATCGGCGCCTACAACGCAGACACGTGCCTACAGGGGCCTGTGGCTGCGAGCCCTTCACAGGCCGCCACCAGGAACGGCATGGGCACTAAACCCACACTGCGGGGAAAGGCGGCCCGATGAATAACTGGGTTTTCCACGTGAAGCCAACTTCTAGAAGTTCGTCAGTGGTTACCCTACCCCCATCCTGGCAGCAAAACCGGACTCCAGCCGGACGGGATGATGGAGGGACCGGGTCAAAGTGATCGGGTCGGGGCTGATGGCCCGGCCCCGGGCGCAGACACTGCCCAGCTGCAGAGACGAACCGGCCCCACACCCAGCGTCCCCCGTGGCTGACAGGCTAGCGGGGCAAGTAGGGTGAGGGGCGTCACAGAGGTGACATGCCTTGCTGAGACCAACGGCTCTGCCCAGCCCCCCGCCACCTGGCCCGCGCCAGCCTCGAGTGCCTCCCTGGCTCTGCCTGGGAGGGCACGGGAGGGGGACTGAGCCGGCAGCAGTGGGGACGGGAGGAGGGGAGGGGTGGCAGGGGGCAGAGGCGGGGCCGGGGAGTGTCTGAAGCGTGGCCCTCCCCGTGAACTGGGATCATGTCCACTGTGAGGCAGTGCTTAGGATTAAGAGGGGCAGGAAAATGGCCAGCACCAAACTTGCACAAAGCAGGTGAGTGAAGGCACAGAGGAGGCAGGTTAACGTGGGGCATGAGTGAGACGGCCCGTCACCCCTTCGTGGATTAGGACCTGGGGGCCGGGGGTCAGTAGTGCACCAGTGGTTCTAAAGAAAATCAATAACTCGAAAATGTTTATAACACGTGGAGAAACTGAGCTGGGAGAAGGGGGTGCTGCGCCCAAGGACAGTCCAGGCTGACCTGCCCGCCCTCTACCGGGCCCTGGTGTCGAGAACTCCTGGGCCTCTCCCTGCGAAGGATCCCTTCCCCGCAGGGCTCCACTCAGGCTACGCTGAGCAAGGTGCTAAGGGGAGAAGACGGCATTTCTCACCATTTCTACATCTTCTTCACCTGGCTGTTGGGAAGGGAGTGTGATTCTGAGATCTCACTGCCCCAGCCACATCCCGAAGGAACCCAGGACAGACAACCCGGGTGTCCTGGGCAGCGGAAGGGGGCTGGCTGGCACAGGGCAGCCTCAGCGACCACGCGTTACGACCCAGGCCTGGGAGGACCAGGAGAGCATCACCAGGTGAGCGGCTCAGCTGGCGGCCCTGATGGGTCACACTCACCCCCTCCTCCCTTCCTACAGCCAGCCGATGTCAGCGGCGGGGCTGCCACGGCCTCTTCTGGGCCTCTCGCCCCACGCCGTCCTCCGCACAGCAACCGACTGAGGTACTGTTAACACGGATCTACCGCTTCCCTCCCCACCAGCCTCGGAGGAAGTTGAAACCTTTTCGGGGGTATTGAGTCCTCCGTGGGCTGGTGATCATTCCTGCCCTGGCCACACGGTCTGTCCCTCCCTTTAGCTCCCAAAGTCCTGGGCTGGGCCCTCCTCGTCCAGTCCTTGGATGCCCCGGCTCTGCCCCACGCTAGTGGCCAATCAGTTCCTGCTCCTGAGCTCTGCCCTGAGGCAGCACCCTGCAGGCTGGCCCCGCGGACCTGCACGACACCCTCTTGGGCAGTTCGGTCACCTGCCCACAGCCACACACGCAGCTGCATGCAAGAGTCGGCACCTGCTCTAATCTTGAGTCCACCCGCCCCTCTAATCCAAAGCCATGGGCTTCTGCCCAACGAACTGCATCAGCCGCTCCCTGGCTCCAGTCCACCCAGGACAGCCTTGTAAAATACTGCCGGCGTAAGTCTTCCACTGCCCTCAGCAGAGACCAAAATGCCCTCTGAGGCCATGCACGCCCTCTCGTGCCAACACATTGCCCTCACTGCCCGAGCTCCAGGGCCCCCAGCCCCACCCAGACCCCACCGTGGCACCCTCCAGCTGCTCCCTGCCGGCCCATCCGCATGGCCAGCCCCCTAGGGAGCGTCACTCCCACCCAGTCCACGTCGGTTGGGTCAGGCTCTCCCAGGGGCCTAGTTATACACTTGTTTAAGGTATGTTTCCCCACTGCCCGCTCCCCACGGTCCCCTGGGCTCCGCGCTTGGTGCCCGGTGCACAGCGGGAGCTCAGTAAATACTTCTGAATGGGCGGACGGCCGCCTCACTTCAAGCCCGAGCTCTTAGAACCAACTAACCTTCCACTCTGCCAGGCTTTGAGCTCTCAGATGCAGGACTCCCCAGCTCACCCTGGACGGGGTGGCTTGTGGCGGGACCTTCAAGGTGTTAAAGGTGGGCCATTACAGCCCCTCGAGTGCAGTCCACGGGTCACGGCAGGAGGGGTGCCCACCTGTGTCAGAAGCTCAGATGCCCATGCTCGCCCTCGGGTGGAGGGAAGGAACGCGCTGGGCGGACGCGGGGGCGTTTTGGCTTCCTCAGGACAAGTCCCTCGGTCTCAGGCACGGCCCCTACGGTCGGGCTGTTCACGCAGGTCTAGGCATTCTCCCTGGGACGACGTCTGACCACGGAGGATGCCTTGCTACGTGGGGCCACCCTAGTGGGCAAAAGGTGCGGCGGGAGGGCAGCAGGAGTCAGGACAGGGGGGCGGTCCCTGCAGGCGAGCCGGGACGTGGCAGGACCCTGGGGCTGCAGTGACCAGGTGACCCCGGCGGCCGGCGCCGCGGCTGGGCCAGTCTGTGTGCCTGTGAAGTCTGGGCTCGGTAGCGCCTGGAAACTTCCCGCCCTGGCGCGCAGCGAGTCTGCACCCAGCCAGGCCCCTGGAGGCAGCCCCGCCCCCTGCGAGCTCGCCCCGCCCATTACGTAGCCCTCCTCCACCGCCTCGGTCCGCGAAGCCACGTGACGGACAAGGCCCCGCCGCTCGCGGACCACGCCCACGCTAGGCTCGCCCCGCCCCTCACCACACGTCTCCGCCTCCGTGATTGGCAGCTCCAGGCTGAGCCGCGGACCTGCCCCTGCGGGTGCTCGTCCACTCGAGGGCTGGGCCCGGGGTTGGCCCTCGTCTCCGGCCTCCAGGAGCTTCTTCCTGCGCTGCAGGGTCCTCGCACCGTCTCTTCCATGTGCCCGGCCGCCTGGTCGTCCACACCCACCCTGCCTGCTCCGGGCTCCACAAGCTGGTGCGCTGAGACGGGCCCTGGCCCTGGGCGATGGGGAGCCGCTGGGGGCTGGGCTGCACTTGCATTCGCCTTTAGTTAATTTTCACACCCTTTGCCGTTACCGGAAAACTTTTAAGTCTACTTAGAACAACTTCGGCACATGAGTCCACCTTTCCAATTTCATGATTTCGAAATAAAGATAGAGTACGCCATGAAAATTTAGCATGCCCCAAACTGAGATGCGCTGTCAGTGTAACATACATGCTACACTTAGCATGACTGGTATCAGTGATCAGTACTTGGTGATGATTATGATGGTGAGAAAACTGGAAATACTTCGTTAATAATAAGTTTACGTTGACTACTGGTTGAAATAACATCTGGGAAATAATGGGCAAAGTAAAGATATATTTTAAAAATTACTGTCACATGATTCTTTTTACTTTTTTAACGTGCTACTAGAAAAGTTTAAGTTACACTTGTGGCTCCTGTTGCATTTCTACTGGCAAGCACTGCTCTAGACACTCACAGTGCAGCAAGACACAGAGCACTCCCCCTGCCTGCTCTGAAACCACGTGGGAGTTTCAGGCCCAGTTCCCTTTTCCAGGACTCTCCCAGGAGCCTGCTGAGACCAGGTTCCCTTGAGGTCCCCCTGGTAGGATGAAGAGACCGAGGCTTGGCGGGGAGAGGAGACTTCCCGAGTCACTCACCCTGGGGGCAGCAGCCTCCCTCTTTGTTCCGTCCAGTGATGGAGTCCAAGCTTGCCTGGTGGACCAAGTGCGGATGGATCCTGGCTGAGACCCAAACGCCTTCACTGAAGGTGAAAGCTGCCTCCATACTTGGCCACGGACCTCGCATTACAAGCCAAGGCCATTAAAAGCTCCCTCGTGGCTGCAGGTGAGGCATTCTTTGCGGGGCCCAGGGGAGGTCCCGGAAAGCCTGAATTCCACCACTAGTCTCTGACTCCAGTCTGGTCTCTGGGAAGGAAGAGAGGCAGACTGAGAGGCAGAGGTGCGGGTACAGACACAGCTCCCTGGTGCACCCGCTCTGTGCCCCGTGAGTCTCGGCCTCTTCACCCCAAAATGGGGTACCGCTTGTGGGTTTGCTTTGAGGGGTCAGATAAGGCGTTGCAATCACAGGGACCAGGGCCTGCACAGAGCACACCTCAGCAGAGGCCAGCTACTCTTGTTTTCTGAAATTGCTTTAAAAACGGTAAGGCGCTACACACCCCTGGGTGATTGTCGTTCCGTACAAATGGCTCCAAGGTAGAGCACGTGGGGACCAGCCATTCATGCCACGCATGTACTGAGGTGGCAGACGGGCAGGGGGAGCACCGGGGCTGGGGTGGATTCTAGGGAAGTTAGGGAAGGTCAGACGTGGCTGTGGTCCAAACTCAGAACCTACTGCAACTCTGTTCATCTTTTGGAGCGTGGCTAAAATGACGATGGTGGTGGTGGTGGTGGTGGTGGTGGTGACGGCAAGCCCCATATATTTTATTTTATTTATTTTTAACTTTTCTTTTTTGGGGGGGTGCCATGCTGTGCGGCTTGAGGGATCTTACTTCCCCAACCAGGGATCGAACCTGGGCCCCAGCGGTGAAAGCGCAGGGTCCTAACCGCTGGACCTCCAAGGAATCCCCAAGCCCCATCTATTTTAAGTGGCTGTGGTCCGGGCATTGTGCTAAGCACTGTACCCACATTCAGTCCTCACGAGCCAAGTAGTTACCATCCCTTGTTACAGATGAGAAGACTGAGGCCCGGGGTGGTGCAGCCACCTGTGTGGAGTCACCCAACCGGATTCCACTTGGGCTGTTTGACTGCAGGTCCTGGCCTTTACCCATCCGGACCCCAGCTCTGCCTCACAAGCCGTACACCCCTAAACATTTCTGAGGACCCCTAGGGGCTTTTATCTATCAGTATTTGCCATATTAAAAATTAAAACTAAGGCTTTGGGCTTCCCTGTTGGTGCAGTGATCGAGAGTCCGCCTGCCAATGCAGGGGACACGGGTTCGTGCCCCCGTCCAGGAAGATCCCACATGCCGCGGAGCCTGCGCGTCCGGAGCCTGTGCTCCACAACGGGAGAGGCCACAACAGTGAGGCCCGCGTACCGCAAAAAAACAAACAAAAAAACCCCCAAAACTAAGGCTTTAAAAAATTTATGTATTAAATCATTAAAAATAACAATAATACATCCATATTTTATAAATGAAAACTAATTGTAGTTTCCAAGACAAAAAATTTTAGTGAGAAGAGTGGCATTCCTTACCTTTTTGCGTCACTTTAACGTCTGGTTGAATAGGAGACAGCTGGATTCTCACAGCCGCTCCACATCCAATCTGCTGTGACGAGTTGTTTTGGTCAAAGCATGTGAAGATAATCCGGCCTCACGTTGGGGTGTAACTGGAAAGGCGAGGAGCACTGAGGATGCTGGCTGAGACCAGGGCACAGCGACAGGTTGAGTGACAGCACCAGATTGCCAAGGTCTGTAAGGTTCAGCTGCAGCCTGATGAGAGACCCAATGTGGGGATGAGGAATTCTGCAGGAAAAGCAAATGGGAGACCGCGACGGTCCCCTCGATCGACCTCCAGGTCGAAAGTTTAGGTCAGCCCACAACTAGTGATGCTACTGTATGCAGACCCAGAACAGGCCCTGCTGGCAGAGATGAAGCCCACAGGCCTCTCAAGGAGCTGGTGGACGGACGGAACCAAGTCACTCCCAGTCAGGGACGGGGGCCACCTGGGTGGGCAGATAGGCTCTGGCTCAGCCCACATGCGTGGGCCAGCCAGCAGGGGCCTAGGTTTGAATTTCAGCTCAGCCACTTGCAGGGTGTGTGGCCCGAAGCAAGTGGCTCAACCTCTCGGGCCTCAGTCTTCTCATCCATGAAATGGGCGTTATCTGTAGCCATCCACATCCTAGGTGGCTGTGTGGATCAGATACAGAGGTACGTGTGAAGCTCTCAGGACTGTACCTGGCACGTGGTAAGCACACACACTTTGGCTGTTAATATTCAGCGCTTGGATCCCTTCTCCTGGTGGTCCTTCGTCACCAGAAGCTTGCTACCTCACCTCTGGACAGCTCATCCTGCAATGCGGCCTGGACCTCGCTCCGTCTAGAGGTGGGGCCCACGTCTCCTCCCCTGGAGGCTGGGTGGACCTTTGCAATGCCTCCGTCCCACAGGAGGGGCAGAAGTGGCACTGCAGGACTTCCAGGGCCGTCATGAGAGGGGCTATGCCCTGCCTGATCTCTGCTGCAGGGCCTTTACACCCGCAGTTCCTTCTGCTCTGGATTCTCTTCCCTGGCAGCTCCTTCTTGCCATGCAAGTCTCAGTTCACATGTCATTGCCTCCAAGAAGCCTCCCTGAACCCTCAGGTGTAAAGTGGCTCCCCCGGCACTCAACCCCATGGCCAGCTTTCATAGTCTTTATCTGAAATTCTCTCTCTCTCCACTAGAATGTGAGCTCGAGAGCAGGGGCCTCATCTGTCTTGTTCTCAACCTGGTGCATAGCGGGTCCTTAGCAGCCAGGTTCCCGGGGGGCACTCGGTAAATGCTGGTTGATCAAATGAATGAAGGCAGTCCCAGACCTCCAAGTTTCTCCAGGGTAAACACCCACAGACGAGGGGTCTAGCCCCTCTGCCATCTGGTCTCTCTCCCATCCAGGCATTTCAGCCAGGCGATATCCTCTTAGCGTTCCACACCTACATGCCAACCTGACATGGCTGGTGGAACCCTGTCAGAGAAGGGCTTTCACCTCCCTTCTCTATACTTTTACTAATGCAGCCTCATATGGACCAACCTTTGTGACCATGCTTTAATCAAGGCTCTTTGGGTTGGAAGAAACAGAAACCCACCCAGAGGCACTTTAAGAAAAAGAGGCAAATGTATAGGAAGGAATACAAGGCTACCTCATAAAAAAGTGGGCCTCACAAGAGACCAAACTGGAAACTATTAAAAACCACCTGAGGGACCTCCCTGGTGGTCCAGTGGGTAAGACTCCGTGCTCCCAACGCAGGGGGCCCGGGTTCAATCACTGGTGGGGGAACTAGATCCCACACGCATGCTGCAACCAAGAGTCCACATGCTGCAACTAAAGATCCCGTGTGCCACAACTAAGACCAGGCACAGCAAAAGTAAAACAAAAGAAACGACATCCGAGTTAGCGGCTGCCTGGCTGTCTGTCTCTGGGGCCACAGGGTCCCTTGCTCGCTCTGTCTCCACACACATGGTGGAAGGTGGCTGTCCTCCTCCATCTCACTTGCTGCTACCAGGGGAGACAGAAGGGGATTCTAACTCGAGGCCCAGGTCCCAGAAGAGGTTCTGATTGGCTCAGCCGCGCGGTGTTCGTGAGGGGTGTCACCCAGTGCTGCCTCGGCTGCCAAACTCCATCACTGCAGGTGGGTGGGCAGTTTTCTGAGAAGCAACTGGCCCCAGGGTTGAAACCACCCCAAAAGGCCTCCTCTCCAGGGGTGACATTAAAAATACTCCACAGTGGCACAGCCAGACGCTGCGCCAGGGCGTGGACAGTGGCCATAGCGGCGGGGCGGGTCCTGAGGCCCCTGCTGTGGGGCTGCCCCCTTCCTGCTGGCTGGCAGTGAAACTACAAAACTACAATGACGTATCACCTCACAGAGGTGAGAACAGCCATCGTTAAAAAGGTCTACATACAGGGGGCTTCCCTGGTGGTCCAGTGGTTAAGACTCCACGTTCCCAATGCAGGGGGCCCAGGTTCAATCCCTGATCAGGGAACTAGATCCGGCCTGCCGCAACTAAGAGTTTGCATGCCACAACTAAGAGTTTGCATGCCACAACTAAAAAAACAACATCCTACATGCCGCAACGAAGACCCGGTGTAGCCAAATAAATAAATGCTAAAAAAAAAAAAAAAAGTCTACAAGTAACAAATGCTGGAGAGGGTGTGGAGAAAAGGGAACCCTCCTGCACTGTTGGTGGGAATGTAAATGAGTTGCAGCCACTATGGAAAACAGTATGGAGGTTCCTCATAAAACTAAAAAGAGAGGTACCATATGATCCAGCAATCCCACTCCTGGGCCTATATCCAGACAGACTTTAATTCGAAAAGATACACGCACCCCTATGTTCACAGCAGCGCTATTCGCAATAGCCAACACACGGAAACAACCTAAATGTCCATCAACATATGAACAGATAAAGAAGATGTAGTTCATACAGACAGTGGAATATTAGCCATAAAAGTGAAATAATGCCATTTGCAGCAACATGGACGGACTTAGAGATTACATACTAAGTGAAGTAAGTCATAAAAAGAAAGACAAATATTATATGATATCACTGATGGGCAGAATCTAAAACAAAAATGATACAAATGAATTTATCTACAAAACAGAAACAGACTCACAGACACAGAACAAACTTGTGGTTGCTAAGGGGGAGTGGGAGCTGGAGAGGGTTGAATTGGGAGTCTGGAGTTAGCAGATTCAAACTATTATATATAGAATGGAGAAACAGCAAGGTCCAACTGCATAGCACAGGGAACTATATCCAATCTCCTGAGATAAATCATAATGGAAAAGAACATATAAAAAAAGAATATGGGGCTTCCCTGGTGGCGCATTGGTTGGGAGTCCGCCTGCCGATGCAGGGGACACGGGTTCGTGCCCCGGTCCGGGAAGATCCCACATGCCGCGGAGCGGCTGGGCCCGTGAGCCATGGCCGCTGAGCCTGCGCGTCCGGAGCCTGTGCTCCGCGACGGGAGAGGCCACAACAGTGAGAGGCCCGTGTACCGCAAAAAAAAAAAAAAAAAAAAAAAAAAAAAAAGAATATGCATGTGTATGTATAACTGAATCACTTTGCTGTTCCACAGACATTAACACAACATTGTAAACCAACTATACTTGAATAAAATTTAAAAAACACACTTATAACAAAAAACACGCTTTACTTGGTGGCTCAGAGTACACACACCAAAACAAAACTGTAACAAAATGTAGCCTTAAAAATGCTGGCCTCGGCCCACTAATAACTTGCTACTGGCTGCTAACAAAATATGGATCCAGTTGCTGTGCCCTTTATAACATGTGGGCAACGATGCTTCTCTACCAAACTGTCTCATCAGCCCCCAGCTTTCTCACTCTTGTCATTTTGCAAGCACCACCCCAACCGACGTTTCTGTTCCTTTAAATTTTACTTTTGTAAAAGGACGATTCATGCTCCTTACAGAAAACTTGGAAAAGATGGCAAAGTAAAACTCCCGTCTCAGCCCTCAACCCCTCCCAAAGACAACCCTTGTGATTTAGTTTCCTCCCAGACCTGTGGTCAGACTTCAGAACCGGGCTGACCGCATTTTTCTGTGATGGGAATTCCACAGACATTGAGCCTGCCAGATAACCCAGCTTCAGGCTTTAAGAACTTTCTTTCCAATTTGGCCATGTGAGAGCAACTTTTTCTTTCAAAATAACAGCCTGATTGAAACATAACCTTCACCCTTAAAGAAGTGCAACTCAGTGGTCTCGGTCCGTTCGCAGAACTGCCGAACACCTTCTTTCGAGGCGCATCCACCAGCCTCAGGGTCCTGGGCCGCACACTGGGCGCCAGGCCAGGCCCAGGACACGCCGAGACCCCCGCCCCCGCGGCCACGTGCGCAGCGCCCTCCTAGTCCGCGCAGCTGGGCGCCAGCTTCATTGCACCGTATCATTTTAAATTTCAGGTGGAAGCAGCGGAGCATGTTCCTCTTTGCCAAGACAGCACTGGCTCGACGGCCACCCGGAACCGTGCCGCCCGGGGCAGACCCATCCAGCACTCGGGAAACGGCACACGGAC
This sequence comes from Phocoena sinus, assembly GCF_008692025.1. NCBI lineage: Eukaryota > Metazoa > Chordata > Mammalia > Artiodactyla > Phocoenidae > Phocoena > Phocoena sinus. Next base: position 58,579,059 of record NC_045781.1, read on the forward strand.
CACCAAACAACCGAGACCCTCGCTGTGGCGCATGCGCGGTAGGCGCAGCCCGAGAGGGCCAGCGCGCACGCGCCCGGGCCCGTCCATACTGCGCCAACCCCCTTGGCCAAGGCGCCGACGGTTCCGCCTACGGCCGGGGCGGGGCCAGGGCGCGGCGCGAAAATCAGCGGGAAAAGCGGCTCCACTTCCGCCTGTGGTCCTGCAGTCGTGGTCCCGCAGCCCCGGTGCCGCCGCTCCCGCCATGGCGCAGTGCCGCCTCACCGACTTCTTCGCGCGCCGCCGTCCTGCGCTCCGGGCCAAGCCGACGCGCACCAAGCCGGCCTGGCGCACCCCGAGTCCCGCCAAGCCCGCGCCCCGCGCCCCGGCCCCCGGCCCCGGCCCCGGCAGCAGCCGCAAGCGCGCCCGCTCGCCCGCCGAGCCCACGCGCGACGAGCCTGCACCGCCCGCGCGCAGGAGGCTGCGGCTGCCGGCCAACGCGGTGAGGGCGCGGAGGGGAGGAGGAAACTGAGGCCTGGGAGGGAGACAGACGGGAGGGAACCGGTGGAGCGGTGAGCCGGCCCGGGTGGGGCGGGGGCGGGGCTGCTGGAGAGACCTGCCCTGGAGGAGGGCACCGACCCGGGTGGAACCCAGGCCCCCCGCGGGAGGAGGGGCTAGGGCCAACTCACGCGCACCTGGCAGGCGGGGTCCCGTAACCTCGCGGGGCCTCCCTTCCACGGGACTTCCACTGACGGGGAGCGGAGGGCGGGGGGGGGGAGGGGTGCCTGATCTGACACACGCTGGGGGAGGGCCAGAGCCCAGCGGACTGGTAAACGCCAGGTTCGTCTGCAAGAGTGGGCGAGGGGTCAGGCCGTCTGCGAGATGGTGCACCCCGGAGTCTTGTGGTTTCATCACCTCTGGGGTCTTTCCCACCAGGTCTCTGGCCCTAGTTCCCCAGCTGCCGCTGGCTCCCCAGAGTACTCTTCTCCCCAAAGCAAGAAGACAAAGAAGGCCCCCCTCTCAGCCAGCCGGCGACCTTGCCTGGCAGCCCAGGAGGACGAGGACAAGGTGAGGCTGGACTGAGGGCAGGGGAGGTGGACTGGCCCGGGGTGACAGGCGGGCTGACAGCACTCTGTGTCCGCAGGTCCCTTCCAAAGTGACTCTCTCTGAGCTCGCGTCGTGCCTGCAGCGGGCACAGGAGCTGGGGGCACGGGTCCAGGAGCTGAAGGCAAGTGCACAGAAGAATGCCGGGGAACCCAGCGCGCCCGAGGACAAGGGGCACCCAGCCGGGCTGTGGTGAGTCTAGGGAGGGCGGCTGGGCACCCAGGAAGGGGTGGCTTGGTGGGAGGCCTGGCGGGGCCGGGCTGTGGTGGTTCGGGTCGGGGAGGGCCGCGTCCTCCAAGGGGTCGGCGCAGTGCAGTTGTGTCGGCCTCCGTCTGTGAGAGGGCCAGCTCCTGCGACTTGCAGACCACCTGGACAGCCAGCAGTTACCGGGACCTGCTGCCTGGCGCCGTGTCTGTCCTGCCAGGTCACGTAGTTATCATATGCCTCTTACAGACAAGGAAGCCAGGGCTGGGGACGGTCGGGGACCGCCCTGGGTGACAGCTGGGTTTGAGGCCAGGCTTTTGTCTCTGTCCCTGGTAGTGACCGGGAGACAGTGGGCGCGTAGGGGCTTTGTAAACTGGTGCGCAGTGCGCCCTGGGGGTCTTCCCCCACCGCTTTGCCTGCCTGCCTGCCGTTGGGTGCTGGAGGGGGTGGGTGTGGTGATTCTCTCAACGTCCGCGCTCCCTCCCTGGCAGTGGTGAGCAGATGCCTGCCTACCAGCGCTTCCACGCCCTGGCCCAGCCGGGGCCCCCGGGCCTTGTGCTGCCCTACAAGTACCAGGTGCTGGCCGAGATGTTCCGCAGCATGGACACCATCGTGGGCATGCTCTACAACCGCTCTGAGACTGTGACCTTCCCCAAGGTCAAGCAGGGCGTCCAGGACATGATGCACAAGTGAGCCGGGGGTGGGGGGTGAGGGCCTCGTCCTGCCCTTGGAGTCTGTGCGCCCTCCGACCCCAGCTCTCTGACCCCCCACACCCTTGTCCTGTAGGCGCTTTGAGGAGCGCAACGTGGGCCAGATCAAAACCGTGTACCCTGGCTCCTACCGCTTCCGCCAGGAGCACTACATCCCCACCTTCCAGGATGGCGTCAGGAGGTCTGATTACCAGCTTACCATCGAGCCACTGCTGGACCAGCGTGAGTGTGTTGGGCCTCGGGTTCTTGCCCAGGACGCCGCACAGTTTCAGCGTGGGTGTAAGGCCTCAGGCACCGGGCCTTGTCTGAGACCCATGGGGGTGGGCTGGGTGACTGGGTAGGCTCGGCCCTGGGGCTCAGGCCTGGACTCTCCCCACAGAGGCTGGCAGCGCGGCCCCCCGGCTCACGGCGGCGCACCTGTTGCAGCGGCGCCAGGTCTTCACCCAGAAGCTGGTAGCCCGAGTCCGGGAGCATCACAGGGTGAGCGGGTCCCCTGGCTCGGGGCCTCATGTTGTCCCTGCTGTCGCAGCCCCATCTGCCACCGCAGGAAGTGGGCTCCTCCCGAGGCTGAAGCCTAGAGTTCTCTTAACCACTCTCCACAGCTGTCTTCTACACGTGGGCAGGCGCCGGGCTAGGCGGGGACCCTGGCCCTGAGCAGACAAGCAGGGAGCTCGAGACTGGTAGCCTCTGGCCCCGGGAAGCTTGGGGAGAGTCCAGTGGGTGCTGCTGGCTGCTCTATGCTGTACCCTCAGCCCAGCTGAGCACCTGCGGCTCAGAGAAGTGAAGTAACTTGCCCGAGGTTGCCCAGCTGGGACAGGAACCCGGACAGCTCTTTACACCCACAGGCAGATGTGCCCAGGGTCAGCTGGTGCTCCCCCTTCTCACACAGGCCTTCCTGGCCTCCCTGAACCCCCCCATGGAGGTGCCTGAGGACCAGCTGACACGCTGGCACCCCCGCTTCAACGTGGACGAAGTGCCTGACGTCGAGCCAGCCGAGCTGCCCCAGCCGCCCACTGTGGAGAAGCTGGCCTCTGCCCAGGAGGTGCTGGCCCATGCCCGCAGCCTGATGTCACCCAGGGTAAGGCTGGTGCGGGGCGGCCTGACCCCCATGTTGGTGCCTGACAGGCTCCACCCTTGGCCGTGGGCCTCAGGGTAGCTGGACCTGCTCTCCCCGCAAGCGGAGCAGCGCCCACCAGCAGGCTCTGCCCCGGGGCGGTGAGCACAGGCCCTCGATGTGCCGGGGTGACCCTGGGCTGGACAAATGACTCTTGGGGGGTCCACACAGGTGGGGTGCGAGGAGCCTCCCCTGTGGCTGAACCGGGGGGAGGTGTCTCCTGACCTCTCCCCTCTGACCTGCTTCAGATGGAGAAGGCTCTGAGTGACCTGGCCCAGCGCACGGCCCAGCCTAGCAGCCCCCAGTCCCCCAGCCCGGCACTGCCAGCCACCCCGCCGGCCGCCTCGCCTGCCGCTCTGAAGGGGGTGTCCCAGGCCCTGCTGGAGCGGGTGAGTGGCGTCCCCGCGGGGTGGTGGTGAGGGGTGAGGCAGACGTCCCCTGACCGTCCATGCCCGCTGCAGGTCCGGGCCAAGGAGGCGCAGAGACAGCTGGCGCAGATGACGCGGCGCCCGGAGCAGGAGCTGCGGCTGCAGCGGCTCGAGCGGCTGCCCGAGCTGGCCCGCGTGCTGCGCGGCATCTTCGTGTCGGAGCGCAGGCCGGCGCTTACCATGGAGGTGGCCTGCGCCAGGATGGTGGGCAGCTACCGCGCAGCCATGAGCCCCGGTACGTGCAGGGCCCTCCCCAGGTCCCAGGTGAGGGCGGGCACCGTACCCTTGGGCTCACCTGAGGTTGTCTGGCCCCCTTGCCTCCTGCAGCCTTGAGGGGCTGTTCCCACCCTATCGACCCAATCCAGCCTTGTTTCCCCTGTGGTCCCTCCATCGGCCCCCAGGCCCCATTAGGACTTGCCTGTTGCCTCCAAGGTCTCTGGTCGCTCAGCTGCTGGGCGCCTCCCGTTGTGGGGTTTCCACGGGAGGGTTAGCTCCTTGGCAAGGCTGTGTGGTCACTGCTGGAGTCCTTCCCAGTCTTGTCCTGGGAGGCCTCATAGGGCCCTGGCCCCCAGCCTCACGTGCCCCCTCTCTCCGCAGGGGAGATGGAGAAGCACGTGCAGCTCCTCTCTGAGCTGCTGCCCAACTGGCTCAGCCTCCACCGCATCCGCGCTGACACCTACGTCAAGCTGGACAAGGCCGCTGACCTGGCAGGTGTCGTGGCACAGCTGGCCCGCCTTGCCCGTGCCGAGGCGGCGCTGTGAGCCCGGCGGACAGGTGCCAACACTGTCCGGCCGCCGGGCCTGTGTTTTACACACACTAGGAACACGACGCACTTTGCTTTCCCTGTCCCGAGTCCCCGTGAGGGTCAGGGCTGAGGCTGCTGAGCTCGAGGGCTTCTGGCCAGTGTGGTGGAGGCCCCCCTCGTACCCAGGGTGCAGGGAGGGTAGTGTGGCTGGCAGATAACCCTCCCAGGTGTCCACGTGGGATCCTGAGGTGGTCCTGGAGTATCTGGGTGGGCTGGGTGTCTCACAGGGCCCTCGTAAGAGGGAGGCAGGCACGTGCTGAATCTGAGATTGGGATGCCAGGAGCCGAGAGCCAGGGAACAGGCTCCCCCTGGAGCCCACAGGAGGAACCAGCCCTGCCTACCCACACCCTGGTTTTTGTACTTGGCGTCCAGAACTGTAAGATAAAGTTGTTTCAAATCAACACGCGTGCGTGATGAGTTACAGCGGCAGGGGAAGCCAGGGTGGGCTGCCCGTGTGTGTGCGTACGGCGGCTCACAGGGCTGAGAACCACCAAACGCTAACGTCGCTAACGTCAGAAAGCGCCCAGCCTGCCGGGTGGCCCCTGCACCTTCCCACACTGACACTGGGGCGGAGACTCCGCTCTAGAAAGTCAGTTGTTTATTCTCATTCTCATTCCACTGTCAGTGAGCCTGCAGCTCCAGGCCTTGGGGCTTCCAGAAGCCCCAGCAGGCCCCCCCCAGGCAGCAGCCCCGCTCAGGAGAAAATACTGAGCCACAGACCCCCAAGTCCCGCCCCGCCCCGCCCCAACAGCTGATCCTCTTCTCTTCCAGTTGGTGGAGGGCTGGGGCCGGGGTCACTCGTACTGCAGGAGAGAGAAGAAGGGCACAGCCCCCAGCTTCTCCCTGCCCTTCAGAGAGGTCAGCTCCACCAGGCTCACGCACTCCAGCACCTGGGCCTGCAGCTGGCCCAGCAGCTCACAGGCTGCACGCATGGTTCCTGGGGAGGGAGGGGTGGTGTGGAGACAGGCCCTGGGAAGCTAGAGTGCTGAGACCCATTGCCCACCCCCGCCAGACCCTGAGGCCAGGCCCTCACCACCAGTGGCCAGCAGGTCATCCACCACCACCACCTTCTGCCCTGGCTCCAGGGCGTCCCTCTGGATCTCCAGCTCAGCCTGCAGAAGCAAGCGGGCACGTGATCTACCAGCTTCCCCAAAAGGGCCTTAGTGTGCAGAGCTGGGGAACTGACAAGCGGCCACCCCCTGGGCCCCAGTTCCAACCCACCCTGTCTCCTGGCTCTGTCAGCCTGGCCCAGCTTCGCAGTCTGAGTTCCCATGTCCACTCCAACCAACCATGGCAGCTCCACTGGAGTCCACGACTCTCCTTTTGGGAATGGAGGGTCCACAGAGGCAGCCCCCAGGCTTCTCACCTTCCCGTACTCCAGTGTGTATGAGGCGCACACAGTGGGGCCTGGCAGCTTCCCTCGCTTCCGGATGAGAATGCAGCCCAAGCCCAGCTCCTGGGCCAGGGAGGGACCAAACAGGAAGCCACGGGAGTCTAGGCCTGTTGGTGAGACCTGGGGTGTTGGGGGGCAGCCGTGTGGTACAGTAGCATTGGGGTCCCCATGGGTCAGGGCTGAACAGTGACAAGTAGCCATCACAACACAGGACACACAGCCTTGCTGCCTCCAGATGAAAGACCAGTGACATCCAACCACTTTGGGAATGCTGACAGATCACCTACCACACAGGGACTGCTAGGTGCTAGAGAGGTCAGGAGCCACTCCGTACAGGGCAGTGTAAATAGCTGTGTGGGCTCGGGTAAGTCACCTGACCTCTCTCCAAAGCTCAGCCGCTCACCAGTGGCTGGTGGTACCTGAAACGCCCTTAGCAGACAGTTCAGCGTCCGCCCCAGGAGCTTCTAGTCCATAAGGAGAGGCAGTCCACCTCCGGGGGTGGACTGAGTTGTGATGGGGGAACTCAAGGGCCTCTTCCCCACGTGCGAGTGTGGTTAGGGAGGAAGAGCTTCTGAAGGGAAGAATCCTCTGCAGGACTCAACCAGTTGGAGCCCTCCAGCCTCCAGGGCAGTGCTGTGGCCCCTCAGGGTATCCAAGAACCAGGGAGTATGGGGGGGGGCTCTCAAAGAGAAACAGGACCTGCGCCAGGATCTTCCACGATCTCCTGGGTTTTCCTAAAACCCACCACTGGGTACAGGACCTGGCACACGGCAGGCGCTCAATACCCGCCGGTAAAACAAGAAAGCATGCTTGGCCCAGTAGATTCTGGTCAGACACCCCCACCTGTCGTGCCTGCCCTCAGCCCCGCCGCCGGCACCCACCCAGCAGAGGCGTTCCCCGGCCGCTGGAGGGGCCTGTCGCCCCTCTCACGGCTGCAAAGTCGGGATGGGGCAGCGGGTCTGTTCTTACAACCCAAGCACCGTTGGGGCGTCCGGCGGGTCCCCTAAAAGACCCCCAAAGCCACCCTGCCCAGGGTAAAGGACTCCCGACCCTGTGCCCTCATGGCAGACTCGAGCCTCGAGCAGCACCAGGGAGAGCCCGGGGACCCGGCGCAGCCCTGACGCTCCACTTGCCCGCGATGTAGTCGATCCTGCCGCCGTGGGCCTTTTTCAGGTGATTAGCCAGGAGGCTGATGGAGGCGCGGAAGGAGTCGGGGTCCTTCAGGACGGGTGAAATGTCCCTGGCACGCAAGGACAGGCCTGCTGACTCTCGGGCCCACGCAGAACCCACCGCGCCCCGACATCCCGGGCCGCGCGGCCCGGTCCGTCCCTCCGTTCCTCCGCCCGCGCGCCCCACGTGGCCCGGCTGCCCGTACCTGAACAGCACGCCGGGGACGGGGAAGTCGGGGAAGCTGCGGATCCGCCGCGCCACCAGCTGCAGCTCGGAATCCGCCATCTCAGCATCCGCGCGTCTCGAGGGCAAGAGCCGGCTAGTAGGCTCCGCGCCTGCGCGGGGTGGGGGAGGAGCCCCCCAGGGGGCGGGGCCGGGAGCCCAAGGCGGCTCCGCGCCAGCGTGGAAAGGGTCTGAGTTCGGGTGGGCGGGGCCCACCATCTCCCGTAGGAAGTACCGTATTTCATCGAATCTGAAGTGCGGTCGGTCTTAAGACACGTGCCTATTTCTTGTGCCCAGAACACTAGCGTCTCCGCCTCAAGGATGTTCGCACGGGGCCCAGGTGCGAGTCAGGGTTGATGGAGTACGGCGTCTACGCAGCCCCGGCCGGACTGGCGGGGAAATCCTCGCCCGGTTCGGCCGAGCCGAGAGCGCCCGCAGGTCTTCGGCGCAGCTGTGGCCGGGACCCCAGGCCTCGGGCGGCGCGCACTGCCTCTCCCGCTCTTCTTCCCTCCCCGGCGGGTCTCGGCTGAGCTCCCGCAGCGCGGTGCGAGGGGGCCAGCGCGCGCACACACACAGCCCGGCCCTTTCCCCAGGAGCGCGCCAGTGCCTGAGGACCGGAGCAAGGAGGGATTCCGCGCAGGAGTGCGGTGCAGAGGCCCGGAAGGGAGCAGTTCAGAGAACCAACGGCCGGGGGCGGGGCGAGCCAGAGGCGGAAGCCCAGGCGTCTGTTGCCTGGCTCCCCCCAGGGCCTGCTGGGGGAGGGCAGCGGAGGAGGGAGTGATGGAATGCTTGGCCTGGCCCACTCCAGTCCCCACCGTGGTACCCAGGGGGGACAAATTCCCCCAGATAGAATGTCATTTAAAAACAAAAGTCTAAAATGCCTGTTACTTTATTCTAAACCTGTTCTCTTCATAATTTCCCAAGTCTTACAATGGTAGAGTTGGTGTGACAGTCTGCAGAGTGGAAACGCCACACCATGGAAACGACCCACGAGCCCTAAGGGGAAGTCCCTGGAGACCTTTCCCAGTCCCGCTCAGGCTCTCCTGACTTCGCTGGTGAATGGGCTCATCCTCACGCGTTGCCACCCTGGGCCCGAGGACAGGAGTGCTGAAGCACAGGCAGGCCCCACAGTGTGCTGGGGTCGGGAGTCCTCATCTCCAGGGAAGCTGGTGGCTTCAGCTGTCCGCGCTGGACTGGGGAGGCCTTGGCTGTCGAGGCTCCTCTGGGACAGGGAGGCCCTTGGCCTCCTCCCCCTTCATGTTCACACCCCTCGACCATGGTGGGGGGAGTACGCGGGGGAGGGGCGCTGGGGTATCCCCTGTGCACAGCGCCAAGGGGCAACACAGGATTGGCACGGCCGCCCTTGACACCAGGGCTGAAGTCCTGAGGGGACTGCCGGGGCAGCCACAGCGAGGCAGGCCTCTGGGTCCTGGGGCAGAGCTCAGGCCCTGGAAGAGGCAGCTGGAAGGCAGCTGGAGCAGAGCGGGAGGACATGAGGCAGGCAGCCTCCGGTTCAGGGGCTGATGTGAGCCTGTGGCTGTAGAGTCGGGCAGGCCCGATGGGCTGGGAGCTGGCTCCAGGGCCGGGCTGCAGCAGGTGTAGTCTTGCAGGTCCTGCTGCTGGCTACAGGTGCCGTCCGTCTGGCAGCCGTCAGGGCAGAGGGAGTTGGGGCTCTTCCAGCACAGGAGCCCTGAGGCCAGAGCCTTCCTACACCCAGGCCTGTCCTGAGCCCAAGCCGGTGCTAGTGGGGCCAGGAGCACTTCTCTGGGACAGACTCCGGGGGCATCAGGCACTTCCCTAACTTCTCGCAGCCCGGGGGCGCCCAGTTCTGGGTAATGAAAGTTCAGAAAGGGGACATGCAGTTATTCCAAGCACTTGTGGACTCAGCACTTTCCAGACTCCTGCCCTGCCCAGGCCTGTGACCTGCCACACCGCAACGGGTGGCTGCAGTGTGGAATCACCCGTCTCCACCTGGCTCGGAGGCAACTCAATGCCTGAGGCCGGCACAGGAGACACTGCCCCACAGCAGCCTGGTATTAACAGGGCCTGCCTGTCACTGAAGGGGACAGTCCGCTAACTGCCCACAACCTTGGCCTCCCGGTAAGCTCTACAGGTGGCGGCCTCGGTGCCCCAGGGAGAGCTGGCCTGCTTCAGCACAGGCTCTCCTGGCTGCACCTTCATGGGCTGACTTGCTTTGTGTGGCCATGATTTCCCGATTTCCCGGCAGCAGAACAGGACACTCGGGCTTCCCCGGTGGTGCAATTGTTGGGAATCCGCCTGCCAATGCAGGGGACATGGGTTCAAGCCCTGGTCTGGGAGGATCCCACATGCCGCGGAGCAACTGAGCCCGTGAGCCACAACTACTGAAGCCCGCGCGCCTAGAGCCTGTGCTCCACAACAAGAGAAGCCACCGCAATGAGAAGCCCGTGCACTGCAACAAAGAGTGGCCCCCGCTCGCCGCAACTAGAGAAAGCCCGCACGCGGCAACGAAGACCCAACGCAGCCAATAAATAAATAAGTAAATGTTCCTTTAAAAAAAAAGACAAGAAAAAAAAAAAAAACCAGGACACCATGCCCCTGAGAGGGAGCCTTTGTGGCTCTGTCCTGTCGCCTCACCCAGGAGGTGTACCCATCCCCCTAATCACCCTGTGGGGGGCACTCCCCCTACTACCGCCCCTGCCAGGGCCTGAGTCTGAATCAGAACATCAGCGCCAGTGAGAACCGCAGGTAAAGCCCTCCCCTGCCCTGAACAGCATCAAGGGGCCCTCTGATTGCACAGGCCGCCCGGCAGGGCCAGGTTTAGATAAGGAAGCAGAGCAGAGGAAGGGGCCAGGTGCCTGCAGAAAACAGATTCTGGAGCCAACCTGTGAGCCTGGGGGTTCAGGGAGGCGGGCTGCCCGGGCTGCTCTTGTCCCAAGAGCAGAGGTCGCTACCCAGAGTCCCCACCCGCTGGCCTGGACGAGCGGGGCCCAGGCAGAGTGCGGGGACCGGGGAGGGCTTTGCACGCTCGCGTGTGCGCGCACGCGCACACACACACACACACGTCCACACACTGTTAAGTCCATGCACCTCTCTGGTGGCAGTGCTCGCTTCAGAGTCTGAGGCCAAGCCACGCTGTTCCGGGGTCCTCAGCTCACTTGGGGCGGGGGTCCCTGCTTTCTCCTGTCACGGGGTCAGCCGAGCCTCGGCAATTCCTGCCGCGCCCAGCAGGTGGCGGCAGCACCCCGGCCAAGTCAGTCCCTCCCCATCTCCCTACTGTCACTAAGACCCCTTTGGTCTCTGAGCCACCAGGCAACGGCTGCTACCTGGAGACTCGGCCCACAGGGCAGGCGTGACAGGAGATGGCATGCTGGGGTGCGGACAGCACCGTGTCACAGAGGACAAGACAGGTTTGCAGGGGGCACCAGGGGCTCCTCGGACCCGAGGGGCCGCAGTGGTCCTGAGCCAGGGGGGCCCTCCTGCTCCAGTGCTGAGTCCAGAGGCCGGAATGCCAGCCTGGCGTCCTTCCAAGGGAAGGGGGAGGCCCTGCTGGCCCCCGCCCCAAATGTCTTCCCCTGTGAGCCCCAGATGTGGACAACAGCGACCAGGCTGCCCCACCGGCCCTGGCCAACGACCCTCGGCCTCCCCCAAGGCCACCGGCCCCCTGCTACACCTCACCCCTAGGGAATGCTTCCAACACCCGTGCGTTGTCATCACGCGCACCCATCACAGCCACCCGGCAACGCTCAGTCACCTCCTGGCTCGAGGCAGCGGCTCTGCTGGCCCGGCCGCGCCCGCAGCTTCAAGGGGCTTAGCCGTCCTCACAACTGCCAGGTGGGACTGGGGAATGCGGTGTGCGGGGCGCGGGCACTCACGGGCTGGAAGCCAGGCTAAGCTACTGGCTTTGCTCTGCGGGTTTTAGGGTGCTGCCGGAGCTTCTGCTGCAGGGACGGGAGACTGCCCATCTTTGTGGAACAGGGAGCCACACAGACACCCCAGTTATGGGACAGACTTGTGGGTGAGCCCCCATGGAGTTGGAGGTTGTGCTCGGAGGTGGCCCATGGGCTTGCTGCACCCCAGGCCATCTGCCCAGCCTTTCAACACCCACATCCCACATGGGGTTGGCTCGTCCCGCACCTGCAGAGGTGCCCAGCGACCCCTTGCCACTCCTGTGAGATCGGAGACAGAGAAGCAGGAGGGAAGTGGGGTTCGTGCCTGCAGCAGACCGGTCAGCACTCACATGGCCCTGGGATGCCCCCCATAGCCCACGTACGAACCACTTACCATGACCGCCCGGTTGCACACATTGAGCTGGGGCTGTCCAGGGACCAAGGCCTCCTGGTGCTGCCGGACAACCGGGGTGATCTGGCGAAGTGCGTCCAGGTACTCGGTGCTGGCAATGCTGCAGGCGAGGGGCACCAGGTCACCGAGGTGGAGGGAGGGACAGAGCAAGTGGGGCAGCCCACCCAGGTAGGCCAGGGTTGGGGGGGAGACTGAGGAACAAGCCCCCCCACCAGGTCACCATCCAGCAGCCTCCCGGGAAGAGCAGCTGGGCCCCCACCTTGTCCTGCCCGCCCTCCCTGAGAGGCGTGCACCCTGGGAACCACCCAGCAAATGAGGGCTCAGGCAGAGCCAGGGCATGCCCAGGACAGCAGCTGTGACCCTTCAGCCTGCTGTTCTGCAGGAACCACTGGGGCACCGCCCGGCATCGCAGGCGCCCCGAGCTGCACAGGCTTGGCAGCGCCCGATCTCTCCTCTCTCAGGGTCCCTTTTAATCCTCTGGCCCCGGTTCATTTCTCTCGGAGAGGCTGGTCCTGCCCCGAACGCCCTGAGACCGCGTGGCTCCCGGGCCCTCGGCGCCCTGCTCGGTCGGCTGCACTCGCCCCCCCCCAAGGGGACTTGGGGCCCCGTAACCCCCGGCTCACCTGAGGGGGAACCTCTCCCCGGGGTCTCGTCCCAGGTGGAAGACCAGCGGCAGCTTGGTGTGCTCCTCCTGCGAGTGGGTGGTGACGCCCGACACGTTCTGCCCGGGGCAGAAATCCACGCCCTGGAACGACAGGCCGGAGCGCAGGTGACGCGTGCGGGGCTCGCAGCGGGCGAGCACAGCAAGACCGCGGATGCCGTGCTGTGGGGCGGAGCCTGCTTGCCACCCGGCCCCGGGCTGCGTGCCATCAGCCCTGTGCGCCATCCCCTAGGACTTCAGTACTTTCTTGGGGGAGGGGGTGGTGAGTCTCTAAAATATTTCAGTCCATCTTCTATCTAATTTCTAGAGCAAAGCTTTTCACGTCCACCCTATCTGCCTCGTAGCCGATGAGGTGCGCAGCGGTCGGCATTCCTTCAAGACTCCTTGGCCAGCTGAGGAGGAGGCACCGCAGGCCTGAAAGCCAGAGGAGACACAGGGGACCCGGACGCACCGCCCCCACCCTTAACAGGAGATGGAGCGTCTTCTCCACCAAGGCTCAGGTGTGCAGCCCTGCTCCGCACCCTCCAGGCGGCCTCTGCCCTCGAGGTTCAGCCTTCGACGCACGCGTGAGATGGGGTTCCCACGCCAGCGTGTCCCCCAGGCTTGAAGGCTGCCCCTCGGGGCTCCCGGACTTAGTTTAGGGAAAGGCCTGCTGCCATCTGGGCAGAGTGGGGCGAGGCCAAGGGTTGCCACCCCAGAAGCACTGGGGACCTCAGGGCCCCATAAGCAGCTGGGCACTGGTCTCCAGGCATCATGGGACTCTGTTTACAGGGTCTGGAGCGGGGCCGTGGCGGGGCCCGTTAACCCTAAAACGGGGCCGGGGACACAGACGTGCCTCCCGCCTCTCCTGCAGGCAGCGGTGCGGCCTGACGGCAATCCTCCCAGCACCCGCGGGTCTGTCCTGGACAGCCCGGCAGTGGAGCAGTGAATACCCTGCTTCTCAGTAGAGCAGGGAAGTGAGGAGCGAGATAAATCCGTCGTCTGCCCTGAGCTGTAGACCCCTGAGTCAGCGGCTGCAATCCAAGCTGTGGAGAACGGACACCCAGGTGGGTCCCAAGTAAGTGACCTCTGACCTTCTGGGAGCAGACCAGCTGGAGAACAAAAGCGGATTTCACGGTGGGAGAAACAACCACGTTTAGCATAAAAAAGCCGAGCAGTTAATGGGGAAGAATCCAACTCTAGACAGAAAACACGAATTATCATTTGGAAGCAAATCAAATCAGCTATTTGATTAAGATGCCGCTAATTAGCACAGGAGTTTCCTCTCACAGCCACTCTCGGGAGGGAGGACCTGCCCCAGGGGCAGCGCAGCTGAGCCCCACGCAGCCCAGCCAGGCAGAGGGGGCGCGGGGCGCCCTGCCCCAGCACAGCACTGGCGTTGGGAGGACGGGAAGGAGAGAGGGGCGGGCGAGCCGTGCCCTTGAGCCAACGCTCGTGGATTTAGTCCAGAAATGCAGACGGTCCCATGGACACACGGGCCCTCCCTCCTGCCTCGGCCCCCCGGGCCTCAGATGCCTCCTGAGGGGAGGTCACGGGCTTGCTGGTGATGGTGGCACCAGACCTGGCACAGGGAAAATGCTCGCTCCTCCTTCGCCTCTGGTACCTGATCAGGACGCGGGCAGGTGGGCCCACAGGCACTGGGGGGGTGGGGGGGTCGAGGGGGTGGGAGATGCCCCAGACAAGGGTACAGTGGGAAGTTAACAAGGTCCCCTCGGGCGAACCCTGCACCTGGGGTCCCCTGACCTCCTCAGCTAAGCCATGCCCCCAGCCTGCAGACAAGGCTGCCCCTCATGTGTTGATCGCCTGGAAGGGATGCAAGAGGTGGACCCAAGTCTCCACGGAGCTCAGGGAGCTGTCGACGGCCACAAGGCCGCTGTCATGGTTTCTGGGGCCCCTCCCGGCTGCACACACCCCCTCCGCCTTACTGGTCCCTGCAGGGAGAAGGGCCATCAAAGCAGCGTGCGGGTGCCCCTCCCCCACCCCTAGCATCTGAATGGAACTGCAACCGTGCAAACCCACCGCAGGGGGCACCCCCCAGTGCCTGCACACCTGCACACCTGCACACCTTGGAGAAGAGACGGGAGTTTTGCGCGTTTTGTCTCACAAGAGGACAGTGGCCGTGCGGACCAAACCAACCAGAAGCCCCACAAACAACCCTCGGGAAAGGGAAGCAGCGCCCCCCACGGAGCTCTGCGCACGGGTGTCACCCAGCTGCGCTGAGGGGGCCTCTCCTGACACTTTCCGGCCCCACCGTGAACGCACTCGGGTCAGCACAGGCCGTGCAGCTGGCTGCTCGCTGCCTGCAGACACGCTGGGCTCGAAGAGGCTCCCCAGCCCCTGTGGGCTCCGGCTTGGGTGGAGGCTGGGCTGACCAGACCTGCCCTCGAGAGCCCCAACAGCCCACGGTGGGCAAGCGGTGGCTTCCAGGACGCCAGCGCACCCGTGCAGCTGGACGCAATGGGGACCCTACGGGGTGGGGTGGGGAGGGGCCCGGGGAGGGACGAGGGCCGCCACGCGCTGTCCCCAAGGGCCGCCACGCCGCCTGCCTCAGGGCCCTCAGGCGGGGGCCCCTAGGCCCTCGGCCCCTTATCATCTCCAGGGGCGAGCCAGCCGCAGCCCTGCCCGTCGGGGTGCTGGGTGCTCAGGACAGCTCAGCAGTGATGGGACGTGGGGAGGCACAGGCTTGGCTAGGGGCGCCCAGGCACGCGGAGAGGAGGTGGTGGGCGGCCACGAGCTGGGAGGGCCGAGTGGGGCTCCGGGCCTGGCAGGGGCACTTCACCGTCAGGACTGGGGGTGGACACGGGGAAGCAAACATGGCGACAGCGTCTCGGGGGGCCGCCGAGCACCTGGCCAGGCCAGTGGGTGGACGGGAGGGGAGGCCGGGAAGGTGCCGGGTCTGCCTGGGCCCCTGAGGCATCTGACCCAGGTTTGGGGCTGAGCTGCCCTCCTTGAGGCCTCGTCTCCGGAGCCTGGGTGGCGCGGGCCAGGGTGGGTGCTGTCCTTGTGGCCACAGCTCGTCACCCCCAAGTCCCTGACAGCAGGTCAGCACGTGAGCCGGGGGCACAGAGGCCTCCCCAAGGTGGGACGTGAGGGACGAGGCATTCACGGAGCCGGGACCCCCTCACCTGCCTGAACTCCTCCCAGGAATTGGTCCAGGTCCAGAAGTGGGCCTTGTACTGGCCACGGGTGACCGCCATCAGCGCGTTGCCACGGTAGTAGAATACCGGCCTGTCAGGGGGACAGGCGGCGTCAACTGAAAGGGTCCCCGGGCTGTGGAGGGGCCCCCTGGCCGCCCCTCGTCCTCGGTGCTGGGGAGGCTGGCGGCAGAGGAAGGGGGTAGCACGCGGGCATGGCAGGCGGGCCTGTGGGGACGAGCGTGGCGGCTGGCACCCCCTGCCACCCCCGCCAGGGGTAGCAAGCTCTCATGCCAGGTTTCAAGACAGAAAAGAGACAGTGAGCCGTCCACTCCTGGCCGTCAGCCTGCTCTGGTTACACCATACACCCTTCAGAGTCCACGCCCCTTCACGGCAGCCTGGGAAACTCATTTTGTTTGAGCAAAACAGTAGCAGGTCTTGAGCTGGAGCAACTGCCTCTGTACAGCGTCCCGGCGTGGAGCTGGGTGTAGGTTGGGGCCGGGCAGAGGGTGAGGGACACCGCAGGGAGGAACAAGGCCTCTCCACCCCACCAAGCGCTTCATGCCAAGACCCCCGGGTCTCACCTCCCCCTGGGCGAGGACACCTGCTCTGTCAGCCAGCTCGGCTCCGGCGCCAGGTGCGGGGCGCCAGGCAGGGCGAGTGCCCGGCGGGAACCTACCTGTCTGTCAGGCGGCCCTGGAGCATGGTGGGGAGGAGGTCCAGGCCGTCGATGGCCCTGTCCCTGGGTGGCTCCAGGCCTGCGAGGGACAGGCTGGTGGTGAAGAGGTCCATGATGCTGCCCAGCTGGTGGCTCACCTGCAATGGACGTGGCCCAGACGCGCTGAGGATGCCCGCCCTGCCCTGCCCAGATGGCGGCCAGGGGCCAGGTCCCCAGGCGTGCTCGCTGACGCACACGCGCGCACACACACGCACGCGGTCACATCCCGCAGCATGTTCACACACGCAGAATAGAGGCTTTCCCTGCCCGATGACACGTGTGCGTGGCAGAACGAGCGCAGGGAGCAGGCCAGAGAGGGGACCAAGGCTTCACGCCCCAGGATGACTGCAGGGCTGGCACAAGGCCGGCTCTGACTCACCTGGCCGGCAGGGATGTGCCCGGGCCACCAGGCGATCGCAGGCTCCCTCATCCCACCTTCAAACGTGGTCTGCTTCCCGCACAGAAAGGGGCCGTTGCTGCCACCTGGGGATAGTCGCCCATCAGACCACGTGCCTGAGTCCCCAGGGCCATACACACCCTGCCGGGCACTCGCCCTCGGGACACGTCTGTCCACCTGGCTCCCCGCCTGGCCCTTTGGAGGTGACATTACTGAGGCCCTGAGGCCGTGGTGGAGACAAAGGACCAGCCCTGGGGTTCAGGCCTCAAGTTCAAGGTCGGAACGCCTGGAGATGGCTCTGACCTAGAGCTGTGGTCATAAGGTCACGCCCCCATAGACCGCGACCACGCACACACACAGCACATGGACGTGTTAGTGAAAGACGTGGGAAAGGTAAGACACAGTCCCGACCCCGGGCCTGGCAGGTGCCAGGTTCCCTAAATGTCACCGTGCACAAGCAGGTCCTGTGTGCCTGGGGTTTGGGGGTGCAGACCCCGTGTTTCTGACACGCCCTGCTCTGAGCAGGTGGCCCCTGAACCCGGCTGTGGGCGGTGCCGAGGGCAGACAGCCCGGTCCTGGCGAATCGCACATCCCCGGCTCGCTGCCATGATGGAGGGAGGGACCCCGAGCACGGGCCTCGCTGGTCAGCACAGGGACGGCAAGGGTCACAGGCCAGAGGCCAGTGAGGGCCTACTTCTCTCCTGCTCCTGTCTCTCCAGCTGGGGGTGGGTACGTGGATTTTCATTGTCTTGTTCTGCCCCTGCAGCTCCCAGTTGCGCTGTTCCTGTCCCTGGAGATCCCTGGGCCCCTCTGCCCCCAGGACACGTGGCCGTAAGGTCCCCCAGTGCCTCCCCAGACAGGCCCGGCCCTGTGGGGTTTCCAGCTTCTGTGGCCTTCCTTCCAGAGCTGTCTGAGTGACTCAGGGCCCTCCTGGGGCCCAGCCTTTTTAAGAAGAAAGGGAAAAAGAGACATCACCGCGGGGGTGTGAAACCCTCATAGGACTGTGAAACGCCGGCTCTAACAACCTCGCTCCAGCTCCAGCTCCGCAAGGTGGAAAAGCCTCAGGCCTGAGAGGCCTAGAGGCCAGGGTCCTCAGGAGGACTGCAGGCTGGCAGGGACACAGAAGGAGGGTCTGGGGGAGTGAGCAGGCCCCCCGCGCTGCACCAGGGGCTCCGGCACTGCAGGGGAGGGGGGCTCGCTCCCTTCCCTCCCGGACACCACCCACCACGAGGCCTGGGAGGGCACTACCGAGGGGCAGTGGTGGGCGCCAAGCCTGGGCCTGGCTGCTGCAGGGTCATCGCCCCCGTGGGAAGGGAGGCCCCCAAACACAGAAAAAGGGGCAGACGTGTCCAGTCACAACGGCCACTGTGTTACAGCTGAGATCAGAACGGAAACGCTGATAGGGAACGTTGCGGCTTCAGAGAGAGAACTCGGGACGTGACTGGCCCCAGGGCTGGCCAGTAGAGAGGCAGGATGCGGTGACGGCCGCAGCCTCTGCCTCCGCCTGCCCCACCGAGCTCTCCCTCCTGACCACACACCTGCCAGGCGGTGGGGAAGAGGGGCATTGGACCTGGGGGGCGCTTGCCGGTGTCCCTCCCTCCCCAAGGCTGAGCCCTTCACACTCGGCCCGGTGAGGGGGTGCTGAGGGGCCCCGGGTGGAGCCCCATCTGCTCAAGTCACCTGCCTTGTCTGGGCGCAGAAATGAGGGCAGCGCCGTTGTCGGACGTGAAGAAAACAAAGGTGTTCTCTGCGATGCTCAGGTCCCGGAGGAGGTGCAGGATCTTCCCGACGCTGTCGTCAATCTCCCGGACGGCGTCGCCGTAACTGCGGAAAGGAGGAAGCAGTCAGCAGGGGCCAGCGGCCTCCGGGACCAGAGGGCGGCCGAAGCCGAGCCTCAGGGAGGGACGAGGAGGGGGCGTTCCAGTCAAGTTTCCGACGGAATCGGGGCAGAGCCGACCCCTCCCTTCACCACCGCAGAGGCACAGATGCTTCACTCTGTCCACAGCTGACAATGGTAGCGAGGGCCCAGCCTCTGGTGGTAACCAAGCACAGCTGACCCCCCCGCCCCGGGGTCCAGGTCTATGTGCCCAAGGACTCACCGCCCTCGCTGGCTGGTGCCCAGGAAAGGCCTGGAGGCATAAACAGGCGCGTGTGTAGCGTCGATGGCCCAGTGTAGAAAGAAGGGGTGGTGAGCTGCCTGCTGCCTCTTAATGAAATCGAGTGCTTCCTGAGGAGAAGCGCACACCGTCTTCCCCGCTCCAGGCCCACCTCCCACCCCAGAGCGGGGCCAGCCCCTGCTGTCGTCACCTGCAGGTAGATCTGGGTGAGGTTGGCTTCTCCGGTCTTCAGGTTAATTGGAAATTCCTCATAAAATCTGAAAACAGTACAGATCCAGACAGAAATCGGCCTTCAGGGCAGGAAAGCCCCTCCTCCCCAATTTCCTGGGCAAAGTCAGGGGCCTCGTTTAAAAGAGAGACGGAAACGTTCACGTCAGGAACAAAACCGGAGCCTGGAAGCTCCCAGGCCCGTCGGGGACCCATTGGGGTTGAGTCTGGTGCCCCGGTGACCCCACCATCTGGGAGAAGGAGGGGAGCCCCGCCAATGAACAGGCAGGACAGTGCGAGAGGAAGCGGCCAGTCCACGGCCACGGAGGGCACGGCTAACGGGTGTGGGCATCTCTCTGGGGTGACGGAGGCGGTCTGGGATGGGGGTGCTGGGTGAGCTACACCTCAGCAATGCTGGCCCAGCTCTGTGGTCCAGTGACGTGTACTGCGCTTCCACCAGAACAAAAATAATTTAAAAAGGAAGAAAGGGAAGTTAGGCCAGACAGGAAAGACCAGGGCCTGCCTGCAGCCACCCGATGGCCAGACCAGGTCGGTCCTGCAGCCGACGGCCCCCCAGACGGTGGCTCGGAGCGAGGCTGACCGTGCAGAGCGTAGCCCCCTCAGGGCACGGGGCCCAAACCCCAGAAGCCGAGTGAAGCACCTCGCTCTGGGGAGCATTTGGGGCTCCCAGCACCTTTCCTGAGACAGTTAGAAGCCCCCGGACACGGGGCTCTTATAAGTCAGAGGTCACAGCACGAGGTCTGGGCAGGACGAGGAGCTGGCGGGTGGGCAGCAGCAGTGGGCAGGGCCTGTTACCTGCCAACCATCTCCCAGTCCCGGTACACAGGGATGTTGGGCCTGGCCTTGTTGTCATAAGGTCCAAAGTGACAGTTGGGGGATCCAAACCACTCATCGAATCCGTGCTTCAGGGGGTGGAACTGAGGCCTGTGGCCCAGATGCCTAGAGAGAGGAACCCGGGGCACTTCAGGGACCGCCGCATGGGCGCCCCGGAGCTCCGGGAAGCAAACACCCTCGCTTTCAGAGAACAGCTCAGGACACAAGGCTCCAGCCAGCCCCAGGGTGTGCTGAGCCCGGGTGCCCCGTGGCCTGGCCCCCCTGCCCGCACGGTCCACCCAGGCGACAACCGAGGGGTGCACATGGGGACGGTGACCAGGTCCCATGAGCGCGGCTCACTGCCCTGGTGCCCTGGGCAGGAGCCGGACGGGCCGAGAGGATAACATGGCAAGGTGCCTGCAGGGCAACGGCCCAGCTGTTACCGAGACCCGGGCTCGGACCGGCCCCCTGCTCCCACCCGGGAGGCCCTTCCCCGCGGGTGCGTCAGGTCGGGTCCTCTCGCCAGTGGGAGGGTCTCTCTTGAGAAGGCGCAGCTTAGAGAAGGGGTTTCGGGGTGAGGTTCCTCCTCCCTGGGAAGCAGACAGGTTTCTTGGGGTCACGTTTGCAGAAAGCCTCTCGCGGCCAGCATCGCCGGCGCAGCGCTGGGGGCCTGCACCGGGCCAGGCCGACTCCACGTCCCCGTGAGCTTGCCGCACAGCTCGCTCACTCAGTCAGGTGGATGCGGCACGAGGCAGCTGGGCAGGATGGGGCCGGACTGAGCTGGCCGGCCGCGGAGTCCGGGCGCCCCCTGCTGGTCCCGAAACACTCTGCCTCCGCCGGATGGCTGCCCGGCTTCGGGAGCCCCGGGGCCGGGGGCACCCGCACGGGCTCTGCCCTGAGCGCTGTCTCCGCAAAGGAGAGCCAGCTGCGCCCGTGCTTCCTCTCTGGGCCCGCAGCTATGACGCCCCCTCCATGCTGGACACCGCTGGGTGTGACACTCCTCGTCCTGCATCCTTCAGCCCAAACGGCCTTCATGAAACAGAAACACCCACGAAGGTCCGGCTCCTGTGAAGTTGTCAATTCCAAGTGCTGGTCCCAGGGCAGCTGCGGGGTCAGTACTGCCTGCCAGCGAGCTGAGTGACAGCACGTCGAGCCCCTGGGACTCAGGGCAGCCTCTCGCGGGAGTCCAGGCTCCATCCACCCCAGGCCTTGGTTAGGCTGACAAAATCCAGATTCGTGGTGCTGGGGCCCGAGGCTGGCTGTCACGCAGTCACGGCCACGGCCACCAACACCCCCTGCGGCTCTGATGGGACCCTGCTGAGACCAGCACACCCACCTGGCAGAGGAGGGACCGAGCCCCCTGCCCCGGGCCTCCCAGAGCCCGTCATCCCATTGGCCATGGCCGCCCTGACCCTGGCTGGTCCACCAGCACTGCGTCCACCTCCCTGAGTCCATGGATCTGCTTCTCCAGGCCCTGCCGTGTCCCTTCCTGTTCCTGAGTCCACCCACCTCCGGAGCTCGTGGGGACAGGCTCCCACTCCAGCTCTGGCTGCCCCGTGTCAGTGACCACGAATGGGAGGCCCCTGGACCGGGGCAGAGCCGCCAGGCTGGGCAGAGAGCGCCAGTCATCGCAGGGGCTCCTCCTTCTGTGGGCGCAGCCCTGGCACGGCCCCGGCGGGCCTTGTAGCCGCCCTACCGCCGTCTCCCGGGCCTTCCCAGCACTGCTGGGCCTTGCAGGCTCCCACATCCTGCACCCTCGTCGGCTCTGCTGTGCAGCCCCCACCGCCTCCAGGCTCGACCGCTCGGCCAGCAGGACAGCTGCCAGCCCCTCTCGGGGGTGAGGAAGCAGCCTCCAGGTCCTCGGGTTCCCTGAGGACTCCTCTCCCGGTTTCTGCAGATCCCCCATCACTAGGACTGTCAACTGCGTGGGGCAGTGGTCCCCAAGGGGCGCAGATGAGGTGCTTGCCCTCGAGGTGGTGAGTGCCAGAGGGGTCAAGGCGAGAGGGTCCAAAGCACGGCAGCAGCCGAGCAGAGATGATCAGGGCTGGAAAGTCAGGGAAGGCTTCCTGTAGGAAGCAGGCTTGGTCTCCAAGGGCTCCAACACGCGGGAGAGGAAAGAGAGGACATCCGACCTTCATATCAACCTCTAGGGCTGCGTACTTAGGCATCCCCGGGGAGTTGGAGAGAAGCCACTTAACAGGCTTAACCCCGTAACAGCGCGACACGCGTGTGACAACATGATCTTTTACGATCACTTGATCCCGATGATTCCACACCACACGACCGTCCCCTATTCCCTGCTCGCTTCTTGGTTTCATCACCAGACAGAGCCCCTTTGCTCGCTGGCGTGTCATCGTGTGCAATAACATGGCTCCTTTGGTGCTGCCGTGGCAGCCACCACCCCAGCCTCACCACGGGAGGTCCCACGGGCATGGCCACAGCAGCTTTTAAAGGGATGCTTTGGACATCTTAGAGGACCTGGAATTCAAGGACTCTACTCCCACCCGAGGGGCTCCCGCTGGGCGACATGAGTAAGGAACCCGCTGCGTGAGCCCAGCAGGCAGGTGTGGGACTCACCACTTGCCCACGATCTTGCTGGTGTAGCCGGCCTCCTTCAGCAGCTCCGGCAGCAGGAGCTCTGAGTCCGGGATGCCGCCCACTATCTCCTGTGGCGTGTAGGCTGGTGGAACAATGCACCGTGTGAGCCGGCAGGGTCGAGCGGCAGAGCCCTGGTCGGGGCGGCACCGCCCGGGCACTTTGCAGGTCTTCCGGCGCTCCTCACAGCCAGCACCGTTACCAGAGCGAACAGGCACACGTGCCCCCGAGGGGGGTCCGGACGTCAGGGGTCAGGGGAGGGCCCGCCCCCGGCATCTCCAGAACTCGGGCTCTGAGACCACACCTTCCTCCAAGGGCCCCTTGAAGCCCCACTGGGTCGGGGAGCCCACCCTAGAGCCGGGCCGCCCCCGCCCCCGGGACAGGGCGGGAGCCGGCGGCACCCTCACCATCCTCCCCACTCGCCTAAAACACATTGTTTCTGATGGAAGCTCTGCGTTCTGTTTTAACATGAGTTACGACCCAGACAGAAGCCTCAACCCTGGGCAATGAGTGTGCCCGGGAGAAGCCAGGTCACCAGAGAGGACAGGTGACAGACGCCCCCTCCCTCTGCCCCAGGGCACAGCCTACCGTTCCTCGCGTGCCCGTTGGTGGTGTAGAAGCCACTGCGGATGGGCAGGCGTCCGGTGAGCAGAGCCGCCCTGGCTACGCGGAGGGGACACAACAGAAACATGGGTCATGCGTGCAGCCCGAGGCCAGCCCTGTGGTACCTGAGTCCCCGGCAGCCACTTGAGAGCCGGGTGGGAGCACAGCCCCGCAAAGACCAGCAGCGGGGCCGGCTGCAGCTCCCCCTCGCTCGCTCTCTGGCTCCCGGGACAGCCCACAGGCCTCCTCATGTGCCGCCCCTTCCGGGGTCACCTCTCGTCCTCCAGATCAGAGGTTCTCCCCACCTGCGAGGCCACTACACCCCCAGCTGACGATCCCTTCCCCGGCTGAGCACCTCCCCCGAACCAGCCGCGACACTCAGCTCCATGAATGAACAGCCGCCGCCACCGAGGCAGCCACTTGGGCCTCAAACACCCGCAGAGGCTCCGAGCCCTTGGTGGCCTCTGATGGCTCCTGATGGCCCCGCGTTCCCCAGAGCATGGAGCTCAGGTGTTCCCAAGCACCAGGATCCGACAGAAGAGGCCGCAGCCCACCTGCCAGCCCTCTGCCCCTTGCAGGAAAGGCCGGTGGAGCCGACACCCAAGTCAGGGCGGCCACCCCCGCGCTCCGTGCCCGCACCCTGTGCCCCTTTCTGGTCTACGCATTCCCCGCCTCCCCACCGCGCCTCAGTCTCCGCGCTCCGTGCCCGCCCCCCTTGTGTCCCCCCACCCCGCATGCCCTACGCCCGGCCCCACTCCCTGGTGGCCTGAGCAGGCCGTGACTTACAAGGGGAGCACAGGGGGTTGGCCGTGTAGAAGTTCGGGAAGAGCATCCCTTCTGCAGCCATCCGGTCCAAATTCGGGGTCTCTCTGGAAGGTTCTCCGTACACCCCGAGGTCGCCCCACCCCATCTGCAGGAAAGAGCGTGTGCAGGTGGGATAAGAATGTAGCCGGAGCGGCGGCCCCCGGCGCACCCCAAGTGCGGCAGGTGCGCGGTCAGCCGCTCCCCGGTGCAGATGCCCAGCGCCCACCTCCTCCCGGCTCCGACGCCGGCCCCACGTGCTCACGGGGCACCGGCACCAAGACACACACCTCTGCCTTCCGCACAGACGAGGAGGCCGTCCTACTCTGCGGTGTGAATTCACATTTAAAGACAGTGGCCAGGGCCCATGAAGCTAACCCGGCGAGGCCCCGAGACCCACGGTCCTCCCGAGCTCGCTGTCCCGAGAACTGGGCCGGCCGGCACCCAGGCGCCGCATGAATGTCCACACCAGCAGGACTCCCGACTGCTCAAAAGACACAGCCTGTGTCCATCACTGATCAACAGCAGACAGATGTGGTCTATCCATCCAGGACCGGGGTGAACAGCAGCCTCCCCAGTTTATGTCCACTCAGAACCGGAGAACGTAACCATATCTGGAAATACGGACGTAATTAGCTAAGATGAGATCACACTGGACTAGGGTAGTCCTAAATCCAGTGACTGGGTCCGTGTGAGAAGGTGGAACACAGAGACAAGACAGACACACGAGGAGAGGCCAGGCCTCCACGACGGAGGCAGAGACTGGAGGGTCGTGGCCACAAGCCAAGGAGCACAGGAGCCCCCAGGAGATGGAGGGGAGCGAGGACCCTCCCTCGGAGCCTCCGGAGAGACTGGCCCTGCAACCCCTTGATTTCAGACTCTGGCCTCCAGGACTGGAGGAAATAGATTCCTATTCCAAGGCACCAAGTCTGTGGCCACCTGTTAGGCACGAGGGACCTGATACACACACTACGGACCAGTACTCGGCCGTAAAGAGGAACGAGGTGCTGACACTCACGAAAACAGGCTGCTGAGAAGCCGGTCAGAAAAGGCCGCAGGGTGTATGATGGATGTGAGACGTCCAGAACAGGCAAGGCCATGGGGACAAGGCAGATGGGTGGTTGCCAGGGGCTGGGGCAGGGGGAGGAGAGTGACTGCCAGTGGGAAAGGGGTTTCTCTTCGGGGGGTGGGATGTTCTCAGCTACTGGATGGGGGCGCTGCACAAGCTGGCGCGCGTGCTCAACACCACCGAACTGCACGCTTTAAAATGTTAAAAGGGTGAATTCGTGTTATGTACGTTGTACCAAAATAAAACCTGCCAGGTGTGAGGTGGGTTAGCGACGGACAGAGGGACAGACGGAGGGACAGATGGGAGACAGAGCAGGCAGAGTCCAGGTGGGGCGACAGGTGTGCACTGCGACACCCTTTCAGCTGCACGGGCCTTTGACAACTTTCATCATAAAGCGCTAAAGAAATACCTGAAAGGGGCAACGGGATGTGACTTCGCTCTACGACCCAACGCATCCTTCTGCGGCCAGTGGCGTGGGGCAGGAGTGACCCCGACAAACTGATTCCCCTCGGCGCTGCTGGCGGGGGCGGCCCTGCTTCCCCTCTGGATTCTCTAGACGCGCCAGCCCCCTCCATGCTGGCTCTCCTTCACCGGCCGCTCCTCCTGGAGGGGTGGAGCCGGGGGGAGGGCGGGGATGGGGCTTCTTCCCGGGGTTATGAAGATGACCTACAGCTGACCGTGGTGACAGCTGCACGAGGCTATGAAGGTGCTAGAAACCGCGGAATTGTGCCCTTTAACTGGTGAACCGTGCATGATGGAAACTACGTCTCCGTAGAGTGCCACTGGAAAAGCGCAGGCACCTGGTGCTGCAGAGGCCTGGCCGTGCCTGTCTCTCTGGGGCCCCTTAAAGCTCTCCAGACTCACGGGCCACGGCCTGCCAGCCCACAGCAGGCTCGGCAGGTCTGCACGGAGACGCTGGGGAGAGCGGGGCCAGCGCGCACGGGGAGCCCTGGGTCACACGTGGGGGCCGAGCATGCAGGCTTGCCCAGGATGGTCACAGGTAGGTGTGTGGTCTGGCTGTAACCATTCATGCCCCCTGCACTGGGCAGTAGCTCACACGGCACCCTCTCCGTCAGGGAGAGCCAGGAGGGGGACACGTCCCCTCGTCTCCCGGCCTTAGGCCCATCCTGACACTCGGGTCCCAGAGCTGCCTGGGGGCTTTTGCCCTTGGACTGCGCGGTCTGTTCTCAAAGACCCTTCCAGCCATAGAGTCCCTTTGGAGACGGTTTATCTTGAAATTACTGAAAAGGCTTTTCCGTTCACCACAACAGGAGCTGGAATGAAAGTTGCCCCTGGAGGGAAGTGCGGCCGACAGGGGCAGGAAGTGGAGTGGAAGGCACGAGGCTGAGGTTCCAGGCCTCTCCCTGCTGCCCCCTCTCCCCGCACCCCACGGGGCACAGGCGGGCTGCCGACCCTCACCCACAGGCCAGGTAGGAGAAGCAGAGAGAGGCAGAGGGGCTGGGTCCGCTGGCACCACCCAAATCCCAGCCTCCCAGGAGGGAGGTGGGGCTCAGCACGAACCTTACGTTTGCATAAACAGTTTAGGCACAGGGAATGCTGGGATACTCCCCAAATCCAAGTTCCCAGATGGCGGCCAAGGGCCCACCTATTTACAGGTGAGCCTCTCTGAGGCCTGCAGTCACTGGCCTGCTGTGTTAGCTCTTTCCTGCTGAATCCAGTTCTATTATCACCTATCGGTAGGCTTTCTTGGCTATACAAATAGGGATGTTAACATCCACCTTGCACGGCTATCACGGGTTCCACGAGACGGTCCTCCACGGCACCCTGGGCAGGGTCTCCCACAGAGTGTGAAGGATGTCTCCCCTCTCCCACGTGATCGCCCACCCGCGCTCCCAAGGCAGCCGGGAACCCGGGCCTACGGTCCTCCTCCTGGCCTCGGCCTTGCCATTACTCGGTGGAAACTTCAAGGCTTCTGGGCGTAACTAATGAGAACATAGCACAGGGAACTCTACTCAGTACTCCCTGGTGACCTAAATGGGAAAGAAATGCAAAAATGAGAGGATACATGTATACGCATACCTGATTCACTTTGCTGTACAGTAAAAACTAACACAACACTGTAAAGCAACTACGCTCCAATAAAAATT
Source organism: Phocoena sinus (assembly GCF_008692025.1). Lineage (NCBI taxonomy): Eukaryota > Metazoa > Chordata > Mammalia > Artiodactyla > Phocoenidae > Phocoena > Phocoena sinus. The sequence continues at coordinate 58,605,710 of NC_045781.1, forward strand.
AAAAAAAAAAAAAAGACTTCTGGGCAGTGCAGGGGCCACACACAGCTACGAAGGATTATTACCCGTGCATGTGTCCACATCGACACGTGTGCGAAGCCCTGGAGGGTCAGGGAGGGGGCACTGGCTGGATGGGCCCACCGTGGGGACACAGGGGCTGGCCTCTGTGCAGCCTGGCCTTACCCTTCCCAGTAGCCACAGGGCGTCCTCCTTAGTCCTGTTTGACAAGTAAAGAACTGAGACACAGACGGCACTCGGGCCCAGCCGGGCAGGAGGGAGCTCTGTCCCTGCGCCCCGGCCCCATCACCCATCAGCCTTAGAGGATGGAGCTTCTCAGCCTCTTCTAAATTCTTCCATAAGTTGATGCCTACCAGGGCCTGCGCCTCCTGCCAGGCCTGATGACCGCCTGGGTGAGGACACAGAGCTGGGGGGCCTGAAGCCTGTCTAGTCGGGAGAGCTTCGGCCCCCACTTCTGCTAAAGTCGCTTTGAGTGTGTTTCCTGTCATGCGCTGACCAGGACAGAGGTCTCCCCGACTTCTCCGGGCTTCAGCTGCCAAAGACCCCCAAAGTCACAGGAGGAACCCGCAGAGGAGAGTCAGGGCATTGGGGCCTCCCGGCCCAATGTTCCCGTTTCCTGGACCCACCCTGGGCACCCAGGCAGACGGGCCCCTGGGTCAGCCCCCCTCGAGTGAGACGTGCCCAGTGCCGGTCCCCCTCCACCACTCAGGGCCTCCAACAGAGCCCAGCGGCCCCGGTAACGGGCAAAGAGAAACAGGTGGGTGTGGGCACAGGTTGTACTTTCTGTAGCCCCATAAATCCAGAAAACGACCATCTCAACCAGCCTGCAGCATCGACCTTCACTAATGAACTGTCACCTTGGAGAGAAGGGGAGGGGCAGAAATCGGAGAGGCTAAGTGCTCAGCTAAGCCTTGCATGCCCCAGTAATTTATGTACTTAAACAGCCTTCCTGCCCAGGAACCTCAGCTTTGAGGAGGCTGACCCGCTGACACAGCAAGCATTTCCAAGATGCACGTGTTCGTCACGAAGCAAAGTTTCCGTACCAGCCATCGGGGCGGGCTCTGGAGGAGAGGAGCTTCTGGGTCCCTACGGAACCCATCGTGTCTGAACAGTTACGGGTAAAGGGAAGCACGGTCTGTGTCACCTCTGGGTGGTGCCACCATGGATGGGTTTCTGTGATCTTTTCCGGCTTATTTGAATGTTGTTAACTTTTTGTAATAAAGAATTATTTTCATAATAAAAAAATTACATGAGATATATTTTATGTCTTTTTCTTGTACTAGAGCTTTGAAATCCGAGCGTGTTTTTTACACACACAGTACCTCGCAATTCCGACCAGCTGGGACTGCCCAGCAGCCACGTGAGGCCCGTGGCCTTGGTCCAAAGGCTCCTGGGAGTGTCTCTGCTGGTCTTTTGGGGAACTTTGAGCTATTTTTACTCACACCACTTCTGACACCAAATGTGTGTGTGTGTGTGTGACCACAGCAACTACTTCTCTGGCCTCCGGGCACCGGCTGGGAGTGCAACAATTCAGCTCCGTCTGACACTACCTACCTGGACCTGGCATCTGACCCCACAGGTCAAGGGCTCAGCCCCACGAGACTGCCCCCACTTCACATGCCAGGCCACATCCTGGGCCTCTTGTAAGTCAAGGCTCCCACAACCCACCCCCACTGCCCCCAAAGTTGGATAATTTGCTAGAACGGCTCACAGAACTCAGGGTGGCGCTGTGTTTACTATCACCTGTTTACTATCAAGGATACAACTCAGGGACAACAGGTGGAAGAGATGCCTCGGGTGAGGTGTCGCGGGGACTTCCCTGCCCTCTCTGAGCCCTTCCACGTGTACACCGACCTGGAGCCCCTGGAGGTCAAGGCTGTGCTGGAAGCTCTAACCTTCCAGTCACGCCTTGGCCTTCCTGGCGACCACATCCTGAAGCCATCCAGGGCCCCCCCGCTACAGACACTGGTATCACTCCGGATTCGAGGGTTTAGGAGCCCTATGCAGGACCCTCTGCACTGCCTCAGCCCTCAGTACGGGGCGGAGGGGGGGCCCAAAGGGCCGCGGTCTCCCCACAGCTCAGGGCAGCAGGCATCTGAACCCAGGTCTGTATGCGTCCCCACTTTACCCCAACGCCCCACAGGGACTAAATCCAGAGCCTCCATTTCACTCCCCAAAAAGCGCCCCCCAAATACAGTCCTGCTTCCTTGGGAAGGAGCACAGGGACCAAGTCGCAAAGGAGGCGCGAACAGCACGGCTCTGTGGGAAGGGTTGGCCCGCCGCTGTGACCAGGGTGGCCTGGGGCTACACACACACCCATCGGGGACATTCCTCCGGTTCCCAGGGCAGGTCCAGCAGGCCAAAGGCAGCGGGGAAGGCGACTTCCAGGGCGGGCAGGCAGGCCGGGGTCTTAGTCAGCTCTGCACCGCTTCCCTGCCACCCACACCCCCAGCAGTGGGGGGCGGCAAGCGAGAGCAGGGATCCTGGGGAGGTGGTCCTCACGCGGACAGCATCGCAGCACGCCTGAGGGGCAGCGGAAGGAGCCGGGGAGGGAACAGGGAAGGAGGGTCTTCTCCTGGCCCGGCCTGGACACTACACCTCACTTCACCCTCACCCACGAGCCAGGCTGCGGCCTGCAGGGCCAGGCGCGACCCCCACACCGCCGGCCGCCCCCAACCCCGCCCGAGCGCGGTCCTCCCGGGATCCCGGCCCACACCCGCACTCACGTCGTCCATGAGCAGGAGCAGGATGTTGGGGGGCTGCGGGGCGCCTGTGACCCCCAGCCCCGCGGCGCTCAGCACCAGAAGCAGCCGCCACCTCGTCGCCGCAGCAACCGCCGCCATGGCAACCACGCCGAGCGCCACCGAGCCCCGGGGCGGCGGGAACGGCCCGGCGAAGCGGGCGACCCTTCCGGCTGGGCGATGGGGCGGGGCCGCGCCGGCTGAGTGACAGGAGAAGCGGGGCCCTGACCGACAGAATGAGAGGTGGGGCGGGGTCAGACCGGCTGAGTGACAGGCATGTGACAGGTGGGTGGGGCGGGGCCTAGCCGGCCGCATTACCGTCGTCGTCGTCACGTGACGCGGCCTGTCGGGCTCCCAAGATGGCGGTTTGCGTAGCGGTGATCGCCAAGGAGGTGCGTACTCCGCCGGGCAGGCCCGCTCCAGCGTCAGCCTAGCTCTCCGATTCCTCTCCTTCCCTGCCCCAAGGGCTCCGGAGGGTGGGCCCGGGGGCTTTGCCGAGCGTAGGTGGCCAGGGGCGGGCCCGGCGGAGGCGCCGCCCAGACCTGCACCTGCCGCTGCCGAAGCGTCACGGGCCGGGTCTTCCTCTTCCGTGCGGGCCGCCGCTCCGCCCAGCCACCCGTCCGCGGGCTTTGTGGTTTCCTGCTCCCGAGTCTAGGCGTCCACTTCTGTCCATCCTGCTCGGCCGCGCGCTCCCAACGGCCAGGCCGTCGACCCCCGGACGAGTGACTGTTCCTCTCCGCTCAGCAGCCACAAGTCAGACCGTTGCACACCTCTGCCTAGAGACCTCAACAGTGGCTTCTCATTGCCGTAGGATCATGTCCGAATAATCCCCTCCCCGCTCCACTCCAGTTGACGGACTTACCTGCAGCTCCCCCGGCAGGCTCTGCTCCCTCACGTCTGGGCCTCTGCACCTGGAACCCCTTCCTCCTTCTCCCCCACTCCTGTCCCCTCCACTGGCCACCGAAGATTTCACTTTCTCTAGAAAGCTCTTTCTGAATCCTGAGATTGGGCTGCGTGGCCATCCACGCGCTCCTACTGCACGGAGCCGTGGTGTCCGCCCCGGCCTCTTGAAGACTAGGCTTCTGCGGCGGTTTTCCCGTGAAGCTCTTGTTACGCTGACTTCCGTCTTATCACTTGCTGCGTTATTTGTTGGTGGGTTTGTGGACTGTCTCCTTCACCTGTCATCTCCATCAGGGTAGGGACAGCGTTGTGTACACTATATCTGGGCAGTTCCAGGCCTGTGGGAGCCTGGGAAGACGCTGTTAACTCCAGGGTTAGGTTGCTCGGAAATGGCCCTGAAGAGATGGAGGTCTGAGACAAGCCTTGACGGGTTTTGAGGGAGCCTGCCAGTGCCTCTGAGACTGCAGGAGCTGGAGTGTTGGGAAACAGCCAGTATGACGGGGCCAGGAGGAGGGCACGTGCTAGGATGGGGCCCTGCTCAGAACGTGAGTGACAGGCTGCGCTCAGACCCACTTCAGAGGCGTCTTCTCTTTTCTGCCCATCCTACCCATGCCCCCTTTGCAGACAGTATGAAACCCTCCTCAGATTAGATTGGGTGCCCTGAAGGCAATGCCCACGGCAATTTGAAAATTTTTATTTATTTTTTATTTTCGGCTGCGTTGGGTCTTCGTCCTTGGGTCTTTTTTGCTGCACGCGGGCTTTCTCTAGTTGCAGCGAGCGGGTTGCTTCTCTTGTTGGGGAGCACGGGCTTCAGTAGTTGTGGTGCACGGGCTCAGTAGTTGTGGCTCGCGGGCTCTAGAGCGCAGGCTCAGTAGTTGTGGCACACAGTCTTAGCTGCTCCGCTGCATGTGGGATCTTCCCGGACCAGGGCTCGAACCCGTGTCCCCTGCATTGGCAGGTGGATTCTTAAGCACTGCGCCACCAGGGAAGTCCCAGTTTGGAGGATTAAGCCGTGGGTTTTGGGGAATGAGAGCGTATTCCATGGCTAATTGGCACTTGGCTGATCTGCCCTCCTGAGTGCCCCGTGGCCTTGTTTTCCAGGCCAGTGCACCTGGGGTGGATCCTTGTCACTTCAGCCGCCGTCATCCTTTTCTTGCAGAATTACCCTCTTTACATCCGCAGTGTCCCCACGGAGAACGAGCTCAAGTTTCACTATATGGTACACACGTCCCTGGACGTGGTGGACGAGAAGATCTCAGCAATGGGGAAGGCCCTGGTGGACCAGAGGGAGCTCTACCTGGGCCTGCTGTACCCCACAGAGGACTACAAGGTGTATCCTCGCACCTGGCAGTGGCTTCAAGTCTGGGGATTTCCTGCAGTCGCAGGGTGCGCTGTAGCATTAGGTCCCCTTGAAAAGCATCTCGTAACATCACTTGAAAAGAAAAAAGATGCGGGCTTTTGGCCAGTGGGGAATTAGAGCAGCTTGAGGACACTTAGAACCTCACACCCTTTTTTCTTTAATTAGGAGGATAATGTGGGAGCAGCCAGGCTTGAATTGCCTTGTGACAGTCCCCACCTGTTCCTTGGGTTTGTGGAGGAACTGGGGACTCTCTGGCTTCATGCCGTCTCAGCGGGGCCACCACCTCCTGAGCAAGGGGTCATTGTTCACGCATTTTTTTTTTTTTTAGTATTTATTTATTTAGGCCGCACAGGGTCTTACTTGCGGGATGTGGGATATTCCTTGCAGCGTGCAGAATCTTTAGTTGTGGCATGTGGACTCTTAGTTACAGTATGTGGGATCTAGTTCCCCGAGCAGGGATCGAACCCCAGCCCCCTGCATTGGGAGCGTGGAGTCTTAGCCACTGGACCACCAGGGAAGTCCCCACTCGTCTGTTTGCCAGGCCCGGCCCCACCAGTCACTGTAGGATCTTGACCAGTCCTTGGGACAAATGGCTCGAAACCTATGGAGTTCAAAGACATTCCCACAAGCAGTAACGAGCTCGCCTAGTGTCACTGCCCGGAGCCACTGTTCCGCAAGATGGAGTGGCCTTTAGAGGTATAGGTACCTTAGGCAGGATTCGCCTCATTTGTGCAACCTCTGGTCTTGCAGTTAACCCTTCCCAGCTGGGACCCGATGCGGAGAGAAGGCGAGGTGCCCCAGGGTTCGGGCAGGTTGCCCCGGGGCTTGGATCATGATAAGGCTTAGCTCCGTGCGCTTTGCTTCTCCAGTAAACACCAGAGCTGTCTAAGGAAGTGTCCAGTCACACCTGCTGCAGTCCTGTGTCCTCCTGGCACTGTGGGAGTGGCCCAGCCTGGGGCACTTGCTGTGATGCAGGTGTCACGCTCCCCCAGAGCAGCTTAGCAGCCGGAGGACACGCACAGACGGCCTTCCCCTCGCAGGCTCTGCACGGTGATGCCGTGCTTGGGGCTGTCACAGAGTCCCCGTGTTAAGAGCGTGTTCCCTAACCAGCTGTGCAGTTACGGCTACGTGACCAACTCCAAGGTGAAGTTTGTCATGGTGGTGGATTCCTCCAACACGGCGCTCAGAGACAACGAGATTCGCAGTGTGAGTGTGGGGGCCAGTGGGCGCGCCTGGCCGCTCGGTTTTCTGTCTTTGTTCAGAAATGCTGAGAAGCCCGAGCACAGCAGCAGCTGTGTGTACTTGCGCGTGTGAATGAAGCACGCTGTTGGCTCTTGTTCCAGATGTTCCGGAAGCTGCACAACTCCTACACAGACGTGATGTGCAACCCCTTCTACACCCCGGGAGACCGCATTCAGTCCAGGTGGGCGCGGCGCCTTCTCGGGTAGCCCCCGCCTTGCTGAGAGGCAGCGATTCTGAGAGGCAGGGAGGGAATGTCTTTTTAAGCGACGGGCACTGTCCGTCTAAGGCAGCCATTCTGTAGAGGCAGAACCCTGTTTTTCCAAACAAACTCTTCCTTGGATCTCCAGATCAGCAGAAGGGGAGTTGGGGCGCGGGGGCTGCAGAGCTTGCCCATCTGGTCTCCCAGGTCGGCCCAGCAGGTCCTGGGGCGCCTCCCCAGATCCCAGTGAGGGCCCAGGCATATGGACAGGAGCCTCCGGGAGAAAACGTCCTCCTGTCGCTGCCCGATTTTGTCTTTGACGTTGAACTTAGACGATTAGGAAATTAGGTTGCAGGTGTCTTCCAGATAGCCTTCAGGTGAACACAGACCTAACATCTGGATGTCACAATGATGCTTCCCAAAGAAGCATTCACGAGCACGTGCTCCAAACCTGCTCCGGGAATTCCCTGCATCCCAGACACAGTTCCCAAGGGGTTCCTTGTAGCCGGCAGGTGACCCCAGCCAGGGAAGATGACCCCTTCCTATGGTGCCTTCCCTCAGTGGTGACAGTGTGTCTTGGGTCATCCTGAGTACCCCCCCTCCCCCCCCTCCCCCGCCTGGAGACCCAGCAAGGGCAGCACCGTGGGAAACCGCACAGGAATGAGGTGGGAGACTCAGATTCTCACCGCCTGATGTGGCGGCAGGCATGTCCTGGCCTCAGCCAGTTTTACTCACCTGGACCTCAGAGACTGACATCTCTGCCAGCCAGGGATGGAGGGCCTGGGTCTGCTTCTCTGATTGTCTGTTTCTCTTTGCAGGGCCTTTGATGGCATGGTGACGTCCATGATGATACAGGTCTGTTGAGGAGAGCTCTGCAGCCCGTGGCTGGAAGGAATCGTTCTGTGCATAACTGTGTTGTTCAGATGTATCTTTATTTCCACTTGTCTCCTCTTGGGTGTCATGGACGTGCCGCTGGGGGCAGGGCCTCATGCACGGTGCCTGTTGACTAAAGGTCTTGTGAGATCAGGTTTGGCTCTTTCCTTCTGCGTCAGCAGAAGGTTTAACTAAAGACAGTTTAGGGACTTACCTGGCGGTCCAGTGGTTAGGACTCTGCGCTTCCACTGTAGGGGCCGCAGGTTCAATCCCCAGTCAGGGAACTAAGATCCCGCATGCTGCACGGCACGGCCAAAAAACAAAACGAAGGAGTTTATGTGGACTTTTCAGGGACAGAGCAGATCAGGGACCAGACAGAGCAGGAGCTGTTGTCCCCACTAGGCACGAAGGGGCAGGGGGAGCCGGGTGGCAGGAGCTCTCAGAGCTTGGAGCCCAGAAGAGGCTGCGAAGGGAGGGGCAGAGGACCCGTGGGCCGGCCGCCCCCTCCAGTGGCTCAGCAGGTGGGCTGATCTGGAGGGGTCGGCCTTCTGTGCCCAGAGCCGGATTAGAGGGGCCCGTGGGACGGCCTGCACACCTTCCCCCGGCGGGAGGGCCCTTCCTCCTGGTCTGGCCCGGCCCTGGAAGGCCACCCTCCCGAGACCATGTAACTACAGCGTCTTCATCAGCTGCTGCTGGGCATCGAACGAGCAAACTGCGAGAGTCCCCTCCTGCCTGTTAGTGCCCTGAGGTTCCTGAGGGCCCGAGGGCCAGGTGGGTATTGGGAGAGGAGCCCCCTTCCCTGCTGACCCCCAGGCCCCTGGGCAGGCTGTGGAAGGGGCGCTTCCACTTGAGGAGGGGCTGATGTCATGAGATTTCCGCCTTCTGCTGCCCCAGAAGCCTGCTCAGTCAAGGTTGATCGCAGTTCTAACTGACCACGATTGAGGCCACGGCCCCTTCTGGGATCAGGTGACCCCGGTTCTAGTGCACTTTGTCATCTGGTGACAGCGTCTCTGAAGTGGAAGAGGCCCACCTGGGCCTGAGCCACCTACACAGTCTGCTCTGTGTGGCCTCAGCGTGGCTGGCTTCCTTCATCAGGCACCCTAAGACACCATGAGCCCCTCTTGCCCCCTCAGTCACTCTGGAGAGGGTCTCTGACCAGGAGGAAGGTAGGAGGGTGGCTCAGACCCACTAGGAACAGGGAGGCTGTGAGCTGTGAGCGTCGTCGGCCCAGGGCTGGAATTGGGATGCACTCTGCTCGTCTTTGGGTTTCCTTCCCTTCCTTTGAGCACAGGATTACAGAAGTAAACAAAAAACAGCTCAGAGTGTGTGTTAAAGACACACGTCCCGGGCTCCCCCCAGCCTGCCTCACCTGCCACAGGTGGAATTGCAAGACCTAGAAGAGGGCTGAGAAGTGCGACCAGCAGGTGTTGGTCTGATGCAGGCCACCCTCACACGGGCTTTCTCCCCACAGTCCATCCTCAACTTTCTGGTTGAGCTTTTACTTAGTAATCTCTCCTGCCTGAGTAATGGCTGAGGCAGGGACTACAGGTTGCCAAGGCAACATCCGTTCTCCCTTGCTTGCTTACTAACAGAACCCTAGTGTTATTGGGGACAATTGGCTAGACAAAATATACTTCCTGCCCTCACAAGGGTAGGCAGTTATGGCATTTAGGTGGATGGCATTGGGAGGCACTTGCAGGAAGGACACTTAAAAGGGGGATTCAGCTGGCAGTACCTTTATCTTTACCCTTCCTCCTTCCTGGAACTTAGATGTGATGGCTGGAGCCCAGGCAGCTATCTTGAGAGCATGCAGGCAACATTCATCCCCTGAGGATGGAGAGCAGAAAGCTAGAAGGAGGCTGGGTCTTTGCTGACATACCAGCCCTGGACTACTTGTGTTCAGCATTTTTTTTAATGAGGAAATGAAACCCCTATCTTGAAGCCACTGCCGTTTGGGTTTTTCTGTAGATGGAGCCAGAGCGACCCATAATGGGGTTACATTCGAGGTTTTTCATGTGCGTTGTCAGGTAGCATTCCCGTTTTAGGTCTGAGAAAATCAAGGCTTAGATGTAATCTGCTGGCCTTTGCTTTGCCAACAGAACTGTCAGATGTCAGTTTCATCTTAACTTTTTGCATCTCTGTACTGTGAGGCTCGTCTCATTGAGGGCCACCTGCCTGCCCATCCCCCGCCACCTGCTCAGCCCTTGGCTGCTGCTCCAGGTGCTTCTGCTGAAGTTCTGTCCTCCCTCCCCATCAGCATTCCTTCTCCCTTCTTCCCCGGGCCAGACAGCCAAGAGGATCCTGCGTGTCTTGGCTTTCTCTGGGCATAGCTGAGAAAGTGTGGGTTGGAGCCCTGGCCGCCCACATGGGCTGCTTGGGCCTGAAATCCACAGGAAAGGAGGGACTCAAGGGCCCACTCTCCTCGCAGTGGCCACGCAGAAGGGATTAAGAAGATACATCTGAAAAGGGACCAGTTCCTTGCGATAGAAGCCTGTCTGCAGGTCCTTCCACAAAAGCAAAATGCACAATGAACGCATCAAGACCAATGCACATCCTCGCCAAGGAGGAGACTGGCACAAGGTACAGCGCGGCAGGAGCTGGTGCTTCATAAAGTTCAGCTCCAGGAACTACGTCTGGGAGGCCTCCCTCTCCTGCAGCCCCCAACTGCACGTGATCCAGGCCTGGCTCGGCCCTGAGCCACCCAGCAGCCTTGGCAAGGTCCCTGCCACTCAGCCCCTCCTACCCACATTCTCCAGGGGCCAGCGGTGGTGTGTGTGCCTGCGCACGCGCGTGCACGTGTGCACATGAAAACAGAAATCTATACTCTCACGTTTCTGGAGGCCAGAGTCAGAAATCAAGGTGATGGCAGGGCTGGTTCCTTCTGCAGGCTCTGAGGGAGGGTCTTTTCAGCCTCTCCAGCTTCTGATGGCTGCTGGCGAGGAGTTCCTTGGCTTATGGACGCATCACTGCAACCTCTGCCTCTGTCTCCACATCACGTTCTCCGTGTGTCGGTGTGTCTCCTACCCAGTGTGTGTCACTGGGTTTAGGGCCACCCAGGTGATCCAGGGAGATCTCCAGATCGTTAGCTTAATCACATGTGCAAAAACCCCTTTTCCAAATAAGGTCACATCCACAGGTACTGGAGATTAGGATGTGGACATATTTGGGGGGGGGGATTTCGTTCACCCCACCACAAGGGCCAGTGCTGACCCCAGATCACAAGCGGAGTGTGAACCTGGCCAGATGGACACGCGGATGGAGAGCACAGGCGCGCCCTCCCGAGAAAACACTTCACTGGTGCTGGAGAGGGGACACTGGGGACTGGGGACCGTCCACCTGTGGATAGCTTAAGGACCTGATAATCAAAAAAGTACAAGGTGGGCTTCCCTGGTGGCGCAGTGGTTGAGAGTCCGCCTGCCGATGCAGGGGACGCGGGTTCGTGCCGCAGTCCGGGAGGATCCCACATGCCGTGGAGCGGCTGGGCCCGTGAGCCATGGCCACTGAGCCTGCGTGTCTGGAGCCTGTGCTCCGCAACGGGAGAGCCCACAACACTGAGAGGCCTGCGTACCGCAAAAATAAATTAATAATAAATAAATAAATAGTACACGGCAAAGAGGGTTGCTTTAGAAAAGCCCAGGCTGAAATTTGTTAGTGGTTCTTTAAGGCCAGGACCCCGTGTGTCTGCATCTGGGCCCCAGAGCTTCCTTTCCCCGATCGGAACGCAGTCAGAGGGCAGAAAGCACGCTGCACCATCAGGGAGGGAAAGAGCGGGGCGTCTGCCACAGGGAGGAGCGCAGGCAGGGCGCTCGTCATGGAAGCCCCTCTGCGTCCCTGTGTGAAGAAGCCCAGGCTTGCGCCAGGTGCCCCGGGCGCACCCTCCTGCGGGGCCTCACAGGTGAGGACCCACAAGGCGACGTCTGTGTCACTCGTCACGGGGGAGTGTGTGCCCCGGAGGCCACCAGGCCCGGGTGAGGCGCGGGGTCTGGCGGTGACGCTGTAAACCCCGAAGCTAACGCTTGGCTGCCAGGAGTGAAGGGGGTAGAGCTGGGTCTGGGATCCACAGCCGCAGCCCATCCGCCGCCTTCTCTGCACGGTGTGCACCCAGGAAACAGCGTCCGGGTGAGGCGAACAAAGCGGGGCGGTCTGTTGCCATGTGCTTTTAAAAAATATTCAAGTTTAATAATTTATGCTTTACCAGTAAGACACACATTTCTACTTTTCTGTAAAAGGCGTTAGTGGAACAGTCCCGAGTATGCCGCCCCGAAGCTGACCCGACGCTGCCTGGGCCTCACCTGCCCGCAGCTTTGCCCGGTGCCCTCCAAAGCCCCGACTGGCCCGCGTGCCAGGTCCACTCCGTGCCCTGCTTCGCGACCGGTGGCTTCGGCCGTGGGGTCTGGGCTGTCCTCCCGCCGAGGGAAGGGGGACGGATAGTTATTCTGCGCGGAGTAAATGGTCGCACGAGGAGCACGGCTGTCTACTCCTGACCCAGCGGCAGCCCCACTCTCAAAATCGGGCCCTCCCTTCAATACGGTGAATACCACGGCGAGAATCTTCCGCGCCCCCTGCCCGGAGAGAGGCCGGGGGGCGAGCGGCCTCCAGGGCTCCGCCCACCGGACCCAGCCAGGCCCAACAGAGCCCCGCCCACCGGGCCCCGCCCCAATAGGATCCCGCCCTCCCAGGGCCCGGCCCACCGGTTCCGCCCCCCTGGTCTGAAACGGGCCCCGCCCTGGAAGTTGCTGTGGGGGAAGGGTCCCCCCCTGGCGCCTGGGTGTCCCCGAAGGCCCCCGCGGTCCGTGGAGCTGATCCCTGGTAAATTGGTTCTTTTGGGCAGCACCTGGAACCAAAGGCCGAGTCCGCCTGAGACCTCTGTTCTCACACCCTCCTCCCCGGCCCAGGGCCAAGACCAGGGCTAAAGCTGCCTCCAGGAAGCCTTCCTGGGTTTCCCTGCTGAAGGCTCACAGGCAGGTGAACACAGGCCCCAGCACCCACCAGGCCCTGGTGGCCCCAGGGCATGGGGCTGCCTGAGGCATCAGATCTTAACCTGTTCCCAGCCCCTGTCAAGCCAACATCTCCCCCTGCAGGGGGGGTCAGGAAGGAAGCCTCCCCAGGGCTTACACCCAGGCCAAACCCACTGGGGTCTGAGGTGCCCCCACACCAGACGGAGGATGTGCCCAAACACCGGACACTGGAGAAGGGTCAGGCTGGGGCAGGTGCCTGCTTTTCCTGTCCCCTCGGGGATTAATGGGTTAACGTAGAGAAGCTCAGAGCAGAGCGCTCCCCCCACCCCCCCCGCCCCCGCAGTGACTGGTGGGGGACACACACCTTGATGACCCGGCCTCGGAAGACGCTCTTGTCCAGCTCCACAGCGGCCTGGGCCGAGCTCTCGGTGGCAAACTCTATGTATGCATAGCTGGGGCAAGGCAGAGGCAGGTGAGGGCCACGCTCACCCACGCTCACCCACGCAGAGGTGTCCCCGCCCCCCGGGCGCCCGGCCCCTCCCCGAAGCCCCAACCGACCCCTTGGGGTGTCCGGAGAACTTGTCGCACAGGATGGTGACCCGCTGGATCTCCCCGCAGTGGTTGAAATAGGCCTCCAGCTCCTGGGCTGTGCCCCCGTAGTCCACCTACAGGCATGGACCCTGGTGGGGGGCCTTCTGCAGGGGCCCCCGCCTCCCAGGGTCTCCTGCAGCACGTTTTCTTGGTAGAGAGGGGGTGACTGGGCCCCAGGGTGAGGGTGGTAGCCTAGACCTCTACGCGACCCCCTGCCGGGGGAGTGGACTGGATATCCAGATGAATGCTCCCCAAGTTTACTGGCCTATGCAAAGGGTGCGTGGCTTTTTCAAGTGGAACTCGTTGCCAATAATCTGCCCACTGGGAGATTTCACGTGGAAATTCCGAATCCCAGCCCACAGTGGGAAATCAGGCCTGACCACAGAGGGTCCACGCTCCCTCATGGGGACAGCCCCCTCATCAGAGCCCCCCACCTCCTGCTTCTCGCTTCCAGGCCTATGTGGCTTCTGAGTTTGCTGCCCATACTGTCCCTTCCTTTAATCCTCACAGCCAGGAGGCGGCTGCAGACCCAGTGCTGCCGGGCCGACCCCCCCTCGCCCCCCTCCCCCCACTCACATTGCCCACGTAGACGGATCTGTGATCGGCCTCCACCGCCTCCGTGGGGCTGTCTGTGGAGAGAGGGGCTTCAGGACCAGGGGGCTTGGCCTGGCAGGGGCCTCCCGGCAGCTGCTAAGGGCAGGCACCTCACGTTGGTGGCTCAGTCCTCGCTCCTCGGGGAAGAGGGGCACCTGGGTTCTTGGGGAAGAGCACCCCTTGGGGCCTATGTAGAAGGACCCACTGCCAGGCCGGACCTCATGGAAACCCTGGCCTTTCCCCGGAAGCCCACACTTTTCCTGCAGCGGCTCGCAGCTCATCCGTATTTACCCTCGTGCCCGAGGACTTGCGGGCCACAGCCCAGGGAAGGGGTCAGCCTGGCTCTCTGGTTCCTACCCGTCTCGGGGCTCAGCAGCTGCCCGGCCAGCAGGGCCCTGGCGTCTTCCTCTTCCCCCTCTGGGCCCTGCTCCCCGGGCGGCTCCGGTCGCTGGGCCTGCTCCATGGCCCACAGCTTCAGTCTGATGGCTTCCAGCTCCTGCCAGCATACGGCCCAGGCTGAGCCCGGAGGCGGGACAGCCCCCAGGCTCCGCTGGAGGGAGGGCAGAGGGGAAGGGGGCCTGACCCTGCCCGTTCTCAGGGTCATGCTGGGAGCTCCCTGGGCGGCGGGGGGGGGGGGGGGCAGGAAAGACCACACGGACTCGGGCCTGGAGAGAAGCCCCTGTAATCCACCCCCAACACACAAAGTCCCCTTCAGGCCGGAGAGGCCACCCTGCCCCTTCCAGCCCGTGCACAGGTGGGCGTCCCTACACCCTCTTCCAGGCGTGGGGACAGTGGCCCTCTTGGCCCTCTCACCCCTGGGGTCAGAGCTGCAGCCGTCCGTCCCCCTGCCCCCATGCACAGCGTTCCCCAGGTTCCCGAGATCCCGGCCGGCCTCCACCAGGCGCTCGGCGCCGCTGTTACCTGGTCAGCTAACGGGCACTTGGCCAGGTCCCCCCTCTCCAGGACAGACAGCAAGAAGCCTGCGTCTTCCTCGCGCTCTTCCGCTTCCCCCGTCTCCTCCTCCTCCGTGTCTCCAGCCCCCGGGCCCAGAGGGCTCTTCTCGGCCTGGCTCCAGGCCCCCCAGCCCTGGGCCTCGGGGTCTGAAGAAGCCCTCCTCAGCCAGGCCTCAGTGGGGGGCGGGAAGAGAGCTCGGCTGAGGAAGGGCCACATGGCGGATGGGGCAGGAGGGGCCGGCAGAGCCTCTGCGCTCGCCTCCACGCTGCCTGCCGGCACCTGCCTGCACCCTCCCGGGATTTAAGCCCTCCCCCAGGCCAGGTGTTCCCACTAGAGGCTTCAGAGGCCTCCCGGCTGCGGCCAAGCCTCCACCCTGGCTTCTGGGCCCTGAGGGGTCAGAGGCTGGACCCCCGCCCCAGTGCCCCTCTTCCTCACTGGCCGGCCCCTCTGGGACACTCCAGGTAGAGAGGGTGCAGCTGCGGCACAGCCGGGGGGGCCTCCTGGCCACAGCTCAGCCTCACCCGCCACCGTGCAGGAGCCAGGAAGCTAAGGGGTCGCAGGTCCCCCCACCTCGCTGTGTCACGCCTCCAATGGCCAGCCACGGTTAGGATGACGCAGGGGGGGAGCAAGTTACCTGAGTGTGCAGAGCACGGAGGGGGCACAGGGGGTCAGAGCAGGCTTCCTGGAGGGGGTGGCATTCGAGCCGGCCTTCAAGGATTGGGTCAGGCAGAGCCAAGGCGAGGGTGGCCTGGGCGGAGGGAACAGCTTGAACAAAGGTCTGGGGGTGGGGGGTAGGGGAGTGCCAGGAGGTCAGCGGCTTCTCGGGCCAGGCCAGGGCAGGGTCCGGGGCCAGAAGGAGTGACATCCCTCCTCCTGACCCCTCCTGGATTCCCTGCGTCCCTCCCCTCCCCACCCCAATTCTGGGCCAGCTCTTCGGTGGGAGCCACGTAATGAAGCCGGGTCCCTGCCTGGGCCACAGGGCACAATGATGAATTCTGTGCAGGTCAGGCCTGGATACTGGGGGCCTCAAGGCAGTCTGTCAAGTCCCGCCCCATTCCTCTCTCTCCCCCAGGGCAGCTGCAGGCCTGTGTCCCTGGGTGCCCTGGTATCCTCCGTCCATCCTCCCTAGCAGCTGCTCTGGCCTCTTCTCCCCCGGCGTCGTCTTGGGGGAGCTCCTGCCATGCCTTTTCCATCCTGCTGACGTGTTTATGGGGGGCCCTTCTGGGCGCGTGTGCCCACCCAGCCCACATCCCACCCTCCAGACCATTGCTGGTAGGGTCTCTTCCCTGGGAATGTGGAGTTGGGGGAGGGGAGAGTTGCAGCCTGTGAACGAACCCTGGGGGCCGTGGATGGGGGGACGAAGCGTGCGCCCTGGAGGGAAGTGGGGGCCGCCGTGGCTGCCTTTCTCCTCCCGGCTCTGTTCTCACCTCCGTGGAGGCTGAACCCCCCCGGGCCCTGCAGGGAAAGGAGCCGGCCTGAGTTGGCTCTAAGCCTGCAGGCCTGGCCTCCCAGCTCCCGGCCCTCCTTGCCTGCAACACCCCCTTTTCCCCACCCCGGAGGCACACGGTTTCATGCACTTGCATGTGCGAGGCTCCAGGGGGCACTCTTCTCACTGTGCTGCTGCTTCCAGGAAGCCTTCCCGATTGCTCCATCTCCCTCTTGTGGCCACGGCGCCCGGGCCTCACCCTCTGTCTGACCTGTGTAAGTTACACGTCCCCAGGTCCTTCCCGGCTGGCCAGAGTGCCTCAAGGACAGCACTGAGGACAGGGCCCCAGTCCAAGGCTGGCTGGATGAGGACAGAAGTGCGGCTGCCGCAGGTCTTTCTCCCACGGTTCGGGGCAGTCAGGCCCCCTATCCTGTGGGCCGAGACCCCATGGAGGGCCCCTCGCCCAGGCCCTTCCATCTACCTCCAGGTGGGAGGCGGGACACCAGGGCGGCTGCGTCCAAGCCAAGGGCCGGCTGGACTCGGGCCCGGCCCGGCCAGCCTCCCTCTGAGCTCAGACCTCTGCAATGGAAAATCGCCGTCATCCCCTCTGTGCCGGGA
This sequence comes from Phocoena sinus, assembly GCF_008692025.1. Taxonomy (NCBI): domain Eukaryota; kingdom Metazoa; phylum Chordata; class Mammalia; order Artiodactyla; family Phocoenidae; genus Phocoena; species Phocoena sinus. Next base: position 58,622,181 of record NC_045781.1, read on the forward strand.
CTGCTGACACACCAGGCCCGGCTGGGGTGCCGGCCAGTTGCCTGGCGTGCAGACAGGCTTGCCCCCATGCTGGCCTTTCCAGTGACGCCTTTCAAAATACACCATGTTCCAGGCTGGGCCCGAGTATTAATAACACCTCTTTCCTCCCAGGGGCCACCCGTGAGCCCAGAGCCCTAGCCCTGCACACCCACTAGGGGTGGGACCTGCCCTGTGAGCCGCGACACCACGTCTGGGACACCCTGGCTCCTCAGGGCCAAGGTGTCCACCCTCAGGGTCTTGTGGGAGGTGCCCACATGGCCACAGGCAGGAGGGGCTCCAGCCCTTGAAGCCACGAGTGTGTCATCTGGGGTCCGAGGTCGTCCCAACCACCTCGAGGACACAACCTTCGAGAGTTCACCTCACTTGGCCGGAACTCAGGAGGCAGAGGTCATCCGCCACGTCCCGCTCACGCCCCGACCCTGCACTACACGTTCGTCCACCCCCGTGGCGTGGTGCACCCCCTCTTGTCCCTCTTGCCTGTCACCGAGAAAGCCCCCCAACACAAATCTGGTGAATCAGTGTGTGAAACGGGCTTAGGCGGAGTCGCCGGGGACCCAAGGAGAGGCGGAGCCCATGATGGTGAACGGCAGCTTTATTCCATGACACAGAACCCACGCGGCCGTGAACAGAGAGATGGGGGGACACGGGAGGGCGGCCACCAGGACCCTGCCTGGCACCGAGGAATGTGACCCAGCACTCTCGGTCCAACCCCTTTGGGGGAATTAAAAAATAAAATCACATGAAGAGGAAGTGGACAGTCAATCCATTGCCCACGAGGCTGCGTGTAGCCGGCCCCAGCTCCCGCTGCCCGAGCCCCTCGGCCCACGGAGGCTGGCCTGGCTAGGCCCCCCTTGTCCTTCATTCTAACGTTTAAAGCCAGGCTCCCCTTGAGTCCCGACGTCGAGTTACTGCTCTAAGGGGTCTCTGGGGAGGCACTCCAGGGTCTGGCTGAATTGAAGCAAAAGCAACGGGAAGCAGGCAGATTCCAGAGTTTTCTGGAACGCCGGGGACTGTGCAGGTTGCTGCCCAGACAGCCGGCTCCCCGGGCCTCATCTGTGCACCGTGTCCAGGCTCGCTGCAACCTCTTCTCCCTCCTCTCCTGCCAGCAGGAGGTGATCCCGCGGGGGGCGCTGGAAGAGCCCCGTAGGTCGCGGGAGCCCGCAGGCAGGTGTGGGGCTGAGGGGCCCAGGGAGAGCCGGGGCTGGGAGAGCGTGCTGCGCCTCTAGGGCCACAGGGACACCCACCCCACGACCCCTGGATGGAAGACGGGCGTAGGGATGAGGCAGAGCCGGGCATGAGCCCCCAGGAGCAGGAGCTCCAGGAGTCCTGGTGTCTTAGGGAGGCCAGCGTGGGGCTCTGTCTTGCCCCTCCCTTCCTGGGGACACCTCCAGGCAGTGACCCCTGGTGACGAGGACAGGAGTAAGTGGCGCTAAACCGCAACGTCTGGGACTTGCCAGGGAATGTGCGCTCCCCGACTGGTGGTCCTGGTCACAGGGCCCCTGAGCAGCTGTGCGGGCCACCTCTAGCGCCTGTCCTGGCCCACGGCCACCACACTTGCTAGTCGGGCCCAGACTGGCCAGAGCTGTTGCTGGGACATTGGTCCAATCTGCCCACGTCTGCAGCAGAACCTTATCTGTCCCCGGAGCAGGCCTGGACCAATGGGAGGGGCCCTGGGAGGGGGTGGCCAAGGCCACAGGGGACCCAAAGCACCCCCACGGCTTTGGATCACTGAGGGAGTTGGTGACGCTACGCTGGGTTCTGGCTGGGGATGGACTGAGGCGTGGTTGTGTGGATTAGATGGGAGACACGTGTGGTGTGCAGACAGGTGGATGGTGAAAGGATGAAGTGATAGCTGCGATAGAGTAATGGATGGATGGGTGTATGGACAGATGGACAGATGGATGGATGGATGAGTGAATGGATGGATGAATGGATGGATGGGTGTATGGACGGATGGATGGATGGATGAGTGAATGGATGGATGAATGGATGGATGGGTGTATGGATGAACGGCCAGAGAGATGACAGGATTGGTCAGAAGGGTGAACTGATAAAAGAAAAGAATCAATAAGTAATTGTAGGTAGGCTGAAGGGACGGGCAGAATCATGGCCAGACAGACACGCTGCAGTGAGCTGGGACAGGCAAGGTGGGTGGTGCCAGGGACTGGACTTTGGTGTCATTTTGAGGATGTATTTGGAAAAACTGGCAAATAGGAGGAAGTTAGGGCCTGTCCTGATCCCTCTCCACGGTGTCATTGGGATGAAACCGGAAGCAACGCCCCCTCCCACCTGTGTCCCTCCGCCACTGAACCTCTTGGGCCCTGATGGGCAGCCCCACAGGGCGGCCCCTTCCCTCTTGCACTACGGCCCTTACCCTCCTGGCCCCAAGGCTTTCTCCAGCTCTCCTCTCTTCCCCGGTAGCACCCAAGGCTTTCCTTTGGTCCTGGGGATGGGAACCCTCGTGATTCTGACGGGGTCTGGGGTGTGCCAGCCTGTCCACACGGGGAATGGTAGGCACTGGTCTTTGCCAAGAGAACACGCCCCAGACACCACCACCTGCGGACAGTGACACGTCCTAGGAGAAAGGCCAGAGAGAGGAGGGGGTGGGAAAGGTCGAAGGGTCACGCGTCAGGGCGCTTTCCACCGGGGGTGAGGGGGCCCAGGTGCCAGCATCTGCTGTCCCAGCCTGTGCATCCTCCCTGACTCGGCCCTGTGGGCCGGGAGCTCCGGCCGCCGCCCGCCTCTCTCTGCCCTCCTGCCGGCGCTTTGGCCTCAGAACAGGGTAATGCTGCCGTTTCGGGTTGACTTGTCGGGGAGGGAGGGTCTGCGAGCAGCCGCATCTCACTGAGCTTTGGGCTCACCAGCGTGTCCGATCTCGGCCCCTGGGGAAGAGACCCTCACGCGCACACCGACGGCCCACAAGCTCGGGAGGTAGCAGGGCAGGCCGGCCTCTGAGCTGGACCCCCTTCTGTCCAGACGCCCTCTTTACATAAGGAAGGCAGGGGGAACACAGACCACCAGCAACTCCAGCTCTGGCCGCCCCCACACTCCCCGCCCAGAGCTACTCATTGGGAGTTTGCCTTCTCTGTGAGCACTTTGGCCAAACAGGGCCTGAGCACAGCGACCAACAGACATGCCGGCTCCCGAAGCATGGAAGGGGCCCTGGACGGAAGGAGCCGCCTGCTTGGTGTGACCCAGCCCACACCTGGCATCCACTGACACGTCGCCCCCGGGGACACCCCCTCCCACCCCTTCTGGGCCTCAGCCTCCTCGCTGCCAGCCCCGCCCACCTGGCTGCCACCCTCTGACCCTGCGGACCCTCTCTGCTGGCAGGGGCTACGTCTGTCGGCCTCTGGCCGGCCCCTCGTGCCAGGCTTCTGTAGCCCTGGCCAGAGGAAGGTCTCGGTATATGAGATACAGGTATGGGGGTCACACAGGGAAGATGGCCTTTCCTAGCTGGCTTGAGGCGACCTCTTCCCAACAGCTGGGGTGGAAGGGGCCGTCCCCACCTCGGACCCTCAGCCTGTGGTCCGGCCCTGCAGGCTGGTCTGGCCCGATGCCACCAGCTGGCCAGCCCTGGCGCGCCTGCCTGAAATCACAGGGGACCCTGAGAGGGGAAGAGGAACAGAGGCCGGCAAAGCACACCCGCGGGGCTGCAGGTGAGGTGCTCCTCCCAGCCAGGACTCACCCCGCAGTCCTGCCATCAGGGCCTCAGACCTCCACACCCACACCCCAGCGCACCCAGGGCGCCACCCTCCACCGGCACAACCTCGTGGGAACAGAGTCCGAGGGGAGAGACGGGGCTACGTCACAGCACGTGCACAGCCGCCCTTCTGACAGGTTCAAGTCTCGCGAGAGAGAAAGCAGACTGGAAACATGACGGGTGGGTGCCCGCTGCCTCACGAGAGCCGAATTCCACCTGGCCCCTGGTCTTCTGAAACCCACAGAAGCGAGCCTCTGAGAGGCGGGTGGCCCTGCAGCCCCAGGCGGCCCGGGAGCTTTCTGGAGGGTGAGATAGGTCTAGCTCGATGGTCAGAGTTAGGGCTCCTGCCAGGTGGGGTTCGGATGGCACCTGGTCTGTGTACCGATGGAATCCTTCCTGGCAATACTCAAAGGGTGAATTCTTACAACTCTGAAAAGTAACAGCGATCAACAAACCCATTGCTCCCCGTAGGACCGCAGTTCGGCTCTCTTTGAAAACCTAGTTCCTGAACTTTACATACTTCCATGGTTTCTCTTAATTTTTTTATTTGGCAAACATCTCTTCTTTATTATCGTCATCATGAATACCATCATTTGGACCTCTGCAAGGACTATATACATTCACATTATCGCAGACTATTGACCTCTTCCTCTCGGTGGGGCCCCTGGGCACCCGGTTTCAGTAGCTGGTCACTATTGCACTCCAGTCCAGGGAACTCCTTACGGCCACGCAAGAAAACACAGATCGGAGACCGTGTTTGCTGTTTGTTCTCCCACTGGGTACAGATCAGAATTTCCTTATTCTTTTATTTCCTCCTTGAGATCGCTGGGGGAGTTGAGTGTGGTGGGGGGACAGGGCTAGGCTTGGCGGGGGGATTTCGGAGAGAACATCCCCTGAGGGGCAGCTAGACAAAAATGCAGGGTTATATACAGCTGGTCACGTCTCCAGAAGGTGCGGGGAGGGCAGATTGCTTTCCTTTGTCGTTTTCTTCCTTTTTCTGCAAAAGTGTGGAGCTGCAGGAGACACAGGGGCCGGGACGGAAAGACGAGGTGGGCGGGAGGCTTCTCGGAGCGGGCAGCAGAGGTAGAGGATGACAACGAGAAGCAACAGTTGAAGGCGCAGTTGCTGTCTCCTCGCGCTTTGAAACGCAGTCAAGAAGCAACCCAAAAGATTGTCACAGTTTCCTCTCAGAATTATGTTCTCTCTGGGAAGGACACGTGAGCACTTCTTTTTCACCAATGGAAAGAATGAAATGTGATGGAAATTCACAGATGGAGTGAGGACAGACGAGGTACCCTCCCTGCACGTGTGCAGACGCACGCTGGGCGTGCCCTGGGTGCACACGCAGACGGGCACGCACGCGTGGGTGCCGAGGGCCGAGCTGCCCACCCCACCCGGCCCCGGCGGAGGTGCTGCTGTCGAGTTGAAAAGAAAGAAGTCGCTTCTTGTTGGACAAAACACTTCAAACCCCAACATCCCAACCCCCCGAACAGAATCAAAGCAAAAGACCGACATCTGAACAAGCCCAGGCGTAGAGTAAGACAGTGAAATAAATACTTTGGCAGCGACAAAAAAATTGTGGATTTGGACTTCTCGTGTTTGCTTTTTGGATTTCCTTTGGAGCAGAGGTGTGTCCGGTGTCCTTGGCTGGCTAGCTGGCAAGGTAGTTTACAGGTATGCTTCCTTTACGTTTTTTTTAAAAAACTTTTTGGATTTCTACTTAAAGCCAAACAGTTTGACATTAAAGGAAAAAAAAAAAAAAATACCCTGAAACCAAAAATTACTTCTTGAGTCTGAAATTGACATCTTTCTAACCGTCCTCACTGCACCGGCCACACACCCCGGGGGGTGGTTTCCGTGACACAGCGGCTCAGATCTCCGGCTACAAAAGAACAGTTTTCTTTTTCCCTTTTGAATCAGGAAGGGGGGAAACAAACCCCACAGTTTTCTTTGTCCATTTCTGAGTAGCTCTTTTGCCAAACAGCCCCCCAAAATTCTTCAATGAAAATATAAGCCGCCAAACAATTAGATTTTTTCATTGAAGAGAAAGTGTGTGAAAGTCATAAAGAGAGAAAAATGAGAGAGAGAAAGAGGGAGAGGCGGGTGTGGACGAGCCGGTCACCTCTGCCGGCGTCCGTCCGGCTGCCTAAAGCTCGTCGGGTGGTTTCTCAGGATGCACGAGAGGTTGAGGCGTGATCGTCATCAGGTAGCTGAGGAAGTTGCATTGATGCAGTCTTGTTGGTTCTGTGTTTTCTTTTGGAGAGAAGCAGTAGCAGCAGTGACTCCCAAGGTCGGCTCCCAGGTCTGGGCGCGCGTCTAGCGGGCCGGGCAGGGCCGGGTGGGTCGATGGGCACTGGGTCCGGGCGGGTCAGCGGGGCGCGGCATCCAGCGGGCCGGGCGGGCCGGGGGAGCCGGGGCGGGAGGGCCCCGTGGAGCCCGCCTCGCTGGGGCTGGCGGCGGCCGGGGGCAGGCAGGGGCCCAGGCCCGGGGTGGCGTCGGGCTGTCCGGGCACTGGCTCGACCGCTGCGGCCGAGGGGCCCTGCAGGCTCTGGCCGCACACGTGGTGATGCTTCTCCCAGTCCTTGTGCTGGCAGAAGGAGCCGCAGTAGCGGGCCGCGTTGCAGCCGCTGCACGTCTCGCTGGCCTTGCGCCCGCAGTTCCAGCAGCTCTGGATGTGAGGGAGCACGGTCAGAGGTGGCCCGGGCCGGCCCCCCGGGTCCCCAGAGTACCCTTCCTGGCTGCGGACCAGGGAAGCACACACTCCAAACACACCTGCTCAGACCCAGCCACGACATCACCGAGCAACAAGAGAAAAGCCCCAGCTTGCGATGACCCCCTGCAGACACGGCCCCTCAGCTGGGCCATTTTGGGGGGACGGGCTCCCACAACTCCAGCCCACCACAGACAGGTTCACGGTGGGCCACAGCCCCCTCCCTCTCTTCCAGGAAGCCTTCTGGCCTCGCCAGGGCTCCGATACCAGAATGTGGCAGCCCCGGCAGAGTAAAGAGGTGGGCTGCACAGCTACAGCTGCTGAGGTCCCGTCCTTCCCCCACCACTGGGCCTCTGACCCTTTTTTCTGTAACAAGCGACGACCCCAGCTGCCCACATGAGCAGAAGGTGGGCAGGGATTCCAGCGAAAGGCCGGAGGCAGCAGCCCAGGCTGTGGGACGGGGAAGCTAAACCACCCTGGGAGGAAGGTCCAAGCGCCCATTTAGCCCCCAGAGCCTCCTGCTGGCCACACTCTGCAGGCGTGCCCCCCCGCCCCACCCTTGCTGCTCCCCAGATTTCTGCCGGCTCACTCCCTCAAGGACTGCTCGGACGGACGGTACCGCTAGCGGGCTTCCCTGACACCCACCGTCCTCCCTACGCACGTCCACGGCCTGAAGCGCCACAGGATGTCCTTCTGTGTCCCTGCTCCCCTTACCCCCTCGGGGCCAGCTCAGCACAGACGACTCCAGGGGCCTTTGGAGAAGTGCCCTCCCCGAGGACAGTCCCAGGACCCCTGGAGAGAGCCTCTCCCTCCTCCTGACCTCTCTGCCGTCCAAGCCCTTCTCAGACAAGGAGAAAATGCAGTGGACGCGCAGGTACCAACACGGTGACTCTCACGCCCCACTGCTTGCCTCTGCTCTCACAGGTTAGAGGGAGCCTTGGTGTCTGCCAGCCTGGGTTCAAATAACGGCCCCACCACCTCTTGGGGAGTGACCTGGGGTGAGCCATCTACCTTCTGGAGCCCTCCGTGTCCACATCTGTACAATGGGGACACCCACAGGACCTGCCTCACCAGGCCGTGTGGGGTCAAGGGGCCCCGGGGCAGCCCAAGGTCACGTGGCTGGGAAGCACGTGACCGGGAGGCGGTAGAGTGGGGTTCTGGCCCCGGACTGGGTGTGTGTGTGGGGGGGCAGGGAGGGCGGGCGGCCCTACCTCGCTGGAGTCCTCCTGCTGGTTGACCACGGTGAGGGCGTCCTCGGAGGCCTGCCGCCGCGCCTCGGCCAGGGCCCGCTCCATCTTGGCTCGCTCCATGCTGATGAGCTCGTGGGCCTTGCGCTCGGCGTCCGACACGGCTTTCTGCAGCTCTGACATCGCCTGCCGCTTCACCTCGTTCACTGCTTCCTCTGCAAAGGACGCCCCCGGCTGGTCGGCATCTGGACCGGCCCAGACGGGTCTCCCCTGCCCACAGCCCCGGGGGCGCGAATGGTCGCGCGGGGGGAAACCTGCAAAGCCAGCCCTCTACTGTAGTGTAGAGGACCGTCCCCTGGAGGGCGGGGACCGGGCCCACGCCCACATTCTGAGTCAACAGGCCTGGGCGCGCCCGCAGGGACCCCCACGCAGAGGCAGACGGGGAGGGCGAGAGGGTCTGGGGCCCCGGGCCACCCCCACTCACCAGCCTTTCTCCAGATCTCCTCGGGCACGTAGCTGGACAGGGTCCGAGGGACGGACTCCCGGTGGACATCTGAAACACAGGAAGGCCGGCATCACACACAGGACGGGGCCCACCCGACTGGGCCATGGGCGCAGGGTGTGTGATCTTGGGGCCCCAAGGTACCCATGGTGGAAACCCTGTTATCGCTGGGCGGGGGGAGCAGGGTGATGTCAGGAAGGGAGACCCTCGGGAGCCGATGGGCTTTGGATTCGGCTGGGAGCTGGGCCGAGCCTGGCCCCTCTGCGTCTCCACGGTCATCATGCAGGGGCCTCCCAGCGCCGGGCCCCTGGCCTATCGGAGCCGAGAGCTGGGCCTCCCAGCGGGTCAGGGCAGCGTCTGTGTAGCAGGCAGCCCCTCTTTCCCAGGTTACACGGTGTTGGGTGCTATTTCACTGCAGGGCCGTGTGAGGGCGCTGCCGTGGCGAGTGGTGGCCTCGGCCCCGGTGCCCCGCGCGCGCCCACAGAGCACACCTAGCTGAGAGCCCTCAGCGCCCGCGGAGCTGCCGAGGGGCCGGGCGGCGGGCGCGGGGCCCTTCTTGCTGTCCTGGGCGGCGTCACTGTGGCGCCGGATCCAGTGGTTGAGCTCCTCGCGGTCGGCCTCCTGGCAGCGGCGCAGCACGGTGAGCGACCGCCGCGTCTTCTCGGCCATGTCCATGATGCAGGTCAGGAGCTGCGGGCACGCGGGGCCGGGTGAGCCACTCGATGACGAGGACAGCCGGGACACTGCCCCACACTCCGGGCCCGGCCAGCCCGCCCGCCAGGCCTTCCCAAGGGGGCTCAAGGCTGCGGCCTGAAAACCCACCTCCACTGCCCGGAAAGACACCGGAGCAGCTGGGTGGGGCTGGGGGGGGGGCGCCCGGGGCACCACACCGGCGGGGAGGCTTGTCCCGACCCAGGGCTGGGGCTCTCCCTGCAGCCCTCGAGGTGCGGCCTGCCCCGCGAAGCAGACGGGCCAGCGCCGCTCTGGGGACCACCCTTCTCTCGGGCTCCCCTCCCCAAAAGGACGCGGGGCAGGGATGACCCTGAAAATGGTGTTAAAGGGGTCCCACCCCCGCGGCCAGGGGACCTTTCTCCGGGAGACGGTCCGCGGGGCCCTAGAAGGGAGGGTGCTGAGGGGCCGACCAGGAGCGCACGGGCGACCCTAGACAGGCGGGCGCAGGGCCGAGGGGGCGCACACGAGCCCTGCCCCCGCAGCGCCCGCAGCGCCCGCAGGTTGGGCAGAGCGCCTGCGAGTTGCTGCGACGCCCCGTGGCCCGAGCCTGGACACTCACGTTGTTGAGGTGCTTCCACTCCTCCGACCACTCGCGCTCCGTGAGCCTGTGGTCAATCACTTCCTCAGGCCGGGACCCGTGCACGGCTGCGGAGGAGGCTGAGGCTCAGGCCCCGCCCCCACCGCAAGCCCCGCCCCCACTCACGCCCCTGCCGCAGGCCCCGCCCACGGGCTGTGCCCTCCCGTGGAGAGGTGAGGAAGAGAACCCTGGGCACTGACGTCTGCCCACTGCCCTGGGGGCTCAGGAACAGGCCTGGCCTCTACTCATGCTTCGGAGGAAGAGACCCCTGTCCCCATCCCGCGCTTTGGCCACCCCTCCCCCACCTCCAAATCCAGCCACTCTCACTCTTTCTGCCCCCTGCTGCTGGCATAGTGGCCTCAGACCTCAGTCAAGGGGCTTCCCCACTGCTCAGGGCCTCCTGTGGCTGCCTGGCTTCACCCATACTTTACTGCTTCCCCGGAGCTAGCTGGACTCCTATGCGTCCTTCAAAGCACAGGTCACAGGCTCCTTCCTCCTCAGCAGCCTTGGGCTCTCAGGCTTCCTTAAGCCCCATGTATCTCTGGTTGTGTAGTAATTATAGGTGCTTCTCTGCTTATTCTCAGTCCTGCCAACAGACTGTGTCAGTCCCCAGGGCAGGGCCAGTGTGGCCTGTTCACCTCTGTGTCCCCTGGGCCGAGCTCCAGCCTGGTAAGAGGGGTGATCCGGCTTATCTGCTGGGTCTCAGGTGAGCAGGTCTAAGTGTGGTCTCCTGGGAAACAGTGGGGTCGGGAAAAGCCAGAGCCCTGACACTCATTCCCCATGGGACCTGGGCCCTTTGTCTTGCTTGTGGCCTCAGTTTCCCCCACCCTGCCTGCCTCCCGGAGGTGTGATAAGACTCCCAGGAGACGAGATGGAGGGAAGGGCCCTGGGTGTGGAGCAGGGCTCTGTGCTAAGGGCTTTACGGGTTCATCCCTGCCTCAACCTCCAACCGTGTGTGTGGGGGAGGGGTTCTGCCGTTATTTCCATTTTATAGATGAGGAAACTGAGACTGGTTACAGGGACATGTAGACCAAAGTAAAGCAAGGTCGGCTGGAGCTGGGGCTGTGCCCTTAGCCACTGGCTGGTATAGCTCCAGAGACTGAAACAATGGAGTGCCCACACCCCGTAATCAGAAACAAAACAAACAGCTGAGAGCTGAGAAATTCACACCAGCAGGGCAGCATCTGGCTTCCTCACAGCAGCTCCTCCTACACTTTTTGAAATACCGAATATGCGCACCCCACTGTGACCCAGCAGGGCCCATGCTTCCTGGGCTGGGGCCTACTTAGGCCTTTTTTAGCCCCCAAACCTGAAATGCCTACCCAAACTGCAGCAGAGGTGGGAGGTAGTAGCCACAGCCCGTGGTACAGCACCCTGCCCTGCTGCCCACGGAGCTGGGGCCTGCACCAACGCCACAGCCCATGGTACACCGCCCTGCCCTGCTGCCCACGGACCTGGGGCCCGCGGTGCACCACCCTGCCCTGCTGCCCATGGAGCTGGGCCTGCCCCGACGCCCTGCCCTGCTGCCCACGGAGCTGGGGCCCGCGGTGCACCGCCCTGCCCTGCTGCCCATGGAGCTGGGCCTGCCCCGACGCCCTGCCCTGCTGCCCACGGAGCTGGGGCCTGCACCGACGCCCTGCCCTGCTGCCCACGGAGCTGGGGCCTGCACCAACGCCACAGCCCACGGTACACCGCCCTGCCCTGCTGCCCACGGACCTGGGGCCCGCGGTGCACCGCCCTGCCCTGCTGCCCACGGAGCTGGGCCTGCACCGACGCCCTGCCCTGCTGCCCACGGAGCTGGGATCTGCCTGACAGCTGGTGTCTATTTTTGCTTTAGCAGAAGCGGGCGGGAATTAGCACCTGCCTGACCCGGCTGCAGGGAGCCAGACGCTGTCACCTGCTGCCCGGGCCCGGGCCCTGGAAGCTTCCGGGGGGAGGAGGCAGGGGCAAGGCCTCTGCTGACCCTTCCTCTGGGCCCACCATCGGTGCCCTGGGCCTCTGCCTCAGGGGCAGCTGTTTCCAGGTTCCCTCACCAAAACGCTGGGGGGGGGGGGTCCCTGGGGTGGAGGCTAATCTTATTCATCCCTTTGACCCAGCACAGAGGAAGGTCAGAAGGTCAGTCGTGGTAGCTAGACGACTTTGGGCCTGTTACCCCTTCGGGCCTCAGTCTCCCCATCTGTGATGTGGGCATGCTAACACATCACACAGGTGTGTCAGAACACATCGGGGTGCTGCCTTCTAGGACCCAGCAAAACATACAATGCCAACAAGAGGACCCCCGGGACCTGCCATACCACCACCAGTGACAGCTGGGTCTCAGCACCCACTCTGGGCCAGGCCCTGTATTAACACCCTCTCACCCCCTGAAGGTGGGGCTGCTCTTAAACCCAGCCAGCAGGGAGGAAGCAGGCATGCAGGGCACGTGACCTGCCCAAGGGCACACCTGGGGGAGCTCGGAGGACCAGGCAGTCCTGCCCCCGGGGGGTGTCGCCCCAGCGCCCAGCCTCCCTGATCTTCTTTCTTGCACGGACCACCCTCTACGGATTTGGTGTTTTGGTGTAGCAGGACCCGCCGTGTGTGCTCAGTGGTGCTTCTGCTTTCCCTCGGGGCGCCTGTGCGTTGGAGGCGGGGGCTGCAACTCCTGCGGCTTGGGGACCCCCCACATGCCGGGTCTCTCCCGGCTGCCAGTGCATCCTGAGCGGCTCTAGATCCCGTACCTGGCCCTGCGGAGTCCCCAGGACAGGCACCTCTGCAGCCACGGCGCCCACCTGCCATGGGGAGGGGCCCTCCTGGCCCTGAGGTGGCAGCGTCCAGTTGCCCCACCCCGGGAAAGATGGCTGTCCCTCAGGCTTCTGGGCGCACCCAGGCGGGGTGGGGCGCAAATCTCTCCTCTGCACCCACGTCCTCAGTGCCCATCCTCCCCGGACAGCGCCAGCGTTCACGAGCACACGGCAGCCCCGGATGCTCCGCCCGCCCCCACCTCCACTTGGCGCACGCGTGCACCCCCGCAGCGCGCCGCTCACCCAGCTGCCGATGGCGCTCCCGCAGCTCCCGGGGGTCAAGGTGGCGGTAGGAGTCCCGGAAGTGGTGGGCCACGGCCATGTCCTCCAGGCGGTAGTGCGGAGGCGGCGTGGGCTGGGGCAGCCCGTTGCTGGGGCTGCAGCGCTGGGCGGGGCTCAGAGTGCACGGCCGTTTGCTGAGGTGGTCCGGGTGCAGAGGGTCACGGTCTGACCCGTTCTCTTTGGTCCTGGTCCCAAGAGCAGGCAGGGGACAGTGGTCACGGGGCCACGATCCGTGGACAGAGGGGTGAGGGGAAGGTCGGGGCGCGGGCAGAGAGCGAGCGAGCGAGGAGGAGACAGACCGAGGTGAACAACGGGAGAGATCAGACCCGGCCGCTGGGGGCCCAGCCTGGTGCGCCCCTCTTCCCCCTCCTCTGGGGCTCCTGGGGTGAGGTGGTCAGGAAGCCTGGGCCTCCTTGGAGAGAGTGGGGGAGACACCCTTCCCCATCAGCAGGACAAGTACCCACGCTATGACCCAGCAGTGCGGGCCAGCCCAGGCACCTGGGCACCTCGGGCTGCTGGACACTCGGGGTGCACGTCCAGCACGAAGGGAACAGCCAGGGCACGCCGGCCAGGCAGTGTCTGTCCTGCCTCCGCCCCCGTCCTCCCGGGGCATCCGAGTCCTCAGGAGAACCCGCCACAGCCATACAGGGCGGCCTCCCGGTGATTCAGCCTGTTCAGCAGCCTCGCACCTCAGGCCGAACCCGACCAACCCAGCAGCGGCTGCCACAGAACGCAACGTGGTGTCGGCCTGCGTTCTCTCAGCCCCAGAACTGGGGCGCCCGCTAAGCCTCGGCGCCAGCGCAGCTCTCGAGAGCCAGGCAGGGAGAGACCCGGCCCCTCCACTGTCCCCCCAGGTACCTGTCAGGTGTCCTCCTCTTGCCATTCTCGTTGACCTCCGGTAGGAGCTCCGAGGAGTCGCTGGGGGAAGAGGCACTGGCATCCAGCAGGAGCTGCTCGTGCTGGGCCAGGTACTGGGCGGGCGTCTGCTTTGCCAGGCGGGCACAGTGCAGGAGCTCCCGCTGCAGCAGGGGCAGGCTAGCCTGTGGGGGGCGGGGAGGGGCTTGGACTGGCTGCTGACTGAGGTCAGGGCGCCGGGGGCTCGGAGGTGAGGCAGGGACGCCACCGGCCAGCCTTGCTGTGTGACTCCGGGCAAGCCGCACGACCGCTCTGGGCCTCGAGTTCCTCTGCTACAGCCTGGGGATGAGGCGGGACCGTGCCCCCCAGGAGACCCAGCGGTTTGGGGTTTTTCCCCTTCACCAGGCTCCCTCCTGCATGGGCATCTGGAGAAATCGAGGCGGGCTCCCCACCAGGACCCGCCGCCTGCGCCTGAGGAAACAGGCCCCAGACGACCGCCCGCACGGAGGAGGAGAGTGAGGCTCAGAGGGGACGGGGCAGCCCTGCACGCGGTCACCGCAGCGGACGAGCAGGACCCCAGCACACCTGCCGCAGACCCCAGCGTGCGCTGGCTGGTCCCGCCTGCCCGCTTTCTGCGGGTTCCCAGCCCAGCCTTGAACGAAGGTATCCGTGTACCCACACCGCTCTGGGCCGTCACGCGTGTCACCTCCCGGAGTTGGACACGACCGCTGGGTTCCACGTTTGTGGGTGAGGACACCACAGCACAGGGAGCAGAATGGCACGTGGGGGGTGGGCGCGGGATTCGAACGCAGATCCCGCCTGTGACCACCGTGCGTAACTGCCGTGCCCTCCCGCCTCCGCCCTGCTCTAGGCCTCCCAGCGAGCACGGCAGGGCCCCGGGGGCTCGGCGGTCTCCCCAGATCCACCGTGGGGGGATGCCGGCTGGGTGGGGGCGCAGCGGCAGGCCGCTTGGGAGGGCCAGAGTTCTAAGTATTTGTAACGAAGTGCAGTTCCCCAAGTTTCTCACGGTGTTTCAAAGCCACCTCGGCAGCCTCTCCCGCCTCTGCACCACCAGCCCCGACTAGCGCATCCACCCGGACGTGATCAAGCAGCCAACGCGTTTTCGTCAAGCAGTGCCGGCTGCCAGGCCTGTGCTTTTCCTACTTGGATAGCTGAACAGGGGCCAGCCCGCCATCTGTCGAACACGTTAGGAGCCTGAGCTGGGAAAGGAGGTCCCGGGAGGTCCGAGGACGCCAAACATCCTCCCTCCCCCTCGCCAGCCCCTCCTCTCCTGGTGCAGCGGGGCGGGGGACAGCACGGGCCCTGGCTGGTTGCTGTTAGAGCCATGGAAACATCTGGATTCCTGGCCGGCTGGACCCAGCTGCGAGCCGGGGCCACGGGTGGAGGGCTGGCTGGGCGGGGCAGCATCTCCCAGCTTCCGGAAAGCCCCACCACTCAGCCCCGCACAGCGTCAGGCTCAGGAGAGGGTGCAGGGGACCTGGGGCCTTTGGCTGGGGGAACGGGGACCAGGGCCCAGAAGAAATGCATAGACACTACGGGGGGCGGTGCGCATCTCCTTCCTGGGCAGCAGCCCCAGTTCTGTCTCCAGGGCCTGGGAGGCCTTGCCACTGAGATGCTGGACAGACCGAGCTGGTGAATCCCAGCTCTGCCACCTGAAAGAAGGTTCCATGCTGCCCCCTTCACAGACGGGACCGGCCGGAGGGAAATCAGTGTTTGCATAAACACCCGCAGTCAGCGTTACTGGAGCAGGTGTCTCCCATTCGGTGAGGGTTTATGATGTTTCCACTGCTTTCCCAAGGACCTGCTCCACTGCCCCACACTCCACTGCAGGCCCTGTGTCTGCCCACCCTGGCTGTGCTGTGTGACCGCGGGCAAGTCACTTAACTTCTCTGACTTCTGCCTCACCTGCAGCTGGAGCTGCAAGAAGCTCTGGCTCCTCCCATCCTGAGTGTGAGGCTCCCACGAGCTTCTCATGAGTTAACTCTCCCAGTCCCACCTGAGGAGGTGGGCTGTCACACCCCAGGGACCCGGGAGGGGACTGGGAAGTGGGAGTTCCGGTTGCCCAAGGGCAGAGCTGGGTTTGAGCCGGGTGGGCTGGCCACTGCTCCTGCCTCTGCTATAGGAGATGGCGCCAAGGGCCACCACATGGGTGCGCCACGGTTGGGCCTGGGAGGCCGTCAATCCCCAGGAAGGCGGTGCCCCCGCTGCTCCCAGGTCGCAGGTGGGGAAACCGAGGCCGCCCAGCAGGCCAGCACGCCCCAGGCTCCCTGCGGCACTCTGTGTGCTCAAGAGGCCAGGGTCCCACGGTGAGTGTGGGGGGGGGGCAGGGCCGGGGCACTTCCCAGGCAGGGCCGCGACGACTTGTCCACAAGCCCTGGGAACAGGACTGGCCACGCCCAGGAGCCCCACGTCTGGCAGACGAATGGACTCTGTCCCTGACAGCCCGCCGGCCCAGGGCCCTCACCCAGCTGCCCCATCACCAGGAGAGCAATCGGGGCGCCACAGCTCCGACAGCCCCGTGACTGTGCTGTGGGCAGGGGGCACAGCGAGGCAGGCACTGCCAGGCCTGCGCGTCCCGTCTGGCGCCTCACTGGGGTGTGCCTGGGAGGATGCGGGGATGCCAGGGCGAGTGGGCCTGGCCGGGGCGGCGCAGGGATGCGGCGTGTTTTCCCTGCTCCTGCTCCTCTGATAAACAAGGGCAGCGGACACGGGCGGGTGGGGCCTGTGCTGTAAATGTCTAATCTGACAGGATAAGCAGGCACTGCGTCCCCCACGATGGGGAGCGTGGAGTCAGCAGTACGTTGAAAGCAGGGAGGAGCGGGAAGGGCTCCTGATGAATTGCAAATGACTGCCAGGTGGGCAAACCCTCAGCCCAGCTCACGGCGAGCTCAGCGGGGTGTGGGCGGGAAGGCGGGAGGAGGGAGCGGATGTGGGGTCCCCTTGCAAGGAGGTGCGGGCCTGGGGCACACCCCGGGTAGGCTGGGAGGCTTGGAGCTGGAGGGATCGGGGCTCCGGCTTTGCTCCACCCCTCCACCAGAGGGGACCTCAGGGCCTCAGTTTCCCCGCCTGTTAACCGGGAACAGCGGCAGTGCCTGCGCCACCCCCCCGCACCCCGAGGGCTGCTGGAGGCTCAGCAGGGGCAGCTGCAAAGGACGCGTCGTCTGCAGAACACCTGAAATCCCCAGATGATGACGCCCAGTGGCAGTCGAGCACGTCCCAAAGTCTTTACCTGCGTGTCTCCCCACAACCTTCCCAATAGCCTGAGAATGGTTCCCACTTCACAGCTGCGGAAACTGAGGCACAGATGGGTGAACTAGCTTGGCCCAGGACAGTGGGGGCTAAGCGGCAGGGTTAGGGCTCGCATCTGGGCACGTCTGGGATGGCCTGTCTTCACGACCCTCTGAAAGGCAGGCCCCACCAGGGTGCAGCTGTGCAGGCGAGCATGGCCTATGGCTGGGAGCCCCACCTGGGCCTGGGAAACGAGAGCCCACCAGGCGCTCCAGGGCGGGCATCTCCCAAGCGAGCTCTGTGGAACCTGACCTGAGGAGATGCGCGCCAGCAGGGGCACCCGTGGTCAAATACATTTGGGAAGCATTTCACCTCCGCCCCCTCTGGGAGATGTGCGGCCCTGGAGGGGAGCGAAGGCCCTGAGGAGCACTGCAGGGGAGACACGGGTCTAACGCTTGTCCCCGTCTTGTGCATACACGTTGCCCAGCACCTTGTTAAAATGCAGATTCTGACTCAGTGGGTCCGGGCTGGGGCCCGGGAACCTGCATTGCCCACACACCCTGGTGTTGCTGCCACCAATCCAACACCAACTACCGAGAGGCCCTGGTCCACTGTTTATCTTCCGTGGTGACCACACGGCTGCCTTCCAACTGACACCCACTCAGCCATCTGTCTGCTTACCCACATGACCACCGTCTGTCCACTGTCCCCCTCCCCTCACTCCGTTCCAGGTACACCCTCGCTGCTCCTCAAACACAGCAGGCACACCCCTGCCTCAAGGCCTTTGCATGTGCTGTCCCCGCTGCCTGGCTCTGTTCCCCACTCTCCTCCCTCGCCCTCCTCTATCCTCATCAGAACGCACCCTCCCTGTAGCTCCAGAGTCTATGGCCGTTGTTGTCGGCTGGCATAGAGCAGGTGCTCAAAAAATAGCTTCTCGAGCGGCTGAGTGTATTGGTCACTAATATAACAGGATTGAGCCTGGGAGCTTGGTCTCCGAGCACAGGGTCGGGTGGCTGACTACTCTGGCCTGGCAGCGAGCTTGCTGGAGTCGGCCGCGACGACGGGTCAGCACTGATCCCCCCCGGGGGACAGGGGAGTCAGAGTCTTGAGAACAGTGGCTGATCTGAGCTGGCAGAGAAAAGACTCGGGGCTCCTGGGGCCCCAGCGCAGGGGAAGTGGGTTTGTCCCTACCTTCAGGAAGGGGATGACGAACGGCCGCAGCGGGAAGTTGGTGGCCTCCTGGAGCTTGGAATGGAACTCCTCGATGGTCAGCGTGGAGTTCTGGGGGGCGGGGCGGGGGGAGAAAACACCTTGCTTCAGCCCCAGGGAGAGGAGGGCAGAGACTGAGGGCTGGCCCGGCCCGGGGTCACCACGTCCCCACCCGACTCACCACGAGCCCCAGCACCAGCGTGCGCACGCGCTCCCCAATCTCCGGGGAGATGTCACTGCCGAACTGCTGCAGGGTGGCCAGGAAGCGCTTGAGTTTGCTGAGCTGCCGCGCCCCGCAGGCTGGGGGCAGCTGCTGTGTGGACAGCGCGGCGGTGCACGAGGTGGCTGGCCCATTGCTGAAGCCGCTGGGCGTGGACGGGGTGCCGCTGACGGCCGTGGGCGAGGGGCTGCTGCCGTTCATCACTGCGCGGGGAGAGGCGGGCTGAAGACGCTGCAGGGCGGCCGGGCCCCACGGACACCCTTTACAGACGCACAAACTGGGGCCCCGGCAGCGGGGGAGTACAGACGTGATCCAGGTGTGGCCCGGGCTCAGCGGCCCTTCGGCTTTGCTCTGGGCTGCGCAGTCAGGCCCTCCACACCCGGGGGACACCACGGCCGCACGCTGCCTGGCAGACACGCATCTCCTGTGAACAGGTAGAGGGGCTTCCCCACAACCGGGATCTGCGGGCCCACCCTCCTCTTCCACGGGGAGGTCCCTCATCCCCCCCAAAGGGTAGTGACCACCCCCCCACCACGACGGCCCAAAGCCACGCCCCAGTGCCTACGCAGGTGCCATCACCCGCATGAGGGCCCCGGTGCCAGGCTGACGGGGCTCAAGGTGGGGCAGGGGAGCCTGTACCCCCGGGACAAGCGGGGTTGGATGCTGGCGGGGGGACACCGCACAGCTGCTGTCTGGGGCTGCTGCACGGGTGGACGTGTGCGCACACAGGCCCCAGCTGCGTGCGGAGGACGAGCAGGTGACCCGAGGGGCTTGCGCTGAGCTTGTGCGGGGGCCCCGGAGCGGCACTGTGGGTGCCTGTGGTGACAGACACTGGGATGCTGTGAAGGGGACCAGGGGCAGGACCGTGACCCTCAGCTGAGTCTGCCCCAGGGCCGGGGAGCCTTGCAGAGCCTGACCACCTGCACCCCACTCCCCTGCACCAGGGCCTGCACAGAGATCAGAGGTCGTGGGCTCCCAGGGCCCTCGGTGATGGCGGAGGGGGTCTGGACACGGGAAGGCTGCACGGGACCCGCGCCTTCACACTCCTGCTTGCACACCCAACTCCCGCTCCCGCGCACGTCTGTGCTCCCTACACGACCGTCCCGAAGCCCACCCTCGCCCACACCCCGCACTCCGCGCACCTTCCCTCCCTCAGCAGCCCTGCACGCACCTCGCGCAACGTGCCAGACACACGTGCACTCATGCTCGCATACACGCGTATACGTGCGTGCAGATACCTAAACGTGCACACACGTGCACAGACCTCACGCGTGCTCGCACACAGGCCTGTGTGCACTGCATGCCTGCACAGCCCACAAAGACCTATGCACACACACGTGCGCACACGGGCACGGCGCACCCATGTGCACACCCATACAGCACACACACACGTGCAGGCGCGCTTCTCACTCACTCAACTGTGGTCCCCAAGGCCCGTGCCCTGGCCCTCCCGCCTTGTCTGGCTGGGTCGGTGCAGAGGCTGTGCGCTCACGCCTCGCTGGACTAGGGATCTGGGGATACAGGACAGCTCAGAGCTGCTGTTTTCTCAGGGCCGGGTTTCTCCAGGGCTCCAGCATCTGCCGGGGCCTGTGTGTGTGGACACGGGGGAGCAGCAGCCCCCTGCTCCGGGATGGGGATGCTGCTGGGCTCGGCTCTGGGAACTGGCCCCTTCTGAACAGCCACAGCACAGACGGAGGGTGTGTCGCTCTGCCCCTCCAGACCACGCCAGCCCGGCTATCCTGACCTGGCTCTGGGGGGAGGCCTCCGCCGTCCTGGCTTCGCCCAGCCTGCAAGGGCGGGGGCACGTGAGGTGGCCGCACGCCCACCCCTCCTCCCTGGGCCTCGGCTATCCCAGGGCTTGGTTCTCCAGGTCCCGGTTGCCGGCTCCACCCGCCCCTGCAGGCCTGTGGGAGCTCCCCTCCAGCCTGGAGCTCCCCTCCAGCCCTAGGCCTGCGCCATCCCCCTGGGAGCTGGAACTGGAGCACCCCGTTAACCCGAGCCCGCTGTCTGGTCGGCTCTGCTTGCACCTTCAGCTTCCATGACCCGCCTGCCGACACCTGCGAACGCTCCCCCCGGCCCCCCTGCCCTGAGCTGCGGGCCAGGGACCAGCCACCTAAGCCCCAGGCAAGGGGCCTCACAGTCCCTGAAGAGCGCACACAGTGCTCAAGGTCGCCTCCCGTCCCCCGGGGGCCCTGGCACTCCGCAGACCCTCAGAGGCAGACTAACGCAGCCCAGCCCTTGTGGGCGCAAGATAAGCACCCTGGTTGGGAGCGGACGTCCTGGACCAGCCCAGACATGCCGTGTCTGGCCCCCGTTTCCTCATCAGCAAACGGCCCTGGGCCCAAACCAGAGGTGGGGCTTCTGGGCCCGGAGGACGGGGTGTTCCGTCTGCTGCATGCTCCCCCTCGCAGGACCCAGGTTATCCTTCTCTCACTGGAAGGCGCTGGAAACGCCTGACCTGATTGCTTTTACGTGTTGGGTGATGGCTCATCGATAACCGGCCCCATGTAACAGACGTTTGGAAAGCCCTGGTTGCAAGCCAGGGTTGGCGCCAGAACAGACGTGCTGCCTCTGTGTCCCGAGAGGGGGCGGGCTGCAGGCGTGGTGACCCGCTCCGCTCCTGGGGCCCGTGCCCTTCACTCGGCCCTTGGTGCCGCTTCTCCCTCCCTGGAGACACAGTGCAGGTTGAAACCTGTTTGCCCCCCTGGTCTGGGCGACCTTAGAAGCTCCTTCCAGGACCCACAGGTGGCACACCGGCTCAGGGGTAATCCTACAGGACAGTCACTCTGGGGACTTCCTCTCGCTCTGGGATGGAAGGAGCTCCAGACACAAAACACGAAGGGTCCTGTCCCTCACGCTCTCCGAGGTGTGTCCAGGGCACCCTTGGACCAGAAGACCTTGCTGTTGTGCTAATTTTCTCTGTCATTGTGGAGCTGACGCGCGCGCGCGCACACACACACACACACGCACACGCACACACACACACACACACCCTGGTCGAGACTGATGACAGCCGCTGGTGGTCACCCCAGACAGGCCGGGAGGTGGCCTGCTGCATGGGGACTTCACCGCAGCGGGGGCTTCTGGTCACTCACGGCAGAGCTGGGCCGTCGCTCGGGGTCTGGATCCTCAGGGGCTTCGAAGACGTGCGGCTATCCGTGCCTCCTGGGACCCCGCCCGCCAGCCCCTGGCCTGGCCTCCCTGTGGCGCCCTTACCCGCTTGCCCTCGGCGCCCGGTCCTCCCGGCGGCCGGCCTGCCCTCGCTCGCTGCACTCCCTCCCAGGCTGCCGGGCAGTCTCAGCAGCTTGCTAAAGAGACGCCGAAAATAACCCTCGGCCACAAGTGCTTTCATTCCCACAACAGGTGTGTTACTAAGATAGACCACACGTGTCCCGGCCGAGGTTTGGGGGCACAGCGCAGCACCCCACGGCTCCCCCAGTCCCGGGGCCTGGGCCGGGGGGGCTAGGACGAGGCACCGAAAACAGCCCCTCCCGCCAGCCCCCCTCCCAGCCTTGGTGCTGGGAATCCCCGTCCTCCTGTCCACACAAAGCTCACAGGCCTCACAGCACCGCAGCTCCGTGGACACGCCAGGCCCTAGATGATGCCACACCTGGGTTTACATCGGGCCAGCCCAGATGGGCGAGCCCGCTGCGCTTGCTGGCTGACACACACTGCCAGCATCGCCCCATGAGAGCCTCGCCTGAGGGCATCAGCTGCGGCTTGGGCACTTGGACGGGAACGTCCACTAGTGACTGACATCTGCTGAGCACCCCGCGTGGGCCAGACTTCATGCTGACGTGGCCCAGGGCTTCGTGCGATCACCCTTGGCGCGGGCTCCATAACTTTCTTTCTACAGGTGGTGGTCCCTGCCTGTGGACACTGTGCCTGGAAGGGTAAGCGTGGGGTCTGCCCCAGGCTGGGGTCTGCCCTTGAGATGGGCTGTGGACTGGCCACTGACATCTGACCTTCTTGCAACTGTGGGACCTGCCTGACTTGCCCTGTTTTGAGTTGGGGAAAAGGAAGCTGAGCGAGGCCATCCGCCTGCCTGAGGCCACAGAGCGCGTGAGCGGCAGGGCTGGGTGTGAACTCAGTCTGTGACTTGGGGATCCTGGCTGCTCTGCTCTCCTGGGTCTGTCCCTTGGGCTCCATCCCCTAAGAGAGGCCTAGCCCGGCAGATGCAGGGGTGCAGGCAGAGCAGTGGGCGCCGGGTGAGGACCTCCCGGGTGGCCGTGGTTTTTGTTATTTTACTTACAAAGACAGACCATAGACCATTTTAAGCAGCCATGAAAACGGCCGTGGGGCAGAGACATCGCAGGCCCGTCCTCTCGATCTGTAAGCAAAATAAGAAAAGCACGCTGTGAGGAGGGAGGCCGGGCACCGGACGCTGCCCTGGGGGGCGTCTACAGTCGGCCCCTCCCCTGCCTCTCGACAGCGTTTTGGGGATTGGGACTCTGTCACCACCTTGGGCCAGTCCACAACCTTCTCTGGGCCTCGGCTTCCTTCTCTGAAAAATGGGCTGGATCAGGGGATGTCTTAGGGCCGTTTCTGGTGGGAACATCTGGGGCTCCACAAGGATTCTGGCACCTCCCTGGGTACGGGTGGGACACCCTGGCTCTTAACAGCTGTGTTTCTGGAAAGCGCCTGGTGACCCCACTCGGCACCATCCTCAGGGACCCGGAGCCCAGGTGATGGGCTTGAGGTCAACAGACAAACCAACGGTGGTTCCGAAACGAAGCCCAGGTCTGAGCTGCCGTGAAGGGCAGAAGCACCAAAGAGGAAGAGAGATTTGATTCGTCTGAGCTGGAGTTAGTGGGCAAAAGCCGCAAGGAGACAAGCTGTAGCACTGTCAACAGAGACTGAGCCCCCCGTCACAGGGGGTAATCAAGGGCAGGATGGAGCGCTAGCCCCTTAAGGGTCCTCCCAGCTGCCGAGCAGCTCCCTACATCCCTCCCCAGAGTTCTCTCAGCCCTCTGCCCCAGTCCCGAGCCACACCACAGCTTCAACTCTAAAATGAATTCGTGTCCAGGGCAGTCACCAGGCAAGAAGAACCACAGCCCTCAAGCCATGGCTCAAGGTCAGTCTCTGGTCAGCTTGGCTCGCAGGCCGGTCCTGGGGAATCTGGGGAGGTTCTTGGCAGGAATCCACAGGGAACGCAGGGGCTCCGTCTACTCTGGCTCCCATCAGCAGGTGCACAGATGCGGTTAACCACCCTGCTTTCAGGGAATTCGTGGGTTAGGGAACAAATCTGAGGCCACCTTGGAGGAAGCCTGACACTTAAGACAAAAGCCCCCAGCAGCCAGATAGCACTAGGCATCAGCTTAGGAAAGAAAGACGCTCTTGTCTCTCATAACCTCCATGCTCTAAACGGAGCCGGGACCCCAACGAGAGGGGACGGACCCTGAGCCACACGCAGGCTGCCACCCGCACGTCTGTTCGCAGGCCTCACGGAGGCGAGCCGGTGGTGTCAGCTGACCCCAGCCCAGTCCATAGCCTGGAACATCTGGTTCCCAGACCAGCACTGTCTGGAACACGGGCTCCTGGACCGGGAAGAAAAGCAGGCCAGGGAGTCGCGCCCACGAGGGTGGGGGTCCCCGGGTCGGAGCCCTCGACCAGACCCTCAGATGGTCTGCTGGTCTCTCCTGCTTGGAACCCGGACAACAGTTGTGGGGCAGGTCATCTTCCCAGGGGGAGCCGCTGTTGCCCCGTCAGGAAGAACTCCTTTTCCCACCCGGGCTGAGCGTAGGAGGGGGAAGTTTCGCCAGGCTGGAGCCTCCCCTCTCCACCCACGAGGCCGCACGGGGAGGCAGCGGTCAGTGGACGGAGACCGGCCTGCGGCTCAGCCCGAGGTGAGGACTGACTCTTCTGGAAAAGAGGGAGGGGTGACAGTCCCCGGGCGAGAAGAGTGAATGAGACAAGGCACGGCCACCTCTGGCCACTCCCGTGCGGTCAGTGCAGGCTGTGCACCCAGGATGGCAGAGGGCAGGGCCCCGGGGTGGGAGGCAGGGCCGGGCCCACCCCAGTCTCCGGCACATGTGGGGACCCCCACTCAGACCGACCCCGCGGGGACAGAAGCTGGAACATTCTGTGCCAAGCGATGTGTGGGGAGGGGTGCTTGGCCATTAAGCTCCCACTGTGCAGGGGGTCGCCCTGCTTTCAGGTGGCTGCTCCTGGGAGCAGGTGGTGTTACCCCATCTCCCAACAGAGACCGGCTCACAGCCGACATCCTACAACAAGGGGCCCAGCCCGACCTCCTTCTCCAGGTGGGGGCCGCTGCCTGGCCTCGGAGGGCAGAACCAGTACCCTTCACGCCCAGGAATAAAGGCTCTGAGCAGAGCCCAGGACCCTGGGTGGGCGGAGTGGAGCCCGATGAACCCGGTGGGAGCCAGGGGCCACCAGGCCAAGGCATTTGAGGTTCCTGCCCCAGAGACGGGCTTCATTAGGGTTTCAAAGCCTGGGGAAGGGTCCCCCAGTGTGGGGCTTTCTGGCTTCTGAACATGTGGGTGGGGGAGGCACGTGGACTGCCTGCTAGAAACACCTAGGACACACTGCTGAGACCTTGGTCGAGGGACAGGGAACAGTGTCCCCCACACCAGCCCAAGCCGGGGGTCTCCTCCTCAACTGCTCTGACTCAAAGGACCGGGGCTCAGGTGGTGGCTGTGGATTCCGAAGCCCACCCAGACCCTCTGTGTGTGCCGAGACGCTCAACCCAGGGCCCAGGGCCAGCGAGATACCACCTGGGGGTCAGGTCTGCCCACCACGTTGCTGGCAGCCGAGGCCCCCCTGACCCCAGCTCCTGGCCCACCCACACACCCGGCTCAGGCCTGGTCGCAGAGCTCCTCCAAGGCCACAGCTGCCTCCAATGGGCCCTCCAGGGCGTGCGGGCCCAAAAGGATTCACCCACATGCAAGTGACCTGCTGTGTGACCGTGGGGAAGCCCTCATCCCTCTCTGAGCTCCAGTACAGCAGCTAACCTTGACAGAATGCTCACCGTGTGCCCACCGTGCTAAGAACTTCTAACTCACTCGCCCTCACAGCAGCTCCTTGAGGCAGGGGCCATGACCAGCCCGGCTTTACAGATGAGGAACGCCAGGCCCAGAGAGGTTAAGAAGTTTGCCCAAAGCCTCACAGCTACCAAGCAGAAGAGCTGGGACCCGAACCTCAAAGCGTGGGCCCTGACCCATGATGACATCCTCCCTCTTAAAGGCCCAACAGGGGCGTTTACAGGTCCAGGATGGAAGCTCGGACCTTAACGGGCTCGAGGGACCCCCGGAGGTGCCTCTCCCTGCTGCGCCCCTCGGGGCCGGGCCCTGGGGTTACTCACTTGTGTGGGGTGTGAAGGGGGGGTGTCGCGTGGCCCCCTGGGATGCGGCGGGCGGCGGGGGCGGCATGCTGGGGGGCGTGGCCTGGGGCTGCGTCTTCACCTCGGCTGGGGAGCCAGGCATCGCGGAGGCCTTCTCCTTCCTGTCCGCTGTGGGCGCCATGGCCACCGGGGTGGGGGAAAGGAGAGAGAGACAGAGAGAGAGAGAGCACGGGTGAAGCAGGCCGAGGGGCACAGGGGTCGGTGCCGCCCAGCCCCACCTGGTTCCCGGCTAAGGGCCCCAGCAGCTGGACGTGGGCCTATGTTGCTGGGGGCCCAGGTGGGCGACTCCCAGATGGCCCCCGGGTAGCTTCTGGCTCTGCCTACAGAGCCCGTCCCAGGCCCCAGCCTGCCCCAGATAAGCCCCAGGTGTGCTCACAGGTGGCTGACATCCCACCCACCTAGGACCGGAGAGCAGGCTTGGGTCGGCCCATTTCAGGTGGGCTGGAGGGTGTAGCTTTCAGAACTCTGGCCAGCCAGAGCCGGGCTGGAGTTCTCACTGTGGAAGTGGCCCTGGGGGAGGCTGGATTGTCTCTCCTGCAGACCAGGGAGTCGGGCGGCATCCCCCAAGCCTGCGGTACCCCGACTCTGCTTGCATCAGCCCCTCCTGGAGGGCATGCGCAGACAGCCTCCCCACCCCCATTCCTGAACTCAGCAGGTCCGGAGCGGGCCTGAGACTCCGCACTTGTAACAGGCTGCCAGGGAGGCCCCCGGGGCCGCAGCTGCCCAGGTATTCTTTGCAGGTGGAGGGGGGTGAGCCTCTGGGCCTCCCCCCTCCATCTTAGCTCAGGGTCAGCCAGCACCGGGGCAGGCCGCCGAGACCCGGGAACAGCGGCTGGGATTGTGGGTGGGCGTCCCCACCTGTAACGAACAGGCACAGCCCACGTCGCCCCAGCCACTGCTCGCCCTGCTGACACTGACGGAGTCTCCCGGGGGCCAGGGGGCCGATGGGGCCAGGCTTGACACCTGTCAGCCATCACCAGGACGACAGCTCTGTCCCTCTGCCTCTGCCCATCCTCCCCTCCCAGGGGTCCCGCACAATCTGGGCAGACGTGGAGACGCACATGCACCCGGGCAGCCACCTCCGTGAACGGCGATAATGCTAACGAACGGCATTTACCGCCACCTGTGCCCCAGACCGTGCAGACCTCCCCTCATCGCTCCCACATCCTCCTTTACAGAGAGGAGATGCCCTCGGCACTCCAGGGCCCAGGGGGTGAGAGCAGAGAAGCCCCCTCCCCACCGGGCCCCACGGAAGGGCGAAGCAGCCGCTCACCAGCAGCCACCCGGCCTCGCAGCACCTGCTGTCCACTCAGCTGGCCTCCCTCCCGCCCGGGGCCCTGCCCCCCAACAGCCCGTCTGTCAGGAGGCTGACGGCTTGGCACACGTGTGCCACAGCTGTGGGGGCCCGTCAACGCCACGCCTGGCCACGGGGCTGGCGGCCAGTCCCCAGTGACAACCAAAGAAGGAAAACGTGGCCAGCGCCGTGGGCTCCAGGCCACCTCTGTGGGGTGCAGCCCCATCCTGGCCAGCCCTTCATCTGACCAGGCCACCCTGGGGCAGGCAGTCCCGCCAGCAGGCCAGGGAGGGCGCTTAGGGTGCCAGACTGGGACGCCTGGGATGCAGGGCCTGGTCGGACCTTCCAAAGCCCTTCCACGTTGGGGCTTCACTGGAGCGTCACGGGTGGAGCAGACCAGAGAAGTGGATGGAGAGAAGCTGGCGGGAGGGGGCCATCAGGGAGGGTGGACCGTCATCAACAGCCCGCGATGACGAGGGTGCCACATCGCAAGGAGCCTTGCGCCCACCCCACGGATGCCTGCCGCGCCTGTGGACGGAGCGGGCAGTGCCCTGCCGGTGCCCGGAAAGCAGGCCCGAGGCCGTCCACTTACAAAGGAGACACACACACGCTCCTGGAAGATGACAGTCGTGGCTCCTGTTCCCAGGAAACCCTGTGAGGGGGACGCTGCTGCCAGCCCTGTTTTACAGGCACAGAGAGGTGCAGCCATCCACCAAGGGCACACAGCACGTATGGTTTGGGTGGGTCTGCAGGGTTCCAAGGCCTGGTTGACATCAACGCAAACTCTCCTCCTTGCAGGAGAGGCAGCAAACCCAGGTGGATGGAGGTTCCGGGCTGGCTGGGTGGGGGCACCCTGTGGCTCTCCCAGGTCCCACCTCCAGCCCTGGGTCCTGGGTCCCGGGTCCCCAAGGGCTGTGCACAGTGGAAACCCCACAGGTCTTGAATCTTGTTTGAGTCTGGCTCTATTGCCTCCTGGCTGTGTGACCTAGGGCCAGTCACCTCACCTCTCTGAGCTGACTCTGTAAAGGCTGAGGGCAAAGCTCTCAGTGAAATTCGGTCACCGTTTACGGAGCAACTTGTGTGCCGGGACCCTGCCCTGGAGGCTGCCCTCGGCACACACCCCAAGCCATAAAGCAGAAGGTGACAGAGCCCCTCGGGGAAGAGCAGAGGTGGTGTGGAGACCGCGAGCGACAGCAATTGTGGTCCAGGGACAGAGAACACAAAGGCAGCAGGGAGTGTGCAGGGCCTCTAGCTGTGCAGGGAATCGACAGGAGGCTGGCTGGGCCGGGCTGGTGGGCAGCAGGGAGCCAGTGACGGTTCTGCACAGCATCCAGGAGACGTCATCTCTCCTGCCTGAAACCCTCCAGCAGCTTCCCCTGCACGTGGGGCTTCCCAGGGTCCTACCCCCCGGCCTGCTCCCACGACACCCAGAGCCCCAGCTCGGAGCCCTCACAGCCACCCCGGACCACTCCCCCTTCCCTCCTGGGGGTCCAGCTCCGACCTCATGTCCTCAGGAGAGGTGTCCCCACATGAGACATGAGGGTCTCTAGCTCCCCTGGAACGTGACCCCCCGAGATGACCTTGTTTCCTGGCTCACCTGTCGCAGGGTTTCTGGCTGGGCTGGCACTTCTGGAAGGCCGGCCACGAGAATGAGGTCACCACCGGCAGCCCTCCTAGAGGAGGGGTCTCCCTGCTCAGGGGCCAGAAGGGGCAGGTCGGGGGGTCCTGGCTGCCCTGGCTCCAAGGTGGGCCGACATGGGGGCTGCTGAGGGGCTGTGGACGCACCCACAGCTCACCCTGCACTCTTGCCTTCCTTGGGGCTGGCCGAGCGAGGACAGCAGGGTGCGAGGGAGCTGAGTCCCACCCTCCTGACGAGTGGCTGCCTCTGAGCCAGGCTCCCCACCTCCCTGGGGTGCAGCACGGATCAGAGGAGGAGAAGCGTTCTTAGTGGGGGGCCGAGCACCACCGTGGTCACGCCACCCGCGGTGGCAGCTATGATTACCGTCCTCTCGCCACCTCTGCACCCCTGAGCTGTGTGTGGAGCCCTGGTCAGCCCGTGCTGGAGCCAAGCCTGCCCGCCTGCTGGCCTGCGTGGCCTGAGGGCACACGGCTAACCACCTGCCAGACAGGCGGCCTCACCCTCCCAGGAGCCGGCTTCCTGCCCAGCCCCTTTCAAGGGCCGCGCCAGCCAAGGGCTGCTCCCTCACCCCCTAAGCCCCACCGCGAGGCTCGGACCCCCGAGGGCTGTGACACAACCTTACTGCCCATCTGGCAGCCTGGGTAGAGCCGTGTAGGCAGGACCCTGCACCCACAAGCCAGCACGAGCAGGAGCTGGCCAGGACGTGGGTGCCTGGGGAGGGGCCCGCTGTTGGGTGCTGACTGCTGGGGGCCGGTGAGGGGGCAGCTCCCACCCCCGCCAAGGCTGCGGCAGGGGGGACGTCCCGGCAAGTTCCAGACTCTGCCCAGAAAACCTGGGCCGGCCTTGTGGGGCAGCTCTTCCCCTCTCCCCCATTCGCAGGTACGTCTGCCCCCAGCGTCCACTCCCAGGGGTCCTCAGCCCCGGGGGAAGCCAGGCCCCGTGTGCTGCACGTCCCCACGGCATCTCATTGGATCCTCATGGCCCCCCCGGAAGGCGCTGTCAGAGCCCCTGTACCGTGGCATCCTGTGCCCCGCCTATGAGAGGCACTGACCCCACCCATGGGACCCCGGGCTCGAAGGGTCCCCCTGCACCCACCCCGGCTCTGCGTTTCCCCCACTCCTGATTCTAGGGTCATTGGGGGTCCTCAGCCCGAGACCCTCCACCAACACCAGGGGTCCTCCTACACAAGCCCCCCTTTAGGGAGCTCTGATCTAGCAGGTCGGTTATGGGGCCCAGGCAGCTGAATGTGTGTCAAGTTTTAAGTTCCTTGTTTCTTATGAGATTGATATATAAATAACAGCTTCCCCCATGACGGCTTAGCACGTGCCCCTCATGCCTCAGCTTGCCCACCCTTCATGCCTCAGCTTGCCCACCCCTCAGGACCCCAGGGACCGACTTCGACTAAGAATTCCATGCCCCTGCTCGAGGACACATTGCACCTCAACAGCAGCCCCAGGAGGCGGGTCCTGCCATCGCGCCCATTTTATAGATGGGGAAACTGAGGCTCGGGGAGGACAAGTGACTTGCTCAGGGTCTCAGAGCCTGAGGGCAGCAGGGACCGAGCCTGGGGACTCTCCATCAGAGCCTCAAGCCCCCGCGCCCTGCAATCACTTGGGAGATTAGGAAGTTCTGAAGCCAACCCAGGGCTCCCTACATGGGCCGACCAGAACACGGAAAGGGCAGCTGCCTGGGGTTTGAGGCCGGGGCAGGTTCATTGCTCTGAGTCAGTGGGTAATGAATGCCCTGGGCGCCCTGACTCTGGGGCAGGGGAGCACAAGGACCACCTTCCCAACTCCTCGGGCTCTTTCCAGATGTTAGAGCTCCAGGGAGGAAGAATCGGGCCGGCCACAGCATCCCTGTCCCTTCCCCAGCCCCGTCAGCAGCCAGGGGCAAAGCCAGCAGCCACAGCAGCCCCAGAATCCCACACAGAAATGAAGTGGAAGATGGGGCGGAAGCAGAAGACACGTCTGGGCTTATCCCCAACTGGGGCTCCCCGCCAGCTCTCCTGGAGTCCCTCACAGCGCCTTGACCAGAACGGCGGCCCTTGTGCTGCCAGGTGGGAGACATCTCTAGGGGTGCCAGACCCCGCACCCATGGTCCTGGCTCAGAGGTAGGCAGACAGGGGCGAGGGGCCCAGCCAGTGACTCGTGACCCTCTCACAGCCCTCGGAGGCAGACGGTGCTCTGCTCCAACCTACGGATGGGGAACCGAGGCACAGAGAGGCTAGGCGACCTGCTCTGTTCACACAGCTGAGAAAGGGCTGGAGGCGGCCCCAGAGTCTTACCACCTGCCCCGAGGGCCGCCGCTGGAGGTGGTCCCCATCCAATCTTCTTCTAACTGTCCGTCCCCCGCTCCCCACCGGCCCATTCCGATCCTGTAGGGCGGGGGGTGGTCCCCGCTGGTGACACCCAGTGAGCTGGAGGGTGAGACGCGAGCGGCGCCCCTCGGGGCTGGACTTCCTCCCCTGGCCTCTGTCGCAGCCCCACCCACTGCCCCGCACTCCCAGCCCTCGAGAACATTCCCAGACCCCTGCGGCGCTCCCCAGGGCCCCTGGGAGACCCTGCGTCTTTCCCAGACCGCAGCTCCAGTTCCCACTACACGTCACTAATCTGTTGACAGAGGAAGCTGCTCTCTGAGGCCGGGCGCAGCCGGTGGGAAAGAACGTTGAGTGTGCGGAACAAGCCACCCCATCCATCACTGTCCTTGCCTCCTGTGTTCCCAGCCCGCCCTGCCCGTCTGAGAACTGGCCACAGCCCAGCGCTCCCAGCCCTGGGGTTCTAGAACCCTCCACGGGAGGGGGGCCATGAGCACCGGCACAGCCCATTCCCCATCCGTGCGCCGCAGAAACAGCGGGCCCCGCTTTGATCTTTCGTGCTCTGATTCTGCCGTTACCTCATTTGACCCTCATAGAAGCTGCAGGAAGTGGGAAGGTGGGAAGGTGGGCCGGTACCGATGGGTAACACAGCTGCGGTGACAGAGTCCGGACCGCGAGCCAGGCCTGAGCTGAGCAGGCCACACGGGTCCCCCGGCCTGGGACGTGGCAGATGAGGAGGCCGAGGCTCAGGGCCCAGAGGCCACTCTGTGGGGTGTCGGGACGTGACCCGTGGCGCACCCACACCCAGTCCCCGGCACTGACACGCAGGCAGGCAGGGCGGCTCGGCAGGAGGCCCGCACCCCGAGGAGGAGCCCTGCGCCCCGGACCCTCCCCTGCGAGCGGGTGGCCCCTGGGCACACTGCCTGGCCTCAGCCTCCACAGCTGTAGGTAGGGGATGAGGAGGGAGCCCCACTGGGCCCGGCTCTGAAGTGCTGGCCTCCGCCCTGGGCCGGGCAGCTGGCCGAGGTTCTGAAGCTCCTGCCGAGGTGGACCGGACACTGGACTTCCTTGGAGGCAGAGGGGCGAGCTGGCCCCCGAGACACGTTTCCTAAGAGCATTACCAGGTGGCCCCCTGCCCCTCGGCCGGCATCCTGAGAGTGCCCCAGGACCCTCTGTGAGTGGCCGTCCCCTCTCTGCCCTCACCTCTCACGCTCTCCTCCACGCCTTTGCCCGAATGCGACGATCTTTCTCAGCGAAACCAAGTGCCCAAAGTAGGGCCAAGCACACAGTAGGTGCTCCACAAATGCTGTGGAGTCAGGACCAAGGGAACGGGGAGATGGTCCACGGACAGCGGGACGGTCATAGCCTCGCCAGCCCCACAGGCTCCCTTTCGGCAGACGCCAGTCCTGAACCCCCAGCCCAGAACCTCGGCCAGAGACTGGAGGGGAACCTCCCCAGTCAGGTGTCCTCTGGAGCCCCGTCCTCCGTCCTCGGAAGGCCTGCGGGCAGGGCAGCAGCTGGCTGGTGTCAGGTGTCCCGGGAAGAGCCCGAGGTGTCCCCAGCGAGGGCACACAGCCACCCGTCCCCGGCACCTCCGGGCACACTCTGTCCTGCTCAGGCCAGACTCTCCCAGGAGGATCTCAGTGTGCCATCCCCACAGACATCCTGCCCAGGGCGGGGCAGCGCATCCATCGGGGCCCAGCCTGGGCTCCCGGGACCCTTCATCCCACACCAGCCCTCGAGGAAGACGCCGCTATCACCCCGCTTATGGATGGGGACAGCAGGGCCCAGAGTCACAGTAAGCGAGGTGCCTCCAGGGTCCAGGCCCCCTATTTCCTTTCCCATCAGGTCCAAACTGTGCGTGTGACATTCGGGGCCCGCACGGCCTCATCTCCGTGTCCTCCAAGGCCCCGACGGCTCCCGAGTGCCCACGCTCTCTCAGGCTCCTCCTCCGCGTGGCAGAGCCCTAGTCCGGGTGATGTCGCTGCCCGCTGACGCCATGATGAGATCGAGGGGTTGGAGGTCGGGGTTCACGCCAGACCACAGCTCAGCGAGGCTGCAGAGTCCTCTGACTCTGGCACCACTGGGTCCCGGCCAGGGTTTCCCTCCCTCCTTCTCTTCCTTTCTTCTTACACCCCCTATTACACCACCGCTATGAGCCCCAAGGCCCCTTCTAACTACCAACAGCCCCCGACCCCCCACAAGCACAGAGGAGACAGAAGCGGGTGTGTCTGTGGGGAAGTCAGGCAGCGCACGCTGAAGTCCACGGCTTCAGGGCGTCCCTCGTGGGCAGCACCCGCTCGAAGACGTGCCCGTGTGTCAGACACGGACACCGTGGGGGCCCTCGGACCCCGGTGCAGCGTGGTCGAGCACGGGCACCGTCCCCCAGCAGTGACAGCTCGTGGAGGTGAGAGCAAGGTGCGTCAGCCCACGAGTGGCCCTCCTGAGCGCCGGGCGCCCACGGGGTCCCGCTGCGTCCACACGAAGGGTGGACGTTGTTCTGCTCACGTGGTCCCAGGCAGGTTTCTGGCCTTATGACCGTCAGGCAGGACCTTGGAAGCCATGAGAGACGCGGGCGATGCTGGCGGTGCAGGCAGGTCCTTCCGGAAGGCCGGCCCCGAGCACGCCCTGGGGACAGATTCACCTCCTTCGAGGCCACTGACCACTGCACACTGGCTGCTGTGGGGCCTGGGCAAGGTGGGACAGACCCACTGCCAGCGCGCAGAGGGGGCGGCGGGACAGCGGGGGCAGACACCTCTGCTTAGGTAGCTCCTGCCCCCAGAATGCCCTCCCCTCCCCTCAAGGCTTCCCGGAGGGTGGGTGGGGGGTTTCTCTCCTAGACCCTGGGGGTCTCGAGCAAGCCGGGCAACCGCCTGAGGGCTAACGTCCTGGAGCAGGAAGAGGGGCACATGGACCCTCCCAGAGCCTCCCACTGGGCGCGTGTGGGACAAACAAGGGAAAAGCTAGGCCTGCACCCCAGGAAGCAGCCGTGTCTCAGAGGGGCCTGTGACCCCGCCGGACGGGGCTCTCAGGCAGAGGCGGAGGGACTCGGGGGGCTCCAAGGACATGGGGTGACCCCTCACATCAAGATGGGCGGGTTTGACCAGGAGGCTGACCCCTCCCCACCCCCTCCAAGGCCAAGGTCAGGGGACGGCTTGTCTTTGATCCCCAATGCTCTGCAAAGCAACGCGAGTTCTGGGGGGCGGGCAGCCCTAATGACTCCCAGGAGCTGGAACTTGGGCCGCTTCCCACATCTGGTTTCAATCAAGGTCTCCGCCGACCGACGAAGCAGTAATAATATACACAAGGATTAGTATCTTCCCTCCCTTGGTCTGGGCGGCCCTCCCGCCCCCCGCTGGCGCTCCAGCCACGTCCCTTGGATCCTCCCGCGTGGCCCTTCCCGGTCCTGGGGTCTGACCGGGAGGGCTGTTCCTCTGTGCATTGCTGCCGCCGCCGCCCTTCCCGCCGCAGAGCGCTTAGCCACCCCGGCCGGCCTGCCTCCAGGGACCCTGTGACCACCGGGCCTGTGGGTGACAACAAGGTCACCCGTTGCCATGGCAACAATACTGGGCCGGGAGCCAGGAAACCTGGGTCCCCCATCCTGCTCTGTGACCGACTAACTGTGGTTTGTTTGTTTTTTTTTTTTTTTTTTTTGCGGTACGCGGGCCTCTCACTGCTGTGTCCTCTCCCGTTGCGGAGCACAGGCTCCGGACGCGCAGGCTCAGCGGCCATGGCTCACGGGCCCAGCCGCTCCGCGGCATGTGGGATCTTCCCGGACCGGGGCACGAACCCACGTCCCCTGCATCGGCAGGCGGACTCTCAACCACTGCACCACCAGGGAAGCCCCGACTAACTGTGAATCCATAAAATCACCCCAGTGTGGCTCTGGGCCTCGGTATACCCATCGGTAATATGGGCCCGTAACTCCCTCTTCTCAGGTCGGGGGTGGTCTTAGAAAAGGAAGCGTAAGGAGCAAGGCCACTGTGGCTCCGGTGTCGGGGAGGTTCCAGGTGGCCTCCCTCCACCCCTGTCTCAGCCTCTCGGCCGGAGTGTCAGCGGTTTTTCTACCTGAGGCCTCGGTTTTCTCACCTGTGAGATGGGGATGAGAGCAGAGCCGCCCCGTAGAGGCTTGGAGGGACGGGACATGCTCAGCCAGAGGCGCCTTCTAAAGGCCCGTGGGCCTGGGCACCAGGCGGGGGCACAGCTCTGATTTTAAACGGGCTCCCTTTTTCTGGGAGCTGCGTATGTGCCTGGGTGCCAAGACCCCCTCATCCTGACAGAGCCCTGATGTGTAAGACCCGAGTTACAGATGGGGAAACTGAGGCACCGGGCGCGTGCCCGGGGTCACACGGCCATAATGCAGCAGATCCCACACGTGCAGCCCTCTGGCTGACGACCCTGCTGGTCGCAGGAAGGGTCCCTCACTGTGGACCCTCGGAGCCTGCCCAGAGGGGTGGTGGTGAGCCTCTGTCTGGGGGTGGGGTGGAGGGTCCACAAGAGAATGTCCTGCTACTCAGGGCAGCCCCTCACAGCCTCAGAGGGGGCACTGCGGTGGCCAGGCTGCCCCCCAATCAGCAGGGGCTCATGAATCCCACTGGTGCTGAGAGGAAACCCGTCTGCTTGGACGGGAGTTTCCCTTCTACCACCGAGATGCTGTGAAATTGGGCCAGACACAATCTCCCCACTGTGCTCCAGCCCAGGGGTCACCTCAGGAGCGGTCCAATCTCCCCTTTGTTCTGGCTGCGCGCCTCCAGGCTGGGAGAACCCCGTCCCAGTTACTCCTGTGCGGCCGCAGGGCCTCCGCACCTGCTGGGACGCCCCCCACGTCCACACAAGGCTGCCTCCTCATCCTCACTCAGGATTGGCTCCCAATGTCCCCCCTTAAAGGAGCCCTCCTAGCCCCCACCCCTGCCCTCCCCGCTGCATCACCCACTTTATCTCCTGTGGAGCACCTGTCAGCACCCGCAATGGTGGTCCGTGCGGTCCCCGTGTTCACCACCCCTCGCCCCAAGGACACGGGCCTCGTCTTTCCGTGCACTGCTAACCCCAGACCAGCACCGACGCCTGGTGGTCAGTAAGATGCTCCACAAAGGTGTGCCGGCTGACCTGTGAGAAACCCAGAGTGGCCCCGCCTGCCCTTCTGCTGCCTCGGCCCCCGGCCCAGCCCGTTCATGTTCACGTTTCGAGAGCTTGGTGGCTGTGGCCGGAGAGCCTGGGCGGAGCTTGGCTTGGGACCTGCCCCGCCCAGCGGCCCCAGCAGGTAGTGCCCCTGTGTGTGTGGGGGGGGCGGGGAACCGAGGAGCTGTTCTGAGCCTGCCCCACAGCAGTAAAGCTTGGTCGTGGCTGCCTAAGACACCTGCCACCTGCGGGGGTGGACGGATTGCAAAACGGCCTCAATTCTCGCGCCCCCCCGCCCACTCACACCCCTTGCAATGTGACTGCAGCTCTTTCCACCCAGAGATGGAGTCGATTTCCCTGCGCTTGGATCCGTGCTGGTCCTGGGAGTCGCTCTGGCCACTAGGATGCGGCAGAAGTGACGTCAGCCGGCTCTGAGCCGGACACCAGGCGGTCAGCTCCACTTGCTGTCCTGTTGAGCCTGCTGGAGGGGAAGGCTCACATGGGGCAGGGTCGGCCCAGCTGCCCCAGCTAGGGGTCCAGGCGCATGAGGGGCCCGGCCACACTCAGCAGAGCCAGGAGCAAGGCCAGCCAGGACCAGGACCTCACACATGAGCCGCCCAAAGACTATTAGCCAGATGAAGGCGGCTGTTTTAAGGCACTAAGTTTTGGGCGGTTTGTCACCCAGCAATAACTAACAGGTACACACTGGTACTTAGAACCACATTTTGGAGCTGGGAGGGCCCTTAGAGACCCAAGGATCAGATGTCACAGGGGCAGGTTCCAGCTGGACCAGGGTTCCTGCCCCTCTGCTCCCTGTTCTGGTGGAGACGTCTGGGCTCAGGTGAGCAGGCCACCCAACGGACCACGTCTGAGGACATCATCCGGCCCAGACAGCGACCCGCAAGGAAGCTCGCCACGGCACTGCTTGTGAGGGGGATGAGCCCCCAGACGACAGGTCAAACACATCCTCCACCAGGGGGACCCTACGGAGCCTGAGATCACACGGTGGGTACTTTCACTCAGGAAACCGCTTTTCTGTGCCCACAAGCCTGAAGCACTGCACACGCAAGGCACAGCGGTTTGCTCTGAGGCGGGGAATCCACGGAAGTGCAGACAGCCGGGCATCGGCAGCAAAGGACAAGAATACTCACTGGCCACTGTCACAGAGGCCCATCGATAGGTCAAGGGGCAGAGCCACACAGCAGAATACCACGCAGCAAGGACAAAGGACACGCGTAACCCCCGGCACCAGCACGGACAAGCGTCACCAACGTGAGGCTGAGTACATGACACCAGACCCCAAAGGGGACGGGCCACGCGATTCTACTTACATGAACTTCAGAAGCTGGCATTAGGGTCAGGGTGGTAGTCCTGCGACAGGCAGGGACGGGGAAGGGCTCGGGGCCTGGGGCAGGTCGGGGGACGTTGCCTGGTATCTGCACAGTCTGTGAACACTCCCACATACACTTTTCTGTGTGTGTGCTGTACTTCAAATACCCGATTACTAGCAAAAAGGGGGCCCCAGGATACCACCTAATAATAAGGAAAATCAAAAGAGGTGGAAACACGTGAAACTCCATCTCGTAAATAAACATACGTGCAGAAAAAGGACGAGAAACAAAAGGTGACCGTGGTTCCTGGTAGAAGGCTGGTCAGAGCCATTCTGTCCGTGTCTGTGTTTTCAAGAGGGGTCTGGGGGTTTGGTTGGAGCGAGGAGGCCAGAGCTGCCGCCAAGCGCAGATGCCCCAAACAAGGAGGGGGGCGAGACTTCCTTCTTGGACCAAGCCTGGGATGGTCACAGAGCCAAGTCCACGGCGCCCCGGCGCTGAGCGGAGTTCTGAGGCGGCGAGGGTGGAGAGCTCACAGCAGCTGGAATGGAAACCCTCCCTGCTCTCCGCCGGCCGCAAACGTGATCCAGATGTCCCCCGGCTCGCCCCGCGGCTGGCGTACAGAGGGAGCACATTCCTCGCCCAGCTGTCCGGGCTGCGCAGCCAAGAGCAGCTCCTGAGAGCTGAGGGGGAGGCGCCCGCCATCTGGGCCGCCTGCCGTGTGTGTGTGCGTGTTGCCGGGGGCCGTGGGAGGAAGGGTGCCCTCCTCTCCCAGCACCGGTCCTGGCACTCTGGGAGTCCCCTCCCGTCCACCCATGCGCACCTGCCCCCAAGGGGGAGTGGCTCAGCTGCAGGCTGGCACACTAGTTAGTGTGAACAGGCTGTGATGATAAACGTGGTGGTGCCTGGGCAGGCACGAGGGGTGTGGGCACGTGGATAGAGAGACACGAGTGGGTGAGCAGAAGGCGGGGGGATGGCGCTGTGACCCAAGCACGATGGACAGAGTCCCCTCCTGCGGCTCTCAGTGGTGGAGGCGATGGACACACAGGCCACCACACAAGGTTGCGCGGTAGCGGGGAAAAGCCCAGCTTTGGGGGCGGGCAGGCCGGCCTCCAGCCGTGACCTCGTCACTGGGGTGGCCTTGGCTGGGCCTCCTCCTCTGAGCCTTGGTTTCCCCAACTGCACACTTGGGCCGACGTCCCCGTGAGGACTAGCTGTGCGCCTGTACAGCCCAACACCCTGCTTTGCTCACACACACACCTGGCGGGGATGTGATGGGGTGGGGGACCCTGGCACCCCAGGAGCTGCGTCACCTGGTGGGGGAAGTCCTCCCGGAGCCCAGGACATCTACTCTGAGGCCTGAACAAAAGACGTGTCCCCCGAGGGCTGCGGCAGCACCTGGTAGAGGCTGCCGTGCAGTGTGCGCACGTGTGTGCGTTTCCTGGGGGGAGGGGCTGTGACCCCAAGGAAGACTGCAGGACACCGTGGAACAAAAGAGGATCTGATATGTACACGGAGAACCTCTAGAAGGAAACAAAAGCTGCCCCTGGGCAAAGGCAGCAAGGCCCCCTCCTCTCTGCCTCCCTCCTGGACCAGCCCCGCTTTTAAACCACCTCCTGATTTATTTTTAAACTGCCTGCCGCCCACCAGCATTGTGCCCCGCCCCCTCCGCCAGCTCTGAACGAAAGTGACAGTAACGTGAGCAACAGACAGACAATGACAAAGTGCCACTGAGCACATAAACAGAAGCCTTAGCCCAGATCCCTTATTTTAAAAAAGGAACTGACAAAACGCAAGCAACTCATTGGCCACAACACCCTCTGAGGATGGTCGGTGCCCAGGCTTGGGTGAAGCGGGAAGCCCTGCATCCGCGCAGGCACACCCGGACTGGGTGCGTCACTGGGAGAGGCAGGGGAGCCTTGAAGAAGAGGTGTATTGCACCTGTGCGATGTGCACAGCTGAAGCTGGGAGGGCGTCCTGGTGGAGCGCGCAGCTTGGCAAAAGCAGTGCGGTCGGAACTCCAGGAACAATCTAGTATCGAGTTCCACCTGTGCACGAAGGCGGACGGCAAGGCGGGGAGGCCGGAGGGTCTGGAAACCTAGGCCACGCGGTCGGGATACTCCCCTGCCGGCAACGAGGCGCCCCCGAGGCTTACCCGATTCCCAAGGCATTTTCGTTGCTTAAAAAACGTGCAGACCGGCTGCATATCACCTTGAACGCCCCAGAGGAATGTTGCCAAAATATAAAATAACAAGGCTGCTCCTGTGAATTAGGGACCGGCGGCTTACCCTGCACGCGCGGCCCATCGGGGGCGTCTCTCCAGAGTGCCACGTGATCCTCCCGCCAACCCCGACACAGAACGCCGCCCCTGGCCCGCGTGGCCCGCGAGTGGCGGGAGCCACCGATGCGGACGAGGGGGTGTGGCCCCAGGATGCTGCCCATGAGGCCCGAGGGATCCCAGGTGGTGACCTGCACCCGCTTCTAAGCAGGTTTAGAAGTCACCGCCCGCAGAGGTGGGGGCTGAGGAGGTGGTCTGGGCTGGCTTTGCTCCAAGGGCCGGGGTGTCTCCAGCTCTCACGCCCCACTTTCGCAAAGATGACCCGAGAGCTGGTTTGGCTGCTCTGCGGTGAGCGGCAGCCCGACATGGCGCTGCCCCCCGTGCCTGCTGCGGGAGCCCCTGTGGACCGGGACTGGGGTGGGGGCAGGCCTGTGGTCTCTCGCCCCACCCAGAGACAACCAACCCCGCTTCTGTGCCCTCTTGCTTCCTGGACGTGGAAGGCCCTGCCCAGGCCCCTCCCTGACCCACACACCCAGGGACGAAGCCGGGCCCACGAGAGACCCCACCACTGCGGGGGCAGCAGCCCTGGGCCCCAGGCCCTCCCGTCCTCCTGCCTCTGCCTTCATGGGGGAGGCTGGGGGCCACGGGAAAAGCTCACGCTTCCTCTGGCAGAGAACTCGGTAAAGACCGGAGGCGAGGTACCCTGGGGGCCTTACAGCTACAGCATTCTATCGTGGTCAAAGCTCATAGCACCGGGGAGGCCATCACTGCCTCCCTTCCCATATGCTCAGAGAGGTCCAGGTCTGCACCCGAGGTCACACAGCACTGGTGCAGGCTGGGCGCTCCTAAGGACACAACAGGCACGTCTGGCCCCAGCAGCTCTGTCTACGGCTCACCTCCTCAGATACCTGTGGTTAATTTTACAATTTAACGCCAGCCACGCCGGAGAGGCCTGGGGGCAGTGTGGCCTCATACCACCTCTTGGAGGGAGGCACCGGGCCCCAGCCTCTCTTTGCATCCTGGGTGCCATCTTCCCAGGACCCTTCTCCCTGATGGATTCCAAACAGCCCTTCGAGCCCTGGTCCGAGAAGATCCCACATGCCGCTGAGCAACTAAGCCCATGTGACACAACTGCTGAGCCCGTGAGCCACAACTACTGAGCCCACGAGCCACAACTACTGAGCCCGTGAGCCTAGAGCCCGTGATCCACAAGAGAAGCCACCGCAATGAGAAGCCCATGCACCGCAGCGAGGAGTGGCCCCTGCTCGCCACAACTAGAGAAAAGCCCGTGTGCAGCAACAAAGACCCAACACAGCCAGAAGTAAATAAATAAAATAAATTTAAAAAATAAGACGCAGAGTAATAACAAGTACAGGCAGCAGCCAGGCATACAGCAAGTGCCAAATTAGTGCCAACCTACAACAGGAGACACCCCGAGCCCTTGCTTTCTCGAAGGTGCTCCCCTGAGCCCTTGCTTTCTCGAAGGTGCTCCCCCGAGCCCTGCCGCGAGACGGAGGGACGCCGTGCCACACCACACGAAGGCAGGTGGAAAGGAAGCCTCCCCCTCCGCACCCAGAGGAGCCCCCAGCCTGGCAGGACGGTGTCCCCCTGCCACTTCCCAGCCCTGCCCCCCACCCTGCTGGGTGGTCTCCCCCCAGCCTGGCCCACCCAGCCTGGAGGCCAGAGCCCCCAGCGGGCCCTGGGGATGACACTAAGGGGACACTAAAGCCTTGTGGGGAGGCAACTCCGTGAGCCAGCGTCCACACAAGCTGGGAACAACCTCCTTTCACTGGATTTAAGGAAAACACAGTCCTCTGGAAGCAAACCTTTTAAACAGATGTTTCTTCTTGGCACGAACTTCCCGGGTGGGGCCTGCGCTCTCACACAGAGGCGCCGGGGAGACCAAGTGATTTCCATTCTTTTTAGGAAGGGGAGGAAAATATTTTTAAAAATGTGTTTTACAAGCCTGCCTTTGCCATTGTTTATGTAAACAGGTAAATTGTTTCCTGCCTCAATTAAAAACATCTGCCACATAAATGAATCCCAATTAACTCGTCCTGCTTTTAATTAGTCTGTTAATTACACGCAGGCAGCAGAAAGGATGCCTAGGAGTAGGCGAAGACGAGTGCGCGCCCTCCCCCCAGCCTGGCAAGGATCTGGGCTGTGTCTTGGCTCCTGGTGGATGAGCATGGCAGGGAGCTGGTGGCGCGGTGCCAGCCGGGATTCCCTGATCTGGGGCTGCCGGGTGGGCACCTCCTCCAGGGGCCCCTGGATGGGGTGGAGCCCCCTTCTACACCCCCTTCTGCCCTCCTCCCTCATCTCCTCCAGCCACCCCCCTCATCACTGGGGAGGAAGGAGGGACCTTAAGGGCGCCCCACTCACACCTCGGCCATATTTTGCTGGGGGAAGGAGGCGGCCGGGGAGTGGAGGCCTGTGCCTGGTCCAAGAAGGCCTGCCTGGGAGGGGCGGGGGGGAAGACAGCTCGGTCAGACGCTGCACCCTGAGCACCGGCCTGGCCGCCTCACGAGTGCCCCTCACCCGCCCCTCGCCTGCGCCCCTCCTCCTCCCCTCCTCCACAGCCTTCACCACGGTTTGTAATTTCTCACCCTCTTGTCTTGTGCCTGCTTCCCCAAAGCCCGGCCCAGGGCAGGAGGCGCCCAGTACACGCTCTGTGAGTGAGCCTCATCCAGGGAGGCTCACCCAGGAGATGTCATTATTCCCACTCAGGAGGCTCGGGAGGGCGGAAACCCCTCCAAGGTGTCACATGGTCACATCACCCCTCCGGAGGGGCTGGATTTGAACCCGGGGGAGCCCTGATTCCAGGGTGTATTGACAGCACGGAGTACATCACAGAGGCCAAGCTCGGGAGCCGACGCTGTCCCTGGGGGCTGGGCTGGCGGGGTCTCAAGCCACACGTCTGATGGGCCCCTGGGGTACCCCCTCCTTCCACACCCGGGTCTCTCCTTCCAGGGTGGGGGGCACATCCCGGCCTCCCACAGACACTCTCCCCACATCTCCCCCAGGTTCCCAGGGCTTACAGAAGCAGAAATGGTCAGAGCCCACCCAGCCAGAGCGGTCAGTGGGCTTCCACTCACACTCCAGGCCCATCAGGCAGGTGGGCACCAGAGCCGCTCAGCGAGAATGCTGCAGCTGAGGAAAAGGGAAAGATGCGTCCGACTGACGTGATGTCTGCCACGGGCATCGGAGTGGGCAGAGAATGA
Source organism: Phocoena sinus (assembly GCF_008692025.1). Lineage (NCBI taxonomy): Eukaryota > Metazoa > Chordata > Mammalia > Artiodactyla > Phocoenidae > Phocoena > Phocoena sinus. The sequence goes on from NC_045781.1 coordinate 58,664,778, forward strand.
TAAGCCATGTCTGCCACGGGCATCACAGGGAGCGGATGGACAGGTGCCCAGGATTCAGTCCACCTTTCACCCACAGTGCTCTAGAACAGTCTGCCTCTCCAACTGCCGGTGGGCACCTGCTCAGGAGGCTGGCTGCACCAGGCCTTCTCTGAGAGGTGGTGAACAGTCCACAAATGGACAGGCCAGAGGCCAGGGGCCAAGCCCTTCCAACACCGGGTCCCAGCTCGCAGGCCCCAGCTGGAATCCTGTCCCACCCTGGGAGAGGGCCAGTGCTAAGTAACCAACAATATATTAGCTCATTTAATCCTTCCAACAGCCCCGTGAGGTTTTCCTGCTATTTAATAATAACGTCGAAACATAAGACATGTTACTCCCCCCACCGTTTTACAGGTGCAACTCACACACAGAGGTTCAGTAACTGCTGGGCACACGGCTGGGGAGCGCTGGGGAGCGCAGGGGTGGGGCTCCACCCAACGACGCGGCTCCGCGTGTGCCCAGCCTGAGCGCACACAGCTGCCTGGACCCAACCCGCTCCTCTCCCAGACCAGCAGCGGGCTTCTGGGGGGAGCCACAGCCTTCGGGCTTGAGTCGGGCAGCCGTCCACCTTCTGGCCACAGCTATGAGTGGGTCCCTTCGCTTGGTTCAGCCTCAGCATTTTCCCCGGGAACTGGGGGACCCTCACCCTGCCTCGCGACACGGGTGCGAGGATTCTGGGGCTGTCCTGCCAGCCTCCCTGCATGTCTCCCCTTCCAGGCAGGCCACCAGGCTGAACTCCTGCACGTGGCTGGGAAGTTCCTTGAGCTGCTGGAGGCCAAGGCCAGCACGGGCCCAGGCCCACCTGCACGCTGTTGGCGCGCCTGCACCTCAGCCTCGCCGGGCGGGGGCCTCCTTCAGACCTTCTGCAGCGTGCTGTCCCTTCAACACCCGCCGGCCATCAACCTCACACGGGTCTGGGCCTTTCTCTGGGGTTTTTTGGCCAATTTGAGCCATAAGATGCATCTAACGGCAGCTCTGCACAGAGTGCTGGGGCAGCTGGGCCTGACGTGGGGAGCCCCGCGCTAGCTCACCCTGAGCACATCTCCATGCCCGGGGGGCTCTCCGAGCAGCGGCCAGGAAGGACAGCCGTCCCCAAGGCCCATCCTTCAGGCCAAGAGATATCTTGCTGGCAGCCTGCAGCCCCATGTGTTCCAGAGGGCCTGCCTGCTTGCGGGGAGGGACCCAGACTTGCTGGTCAGGACTTCAGATGGGCAGTGGCCACAGGGAAAGGACCACAGGGACCCTCGGGTCCCCCACGCCCCGGGTCTGAGGCAAGGGCTCATGATGACCCGAGTCAGAACAGGGACCCCGCACCCCAGAGGCCACGTCTGCAGCGGGAGGGCTGCACCCCGGGGTTTAAACCCCAGTGACCTCCTCTGTGTGTGGCTAGATGAAGCCACCCCCTTAGAGGTGACACAGGCCGGGGGTGGGCAGTTATAACAGAGGGACGGTCCTGCAGAATTGAGATGCCGCCGGCCAGCGGGCGCTCACTGGTCAAGTGCAAGGTTCAGAGTGTCCACATGCTACATCAGCCCCGAGGTGGAATCGCTGTGCTGCTTCCGAGGGGCACGGAGAGGGCAGGAGCCGGCCTGGGGTCACAGAGCGGCAGCCTCACCCGCCGGCCCTCAGTCCCCTGATCTGGAGAACAGGCCGTGTCCACAAAGGGCAGAGGATCTGTTTCCAGCCCCGCCTCCCCGCCTTGGACGGCACCGGGCGGGCAGATGGGCCGGCGCTGCTGCAGCCGCGGTGGCAGCTGCTCTGGGAGAGGGAGCAGGGAGCCGGCTCCACACCTCCCTCCTGGGCGGAAGCTTCTGGGTGTTCTGACTCATTCCACAGAACCTCCAGGAGAGCTGGGGGTGGGGCCCTGCTGAGTCAAAACAGCCCGGGGTTCTCTGTGGAGGGAGGAGCAGCTCTGCCGGGGCTGTGAGGCCACCCCCCCCCCCCGCCTGACAGCAGGGAAAGCCGAGGCCACCACTGGCCCCGGGGTCTCCCCTCTGACCCCGGGAGGCTCGGCCAGGCCTGTCGTGAGCCTCAGGGCATGTGGAATTGGGCGGCGCTTTACCTGGGGCTGCGCCCTCATCGCCCGGGTTCCCCTCAGGGTGGGCTTCCCAAGGCCGAGAAGTGGGGGGCCCCGATTGCGGCCAAGGCCGCGGGGCGCTCCCAGTCACGTGACACCCTCCCGCCCCGGTAGTGTGACCGTTTCCACGTGACCTTTTTTTAAAAGAGAGCTGCTAAGGAGGCCCCGGCGCCTTGGAGGGAACACCTGTGTCCGTAAGCCTCACCCCGACCGCCCCCCGCGGCCTGCAGGGCGGCCTCTGTGCGGACGGTGCTCCGTGCGGGTGTGTGGGACTCGCTCGCTTGCCCTTCCTGTGATCCGGGGACAGCCCACGTCAGGGCGGATGCTTTGAGCTCAGTGTGCTTCAGACCCACAATCGTCCAGCACAGCAAGCTTCCGGGGAGTGAGCGGGACAGACCCGAGGGGCAGCCCGGGCTCAGTTCCGGCCTGTTCCGGCTCCACAAACCTTCCCCGCGGCTGCAACGCCCTGAGGACGCCCGCGGGCCCTCCTGGTCTCTGAATGCCCATCTTCCGACCCTCTCCCAGCAGCGCAGGGCTCAGGGCGCAAGTGAGCTTCCCCCGCCTCCCTCTCGGCAGGCCTCGGGGCGGATGGAGAAGAAGCGCCTGCCTCAGCTTGAGCAGGAGGACAGGGCGAGTGCCGAAGCCGCCAGTCGTGGGGCCACAGCCTGACCCAGGAGGCCCGCGAGCCTGGGAAGGCGCAGCTCCACGCGGGCATCTCCCTCAGGGACAACTGGCCACTGCCGTGAGGTCATGAGGGTGGGGGGCAGGCAGACCCCAGGCGATGCCAGGGCTCCCATCAGATCAGCCCTGCGAGTGCTTCAGCGCAAAGCCTGGCGCACGGGGAGCTCATGGCTTTTCATGCCTTAGTATCGTTTCCGTTATATTTTCCGCCGGGCCACGCGGCACGTGGGATCTTAGTTCCCTGACCAGGGGTCGAATCCACACGCCCTGCCGAGGAGGCATGGAGTCTCAGCCACTAGACTCCCCCACCAGGGAAGTCCCCATGCCTCAGTGTGTATGCCACCACCTCCACCAGCAAAAGTCCTCAGTGCCCACCGGCGGTTCCCAGGCCGTGCTCCGCCCTTCTCGGCACTCCTCCCTCGTGTCTCTCCAGCCACAAGGCCACCTCGCTGGTCCTCAAATGTGCCAGGCACACTCGTGCCCCAGGGACTTCACACAGGCTGTTCCCTATGCCAGAGGGGCTGTGCCCTGGTGGCCTCCTGGCTCCCTCCCTTCCAGGCTTCAGCTCAATGTCACCTCATCAGAGAAGCTGGACCTGGCAAGGACAGCAACCTCCCCCCAGCCATAGGCCCTCCCCGCGGGCCCCGGTGGAGAAAATGTTCCTCGACCCCTTCATTTATTGTCCGTCTCTCCCCAAACAAGAGTAGCAGCCCCGCAAGGGCAGCGGTCCATCCTCTCGATTCTGGAACAGCGCCCGATGCGCGACAGGCCCTCAGGCACTAAACGAGCAAGCACCACCGAACCAACTACGTTTTAATCGACGGCTCGTCTCAGCTAAATGTCACCCAGCTCTGTGCCGGCGTGTCACAGCCGCTGGGCGTGGGCTGTGCCGGGTAGCAGTGACCCCCACCCTGGGGCCAGCCTCCTGGGCTTCGTCCAGGAAGGAAACAACGGCTGGAAAGCGGGGTCACGCTGGAGGGGGAGCCCTGATGAGCAGACGTGAGCGGAGGCAGGGGGCGGGGAAGCACCGCCTGGAGTCAGAACGCAAACGCCCAGCCCCCCCGAAGCTGGGGTCACGGTGGCTTTGGCCAGGCCCACCCACCGCCAGCATGCAGGGGGCTCAGAGGAGGAGTGAGGAACTGAAGCTCTGCTGCAGTTCGAGAGCTATGCTGTCGTCCAGTTTGGAGAGAAATGAAAAATCATCATCTCATGCACGCTGGCCAGGCCCTGGGTATTCAGATTCTGCCCTGTGTCCAGACAGGCTAGGGGAGGGGCCGGTGCCTCTGGGGGGGGAGGGTCCATCTGTCCTTCTCCAGGGGCCGCCCCAAGTGAGGTGGGAGCCGGGGTGCCCAGGGGGACAAGCTGTGTCAGCTGATGGCGGACAGGCATACCACGAGGTGCCAGCCTGCTCCTGGCTTTGCAGTGGCCCCAGAGGCCCCGGGCTCCCTGGCAGCTGGGAAGGAAAATGCTTAATCTCTCAGTGGTTCCCGGGACGGGGCCGTCTTGGCTGGGGAGACTGAAGCAGAGGTGTCCCGGAGTGATCTCCACCACCCTCCCCTCCTCCACCCCAGGCCCAGGTTCTGCAGGGTCCCAACCCCCAGGGGCCTGTCCTGACCCCCCCACCCTGAAACCTTCCGTAATTCTTCCTGCAGGAGGGGGGCTCCTCGCCACGCCACACAGGCTCCTTACACACGAGGAGTCCCCCATCCTGGGTGGCCAGAGGGAGAGTCTGAGGACATCACGAGGTGGAGACTGAGCGTCCCCGCCGGGCCCCGTCCAAACTCCCGACCCAGGAATCCTAGAGCCGGCACCTGCTGGTTCTATGCTATGGAACGAGGGGTGTTCTGGCCACGGCAGGCGGAGCTGGATGACTTCTCCACGAGCTCGCCTGTCCCAGCGAGTTGTTTCTGGGGCGTGCCCTCTCCTGCCTCTCAGCTGCCCCTGGAGTGAGCCCTCGAGACGCTGCCTTTTGGGAGCCAGCGGGGTAAGGTTGAGGTGGACGGCATGACCCTGGCTGCCTCCCCCCGTGGCCCCCACGCAGGCAGGACTCACGGCCCGACTCCAGGGCTGGAGAGCAGATGAGATAACTGTTTGTGGAACCAAATACAGCAACAGCTTGCAGGCAGGCGGGCCCTGCTGTTCAAACAGCCCTCTCCCAGCACCCGGCGAGGGCATCCCCGCAGCCGCGACCCTGGCATCGCCGCGCGCGAGATGGGGGCGCTCACAGATGACACACGTTCCTGATCCTCTGGGCCTCCTGGGTGTCAGGCTCCCGCCTGGGCTCTGGGGCAGCGGCGAACAGACAGACGGAAGTCCTGCCCTCACAGAGCTGACCTTCCAGGAGGGAGATGTGGTGCCGTGCAAAGAAGAGGCCCAGCGGGGAGGGGGAGGGGCGGCCGTGGGCACTCATGGCAGAGAGGACTGCTGGGCGGGACAGAGGGGGGCACTGGCAGCCACGTGTGAGGGTGAGGGGAGCACGCAAGCAGAGGGACCGGCTAGGCCCCGGTGTGCCGGGGAAACAGCAAGGCAGGCGGGTCAGGGCTATGTGGCCTTGAAGCCACCGCAGCAATTTGGGCAATCTGGCTCTGTCCCCGGAGGAGCCACCTCTGACTAGCTTTCCGGGGGCCTCTCCGGCTGCCACGTGGAGGCCCCAAACTGCCTCTCTGTGAGTGGGGGGAGGGCAAGGGTGAAGCCGGAGACCAGGTGCAGAATCTTGCTCGTGCCACGGACGCCGGACGCAGGTGCCAAGGAGACGAGGTAACTGTTTGCGGAACCAAATACAAGGACAGCTAAGGACAGCTTGCGGGCAGACGAGCCCTGCCGGCCCAACCACCCTCCAGGCTCCTGGCGGGGCATCCCCGACAGCCAGGAATCACCACTCCGCCCCGCCCCCGGGCCAGGGTGTGTCACCTGTGGAAGGCGACTCTGGGAAGCCGGGCGACCAGGGTGGGAGGCTCTTCTTGTGAATTCATCCCTCGAAACCTGGGGGACAGTGAGTTACACCGAGTGACCACTCGGCACAGCAGTTCCTGTCCCAGGAGTGAGCCCAAGAGAGCCGAAAACACACACACACCCAAAAACGTGTACACGAAGGTTCACAGCGCCTTAGTCACACTCGCCAAAGGCGGAAGCGGCCCAGCTGTCCATCAACTGGTGACGGACACACACAAGACGTGCAGATCCGCGCAGTCCAACCTCAGTTGTTAAAAAGGAATGAAGCACTGACATGTGTGACACGGACGAACCTCGCTGAGTGGCGGGAGGCAGTCATGTATCTGAAACTCCCAGAACGGGCAGGTCCACGGCCATGGAAAGCAGAGCAGTGGTTGCCAGGGGCTGGGGCACGGGGCGGTGGGGGTGGGAGTGAATACTGGTGGGTACGGGTCTCCTCTTTTCGGGGTGATGAGAACGTTTGGGAATTTCACGGTGGTGATGGTTGTACAACATCGTGAATGTGTTAAATGCCACCGAACCGCACACTTAAAAGTGGTTACACTGGTAAAGGTTATGTTGTGTATTTTACAATAAAAAAGAAACCCAGTGGGGAGACAGAGGCAGGCAGGACGCGACCCTGTCCTCCCCCCCCGTGGCCCATCTGTGTTGCTAACAGCCCAGGACTGGGGAGTCCAGGTGTGATGGGGACACGCTGCCCTCCCCGCTTGGCGGCCAGGGCCGGCCCACAGCAGCGCAAACTGGGAGGGTCATGGCCCTCTTCCCAGGCGCAAGGCTCTTGGTGACCTGGGGGTCCTAGCCCTACAAGTGGGCAGGAGGGTGGCTACCTTGCTGACCCCAACCCCGGCTCCCCTGGGGCTGGTGGTCCCAGGAAGGAAGATGGTGAGGCCTGGCCCCCCTGGCTAGTGACCCGCTACCTTCCAACACACGCCCCGCATCCGGAGGCATGCCCTTCGGGAGTCAGCAGGGACCCTGAGGACAGTCTGCCTAAACGACCTTGTGAACCCGGAGGGCTACTGTACTAAAGGCCCCTGTGATGTGAGGATTAGCAGCCGGAAAGGGGTTCGGGTGGCAACTGAAGGAACCTCAGCCGCTTTGAGAATCAGACAAAAGCCTTCGGAACGCGGGGCGTCGGCACAGGTCAAGCCCAGGACCGCGTGACCACCCTGACCCGTCCTCCCCTCCACCCCGAAGCCCCCAGGGCCGTACAAGCCCCGACAACTCCACCGACCCACCGGGGCCAGGAACTGTGCTGGTCCCTAACCAGGGATTTAACGATCACGACTGCAGAGATTCTGAAAAGGTTTCACATGAACAGAGAGGAAACCGAGGCTCCAAGAAACCATATAACGTGTTCCAGCCAAGGGCAAGCCTGTGGGCCGAGATTCCAGCTGGGCGCCTGACACCCTCAACGAGGCTCTCCCACAACAAAGCCAGGCACACGTGAAGTGACGGGCGTCCTGGGACAGTCCTTGTCTATGTGTGGTGACAGGCATTCTGGGACGGTCCATGTAGATGGTGGTGACAGGCGTCCTGTGACAGTCCTTGAAAATGGTGACAGGCGTCCTGTGACAGTCCTTGTCTATGTGTGGTGACAGGTATCCTGGGACAGTCCATGCAGGTGGTGGTGACAGGTGTCCTGGGACAGTCTAGGCTGGCTGCACAGCTCCCCTGAGTGCCCCCGGGGCTGCTGCCCTCAGGACAGTCGAGGGAGGTCACACATCCTTCTTCTGCCTGGTTTTCACAGCCTTGCACACACACTTACGTGCCCCGTGTGCACCCCCCACGTGCCCACTCACGCACAGGGCTCCCAAAGCAGGGTGAGGTCCACCATGGGCCCCGGAGTGAGCGGCTCCCCCTCCACCAGGGAACTCTCTGCAGCCCGGCCCCCTCCTCACCAAGCAGACGGAAGGGCAGTGAGCTGGGAAGCACACCTTTTCAGGCATAAGTGCCCTGGCTTCAGGCCGTTCTACCCACATGCTGACTGTGGGACAGAAGGGGCCTCTGCAGCCCATGCTGGGGGCTCGGGCTCGATGCGCAGAGGGGGCATGGTTCTCCTGGATGAGACCCACCCTCTTCGGTGCCCGTGTCTGCCCACATCTGTCCCCCAGGACCATCTTCTCAAAATGCAAACCTGACCAGCCCCGCACCCCACCCCACCCAGCCCAGCTCAAGGGGCTTTCCTGGGCCTCTGAGCCTCCAGGGATAAAGACCAGAGTCCCCTCCGGGTCCATCACGCCCCACAGTCCCCCGCCTGGCCCCGGCCCCCTGGCCTCCGTGTGGTCTGTCACCTCCGCAGGGTCATCCCCAACACATGCCTCACAAGGCCACACATCTGCACCCCCAGCACCGTCGCATCACAGCAGCCCTCGGTGCTGTGGCCACTTGAGAATTCCCTGTGCCCGCACCCTGCTCTGTCCGACGTGGCGGCCACCAGCCAGCCAACGTGGTTGCTCAGAACTCAGAGTAGTGTAAAACACACGTGGAATTGCAAAGTTGTTTTGCTTTTTTAAAAAATTTTATTTATCTTTGGCTGTGTCAGGTCTTCGTTGCTGTGCGCGGGCTTTCTCTACTTGTGGCGAGCGGGGGCTACTCTTCATTGCGGTGTGTGGGCTTCTCATTGCGGTGGCTTCTCTTGTTGTGGAGCACAGGCTCTTGGCGCGTGGGCTTCAGTAGTTGTGGCACGTGGGCTTCAGTAGTTGTGGCTCGCGGGCTCTAGAGCGCAGGCTCAGTAGTTGTGGCGCACGGGCTTAGTTGCTCCATGGCATGTCGGATCTTCCCGGACCAGGGATAGAACCCATGTCCCCTGCATTGGCAGGCGGATTTTTATCCACTGCACCACCAGGGAAGTCCCTCAAAGTCTTTTTTAAAAAAGATCTCAATAATTGAAAAAGAACAATTGCCTGTAGAAATGACAGCATTTTGGATCTATTGGGTTAAATAACATACATCACTAAAGTTACGTGGGCTTCCTTTTCCTTTTTCCCTTTTCTCGTTGCGGCCACAATCCTAACAGACACAGTCTGCTCTGCTTGTGGGTGCTGGGTGCAGGCTGGGCTCACCAGGCTGTGGGGGCCAACGCGTCCTGGGAGAAGCCGTCATTCACAGCATCTCCTGTGGGACACGGCTTCGGGTGTCCCAGAGGGCACATGGCATGTCCCACCCTCTAACAGCTACTCGGATCACAAACCGAGCAAACTCCAAACTTCCGTGAGGTCTCCGAATAGTCCAAAGAGACGCCAGCACGTAGAGAGGCCATCTCAGGGCTCCGCCCACACACGATCGGACCCCGGGGAGTCAGCTACGCAAAGAGCTCGTGAGGCGATGAGATTGACGGCTGGCGGGCCACGTGGAGAGGGTCTCAGCCAGACCCCCGACCCTGAGCCTTCACAAGCGGGGATCTTCCCCAGGTAAAAGCAACGCCTGTAGTGCTGTCCAGTCCGTACTCCAAGGCGCGTGGCAGATGGGGTCACAGCAAGGCGGTGTCGTCCTGTCCCCTGCCTGTGGACAGGCACCTGGTGGGGCGAGCACGGCTGCTCGTCAAGGGAGTGGATAGGAACGCGTACCCTGTACTCTCCTGCCCAGATGTCCTCTACGACAGCAGAAGGACCTCTCTGCCAGGACTATGGCCACCCCCGCCGTCCACGTCCGCGCTGCCAGCACAGCCTGGTGTGCAAGTGTCAGCACACAAACACCTGCCCTTCCCTCCGCCCTGTGCACAGCCAGCTCAGACACGGAATGCTGCCGTCTGTGCTCTGCCCGGGGCAGGGGTGGCCCGTGCCCCACTCTGACTTCTCAGGGGCAGGGAGGTCGGAGGAAAGGTCTCCTGTGTTTACTGCGCTCACGAGTCCAGGCTGGGCTGGGTGGGCTCGGGAAGCCCAAGGCCCAGGGAGAAGTTGCACCAGCTGTTGGGGGAACCAGGTGTGGCGGAAACACAGAGGCACTGGACTCAGATGACCTGGGCTTGTGAGCTGGAATCCCACCTCTGCCACCGAGGTGGGATGTGATGACGCTACTGGATGTGATGACGCCAGCCCCAGTTTCCCTCTGTGAGCTGGGAGGGGAGCGGAGCATGGGGGTGTAGGGCACACAGCCCCGGTCCCTGGCTCTGAGCTAGCTGCGTCCCCAGCGTGGGGAGGCGGGTCAGCAGGTGTGGGGGCCTGGGCTGCGCTGGATCACCCCAGTTTGGGCAGGAGGACGCAGGCGCAGGCTGGGAATCAGAGAAACAGGGCGTGACTGCAGAGCTGTGGCAGCACTGGCACTGAGTGTCCCCCAGAGAGGGGCTGTGACAGCCAGGTCTAGAGCCATCAATCAGCCAGATACACCTGACCTTTCACCCCTCATTACGACCCAAAGAGGGAGGAGCCAGTGCGACAGTATTTTGCATTGAAATAGACTCAGAGAGGGTGAGCGATGTGCTGCCGGTCACACAGTGACCAGGAGGGGAATCGGGATTCAAATCTCAGCAGTGGGGCTCAGAGAGGCCAGGGTGGTGCCCCTTCCCCTCCACACAGCCTGGGTGAACAAGACAGAGGCTCCCCAAGCTGGGGGGGGGGCTGTGGCCTCCTCTGGTCCTAACGACCCTCCAGACTCTCAACACGCCCCCCGCCTGCCTGTAAGGGGGGCCACAGCAGCTGGAGGGCTTTCCTTTCCTGCCGTGGCTTCACCCTGGCTTTCTTGGGTGCTCCTGGGTCGGGACCACAGGGTGAGTACTTCCCCGTGGGTCCCGCACATGGCCCAGGGCTGTCAGGTACACAAGGAGACCTCCGGACCTGCCCCGGCAGCTGCGGCTCCTGCCCTGCCCCCACTGCGGACTTTTCTCTGCCCAAGTAAACAGAAGGCGCCCAGTGCCGGACGTCCTCCCAAACCTCCTCCTGCCACGTCCACCACGCTCTGGCCTCAGGGGCAGTGGGAGGTCCAAGCACCCAGGTTCCGGGAGGCTGGAGGCGGGTGTGGACAGTAAGCAGGATGGACACCGGACGCCAAGAGCGTGCGGGTGGTCAGCCGAGCGGGACTGCGGGCACCCCGGCCCCAAGAGAAGGTTTCCTCGTTGCAGCCAAAAGCATCTCTGCTTTCCTTCCCACCGACACTTGGCTGCCGGTGCAGTCGCCGGGGTGCAAAGAGCCCAAGTCCTGACTTGTTTTATTGCCGCAGGAAACCGCTGCACACGGTGCGTCCGTCGGAGGCTCCGCTCAGCCGCGCACCGAGTGCCCCGGGTATGCCGTGAACTCAGACGCGGGAACCAGGAACCCACTATTCCTCACTTTCCTTATCCTGAGTTTCCATCCCTAGCGCCAGGCCTCCGCCTGGCTCTTTCCACGGAGGTTACGAGGGTGACATCCTGCCCAGGAGCCTGTTTACAGATGCCAAGCCCGTGCTGGCATCTGTGTGCTTGGCTTAGGGGCCCCGCCCTCCGCACTGCCTCATCTGGGCCCCCACGGAGCAGGGTTCCGGCCTCAGAACCGTGGCAGCAGAAGCACGCCTGCTCCTTTTTTGCCCAGAAGTCTGGTGGCACGATGCCCAGAAAGGATTTGGAGGTGTGTCCAACCGTCTTGGAGCCTGACCCGCAGCGTGGTGCCCGCGCAGCCTGGCCTGGACCCGGAGACCCACGCCTCTAGGAGCTGTGATCTCTTGCAAAAAAGGAGGCTCCACCAACCAACCCCTCTGAGCTCCCCCCTCCCCGCGAGCCTGGGCCCTCAAAGGCCACACCCCAGACGGACACCCACCAATCGCGAGCTACCAGCCTCCTCCTGCCCCTCCCTCGGATGCAGACGGACGCAGAGGCTCCAGGTGGGGGGACATGGGAATCTGTCAGGGGCTCTAAGGAAGCATGCCTGCAGGCCCCACGCTGGCCCTCCGGAGTCAGAACTTGGCGGAAAGCTCAAGGGGCCTGTCCACCCTCTGGTGGACCTCTCCCGGCCTCAGTGTCCCCGTCTGGAGAATGGGACAGCGAGGGTGCCCACCTTCAGGGTTGTCCTGAGGTCACACGAGAGGAAACAGCCTGCCATCGGGGTGTGAGCTGCTGTTGGTGCTGCGTTACGACCACTCTACCCCCGGCCTGGATGACTACCTGTCCAGCAGTGCAGCGATGCGTGACAGGCACCTTCCAGAGCCAGTACGGTCCAGTAAGTGCAACAGTGGCCGCAGTCCCACGTTTACAAGTTACAGAGTTCAGGCCGCCCCACCCGGGTCTGGGAGGTGACACCGGCCGCCCAACAGCGATGCGAGCGTTCTAACAGACAACGTCCAGCGGCTTCCAGAGGGCCTCGAGTGACAATGACCACCCCTCCCCTGTCCAGTGTGGTGGCACAGGGTAGGGGGCTGGCCTTGGGCCTCTGTGACCCAGACACGGCAGAGGTGCTCACCTTCCCCGGCCCTGATCCCAGGTGGCCCCCAGCCCCAGGTGGTGCCCTGGATGTCAGTTACAACTGTGCCCCACGAGCCTGAGACTGTGTCCAGGTGAGGGTTCCGACATCTGGGGCGTTAACCCCCCCTTAGCACCCAGCAGTCACCACCAGCACCCCCAGGTGTGGAAGGAACCCTGACAGGTGGGCCGGGGACCAGGGCTACAGACACAGGGAGGCCAAGGCAGCTGCTGTCTGGATGGGGGTGGGGCACCCAGGCTCCCCTCATGGAATCGACAGCCCATACCTCCCCCGGCGGGCGTCTGTGAAACGGGGAAAGTCCCACCGCCCCGCAGGCTGTCCCGCAGACTCAGGCGGTGAGTGTGAGCGCTGAGCCTGGCTGGGCAACGCATGCCTGGGCCCCAGGCTGACTCGTGCTGGCGGCCGGACAGACCACACGCGGTGAGAGCTGGGCCACGGAAACGCCAGTTCCCGCCCCCAGAGCACCGCTCATTAAGCACCTACTGTGTGCTAGCTCTTCACCTCGCCCGCGTTCCGGATTCTGAGCACACACGTGTGCACACACATGCACACACTGACTGGCAAGGGAATTCAGAAGAACTGAATTCAACCACCACCCTGCAGGTCCTGCAGGAGGCAGGCAAGTGGCTGGAAGGGGGAGGGCGCCGAGAGCTCCAGGGCACTTCCAGGTGGCAGGGAGATGCCTCCCCCGACACCAGCCTCCCCTGCTGCCCGGAGACCAGTGCGCAAAGCCGCCCCCCTACAGCAGCCTCGTGGGCTTGGATCTTGTGGATTAGTGACCCAGCCTGCCGGCGTCTCCAGATCCTTACGTAGGAAGGAAAATTAATTTCTTCCAGTTATGCAGAAATGAAAATATGTGAACCCAAATCAGAGAGATTTCCTGGAGGTGGTAACTCATTATGCGGATCACCTGGTGACAGAGGAAGGGCTGGTGGGTGGCCCAGAGCAGCCCCAGAGGGTCCTGGAGGAAGATGTCCACCCCACATCCTCCAGCTCGCCAGCCCGGGGACCCTGGGTGGGCCTGTGAGCAACCGGGTACCACGTCCCTTCCCCCGCATCACACACAGATCAAGGCAACTCCAGAGAGAGCCGGATTCCGACAGAAAATTGGTCCTCATGTGATGTCCCCTCCCACCCAGAGTCCGCCTAGCTCTCGGGAGCCCCAGGCACCACATCTGCTCCTCTGCTCAGCGCCCCTACCCTCCTCTTCCCTCGCATCGTATGAGGGTGGCCCGGCAACAGAGCCCCACGCAGCCGGGCTCTTTAGGGACCAGGCTGTCAGCTGCACAGAAGAGAGAACAGAACCCCCTGCCTCTCTGGGACCCCCATGCAGAGGGTGGGAGGTGGGGTGACACAGCGAGACCACAGTGCCCATCACAGTGCCAGCCCTCTATGAGTGTGCCCTGCCCCTGCCCCTGAAAAGATGCGGGGGGCTTCCTGGCGTCCAGGGCAGGCAAGAGCTAACCCCCCCAGGGGCCCAACCTCAAGAAGTTTCTCAAAACTTGCGGCAACTTGGGAGAGCGACGAGGGACACAGAATAGCTGCCCTCCCTCTGTCCCCGGCCAGCCCCTGTCCTCTGAAGGCGGCCGCCCTGGGAACCTCCTGTTTCTGGGTCCAGGGGAGGAAACACACGCCCAGTTAGACATAATGATTTGGTGTCCTGGCCACTAGTCAAAGTCAGGGCCTGATGGTTGCTCAGATCATCCCCCCACAGGAGCACAAGATCTCTATTCTCAAAGGAAATATGTTTCTCCCTGGTCTCTGCAACAGGCCAGAGATCGGCCAGCCTCAGCCCAAATCGTGGGGAATACAGTTACTCTGGGGGGGGGGACTGGCAGGGGTCTCCACTCCTACAGGGTTCTGAGCACACACACAGTTCCCGGGGGCCGGAAGGCAGAACAGCCTGGGGCTGTGTGTTCAGAGCCCGGTGGCTCCGAGTGTGGCTTGCCACCAGCCCCGCCGCCTTCTGCTCCGCGTAAGCCCGTCTAGGGCTGAATTTCCAGCCATCTGTCCCTCCACGTCGGCTCACACCTCCCTCTCCGCCGTTCCCACAGCCTGGCTCCCAGCCTGCCCAACATGCAGATGGACGCTTCCCAAAGCGTGTGAGCAGAATCGCTGCCACGGGGCTGCGCCCGAGGCCCCGGAGCTGTCAGGATCCAGCGGATGCTGTTCAAGACCTTCTCCCCAGCCACGGGGAGTGGGGCAGGACCCACCCCCCCAGGACTTCACCCCTAAAAATGTTTAACGGCTCCTGCGCTGGGAGGCATGTCCAGGAACCAAAACAAGAGGGGGAGGGGCTAGAAGGAGCTCTGGCCCTCCCCAGCATGGCCACAGGCACCTCCATCTGTCCTAGGGTCACCCTCTCTGCCCCCCAACCAGTCCCCTGTCACATGGCCCGAGGCCTCTTTGTCGGGAAGCGCGGGCACCGCAGGGGAACCCGCAGGACTCCCCACCTTCCGCACGCAGGTCCCACCTTAGGTCTGACCACACCCCCAGCAGGTCAAGCGCCCGCTCACCTTGGGGGTGGTCAGTGGGCGGGCGCTGACTGGGCTGGCCCCACCCCGCTGTGGGCTCCAACTTTGCAAAGTGGGGAGAGGGGGCCTCGGGAGGCCCACGCACTCTGCCTGGCTGCAGGGAGACCCTAGGACAGCAGCCGCGGGCGGAGTCGGGTGACAGCGCGGCAGAACGCGGACGGGCGGGACACTTACGGTCCGGGGGTCCGGCGGACGGGAGGCGATTGCACTCTCGCGACCCGGCTCCTGAAGTGGCTTTTCTTTCGAACTCGGTCCCTGCCTCCGTAACTTGGGGGCAATCCGCGCGCTGTCTTCTCGCGCCGGCCGCGCTCAGGCGCGAGACGGGGCCGGGGCGCGCAGGGCGGCTGCCCGGGCCATGCCCAGTCGCGTTCCGGGCCGCTCACTCCGCCCGCCGGCCGCCCGCGCGGGAACAAAGCGCGCACGTCGCCCCGGGCGGTCTCCGGCCTCCGCGGCCCGCGCCCGGTCCAGCCGCCGCGCCTTTGGCTCGCGGGCGCCGGCTCCGGCTGCCGCGCGCTCGCCCGAGCGTCTCACGGGGCCCCGCGGCCCCCGCCCCGCGCGCCCCGCCTCCGCCTCCTGCCCCTCGTCGCCGCCGCCGCCGCCGCTGCGCCACCTGCCTCCCGCTCGGCGCCCATCGCGCTCAGCTCCGCCCCGGGGCGCCGGGCTCCGTGCGGGGTCGGCGCGGGAGAGTGGCTCCGCCCGCCGCCGCCCAACGCCGAGGGCCGCCCCCGCCGTCCCGGCCACTCGGGCAGTCGCGGACCCCGGGGCGCGTCCTGAGAACTCGGCCGAGGGCGCGGGCCAGCCTTGGGGGCCGCAAGCTCTAGGGCGCAGCCGGCGGCCGGGAGCGCGGGTGCGAGTGTGGGGGCTGCGCGGGCGGAATGCGGGTGCGCGGGGTGCCGGGGTGGGAGAGCGGCTGCTGTAGAGAGAGAGACGCGCGCCGCTCAGTAGGGAGGGATGTCCGTGAGGGGAGCGCAGGGTGCCGCGAAGCGAGGAGCGCGGAGAGTGTGGGAGCGCGGGATGTCGTGGTGGGGGTGTCGGGGGTGTCGCGGGTGCCGCGGGGGTGGCAGTGTGGGTGCCGTGGGCCGGGAGCGCGGGCTGACGTGGGGATAGCCGTGAGGGTGCCGTGCAGGGAGCTCGAGTGGCGCGCTCGGCGGGCCCCTAGCCCGCGCCCACCCCCGCCGCCGCCTCCGCCTCCGCAGGCCGCGCCCTGGGCGGGCGGGTGGGGGCCTGGAGCTGAGCGCGCCGCCGCGCACACCCACCTCGGAGCAGTCGGCGGGCGCCCGCCTCGCAGTTTTACAGCCGCAGCGTCTGGCGTCCCGGCGGGAGGCGAGCGGCAGGCGTCCCTCCTCCGGCCGCCGCGCCCCCCCCGCCCGCCGCCTGCCGCCCGCCGCCTGCCGCCTGCCGCGTGGGCCGGGCCGGGCCGGGGCCGCCTCCGCGCTCAGCCGGCAGGGGGCGCCCTCCCGCCGCGCCCCGCACCGCGCGCCCTGGTGGCCTATGCCCCACGCTGACCGAGTTACGGAGCGGCGTGCGGGGGGCGCAGGATTCCCGCTCACAGCTTCTGGCCTGGGGCGTTTGCGTGTGCTCTGCATTTGTCTGCGTCCCATTCGTTTAATGTCACCCTGCAGGAACGCCCAAGCCGCTGCCCTGGCCTCTGTGCGCCCCGCTTCTCCTTGCCTGCAGCCCTCGCCCTACCTCCCTACCCGCGCCCACTTTGCCTCTTTCCCTAAAGTGCTTTGCGGCATATCTGGTGCATTTGCCCGGTTAGTACATTTTAGCAAAATCGGTGCCTTTTCCCTTCCTTCTTCCTCCAACAGACACAGACTGTTTCTTAGAGACAAGCTGGGGTCCCAAGGTCACGGTCTTAAGAGACAGAGGGGCCAGAACTTCAGAACACTACAGCCCTGGTTTGCATCTCATTTGGCATAAATCTGCATGCGAAGTTCCAAGTTCCCCAATTCCCAAATACAAAAATACAGCAATGTGCCAAAAAATATCCTTCTTCCTGACTGAGCCCTGCCCACCGGGGCGAGCTAGGCAGAGGAAGCTGGTGGGAACACAGTGCAAGGCTCGGGGGGGGGGGGGGGGGGGGAGGGCACCATTGTCCCATCCTGGCCTGCCCACTGGGGCGAGCTAGGCAGAGAAAGCTGGTGGGAACACAGTGCAAGGCTCAGGGTGGGGGCACGACTGTCAAATCCTGGTTGCCACCCCCAGGGGCACTGCTCCGGGGTCTGTCAGCTGGGTCACCAACTAGCCACGTGGCCCCCACCAGTCCCTTGACCTCCTGGGCCTCTGTCCTTGTGGAAATGAGGGTTGTGGTGAAGGATTACTTGGAACACAAATGTCTGGCATCTCCCATCCCCTGGCTTTCAGAATGTGATCAGGTGTGGACCCCTCCTGTCCTGGGGGAAGAGCAAAGGGTCCTGAACCCGTGTCACAAAAGAACGTGGATTTAAAAGCAAGTGTTCCAGACTTCATACATCAGTGTTTAATCATACCGGCTCCCTTACTTCATGGACTCTGAGGCACCACAGATATTAAGACTCACCATCATTTTAAGTGCCACTAAGCAAAGAGAACACTCGCCGTTATGATCCTAAGATGCCTCTAGATTTCAGATGTGTTAACATGCCACCAGTGGGCCAGGTGGAGCATTGAGCATCAAACAGACAGCCTGAAGCCAGCCTCAGGGGCTTTCGGCCAGGCCGACGGACAGGTGGACTGATGGACAGGCACGAGATTCTCACAGAGCATTAGCAGAAGCTGGGTCCAGCCTGGGCTCTGCTGCACCTTGACCCCTACAAACAGCACATCGTTGTCAGTTCTTTGTGTTAAATTAGCAATTGCAGGAGCTTCCCTGGTGGTCCGGTGGGTAGACTCCGCGCTCCCAATGCAGGGGACCAGGGTTCGATCCCTGGTCGGGGAACTGGATCCTGCACGCATGCTGCAACTAAGACTCCGCATGCCGCAACTAAGACCCAGTGCAGCCAAATAAATAAATAGATAGATAAATATTAAAAAAATTATCAGTTGCATTGTCACTGATTTAAACAGGGTGCTGAACACCACTGGAGACGTGACAGATCCCAAAACACCAAGAATAAAACTGCAATCATTAGAGACCACGCTCAGGTCCCGAGCCAGTCCAAAGGCTCCCGTGTCCCCACCTGGGAGGACTGAGGCCTGTGGTGACTGGGTCAGACGGACGGCCAGGCCAGTCTGGCCACATCACAGTCATGGTGAGTCACTGCAGGAGCTGCCACATTGAGGAGGGCTTGCTGGGGGCAGGCACTGAGCTGAGCACAAGCTCTGCATTTTCCCACTTAGTTCTCACCTATCTGCCAGGCAGAGGCTACTGGAACCCCCATTTTACAGGTGGAGGGACTGAGGCTCCGACTGGCTGCATGGCCACACAGACCCACACGGGTGGAGGCTGAATGCCCACGCTGCCGCTACACTTTGGGCTCCCTTTTGCCTCCCATGGGCTGGTTTCTCACTCTGGAGATGGCCCAGGAACAACCCTTGGGTCTTTGGCAGAGCTGGAGTCCCACCAGGCCAACTCGGCCTGGGCGTGCAGACCACCAGCCACTGCAGACCACTTGTCTTTAAAAATAATTCTGAGGGACATCCCTGTTGGTCCAGTGGGTAAGACCCCGCACTCCCAATGCAGGGGGCCTGGGTTCGATCTCTGGTTGGGGAACTAGATCCTGTATGCATATCGCAACTAAGAGTCTGCATGCCGCAACTAAGAGCTGGCACAGCCTAAATAAATATTAAAAAACAATAATTCTGAGGGATGGTGGACTTCCTCAAACACGTATCTGTTATATGTAAAAATCTTCGGCAGAAGTTTAAATTAGCTGCCAAGATATAAAATCTGACATATTGTTAAATATGAATATTTCGAAATAAAAGGGTGGCTGATGGGCTAGAAGTGATAGCGTTTTGATAGGCATCACGGTCCATTTAAAAATACGCGAACAAACTCTTAACATCTGAATTTTCACCAGGTCCCTAGCTGACACAATGAGCTTTTAGATACAACACCAAAAACCTGATCCATGAAAGAAAAATTGGATAAGTGGACTTCATTAAAATTTTAAAACTTCTGCTCTGTGAAAGACACTAAGAGAATGAAAAGACAAGCCACAGAACGGGAGAAGATGTTCGCAAGTCACATACCTGATAAAGAACTGTTATCTAAAATATATAGGGACTTCCCTGGGGGTCTAGTGGTAAAGAATCTGCCTTCCAATGCAGGGGGCGCGGGTTCGATCCGTGGTCAGGGAAGATCCCACATGCCGTGGAGCAACTGAGCCCGCACACCACAACTACTGAGCTCGCGTGCCTCGACTAGAGCCCACGTGGAGAAGCCCACGCACTGCAGCGAAAGAGCCCACGTGCCTCGACAAAGATCCCGCGTGCTACAACTAAGACCCAACACAGCCAAAAATAAATAATAAATCTTTTAAAAAATATATGTATATAAAGCCTCCTCTCTGACACCTGAATTTTCACACAGCTCCTTCCCCCCTCACCGTATATTTCCATTCCACCCAATAGAATTTTGTCCTAACGTATTTAGATTCCCCTATCACACAGAACTCTGTAAAAACGTTGGAATAACAAGATTTTAAACATTCTCGCGTGTTCCAGTTTGTCATCTGGATCGGGTTATCATGATAATTACTGGTAGTATGCAGCTGATACAAACCATGTGAATTTATTACACAGTTTGAGAATTATTAAACATAAAAGGTAAATTTTTATTAGAAATATCTCTCCTAAAAAGAGGGATGGACAGATTGTGTGGAGTAGTTTGTGTATCCTTCCATACATATTACTTATTGCCAGGAAAAGACAAAGTTCCACATTAATCCCATTCCTGTCGTGGGTTTTTAATGTGAAAGTGTGAGAAACCCCAATCACACAAGTAAATAGATCAGGATCAGAGGCTGATGTGCCCTAGTGATATCACCGTGGCCTCCTTCCATCAGTTTTCTGCCCCGAACCCCGGGGTGACCAGTCACAAGAGCGATTCTTAAGGACTGTCAGTTGCCAAGTCCATAGGCCTCCTTCAGTTTTGTGGCAAAGACTGGAAATGGCTCGAACTGCAAGAAACTGTGTTCGCTGCAAGTGGGGAGGCGGAGAGGCGGAGAGGAGGCGTTGTGGTAAGTGAGAGAGGGATGGCTACGCAGGGGAAGCTGGGAAAAGGGGCTGCACCCGGGCCCAGGTGGGCGGCACCCTGCCCTGGCCATCAGCCACCTGTGTGGGCATCAGCGTCTGGGGCTTTGAGTCGACCACGAGGGCAGGGAAAGGACCCTGAGCAGAGAGAGTCCTGGGCTCCAGTGTGAAGCCCCCCCCCCAGCCCTGGGGGCATCTCTTGGTTCCCCCCAGCTCCTCACACAAGACTGGTCCTCCCACCCCAATCCAGGGATGGCTCCTCCTGCAGAAGGGGAGGCCCACCCAGAGCCCCAGGCAGAGACACACTAGCAGGGCTGAGCGGGAGGTCCGTGAGGTCACCCTGTCCACCTGGCTTCAGGGCTGCAGAGTAAGACTCTGCAGGGAGTACACTGCCCCAGAGGACAGGCAGGGAAGGCAGGTGCGGCTGCATCGGGGGCAGAAGTGCCTTCCTTTGTCCTCACAAAGGCAGCTCTGCCTGTCACCAAGGGGCCCCGTCAACCAGCTCTGAAATACCTTCTTGGTGTGTCTACGGGGAAGCCTGCCTTCCTGGGCCTCTGGCCCCCCACCCACCCCTCACCCCTCTTCCTCCTCACCGGCTCAGCCACCACTTGGTGTAGGTCTCCATTCTAAACATCCCCGCGAGAGCTGCTCCAGGGTACCGCTCAGCCCTGGACCCTGCCCAGCCAGCCACAGTCCATCTGCAGGTTCAGAAAGTGGCTCGTTCCTGGCTCAGAAGTGGGCATGTGATCCCACTCCAGCCAGTGGGATGTGCGGAGAGGGGGTTCTGGAGAATTTTCTGGCTCCCACATGCCTAGAGGAAGCTTCTGTGTCCTTGCTTCTGTGGCTACCCCATGGCCAGCACCCTGAGGAGGACGCTGATGCGGGGCAGGGCGGGGGGAGATGGACGGAAAGGGTGGGGGCCCCTCAGAGCATTGTTGAGCTGCTGAATCCCACCATGAAACCCACCCATGCTTCTGAACTGCTGGTTCAATAATACATGTCCTACTGTTCGAGCTGGTTTTAGCTGAGTCTGTTTCTTGCAACCGAAAGCGTTCTGACTATATGCCTTCCTTTCCGGAGGCTCTTGATTGCAGCCATCTGAGGGCGGCTGCAGGTTATCACTCTTGACGCACAGGGTCTCAAATTTAATATACATCAGAATCACCTGGAGCGATTGTGAAAATGAAGGCTCCTGGGATGGGGACCTGGCAAGTACTGAGGTACAGAATTTAACGGGCACCAAAGAAACCCTCAGTATACAAGATAAATCCCATTTTAACCCAATATTTTAAAATATTAGAATAAATGACAGAAATCCATATGAGCAAAGTATCAAAACTTTAAATAAAGACGGGATTGCCATTACTGATTTCTCCTTTGGGGTCGGGCTCCACAGCCGGGCTCTGCCTGGCTCCTTCCCCTGGGATTAGAAGGGCTGGGAGGCCCAGGAGCCTGCATTACACAGTCATCACTCTGCCCTTTCCTCCACGTGATTCTGGGGAGGGTAAGGCCGCCTTGTGGGAAACAGGACCCCAAATCGTGACTCAGGTCACTCACAGGCAGGCTCCCCCTGGTGCTCAGGCCAGCCCTTCAGGTGGAGTCAGCCCGGCAGGTGGGCAGGCTGAACGTCCTACCTGGATTCTGGGAATGGGAAACAGCCGCTGGGAAATGCTTTGTTCTGGGGCAGGATGTGAACAAGTGGCCGGCACTGTCTTATTTGGTCCTCCCAGAGTTCGGTCAAGGCCAGAAGGCGGGGCAGTGGAGTGGAAGTGAGACCCGGAGGGAGGGAACCAGCAAAAGCCACCGTCCACCCAGGGCTGGAGAGGCGGGAGGACACGGATTTATGCAGCAGCTCCCGTCCCTTCCGGTGGGGCTGCTCCAGGGACCCTCGCTCCCCGCCTGCGTCCTCCCCTGCGATGGCGGTGGTGCCGGGGGAACACAGGTGAGAGTAGCGGGGTCTGGTGGTCGCGAGCCAGCAGGTGCGCCCGGAAGTGGGGGCAACGGCATGTGGGCGCGGCATGGGAGTGGGAGGGGACTAGGGGCGTGGGTGGGGATTAAGAATATGGGCGGGGCTGGGAGTGGGCGGGGTGTGGGTGTGGGCGCGGCCCTAGTAGGGACTGAGGATCTGGGCGGAGCGCCAGGACAGCGGCCAGCTAGGCAGAGCCTGGACAGAGGCCGCCAGGCTGGACTCCCTATCCCTCCGTGGGGCTCCCTCCACCTGGCCCAGGGCTCCTCAGAATCCTGGAGTCCTGGGACATGCCTCTGGGGGCTCCCAAACCTTGACTCCAGGTCATTTGTTTTTACCTACACCGAAGCTTTGTCAGGAATCGGGATGACGGTCACGTTGTGAGAATTGTGAAGTCAGGTTCTCTGGGCAAAGCCGTTAAATATCCTGTGTGCAAAGCCAGGCAGCTAAAATCCCAGTTCCAGGCTGGGCCAAATGCAGCCCCGGCCAGGTGTTCTCAGAGGAGCTCTCCTGTGGCGGGGGAGCAGCCACCTGGCGTCCCACCTGCGCAGGGGCGGTGCTAGGTGCTTCAGACACGCTCTCATCCAAACCCCGAAACAACCCCGGGGCAGGTAATGATCCACCTTCCTGCACATGAGGAAACCCAGGCCCAGAGAGACCAAGAACCCACAGAGGGTGGTGGCGCGGGGGGTCCCAGAGGTTCTCCCAGCACCCCAGCCCGGGCGCCTCTTGGCTGCACGGCGCTGCCAGCCCTACGCTGCTCGCTTCCGCCCTGCAATCTGGCCGGTCACACCCTGCCACCTCCTGGCCCACCCATCTACCAGCCTGTCCACGCCTTGGGGGACGGTCACAGGAAAGGAGGCCGCGGAAGGGCAGCCCATCTGCCTTCCAGATTGCAGGGAGGAACCAAGGCGGCGGCTCTCGAGGGCTGGGCGCCGCTGGGGGGCCCAGGGAGACTCAGATGTGGCTCAGGGCCCGGGGTGGCAGAGCTGCGGCAGTGGAGGCACGGTGCCCGTGGGGACCGGACATGGTCACAGCGGTAGTTTGCTCCCTGCACCCAGTTCTCTGAGGGATTCTCGGTGAAGTCAGGAAAGGAAGGTTTCCACAGACTTTCACTCACCTAAGTGCCCTAGACTCCAAGGCTGTGGGAAACACGGACCCTCACTGGTGATCACAGGACCGTGGGCTAAAAAGCCACATATGCTCCCCACCTGGAGAAATGGCCACACTTAAAAGTGAAGATGTCCAGTGTGGGTGAGTGACATTTCCCCACGGGGCATTTCAGCAGTACTTGCTGAGAGCTGTAAACAGATCCAGCAATTCCTACACTCAGGTTTATCTACCAGAGGATGCTTCTTACAGCCTTACGTGTTTCTTTCTTAAACATCACAGGGCAACAGTGAACGTCAGAAGTGGCACAAAGCCCAGCCCAAAGACGTAGCTGGGTGAACACTAAATACCTAAGGAAGGGACCGTGGGGGACCTCATGCTCTGTGGGCAGGTGGAGAGTAGAGAACGGGGGTGTGGAGGTGGGAGCAGGGGGTGTAGCAAAGGACTGTAGCGCCATATGCGAAAATTGCCACAAAGGAGTAGAGAATACAGACGTACAGAGTAAAAATGGGCAAAGGATGTGCGCACGTAATAATTGCCTACACCTTCAGGGTTTTCCTGCAAAACTTCCCCTGAGCACTAGATCCATTTCCTAGGTTCTGGTGATAATAAAACGATAGTGGCGGTCACTGTAGTGGGGCATCCGCCCTGCGCTGGGGAGCCGCTGGTGTCACAGTCCACCTGCTGCCCCCTCTCGGCGCCTGTACCCAGGCCCACCCTCCATAGGGAACACCCCGGCCCTCCTGTGAGCTCACGAGGCGCCTGTCTTTCCGTCATTGCACATACAGCGTGTTTACCTGTGGTTTACCTGTTCCCTAGTCTCCCTCCCCCGGGGCAGGGCATGTCTGTCTGTTCACCACCGAGTCCCCAGGGCCTCAGGTGGCCTACACCCTCAATGAGTATTTGTTGAGTGGCTGCATGGCCTCATTTAAGCTTCATGCAACTCTCTGAGAGGTTTCATTATCCTCATTTTATTTTATCTTCGCCTTCCTTTCTCTTATCTGCATGTTTGGATTTATCATTTTATTCTTGCTTTCTTAAGTAAGGGAAGATAGCAGTTAGTTTTGAAAGTGCACTTGCAGTGCACGTTCAGGGTAGCTGCTCTGGTGCCAGGCCTGTGGCTTCTCAGTCCCGGCTCCGGTCACAGGCTGCTCCCCGGCAGCAGGGTGGCATCCGGCTCGGAAGCCTGGGGGCAGCACTGATTGGGCCACGAGGAGGGCATGTGACCCGGCTGGGTCAATCACAATCCTTCCCTGGAATTTTTTGAACTGGACCAGAGAAGGGGAGCTTTCTTTTTGCTCTGCTCAGGGGGCGCCCCCAGAGCTGCTGGGGGCCGTCTGCTCTGAGAGGTGGAGAGGGCCTGCCCTGAGCATGTGCTGGCTGCACCAGGGTCCCTGAAGCCAGTCCCACCCTATCCTTCCTGGAGCCTGTTACTTGAACCAACACATCAGGGTCCTTCCTGAGCTCCAGGGCAGGGTTTCTATCACCTGCAAGCATAGTACCCTGACTACATGCCCCGGCAACTCCACCGTGCACACGGGGAACTCGGCCTGGGGCAGCTGTGGGCAGCCGAGCTCTGTGCGTGAGAACGATGAGAACAGCCTGCCTGCTGCGGCGCCACAACCAGGGCAGGCCCAGATGGACCGTCCCAAGCCCACATGCATCTCCCACTCTGACGGGCCGTTTATTATCCCTGGAGCAGGGGCACCCCCCAGGCCTTCTCCTGCAGGGGACCTGCAGAGCACCCGGCAAGACAGATCTGGTGCTGTCACTCCCGCCTGAGAAAAAGTCTGCCCCTCAGGTACATGCAGCTCCTCCTACCCGGAAACTCCTGCCCTAAGCCCCTCTCCACCTCAGGAATCTGTCAAGAGGCCTTTCCCATACTGCCCTCCCCGAACCTGGGGGAGATGCCCTCCTGCACCCTCGTCATGGCCCCATCACAGCTGCTCACGTGTCCCAGGAGGTAGGGGACCCCTTGATGCATGGCCATGGCTTCCTGCCCCCACCTGTCCTGGGGTACAAGTGTCCAGGACCCACACACAGGCTCTGCAGAGACTGATTTACCGTGTCTGCTCTAGAATGAGTGGCTGATGGAGGGCCATCCTCACCCACAAAGAAAAGCCCACCTGCTCCTCATTTGTGCCTCAAATATTCCTCGAACACCGCCCTCCCCACCCCCACCACGCGCCCAGGGGCACTAAAAGAGGATGAGGCACCAGGCGGGGAAGGTGGGTCCTAGGGTCCCCCCACCAGGCTCCCTGGATCCCCTTTTGTCCTCCCTGTCCCTTAATGTGTCCACAGTGTGGCCGGGGGCACCCTCAGCATCCTCTCAGCCCATGACCCTCAACAGAGGGCACAGAGAAAGCCCTCGCTGCCTGGGAGGGGAGGCTGGGAGGCGGGACACACAGGTGAACAGACCTCGGAGCTCACCAGGCCGCCCAATAATTTCACAGACAGGGAAATGGACGGAGCCTCAGAGAGGGGGCCCTTCTCAGTTCTGGGACTGCGGGGGTCCTTTTCCTGCCAAGAGGCCCGGTTTGTTCGGGGGCAGGGAGCCCGCCCAGCAGGGGTGTGGCCGCTCGGGGCTGGTGTGGGAGCAGCTCTGAGGCTGGACGGAGGAAGAGCCAGGTCTGCCCTGGTGCCATGGGAGAAGCTGTGCTCTCCTGACAGGTACTAGGGGACATTGTCCCCTCCTCCCTGCCTTGCCTGGGCAGCCGTAAGACAAAGGTGGCCACGCCTGGTCCCCCAAAGTCAGCCCCACCCCCTCCTCTTGTGTAAGAGATGCAACCCCGGCTTGCACAGAAGACAAACCCACGCCAGAGGATGCGCCACTGCAGCCGCACTTCCGTGCGGGGCCACGCTAGCTGGGGGCTGATGAGCCGCCCAAGCAAGCATGCAGGGCGCTGACCGGTGCCCCCCAGTCCTTCCCAGATGCGCCACCCACAGCCCGCTCTTGACACCCCTGTTCAGGGTTGGCAGAGCTCCAGAAACGGCCGCCCTCCCACCCACACCCTCGTGTCTGGACATGGTAGGGTGACAGGGAGGGTGCTGAGGACGTACGCAGGATCTGAACGCGGTGCTGTGTGAGGAACACGGACGCTTGCGGTGGGGAGGACGATGGAGAAGGTGACAGTCACCTCCCGCCCGCGCGGGGCACTTCACCCAGATCCCCCATGGAATCCTCATGCCAGGCCCAGGTGGCTGTCCTCATCCAAGCCGAGGCCCAGAGAGGGGCGGTGACTCGCTGAGACCCACAGCGTGTAGGTGGTGGGGCTGGGTTTCCCCCAGGCTGCCTCACAGTCCAAACGATGGAATATGATTCGCCAGAAAGAGAAATGAGGTCTTAATTCGTGCTACAACGTGGATGAGCCTTGAAAACATCACGCTAAGAGGCCAGACACAAAGGCTGCGTTTCACACGATCCCATTTATGTGAACCAGCCGGAACTGGCAGCTCTAGGAGACAGGAAGAGACCGGGGCAGGGTGGGGTGTGACTGCTAAGGGCACAGGGTTTCTTTTAGGAGAGATGAACGTGTTCTAAAATTAGGCAGTGATGACGGTTGCAGCTCTGTGAACAGACTAAAAACCACTGAAATTGGACATGTTACATGAGTGAATTGTATGCTCTGTGAGTTATCTCAAGAAAGCTGTTTTCAAATCAAAGCAGACCCAGAACGGAGGCACCTTCTGAACAGCACGCACCGCCCCGGCTCCTAGGGACAAGGGGCCGGCGGAGGGCGGAGGGCGGGGGCCGAGGCCCCTCGGCCAGGCCGCCGTGGGTCTGGAGGCTCGGGGAAGGCAGGTCAGTGCGGCCGGGCTGTCCGGAGAGGCAGGCACGTAGGAGGAAGACCTAAAATAACTCTCAGAACCTGAAACTCCAGGCAGAAGTTGAGGGTGGTGTGGTCACGGCGAATGGGGAACTGATCTGCTCGCGGAGGGAAAGGAGAAGTTTTATTTGGGGGACGTCAGGGTGAGGCGGCGGAGGTGGCGAAGAAAGGATTCTGACGTGGAGACACTCATGTTTCCAGTGCCCTTAGGCATCACGCACTTTGGTGGAAGGAGCCCGCGAGAGGAGAGGGAGAAGTTCCGTCCCCAGATCAGAGACCAAGGCCTGCGGCAGGCGGAGAGCCCAGCGCGGGGGTGTCCCACCGCCCGCTGCTGCCCTTGGAGGGGCCCTGCAGACCCCCGGGCCCACTGGGCTCCTCTCTGAGCCCCACCACCCCCGGCCCCGCCAGGTGCTCATTTGTGAGCTGAGAGCTGCTCCCGGCAGCACCCAGGGCTGGGGACACGAGGTCCTCCTGGCGTCTGAGTTCCAGCAGGCCCTGGAGGACCAGAGCACGAGGGGGGCCCACCCTTCCCCATTGATAAAGGGGGTGGGGAGAGGCTCTGTGCAGGGCGTCAAGGGCACACAGCAGGTGCTGTGACCACTGACGGGCTCTGAGGGGTACGGCCGCCTCCCCTTCGGGGCAGCGGGCTCAGAGCCACCCTGGCAGTTGACGTGGGTTTGTGCGGAGGGGCCTGAGGGGAGGCTCGTGGGCTGGGGCAGTCCCCTGGGGGGGGGTCGTCATGGGACGGCAGCCCCCAGCTCCAGGGGCCCGGAGGTCTCGAAGGGAAGGTGAGGACAGAGGCAGGAGGAGCGTGGACCTGCTGCCCCTGTCTAGCTCAGGCGCAGGAGAGATGCTCTGGAAGTCGGTGGACACGAGGCTGTGACCGGCAGAGGCCAGGACGGGGAGCAAGACGGAGGGAAACTGAGAGCAGGAGAGGGGAATAGGGGAGAAGGGTCCCAGGGATGTTCGGAGTCTCCTCTTTCCT
This sequence comes from Phocoena sinus, assembly GCF_008692025.1. Lineage (NCBI taxonomy): Eukaryota > Metazoa > Chordata > Mammalia > Artiodactyla > Phocoenidae > Phocoena > Phocoena sinus. The sequence goes on from NC_045781.1 coordinate 58,692,510, forward strand.
CCCTGCCGCTTGGAAAAGTGATGGAGAGAAAATGGGGAGAGGGAAACGCTGGTGTCCAGGACCCTGGTGGGGAAAGGCTGGATCTTTGTTTAAAAAGACCAGTCGAGGGACTTCCCTGGTGGTTCAATGGTTAAGACTTCGCCTTCCACTGCGGGGGGTACAGGTTTGATCCCTGGTCAGGGAGCTAGGATCCCATATGTTTTGTGGCCAAAAAACCAAAAAACATAAAACAGAAGCAACATCGTAACAAATTCAGTAAAGACTTTAAAAAATTAAAATAAATTAAAATAAAGAGACCAGTCAATTTCCCGCGAAGATGAGCCCGTTGGCCCCTCGGAGGGATAGATGCCTGCAGACGTGAGAGCCGACCCTTCGGGTCCCCGTCCCAGCTCCCACCGCCTGAGCTCAGGAGGCCCTGCAGACAAGGCAGGAGAGCAGTGATTTCCCAGCCCGGGTTTTGGACAGTGCGGTCTCCCCCTCCCCCTCCAAGTTCAGCAGGGATGGCCACTTGTGAAATGGCCCCGTGGGGCCGTGGCCGGTTGGATGGACCTTGGGCGCAGAGGTTCTTTGAAAACAGCAGAGAAGTTGTGAAATTAGAAGCCAGAAAGTCCTGGTTTGGGAAGGAGCTTCAGAAGTGGGGACCGGACCCCCCATCCTGGGCGTAACCAGAAGTCTGCCGACTGGGGCTTCTACAGAAGCCTTGCTTTCTTTATAAGAAGGGGCTGGTCCAGTTTTTGTCCTCTGCACCTTCTCTTTTCCTCTTTTTTCCTGCTCGGGAGGCAGATGTGATGCCTGAAAGTGACACAGCCACTTTGCAGCTAGGAAGCCACAAGTAAGAGGAGGGAGGACAGAAAGAGTAAACTAGCCTGTGTCCCGGACGGCTGACCAGCCTCCACGGCCTGCCTCTGAGTTTTTGTTACAAGGACAAAGACACACAAACCCTGTCGTACTGCTGTTAGGTTTTCTGCTATTTGCAGCTGAACACAATCCTTTTGGAGACAGGGTTCGAATCCTTCATGGATGGGCTTGCCAGATTTAGAAAACAAAAATACAGATGCTCGGTTAAATTTCAACTTCAGATAAGCAGTGAATAATTTTCCGCACGAGTGTGTCCCAGGCAGTATTTGGGACATACTTATACTAAAATATTGTTGTTTATGTGAAATGTGAACTTTCATGGACGAAGTAACAGAACCCAGAGAGGTTGCACATCTTGTCCGAGGTCTCGTCCCGAGCAAGCGGTGGAGCACAGGCCGTGTCCTCCGGCTCCGGGGCCTCTAGGGCTTCCTAAACCCTGCCTTAATGATGCGCAAAGGAGGCTCAGAAGAGCCACGTGACTCACCGCCCAGGACAAAGCAATCGAGCTAAGAGTGGCCCGAAGACAAGAGCCGTGCAGAAAGCGACGGTCGGTGGTGGTGGAAGCTTCTGCTCCAGTTGGATGCTGTCATGACATTTTAATTCCATTTGACAAAAGTACCAGCCGGGGATGGGAGACAGTAGCTCCCCATGGACAGTGTGCGACCACCGGCCAGGGCTGGCCCCAGGAGCACCGTGCTGTGAAGGATGCTGAGGCCTCCTCTGCGCTCAGCAGAAAGGCACAGGCTCCCAGGACCCACGTGTCAGCGGTGGCATTCACTGGGTCCCGAGGAGCGTCGTTACTCTCAGCATCTCCTTTGGTCCTGGGGGCGCTTGGCACCCCCCAGTGCGGGCGTCCGCAGAGCCTGATGTTACAACAGGAAGCACGGCCCCTGCCCCAGCCCCTGGCAAGCCCAAATCTGCGTCCATCCCTGTGGAGTGGCCTCTCGTGGACCTTTCGTGTGAGTGGCGTCGTATAATACACGGCCTTTTGGGTCCGGCTTCTTTCAGTGAGTATGTTTCCAGGGTTCATCCAAGCTTCTAGCCACTCAGCCATTCTGCAGATTCTCTCTCTCAGCTGACGTTTCTCCAGCACCTGATGTGCCATGCTCTGTTCTGGGGGGGAATGACCAGGAGAACCACAGACCCTGGAGAGAACAGCCTCCCGGTAATCCAGAAAGTAGAGCTCGGGCCCCATGGGCAGGGAGCCGGCAGGAGGTGAGGCGGGGGCGGCAGCAGGACTGGGGTCGAGGCCCGGCCCCCGCGCAGAGGTTGGAGGGGTCCCCATCTCTCACCGTGAGGGGGGCAGTTGGCTTGCAGCAGTACCTGCAGAAAGAAGCGGGGTTCTGTCTTCCAACGAAAGAGAACCAAGAGCCTTCCGGCCCCCCAAGCCCTGGCCGGTGCGGCGGGCAGGCTGCTCTGGTCTGTGGCCAGGGTCTTCCTAACGGGCGTGTGTCAAGACTCTCCAGGTAGCTGGGCAAGAGAGCTTGAAGGAATCCTGGGGTCCTCAACTTCCGGCTTGTTCCAGCAGGAAACGAGGCCTGTGGTCTGCCCGTTCTTCCCTCCTCTCCTGTCCTGACCCTCCTCTCCTGCAGGCTGAACCCATCTCAGTGCTTTGCCTCAGGGTATAAGGACCCAGCGAGTCTCCGGGCCTCCCCTGCCTTCGTCTGATGGAAACACCTGTCCCAAATGAGTGACAAGGCAGAGGGCCACCGGTGTCCTCACGTCCAGCCAGGCTGCCAAGGTCAGTGGGCCTCCTGGAACACGCCTGGGTGTCTTTCTATTGATGCTGATTGGGTCCCAGACGCTGTAAAGTAGGTGTTAACTTGCAGGAAACAGACAAGTTGCAGACCGTTTCTGCTCAGCAGAGAAGACTGTGCTTCATGACTGTGTTTAGGGGTCTCGGGGCGGCGTTCTCTCTTTTTGGGTTGGAAAATTGCTGTGTCCTCCCTCGAGTCCCCTTTGCCACCTGGCTGGCTACCTCAGCAATGAGGGAGACATGTCTCTGACACGTGCTTGCTACACTTTCATAGAAGAACCATGTTTATAGCTTTTTGAGAGGTTTGCTTTAACTTACCTTCCTGCCTTCCTGCTGTCTTTCTTTTCTCCCCGTCCATCTATTCATCCACCCACCCACACCCATCCATCTGCCATCCATCCATTTACACCAGAAGTGGAATTCCAAAGTGAGACAGTTGAGTCATTAATAACATGCTTATTTGAATTAAAGCTGACAGTGTCAGTCTGGGTCCTGACAATTTGGTTTTGTGGCAACATTTCCACTAGTCAAGGTACTAAACCTGCAGCCTCGGGGTTGCCATGAAAATAGGTCCCAAGCACGTGTGCAACATAAAAGATACGATACGCTGGACCATTTGACCTTTGACTGTTTGAACCACAATGTCTAGATGTTTTGAACTGGCCCATCACCACCATCACCCACAGTCCTATGTCCCCCATTGGTTTAGAAGGATATTTGTGAACCCATATACAGGCCCCTTTGTCCCTGTCCATTAAAGTAAAAGGCTTTTGCTTTACTTTCCCAGGCCTGCCCAAGCCTCAAAAGCCTGGCTCAAGAGCGAATGATTACAGGGACTTCCTTGGCAGAGCAGTGGTTAAGAATCTGCCCGTCAATGCGGGGGACACGGGTTCGATCCCTGGTCTGGGAGGATCCCACGTGCTGTGGAGCAACTAAGCCTGTGTGCCACGGCCGCTGAGCCTGCGCTCTAGAGCCCGTGAGCACAACTACTGAAGCCCGCGCACCTAGAGCCCGTGCTCCGCAACAAGAGAAACCGCCATGAGAAGCCCGCGCACCGCAACGAAGAGTAGCCCCCGCTCGCCTCAACTAGAGAAAGCCCGGGCGCAGCAACAAAGACGCAACGCAGCCATAAATAAACTAATTAATTAATTAATAATTTAAAAAAAGAGTGAATGATTACAAAATGTGAAGATGTAGAAACAAAGAATACCTGTTGGGCAGGAAATTGGTTATAGTTTAGACTCTAAACCAGCCACAGAGCAGAACCACTGAACTCCCAGTCCCTGGAAGATCTGGATAAAGGCCTGATGCACATTCCTAAGTTGTTTTTACAGGAAGCCGACCCCCACGAGGTGAAAACTGATGACCACAAGCACGTAGACCCCAGACCGGTTGAAACCAGAAGGTTGGTGATGCTTGAAATTTCACCTTGATGCCAACCAATCCAAGAGTTGTGCGTGAGCTACTCAGACACCCTGCATCCCCCTCCCTCACACGACCTTTAAAACCCCTTCCCTGAGAGTCATGGGGGGGTTCGGGTCTTTTGAACATGAGCTGCCCATTCTCCTTGCTTGGCACCTGTAATAAACGCTGTACTTTCCTTCATCACAGTGCAGCATCAGATCAGCTCTGCCGCGCACGGGCAAGCAGACCCAGGTTCAGTTCAGTAACGTTGGCAGCTGGACGCCCACCCGGGGCTCAAGGCCTGTTTCCTACCGAGCAGGCAGGGTGCCTGCAGGGTGGGGAGTCTGGGAAACTGGCGTGTGCCTCTGTGCACTGCTCACTCCGAACGTCTCACGGGGGGTGTTAAGGTTAGCCCTTCTTGTGTCCAGCTAACTGTCACCTTCCAAAACTTCTCTAGTGGCCCCGGGCCCCTGTTATCCACCAAAAAGCAGCAGCCCAGGGTCAGGTGTGACTGAGCCCAGTAAGGCCGCTTTGTAAGAAATATCACCTTAAAGGGGGGTTGATTTTTCAAAAAAATTTTAGGGGACATGCCAGCCAAAAGTAATAAAAATCCCCTGAGCCACCGGCTTGGAGGGTAGGCTCTGGCATCCAGCACATGGCAGGCCCGTTTCCCACCAGCCACGGTGTCGGGGCTGCAGGACCTCTCCCTCCAGGGAGCAGGGAGAGCTCGGTGACACGCCACTATTATTACAGCAGCCCCCGCCAGGCCCCCACTGCCCCCCTGGGCCCCAATCCGGCTGCTCTGACCCCGTCCTGCCTGCACCAGCCCAGCTGCCCACCCTCTGCAGCCAGTGCCACCTGTCACACGTTCCTGGCCTCGCTGAGGGGTGGACGGGGATGTGTGCTCGGCAGCTCGGTCTCCTGACCCCTCCAGGACAGGCCGAGGCCCCCTCTGTGCAGTGCTGTGCAGGGGTGGGGACCGGGGGCAGGGGTGGAGGCTCAGGCAGCCAACAGGCAGGCACAAAAGTCCCCTCAGCCGCCTCTTCCTTCTAGCATCGTGGAGGGGCTGCTGAGAGCCCCGTTTCTGGCTTTCTGAAGAGGAGCGGGGTTTCCCAGCTTGGAGGCCTCCGGCCCGCTGGCCCACACACGCCAGGACTTTCCACCACCCAGGCCTCAGGTCGAAGGTCTGGAGCGGGGCTAGAGTCAGGGAGGGGATGGTGCAGAGCGAGGGGGCCATACAGCGACTGGCCTCTCCCCCTGCTCGTCACAGCTGGACTCCCCACCACAGCCTCACCCGGGATGACTCTGAGTCCACGTTCAGAAAGGGTCGGACTAGGTCGAGCTGAGGCCAGCCCAGGTGCCAGTGCCTCGCCCCCGCCCACACTAGTTTCAGTGAACTGGGCCTCCCCAAGAGCCATAGGGAGATTTCATGACCTCCAGAAACACCCCACATGACTCTGGACACGTGGCTGTCGAAAGGCCTTTCTCAACGGGAGCCAGGTGGGGTCTCCTTGAGGTCCTACCCTCCCACTGCCCGGGCTCGTGGGGACTCATGGGGCCGCAGGGCAACACGGGCAGCGCCTGCACGGATCCAGTGTTATGTGTCATCGTGGAGAGAAAACAGAAAATTGCAAAAGACGCACAGAACGTGATCCTCCCGTGTAACAATTTAAAACAGAAAATCGCAACGTACCTGGGAAAGACACACACAGATAAAAACAGTCCTTTGGACGGTTCCACAGGTGGGCGGCTCCCAGGGCTGCCGCGTGACACCGTCCGCATTTTACACGTGATGACATGGGTCCGAGTTTGGGGACCTCGCAGGGCACCCTGAGCTGGGTCCAGGCCCAGCAGCCTGGCTTTCAGGGATTTCTGATCCCGTCTCGCTGCTGCAGCAGGGGCAGGGGGCACTGGATCTACGACGATTCCTTTTTAAGAAGAAGTGGTGATGGGGGAGCAGACTCCGGAGCGAAGCCGCAGCTTGCCCGTCTGACTTGGGATGGGGCTTTCCTGGCCTGGGCGAATTCTGTCACGATTTAAATGAAAGGTGGGCCAGGAGACAACGGGATGCTAGGAGCAGGCAGCGCGTCGGAGGCCCAGCTGCGGGCAACGACCAGACCTGTCCCTTCTGTCTCCTGTTTCCTGTGGGCTCGGCGGTCCGTCCAGTAGGAAATGGACATGAGCCGCGGGCGAAGTGTTTCACATTCTGTCAGCCAGGGCAACCGGCTTTAATGCTACGTTCTGGTAAATCTGATCTACCTGGAATGTCATCACCCTCACACGTATTCAAGTTGAAGATCACCCAGGTCCTTCGCATCCTGCTTTTGCCCAAAGACTTTGGAATCCTGCGCCAGGGTGGCTCAGGCTGGACGGGCAGCCCCAGGGGGTGGCAGAGCCTCGGGGCCGCTGGGCCTCTTCTGCGCGGAGGGTGAGGGGCAGGTGGTGACCTGAGGCCCAGTTGTCGCGGCGACGGGTGAGAAGCGCAGTCTGGACCGCGGGCGTTTGCCTGAAGGAGAGGCAGCTCGGCGGGGCAGGGCTGCAGGACCGGGTCCAGCTGTCTCTGGGTCCCCGCGGGAGGGAGGGAAGCACCTGGCAGTTTCGGTTTCCACAGGAAGCCGTCTGCTCCCATGTCCCCTCAAGCCAGCTGTGCTCTCTGCCCTGCAGCTCCGGGTGGCAGCACCCGCCCGGAGAGCCCCCCAGGTGGGGACAGCCCCTTGCACCGCAGACTAGGAAGCCCCGATTGAGGGGCCAGGGCCAAGCAGAGCCTCTCGACCGGCCTCCTGAGCCCCGGAGGACTTCAGGGTGGGACACCTGGGGGCCGTGAATGGGAGCGATACTGTTCTGACTTGCATTTTTTGTCACCTGCTTTTAGGATGTCGGGTCCTGACCCTGGGTCTAGAAAGTGCTGTGGTGGTGGAGGGGTGGGAACGAGTCTGATGTCTGCGTGTCCATCTATCCAGGGCTGGGGGTACATCAAGGCAATACCCCCCTCCTGAGAAACAGGAAGGGAGAGGCAGGGGCCGGGTGCCCTGAGCCTCCAGGGGGAGGATGTCTCCTGTCCTGAGGCCCTGAGGCAGGAGTGGGCGTGCGGCCAGCACAGGCAGCGTCCTGGGGAGGTAGGCCCAGGGACCCCTCGGCAAACTGTGACCTCTCTGAGCTCCAGGGTCTGGGTGTTGGGGTCCCGTGTCCGGGCCGGCCACTCTGCTCAGAGTGAGGCTGGAACCTTAGATCTTTTCTCTTAATAAGAGGACCCAGCTGTGGGAAGACCCCCGCCGCCCCAGCCCCGGAGCTCAGCAGAGGGGACCCGTCTCTGAGGAGGCCCCATCGAGTTGGCCTGAGGTGCGAGGGTCCCAGCACCCCTCTTGACTGTCTCCCCTCCCACCGCGCTGCCCCCTCCCAGGCCCTGTGAGGTCGGGGCTTTCCACACACTCAAAATGCACCCCAATTTGGGAGGGAAGTAGGAAGCGCTGGGAGCCCGAGGGCGGGTGAATCCCCAGTTACTTCCACGGGGCTCCCTCTTCACCCCTGTGAGGGCCCTTGGCCGGGGAGCGGGTGCAGGCAGGGGGTCGCAGCCAGGATCCGAGGGGGGGTGAGAAAGGCAGGCCTGGACCTGGGGAGGGCTAGGTAGGTGCCGGGGTTCTCCCCCACCATCCTCCAGCCTTTCGGGGGCTGGATGCCACCCCCATGTCACAGACAAGGTGACAGGCCTGCTGGGTCCCGGGGTGAGTGACGGAGCTGGCTTCCAGCCCAGCCCTCCCCTCCCGGCCATGATCTGGTCCAACCGGCTGCCCTTGCCACGAGCAAAGTGAGATCGGGGAAGCCAGGCTACGCAGACCCCTCCTGTCCCTCTCGGGTCTCCTGGCCCTGCACCTCATGTCCCTCCCCTGCAGCATCTGTGAAGCTCCACAGGCCCAGGGAAGGGACATGGCCAGCGTGAGGGCCAGGCCCTCGGTGCCCCCTCTGCCTAGGCCCAGGGCAGCTTGTACACTGGCCATGTCTCTAGGGCGAGGATGGGCCACCTGCAAGGCCTCACCCTCTGCCCCCTGACGTGTGCACCTTCGTACCACGGCCCCTCTAGGCTGTGAGCCCCACGGAGCAGGTGGCCGGACGCTGCTTCCTCTCAGGAAGGGACCCGTTTCTGCACCCGTGGAGTGAAAGCCGCACCCAGAGGCCACACCCTCCACGAGACCTCGGCAGCACCGACTGGGCCCTCAGAAGGCCCGAGCGCTTCAGCGCGGGGTATTAGCCTCGGGCAGGCCCGGCCCACTTTTCCAAAGGTTTCAGAGCAGCAGGCAGCACAGGGCTTCGCCCCGAGGGCCAGGCCGGGCGGTGGCTCTGCGGGCATCAGCTGGGGCAGCGCTCGATCCAGGTGTCATCTGGGGCGCCAGATGGCACCTGCCTTGGGCTCCCTAGTGCAGAGCCAGCAGACGCACTGTAGGCTCTCAGAGGGTTCAGCTAAGGGTCTGGGCTGCTGGGTGCAGCTCCCACATGGGGAATGATGGGTGCAAAAGGGGTCCCTTTCCTGAGGCCCTACCTCAACTGCGTTTCCTCCCAGGGAGGGCGCTGGGCAGACAGGGAGGCCCCAGCCCTGCTAGTGACTTGCTGTGTGACCTTGGGCAGGTTTCCTGACCCTTCTGATTTGTCTTCATCTGTACAGCCAGGCCAATGATGCCTTTGAAGGGTTACTGGGAAGAAGCCGTGCCCAGGGCCAGGAAGGCATCTGGAATGGAGTGGCCAGTCCCCTCTGCCCGCTTGTCCAAGGCCTGCGGCCTGTTCTTAGGGAACAACCTCGGAGGACCCTCCTGTGTTGCTACTGTCGCTGCCCCGGGGGCTGCATCCGAGGTCACGGCCTACTCAGGGAGCCTCTGCTGCCCAAGGAGCAGGCCTCCTGTGCACAACTCACCCGTCACCCAAGGATTGCCCAGCTCCTGGCAGTGCCACCTGAGCCCTCCCGCCCAGAGCAGAGGGGCCGCCTGCCGGCTCAGGAGCTGGGGGAGGGGTGTGTGCATGCCCAGGCCCCTGACCCAGGCCCCAGGGCCAGGTAGGCGAGGGTACAAACGCCCCACCAGGGTCCTGTGGCCAAGTGGGCACTGGGACAGGGGGCAGTTCCTCCATGCCTGGGACGGAGGACTTCAGCAGGTCAGTGTTTCCAAGGCAACGGAACCCGCTGGGATGGCCGGAGGTGCTTGCCCCTTCCTCCAGTCAGCATCACCCTCTGGCCCGCTGGCCCTTCCCAGCCCCCTCCCCGGTCCTTTCCCGGAAGTGCTGTCTAGGGTGGGGAGCAAGCGGGCTATGGACCAGGGAGCTGTCACCAGACAGCAAACCTGCCAGCATCCTGGTCTTGGATGGCCAGCCTCCTCTTCTGCAAGAAATAAATGTCTGCTCTTTATAAACCACCCCACCTGGGGCGTCCTGTGACTGCAGCCTGTGGCCTTGGCAGTCACATCCCCTCTCTGGGCCCTGTGTCCCCCTGTAGAGGACGCGGTGAGAGAAGATGGGAGGGCAGGTGGTCTGGTACCCTCCATGCCTCAGGCTGCAGGGGAGGGGACCCTGGTGCCCATGGAGAGGCCCTGGGGCAGGGAGGGGTTGAGAGGGGCCGCTAGGCCCGGGTCCAACTCTGAGCCCCGGCCCTGCTTGCTGTGTGACCCCTGGCAGTCTGCCCCCATCTCTGGGCCTCAGGTCCTGTCTGACAGTGGCTGTGATGGCAAATCTAGAATTTGGAGACCAATGCAGCCACTCCCCACAGCCCCTGTGCTGGTCAGCAGGCTTGTTGTGTGCGGGGTGGTCAAGTCATCTGGACATGGGATGCATTCACCTCCCAGTGCCGGGCTCTGGGCGCTGAGTGCGCCATGGCAAGCAGGCAGAGGAGCCAGCACGGGAGGGGGGGACGGGATGATGAAGAGGTACGTAACCTGAGCCACCCCCTTGTCAGAGGGAACAATAAATGAAGGAGAAAACAGCAGGAGAGGAGGACTGAGTGCACGTGTGCTGGGGGAGGGGAGGGTAACCGGAGCAAAGACTTGAAGGGAGGCACCGGAGGTGGGGGACAGGACGCGGGGCGGGGGAACCCGCCCCCCCAGGGCGTGCACACAGGCTAGAGGTGATCTCACTTGTCTTTTTTTGGGCTCACTCTTGCAAACGGCAGAATAACAAAGTGACTCCCCAGAGCCCCAGGAGAAGAGCCTGTCAACCCTCCCCACCCCGCCCCCAGAAGACCTTTGGATGGGGTCTCCACGGAGGCCACCTCCATCCTGGGCTGCACTCTGACGGTCACCACCCAGCCCAGGGTGTTTGCCGGCACTGGCTGTGCCAGTGTGACCTAGGTGGGATTTAACGATGGGAATTTCATTAGCACCACTGCAGCGTCACCTCTGGCCCCATCACAGAGTCCAGGGGAGGCCCCTCTTTGCCCTGGCCTCTCCCTCCTCCACTGAAGTCACGGAAGTGAAGGTGTGAGAGGTTAGCACCAGTGCCTTTCTTCTCAGTCAAGACGCTTCAAGAAGTGAAAGTCTCTGCCTTCTCCCGCCGCCCCCGCAGGACCACTTCCTTCAGGAAGCTGGCCTGGATTGCACCCTGTCCCCTGGGCATCACCCCGCCCTGCGGCTCTGTCTTCTGAGGCTCAGTTTTGCTGTCTGATGGGTGGGGAGGACACGGGTGGCCAGTGTCCTCCTGCTGGCTGCCCCCAGAAGTCTTGCCCCACAGGCCTGTGCGATAGGGACAGCATGGAAACTGCGGGTCTCAGGGAAAGAACGCTCCACATTTACCCCGGGGCAGGGGGGTTAGGGAGCCCCCCTCTTCCCAGGACCTGGTGGGGAGTGGAATCCTCTCTCCCCAGACTTGTTCTGGGTCCTGACACAGGACGTGGGGGGATGGGGACTCAGTCCAGAGCCTCCGTCTGCCCCAGAGCTGCACCCCTGCTCCTCTGCTCTGTGCCCTGGAGGCTGGCCCGGGACCGGTCAGGCCCAGGAGATGTGGGGTGGGGAAGGAGGACGTGGGTGTTTGCCCTGCCGTCCACTCTCCGGGGCTCAGCCCACTCCACTCGTCTCCTGGCCCCTCGCAGCTCCCTCCCCTTTTCCCCTCTCACCCCTCAGGTCAGGCTGTATCGGCCCCCAGACTCCTGTGCTGACCTGGCCGCTCTGTTTGACCTGTGTAAGAGGTTCCTCATCACACAGTCCACACTCGTTGCCCGGCGGTCGTGCTAGCAGTTTCCTGCCAGGACCAACTGATCTGGCAGGGTGTCTAGGGCCCGCTTTCCACCCGAAATAGGCCCCCACTCCATCGGTCCTGCAGGGTCAGCAGAGCCGGGTTCAATCACACCTCTGCTCTCGCCTGCTGTGTGCCCCTCAGAACCTCGGTATTTTCTTCTGAGATGGCAGTCACAGCAGCACGTGGGGCTTGGCAGCCCTGAGCCATGACCCTGACACAGGAGCCCCCAGCACCATGTGGTCAATAAGACGTGGGGACAGTCCTGAGGAGGGGGAGAAGGCCCTGCAGCGTGTGAGCAAAGCAGGGACAGGACTGCCATCCGGAGCGGGACGACGGTACAGAAGAAACCAAGAAATCCTTGCACGCACACGCCAACCGTAGAAGCCCCGGGCCCTCCCTGTGTGAACTCCCCAGTGTCCATAGCTGACAGTCTCCCGACAGCCCTGAAAGCACGTCCCAGGGGCCTCGGCTGAATGAAAAATGGGGCAGCGGGCAGTTGGGAGACCATGTGGGCTTCTGATAACCTGGCTCCCCTCTTGCACCATGCGGCCCCGGATGCACCACTGGGCCCCCTGGCAGCTGGAGGCCACCTGCCCAAGCCCTGGCCCCGGCTGTGACTGAGGTGGCTGGCTGCAGGCTGTGGGTACCTTCGCCCCAACCCTGCTGCCTGGAATGCAGAAGGGACAGTCGGAGCTCTGATCATCTGGAATGGTCACCCTAAATCCAAAGACAACTGTCCTTATAAGAAGAGGAGAAGAGGCAGAGACATGGGGTAGAGGCCATGGGAAGATGGGAACAGAGATTGGAAGGACGTGGCCACCAGCCAAGGACACCTGGAGCCCCCTGGAGCTGGAAGAGGCAGGAACGACCCTCCCCCAGAGCCTCTGGAGGGCGCCCAGCCCTGCAACCACTTCATTTCAGTCTCTGGCCTCCACAGCTGGGAGGGAGTAGATTTCTGCTGTAAGTCACCTGGTTTGCGGTGGTTTGTTACAGCGGCCCCAGGAAATTAATACAACAGGGAAGGGCATTCCAGGCAGAGAACGTTCCAGAGAAGAGCCTGTGGTGGGGGGGGGGGGGTGCAGCTGGAGGGCGAGGATGAGGATGGGGGAGAGGGAGGGCAAGCCCACTTGGTGACAGTGCTGACCTCTGAACCCCACCCCCTGGGACCAGGCGACCCAAGGCTCCCAGGACAGCGCTCTCCATGGGATCTCGCCCAACACCCCCTAAGGCCCCAGCTGCCTCTGCTTGGACCCTCCGGTGATGGGACACTCCCTGTCTCCCTGGAAATCTGCCACCTGGGCCCCACCTGTCCCTCTTAGGTGACACTGAACAGACCTGACTCAGTTTCTCCCCTGGGGTGGTCACGGGGCATTGCCCCCGAACCTCCTTTGCCTGAGGCAGCCCGGCTGGTGTCCTGGTTCCCACCTCTCGTTTGCGGGAGCCCAGCTTCTAGTGCACACAATTGGCACCTAATAAAGCTAAGGCCGCTGGGCACACAGGATCTTAGTTCCCCTACCGAGGATGGAACCCTGGCCTCCTGCAGTGGAAGCACCGTTTTTTTGTTTTTTGTTTTTTTACATCTTTATTCGAGTATAATTGCTTTACAATGGTGTGTTAGTTTCTGCTTTATAACAAAGTGAATCAGTTATACATATACATATGTTCCCGTATCTCTTCCCTCTTGCGTCTCCCTCCCTCCCACCCTCCCTATCCCACCCCTCTAGGTGGTCACAAAGCACCGAGCTGATCTCCCTGTGCTATGCGGCTCCTTCCCACTAGCTATCTACCTTACGTTTGGTAGTGTATATATGTCCATGCTACTCTCTCGCTTTGTCACAGCTTACCCTTTCCCCTCCCCATATCCTCAAGTCCATTCTCTAGTAGGTCTGTGTCTTTATTCCTGTCTTACCCCTAGGTTCTTCATGACATTTTTTTTTCTTAAATTCCACATATATGTGTTGGCATACGGTATTTGTCTTTCTCTTTCTGACTTACTTCACTCTGTATGACAGACTCTAAGTCTATCCACCTCATTACAAATAGCTCAATTTTGTTTCTTTTTATGGCTGAGTAATATTCCATTGTATATATGTGCCACATCTTCTTTATCCATTCATCCGATGATGGGCACTTAGGTTGTTTCCATCTCCGGGCTATTGTAAATAGAGCTGCAAGCAACTGACAAAGGATTAATCTCCAAAATTTATAAGCAGCTCACGCAGCTCAATAACAAAAAAACAAACAACCCAATCCAAAAATGGACAGAAGACCTAAATAGACATTTCTCCAAAGAAGATATACAGATTGCCAACAAACACATGAAAGGATGCTCAATATCATTAATCATTAGAGAAATGCAAATCAAAACTAGAATGAGATACCATCTCACACCAGTCAGAATGGCCATCATCACAAAATCTAGACAATAAATGCTGGAGAGGATGTGGAGAAAAGGGAACCCTCCTACACTGTTGGTGGGAATGTGAATTGGTACAGCCACTATGGAGAACAGTATGGAGGTTCCTTAAAGAACTACAGATAGAACTACCATGTGACCCAGCAATCCCACTACTGGGCATATACCCCGAGAAAACCATAATTCAAAAAGAGTCATGTACCATGATGTTCGAAGCACCGAGTTTTAACCACTGGACCTCCAGGAGGCCCGGCACCTAACACATCTGAGTGCAGTGAGCACTCAGCACTAAACAGCACCGTTCCTTCCCACCTGCTGGCAGCGGCCCCCCCGCACTGTGCGGTCCTGACGGATACCCACCCGCAGCCCCGCCCCGCCTCCTGCTAAGCAGGAGGGAAGCCGCAGGGTTCACGCACATTTGTTCTCCAGAGGGACAGGCTCAGCTTCAGGAGATATGCTTACTGTTCTTTCTGTGGTTTGGGCGCTGCTTAACATTTGGGGTCTCAAAGGTTTTCACAGGATCGTGGGAAGCCTGCAGGACGGAGCAGCACTGATCCACGGGCCCGTCCCCAGTCCCCAGGCTCCCCGGGCCCCAGCCCCCACGGCTCCCTCCAGCCCAGCTCCACCTGCCACTTCCCCCGGTGGTGATGCCTGGCACTGTACCCCAGCATCTGCCCCCGTAAGGAGACCTGGGGAGCAGGATGTGTGGCTGTGCCTATCACCTGGGGCCAGGGGATTTAGAGACAAGGGGCCGTGAGCTCCTAGAAGCCAGTGTCCCAGGGCGGGGACCCCCGCGCCCAGGCAATCCCCCAGTCAAATGCACGAGCCACTGCTTTCCCTCCTCCCAGCAAAGCCTCCCAAGTGAGAAGTGCCCCCATTGGGGCGGCTGGGATTCTGCATCGAGGTCCACCCAGACCATCTTCTCCAAGGGCCCGTGGCCCGACCAACACCGCAGGAGACATCATGCACACAGAGGGTCCATCGTGTTTCCTGGCCTCAAACCCCTTTCACGGGCTGGCACTCCACCATCCAAACACAACAGCAGCCAGCAGTTTCGTCTGCCTCCCCCCTCCCTCCCCCGCCTCTGAGAAGCCGCTCCTTGGGCTTCCCTGGTGGCACAGCGGTTGACAGTCCGCCTGCCGAGGCAGGGGACGCGGGTTCGTGCCCCGGTCCGGGAGGATCCCACATGCCGTGGAGCGGCTGGGCCCGTGAGCCACGGCCGCTGAGCCTGCGTGTCCGGAGCCTGTGCTCCGCAACGGGAGAGGCCGCAACACTGAGGGGCCCGCATACCGCAAAAAAAAAAAAAAAAAAAAAAAGAAGCCGCTCCTTGACCCCTTCAGTGGGCAGAAGGACGGGGCCTGACACATGAGGAAACTGAGGCCGACACGAGGAGGGGCCGGCCCCAGGTGAGGAGGGGGGAGTGGTCCCAGAACAGTGGGGTCAGGGAGGGCTGCCCTGGGAAAGGAGGGGCAGCTGTGTGGGGCCCAGCTGGAGCTGGATGGGACCGCAGCCTCTGGCCAGCCCGAGGGCAGGGCGAGCGTGTCCCAGGCCAGTGACTGGTGCCTCCCTGGCGATGTCTTTGAATCACCCACGCTCGGGAGAAGTCAGCAGCACGCTCGCTCGTTACTGTGCGGAGAGGCGGGCCTTGCACACCCAGGATTCTAGGCCTGGATGTGCTGAGTGCCTGGCAGAGCCTGTGTAGGGAGCTGGCCCTCGGGGCCCTGGATGGGGCAGGTGGGGGCCTGCTCAGGGGAGACGGTCCCTCCGCAGGGGAGATGGGATGTCTGGGGTCGGGGTGCCAGGGTGAGTGGCAGGGCGTGCTTGCACTCCGCAGTGAGACTTGGGACTCTGTGCTCCTGGGACCGTGGGCACGTGACTGTGGCTGGGGAACGGGGCCACCTGCCTACAGCCCTGCTGGCCCCCGAGTCCTGGGAGAGCCGGGCAGGCGACCCTGCAGCTGGGGTCGGCTGTCAGGGAGGGCCACGGCCTCCTGCACCCCCCAGTCAGCAGCCCATAGGAGGTCCTCCCTATGTGACCACTTCTCCCTGGCACTGGCTCCACTGGGTGGGAGCCCTGGCAGGGGTGCTCCTCACTGGGGCCCAGGGCCAGGTCCTGGACCATCACTCCGTCCCGGGGCCTTGGGCGAGGCCCTCTCTATCTGGCCTTAGTTTCCTCATCCGACCTCCAAGTCGTAGGGGTCCCCACCAGTTTGCACACCTTCTTCCTTGCTGACTCCGGGGCCCTGCTCCCTGAGGCTGACAGAGCCCACCCCTCTTAGAGGACTGAGCCGCTCCCGCCTCTAGCATCTGCCTCTGGGTGGGGCCTGCCCACCGGCCTGGCACCTGCCGGGTCCTCCCCGGCCACCTGCCCCAGCTGTGCGGGCCTATACCCGGTGGGAGGCCGCGCTGACGGTGGGGGTGAGTCAACAGGGCCAGTCAGGCGGCAGCGTGGAGATGTCACAGCCTCACCACCTGCTCGGGCCGCCCCTCCCCCTGCCCCATCCCCTTACCTGGGCCGCCCTTCCTGGGACCTTTAGGCGCTGAGCAGCTGGTGGGCGCCGTGAGCCCACTCTCCAGTACGGGGGACACACGGGACATGGAGCTGGAGGTGGGTCCGGGAGATTGAATCCTGCTGCTGGCGGGAGCCGGGCCTGAGCACGGCCCTGGGCGTCCTTCCCGACCTCGTGAGCCCTCGAGGGAAAGACAGGGGCCTCAGCCAGCCTGGGCTTCTCTGAGCCGGAGGCCTCTGTCCCCCAGACCGCTCTGGGCCTTCTAGCAGCCACTGCCCGCCGGCCTGGGGAAGGGGTGGGCGGCCGCAGGGGCTCATGTGATGCGGGGCGGGCCTGGGGACGCGCCGGTGGGGGAGGTCGCCTGCAGCCTGCAGCAAGGCAGCCAGCTGTGTCGCTGTGATAGTGTGGCCAGGCCAGGAAGAGTCGCGCAGCTGTGCCCACTACTTCCTCAACAGGAACCATCTGGGCCCAGCCCTGCCCGGCTTTCCCTCACGGCCATTCCGTCCTGACTTTCCAACAACTTCCTCCTACCACCCGGCCGGTGACACCCCACCCACCCAGGGCCTGGCCCGCTGGGTGTGTTTCCTTGACCTGGGCAGGGGCGCAGCTCAGCAGCATGGGGGCAATGTCCATCCTGGCCAAGCCTCCAACTCCCACGCTGCCCAGCCCACCTGTCTCCCCTCTGGCCTGGCACTGTCTTCAGCCTGGGCTGGTCCGGGGGTCTCTGCCCTCTCTTGCCCTCAGCCAGACTTCCCCCAGGGCCGCCTGCCCAGGGCCAACTGTTCAAGGGCATCGCCTGTAACCTTGAACCTGACCTCTGGGTTAGCCCTGGTCTGATCCGGTCCTGCCGCTCTGGCCAGCTCCCCTCCACTCAGGGCTTTCCCCTTGCAGCCTGGGGGTCCTGCCCCCACCCACCCTGGAAGTACTGCCCGCCAGGCTGGGCAGGCTAACCCCCTCTCTGGGCTTGGCCTCCTGGCTGGGGGCTCCTCAGGGACCCTTACCCCACTTCCCGATGGACGCCTTGGGGAACAGTGCCGATTCGGGCTCACGGGTGGAATTTTCTGGGGGGGGTTCAGGCTGCTCCCCACTCTGACGGACGCCAGAAACAAGGTCAGGGCCCTCTGTGACCACTCAGCCCAGAAGCGGGTGTCCCAGGCCCCGCTCCCCACTCGGCACCCCGCACAGGGGTGGTGGGGCCCTTCACAGTCACTCAAATGGCCACTTGGTGAAGGTGGTGACCGCCGTGGGAAGACCCCTCGAAGTGTGCCCCTCGCCCTCCACTGGCCTGGCAGTCAGTCCTTGGGGACCGTACCTCGGCCGCAGTCTCAAGGCCTCAGACAGGCCAGAGGTGTGCAGCCCGCAGACCCGGGGCTGATGCACAGGTTTCTGTGCTATTCCGACAGAACTGAATTGGATTGTAGGTAATTCCTGCCCGTGCGGAGCAGTCCAAGCAGTGCAGAGGGCGCAGGGCAGCAAGTAAGAACCCCTACCAGTGCCTCCCGCTCTTTCCCCAGAGGCCACCGTCACAGAGGTGGGCGTCCCTCTACAGTCCAGGCAGGGACAGACCCTGTCTGTTCCTGGAAGGGGCTGCGACGTGCATGTCCCCTCAGGGTGCACTGCCCCGGGGCCCCAGGGTTCAGGTGGAGGGGAGGGTGCCGGGAGCCAGGGGCCAGTCCCTGGTTTCGCCACTGTCCTCACGGCCCCTCCTAGCTTCCCCTGCTCTCAGTCAGGGTGGGATTCAGGGTCACCCTGGCCAGTTTCCTCGGCGTGTGTGACACCCTGATCACAGTGGTTCCAGCTCCCAGACTGTTCCGGGAGGAGACGCCGCGGGGGACGCCGGGCACGGCCTGCCTCGGGGTCTGCGGTGCAGCTGTCACCCGCACTGGTGCTGGGGTTCTCGCCTCGCCCCGTTTTCCAGGCTGCAAGCGGTGGGGCCTCTCCGAACTGGGAAGCGAGAGGGTCTTGGGAAGGCACAGGCCCCTCCCCTGTGAAGGCAGCCCCCACCCCGGCTCTGGGCAGTCGTTCGGGGTGCTTGCACCTGCAGGGAGCACCCCAGATGGGCCACTTCCACTTTCGTGAGGAGGCGTCTCATCCTGCCTGGTTTTCTGATCAGAGGGGCTGACAGAGGTTGGGTTGAAAGAAAAGAAAGTTGCCCACGAGTGGGGAGCGGGGGCTGCCCGGCTCTTGGTGGCCACCTCGAGGGTGCTTGCCTGCTCCCCGCTCCCCCAAGGCCGGGCAGTTGGGGCTTGTGGGGAAGCAGACGTTGGCTGTGGCTTTCGGAGCTGGGCGGCCCGGGAGATAAGGACCCGAGGAGGAAGTGGCTGCAGCAGGAGTGGATGCAGGAGCGGGTGGGGCTGCTCCCTCCAGAGGCCACCGTGGCCAGCACCCACCGCTGGGCGGGGGGCAGGGGGCGAGGGACCTTCTCCCCTATGGGAGGCAGACATTCAACCAAGAAGCCCCCAATAGATGTGGCCCGTGGGGCAATCAAGGGAGGTGATTTGGAAGCTGTGTCTGAGGGATTAGTTAAGAGCTGCCCCTGGGGAAGTGAAGGGAAGAGCATTCCAGATAGAGGGGCCCTGAGGCGGTCACATTTTCAGGCTTTCAGGATTCTGTAGGATGGCCAGAGAGCTGGAGGGAGGCCAGCGGGGCTCAGTGGCGAGATGACACTGGGTGGAGGTGGGCAGGGAAGCCCATCGGGCTGGGTGTCTTATTTCCACCTCCTCTCCTATCCTGTAGGAGCCCCCATGACTGCTGGGTGGATGGATGGATTGGAGGGTGAGTGGATGGATGGATGGATGGATGGGAGGGTGGGTGGGTGGGTGGGTGGGTGGATGGTTGGGAGAGTGGAGGGAGGGATGGGTGTGTGGATGGGTGGATGGATGGGTGGGTGGGTGGATGGGTGGATGGATGGGAGGGTGGGTGGATGGGTGGATGGATGGGAGGGTGGATGGATGGAGGGATGGAGGGAGGGATGGATGGGTGGGTGGATGGGTGGATGGATGGGAGGGTGGATGGATGGAGGGATGGAGGGAGGGATGGGTGGGGAGATGGATGGGAGGGTGGGTGGATGAGTGGGTGGATGGAGGGATGGAGGGAGGGATGGGTGGGTGGATGGATGGGAGGGTGGGTGGATGGGTGGATGGATGGGAGGGTGGGTGGATGGATGGAGGGATGGAGGGAGGGATGGGTGGGTAGATGGATGGGTGATTGATGGATGGATTAGTGGAAACATGACTCTATGCAAATCTCATGCCAGCCATGCTTTAGAGAGGAGGTACTGGGACTCACAGGGGCGACAGTCCCAGTCACAAAGTACCCAAAAGAGGGATATGAGTCACAAGGCAGCCCCAGAGGAGGCCAGATGGGGAGATGTGGGCTACACGTGAGCCAAGACAGACCAGCACCCCCGGTCCCAGTGCCTGGCTGGAGGCCAACCTCTGTTTCCAGGTCCAGAGTGAAGTGTGGCCAGATGGTGGTAGTCAACAGGGATGGTGCAGGAGAAAACCTGCCCCCATGGGCTCACTTGGGGCAGACAGGACGGGCCAGCCCAGGGCTGGACACCCTGCCCGCCAATCCCTAGTCAGGGTGTCACTGAGCAAACAGAGCCATGGAGAAGGGCCACTTGCATCCTGGGTTGATGCCTGGGAATCCTGCACACGCGGCTGGGCTCTGGGGCAGTCGGCGCACTCACTGGCAGGAGAAGGGGAAGCCCTCAGGACGCTGCTCCCCACCTGTGCGCCACACACCCTCCAAGGAAGACAGACCAGCTTTCCTCAACCCCTGACCCCAGCTGTGTGGCTGGTTCAGGGGAGGTGGGTCACGGGGCCCAAGACCCTAAGTGGTCTGCCTTTAGAGACCCGGCCCACTAAGGGCGTGCCCCAGGCCCAGCTTCTGGGAGCCAGGGGCCTGGTGTAGTACCCTCGGGGGACCGGGGCTCTGTGGCCTGTGCCTGGGCGGCATGCACATTCCGAACCTGGAGGTGGGTGTGGAGTGGCGGGGGAGCCATGCCCACTCCTCTTGTCCTGAACTTCACTTGCTTGACGAGCAGGCCCGGGGCTTTGGGCTGAGCCCAGCGAGGACAGAGTGTGAGGATGGAAACAGAGTGCTGGCAGTGACAGTGATGACAGCCAAGTCCCCTTGACTCAGCACTGAGACGTCTCCTCGGTCTGCACCTGAACTTAATACCTGTCACCGTCACCAAGAGGCTCCGAGAGGCTCAGCAGGCGGCCCACGTCACCAGCCGGTGCGCGGGGCCGGGGTGTGGGGCTGCGCTGGGTCCAGTCAGACCCGGAGCGGGGCTGGGGGAGCCGGGCGGGATGGGCGAGGGTCCCGCTGCACCAAGGACCCCAGCCCCTCACCGCCCCACCCCTAGTCTCTTTGCTTACCAGCCACCCCCTCCAGCGGCATCGGGCAAGGCTGTCCATTCCGAGGGATGGGAAACCCAGGCTCAGAAAGGAAGAGTGTCACCTCTGCGTGACCCCAACACTCCTGGGGACCTGCCTGCCTGCCGGCAGAGCGCGTCCTCTGGGTTGTGGGGAGCTGCCCACCCTGCTCCCTTGAGCAGCCAAGCTGCAAAGGGGAAGGCCCCTCCCCGAGGCCACTTTCCCTTTGAGGAGCCCCAGGTGGAGGGTGGGGTAGGCCCCGGCAGGTCCTGGTTTCTCTCTGACTCTGGGCTGAGGTTTCCCGCGTCCTGGGCACCCCCCACCCCGTCCCTCGAGCTGCCCGCCTGCAGAGGAGCCAGTGTCTACCCCGCATCTCAGCAATCAGCTCTAAACGCATTTCCTGTGAGCCCATGAGGCATGAGCCAGTGGACCTGAGGCTGTGTTTGATCCAGAAAGAATAAAAAAGGAAAACCTCTCCCCTGGGAACGATGTGGTTTTTCACTTTTTGCCCCCTTTTCTCCTCCCCCTCCTGCCCCTTGGGCACCAGCTCAAGGGAGAGAAACTTTACTCATTCATGTTGTTTATTGCCTGTTCCTCCACTAGAAGGTCAGCTCTGTGGGCCAGGTTTTTTTCTTTTAAATAGACTCTGTTTTTTAGAGCAGTTTTAGGTTTACAGAAAAATCGAGCCCCTGCCCCCTCACACTCACAGGCTCCCCCATTATCGCACCCCTACCAGGTGGTACCTTGATTACAACCGATGGCCCTGCACCACCACACTCGGAGTCCGCAGTCTACACCAGGGTCACTCTCGGTGGTGTACATTCCGTGGGTGTGGACGAGTGCATAAGGACCTGTATCCACCATCGTAGTCTCATGCAGGGTAGTCTCACTGCCCTGAAAGTCCTTTGTGCTCTGCCTGTTCATCCTCCCTCCCCCCAACCCCCCGCCACCACTGATCCTTGCACCGTCTCATAGTTTTGCCTTTCCCAGCATGTTTCAGAGTTGGAATCACACGGTCTGTAGCCTTTTCAGATTGGCTTCTTCACTTAGTAACTTGCATTTAAGGTTCCCCCATGCCTTTTCATGGCTTGACAGATCATTTCTTTTTAGTGTTGAGTAATATTCCACTGTCTATTTATTATGAAGCACAGTCTATTTATCCATTCACCTTGAAGGACATCTTGGTTGCTTCCAAGTTTTGGCGATCGGGAATAAAGCTGCTGTAAACGTCCACGTCCAGGTTTGCGTGTCTGCAGTCCCAGCGTCTGTGGATTAGTCTCCTCTTCTTATAAGGACACCGGTCACCCTGGCTCGGGGCCACCCCAGCAACCTCATCTTCAAATACAGTCACATTCTGGGATACTGGGGGTCAGGGCTTCATCCTACGAATTTTGTGGGGACACAATGCAGCCCATAATCCGTTCTTCGAGCCTTTAGGTGGAGCGCAGCCTGTGGACGCCTTGATTCTGGCCTCCCTGCCTCCGGAACTCGGAGAGGACACAATTCTGCTGCTTTCAGTCTGCCGTCCACCGTAGCCTGTTGCACAGCCCGGGCAAGGCGTGGCCGCGTCACTGGTTATTCCCATCTCACAGACGGGAAGCCAGAGGCCAGCGGTCTGCGTGAGCTTCCCACGCACTCAGTGGTCTGTGCTTTGCACATGCACTTACTGAGCGCCTACCGGAGCTGGACGCTACTCTCTGTGCTGGGGAGCCGGGGCGAGTGAGGCCAGGTGCCGCCTTACCGGTCGGAGGACACCGGGAGCCAAAGAGCAGCAAAACAACCCACGTTTTGCGCTACTTGGGTGTGCGGGAAGGCAGTCTCGCGAGAGGGCAACCTAGCAGGCGGGAAGTCTCGCGGGTGGGAAGTCTCGCTGGAGGGCAGTCTCGCGGGAGGGAAGTGGAGTGCCACCCTGGCTCTCTAGGAGGAGATGCTTTTCTCGCGTCGCCCGTGGGACGCTCCCTTGAGCAGAGCCCCCTGCTAGTGTAAAGGCCCCGAGGCCGAGGCCGGAGCGCCCAGCAGGCCGGCCTTTCAGAACGCCGGGGTCCCTTCTGGGCTCTCTCCCAGGCCCGCGCTCCTTCATCCTGGCCTCTGGTAAGACTCGTCAGCTCCCCTGGAAGGCAAGACCCTCCCTACCCAGGCGTCGCCGCCTCCCAGGTGGCGGGGACAGACTCCCAGGCTGGCTTGAGGCAAAAATATGGCGCATTGGGACGTATTTGGATGTAAATATTTTCAGCCGCGAGAGAAGTTGAGAGAGGAGGTCTTGTTCCCGGGCGTCTCTGCGGAAGCCGGGAATCTGGGCCATCTGGCGCCTCTTCAGCTGCCCCCCTTCCTCGCTCGGCGGGAGAGGGGGGGAGGGGAGGCTCCACCTGGCCCCTGGGGGCGTCTGCGCCTCCCCAGCCTCACTTTCCCCATCCACCCAGTGGGGGCGTGAGGGTGAGATGGGGGCATTGGGACGCCCGGCGCCCCGGCAGCAGTCTGGTTACCTTTCCTCCCTCGTGGCTCTGACCCAGGCCAGGGGAGGGGCCAGGTGTGGCCCCGCGGGTAAACCCCATGGCCTGTCAGGGGTGCAGGAGGGCTCGGCCGCCTCCCCGGACGCAGGGAGGACCCCGGGATTCCCGCTTCTCCCCCTACCAGACCAGCCTCCTCCCAGCAGAGCTCGAGGGCAGCCTGGGAGCCCGGGAGCAGTGTCAGGACTCAGCCTGGACCGGGGCTGGGGCTGGGGGCCTCCACTCACCACCTTTCACTGGTTCCTCAGCTCCCATCCAGGCCCCGATTAAGCCACCTCTGTGCGCCTCTCCAGGCTGTGGCTCTGTGTGGTCTTTATGACGTCCCCTCCCCTAGAATGCCCACCACGTGCCTCCCCGACAGCCAACTCAGCCCTCCTTTACTAGAGCTGAGGGATCATGGGTGACGTGAGCTGGCAAAGCCCTCGGAGATGGCTCGGGGCAGTGGTTCCAGACGGGTGCACTGGAGGGGGCTCAGGGTCGGGAGGGAGGCTGCTGGGCCCCTTCCTGTTTCAAATGGGGAAGCAGAGGCCCAGTGGGGGTCGTTTCAGTACTGGCCCAAGGTCACCAGGCAGTGAGCCGCAGAACCATCTTGGCCTCATCTTCAGGTTCTCTCTCTCCTCCACTGGCCTCTAAGCAGGGCTGGCGGTGGACCAGGTCCAGCCTGGGGGTTCATGGGCACTAAGCCTTGCATTTCCTGGGGATGCTTTCAGCTGCAAGTAACAGGATGTCCAGCCAACAGTGGTTTAACAAACAATCACATATATTTTCTGGAACTGGAGAAGGTGGTGCTGGATTAGGTGCCGTGAGCCGATGATGTCATCAGGGACCCCGGCTCTGCCCATCCTCGTGCTCTGCCGTCCCCTGAGTGCTGGCTTGTTGCCTCATGGTTCCAAGGTGGTTGCTCTAGCTGCAACTATCACAGCTTGTGACCATTGCATTCAAAATAAGGAAGAAAAGGAGCCAGGGAGGAAAATCTTTCCCAGAAATTTTCAGGCAGTTCTCCCCTTCCAGCTTGTTAGCTAAACTGTGGCTGTGCCTAGCTGCAAGGGAGGCTGGGAACATCCTGTGAGGTCCCTGCCTTTGGGAGGGGTTGAGCTGGCCATGTGCACTTGGGGGTGGGGAGTGGCCAGGGCTCAGAGGAGGCAGGGGTGGCAGGACTGGGGAGGAGAGGATGAGCTTCCCCGAGGCTGGGTTTAGGAGAGAAGGGAGAAGGGCTGGCCCTGCTGGTGCGCAGCACCCAGACCCATAGGAGGCCAAGGGTGCATCGAGGGGGTGACCCCAGGCTCCTGCCTCAGTGACAGTGCCCTGGGCCCTTCACGGTGGACCTGGGCGTGGACCACACAGCCTAGAGTGGTGACGGTGGGCTGAGGGGCCTGTCCTGGTGAGGGGCTGAGGGCTGCTCTGCTGGGACACAGACGAGGTATGAGTTGCTTCTCGTTTCCAGGGGCCGAGGCGTGCGCTCACATATATAGAGTGGAGGTGCTCTTCTCGTCCTGGGTGCACCCCCTGCCGGTCGGGCGTTTCCCTCTGCCCGGCTGGACGTCGCCTGCTGCCGGGCACCCTCGGGAGCCCCTGCCCCTTCTCAGCGCAAAAGGGACCCTCGGCGATGCCTTCCTCCTGTTGCCTGCCACCTACTAAGAGCCCCAAAGAGGTTAGCTTTTATTGTTTGCCCTGAAAAATCTCAACTTTTGCTTTTCGAGTGAAGAGTCCCCTGGTTCCTTTAGCTGTTAATTCACACACCACATACTGACATTGGTGTTTATGGAGGGCAGGCGTCCGTCTCCTCACCAGTGTCCCCTGCCCCTGGAGCCGTGCCTGGCCTACAGAAGGTGATCAATGCGTTGCTACTTGCCGAATGAATGAGTGAAGGAGTACGTGAACTGCAGCCTCCCCTGTACCAGGCCCGGGAGGCCAGCGTGCACTCAGTCTGGTTACATGTACGTGTGTGTTTACCACGTGTGAGTCTTCCTTTCCAGCTGGACTGCAGCCCGTGGGCAGGGACTCGTTCCCGAGGCCTCCCCCGGCCCACCCCGTGAGGACCTCCCACACAGCTGCGGTCGTGGGGGCCCCGGGAGACAGGTGGCGCCTATGAACAGGAGAATTTGCAGGGTGAGGCGGGCCTTGTAAGAGCATCGGGCCCATGAGGGACGCAACACCGTAGGCTGGTGAAGCAAACGGCTTCGCCCACAGTGTCTGCAGCCCCGGCCTGCTGGGCCGTGGTTTGGGCAGGCTCCCTGGCTGCCCTGGGCCTCAGTTTCCCCATCGTCAGCTGGAGATAACAGGCGTAAGAGGAAGCAAGCTGTTCTCTTCAGGAAGAGCCCGGGCCGGGTGGGCCTGTGACTGCTGCCCTGCCCGGGACCTCGGCTACAGAACGTCTTCCTGCCAGGGTCCCCCAGGCACCTGGTCGGCACCACCTCCCCGTCCCAAACAGTCGCCGTGGGGTCACTGTCTGCGGGGTCCTGGTTGGAGCTCCAAGTCCAAGGCCGCATCCGGCAGCCTTATCTCAGTTCCTGGGAACTTCCCCCGGGGCCAGCTGCAAAGGTGGCCCCAGAGATACTAGGAATGGGGGTGGGTGCTTTCCTGCCCGTGACATGATTAAGTAACAAGAGCAGTTGCTGGTGGGAACATGAGCGGCCACACCAGCCATCTGGCCCTGCCCAGCCCCACTCTGCCTCTCTCCAAATTTATCTCCCCTGGCCCAGCCCTGCTGACTGGTGCTATCACTCCCGGGATGGATGGGGGAATTACCGCGGCCTGCGCTTTGCAAGAAGCTTATAACAAAACCCGCAGGCAAACCCAAGGTGCGGAGTGAGGCTGCTTCCCCAGGGGCACCTGGAGCGCTGCAGCCAGGCTCCCGGCTACTGGCTCCGAGCGCGCCCCCCGCCCCGCCCCGCCCCAGGATGCTCTTCTCCTCACACACCTGCACACTGTACGGTTCCTATCGGCCCCCAAGTGTAACCGAATCCAAAAATATTAAACCGGGGCCCATCTGTTGGCCAACTGATGAGCGCAGATGTGCTCTGGATCGCAGAGGCAACTGGCAGCCCGTCAAGGCTGTTAGAAGCGGCACCTGCTGCCTGTTTTCCCCCTTCCGCCGCCCCTCCTGGGCCCAGGAGCCTGTGGCCAAAACACGCCCCCACCCCGGAAGGGGCTGGCTCCCCCCGCCGACCAGGAGGAGCGTCCCAGGGCAGGACCCACAAAGAGCCTCACCCACCGGCGGGGAGCGGGGACCCCCGGGTCCAGCTGGGCCCCTTTGCCCTGAGCCCCCTGTCAGCCCACCATGGGGTTAAAGCGGGGACAGGGCCAAGGGCTGCTCTGGAAGGAGGTGGACAGCGGCCGAGCAACAGGCAGGCCACCTGGGGGCGTTTGCACCTGCGCTGCCCCCTGCCCAGAGCTCTCCCCAGGGGCCACCTGCCTCTCCCCCACCTCCTGCAGCTCTTTGCTAAGACAGGGTTGGAACTAGACAAATAGACTGTTTCTTTCTTGCTTTGAGACTCACATCAAGACCCGTCTACCTCATGTTATGAACATCTTTACTGGTCCTATTTCAAGAGGGGAAGAGAAAGGAAAACGGCCGCTGTTTCCTCCCCAGGACAGTGGCGGACGTGGGGCGACCAGCACGGAAGCCGTCATTCAGGAGTTCCAGGATGGGGCTGGACAAGGAGGCAGAGGTGTTGGGGGCTGAGAAGGGGCTGGAGTCTGGACGTAGCCAAAGGAAGAAATAACAGGATGGCCGGGGGAGAAAGCTGAGGCCTGAGAGGTGGTGGCCCTGCCTCTTGCCACCCATCAGGCGCTCCTGTGGTCCCCACCTGCTCAGTGCCAGGGACAGCCAGGTGAGCGGCAGCCCCAGGCTCAGGTCTGGATGGCTGGTCGGAACCAGGGCCTGCCCAGAGGGATACGGGCCGTTGAGGCCAAGTCCCAGGCGTCTGCCCTCCACTGGATAGGCGGGAGACCTGTGTCCAGGTGGAGGCGAGCATGGCCTTGGACGGCACCCTGGCTTTCCATGGGGGCTGTGGGCGGGCAGGAGGGCCGTCGCCTTTCAAGGCACTTTCCTCTGTCCCTGAGGGCCACAGTCTCCCAGGCAGGAGAAAATAGAGCTGGAATTTGAACCCAGCGCCGCCTCCAAGCTCCAGACATCCACGCCCTCTGGTCCCCAGACGGCTGAGATGTGAGACACAGGCCAGCCCCGCTTTCCTGAACGGGGGGACCAGGCACCAGATCTGCAACCCGGGGGTCCTGCCCTTACAGCCAGTCCTGCAGACCCCTCGGGGGGCCTCAGCGCAAGGGCTCCCCACCCAGGGGGCCCAGGAGCCCTGTCTCACCCACTCCTTGAAAGCCTAGTTTTCCCTGTCTGTCAAATGGGAATCAGAAGAACAAGTATCCTGGTATCCTTCTGAGAATTGTCTAGATCGGTGGCTTTCAAGCCTTTCTGAGTATGAGCTATAGTGGGAAATACATTTTATACCCTGCCCAATATTTACTTGCTCCTGTGTGTTACATGCGTTTGCTGGTGCCTCTGATGTTCTATGGCTCGTGGAAGCCTCACCCCCATCTCTGCCTCTGTCTTCACGTGACGTCTCCCCGTGTGCGTGTCTGTCTCTGTGTCCAAATTTCCCCTTTTTATAAGAACACCAGTCATACTGGGTGAGAACCCACCCTGATGATCTCATCTTAACTAATTACATCTGCAGTGACCCTGTTTCCAAATAATACCACGTTCGCAGCTGCTGGGGTCGAGACGTCAGCATGGATTTGAGGAGGACTCAGTTCAACCCACAGCGGTTAAATACCCTGAATTCCACCCCAGCGCCAGCCCTGGCTTCCCAGAGAGTAAGTGCTTGTGGCAACGTGGCACGATTTGGGTGTGGGTGAGGGGCTTGCATTCTTGGGTGGTGGGGCTGCAGTGCGGGCGCCCTGAGGGCCCTGCCGCTGGCGCTGCTGTCATGGCGCCTGCTTGAAGCTTTCCTATTAGTCTCACTCAAGTGGCTTGGACAGACCCTGGAGGAGCCGGTCACACTCCATTGGGCCAATAATACGGGTCTTGAGACCGAGTCAGAGCAGTGCTGATTGAATACACCGCACTGGTGCCCCTAATAGGCTACTGATCTGGGCTGCAAGGCGCACACAATCCTGGATGGCAGCCCCCCAGGCCCAGTGCCCATTCCTGGCGGGTCCCAGCCGCAGGCCAACGCAGTCGTATCTCCGGTGTGAGCTTGGGAAGCGCCAGCCGTGCAGCTCCCTGTGGGATCTGCGTGGGGACGAATTGTCTCACTGTTACTGAGGCTGCTTGCCCTCAGTTTAAGGACTGACTTCCTCCTGGGGTACGACACAGAGCTGGTATGGGCCAGGATTTGAGAGGCTGTCAGCCAGGTTCCCCTCCACCCCCGACCTGCTGAGGCTGCCCGGGAGGTTCCCACGGTCGGCAGAGCAGTGGACGAGCTGCTGCGGGGCGGACCTCCAGCCTTAGTGTATGCCATTCTGATCGGGAGGTCCAGGGCTGGCCTCCCCACCTCTGAGTCCCTCTGAAGGCCTAGCGGGGGTGTTTAGCCCCCTGCCCACGTGTAACGGGGCTGACCTCTGCATGAACCAGTGCCCCTCGCCCCTCTCTCCCCCTGTCTCTGTCTCTCCTTCGCCCCACGCCCACTCTCTCCCCGCCCAGCTTTGCTAACAGTACCCTCGCTGTGTCATTCTTCCTCACTTGGGCAGGCCGCCATTCCTCAGCCGGCCTTCTCTCATGGGTGTAACAGAAATCTCCCCTCAAAAGCCCCCAAGTGTTGGTGCATCTGCAGGGCCTGTGGGCGGCACTGCCACCGTTGTGCGCACTTTACAGGAGACGGAGGCCTGGACAGTGCAGGCACCTGCCTAAGGCCCACATAGCTTGGTTGCAGAGCTGGGACTGATGCCCAGCTCTGTCACCTGCCCTCCCCACACTCCATGCAGGACTACTCCTCCCCCTGCTAGGGCGAGCATGTCAGCCCCGAGGACGGGGTTGGGGAGCATAGAGTCTCCATCCCATGAGCTGCTGAGCCTGCTTGCTTCTTATAGGAAACTTGCCCCAACTGAGTTGTGGTTGGTCACGTTTTGGGGGGAAAGTTTTAAGAGAAGAAGTGAAGACTGAGTCCATCTCAGCCGAGTTGGACGCCACGCACTCTGCACCCTTCACCGTCACGAGCATCTCTGCCATCTGGACAGCTTGCCCACACCCCCATTCCTGAGGGACTGAGCCCCGGTCGCTAGGCTCTTCCTGGCTGAGGCTGCCACATCACCTCCATTAAAACCGGGCGGAGGCGCAGCGCGGGGTGCACGGCGGCCCCGGGGTCTCACGTGTGCTTTGCCCTTGCTGGGCACATTCTGAAGAGACCAGGCAGGCGTCGAAACAGACTCAGACGTGAGGCAGAGGCCAGGTCTATGGCATGGGGAGTTTAAAATAACTATGATTAATACGTTAAGGGATCTAATGGGAAAGACGGACAGTGTGAAGGACAGGTGGGTGATGTAAGCAGAGAGACGCAAACTCTAAGAAAGAAGAAAAAGGAAATGTGAGAAATCAACGTGTGACAAAAACGAAAACGCCTTCCACGGGCTTGGTAGTTGGCCCAGTAGGGTTGAGGAGAATCAGCGAACTTGAAGGTAGATCAACAGAAAATTCCTAACCTGAAACAAAAAGAGGAAAAAAAGAACCGTGGGACGATATCAAACGGTGCAGAATACACATAACTGAAACACCGGGAGGGGGACTTCCATGGGGGTCCAGTGGGTAAGACTGCACTCCCAGTGCAGGGATCTGGGTTCAATCCCCGGTCGGGGAACCGGATCCCACATGCATGCCGCACCTAAGAAGCCTGCGCGCTGCAACTAAGACCCAGCATGGCCAAAATAAATAACTTTAAAAAATTCAAAAACAAAAAAACAAAACACCAGGAGGAACAGCAAGAGAACAGAGCAGAAGAAATATTTGAAATAATCATGCCAAAGAACTTTCAAAAATTAATGACAGACACCAAGCTAGAGATCCTGGAAGCTCAGAGAACACCCAACAGGATAAAGACAACAACACAGCAAAACCCCACATCTGGGCACGTTATCTTGAAACTGCAGAAAACCAAAGACAAAGAGAAAATCTCGAAGTCAACGGGAAACCTCACCTACAGAGCAAGGGTGAACGTCACAGCGGATTTCTTGTCAGACACCATGCAAGCAAGAGGAGAGTGGAGTGGAATATTTCAAGAGATGAAAGAAAAAAAACACCCATCTAGAAGTCAGCAAAATTCTCTTCCAAGGTGAATGGAAAACGAAGACTTTTTCAGATGAGCAAAAACAGGGAATTCGTCACAGCAGACCTGCCTTGTGGGAAATGTTGAAAGAAGGTTACCCTCCTGGTCTGTGCGATGGTGAGTCACTCACCAGACAAAAGTTCACTGAGCACCTACTGTGTGTCAGTGCTGTGCCACGCCCCAGGGACACCCCTGAAGTGAGACCGACGCTGTGCCAGCTGGCGACAAACTCACGGGGGAAGTTACAGCCAGGAACGGAGTGGGGGTGCAGGGGGTGCTTGGAGGGGACGCCCCAGGAGTAGCCCTTGGAGCAGACTTGAAGAGGGGGAGCAAGGGGCCCAGGCGGAGGGCGCAGCAGGTGCAGAGGCCTTGGGGTTCAAGGCCAGTGTGACTGGAGCGGAGGACGGGGGCTGGGAGTCAGGGTCAGAGGTCACCTGGAGCCTCAGGCCTGGCCAGGGTGAAGCCAGTGGTGCCAGGGAGGGGGGTGAGGCTGATTCCGGAGCCTGCAGATGGGAGGGAGCCGGCGGGGAGGTGGTTAGGACGGTGCCGAGGTGTGCAGGAGGGTGGGCTGCCCAGGGGAGCCGGGGCAGTGGGGGAGGAACTCCTGGAGTTCACTCTGCAGGTTTGGTGGGAGAGTCAGGCCCAGACCCCTCAGTCGCAGGGGAGATAGTATCGGTGGAGAGAGCGGCCACGGATGAGAGGAAGAGACGCGGAGCTGTGGGGGCAGCAGAGGGGCTGCAGGGAGTGCAGTGTCCCGGAGACCAGGTGACCAAAGGGTCTCCAGAGGGAAAGGAAGGAGCAAGGGTGGGAGGAAGCACAGAGAGGGGTGCTCGGCGGTAAGAGGGGGCAACAAGTCTCGCGGGCGGCTGGGCACAGACCTGGTGACCCTCCTCCTCCAGGAGCCGGCCCCAGCCCGGAAGCCCATCCTCATCAGCTTGCTGGCTTCTCAGCCAGGTGGACCTGGCCCGGCTCCCCCGTGGTGCCCCCCGCACCCCGAGCCCGAGCCCGAGCCTGAGCCCAGCCCACCACTCCGAAGCCTTGCTTGCATCCAGGCTGCGAAGCCTTGGCTCTAAAAATAGGTGCCACCTGGGAGCAGAGACAGATGGGAGGCGGTGGCCCCCGGCCGTCAGCATCCTGGCACACAGCGGCTGGCTTGGCAGCTCACTTGGCTGGCAGCGGGCCGGGCAAACCAGGGTGGCTCCCGCGTGGCCCAGCGCATCCCTGGCAGTGGAGGAGGCTGGCAACATGGCAGGTGGGCCCCCGGAGTGGCCCCAGACACACCTCTTACGTCCACGCCCCAGGCCCCTGCCGTGGAGTGTGACCTGTGCTGTCAGGCCACTGGGCCTCACACTGGCCCTTCTGCTCACTGCACACCTCGGGCAGGTCCTGTGACCTGTCTGGTCTGTGCTTCCTGGTCCTCCAGACAGTGCCCACCCCCGGCGCTGGGCGAGGATCTCAGGAGTTAGAACACGCTGAGCGCCTGGCACAGTAGGTGCTGGGGTGGGAAGAGCCCGGGAGGTGCTGTGAATATCACTGTTTCCAACCCATGGGCCCCCTCATCCCCTCGGCTTCGCTTGGGGGACTCTCCCCTACCCACTGCCTGTGTCCCCTCCTTACCTGGCCACCCAGCCCCAGCCTGGAGCCCTGGGTGGCTTCCCAGGAGCGGGGGTGTGGGTGGTGGGTCTCTGATGATTCTCTCCCCGGACGGGATTACACCTGGGCCCTGCCTGGGGCTCCAAGGACCCCTGCCCTCTGGGGAGGGGACACAACCTGCCTGGGCAGGAGGAGGGGGACACATCCTGCCTGGGCAGCATCAGGTGTGACCAGTGGAATGAGGGGGACCGATGTTTGCCACGTCCAAGCAGCAGCTTCAGGAGTTGCCTCAATCTCCCCCCCAGCTCCCTCCCACCCCTTTATCTGAGACCAGTGTCGCCTGTGGGACTGATTCCGCACTGCACTGAGACCACCACGGCCAGCCTGTCACTGCCAGCTTGTAATGGGAGCAAGACACAAACGTGTGAGACCGAAGCTTGGGGACTGTTTGTCACAGCAGCAGAGCTGACTGATGCACCAAGCAGTGTGAGCTGCCTCCAGGTTGCACTGCCCCTCGTTGAAATTGACTTCATTTTGGTGAAATTTATATACAATGAAATGCACACATTTTGAGCATGCAGTTCAGTGAGTGTGAACCAAGGGGTAAATCGTTTCTCCAGTGAAGCTATAGAGCATTTCCATCGTGTTGCCCCTCCTTAACATCAACTCCCCCCAACCCCCAATTCAGTCACCAGCGTCCTCCTTCTGTTACAAGATTCGTTTGGCTGTTTGTGGAACTTTGTCTAAACAGAGCACTCGCTTCGTGCCTGACTTCGTGGGCTCTTCCCGGTTCAGGGATGCACTGTGTATGTGTGTCTGGGGCTCCCCTGGTTGCTGAGTAATACCCCCAAGTGTGAATACACCACGTCACGTCTGTCCGTCACCTGCGCTCTACATTGTCACTACTCTGGGTGAACGGAGCTGCTGAGAACATTTGCGCAGCAAATGACATTTTGTGCTTTTTAATCTCTTCCAGCTGCGTCCCTCCGAGCAGAATTGCTGGTCTATTCTAATCAACTCTTTTTGCTCTTACAGGAAATTTCTGTTTTCCCAAGCAGTAGTTCTCATTTATATTCCCAGCAGTGTGGAAGGGCGTTCTGGTTGCTCCACACCCTCACCAACGTCTCATAGTGTTAGTTTTTTGTGTTCTGTTTTTTTCAGAATTTTAATTTTTCTAGTAGGCGTGCAGTGATGGCCTGTGGGGTCCACTGGGCACTTTCTCTGGTGACCATTGGTGTCGAGAATCTGTTCCTGTGCTTATTGGCCGTTCATGTGCCTTCTTTTACTGACGTGTCTAAGTCTCAGGGCCACGTTTTGTTCGGTTGTTTGTATTTTTACTATGGAGCTGTAAGAGTTCTTTATAAACATCAGTACGAGCTCTTTGTCGTATGCGTCTCATTTCTTTTCTCTGTGGCTTCCCTTTTCATTGTCCTAATGGTGTCCTGGTGAGCAGAAGGCTTTAATTTTGATGAAGTTCTGGTTTTTTTCCACAGCGAATGCTTTCTGTGTCCTAACTAAGGAAGCTTTGCTGGTAGGTTTTCCTCGTTTCCTTCCAGAAGCCACACGCTGTTGGCTTTTACGCCTCGATGAACGACCCTCTCTGCAAGAGCAAGCTTCCTCCGGTGTGAGGCTCTGGTGGAGACCACGGCTCCCACGGGACACCCAGCCGTCTCAGCCCTGGCTGCCTCATCACACCCGGCCTGGCCCAGTGCACGCCCTGTGTGCTCGGAGGGCCGAGCGGCAGACGGGCTGGTTGTCTTGCCGCTGGACGTGTGTCCGGGGACGGCTGTAACAAAGGACCACAAATTGGGCACTTGAAACGACGGCATGTCCTCTTATACTCTGGAGCCGGGTGAGTGGCCACGGGGCCGGTCTGGGCTCTGACCCAGGAGACGAGGGCGGGACCAACCCGAGGGGTTTGCAGGTGAATCAGCAAGGCCTGGTGACCGAGAGGGCAACTGGGGTAGGAGGCTGGCATTTTCTCCCCGGGAGCCCCGGAAGGAAGGCGCTTCCAGGTCTGGAGTGCCGCTTGGTTCCCGGTGTGAGGGGCAGAGGGGAGAGAACTGAGGGT
This sequence comes from Phocoena sinus, assembly GCF_008692025.1. Lineage (NCBI taxonomy): Eukaryota > Metazoa > Chordata > Mammalia > Artiodactyla > Phocoenidae > Phocoena > Phocoena sinus. The sequence continues at coordinate 58,726,486 of NC_045781.1, forward strand.
GTGAGCCAGGGACCCCTGGGGTCAGACAGGGTGGGGAGGGCAGGTGAGGGCTGGGCCGGAGGGGAGCGGGGTTGCCGGGGGCTCCAAGGAGGACCAGGAGGCTTGAGGTTTAGCTGGAAGAACAGACAACACCAAATCCCATTAGACTGATCAGGGCAGGAGTCTGCATCCCTCCAGCTCTGCTTCCGTTCTGGGCGGGGCATCCAAGGGGGAGGGAGGAGTGGGGAGGAGCTGGCCTGAGGCCGAGGCTGGCAGGTGGGAGGGAGGCTGCGTGGCCCAGCCACCCCTCCTGGGAGCTGTCACTGCGGCCTCTTGCGGTTTGGACAGAGCTGCAGCAAGTCCTGCAGGATGAGGTGTGCACATGCTTTTGACCAGCCCATGAGGGCTCTTCATTGGGTACTTCACAGCCTCTGCTTGGAGGGGCCTGGCCTTTCCCCGGGAGCCAGAGGGCTGCCCCCAGTGCCGGCCTCGTCCTGCTGGCTGGGTGCCTTCAGCTCGGTCTCCACTTGTGCTGCCCTGCTCCCCGCTGCCCTCTTGGACACAGCCCTGAGGCCCCTGGAGAGGGGCCGAGGTGGTCCTCCCTTGGGCCCAGCAGGGCCAGGTCTTGGTGCTCGGCCGCCGGGCGGGGGATGTGCCTGGCGGGGTGACTCAGGGCCGCGGGGCTTCCTGGGCGCTGGCGGGACAAGGCCTTGCCCCGAGCCCCGTGTTCCTGGTGGGGCAGCAGTGCATCACCTGTGACCTTTTGCTTCTTGGTGACAGAAGCCACATCACTTCTCGTCCGCTCCCACCTTCTGTTCTTTAGCATGAATTCTGGAAAATTCTCCGATTTCCGCTCTGTGGAACAACCATAGCCATTTCTGTCCCAGTCCCTCCTGGGGTGGCCTCTGTTTCTCACGCTGTGAAGAAGATGGCAGAGTGTCTGGGGCCCGAGCCCACGTCCCACTGCAGACGTGGGTCCTGCTGAGTCCCTGGGTCACCGTGGGGCGGCCGCTGATTCAGTCAGGGTGCCCGCCCCACCCCTGGCCGCAGCCCTCCAGGGGGCTCGGGACCGAGCTGCTCGCGCCTCCTGAAGCCAAAGCCGCTGCCTCGGTGCCTCCAGGAGGAGCTGGACCCTGAGAGGCGCGTCCCTCCTACCCCGAGGGTCTGGGGGCAACACAGCCGTCCTGCTGCCTCTGGGCTTCCTGAGCCCAGCCCCTGTGTGCTTGGGATCCGACACCAGTGTCCTCAGTGCTCAGGCCCAATTCCCACCCTTGGTGCATCGCTCGTTCAACAAAGCTCTCCCCAAAGGAGCAGGCGCCAGCTCCTGAGGATTTGGAGAGAATCAGGCCGCTGCCGTCATGCCCTGAGGGGCTCTCAGCCAGGTGGGGACAGTGTGGGCGTCCTGGCACAGACAGGGGACGGGTGGGGGGCGGTGCTTGAGACGACACAATCTATTCTGTCCCATTTCTGAAGGCCCGTGTCTGACACTCAGGTCCACCTCTCTCTGGAGGCTCTGGAGGAGGGTCCCTCCTGCCTCTTCTGGCTCCTGGGGGCTCTGGGCGTCCTTGGCTGGTGGCCGCCTCCCTCCAGTCTCTGTCTGTCCTCACGTGGCCTCCACCTGTGTGTCTGAATCTGTCTTATGAAGACTTCAGTCTTTGTATGTAGAGCCCACCCCAACCCAGGATGACCTCATCCTGAGGTCCTCCACTCAGTCACATCTGCAAAGACCCTTCATCCAGACACGTCGCATTTATGGGTTCCGGGGCTTAGGATGTGGGCATGTCTTTTTGGGAGACTCAAAAAGCCCAGAAAGGGGCATTGATGAGACTCAACCAGGGACCGGAGGGGGCTCGGCCCCTCTGCCCTCCCACGGCCAGCCCTTTCCGTGAGCTGCGTCACACGCTGTCTTGGTCAATTGTGGTAACAGGGATGCGGCCAGCACACACCATGGACGCAGGGAGGCCCCGCGCAGACGCTCTGGCCGGGGCTCTGCACTTCCTCTCCCTGTCGCGAGTCGCCAGCACGGAGCTGCCGGGTGCCGGCAACTGATAACCTCTAGGAACCTCTGCTTCCTCGCCTGGGAAAGGGAGATAATGTCTTCCCTGGATCAGTGGGGACGGCGGAGGGGAAGGAGGCTTGAACCGCCGGTCCCTGGGCCGTGACGGGCTCCTCTTGGATGGCGCCCTCACACCAGTGTCCGGGGTCCCCCAGGGGCTGTGGGTGAAGGCCCCTGGTCATGAATCCCTCATCGGGCTGGGCTGGGTGAGGGGTGAGGCCTTGGATCTGGAGGGTGCAAATTGCTTGGGAAGGACCCCACGGCAGGAGGAAGGGCAGGGAGAGGATGGGGCGCACCAGTGGAGGGCAGGGACGCTGTGGGCAGGGGGTCGAGAGCCCCTCACCCCATCCTCAGCCCCCCTCCGCACCCGGCGAGGGGGCGGCAGAAGGATGTAAGCCACTGACAGCCCAGCCTTGTTTCAGAGAAAATATTCCCTGAAAGACATTAAAATGAAGTAAATAAAAGAGATAAAAATGGAAATATCAAGGCAGCAACTTCTTCTTTTCTGATTACAAAGCAGGCGGTGGGAGGCGCGGGCCCTTGAAGACGCAGCTGCAGCAGCCGGGCCGGCCTGATAAGGGCCCGGCCGCCTGTGCCCACGAGATAAAGCCGGCAGTGCTGCCTGGCCTCAACCCCGCCGGCCATCAATATTCACGCGCCGGCCGTGGGCGCTCAGATAGGGGCGGAGACCGCCGCCGCAGAGCCCCTATTAATCCGCTCGCAGGCATTTAAATCCCGCGGAAAGTGGACGACATCCATCTTGTCCTTCCCCCCGCCCCTCCTCTGAGCCTCTAGTTCACTAAGTTCTCAGCTGCGGGTGGAGGGACCGGGAGGGGAGGGGGCCCACACACCTGCACACCTGCGGGAGACAGGCGAGGGCAGCCCCCCGGGCTTCAGGGGCTGCAGTGATTCCAGAAGGAGATGGCTCCCGTCGGCACGGGGGGCTCTGCGGAGCGCCGTGGCCGAGCCGGCCGCATCCTCCTGGTCCTTTGTGAGCGGCCCTCTCCTCCCTGGCTGTCAGCCCACGGGCAGGGACCGAGGCTGAACACATGAACACGCACCACACGCAAGACAGTGACGGGAGGGGAGTGAGGGGCGTGACAGGGGCCAGGAAGACACCCAGCCAGGCTTCTGCTCACACCCTCCGTGGCTGCCATCTCCCCAGAGGCCCCCGCTCCTTTCCTGGTCTTCGGCGCTTGTTCGTTTTCATGCCGGGCTCGCTCTGCGCAGGACCTTTGCGCGTGCACCTGCCTCCCGGGGGCCCGCCTCCTCCGGATGTCCACCCGGCCCCCTCCTTAGAGAGGCCCTCCTTGACCACCCCGCGTCTCCCCAACCCCCTTAATGGCATCACCCCTCCCCCGCCACACTCACAACGCAGGCACCACAGGAACACGTGTTTGTGCCCGTTTTATCCAGTGCTACAGCCCAGAGCTCAGAACAGCACCTGGCACGTAGCAGGTGTCCAGTGACATTTACTGAGTGAAGGAGGGAGGCCGACTGGGGCACCTCGTTTAGACGCTGGGTGTGGGAAGGGCGTGGAGATGTGGACGGGGAGCGGGGTTGGGCAAATGGAGCTGGAGGACAGACCTCCAGGCAGAGGGACTGGCCTGTGCAAGGGCCTGAGGTGGAGTCTGACGCAGTTGCGGCGGGTGGTGGGGAGGGAGACGAGGCAGCAGATGCAGGTGGGCCAGGCACATGTGGCCTCAGGCCGGGGAAGACTCTGGGGGATTCTTCCCAAGAGCAACAGGAGAGCACGTCCAGCTCCGCTGGGCACCCAGCACTCCGTGCACCCAGCATGCAGCACACACCCAGCACACAGCTCGTGCCCAGCTCTCTTGGTGCAGGCCCCCCAGCAGCACGCTCACAGGTGGGCTCCCGCAGCCAGGGAGAGATGCCAGGACTGTCAGGAGGATGCCCAGCTGCCGGGCACGGAAAAGGCAAGGCACGGGGGACAGTCCTTCTATCTGGCACCTCAGGAAAGGCGCAGCGTCTGTGCTCGGAGCTGTACCCCTCCCCTGAGGCTGACCCCGTTTGGGGCTGCAGCCCCGCCTTGGAGCCACCTTCCCCTCCCACCCTTCTCTGGATGGATTCTTTCATCAAGCCTGGTCATAAGCAGGTTTTTGGGGAGGCGGGACAAGGGGTGGAGCACCCCTTCTCCAAGACAAAGCACCACCCTGGAGGGGGGCTCTGTCCCCTGGGAACTCTCGCTCCAGGAGGGGTCCTTCCCCTGTCAGCGACAGGGCTTCTTAGAGCTGTGGTCTGTGAGGTTAACTCTGTGGGTTAAGACCACCATCCTAAAAACAATTGGGATGCACTGCACGTGGAAAAAGTAAACACTGTGAAAGGTGGTTCTGGGGACGTGTGCCTGAGTGTGGTGGGGAGGGCCGCCACTGCTCGCGTCCACCCTGCGCCCTCCTGCTTTGTGCGCTACTGGCCCGGTGCTCACAGCGCCCTCGTTCGCCGGGTTCCACAGCCGAGGAAACTGAGGTGTGGGGCGGCTAGCCTGTCCAAGGGCAGCTGGGACGTCGGGGTGGACAGACGAGGCACGTATACTGGCTGCACACTCCCTGGCGGGATGCCCCCAGATCAGTCCCCTCTCCTCTCTGTGCGCCCGTGTCCTCGTCTGTAAATGGGCATAAGTAACACTGGGGACTTCCCAGCAAGGGCGCTGTGAGGTGCAGACGGGACACAGCCCTCAGGAGATGGGCACCGCTGCCGTCACACCTCACGCAGCTCGTCCCCACTATCCCTGCCCCTTCTGGTCCCAGAGGCAGAGGGAACGAGGCCTCATCTCCTGGCTGAGCCGACAGCAGCCCGCACATTCAAAGGAAAATGTACAGAACACAAAGAGGAAATCAGTATAACCGAACTCCTAATTCTCCTAATCGTCAAGGCGTACGTTTTAGTCGTGCAAGCCTCCCAGGCTCGGAAGCGTCAGCCCTGCACACGAGGACAGCTGCCCTCTGGCCCGCAGTGCCGCCTCCCCAGCGTCTGTGCTCAGAGCCGCCCCTCATCTCCGGGATGCCAGTGCCGGCACCTCCCCTCCCTCAAGGCAGGGCTGCTTCCACATCTGGCTTCATTCATAAGCAAATGCCAAGTCACCCAGATCCAGAGCTCATAGTCAGCCGGAAAGCTCTGTGCAAATATCACCATCATTAATAATCATTGATGAGAATGATAAATAAATGAGAATTATAATAGGAAGGTCTCTCTCAAGAGTGGGTACCCAGTGGGCCACAGGGGTCCCTGGCCGATCCACCTGCCTCTCCCCAGCTCCCCATCGCAGGCTCTGAGTGCCGCACTCAGGCCAGGCTGTGGGCTGCTTCTGAGTGGTTGGGGCCATCCATGGCGGCTCAGGGACAGACCCACCTCCTCTTTGGCTCTGATGAACAGGTGGCCCCAGTGTTCCCAGGTGTAAGGTGAGGGTGGTGGTGAGCTGGTATCTAGGATCGGTCAGCGTCCCACCAGTTCCTCCAGCCTTGCAAGGAGAATGCATGAAATGGGGGTTCCGTACGGCCCGGTTTGACACAGCAGTCGGTATGTTGTGGCCACAGCCCCATCGTACCAGGTGAGCCTGCGCCAGTTCTTCTAGAACTGCTGCTCTGTCCGTGGTTCTGAACCACAGTCTTGCAGGAAATGCTGCTTCCTCCGCCCTAGGAACCAGGCACGTTGTCCAGCCTCCCCCAGGTAGTACGTGCCAGGTGAGGGGCAAGAAAGCGTCAGGAAAGATGGGAGAGCAGAGGAAAGAGAGAGAGGAGAGCAAGAGAGACATGCGAGACAGTGGCAGAGAGACGGACAGAGACATGGGCTCTGGGTCAGACAGAGGGAGGCCACCTCCTCTGACGTCACCAGGAGGAGGAGGAACTTTTGTTTGGGCTTCATATTTCAACAGTCATGGAATCTAAGGAGGATATTTTCCGTATGGTTTTCTGCCACTGTTCTCCTTCCCACGTGCTCCACCTGTGCGTCCTTGGGGCGTCTGTGCCGGCGCCCAGCCTGAGCAGCAGACCCCCCGGGCGTGCGTGTGTGCACGCGGGATATATAGATACATACGTGTGCACATGTATATGGGTCCGTTACAGCGAGCTGACCACATGCAGTTAAACAGTCTGCAGGCTGTTGTCTGATGCTGGAGGGGGGTTGGTGGCTGTAATGTGGGGGAAGGAGCAGAAGCTGCACCCCCAGCCAAGGTGAGGCTGTGACACAGTGACGGTTACCGGGTCTCGCGTGACATGTTCCATCCCGGATGCCTAAAGCACGTGGGTGAGGCCGGTGGTCCCGACAGGACATATCTGCTTTGCTCATGTCAGGAGCAGGTGTGGGTACTGGAATCAGTCCCAACAAATGTCCTCCCCAGGCCCAGAGGCGAAAGCACTTAGAAGTATAAGCAGTTTGCTCATTCCTTTCTGTCCAGCAGAGCTTCCTGGGGCCAAAGAGACAGTCCCGAGCTCAGGTGCCCCCGACGTCGTAAGGAAGACAGACACAGTCGACAGGGCAGTACTCTTCACTGTCACGGCCAGACGGTACCTTAGAAATTCAGGGATGGTTAAGAGGAGTGGTCTCACAGGCCAGTCTATTCGCAGGACCTGCCCAAAATGCTGTGTCCAGAAAGGTTCTGAGGCAGTGCTTGATCATCTACAAAGAGAACTGGGATCAATTAGTGATGTCTGCCGCAGGGACAGCACAGGAAGACGTGTGTGTGAGGGAGGCCCGTGTGCGGAACCTGAGGTCCAGAAAGGTGCGGTGGCTGGTCTGAGGCTCTGGAACAAGGAAGCTGCAGGGCTGAGGCCAGAAACTGCCTTCCTCTCTCCTAATTTGGGTTCTTTCCAAGACATCACAGTGGATTCCGGAGTGAGACAGACACAGGGAGCAAGGGACATCTGGGGTTTGTGTCCTGTGATGGTTCCGTGACCCTCACGGTAGCCCGGCTGGATGGGAACCAAGTGCGGACACACGGCCCGACTGCTGCGGCCACCCTGCTCCTCCCCAGGGCCTCGCCTTCAACACTGCCAACCGTCACCCCGAGACTAAGCGGCTGAAGTAGACCCTTTAATAGCCACCCCCCACGCCCACCCCCAGGCTTCGCTCCTTGGAGTGGTCCAGCCGTTCCCAGAAGCACTTAATGGCAGGGATGCCCAGAGAAGGTGCTGGAAGGAATGTGCTCAGAGGCTGTCCCTGGGGAGAGGGCTTGGCCCAGAGGAGCCAGGCGTATGTCCTGATGCCCCAGGTAGGACCTCAGAACTGAGCTGTTTTTCCTGCATTAGGGAGAGTGGAACATTTGCAGAACTATGGTTTCAGCTCAGCTCCTTTGTCTCTTAGAAGGCACACGTGGCTAAAACCGCCTGTCCGGGGCTGTCCTACCATCTTGTCCTAGGAAGTTAACCCATTTGGGAAGTTAAGCCTCTACTTTGTTCTCATGGACATGCAGCATTCACCCACCCATCCATCCACCCACCCCTCCACCCACCCACCCACCTACCCACAGACAGTCACCGAGCTGGGCCACGTGCTTAACGCACTGTGCCAGCCTTTGGGAAGCGCAACAATGACACCGCATATCAACACTCAAGCTTCCCATCTAAGCTGGGGCTCCAGGCAGGGGAGCACACACCCTGGGGACTGCATATGTGACCACTGGGGGCTGCAGGGAAGGAGACATTGGCACCTCTGGGTGTGTGCATCGGACCCCATCCCCTCATTTAAACGACTGTCTGTGCATCTGTTTACAGGGAAGATGGTGCTTGGCACATTTTTCCTCTGGGGACTGCAGTCAAGGGAGCGAGCAGTGACATAGCCAGGTAAGTGAGAACAGCGCAGCAGCTCAGACTGAAAGGGCCTCCATACGGGGGTGTGAGGCTGCAGAACGAGGGGTGTCTGGACACCTAGGAGGTCTCCTTGGAGGAGGTGAGGATGTGTGGGTCTTGGAGGATGAGCCTGTGAGGTGGAGAACTTGAAGAACATTCCACGGGCAGAATCAGCATAGCAGGGGAGGCCGGGCTGCAGAGCGGGCAGCCGCTCAGGCTACTGAGTATGGGGCTGGGGGCAGGAGGAGGCGTAGGCAGGGGCAGGGTTGGCTCGGCCTTTGACGCCAGTTGGCCAGGTAGCTTGAACTCCACCCTGGTGGGTGACGGGAGCCACTGGAGAGGACGCCGGAATCAGATCTCCCGCATCAGTGTGTGCGTGAAGCTGTGTGGGGACCAGGAAGACGGCAAGGCTGGCTCTGTTCGGGGAGACAGGGGACCCAGGCCAAGTATGAAGAGTCAGGGGCTGCTCGCTGTGGTGTGTATCAGCCGACTCTTTCTGTGTAACAAAGCACCCCACATCTCAGTGGCTTCAAACAACAGAGGTTGTTTCTTGTGACTGGGGTTTGGTGGCTTCTGCCTGCATTTATGCCTGCAGCCGCTTCAGACAAAGGAGCTCTGGGCTGGACAGGCCAACACGGCCTCGCTCATGTGCCGGCAGGTGGAGCTGGCTGTCTGTGGCCTCGGGCCCCCGTGAGCTGCCCCAGCTTCCTCCCACTCGGGGTGGCGTTCCAAGAGCGTGAAGTGGAGGCCACATGGCCTCTTAGGGCCCAGGCTCCAAACTCCCCCGACATCAATTCTGCTACATTCTTTCGGCTAAAGCAAGTCAGAGGCCTGCCCAGGCCTGAGGGTGTGGGAGACGCACCTCTTCATGGGTGTTTCCACAAATCCTTTGTGGCCACATTTCATCAACAGTATTCCAGTGCCGAGGACGGTGTCTGCCAAGTGCTCACAGGTGTTTGCTGAGTGCCTGGCTGTGGGATGCTTCAGGAAGGGAAAGGGGAGGGGCGCACACCTGCGGAGGTGCAGAGGCGAGAAAGGGCCAGGACAGGTCGAGGCAGCCTGAAGGGGCTCTGTGGGGTGGAGCTGAGGCTAGAGGTGGATATGAGGAGGCGGTCGGTTAGGAGCCGACCAGGGGAGCGATGGGGGGGCACAGTGAGGTTGGGGAGAGCCATGGAGGGAGAGTGAGGGACCCGGGGCTGGGGAGCGAGGGGCCTCTGGGAAGGCCGACATCTGCCTACCTGGCCAAGGGAGGGACCCGGGGCAGCCCCCGGCTCTGGTCTCCCACCCCATTTTCAATCTCCACTACCCCCGCCTCCATGGGCCCTTCCCAGGCCCTGAGGGAGCCCCGGCTCTGCCTCTTCACCCCCACCTGAGCCAAGCATCCAGCCTGGAGAGGAGAGGAGAGATCCTCAGATCCACAAACCACCGGGGAGAGCTTAAAAAAATGCAATTAAATGGAAAATAATTAAATCCAATTAAAAATGAACCGTGGGGGGAACTCCTGCCACTGCTGTTGGATGTTTTCCGAGTGAAGGCCCAGGCCGCCTCCACCCTGTCTTGGCAGCCTTCCCGGTGCTCACTGGACTGGGCTTTTAAGGTGGAAGGAAGAAGCCAGGTGCTCCCAACACCCTCAGGGGGCCAGGACCTACCTGGTCCTCCCCGGCCTTGCGGGCTCCCCCACGCCCACCCCTCCTCCCGCTGGGCTGCCTGGCGAGCCCTGCTCCCTCCCAGTCAGGCAACCGCCAAGAAAGTGTCAGAAGCGCATTCACTTAGCATCGCTGCCGCCAGGCCCTCTGGGTTTGTGACCCTCAGGGCCACTGGCTTGGGAAATGCAGATTCACCGGCCCCATCCCACCTAGGCTGGTGGATCCTGGGCCTCTGAATTTATACCAAGCCCCAGGGATTCTTCTGGCTTGTGGCCTTAATCTAGGGCCTTCCCTTCAGAGTGGATTAGCCCATGGCCCGGAGAGGGGGCCTGGGTGGACGCACCGTGGAGAGACCACAGGCACTGGCCAGCTGGGGCGGCTGAGGGGGGCAAGGACGCCCTCTGCGCCTGCGCGCCCCACCTAGGAAGCAGCCTGCCGCGATGGGCTTTCTCAGGAATCCGACGCACCCCTCCCCTGCAGCATGCATACCAGGCAGGGCCACAGCTGTTTGCCAGCTGGGGGCTGAATCCACAAGCCAAGAGTCCACGAGGCTGTCTCCCAGGGGCCCAGTGGTCCATGAGACTGAACTGCTCAGGGCCATCAGCAGGACAGGCTGTGGAGGTGACAGCTCCAGCTGGGGTCATTTGCACCCTCTGTCCCCAGAGCACCTGGAAAAGGGAGCTCCAGGGCCGAGGGCAGGATGGCCATAACCCTGCAAACGCCTCACTGAAGCATGGGGTTCACCACCTGTTCATCCAGCCGAAGGCCTGGCCATGGACGGGAAGCTGGCCTCCACGGTACCGCTGCCAGGTGTCGGAAGGCTGCCCAGACCCCTGCCCACCGTCCTGCAGGCAGCTCACACCCGGGGGTTAAATGGGTGGAGGCCTGGTGACAGGCCTCCAGACGGCCAGGTTATCAGTGCCGAGGGTCCCTCGGTTCCCCGCCCGTCTTCCCGGCCATATCTCTCCTTCTCTCGCAGTGCGCGGTCCCACTAGCTCCTCAGGTGGACCCCAGCGTCCTGCCTTCCCGACCCCGCCTGCAGGCCTTCCTTCTACCACAACGCAGGCGTCCGGCTAGACGAGGCGGGCCCTCCAGAGCCAGGTCTGCGTCCACACTACTGCCTGCTCTAGATCTCCCTACTCCACCGGCGCAGGGTGCGAAGGCGGCTGCCGCTCAGGCGCAGTGCCTCCGCGTGCACGGGGCCTGATTCTCATTGGGTCTAGCACCTGTCAGTCATCTCACACGGGGGGAGGAGCTTGCTCCAACCGGAAGTGGGCCGGCGGCCATTGGCTGACAGGTCGGAGCCCCCCTCTCCAGGTGTGGCGGCAGGTGAGCCCACAGGCCGGAGCCAGGCTGGGACCCAGAGGGACCGGCCTCCCTGGTCTGGGTCACACGAGGGGCTGGCAGCTCAGCCGCCCCTCCCCTCACCCTACTCCTTCCCCCACAGGCGGTTAGTGGGGGAGGGGACTCACATGGACTATGGGGAGGGACCTGAGGTCCAGAACCTGTACCAGCGCCTGGGCTGCCTGTCTTCACCCACCTGCCAAGGACGTCCAAGGTGCTGCAGGGCGCATCTTGGCGAGGGGGCCACTGAGGAGGGCTCTAGGGCCACCGGGTGGTGACAGCTGGAAAGACAGGTGACAGGGAGGTCAGGCCGAGCTGGCGGGGGGTCCCCAGCCCCCCACCGGCTCTTCAGTGCAGGGAGGAGTGCCTGAGTCACGGCTGTCTCATTCCGCAGGGAGATGGCGGCCCCCAAGAAGACGGCTTCTGTCACCAGCAAGCAGAAGATGGCATGAGGGTTCCCGCCCCAGTGCGGCCCCGGCCGACTTTGTAACCTTCCGGGGGCTGCTTGAGGCTTCGTCTAGAGGGAGGGTCTGGCCTTCCGTGGACACGCATCGTGAGTGTGACATGGCAGAGCCAGCACTAGGGCTTTCACGAGGACGAGGTGTGAGCTGCTGCCTGGGTCCTGCGTGGCTCGCCCGCCCTCCTGGGTGGATGCTGACGCCTCCCACCCAGCGTCCTTGCCCCACTGTCCTTCAACGGATCGGTTCAGAAATGGGCATGAGACCCAACAGAGGGAGACTCCTGGGAAACGTTCTTCTGGCACTTCAGAGAGATCCTGGGAGGATGGACCACCTTCCTCTCCATGTGAGTCCCCCGTGTCAGCATGACGCCCCGATCGCTAAGCCTTCTCACCACCAGCCTGTGTTGGGAACGGTGAGGGTCTGAGGCTAATAAGTTAGTCTGCCCTGGTTTTGAACATGCCGGCAGGACACAAGCGTCCTGGATCAGAGCCAAAGAGCTTTGTCACCCACAGCACAGCCGGAGCTGGAGTTCCCTCGTGGCACTGGTTGCCCTTCCCCGGACGTGGTCCAGGTAGGTGCTGTGCTTGCCGAGGAATGGTGAGCTGAGGGAACCTGAACCTTTCATATGGGCTGCAGGCAGATGACACCCCTGAGAACAAGTCACCTTGCTCTCCGCTTGGAGGGGCATTCTCTCTGTCAAGGCCACTTGCTAAACAGGCATCCTTGAAAAGACAGTCTGGAGCACAGGCTGCCCGCGACTGTGCTTGTGACATGTGCAGAAGTGTGCAGGGCTGCGGGAAACTGCAACACGGCCAAGGTGGGAACAGGGACTGTGCTGACACAGCGGGGTTGCTGAATCCGCCCATGCAGGACCCAGCCCTTCTGTGGACTTCCGTTTGGGAGGGGACGTTTACTTATTGTCTCAGCTTGTTACCGCTGCCAGGAGCACTGGGGGAATCCGCTTCTGTCTCCGTCCACTTAGTCTTACCTGCTGTTGACGGTGTGATGTGGGCAGGTAATTAAATCCTGCTCACCTCGCTAAGGGGTGATCAGAACCCAGCGAAGCTTTGTTGGCAAAAACGGTTAGAAAACTACAGACCGTGTCAGGAGACAGACATGAGTGTCTCCATTTTTTCTCTTCCTCCTGGTCAGAGATTGGAATCTGGATTCATTTCTTGGGTGCTTTGTTCCAACAGCCGAGATAAGTTCACAGTTAGCGTACACTGGACACCGAGTCTTCCGGCACCTTGATCTTGGACTTGCAGCCTCCAGAGCTGGGGGAGCTCAGTGGTAGTTGTTTAAGCCCCCCAGTCTGTGGTATTTTTTTCGTCGCAGCTGAAACGGGGGACGGGGCAGGGGTGCTGGGTAGGAGAGAGGTGAAGACCATCCTGGGCACGTCTGTGTTCCCCACCGACAGGTGGTGCCAGGGTTTTGCCGAGGGGCGGCAGGGGCGTGAGCCCCACGGGGTTAGCAGGAGCCAGCTCGGTGGGCGCGGTGGCGGCGTCCCCAAGGCTTCTGTTCACGTGTTGCCCGTTTGCAGATCTTCCTTGTGAAGGGTCTGTTTGGTCTATTGCCTCTTCCTACTGACGTGTAGGGGTTCTTCATACATCCAGGAGGACAGCCCGGCTTGTGGCCACGGGGCAGGAGGTGACACGGGCCGCTCTGCACGAGCCCCTCCCGCCTGCACTCCTCCCGGCCCCGCGCCTCCCATGTGTGCAGTGCAGAAGGGGCTCACACGGAGCTGGTGGCCGCGTGAGGGGCTCTGACACGTCCTGGGGAAACAGACTGGCTCAGCCGTGCTCCACCAGTGCCCCGCTCACTCACTGACCAGCTTTAGAGTATCTGTGACCATCTTGGGGAGGCTGTGAGGCGTGTTCCGAGAAACGAGAGGGAAGTGCTGACCCAGCCCGGTCCTACCTGGAGCCGGACGTGTGGACAGGCTCGCGCACACACCACCCCCCACACACACATGCACACACACGGCACACCACGCCCCCCCTGGCGGCTGCCCTCCAGCGTCTGGGCAGCAGGTCCTGAGCACTGGCCCCTGGTGATCCGCCCCCCAGCACAGGTTCTCCCCGGTCCTGGGGTCTCACTACTTAGGAGCTGGGGTTTCTGCATCAGTGGGGGTTGGGGTGCCAGCCGAGGGCCCCTCTGGCAGCCTGGCTTCCTGCCCCCCAACCCAGACCCCATTCCATTCTGGGGCCCCTTCCCCCAGGGGCTCCGAGGTGCCCCCTCCTCGGCCCTCGCCCTCCCCCGCCACCGCCCGAGGCTGGCCCTCCCACGCATCATAACCCCTGAGCTCCATGACAGCTGGCTGAGCTCAATTAAGCCCCACAGCACCGGGGTCCACCTGGCGAGGAATTAACAACAATAACAAAATAGCAAACACGCAAGGGGGGTGTGACGAGGCGGGGAGCGGGGCCTCCCAAGTAGCCCTCAGGTCCTGGCTGCACTGACCCGCTCAGGTATGACACGGCCGGCCGGGGGGCTGCGGGCCCCCGTGTCCCTCACTGTGCGGGAGGCCGCGGGCAACCCTGCTCCACAGGTGAGAGGGCTGTGGTGTCCAGGCCCGTGTGCCGCTCAGGGCACGGGCGTGTCCCCAGCTCAGCAGCTAGGGATGAGAGGACGGAGGCCTGCCACGTGCTTCCAGAGGGGCTGGAAGGGGTGTAGGTTTGCCCTGGGGGTGGGGGTCCTCCCTCCGTGATGTCTTGGCTTCCCATGGGGGGATCAGGCAAAGGTGGTGCCAGCAGAAGGGGCCTAGAGTCAGGGCTGGGAGGAGCCAGAGATCAGCAGGGTCCCCTGGACGGCTCACAGCCTTGGGCACCCAGGACCATTTAGCTGACGGAGCCTGGGCTCAGCGGAGGGCCTCTGAGGCTGGGGTGCGGTGGAGCGTCCTGAGGGCCAGCCTGCAGGGCTGGAACTGTCCGCTGCCCCAGATCCACTCACCAGCCCCCCCATGGTGGGCGGGGCTCCTCCTGGAAGCAGGCGCTGAGTTGCCCTGAGAGAGGAGGGCTGCGGGGTGGACACGCCCAGGAAGGTCCTGTGCAGGAGGCTCGGCGTTGGGCAGGACTGGTTCGTGGAGCACGGGGCCCACCTGTGCACACCGGTTGGTTCCTTTAGAAGTAGCGTTTGTGACCTGAGCCCCATGTGCTTCCGAAAGGGTTTTGGGGAAACGTGAGAAATCAGGAGACTGTGGAGGCAGAAGTGGCAGGTCAACCTGTCACACCCAGATCAGCCCGGGCCTCCTGACACCTCAGGTGCTACAGGTTCAAGTTTGTATTTCAGAGTTTCCAGGAAATTGTAGGAGATGAAGGTGCTTTCAAGGGAAGGCTGTGTAAGGCCTAGAGTGGATCCCCGCTCTCTGACCTCAAAAAAATCAACCCACCTGCCTGGAGCAGGAATGACAGTGTCCACCTGCTCCCCGGGCGGTGGACGGGCGTGGGGCCGATGGCCAGGAAGCACGGTGCAAGCAGTGACGTGGCTGCAGAGCTGTCACTGCCATGGTTCTTGTATCACGTCGGGTCCCTGGACAGTAAAGACCCTGTCACACCTCCTGCTCAGGCTGGTCCTGGTCTGTGCCCGTCGTCCTGAGGTGGCTACCAGTAGTGCCCCTTTCACACTCCAAGTGTCTTACCCTGGGGGATAAATGATAGGGTGACCGTATGTGTGTGTATAGGTATTTATGTTTCTGCTTTACTACTAACGCACTAATAAAATGGAGTCCCTCACCTCCGGGGCGTGTGCTACCAAAGTGCTGACAAGACATGAGGTCCAGAGAGCAAAAACGGGTGTCGCTGCTGGGGGGGAGGGTGGCTCTGTCCTTGGTCTGGAAGGTTCGGGGGTGAGAAGGAAAGATGTGGGAGCCCAGCTTCAGCAGCTCCAAGTAGCCTCCCTGCCATGGAGAGCTCTGAATCCTGCTGTGTGACTTTGGCCAGAAAGTAAATCTCTCTGAGCCTCTTATCTTCTCATCTGTGAACCAAGGTTGCCCTGAGGGTGAGAGGTGGTCGGATAATCCCCAGGCGTCGCCCAGGACAGACACAGGAGGAAGGGCAGAGGCATTAGGCTCACACACCCTCGCTGTGTGTATCCACACTTCCCACACGCCTTCCTCGGCAAAACCCGTTGACCCGCCTTCTGGGTACCAAGCAGCCTCCAGTTTTTGCTCTGTGGAGAGGGGTTCAATTATGAATTCATTTAAAAAAATCAGATATGCATCTCTTCAGAGTTTCTGTTTCTTCTTCTGTCAGTTTTAGTAACTCGTGTTTTCAGGGGTTTTTCCCTTTTCTCCGTGTGTCAAACTTATCGGCACAAGGTTGTTCGTAATATTCCCTTATTTCCTTTTAATGTCTGTGGGGTCTGTGATACTGTCCTATCTTTAATTCCTGTTACTCATAATTTGTTTCTCTTCCCTCTGTCTGTCTGTCTCTCTTCCCTTGAGTAATATAGTTAGAAGTTTATCAATTTTATTAATCTTTAAACAAAACTACTTGTATGGTTTTAAAATATTTTCTCTATTGTTTGTTCAATTTCTGTTTTATTGATTTCTGTTCTTTATTAATCCTTCCTTCCACTTTGAGGTTAATTTGCTCTTCTTTTCCTAGATATTCAAGGTGGAAACTTAGATCACTTATTAAAAGCCATTAGTCTTTTCTAACACAAGCATTTAAAGCTATAGTTTCCACTTTAAGCTCTGCTTTGGCTATAACCCACATCTTTTGATATGTCACGTTTTCATTGTTATTTAGTTCAACGTATTTTCCAATTTCCTTTGTGATTTGTTTTAATCATGGGTTATTTAGAAGTTTTTTGTTTAACTTCCAAACATTCAAGGGAATTTTACAAATATCTTGATGTAATTGATTTCCAGCTGTACTAGGTTAGAGAATATATTTTGTGTGATTTTAGTTTTTTCATATTTATTGAGACATGTTTTATGGTGAATAATCCATGTGCATTTGAAAAACAAAAGTGTGTGTTCTGCTCTTGTTTGGTGGAGTGCCCTATAAATGTCACCTGGCTCATTTGGTTGATGGTGTTGTTTAAGTCTTTAAATCCCTTGCTGATTTTCTGCCTACATGGCCCGTCGATTATTGAGAGAGCAATGTTAAAAGCTCCAGCTTTAATTGTGGATCCGTCTCCCTTTAATCTGTTAGTTTTTGCTACACGTGTTTTGAAGCTTGTAAGTGCATACACATTTATGATTATGATGAATTGAAAATACCTGTATTTCACTTATATTTTTAACAACTTTTTTCTTGCAAGATATAGACGTTTAGGTTCACAGTTCTGTTTTACGTCTTTAAAGGTGTCATTTTATTGTTTTCTGGATTGCCTCCTTTCTGATGGGGAGTCAGCTCTATTTCTCATCCTTATTCCCTTGTGACGTGCTGCTTTTTGAGGCAACCTCTGTATCTTTGGTTTTAGTATGTTCCTACGTATGGGATGTTCGTTTTTGTTTTTTAGTTTCTGCTTCTTGGTTTTATTGATTTGTGGGTTGGTATTTTTCATCAAATTTGGGACATTTTCACTTATTATTTCTTCAAATATTTCTTTCCGCTCCACTCTCTCTCCTCGCCCTCTGGCACTTACATTATTTACACATTGGACTGCTTGATGTTGCTCCACAGGTCACTGGGGGTCTTTGTTGTTTTTTTAAAAGGCTTCTTTTTCTCTCTCTGCTTAAATTTGGATTGTTTTTATAGGACCTGTCTTCAAGGTTACAAGTCATTTCTCCTGTAGTCCAATCTGCTGTTGGAGTCATCCAGTGAATTTTTCATTTCAGATTTTGCATTTTTCAGTCCTACATTTGCCATTAGATTCCCACCCCCTATAGTTTCCATTCTGTTGAGAGTCTTCATCTCCTCACTTATGTCTTTCTTTTGTAATTCCAACATCTGTGTCATCTCTGGATCTGTTCTATTGACCGTTTTTTCTTTTTTCTTTTCTTGTTACATTTTCTTGCTTCTTTGCACATCTCGTAATTTCTTATTGTGTTCTGGACAGTATGAATCCTATACTGTTGAGGGTCTGGATCACACTGTGGTTTTTTGGTTTTTGTTTGTTTGGGGTTTTTTTTGGCTCTGTTGGGTCTTTGTTGCACGCGGGCTCAGTAGTTGCAGCGCACAGGCCCTAGGGTGCGTGGGCTTCAGTAGTTGTGGCTCGCAGGCTCTAGAGCTCACGGGCTCTAGAGCAGGCTCAGTAGTTGTGGCGCATGGGCTCAGTTGCTCTGTGCCATGTGGGACCCTCCCAGACCAGGGTTCGAAACCCATGTCCCCTGCACAGGCTTAACCACTGCGTCACCAGGGAAGCCCCCACACTATGTTCTTTAAAGAGTGTTACGTTTTGTTCTGGGAGTTAGTTTGCTAGCAGCCTTGGCTCGATCTGTCAGAGCTTGGTTTGGGGCTTCGTTAGGGCAGGAGCTCAAGCAACCCTCCCCCTCAGGCTAGGAGAGCCCTACTCCTGAAACAGGCCATTCTGGGGTGTTGGTGCAGCCCCTGCACTCAGCCGTTCGGGCTGCGCTGTGCCTCCCGGCACCACCCCCACCCCAGACTCTCTGGTCAGCTCGCGGCGTAGGGCTTCTCTGCTGGCTCTTGTGCGTTCCCGCCCTGCGCGTGTGGGGCTCACTGTCCGGAGACTCGGGGAGCCCGTGCACGTTCCTGGGCCTTCTGTGCACAGCTTCCTCCTCTCTGTGCCGTGCAAGCTGCAGACATCTCAGCAGCCCCAGTGTCACCTCCGACTCCCTTCTTGTTAAGGCCACGGCAGTACGTTGGGCTCCGTTTCCCTGTATTGGTTTGGGAAGTGCTTTCAGACAGGAAGCTGGGGGAACGTGGAGCTGTCTGTTGTGCAACATCTGAAGACGGTTTGTGCCCGTACTTTGTGCGGTTCAGCAGTTGTTTATAGCAGGAGGGCAAGCCTGTGCCCTTTATACTGATCACAGCCAGAAGCGGAGGCCCACTTTCTCCTTCTGCAGCCTGTTGCCTTCCATTTGTACTGGCCTTCCCAAGGACACGCCCAGTCCCTCCCAAGCCCTTCTCCTTCCCGACCCCACTCGGATGCCGCGTCATCAGTAGCGCTTTCCTGGAGCCATCAGGCGGAGTGCTCCCCGCCCGAGCCTCGTCACGTTCTCGCTGCCTCTTGGTTGGCTGTTTGCCCGTCTTGTTCTGGACAGTGAGCGCCTTGCAGGGGCTCTGAGCTGTGCCCTGTAGAAACCATTCACGGATCCTGGCCCATCGCAGCTTCAGTAAACGTGGGAGGTTTGAATTAGTGCTGAAGCAGGGACTCCCCTCCCTCCACAGCTGACCTCTCCGCAGGGCTGCAGTGGACGTGGGAAAGACGGGGGGGCGACGAGCCTCAGCTACAAGGGACACGTGTCTTCATTTTCTATATGACGACATGGGCCCAGGGAAGATTTGTGATGTGTTTCAGTGATGTCATTCATGTATTCAGCCTTGAACAAAAAGTAGTTGAACGTCAGCCATGTGTGAGGCGCTGGACCTAGAGATGACACACTGTGCCCTGGAAAAGCTCTGAGGCGGGGGTGACATGGGGAAGTAGAGGGATGGATGAGTGATGTCCACCCACGGAAGGGCTTCGGGAAGAGCAGAGCTCAGCTGTGGAGCTGTCGAGGGGGAGAGCGAGGAGCTTGTGGAGGGGCCGGGGGGCCTGGGGGTGGCGTCCCGGGTGCGCACGTGGGCTCGCCTGGGATTTGGGGCGAGGGCCTTGTGTGCCAGCATGAGGAGGGTGGCCGTGATCTGACGGCAGTGAGGAGCCGTGCGGGGAGGCGGGCTCTGGGGGGACCAGGAGGTGGACGGGGGGGGGCACTCACCAAATGCCAGCCGGCTGTCCCCAAGCTGAGACCACAGCCCGATGGCACGGAGGCAAGGAGGGCTTCCTAACTTTCCGTTCACCGCGTGGCGTGGACCACCGGCTGTGTGCGGGCACCCCGTGTGCACAGACGGGCTCTCGGACAGGTGGTGTCCGTCCTGTGCCGCGGGGCTGAGCGGAGGTGGCTTTGCGGCCAAGACTGCGCACGCGTGCCCACGCACGCGCACACCCACATGAGTGTGCGGGCGGGGGGCGTCGTGGGGGCTGCCTGGCACGGCGCGGGAGGGCAGCGTGGTGGGTGGAGGCGGGCTCACCCGAAACACTTGCCCGTCAGGTGCAGCCCCGCGTGCACGTGGCTGGCAGGCGAAGGTGCCAGGGCCCCAGGACAGCAGTGCCGAGATCGGGCCCGCCCTGCGTGAAGGCTGGTGAGACGGGGGTCCCACAGCCGCGCCCAGCCCTGTGCTCTGTTACGACTGTGTCTTTGGGGACAGGGGCTGCGTGGCTTGTCCATCAGAGAGGGGCAGGCAGAACCAACACATCCCCCTCGGCACGTCCCCGGTCCCAGGGTGGCTGCGCTCTTGGGGTGCCGGGTGTGCCCCTGACCACGTACCCCTGCAGACCCCGCCCCTCCTCACCCCCCCAAGATCCTTCTCTCCCTTTCCTTCTCTTCCTCCCTCGCCTTTTGTCCTTTCCTGTCTCCCTCCCTCCAGACCCACCCTCCCCCCCTGCAGCAACAAAGAAATGGACTGTCAGCCACCCTCCCGCCCTGCTCCTGGAGATGCTGATGCGCAGATCTGCTCATTAACTTGCCCATCTTCCTCCCCTCACGTCTCTTCATCGTCTCTCCTCTGCGCTCCCTCGTTCTTTATCCTTTTCTCCCCCTCATTCCCCCCCTCTCTCTCCCTCCATCTCTTTCTCTGTCTCTGTCTCCCCTCGTCCCCTCCCCATCTTCCTCCTCTTGAAAAGCAAGAGCAGTGGAAGTCCAGCTCTTCTCTTGGCGATAATTATTGAAAAGTTCAATGTAGACAGAGCGATGCTGTGAGGGGGAGAGGAGGGGAGAATATTAAAATGCATGCGCACAGCTTGGCTTTGCAGCAGATGTTGGCATAATTAGAGAGGAAAAAATTATGAAATTAATTTGTGGTTCAATGTAAATTTCAGCGATGGGGGAAAGCTGGGCTCCAGTCACCTCGTGTGCACGGATAGACACGCACACACGCGCGCACATACACACGCGCGCGTGCAGTGCACCCCAGCTGCCAGGGAAGTGGTAATTGTCAGAACCCATCTAGGTGGGGAGAGAAGGGCACGAGCAACAGGGAGGGGGCTGAGGGTGGGATTTCGTCCTCTTAAAGGCACAGCCGCTCACCTGCTCGATGGGCAGGAGGGGAACGCCCCTCCCCCCAGGAGGAGGCGGGAACTTGGTGGGGACCTTCCGGCTGGTCAGGCCCTGAGCTCAGGCCCTCTGATATCACAGCAGCCCAAGGAGGACCCTGCGGCCCTCAGCTGAGGATAGATACACCACAGGGTGCCGGGCCCTAGCCCTGTGGGTGTCCCTGCTCCCCATGTGCGGCCCATCCTCCCACCGCGGGAGGCGAGGTTGGGTGACACGGTCACATGGGGCCATCAAGGGATCAGAAGAGAGATGGTCCCTGCTGGGGGGTGTAGCAGTTCAGCTGGTTCTGGGGGTTCAGTCAGGCAGGTGCAGGGACCCCTTGAGCAAAGGCAGGGATGCCAGCTCCAGTGTTGTTGAGGAGGCACTGGGGAGCCATGGAGAGTTGCTGAGCAGGGGAGGGGCCCCTCCCGCCCAGCCTCCCAGCCTCTCTCTCTCCTCTACTCTCTGCCTGCCGCCGTCCCGGTTCCCTCTCACTTGTCAGCTCATCTCCGAACCTCTGACACTGGGTGGCACCCCCTTGCAAGGAGACTGGGGGAGAGGCATGTCCCTGGGGCAGGTGAAGGCGACAGAGACCCATCTCCCACTGCACCGCGGCCAGCATGGGCAGCCTGGCCCTCCAGCCCTCTACCGTGCCAGACCAGCTGAGTGAGCCTCTGGCCTCGGTTTCCCCCTCGGTTTCCCAGTGAGGGCTGGCCGGGGCTCTCCATCTGTGCCCTGGGTGACTCTGCCCTCCCTCTGGCTGCCACCATCCCCCGCACACCTCTGCAGCTTGCCAGTAATGACAAATGATTTGTAAATGCGGCCCCTGCCGCCTGCTCACTGCATCCCGCGCGCTGAGGAACCACCCCCAGCCCAACTGGGAGGCTCCAGCCAGAGCCTCGGACCCCCAGCGCCTGCATCCCCGCCTCCCATGGACACTGAGCCCTCCCGTCTGCCCTCCCGGCTGGGGCACATCCCTTGCAGGTGTTCTGGTGTGTGTCCCGGGGGCATCGTGCCCTGTGCCCCTCATGAGCCGTTCCTGCCTGCAGCGTGCCTCCTCACGGGGCCCCCGTCAGCCCCTCTGCCACCTCGTACACTGGCCTGGGTCACCGGCCTGGTGTTCCCCAGACGAGCCCTCTTCGAGGAAGCCCTCCCTGATCACCCTCTGTAGGCGTGGTCAGCGATGTCTGTGCCCCTCCACTCAGGGCCACAAGCCTCTTCAAACACCTCCAGGATGGGCTTCTCTGGTGGCGCAGTGGTTGAGAGTCCACCTGCCGATGCAGGGGACACGGGTTCGTGCCCTGGTCCGGGAAGATCCCACATGCGCGCGGAGCGGCTGGGCCCGTGAGCCATGGCTGCTGAGCCTGCGCGTCCGGAGCCTGTGCTCCGCAGTGGGAGGGGCCGCAGCAGTGAGAGGCCCGCGTACCGCAAAAAAAAAAAAAAAAGAAAAAAGACACCTCCAGGTGCACTGCAGGCCCAGAGCACCTGCCCACGGGCTCCTAGGCATGCTCCATCCTCCTGGGAGCCGTGTCCACCCGTCTAGGTTCATCATCGATGTCACTGACTCTCCTTTGACCTTCCTGGGACCCGAGGAGAAGGTTGGCCTACCCAAGACTCAAGCATTGGCATCAGTGGGGGCTCTGGCCCGCAGGCATCCAAGCTGTGTTTCCACGGGGCATCCGGCAGTGGCTCTCACCAGTTCCGTGGGTGGTCACCGGTAGCAAAGTTGCCCAGTGGCAGCTTTGTCACAGTGCAGGGCAGGGGTCAAATGTGGCCCCAGGGAGCCCCCAGCCCCAGGTGGGTGTAGAGGAGACAGCTGGGTGGCCAGGGGGCCCTGTGGTTTGTCCGGGGCCATCAAGGCTGGAACCGATGTTTGACCCCACATCTGTGTGGACCCAGCGTCCATGTGTCTGCCGCCTCCTCTGGATGGGGACAGACCTTGTGCAGGACTCTGGTCAGAGGCCACAGCCTCTCCTGAGATGGCTGCTGACCGCAGCCCTGCCCGGGATCAGGGCTCAGAACCCTGGGGCCAGGCTGGTCTGCAGCCCTCTCCGAAGTGCCGAATGACTGCCCGGCCAGCCGGGCAGCACAAGGCCGATGCCACGTCCACATCCTCAAAGGGTGAGGAGAGAAAGGCAGGCAGACCCCCGTGCCTGCCTCGCAGGACTGAGCCGTGTGCCCTGGGCCGACTGTGGCGCCCTTGTCCGCGGCCCCCTCAGGTGCCGAGAGGAGGAGGGGTGATGATGGGGTTGGACTCCTGGGGCCCAGGTGGAGGGGGGGACTCCTCCCCCCCAGCGCTCCCCGAAGTCACAGGGCAGGGGGGCGGCCCAGCCTCTTTGTTGCTCTGATTCTGTTCCTTTGTTTCAACCTCTAAACTCACATCCTTATTCATAAGGTGAGTAAGAAGCCCCAGCAAGGCTGAGGCTTGGCGAGAAATGTCTGTGTCCGTCAGGAGCGGGATAGATCCTGTAACGTGTGGAGGGGGCCCTGCGTGTGGGGGGGGGACCTGCGTGTGGAGGGCACGCGCGCGCGCCCGTCCCGTGCGTCCGTGCAGCGTGGGGACATGCCTATTCTGGGTTACTCCCAATAGCGCCACCCCCCTCTCCACCCCCAGCTCATTAGGGCTCTCCCATTATTCTGACATTTGTGCGCGTCACGTACTGGCAAGAAGTAATTTACTTAGAAGACATAAAAGTTCATGTTAATTGAGCGCACACTGCACTGTGCAGACGAGCGCATTATGCGCCCCAAGCAGAAGAGGGAGAGTCGGCGCTTAACCCTCCGCGCGCCGGGCTCCTCAGCTCAATGCCGGGGTGGTCCCCGCCCTTCCGAGGTCTCCCCAGCCCCAGGTGGGAGGGGCGTGCATCCCTCCTGAGCCCTCCGTGAGCTTTTCCCAGATGTAACAGCCATGTGAGTGCCGGCGCCCAGAGGCCCCCAAACCAGGGTGAGTGCAGTGGCAGAGGGTCCCCAAGGCCCGACAGCCCATCCCACTGCAGGAGGGCCCCAGGGTGGTGGGAGATCTCGGACTCCCCAGATCTGTGGCCTGGGGCTGGTGTCCAGCACGTGCTCCGACCCTGTGAGCTGAGACCCCAAGGGCTGGTGCTTCACTGCAGCCCAGGGTGTGGTCAGACAGGCCGAAGGCCAGTCCCCCAACACGGGCCCTTCCCTGTGCCCAGATGGGATGCACCCTCCCACCTACCGCCATTTATGGTTGTGGCTTCAGGGGTTCAGAAGGGGCGAGTGGCTCGTCCGAGTGATGAAGAAATCTCCAAGAACAGGGCTGATGTCCATCCTCGGGGCCTGCCGAGTGCCCACGGGGCTGTGTCTCCCGGTTGGGGTACTGGGGCTGCCTGTAGTGCCCTGGGAGAGGGGCGTCGGCTCCTGCTCAGGGCCCTGGGGACCGCCAACAGGCGCACGTCTCCCACCCAGAAGGGCAGGGAGGCCTCAAGTCTCAAGGATGGTCTCTGGCCAGAGAGCCTCTCCCAGGAGGCCCAGTGGAGGTCAGAGGTGGGCGTCGGGTTCCATCTGTGTGTCTGTGGCCTGTGGCGCCTCATTTGTAGATGGGGCGGTGTCGGGTCACTCACTGCGGTGTCCAGCGCCCCACGAGGCGTGTACGTGTGGCCCTGGGCCGGTCTCTTTGCCCCCAGTGGCGCGCCTTCCTCCTCCATTCCCTCCTTCTGCCTCTCTGTCCCCTCTTGTCCTGCCCTAGCCCACCCCAGAACAGTGGGGGCAGGGTGGACACCCCACGCCGGTTCCTGGCCCAGGAGCTGGGCTCCCGCCGGAGCTGCGGTTGGCCCCTGGGGTGTTTTTACATTGGATTTCCCTGCCTGTCAGACTGGGATTTTTAGTGACAGGGAGAATGAGGCCGGTTCACAGATGCACACTGACAGCTGCGGGAGGCACGCGGCACCTCCAGACCCAGCCCACGACGCCCACAGGTGCAAACAAAAGCGCCGTCGTGGCTCACGTGGACGCGCGGGAACGGCAGGGCTGAGCAGGCTGTTCGCACCCTCCTGGGGTGTCCGGACGACCGCAGCCTGGCTGCAGCTCCTCCTGCCCTGCCGCTCGGCGTCCGCACACGCGCGTGTCTGTGCTCCCCGGGTGACAGCCCCTCGCCTCTGCCGTGCCTCTGCCTCTTGAGTCCCTTGCTGTTTCACCTCACAGGTTCCCTGAAGGAAGAGAGCAGGAGGGGGAGGCTGTCGCCCCCGTGTGAGGCTCGAGGGCACTGGGGTCTTGGACCCTGGGTGGCCAGTGACCCTGGGAGGACCCCAACAGTCAGGCAGTGGGACCCTGGAGGGTGGGTTGGATTCACTGGGCCAGGGCGAGCCAGGGAATCTGCGTTCTGAGCAGGTGCCTTGGGAACAGGTGAGGCTCGCCGGGACCACCCTGAGAAGGATGCCGGGCCACTGGCCTGGGGTCCCCAGGCGAGCCCTGCACCAGCCCCCAGCCCCTGGGCCTCGTGGCCACCTTTTGCTGGAGGCAGAGGGAGAGGGAGAGGGGGTTCAGCCTTGGGGCTTCTTCCCTCCCGGGTACCAGACGCAGCACTGAATTCCGTCCTCCCAAATTATCTGGAGCAGCTGTCTCCGGGCCCCACGTTATGGGGGGCAGCTAGTTTCTCTGGAGCCGCCGGGCTCCTGGCTGCGCTCTGAGTCCGCCAGAGTCTCCGCAGGGTGACCCAGAGGGGCTGGGGGCAGGCAGCCCGCCGCTTGGTGCTGGCTGTGCTCGGGGGGTTCCTGCACCTGCGGCGCCTGCATCTCCCACGCACAGACGCGGGTCTCGGCAGCTTGTCTGAGCGGAGTAGGCTCCGTGGAGGCCCACGGTGAGGGGCCCGAGGACTTGTCAGGGGCCCAGATCCCCTGCGCTGGCTCTGGGTGCCTCGTTACTGCATGTGGCCACCCCCTCCTCTTAGCCAGCAGCTCCAGGAGCAGGGCGGCCTCTAGCCTGTTGGTGCGCACCCACCACCCTCCCTCCCTGACCTCGGCCATGTCCTGTGTCCTCAGGCCTCCCGAACTGGGAGGTGCCAGCCCTGTGTCTGTCGTCATGGCGATGCCCTGCAGCTCTCGGCACTGTCGGCTTCACGTTGGGCGTGTGTCGATGCTTCACCGAGCACGTGCAGCGTGCCCCGCGGAGGCATATCATCTGTGGCCCCGTGGTCTGTGTTCTTGGTCACAGCGCGCAGCTCAGCAGGGACGGAGGCAGCGTTTGGCCGCAGAGATTCCCGGGTAGAGTGCTGGGCAGCCCGCGCATCCACGCACCATGCACCAGCTCCTGGTGGGTCTGGCGCCTGCGAGGGAGCTTGGTGGGAGCAGGAGGTTCACGGGTCTGTGCCGGGTCTCCACTGTGCTGGCTGCCACATGGGGCAGAGATTTACCCTGAATGGTCATCTTGGAGCTCATGCAATCCAGGTGGCAGACAGCTGGTGGACAGCGGCTCCCTGGAATTCCCGTGGGTTGTGGGAGAGGCTCTCTGATTGATTAGTGATGTCTGCCCTGGTTCAGGATGGGGCCAGGCCTCTCGATACAGACGGAGAAACTGGGTCTCCAGGGGGGACGTAGCTGCCCTGGCCCGAGCTCTCCCTGCGGGCGCCGGTTTGTATCTCTGGGGTCAGCCCTCCACCCGGGTCTCCCAGGTCTTGTGGCTCACAGGGGCCCTGGCAGCTGCCCTCAAGTCCCCCGCCTGCCCACTGCCTGACATGGGCACCCTGTCCCAGTTCTGAAGATGATGAAATCCTGCATGGCCAGCTGTGGCTTGGGTGGTGTCTACACACTTTACGGGTTGCTTCGTGTCGCCGCACATGCGGCCTGAGCTCCTGGTTGCCATCAGGCGCGTGACGGTGGCCGCTCTCGTCCCGCTCACTGTGCGTGGTGGGCTGACCGGCGTCTGCAGTGCACACTAGGCCCGGGGATGTGTCCTCGGGCCTCTGACGAGGCAAAGAGCAGGCCTTCTGCGAGATGTACGCCCCCAGCCCCCCAGTAAACATCGTCTCTGGGGAACTGGAGCTGCCCACACGGCTCTGAAGCATCACGCCCTTCCAAGCGGATGCGCTGCTGTCCATCTGAGTGGGAAACGTGACCACAGCTCAGGGCAGTGTCGCCTGAGGACACCAGCCGTACCACCTGTGCTGGTTGCTCCCAGCATGTCATTCCACCCTGCAACAACCCTTGGAATTATCATCCCCTACGGACCAGGTCCATCACCGGGGGCCCTGCACAATGCCTTCCAGCTTCCAAGCCCTCACGACCCAGCTCCCCAAACGTCTCCCTCCCAGGTGCCCCCTGCCCCAAGGCCCTTGCTCTCGCCAGCTCCATCCTACAGGGCCCAGGGCAAACGCCACCTCCACCTGGAAGCCTGTTCTCCCCTCTGAAGTCGGAGGGCTCCCCACAGAGTCCCACCCCTCTGTGAGTACCAGCTTCTGGCTCCAGTGCGGGGCGGGGCCAGGGGCCCCGGCACTGGGCGGAGACTGGATGCAGGGTGCCGTGGAGGTTATGGAGTAAATAGGTGAGGGTGGCGAGGTGGCTCCAGGGACCCGGGGATCTGTAGTCCTGGAAAACCACAGGTGAGGGTCAGTGAGAAGGGGAGCTCGCGGTCATCGGCAGACTCCCAGAAACACCAGTTTCTGTGTTGTCTGGCCCCCGAGGAGCCCCATGTGGGCCCTGCAAAGAGAAGAAGCTGCAGCCTGGCATGTGCAGGGGCCGCCAGGGTGGGACACAGCAGTAGGCCTGGGGCGGGGGTGGGGATGGGGGTGTGGGTGGGAGTTTGGGACGCTGGCTTCACCCCAGGCATGCCCTGCGGGGGAGGCTCCAGGCAGCAAGCAGGAAAGAGTTAAGTCCTCTGTGAGCGACTGGGAGAAAGAAGTGGTAAACAGTTTTTCTCTCCCTGGGCTAAATTAATATGCAAATTCCTAAACCCCCTCCACTCCCTTCCCCAGCCTTGAAATTAGCGAGGTAGGACGCTCAGGCTAATTATGCATTCAAGCAGGCGGGCTGCTGAAATGATTGTGAGAAGATGGGATGACATTCGAGCCTGCCCCCTGCTGCATCTGGAGCCGCTCTCCTGTGCCGGCAGATGCGACCCAGCAGTGGCCACGGCCCCCAGGCTCAGGCAGGGCCTCAGGACTAGCGTCCAACACACACTCGCCCCAGGCGAGGGGAGGGGCCGAGGGGAGACCCCATGCACTGTCCCTGTTCCCCTCTCTCCCGAGCCAAACCCCACATTCCCACCTGTAGGCAGCATCCCCCCGAGACCCCCGTGGGGCAGGTGCCCGGGGTCAGGCCCGTGGGCTGGGGGGCTGCGGTGATGGCTGCCACATGACGGCGGGAGTGGGCAGGGCGGTCAGTTCCGCTGGTGGACGAGGCCTCCGAGCGGGGCGAGCAGGGGTAGCTGAGCGAGACCCTCACCTCCAGCCCCCTCTCTACGGAGCTCTCGCAAGCTGCTTCGTATACTGCGGCTGTAGGTTCAACTTCATCCCCAAAGGTGTTTCTCTGCAAAGTGGGTGTCTGGACAACAGGGGAGAACAGGGGACAGGCGCCAGCGGTTCCCTGTCATCTGACAGTGTCAGCAGGAAGCAGACAGGCCCAGGAGCTGAAGGTGGGCCAGACCCCAGCCCCCCTCCTGGTCCCTCCTGTACTCTCGAGGCCCGGCGCTCTGCCCGTCAGCCCCAGCCCTCCCCACCCACCGCTGCAGCCTCCTCCACACACTGCCCCTCCCTCTCGGGTGCTCACACGAGACCCCTCCTCCCGGCCTCCACCTCGGTTACCCCCCCCCCCCCGGGCGCAGCTCCAGGTCGAGTGCCCGAGCCCCCCACGCCCTGGGCCACTTCTCCTGAGAAGCCTCGCAAAGTCTGAGAGGTGCTCCCAGCTCGCCTCCAGGTCCACTGCAGGACAACACCTTGTGCTGGGCTCTGTGGCTCTCCTGGCACCTGGCCCTCGGCTCAGGGCTTGAAGATCTGGCCCCGGGGGAAGCGGTGAATGGGCTGAGCGGGTGCCCTGCTCCGCCGGACACACTGGAAGCACAGGGCAGGGAGCAGCCATGTGGGGGTTTAGCGACTGCAGGAGGTTGGGAGGCTAGAGTGGGCAGATGGGTGGGTGGGCACTGGCACCCTTGCCAGGCAGGCAGGACAGGGACACCCCAGGGCCCGGGGCTGTCCTGGCTTGGAGAGGGGTGCAGACCCCCGCGCTCCCCCACCTGGAAGCGGATGTGTGCTGGGCTCTGAAGGGCACAGCAGTGGTTAGTGGACAGAGCCCGTGGGTCATAGTCCTGGGGCTGTGCCGTGGGTCAGGTCACACCCACTGCGCTGGCCTCAGTTTCCCCATATGGACCATTGGCTTAGATGCCCTCCCAAGATCCTTCCTCGTGTACAGTTCCGAGTCCAGGGCCTTGTCATCCCACCTGTCCATCTGTCCGTTCATCCATCACCCCTTAAGTACCCACTGAAGGCCTCTGGGTGCCCAGCGCCTACCTCAGCAGCGGACGCACAGTTCCAGGGCGACCCTCTTCCCCACAGCGGAGAGAACACGAGTCGGGAGGGCAGAGAGGACCAGCAGGCAGGCGGACGCCCCCGCCCTGCACACCTGCCCTCTCCCTGCCCAGCCCGGGGGCAGCCCAGGTGTCCAGAGTTAGAGTCAGGAAGGCAGGAGCACAGGCAGCGGGGTGGGGGGGGGGGGGCGGGGAGGGATGGATGGGTGGGTGCGTGGGTGACGTCAAACACTGCTCGGATGCGACAAGGTATGTGGAGTGTGGTCCAGCTTTCCCTGACCCTGGAGGTGGGCACTCGCCAATCAGAGGGCCGTGGCGGCTGAGGAAGACAGATCCCCAGGGGGAGGCAGCACGTCTCGGAGCCTCCAGTGTCGCTGTGTCAATAGGAAGCTGCAGCTCTGAGCAGCCTCAGCGGTGATAGAGCAAATGGACAGGGGCTAATTAGGCCGGGGTGGAGGGGACCTCCGGTGAGGGAGAGCCAGGAGGTGGGGTGTCCTCGAGGCCGCCAGGGAGAGGGGCCCAAGAGCACAGGGTCCAAGGCAGGACTGGCCGCCTGCCCCACCAAGACTCCGTGAATATTTCATTAGGGGAGCGCTGTGCCGACCGCGAGCGGGTGGGACGCCAGCCTGGGTTCCTGCAGGAGGGGGTCCAGGTGGCCAGCCACACCTGAGCCCCCCCTGGACCCCACTCCTGACCCAGCGGTGGGTGCTGGCCGCTCTGAGCAGGGATGTCCGGGACAGGGGAGAGTCTGAAAAGCCGATCCTCTCGCTTCCCAAGCCGGCCTCTCCCGGAGGTGAGGGCTGCCCCCGTCGGGGTTGGGGCTTTGTCCCTCTGACGGTGATGCATGGCCCCGGTAATTCGCTGTGTGCGCGCGGCTGTGTGTTCTGGCGCAGCTGTTGCCCCCCACCCCCAAGCGATCGGCACGGCCAGGCTGCGGTGCAAATTAACACCATTTGTTCTGCAGAACATGCTTTATTTCTACGCTCCACACGGAGCTCATTACCTCGCGGCAGCTCCAGGAGAGGCGCTGGCCCCTCCGGCTCCTCCATCCCCAATCCACTGCCTGGACCAGGGCGGGCGCTGGTGCCAGATCCTTGGGCCGTGAACTTGGAAGGCTCGTGGGCTCTGGGAATCGTTTCTGAGGGAGGGTCGGGTGACAACGCTCAGGGCTCCCGGCCTGACACTCCTGGCAACTTCATTCCTGCACCGCCCAGCTGTGTGGCCTTGGGGAGGTGATTTGACCTCTCTGAGTCCCCGTACCGGCCTCCCAGACAATCAGACAAACCAGTTGGTGAAGCTGGAGCTCACCTCTCAGTAAAAGGCACCGAGTCTATTTTGTTACTGTAGGTGACGGTTGTCAAGGTCAGAGCAGGCATTTAAGACACAGTCTCCACCCAGAGGCCAGGACAGGCGGGCGAGGCCTCATGCAGATTCAGGGGGAGCTGGGCGGCCCTGGAGCCCCTGCGTGTGGCAGAGTGAGCCCAGGGGTGGGCTGCCTGGCTCCAGGACTGGACGCTGAGAGCACGGGGGGAAGGGTGGGGGGGTGGGGCGGGCGTGTGATGCCCAGGGAAGGCCTGGGGGTAGGACTCAGGCCCTGGGGGGCACAGCCACCCTGTGGCCACAGCCTGCCACCGGAGCCTGGGGTCACACAGACCCCTCCCAGGGCTACTCTTATCATGATCCTCCGCCTCCATGGGGTCTCAGGGGCAGCCACTTGCCCCGCCAGCCCTCCCTCCAGACCTGGGAGACCCAGCTAAGCAGAGGAACCCAGCACCGGGAGGATTTCGTTAAAGACCTGCTGCGCGCCGGCTTCCCAGCTTAGACCTGGGGCCACGGGCCCCCCTCCCGTGGGACGCACGTGCTGGCCTCTCCCCTCCCCCCCGCGAGCTTTTCCAGCCGCCTGCTCTGCACCTCGGGGGCTGGAGTCCCAGGGAGGTGCGCCTGGGGAGCTCACGCTGCGTGGAGAAGCCGCTGGTCCCCCAGACCAGCCCCCTGATTAGGGGAAACGCCATCGGTGTCTCCTCGGAGAAGGAACGTTGAGTCCAGAGTTCCGGAGATTCTGAGCTCCTTTGCCTGCCAGTAGCACCTTCCTTCATGGAGGCCGCTGGACCAGAAGTTTCCAGAGGGCTCCCCTGGTCCACCGTGAGGATGGTCCCTGGGGGAAGAGGTGGCAGAGGGGTTGCGTAGACCCAGGGTGGCCAATGGCAGCGGCTGGCCTTGGCCGACTGGATCCTGGTCACTGCCAGCTGGCTTTTCCTGGGGGCCGTTGGGGCCAAGCACCATCCTTCCGTGAACTCGCATGTGGCTGGGACCATCATCCCATTTTACAGATGAGGAAGTGGAGGCTCAGAGAGGACAAAGGTCACACAGCAAGGTGGGAGCTGGGCTCAGCATGTGGCACCGCCGCCTGTGCCCCCACTCCATCCCCCGCTCCTGAGGAGCAGAGTGCCAGGCCACACAGGCACCAGCCACGCCGCCTGAGCCCCGCCCACCTCCCCCTCCTCTCCTCTCCGTCCAGCCCCTGCCTCTCACCCAGAGACCCAGCCTCGAGGACCAGCGGAGCCTTGGCTTCGAGCGCAGACACATAGCCCGTGTATCCGAGGGCCAGGAGGAGTGCTGTACCACCTGGGAGCACGAGTGAGATCGGGGAGCAGAGGAAGGACGCCGCAGGGGTAGGGGACGCAGGCAGGGACTATGCAGAGCTGCACAGGTGCAGGCTGAGGGGCCGGGCAGGTGGGACGGCGGCACGGGCAGCCGACCTCAGAGCTGTCGTGGATGCGCCTGGCACCGTCGCAGAGCGTCTGCCCAGGGCTCAGCCGGCAGGCGGCTTTTGGGGGCCGCCCACTGGCACTGACAGCAGGGTGGTCTGCAGCCACCCCAAGGGGCTTGGCCGGGTTGGTTGGTTCTCCCATTTCGTGGAACGCTACAGTGGGGCCGGGGGCCAGGATCCACGCGCATGGAGCGCCTGGCCCACCTGTGTGAGCAGTGGCTGAGGCCACTCAGGGCCAGGCCCCAGGCTGGGACTCTCCCCCCGCCCCCACCCGCCGTCCTGTACTTACTCCCACAAGGCATGGCTGGGAAGGGGGCACAGTGACTGTGATGTTCTCCATTGCATCTCAGGCGCCTGATGGGGAGACCTGGGGCCCCTTGCAGGCTGCAGACCGTCGTTAGGGTTCTCTACGGACTTTGCAAGGGTCTGGGGGTGCCCAGCGTGACCAGCGTGGGTGATGTCAGTGTGTGTGGCCCAGAGCAGGGGGTTGGGTCTGTTTTGCTCCATCATGAAGCCGCATCTCCACGCCTAGAAACCACGCATAGGTTTTCAGCTGATACAGAGTGAGCAAGTGGATGGCTGGCTGGCAGGTGGCCATAGAGTGGCCAGCACACAGCGGGTGAGACTTTGTGGGCTGTGGATCGGTCTTGTGGGCCATCAGACACCAGAGCAAGTCTTCAAAGGAAGCTATAGATCCCTTTGGGGCAGCTGGGGCTGCAGAGCAGCACAGCTTGTCCCCATGGGGCAGCTGGGGCCCACGAAAAGTGGCCAAGGTTTGATGCGGGGGAGGGGCGCCCTGGCAGTCACCTGCTCATTCCTGGGACTTCTCCGGGAGGCTGGGTGCCGAGGTTCACTTTCCGAGGTGTGGGAAGCTGCAGAGACTTTTCTGTCAAGAAGCAGAGAGACTCCGTGAATATTTCGTTAGGGGAGCGCTGTGCCGACCGCGAGGAATGTCTGGCAGGGTCTCCGGGGCGCTGGGACCCGGTGCAGGAAGCAGGAGAGTGAAATGGGGGTGACGGGGCGGGGGGCTCGGAGGCAGCGGGTGGGACGCCAGCCTCTGCCACCAAGGGTGGCTCTCGCGTCCAGCCGCCCGGGGTCCCTCGTGCTCTGTCTGTCACCACGCTGGCGTGGGCCACCACCCCATTTCTGTGGACAAACACCTGCTGGCATGGGGGTGGACGTCCTGGGCCAGCTTCCTCGTTTCCCCCAGCACAGCTCCCATGGCCCGTGCTGCTCCACTCGGGCCCGTGGCCAGGTCAGAGCTTCTAAAGGGGCAGGGGACCCCAGAGGGGGGCTAGACCTGGGGTCGGAACCTCTAGATGAAGCCACAGAGCTGGGGCAGCATGCGATCGGGGCGCCCAGGCAGGCAGAGAGTGCCCACCTGGAGCTTGAGGGGGAGGGGAGCTGTGGTGGGGCGGGGGTCCCTGCACCCTTCACTGGGGGCACAGTGGACAGGCACGGTTTCCCAAAGCCCCTGGGGTTCCGAAATCTGCTGAGAGCTCAGACCGGGGCTCACCTGGGCCAGGCCAGCACCTGCCCTGCTGGTGAGAGTGTCAGGGCCAGAGATGGAGAGGCCTGGGGGCTGGGACGGAGAGATACCTCCGGCCTCAAAGACCAGGGCAAACTCACCCCAGGGCTAGGGCGTGGCCCTGGCAGAGCAGGGAAGGCTCTCCACAGGACCCCCTGGTCCCACTGGCTGCACACCGAGGGGGCCGCCCACTGAGGCCGGGAGACCTTGCTCTCCTGCCGCTTCTGGGGGCCCCCGGGTGCTGTCCACCCAGTGCTCGAGGCTGCGCACTGCTGGCCCGGTTCCCAGAGATGGGGATTGGGCTGGGCGCCCTCTTCA
The DNA here is from genome assembly GCF_008692025.1 of Phocoena sinus. Classification (NCBI taxonomy): domain Eukaryota; kingdom Metazoa; phylum Chordata; class Mammalia; order Artiodactyla; family Phocoenidae; genus Phocoena; species Phocoena sinus. The sequence continues at coordinate 58,760,069 of NC_045781.1, forward strand.
GAGCCCCCATTACCTGCCTGGTGAGGTGGGTGGCCTGCCGCTGGGAGCCCCTTCCCCCTGCCCGAGTGACTGCGCAGAGCCCAGACCTCTCTGCCTCCCAGGGCCAGGCACCCCCAGCCCAGCCAGACCCTGCACTTGGCTTTTCAAGCTCCTACCAACTCGGCACCACTGGGACCGGCCACTGCCTGGGGCGCAGGCACTGCTGGGGAACCGCACACCCTATTGGGCCACGCGCCCCATGCGCTTTCTTTCTGGGTCTATACTGGGAGCTCCAAGCGTCAAAGTGGACAGTGTCCAGCCTCGGGCCCCTGGGGTGGCAGTGGCATCCCGTCTGCTCCTGTGCCCCCAGCCGAGGTGCTCAGAGGCTTCCCTCCCCCGAAAGCATTGTTCTCACCCAGGGAGGGGTGGCTAGGCGCCTGCCGGCTGGCCTGGCCCCTTCTGCCCAGGAGGGCTTTGTCCAGTGAGCCCCTGGCACGGGTCCTCCCCAGCCAGGCTGCTCGCCCCCAGCCCATGCCCTCGACAGCTGGCAACACCGCCCGAGCTCCTCTGACAGGCGCGCTTGGCTGTGCTCCCGCGGGTCTGCACACGGCACTGCCGGGCCAGGCCGGCTGTGGGGCTCCGCGCAGACGGGAGGGAGGGAAGATCTTGGGATCTCCCAGCCCCTCCAGGTGTTGCCCTCTAATCCCTCTTCCCAACCCAGTCCCCAGGTTGGTCTGCGAGAAGAAACAGACATTCAAGAACGGTTGGGGGACACATTCCAAAACGGGGGACAACAGGACCCAGCCCTGAGAGCCAGCAGGGCTTCGCAGGGTGGAGATGCCACAGCCACAAGACCTCGGAGGGAGGGCTCGAGCACCAGAGCCAGAGGCGCCGCCGTGCAGAGCCAGGGACCCTGGGCGTGGCTGCTGGCATCTCTGTTCTCCGGTGCAGGAACGATTCTTGTGCCACCTGGACAGACAGGCCCTGGGGTGGTGGACCCTCGCCCGCACCCAGGGCAGTGCTCGGGGAACCGGGGAGTGAGAGGGCCAACTGCACTGGCCTGGACATGGGAGGGTCCAGACCCACACTGGACGCAGCTGTCCCCTCAAGCTGCATGCCATGTCGCCCACGCCCAGGCTAAGACCCAGCCGCCTGCCCGGTGAGCCCCACGCGGCCGTTACCTGTGCCGCGCCGGCTGCCCGCTTCCAGCTGATCCTCTGTGGCTTCTCTAATGAGCGGCTGGCGCCTTCGGGACGGGCTGCCAGCAATTTGCCATGGGTTTTGTTTGTGAATTTTGGCCCCGTGCGCCCGTTGGCACCCGGGAGGCGCCAGCCCTACCGCTTGGCCATGGCAGGCGTCCATCTTCTCCTCTGCAGCATCCGCTAGCCTCGCCCTCCTCCTGTTCCCGCGGCGCCAGCTCAGACGGAGCTGGCCAGCCTCTCACAGCTGAGTGCAGCCACGCTTCCTTTTTCCATGTTTTGAACGCACACACGTGCTCTGGCGCACGCGCACGCGCCAGGCCCCCCGCTCCTGACGACACGCAGCCCGTCTGTCGGGAGCACTTCCAGCCGAGGCAGCCCGGCGGTGGGCGGTGGAGACCCAGCCTCTGCACGGCTGCCTCTGCCATCGCCTCTCTCTTACGTCAACCTTGGGGAAGGAGACGGACTCAGAGTCACACATGCTCAGAGCCTCCAGACGGGTCCACGTTGTCCCCGGCCTGGCCTGGCCACGGCGTCCGTCCCGCTGGCGCGCTGCCGTGGTGACTACAGCCACTCCCCGTCCTTCCCTGAGGGATGCTCACTCGTGGAGGGCTGAGTGTGGGCCTCGTGCTGGGCAGCCAGCTGGGCGAGTGCGGGGCGGCCTCCTGGAGCCCACAGAGACCACGGCCCCCGCGGACACAGGTGGGAGGCCAGCAGCTCTCGGGACTTTCCCTGCCCCTCTCGGGGACCTGGTCTGGCCATCTGGCTGGGTGTCCATTTGGGTCAAAGGTCACCCAAGCCAACCACCTGCCCTCCCCTGAGCGGCTGGCCTCGGCAGGAACCTCTCTGACCTTCCGTCTCTAGGCCTTGCTTTGCTCTTCTCTGTGTGAATTCTTTTCCTACCCATTATTCTAAGCACTTGACAACCGTAATTGGCTTGAAAACTCCTTGAAGTGCCCCAGGTGGACAAGCAGGAAAAGTCACCACTGGACAGTCCTGCTCTGCGGGGCTGGGGCCCAGCGGCCCCCCTGCGCCACCTGGCCCTGGCCCTACGCACCATGCAGGTGGCTCCGAGGTGACCTCCAGGGCAAGCTCTGACCTCGAGGCCACTGGGTGTCCCTCTCTGGACGGTGAGCCAGGACCGCACTCCTCCATATCCTTCTCACTGCTCTGGAACATTCCGGAAGCTCCTGCAGAGGTACTGCTATCCCCTCCCTTCCTGAGAGGACAACGTGCCCCCTCCTTAGGGGGTCTTCCCTGGCCATGCCTCTTTTTTTTAATATTTATTTATTTCGCTGCGCCCGGTCTCAGTTGCAGCACGTGGGGTCTTTGTTGTGGTGTGCGGAATGTTTAGTTGCATCATGCGGGATCTAGTTCCCTGACCAGGGATTGAACCTGTGCCCCCTGCATTGGGAGCGCAGAGTCTTAACCACTGGACTGCGAGGGAAGTCCCGTGACCATGCCTTTTTTTTTTTAAAATAAATTTATTTATTGATTTATTTATTTTGGGCTGCATTGGGTCTTCGTTGTTGGCTCTTAGTTGCTGTGCGTGGGTTTTCTCTAGTTGCAGTGATCGGGGGCTACTGTTCGTTGTGTTGTGCAGGCTTCTCACTGTGGTGGCTTCTCTTGTTGCGGAGCACGGGCTCTAGGCACATGGGCTTCAGAAGTTGTGGCACGCGGGCTCAGTAGTTGTGGCTCGCGGGCTCTAGAGCGCAGGCTCAGCAGTTGTGGCTCACGGGCTTAGTTGCTCCGCGGCATGTGGGATCTTCCCGGACCAGGGCTCGAACCCATGTCCCCTGCATTGGCAGGCAGATTCTCAACCACTGCGCCACCAGGCAAGCCCCCGACCATGCCTTTTTTTGTGTGTGTGGTACGCAGGCTTCTCACTGTTGTGGTCTCTCCTGCCGCGGAGCACAGGCTCCGGACGCGCAGGCTCAGCGGCCATGGCTTACGGGCCCAGCCGCTCCACAGCATGTGGGATCCTCCCGGACAGGGGCACGAACCCGTGTCCCCTGCATCGGCAGGTGGACTCTCAACCACTGCGCCACCAGGGAAGCCCCCGACCATGCCTTTTTAAAGTGTGTTCAAATACACGTAAAGGTCACCGTTGGAACCACATGGGAGAGCAGAGGTCAGTGGCATCCAGCACGTCCACAGGCTGTGCGGCCACCGCCTCCGCCTTCCACCTGGGGCCCCTGCTCTGGCTGTCGCATGTGGCTCCGCCCGCACGCGGCTCCTCTCTGTGACATGCTTCGAGGCTGCTCCAGGCTGTGGCCCGCGGCGAGGCTGCCCGACTCTGGGGGCTGATTTGGCTCCTTCTTCAATGGCCCTGCCTCCTCCTACGCGCCAGTGGCTCCGTCCATGGTGACCGCAGGGTGTGACCGGGTGGGGCCAGACTCGCTTTGACGAGAATGAAGCTTTTTAGTGACTCAGGATGGTGTGGGACAGGAGGATACACAATTCCCCTAAACACAAGCCGGGTCCCCATCTCGGTCAGGCTGGGGTCACCCTGCCCTGGCCCCCCCCGCCCCGTGGACAGGACCACGCCACCACCCACTACGCTCTAAGCCCTGCTGGGCGCACCCGGGGCTGTGGGGCCCAAGGCCCACAGACACCCTAGCAGCCGCCACTGCACCCAGTAAGGTGACACTTGCCATCCAGGCGTGGTTGTCGGAGCTGGGCCACGCAGAAGTCGGGGAAGGAAGGCTCCAGCCGTCCTGCTAAAACGCAGCAGTCAGCTGGCTGACCTGAGCTGGGGAGGGCAGGTGTGGCCGAGGGACGATGAACGACCAGGTGTCCGCTGTGGGCCTGGACTGGCGTGCCTAGGGCACGGTCAGCGGGAGCGCAGCCCATCAGGAAGGTGGACCCGCAGCCACGGTCTGACTGCCCAGCTGCACCAGGCAGAGTGACTCCAAGCCCTGTCCTCCCGGGGATGCCCGCGTGTACAGCTACTGGAGGCTCAGCCTCCCCCACCTGCCCAGCCCCACCTTCCCTGGGGCTCCACCTGTCACGCTGATGGATGGGCCGAGCCAGGGGACCCCCAGCTGGGGTCAGCACCCCACTGCCTGTGGGACTCATGCCTCATCCATCACCGGGGGCTGCCGGCAGGCCGGGCGCGGCAGCTGCGCGAGTGCCTAGTGCATGCCTTCGGAGGCTGCCGAGTGGGCGCTAAGTGCCTCTTGCCCCCGGGCCCTCCCCAGCCAGGGCGGGTGGCCGTGCCACACCCACCCCCCTCAGCCCCCAGAACCCTGGCCAGGTGCCACCTGCTGCCGCCTGCTGTGGCAGAGGGGCTTCTGGTGGTCCGGCTGCAGGAGGGGCGTTCCTGGGGGCTGTGCAGGGGGCAGAGCCAGGCGCAAGTGGGCGGCCCCGCAGTGCTGTGCCTTCTGTGACCCTCCGTGCCTCGGCCTCCTGGCGGATACTGCAGTGCTGGTCACAGGCTCCTGAGGCCTCGGCAGAGCAGGTGTAGGTGCGTGTCTGACTGCCTGCGAGTGCTGTGGACCCACGTGAGCACGTGTGCTGCGGGTGGACCCATGGGGCGCGCCTGGGGGTAGGCGAGTGGGAGAGGGGTCCTGAGTCCTCCCTCCACGGCCCCCTTTCCACCATTGGGGCCCCAGGGGTTGGAAGAGATCTCGGGGTCAGCCCTGCAGCTCGTTGTGAGTCCTGCGGCCCCCGCGGCCCTCCCAGCTCTGCAGGGCTGACCAGCAGCATGTGGGTGAGACACTGCCCCAAGCGCCTTGGTGCGTCCCGGTCTCTCCCACCCCAGACAGTTCAAGTCGGCCTGACTGTGTGGTCTTGTGTCCATTCCTGTCCTGATTTGCCCTCGACTTGAGGAAACGTCTAGCACAGTAAGTCCTGGAGATGAATGCAATGTGTTCCCTCTCCTTTCCTGCCTTCTCCCTCTGGCCCCTCCGGCCTCCATGCTCTTCCGGGAACCCACGCTGGCTCCTGCCCCAGGACCTTTGCACTTGCTACTCCATCAGCCTGGAAGACGCTTCCTGCAGGTCTCTGTTCATACGCCAGCTTTGCAGCAACCGCTTCCCAGGGGGAGCCTTCGAGCACTTCTCGCAGGCCCACCCCTACTTGCCTTTTCTCTGAAGTGCTGTAGCTAACGGAGTGCTGTGTTACTGACCCCCAAGAGACCAGCAGCTTGGTGAGGGCAGGTCCACGGTCGGAGAAGGAGCCGCAGGTGGTGGTTGAAGGAAGCAGTGGCAGGAAGGGAGCTCCCTGCCCCTCCCTGCCCATCCATCCATCAGCTGCCCTCTGTTGGTGGAGGCCTCTGGTGCCCACTGGGGCTGCCTTGGCACTGGCCGGGGTGAGGCCCACAGGTTACCCTTCGGGGCCTGCTCTGAGGCCTGCTTGGCGAGCCCCGGCACTGACCAGAGGCGTAGGGCGGGCCTCCAGCACCAGCTCCTGGGTGGCGGTTACCACCTGGGGTGCTCTCTGTGCACCAGGCCCCTCAGGTGGTCGTTGCCTGCAGTCACTTCCCCAACAGCCCGGCGATGCCCATACTGCCATCTCCACTTAAACAGACGAGGAAACCGAGCTGCGGACACAAGGTGCCCGCAACTCAAACCCCGGGGGGCCTGATTACGACACGCCCCACGCCCTGCCTCCGTGGTGGGTGGGGCCACGCGCCCCCAGCTGGGTTGGGTGGGCATTTGCACAAGCGTGCCAGGTCAGGTGCGCTGTGTTGGAGAGCGCGCAGGTTGGCCGGCCTCCGAGGACCACCAGGTGCTGCTTGGCGGTGCCTGCCAGGTTCCGAGGCCTCAGTCCCCCCACCTGGCAGGTGTCCGGCCGCACGTGAGGTCACCGAACTCGGGGAGGGGAGAATGAGCGCCACCCTTCCCGGAGCGGCCCGGCGTGTGATTGTCACCGAGCACGCAAAGGTGGGATCGCCTCTTCTGGAATCTGGCTGTGAGTCTCTCGACCTTATTTTATGCCCGTCGGGAACGTCTTGTGACCTTACCCTGGGCTGGTTCTGCAGTCATGCCGGTGCTGGGAGTTTAAGTTGTTGATTTTCATTAAGAATGGAGGTGCCGTAGAAGTATTTAGGGGTGAGGAGGCATCATGTCTGCAACGTAATGTAGAAGAGAACGATAAGCAAATGTCATCGAATATTAACAATTGAGGGAACCGGGAAAAAGGTGTGTGGACGTTCTTCCTACGATTCCCCCAAATTTTCTGTCAGTTTGAAATTATTTCAAAATAAAAAGTTACAAAATAACACACAGACACACTCTGCTCCTAGAAGAAGTGATGGATGACAGTGCTATCGAGTGGGTTTTTCTCTTTTGGTGTGTTGATGTGAGGAATTCCAAAAATGGATCTTCTCGTATGGAACTGTCCTTGGATTTCTGAATGAACCATACTTGGTCAGCGTGCAGTGTTCTTTCTTGTACTGTGAGATTCAATCTCTAGTATTTGTTGCCAGTGGGTTGCTTTCAAAGCCATAGTAAGAGGCGTCTGTATTTCCTCTTCTTTTTTGTGTTATCTTTGGTTTTGCTATCAGGGTTAAGCTATCCTTGTAAAATAAATTGGGAATCGAGTTTCCTTGAGTGTTTGGAAGAACTTGACTATGAAACCTTCTGAGCCTAGGGCCCTCCTTGGAGTAACTTTCAAATTATTTTTGCAGTTTCTTCTTTGGTTGTTTTTATTGGTTTGTTTGGATGTTCTACTTGTTTTTTATTTTTATTTATTGGGTCTCCGTTGCCGCGAGTGGGGGCTACTCTTCGCTGTGGTGCGTGGGCTTCTCACTGCGGTGGCTTCTCTTGTTGCAGAGCACCGGTTCTAGGCACCCGGGCTTCAGTAGTTGTGGCACACGGGCTTAGCTGCTCCGCAGCATGTGGGATCTTCCCAGATCAGGGCTCGAACCCGTGTCCCCTGCATTGGCAGGCAGATTCTTAACCACTGTGCCACTAGGGAAGTCCTGGATTTTCTACTTCTTTAGGTCAATTTTGATCACATATATTTGTAGAAAATTATGTATTTCAATAATATTTAGAATATATTAGTATAGGATTATGCCTGTTGTCTTGTAATTTTTAAAGTCTTCTCATTGGTCATTATACCCCCTTTCTTATGCTTCACTCTATGTCCCAGTTTCTTATTTTCTGGATTAGATTAACTAGAAGTTAAGATATTTTATTGTTTGCTTGTTTAATCAAGAAGTATCTCTCAGGACTTCCCTGGTGGTCCAGTGGTTAAGAATCTGCCTGCCAGTGCAGGGGACACAGGTTTGATCCCTGGTCCAGGAAGATCCCACGTGCCACGGAGCAACTAAGCCCGTGTGCCACAACTACTGAGCCTGCACTCTAGAGCCCGTGTGCCACAACTACTGAGCCCACATGCCGCAACTACTGAAGCCTGCGCAACTAGAGCCCGCGCTCCAAGACAAAAGAAGCCACCGCAAGGAGAAGTCAGCACACCTCAACGTGCCCTGCTCACGGCAACTAGAGAAAACTGCGCGCAGCAATGAAGACCCAGTGCAGCCATAAATAAATGAATAAATAAATAAAATTTTAAAGAATAATAAGATATTTTTAAAAAAGTATCTCTTGGGGCTTCACTGGTGGCACAGTGGTTGAGAGTCCGCCTGCTGATGCGGGGGACGCGGGTTCGTGCCCCGGTCAGGGAAGATCCCACAGGCCGCGGAGCAGCTGGGCCCGTGAGCCACGGCCGCTGAGCCTGCGCATCCGGAGCCTGTGCTCCGCAAAGGGAGAGGCCGCAACAGTGAGAGGCCCGCGTACCGCAAAAAAAAAAGTATCTCTCAGCTGAATCTATCAATATGCATTTTTCTGTCTCCTAATTTATTTTTTTCTGCTTTATCTTTCATTCTTCTACTTTCTTTTTTCTCTATTCCAACTTTTGATTCGAATGCCTTATACCCCACGTTTAACAATGAAAATATTTCAGGCCATGCATATACCTTTTAGTTCAGCTTGAATTGTATGCCATAGGTATAAAAATCCAGGAATTTCATTATGTTATTTTCTAGATACCTTGTAATTACAGTTTTGGTTTTCTTTTTGTTAAAGTAGTCAATTAGGTTATGTTTTAAATTCCAGTTGGGAATTGTAACAAACTTTTAATTATTAATTTTAATGTATTGTGGTTTCTGGATTCTGCCTGGATAGTGTCTGGGTGTCCAACCGTCCTGGTTTTTCTGGCACTGAGGGGCTTCTCAGGACTCAATTCCTTTGATGCCGGGCAAACCAGCACAAGTTGGTAACCCCAGTCACCGAGGCTTTCTTTGTCACCTAAAGTGTGACTTGTTTTAGCACTTGCTACAAAGGAACTCGAAAAAGGATATATTTCCGGGTGCAGAATTTAAATTTAGATTTACTTAATTAACTTAATAATATTTCTCAGTTCCTCAATATCTATCCATTTGCTAATTTGATTAGTCAAAAACTGAGAGAAGTACGTTAAAGTATGTCACCACTGTTTTGTCTGTCAATTTTTTCAAACAGATTTTGCCTTACGTATTTCATTGCTGTTATTTTTCACATAAAACTTTATCATTGTTGGGCTGCCCTGGTGGCGCAGTGGTTGGGAGTCCGCCTGCCGATGCAGGGGACGCGGGTTCGTGCCCCGGTCCGGGAAGATCCCACGTGCCGCGGAGCGGCTGCGCCCATGAGCCATGGCCTCGGAGCCTGCGCGTCCGGAGCCTGTGCTCCGCAGTGGGAGAGGCCACAACAGTGAGAGGCCCGCGTACCGCAAAAAAAAAAAAAAAAGGTTAGCATTGTAAAATTGATAAACCCCTAGCAAGACTGATGAAACTAAAGTGAAAGAAAACTCAAATCACCAATATCAGGAGTGAATCGGATACCACCACAGATGCTGTAGCTATTAAAAAGATAATCCAGGGACTTCCCTGGTGGTCCAGTGGTAAAGAATCCATCTTACAATGCAGGGGACGCAGGTTCGATCCCTGCTCAGGGAACTAAGATCCCACATGCCACAACTACTGAGCTCCTGTGCCTCAACTAGAGCCTGCGTGCCACAGACTACAGAGCCCACGTGCCCTGGAGCCTGCGCGTCACAGCTAGAGAGAAGCCCACGCGTCACAGCGAAGAGCCTGCATGCTTTAACGAAGATCCCACGTGCTGCAACTAAGAGCCGACACAGCCAAAAATAAATTAAATAAATAAATAAGTAAATCTTAAAAAAAAAATAAAATGCAAAGGCAAATAATAATAAATTTAAATTTTTTAAAAAAGGTAATCCAAGAATACTAGCAAGAACTTTACATGCACACGTTTGCCAACTTGGAAGAAATGGACACCACCAGAACTCACCCAAGGTGAAGCAGGTAATCTGAATAGCCCTGTAACCATTCAGGAAATCAAAATCATAACGTAAAAAGTCCCCAACAATCAATTTCCAAGTCTAGATGTTTCACTGGAGAATTGTATCAAGTATCTAATGAAGAATTAACATCAATCCTTCTCAAACTCTTTCAGCAAATAGAAGAAGAAGGAATACCCTCCATCGTATATTATAAGGCCAGAATTACCTGGTTACCAAAACCAAAGACAGTACAAAAACAAAAGCAAACAAACAAAAAAACTCTACAGACCAATATGTCTCATGAACGTAGATCCAGAAATCCTCAACGAAATACTAGCAAATCAAATCCAACAATGTATAAAAATAATTAAGCATCATAACTAAATAGAACTTATTCCATAAGCAAGGCTGGTTCAACATTAAAAAATCAATCAACAGGGCTTCCCTGGTGGCGCAGTGGTTGAGAGTCCGCCTGCCGATGCGGGGGACATGGGTTCGTGCCCCGGTCCGGGAGGATCCCACATGCCGCGGAGCGGCTGGGCCAGTGAGCCATGGCCGCTGAGCCATGGCGTCCAGAGCCCGTGCTCCGCAACGGGAGAGGCCACGGCAGTGAGAGGCCCGCGTACCGCAAAAAAAAATAAATAAATAAAAATCAACAGGCTGAAGAAAAGGTTGTGTGATTATATCAGTAGATGCAGAAAAAGCATTTGACACTATCCAACACTCATTCATGATAAAATAAAACAACAAAAAACCTCTCAGCAAAACAGGATTAATGGGGGAACTACCTCAATGTGATAAAGGGCATCTGTAAAAACCCTACAACTAAAGTCATACCTAACGGTGAAAAATGAATCTTTTTCTCTGAGACCAAGCACAAGGCAAGGATTCCACTCTTACCAGTCTTGTTCAACATAGTACTGGAAGTTCTAGCCAGTGAGATAAGACAAGAAAAAGAAAGAAAGGGCATATCGATTAGGAAGGAAGAATGAGAACTGTCCATATTTACAAATGACATGATGGTCTATGTAAAAAATATTCTACAAAATACAATTAAAACTAACAAGTGAGTTCAGCAGGATGCAATACCAACATACAGAAATTAATTATATATACCATATATGTATAAAAGCTTCACACCTTATATAAAAATTAACTCCAAATCTATCCAGGATAGGCAAATCCACAGAGACAGAAAGTGGGTTTGTGGCTGCCAGGGACTGGTGGGGGGCGGGGGGAGGAGGGAACGGGGAGTGACTGCTGAGTGGGTACGGAGTTTACGTTCGGGGCGAGGAGAAAGAACTGGTTGGTGGTGACGGTGGCGGAACATTGTGAATGGATTTAACGCCACTGACTTGTGTGCTTGAATATGGTAAATTTTATATTATGTGCACTTTTCCAGAATAAAAAAAAATGCCCAAAATGGATCACAGACTTAAATGTAAAATTATAAAACTTGTAGAAGAAAACATGGGAGAAAATCTCTTAGGGCCTACATGAGAGCTTTTGCTCTTAGAGTTGCCACCAAAAGCACAGTCTATAAATGGAAAAAGTTGATAAGTTGAACCTCATCAAAATTAAGTTTTCCCTCTATGAAATACCTTGTTAAGAGGATGGAAGGACAAGCTTCACACTGGACAAGATATTTGCAAACCACAGCTCTGACAAAGCACTAGTATGTAGGATATACAGACAACGTTGAAAACTCAACGCTACGAAGACAATCCAATTAGAAAATGGGAAAAAGACATGAACAGACATTTCGCCAAAGAGAAGATGGCACATAAGCACATGAGAAGATGTTCAAATCGTTAGTCTTAGGGAAATGAAAATTAGAACCACTGCACATGTATATATCACGTATATATCAGAATGGTTAAAATAAATAGCGGCCACACCGAACACTGGTGAGGATGCAGAAAACCTTCCTCTCTCAGATGTTGCTGCTGGGAGCAGACACAGTGCCGCCTCTCAGGAGGGCAGTTTGGCAGTCCGCTGTGAAACAATGAAATGAAACATGCGGCTTCCACACGACCCAGCAACTGCACTCTCCAGCGTTTATACCAGAGAAATGAAGACTTACATTCACACTAAAACCTGTACGTGAATATTCACAGCAGCTTTATTTGCAACAGCCAAAAACAGAACAGTCCCGATGTCCACCCACAGGTGCATGGTTAAACCAACCGCGGTACGTCCGCGCCAAGGAACGCCACCTGGCAAGGAAAGTAACAAACTACGGGTGCACGCAGTACCGCGGATGGATGCTGAGGGCGTCCCCAAAGGTTACGTACTGCAGGGTCCGTTGGTGCCTCATCACTGAAATGACAGACAGTGGAGAGCAGACTCACGGTTGCCAGGGGTCATGGAGAAAGTGGGGGAGGGAGGGAGCCTACAAAGGGCAACAGGAGGAGCCCCCGCTGGGGTGGGAATGTTCTGGGTCCTGAGTGCATTGATGCCCGCATCCTAGTTGTGACATTTTACCGTGGTTTTGCACGTTGGGATAAAGGCCACACAGGGTCTCTGTGTCATTTCTTACAGCTGCACGTGAATCTACAATGATCTCAAAAACAAAAATGTTCATTTAGGTAAAAAATGGCCTTAAGGACTAGAGAACCTGGGGAACAGTCCATTTGCGATGGTTTGGGGACTCTGCCGTCAGGACTGTCAAACACAGGTGTGTGGTCCATGCAGCTCGTTTGTCCATTTGATAGATATCGGTGAGCACCTTTGAAAGGGTTACTGTTGCAGATTATACGCTTCACCAATAAGAAGCGGTCTCTCTTATCCTATGCGTGGAATTCCACTCTTAACACTGGAACTTTGATCTCCTGTGCTCTGCACTTCCTGGCCTGTCTTGTCTCACCTAAATTTTAACCTTTCTGATTTCCTTTCTGTTTTTTTCATCTAAATATTTATTTATTTATTTATTTATTTTGGCTGCGCCAGGTCTTAGTTGCGGCACACAGGGTCTTTAGTTGCAGCATGCAGGATCGTTTTGGGGTGTTTTTGTTTTGTTTTGTTTTTTTTGCGGTACGTGGGCCTCTCACTGCTGTGGCCTCTCCCGTTGCGGAGCACAGGCTCCGGACGCGCAGGCTCGGCGGCCATGGCTCACGGGCCCAGCCGCTCGGCGGCATGTGGGATCTTCCCGGACCGGGGCACGAACCCGCGTCCCCTGCATCGGCAGGAGGACTCTCAACCACTGCGCCACCAGGGAAGCCCATGTATCCTGTTTTCTTAACCACATCTTAATGGTTGTTTGGATTTGCCTCTAAGTGTAGATTTTGTCTGTCTTCAGCTATCCTGCTTCCTTATTCCTATGGGTACAACCTCTCGTTGGACTGTGGTCACCTGGGGCGTAATCTCAGAGCTTTTGCATAAGTGGGAAAGTCTTCCTGCTGCTGCCACACAGGATAACACCTTGGTTTTACATAAAATCTTGGACCAGAATCATTTTCTCTCAGAGCTCTCAGAGTGTACTGCCTAGTCTCAGAATTTATTATTTTAAGGAAGTGATGAATTTAATGTAAATTTTTTCTTCCTGGAAGTTAATATAATTATTTCTTTAGTCTCCAGATTGAAAATATTTTTTTCCTCTGAGAATCATCTAAGGTTTTTTTCCTTTCGTTAATTTCAGCAGCTGCAACATGAGGGGTTTCACCTTGATGGGAAGTTTCCCCTGTCACGTGACAGACTCGCTTCTGCCCCTGCTCTTGACCCTTTCCGGGATGGCAGCCCCCCCACCCGCCGCCCCGGACCTGCCCACCACCCGAGCTCCTCCACCCCCTTCCTCACCGTTCTCCTGGCATCCCAGTTGCCAGGGGGACCTTTGCTGTCCATTTTTTAAACAGCTTTACTGAGACATAAGTGACACAGGATAGACTTCACATATTTAAAATGTGCGATTTAAGTTTTGACGTTTGCATTCAGTCATGAAACCATCACCACAACCAAGATACCAAACATGCCCGTCACCCACCAAGCTTCCTGTGCACCTTTGGGGCCCCTTCCCCTACCTCCGGGGCGTGGGGAGAGGAGACTGTGGAGAGGACGAGGAGAGAGTCCCGGGAGTCCAGGGCACAGAGTCCAGGGTCCCAGGAGTCCATCCCCAGAGATGGGCACCACGGGGGGTGCCGTGGATACAGCCAGGTGGGACGAGCAGGACAAAAGTGGCCCCTGTGTGTGGTCGTTGGGCCCACGATGACCGAGTGGCCCCAGGAAGTCCAGGGAAGGAGTGAGCCTGCTGGAAGCTAGAGAGAGGGAGGGTCCGGAGGGCTCTGCAGGAAGGCACGGCCCCTGGGCGACCAAGGAGTCCAGCTCTTCCCACCAGGCCCCTAAGTGGGCCCTGGGCAGGGTGGGGCTCAGCTGGGCAGGTGATCACTGGAGTCCAAGACCTGCCGCCTGCTGGCTGCATGTGTTCCTCTCTGAACCTCAGTCTCTTCATCTGCGGGCTGGGAATGGAGGTCCCTAACACAGCTGGTCCATCTGAGATGCCCCTTTGCTAGTTTCTTTTCCTTCACTGCCCTGAACAGGCTTCATTTCAGGGGCATGGGAAGCTGTGCCTTCTCTCCCCGCAAGAGTGAACAGCCTCTTGGGGAGGCCACATGGTGATTCGAGGAGAAAACATTTATTAAGCAAGCATCCCCTCTGTGCCCATTACATCTGACCCTCTGAGCTTTACAGACCTTCGAGTGTCAGTGCCATGCAGTGTCACCAGTGTTATTCCTAAGACACCCACTCAGAGCCCTTTCAGTGGCCCCCTTTGCCAAGATCCCGCTGGCCTCTGCAGGGTTGGGGTCCCAAGGCCTGGGCGAGTTGACCTCTGGGTGGACGCTCAGCTCTGGGCGACCCTGATCCTCTGGGAACAGCAAAGTCACAGCCTGGCCCAGGGGCCCCACCACTGCCCCCGGCGAGTGCAGGACCAAGGCAACCAGCCTACAGGGAGCCTGGCCGCTGCTGCCCCTCCCTGGTGACCGAGAGAGGGTGAAAGCTTGTCCTCGTCCCCTGCAGATCTCTGGCCACACCTGGCTAGGACACAGCTTCCCTCTCACACAACGGTTTCCCTCGGGCTGGTGAGGCCCTCCTTCCAGGGGCCAGGAGGGCCTAGAGGATGCAGGAGTTTGCAGGAGTTACCCTGAAGAGCCCGGAGGTGGCCAAGGCCGAGACTGGTGAGAGGGCTCACTTCAGGCCAGGTTGCTCGGCCACTGCTTCTGGAAATTTCCATGAACTTGACGGCCTGTTCAGATGAGCCATTTGCCTTTCTGATCACACACTGAGCCTGCCCAGTGGTCCGAGGAGGGTGTCCCAGGCCCGGGGGCCCCGGCCGCCCCTCCCCCAGTACGGCCGTTCTGCAGCTCGTCCGGGCCCTGGGGAGTGACCACCTGTGCGGCCGCAGCCCAGGCCTGTGAGAGCAGAGAGCGGTCCCCCGGCCCACGTGCTGGCAGCCGCTCCATCAGGCGCGGTGCGCTCCGAGGCCTGCGGCCCAGCTGCACCTGAGCGGATGCGGACTCTGCGTGGGCGCAGCGATGTTCCGCCCGCTGCGCCCCGCCCACCGGGACTGGGAAGTGAAATTGCTGGGCGGATGGGCGAGGGGTGGGAGGGTCCACGGGCGGGGCTGTCAAGGGCAGCGTGGGGGCTGGTCTGCTGCCCAGGCACCGGGGTGGACGCTGGTGTCCTCGGCACGGGATCTGGAGGCTCGGACCTGCCAAGAGACCCCCATGCCACTGACCGCCTGCTCGCCGGCCAGGAGGAAGAGGTGACGCTGCAGCCGGATCGGTGGCGCTCGTGCACGAGCGTCCCCTGCCGGTCGGGCATCTTGCGTGGTGGGTCTAAGGGAGAGGGTCCACCTGGCCAGACGCCTACCTCAGTACGCAGCGCCCAGCACGTGTCACTCATCACAGCCCTGCAGCGGCGTCATTCCCCCACCTCTTCTGCAGGTGAGGAAACGGAGGCTCAGAGCCGGGGCCAGCTACCTCGCTGTGCGGCCCACAGAAAATGAACATTCGGGCACTTATTTAAAAAAGTATGAAGCATTTCAGGACGTTGACGGCCGAGCATTAACCAAGGGCGGGCGCCACTGAGCCTTGCGGAGCCCTCAGCGCCCAGGGGCGAGACCCACTGCCAGGGACTCCCAGGCCAAACTGGAAGGGTCTGAAGTGGCCCAGTCCAGACATTGTCAGACTGGGTTCCCTGGAGAAGCAGGTTCCGTAGGCCTCGCAGAGGCTGCCCTGGGGGGTGGCCAAGCAAAACCCTCAGGCTCCCCCACCCGACCCCCAGGAACTGCGATTCTAGTTTACATACTCGTGGTCAATATCGTTTGGAATAAGTGAATATTGAGGTTCCATGCTTAAAAAAAATTTTTTTTGGAGGAAAGAAGGTTCAAAGAGTTATATGTGTTGAAAATGCAAACCATGGGTTTCATCCAACCCCGTATTTCAACATAAGGGAAACAGACCCCAAGAGCAAGTGGGAGCTCCTGCAGGGCCTACCTCCCGGCACCACATCCCCCGCCTGTCACTCAGAGCCTGGCTGGACAGGCTTGGAGCTGGTCCCGGAGTCGGGTTCATGCGGCTCCCTGCAGGCCGGAGGCTCTTCAGGACTCACCCTCCAGCTCACAGCTGCAGCCCCTGACACCGGTCATCCTTTGTGGCACTTCTACATCTGCACGTGGGACTGCTGATCAAGGTCCCCTCCAGTGGGAGGGGACTGTCACTGTGTCTCGAGGTGCTTGTCACATTTAGGGGAGCAGGACCCGTGTGTGGAATCGCCCGGGTCGGGGAGGGGCAGGTGACAGGAGTCCAGCCCGTCCCTCACACCTGGCCTCTGACAACGTACCCGCCAGCCAAGAACCAACAGCAGTGACAGTGGAGGGGGCATGGTCAGGTGCAGACCAGGAGGTAAGTGGAGGCGGGGGCAAAAGGAGGGCACACCCTACCAAAGAGATCAAACTTTACAGATGTCATCGTGTGCTGGCCAAGTAGGGGGTGTGGCCCGATCTGCAGCTCAGGACTGCCCCCCCCTTGGAGGCCCTCCTTCCGCTGCACGGGGACATGGGCATACCCCACCCACCTCTTCGCTGCCGTCCGCAGATATCTGCTGGGCAGCCGTGGGCACCTGCCCTGAGGGTGTAAGCTTGGATCCCGCTCTGCCATGGGCTTGCTGTGCGCCCCTGGGCAAGCTGCTGGACCTCTCTGAGCCTCCGTGTCCGCACCTGTAACATGGGGGCAGCGTGCTCAGTGAAGGCAAGTGGGTCACCCGTGTGAAAGGCTGGCCCAGGGGAGTCTCATTCAAGGGGCATTTTGTTTTGTTTTTCGGGAGGAAGTGTCTCTCCATGAGCCTTGTGGCTAAAGCAAGGTGAGGAGCTGGTCAGGGGACAGCCTCTGGGGGAGCCCTGGGGACTGACCAGGCCATGCTAATGATGGCAAAGCAGTGCCCAGGCCCTGGAACTGCAGCTGCCGTGGAGGCCGTCACCTGGTGTGCATCCCCAGTGCCAGGGGGCCTGGCCACGCTGCTGCGGCGCCATCCAGGCAGACGTGGAAGGCAGCCGCCCAGCACGGACCCACAGCTGTGGCTCTTGTTTGCAGAGTGTGTTGCCCGGAGCCCTGCTCCCGCTCGCCCTGGGCTGGAGGCTGAGCGTTAACGGGCAGCTCAGCCCTTACCCACCCTGTCCTCTACTAGGGCTGCCAGGCCACCTCCCACACGGGAATCGGCAGCTGCTCACACAGCCCAACGTGCTGGCCAGTGAGGGGCGGCCACCGAGTTCCAGGAACGTGGGCGACCCAGGGAGGGGTCCGGGTGGCCCAGTTCCAAAACTGAGCTCGTGCAGGGCTCTCAGCACAGCTGGTGCACTCGAGAAGTCCCGATGCCCAGCCCAGCCAGAGCAGCCCCATGAGAACCCTTGTCACCAAGCGCCCAGGCTCACTGACAGGCACTCAGAGCTGAGAATCACCAACAGGAAGACAGGAAGGGGCACAGGCAAGTCCCACCCTGGCCAGCTCCAGGGTGGCCTCCCAGCTGTACCAGCCACCAGCTCCAAGGCTTTGGCAGATCTGTGCCTTCCCCAGTCCTCAGTTTCCCCATCTGTAAAATAGGGATAGGAGTACTTCCACCCTCCTAGGCCCTTGAGAAGATCAGATGAGAAGACGGCCACCCAATATGTGCTATGGTGTCACCGGCAGAGGTCAGGTGCTTTGATCCTCAGAGGCACCTGGGGATGGAGGTGTTGTTACTGCCACTTATGGGAGAGGGGACAGCACAGAGGTTTAGCAGTTCACCTGAAGCTATGCAGCTAGTAGAAAAGGGAGCTGGAGATTCAACTAGGATGGTGATGGTAATGGTGACAGTGGTGGTGATAATGGTGGTGATGGTGGTGGTGATGACGGTGATGATGGTGATGGTGGTGGTGGTGGCAGTGGTGATGGTGGTGGTGGTGGTACTGGTGGTGATGGTGGTGGTGATGGTGGGGGTGGTGGTGATGGTGGTGATGGGGTGATGGTGGTGATGGTGATGGCGGTGGTGGCGGTGGTGGTGGTGATGGTGATGGCGGTATTGATGTGATGGTAGTGATGGTGGTGGCGATGGTGGTGGTGATGGTTGTGGTGGTGGTGGTGGTGGTGGTGATGTTGCTAGTGGTGATGGTGGGGGTGGTGATGGTCATGGGGGGGGTGGGGGGGTGGTGACGGTGGTGGGGGTGATGGTGATGGTGGGGGTGATAGTGACGGTGGTGGTGGTAGTGGTGGTGATGCTGGTGGTGGCAGTGGTGATGGTGGGGGTGATGGTGGTGATGGTGGTGGTGATGGTGATGGCGGTGGTGGTGGCGGTGGTGGTGGTGGCGATGATGGTGGTGGTGATGGTGGTGATGTTGGTAGTGGTGATGGTGGGGGTGGTGATGGTCATGGTGGGGGTGGGGGGGTGGTGACGGTGGTGGGGGTGATGGTGATGGTGGGGGTGATGGTGATGGTGGGGGTGATGGTGATGGTGGTGGTGGTAGTAGTGGTGATGCTGGTGGTGGCAGTGGTGATGGTGGGGGTGATGGTGGTGATGGTGGTGGTGATGGTGATGGCGGTGGTGGTGGCGGTGGTGGCGATGATGGTGGTGGTGATGGTGGTATTGATGTGGTGGTAGTGATGGTGGTGGCGATGGTGGTGGTGATGGTGATGGTGGTGTTGATGGTGGCGGTGGTGGTGATGTTGGTATTGGTGATGGTGGGGGTGATGGTGATGGTGGGGGTGATGGTGACGGTGGTGGTGGTAGTGGTGGTGATGCTGGTGGTGGCGGTGGTGATGGTGGGGGTGGTGATGGTGGGGGGTGATTATGGTGGTGATGGTGGGGGTGGGGGTGTGGTGATGGTGGTGATAGTGATGGTGGTGGCGGTGGTGATGGCGGTGGTGGTGGTGATGCTGGTGATGCTGGTGGGGGTGGGGATGACGGTGGTGGTGATGATATCTAACACTGAGATAGCACGTACTGCACGCCAGGCACTGTTCTAGCAGTTTATACATACTAACTCTTTTAATTCTCACAATTGGCCAATGATCATTTCCAGTTTACAGATGAGGATAGGCAGGCGTGAAGAGAGGGAGTAAGTAACTTCCTTAAAGCTACACAGCCAGGTAGTGGCAGAGCAGGGATTCAGAGTGACAGAATTGGTTGGAGTCTGTGCCCCTAGCTGCCCCGTGAAGCCATCCTGCCTCCCACAAAGGTACCTGGTGAGATGGGCATAGGGCTGAGCCCGGAGGAGAGAGTGAGACGCCCCTGGAGGGCCTGCGGTTGCGCAGGAGGCAAGGTTTGAGCTGTGTCTTGAAGGACGCGTGTAGGGGCCAGGTGGGAGGGTCTGACTGGTACGGGGCGGGGCGGGGGATCTCTGACCGACTGTCACGGATGGAGTCCTGCTCCAGGGAAATGCAGCGCCCCCTCCGCGACTTGTCCCGCTGACCCATGAGGTTCCCTCCTGGGTTTGGGCCTTAGGGCCTCTCTGCCTCAACCCTCCCATCTACCAAGAGTCTTGTCTTCAGGACTAAGCAGGGCTACACCTGGTGCCGGATGCGCCAGATGCTATAGGACTCGGGGCGGAAACCTGGGCCTTCTGAGGGGACACAGCCGGCTGGTGGGAGAGGGGCCCTCGGTCGGCAGCAGGGGCAGGGCCTGGAGCCCCTGCCTCGCCAAAGCCCTCGCTTGCCGCCTCCGCCCCGCATCGCTACTGCTCCCCCGGCCGCGTCGCAGGACGTGGCCAGGAAAGTCCAGACTTGGGAACGCCCAGACTCAGGCAAGCTGCACACCAACCCCGCCGTGGCTCCTTTCCTGGATGTACCCCTGCATGCGGCAGACACCGCTGGCTGTCCCTCTGTCCCTCACCAACGGGACCCAGACCTGCCCCCCTGGAGTGACCTGCCCTGGCTCGGGTGACAGTGTGGCCGCCGGCCCACCTGGCTGCTGGCAGGACTGGGGGGCGGCAAGGCCTGGGGTGTCCACCGGGGGCTTCTGTCTCTCTGCTTCTGCAGGGAACAGTCCGGGGAGACCAGCTGCCCCGGGTGGAGGGCGGGACAGTCTCCCGGCTCTTGCCTCTTAGACCAGCGAGTCAGGTGTTCAGCTACTTGCACCCATGGTCACTCACTTTCTTGTCCTGAGAACCAGCTGGGACAGGAGTGGGACACCTATGCCATCTGCTCTGGGAGGCTGGGCCCTGCTGGCTTCTTCCCGGAGCTCCTCTTCTCCAGTGTGTCTCTGCTTGAGAGACAGAAGGAAAGACAGAAACGATGTTTGTCAGCCAAGCCTGCCTCTTCAGATGTTCTCATTCGATCCTCCCACCGCTGTGAGGCTGGTGCCGTCACCAGACCCATTTCATAGCTGAGCAGACTGAGGCTCAGTAAGGCATCAGCGGTGAGTGATGGAGCCGGGACCCCAGCACTTGTGTTTCTCCTCTGCTGCCCCTCCCAGTTCCTGGGGCTGCTTTCCCTTCTCTGGACCCCAAGGGAGTCTGGGGCCCCGGCTGCGGCTACTCCTGTCTAGCAGGGCTCCCTCCCTCCCTTCCCCCACCCGCAGGGCCTGTCTGTGCTTGAGTACATCGGCACCCGTGTGTCTCCCCATGCTTCCCTTACGAAGAGCGTCCACTGCCCGTCACTCACCGCGTGTGGCCCCCACGCCCGCTCCGCTTCTTCCACTGTAAAAGCTCTTTCCGTGGGCTTGAGAGGTCTGCACTGGGCAGTTTTGTGGCATTGCTTGGCCCTTGCTGACCCCGAGACAGAGCTCAGTGAGTTACTGTTGTCACCTCGTTGTCACCTTGCCTCGCCTTGCTTCTGCAGGCCCCCGAGGGCCCAGTCCATAGTGCCCTGGACCGTCATATGACGGCCTCCTGGGCCAAGAATCGGCCTGACCCTGTGGCCTCTCCCAAGCACAGGTGCCCCGGGGGGCAGCTTCCGTCTGAGGGGACAGGACAGGGTCCTGGAGAGGAACCTGGGCCCACCTCCTGCTCTGCAGGCCGGGAGACACAGGCACCGAGGGGCCGGTGGGGTGGCGGGAAGGGGCATGAGGACAGCACGGCTGTGCTGCAGACTGGCTGGCACCGAGCCCACGCAGGAACGCCCGGGGTAGGGGGCCCAGGCCGCTCAGCTGTCATTCTGATTAAACCCAGACGTCCCTCCTACCGGTGCAGATGTGCCCTGGGAGCATTTAAATGAAAAGCGCAAGGATCAGAGAAGAGTTCCTGGAAACCTGCTTCGTGGGGAGAGGGGGAAGGGGAGAGCGGGCTGTGGAGCCCCCCGCTGCTCGCCCATGGCCAGTGGCCCCCGTGCAGCCAGGGCCCTCCAGCCTCTGCCTTCTGGGAATGGGCCCAGGCCACCTTGCCCCGCCCCAGGCTGCCTGGGTGATGCCTGGGTGGAGGCCGACCCCTGTCTTCTGAGGACTCTGCCCTGGGTCTGGAAGTGGGGCGTTGAGCCCAAAGTGACCTGAATTCGAATATCATTCCGACAGACAACAGCAGAAGAGACCAGGAGCGGAGGCCGAGTCCAGGCCCCAGGATGGGGACGGGAGACCAGGCCCCAGCAGGAGCGGCCGAACCGCCGAACGGACTACGCGGCGAGCGCACCTGTTTTTCTCAGGGCCCGCGCTCCCTGAGGGGCGGGGCGGGGCCAGGCCTGGGGGCGGGGCCTGGGTGGGAGGGGCCGGGCCTGCCGCCGAGGCTGGGCTCAATGGACCTCCTGCTCCAAGCCGATGCGGACGTGAGCCGAGCAGGACCCCTCCAGGGCCAGCTGCTGGGTTCAGACTATGGCAGAGCTGGGCCCTGGACAGGTCCAGAACCTTGCCAGGCCTCTGGTTTTCCCGACAGTAAGCTGCTCTGAGGAGCTGGGGCGAGCCTGGAGCCCAAGCGACACACCAGCTCCCCAGCCCCATGGCCCTGCCCTGGGCAGCCCAAGATCTTGCTGGACCTGGGGGCACCGTGGCCTCGTGGACGAATCCCTCGGCTGTCAGCCTCAGGCACGAGCTCTCAGCTCATGACTGATGGCGGGAGAAAGGCCCCCGCAGGCGTCCACGTGCGTTGTCTGGGTCACCTGCCTCACTTCCTCCCCGCTCCGTCCTCCACAGGCTCCCAGCACCACTCACCTTGCTGCCACCTGCCACCTCCGTCCCTGCAGGTTCCCGGGCTCCACACCCTACTGGAGAAAGGGCTGGGCACTGTGCACCCTGACGGCTCGCGTACCCTCTCTGATCTGAGCCCAGGGTGATTTTCCCTACAAAATGGGGGAAATAGGACATCTCCTGTTAAAAGACAGGACCTAAGGATGATCCCACCTGTGGGCCTGGCTTGTGGCCTTGGTGCCCTGTCCTCAGGGGCCCAACGCAGCAGGAGGAAAGGCTCCAGGACAACTGAGGATGGAGCCGACTGGCTGGAAGCCTACCTCGCAGGCTCACGCACACCCACGTTCCGGCCAGCAGAGTCCTTCGGCTTCCCAGGACTCCTGGCTCACGCCTTTCTGTGCTGAGGCCTTCGGGAGACGTCTGATGGATCACAGGTGAGAGAAGGCAGAGGGCAGGGGGCCAGCGAGGCTCTGCACAGCCTGCCCCTTGCACCTGGGCTTGGGATCAGGGCCTGCACTGAGCTGCTCAAGTCCAGCTGGCTCCTGAGGGGTCTTGGGCTCCTTGACAGCCTTAAAAATCATCAGGGGCCCCAAAAAGCTTTACTTTATGTAGCACTAGCTATCGATACATACATACCATATTAAAAATTAAAAAGTTAAATCTTTACTTATCAATTTACTAAAATCACCATAAATAAATGTAATATAAATTACATTTTAATGAAAATAACTATATTTTCAGAAACACATATACACACTACCAAACGTAAGGTAGATAGCTAGTGGGAAGCAGCCGCATAGCACAGGGAGATCAGGTTGGTGCTTTGTGACTGCCAGGAGGGATGGGATAGGGAGGGTGGGAGGGAGGGAGACGCAAGAGGGAGGAGATATGGGTCTATATGTATATGTATAACTGATTCACTTTGTTATAAAGCAGAAACTAACAAAAAAAATCTAACTCTGTCATTTACTAGATGTGTAACTGTAGAAAAATTAGTCACTTTGCTTCATTAATATAGTAATAACTTAAAAAAAACCACTTAACATAGTATCTAGCCCTTAATAAACATCTTTATTATTATTAAAAAAACAATTCTAGACACTTTTACATTTATTTTAAATTATTATTAATTTTTATATTTGTATTTATTATTATGTATTTTTCACTATTGTACATTGTTGGCGTTATCTTACATTTCTGCACATTTCTGTAATGCCTGGCTTAACAGGAGACAGCTGGATTCTCACATCTGCTTCTGCATTCAGTCTCTGTGACACACTGTCCTGGTTGAAATATGTGAAGAAGATTCGGCCTCACACAGATATGTGGTGTGGAGTATTTTATTAACAGAGAATGTTGGATGTTTTTTTCTTTGATGCTACACCAGAACTCAACAAGTAGTATTTTCTTAAAGGTTAGCTGTAAGGTGGAGTCTGACACCAAATCAGTGACCCTTTTCTACTCCGTTCCATGAAAATCCACTGGTGTGTTTTGCACTCTGAGCGGATCATTCCCCGAGGAATGATTTCATAACATCCCACGTGGGTCATTGGAAAATATTGGTTCATTGAGTTATGCATCCAAATATTGACACTTTTTTATGTAAAAGTTCACATTTATTAATATTATCCCTGCTCTCAGAAATGTCCTTAAGTGTTGGAAAGCTGTTAAGATTAAAGAAGTAGCACAATTTTTCCAAAATTAGAATTTTCTCTTGTGAGTTCAAATGTTACCTTTTTTCTTCCTGGTAAATATCTTATTTTTTCCAGTAATAATTATTTTTCTTTAAATTGGAGTAGTGTTGATTTACAGTGTTGTGTTAGTGTCAGCTGTACAGCACAGTGCTTCAGTTCCATACACATATATATATATACACACACACATACCTCTGTCTATCTATCTCTGTATAGATATTTTTTCAAATTCTTTTCCATTATGTTACACGATAGTGAACGCAGTGCCCTGTGCTATACAGTAGGTACTCGTTGGTTATCTATTTCATACATAGTATTGTGTGTGTGTTAAACCGAGCCTCCTAATTTACCCCTCCCCCCCTTTTCCCTTTGGTAACCACGTTTGTTTTGTATGTTTATCAGTCTATTTCTGTTTTGTAAGTAAGTTCATTTGTCTCCTTTTTTTAGATTCCACATATAAGTGCTATCGTGTGGTACTTGTCTTTCTCTCTCTGGCGTACTTCACTCAGTGTGGTAACCTGTAGGTCCATCCGTGTTGCTGCACGTAGTATCATTTCATTCTTTTTTATGGCTGAGTAATGTTCCACGGTGTGTATATATATATATATATATATATATATATATATATATGTACACCACACCTTCTTTATCCGTTCCTCTGTTAATGGACGCTTAGGTTGTGTCCATGTCTTGTCAACAGTGCTGCAATGAACACTGGGGTGCGTGTATCTTTTTGAAGTATGGTTTTCTCCAGATACATGCACAGGAGTGGGATTGCAGGACAAATTGCTACCATTTACACAAATACCATCAGGTGTTTTTCTTGAACTGGCAGGTTTACTTCATTCATTTTCAGGGAACTGTCTGCAGATGCCCAAGTCTGGGTGACGACGGGCCATCTGTGTCATTCTTTCCCATTAAAAAGGTGTCCCGCGAGAAGCTTCCCTGAGACCACCCTGTGCTCGGTCAGGGTCCTCCAGAGAGACAGACCAGTAGGGTACATATAGATACGTGAGAAGAGATTTCTTATGGGAAGTAACAACGTGGTCACGGCGGCCGAGGAGTCCCGCCATGCGCCGTCTGCAAGGGTGATTCAGTCCAAAGCAGCATGTGAGAACCGGAAGCCCCAGCGTCCAGGGGCAGCAAGATGGATGTCCAGCTGAAGGAGAGAGAGCATTCAACCTTCCTCCCCTTTTTGTCCATTTGGGCCCCCAGCATATTGGACGACGGCCGCCCACCTTGGTGAAGGTGATCTTCACTCGACTCCAGCGCTAATCTCTTCCAGAAACACCTTCACAGACACACCCGGAAATAATGTGCTACCAGCCACCTGGGCCTCCCTGCACCCAGTCAGGTTGACACATAAAATCAAACCCCAGAGCAAGACAAGTGGCTTATGTGTACTTCCCACTTTGCCACAGAAGACATTACAAAGATGATTGCTCTGGGGTTGGGATTTAACACCACCGGTATTCGTTGCTGCCTCGTTGCGGACAGCCACGGGGAAGCCATGTTGCTCTGACCATGAGTGTGAGCCGTGAGCACAGTCCGGGCTGAGGCCGTAGTGCAAAGGTCACCTTGTGACAAAGGCAGATGGCTGCAGTGTTGTCATGTAGCGGGTCTGACCTCACAGACCCTGGAAGGGCTGGGGCCCTGGGGGGTAGACCGTGGGCTGGCGCAGGGGACCCAGTTCAAGCTCCCAGGGGGAACACTCACGCCCGCCCCCTTACCCCACTGCCTCCTCGTGTAACGCAGTGTCCACCTGCCCCAGCCAGGGGCCTCCTCACTTCCAAGCCCTGGCTTTCTGAGGACTCTCCCTTCCTCGCTCACTTGCTCTGGTCTCGGGTGCCGGTTCTGAACCCCAGCTGTGTGGCAAAGCCCCTGGAGTGTGGTGACCTAGCTCTCCCTCTTCACCTTTTCCTCCCTAACCAGTGCTCAACAAAGACTCTGATGAGCTGACTGCTTCGTCATGAGTCTGTCCCTCCTCCCGCTCCCACCTTCCTCTGGCACCTGCAGTGTGAAAACCCAAACTCGACGTGATCAGAGAGGAAGGAGAATCTCGGCTCACCCAAGCAGAAGTCTGGAGGCAGGAGAGCTCCACGTGTAAGCACAGTGGCTCTGGATATCACCCTGGACTCAGGCTCTGTCTGCCTGGCTTCACACTGGCTCACTCTCAGGACGGCACTCCTCATGGTTACAAGATGGCTGTGGCAATTCCAGACATCACACACAGACACAGCGTCCACCATGAAAAAAGAGGGGCTGCTTCTTCCAACGCATCTTGTTTCCTTCGTGAGGAGAACCTGCCCAGACTTGCCCTCACATCCTCAGGCCAGAATCTCTGGCAAGGGGATGAGACCCCTGTGGCTGGTTTAGGCCAATCGTGATCTGCCCTCTGGGGCTGGAGGTCTGGGACGCACCTCTCTTCCCCACATGGCTCGCGGGGAAATTGGGAACGTGAACAAACTCAGGGTTCAGAGGGAAGAAGGGAGGTCGAGTGGAAACGTTTGTCAGACAGCAGGGACGGAGCTGGATCCTGGGTTTGGGAGAAAAAGGATCAGTTGCAGCAGCAGCCTGACAACTGTTCCTTCCAGCCCCAGGCACCCTCTTTAATATTTGCTCCTGCCAGAATCCAAGAGGGGATGCTTTGGGGGTCGTGAAGAATTTAATTCATTTAGCACCTCTTCCGAAGGGCTATTGTGTGCTGGGGGGGCGTGCCTGGGGTTCTCGCTCCTGTGAACAGGGGGCCTCAGGGCAAGTTGTCAGGTGGGGAGGCCACCGTGCTCTTATCTGCTGCCTTCGGGAGAAGCCGTCCCATTCATTCCACTTCCACTGACTCAGAACCGGTGGCTTCACTTCCCAGCATGTAAATTCCAGACCCCTTAATGCCAGCAGCCCAATCTGACCCCAGCCAGCCTTCACCGCCTCACCTCCTGTGGCCCGAGTTTACACTGCCTATCGTGAGCTGCGGGAGGCCGTGGGGTCCTGGGTGATTCGGCAGAGGTGGTGGCGCCATGATAAGGATTTGCCACAGCTGCTGGTCAGGCCCCTTTTCCCATTGTGTGCCTGGTGGAAAGCAAACCCCTGGGAATCCTTGGAGTGTTTGGGACCAGAGGCGAGAGAGCAGCCAAGGAGACTCAGTGATGGGCAGGGGCTGCCTGCAGGTGGAGAGGAGCCACCTCCACGTGGACATCCTTGAGGTGTTTCCTGTCTCCTCCCCCTTTAAAACTTTATAGTCTAGTTTAACTTTTATCTTTATCACAGGTACACACAGTTATCCAGCCACACAGTTTAAGGAACCCCCCCTTCCCTTCCCAGTCACCAGAGACACGGCTTTCAATTCCTTTGATATTCACCTCCATGTGTCCACCCCAGCGCTCTTTGCTCCTGTGATGGACACCCAGCCTCAGCGTCTCTCTCCACGCCACACCCTTCCTGTGCTCCCATCCCTGCCCAAGAGAGGGAGAGAGGGAGAAAGGGGGAGAGATGGAGAGAGAGGGAGAGAGGGGTGGGGAGAGGGGGAGAGAGAAGGAGAGAGGCGGAGAGGGAGAGAGAGGGAGGGAGGGAGAGAGAAGGAGGGAGGGAGAGGGAAGAGAGGGAGGGAGGGGGAGAGGGAGAGTGGGGGAGAGGGAGAGCAGGGGAGAGGGAGGGAGAGAGGAGAGGGGGAGAGAGAGAAGGGTGGGGAGAGAGAGGGAGGTAGAGGGGGACGGGGGGAGAGGGAGAGCAGGGGAGAGGGAGGGAGAGAGGAGAGGGGGAGAGAGAGAAGGGTGGGGAGAGAGAGGGAGGTAGAGGGGGACGGCGGAGAGGGAGGGAGAGGAGAGGTGGGGAGAGAGAGAAGGGTGGGGAGAGAGAGGGAGGTAGAGGGGGACGGGGGAGAGGGAGAGGGAGACTGCCTAAGTTCGTTAGACCAACGTCAATGTCTGCATTGTAAGTGTTTACATTATTGCAATTCTGTAAACGCTTGTCTGAGCCAAGCCTCCTAGAGCCACGCGGTACTTTGCCTTTGCTGCTGTTCCCCCAGTATTTAACTATCGCCTGTTTTTCTCTCTTTTTAAAAATATTTATGTATTTATTCAGGCTGCGCAGGGTCTTAGTTGCAGCACATGGGATCTTTAGTCGCGGCATACAAACCCTTAGTTGCAGCATGTGGGATCTAGCTCCCCAACCAAGGATGGAACCTGGGCCCCCTGCGTTAGGAACGCGGAGTCTTACCCACTGGACCACCAGGGAAGTCCCTCACCTATTTTCCTCTTGATCAGTTTTCTAGGTATTTATCCTTCTTCTAGCCCCAAACTCTCCCTCAGTGGTTCAAATCTCCTCTCAATAGAGCAAACACAACAGTTATTCCCCCAGTTTCATCTTCCTCAGGATGACTGCTCCCGTCTGCCAGGTGGGGGACCCCAGAGTCCAGGATGCTAGGATGTGACAAGATTGGTCACTGGGCCACCCAGCTGCTGTGTTGGGGACAGACTGACGGGGCAGGGAGGTGCAAGCAGGGAAGCCAGGAGGAGGCTATTTTAGTAATCAGGGTGTGAGACCATGGTTTCCCAGCACCCTCCCCACTGCCCCCTGGTTGCAGTGGTGATGGTGGGAAGTGGCTGGTTTCTGAAAGATGCTGAAGGAGAAACCAGCAGGACTGGATGTGAGGTAAGGCAGGAAGCAAGGAGGGGAGTCTGCACGACTGAGCCCAGGAATGATGGATGGGATGGGAACGCTGACGGACAACCTCAGGGGTGAGTCGGAGTCCATCTGGGCTGCTGTAACAGATGCCACAGACTGGGGGGCTTGAGTTCTCACAGTTCTGGAGGCTGGAAATCCAAGATCAAGAGAGTCGGTGTCTGGTGAGGGCCCCCGTTCTGGTTCATGGACTGCGTCTTCTCGCTATGTCCTCACCTGGAGAAGGGGAGGCGGGGAGCCTTGTGGGGTCTCTTTTCTAAGAACACTAATCCCATTCATGGAATCTCTGCCCTCATGACCTCATGAGGTTAGAAGGCCCCCCTTCTAACACCATCACATCGGCGGAGTCAGGGCTTCAACAACGGATTTTTGGAGGACACAGATATTCAGACCATAGCAGAGAAGAGCCCACGTTCAGGTGGATGTCTGGTCAGGTGGGCGATTAGGAGCGTCCCCACACCCACGCTCGGGAACAACCCCACTGTTTGCCAAGTGCTGTGGGCCCCTGCCAGTCACTGCAACAGGGAAGTTCTGATTTTCTTGAATTTCTTCGATGATTCCCCCCCTCTGTCTTGTCTGCGGTCCCTTCCTGAAACTGTTAGACCCAAACGGTCTACGAGGGATTCCAACTCGCCCAAGAACCGCCAAGAGTCGAGAGCCGCTGCAACACGCAAGAGGTTTATTAGGAGCCGATGCACCGGGGTTCCCTGAACCTCACGCAGGAGGCCGATGGGGAACCCCTAAAAGCGGAATCACATACTTTTTATAGGTTTATTTACTCATAGGGCGGGTATATTCTCACAATGATTGGGTAAATGTGGTGACTTTTGAATTCATTGGCTTAGGAACTTTTGTCCCACCTTCTGGCCGTTATAGTTGTCTGTTCATTGTGGCGGTTAGGGCGTATACCTGTCACGGGCAACTGGAAAATTACCCGCTGTCTGGCAAGTCCCCGTCAACTGAAAAACTCCAAGAATTGGTTTCGATAGGGAGAAGGAGTGGCGCACGATAGGGAGAAGAATTGGTTTCGATAGGGAGAAGGAGTGGCGCACGATAGGGAGAAGAATTGGTTTACGGGAACAAGTGAGGGGGTGGAAAGTCCCTAAAGGCCCCACATTCCCCCCTTTTTTTTTTTGTAACTAATTTCAATCATGGAATTTCAGTTTCTTTTTGCGAGTTTTGGTATTGTTGCCTTAGCATTAAAACTTGTACCGTACTAATGCGTTCTCTAATAAAGGCTATCAGGCGATTCAGAATGCATGGTCCAAAAGTTAAGAGCAACAATAAAATAATGAGGGGCCCTAACAAGGTGGAAACTAAAGTAGTAAGCCAGGGAGATTTATCAAACCACGATTGAAACCATCCTTTTTGATTTTTCCTTTCCTGTTGTCTTTTGTCCAGGCGCTCCCTAAGTTTGTCTATAGTTTTGGTAATAGCCCCAGAATGATCAATATAAAAACAGCATTCTTTTTTTAGTGCAGCACATAGTTCGCCCTCCTTAAGGAACAGCAGATCTAATCCCCTCCTGTTTTGCATTACCACCTCTGAAAGCGAGGTGAGGGATTCTTTTAACTGAGTTATGGAACTTTTTAATGCCCGGAGGTCAACATCTACAGCTTGCCTTAAGGCATCATAATAGTGGGGTTGTTGGATGAGGGCTGTTGTACCCGTTCCTACCCCGGCTGCCATTCCTAGTCCTAGGAGTACAGCCAGGGTGAGTGTTATGGGTTCCCTCTTAAACCTTCTTCTGCCCTCATATTCATCTAGAAAGGATGAATCTGAATGATAAATGAGTCTGGGGACCAGCTGAACTAACACACAAAAATCGATTGAAGCTTTAAGGACCTCTAAAGAAATGTAGGGGGTCAATCCTGTGTTACATGCCCACCATCCATCCGGAGGAGGGAGGAGATACCCTGAGCCCTGTGGGAGGCTTAAATTGGCACAAAGATGTCGGTGGGACGAGGGGGGCGTTCCTACACATGTACCGTTTCCTAATACTGAGGCCAGGGTCAATTTACTATTTTCTTCTTGTTTCCATCGACATTGATCTGGAGTGTTAACATTATTATAATTAGAATTATATCCTATAGCATCATAATAAGGGGGAGGAGCAGCATAGTAAAGCCAACATGATTTGGTAGCCTCCGGGTTTGTGGCATTTAAAACCTCAAAAGCCGCCTGGACCAATGAGAGCATTCGGTCCCGGGGGGTCTTGGGCTTGATTGTTATTCCTTTTGGCTCAGAAGTTTGGTTTCTTATCTCTGGTAACGCTGTGGGAGGGGCCAAAGGTAGCGAAGAGTGCCCTATCTCAGGGTTGGGGCTTATAGGAACTGGAGTAGGGGTTTCAATTTTTAGTTTGATGGTCATTAGTAATCCATCATTATATCCTTCTTTATAAAACCTGATTCCCCATGAATGGCCATTTATCCAGTTTTTATCCTTTTTTCCTGGTTCACTAAAAGAGATCTTAAGGGGATGGCACCATTTAGTACATTCAGACCTATAAGTTAAGGGGTTGGTTGGGTGTGTATAATTGGCTGTCACCTTAATAAAGTCCCAGCCAGAGGTGGGCTTCCAATAGGTGTCTCCTGTGGTTTCACACCCCCAGCTTTTACAATAAAAATGTTCCTTTCCCCCACATTGATAATTTAGGGACCTATGGCGATGAAATCCCGGGCATACATAAAAGGTAGGGTTGCTAAGTTTCTGTCGCGTACCCGAGTTTTGGCAGCCGTATTGGCCGGCCCGACCGGGTATGGATGGGGCATTTTGACGATCATGGGAGTGTGCTGTGTCCCAATTGGGAGCTCCTATGGCTAATTTACAAACATCGGGGAAAAGGTCTGGCCACCAGGTCCAAGGAGCAGCAGTATGGCTAACAGACCATATTACATCTCCAGTTTGGGAAATTACCTGCCAGGTTAAATGCTGGGGCAGGTGAGGACTAAAATTACTCACAGTCAGTAGGGGTAACAGAGTTAAAGTTATAAATCTGATGATCGCAGAAGCTTGAGCTTGAGCGGGTTGCTGGTCTTTTGGGCTCGCCATTCCGATGTTGCAGATGCTGGTGCGGCCTTCACGTGTGAAGCGTGGATCCACGCAGCGATGCCGTCTACCTTTATAGCCGTGGGGGTGGTGAGCAGGACGATGTATGGTCCTTTCCACCGAGGCTCTAGAGTCTGGGTTCGGTGCCGACGGACGTACACGGAATCTCCGACTTGGAAGGGATGAGCCTCTGCTGGTGTTCCTGGTCGGTAAGCCTCTGCCAGCTGGGACCACACCTCCTTTTGGACCAACTGGAGTCCCAACAGCCTAGCACATAAGTCAGTGTTATTCTGGCAGTCAGGACTTAATTTCTCCCTTAGCGTAAAAAGAGGAGGTGGGGCCCCGTATAGTATTTCAAATGGAGTAAGATAATAGCGGGAGGGGGTATTTCTAGCCCGGAACAGGGCTAAGGGAAGGAGCACCGTCCAATCTGTACCGCCAGTCTCTATGGACAATTGAGTTAGGGTCTCTTTTAGAGTTCTATTCGTTCTCTCTACCTGTCCTGAACTCTGGGGTCTATAGGCACAATGTAATTTCCAATCAGTCGCCAGGTATTTGGCCACACCCTGACTTACCTGGGCGACGAAGGCGGGACCATTATCTGATCCTATTACCTTTGGTGCCCCGAACCGGGGGAAAATTTCTTCTAAGATCTTTTTGGCCACCACAGTAGCTGTCTCCTTCTTCGTCGGGAAAGCTTCTACCCATCCTGAGAAGGTATCTATAAAAACTAGAAGATCCCTGTTACCGTACCTTCCAGGGCGTATTTCAGTGAAGTCGACCTCCCAATAGGCTCCTGGGCGGTCTCCTCTGAGCCTTTTTCCGACCTCAAGTTTTCCTTTATGGGAGTTTACCTGTTGGCATGGAATGCACTCTCGTGCAATCTGCTCAGCTAATTTAGTTAGTCCAGGGGTATCATAACCTGTCTTGTGTAGTAGGGACACCATCTTTTTGGTTCCTAAGTGTGTCCATCTGTGAATCTGTTGTAGCATGGATTTTGCTTGTTGAGGAGATAATGTTCCTTTAGTTATGGCTGGGGTAATTGTTCCCCTATCATTTGGTTTCCCAGGACTCTCATCTGATAGTTCTAGTATGATTTCCCGTAGAGCCACTTCTCGTGCCACCCTATCTGCCAATTTGTTGCCTCTTGTCACCGGGGTATTGTCCTTCTGGTGTCCGGGGCAATGAATGATGCTGACTTTAGTGGGGAGCATGAGGGCAGCTAGCAGTGCCACTATTTCTTCTTTGTTTTTAATTTCTTTGCCCGCCGAGGTGAGCAACCCTCTTTGTTGGTAAATGGCCCCAGGGACATGGGCGGTAGCAAATGCGTACCTACTGTCCGTATAGATGTTTACTTTTTTGTTTTCTGCTAGTTCCAATGCTCTAGTCATGGCGATTAGTTCAGCCCGTTGGGCCGATGTCCCTTGCGGTAATGCGGCTGCCCAGATGACCTCTTTCCCGTCTACCACGGCAGCTCCCGCCCGACGCTTACCTTCCTCTAGGAAACTGCTTCCGTCAGTAAACCAGGTAACGTCGGCGTTGGGGAGGGGCTGATCCATCAAGTCTGGTCTGCTACCGTGTGCTGCAGCCAGTACTTCCTGACAATCATGGATGACGGTAGTGTTTTCCAGGTCAGGGTCGGGTAGCAAGGTGGCCGGGTTGAGTCCTGTGGCTGAGGTAAACTTAATACGATCTGAGTTTAACAGCAGGGCTTGGTAATGAGTCATCCTGGCATTTGTTAGCCATCTGTCGGGTGGCTGGCGAATTACACTTTTTAATGCATGGGGGGCTGTTATCGTTAGGTTCTGCCCCAAAGTCAGTTTGTCAGCATCTTTGACCAAAGCGGCCACCGCGGCGATTATTTTTAAACAGGCGGGCCATCCTGCTGCCACAGGATCCAATTTCTTTGATAGGTACGCAACCGGGCGATTCCAGGGGCCCAGTTTCTGAGTTAGTACTCCCTTTGCAATATCTTTATTCTCGGCCACGTACAGATGAAAAGGCTTAGTGATCCTTCCCCCGTTCCTTTATTTAGGGCATTTTCTTGCCCAATGACCTTTTTCTTTACAGTAGGCACATTGGTCCTTGTCTAATGGCCGCCTTCTATCCGTTGTTCGCCCTTCCTGTCTATTTCTGTCTCTACTGTTTCCTCCTCTGACTACAGTGGCCAGTATCTTACTCAAATGTCTTTCTTGCCTCTTATCTCATCTTACCTCACGAGCCTCTTGTTCCTTCTGCTTTCTTTTTTCTCTTTTTTTTTCTGTCTCCCTCTTATTATATACCTTATCTGCCTCTTTTACTAAGTCCTGAAGGGAGAAACCTTGTAGGCCATCCAGCCTTTGTAACTTCTTTTTAATATCAGGGGCCGCCTGGTCAATAAAGGCCATTGCTATGGTGGCCTTATGTTCCTCAGAGGTTGGATCATAAGGAGTGAATCGTCTAAAAGCCTCCATTAAGCGTTCTAGGAACACGGTTGGCGATTCCTGGGGCCCCTGAGTTACCTCTCTTACCTTAGCCAAATTCGTGGGGCGCCTGGCCGCTCCATGGAGACCCGCCACCAGAGCCTGGCGATACATTTTCAGGTGCTCCTTACCTTCCGGGGTATTAAAGTCCCAATTCGGCCTGATGAGTGGAAACCCGGCATCAATCTCGTTAGGCAACTGGGTAGGTTGTCCATTGGCGGCTAACACATTCTTTTTAGCCTCCAGGAGAACCCGTTGCCTCTCCTCAGTTGTGAGGAGAGTCTGGAGGAGCTGTTGACAATCATCCCAGGTGGGTTGGTGGGAGAAGACAAGAGACTCTATTAGAGCAGTAAGAGCCTGTGGGTTTTCAGAGAAAGTAGGGTTATGCATCTTCCAATTATAAAGATCTGCAGAGGAAAAGGGCCAGTATTGAAGGGGCCTATTCCCGTGGTTATCGGGGGGGCCATATTCTCTAAGGGGTAAAGCAGTAGAATCCGGGGAAACAGCCCTCCGGCTTCTGGTGCCCGCCGAGGGACCCCCCCTTTCCGCCATAACAGGTGGCCCTACTGGTGCGGAGGGTTGTGAAGCTGGGGGTCCTAGGGGCGACATGGGATTTAGGGCCGGAGGATAAGGAGGTGGGGAATCTAGAAGAAGCAAATCAGACTGCAGGTCAGGATATATCGCCTTTGGCGGGTCCGGGGCAGCAGATGACTTTTCCGTGTCTGGGGTTTTCTTCAGGGCCAATATCTCCGATTGTGCTGGAGCGCATGCAGACGTGCCTGTTGAGGAAACAAAGGGCCGGACCCACGGAGGCGGGGAGAGAACTAGATCTTCCCAGACCAAGATATATGGTATCTGGTCTGGGTGTCCGTGGGGTCCTGTGTTAAAGACCCTAGACTTGACTAGCCCAACCTTATATAACAAAAAAGATCCTTCGGGTGGCCACCCTGTCTGAAATGTAGGCCACTCAGAGGTACACAGCGTTTGCCATTTTTCTTTCCTTACTTTTACCGAAAGGTTGTGGGCCCTAGCCCTAACTTCGGTCCAGTGGCTTAGGGTAAGAGAAAGAGGAGTCGTCATAGTTTGTCCCATTGTCGTCCGTCAAAAGAAAGATAATAGTACAGAAAAACAATAAAATTTCAAAAGACACACATTGATATTGCCGCCGCGAACTTAAACCCGAAACCAACTCAAATTCAGATGGCAGCTTATATAACCTGCCAGAACCAGCCGCCGCGAACTTAAACCCGAAACCAACTCAAATTCAGATGGCAGCTTATATAACCTGCCAGAACCAGATGAAGGGGAGACAAAATTTGTTTCTCCTTCCAGATGGACCACCAGGGCGTCCCCCGGGGCCCGTGGACACCAGCTTTCGGCACGTCTGCCTAGCCAGGAGTTCAAT
The DNA here is from genome assembly GCF_008692025.1 of Phocoena sinus. Taxonomy (NCBI): domain Eukaryota; kingdom Metazoa; phylum Chordata; class Mammalia; order Artiodactyla; family Phocoenidae; genus Phocoena; species Phocoena sinus. The sequence goes on from NC_045781.1 coordinate 58,795,395, forward strand.
ACAGATTCCACAGCAAGCCGGTTCGCACGGCTTTTTCCTAATGGCGGCTAGCAACAAACAAACGACAAACAAACAGACAATTGGGCTCGAGCCTACCTGATACCTCCGACTCCCGATGTTTTTGTGACCCGGGGGCGAGTGGGGATCCCGGACGAGCCCCCAAATGTTAGACCCAAACGGTCTACGAGGGATTCCAACTCGCCCAAGAACCGCCAAGAGTCGAGAGCCGCTGCAACACGCAAGAGGTTTATTAGGAGCCGATGCACCGGGGTTCCCTGAACCTCACGCAGGAGGCCGATGGGGAACCCCTAAAAGCGGAATCACATACTTTTTATAGGTTTATTTACTCATAGGGCGGGTATATTCTCACAATGATTGGGTAAATGTGGTGACTTTTGAATTCATTGGCTTAGGAACTTTTGTCCCACCTTCTGGCCGTTATAGTTGTCTGTTCATTGTGGCGGTTAGGGCGTATACCTGTCACGGGCAACTGGAAAATTACCCGCTGTCTGGCAAGTCCCCGTCAACTGAAAAACTCCAAGAATTGGTTTCGATAGGGAGAAGGAGTGGCGCACGATAGGGAGAAGAATTGGTTTACGGGAACAAGTGAGGGGGTGAAAAGTCCCTAAAGGCCCCACAAAACTATTATACTTTTCTTACTGGACCGAACGGAGGGCCCAGGGATCTTCTCATCTTTTTTCCATCTCAGTCGTTTTGCTGCTCCTCGGAGATTTCCGGCCCCTCTTCCCTCGGGCTCCGCGTCCTCAGCACCCCCGGAGGTTCACGGCCGACACCGAGCGGGGCGGGGGGGGGTGGCGGCGGCCCAGCCCGGGTTCGGCCCGGCTCGCGGCGCCCCGGGAGGCGGCCGTTAACGCGCTGGCCCGAACCGTGTGTCCGTGGTTGATTTGTTACTTCAGAGAAATCTCACGTTTCGGCCGAGCGGACTTGTGCCCGGCTCCGCCCAACAGGGAGTTAGAACACCTGAGGCGCCCGGTTCCCGACCCGCTTCGGGATGGGAGCGGTTAACACGCAGCCGCCCGGGCCCCGGGGCCGCGACGACCGGTCGTGGGGAACGTTCGCGCCCGGAACCCGCGGCGCGGTGCGGCGCCGGGGGACGCGCTTGGGCGCCGGACGCGGGGTGCGCGCGCAGCCGCGGTTCCGGTTCCGGTTCCGGTTCCGACCCGGCAAGGAGGAGGAGCGCGAGTCCGGCCTGCGGAGGTAGAGCCCGCCCCCTCACCCCTCACCCCCGCTCCTCCACCCCGCGTCCCGCCCCGCCCCCTCCCTCGCAGGGGCTGCGTCAAGTGGGGACCCTGCCTTCCCTTCGCGGCGCTGGTGGCGACGTCCAGGCCCCCGGGGTGTAGGAGTGAGTCAAGTCCACGTTCAGCCATAGTTGGAGGGAAGTTGATCTGCCTTGTCGGAAACAAATCCATTTCCGGCCTCATTGGGCCGCAGGAATCCTCCTTGAAGCACCACGCCCCTCCCCCCCACTTGCTTTGTTTGCTTTGTGCACTAAAGAGGAGGTGATACTCAGCGGGGCTTTGAAGGATGATGAGGAGTTTGCCAAAAGGGGGAAGGATGACAATTGGAGGTGGGAACAGGAATCCCGTGTTTGGGGAGTTTGTAGGCTTCCATCCCGAGGAGGGGCATGTTTGTCTGGAGACCTAGGCAGGGACAGTTGGGGGTAGGGGGTACCGGTGCTGGGCCCAGGAGCACAGACATCCCCAGCAGGCTTCAGGGGGCCCCCGGAGGTTCTGATGTGAAACGTGAAAGCCCAGCGAATCTAGCGAGCTTTCCTCAGTCCCTACTGTGCCCCCACCCCATGTCCCAGAGCCACTCTTCAAGGCAGACGGCATCTGTGGATTAAGCCACGGCCCAAGATTGTAAGCTTCATCCCTCCAGATGGCATCTTTAAAATAGTATTTTACGTCCTAATATGGAGATGGGTTTAAGCGTTTGTTTTTCCCTTTTGGTGTGTTTGATTTGAATGCAGTGTGAATGTCTGTTACTTAGAAACGTAACTTTGAAAGCGGCTCCCAGACCGCAGGCAGCATGCTGAAACAAGTGTCCGGCACAGAGGGAGAGTGCGGGCCCCTCCCCGGCCGCGCACCTTCACCGAGTCCGCGGACAGCGGGCAGGGTTGGCGGCAGGTGGCGATGATCCGTCAGGTGCCATTCGATTCATTTCGAAACCAGCCGCCTTCATTTGAATGCAAGTATCATTCTTATCGAGTAATTTTTGTCACATGGCTCCGTGGTGAGCACGGTGCTCAGGATGGCTGGGCCGTGTGCTTCCCACTGTGTGTTCTGGGCGGTTCTCACAGGAACCGAAGGCGTAGACGGCTGAGGAAAACTCGGAAAAACCAGTGAATGTTCCAGTCTGGGTCTGTTTTGACTCTAGGATCTGTGCTTTCAACCAGCACCCTGGTTAGGACGTGACAGATGTCATCTTCCCGGTGTTGGGTGTGTGTCCTGAGAGGGCCGTGCACCTAAGTGGTCTGGCCTGGGAACCTGATGGTCAGAGCACTGAGTGGCTTCTGCTGGGTCTCTGCCTGGGCTCTGGCCTCCTGGAGGGAGCTGAGCGCGGCGTGGCCTGCCCGGGAGAAGGCGTCTGGTTCACCAGAATTCAGGTTTCCGTGTTCTCGGCTGGGATTTTTTCACATTGCTGCACAGTGATGCTGACCTCATGACGTTGGTTAATCGAGACAGGGAGAGATCCGTGGCCAAATTGCATTTGCTGGGTGGCAACATCACTCCAGGCTGTGCCATCGGCAGTGATGGGGGGCCCCGTGGCCAAGGGGGCTGGTGGTTGGAAGGCGTGGCCTCTTTTCCTGAGGTCGCTGTTGGTCTTTCTGCACCTGGACCTGCTCAGGACACAGTCATCTGATATGACTTCGTTCTTTCTGCTTGTTCAAGGCAGGGCCTTGCTCCCCTTGACCTTGGAGATTTTAGCTCTGTATTGAATGGCTCGATGATGGGTGGTTTCGGGAGCACATAAAAGCTGTTTTGAAGGGGTGGCCCTATGTTCCCACATGTTCAGTGGGAGAAAAAATTAGTGCAGCTTCTCTGGAGGCCACTCTGGCAGTGTTTACCCGATTAAAAGTCATTTGGGTTGTGAGGCTCCGTGGTGAGCAGGCAGGGCCCCTTCTCAGCGTCTGTTCCACAGACACCCCCGTGTGAGCACAGCTACGTGTCCCTGAGCCTCCCTCCCTGCAGGTCACCTGGCAGGCTCCCCGTCCCCCGAGCTCCAGCCACCTGCTCCACCCTGCCTCGGGACACCCGTCCCCACGCGGAGCCAGGCGGTCTTGCCACCTCCCAGCACTGGGACACTGGGGCCAGGTCACTGCTCCCGGACGCCAGCCCTGCGGTGCTCTGAGGGCCAGCACAGTGAGCGTTCCAGCTGCTTCTGTGAGGACTTCTTCATTGTCCCCATGAGCCTTCCGTGAACCACTAGGTTTAATTGAGAGAAGAAGGCTATCTCGTTTTTATTTGCCTCTGTCGTTTTGAGACATTAAACAGCTACAGAAAATTACAGACACCCTGTAGATCCACCATCCAGAACAAATAATTTTAATATTTTCCTCTTTTTTTCTATTTTTTTTCCTTTCCTTTTTTTGTACCAAAGAAAATGTTAATGCTGAGGTTGAAATATCTCCATTTGAAAATATAAATGTCATTTATTAGACTTTTAAAATCTGATTACAAAAGTCGTACGTGCTCATTGCAGAAAATCTGGAGCAAATGGAGCAGCGCTAAGAAGGAAACGAAAGCCACCTGTGGCCCTGCTGCCTCGTGTCCACCTGGAGGCTCACCTTCCTGTCTCTGGAGGGACGTCCCTCCCCTGAGCAGCTCTGCGGGGGCTGGTGCAGTCGGGCCGTGGCCCAGCCCCTCACGCGTGTGTGTCCCCTGGCCTCCTCAGACCTTCCGGACCACCCGGCTTAGCCCCAGTTTTTCAATATCAGAAACAACCCTGCAGTGAGCACCCCACAGTGAACCTTTATGTACATGGCTGATTTTTTCCTTAGGATACATTTAAAAAACAAAACCATGGGAACAGAGGGCTTGCATTTCCTGTTTTCATGTCGCATCTAGAAGGGACTGCTGAGTGCCCTCTTTGGATGGCTGAGCTGTCACTAGGCTGGGGGTGCCGCCCAGTTAATGTGTGGTGTCTCTTGGGGCAGCTCCCAGCACGGACTTGGCCTTCCCTGCCCAGGGCCTTCCTCACCGCCTGTGGTGTCTCAGAGTGGGTCGGTGTGCTGCAGCCAGCCGGGCCTGGGTCTCGATGCTGTTTCTCCAGTTGCTCTGTGGCCTTGGGCAGGTGGCTTCACCTCTCTGTTTTCCTTGGAGGTGCTGCTCTGACTGCCTGCCCCCGGCATCCGTCCCCAGCCCACTGTGGATTCGCTGCTATGGAGTCAGAAGTCAGCTAGCCCTCCCACCCCCGGCCAGGGAGGGAGGGACAGTGGCGGTCAGCCTGTCTTCCAGTTTTCATTTCAAGTTCTCAGACCCCAGCTTCTCTCTGACTGGCCCCCCTCAGTGTGGTCCAGTCCCCGGGGCCCCAGGGGGAGCAGGCAGAAAGCTTGCCCTTCCTAGGCCCCTCATGGGGTATCTGGACAGAGGAAGGCTGAGCCGGTGGGTCTCACTGGCAGCAGCTGTGACATTGCCTGTGAAGCCCTGTAAGGCCTGCCAGGCAGAGGTGTGGGAGCAGCAGCCACTCCTGGCTGTCCGTCTGTCTGTCCTCCACGGCACCCAGTGCCTGAGTGCTGTGTTCCTCAACACCCCAGAAAATGCTGTCACTTCAGCGGGCACCCCCGAACATCTGTCTTGCGTGGTCACCAACAAGACTCAGGCCTCGGGCTGTAACCGAGAAACGTTGTGCGGTAGGTTTTCTGTTTATAGATTCTCTTTGTTTTAGTTTCTCCTGCCTGTAAAGCAAATAGAAAAGAATTTGCTAGAAGTGAGAAGAGGAAGCGCTTAAAGCCCCTGGTTTGCTTCTCACTAGCTCATTTTCTTTTCTTTTCTTCTTTTTTTTTTTTTTTTTTTGCGGTACACGGGCCTCTCACTGTTGTGGCCTCTCCCGTTGCGGAGCACAGGCTCCGGACGCGAAGGCTCAGCGGCCATGGCTCACGGGCCCAGCTGCTCCACGGCATGTGGGATCTTCCCCGACCGGGGCACGAACCCGTGTCCCCCGCATTGCCAGGCGGACTCTCAACCACTGCGCCACCAGGGAAGCCCACACTAGCTCATTTTCTTTCTGAAACTGGCACATCTCACATGTTTATCACATTTCTTATTTTCTCTGGTCAAGCCCAGCTGTTTTCTTACAATTTGTCAGGTTTCTTTATAGTAACAGAAATCCAGAGGTGTGAAACCAACTGCGAGCCCGCCTCTGAACCTTGCGTAGAGGGCAGAGCCCAGGACGTCACAAGACACTCTGGCCTCCTTCATCTGGAAGGGGTGTGGGCCACGTGTACTGGAGAGCCCACCGGTGGGGGAGGCCTGGAGCTTTTGGGAGTGTTTCCATAGGACCTCGGAGCAGCCGCTGGGGAGGAGGTGGGGCCGCTGAGGCCCCTGCAGGCAGGAGGGTCAGGCAGGCGGGCATCTCCCTGGTGCCAGGTTTCCGCCTGCTGGGCTGGGAGGCTGGGAGACCTTGTGTCAGAGCCCTTGCCACCCGGGGCAGCCAGCACGCGGAGGATCTCAGGACAGAGGAGAGCTCAGTCCCGACCTTTACTGCTGTGGGCTGTTTGTTTTGTTAGGTAATTATAAAGTGTTGTGTGTAGTCTGTTTTTTAAATTAACAACAGAGAACAAAACTGTTTGGTACATGTAACAAACATAGCACATTTGTTTTCCCCTGTAGCAAGTTAATGAAGGAGACGGAAGAGTGAGGCTTGTCGGGGAGAGGATGCACTGAGCCCGGGAGAAGCAGCCTCCTGGCGGCAGGTGCGGGGCTGCCCGCCCACCAGTCCCCACCTTCCCTGCTTTGCTGGGCCCGTTGGAACGGGAACGAGAGTTACAAGTTGTATTTTATGATGCTGGACAGCCCCTTGGAGGCGTCCTCATCAGCCTGACACTCAGAAGTGCCCTCTAGGGTCCCTGTGAAGTCTGCCCGCCCCCCCCCCCCCCGGCCCCCGCCCCAGTAACAGGGAGAGACACGCCCCCCCACCACAGCATAGCCAGCATCAGGCCATTTCCTTGTGCTGTCGTGGGCCAGGGTGGCCGTGGGCGTCTGGTGTGGTGACTCCGGTGGGGAACGATGGCTGGGGGTGGGAAGGCTCCGGCTGGGCTCCTGGCTGTGATTTAGGAGGGGGGACTTTGAATTTTCTTGTGGGTGAGATAGGGTTAACAGTGCTTGCCTTGCTTATTGAACAGGGTGGTCGAAGGTGAAAACACACGTAATATATTAAGTGTGTTACCAAATAATCCTCATTAAAAATCCTTCAGGAACAACCGGGGGAGCTGGTGCATCCATCAGCTCCCCGTCAGGGACGCTGCTCTGGCTGAGAGCGCCCAGGTGGAGTAGAGGCGGCAGAGGCTACAGTGGGGAGCGCTCGGCAGTGGGGACGCCGAGCCAGGGCAGGTGGTGGCCCGTGGACCTTGCTGGCCGCCCTGGCGCTGGGAAGGAACCGTCTTCCGTGGTCTCAGGGGTCAGGAGGGCTCCTGACCTGTTGAGTGGAGGGGCGGCAGCGTGGAGGGGTGCGCCCGGCCACCCTTTCCCAGGCCTCCTCCTCTTGAGCACGCTGGAGAATTCCAGGTGCGGGTCGTGGCTCACAGCCTTCCTGGGGAGCCCTCCTCCTGGCGGACTGTTTTGGTCATTGTTTAGTAGTTAGGCTGAGGGGAAGAGAGGGAAGAGTTATGTTCTGGCTTAAAAGACAGAGTGACGCTTTGCAGACATGTGAACCTGCCCTATTTGCGTCTCTGCTCTATTTTAGACAGGTTCCTAAGAGTCCATGGCTCGGCACGTGTTCCAGAGCAGAAGCGAGCCCAGTGTCTGCGCTCCGCTCGCTGGAATCTCCAGGCCCCGCTGCTGGCGGGGAGGGAACACAGCCAGCCCTTGAACCAGGCGGGGGTTGGGTGGGCATTGGGGCGGCCCCACTGCCGAAACTCCGAGTGACTTCACAGCCGGCCCTTCCTGCACGGCCCCGCCCTCTGTATTCGCACTCGTGTAAGTGCCGCGGTGCAGGTTAGTGACGACAGCCCGCGCGTCAGTGGGCCCGCGTCGTGCGCACTGCGCTGCTCGAGGGCCCTTGCACCTCCTGCTCTCGGCTCGAACTTCTCCGGGTTCAGGGTTTTGAAAACCGTTATTCGGAATTTACCTGAAGTGCACCGAGTTCTGTTTGTTTCTCCTTGGCTTCACCCAGTTTAGCTCATTGTTTTAGAATCGTGCATGTTTTTAAAACCTGTAAAGCAATGAGACTGGGTAGAAAGCTGAAACTTGGGTCATTCACGTTCCAAAGGTGTGTGTTGTGAGATTGTTAGCGTTTCCGGTCTCGGGATGTCCCCCGTGATTGGAAGTGAGGCCGCCGTGGGGGTCCGCCAGGACAGGGCAGTGACCACAGTGCCCTCTCTTCCTGCCAGGTACCGGCACTTGGCGTCTGCTGCTGCGACGCTGCCCCGCGTGGTGATGTCCCTCCGGCGCCTGGCCCGGGCCTGGCCCGGGCCACGTTGGTGGCCAGCCCCCCGGAGGTGCAGAGGACGCGGCACCCTGCACACGGCCCCGGCCACGCGCTCCGACAGCAGCGCCCTGGGCTTCCGCCGCGCCCTGGGCTTCGGGGACAGGATCGCCCTCGTCGACCAGCACGGCAGCCACACGTACAAGGACCTCTACTCCCGCAGCCTCTGCCTGTCCCGGGAGATCTGCCGGCTCCGTGGGTGTGTCGACGGGGACCTCCGGGAGGAGAGGGTCTCCCTCCTGTGCGGCAATGACGTCTCCTTCGTGGTGGCGCAGTGGGCCACGTGGATGAGCGGCGGCATCGCCGTCCCCCTCTGCAGGAAGCACCCCCAGGCCCAGCTGGAGTATTTCATCCAGGACTCGCGCAGCTCCGTGGTCCTCGCCGGCCCAGAGCACGTGGAGCTCCTGAGCCCGGTGGTCCAGAAGCTGGGGGTCCCGCTCCTGCCTCTCCCGCCCGCAGTCTACCACGGAGCAGCCGAGGACCCCGGGGAAGGCTGGCTGCCAGAGTGGGACTGGAGAGACCGGGGCGCCATGATCATCTACACCAGCGGGACCACGGGGAGACCCAAGGGCGTCCTGAGCACGCATCAGAACATCAGGGCCGTGGTGAGTGCTTCTGGGGCCGCCACAGTCGGGAGGTGTCTGCTGTGTCCCCGCAGGCCAGCCCCAGCAGCAGTCACGGCAGGCGGCCTTCTGTTCATTCTGTAGGGCCAGTCACAGCTCTCACCGTCCCACCCCCGGGCCATGTGACCAGCAGCCCCACTGGCGGTGTAGGGGGGTGCAGTGCCCAGGTGCCGGGGGGTTAACAGGCCCCCTCGGGCTCCTCTAGAGCCGTGGCGTGTGGAGCATGGAACGGGCCACTATATGTGATGCTGAGGTTTTAAAATAAACCAGCCACAAAGCGATTATCCGGAATGTGCCGTCAGCACCTAGAATTGCGGCTGATTTGGGAAACGAGAAGCAGGAACTCGTGTGCGCCACATCGTAGGTGTTATCTTGTGTTCCGTGGCCTCGGTTACCATGTCTGTGAAACTCCCCGGCCGCTGTATCTGTCTGCAGTTTATACTCTTCTTGCTTCCAAAAAGCATTTGCACGCACAGTGAAGACTCTTACACAGCAGGACTGGGAAAATAAGAGAAGTTCAAGCCCACAAAAAGGGAGGTCAGAGGTCAACGCCATCGACTCAGGCTAAGCCGGGGTGAGGGTGGTACCAGAATAGACGTGGCTCAGACAGACAGCCGGGTTCAAGCCCGGACTCTGGCGAGGCCAGAGTCCCAGGGCCTGTCGGAGCCGCCTGACGGGAGAGCCGCCCAGAGTCTGCAGAGGCCTTTGACCCCAAATCAAAGGCCCTTTCAAACTGGCTGAAGCCCCTGACTGCATGCGGCCCTGTTCTCTAGCAGGAGGGTAAGTGGTGGACAGACGGCCCCGCGGTCAGACCCCAGGTCATTCTGTTACCATGTCCTCCCGTGCCGTCAAGGGCGGGGCAGCGGCCGTCTCCTCCCGCCTTTTCAGCCGCGGCGGCCAGCTGTGTGCGTCGTCCTATTCTGAGGCTGTGCTCCTGTCCTCCAGGTGACGGGGCTGGTCCACAAATGGGCCTGGACAAAGGACGACGTGATCCTCCACGTTCTCCCGCTGCACCATGTCCACGGCGTGGTCAACAAGCTGCTTTGTCCGCTCTGGGTGGGCGCCACCTGCGTGATGTTGCCCGAGTTCAGCGCTCAGCTGGTGAGTCGGGGCCGGGCTCTCGGCGTCGCGGGCTCTGGGCCTCCCCGGGCCCCTTCTCTGGGGTGCAGAGTCCCAGCGGCGAGTTTCCTGTTACTGCTGGAGCAGAGGGTCCCCACTGGGGCTTCACGCAGCACAAGTGTGTACTCTCGGTTCTGGAAGGCCAAGTCCAAGATGAGGCTCGCGGGGCTAAGGGCCAGGCGCCGCAGGCCTGATTCTGTCTGGAGGCTGCGGGGCAGAATCTGCTCCTGCCTCTTCCAGCTGCTGCAGGCGCCTGTGTGCCCTGCCTTGTGGCTGCATCACCCCCACCTCTGCTTCTGTATTCTCGTGGCCGCTGCCTCTTCTGTGGCCAGATCTCCCTCTACATGAGGACCCTGTGACCATGTCGGACCCACCCAGTGTCCAGGGCAGCCGCAGCATCTCCAGACCCCTGCAGAGTCCCCTTTGCCACGTGAGGGGGCGCATCCACGGGGGTGAGTACGTGGATGTCTTGGGGCTGTTATGCAGCTGACTGCTGGCTTTCAAGGTCCCCAGCGGATGGCCCAGCTGGGGGCTCCGTGTCCGTCTCCCCACCGGTCCCCCTTTCCAGCAGGTGGTTCTTTCCCAGCACTGCCGTGCGGTCAGCGGGGGAGGGAGGCCGAGTGGCTACGAGGTGGGGCAGAGCGGGCACTGCAGAGTGCAGAAGGAGGGGAGCGACCTGGCCAGACGCTGCCCCTGCCCCCGGCACGTGGTGAGCTGCAGTCCCATCCCAGCCTCCGTGTCCCATGGACTGGTGGGGACAGGTGCCCGGGGCAGGTGAAGGCAGGGCTCTGAGGTGGTGATGGGCTGACTGCACGGAGAGGCTGCCGAACTGACACGTCCCCGTGGGGCCGCCAGGAAGCACAGGGCTTGAACGAGACCCCACTCTGTCACTGACTCACGCTGTAACCTATACACAGCATGGGAATGCGAAGTGGGAGAGCCCAGGAAGCACCTGGGCTGGGCTTCTGTGGGCGCTGGACTTCAGATGGGGGCTGGGCTCCAGGTGGGGGCGGGCTCCTGTGGGGGCGGGGTCCTGTGCAGGTCTGCAGCCCCAGGAGAGGAGTGGCTTGGAGACCTCTGCGCAGCAGGGCTGCCGAGTGAGGTCTCTGGAGAGGTGCCCAGGCTCGGCCCGCAGCACAGAGCTTGTTGTTTAGTCACTTTATTCCAGGGTGAATTTCCTCACGAGGGGTCCCTGAGGCCTGGGGTCCCTGGTCTGCAGAATCTATCGTTCACTGAAGTCGGCCTCCTCTGTCTCCACCAGAAAGAGGCAGCTCTAGATAGATCGTCTCCGGCCCGTCCTCACGTCACGCCTGGAGCCTTAATTCACATCGGTGCTGGTACCAGGTCAGAGTGAGAGGACGAGGTGCTACAGACAGGCTGGTCCCGGGCGAGCCCCGCACCTCCCTGACCTTCTGTCTCGTCCTCTAACGGAGGAGCGATGAGCCTGGCGCAGGGTGGGCACTGAGCCCATTCCCAGCAACGCAAAGCAGGGAGAAGCAGGGACCCTTTCTCCTCCTGTTTGCAAGGGTGCTGCGTGCAGACCAGCGTCAGGGAAGCTGGGGACCCTGTGTGCTGACTGGTGATGCTGTTGGGTTTAGAGGAGAACGTAGCTTAAAATCCGGCGTGAGCGCTGTGGACCCGGCGAGGCAAACGGTAGAAGTGGCAGTCCCAGCCAGCCAGCCCCCTCCTCCGCCCACTACCGCAGCTCCGCCCCCATCCTGCTGTTTGTTTTTCAGCTGCAGGGCCTCAGGATTTAGACAGTGGGGTCTACAGAGGGCTGTCTGCCTCTTAACACAAGTCCCAGTGACTCTCCAAAGGGGTCGGTCCGGCCCGGCACACATGGCTTCCTAAGGGGGCTCTGACTGAACTGACTGGGCAGCGGGGAGGGGGAGAAAGGGGGGCCCTGAGGCTATCGGGAGTGACTGCTAAGGGCAAGTGGGGACAGCCAGCTCGTCCCCTAGTCCCAGGGTTTTGTGACTGTCTGGGCTTGTGCAGCAGGAGTGCAGGAGCACCCTGGGGTCTCCACAGAATGCAAATTGCCCTCCCCGCAATGCTTCATTCACTCGGAGGGCCTCCCTGCAGGGCACCACAAAGACAGGAGGAGGATGGAGGGGTGCCCCACCCTGAGCTTAGATCAGGGACCCAGACAGGCTGAGCCGCAGTGGCTGACCAGCCGGCTACGGTCCCAGCTTCCTGATTTCCTCGTTCCTGATCCATGTGAGTGCCTGGTGGGCGAGGCAGGGGTGCAGGCAGGCTGCTGGCCTGCAGACGGAGCAGGCCTTTCCTTCCCCAAAGCACAGACCCAGGAAGGTAAAGAGCGAGCAGGAAGTGTGGCTGCCTCGTCCAGGAGGGGAGCCCCGGCCCCTGCTGGCCTCTTCCGCCGCCACCTCCTCCTCCCCACCTACCTCCAGCACGCTGGGCCTGCAGGCCCAGTCTCTGTGCATCTTGGCCCCCGTCCTGGCCTAATCTGCACTACCGTTCAGTGTACCACTTACCGCCTCGAAGCCACATAGACTCTGCTGTGGGTCCTCATTCTCTCCCCCTGAAATGTCGCCTCCGAGGGCATGGTTTTCCTTCTGTTTAGGGCCTGTCCCCAGGGCCTAGAGCAGGCGCTCAGAGCTGTTGTAGATGAATGGACGGTTACCACTTACGGGCCCCATGGGCCACGAGGGAACACTGGCTCCTTGAGCCCTCTCCACAGGCTCCCCCTTGGCTTTTGTCACTGTGATCATCTGGACTTGTGAACAGGCCTCTGGGGGGAGCGTCCCTGAAAGTCACTTAGGGGAGTGGTTATTTGTTTAATGAAAACTTTACTGTATCAGCTCCTCAGGAATCAGAGCATAAGCAGCTAAACGTAACAACATTCCACTGAAAAACCCACCACAAGGTTCCCTTAAAGGGATAGAGTTCTCTGCACACTTTGGGTTTGTAGACGTGTATAAAGACCAGGGCGGGGACTTCCCCGATGGCGCAGTGGTTAAGAATCCGCCTGCCAATGCAGGGGACCACGGGTTCGAGCCCCGATCCAGGAAGATCCCACATGCCGTGGAGCAACTAAGCCAACGCGCCACCACTACTGAGCCTGTGCTCTAGAGCCCGTGAGCCACAACTACTGAGCCCATGCGCTGCAACTACTGAACGCCATGCGCCTAGAGCCCATGCTCCACAACAAGAGAAGCCACTGCAGTGAGAAGCCCACACACGGCAACAAAGAGTAGCCCCCGCTCGCTGCAACTAGAGAAGCTCGCGTGCAGCAACGACGACCCAATGTAGCCAAAAATTAAATTAAAAAAAAAAGACCGGGACGGCGGATGGGGCCTCTTGTGCTCACAGCTCAGCTCCATCTGCCACTGCCCGTGGCCGCAGGTGGCGGGTTACACGGGCGGGCTTGTCAGTGTCCCTGAGCCGGGGGTTCCATGTGGAATAGCATCCTTGGGGTGTGGGCAGCTCCACCTGACGGCCTTGGTGTTCACCCTCCCGAGAGGTCTTTGCTGGTGTAAAGCCTAATGGGATTGGCTCTGTTCAACATGTACCTGTGTAGCTTAGATACTGTGAAAACGAGAGTGGATTTTGGACAAGGAAGCACTCAACAGGGATACAAACCTCAGGGATTCCCACCTGCTCCCAGGCCACCAGGTCCCGTTTATTTTCTTTGGCCTCCAGCTGTCTCCCCTCACTCCAGTGGCCCCTCGCTGTCACTACTCAGCCTGCACCTCTGAGAGCGAGACCCTGGGATGCTGCCTCTCTCCTGCCTGGGGGCTGGAGACCAGAGGCTGCAGGGCAGCTTGCCGGGACAGTCAGCTCAGACCTTCCCGATCCTAGGCACTGACTTGGGGTTTCTCAGAACCATGCAGCAGGGCTGAAGAGTCAAACACATTTGCTGTGGTTGATAAAAGACGCAGCCCTGAGTTTCAGAGCTTTGTGAATCTACTTATACTATTGATAGGAAAACCCCACCTTTAGCATTATTAAATATCGGGGCTTGTCTAAGCTTGTTTTTGAGAAATGCGCGTGGGGACTTACCTGGTGGTCCAGCGGCTAAGACTCCTCGCTCCCAATGCAGGGGGCCCGGGTTCGATCCCTGGTCAGGAAACTAGATCCCACATGCCACAAGTAAAGATCCCACATGGGGCAACGAAGATCCCGCCTGCCGCAACTAAGACCCAGCGCAGCCAAATAGGTAAATATATTTAAAAACAAACAAAAAAGTGTATTACCATTCATTGAAAACAAAAAACAAAGAAATGGGTGTAAAAGAGATGCGGGGCCCAGAAACCTGCAGTCGTGTTGACACGGTCTCAGCTCCTGGCGGCTTCAAGCCCTTCCGTGAACGGTGGGGTGAGGGGCTGTCTGCGTCCCGCGAGGCTGACTGATGCGGTGGCGGTACCTCGGGGACGGCAGGAAGAGTGATGGCGGGCTGTCCGCCGTCAGCCCCGCGGAATGCAGTCTGGTTGTTGATTAGGCTGCCTGGCTGCGATCGATTCCTTGTCGCAGATAACGTGCTCCGGTGACTTCACGGGATCACGGTGGCTCTCTGAGAGGCACTGAGTCAGGGTGGGGCCCGGCCGGTGAGGCAGGAGGGCGCAGACCCCGGCGCGTGGCGCTGCTTTCGGCTCGGCGGTGCAGGCCGCTGGGGCCACTGCCAGGGCACTCTGTAGAGACCAGTGCCCTGCTCGGGACCCCGGTGCCCATGTGAAGCCTGCTGCCTGGCACACCTGTGGCCGCAGAGGTCGTTCATTCTGGGCTTTGAGAAATCTGCATCTTGTTGAAGTGGGTGGAGGTGTTTGCAGGCGGAGTTGGGGGAGGGAAGCAGAGCTCTTAAGCTCAAGTGCGTCTCGGATCTGACCCACAGCCTGGGGCCGCTAGGGCGGGGCCGCGCACACAGGCCCATGGAACGGGATAAACAGGCATCTCTTCTCCTGTCTCCAGCCTTTCATTGTGGAGTGTCCTCTGTCATTGCCAGACTTTGGCCAGAGCACCTTAAAAACAGAATAAGAGCCCTCCCGTGTGTTGTTAGAATTGCCAGAAATGGGTGATGGCTTAATCCCTGGCCACTGCTTCAAGCTGAGGAGGCGTCTGTGGCAGCTGTGCTCCAACCCTGTCCTGGCTTTTGCTGGGCAGGGCAGTCCTGCTGGAGGTCTAGCCCCAGGTTCCAGTCCCGGATGCTCTGCGGGGTCACGTCGGGGAGCTGGTGCGTGAAAAGGCCCCGGACCCTTGCTCTGCTGCATCCGGTGTGGGCACCTGTGTGCATCCCGCTTGGGAGCTGCTCACATCCGTCTGGGCTCTGCGGTCTGGCTGCCGCAGGAGTGTTTTCACTGGTAAGACGCAGGCCCTAGAGAGGCTTTTGACGGGATCGCCCGACCTTCAACTTTGAAGTGTATGGACGTGTTGAAGCAGCGAGGACGCGGCACGGTGGCGGTGCTGCTGTTCCCTTTGCCAGTGGGGGTGAGTTCTCACAATGGCCACGCCTTCCCGGCTGCAACAGTTCTCAGGAGGCAGCCCCCAGGGCAGATGTCGTTTCTGTGCCAGGGGTCAAGTGTCTGAGTTGATGACTTTAGGGCCGGTCCTCCCCCTTCATTCAGCTGAGTGTGAGCTCTGTCCTTCCTTCAGCCTCCGGTGGGAAGCCTGGGTGAGGACCACATGTGCGTCCACCAGAGGCCTGGCCAGGACCATAGGTTCCCAGAGTGACGGCCACCTCACCCAGCCTGTCCCCTTTCCTCTCGGGCCAGGGCCCTGCACCTCACCTTGGACGTGGTACGGTCTGCGCTGCTTTGTGTCTCCTTGTCTTAGTGCTCATGGCGACGGGCGAGCCCTGGTGAGCAGGATAAGCACCCCCCGTGAGGGGCCCCGTGAGGCGGTTGTCGGGACTCGCCAGGCTGGGTAGTGGCGGGGTCTGCACACCAGTGGTCTGCACACTGCAGGCGCTAACCTGCAGGCGCTGCCACCGTGAGTGAGAAGGAACGGGCTCGAGGCTGTTCCTGGTTAGCCAGATCGGGATACCCACGCTCCCGGAGATGCCCGAGTGCTGTCCGGTGTGTCCTCCAAGGACCCATGCCTTCCCTGGTGCCAGGTGGCAGCGAGGGCACTGCCCTCCACCTCGGGGAGCAGCCTGGCCAGGCCAGCGCGGACTTGGCGGACAGAGTTTCTTTAACAAGCCAGTGGGAAGTAGGATGCCCCACAGGATTTCCAGCAAATCTGCACGTCAGAGCTTGGAAGGGAGCTGAGGGATTCTGTCCAGATTAACACAGTGGTGTGAGAAGATAGCAAGAAAGCTGCAGGGCCTGGTCAAGGTCACAGCCACTGCTGGGCGGGAAGGCCTATCAGGAGGTCTCTGTGCCCCGGGGATTCTCACAGGCACTTTGCTCTCGGCGGCTGGACCCCTGCTTGTGCACATGGTTTTACTTCCTCAGTTTCTCATCAGTCTTTTCCTCGCAGTTTTTGTTTATGAAATTGTGTGTCCTGTAGACTTTCCCCAGTCTGATCTTGTGGATTACATCCCTGTGGTGTCGTTTAGCATGCCTCACTATCCCTTATACTTCTTGAAAGTTGGTAGTTAGGTCTAGAGGCGTGATGAGGTTCAGGGTTTTGTGTTGCTTTGGCAGGGAGGAGACTTCACAGGCAGTGTGTGTATCTGTCCAGCAGGGCACATAACGCCCAGTTGTCCCTCTCCTTCTGACGTCAGCATCGCTGATGCTCATGGCCTAGAGCTGTCAACTCACCGGGGTTTGTAAAGTGGGGAATGTTGTCACGCTTCTTTTATTTAATTGAGGCATAAATTACATACAGTAAAATGTATGTAAACTGAGTATGTGTCTGTGTGACAGTCACCACGCAGATAAAGACAGAGCACGTTTACATGGCCCACAGTGTTCTCTCCTAGTCGGGGCTGCACCACAGCTGAGTTTCACAGGCTCTTCATATACGTGGACCCCATAGTATGTGTCCTTTTGTGCTTTTCAGTTAATCGTACTATTTTAAGATTTACTCTTGAGTTCCATCAATTGTAATTCGTTCTTTTTGTGTTGCTGTGTTGCCTTCCTTTGTATAAAAGCACCACAATTTATCCATTCTTCTGTTGAAGGAGGTTGGATTGTTTCAAGTTTGGGGATCTTTTGAATAAAGCTGCTATAAGCATTTGCATAAAGATCTTTCTGTGGACATTTCTCTTGGATCTGTACCTGCTGGTGCTGGACACCCACTGGGCTGGATGTATATTTAATTATGGTTGGAAGTGCCAAAGAGTTCTGCAGAGTGGGTGCATGTTTCATCCTCCCAGCAGCAATGTGTGAGAGTCCTAGTTACTCCAGATCATTACCCACACTTACTGTGGTCAGTCTTGTTGATTCTAGCCACCTCAGTGAGGGTGCTTTTGTTTCCTTTTATTGAGTTTTAGTTTCCATGAAGTGAAATGCACAGATCTAAGTGTACAGTTTAGTATGTTTTGATGACTGCACTTGTATAACCCACACCCAGGCTGGGAAAGAAAACATTCCCATTGCCCCAGAAGTTCTTTCGTGACAACCCCCAGTCACCCCCCTGCGGGCAACCACGTCTTCTGGTCTTTGTTACTATAAGTTAGCTGACCTGTTCTTGAAATTTGCATGTAATGGGATCAGCGTCTGTAGGCTTTGTGTTTCCCTTCTTCCACTGGGCATCCTTTGAGGCTTATCTGTGCTGCGTGTGTAAGCGGCGAGCGAGTTCCTTCCATCACCGAGGACCCACAGTTGTCATCCCTTCTCCTGTACATGGGCATCTGGCTTTTCCCAGTTTTGGCTTTATGAATGAAGCTGCTGGGAACATTCTCACATGTCTTTTTGCAGACACACATTTCCATTTCTTCTGGGTAAATACCCAGGGTTAGAACTAGTGGGTCACAGGATCACGCATGTGAAATGTTTTAAGAAACTCCCAGCCCTTTCCCAAGTGCTTATCCGTCCTATGCTCCTGTCTGCAGCGTGCCCCACCCTTTAGCAACTGAGTCGCGCTTTCTAGATTTCAGCCATCCTAGTGGGTGTGTAATGCTGCTACCTCACTGGCCTCATAAGATTTGCATTTCTCTGATGAGTGATCGTGTTGAGAGCTTTTCATACGCTTACTGGTCATTCAGAGATTTTCTTTTTATGAAATGCCTCTTCAAGGCTTTTGTCCATTTTTAAATTGGGTTGTCTTTTTATAACTAATCAGTAGGTGTCCCATATATATTATGGATAAAAGGCCTTTGTCAGAAATACGTGTTGTGAGTCTTTCCCCCGTCTCTGGTTTCTCATTTCACTTTTTTAATAGTTTTTTTTTTTTTTTTTTTTTTTTTTTTTTTTTTTTTTTTTTTTGTTTTGTTTGTTTGTTTGTTTTGCGTATGCAGGCCTCTCACTGTTGTGGCCTCTCCCATTGCGGAGCACAGGCTCCGGACGCGCAGGCTCAGCAGCCATGGCTCACGGGCCCAGCCACTCCGCGGCATGTGGGATCTTCCCGGACCGGGGCACGAACCCGCGTCCCCTGCATCGGCAGGCAGACTCTCAACCACTGCGCCACCAGGGAAGCCCTTTAATAGTCTTTTGATAAAGAGAATTTTAAATTTTGGTGAGTCTAATTTGGAAGTGGTAATGGTGGACATCATTGACTTATTCTCAATCTTGGAGAAACATTAATATTTCACTATTAAGTATGATGTTACTTATAGTATTTTGCAGATACCGTATATTAGCTTGAGGACATTCCTATCCATTGTTTTCTGAGAGTTGAATTATAGGGTGGGTTGAATATTATCAAATGGGTTTTCTTTACCTCTTGAATTGATTGTATAGAGTTACCCCCTTTATTTGTCTCCCTCTTTATTCTGTTAATGTGGTTAGTTATACTGATTAAAGTTTTGAATATTTCTAATTTCCTTTAGTAAACTTTCCTGGCCGTGATGCATTGCCCTTTTCACATACTCCTAGCTTTGGTTTGCTAATACTCGGTTAAGGCATTTGCTTCTGTGTTTACAAGGAACACAGGTCTGTGGTTTCCTTGTGACATCCTTGTTAGGCTTCTGTATGGGAGCTCTGCTCGTTTGTGAAAGGAGCGTGGCAGCCACCCCTCCTCCCCTTATCTGTTCTTTGGAAGTTTCTGTGTGGCTGAAAGTATTCTTTCCTTCAGCGTTTGACACAATTCCATTAAAGCCATCTGGGCCAACCTTTCTGGGAAGGTTTTTAATTAAGGATTCAGTTTCTTTAATAGATGTAGGACTTCAAATATTTTCTATTTTGTTTCTTGTGTCGGTTTTGGTACTTTAAAAAAAATAATTGTCCATTTCATCAAAATTGTCAAATTTATTGGCATAGGGTAGTTTATAATTTCTCCTCATTATCCTTTTAATATCTTTAGGATCCGTAGTGATGTCTCCTTTAGGTGTCTGATATTGGTAGTTTATGTTTTCTTTCTTTTTTCTTGATCACTCTTGTTTTAGAGGCCTATCAACTTTATTATCTTTTCTAAGAACCAACTGTGTTGATGTTCCTCTAATGCACCTGTGCTTTATATTCCTGTTCCTTCTGTTTCTTATTATTCCCTTCCTTCATCTTCGTGACACACTGCTACTATTGTTGTTTTAAACAGTCAGGGGTCCTTAAAATTTCTTTAAATCACCCATATATTCCCTTTGCTGGCGCTCTTCGTTTCTTCCTTCAGATCTGTGTCTCTCTCTTGGGTCGTTTCCCTTAATCCTGATAGTTCTTATAGTGCAGCTTAAAAATATATATATTTGTTTTATTTTATTTATTTTTGGCTGCATTTGGTCCTCGTTGCTGCGAGCGGGCTTTCTCTAGTTGTGGCGAGTGGGGGCTACTCTTCATTGTGGTGTGCGGGCTTCTCATTGCGGTGGCTTCTCTTGTTGAGGAGCACGGGCTCTAGGCACGCGGGCTCAGTACTTGTGGCTCGTGGGCTCAGTAGTTGTGGTGCACGGGCTTAGTTGCTCTGCGGCACGTGGGATCTTCCTGGACCAGGGCTTGAACCTGCACTGGCAGGTAGATTCTTAACCACTGCGTCACCAGGGAAGCCCTGTAGTGCAGCTCGGCTGAAGACAAATTCTCTCAGCTGTGTTTCACTGAAAATGTTTTCATTGCATTGTCCTTTTTTAAAAATAGCGCTATTGAGATGTAATTCACATACCATAAAATTCACCTATCATGAACGATGTAGTGATTTTACATAAATTTATAGGATTTGTTCAACTATTATCTCAGTCCCTATTCCCACACCCAGCCCCTGGGAACCACTGTCTGTCCTCCGTCTCCACAGCGTTTCCTTTTCTGGGCTTTGTGTGTAAATGGAGTCATAGAACATGTGGTCTTTTGGGTCTGGCTTCTTTCACTCTGTAGAACGTCTTTGAGTTCTGTCTACGTTGTAGCATGTGTATTAGTACTTTGTCACTTTGGTCCCTGGGTAGTGCTTCAGCATGTGGCTGGGCCACGTTTGGTTCACCCATTTATCATTTATTGGGCATTTGGGTCAGTTCCAGTTTTTGCTGTGGACATTTACGTACAAATCCTGGTGTGGACACTCCTCATTTACCTTGTGTAGATAAGTAGGATTAGAATTGCTGGGTGTGCGATGTTTATTGTTAACGTTTTAAGAAACTGCCCCACTTTCCCCCAGTGGCTGTTCGTCCCCGTTCTCATCAGCAGTGCGTGAGTTTCCCCACATCCTCACCAACTTTTGTTTTGTTGGTTTTTAAAACCATTGTTATGGTCATTGTAGTGGATATGACGTGGTATGTCATTGTGGTTTAAATTAGCATTTCCCTAATCACTGAGGACGGGGAGTGTTTTTTCATGGTCTTATTTGCGTCCGTGTATCTTCTTTGCTGAACTATCTATTGGGATGTTTGCCCATTTGTAAATTGGGTTATTTGTCTTCTTAGTATTGCGTTTATATATTCTGGATCCTGTCCTTTATCACATAGATGGTTTGCAGGTATTTTCTCCCATTTGGGCTTGTCTTTTCATTTTCTTAATGATATCTTGTGAAGCACGCATGCTTTAACTTTTGATGAGATCTATTTTATCAGTTTTTTAATTTCATAGATCATGTTTTTGCTGTCGTATCTAAGAAATCTTTGCCTAACCAAAGGTCATGAAGATTTTCACCTATGTTTTTTCCTGAAAGTTTTATAGTTTTAGCTGATACGTTTAGGTCTCTGATCCACTTTGGATTAATTCTTAGGTACGGTGCGGTAAGGGTCGAAAGTTCATCCTTTCGGATGTCGATATTCAGTTGTCCCAGCGCAGTTTGTTGAAAAGATTATCCTATGGAAGTGACTTGGCTCCTCTGTCAAACTCAATTGGCCATCGTCATATTGATTTGTTTCTGGGCATCTGCTCCGTTCGTCTGTGTGTCTGATCTTACGCCAGCCTCACACGGCGTTGAATGCTGGTGCTTTGGAGTAAGTTTTGGGTCAGGAAGCGTGCGTCCTCCGCCTTCCTCCCTCCTTCTCACATTTGTTGTTGTGACTCTTACGAGTCCTCTGCCTTTCCCTGTAAACTGCAGGGTCAGCTTGTCAATTTCCGGAAAACACAGCTGCTGGGGTTTGGGGAGAGCTGCCACCTTAGCGACACTGAGTCTTCCCATGTGTGGACGTGGATGTGTCTCCACTGACCAAGCACGTCTGTCTTTCCTGACAGGTCAGAGTGTGTCATCTTGTCCCACACGTGGTGACACTCTTCTCTTTCTCCTCTTTCCTGTCTGTACTTCGGTTTAGGTCATTCCCATTGACTGCTGTCTTTGCTGCATCTAGTCTGTTCAGCGTACCCAGTGAATTCCTAGTTTCACATAATGTGCTTTCCAGCTTATAATGGTTCTCTTGCAGTTCCACTTCTCTGATGAAATCCTTGATCATCCCCCATTTCATTTACCTTTTCTGAATCTCTTAACCTACTTATTAATTTAAATTCCTTGCATGAGAATTCCAACATCCGTATTGAGGGGCTGCTTCTATTGACTTTTTTCTTAGTTATGGGTCACATTTTTCTCTTTTCATACATGACTTTTTTTTTTTTCCCTGCGGTTCGTGGGCCTCTCACTGCTGTGGCTTCTCCCGCTGCGGAGCACAGGTTCTGGACGCGCAGGCCCAGCGGCCACGGCTCACGGGCGGCACGTGGGATCCTCCCGGACCGGGGCACGAACCCGCGCCCCCTGCATCGGCAGGCGGACTCCCAACCACTGCGCCACCAGGGAAGCCCCATACATGCTTTATAATGGGGGCGGGGTTGTCTTTAAAAGAACGATGTAATTTTCCCCCCAAAGGGGAGTGCCTTTGCTCTGTCAAGCAGCTGTGGTGAGGAGGTAATTGCAAGTGTGCGATCAGGGACTGGGGCAGGCCGGGCCGGCCGCAGCGTTTTGGACACCTTGAGGGGGAAGGCTGTCTGTGTGGGGTGTGCTGAGCACCCCGCGCTCCCCGTCCCGCCCTGACCATGGGCTCATGCGGTGGCTGAACGGAGAGCGCCCCTTCTCCGGAAGATGAGGGCTAACACACGAGCACGTTCTCAGCATAAGCTGAGAAACTTGAGGCATCTTTACATTAAAACGAGAAACATCCGTTACAGAGTAAGATACAAACTTCACATGACTTCTTCCGAGAAAACAGCAGACGCCATCGGTTTCCCGTGCGTGCGTGCCCGTCTGCCAGACGCTGTGCTCAGGCCTACCTGGCCCCTCCTGCAGCTCTGTCCACCCTCGTCCGCGTGGCTGGAAAAGTCTGAGGCGCCACGTCTCCCCTGACGGCAGATCCGAGGCCGGTGCCCAGGCCCAGGGCCACTCCTCCCCCCGGTCCTCTTCCTTCTCACGGGCCACCCCTGAGGCCAGACGCCAGTGTCCCCTGCACAGTGACTCCACGGAAGGTCCGGGAGCTTGTGTCACCCTGTCAAAGTGAGACCCCCTTTGAGACGGGAGCCGCTTACAGCCTCTCTGAT
Organism: Phocoena sinus; assembly: GCF_008692025.1. Classification (NCBI taxonomy): domain Eukaryota; kingdom Metazoa; phylum Chordata; class Mammalia; order Artiodactyla; family Phocoenidae; genus Phocoena; species Phocoena sinus. The sequence continues at coordinate 58,817,746 of NC_045781.1, forward strand.
GCTTAAGAAAAGGGGGGTCCTCTGCTGAGAGCACTCGTCGTGGAACCGAGGGTCCGTACGTGTCTGTGCATGTGTGTCTTCTAATCTTTTTGCTGTGTGCTTCCTTTTTTCTTTTTAGGTTTGGGAAAAGTTCTTAAGCTCTGAAACTCCACGGATTAATGTATTTATGGCAGTGCCTACCATATACAGCAAGTTGATGGATTATTACGACAAACATTTTACCCACCCTCATGTCCAGGATTTCGTGCGTGCAGTTTGTGAAGAAAAAATCAGGTAAACGAAAATAGTCCACCTTCCCATCCAGAAAGCCAAATATAACTTATTTTTAGTGAGTCAGTTCTACTAAGTTTTAGGAAGCAGTATTTTTTCTTTGCTTTAAAATGTGTATCTACATCTCTCTCTATGTATCTGTGCTCCCAGCGCAGCTGCCTGTGTTCTGTATCCGTGTCTCTGTTCTATCTCTGGGTCTCTTTGTCCCTCTGTCTCTGTCTGTCCGCCTGTCTTCCGGTAGAGTCTGAAGGATGAGGATGGGAAAGTCCTTTCTGACCCCACACCTGCTGGCTCTCAGCCCTGCCCCCTCCCTGACCCCATGCAGACACACTCCCTGACAGACGTGTGGCTGTCTGGCCCCTTCGGTGGCATGGGGTTTGCTCTGCGTGTTCCCGTGAGCCTGCCAACTGCAGCTCCTCTCTGCTCGTGGTCAAGCGCTTCATCTGCAGGGCACACAGAAGTGAGCGGTTTGGCAGGTCTACGCAGGCACGATGACACGTGCGCCCAAGAGGTGTGACACGTGTGTCTGTGGCAGACACAGCCTTTAACAGGGCAGCGAGTTGGCGCTGGACAGCCACGAGCTTCATGGCCTCTGTGCGTCTGATTCCTAGTCCTTGAGAGGAGCTCAGGAAAGCCCTTCGTTTCCTGGAGAGAATTTCCAGTTACCCAAGACGAGCATTTCATCTTGTTCTTCTGCTCCCATTCAACCAGTCTTTGCGCCTTTTCTGTAAAGACGTTTTGATGGAACTAGAGCCCTTTTCTGAGGGTGCCACGCCAGCACCTCCCTGGTCTGGCCTCCCACGAGGCACCGTGGTGGGGCTGGGATCCAAAGCGCAGCCACCAGGACAAGAGTGGGACTGGTAGCACAATGTACCCAGATCTCAGGAGCCAAGGGCAAGAGTGAGACCAGAGAGGGGAGGTGAGGGTGACTCCGGGTGACAGGCCCTCAGATCTCAGCAGCCGGGCTCCTGGGGGGCGGGGGGTCCTTGTGCCTGCACCTCCGGGCGGGGCACAGGGGTGGTCGTTGCTCCGGCCCCCACTACAAGCAGAAGCACCTTCCTTCCTGCACACAGTGCTTTCGGGACATGGCGCATGCCGAGGCTCTCATGTCAGATCGATGTCGTTGTCAGTGAGCCGTCAGCACCAGGCAGTGTTCGTGGAGGAGCCCCCGTGCGCCCCTCCCTGGAGGCTGCCTGCTTCCGTCTCCCCCACTCCGCCTCAGACCCGGTGGTGTTTTGTCCCCAAAGCAGACAAGCTATCATCGCGTTCCTCTTATCACTGCTCTTTTCGGGGCTGTTTGTGGACAGCACGTTGACTGTTTGCAGAGCGTGCCACCAGGGACCCTCAAATCACTTTTCCTTTTACTGTCTTTACCCCTTCCCTGTGAAGACCTATTTGCCTTCTAAAATATACCCAAGATTCTTTCCAAAGAACAGAGTTAAATTTCAGCCCGAACTGCACTTTTAGCCGTGAGTTAAAGGGTGACGGTGACTGGGGTGCTGGGCGCGTGTGGCTCTCACCGGGCTGAAGAAGCCATGTGCTCCCGAGAGCTCAGGAGCCTGTGGTTGTGCCGGGCAGGGTGATGGTCTCGGGCTCGGCCGCCCTGCCCCTGCCTGTGCTGGAGAAGTGGAAGGGCATCACCGGCCACACTCTGCTGGAGAGGTACGGGATGACGGAGATCGGCATGGCCCTGTCCAACCCCCTGACCGCAGCTCGCCTGCCAGGTACGAGTGGCGCCCGCCAGCCGTGTCCTCCCTCTGCTCTGGGTCCTCGGGTGGGCTATTCTGTGGAGGATGCTCCCCTGCTGGGCTACGGTCACGTTCTCAGGGTGGCAGTGTCCTTCCCAGGTGACCCAGACGCCGTGTGCTTGGCAGGGCGCCCCCCTCCCCCCCTCCCGGGCTGGGGGCTGCTTCCGTCCAGACCAGGTCGCCCGCAGCCCAGAGTTTCCCATGCAGGTGCCCTGAGCCACACAGGCCGGTGGCAGCGGGAGAGACGGCAGGTGTCGGGGGCGAGGGAGGAGGGACATCCCGCCTGTGCTCAGGGACCTGCACGCGTCTGGAGGGTCTGCTGCTCTAGACGGGTTCCTGCCCTTTGGTCTTCCTGTCCCGCCTTCTCTAGGCCATTCCACATCAACAGCCTTCACGTCCCGGGTCCCTGACAGGGAACCTGCAGGCCTGAGGCCTGAGACGTGAGCCTGTTCTGTCCTGGGCCCTTTTCTAGCCCTCCCGGTCAGTACCCTCCAGCTTGTCCAAAACACAGTAGGCGTCTGGAAATAAACGTTAAGTCATCGTGTGCCTGTACTTGCCTCTGTGTGTGCACTTGTCTCGCACGGCAGTAAAAAGCACCCTCCTGCTGGGCAGGTCTGTGAGTTTTCAGTGTGTCTGCCGTCATACTCGGGTAGACGAAGTTGAATCACCTCCAGACCTTCCCCCTTTGGCGGTCAGCGCCTCCTGCCCCAGGCCGGCGAGCACGTCCCTGGTTCCTCTCCCTGTAGCTGTGCGTCTCCTGGAACGACACAGAGGCACAGCCTCCAGGACCTGCCTTTGGGTCTGGCCTCTCTCACTTGGCAGGACGAGTGTGAGACACATCCTGTACCGAGCAGCACCTTCGGCGTTCACCCGTCCGCCACCGAAGGACGCTGGGTCGTGTCTAGCCGCGGGCAGCCCCCAGGCGGCTGTCGTGGAGGTCTGTATGCAGGGTTTGGTGCGAATGCGTGTTTACATCTCGTGGGCAGACGCCTCAGAGTACAACTGCTGGGTCAGAAGGGGGCGTGAGCCCGACTTTCTAAGAAGCTGCAAACTGTCCACACGACAGCCCCGATACTGGGCTGGTCTTACCCCTCTGATGGCCTTGGAGAAGTCACACAGACGGAGCAAGTGTTCGCACTGTCGGGCCAGGACACCCTCTGTCGGGCGGGGGCAAAGGCCCCGGGACAGAGGGACCTGCGCCCGTGCCCTAAACCCGAGGCTTCTGGGCAGAAATTCTCGAATCTTAATTGGCTGCAGCTCTCGAGGCTCAGGGTTCTGCCGTGGCTGTGCGTGGCCTCTTCTCGACAGCGGAACCAAGCGCCCGGGGTCTTTTCTCACCCGTGAAGCAGGCGGCTCACAGTGGGTGCACGGCCGGCTCTTTGGTTTAGAAACAATGAAGGAAGTAGCCGTCAACCTTGAATCCGGGAGTGAGTCCCTGAGCACCGCTTCCGGAGCAATCAGGCTGTGTCCTCTGTGCCCCTGACTCCTGGGCCGGACTTCTTCCAGCCGGGACTCTGGGCTGCTCCGGGGACACATCCTGCCAGCCTGGCCCATCACAGGTTCCCTGGCGGCCCGGAGGGGCGCGTGGCCTGAAGGATACTGTTTGCTCGGCTGAGGCCCCGGGTGGTGACCTGAGCTGCTGGGCCTGACATGCGCTGATAGGAGGTTGCTATCAGATACAGGGCTTACCGGACAGGCGCTCCAGGACCCAGTGAGGCACCGTCACCGAGGCCGGACAGAGCCACAGGACAATTAAAGTCACCTGGCCACAGCTGACACCGTTCTAAAGGGAGGCGGAAGGACAGCCTGCCCTTCTGACTGCAGCCAGCCTGTTGCCCAGTGGACACCAGGAGGACATTCAGTCCCTGCGGGTGTGGGAGGGGCCCGTCCCGAGCTGTGGCAGAGGCCGCGTCCACGCGGTGTGGGGCCCGTGTCACGCGGTGTGGGGTGCGTGTCACACAGTGTGGGCAGGGCCGCGTGCATGTGGCGTGGGAGGGGCAGCGTCACACGGTGTGGGAGGGGCAGTGTCAGGCGGTCTGGGAGGGGCCGCGTCACGCTGTGTGGGCGGGGCAGTGTACACGTTGTGTGGGCGGGGGGCCGCGTCACGTGGTGTGGGGGGCAGCGTGCACGAGGCGTGGGAGGGGCAGCGTCACACGGTGTTGGAGGGGCAGCATCACGTGGTGTGAGCGTGGCAGCGTGCAAGAGGCGTGGGGGGGCAGCGTCACACGGTGTTGGAGGGGCAGCATCACGTGGTGTGAGCGTGGCAGCGTGCAAGAGGCGTGGGAGGGGCAGCGTGCACGAGGAGTGGGAGGGGCAGCATCACGAGGTGTGGGAGGGGCTGCATTACGCGGTTGAGCGTGGCAGTGTGCACGTGGTGTGGGTGGGGCAGCGTCAGGCGGCGTGGGAAGGCCCCCATCCTGCGGTCTGGGAGGTACTGCGTCACGCGGTGTGGGCGGGGCAGTGCCATGCAGTGTGGGCGGGACAGCCTGCACGTTGTGTGGGCGGGGCCGTGCGCATGAAGTGTGGGCGGGGCAACGTGCACTAGGCGTAGGAGGGGCAGCGTCACGGGGGGTGGGAAGGCCCCCATCCCGTGGTATGGGAGGGACTGCATCACGCGGTGTGGGAGGGGCCGCACCTATGCTCTGTGGGAACGGCCGTGTCATGCGGTCTGGGAGGGGCAGCGTGCACGCGGTGTGGGCGTGGCAGCGTCTCGCGGTGTGGGAATGGCAGCGTGTACGCAGTGTCAGAGGGGCCGCGTCGCGCGGTGTGGGCGGGGCAGCGTGCACGTTGTGTGGGCGGGGCCCCGCCACGCGTTGGGGGGGCCGCGTCCCGCGGTCTGGGAGGGGCTGCGTCCCGCTGCGTGGGAGGGGCAGCCTCATGCAGCCTGGGAGGGGCAGCGTCACGCGGCGTGGGAAGGACAGCGTCCACGCGGTGTGGGCGGGACTCCATCTAGTTGGGTGTAGGAGGCTGGCCCTGCGTGGTTCACCCTGCTCTGTTCCACCCACTGGGGTAGGGGCGGGGGCTTCTGGGGTCTGAGCAGCTGCCCTGCCCTAACAGCAGTCTTTGCCGTTTGTAGACCTAACTTTAACAAATCATAGGTGTTTCTGTGGAGATTTTAATGCCACCGTTGTGGTAGTGGTGCTGTAATTCGGACAACGTTTTCTTTTTTTTATATATAAATTTATTTAACTTTTATTTATTTTTGGCTGTGTTGGGTCTTAGTTGCTGTGCGCAGCCTTTCTGTAGTTGCCGCGAGTAGGGACTGCTCTTTGCTGTGGTGCGCAGGCTTCTCTTGTTGCAGAGCATCGGCTCTAGGCGTGCGGGCTTCAGTAGTTGTGGCTTGTGGGTTCAGTAGTTGTGGTGCACGGGCTTAGTTGCTTCGCTGCATGTGGGATCTTCCCGGACCGGGGCTGGAACCTGTGTCCCCTGCGTTGGCAGGCGGATTCTTAACCACTGCGCCGCCAGGGAAGCCCTGTCAGTGTTTTCTTTATAGATGTTCTTAGCGGTTCAGGTTTCATTGAATAGGGTGGACAGTCCTGACTTCCTTAGGTTGGGAGAGGGGCTGGAGGTTGAATCAAGTACAAATGGCCAATGATTTAATCAACTGTACCTGCATAATAGAACTTTCATAAAAACCCAAAACGAGGCTGGTGAACACGGGTTGGTGTTGGAGTGTGATGTGCCTGGAGAGTGTGCAAGTTTAGAGACTCCCTCCCACCCACATACTTGCTAGAGGTGTGTCTTCCATCTGGCTGTTCCCACCTTGTATCCTTTGTAATGAAGTGATATTCTAGGAAGTGACCTGTTTTCTTGGGTTTTGAGAGACGCTCTAGCAAACTGTTTAATCCCAGGAGGGGCTCAGGGACCCCCAGTTTGCAGCCAAGTTGTACAGAAGTTGTGGGTAAGTGGGGACATGCCCCTGTGACTGTCAGTCCTGTGGGACTGAGGGCAGCCACTCACCTCCCTGGAGGCCACAGCAGATCCCATAGGGTTCCCTTCTCCACAGCATCTCCCCACATCTCCCTGTGTTCCCAGCGCCTGGATGGAGCCTCTGCTTCCTCCTTTCTGTAAGTGTTACTGAACTGAGCCAATTTACTGACCCTGGGTTGTGGTGAAGGAAAGTGCAGGATCCAGGAAAGGAGAGCGAGCGGCTGGTGCTCAAAGGACCCAGACTCCTTATGGCTTTCAGGGAAGGGCTATTAAAGGCGACATTTGCGGGGAGGGCTGCAGGATGTGTGACATCCCTCTGACTGGTTGGTGGTGAGGTAACAGGGTGGTGTCCCAGGAATATCAGTCATCAGCCTTCTGGCTCCAGCGAGTCTGGGGGTCTCAGCATGTAGTCACCATCCTCCACCCGGGTGGGGGCCTCCGTTCACGCGGAACAACTCCGAGATGCGCGTCAGCTTAGTGTGTGCGTCTCTTGAGGAGGATGTGCGACTCTGTCTTATGACCGGTTTATCGTTTGAGCTGTGAGGTAACTGCTTTTTCTTTGTGTCTGTGTTCCTCTATTTCTCTAATTAGTAACTGCCTCAGTCTGCTCTCTGGATCTCAGGGAAGGTTTAGGAGACTAAAGCGTCTTTTTACAAACACGAAACGAGGGACATGGAGGGGCTTTCGTCCTCCGAGGATCCCCAGGGCGCACGCGTCAGGAGGCGTGGCCGTCTGGAGGGCTCGGGCCTGAGCAGGCGTCACAGCACTGCGGGGACGAGAGCTCAGAAGAAACGGGAGGAGGAGCAGATTTCACTCCTGAGCGAGGCGTCTGCTCGTGCTGAAGATTCTGCACCTGGCTTAATGCAGTGGCTTCTGATGAAATCATCACGTTCCTCCTGACGGCTCAGGGTGTGTTCATGGAACGCTTTACTTCTGCCACATACGAAAGGAATCACCCTGACCAGTCTCAGAAAGTGATAAATCGATTCACACGGCAAGAAAGCCTCTCACTGCCTGGGAAGCCAGGAAGAAGGACCATCAGCCCTGTGGGCCCGACCGATGTCCTCTTACACACGGCCTTTCTCTCCTGCAGTTTATCAACCCATTTCTTCCCTTAAACCTTCTGTTCTGTGGCTTTTACACACACCCCGAGGGCTAAATCCTAGGTCAGCCTGCTGACATTTGGCCATGGAATATGAGCAATTGGGAGCGATGTGAAGACCTGGGAAAATCTGCAAGATGCCTGGGCCTGGTCTGTAACCAAGCAATCAGAGCTGTGGCCCCGCCGGTCCTTATCAGACGTGAGGTCCAAGGAGGAGCAGCGCAGACGACAGGGCTGAGACAGGCGCTTCACTGGAGACAGATCCAGAGGGAAGCTACGACGCTGAGGTCCGCTGGGAAACACATCCCGAGTGTCGGGACTGTGGCCGCCTTGGCCCCGGGTCCTGCAGAGCCTGCAGGAGGGCAGGGCTTGGACCCAGCTCACGTTCACAGCCTAGGTCTTGTCTCTGGTCCTCGTGTCTTGTCTGCAGCTGAGGTGGAACACCTCCTTTTCCAGGCTGTCTCCGGTCTTGAGCGTCCTGGCACTCGTGCAGCCATTGGCCGCAGCAGAAAGAGAGAAGGATACATGCCTGGCGGTTCCTTTCATACACAACATCCAGGGGGCAAGTCCACGGAGAATGGGTTAGTGGTTGCCGGGGTGGGGGGAAGATACGACAGCTGACGGGGACAGGTTTCCTTCTGGGCTGGTGGAAAGTTCTGGAGCTAGATGGAGGTGGTAATGGGACCGTGTCGTGAATGTGCCGAATGCCCCTGAATCCTAGGCTTTATAATGAATAGCTGCATCATATATGGATTTCACTGTAGTTTTTAAATCTTTGGAAGCAAAACAGAAGGAGGGGAGGAAGGAGGAGGAAGATGCGGCGGGGGCGGCCCCCAGGACCTCAGACAGAAGACAGGCTGAGGAGGACAGGGCGGCGCCATCTAGCAAGCGGAGCCCTGTGTCACAGACTTTTCCAGGCGTGTGGATCCCAGAGCACTAAGCAGCTCGTGGAGTTTGCCAAGTGGGCTTCCCGGAACTTTTCTCCTGTGACAAGTCCTCATTGATAAGAGTTAAAATAAAGGCCTTGAGGGGCTTCCCTGGTGGCGCAGTGGTTGGGAGTCCGTCTGCCGATGCAGGGGACACGGGTTCGTGCTTCGGTCCGGGAAGATCCCACATGCCGCGGAGCGGCTGAGCCCGTGAGCCATGGCCGCTGAGCGTGCGTGTCCGGAGCCGCAGCGGGAGAGGCCGCAACAGTGAGAGGCATGCGTACCGCAAAAAAAAAAAAAAAAAAAAAAAAAAAAAAAGGCCCTGAGACCTTGAAGTGAAGCGTTTGGCCCTGGAATCTCTGCCCCGCCTCAGGTATTCATTACAGTGGCCACGGGGACTCCACTGCGGCCAGGGCACCACCTGACCTAACCTTTGCAGGTTCAAAAGTTGATTATAGCCACACAGGGGTGAAGACGCTGAGCCACGCACGGGCGCCTAACGAGCGAGCCGGGACGCTGGCTGCGTCACCCCTGCCGTGAGGATCCGCTCACCCTCTGGCATCTGGCCCACTCCAGTCCCTCGCCAGCGACAAACTGCGGTCATCGGTGCCCTGACCGCTCAGCCAGGCGCTCCAGTGAGATAGAAGTGCCCTTGCATCTTGCCCTGGGCACCGGACGGCCCTCTCGAAGTGACCTGGAGGCCCTGTAGGGCGTTCGAAGCCCTGGCTGCTGCTCTGCGTGTCCCGCCTAAGGCTGTGCTTCTGGCTCCTGGCGCTTCGCCCGGCTGTGTGCACGTGACAAGGGGCAGGACCCCTGTGTGCGCACGTCATGTCCACGCGGGATTCCCACGTGTGTGCACGTGACATCCACGCGGGATCCCCCCACCTCCGTGTGTGCACGTGACGTCAGGCAGACCTGAGCAGCTCAGTGTGCAGCTCTGTCCTTCAGAATGCTGCTGACCGCCTCTTTCCCTCGCGCCTCCCTGCCCCCTGCAGGCTCTGTGGGGACCCCGCTGCCCGGCGTCGAGGTGCGCATTGTGTCCGAAAACCTGCAGAAGGACGGCTACCCCTACGTTGTCCACGCAGAGGGGAATGAGGAGGACACCAAGGTGAGCCCCTGTGTTCTCTCTGGCGGCACGTGGGCATCACGCGGCCACGACCTCCCAGGAGGCCGATGGCAGAGGGTGAGTCCCCACCGCTCGGGGACGGGCCTGAACTGCGGCGCCGCTGGCGGGCCTCGACTCGGGGCGGTGCTGGTGTTGGGGGCATTGCCTGCCGTGTGGACGGTGCAGAGCAGAGTGAGGCCCAGCAGGGCTCCCCGCGCTCAGCCAGGCTCCTCCTGGGCTCTGTCCTCTGGGCCACGTTGAGCTGGGTCCTGATAGCCTCAGCTAGGAGAGCCCGAGTTCAAGCAGAGATCATTGTCGGCAGGATCTTGTTAAAACTTCTGCGCTGGCGGGACGCTGGCACCCGCTCAGAGTGGACGCCGACAGTGTCACCGGCCCCCAGCCTTGCAGTCGCCCATTTGGACAGATTCACGGAAGCTGTAAATTGAGGTTCCCCGCTTGGGAAGTCACTGTTCCCTGCTTTCTGTGCTGTTCTAAGCTCCGGGGGTCAACGGAAAGAGAGGACTGTTGTCTCGTTTCAGTGACCCAGGTCTGCTGGTCACGAGAGGTCAGGGTCACAGCAGAGGCTCGGGTTTGCTGGAGGTGGAATTTTGATTTGAGAGATTGTTTTCTTCACAGCGGATGTACATACTCTTGACCTCTGTCACCGTGAGAAGTTTTAGAAGCTGAAAGTAGCAGCGATCCTGCCTCTCACTTGTGCCAGGAGGGGCGGCGGACAGGCCCTGCCCTTGTGGGCCTCGGTCTGCAGTGGGAAACGGCAGCGTTCAATAGATGGTTGTTGAATGTCTTAGCTCGAGAACGTAGGCGCAACTTGGGTGGTTTTTACTGTAATTTTATGAAAAATGACACCAAGAAGTATGTATCCGTTTACTCAAGAACCTCTCACCTGGACCCCCCTTGCTGGGCTCGTGCCCCCTCGGCCTCTCCTCCCACACGTGATGGCCCTCCAGACCAGCCTTGCTCCCGCCCACGCTGTGTGGGCAGCTTTCAGGGTGGCCTCAAGGTCCCCAGCCATGGCTCTCGCTCCCTGGCTGCCTGCTGCCTGGGCTCTTGCGTCAGCCCAGCTGGTCCAGGGCCGTCAGCCATGCCCATGGCTTAGGGTCCTTTTCTGGCTCTTGGCCTGTGCCCTGCGGTCCTCTCTGCCTGCCTCTCGGGGACTCGTGCTCACACCCGAGTCACCTGTCCCAGCGTCCAGCCCTCCTGCAGTAATGGGGCTGCCTCCCCTTGCTGGATGCTCAGTCCGCTGGTTCTGGGTGTCGTTCCGGGGACCCCGCTTGGGAGGAGGTCCCCAGCAGAGCAGCGTCGGGGCATGTGGGTCCATCAGGGTGCCAGAGAGGAGGTGCGGGTGGACAGCGTCTCCCTCCTCAGTCACACTGAACTTTAACAACTTGGGGCAAGCAGCCGCCCCCTCACCCGGCTCCTGCTGGGGGCTGTAGGGGTTTCCTCACTGAAACGCGCTCAGAATAGGAGGTGGCAGCCTGGCCCTGAGCATCTTGACGGTCCGAGAAGGAAGCGTGTGGTCCACGGTGTGGGGGCTCGGGGGCGGTGGAGACAGGGCAGGGATGACGATCTGCTGGCCACAAGCGAGGCCTCATAAACGTGAAGGTAAGGAGGCCTGGAGCTCGCGGCGGCGTGTTCTTGAGCGTTTCCAACTCAGTCGAGGGGTCAGTGAGACACACGGTCCAGAATGGAGCCGTCTCCATGGCCGATGACGGCCCGGGGCGGAGAGCGCAATCACAGGCCGGTTGCCCCCGGGGGCGGGGGTGGGCCTGGGCCTGGGCCTGGGCTCGCTCCCCGGCTGGTCAGAGGCCACCGCCGTCCCCCGCCTCCCCGCTGCCGGGAGCACGACAGGGGCACTCCTCACCTCCCATGGCTTTCCCCAGGAGCCGCCTCCCGGCTGGGGGTATTGCTCACCGCCCCGCCCCCGGGACCCTTGAGGGGAGCAAGGCCAGACTCCACACTCAGGTAGGCGAGACCTCCGTGGAGCCTCCGCCTGGGTCCCCGCGCTGCGCAGTACGGGCTGGGACGGGGTGCGCCCCGAAGGCAGGAGAACCGGGCTCAGGCCTTGCTGAGGAAGCGCCTGCGCTCGGCTTCTGTGACGTCACGGGCACTCCCCGTTGCTGACGGTGGCAGTGAGGAGGACGCCGGCTGCTCGCCTGGCCTGGAAAGTGCTGGCTCTGTCCCTGACGGGGACTCGCAGCGAAAACCCATCCACTCGCTTCTGATCGCCCCCACGCTCGGCAGGTCCGGAGGGCAGGGACTCTTACATGTTCTGAAATCTGGGGGGCTGCGGGCGGTGTGGTTCAAGGTTTTTGTTAACATTTAATTGGAAATCACTTCAAACTTACAGGAAAGTTGCAAAAATACCAGTGTGCAGAAAGCCCGCACGCCCTTTCCCGGTGCACTTGCCCTTCCCCTCTGTCAGGGCGCCATGCGGGCCAGCATGGGCTCCTGCAGCGTCTGTCCTCCTCTCACTGCCTGCCCGCCGCTATCCCCGCCCCCCCCCCCCCCCACCCATGACGCCGCGTGGCGACTCCCTCCACTGCAGGCTCTCTGGGGTCAGGGTCCTCTTTGCTTGTCATGAGGGCACATCTTGAACTTGGAAGTACCCCCTAAGCCTGATGGTCACAGGCCCTTTGACCCGAATGGCAGGCGCAAGGTCAGCACAGGCGCATTGACCAAGGAGACGTGTGTGGCGTGGCAGGCGTGCGCGCTGAGCCTGCGCCGGGGCAGCCGGGCTGGCGGTGGGCCAGAGCCTCTCTGGGGCTGACCTCTCTGTGGGGTCTGTGGCTGGGGCCTCTCCATCCTCCCTTCCTTACTTCTCTCCTCCAGCCCGCACGTGGGGAGCCCCCTGGGCTGGAGCCTGGGGAAGGAAGCGCAGCAGCGGTGACAGCGCCCACCAGGCAGTGCAGCGCTGCGGTCAGGGTCCCCCGCCTCTGAAGCCTGAGAGCTCTTGCTTCTCTGGGAACCGACCGCCGAGAATCAGGAGTGGTGACCAGGGGGCTCTTGGGCCTGTGTCTGCCCCGCAAAGGGGAGGCCCAGGGGAGGACAGGAGCCCTGTGAAGGCACAGGGTGCCCGGGCCAAGGGGTGCTCCCAGGCAGCAGGGAGAATCCGGTCCACTCCTGCCAGCCCAGAGCAAGGACAGAGGGAGGCTGTGGAGGCCGGATGCCTGATGCTCAGGGGATGCTCCCTTGTCCTGGGTATGGTCAGGGTCCCCTGCGCACCCTGCAGAGCATGGCTGGGCTCCTGCTGTGGATCCCCATCTGTGTCTCCCAGCGTGCGGGGGCCCTGGCCGCGCTGGGTGCTCCGTGGTCGGCGGCCTGGGGGCACTCCGGCGCCCCAGCCTCCACGGCTCTGCAACCATCACTTCCTGAGTCTTGTGCTTTGTCCGGCGGGACGTCAGGGGCTGGAAGAGCGGGCAGCCTCCCCACAGCGTGAGGGTCCCCTGGCCCCGGTGAGGTGGTTCCAGCTTCACGGTGTCCTCTGCCGTCTCCCGTGAGGCCCTGGGGATGGGGTGGGGGCTTTGTTTGCTGCGATGCTTCTTTTTGTGTGTCCCTCTTCCCAGCTGGCAAACTCTGCAAGCACGTGGTGTGGTCTCTCTCTCTTTTTTAAATTTAGTTATTGAGGTGTCGTTGTCTCTTTATTTATTGTTTCAATTTGCTCACTTACGGAAGAGCCAGATGCCAGCCAGCAGAGACGGGTCCATTGACAGATACGGGCCGCACTGCCGTGTGACGCAGAGGTGACCAGGCCTCACGTGGAACCCTCTTGTCTTGCAGAGGGTGCAGACACCCACGTGGGGTGTGGGACAAGCTGGGGCAGGAGGACAGTGGCAGCGAGCGCCGCTTCCCTTTATCCCCTTAAAATCAGTTACTTGGGCTTCCCTGGTGGCGCAGTGGCTGCGAGTCCGCCTGCCGATGCAGGGGATGAGGGTTCGTGCCCCGGTCCGGGAAGATCCCACATGCCGCAGAGCGGCTGGGCCCGTGAGCCATGGCCACTGAGCCTGCGCGTCCGGAAGCTGTGCTCCCCAACGGGAGAGGCCACAACAGTGAGAGGCCCGCGTACCGCAAAAAAAAAAATCACTTTGTGTGGCCCATGTGCAAGCTGCCGCCCTGGACAGTGGGCTGATGTGTGGGGGCCTGTGCTCCCCCCGCCACCTGCCTCTTCCATGCTCCCTCTCGCCACTTCCCCTGTCGCTGCCATGGACCATGGATTGCTGCACGGACCGTGGAGGTGGGGACGGGGACAGGAGCCCTGCGGGGCCTGGGCACGCTCTGCCCTGCGATGAGTGGTGGCGTGCTGTCCCCACAAAGGCACTCACTTCAGACAAGCAGCTGCCCGTCGTCAGCCGTGTGCTTCTGCCTCTTAGGGTGAGGTGGGTCCACTACCTCTTTTCCAAGGGCCTGTTAGGAGGTGGCAGGACCCTAAATGAGACTTTCACACGGGAAAGCGGGTCCAGTAGGCCCCCTGACGTGCCAGGTGAGCATCTGGAGCGCTTAGCACCCCTGTGCCGCTTGCCTGCCCCCAACTGTGCTTTTAATGTCCCCCTGGAGCTACCCCGCCCCCTCTGTTGGCTTCATCCTCCGTGTTGTGAGGGCCGGCTCCTGTCCTGGGGCTGGGCAGTGGGCAGTGAGCTACACAGCCCTCCCATCAGGATGCATTGGGAGCGGGGCCCACGGCCCAAGAGGCACCAGGCCTTTGGGGACAGGCTCTGTGGTGTGTCCGGTTCTGCCCCTGCCCCGGTCCTGCCCCCTCACCTGGGCTCCCACACCTTCTGCCAGCTCAACTCCCCCTCCTTGGAGCTTGGGTCATGGTTCCACCGGGGACTTTACAGCAACTCCCGCCTCTGAGATGCTTTCAGATGAGGAAGCACGTGTTCTCACGCCGGCAGCTCTCGGGCACGGCCCTGGCCGCCCAACGACAGAGTGGCCCTCGAACGAGGAGTACATGTGTCAGCTGTGGGTGCCCTGGGTCAAGACGTTCCTGTGCGCCCGAACGGGGTCCCCTGTGAGGGCAGCCAGACTTTTCTCTGCAGGGTGGATGGCAGGTGTGGTCTGAAGCCATGCAGTCGCCGGGAGTCCGGGTTCGGGATGCGTGCCTCGCCCCCTGCACCCAAGCTGGGTCCCCAGAGTACGGGGACTGCCCGCCCAGTCCCATGAACGGGTAGTGTAACTCCACGTGGTTCTGAGGCATGGCGGCAGAAACCTGCAGCGCCCTGGCTCTGCCTGTGACCTGGTGATACGCAGGACGGACTTTAGTCGAAGGCAGCGTTTATGGTTACACGCTATTTTAGGTTGTTTGTTATTAGAACTTCGAATTGGTGGTTCACTTTCCCCCTCCCTGAAGAAATGAAAAAATGCCTTGTCTTTCTCTGGCATAAAGAAAATGGTGACGTGTCTTAGTTTCTTTATTTTAAAGATGTTTTTTTGAAGTGGACCATTTTTTGAAGTCTTTATTGCATTTGTTACAGTACTGCTTCTGTTTTGGGTTTTTGGCTGTGAGGCATGTGGGATCTTAGCTCCCAGACCAGGGAACCCGCACCCCCTGTATTGGAAGGCGAAGTCCTAACCTCTGGACCGCCAGGGAAGTCCCATGTCTTAGTTTCTTGATACTTGCTTTCTGTAGACCAGAGACTCCCTGGCAGATCTGTACAAAAATTAGAACTGGGGAGTAGGTGTGTCTTTGTGGCATTGAACCGATGATGGGTGTATTAGATGAACCTAAGAACACGCTCAGATGGAGTGTTGAGTGGGATGGTGCTGAGTAGGTGAGGGGTCTTGAGGGGACTCGGTTCAAAGAGTTGGTTTCGGTTCCAGAAGACCCTGACTCTATGCTCCGCGTGTCTGTGGCCACAGAGCCTGCATGCCCGCAGCTCCTGTGCTCGGGGGCTGGTCTGCGTGTCACGGGAAGGGGCAGAGCAGTGTCCGTGGACAGTGGTCATCCTTGTTCGCCAAATCCATGTCCCATCCGTGGCGAGGCACAGCCCAATTTCAGAGATGCTAAACGTGAAAAGATGTTCTGTGGAGTTCAAAAGTTAGTATCTTGCATTTCATGCAAGTTGCCTGGAAGAAGCTTGTGAATATCTTTTCTTACCTTATGAAATCAGGAATCTAGGACTCAGTGCTGGAGGTGGGCAGGAAGTCCTCTCTGGCTGGATGAGCTCTGGTCCGCTTCTTGCCCACCATACAGGCCTGCTCGCCTGCGGTCAGCACGCACCTGGCTGCGGGTCCAGCATGATGGAGGAATAAAGGGAGGGTCCACAGACGACAGGCGCTGGAGTGAACGCAGCACAGGGTTGGGTGATCGTGTCTGTAAATGAACACACAGTAGGTATCGTCAGGACACAAGCACACAGTGACTTGAACAGGTGATGTGCAATACCCAGAATGCCTGCCCTGAGACAGAAGAGTGACTGATAAGAGGTCTCTGTAGGGCACCCAGTGCTGGGGAGTGCTGAGGAAGAGGACACAGGGATGTGGATTTCTAAGGTAGAATGGCACTCAGTTAGAACTGCCCATTTCTCCGTTCAGTTCTGTCAGTTTTTTTGCTTCGTATATTTTGATGGTGTGTCCTTAGGTGTGTGAATAAAGTCTGTTTTCTCTGATAGTACAGCCACCCTGGTCTGTTTTGGTCAGTTGGTACTTGCAGGAACATCTCGATCCATCCTTTTACTTTCCATCCACCTGTGTCTCTGGATCTCAAGTGAGCTTCTTGTAGGCAGGCTATACAACTGACCCTGTTTGCACAGGTCCACTTATATGTGGGGTTTTTTTTCCAGTAAACATGCACTACAGTATTACACGATCCACAGTTGGTTGAATCCATGAATGTGGAACCACAGATACAGAGGGCTGACTGTAAAGTTATATGCAGATTTTCAACTGTGTGGTGAGTCTCTGCCCATAACCCCCACATTGCTCAAGGGTCTACTGTCGTTGGATCATGGATTTTTATCCATTCCACCAATCTGTCTTTAGACTGGAGAATTTAATCCATTTACGTTTAAAGTAATTACTGATAAGGATGGACTTACTTCTGCTATTTGTGTTCTATGTGCCATATAGCTTTTTTTGGTCCCTAATTTCCTACGTTTCTGTCTTCTTTCGTGTTTAGTTGATTTTTTGTAGTGAAATGTTTAAATTCCTTTCTCATTTCCTTTTGTGTATTTTCTCCAGCTAATTTCTTTGTGGTTGCCACAAGGATTACATTTATCTTTCTAAAAATTTTAACACTAATTTGGATTTATACCAGCTTAACTTTAATAACATGCAAAAACTCTGCTGCTTTACAGTTCTGTCCTTACCCCTTTCAGCTGTTGCTGTCACAAGATTACATCTTTATACATTCTGTGCCCTAAAACATAAGTTAATTCTTTTCAATGTATTAGTCTCCTAAATTATGTAGAAAACAAGATTTGGAGTTACAAACCAGAGTTTGTAATACTAGTTTTTACACGTAATTTTTTTAATGTGTTAGTCTCCTAAATCATGTAGAAAACAATGTGTCATAGTAAGTGTATTTACTTCTGTTGAGATCTTTCTTTCTCCATACAACTTCAGTGTACTGACTAGGTGCTTTCTTTTAACCTGCAGGACTCATTTGAGCATTTCTTGCAGGGCAGGTCTAGTGGTCACAGACTTCCTCAGCTTTTGTTTATCTGGAAATGTCTTAATTTCTCCCTCATTTTTGAAGAACATTTTTAGTGGATATCGGATTCTTTGTCAACTTTTTTTTCTTTTAGTACTTTGAATATATGGGTGCACTGCTTCTGGCTTCCAAAGTTCTGATGAGAAATCTGCTGACATAATCTTATTGAAGATCTGCGTCCGTTTTGCCCACCCTGGCTTCCACAGTCTGTCTGCAAGCTGCTCTAGGAATACATGCACAGCTGCCTGTGGGGGCGGGGGGAGTGGTAGCTGCTACAGAGCTAGGAGCTGAAAATGACCAAAATTAACCACAGTTTACCCTCCAAGCCTTCCCCTGGAAGTTGCAAGCCTTCAACAGACTCCAGGTTTCAAAAATAGTTACATCAGACAGATCCTGCCTGTGCAGTTGCTGTCCAGGTGGGAGCTGGATTCCTGGTGTTTCTTGCTCTGCCCACTTCCCCTCTGGTTACTTTCTTACTGTTGGGTTTCAAGAGTTCTTTGTCGGATATCTGATTTGCCAATATTTCCTCCTAGTTTGTGGCTTGTCTTTACATTGTCTTGTATTTCATAAAGCAGAAGTTTTTAATTTTCATGAGGTCTAATTTCTCTCTTTCTCTCACTTTTATGGATCACGCTTTTGGTGTTATCTCTAACTCCAGGTCACAAAGGTTTTCTCCCGAAAGTTTTATAGTTTTACGGTTTACATTTACATCTATTGTGCATTTTGGTGAATTTTTGCATTATGTATGAAATTTAGTTGGAGCTTATTTTTTTCCATATCCAGTTGTTCAGATACTGTTTGCTGAAAAGACTACCCTTTCTTCTTTGCAATTTTGTCAGAAGTCAATTTTACATATTTCAGCAGGTTCGTATATAGATTATATATTCTCTTCCACTGGTATGTGTGTCTGTTCCTTTGCGATACCACAGTCTTGACTACTGTGGCTAAGCCTCAGAACTGTAGTGTTATTCTACCAACTTTATTCTTGTTCAGGGTTTTTTGTTTTGGTTATTGTCGTTCTTTTGCCGGCTCATACCAATTTTAGAAATAGCTTGTCTGTATCTACAAAAAATCCTTTTGGGATCTTGGTCAAAGTTGCATTAAACCTATAGATCAATTTGGGAAGAATTAACATCTTTACCTCGATGACTCTTTTCAGTCCATGAACATGGTGCCCCTCTCCATTTACTTAGGTCTGCTTTGCGGGGGGGGGTGTGGGGGGGGGTGTGGGGGAGTGTATGTGTGAGGGTTTTAGCATGCCGCTCCTGAACATGTTCTGCTAGGTTTATACCTAAGTATTTCTTCTTTTCTCCATCTCTTTCTCCTCTTCCTCTTCTTTTTCAACGATTGTAAATATAGAATTTTTTGTTTCTAATTGTTTATCACTAGTGTATAGGAATACAGTTGATTCTAGTGTATTGACTTTGTATCCTGTAGTAATCCTGGTAAATTTGTTTTTCAGTTTTAGGAGGATTTTTTTTAATTCCTCGAGATTTTCTATATACACAGTTACTTTCTGCAAATAGAACAGATTTATTTATTCTTTTCCAATCTGTATGCCTTTTATTTCTTTTTCTTGCCTAATTGTCCTGACTAGCATTTCCAGTATGATTCCAAATAGGAATAGTGAGAGT
Source organism: Phocoena sinus (assembly GCF_008692025.1). NCBI lineage: Eukaryota > Metazoa > Chordata > Mammalia > Artiodactyla > Phocoenidae > Phocoena > Phocoena sinus. Next base: position 58,836,127 of record NC_045781.1, read on the forward strand.
GGATGTCCTTGTCCTATTTCCAATTTATGGGGAAGGTATTTGGTCTTTCACTATTAAGCATGACAGTAGCTATAGGCTTTTTGTAGATTCCATTCTACTTTTGATATGCTGAGAGTTTTTTTTTAATATATAAATTTATTTATTTATATTTTATTTTTGGCTGCGTCGGGTCTTTGTTGCTGCGTGGGCTTTCTCTAGTTGTGGCGAGCGGAGGCTACTCTTTGTTGCAGTGCACGGGCTTCTCATTGCGGTGGCTTCTCTTTTTGCGGAGCACAGGCTCTAGGCACGCGGGCTTCAGTAGTTGTGGCACGTGGGCTCAGTAGTTGTGGTTCGCGGGCAAAGAGCACAGGCTCAGTAGTTGTGGCACACTGGCTTAGTTGCTCCTTCTGCGGCATGTGGGATCTTCCCGGACCGGGGCTCGAGCCTGTGTCCCCTGCATTGACAGGCGGATTCTTAACCGCTGCGCCACAAGGGAAGTCCGAGAGTGTTTTTTATCGTGAATGGATTTTGGATATTTTCAAATGTCTTTTTTGCATTGATTGGGTTTTCTTCATTAGGCTGCTGCTATGGTGGGCTGCACGGATGATTTCCCTAGTGTTTCCAGGACAGACCCCACTTGGCCGTGGTGGGTCATTCTTTTTATTCAGTACTGGATTTGCTTTACTAACATTTCGTTGAGGATCTTTGCGTCTCTGTTCATGAGGGATTTTGGTCTGTAGTTTTCTTGCAAATTCTTTCTGATTTGGGTATCAAGGTAATGTAAGCATCATAAAATTAGTTGGGAGGTGTTCCCTCCTCTTTTACTTTCTGGAAGAGATTGTATATAATTAGTGTTATGTATTTTATAGAATTTCCACTGAAACCGTCTGGGCCTAGAGGTTTCTTCTTTTGGAAGGTTTTAACTATGAATTCAGTTTCTTTAATAGTTAAAGAACTCTTCAGGTCATCTATTGCATCTTGGGTGAGTTTTGGTAGATTGTGGTTTTTGAGAAATTGAATCTTGATGCGCATAGAGTTTTTCACAGTATTATTCCCTTATTGACCTTTTAATGTCTGCATAGTCTGAAGTGATACGCTTCCCACAACTCACGTTGATAATTTGTGTCTTCTATTTATTTTTTCTTTGTTATTCTTGCTAGAAGATTATCCATTTTTAAAATCTTTTTTCAAAGGATTCACTTGAGGATTCATTGAATTTTCTCCATTATTTTTCTGTTTTCAATTTTTTTTCTTTTTTTAATTTTTGGCCACAACCGGCAGCATGTGGGATCTTAGCTCCCTGGCCAGGGAGCGAACCTGCAGCCCTGCATTGGAAGGCGGAGCCTTAACCACTGGACTTCCGGGGATGTCCCTCTTTTCAATTTTTATTGGTTTCAGTTTTTATCTTAATTGTTTCTTCTCTTCTGCTTGCTTTTGGCTTCTTTTTCTCTTTTTCTAGTTTCTTCAGATAAAACTTTAGGTTATTGATTTGAGGTTTTTTTCTTTTTTTCTAATATATGCATTTAATGATATGAACTTCCCTCTAAACATTGCTTGAGATTTACCCCTGAAATTTTGATATGTTGTGTTTTAATTTCATTCAGTTCAAAATATTTTCTAATTTTCTAATTTTCCTTAAGACTTCTTCTTGACTCCTGGATAATTCAGAAGTGTGTTGTTCAATTTTTCTGTTATTGATTTCCAGTTTAATTCCACTACAGTCAGAAAACATACTTGATATTATTTCAGTTTTTAAAAATTTGTTAAGCTGTGTTTTATGGCCCAGAATGTGGTCTTTCCTGGTGACTGTTCTAGTGCACTTGAACAGAGTGTGTATTCTGCTGCTTTTGGTTGGGGTGTAAATGTCAGTTAGATGAAGAAGGTTGATGGTAGTGTTCAGGTCTCTCAAAGCCATACTGGTTTTCTGACTACTAGTTCAAGCACCAAGTGAGGAGTGTTGAATTCTCCAGTTATAATTATCTGTCTATTTCTCCTATCAGTTTTTTTTTATAAATTTATTTATTTAATTTTGGCTGCGTTGGGCCTCTGTTGCTGCGCGCAGGCTTGTCTCTAGCTGTGGCGAGCGGGGGCTGCTCTTCATCGCGGTGTGCGGGCTTCTCGTTACAGTGGCTTCTCTTGTTGTGGAGCACGGGCTCTAGGCGCGCGGTCTTCAGTAGTTGTGGCACACAGGCTCTAGAGCGCAGGCTCAGTAGTTGTGGCGCACGGGCGTAGCTGCTCTGCGGCCTGTGGGATCCTCCGGGACCCTGGCTCCAACCCGTGTCCCCTGCATTGGCAGGTGGATTCTTAACCACTGCACCACCAGGGAGGCCCCCTCCTATCAGTTTTTTGTTTCATGAATTTTGAAAATCTGTTGCTTGGTGAACACACACTTATAATTACTGTGCCTTCTTGGTGAATTGACTTTGGTCATCATGTACTGCTGCGGCTGACCTTCTGCTGTTACGTTTATTTAGTTTGGTACTAATATAGCCACTTCCATTTCTTGCGATCGATGTTTGTATGGTATATATTGTTCCATCCCTTTGCTTCTAACCTACCATGTAACTGTATTTGAAATGAGTTTCTTATAGACAGCACACAGTTGCATCATGTATGTTTTTTAATCTAATCTGAAGTTTGTCTTCTAATTGGCCAGTTTAGACCATGTGCATTTAATGTGACCATTGATATGTTTGAATTTAAGCCTCTCATTTGTTATTTGCTTACTGTTCTGTCCCTTGGTTTCTCATTGCTTGGCTTCCCTCTAACTGCCCTCTTTGGGGTCAGTTTTTTAGTATTCCATTTTAATTTATCTGTTGAGTTTTTGAACACATGTCTTCTAGTTTTTTAGTAGTTGTTCTAGGGACTACAAAATACATACTTCACTTTTTTTTTTTTTTTTTTTTTTTTGCGGTATGCGGGCCTCTCACTGCTGTGGCCTCTCCCATTGCGGAACACAGGCTCCGGACGCGCAGGCTCAGCGGCCGTGGCTCACGGGCCCAGCCGCTCCGCGTCATGTGGGATCTTCCCGGACCGGGGCACGAACCCGTGTCCCCTGCATCGGCAGGCGGACTCTCAACCACTGCGCCACCAGGGAAGCCCCATACTTCACTTTTTGAAATTTACTTAGACTCAACATTTTGACACTTCTAGAACACAGAACTCCTACTACGTGTACTGTCAAAGAAAAATTAATCATCACTCATGTTAAAGATGATGAGGTTGGGCTTCCCTGGTGGCGCAGTGGTTGAGAGTCCGCCTGCCGATGCAGGGGACACGGGTTCGTGCCCCGGTCAGGGAGGATCCCGCATGCCACGGAGCGGCTGGGCCTGTGAGCCATGGCCGCTGAGCCTGCGCGTCCGGAGCCTGTGTTCCGCAATGGGAGGGGCCACAGTGGTGAGAGGCCCGCGTACAGCAAAAAAAAAAAAAAGATGACGAGGCCGACTCAGGACCGTCACGATGAGTGTAAGAGCCGCTGCAGTGGGATTTGCAGGAGGGGAGAGAGATTGAGCTCAACTTCAGATACAGCGTCGGCAAGTGTGGGTTCACAGCCAAGGAGCAGGTGGAGTCATTGGATGGAAATTTGCTAAGAGGAAACATCAAGGGTCAGGGGGATTCTGGCTAAACCAACCTAACAGGATCTTTGAAAGCCTGGTGGTCAGACATCAAGTGCGAGATGGTGGGGGATGAAGAACCTGGTCAGATATGAGGGTGAGCAGATATCAGGGTGGAGGGGGCCTCTCACTCCACTGACTTAGCCAAGTTCTTGCTAAAACTGGATTCTTTTTAAAGGTTTTTTTTTTCTTTTGCTTGTCTTTATGGAAATGAGGTTAGTTTTTTTTTTTAACATCTTTATTGGGATATAATTGTTTTACAATGGTGTGTTAGTTTCTGCTTTATAACAAAGTGAATCAGTTATACATATACATACGTTCCAATCTTTGTCACCACTCTGTGGGTCACTTTGCCCTCTCCCTTTTAGGTGGTTGTTGTCATACGTACCGTCTATGTATACGGTAAGCTCCATTAAACAATGTTACAATTTTTACTTTCAATGGTCAAAATATTTTTAAAGAACTCATGAGGAAAAGAATAGTCAGTGTTATTCAACCAGATATTTACCAGTTCTGTTGCTTTTCCTTCACTTCTGATCTTCCAGGTTCATTCTGGTGTCATTTCTGTTCTGACTGAAAATTCTGTAGTCATTGTTTTAGGTCAGATCTGCTGATGGCAAATCCTCTTCTTTCTTCATCTAAGAATGTCCTCACTTGATCTTCATTCCTGAAGGTTATTTTCACTGGATTTGGAATTCTGGGTTGACAGTTATTTCAACACTTAAAAGAAACGGTATTCCACTTTTTTCTGGCCTCCATTGTTTCTGCTGAGAAGTCAGTAGTCGTTTGAATGCCTCTAAGTTATGCTCTGCTGTCAAGATTTTTGTCCTTCTTTTTAGTTTTCAGTGATTGGATTGGGATGTGTCTGGGCTTGTATTTCCGTGGGCTTGTCCTGTTTGGGGTTCATGGAGCTTCTTGAATCTGCACATTAATGTATTTCACCAAACTTGAAGAGTTTTAAGCCAAATTTTATCAAATATCTTTCTGCCCCTAGCTTCTCTTCTGGGAAGCCAGTAGCGTGACTGTTAGCCCTTGTGGTATTGGTGTAGGCTTCTGAGACTCTGTTCAATTTTTCCAATAGTTTTTTCTCTGTTGTTCAGATTGGGTAACTTCTCTGTTCTGTCTTCAAATTCTCGGATTCTCTGCTTTGTAATCTCCATTTTGCTATTGAGCCCATGCAGCAAATTTTTCTTATTTCTGTTGTTGTGTTTTCCAGTTCTAACATTTCCATTTGGTTCTGCCCTGTGTCTTTTATTTCTCTGCTGAGACTTTATATTCCCGCTTATTCGCAGTGTTTTCGCCCTTACTTGTTGGAGCACTGGTGACACGTGCTCTCACGTCTTTCTCAGGCACTCCCAGCGTCTGTGCCGTCTGGTTGTCCTGCACTGATGGCCTTTTTCCATAAGGGTGGGCCTTGCTTGGCTTTCCACGTGCTGAGTGATTTCGTGTTGTGTTTTGGACATCGTGTTACGAGACTCTGGACCTTGTTCACTTCCAGTGGAGGATGTTGGTATTCTTGTTTTACTATTATCTCGTTGACTTAAGTCTGCCAGTTCCCACCCGCCATCTCTGGGGCTGGTTTCCATGTCAGATTATTTTCACAGCCTTTGCCTTGCCGTATATACCTGCCCTGCAGGTGTGCCACCCCATGGCCGGGCTGACCTTGGCAGTGGAGGAGATAAAGGATGGCAGTGGAAAAAACGGTGAAATACAAAGAAAGCCTGCAGTTTAGTTGAACAAACAAACACCTCCTCTGAGCAGGCTGATGGCAGGAGCTCGGCTGGGCCCAGAACATGCAGCCCGGTCCCCTCGGTGACATCACTCCTGTGTGAGAACCAGGGTGATGAGTCGACAGCAAGGCTTGGGAACAGAGCTGCTGTGGGGCAGACTCTCCTTACCCTCTGCCTGCAGTGCCGGCCCCGGGGGCGTTCAGCTTGCCGTCCAGGCCTCAGACAAACAACTCAGACGATTTTACAGCACGTTTCAAAGGGGCTCTGATTTATTTTAAAAGAGGGGGATATTCTTTCCTCAGGAAAGTTCATCCCAGGTGGGAGCTGATGAGCTGAACAGGCCTGTACGGCACTTGATCTCGTGGGTCACAGTTACTGTCAGCCAACTCTGTGAGCACGGAGCCAGCGAGGGTGCACCCGAGGGGCTCGCTGGGCACCGCGGCGTGTGGTGCCGCCTCGCTGTATCCTTTCCTGGCATCACAGACGTCGACTCCATGTCCTCTAACACGCAGCCCCCTTCCAGCCCTCGCTGTGCTCCCAGCAGGGGAAACGCTGAGATCCCTGCTTCTTGACCACCTCGCTCTCCTAGGCACCCGGCTCTCCCTCCTTAACGGGCTGCCCTGTGGGCTCCCTTCCTACCCCGAAGCTGCCGACCCCAAGCTTCTCCAGCAGCCACGGCAGGTGTGGGCAGCTTGCCCTCTCCTCCCGTGTCTGCAGTTGGTCCAAGAGACACCCTGAAGACAGAGTTTCACGGGAGCGTGGCCTTTAGAGGTGGACAGTCAGGCAAATGGGGCCCAGCAGCGAGCTCTGGGGAAGCGAGGTGGACAGCCCCCCGGGCGGGGCAGGCGCGGAGGTGGTGGCCAGCATGACCGAGGTGGGCACGGAAAGCTGCATTTGCCGTCTTTCCCACCCAAGTGTCTAATTTCAGGAGAGCATGTGGGCCTCGGGAGGGGCGGGGGCAGGTGGAGACGTGCCCTGGAGGGGCGAGCTCTGACGCCCACCTCTCTCTCCCGTTGCAGGTGACCCCAGGGTTTGAAGAGAAGGAGGGGGAGCTCCTGGTCAGGGGGCCCTCTGTGTTCCGGGAATACTGGGACAAGCCGGAGGAAACAAAAACCGCCTTCACCTCGGACGGCTGGTTCAAAACAGGTAGGACGGAGGGTCCAGAGGGGACGGGAGGGTCACCCGGGTACCACCGCACTGGGACGTCCCCACAATCCTCCCTGGTGGACAGAGATGGGGTGGGGTACTCTTTGTGCTCCCGTCTTAAAGGCTGCACCTCCCACACTGCACCCCAGCCCCCCTGAGGCCTCTAGAAGGAAGATCCTGAGGCCATGACCCGCAGGGGGGCTAGCAGCCCCCAGCCCTGTGGCCAGGCTCCCGTCCCGTCCCTTGGCCCAGCAGCCCTGCACGAGGTGGTCCCTCTGCCCCTCGTGGGTCGGGACTCTCCTTCCCGAGTGACCAGTGCACTCCGCCTCCGAGACCCTCCTGGGCGCCCCGCCCTCCCCGCCGCCGCCCCCTGCTTTGTAACCCCGCCCCCGTTTTCATAGAAGGAGGTTGGTTTGCACTTTGGTTTGGGTCCCTCGTTACGTTACTCCCAGCCCCGAAGTCTGCACTCTCTCGCCTGCTAGAGCAGCACGTGGAGCCAGGGCCCGGGGTCTGTGCATGGGCAGGCAGGCACCCACCCCCCAACCTTGGAGCCCTCTCACCGGACGCGCACCCGGGTCCCGCTCTGAGGAGCCCCACCCCTTCTGTCCCCCCGCCCCCCTCCTCCTTGGTCCCAGCGGCCCCATCGATGTGGATGACTCGGCAGGTACTGGGTGTGTTCACGGTTGCAGCTGCATTGATTCACTGCGTTTGTGTTCCCACGACACCAGAACAGCAGCTCGTGACAGCCAGAAGGTGGGGTTCTGGGGTTTCTCTTTTTCTTATTGCCTGTCTGTATTTCTAAAAGTTTCATACTGAAAATGCATTATTTCATAATAATAATCTTAAAGCAGTATTTTCCGAAAAGGAAGGCCTGTTCCCCCGTCCGTCATGTGCTGGCCTCATAATTAGAAACGCACCTCTTGCCAGGTCTTCTGTGGACCACAGAGCTGAAGAGAAAGGCTGTGGGGGGGGGGCGGCCGTGACGGGGTGCCGGGCGCACCTGGGGGTGGGCAAGGAGGTGCGCAGTGGGTGTGTCCTTGGCCTGGTAACCCCTTGGGGAACTGCTGCTGGCCGATACCACACACGTGTCTTCTCCACGGGCTCGGGCAGCACGGGTTAGGAAGGGCAGAAATCACCTCCAATCTGCCGCCGTCGTGGGCCTGAGGTCACCAGGTGACAGAGCCGGCGGCCACGTGCAGACCCCCCGAGGTCTCGGGGTGCTGGGGCTCCGCTGGGTGGGGCTTGAGGGGGAAGGGGCACATGAGGGGTTCTCCTGGGGGACCTCGGGGCTCCATTTCGGGCCCCCCAGAGCAGAAGCCTGTGCCAGGAGCCCTGGCCAGCGCCAGCAGAGGGCTCTGTGGTTGGGGCCCAGGAGCCCGGGCCACCTGTCTGTGCGGCATATTCACACGCGCCCCGGCTTCCCTTTGTAAACTTCGCGTTCATACGGGCCAGCCTGGTGGCAGCCAACCACTATCATTGTCCTTCAAATGCAGTATTTAAGAAATACTACTTTTGAGCTAATCTTGCTTTTTTGTGGGTCCCTCCTGTAGCCCTCCGAGTGTCCTGACTTGGAAATCTGACTTCTTTGTGGCCATCCTGTTTCATTTTTAAATTCCGCTAAAGAGCTGCAACTTTTTTGTTTTTAAAGCACAGGAACCAAAGCCCTGTGGATTTTGCAGAGAGCAGGGCTCGCTGAACGCTGGGCCGGCAGCGCTGCGAAGTGCAGGGCAGTCAGCGGTAAAACATTTTAGTCCCTGGTCGTGATGAATATTTCAGTTGAAAGGAATAGCATGCATTAATTATCGTAAAGAGATGTCTTTAGGAGAAAATGATTTTGAAATTCAGTTTAATTTCATTGTAATGCACAGCAAACAGGAAGGGAGTCTGTGTGTTTAATTGGCTCTCGGGGGTGAGGCCTGGAAGCCGCGTGCCTTTGTCACAGGCCATTAGCGATACAGGCTGCATAATGAGTGCGGCAATCAGCTCACAGCTGCCGCTCCCGCGGGGGAGAGCGTGATATTAAATAGAAATCAGGATGAATTAAACTTAACCCTTTCCCTGGCCAGCCCTTCCTGCCACACAGATTCTGGCCCGGGCTGGAGAGGGGCCGCATCCAGCCGGCTTCTCCTCAGAGGCCCCCTCCGTGTCTGGACGAGAGGAAAGAGGCCTCCCTCGGCCATGCCAGCCATGGCCGCCCTCCCTGCCCTGCACGAAGCCTGGTTTCCATCGCCAGGGAGCTCCTTGCCAGCCCCAGGGGTCCCGGCTGCAGCTCAGGCCGGAAACCAAAGCTCTCTATCCAGAAGCACCTCCGATGGCGACCCTGATCGTGTCCCACCTGCGCACGCCAGGCTGGGGAGAACCTTCCACACGCACACGGGCCCAGTGCCGGCCGGGGCAGGGAGATGGCAGTGCCGGGAGCCCCCTCTGCTCAGGGCTTTACCTTGACCCTGCGGACGGAGCTGAGGACACAGGGATGCAGGGACTGGGCTGAGCTGAGGACACAGGGATGCAGGGACTGGGCTGGGCTGGGCTACAGCTCCTACCCTCTGGACATGGTAGAAAGACTGTGACTGAACACGAGGAAACAGAAATGGTATCTCTGCCTTATTCCAAAGAAGACTTCCTTACACCGTTCACTGTTAGAAAGTGACGTAGTTAGCTGCACACACCTAATGACAAGTCAACACACTTGTAGAAGAAATTTAGGTAACTGGGGAAAAGGTCTGTAAGGAAACCCTGCAGAACATTAGCGGGGGTATCTTGGTGGTGAGTTTACTGCCTTTTTTTCCTTCTCTAATGAGCACACGATGTTATCAGGGGGAAACATAAAAGGCTATTTATATAATAAAAGAAGACTCCCTAGCAGGAAACAAGAGAGCCCTGGGTGCACACGTGGCCGAGGTCTGCAGCCTCGCTGGAACGTGGAGTCCACCGAGAAGTCGGTGAGGGCCAACTGGGGCCGAGGGAGTGGGTCCCTTGAGCCCAGCAGCCCCAGTAGGAAAAACGAGCCACGGCCACGGGCAGATCGAGAGGAAGTGCAATTGGACATAAAAATAGGGAAAACGTTTTACTTCCTGGTGGTGAAAGAGCAAGTAAGGAAACAGTCTCCTTTCGCCAAGCTGGCAGAGATTCTTCCGAAGTTGACACTTGGTGCTGTGAGGCAGGTGCTTGGCACCCGCGGGCGGGCTGTGTGTCAGGAGGGCTCCTGGGAATCCGTTCAAAGGAAACCGGGTGCGGGGGGACGCATACGATGTTTATAAAGTGGGAAGTCGGAGTCCATTGTTCTGCGCTGGGCGTGTGGGTGCCTCGTGGTGCATCCAGACCACGGAGGACCGTGAGCCTTTTGCAGCCACGACTCGAGTGATCCTGGCCTGAGGGAGCCCCTGCTGGCGTGCACCACACACGTGTGTGTGTGTGTGTGTGTGGCCGTCATGCGGGTTTGCACCGCCAAGCACAGACGCTAGCTGCTGTCTCTGTGATTGTCGTCTGTCCCTTTGTTTTCTCTCTGCCAGTGTTTCCTCAGTAAGCTTCGTTCCCTTACAAACACGGACGAGAAGTATAAAATCTTGCCAGTTGTCGTGTGACGAAGGCCCCAGGGTGACCTGGGCGTGAGCTCCGTCCTCTTGCCCAGCCGCTCACTCGGAGCCACGCTGAGCTCTGATGTGGTTCTCCAGAAAGCAGTGCTTTTATTTTGACCAACAATAGTTAGGAATCAGGCAGCGTGTTGAAAGGAGGGCGCCCAGTGCTTCGTGTCAGGGGTGTGACAGCACGTGTAGCTGGAGGTGGTCGACCCCTTCACGTCTGCTGACCGCGTACGACCAGAGCCCTGGGCAGGGCCCCCAGGCCCCCCAGGCCGTGTGGTGCGCTCAGGCTGCCGGTCCCGCCGGCCCCCGCCGCCCCGCGGGGCTTGGGCTCTGTGTGGAGGCGCCCTGTGAACAGGAGGCTGGGGCTGTGTCGCGGGCCTGTCTGCTGGTCGTCCCTTTGTTCCCCAGCGGTCGTCAAGAGCTTTTCCCCCATGTTCTTCTGAAACGCCCGGCTTTGTTGGAGTTAAGTCTCCTAGTCACCTGGAGTGGCTTCTGTGCGGACGGCGTGTCCCCATCCTGTGCGCTCTTGCTGGTCCTCTGCCTTGCCCTTTGTTTTTTGTTGTTGTTTGTTCTTCTGGGTTTGTTTTGTTTGGCTGCACCAGGTCTTAGTTGTGGCGTGCAGGATCTTTAGTTGCGGCATGTGGGATCTAGTTCCCCAACCAGGGATCGAACCTGGGCCCCCTGCATTGGGAGTGCAGAGTCGTAACTACCGGACTGCCAGGGAAGTCCCTACGCTGCCTTTTGGCCGCTGCGTCTACCCTGGTCGGCCTCAGGCCTCTGGGCAGAAGGTCTTTGTTTTTATCAAGGTCCCACGTGCACAGCTGGAAGACTCCAGTGGTCTGTCTGGTTTGGGAAGAAGGCTGCATGGCCCTCGTACCCCAGCCGTGCCCATCTTGGCTACCTGGAGGCTGCCAGACGCCTGTGGACACACTGTTCAGGGTTGAGCCACGTGGGAGCCGCAGTGTTTCCCGAGGCGGGAGGGCTCATCTGTTCTGGCCTCCAGTCCTCCTGGGAGACCCCCCCTGTGCTTGCCACCCATGCCAGTGCACAGCTCCCACCGGCCTCCTTTCTCCTCGTCGGCCACGTTCCCCAGGAGCCTCCTGAGGCTGGGCGGGTGGGAGGTGAGCTCAGGAGAGCTCGTGTCTGCCAGCGTCTTCGTCCTGGCTGGGCCGGGTACAGGAGTCTGGGCTAGAAATTGTCTTTACTGCTGTCAGGCCTCCACGTGTGCTGCTGGCTGCAGCTGCGTTATTCCTGGCGCATCGTGACCTTTCCCCTCTTGAGGTCCTAGAGAATCTTCCCTTTGCCCTGGGAGCCCTGAAGTCGACAGGCCATGCACCCTGGGGGCTCTGGAGACCACGTCTTGTAATTCCGGGGGTTGATGGCTGATTTTCTCCCCTCTGATGCCCAGCAGGGGTTCGGGGGCTGGGAGCAGGAAGAGGGGGTGGGGAGGCCCAGCCACCGCTGTTCAGGGCCCGTGGACTCCCGTGTCGCCGTCCACCCTCCTCCGTCCGCAGAGAAGGACCGGCGGCCGTGCGCTGGGGGCCGGTGCCGCTGTTCCTCACTCGGCCCGCCCTCGCCACCTCCCGCAGGGCGCCTCCCACCCTGGCCGTAACCCGCCTCACACAGCCTCCCTCCGCCCGCGGGGTCTGTCCGCTTGCTTCCCGGCCGCCAGTCCGCTCACCGTCGTGCCCTCTCCTGTAACCCGCCTCACACAGCCTCCCTCCAGCCGTGGGGTCTGTCCGCTTGCTTCCCGGCCGCCAGTCCGCTCACTGTTGTGCCCTCTCCTGTCTCCCTGCACGCGGCTTTGGGCCTCGAAAACGACAGTTGCAGTTGATTTCACTCCGAGAGGGAGAGACCCAAGCTGTGTGCTCAGGCGAGGCTTCCGCTCTGGGAGGTTGTCGTGTCTTCGTCTTCCTTCTAGCGTCTTCCTTGGCCTCCTGCACAGCCACGTGTGAGGGGCACAGAGCCGCTGGGGCCTCCTCCCTCCGTCTCCGCGGGGCCCCTCCTGGGTCTTCTGTGTCTCGAATATCCCTCTGCCCCCACCCCTCACGAGGACGTGTGTGATCACACTGAGGCCCGGGTAGTCCAGGGTGGCGTCGACATCTGTCGGCAGCCCTGCCTGACGGTGGTCCCGGGAAGCAGCAGGGCTCTCCCGCGGGGCTTTTCCTCACTCGGTACACAGACCCCCAGACCTCCCCCGGGACAGTGTCCGTGTGTCCTAGCGCCATCCCTACCAGTGCGGTGCCTGGCTTTTCTCAGAGAAGATCCTAATTCTCACTGCTCTTCATCAGGCTCGATGAGGGTCAGTGTAAGAGCTGGTGACAGGAGACAGTGCAAGGAAGCCGCTGTAACTGTGAGCTGGTGCGCGGCGAGGGGCACCTGGAGATGCCACAGAAGTGATGTCTGAGCAGAGGGACAGCGAAGGGGATCGGGCAGATGGAGAACCAGATGCCGCAGATGGGGTAGTGGGTGTGAGCACCCCTGGGGTGAAGGCCATGGCTGGGGCCCTGCCGTAGGGCATGAGGGTGTAGCCGTGGGGAGCTCTCACCCTGACTTAAGTTGGTGTCACACAGAGCGAAGAGGGTGCAGGCGACATGGCCAGAGGCCCCGAAGCAATGTCGGCCTTGGTATGGGCAATGGGGGCATCCCTGGCAGGACCAGGGCAGGGCAGTGACCCCCACCCCCAGCACCGCTGGGTCTCTGGCCGGTGGAGGCCTGGCTGGGCCATTGGGTGCATTTAAGGGGTCGGTGTCCAGTGGTTGGGAAGCCGTCGGGAGACCCAGTGGCTGTCCAGTGTGGAGGGGACATGGCTGGAGCCGGGGCCGCACAGCAGGAATGGGAGAGGGGCCCCGGTGGGCCTCATGGGATGGGGGCAGACTGCGTCCTGTCCCTGCGGCCCGCCTTTTACTCCACGCCTGCATCCTTGCCCACCAGCCGGCCACCTGCCCCATCCCTCTGTCCGGAGACCACAGTGCCTCTCGTTCCTTCTGCTTCCCATCAGGCAGGAGGCCCCACACCTGTAGGAGCCCGGCTCCTGCCGCACCACAGCCCACCGCAGCCAGCCAGGCAGTGCCGTCCGTCTTGTTCACAGGCTGGGGCGCCCCGCGTGGCAGGCCGCCGGGAGTGCGGGCTGACGGATGGGCCTCCTGCGCTGGACGGTGTGATGTGTCATGAAGTACTGATGATTTATTCCAGCTAATCACCCGCGTGCAGCGTGGGGCGTGTGAGAGCAGACGGTGAAGCGTGTCCGTGCACACGTGTGTGCGCGCTCACACTCAGCCCCGCCTCCCCGACCGCAATGCCCTGTGTGGCGTGCGGCCCCGGCCCTCACTGAGCTCGTCGCCCCCCACTCAGGTCTCCAGCGCCTCCTGAGGTGGGACCGCGTGGGTGCTTAGCTGGGCAGGGCTCCCGCCAGGACCACGTCCAGGAGAAGTGGGTGGGGAAGCCCCGGCGCTGAGCATGGCGGGTGGAGGGCCGGGGCGGGGGGGCGGGGTCCCTCCCTCCCTCCCTCCTCCCAGACCCCCGTGTGACACTGCGTATGGTCCAGAGCCCTGTTGGGAAAGGGCCTGCTGTGGCCCTGCTGTGGCCAGGACCCCAGGGAGGCCCTGAAGCTCTTCTTTCCTGCCTCCGTGGTCCTGGACTGTTTCACGGGGGTCCTGCCCGTCCCTGTGGGACGCCGCCACCTGCCTAGGGGCAGGGCCACGGAGGCGTCTGGCGTCGGCGTCACGCGAGGTCCCAGCCGTCCGCCTGGTGCTTGCTGCCTTGTCCCAGAAAGGTGTTGACGCTCCCAGACGCGGGGCCGCACGTGCCGGGGAGGGTGGCACTCACGTGCGTGTGCAACACCCACTGCGGCCGAGCCGGGTGCCTCCCGCTGACCCGAGCCTCTCCCCAGGTGACACAGCCGTGTTCAAGGACGGCAACTACTGGATCCGCGGCCGCACGTCCGTGGACATCATCAAGAGTGGCGGCTACAAGGTCAGCGCCCTGGAGGTGGAGCGGCTCCTGCTGGCCCATCCCAGCATCACGGGTGAGCGGCCAGGTGCCCGGACCCTGACCTTTGGATGACACAGCTGCACTCGGCCACCCGGGCTGTCTCGGGACCAGTCCAGATGTGTCTTCCTGTGTGTGTGTTGTTGACAAAACGGGGCCCAGGTACCCATGAGGGGGCACAGCACCAGGGCCTGCCTCCCATCCCCTCCCCACCCCTCCCCACAGTCAGCCTGCTCCCCCGCCCCCCACCTGGGTCCAGGCTGGCCAGGTGCAGGCCGGGACCCCGTGCTCAGGAGTGGTGGCGTCCTGGGCCGTCCTGGCCCCTCAGAGACTCCGTATCCCCTGTCTCTGGCCACTAGGCGGGCTTCTCTGGGGCGGCGGGTCCCAGGTGTTTCCCGCAGGTGCCCGCTGCCCTGCAGCCTGCGGCGCTCGTCCTTCTGTGCTTCCGAGGGCCCCACCCTCTTCTTTCTCCACAGACGTGGCTGTGATCGGAGTTCCAGACGTGACGTGGGGCCAGCGGGTCACCGCAGTGGTGACCCTTCAAGAGGGACACTCGCTGTCCCACAGGGAACTCAAAGAGTGGGCCAGGTGAGGGCCGGGCGGGTGGGCGGGGTCTCGGGCTGGGGGCTGAGGGCCAGGTGACGTGGTCCTGTGGGAGCTGCGCCCCCCGCACCACACACACATGCACACACACGCATACGCGCACACGCACACACATACACGCACACACACACTCATGCGCGCGTGCAAAGGGCCCCGGGGAAGCCGTGTCGTGACGATGGGAGCAGATGTAGGACCCCGACCCCTGACTCAGGTGTAAGCTTCCGAGGCCGGGTCAGAGGTGGACGGGGTCCCATGGTGAGTGAGTGCGTCCCCTCCGGGGTGTAGGAGGAACCTTGTCAAGGAAGGTCCGTTCCCAGGAGCTGAGCTCAGAGCCATCCCGATGGGACCCCGGGGCGTGGGCTGAGCAGGCTCGGGGCGTGACGTGCTGAGCGCAGGGCATCACACGGGCCCCTGGGTGCCCGCTGCTGGCCCCGGGCCAGAGCTCAGAAAGGAGCTGTGAGTTACATCCCCAAGGCCTTTATTTTAGATCCAAGAGGTCCCTCCTTCTGGCCTCTCCCCACACCCCCTCCTCCTCTGCACGGAAGATATTCGTGGCTCAGCCACCGTGATTTCACAAACAGGAGGAATCCTTGTTTATCAGGGCAGCACAGCTGGGCGATTAGATTCCCCTGGATTTGCAAAATCACAGTTGGAACTTTGCAGTTTCACAAAGGCACGAAGAAGATTCTAGTCGGCTTTGCCGCTTTGCTTAAACAGTTGCTTTGTTAAAAGAAAGAACCTGCCATCCTGTGCTGAGAGCAGGTCTCTCTGGCCTCAAACCTGCTCCTTCACGCCCGGGGCTCCCGTTGTCCCCTCACCGCAGGGGCCCGTGCTGCCGGCTGTGGGCCTGAGATCCCGGTTGGGGCTGCGCTGTGCTGTGTGCTGAGGCTTTGGGTCCCTGGGGAGATGCTCCCAGCAGGGCGGGCCTGGGGCGGGTGGTCAGCTTGCAGTCTCCACGCGGCCGGTTCCCTGGGCTTTGTGTCCTCCCATGGGGCGGTCACTGGACAGTGACCCCGCGGCTGCCCACCCCCTGGAGGGAGGGCAGGGACCTTCCTTTCAGAGCGCAGGGCCGGCTCCGCCCCCTCATGGGGGGGAGTGGGGGAGGGGCCTCACTCCGAGGGTTCCAGACGTCAGCTCAGTGAAGCTGCTCTTTCTTTCTGCGTCCTGTTCGTTGCCATTTGGGGGTCTTTTTTAAAGGGTTTTTTTTTTTTTTTTTTTAATAATGTCTTCCCTTTTGCTGCCATCTTTTTCATTTCTGAAGATTCTTGAATCTTACAAGACCCCCAAGCAAAGGTCTGTCCTACGTCCTCCTGCAGACCCTGCGCTGTGCTCCTGGCGGAGTTGGGGGAGGCTGGCACCCCCGCCCCAGCTTGGGCACCGCGACACTTGGAGGGGCCGGCGTGGCCTCTGGGCTCGGTGGCAGCACCACATTCCCGGTCTGGGACGTGGCCCGCCCACCAAACTGTCCAGTTGCGGTGGCCCACGTGGGGCTTACACCCCAGGGATAATTCAGAAATCCGGTGTCCAGATGGCGCAGGCGCTGCCGTCCGATCAGACCGTGGAGGGGAGATGCTGCTGGGCCCCCGGGCCACCTCCCTTCCCCACGGGGCTGAGCGGTGGAGCTGAGGCCGCCGCTGCCCACGGGGCTTTTCCCACAGGGAAGCTGGCTCTGTAACAAACCACTCAGCCCTGCTGTGCTCCTGCCCAGGGCCTCAGTTGGCCTGGGAGCTGCTCTGACAGTTTCCTATGAGACCAGTTGCTAAGCTGACGCCCCTCGTAGGAGAACAGGGTTTGTTCTCAGAATCTGCGGGTCTGCAGGCTTTAGAGTGCATCCCTCTACGTCCTCAGCTTCTGCTTCTTCGTGGTGGCCATGAGTTAGGCTTCCGGCTGTGTGTCCTGCCTTTGCTGTGACCCCACCCCGCCTGTGCTCTGTCGTCCTACCTTTTACTTTTATGTTGTTACAAGGCCCATGCTATGTGCTTGAACGCTTTTTGTTCAAACGGTTATCTCTTAAGGAGGATTCACTAACAAGGAAGATGACACGTATCCTGTCTGGCACTCTCCCCCCATGGCGGCCCCTCCCACCACAGACCCTCAAGTGTGGGGAGTGGGTCAGCTGCTGGGGGCCCCAAGCTCCTGTGTCTGAAGCCTTTAACTTCATCTTCATCCTTGAAGGAGACCTTCTCCGGGTTTGGGATTCTAGACAGATGGGGTTTCCTTTTCCTTCGTGCTCCACTCCCGCCTCACCTACTCTTCACGCAGGGCCTGCATCCTTGCGGCTGCCCCTTGACCCACTCCACGCTGGTGGGCGGAGAGGAGGTGGGTGCCGGCTGGGAGGCGGTGCTGTGCCGCGGGGGGCGGGGAACAGGTGTCCCTGGCGGAACCTCCGTGACCTTTGGCCCGGAGCAGGCGATTTGCGCCAGAGCTGCCCCGAGGTTACAGCGTTTCTCTCCATCTGTGGGCAGGTGGATGCAGGCACCAGCTACTGAGGCCAAGGGACGGGGTTTCTCTGCCCGCCCTCGCCGGCCCTTTGCTGCACACGTCCTGAGTGGCCAAGGCTGTCCCTACTCCCGCGGGCCCCGAGCAGACTTCGCGGTGCTGCTGTCCAGAGCCCCACTGCCCGATGCCCCGCTGTCTGCGTCACTGGCAGCAGCCACAGAGCGCGGGGCCTTTGTGGGCCAGGAGGCCACGATGGGTGGCCCCTCTCCCCACCACCCCAGGCGGCATCCCGTGCACCTGCTGGTTCCTTACTGAAGGGCCCCGTGTGCGGCCCTCGAGCAAGGAGCGGGCAGCTCTGCTCAGAAGCCTGGGCGTGGTGTGCAGAGCTGCCTGGGGCTGGGCCCACCACGCGGCCGTTCACGGGAGGGAGCATTGTCTAACGGTGCTCCTCTTGGGGGTGCGGCTGCAGGCCAGCTGCTGGACCCAGACGGCCACTGCTACTGCTTGGGCACCAGGCTCTGGGGTGGGAGGGTGGCTCCAGCCGGCGTGTGTGGTCATGGCACCCAGGGGTCTGTGAGGTGCCCACCCACCTCCCCCAGCTGTCTGGCCAGGGCTGCCGTGAACGGACCGCGAGGTAGGACCAGTTCTTTCCAGCTCAGGGGCTCCGGGGCGGGGTCTCAGGAGGCCTGGCCCTGGGTGAGGCTCACCCTCTCCCCCAGTGGGCAGAGGGGCGTCTCCATGCCCAGGACCAGGCCCCGACCTGCTGCGGAGGCCCCACCCGCGCCCGTGGCTCCTGCCCTCAGGCCTGGCCTGTCTCTGCAGAGGTGTCCTGGCCCCGTACGCGGTGCCCTCGGAACTCCTGCTGGTGGAGGAGATCCCGCGGAACCAGATGGGGAAGGTCAACAAGCAAGACCTTGTCCGGCAGCTCTACCCGCGCGACTGGGCTGCCCCCGAGACCGGGCGCCGGTGAGCCGGCTTCCCGCCTGGCCACGCCTGACCGGAAGGAAACCGCCTCGTGCCGTCCGTCCCGGCCTCGTGGCCACGGCACACCACACAGCTCCATGTGCTCTGCAGTCCCCGCCCCCCAGGTCCCTGCAGGTCTGGAGGTGTCACGGGGAAAGCAGGTCTCCCTGGAAACTCAATAAAGGCTCCACAGAGAAGCAGACACCTGTCCTGCGCTCCTTCCCAGGGCCTGCGTGGTCCCTGCCCACGGCACAGGGAGGGCCCGGTCTGCACGCGTGTGCACGGTGCACAGGGCGGGGGTCTCTCTGGTGGACTCGGACGAGGGTCCTGGGCGTCCAGGGGAGGGCGTTTCCCACCACACGAGCGCCTTGCTGGGGTGTCCGGCATCCATGGCCCTGGCAGAGGCTCTCTAGGCTTCAGGGCCAGGGACGCAGCTCATGTGACCAGAGGACCCTCGGCCCCCAGAGGGGGCCTCCTGGACCAGGGGTCGGCACACTCTGGGACGGGCCAGGGGGCCAGTATTGGGCTCTGGGGCCAGTGTTCCTTGTCGAGGCCGCAGCCCGGGCCCCACAGACCTCATACAGAGTCCAAAGTGCAGTAGCCAGAGGCCGAGCACGAATGGCCCCGCAGCTGCTCTCCTTGACCCCCATCCCCTCCCCTGTGCTGCTCCCTCCACGACACCCCCTGCCCCCTTTGGTCTTTGGATGTCTCCCTCTCCTTCCCAGACCGCCCCCACCTGCCCCTGCTGCCCGGCCCCCAGGCTCCCTGCCCTCCCCAGCCAAGGGCAGAGGCGCCCTTGGAGGCCCAGGTGTCATGGGGAGGATGGGCAGAAGCCAGGACAGAGCCGAGGAGCTGGTGGGCAGCACGTGGGGGCCAGGGCTGCTCCCCCACCCTGTGCGCGTGGCCTGTGACTCCACGAGACTGGCCCTGGGCGCGGCGTTTGCTCGGAGGAACGTCCACCCCAGCGCCCTCCTGCCCGAGCCCTGGACACGCACTGGTCACCCGCCTGTTTGGCGCTGGCCCGCAGCCCAGTACTCTCAGGGCAGCACCGGACACTGTGGCTCCTGCTGTCCTCGTGTCCTGGGACCTGGGGACCACGAGCTCCTGGGTAGAATCAGTTCCCACGTCCCCAGATCTTTACTTCATCCCACTGGTTTGACTCCGTGTCTGTCTTGATACTGAAAATGTGATTCCTGAAAACGTTCACGCCATCATCTGCCTTCTGCTATCGTCTGTACAAAATACTTTACGAAGAATAATGGTCATCTTTGACCGAGAACAAGACCGGGCTGGGACGCTGACAGGCTCTTAGACCTCGTCCCTCAGGATGCAGAACGTGGCCTGGCCCCTGCCCGCCCTGCCTCCTCGGCGCCCTCGGGCCAGGTTCATCCTCTGCCGCTCCTCACGTGGGTCCAGCCCAGCCTGGCGGGGGCCCTGGCCTGGCCCTGGAGACAGACAGAGCCCCTCTTGCTAAGCCAGCATGGCTGAAGGTCCCGAAGCTTTGGGAAAGTTCCCGGGGCTGGAAATGCCTCAGCCTGGCGACTCCGTGTTGCCCTGCGCTCGACTCCCAAACCAAAGCCGGGGGCGGGCACCCTGGGCTCTGTCAAACCCGTAGTGCTTGGATCTCGCTTGGAGGGCCTCCTGGGCACAGCGGGAGTGGACATGTTGAGAGGCAGCGGGAAGATAAGGGCGCCTGGCAGGGGCTGCTCCTCGGACGCCGCTCCCTCGGGGGCAGGGGGAAGGCCCGCAGTGGAGGGTCCGCACCTGCCACGTCCCTCCCTCCGGACATAAACCTGCCGGGTGTTCAAGGCTCTGCTGCCGTCTGCCTGCATTTATTCACCAGAGTTCAGCATCCACGTGGGATGCGCAGAGGGCCCGCTGAGGAGACCCCAGGGGTCGGGCGGGCTTGAAACGGCCACAGAAATGGCAAGGCTGACACCGCGACACCTCGGTGCCCACGCGCCCCCTGCGCCGCCCCCCGCCCCGCCCCCTGTTCTGTGACGTGAGGCTGCTGCCCCCTCAGGGCTCCGCCCGAGGACGGAGGCCTGAGCTCCCCGGGGGAGCCAAGGTGGGCAGCTGCCCGCTGGACCCTGTGCTGTGAGGGGGCGGAGCCCAGGGAGGGAGCGGCGAGGAGGAGGGGGGAGCCCAGGCCCCACGGGCGACGACAGCCCATCTCCGGGAGGCCCGGACCAGTGTCCCCGGACAGAGAGCCCACCCCAGGGCTGGTCAGGAGCGTGGACGCCACAACAGCAGGGCTGTCCCAAGGGAGCCGGGCCTGCCTCTGCCAGTGCCTGAGGTCCCCCAGACGCCCTCGGATGCTGGGACCACCCGTGAGGCCCCCAGAGTTGTCCACGTCCTGGCCCCCTACGCAGGCCCAGTGTCACCCCCGTGGAGAGGGGCAGGAGCGCAATAACGCGCAGCCCTTAGCACGCGGCCATTGCCGCGCGCCTTTACCGCGCAACCCTAGTTACTAGGCAACGGTTCCCGCGAGACCGCTAACGCGGGCTGTTTAGAGCAGTGGTTAGAGGTCCCGCTAGGCCGGCGGTCGGCGGGGCGGTGGTCCTCCAGTGCAGAGCGAGGTAAGAGGCGGATGGCGGCCTTCTCTCCGGGGCTCTCCAGGCCCTCCGGCCTCGGGCTGGCGGCTGGCGGGTGAGCTGAGGGCCTGGGAACAGGCTGGGGGTGTGCCCTGCAGGGCTCCAGAGCCCTCGCCAAGGCCGCCCACTGGCTTCTGCGACCTAATGGCAGCGGCAGTCTGCATGGGTCTCAGCCCGTGGGACCTGGCACCCTCCCCCCACACCCCCGTTTGGGCGGCCCGAGGAGCCTGAGGGCCGGCTGGGTCCTGGGCGCCTGGCTCCCTCAGTGATGACGGCTGGGCAGGGTCTGGGGACCCGGCCCTGAGGGTGCCGCCAGCTGAGATCTGCCTCTTCAGCCTGGGCACTGGCGGGAGGACCCAGGCTGGGTGCTGGACAGACGCTCCAGGGCAGGGTAACCACACCCCCGCAGGGACCCCCGTCTCTTAGCCCGGACCTGGCCCTCGGAGGGTGAAAGTTGAGCCTTGGGACCTTCCCTTCTTCTTGTCAGAACAGGGAGTACCATTTGTTTGGTGGGGATTTACAGGATCATCTTGACCTGACTGTGACCTAACCTCAAGAACAAAGAATCTGCAAATCAAAACTACAATGAGGTATCACCTCACACCGGTCAGAATGGCCATCATCAAAAAATCTACAAACGATAAATGCTGGAGAGGGTGTGGAGAAAAGGGAACCCTCCTGCACTGGTGGTGGGAATGTAAATTGATACAGCCACTATGGAGAACAGTATGGAGGTTCCTTAAAAAACTACAAATAGAGCTACCATGTGACCCAGCAATCCCACTACTGGGCATATACCCTGAGAAAACCATAATTCAAAAAGAGTCATGTACCACAGTGTTCACTGCACCTCTATTTACGATAGCCAGGACGTGGAAGCAACCTAAGTGTCCATCGACAGATGAATGGATAAAGAAGATGTGGCACATATATACAATGGAATATTACTCAGCTATAAAAAGAAACGAAATTGAGTTATTTGTAGTGAGGTGGATGGACCTAGAGTCTGTCATACAGAGTGAAGTAAGTCAGAAAGAGAAAAACAAATACCGTATGCTAACACATATATATGGAATGTAAGAAAAAAGAAAAGGTCACGAAGAACCTAGGGGTCAGACGGGAATAAAGACACAGACCTACTAGAGAATGGACTTGAGGACACAGGGAGGGGGAGGGGTAAGCTGGGGCGAAGTGAGAGAGTGGCATGGACATATATACATTACCAAATGTACAATAGATAGCTAGTGGGAAGCAGCCGCATAGCTCAGGGAGATCAGCTCGGTGGTTTGTGACCACCTAGAGGGGTGGGATAGGGAGGGTGGGAGGGAGGGAGGGAGACGCAAGAGGGAAGAGATATGGGAACATATGTATATGTATAACTGATTAACTTTGTTATAAAGCAGAAACTAACACAGCATTGTAAAGCAATTATACTCCAATAAAGATGTTAAAAAAACAAAAACAAAACATAAAAGAACAAAGAATCTGACACCAAGAAGTCTGCAACAACTACCCACGCCCCTCTCTCACCTTTCCCATAAGAGGGCTCTGCCGAAAGCTTTCCAGGAGTTGGAGGCTTTTCAAGGCATGAGCCACCCACCGGCCCTGTAGCAAACCTTTCTCTGCTCCAAACTCCGACGGTTTGGTATTGTCACTGTGCGTCAGGGAGTTCGGTAACGGGGGGGGGGTGGAGTCAGGGTGACGGGGTGACAGGAGGTTGGCTCTGCCTCCTTCATTGCGAGCAGGCTGGCTGACTCTTCACACGTTCTCTTGCCCGTGTGGTCTCCTGCAGGATTGCTAAGGGGGCTGCTGGGGTAGAGAGCTGGTCATTCTTTCACTGCTGACTTCTTCATTCTTACTTCTTTTCATCTAGGAAAAGAATCAGCGCAGTGGACAAGGCGAGGTGTGCGTTCAGGAGAGCACAAGTCAGGAGTTACTTTCAGTTGCCTGGTGATCTCATTCTATAATTAGGTTCTTTAAGGGTAGAAGGGACAGAAGTGGGCAAAACAGGAAAGGGGG
Organism: Phocoena sinus; assembly: GCF_008692025.1. NCBI lineage: Eukaryota > Metazoa > Chordata > Mammalia > Artiodactyla > Phocoenidae > Phocoena > Phocoena sinus. The sequence continues at coordinate 58,858,788 of NC_045781.1, forward strand.
GAAAGGGCTGCTTTCCGTGTGCCAAACATCTGAAAAACTCTGAATCCCGACACACTTCTCACGGGGGCGTTTGGATGTGGGACTGGGCCCATCTTACTTAGGGCTTGGAAGAGGTGGAGGTGGGCCCTGGGACCCTCAGGGCCGGCAGCCTCCTCGGGCCGGGCTGTCTTTGGTGACCAATTTGGCTCTTCCGTGGTCACTGGTTATTCAAACTCGTTACTTCCATTTGATGACCTGGGATCTTCTGTAAAACCGTGCACTTCATCCAGGTTTCAGGTTTATTGCACAGTCCCTTATCAATCTTGCCTGTGCATCTGGTTAAAGTACCCTTTTGTTTAGCTTCTCCTTTCCTGGTGGCTGGCTGGACCTGCCCTCACGGGCCTCCACCTAGCTGTTCTCCTAACGCCCACCTGGGCACCCCCGTCCTCACCCGGCTCCAAACTCTGGATCCTTTCTTCTTTGACTTAACTTCTTAAGCCGGGGGTGATTGGAGCACGTTGTCTGCTCCCTATTTCCCCGCTGGCCAAGGGGTTCCAGAGCTCTGGAACTTGGGGCCCTCCTGTGCCCCGACACAGCGGCTTTTCTTTCAGGAGGCAGCTCTTCCTTTGATATTCCAGTTCTAGGTGCCCAGGCCCCGGTTATACCTTATTATTATCTATTCTGATGGATGGTTATTTGCGTTTTCCTGTTAAATCACATGTTCTCTGAGATCAGTACTGCTATCCGGCTTCTGGGGTTGGTATTTATTTATTTATTTATAATTAATTATTTTATTTATTTATCTCTGGCTGCGTTGGGTCTTTGTTGCTGCGCGTGGGCTTTCTCTAGTCGCAGCAAGCGGGGGCTACTCTTCGTTGCGGTGCGCGGGCTTCTCATTGCGGTGGCTTCTCTTGTTGTGGCGCACGTGCTCTAGGAGTGCAGGCTTCAGTAGTTGTGGTGCGTGGGCTTTAGTTGCTCCATGGTATGTGGGATCTTCCCAGACCAGGGCTCAAACCCGTGTCCCTACAATTGACCACTGCGCCAACCCCTGCGCCAACCACTGCGCCACCAGGGAAATCCCTGGGGTTGGTATTTAAATGGTCCATCCCTGGGTTCCTTCATCCCCCTCCCACCGCCCCCCCCATGTGGCTTTACTGTCTCTTGTGAGCAGCACAGCTGGATCTGGTGTTTTTAACTCCTGTCTCTCCTTTTTAAAAAAAATTTATTTATTTACTATTTCTGGCTGCGTTGGGTCTTTGTTGCTGCACGCGGCTTTCTCTAGTTGCGGCGAGTGGGGGTTACTCTTCGTTGCAGTGTGTGGGCTTCTCATTGTGGTGGCTTCTCTTATTGTGGAGCACAGGCTCTAGGTGCGTGGGCTTCAGTAGTTGTAGCACACAGGCTCAGGGTTGTGGGCTTGTGGGCTCTAGAGCGCAGACTCAGTAGTTGTGGCGCATGGGCTCAGTAGTTGTGGCTCGCGGACTCTAGAGTGCAGGCTCAGTAGTTGTGGCACACAGGCTTAGTTGCTCCGCGGCATGTGGGATCTTCTGGACCAGGGCTCGAACCCGTGTTCCCTGCATTGGCAGGCGGATTCTTAACCACTTTACCACCAGGCGGATTCTTAAACCACTGCGACAGAAGTCCCTCTGTCTCTCCTTCAATGAGCAAATGTAGTCCCATTTATTATGATTATTGATGTCTTTAGACTTTATTTCTACAATCCCCATTTGCATTTTCTGCACCCACCTTTAGGGATATGGCGTTTGTTGTTTTGCCTTCTCTTTCATTGTATTGATAAACTTCTTGGGACTTTCCTCGCGGTCCGGTGGTTAAGACTTTGCCATCCAATGCAAGGGGGTGCGGGTTCGAGCCCTGGTTGGGGAGCTAAGATCCCACATGCCTCATGGCCCAAAACCCACAAACATAAAAGAGAAGCAATATTGTAAACAAATTCAGTAAAGACTTTAAAAAATAAAATAAAATAATTCTGTACTCTTTTCTCTTTGCTTATTTGGAAATTATAAACTAAATTTCTGTTCTTTGAGCGCCTTAAAACGTTTAGATACTTGCTATAAAGTCTAAGTTGTTCACAGTAATGCAGCACGGTGCTCCCCTACGGCTGGGATGAGGCTCCCAATACCTGCTCATCTTTTTTTTTTTTTTTTTTAATCTTTATTTATTTATTTTTTGGTCATGCCGTGCGGCATGTCGGATCTTCGTTCCCCGACCAGGTATCGACCCTGCGCCCCCTGCAGTGAGAGCTTGGAGTCTTAACCAGTGGACCGCCAGGGAAGTTCCTCCTCCGCGGTCTTGATATTTCTGTAGCGTTTCGGTTTTGTTTTGTTTTGGACACAAAAATTAATAGGCTTTGTTTTCACGGTCAGTCATTAAATTTACTGATATTTGATCACCTTCTTGGCTCAATGGATTTCATTTTAATGACTAATTCTCCGCAGTAGCTGCTTCAGTAACCGCCGCTCAGCGTGGAGGTGAGTCTCTACTTTTTCTCACTCTCGAATGACAGGCTGTCTGGGCATAAGATGCGGCGCTGCTCCTCCGTGCCGGAAAGATTTTCTTTGTCCTCAAGGCCAGTAAGTGTCTGCCTCACTCCCACGCCCCCAGGACAGAGCCCCTAGGGCCTGGGGCAGGGGCAGGGCCAGAGCACTCCTGGAAAGGTCGCAGGGGAGAGGACTGGCCAGAGGGGGAGCCAGAGCGCACTCGAGTCTGGAAGGTCGGGGTTCCAGCTCAGCAGCCTGGATGAGAGCGTGGGGGGGAGGAGTGGGGGCTCGGGGGCACCTGCCAGGTGCGCACAAGCTCCCAGCGTTCATTAGAGATCCGGGCATTAGGGCCAAGGAGAGTAGCTGAAACGTGCGATTCTCCCCAGAGAAGCGAGGAGGCCGCAGGCTGGGCGAGGCCCGGCCCGCCAGCCCCCGGCCTGTGCAGGCCTCTCCCTGACCGTCCTGCCCAGGCCCTCAGTCTGGAGGAGAAAGGCCGGCAGGAAGGGCCCAGGCTCCTGAGCCCCCCAGCCCGCATCTCCTCCTCAGCCCGTCCCTGGCGAGGGACGCACGGCGGGCCCAGGAGAGCCTGCGCGTGGGCGGTGCCTGCTGAGTGCGCCTCCCCCGCCCACGGGGTGGAGGGGAGCGGAGAGGCAGCCAGCGTGTCTGTTACAGCGCCTGGATCTCATTTGAACGGCCATTAACGTGATTTATGCGTCTGCTTGGGATTGTTTGCTCCCAAATTTGTCACCAGCTCCCTTGATGCTGATTGAGAGACAGTGGTGCTGGTGCCCAGATGCGGCGGGCTGGGGAATGGGCGGGGGTCTGCGCTGCCTGGGCGGGCTTGGGGACACGTTCCTTCTGGAGCTCCCCTGGGGCCCCACGTGTCCCCCTCCCCTGCCAGCACCCCTCCACCCCTCCCAGCTCTCACCCACTCTGATTGGGGAGGTGCCAAGGAGCAGCTGTGTTGGTGGCATCTCTGGGCCGCATGGGAAGAGCCATGAGGCAGATGACGGGGGCCGTTGTCCTGCAGCCCCCAGGAGCCAGCAGTGCCGGGAGACAGCCCCCCGCCTCCCCTCCCCTCCCCCCAGGCCAGGAAAGACCAGCCCCTGGGCGGCCTCATTTGCCCGGAGCCCGTCACCCCAGCTTCTTCCAGACAAGGACCCTCCCCAGCCCGGGCCGTGCACCAGGGTGCAGATGTGACTTGGCGCATGAGGGCTGTGACGTGATTTGTGTGCAGGACACAGGCTCACTGAGGCCTCTCCTACGGCCCCAGGAGCCCCAAATCCAAACGGAGAGCTGCCAGGTCCCAGGCAGCTCCGCGGGTCTCCCCGACGACATTCCCGCATGCCCTGCTCCACCAGTTACTGCCGGGGCCCACGGGCACAGGCTGCCCCCCAGGCCAGCTGGGAGTGAAGACGCTGGTGAGTGGGTGATGATGGAGGCCCAGGCTGGTGTGCACGCCCTGTGGGGCTCTCGCACCCGCCGCAGGGCCTGTGCCTGCCCTCCCTGATCCCAGCTCGGGCACAGCCTCCTCTACTGGTCCTCAGCACTCTGAGACCCTGGAATGAGCAGGACGGGGGCCTACATCCCTGCCCCGGAGTCTTGGGGTGCATGCGTGCCTGGGTGCCCTGGCCCCGGCCCACGTTGGTGAAGGTTTTTACTGCAGTGGGTTTTTCCATGAAAGCCACCCTCTGGGGGTGACAGTTATGCTTACAAATTGCCTTCAAGCTTGACCACCCGAGCCCAGAGACCTCTGTTTTCTGCCCTGCCTGAACCCCCGTCAGTGTGGCCAGGCCTGCGCCCCTGAACCTCGCGGGTCCTCGCCGTGGCCCGGGGCCTGGACGGCCCTCAGGAACTCGGGATTCCGGCGGGGCAGCCTGGCTCAACCAACGAAGGTGCCACCTGGCCGAGGCCATGCCCCCAGACCTCAGGGCCAGCACGTGGGAGGACCAGACCACTGCCTCCGCCCGGCCTTCCCTGGAGCCACACTGCCCTCTGCTGGTGCCTCCGGGCATGGCGGGAGCCGCTAGGACCCCCGGTCTCCTGCTGCTCCGGTGCCTGGCGGGACCCTCCATCCCCCGTGTCAGGGCTGCTGGGCAGGAAGGGACCCCGGCCCCAGCACGTGGGGGCTTGGAGCTCAGGGACAGCCCTGGGGGAGGCTGGGACAGAGTCTGCCGACCCAGGGCCTCCAGCCCGGCTTCCGGTTCTCATGGCCGCCGGGCCGGTGGGGGCCGCCGGTACCCCCAGCTTCTCTTCTATCTCTGTCCATCCGTATTTTTGAGCACCCAAGACTTTAGAAGCTTAGTGTGAGAATGACTGTTCCGTGGTGGTGGTGGTGGGGGGCCCATCACTGGGCTGCCCCCAAACCTGACAGCAGCCGCCCAGACCTCTGCTGTCCTGGGAGGCCCCGCCTGGCTGTGCCCTGGCCACCAGAGGACCCAGGCAGTGACACTCTGCACTCCCCACGCTCCAGCCCACCCCGCCATCCCCTCTGACCCTGGGACCCATTTAAGGGACAGGAAACCCTCTGCAGGGCCCCACTGCTCCATCCAAGCCATGGGGGCCAGGCGGGGATTCAGGGCCCCTCCAGATCCGCCCCACGTTTGCCTGCCTCCACTGAGGACCCCCGCTCGTGCCACTTCATCACATTAGGGTCTGTTGGTGCCTGACTCCCCTGGGAGGGCAGACTTATGAGGGCTGATGCCCCAGGGCCCGGAAGGGGCCTGGCACAGGGGAACTGCGGAAGGAGGGATGGGAGTGGGGAGGAGGGGAGGGAGAGGTTGTAGGGGAGTGTCTGCCTCCACCCAGCCTCTCTCCTGACCTCCAGACCAGGCTTGAACTTGGAAAGGGCGTGGGCCCTGAAGCCCATTGCCCAGGCTCCTGGCCAGGCCTCACCTGTATTGGCCGTGTCACCTTGGCCTCTGGGTCCTTGCCTGGTAAAATGAGGCCCCAGAGGGACGGGCCACGTGTGGGGTGAGATCAGTGCCTGGGCCTCCCGGAGCGCACTGCTACCCTTGACTGTGGTTACCTGCGGCTGCCCACTGGGCACCTCCACCCGGATGAGCACAGGCACCCAGTTCATATCTACGAGGAACCTGTGCTCCGCCCAGGCCAATGCCTCGTGTCTGGGTCACGTCCTTCCTGTTCGGTCCTCCTGAACCCCCAGGCATTCTGCTCCCTCCCTTCTGTGTCCCATCCTGGACACGGGAGCCTGAACCCCGGGCGGGCAGGCGGACACCCCTTCGTGCAGCCTGAGAAGTTGCGTTCACCTGGCCATCCCCTGGCCACACGACGCTAGCTGCCCCTCGCTTCCACAATGGACGTGTGCATGGGAGCCCCGGGTGGGCTGTGCTGGGGCGTGGGGTCATGCGATTATCCCAGTGAGCCCAGCGAGCAAATGCCTGCTGAATACCAGCCGAGCGGCCCAGGTGCACACCCGGCTACACCGCCAGAACAGTTACCGCAGACTTAGCGGCTGAAAGAGCACAACTTTATCTCACTGTTTTTTTTTTTTTTTTTTTGGCTGCGTTGGATCTTTATTGCGGTGCGCGGGCTTCTCATTGCGGAGCACGGGCTCTAGGCACGCAGGCTTCAGTAGTTGTGGCACGTGGGCTCTAGAGCGCAGGCTCAGTAGTTGTGGCGCACGGGCTTAGTTGCTCCGCGGCATGTGGGATGTTCCCAGACCACGGCTCGAACCCGTGTCCCCTGCATTGGCAGGCGGATTCTTAACCGCTGCGCCACCAGGGAAGCCCCTCACTGTTTCTTTAGGTCAGTCGTCTGAGTGGGCTCTACCGAGTCGTCTGTTCCCGGTCACATGGGGTGAAGGCTCTGTGTCGGCCGGGCTGGCTCTTACCTGGAGCTCAGGGGACAGCTTTCCTCAAACTCATCCAGGTCCTTGGCAGACTCAGCCTCCTCAGGGTTGTAGGACTGAGGGCCCCATTTCCGCTGGCTGTGGGTCTCCCGCTCCTGCTCCCACGTGTCTGTCCACCTGGCACCTGAAATCTCTCTGGTTTCCTCTCTTGCTGCATTTCTCTGGCTCCAGCTGACTGTTTAAGGGATAGCACGTTCTCTGCTCTTAAGGGCTCCTGTGAATAGGTGAGGCTGGTCCAGACAATCCAGGACCCCCTCCCCACCTCAGGGTCCCTCTGTCAAGGGACGTGACGTTTTCACAGGTTCAGGGAGGCCATCCCTGCTATGCCTGCTAGGCCACAGTGTCCTCACCTGCACATGGACAGAGGCCCCTGCTTCATAGGACTATGGGGACTAAACACTGGGCCTTATTGGGGGTGTATTTCTGTGCAGTTTTATCTAAACCTGCATACTTTTACAGAGAATTCTTTTTTAACATTTATTTATTTTTGGCCGTGTCAGGTCTTAGTTGTGGCATGCGGGCTTCTCTCTCGTTGTGGCGCACAGGCTTAGTTACCCCGCAGCATGTGGGATCTTAGTTCCCTGACCAGGGATCGAACCCACGTCCCCTGCGTTGGAAGGCCGATTCTTAACCACTGGACCGCCGGGGGGCCCCCATAATGGTTCTTATTACACTACAATTACGGTATTGTTCTAATGTAACTGCCCTTTATTTCTAAAGTTATAACAGCTTCACTTCTCTGCTGAAAGTCTCGGTGCCCCCTTTTATCAAGAGAAAGTTGAAAATCCCTAGATGGGTGGATGAACCTCCAGGGCTGGAACGCCCCCTCCCACACCCCACACCCCCTCACCCAACGCTCCCTCACAATCCTACCCTGGTCCAGTGGAGCCACTGTCCTCCTCCCAGCTCACAGGTGCCCAACCGTGTCCCACCAGAGACAGAGGAGGCCACCCAGGGAGGGGCGGTCATGGCCCCACTGGGCTGGGCGGCGGGACCCACACTTCAGGCCCCTCCCACTCGCACAGGACCTGAGGGAGGGTCCGCTGGTGGTGAAGGGTTGAACCCTGGGGTTGGCGGCCTGGTAAGCGGAGGGGGCGCCTGGAGGGTCCGTCGCCTTGAGTCCACCAGGAAAAAGGTCTCTTCTGGAGGAGCCGGTCCACAGGCAAGGAAGGCCAACTGGCCCTTGCAGCCTGGGGTGGACCAGCGCCGGACGGGACCTCGGGGCTCAGACACAAGAGGTCAGTGGAGACAGCTTCCTGCGCAGGGCCCAGAGCCAGACTGGACCCCAGGCTTCTGCGTCCCCAGCCCCGGCTGCCCGGGCACAAGACTGGGGGGCGAGGCCGTGGGGGGGTCCTAACCAGCCTGCGGACCACACGCCTCCCCCAGGGACCCCTCCTGCTCTCCGGGCTTTCCCATGACCAGACCCAGCTTACCCTCCCCCTTGGAGCACCCCCGCACCCGGGAGGTTGTTGAGGGGGACACAGATGGCCAAGAGGAGGGATGGCCTAGCTGAGCCCCCGCCCCCGTCTACTTCACCCTCTACCCGTTCAGGGGGCAGAAACCCAAAAACATTCAGAGGGCTCCTCCACCCGGGTTTGGCGTCTGACCTCAGAGGCAGGACGGTGGCCTCCAGGAGCTGCTCAGCCCCAGGGCCTCAGAGCCTGCAGCTGGAAGGGTCTCCCGCCCTCCACCCCCACCTTGGAACGGTGAGTGCGGAGCCCCTGCCCTCACCCCTATCCCCGGCAGCCTGGCCTCCTTCCAAGCAGGCCTAGGGCACAGATGGTGCCGCACCTGCTCAGCTGCCCCGCAATCTGGAGAGGAGAGCAGAGGCCCCCGTGCCAGCTCCTGCTGCAGAGAAGGCCGGCTCTCGGAGAGGACACTCCCCACTTCCCTGCCCAGAAGACGGCTCGAGGTCCGCAGGGCCGCCCCCTCCCTCCCCGCCCTCCCCTGGTTCTGAGCCGCAGGCCGCCCAGGAGTGCAGGGGCTTGGAGGGGAGAGATAGCCTTCCCCTTCCACCAGGTAGTTACCAACCAAGTAACTGCCAACCGAGGAGGAAGGAAGGGGCGGGTAGAGCTGGGCACCGGGCCAGGTCTGTGCCTGTCCTTCCTGTGTGCTAGCCCTGGGGGTCAGCAGTGGACAACCTGCCCTGGGGGGCTCCACCCCAGAGCGGGAGACAGTGAAGGGACACAGCAAATGTGATCCAAGCCCTCAAGGCAGCGAGCGGCTGGCCTTGGGGAGAGCCGGACGGGCAGTCCTGGCGAGGGCATGGCCGGCCGGTGCAAAGGCACTGAGGCAAGAGTGTGCCTGGTGCTCAGAATGAATGAGGGAATCCACCCTAGTCCCCAGCCCCCACCCACCGCTGCCTTTCTGACAGCTTCCTTCCCGGAGCCCCGCATCCAGCCTGGGACGGTGCCCGACCCCTGCTCCGCCCCCGGACACATGCTGTCAGTCACACGTGCTGTAACTCAGCCGCCCCGCCCATGTGCTGTCACTCAGCCCCCACGCCCCGCCCTACACGCTTGCTGTAACTCAGCCGCCCCCACGCCCCGCCCACATGCTGTAACTCGGCCCCCCCCCCCCCGCCCCGCCCCACACACGTGCTGTCACTCAGCCCCACGCCCCGCCCAGCTTCGCCCCCGCACACATTATCACTCCCTCGCCAGGCTCGCCCCGCACACTTGTGCTGTCACTCAGCCGGGTCCTGTCCCAGCAGAAGGCGTCGCTCCCGCCGCCGGACACTCGGCCCGCTGCCCGCCGCCGGCCCATGGACGTCGCGCTCCTCCTCGCCCTCGGGCTGCTGGCCCAGGTAAGGCACGGGAGCTGCGCGGGGGTCTCTGGCCCCTGCCCTGAGCGCCGGCGTCTTAGAGTGGGGCGTCCCGGTCTCGGGGACCGAGGGCCGAGGGTTCTGTGCGGGGCAGCCCTGTCCAGGGGGGAGTGTAACCGCCTCCGCTGGACCGGACGGGGAGCCAAGTTCGGGGACGGCCGGGAGAGCACCCAGAAGGCGGGCCCTCACAACGGAGGGGCGCCCCTAAGCCCTGCGGGGGTCTGGGAGTGTTCAGTCTCGCGGGAGGAGAGGGAGAGGGGGCGGCAGGAGCACCCCCAGCTGGGAAAGCCTGGAGGCCTGGTCCCTAGGGACCCCTGTGAGCGGCAGGTGATTCTCCGTTGTCTAGTTAGGTGGAGTCCGAGCCCCCATGTGTCCGGCCGGCAGGGGCAGCTGTGGGCTCTGCCCTCCAGAAACCCCCTCTCCCTGGGGAGCCCTGGTCTCCCTGGTGGGAGCAGGACGGGCGGCAGGGAACACAGGCCGCCCCACTCGCCACACGGCCACCCCTGGGTGGCTGGGACCACATCCTTTCGGCCCTTGGCTTCTGGGCAGGTGCTAGGCTGGGGCCAGGAGTGCAGCGTGTGGCCTCCGTGGTCTCCGGGCTTCGGGGGACTGGGCTGAGCGGTGGTCACTGGTGAGGGCTGGGGGCCAGGAGGACGGCCTCAGGCCTCTTACACCTGACAGGTGATGAGCACAGGGCCTGGCCCTGCGCCCACGAATCATCACTCACTGTTACACTTCCAGACCCATCACGCAGCACCGGCCGCTGGTGAGCGTCGCCCCTCACTCCCGCAGCGCCCCTGCCTCCGGCTCGCCAGCTCGGGTTTCAGCCCCTGGCAGCTGACTAGGTGCCGCCGCCAGCCCCCCGCCCCAGCTACCCACACCCCTGCCTCCGGGACTTCACTGACCCCCATGGAGGCGGTGCTGGCCGCTCCCCACTGCCATGTCCGGCTGACCCAGAGGGAGGCCGTGGTCACCCTTGCCCGGCACAGCTTGGCTGCCCACGGCCTGTGCCCCTCGGCCCGCTGCTGGGAGCCCACCCGGGGCAGCGGGCTCTCTGCCCCCACCCCAGGGCCTGGGTGCCCCCATGCGCTCCAGAAGGCTCCAGGCTGCAACGCCCCCTCCCCACTATTCCTGCCCCTGCCCCGCATCAGGCGGCATGTCCTCGGAGGCCCACTCCTGGGTCTGGGGGTGTCATCCTTTGACCGGGCCCCAGGGGGACTCTGCTGCGGGGGAGGGGAGTAGATCCCTCTCAGATGCCTCTCCCCTCCCCCAGGGTCATGCCCAATGCACCCGCTCCCAGACAGCTGGGGACTGCGGGAATTCTGGTGGCGCTGGGAGACCAGCCAACAGGCCTGGCCACTCATGTTCCCGCACTCCCCGCGGCTCAAATTAGCTCCGGTGTGAGGGGAGCGACTTTGGGATTGGCCGACATATGTCTGCGTCAGGACCTCGCACGGCCCTCCCCCATCCAGCTCAGCTTTCAGACTTTTGTCCTCTCCTGTCCAGCCACACGGGTCCTGTGGCGCTTCCCGGACACACCTTCCTCCACCTCCGGGAGCACCCCGGCAGGGCTGTCTCGGGTGGGCCCCTGGGGTGGAGGCCTGTTGACCAGACTCCGCACAGGCCCGTCATCTGCTTGGTGGCCTTGGACGAGGCTCACCCTTCCCTTGTGTTGCCTGAAATCTCAGCCAGGGGACTTAGCGTGTGTCTTTTCGGAACTGGCCTCTATTGGCTCCTCACCTGTGCCCGTGGTGTCCCCAGTAGCTGGGCCTTCACTGGGACCGCCCCCCTGCCTGGGGGTGGGGAGCCCAGATGGCAGACCCACGTGCTGCTGGAATGGGCCCCAAGCCTGCGTCCGGCTCCGCTGAGCCATGTCACTGCCCGTGCACTCACGTGCGGGGACACCCCTCCAGCATCACTTCCGGGCCTGGGTCCCTCAGATTCCAGGAAGCAGGTGCGAGACCTGGAGCCCGGGGGAACGTGGGTGGGGTTTGCTTGGGCTGAGGGAGAGGCCCCACAAGCTCCCCAGGCCTGAGCCCCTTCCCCACCCCCGGCTGGAATCCAGGCCACCCTGTGACTGGACGGCCTGGCAGGCATCAGGCGCGCCAGGAATGGACCCAGCTGTCCGCCTGGCCCAGAGAGGCCCCTGCGGCTCTCCCCTGAGCCCCCTCCAGCTGTTGCGGGCTTCAGAGGAGGGGCAAGATGGCGAGGCGAAGGGACAGCTGTTTTCTCCAGCCTCCCCCCCCCACCCCACCCCCGCTGACTGGGGCAGGCACCATGCTCCCGGCTGTCCTGCCCACGCTGAGAGGACAGCGCCCCGAACTGGCTTCCCTCCGCGGCCCCGGTTACTGTCACAGCGACGTGGGGCTGAAGCCCCTGCCTGTTCTGGAGAAGACCATGCGTGTCTGCTGTGGGGACCGTCCTGTTCCAGGACTTTCCCGTTGCCTCAGGGGGTCTTCACGGTTTGCAAAGCCCCCAGGGGTGTGGCTGCGGCTTCCTCCCAGAGGCCACGTGGCTCAGGAGAGCCCCAGAGCTCCAAACCAGACGGGGAGCTCTCTTACTCGGCATCCGTGGGGCTGGGGGCGGGGCTGGGACCACAGCGAGGGGGCAGTGGCCCGGCATCTCTAGGGCTTCCAGGCTGTTCTCTCAGGCTCTTGGCTAAGGGAGCGGCGGAGGGTGAGCATGGGGGTGCCACCGGGCACCCGCTGGGAGAAGTGGGTCCCTGATGCCCGTTGGTTCTGTGTGGTGCGGGGGCGGTGAGGGTGACAGCGTTTGTGAGCGATGTGCACTCCACGTCCACGGCTCTATGCACGTGGCTTCGTCCCGGCTCCAGTGTCCTGTGATTCCCAGGCGGCTCCCAGGCCTTCCCCGGCCACCTGCATCTTCTGGGAAGGGGCGGGCGGGAGGACAAAGGACAAACTGAGAAGCGTCCCGAGAGCCGGAAGTCGGCTGCAGCCCAGTCTGGCCACGCCACCTACTGCAGCCTCCGATCTGGGCGAGGGGCCCCTGCCAAGGCTCTGCGGCTTCTGCTGACCTCGTGACCTTGGGCCGTGGAGAGTCTGGGGTCCAGGACTCCCAGACTCCGCCCCGGCCACGTGCCCTGTGCTGAGCCGGTGGGTGTCCTGGAGTGTCAGCAAGGCTGCTGGCAGGGAGGGGGCAGCCGTGGGCTCGGTGGGGGGCTGCAGGGCCGGAGGTGCCGGCCCAGGTGTGGACAGGGCAGCGTGTCCCCCAGTGGCCCAGGAGCATCTGCAGGCTGTCCCTCACTCCCTGCTGAGGTCAGGGCGGTGCCTCTGTGTCACTGGGCATCACAGAAATGCTCCTTGCCATGGAGGTTCGGCGCTGGTGGACCTGTGGCTCCCGCCTTTGCTGCTCCCTGAGGGCTGAGAGGGGCTGGGGAGGGGCGGAGGGAGGGGCGGGGAATGGCGAGGTCGGGGGCAAGGGAGCTGCTGCCCCAAGATGCCCAGGAAACAGACGCTATCCCCCCCGAGCCTGTGACAAAGGCCGGCAGGTCTCCGCTTGGCGGGCCACACCACACTGGCCTGTGCTGGGCCGTCTTGGTGAGAAGCCAGCTGCCCGGGAGGCTTGGAGGCAGTGCTGCCATCTGTCGGGCCACGGGGAGCTCAGGGGCCTGGTGAGCCGCCCGGCCCTTTCTCCAAGCCGGGTGTGCTGCTGCCTGGACCCCAGGCCCCTGGCATTTCAAGTGCGGTGGCAGGACGAGGTCTGGGCACCAGGGAGGTGGCCCGGGGCCCCCCAGGGAGGCTGACTTTAGTCTGGATGTCAGTGCAGTTCTGTCAGCAAAGTGTACAAGGACTCAGGGGGGCAGAACAGGGAGGCCATGCAGGGGGGCACAGGCCAGAGGTTGCCCGGAAGAGCAGCCTCCTGGCTGAGGGGCATCTCCCCCCTCCACTGCCCCCCAAGTCCCCCCACTCACCAGTCACCAAGCCCCCCTTCCCTGAGGCCACCAGCCCAGGCCCGGTCCCTCTACCGACTGCGATGAGGAAAGGGATGGAAACCTCAGCAGAAGTTGGGGGACCGGCTGGCCAGGGGTGGGGTCGAGGGGTCGAGGAGGGAAAGGGCCGTGGGAGGCAGAGGGAGCTCGCAGCGCAGAGAGCTGGGGAGGGGCCTGGCAGGAGCAGCTCCACTGCATCTCCCCCCGCCGCCCTGCCTTGGATTTGGAGGGGGGCTGGGCAGGGGGCAGCTGCAAACGCAGGGGGATTGGGGGGGTCATAAGAGCCGTGGAAGGCGCGTTGCTCACGTTCTCCTATAGCCAAGCCGAGCTGGGTCCCAGTAGCATCCCTGCCCCCGCCCTGGGCCCTGACAGCCCTTATCCAAGTCCAGCCAGGCTCTGTGCCCTCCAAGGGTGCCCCAGCATCGGCCCCACTCATGACTCGGGGAGCACAGAGGGCCCCCAGTGCCTCCACGCCCAGCCGGCCACAGTGCCTGAGCCCACGCTCAGACCAGCCACTGGCCGATCAGGGCGTGGGATACGGAGACCACGTGTTTAAACCAGGGCTGTCCCAGGAGACTCTGGGTGTTTGTTGGGGCTGCCGCCAGCTCTGCCCTCACCCCGCCAGGTGGCTTTCTTCTCTGGGCCTCAGTTTCCCTGTCTGAGAGGTGGGGGGGGACGAGCTGACAGTGGGTCTGGGGAGGGTTTCGGCACCGCAGGCGCCCTGCCCCCTGCCAGGTTCCTGACTAGCCTCAGTGCTGAGCCCAGAGCTCAGCGGGTGGTGGCAGGGCGGTGGGTGCATATCCCTGGCCCCGCCCGTGGGGTAGCGTCGGGGGACACGGCTGCCCCACACTCTGTCCTGCCTCTGCAGCCCCGCAGGCCCCGAGCGCTGGGCTTCGGGGACGTTGCACACAGCGCCCCCCTGTCCCCTGGGCGTGCGGAGCCGGAGACAGCGTCCCGGGTTCCAGGTACTAAAGTGTTGGTTACACGGTCACACCTGGTTCCACGGTTCTGGGAGGAAAACAGCACGGGCTGGGGCTGGGCTCTGGGGGATCGGGGTCCAAAACACTCCAGCTGCCCTGTCCTCCCGCCGGCCCCTCAGCCTCACAGCTGCACACGCCCCACCCCGCCGGTCCCTAGAGGCAGAGGCAGCTGCCGCCGGGGGCGGGGAGCTGGGAGCTCAGCTCCGTTCCATTTCCACAAAGCAGCCCTGGGACAGACAGCCCCACCGCCTGATTCCCAGAGGCGTGTGGCGTGTCCCCCTCCCCAGCCTGGCGGAGGGGACCTGCCACGTGAACAGCTGCCCTGGGTGCGGGAGGGCCCCCAGGTGGCCCCCTCTCTGGGCCTCTGAGGACAGAAGCGCTGCCTGGTCAACCTCGAGCAGCCCTCAAGAGTTCACGTCACCAGGAGGCCTGGGGTGGCCGCGTGTCCCCCCACTGCCCCCAGCCCCGCCCAGCCGTCCTTCCTCTTCAACCCACCTCCCTCCCGGGCCTCGCCACCCATCCCCGGGCTCCCGGGAGCCAGGCTGCCTCCCGTCCCCCTGAGCACCCCATGCCCCCCAAGCCCGAACCTCCGCGGGCCACACGACGGAGGGCTTGGCAGTCAGGGAGGGGACGTCCCGGCCCTGGTGGGGGAGCTCTGGGCGCTGCTGTGGTGGTGACGGAGGTTTTTCTTTGTTGCAGAGCCTGTGTCTGTCAGTGGGGGTCCCCGGGCTGAGGAGGCCGCATACCCTGTACCCCTGGCACCGGGTGCTGGCACCGGGCCGCGTGCGGAGAGCCTGGGTCATCCCTCCCATCAGTGTGTCCGAGAACCACAAGCGCCTGCCCTTCCCCCTGGTGCAGGTGAGGGGCCGCGTGCTTTAGGGCGGGCACACCCCTGGGGCCGCAGGCTGAGTGACCCCATCCCAGCTGGGGGAGGGACCGAGGGCTGCAGAGAGGGGACACCCCTCCCCTGGGGCACCTCCCCAGCCCATCACCTGTCCCACAGATCAAGTCGGACAAGCAGCAGCTGGGCGGCATCATCTACAGCATCCAGGGGCCGGGCGTGGACGAGGAGCCCCGGGGGATCTTCTCCATAGACAAGTTCACAGGGAAGGTGTCCCTGAATGCCGTGCTGGACCGAGAGAAGACAGACCGCTTCAGGGTGGGCCCCGCCCCGCCCCGCCCCGCCCCTCCCTTCCCCTCCCCGTGGGGGCCATGGCCACACCTCCACCAGCAAAACCCAGCATCCTTAATTGGGGGGCAGGGGTGGGATTTGGGACCGGCTGCCCCAGGATCACAGGCTCGTTCGGCAGGTGCGTGAGCAGACTGAACGCTGGCTCCTGCCCAGGAGGACTGGGCAGCCGGCATCAGGGTGGGCGGCAGCCTTCCCAGGAAAGCAACACCAGACACTGGTGTGGCCGGTTCTCCCCTGAGCCTGCTACGTGGGGTGCCGTGAGGAATCCCACGGAACTGGCCGCCCCCAGCGGCAGCTGCCCCGTGACTGTCAGGGTGGGAAGTCGGGGGAGGTGGGATGGGATCTGCCCGTTGGAGGCCTTGGGATTGTCAGGTCTGAGAGAAAGGGCAGTGGGGAGGGGGTGAGCGAGGGGCCAAGGAGGGGAGCTTGGAACTCGCCTGAGTCTCCTACGGACAGACGATCCGCCCCCCAGCCTGGCCGCCCTAAGGTGATGTTCAGACTTGCCCCAGGGAGGGGGCTGCAGCCTTTGCCTTTCCTGTGCCCTGAGTCTCCCTCAGACTTTGAGAACCCGCTCTTGGTTCCCTTACACAGAGAGTTAGAGGGTGTGTTTCCCCTGGAAGTTGTACCAAGTCTGTTCTCCAAAGGGACAGGAGGTGCTTGAAGTTACAGTTCCACGTGTGGAGCGGAAACTTCAAAAGCAGCCATGGCTGTTCACAGAAAAAGGGCGAGAGACCAGGGCCGCTAGGGGGAGAGAGACCAGGGGCGCCAGGGGGAGCGTCGCTGCAGCCACGCTCGAAGCACAGCTGTGGGCTTCCTGGTGGCCCAGGCAAGAGGGGGCGCGTGGTGGCCACCCCGCCTGCTGGGAGAACCCGGGCTCCCCTCGAGGGCAGTCCCACCTGCCCGGCACTGCCCCGTCCCCGTGCCGCTTCTCACCTGTTTCCAGCAGGACACAGAGTCTGCACTGACTGCCGCTCTTGCCCTCGTGGGGGCCGCAGTGCCAGCCCCTGCTCTCTGCTTGACTAGCTCAGGGCCTTTGCTCTGGACCTGGGGGGGTCCACCCTGGAGGAGCCCACGGACCTGGAGATCGTGGTTGTGGACCAGAACGACAACCGGCCTGTCTTCCGGCAGGAGGTGTTCACTGGCCAGGTGCTGGAGGGCGCCGTCCCAGGTGAGCCGAGTGGGTTCCCGGTGGGGGAGGGAGCTTCGCGAAGGGCGCTGGGTAGGTCAGAAGTCCAGGATTTCCCTTCAGCAAGAACTTTAGAGGTCCTTCAGAGAGTCTAAAAATACGTAAACAGTCTCCAGGACGGAGGGGATTTCCACAAGTCGACTCAAGCCTCTTCCCATTGCAATATAAATGTGAACCCCCAAATCCTCCAGAGCTCAGAGAGGATTCCTGGGTGGCAGAGCTCCGGTGGTTTCCGTCGCTCTCCCCTCCCTCTCCTCCCCCCTCCTCCTTCTAAATAGAGGTGACGTTCACATAACATAAGATTAACCACTTTGGAACGAACTTTTCAGTGGCATTTAGCACATTCCCAGTGTTGTGCGACCAACACCTCTGTCTCCTTCATCCCCCCAGAGGCGACCCCCTGCCCGTTATCAGTCACTGCCTCTCACCGCTTATTAATTCTACACTGAGTGCGGAAACCGCTGACCCTCTGTCCCTTCTGCGTCCTCACAGGGCAGACTCGCTGGCCTGATTCTGTTCCAGGCAGAACAGACATTCCAGACAGCGATCTGCTCCTTCCCTCCCCACCGGGTCCCCGGGGCTCTGGTCAGATCCCAGGCTGGTTGCCTTCAGAGCACACCAGGGACTCGGTGTAACTTCAAAGCCAGGGGTTAACACTAAACACATAGTAACATCTCACCTGCACACCTGTTCAGCTTCAGCTGCCCAACGAAGCCTTTTAGAGCAAAGGAGGTCCTGCCTCTGTCCACAGTCCCGGCCTCTTGTCTGAGCCTTGTCTGTTCCTGCATGCCGTCCACCTTTTCCTTTAGGGCCTTTTGCACGCGGAGGGTGGTTGCTTCAGTTCTGTCAGATAAAAGCCCAAGTGTCTGGTTGGCCGTACATCTGCTTCTGTTTAATCACCAGGGTGGAATTTTCCCCTTTCCCTGTGTGTAAGAGCACAGCAGAGGTGGGGGCCAGCCCGCTGTGGGGAGAGGGGACGGGCCTGGCCTCTGCCACTGCTGGAGCTCAGCTCCCGGGGGCCTCTGCGTTCCCGCCACAGCAGCGCAGCCCTGCTTGCAGAGGGGCCCCTAGCAGGGTGACAACCCTTGTGTGCTACCTGGCAGGGCTCCTGGGGTACTGGGGGGTGGGCAGTCTCGGTCGAAGGTGGTCCCTGAGCCCCAGGGGTGGGGCTGCTTCAGGGTCCCTGCTCCTCCCCCAAAGGCAAAGCGCCATCCCTCCAGCCCAGCAGCCCCACCCTCACCCTGTGATTGTGGACCGCCGATGGCCTTCCCCACACCTGGGCCACCCTGTGGCCTGAGCCGAGGGGCCGTCCCGGGTCTGCTCCCACCCCGCCTTCCCTGGGAGCACTCAGTGGGCGCGTGGGAGAGGGCACAGGCCCCCGTGTGGGCACCCAGGGACCGCCAGCAGCTGTGCCAATCTCGGCCCCTCTTCCTGCTTCCGTGGGGTCGCTGCACCTGCCCCACCAGGGGAGCCCCAGCGTGTGCACCTCCTGGGGGGTCACAGCCTGGACTCGGGGGTGTCAGGTCGCCCGTGCGTCACCATCTGACGGGCACACACAGGTGTGATCCTGCTTCCCCTCCGTTCTCGTCGTGGTGGCAGGACTGAGGCCCCCGCCCGCTCACACCCCCTCACTGGGGACGGGTCCTCAGCCGTCAGGGGCTCATGACACTGACTTCTGTTCTGCCAAGTTTTATTGTGGCAAAATACGCATAACAGGATTTAGCATCTTAACCATTTTTAGGTGTACCGGTCGGCGGTTTTAGGCCCGTTCACATCATTTTGCAACCACCACCAGCATCCATAGAATTTTCTCACCTTCCCAGACTGAAACGCTCACTCTGTCCCCATTAAACGCTAACTCCCCGTTTCCCGCTCCAGCGCCTGCCACTCACGGTCTACTTCTCGTCTCTGTGGTTTGACTGCGTGTGAGTGGAAGCGTACAGTACCTGTCCTCCTGTGTCTGGCGGATTTCACTGAGCGTCCTGTCCTCGGGGCTCATCGGTGTGGTAGCCCGTGTCAGAATCACCTTCCTTTTCGAGGCTAATACTCTGTCGGATGTTTATACACATTCTGTTTATCTGTTTTTTCTTCAGTGGACCCTTGCATTGCTTTCACGTTCTAGCTGTTGTGAATAGTGCCACAGTGAACATGGGTGTCCAAATATGTCTTTGAGACCCTGCTTTCAGTTCCTTTGGGTATATGCCCAGAAGTGGGGCTGCTAGATCAAATGGTAGTTCTATTTTTAATTTTTTAAAATAAATTTATTTATTTATTTATTTTTGGCTGTGTTGGGTGTTGGTTGCTGCGCACGGGCTTTCTCTAGTTGTGGCAAGCGGGGGCTACTCTTCGTTGCAGTGCGCGGGCTGCTCGTTGCGGTGGCTTCTCTTGTTGTGGAGCACGGGCTCTAGGTGTGCGGGCTTCAGTAGTTGTGACTCGTGGGCTCAGTAGTTGTGGCGCACGGACTTAGTTGCTCTGTGGCATGTGGGATCTTCCCCGACCAGGGCTCGAACCCGTGTCCCCTGCATTGGCAGGCGGGTTCTTAACCACTGTGCCACCAGGGAAGTTCCTATTTTTTATTTATTTATTTTTTTGCAATACGCGGGCCTCTCACTGTTGCGGCCTCTCCCATTGCGGAGCACAGACTGGACGCACAGGCTCAGCGGCCACGGCTCACGGGCCCAGCCGCTCCGCGGCATGTGGGATCCTCCCGGACCGGGGCACGAACCCGCGTCCCCTGCATCGGCAGGCGGACTCTCAACCACTGCGCCACCAGGGAAGCCCTATTTTTAATTTTTTGAGGATCCTCCACGGTGTTTTCCGCAGTGGCCGCACCATTTTACATCCCCACCGGCAGTGTAGGAGGGTCCCAGTTCCTCCACGTCGTCCCCAGCGCCTGCTGCTTTTTGTTTGTTTTCTTGCTGTCAGCAGCCATCCTGATGGGTGTGAGGGGCTACCTCGTGGTTCTCACCTGCATTTCCCCAGTGATTAGTCATGTTGAGCGTTTGTTCATGTGCAGGTTGACCACTTGTATATCTTCTTTGGAGAAAGGCCTGTTGAAGTCCCTTTGCCCATTTTTGAATTGAGTTGTTTGTTGGTTCTTTTTCTGGTTGAGTTTTACGGGTTCTCTATATATCCTGGATATTAATCCCTTATCAGATATGTGATTTGCAAATATTTTCTCCCATTTCGTGGGTTGTCTTTTTACTCTGTAGACAGTGTCTTTTGATGCATTTTTAAATGTTCATGAAGTCCGGTTTGTCTATTTTTGTTGTTGTTGCCTGTGCCTTTGGTGTCATATCCAAGAAATCATTACCTTCGTGACATTACCAGTGTTCTATGTTTTCTTCTGAGAGTCTTGTAGTTTTACGTTGTACACTTAGGTCTGATCCACTTTGAGTTGACTTTTGCATATGCTGTTACGTAATTACGGGTCCAGCTCCATCCTTCCGCCTGTGGATGTCTTTCCCAGCACCATCTGCCGAGGAGACCGCCCTCTCCACGTTGAACGGTCCTGGCGTCCTGTGTAAAGTCACCTGCCCGTGATGTGAGGTTTATTCCTGGGCTCTCTATTCGGTTCCATCGGTCTGTGTATCTGTACACTGATTGCTGTACCTTTGCAGAAAGTTTTGAAATCAGGAAGTGTGTCCTCCGGCTTTGTTCTTTTTCAGGATTGTTTTGGCTGTTTGGGGTCCCTTGAGGTTTTATAGGAATCTTAGAATGAGTTTTCTATTTATGTAAAGAAACTGTCCTTAAGATTTTGATAGGGATCGCACTGAATCTGCAGGTCGCTCTGGGTGCTAGTGACATCTTAGCAACAAGTCTTCCGAGCCATGAACACGGTCTGTCCATTTATTTGTGTTTTCTCAATTTCTTTCACTGATCTTTTGTAGTTTTCATTGTGAAGCCTTTCACCTCCTTGGTCACGACACTGACATCCTGGGGCATTTAGGCAGTTGTGACGATTGTCTCTGCGTGAGTCCGCGTGGCTCGAGCCCCCTCAGGAGGCGTGCACATCCCGTTCCTGGAGATGCCGATTTGGGTCTGTAGTTCAGGGGGTGTCCGCCAAGCTTCTCCGCTCTGGCTTTTCTCCTTTCCCCTTTGTAATTAATAGGTGTCTTGTGGGAGACCCTTTGAGACCGTGCAGGTGTCCTGCTACCCCTCAAGCTGCCGCCCAGCAGCGTTAGCATCTCTGGCGGCTCTCGCCTGCATCAGGTGTTGTTCTAATTCATTGTTTCTTCTTGGTCATCACTCGGCTCTCTATTATATGATGGGACTTTCAGTACCCCTGTATATGAACATAGGTGTGTATGTGTTACCCACCAGGGTTCTTGGCCTCCTTAATCAATAGAAATTGATCAAAGGCCAGACAAGAAATTCAGGCAGGGCTTTATTGGGGCCCCTGCTGCAGCGGTGGGGAGTGGGAACAAGAAACAGGTTCCCTTGCTAGCTTGCTCCCTGAGGGGGGGGCGAGCTTGTTCCTTATATAGGGTGTGTCCAGGGGTCAGGGGTGTGTCCAGGGGGTCAGGCCGTGGGGGTGGCTTAGGGGGTTTGCCGTAAACAGAAAACTCATTCTAAAATTCCTATAAAATCTCAAGGAACCCTGAACAGCCAAAACCATCCTGGAAAAGAACAAAGCTGGGGGACACACTTCCTGATTTCAAAACTTTCTGCAAAGGTACAGCAATCAGTGCGCACCTGCCCTCAAGACAGATACACAGACCATAGACCGATGGAACCGAATAGAGAGCCCAGGAATAAACCTCACACCACGGGCAGGTGACTTTACACAGGACGCCAGGACCGTTCAACGTGGAGAGGGCGGTCTCCTCGGCAGATGGTGCTGGGAAAGACATCCACAGGCGCCACCATAGGCGGTGGTGTGTGCGCGGGGCGCGCACAGGTGCCCTGCTTCTGCTCCCGGCCGGTGTTTGCTCTTCAGAAGTGGCCGTTGGGCTTTTTAGTCTCTTTGTATGTCGTCCAGAATTTGCTCTAACTGCCAGGTACATAGTTATTTTTAGTCCCTTGTAGTTTCTTTGTATTCTGTAGCTCGAGGAGACCTGTGTCCAGGCGCAAGCCCTGCAGCAAAGGGTCCCAGGTCCCAGCCTGTCTCGTATGTGTTTTGTTCACATGGATCTGTCTGGATTTATGTATTCTTGCTTCATTCAGTGGGTTATGATTCTTTGCACTGTTGTTTCGAAGCTCAAATCGTCCCAGATATGGCTGATCAGAAGCTCATCACACCGGCCCAGGCCCCTTCAGCAGCCGGGGCTGGGAAATAAGCTCACATACGTGCAGACGTGCGTGTGTGCACGTACTCTCTCACAGCTGTGTTAACATGGCTCTGTACCTTCATCACAAGTCACGAGTCCTCTCTGGCACCTCCACTTCCGATCCAGCTCTGCAGGGTTCCTTTTGGGTCCTCTTCTCTGTTGGCGAGAAGCTGGGCTCCAGTCACCCCAGGAGTTTGCGCACTTGCTCCGTCGTAGAGAGCCCGACAGGTGCCTTTGGAAGTGCTTGCCTGCATCCCGGTGCATTGTTTTTGGCTTTAGCCTGGGGTCCAGCATCATGCCAGGAGTTACCTGCTAAGGTAGCTTCCCACCTTCTAAGGCTGGGTCAGCGGCCGGGTCACTGCCGTTCATCAGACACCAGCGTGACACTCAGCTGACCCGTCAGGGCCCAGGAGGGGCTGGGATGAGCCCAGTCACAGGTGGGGGGGGGGGGCTAGCTCCTCGGGTGGCCCGAGGCTGGTCCACCTCACCAGGATAATTTTAGTACACCTGATCTGGGCCGGTGTGGGGAGGGATGGTCAGACCTGAATTACTCCAGAAAACAGGTGGGCACAGGTGCTGAGGCGCCTCCAGGACCCCTGCAGAGGCCCTTCTCTCCTGAGATCCAGGGCCTTGTTTGCCCCAGAGCGCAGGTGCGGTCCTGGGCGATGTCTCAGGGTCCTGTAGGAGACAGGTGTCAGCAGTGTGCATTGGACACCCCACCTCATCCCCACAAGCAACACAAGCCAGGACGCTGGGATGCTTGCACGTGCGAGGCTGACCGGGGGCCTGGACCCGGTGCGGCGGGCCGCAGGGCAGTGGGCGACGCGCCCTGGCATCCATGGGTGTCACCCCCACATGTCCCCTCCCTCCCAGGAACCTACGTGACCAGGGCTGAGGCCACGGATGCGGACGACCCGGAGACGGACAACGCGGCCCTGCGATACTCCATTCTGGAGCAGGGCGGCCCCCAGCTCTTCAGCATCGACCCGCACACAGGGGAGATCCGCACGGTTCAAGTGGGCCTGGACCGCGAGGTGAGGCCATGCCGCTACACCCTGACAGCTGAGGCAGGGCAGCCCCCCAGACGAGGGGTCCGAGTGCCGCGGACACTGTCCGTGGCCCTGGGCTCCGGCAGACCTGCCCCGCGGGTAGTTGTGTGGTTTGGTCCAGGGATGGTGTGAGGGGCCTTCAGCATGTGTTTCTGCCAGAGACCTCCCCCACCCTGTTGCCTACAGAGCAGTAGGGCTCCTCGGCCTGGGGTGGGCCCACAGCGACCACGCATGCTGCAGAGAAACAGTCGCCCTCCAGCCGGCCGTGCCCACTCTTCCCCTGTGGGGCCTCTGCGGCCCCTGGCTGCCGGGCTTCTGTGTGGCATTGGCACCTCACCTCCAGGAAGCCCTCCTTGGTTTCCCCAGGGCCACTCACTGCGTTAGTTGATCTCTGTCCCCTCTCTCGGCAGCTGCACCTGGCTCCCCAGGGCAGGGACCCCACACCCCAGTGCAGCAGGTGCCCCGTAAGTGCTCATCCGGCTCGGCAACTGTCCTCTTGCCTACTCACAGGCTGGGGCAGAGTCTGGGGTCGACAGTGGTGCCGTCGGACCCGGAGAGGCTAGGCAGCCTGTTTTGCCCCAGAGCTTGGGAGCAGGGCAGATGCTGGAGCCTCCTGGGGTCTGCCTGCCCTGCCCCCAGGCCCTAAGGTGGCTGACCAGTCCCGCCCTGCACGCCACCTGGGTCTCCTGACCCCATGTCACTGTGCTCCTAGGTGGTCGCCGTGTACAATCTGACCCTGCAGGTGGCGGACATGTCTGGAGACGGCCTCACCGCCACTGCCTCGGCCATCATCACACTGGAGGATGTCAATGACAACGCCCCCGAGTTCACCAGGGGTCAGGTGCTGCCACCGTCCTCACCTCCACTGGCCGCTGCTCAGGGCTGACCTCCCCCCGATCCTGGGGCTTCTGGTGGGTGGGAGGCTAGGTGCTCCACAGAGGAGGCATCCTGTGTGGATCGTGCAGGATACCCTGCCAGAGGCCAGCATCGGGTGGGGGGGGCCTGTGAGCATGTCAGGAGCTAGAGGGCCTTGGGGGAAAGCCACCAAGACCCTGGGGTGTGACCTGTCCCCAAGCCTTCCTGGGTGGGAGGGAGCGGCAGCCCTGCCCTCCGGGGAAGATGTGCCCAGCACATGGCCGAGACTGGGAGGGGGCTCCTGGTGCCCTGGACTCCTCATGGGTGGGCAGTGGGAGGGTGACCCTGCAGGGGACCGTCCCCCGTCCACCCGTGGGTAACGGGGCCGAGTTCCCACAGTTCTTCCTGGAGGCCACAGAGGCCGTCAGCGGAGTGGACGTGGGGCGGCTGGAGGTAGAGGACCGGGACCTGCCCGGCTCCCCCAACTGGGTGGCCAGGTTCACCATCCTGGAGGGCGACCCTGACGGGCAGTTCGCCATCCGCACCGACCCCAAGACCAACGAGGGCGTGCTGTCTGTGGTGAAGGTGAGCTGAGGAGGGTGCCTCTCCTCACACCCTGGGACCCCGTTTGGATCCTCTGTGCATCCTTAGGAGGGGAGCGAAGGGGACCAAGAACGCTAGGACTGTGGGCTCGGGCCACGCTGAACACAGGGGGACAGGGCTGGAAGGAGGGGACAAGCCCACGTTACTTCCAGTGTCTTGCCACTTAAAGTATATGATCCACATGCACAAATACAGACCTCACATGTTGGCCAAACTGAGACCAGAGACAAAACCAGCAGGACATACGTGTGCACATACACCTGTGCATACACACACGTGCATACACGTGCGGAGAGATGCAGGTGAGCTGTCAACACAGGAAGAGCTTTATTGCCAGAGACCGGCTCACGCCGGCCGTCGTGCAGGCGGCTGGCGAGTCCGGAGTCTGCGGGGCTGCGACAGGCTGCAAAGTCAGGAGCTGAGGCTGCATCTGGCGGTGGGACCCCTTCTTCCCCAGGGCAACCTCAGGTTTGCTCTCAGAGGCTCTCACCCACAGATGAGACCCACCCAGGTTCTCCAGGACCATCTTCTTTATTTAAAGTCAGCTGATTGGACAGGTCAGTTCAACCACGTCCACCAAATACCCTCTTAGCAAGACCCAGGCGAGCGTCTGCTTGAGGCACGGAGGACGCCCGGCCAGGGGACGGGAAACGGGCCTCACAACACCCAACAAATACGTTTGCGTGATCAGTAGCCGTCATTTTGGCATTATTTTTTGTGCCTTTTTGTCCTGCATGATTTTTATTTTTCCGAGGCTAAAAAGCAGAAGGAAAGAAGGGGCTCTGAGGACAGAGCAGAAGAGGCCTCTCCGGCCGCAGCTGCCTCAGGCTTCCCTGAATGGGGGGAGGGGTCCGGAGTTCTGACGGGCGGCCGCCCCGCTTCCCCTGCAGCCGCTGGACTATGAGAGTCGGGAGCGCTACGACCTCAAAGTGGCGGCACAGAACGAGGCTCCCCTGCAGGCGGCGGCCCCCAGGGCCGAGCGGGGCCAGGCCAGGGTCAGCGTGCAGGTGCGGGATGTCAACGAGGCGCCCGTGTTCCAGCAGAACCCACTGCGGACCAGCCTGGCCGAGGGGGCGGCCCCAGGAACCCCCGTGGCCACCTTCTCTGCCCGAGACCCTGACACACAGCAGCCGCAGAGGCTCAGGTGGGGGCCCCGGGGTGAGCGGGGGGAACTCGCAGCCCCAGTCCACCTCCCAGCCAGGGTAGCAGCACAGCTAAGGGTACCGAGCCCTGTGCCCGGAGGGTTCCCATCAGGGCCCTGGTCAGAGGGCAGAGGGCTCATCTGTGTGCATCACCGAGAGCCCAGGAGCTCTCAAGTACCATGTGTGCGTGCGTGCGTGTTCACGTGACCTCGTCCTGTAGGCAGGACTGGGCTGCATCTGGCGCACGCTGACACGGCCCGTCTGTGTTGGCTAGCCTCTGAGTGTCCGGCCCTGTCCGTTCCAGGGAGCCGTTACTCCCCTACGACGGGCTGTTACTGTCTTGGATTTCACCCCCTGCCCTGGTCCTGTGTACCCTTGTCTGTCAACATGGTGCCCACCGTTGAATCCTGGCTGTCACTCAGTGGCCACGGGGCCCTGGGCGGCACACCTGCCCTCCCCGAGCCTCAGTTTTTTCATCTGTTGATTGGGATGGAAAATACCAGCTTAGGGCTGTGGAAGGACTGTTCTTAAAGGCCTGTGTATGTGTGCGTGTGTGCGCGTCTACACGTGACCACACCTCCGGGGGTCCGGCTCAGGCTCAGGGCCCCTCCTCCCCTCCTCGCCAACAGCTACTCCAAGGACTATGACCCTGAAGACTGGCTGCAAGTGGACGGGGCCACCGGCCGGGTCCAGACCCAGCGCGTGCTCAGCCCTGCATCCCCCTTCCTCAAGGACGGCTGGTACAGGGCCATCATCCTGGCCCGAGATGATGGTGAGCGTGGAGCTCGGCCTGGGTTCCAGGGCTCCCTAACCCTGGCTGGGGCCCCTGCTGCCGCCCAAGGGCTGAGAGCGGGCGCTCCGCAGAGCAGACTTAAGGGGTGGGTGGGGGCTCTGGGGGGGGCAAGGGGCCCACCAGGCCTCTCCTGCTTGCAGCCTCCCCACCCAGCACGGCCACAGGGACCCTGTCTGTTGAGATCCTGGAGGTCAACGACCACGCCCCTGAACTGTCCCCACCGTGGGGCAGCCTGTGCAGCACACCAGAGCAGGGCTCCGGCCTTCTCTTGGGGGCCACGGATGAGGACCTGCCCCCCCACGGGGCCCCCTTCCACTTCCAGCTGAGCCCCAGGCTCCCAGAGCTGGCCCGGAACTGGAGCCTCAGCCAGGTTAACGGTGAGCTCGCCCCACGCCCCTGGGGGTCCAGAGCCTGGGGCAGGTCCCCACTGGTTCCCACCTCAGTGCACTGCATCCTCAGGCCCGCAGGGATCAGTTATCACACACACGGGACAGGTGGGGAGCCGAGGCCGGCTGTCGCCGGAAGCACAGGCGCAGAGGGGCGTGGCCGGCCCCTGCCCCCGCTGACCGCCGGCACCTTCCGCAGTGAGCCACGCGCGCCTGCGGCCCAGGCTCCAGGTCCAGGAGGGGCTGCACCGCCTGAGCCTGCTGCTCGGGGACTCGGGACAGCCGCCCCAGCAGCGCGAGCAGCCCCTGAACGTGACCGTGTGCCGCTGCGGCCTGGACGGCGCCTGCCTGCCGGGGGCCGCTGCGCTGCGGGCGGGTGGCGCGGGCGTCAGCCTGGGCGCCCTGGTCATCGTGCTGGCCAGTGTCATCCTGCTGCTCTGTGAGTGCCCACGCCTGCAGATCCCTGTCCCGCCCCGCGCCACCGGGCAGCCCCGCCCCGCCCCGCCCGCCTTGCCCCGCCCCCGCCCCACACCGACCTCCGCTGCCCCCCCCACCCCCAGTGCTCGCCCTGCTGGTGGCCCTCCTGGTGCGGTGCCGGCAGCGGTCGTGTGACAAGAGGCTTCTGCACGGGCTGCAGGACGACCTTCGAGACAACATCCTCAACTACGATGAGCAGGGGGGCGGGGAGGAGGACCAGGTGAGGGGGCCGGGGTGGCTTACAAGTGCTGGGGAGTCTCCCCAGGGGCCCCAGCTGGCCAGCCGCCTCCCGACCCTCACCCCCACGCGCTCTGTCCCTTCTCAGGATGCCTATGACATGGACCAGCTGCGCCACCCGGCAGAGCTGGCGGCCCTGGGCGCCCCGCTGGGACGGCCTTCTCTGCGCAGAGACGCCCCGTTCAGCCGACCGCACCCCCAGGCCCCCCGCGTGCTGCCCACCAGCCCGTCTGACATCGCTGACTTCATCAACGAGGTAGGTGCCCCAGGGGCGCCCTGCACCCCGTTCCCCCACCCCACGAGCCTGAGGCATCGCTCTGGGGCTGGACAGGGGTGGTGGTTCTTGCCGAGGAAGGAGCATCGCCCAGAGAGAACCTTGCCCCCAACCCGGCTCCTGGGGCCAGGCCTTGGCCAAGCCGGTGGCGGAGGGCGCTTGGCCGGTGCATGCTGGTCCTGAGCCCCAGGCCTCTCCACAGGGCTTAGAGGCCGTGGACAGCGACCCCGCCGTCCCACCCTACGACACGGCTCTCATCTATGACTACGAGGGGGACGGATCCGTGGCAGGCACGCTGAGCTCCATCCTGTCCAGCCTGGGTGATGAGGACGCAGACTATAGTTGCCTTTGGGACTGGGGGCCCCGCTTTGCCCGGCTGGCCGACTTGTACGGGCCCCGTGAGGGCACCAGGGAAGAGGCTTTCTGATGGGGACCTGCACCCACCCTGCTGAGGGCACGGCCTCCCGGACACAGGGCAGACCACAGGCGCCTGAGCGGACATGCCGGACTCGGCTGTGTGTCGAGATGGACAGAGGGCCCTGCGCCCCGCCCTGGGGCCTTGGCCGGCCTGGTCTCCGCCAGGGGAAGTCAGGGCCCAAAGCCTAGAGTGGAGTGGCCAGAAGGAGGCGCCCCTCTTGCCCCGTCAGTCGCCTCCAATGGGGTCAGAGGCCCCATTCCCAGCTCTGCTTCCCACCCACGCTGATCTCATCTCTGTATGAAAGGAAGCAGCTCTCGGGCAAACATGAATTAAAAACATGCTCATCTCTCCAATGCACGGTTGGCACGGCGACTTGCAGGGCCTTTCTGCACCTCAGTCCCACCAGAGCCACGGCAGTGGGCTGGCCCCCGGCTGGCCCCCGAGGGGGTGGGGGCAGTTGGAGAGGCTGCGGATGCCCGGTTGTGAGGGGGAGGTGGACACCAGAAGCCCCCTTCAGCCAAGGGTGCGGCCTGAGGGAAGAACCAGCGAGGGTGCCAAGTTCCACGGACGCCTTTATGCTACCCACGTGGAGGGGGAACCAGGGCCCCCGGCAAAGAGGCCCCCTTCCCACCACCCTCCCGTTCCTTCCCGAGACCCGTCGGCCCGTACTGGCGGGTGGCGTGTCTCTGCAGCCTGGTCACCCTTCCCGGACCAGCTGTGTCCCGGCCCTGGGGAGGGAGGCTGGCAGCAGGGGCAGGTGGTCCTGGCGGGGGTGGCCCCAGAGGAGCGGGGAGCGGCGCAGGCGGTCGGCGTCCTGCAGCGACGGGGGCAGTGCGCGGCCACGGCTCTCGGGCAGCAGCAGGACGCGCAGCAGGGCGAGGACGGCCAAGGACGGGAAGGCCACGTGTTGCAGAAAGAAGCCGTGCTGCCACGCGTGTCGGTGAGCAGGGCGGCCGCCTGGCCCAGGAACCCAGCTCCCAGCACCAGGCCCAGCCCGGCACCCCTGCAAGAGGGGGCGGTGGGACACGGCCCAGCGGGGCACCCAGCGCTCCTGGGGTGGATGGCCCTTAGCGGGCCCCAGGAAGACGCCTGCAGAATCTTGGGGGGAAGCTGCCCTGGATCGAGCGTTGTCCTTTCCATTAGGAAACAAAGTCGATTTTTGCCCTGGAATCCGACCCTGTCTGGGGGCTCTCACTTCCGACCACCCACCGCTCCACTCCTGAGCTGATATGCAGACCCTTCTGCGGCCATTGTCCCCCTCACCACCCAGGAAGAGACACCTGAACTCTGGTCCCGATGGCATGGACCTGGGGTGTGGGAAGCGCGGGGCGCACGGGCAGGGCCCTGGCCTCCAACCCTGCATCCTTCTGACCTGCTCACCGTGGGGAAGACCTCGGCTGAAAAGAGGCTGCTGAGGGTGGACACTGCCTGAGAGGCCAGGAGCCCCAGGACAGAGACGGGCAGCAGCATCCAGCCAGGCAGGTCTGGGGAGGAGGAGAGGCCCCACGCTGCCCACACTCTCGCCCTCCCCTCACCCGTGTCTCAGGGATCCAGGCCTCCCCAGCCTTCCACCTCTGCTCCTGCACTTGGGGTCGGGGGTTGCAGGCTGCCCCCCGGCCACACCAAGCCCTTATATTAAGCCCCTTCACGTAGAATCCTTTTGGCCCTCACCTCTTTGGGCCTCAGTTTCCCCGGGTGCACACTGGGGAGGTGGGTGGGCAGAGAACAGCAGCGTCATGCGAATGCCTCATGCCCTGTGCCTGCCTCTCCGGGATCCCCACGACCACTGGGCAAACCCCCAGCCACACATGACAACCCTGCCAGCCTGCAGGGCCCCACACTCACACTGGGCCCCTGCAAGGAGCAGCAGGGGTGCCAGGCCCAGGACCAAGGTGCCCAGCAGCAGGACTGGGCGGCGCCCCCAGAGGTCTGCTGTCAGGAGCTGGAAGACGGTGGCCGCTGCCTCCAGGCTGGCCTCCAGGAAGTAGGGCCAACAGAAGGCGGGGTCACGCGTGGCCAGGTTGCGCAGGAAGCTGGCTCTGATACCCCCGCCGATCAGCCTGGGAGGCACGGCAGAGCTGCAGGCTCAGTCAGAGCCGTGGACTCTCACCCCACGGGGAAGGCCAAGATTCCTCCCTCCCCTTCGCCCACCCACACCCTCCCCTCCTCACGAACTGAAGCCCAGGAGAAGTCCGTTTCTCCAGGCGACGCGGGTATGCCGGAGTTCCAGGACCGAGTGGGGCCGGGGCTGGGGCTCCCTGCACACAGCACGTCCGGCTCTGTGGCCCCGGGAACATAATGGGGCATGAAGGAGGGGATGACACCTCTCCTCCCTCCTCCAGCACCCAGGCCTCCCTTCTCCCTGGCTGGTCCATTACCCGTAGCCAGGGAGCTCTCCTCCTCCGAGCTGTCTTTGGGGTCCACACCGCTGGCTTCCGCAAAGTGCCACAAGATCTTCCTGGCTCGGGCCGGCTGCCCTGTGGCCAGCAGCCAGCAGGGAGACTCGGGGAACAGGGCTGGAGACCTGCGGGTTTGGGGTGAGGATGCCAGGGGACCTCCCGGTAGAGAAGGACCCAGTGGCGAAGCATAGTGCATGGCTCTGTGTCCCTGGGTCCCTGGCCCGTGCCCATCTTCCTGCTGCTGCATGGAGATCAGAGGGAAGCAACGCACGTGGCCTCCACAGTGGATGTGAAACCCTCTCACTCGCCCCCAAAACAGCAGCAGGAGTCCCGTGGCCAGGGCGCTCAGCCCCTGCAGAAGGCGCCAGTCCTCCAGGAGCAGGGCCAGGCCAGGCAGTGGCAGCATGCCCGCCACAGAGAAGAGGCCGCCCCCATGGAGAATGCCAGGTGGTGCGGGGCGTCACACAGCTCCAGGCCTGGGCAGACACAGACGGCCTGGGGCCCAGGCCTCTCGGGAGGGCTGCCCTGTCCAGGGCTGTGGTGATCAGTCGCTGGCCTGCCCAGGACCTGGACAGCTGAGGCACCCGGGCCTGCCCACAAAGAGCAGAGCCCACAGAGCAAACAGCTCCCCGCCCACCTTCTGGAGAAGGGCGCTCAACTGGAGCGCCAGAAAGGCACCCTCCAGCAGGTCAGAGGCCTAGCCTGAGTGGGCGCCCCCCAGAGCCCCCCACGGTACTCATGAGCCACATAGAGGGCTAGGGAGGCCCCTGCTGAGGCCCCCCCACGAAGCAGCTGCAAAACCAGCAGGGCGGGAAAGCCAGTGGCCAGGGCCTTGCTGGCCCCCAGGCCCGTGGCCAGCACCAGGGAGCCCACAAACACAGCCCGGCGGCCAAACCTAGTGGGCAGCAGGGGACACACGTGGATTTGGGTCAGGAGGGCTCAGGGGAGGGCTGCCAGGGCAGAAGGGCAGGGGCAGCGCCTCACCGGTCACTGCCTGGGCCCGGGAGGACACAGCCCAGCAACCAGCCCAGGAGGTAGTCCACCTGCTCCAGGGGCACCTTGCAGCCGTCCTCACACACGAGGTTCCACTGTAGGGGATACCAGTCACCTGTCAGCTAGCCAGGACCCCTACCCCCACTGGAGTTCCCAGAATGTCACGCTGGAAGGGACCCTAGGTACCCTGTTCTGATTCCTCCCTGGAGACCAGGGGAAACAGGTACAGAGAGACCCAGGGACTGACTTGCTCAGGGTCACACGGCGTGGCCTCCCGACCCTGGTGGTCTTCACGTGGAACTGGACAATTCCTGGTCTGAGCCCCCAGGGGGTAGAGGCCTGGGGTCCCCAGGACACCCGCATGGAGCCCCAAGTCTGGTTTCTCCTTTGCTCTGCACGGGGTTGCACCTGCCTTTCTCCGGCCATCACTCTGCTGCCAGCCTGGCCCCAGGGCCTCTCCTGCCCTTCCCCTGGCCTGTGCACCTCAAAAGCCACTCCCGGAACAGGCTGCAGGGCCACGCCCACCGGCTTTTCCCAGCCAAGGGCCCTTTTCCCGGGCTACTCTGTGTCTTCTCCTCAAGCTTGACACACCCTTTTGGGTCACACTACGTCAGAGTTTTTATTTTAAAATCCGACTGCTTGTGAAAGCTGGTGGGCGAGGATCCATCACTACACCAAACAGGTGGCCAGAAGGGGGAAGCCCAGCCGGTTCAGGGCCCCAGGTGGGCCTGGCAGGGATGTGGCAACCCTGTCCAAGCTTCCACCCGGGGCCCTTCCTCCCAGGGGCAGGGGGTGGGGCTGCGGGCAGAGGCTGCCAAGAGGAAGGCAGGGTGGGCTGGCCTAGCCAGAGGAGGGGGAGGGAGGCGCCGTTACCCTCTCCGCTCCTGGAGCCCTGGGATGTGTCCTTGGCGTCCCTGCCCCTAGGCCAGCCTGCACACACCTTACAGGTGGGAGGTCTGCTCTTCAAAAACGGAAGTGACCCAGTCACTCTCTTGATTCAAAGTCTTGGGAGCCCAGCCTGAACACCTGCATAGCCCAAAGCCACAGGTTGCTAGAATGTTCATGGCACCGAAGGGAACTCCAGGCCCTGCTGACCGCTGGGCACCTACCTGCTCAAACCTTCAGCTTACCGCCTCCCTCCCGGACTGCCTGCCCACCTTGGCAGCACCCAGCCTCGGACTCTGCCTTTAGGCCCGGCACCCTGCCTATGGACACCTGCTGCACCGTCAGACAGGAGGGTGCTGAGCCCCGCGCAATCGAAAGCCCCAGTACCACAGCCCCGCTCGATCAAGGGCCGAAGACCGAGGCGGGACTGGAGGAGGGGGAACAGAGGAAGGACGCTGAGGGCAGGGGGACGGAGGGAAGGGGAGACAGAGCAGGGAAGCAGAGGACGGGGCGGGGGACGGAGGGGCAGGTGCAGGAGACCTGGGTGACCGGGCTGCGCAGCAGGCCGGCGGCGGGCAGCGCGTAGCGCCAGCCGCGCGTGCAGGACCGCGTGCCGTTGGGGCGGACGCGGGGCGCGGGCTCGGGGTAGCTCAGCGGCAGGCAGGGGCCGGGGTCGGGCCGGCCGAAGCCGCCCGCCACGCGCAGCACGCGCGCCTCCAGCTCCGACCCAGGGCTCTGCACTCTGGTTGCCGGCGGGGCGAGAGAGAGAGAGAGAGAGAGAGAGAGAGAGAGAGAGAGAGAGAGAACCTGAGGGGCGGGGCCTGAGAGGGCGCGGCCCCATAGGGGCGGTGTCTCCGCTCTGGAGGCCGGCGGATCGGGACCTGGGCTGGGGCCGGAGAGCGGCGGTATCGGCTGGGTGGAGCCCTGGAAGGCAAAGCAGGCCGCCGGGCGGGGCGTGGGCCGAGGGGCGGGACGGATGGGCTGTGGCCTGGAGCGGGCTGGGGGCGGGGCCATCGAGGGCCGGGCAGGTGAGGGGCCTGGCCGTGGACGCGGGGGCGTGGTCAGCGAGACGTACTAGCACGGAGCGTGGCCTGGGGCCGCGGCCTTCTGGGCGCTTTGGAGCGCGCGAGGTCGGAGCGGCGTCGGAGCAGGAAGGAGGTCGGGCCAGGCCTGCGTAGCGCGGGCCACCACTGCTCTCCGGCGGCCGGCCGCGGCGCTGCAGCCAGGGAGGGAGCGCCTCCGGCCGTCCAGCTCGGACCGTCCAGCTCGAACCCTAACCCGTCCAGCTCCCTTCGTCCTCCGGGGACCGTCCTGCGTGGCCACCGGTCTGCAGCCCCGGCGGAGCGTGGTGGCCGGAAAGGAGAGGCCCCACTCGGTGCTGCGCGTCCTCAGAAGTTTGAGGGTTATCGTAGGGTTATTCGGCAAAACGAGCTTCCAAGTTACTTTATCCCGCGCTGGTCCTCCTGTGAGCTTGGCTCGGAATACGCTGCACTTCGGCTTAGCCGACACCGTCACCCTGGAGGGTCTCCATCCCAGGAACAAGGTAAGTCGCGTTTTTCACGTTTCGTTTTCGCAGGGAGGAAAGTTAAAATAGGTCCTATAGATTATGCTTAATTGTTTTTAATTGAAGAAGAATTCACATAACATGAAACTAACCATTTAAGGTACCACCACCACCTTTATCAAGTTCCAGTATATTATCACCACCACGGAAGAAAACCTGGTACCCATTAAGTAATGATTAAGCGATCACTCCCTAGCCCTCCTTCTTCAGCCACCTGGCAACCACCAGCCATACAACACGTGGCCTTTGAGATCTGGCTTCTTTTACTTAGAATAATGTTTTCAAGGTTCACCCACGTTGTAGCAGGTGTCAGGACTTCATTCTCTTTTATGGCTGAATAATGTTCCATTATATGTCACATTTTGCTTATCCATTCATCTGTTGATGGACGTTTAGGTTGCTTCCACTTCTTGCCTATTGTGACTTGTGTACAAGTGTTTGACTCCCTGTTTTCAGTTCTTTTGGGTGTACACCTAGGAGTGGAATTGCTGGGTCATGTGGTGAGTCTGTGTTTAATTTTTTGAGGACTCACCAAGCCGTTTTCCACAGTGGTTGCCTATTTTGCATTCCCACTAGCAATATATGAGGGTTCCAGTTTCTCCGCCTCCTCACCAACACCTGTTTTCTCTTAAAAAAACAAAAACAAAAACAAAAAACAGAACTAGCCCCATCCTGGTTGGTGTGAAATATCTCACTGAGGTGTTTGTTTTTTGCCACGTGGGAAGGCTTGTGGGATTACAGTTCCCCTAACAGGGATCGAACCCGGGCCCTAGCAGTTGAAAGTTTACTTAGGTTTTGATTTGCATTTTCCTAATGGCTAGTGATGTTGGGCATCTTTCCATGTGCTTGTTGGATGTATGTTTGTCTTTGGAGAAATCACTGTTGAAATCCTTTGCCCGTTTTTTACTTGGGTTGCATGCCTTTTTGTTGTTCAGTTGTAAGAATTCTTTACGTATGCTGGATACTAGACAGCATTAGATACATGATGTGCAAATATTTTCTCCCGTCCTGTAGGTTGTCTTTTCACTTTCTTGATTGTCCTTTGATGCACAAAAGTTTTTAACGCTGATGAGTTTCAATTAATTTTTTCTTTACGCTCATGCTTGTAGTGTCATATGTAAGAAGCCATTACCAAAGTCAAGATCATGAAGATTTACACCTGTGTTTCCTTCTAATCGTTTTATAGTTTCAGCTCTTAGATTTAAGGCTTTGATCCAATTTGAGGTTTTTTTTTTGTTTTTTTTTTTGCGGTACGCGGGCCTCTCACTGTCGTGGCCTCTGCCGTTGCGGAGCACAGGCTCTGGACGCGCAGGCTCAGCGGCCATGGCTCACGGGCCCAGCCGCTCCGCGGCACGCGGGATCCTCCCGGACCAGGGCACAAACCTGCGTCCCCCACATCGGCAGACGGACTCTCAACCGCTGCGCCACCAGGGAAGCCCCTTGAGTTAATTTTTATATGGTATGTGATAAGGGTTCAACTTCATTGTTTTGCATGTGGATATCCAGATTTCCCAGCACCATTTGTTGAAAGGCCTATTCTTTCTGCATTGAATTGTGTTGGCACCCTTGATGAAACCAGTTGTATGGTTAATATCTGGAGTCTCAATTTTATTCCAAGGATCCCTGTGTCTGACCTCATGCCAGAAGCATAATGTCTTGAGAACTGGAGCTGTGTAGTGTGTTTTGGAATTGAGAGGTGTGGGTCAAACAACTCTGTTCTTTTTAAGATTGTTTCGGCTATTTATTTTTCACTAGCAACTCCATATGAATTTTAGGATCACTTTTTCTATTTCTGCCAAAAAAGAATGTTGGGATTTTAGTAGGGCTTGTGTTGAATCTATAGAGTGCTTGGGGAATATTGCCATCTTAGCAATATTAAGTTTCACAGGGTGTCTTTCCATTTATTTAAGTCACCTTTAACGTCTTTCAGGAGGGTTTTGTGGTTTGGGGTATACAGATCTTGGACCTGATGGAATTTATTCCCAAGTATTTTATTATTTTTGATGCTGTTGTAAGTGAGGTTACCTTATAAATTTCCTTCTCAGATTGTTCATTGCTAGTGTATAGACGTACAAGTCGTTAAAAACTACTGGTCTGGTGTCCGACAATTCTGCTGGATTTCTGTATTAGGACTTTCTACACGTGACATCAAGTCATCTGCACATAGAGATAGTTTTACTTCTTCCTGTCTAATTCGAATGCCTTTTCTTTCTTTCTCTGACTAGAACTTTTACTATAACATGGAATAGAAGTGGTGAAAATGGACATCCTTGTCTTGTTCCAGATTTTAGAGGAAGAATTTTCAGTCTTTCATCACTGATTATTATATTAGCTTTGGGTATTTGGGATATTAGCTTGGGGCCTGCTGAGGTATTCTCCTTCTATTCCTTTTTTTTTTTTAAGATTTATTATTTATTTATTTTTATTAATTTTTGGTTGCGTCTGTTCTTAGTTGCGGCATGTGGGATATTCGTTGAGGCATGCGGGATCTTTCATTGCGGTGCGTGGGCTTCTCTCTAGTTGTGCTGTGCGGTTTTGTCTCCTCTAGTTGTGGCGCCTGGGCACCAGGGTGCGTGGGCTCCACAGTTTGTGGCACGCAGGCTCTCTAGTTGAGGCGCTCGAGCTCAGTAGTGGTGGCGCGCGGGCTTAGCTGACCCGCAGCATGTGGGATATTAGTTCCGTGACTAAGGATCGAACCTGCGTCCCCTGCATTGGAAGGCAGATTCTTCACCACTGGACCACCAGGGAAGTCCCTACTCCTGGTTTTAAAATGTTTTATCGTGAAATGATGCTGAATTTCATCGAATGCTTTTTCTGCATTAATTGAGATGATCACGTGGTATTTTTTCCCTTCCTTCTATTCATGTGGTGTATTACATTGATTGATTTTTGTGTGTGGAACCACCCTTCTCATTCCTCAGATAAATCCCGCATGATCATGGTGTATAATCATTTCAATGTGCTGCTGGATTCAGCATGCTAGTATTTCCTTTCTTTTTTTTTTTTTTTTTTTTTTTCGGTTCGCGGGCCTCTCACTGTTGTGGCCTCTCCCGTTGCGAAGCACAGGCTCCGGACGCGCAGGCTCAGTGGCCATGGCTCACGGGCCCAGCCGCTCCGCGGCATGTGGGATCTTCCCGGACCGGGGCACGAACCCGTGTCCCCTGCATCGGCAGGCGGACTCTCAACCACTGCGCCACCAGGGGAGCCCCTCCTTTCTTTTTTAAAAAATATTTTATTGATTTATAGCTGATTTACAATGTTGTGTTAGTTTTGGGTGTACAGCAGAGTGATTCAGTTATACGTATACACATATACACTCTTTTTCAAATTCTTTTCTCATAGAGATTATCACAGAATATTGAGTAGTGGTCCCTGTGCTATACAGTAGGTTCTTGTTGGTTATTTAATATACAGTAGTGTGTGTATGTTAACCCTAAGCTCCTGATTTATCCCCCCGCCCCGTTTCCCCTTTGGTAACCATAAATTTGTTTCCAATATCTGTAAGTCCATTTGTGTTTTGTAAATAAGTTCATTTGTATCATTTTTAAAAATTAGATTCCGCATACAAGTGATATTTGCTAGTATTTTCTTGAGGACATTTGCATCTATTCATAAGATACTGGTCTGTAGTTTTTTTCTTTGGTGTCTTTGTCTGACTTTGGAATCAGGATGATGCTATCCTCATAACTTAGGGCACGTCCAATAGGGCACACGTCCAATAACTTCAGAGGTGTTCCTTCCTCTTCTGCTTTTTTGCAAGAGTTTGGAGTGGATTAGTGTTAATTCCTTAATGTTTGGTGGAATTCAGCTGTGAAGCCATCTGTTCCTGGGCTTGCTTTCTTGGGATGTTTTTGATTACTGACTCAGTCTCTTTATTTCTTACAGATCTATTCTTATTTCTTCGTGGGTCAGTTTGGGTGATTTGTGTGTGTCTAGGTATTTGTCCATTTCATATAGGTTTTCTAATATACTGCCGTTGTTTATTGTAGAACCTTTCCTTATTTCTGCCAAACCCATAGTAATGTCCCCTTGTTCACTACTGATTATAGTAATTTGAGTCTTCTCTTTTTTCTTAGCCTCCATAAAGAATTGTCCACTTAACTGATCCTTTCAAAGAACCAGCTTGTTTTGCTGATTCTCTTATTTCGTGTATCTCCACTCCAATCTTTATCCTTTAAACTAAACCCAAAGCCTCACTTCTACTGCCTTTGGGTTTAGTTTTCTCTTCTCTTTCTTGTTCCTTAAGGTGTGAAGTTGGGTTATTGATTTCATTGCTTTTGTGTAGCAGGCATGTACATCTATAAGGTTCCCTTGGAGTACTGTATTCCCTGCATCCTATAAGTTTTTCATTTTCTATAGTTTCCAAGAATTTCCAAAATTTCCTTAGCGATTTCTTCTTTGACTCATTGGTTATTTAAGAGTGTGTTCTTTAATTTCCACGTGTTTGGAATTTTCCACTTTCCTTTCTGTTACTGATTTCTAACTGCATTCCGATGTGGTCAGAGAAGATCATTTGTGTTATTTCAGTCTTTTCAAATTTACTGGGACTTGTTTCATGGCCTAGTGAGTTATCTGTTCTTGAGAATGTTCCATGTACACATGAGAAGAATGTTTATTCTGCTGTTGTTGGGTGAAATGTTCTGTGTATGTCTGTTAGATCTAACTAGTTTATAGTGTTCAAGTCCTCCATTTCCTTACTGAATTTCTGTCCAGTTGTTCCATCCATTATGAAAGTGGGGAATTGATGTTTCCAACTATTGTTATAGAACTATCTATTTCTCCCTTCAGTTCTGTCAGTTTTTAGATCATACGTTTTGGGGCTCTGTAATTTGGTGTGTATATGTTTATGATTTTTATATCTCCTTGATGGAGATATATATATATATAATCTTAAAAAATCAATATATAATGTTTTTCATTGATTCTTGTAACAAATCAATATATAATGTCTTTCACTGATTCTTGTAACAATTTTTAAAATCAATATATAATGTCTTTTTAAAAATGAATATATAGGGCTTCCCTGGTGGCACAGTGGTTGAGAGTCCGCCTGCCGATGCAGGGGACACGGGTTCGTGCCCTGGTCCGGGAAGATCCCACATGCCGCGGAGCGGCTGGGCCCATGAGCCATGGCCGCCGAGCCTGCGCGTCCGGAGCCTGTGCTCCGCAACGGGAGAGGCCGCAACAGTGAGAGGCCCGCGTACCGCAAAAAAAAAAAAAAAAAAAAAAAATTCAATATATAATGTCTTTCATTGATTCTTGTAACAATTTTTAAGTTACATTCTGTTTTGTCTGATAATAGTATAGCCACCCCAGCTCTCTTTTGGATTTACTTCTACATTTATTTGTTTTATGTATGTCTTCTGTGTGTGTGATTCTTTGTTGTTGTTGTTCCTTAGTTCTTCCATTACTGTCTGCTTTTGTATTTAGTTAATTTTTTTAAGTATACCATCTTGATTCCATTTTCTTTTTCCATATGCTTTTTAGTTATTTGTTTGTGGTTACCTTGGGGATTACAGTTAACATCTTATGACAACCTAGGTTAAACTTATTTAAATAATGCCATTTAAAAATACCATTTTTGTATTATATAAATAATACCAATTAGTTTCAATAATATACAAATACCCTGCTCCTGTATATCTCTGTCCCTCCTTTATTTTTTAAATTATTTTTTAATTAATTAATTTATTTGTTTATTTTTGGCTGTGTTGGGTCTTTGTTGCTGTGTGCGGTCTTTCCTCTAGTTTCAGCGAGCAGGGGCTACTGTTCTTTGCGGTGCCTGGGCTTCTCATTTTCGTGGCTTCTCTTGTTGCAGAACACGGGCTCTAGGTGCATGGGCTTCAGTAGTTGTGGCACGCAGGCTTTAGTAGTTGTGGCTCGCGGGCTCTAGAGCGCAGGCTTAGTAGTTGTGGTGCACGGGCTTAGTTGCTCCACGGCGTGTGGGATCTTCCTGGGCCAGGGATTGAACCCGTGTCCCCTGCATTGGCAGACGGATTCTTAACCACTGCGCCACCAGGGAGGCCCCTCTGTCCCTCCTTTAGATTGTTATTTTCACAGATTACATCTTTATATATTGTGTTCAAAGATTTATAATGATTACTGTGTGCATTTATTAAATAATATTAGAAAAAGTGGAGTCATAAACCAAAGTTCAATAATAGTGGCTTTTATGCTTACCTATGTATTTACCTTTACTATTTGCTATGGACTGAATTGTGTCCCCCAGAATTCATGTGTTGAAGCCCCAACCCGCAATGGGATGGTATTTGGAGACGGAGCCTTTGGGGGTGACTAGGTATTGAGGGTAGAGCTCTCAGGATGTGATTAGTGCTCTTAATAAGAAGAGACACGAGAGAGATCTCTTTCTCTCGCTCCACCATGTGAGGACACAACAAGAAATTGGCCTTTTGCAAGCCTGGACGAGGACCCTCACCGATCTGCCGGCACTTTGTTCTCAGGCTTCCCAGCCTCCAGAACTGAGAGGAGTAAGTGTTGTTTAAGCCCCTCAGCCTGTGATAAAATGTTGCGGCATCCAAGTTGACTGAGACACTGGTGTTCCTTATCTTACTTATGGCTTTGAATCACAGTCTAGCATCCTTTCATTTCACCGTTAAGGACTCCTTTAACATTTCTGTAGAGCAGGTCTGGTGGCAGTGAACTATTCCAGCTTTTGTTTCTCTTTCATTCTTTTTTTTTTTTGGTTTATTGGTATATTTTTTGTTGAAGTATAGTTGACTTACAGTGTTGTGTTAATTTCTGCTGTACGGCAAAGCGATTCAGTTTTATATATATATATATATATATATATGTATATACACATACACACATTTTTAAATATTCTTTTGCCCTGTGATTTATCACAGGATATTGAGTGTAGTTCTCTGTGCTATACAGTAGGACCATGTTGTTTATCTATTCCATATATAAAAGCTTACATCTGCTCACCCCAACCTCCCACTCCATCCCTCCCCTAAACCCCTCCCCTTTGGCAAACACCAGTCTGTTCTCTGTGTCCGTGATTCTTTCTGTTTCGTAGATAGGTTCATTTGTGTCATATTTTAGATTCCATATATAAGTGATATCATACGGTGTTTGTCTTTCTCTTTCCGACTTACCTCACTTAGTATGATAATCTTTAGTTGCATCCATGTTGCTGCAAATGGCATTATTTTGTTGCTTTTTTACAGCTGAGTAATATTCCATTGTATCTATGTACCACATCTTCTGTTCATCTGTCGGTGGACCTTTTGGTTGTTTCTGTGTCTTGGCTATTGTAACTAGTGCTGCAGTGAACGTTGGGGTGCATGTATATTTTCAAATTATAGTTTTCTCTGGATATATGGCCAGGAGTGGGATTGCTGGATCATATGGTAATTCTATTTTTAGTTTTGTGAGGAACCTCCGTACTGTTCTCCACAGTGGCTGCACCAACTTAACATTCCCACCAACAGTGTAGGAGGATTCACTTTCCTCCACACCGTCTCCAGCATTTGTTGTTTGTAGACTTTTTAATGATGGCCATTCTGACTGGTGTGAGGTGGTACCTCGTAGTTTTGATTTGCATTTTTGTTATCATTAGCAATGTTGAGCATCTTTTCACGTGCCTGTTGGCCATCTGTATTTCTTCTTTGGAGAAATGTCTATTTAGGTCTTCTGCCCATTTTTCAATTGGGCTGTTTTGTTGTTGTTGTTGGGTTGTATGAGCTGTTTGTATCT
Source organism: Phocoena sinus (assembly GCF_008692025.1). Lineage (NCBI taxonomy): Eukaryota > Metazoa > Chordata > Mammalia > Artiodactyla > Phocoenidae > Phocoena > Phocoena sinus. The sequence continues at coordinate 58,900,328 of NC_045781.1, forward strand.
TTTGTAAATGAAGCCCTTGGCGGTCACATCATTTGTAAAAATTTTCACACATTCTGTAGGTGGTTTTTTTTGTTTTATTTATGGTTTCCTTTGCTGTACAAAAGCTTGTAAGTTTGTAGGGTCTCATTTGTTTATTTTTGTTTTTATTTCTATTGCCTCGGGAGACTGACTTAAGAAAACATTGGTACCATTTATGTCGGAGAACGTTTTGCCTGTGATCTCTTCTAGGAGCTTTGTGGTGTTAGGTCTTATGTTGAAGTCTTTAAGCCATTTCGAGTTCATTTTTGTGCGTGGTGTGAGGGTGTGTTCTAACTTCATTGATTTACACGCAGCTCTCCAACTTTCCCAACACCACTTGCCGAAGAGCCTGTCTTTTTCCCATTGCATATTCTTGCCTCTTTTGTCAAAGATTAATTGACTGTAGGTGTGTAGGTTTATTTCTGGGCTCTCTATTCTGTTCCCTTGACCCATATATCTGTTTTTGTGCCAATACCATGCTGTTTTGATTACTGTAGCTTTGTAGTATTGTCTGAAGTCTGGGAGGGTTCTACCTCCTGCTTTGTTCTTTTCTTTCAGGATTGCTTTGGCAATTCTGGGACTTTTATAGTTGCATGTGAATTTTAGGATTACCTGTTCTAGTTCTGTGAAACATGTCATGGGTAATTTGATAGGGATCACATTAAATCTGTAGATTGCTTTGGGTAGTATGGCCATTTTAAGAATATTAATTCTTCCAGTCCAAGAGCATGGGATATCTTTCCATTTCTTTGAATCATCTTCAATTTCTTTTATTAATGTTTCATAGTTCTCAGTATATAAGTTTTTCACCTCCTTGGTCAGGTTTATTCCTAAGTATTTTGGTTTTGGAGGTGCTATTTTTAAAATAAATTTATTTTATTTATTTATTTTTGGCTGCCCTGGGTCTTTGTTGCTGCGCGCGGGCTTTCTCTAGTTGCAGTGAGCGGGGGCTACTCTTCATTGTGTTGCAAGTGCTTCTCATTGTGGTGGTTTCTCTTGTTGTGGAGCATGGGCTCTAGGTGCATGGACTTCAGTAGTTGTGGCACAAGGGCTCGGTAGTTGTGGCTCACAGGCTTAGTTGCTCTGTGGCATGTGGGATCTTCCCAGGCCAGGGATCAAACCAGTGTACCCTGCATTGGCAGGCGGATTCTTAACCACTGCACCACCGGGGAAGTCTCTGGGGGTGAGATTTTAAATGTTTTTTTTTTTTTTTACATTCCCTTTCTGATATTTTATTGTTGGTGTAAAGAAATGCAACCAGGGCATCCCTGGTGGCGCAGTGGTTGAGAGTCCGCCTGCCGATGCAGGGGACACGGGTTCGTGTCCCGGTCCGGGAAGAGCCCACGTGCCGCGGAGCGGCTGGGCCCCGTGAGCCATGGCCGCTGAGCCTGCGCGTCCAGAGCCTATGCTCCTCAACGGGAGAGGCCACAACAGTGAGAGGCCTGCGTAATGCAAAAAAAAAAAAAAAAAAAAAAAGAAATGCAACCAATTTCTGTATGTAATCTTGTATCCTAGTACCTTGCTGAATTCATTTATTAGTTCTGGTAGTTTTTGTGTGGAGTCTGAAGGGTTTTCTATATATAGTGTCCTATCACCTGCATATAATGACAATTTTACCTCTTCCTTTCCAATTTGAATATCTTCTGTTTCTTTTCTTATCTCATAACTGTGGCTAGGATTTCCAATACTATGTTGAATAGAAGAGGTGAGAGTGGGCATCCTTGTCTTGTTCCAGATTTTTGCAGGAAGGTTTTCAGCTTTTCACCATTGAGTATTATATTGGCTGTGGGTGGGACTTCCCTGGCGGTCCAGTGGTTAAGACTCTGCACTTCCAAGGCAGGGGGCATAGGCTCGATCCCTGACCGGGGAACTAAGATCCCACATGCTGCCTGGCGCAGCCAAAAAAAAAGAAAGTCATGATACATTGGTTGTGGGTTTGTCGTGAAGAGCTTTTATTATGTTATGTTCCTTTTTTACCCACTTTAGTGAGAGTTTTCATCATGAATGGATGCTGAATTTTGTCAAATGCTTTTTCTGCATCTATTGAGATGATCGTGTGGTTTTTGTCTTTTCTTTTATTTATGTGGTGTATCACATTGATTTGCACATGCTGAACCATCCTTGTGAACTTGCGATGAATCCCACTTGTTCTAGGTGTATCTGTTTTTATGTGTTGCTGGATTTGGTTTGCTAATACTTTGTTGAGAATTTTTGCATCTATATTCATCAGAGATATTGCCCTGTAATTTTCTTTTTTGGTGGTGTCTTTGTCTGGTTTTGGTATCAGGGTGATGGTGGCTTCATAGTATGTCTTTGGTAATGTTCCCTTCTCTTCCATTTCTTTTGGAAGACCTGGAGAAGGATCAGTAGAAGTTCTTTTTTATATATTTAGTAGAATTCACCTGGGGAGCCATCTGGTCCTGGACTTGTGTTTGTAGGGAGTTTTTAATTCTGATTTTTATTTATTTTGTTTATTTGGTTGCACCGGGTCTAAGTTGTGGCACATGGGCTCCTTGGTTGCAGCACATGGGCTCCTTAGTTGTGGCAGGGAGGCTCCTTAGTTGTGGCAGGGAGGCTCCTTAGTTGCAGCTCAAGGGCTCCTTAGTTGCAGCTCTTCAGCTCCTTAGTTGCAGCACACGGGCTCTCTAGTTGTGGCATGTGAACTCTTAGTTGCAGCATGCATGTGAGCTGTAGTTCCTGGACCAGGAATTGAACCCAGACCCCCTGCATTGGGAGTGTGGAGTCTTAACCACTGCACCACCAGGAAAGTCCCTGTAGGGAGTTTTTTAAAATTACAGATTCTAGGGAATTCCCTAGTGGTCCAGTGGTTAGGATTCCATGCATCCACCACAGGGGGCATGGGTTCCGTCCCTGGTTGGGGAACTAAGATCCTGTATGCTGCATGGTGAGGCCAATAAAGAAAGAAAGAAAGAAAGGGAAGAAAATTACAGATTCTGTTTCTCTTTTAGTGATCAGTCTGTTCACATTCTCTGTTTCTTCTTGATGCAATTTTGGTGGGCTGTATGTTTCTAGAAACTCGTCCATTTTTTCTAGGTTGTCAAATTTGTTGGCATATAATTGTTCATAGTATTCCCTTATGGTTTTTTGTGTTTCTGCAGTATCAGTTATGTTTCCTTTTTCATTTCTTATTTTGTTTATTTGGGTTCTCTCTCTTTTCTTTTTGGTGAGCCTGGCCAGAGGTTTGTCAATCTTGTTTATCCTCACAAAGAACCAGCTCTTGATTTTTTTGATTTTTTTTTCTGTTGTTTTTTAAATCTCTATTTTATTTATTTCCTCTCTGATCTTTATTATTTCCTTTCTTCTGCTAAATTTAGGTATGTTTGTTCTTCTGTTTCTAATTCTTTTAAGTGGTAGGTTAGGTTATTTGAGTTTTCTTGTTTTTTGAGGAAGGCTTGTATTGCTATGAACTTCCCTCTAAGAACTGCGTTTGCTGCATCCTACAGATTTTGTATGGTTGTGTTTTCATTGTCATTTGTCTCAAGATATTTTTTAATTTCCTCTTTGATTTCATCATTGACCTGTTGGTTTTTTAGTAACATGTTTTTTAACCTCCATGTAATCATTATTTTCTCATTTCTTTTTCTGTGGTTAATTTCTAGTTTCATGATGTTGTGGTCAGAAAAAATGATTCTGATAATTTCCATAGTCTTAAATTTGTTGAGGCTTGATTTGTACCCTAGTGTGTGGTAATGTTCTATATGCATTTGAAAAAAATATGTATTCTAGTTTTTTTGGATGTAATGTCAGTTAAGTGTAACTGCTCTCTTGTATCATTGGGGATCTCTGTTGCCTTATTGGTTCTTTATCTAGAGGCCCTGAGTGAGGTGTTAAAGTCTCCTACTACTACTATTACTTTATTCCTGTCAATTCCTGTCTTTATGTCTGATATTTGTTTTATGTATTTGAGTGCTCCTATATAAGGAGCATATATGTTGACGAGTGTAATAGCCTCTCCTTGTGTTCATCCTTTATTAGTATATAGCGTCCTTCTTTATTTTCCTTTATGGCTTTTGTTTTGAAGTCTATTTTGTCTGATATGAGTATTGCGACCCCCACTTTCTCGTCATTTGTTTGCATGAAATATCCTTTTCCATCCCCTCACTTTCACTCTGTGTGTGTCCTTTGCCCTAAAGTGGGTCTCCTGTAGGCAACACATTGTAGGCTCTTGTTTTGTTTTGTTTTTATCCAATCTGCCACTCTGTGTCTTTTGATTTGTCATGTAGTCCATTGACATTTAAGGAGATTATTGACAGATATGTATTTATTGCCATTTTAAACCTTGTTTTCCCATTGATTTTATATTTCGTGTTTGTCTCTTTCTTTTTGTGATTTGATGATTTTCTTTTGTATTATACTTGTGCTCTCTTCTTTTTGGTTTTTCTGAATCTATTGCATGTTTTTGATTTGTGGTTACCTTGTTTTTCAAGTATGGTAACCCCTTCCTATATCTACTTGCCTTAGACGGGTAGCCATGATTCTGACCAGGGTTCTTAGCCTGCTTAACCAATAGAAATTGACGTGAGGCTAGACAAGAAAGTCAGCAAGGCTTTACTGGGGCCCTGCACCGGCTGCAGGGGGGAGTGAGAACAAGTAACAGGTTCCCTTTCTCACTCCCTAAGGGGGGTGCGAGCCGGTTCCTTATATGGGGTGAGGGCAGGGGTGTGTCCAGGGGTCGGGCTGGAGGGGTGGCTTAGGTGATTTGCCCACTTCTTTGTGGTGTTGAGTGCAGGGGGGCATGCATAGTACCAGGCTTTTTTTGCTCCTGACACCCAGTTTTGCTCCCGGCTCTTCAGAAATGGCAGTTGGGGTTGGGTTTTTTTGTCTTTTATATCTTTTGGGTCCAGAATTCGCCCCAACTGCACATGCATGCAGTTATTTTTAGTCCCATATAGTTTCTTTGTATTCTGTAGCTTGAGGAGAGGTATGTCTAGGTGCAAGCACTGCAGCAAAGGGTCCCAGGTCCCAGACCTGTCTCATTCCTCCCAAGAGACTCTACACCCTTATTCTTTTTTTTTTGTTTTTTGTGGTATGCAGGCCTCTCACTGTTGTGGCCTCTCCCGTTGAGCAGCACAGGCTCCGGACGCACAGGCTCGGCGGCCATGGCTCAGGGGCCCAGCCGCTCCGCGGCATGTGGGATCTTCCCGGACCGGGGCACGAACCCGTGTCCCCTGCATCGGCAGGCGGACTCTCAACCACTGCGCCACCAGGGAAGCCCATACACCCTTATTCTTAAGGAGTAAGGGCCTGAATGTCTCTTCTTCTAAATTTCTTCCTGCTGGACAGGGGCCACAGAGCGTAGCCTACCCTAGAGGTGTCAAAGTCCCTCGCTGAATGTCCCAAGGACCTGTAGGGACCTAGGCCACCCTCTGCTGGAATGGGCTGAATTCCTTGAGCCATCGTGAGCCTCACTTGAAACTGTTGGAGCCTAGAAGACACAAACTTAACCAGAAGGTTAAACAAACAAGGGCTTAAAAGGAGAACAGTAGCCATTAAAGGGCCTGGAAAGGGTAGGACCCAGGTTAACTTCGGGAGGGCTTCCTTAAGTGTTGACCAGACAGCGGTGATGGTGCCCCTGCCAAGAAGCCATTCTGCTTGGGTATGTATTTTTGTTAATCTCGGGATTAAAGTTTAACATGTTTCTCTATTTATAGAATGGAAGGTCTGGACCTGTTGGTCCCAGGTCTCCTTCCTGGGCTGCAAAGTCTTAGTCACAGTTTTACAACAGTAGGGAAGACAGTAGAGCACTAGATGAGATATAGCATAAATCAGCATGACTGAAAGGGGTTATGAGAAAATGAAAACCTCCTACTGGAAAGCTTTTTATACCTCGTGGGATCCAAGAGAACAATCTAGAGAACCAGTTTTCAGTTTCCCCGCCCATATTAAATAGCGAGGATTGTTGGTTAACTGTCTGCTGAAGACACGTGGCTTGTTGTCGAATTTTCTCAGCGTTGGTTTCTACCTGGGAAGAGGTGTTGACATATGTGCCACAAGAAGTACTGCGAATGGGGACTGCCCTGGTGGTGCAGTGGTTAAAAATCCACCTGCCAGTGCAGGGGACACGGGTTTGAGGCCTGGTCCGGGAAGATCCCACATGCTGTGGAGCAACTAAGCCCGTGTGCCACAACTACTAAGCCTGCGCTCTAGGGCCCGCGAGCCACAACTACTGAAGCTCGCGCACCACAACTACTGAGCCCGCGCGCCTAGAGCCCGTGTTCCACAACAGAAGCCACCGCAATGAGAAGCCCGCGCACCGCAACGAAGAGTAGCCTCTGCTAGACACAACTAGAGAAAGCCCGCGTGCAGCAACGAAGACTCATAGCAGCCAAAATTAATTAATTAAAAATAAATAAAAGAAGTATTGGGAGTGGCGCAAACCCCTCCTTGTTCTGCTAATAGATAATGCAGGGCCAGTCGGTTGTCGAGTACCACCTTGGCCAAGGAATCTAGAGACTCCTGTTGTAAAGTAGTAAGAGATTTAGCAGTCTCATTGGCTAGGGTGGTGAGGGTGTGAGACAAGTTCCAAAGGACATGTTGGTGGGCAGCCACCCCCCCCCCCATGGTAGCAATGTGTACCCGAAGAAATAGGTATCTCCATCTGGGATGTTTCCGGGTAAAAATGTCGAGTTAATTGGGTGCACAGTTTTAATGAACTAGCCCAATGCTTGGGCTCCTTTAAGGAAAGAATCAAGAAAGGGAAGGGGTAATTAAAGTTCCCAGCATACGTTGCGTGGGTGTGGAATAATCGTGTTAGGCGCTTAGTAGCCCACAGTTGTTTGTCTACCTGGCACACAAAAACGTGTCCTGGCGGGGCACAGTAGACCAGCGGGCCCAAGGTTTTAAGTCCCAGCCATCTAACCCTATTGTGGCAATACGCTCCCGCATACACCCCACACGGTCCATCCGTGTCCGGTGTGTCCGTGTCCCCTCCCTCCTTCAGGGAGCGCGTTGGGGTTTGAGCGCAAATGGAGCTCCGGCTTGGGAGGGGCCGCAGTAACATGTCGGGGTGCTGTAATGCCAGTTCTTCATCCCCACATTTTGATTTCATACTTCCCTTCTCTTGCTAAGGGAAGAGTTAAGCAAGAGATAGTAGAATTTTCTTCAGCAGGGAAGAGAACAATTCTGACTGTGTACATTACCGCACCGACTCTTGGGTTTTCAGTGGAAAACCATTTTCCCTCAGGAACTTGGCTAAAATCTTTTACAGGATGGACAGAGGGGTCTCTGTGGTCAATGACAGACTTAGCTCGAGGCAAGCAAACCCAGCGAGTGGAAGAAGTGCGAGTCTGAGCAGTGCGAACCAGGGGATCATCCGTCCGTCCTGCAGATGAGGGAGAGAAGCAGGGAAGGCGAGAGTAGCTAATAGCTTCATAGTTGCACCAATCAGAGGTCTGATCTTCAGAGATAACCAGACAGCAGGTAGCAAAACAGTGTTAAGAGAAATGCTATAGTGACTTAAAACCCAGGGGTAAGTGTGGGGCGCTGAGGTTTTAAGGTGACTCACATTAAACCACCCAGCATGGACAAAGAAGTTGCCTCTGGGGTATGGGTGCCGGACTGTAGTGACACTCGTGGAAACTTCCGAGAGCAAGGAGGACAGTAATTACCCAAACCCGCCAGAGCCTGTTAATTCTTTTGTGAGTGGGCTGGAGTATTGGCAGGCAGAAAAGAAAATAGTGCTTATGGGCGCCCAGCCTTGGGTTTGTGAGGTTTCTTTGTCCTTTTTCCCGAAGAAGAGCTTCAGGCCTTGAAGAGCTTCACTTGTCTACCTGGGTTTTTCAAGTTGCCCAGGGTCCTCTGTGTCTTGTGAGGACGCAGAGTGGGGGCAGGTTGGTAGGGACAGCTGGGACGTGTGCCTTTGGGTTCCTGGGACATACTGGTGGAGACAGGTTTAGGCCTGGACACGTGTACCCAGCTTGTGAGTCCCTGGAGTTTAGGTGCTCCAGGGTGCTCAGCAGACTTGGTAAGGGCCCCTCCATTTCGGGAGCAGCTGGTCGCCAGGGGACTCGTCTTTCCAGCTCTTGAAGCGCACCCAGTCCCCAGGTTTACAGTGGAGTGACTGGGGTTGTTACCTGGGCAGGCCTGGACTCTTGCCACGTTCCTGTATAGCCCTCGGGATTAGGCCTAGGTTCGTAATGTATTCACGACGGGCTTGGGTTTCCAGGTCAGTCAGCACGTCCAGAGTGAGAAATGGCCTTCCGTATGTCATTTCGAAGGGATTCAACTTAGTAGTTGTTTCAGGGGCTGCCCTGACGCTTAAGAGATCTATTGGCAGCAGACGATAACTACTCACGTTTCCTGACAGTTTGCTCAAGGTTTTCTTTAGGGTGTGACTGGCCTGGTCCGTTTTTCCTGAGGACTGAGGTCTCCAGGACGAATGGAAGTGGTATTTAATTCCTAAAGCCTGCAGGAACTGTTGAGTGACCTTTGCTACAAGTGAAGGTCCATCGTCGCTCTGGAGATGGCGGGGCAACCTGAACCTTTGAATAATTTCTTTTGAAAGCACCTTAGCCACTTCAGTCGCCTTTTCTGTCCTAGTGGGAAAGCCCTCTATCCATCCAGTGAAAGTATTTACAAAGGCTAGTAAGTATTTGAAGCCCTGGAAAGAGGGCATCTGAGTGATATCTACTTGCCAGTCCTCTCCTGGGTAAGTCCCACGTCACTGGACTGGGCTAGCAAGAAGGGGAGGCTTGAGGTTGCCCCCTGCATTTTGGGTGTCACAAAGGGCACAGGCTTGAGTAACTCTTGTAATTGTCTCTGGGAGCCGTTTTCCTGTAAAAAGCTGGAAAACGATTGTAGACATTGCATCCCTCCCCAGATAGTAGAGAATCATGTAGCCCTTAATAATTTTTCCATTGGTCAGAGATGACTTATGAGCAGTTTCGGGTCTATGTGCCACCAGCCATCTGTTCCCTTAGTTCCCCCTCTGTTTCGTGCCCAGATTCTCTTTGGAAGTCGAGTACCTGGGCGTAACGTTAGAAGAGGTAGGTATGCGACTATGCCGTTTCTTCTGGGTGGGGCGTCAGGGCCGCTCTTTGCCTCCCGGTCTGCCCTGTTGTCCCCTCAGGGTAATTTGAGAATCTTCCTTTTGGCCCCACGGCAGTGGATGAGTGCTACTAGTTTTGGTCTCTGAACCACTTCTGTGATGTGTGAAATCTCAGCCATGTTTTACAGGGGAATTCACTGCATTCGAAAGTCCTCTTTCTTTCCAGATGGCCGCGTGGGCGTGTAAAATCAGGAAGGCGTATTTGACGTCTGTATATGTTTATACTTTTTCCTTCCCCCAAGCTCAAGGCTCAGGCTAGGGCTGTTAGTCGAGGTCTCTGGGCTCAAGTGTTAGGTGGCAAAGGTTTTCTTCTGTGGCACCATGAGTGCTCACGACAGCGCACCGCCCTCCTGCCTCCATCTTTAAGACACTACTGCTGTCAGTTACCATTCTTCCTCAGGGCTTTCTGTAGCCTGGTCTGTCAGGTCAGGCCTACAGGCATGAACCTGGTCGAGGGTTTCACGGCGGGAACGTGTTAGTTCTGGGCCTTCAGCAGGCATCCGTGTAGCCGGGTTGAGGGCGCAGCTGGTTTTGAGGGTTACCTCTGCGGAGTCAAGGAGTAAAGCCTGGTACTTAGTAAGGCGGCCTCCAGTTAGCCAGTGGTGGCCTTTTATCTGCAGAATCCCTTGCACTTGTTAAGGGCTCTGGACTTCCAGTGGCTGTCCAAAGGTGAGCTTGTCAACTTCTTCCACTAATAAAGCAGGGGCAGCTACCCTCCCCCAGAGGCAGCCAGGCCAGCCTCGGGCCACGGAGTCTGGTGGTTTGGAAAAATAGCCTATAGGCGGAGAAACTTCTCTTAGCTTTGTCCAAGGACCCCCAGAGTCGTCCCCTGCTTTTCAGCTACGTACAAGATAAATGGTTTTATTTTCAACTGGGGAGACCAGGGCAGGATCACTGGTGAGGGCCTGTCTGATATTATTAAAAGCCCTTTCTTGTTCCCCTGTCCAAAGTATTGGTTCTGTATCTGGGCCTTTAGTGGCTTCATACAGGGGCTTAGCCATTAGCCTGAATTCTGCAAAATCTGGCCATGCCTAAGAAAGTAGGAAGATTTTTTTTTTTTTTTTTGTCTTTGGGGTGCTCAGACCTAAGGTAGCTTGTTTTCTATCTGGAGATAACTGTCTACTTCCGGCGTTTCTGATATATCCCAGGTATTTAACCTGTTCCTTTGAGATTAGTGCCTCTTTCTGGGAGTCCCTGTAGCCCTGGGCCCCAAGGAAATTAAGGGCTTCAATGGTATTTTGATCTGAGGGCTCCATGGTGGGACTACGTATTAATATATCATCCCCATACTGTAGAATGGCCCCCTTTTTTTAGGTGTATTTCCCTTAGTTCTTTTTCTAGGGCCTGGGAGAACAAGTGTGGGCTGTCCCGAAACCCCCCAGGCAGTACTCTCCAGGTACATTGTTGCATTTGGCCTGAGTGGGAATTAGTTCACTTCAAGGCCGACAGGTACTGAGATGAGGGATGAACTGGGATACAAAAGAAGGCATCCTTGAGGTCAAGCCCAGTAGACCATTTGGCATCTCCAGGAACCTGGCCATGAGGAGATGTGTGGGGACTGCCTCGGTTACTGATCTAAGGTCTGTACCGTTCGATATTCCCCATTTGGTTTAACAACCGCATGAAGGCTGACAGGGCACTTAGAGGCCACGTTTGAAGCATTTATGAGGGGCTGCAAACGTTTCCTTGCTCCCAGCTTTATGGCGTGCCGTCTCTTGTTAGGATAAGTGACTTTTGGCTTAAGGCTGATTTTCACAGGTTGGGCACGTGCAGCCTTCCCAGGGATTCCTTTGTCCCAAACTGCAGGGTTTACTGCATGTAGAATACGGTTGGGAATAGGCCCTTGTTCTTCCGGCTGATTTGTTTTAGAGTCAAGAAAAGGGGCTGCTTGGGGCCCCCTAACTGTAATACGGCCCTGAGGGAGCCCTGAAGGTCTCTCCCCAGTAGTGGGGTAAGACACTCAGGCACAACTGAAAAGCCACGTGAGATCAAACCCTGTTCAAATTGAGAAGCGAGAGGCCCAGTGAAGAAGCGGGTGTGAGGCTTTCCACTGACACCAGTCACTGCGCAGCTTTTGGAGGAAGGAGGTCCAGGGTGAGAGATCAGGACAGAGTAAGTGGCTCCTGTATCAATTAAAAAATTGATTTTCTTACCTGGCTCCTTGATGGAGATAGACATCTTGTTGCGGGAGCCGCCGGAATCCCCAGGCCTCCTCAGTCGTCCAGCATGGCCGTCTCGGGGGCGGGAGCCCCCCTTCCCCTTCGGGACTGGGGGCAGTCCCACTTCCAATGACGTGTTCGTTTGCAGACCGGGCATGGACCAGGGGGTTCTTTTTGGCACTTTTGGGCCCAGTGGCTGGTTGACTTGCACCTGAAGCATTCCCCCTTGCTGGTTTGTACCTCTGGGCGGGTGGTGAAGCTTCCTTGGCCCCCTTGGGTTGTCCCGAGGTCGCAAGGCGTGGCCGACAGCTGTGGCCATCAGTTCAGCTTGAGCGCTGGCCTGTTTTCACGTCGTGTTCTCTCTTCCTCCTCAGCTTGACCTCGATTATTAAATACCCCAAAGGCCACCTCTAGGGTTTAGGACATAGGTGTTGGTGGGCCTAATTGTAATTTGGGGGGTTTCCGCCTACTATCAGGGGCGGATTCGCTGATAAAATGTTGCCCCAGAAGGGGTTTACCCTTGGCAGTGGAGGGATCAATGTTAGTAGATTTTCTAAAAGCCTCCACAAGCCGTCCCTGAAAGAGAGGGCTGGGTGTTCCTTTTCTTCCTGAGTCACTCCTTTAAGCTTTTCATAGTTAACTGGCTTTGTGATGCACTTTTTCATCCCTTCTGCTATATACTGGATCATGTGCTTCCTGGCTTCTGCTCCCTCACGGGAATTATAATTTCAGCGGGGCTCCTGATTTGGGACTGTGTCTCCACCCATAACAAAATGTTCAGGTTGGTCCCTGGCAAGCTGGTCAGCGGGTCCCTGGGCTGCCCCCCAATTCTCTGTTTCTCCTCAGGGGTACAGCAAATAGACAGGACTATTTGGACATCCTTCCAAGTTGAATCAAAGGCCAGAGTTAGGGCCTGAAACCCTTCAGCAGACTTCCTAGGGTCTTCCGGAACCCAGCCCAGTCTCTGTTTGCGTTGGGCTAAGTTGGTTAAAGAGAAGGGCACAAGCACCCTGATTGTCCCTTTGCCATTTGCCACGTCCCTAAGAGGGCCTAATTCCCTGATCCTGGGTGATAGGAGGCTCCACTGCGAGTTACCCCGGAGGGACAGAGTCTCTCCCTCCCGGGGTAACGGAGGGTATAAAGAAACGTAGGGAGTGTAGATTGGTCAGAGGTATCTGAAGAAGGAGGTGCCTCTGGAGACCTGGTTTCCCCCCTGAGAACTGGGGAAGGTTAAAAGGGGATCATCTGAACTGTCGGAAGTGTTTTCTGACTCCCCTGGCTTTTGATTACGGAGCAGTGTAGAGCGGGGTTTTGGTAAAGGACCATGAAGGCTTGAAGATAGGGAACCCCAGTCCATTTTCCCATCTTGCGACAGTAAAGATCCAGTTGCAAGATGGTACTGTAATTTAGAGACCCGTTTGCAGGCCATTTTGCTGCATCCCCCAACCTGTGTAAAGGCCAGGCAGTGTTACAGGAAAGTTCAAGTTTTTCCCTTTTCAGCCCATTTATTTTAAAAAATTTCCAGTTTTTAAGGATACATTCCAGAGGTGTTTCTTCTGGCTTAGAGGATCATCCCGTGTTGAGGAACCTGCAACTTGGAAAGAGTGCTCCTAGAAATAAAGTCCACCGCCTCAGAGACATTTACGAGGAGGCTTTTGTCGGAAGGGGGTCGGAGTGTCCTCCAAATTCCCTCCTGACTTAATGGGATTTTGAGCATCCTGTACTCTCCCATTGCCTAACCAGATGTCTCTGGTCAACCCCGTCCCTCGCTCGAGGGGTCCCCAGTCAGGGATGTTTGAACCAGTGTCAGGGCGTTGCCAGGACTCTCCTTGAGGGGGATCTGTGGTCTGTAAAGTTTCCCTGTGCCGGGGTGTATTCCTCGAGACTGAGCATCTATAAAGCCTAGGATGTGGGCTGCTTGGAAGTGGCCAGTCCAATAGGTAGTCTGTAACAGTGTATGGGCTGCCAAGGCCTGGAGTGAAGGGGGTCCTAGAGGTACAGAGAGGAACTCCTGGGGGAATTGGAGTTGGGAGCAATGGAAGATGACACAGCGGTCAGGACCTGAGGGCCTAGAAGTGGGCGTATTCCCACTGGGGATTTTTTGGACATAGAGTAAGGTGAGAGACTAGACAGTGGAAGAACCCCAAACCCTTTTCCCTACCTCCTTGGTGTCTGTGATAAAACTGGGGAGAGCCTGATGGTTCCATCTGACACAGGCAACAGCGAGTTTGGACAGTGTCTCCCATGTAATTTAACATACGAACCCAGTTAGTTTAGGGTCTTTCTTTGGGGTGCTCCAGGGGCCCTTGGAAGCACCCCAACGTTAGCTGGAGATCAAAAGAACTTTACTTAGAATTTGATATTTGGGAAGTCTGTCAAAAGTTTTAAAACACCTGGTCAGACAGAATCACAGGTCGCTGTGAAACAATTGTTCCTTGCGCCAAGTAAGGTGAAAAAGAGATTCCAGACGTTAATACAGATCCCTTAAAGGCACAGAAACTCACACGATCTGTTATCAAAAGCAGCATTCCAGGAGAATTTTGTTCTGAGGGAGAGGAACCAAATCCAGTCTCACGTCAGCCTACTCATAAAACCCATTTACCTAAAGAAACTTAATCCAACCTTAGAAAATCCCGACCACATACAAAAGTCTTTTCCCAGTGGTCCTTTTCTGCAAACCTCCTGCAACTTTCTGTAACCATAGTTTGTCCCTTATTTTCTTTCCATTCAGAAATAACCAGTTTTAGGACAAAAATCATCCCTTTTTCCTTTCAACAAAATATATTTCCATTCCTCATACCTTTTCTGGACACACACGTGCTACTTCCCTTATGCAACTGTGGACTGTCTTCTACACTGGCATTCTACAGATTGGTAGAGAACATCTCAAGGTGGCACCAAACATCTTTGGTTTCTTGCTCACAAGAAGACAAAAGTGGGTAAATTTAGACCCGTTTAGCAATTAATGTTCCAATACTTCATCTTATTTGAAACGGCCTGAATAGTCAGGGAATTCCTGTCGTTTAACTTAATTTAGTTTCAAGTTACCAGCATTTGGAGGGACTGTTCTATTGTTTATTTATTCATTTAGGCTGTGCTGGGTCTCAGTTTCGTCATGCAGGATCTTTTTTTAGTCGTGGCGTGCAGACTTCTTAGTTGAGGCATGCACGTGGGATCTAGTGCCCCGACCAGGGATGGAACCCAGGCCCTCTGCACTGGGAGCGTGGAGTCTTGCCCAGTGGACCACCAGGGAAGTCCCTGGAGGGATTATCTAGATGGACACTTCCAAAACATAATTATTCCTATAGTGTTTACCAAAAAGCACTCATCTCAGTTACATTTAGTTAAAAATTTAATTGTATCAAGTTATTTTCCCTCTTGACAGATTTTATAACAAACAACATGCTCTTGCTGACTTCCAGTAACCGTAGGTACAATAAACGCATTATACTTAACGTTGATGCCCCTAAAAACAGGTCTGTATTGGGAATTCCCAAATGAGGACAGGGCGCTCTCACTGCCAGGGGCCCGGGTTCAATCCCTGGTCGGGGAACTGAGACCCTGCAAGCCACGCGGCACGGCCAAAACAAAAACAAAAACAGGTCTGTATTAATTAAACCCACAAGCTTAAGCTAGCTCTAATACCAGATATTAATTTAATATCAAATATTTCTCAGATCACATGAACCTGAAATGTATTCTGGTGAGTTTTCTTTTATATTTCTGAGGATGTTTATAAGTGCTCACTTTCCTTTAAGCCAATTAAATACAGCTCATTTATAAGTTAATTTTTACATAAAGACAGAATCAGAGATCTCAGTTTTCCCACTTGGATTTAGAAAGGCCTCTTTTTTTTCCTCAGGCTGGGGGACTACAGATGGATCAGGTAGTTCCTGAGAGTCCAGGCAGGATAGTTACATTGCAAAGGCAGAGGAGAGAGATGCAAGCCTCTCTCCCCTTTTTTTTTTTTTCTCTTTAAAATCCCAGTAAGTAACCCAAGGCTGGAGTCTCAGGCCATGTGGGCTGTGTTTGCATTTCAAGGCTTAAATACTCCATCGTGCCCACAGCGTCAGCAGAGGCTCGTAGGAGCAGTTGGACAGACAAAAAAAACTACATAAAACAGAACTACCGATGACAAAAACTTAAAGACACAAACAAGAAGTTATCAGGGTAAAGGGGACAGGAGTGCAGGTATAAGGCTCAAGGGAGAGGTACAGGGAGGAGGGACAGAAAAGACTGAAAAGGAGAGACAGCAGGAAAATAAAGGTGAGAACGCTGGGATGATTGGACTTCCAGCCCTGAATCTCCGGTCAAGGGGAGCTCGCTGGACCAGGTTCTGCACAGCGTAAGGCGAGCCTCTGCCCGCTCTGCTTGTCACCCGTCAAAGTGAGCCGTGGCCGGCCGGAGGGAGCAGGTCTCACAAGCTGAGACGAGTGATGCTGTAGCTGCCTGCCATCCACTCTCCCGGAAGGGGAGGACAGAGAGCAGGAGAGGGAAAAAGAAAAGGGGGAGGGGAAAGCGTTGCCTGAATGAGGGGCCTGAGGCCCCCAGAGGCCAGGAAGGCAGACTTACCAAACGTGATGCTGAAACAGGAGATTCAGGTGGCCATCTGTCAGCCACAGGGAAGCTGCATTCGGTGGTCCCCGAGGTGCCCAGAAGGGGACAACTGCCCCACAACGGGCGCCACTAAGTCTGATACCGGCCAGGGTTCTTGGCCTCCTCAATCAATAGAAACTCATCAGGGGCCAGAGAAGAAATTCAGGCAAGGCTTTAACGGGATCCCTGCCACAGAAGCGGGTAGGGAGAAGCCGTAGTAACAGGTTGCCTTGCTGGCTCCCCGGGGAGGGGCGAGCTGGTTCCTTCTATGGGGTGAGGGCAGGGATGTGTCGCGGGGAGGCCGGAGGGGTGCCTTAGGTGGTCTGCCCGCCCCTTTGTGGTGCTGAGTGCAGAGGGCATGCGCAGTACCCCGCTTTTGCGCCCGACCTCTGCTTTTGCTCTGGGCTCTGTAGACGTGGCAGTTGGGGTTTTTGGTCTTTTTGTATCTGGTCCATAATTTGCCCCAACTGCGCATGCACGCCGTCATTTTTCGTCCCTTGTAATTTCTTTGTATTTGTTGCTGGAGGAGACGGGTGTCCAGGTGCAGGCCCTGCAGCAGAGGCCCCAGGTCCCGGCCCGTCCCAATTCTACCTTGAAGTACCTCACAGTAACACACTTGCATTTCGCCCACACTTTTCTTGATCTGTTGTTGTTAACATTTTCTGTTCCTTGTGCTGTAATCAGTAAGTGCATTGTTGTTACTTTGTAGACAGGCGGGTATGTTTTAAAGGAGTACATGAGCCGTATCTTATCTGTTAAGCCGTGCAGTTAACAATTCGAAAGATCTTTGTTTACGTAGATGCAGAATTCTCTCATATTATTTTCCTTTTGTCTGTAGGACTTCTTTTAAGACTTCTTGTAGCGTGGGTCTGTTTGAGACTAATTATTTTTACTTTTATATTACATAAATGTCTTTATTTCACTTGAGGTTTTTTTTTTTTTTTTTGCGGTACGCGGGCCTCTCACTGTTGCGGCCTCTCCCGTTGTGGAGCACAGGCTCCGGACGCGCAGGCTCAGCGGCCGTGGTTCACGGGCCCAGCCGCTCCGCGGCATGTGGGATCTTCCCGGACCGGGGCACGAACCCGCGTCCCCTGCATCGGCAGGCGGACTCTCAACCCCTGCGCCACCAGGGAAGCCCCAGCACCACCTTCTTTCTCTTCTCCTTCTGGGGCTCTGGTCACATGAATGTTAGACTTTTTGTTTATGTCCCCCAGGTATCTGAGGATCTGTTCGTTTTTAACATTTAATTTTTCTCTTTGTAGTTCAAATTGAATAATGTCTATTATTCTCTCTTCACGTTCGCTGAATCTGTCCGTCCTGCTGTTGAATCTATACAGTGAGTTCGTGGTGCTCACTTTATCTTTCAGTTCTGAAATTTCAACTTGGGTTTTCTTGGTATCTTGTATTTCTCTTATGAGATGTTCTATTTTCAGCATTTGTTTGAGGAACGTTTGCGATAGCCTCTTGAGAGTATTTGCATAATAAACATATTTCTCAGATAATTCCAACATCTTGGCCATTTTGGCACTGGTATCTGTTGATTGTGTTTTCCTATGTGAATTGAAGTTTTGTGGTTTTCATATGCTGAAGAATTTTTTAACTGTATCCCAGGTGTGTGAGACCCTGGGTCTTATTTTAAAACTACGGAGACAGGTACTTATGTTTTATCAGGCAGCCCACCTGGATAGATTCAAGCAGTAAGTTTCAACCTGCTTCCGTGAGCGGTAGTTCACTGTCAGCTCAGTTCAGAGCCTTTGTGGTTTTCTTCTGAACTGTCCCAGGTGTGCATCGCGTAATGGCAGTCTGTGATCTGGGTGTGCGTGGACTCTGTGTTCCCAGAGTCTGTAGTGTGCTAATCAGAAACAAATCCATGCATGTATGAGTGGGGCTGAGCCCTGGAGTAAAAGAAGACGTTTTATGGGATCACTTTCCTGAGCTGCTTTCTATCCACGATCTCCTGGTGCTTTCTGTGCCAGCCCTTTTTTGATCCTCTGGGCAGAAACTTGGGCCTCTGGTTCCCCCGCTCTGCCTGAACTATGTTTGGGTCCACATCCAGGCCCACGCAGTGGGAGGAGAGAGAGGGGAAAACGCAGTGGGAGTTGACCCCACCCTCTTGGTCTCAGAGCTTCTCTGAGCGGGAGAAGTTTTCCTTCCTCAGAGTACTGACCCTCCCCCCGCCCCCGCTCCTGCACCAGCCGCCACCAGTCCTGCCACAGAATGGCCTGGACCTGCCACGTGAGAGGATGGAGGGATTCCATGCTCACTTTGAGCATTGGGAATCCCCCTGTTCACTCCTCCAGCCAGAAGTGGAAGTTTTCTCCTGGATCTCTGTCTGCGCCACATACTGCCTTCTGGGTTTCAGACTGTATTAAGTTGAGGCTGGATGACGCTGGAAGAAAAGACAGTTGTGAACTCAGTGCTGGGTCAGCAGTACTTCAGATTTCGGTATCTCCCAGCTGCATTCGCTGCTGTTCACTTCTCCATCCTTAACTAGCTGTGCTGACATTCTGCTCTGGCTCAGCGCCGTGTATAGCTGCAGAGAAGGGCAAAGTGTGTCTGCCCCATCTCACCTGGAACTCGAAGCCTCTGTTCGCGGTGCTGGCCCCAAGGATGTCCTCCAGCCCAGGTCCTGCTCTGGCTGCCTTATTAGCTCAGGGGTCTCAGTGGGCACCCCGCCCACATACTTCTTTTGCTAATTATGTGGTGAATTAGCTCAATGTCTTTTCTGTCAAATTACCTCAAAGTATTTTCTAATTTCCCTTGTAACTTCTTCTAGAATATTTATGAGTGAGATGTCTAATTCCCACATATGTTTTGAATTTTTCAAATTCCCTCCTGTTATTGACTCCTGATTTTATTCCATTGTGGTTGGAGAACATACTTTATATTATATTATCTCAGTCCTTTTAAATTTACACAGCCTTGATTTATGGCCTAGCATATGGTCCTTCCTGGAACACATTCCATGTGCACTTGAGAAGACTGTATACTTTGTTGTTGTGGGTGGGGTGTTCTATGGATGTCTAGTTGGTTTATGGTGTTAAGTCCTCTGTTTCCTTGTTCATCTTCTGCCTACTTACTCCAGCCATTATGAAAAATGAGAGGAATGAAGTCTCCAGCTATGACTGTTGTCTGTCTAGTTCTCCTTTCTGGACTGCCAATTTTTGCTGAGTCTCTTGTAGGTAGCATATAGTTAAGTCATATTCTTTTTTAAATCACTTCTGTCAATCTCTACCTTTTAATTGGGGAGTTTAATTCATGTACATTTACAGTAATTACTGATAAGACTTCTGACGTTTTGCTCTTTCTGTGTGTTGTCTGTTTTCTTTGTCAGTTCCTCCACCACTGCCTTGTTTTGTTAGATGTTTTCTAGTATTCCATGTAAATTCCCATTTCTTTTACTATATGTTAAAAAAAATTGGTGTGGGGCTCGCAATTAACATCTTAACTAAAATAACCTAGTTTAATAGAACAGTAAGGGAATTTCAGTAGTACCCAAAAACTTTGTTCCAACATAGCTATCTTCCTACCTTTGTGCCGCAGATTACATACAAATTACATATTTATACATTGTAAATGCATCAACCGTTTTATAATTATTGCTTTATGTGGTTGTCTTTTAAATAAAACAGAAGAGTTTAAAACAAAAATGCATTTACACTGTCTTTTGTTTACCTGTATAGTTGTCTTTAGCAGTGTTTTTTATTTATGTGAATTCAAGTTTTTATTTAGTGACTTTCATTTGAGCCTGGGGGGCTCTTTTTAGTATTTCTTGAAGGGCAGGTATGCTAGCAATAAGTTCTCTGTTCTTGTTTATCTGGAAATGTCCTACTTTCTCCTTCATTTTTTGAAGGATGGCTTCAGCAGGTAGAGAATTCCTGGTTGACAGCCTTTCAGCACCTTGAATACGTCATCCCACTGTCTTCTAGCCTCCATGGTTTCTTTTTTTTTTTTCAGTTTTTTTTTAATGTGGACCATTATTTTTAAAAAGTCTTTATTGAATTTGTTACAACATTGCTTCTGTTTCACATTTTGATTTTTTGGCCGCGAGGCATTTGGGATCTTAGCTCGCCGACCAGGGATTGAACCCATACCCCCTGCACTAGAAGGCGAAATCTTAAGCCACTGGACCTCCAGGGAAGTCCCTGGCCTCCATGGTTTCTGACTAGAAGTCAACTGTTACTCCTACTGAGGGTCCGTCCGGTGGCCTGAACTGATTTTCTCTTGCTACTTTCAATATTCTTCGTTTTTTGCTTTTGACAATAAGATTCCGATGGCTCTAGGTGTGGAGCTCTTTGAATTGATCTCCTTGTAGTTTATTGAGCTTCTTGGAGATAGATTAATGTTTTTCATTAAATTTGGGTAGCTTTGGGCCGTTATTTCTTCACATATTCTTTCTGCCCCATTCTCCCTCTCCCTCTAGGATTCCCGCTGTGCATAAGTTGGTACACTTGATAGCAACCAACAGGTCTCTGAGGCTCTGTTCATTTTTACTGTTTTTCTTTCTTTTCCTCAAATTAGACCAAACTAGTTGATCTGTCTCCAAGTTTGCTGATTCTTCCTTCTACCAACTCAAATTTAGCTTTTGTACTTTTCAATTATGGAGTTCCCCCTTGTGTCTTTAAAAACTTTTGTTCTCTCTCTTTATTGGTACCCTGTCTTTGGTGAGATACTATTCTCTTAACTGTCATATTAATTCTTCAGACATGATTTCCCTTAGTTATTTGTACATATAAAAGCTGACTTTGTCTTTGTCTGATGTATTGGGGTTCTCCAAGGAAACAGCATCATCAGAAGATATATAGCTGGATGGATAGCTCGATGGTTAGCACTTAGTCTCTCTGATTGTGGAGGCTGGCAAGTCCAAAATCCACAGGTTAGGCTAGCAGGCTGAACCCAGGGCCAGGCGATGCTGCAGTTTGAGTCTTCAAGCAGCCTGGCTGGCAGAATTCCCTCCTCACTGGGGGACATCAGTCATTTTTTGTTAAGGCCTTCAAATGATTGGATGAGGCCTTCACGTGACCTCCATAATACGGAGGAGAGTCTGCTTTACTCAACTTCTAGTGATTTAGATGTTAACCACATCTAAAAAATACCGTCACAGAAACATCTAGAGTAATTGACTGAAATTCTGTGTACTGTGGCCTAGCCAAACTGACATGAAATTAACCATCTTTCTTCCCCTTTCTCTCTTTCTATCTAGGACTCCGTTTAAGCGTTATTGGTGCCCTTGATCGTACCCTGCTGGTCTCCGAAACTGTTCATTTTCCTTCATGCGTTTTTTTCCCCCTGTTCCTCACATGTGATAATCTCAATTGACGTATCTTCAAGTTTGCTGGTTCTTCTGCCCACTCAGATTCATTTAACGTACTTTTCAACCACGGTATTTCCATTTTCTTTTTGAAATAATTTTTTTCTTTACTGGTATTCTCTATTTGGTGAGAACCATTCTGTCATATTAATTCCTCAGACATAATTTCATTTAGTTCTTTGAACATGATTTATGAAAACTGACTTATCTAGTACGTTTAACATCTGGGCCTACTCAGAGATAATACCTATTAGTTGATTTAAAAAAATAATAAATTTACATACATACACACACACATTTATTATTTGTTTGTTTATTTATTTATTGTTGTCTGCGTTGGGTCTTCATTGCTGTGTGTGGGCTTTCTCTAGTTGCAGCGAGTGGGGACTACCGTTCGTTGCCGCGTGTGGGCTTCTCGTTGCGGTGGCTTCTCTTGTTGCGGAGCATGGGCTCTAGGCGCGCGGGCTTCAGTAGTTGTGGCACGTGGGCTCAGTAGTTGTGGCTCACAGGCTCTAGAGCGCAGGCTCAGTAGTTGTGAAACACAGGCTTAGTTGCTCTGCAGCATGTGGGCTCCTCCCGGACCAGGCCTTGAACCCATGTCCCCTGCGTTGGCAGGCGGATTCTCAACCACTGCGCCACCAGGGAAGTCTCCAAAGTAGACATTGTACGTAATATAATGTGGTGACTGGAGAAACCAGTTTCCTACTCCCCAGACTTGCTGCCGTTGCTGTTGCTGCTATGCTCAGTGACTTTCCTGAACTAATTCTGTAAAGTCTGGGCTCCCTGTGGTGTGTGGGTTGTGAAGTCTCTGTGCTCCTAGATTGGTACTCAACTAATGATTTCCTTAAAGACCATGATCCAGTAAGTCAGCTACCCTTTACCCAGAGGCTCTTCAGTGTCCCAGCAGGTTACAGCTCTGCCTTGGCCTTTACTTCCTGCTTCCACAAGGCCTCACGGTTAACCAAAAATGAGAAAATAGGATGTTCTCAGTTATTTCCTACGCACGCACACAGAGCTGCACATGTGCATGGACTTCTGTGTCCCCAGAAGTATGTCAGAGCATTTAAGAGTATTCATGGGCATTTTATTCCCCAGATCTTCCTTTTTTTTTTCTCCACTTTATGTGTGTATGTATTTTAATTGAAGTCTAGTTGATTTACAATGTTGTGTTAATAACTGCTGTACAGCAAAGTGTTTCAGTTATACATACGCATACATATTCTGTTTTTATATATTCTTTTCCATTATGGTTTATCAAAGGATATTGAATGTAGTTCTCTGTGCTGTACAGTAGGACCTTATTGTTTATCCATTCTGTATATAGAAGCTTACATCTGCTCACTACAACCTCCCACTCCATCCCTCCCCCAGCCCTTCCCCCTTGGCAAACACCAGTCTGTTCTCTATATCCTTGAGTCTGTTTCTGTTTCATAGAAAGGTTCACTTGTGTCATATTTTAGATACCACATATAAGTGATAACATATGGTTTTTGTCTTTCTCTTTCTGACCTACTTCACTTCATATGATAATCTCTAGTTGCATCCATGTTGATGCAGATGGCATTATTTCATCCTCTTTATGGCTGAGTAGTATTCCATTGTGTACATGTACCACATCTTCTTTTCTGTTCATCTGCCGGTGGACCTTTTGGTTGTTTCTGTGTCTTGGCTCTTGTAACCAGTGCGGCAGTGAACGTTGGGGTGCATGTATATTTTCAAATTATAGTTTTCTCTGGACATATGCCCAGGAGTGGGATTGCTGGATCCTGTGGCAACTCTATTTTTAGTTTTGTGAGGAACCTCCATACTGTTTTCCATAGTGGCTGCACCAATTTACATTCCCACCAACAGTGCAGGGGGGTTCCCTTTTCCTCACACCCTCTCCAGCATGTGTTATTGTAGACTTTTTAATGATGGCCGTTCTGACCGGTGTGAGGTGGTACCTCATTGTAGTTTTGATTTGCGTTTCTCTAACCATTAGCAATGTTGAGCATCTTTTCATGTGTTTGTTGGCCATCTGTATTTCTTCTTTGGAGAAATGTCTATTTAGGTCTTCTGCCCATTTTTGCGATTGGGTGGTTTGTTTTTTGTTGTTGTTGTTGAGTTGTATGAACTGTTTGTAACTTTTAGAAATTAAGCCCTTGTCGATTGCATCGTGTGCGCATATTTTCTCCCACTCCGTAGGTTGTGTTTTCACTTTGTTTATCGTTTTCTTTGCTGTGCAAAAGCTTTTAAGTTTGATTAGGTCTCATTTGTTTATTTTTGTTTTTATTTCTATTGCCTTGGGAGATTGACCTAAGAAAACAGTAGTACGATTTATGTCAGAGAATGTTTTGCCTGTGATCTCTTCTAGGAGTTTTATGGTGTCATGTCTTTTGTTTAAGTCTTTAAGCCATTTTGAGTTTATATTTGTGCATGGTGTGAGGGTGTGTTCTGATTTCACTGATTTACGTGCAGCTGTCCAACTTTCTCTGCACCATGTGCTGAAGAGCCTTTTTCCCATTGTATATTCTTGCCTTCTTTGTTGAAGATTAACTGACCATAGATGTGTGGGTTTATTTCTGGGGTCTCTATTCTGTTCCATTGATCCATATGTCTATTTTTGTGCCAGTACCATGCTGTTTTGATTACTGTAGCTTTGTAATATTGTCTGAAGTCTGGGAGGGATATGGCTCTTGCTTTGTTCCTTTTCTTCAGGATTGCTTTGGCAATTCTGGGTCTTTCATGGTTCCGTATGAATTTTAGAATTACTCATTCTAGTTCTGTGAAAAATGTTATGGGTAATTTGATAGGGATCACGTTAAATCTGTAGATTGCTTTGGATAGAATGGCCATTTTAACAATATAATTCTTCCAATCCAAGAGCATGGGATATCTTTACATTTTTTGAATCAGCTTCAATTTCCTTTATTAATGTTTTATAGTTTTCAGTGTATAAGTCTTTCACCTCCTTGGTCAGGATTATTCCTAAGTATTTTATTTTGGGGGGTGCAGTTTTAAAAGGTATTGTTGGACTTCCCTGGCAGCCCAGTGGTTATGACTCCATGCTTCCACTGAAGGGGGCATGGGTTCAATCCCTTGTTGGGGAACTAAGATCCTGCATGCCAGGTGGTGCAGGCAAAAAAAAGAAAAGGTATTGTTTATTTAAATTCCCTTTCTGATATTTCATCGCTGTACAGAAATGTGACCCATTTCTGTGTGTTAATGTTGCATCTTGCTACCTTGCTGAATTCGTTTATCAGTTCTAGTAGCTTTTGTGTGGAGTCTTTAGGGTTTTCTATATGTAGTGTCATATCTGCATATAATGGCAATTTTACCTCTTCCCTTCCAATTAGTTTACATTTTATTGCTTTTCTTGTCTTATGGCTGTGGCTAGGACTCCAATCCTATGTTAAATAGAAGAGGTGAGACTGGGCATCCTTGTTTTTGTTCCAGATTTTTAGCGAGGGCTTTCAGCTTTTCACCATTGAGTATTATGTTGGCTATGGGTTTGTCATAAATAGCTTTGATTATATTGAGATATGATCCCTCTATACCCACTTTGGTAAGAATTTTTATCATGAATGGATTTGAATCTTGGTTTTTTTGTTTGTTTTTTTAACATCTTTATTGGGGTATAATTGCTTTATAATGGTGTGTTAGTTTCTGCTTTATAACAAAGTGAATCAGTTATACATATACATATGTTCCCATATCTCTTCTCTCTTGCGTCTCCCTCCCTCCCACCCTCCCTATCCCACCCCTCCAGGCGGTCACAAATCACCGAGCTGATCTCCCTGTGCTATGCAGCTGCTTCCCACTAGCTATCTACCTTACGTTTGGTAGTGTATATATGTCCATGCCTCTCTCTCGCTTTGTCACAGCTTACCCATCCCCCTCCCCATATCCTCAAGTCTGTTCTCTAGTAGGTCTGTGCCTTTATTCCTGTCTTACCCCTAGGTTCTTCATGACATTTTTCCCCCTTAAATTCCATATATATGTGTTAGCATACCATATTTGTCTTTCTCTTTCTGACTAACTTCACTCTGTATGACAGACTCTAGGTCTATCCACCTCATTACAAATAGCTCAATTTCGTTTCTTTTTATGGCTGAGTAATATTCCATTGTATATATGTGCCACATCTTCTTTATCCATTCATCCGATGATGGGCACTTAGGTTGTTTCCACCTCCGGGCTATTGTAAATAGAGCTGCAATGAACATTTTGGTACATGACTCTTTTCGAATTATGGTTTTCTCAGGGTATATGCCCAGTAGTGGGATTGCTGGGTCATATGGTAGTTCTATTTGTAGTCTTTTAAGGAACCTCCATACTGTTCTCCATAGTGGCTGTACCAATTCACATTCCCACCAGCAGTGCAAGAGGGTTCCCTTTTCTCCACACCCTCTCCAGCATTTATTGTTTCTAGATTTTTTGATGATGGCCATTCTGACTGGTGTGAGATGATATCTCATTGTAGTTTTGATTTGCATTTCTCTAATGATTAATGATGTTGAGCATTCTTTCATGTGTTTGTTGGCAGTCTGTATATCTTCTTTGGAGAAATGTCTATTTAGGTCTTCTGCCCATTTTTGGATTGGGTTGTTTGTTTTTTTTTGTTATTGAGCTGCTTGTAAATTTTGGAGATTAATCCTTTGTCAGTTGCTTCATTTGCAAATATTTTCTTCCATTCTGAGGGTTGTCTTTTGGTCTTGTTTATGGTTTCCTTTGCTGTGCAAAAGCTTTGAAGTTTCATTAGGTCCCATTTGCTTAGTTTTGTTTTTATTTCCATTTCTCTAGGAGATGGATCAAAAAGGATCTTGCTATGATTTATGTCATAGAGTGTTCTGCCTTTGTTTTCCTCTAAGAGTTCGATAGTTTCTGGCCTTACATTTAGGTCTTTAATCCATTTTGAGCTTATTTTTGTGTATGGTGTTAGGGAATGATCTAATCTCATACTTTTACATTTACCTGTCCAGTTTTCCCAGCACCACTTATTGAAGAGGCTGTCCTTTCTCCACTGTACATTCCTGCCTCCTTTATCAAAGATAGGGTGACCATATGTGCATGGGTTTATCTCTGGGCTTTCTATCCTGTTCCACTGATCTATCTTTCTGTTTTTGTGCCAGTACCATACTGTCTTGATTACTGTAGCTTTGTAGTATAGTCTGAAGTCAGGGAGCCTGATTCCTCCAGCTCCATTTTTCGTTCTCAAGATTGCCTTGGCTATTCAGGGTCTTTCATGTTTCCATACAAATTGTGAAATTTTTTGTTCTAGTCCTGTGAAAAATGCCAGTGGTAGTTTGATAGGGATTGCGTTGAATCTGTAGATTGCTTTGGGTAGTAGAGTCATTTTCACAATGTTGATTCTTCCAATCCAAGAACATGGTATATCTATCCATCTATTTGTATCATCTTTAATTTCTTTCATCAGTGTCTTATAATTTTCTGCATACAGGTCTTTTGTCTCCTTAGGTAGGTTTATTCCTAGATATTTTATTCTTTTTGTTGCAAAGGTAAATGGGAGTGTTTTTTTTTTTTTTTTTTTTTTGTGGTACGCGGGCCTCTCCCGTTGTGGAGCACAGGCTCCAGACACGCAGGCTCAGCTGCCATGGCTCATGGGCCCAGCCGCTCCGCGGCATGTGGGATCTTCCCGGACCGGGGCATGAACCCATGTCCCCTGCATCAGCAGGCAGACTCTCAACCACTGCATCACAAGGGAAGCCCAATGGGAGTGTTTTCTTGATTTCACTTTCAGATTTTTCATCATTAGTATATAGGAATGCCAGAGATTTCTGTGCATTAATTTTGTATCCTGCAACTTTACCAAATTCATTGATTAGCTCTAGTAGTTTTCTGGTAGCATCTTTAGGATTCTGTACGTATAGTATCACGTCATCTGCAAACAGTGACAGCGTTACTTCTTCTTTTCCGATTTGGATTCCTTTTATTTCCTTTTCTTCTCTGATTGCTGTGGCTAAAACTTCCAAAACTATGTTGAATAAGAGTGGTGAGAGTGGGCAACCTTGTCTTCCTCCTGATCTTAGTGGAAATGCTTACAGTTTTTCAGCATTGAGGATGATGTTGGCTGTGGGTTTGTCATATATGGCCTTTATTATGTTGAGGAAAGTTCCCTCTATGCCTACTTTCTGCAAGGTTTTTATCGTAAATGGGTGTTGAATTTTGTCAGAAGCTTTCTCTGCATCTATTGAGATGATCATATGGTTTTTCTCCTTCAGTTTGTTAATATGGTTTATCACACTGATTTGCGTATATTGAAGAATCCTTGCGTTCCTGGAATAAACCCCGCTTGATCATGGTGTATGATCCTTTTAATGTGCTGTTGGATTCTGTTTGCTAGTATTTTGTTGAGGATTTTTGCATCTATGTTCACCAGTGATATTGGCCTGTAGTTTTCTTTCTTTGTGACATCTTGTCTGGTTTTGGTATCAAGGCGATGGTGGCCTCGTAGAATGAGTTTGGGAGTGTTCCTCCCTCTGCTATATTTTGGAAGAGTTTGAGAAGGATAGGTGTTAGCTCTTCTCTAAATGTTTGATAGAATTCGCCTGTGTAGGCATCTGGTCCTGGGCTTTTGTTTGTTGGAAGATTTTTAATCACAGCTTCAATTTCAGTGCTTGTGATTCGTCTGTTCATATTTTCTATTTCTTCCTGATTCAGTCTTGGCAGGTTGTGCATTTCTACGAATTTGTCCATTTCTTCCAGGTTGTCCACTTTATTGGCATAGAGTTGCTTGTAGTAATCTCTCATGATCTTTTGTATTTCTGCAGTGTCAGTTGTTACTTCTCCTTTTTCATTTCTAATTCTATTGATTTGAGTCTTCTCCCTTTTTTTCTTGATGAGTCTGGCTAATGGTTTATCAATTTTGTTTATCTTCTCAAAGAACCAGCTTTTAGTTTTATTGATCTTTGCTATTGTTTCCTTCATTTCTTTTTCATTTATTTCTGATCTGATTTTTGTGATTTCCTTCCTTCTGCTAACTTTGGGTTTTTTTTTCTTCTTTCTCTAATTGCTTTAGGTGCAAGGTTAGGTTGTTTATTCGAGATGTTTTCTGTTTCTTAAGGTGGGCTTGTATTGCTATAAACTTCCCTCTTAGAACTGCCTTTGCTGCATCCCATAGATTTTGGGTTGTCGTGTCTCCATTGTCATTTGTTTCTAGGTATTTTTTGATTTCCTCTTTGATTTCTTCAGTGATCACTTCGTTATTAAGTAGTGTATTGTTTAGCCTGCATGTGTTTGTATTTTTTACAGATCTTTTCCTGTAATTGATATCTAGTCTCATGGCGTTGTGGTCGGAAAAGATACTTGATACAATTTCAGTTTTCTTAAATTTACCAAGGCTTGATTTGTGACCCAAGATATGATCTATCCTGGTGAATGTTCCATGAGCACTTGAGAAAAGTGTGTATTGTTGTTTTTGGATGGAATGTCCTATAAATATCAATTAAGTCCATCTTGTTTAATGTATCATTTAAAGCTTCTGTTTCCTTATTTATTTTCATTTTGGATGATCTGTCCATGGGTGAAAGTGGGGTGTTAAAGTCCCCTACTATGAATGTGTTACTGTCGATTTCCCCTTTTATGGCTGTTAGTATTTGCCTTATGTATTGAGGTGCTCCTATGTTGGGTGCATAAATATTTACAATTGTTATATCCTCTTCTTGGATCGATCCCTTGATCATTATGTAGTGTCCTTCTTTGTCTCTTCTAATAGTCTTTATTTTAAAGTCTATTTTGTCTGATATGAGAATTGCTACTCCAGCTTTCTTTTGGTTTCCATTTGCATGGAATATCTTTTTCCATCCCCTTACTTTCAGTCTGTATGTGTCTCTAGGTCTGAAATGGGTCTCTTGTAGACAGCATATATATGGGTCTTGTTTTTGTATCCATTCAGCCAATCTGTGTCTTTCAGTGGGAGCATTTAGTCCATTTACATTTAAGGTAATTATCGATATGTATGTTCCTATTTCCATTTTATATATTGTTTTGGGTTCGCTACTATAGGTCATTTCCTTCTCTTGTGTTTCGTGTCTAGAGAAGTTCCTTTAGCATTTGTTGTAAAGCTGGTTTGGTGGTGCTGAACTCTCTCAGCTTTTGCTTGTCTGTAAAGGTTTTAATTTCTCCATCAAATGTGAATGAGATCCTTGCTGGGTAGAGTAGTCTTGGTTGCAGGCTATTCTCCTTCATCACTTTCAGTGTGTCCTGCCACTCCCTTCTGGCTTGTAGGGTTTCTGCTGAGAGATCAGCTGTTAACCTTATGGGGATTCCCTTGTGTGTTATTTGTTGTTTTTCCCTTGCTGCTTTTAATATGCTTTCTTTGTATTTAATTTTTGACAGTTTGATTAATATGTGTCTTGGCGTGTTTCTCCTTGTATTTATCCTGTATGGGACCCTCTGTGCTTCCTGGACTTGATTAACTATTTCCTTTCCCATATTAGGGAAGTTTTCAACTATAATCTCTTCAAATATTTTCTCAGTCCCTTTCTTTCTTTCTTCTTCTTCTGGAACCCCTATAATTCGAATGTTGGTGCGTTTCATGTTGTCCCAGAGGTCTCTGAGACTGTCCTCAGTTCTTTTCATTCTTTTTTCTTTATTCTGCTCTGCAGTAGTTATTTCCACTACTTTATCTTCCAGGTCACTTATCCGTTCTTCTGCCTCAGTTATTCTGCTATTGATCCTATCTAGAGTGATTTTAATTTCATTTATTGCATTGTTCATCGTTGCTTGTTTCATCTTTAGTTCTTGTAGGTCCTTGTTAACTGTTTCTTGCATTTTGTCCATTCTACTTCCAAGATTTCGGATCATCCTTACTATCATTATTCTGAATTCTTTTTCAGGTAGATTGCCTATTTCCTCTTCATTTGTTAGGTCTGGTGGGTTTTTATCTTGCTCCTTCATCTGCTGTGTGTTTTTCTGTCTTCTCATTTTGCTTATCTTACTGTGTTTGGGGTCTCCTTTTTGCAGGCTGCACTTTCGTAGTTCCCGTTGTTTTTGATGTCTGTCTCCAGTGGCTAAGGTTGTTTCAGTGGGTTGTGTAGGCTTCCTGGTGGAGGGGACTAGTGCCTGTTTTGTGCTGGATGAGGCTGGATCTTGTCTCTCTAGTGGGCAGGTTCACGTCTGGTGGTGTGTTTTGGGGTGTCTGTGGCCTTATTATGATTTTAGGCAGCCTCTCTGCTAATGGGTGGGGTTGTGTTCCTGTTTTGCTAGTTGTTTGGCATAGGTTGTCCAGCACTGTGGCTTGCTGGTCGTTGAGTGAAGCTGGGTGCTGGTGTTAAGATGGAGGTCTCTGGGATATTTCCACCGTTCAATATTATGTGGAGCTGGGAGGTCTCTTGTTGACCAGTGTCCTGAAGTTGGCTCTCCTACCTCAGAGGCAGAGCCCTGACTCCTGGCTGGAGCACCAAGAGCCTTTCATCCACACAGCTCAGAATAAAAGGGAGAAAAAGTAGGGAGAATTAGTAGAAGTATGAGTAAAGAAAGAAGGAAAGGAGGAAAGGAAGGACGGAAGAAAGAAGCAAAGAAGGAAAGAAAGGAGGGAGGGAGGGAGGGAGGAAGGAAGGAGGGAAAGAAGGAAAAAAGACAGAAAGAAAGATGATACAGTAAAAATAAAATAAAGTATAATATAGTTATTGAATTAAAAAATATTTAGAAAAAAAAAAAAGGGACGGATAGAACCTTAGGACAAATGCTGGAAGCAAAGCTATACAGAGAAAATCTTACACAGAAGCATACACATACACCTTCACAAAAAGAGGTAAAGGGGGAAAAATCATAAATCCTGCTCCGTGAGACCACCTCCTCAATTTGGGGTGATTCGTTGTCTAAAGGAGGGAAGGAAGGAAGGAAAGAAGGAAAGAACGAAGGTAAAGTATAATAAAGTTATTACAATTAAACTTAATTATTAAGAAAAAGAATTTTTAAAAAAAAGTCATGGACGGATAGAGCCCTAGGACAAATGGTGGAAGCAAGAGTATACAGACAGGATCTCACACAGAAGCATACACGTACACATTCACAAAAAGAGGAAAAGGGAAAAAAATCATAGATCTCGCTCCTAAATTCCACCTCTTCAATTTGGGATCATTCCTTGTCTATTCAGGTATTCCACAGATGCAGGGTATATCAAGTTGGTTGTGGAGCTTTAATCCGCTGCTTCTGTGGCTGCTGGGAGAGATTTCCCTTTCTCTTCTTTGTTCTCACAGCTCACAGGAGCTCAGCTTTGGATTTGGCCCTGCCTCTGCGTGTAGGTCGCTGGAGGGCGTCTGTTTTTTCGCTCAGACAGGACGGGGTTAAAGGAGCCGCTGATTCGGGGCCTCCGGCTCACTCAGGCCGGGGGTTGGGGGATGGGGGAAGGAGGGGCACTGCGTGTGGGGCGGGCCTGCGGCGGCAGAGGCAGCGTGACGTTGCGGCAGAGGCCGGCGTGACGTTGCACCAGCCTGAGGCCCGCCGTGCGCTGTCCCGGGGAAGTTGTCCCTGGATCCCGGGAACCTGGCAGTGGCGGGCTGCACAGGCTCCGCGGAAGAGGGGTGTGGAGAGTGACCTGTGCTGGCACACAGGCCCCTTGGTGGCGGCAGCAGCAGCCTTAGCGTCTCCCGCCCGTCTCTGGGGTCCGCGGTTTTAGCCGCGGCTCGCGCCCGTCTCTGGGGTTTGCGCTTTCAGCCGCGGCTCGCGCCCGTCTCGGGGGCTCGCGCCCTCAGCCGCGGCTCGCGCCCGTCTCTGGGGTTCGCGCTTTTAGCCGCGGCTCGCGCCCGTCTCTGGAGTTCCTTTAAGCAGCGCTCTTAAACCCCTCTCCTCGCACACCAGGAAACAAAGAGGGAAGAAAAAGTCTCTTGCCTCTTCGGCCGGTGCAGGCTTTTCCCCGAACTCCCTCCCGGCTAGTCGTGGTGCACTAACCCCTTCAGGCTATGTTCAAGCCGCCAACCCCAGTCCTCTCCCTGAGCTCCGTCCAAAACCAAAACCCGAGCCTCAGCTCACAGCCCCGCCCGCCCCGGCGGGTGAGCAGACAAGCCACTCGGGCTGGTGAGTGCCGGTCGGCACCAATCGTCTGTGCAGGAATCTCCCCGCTTTGCCCTCCGCACCCGTCGCTGTGCACTACTCCGCGGTCCCGAAACTCCCCCCTCTGCCTCCCGCAGTCTCCGCCCGCGGAGGGGCTTCCTAGTGTGTGGAAACTTTTCCTCCTTCACAGCTCCCTCCCACTGGTGCAGGTGCCGTCCTTATTCTTTTGTCTCTGTTTTTTCTTTTGCCCTACCCAGGTACGTGGGGAGTTTCTTGCCTTTTGGGAGGTCTGAGGTCTTCTGCCAGCCTTCAGTAGGAGTTCTGTAGGAGTTGTTCCACGTGTGGATGTATTTCTGGTGTATCCGTGGGGAGGAAGGCGATCTCCGCGTCTTACTCTTCCGCCATCTTCAAGGTCCCCCCTCAGTTTTATTTCTTGTTTTAAATTTTTATTTTATTTATTTGGCTGCATCAGGTCTCGGTTGTGGCACGCGGGATCTTTGTTGCAGCGCACGGGCTTCTCTCTAGTGGTACACGGGCTCTCTAGTCGTGGCACATGGGCTCCGGGACGCGCAAGCTCAGTAGCTGTGGTGTGTGGGCTTAGTTGCTCTGTGGCATGTGAGATCTTAGTTCCCCGACCAGAGATTGAACCCACATCCCCTGCACTGGAAGGCGGATTCTTTACCACTGCGCCACCAGTGAACTCCTAGAACATCTCATTTTTTTAAAAAAATTTATTTATTTACTTTATTTTTGGCTGCACTGGGTCTTCATTGCTGTGCACAGGCTTTCTCTAGTTGTGATGAGCAGGGGCTACTCTTTGTTGCAGTGCACAGGCTTCTCATTGCAGTGGCTTCTCGTTGCAGAGCACAGGCTCTAGGCATGCGGGCTTCAGTAGTTATGGCACATGGGCTCAGTAGTTGTGGCACACGGGCTCTAGAGTGCAGGCTTAGTAGCTGTGGCACGCAGGCTCAGTAGTTGTGGCTCGCGGGCTCTAGAGCGCAGGCTCAGTAGTTGTGGCTCGCGGGCTCTAGAGTGCAGGCTTAGTAGCTGTGGCACGCAGGCTCAGTAGTTGTGGCTCGCGGGCTCTAGAGCGCAGGCTCAGTAGTTGTGGTGCATGGGCTTAGTTGCTCTGCGGCATGTGGGATCTTCCCGGACCAGGGCTCGAACCCCTGTCCCCCGTGTTGGCAGGCAGATTCTGAACCACTGCGCCACCAGGGAAGTCGGAACATCTCATTTTTGACGGGACTCAGAGGTAGGAGCTCTGAGAGAGGACAGCCTCCATCTCTTGACAGTCTGTTCCCGGCATTTTCCTTTGGCCTTCTTCATTCTCTTGCCGAAGAGCTCAGCACATTCTGCAGAGCCTCTGCCTTAGTTTTCCGAGAATGCTGTTTCTTCGGAGCAATACACCGACATTTGTGTTGCAGAACACATGGAGTAAAAAGACACTGAATCTTGTGTGCTTTGGTCCTAGATTTCTTACCTTTGTTTAGGGGTTTCTCACAACATACTGGTGGACATCATCTTCTTTGGAGAGACTGAAAAGTTTGTGGATTCTGCTAGCTTTTTTTATTGATTGATTTTTTATTTTTTGGCTGTGCTGGGTCTTCGTTGCTGCACGTGGGCTTTCTCTAGTTGTGGCGAGTGGGGGCTACTCTTTGTTGTGGTGCGTGGGCTTCTCATTGAGGTGGCTTCTCTTGTTGTGGAGCACGGGGGTCTAGGTGTGTGGGCTTCAGTAGTTGCAGCACGTGGGCTCAGTAGTTGTGGCTCGCGGGCTCTAGGTACGCAGGCTCAGTAGTTGTGGCTCGTGGGCTCTAGAGCACAGGCTCAGTAGTTGTGGCTCGGGGGCTCTAGAGCACAGGCTCAGTAGTTGTGGCTCGGGGGCTTAGTTGCTCCGAGGCATGTGGGATCTTCCTGGCCCAGGGCTCAAACCTGTGTCCCAAGCGTTGGCAGGCGGATTATTTTTTTTTTTTTTTTTTGTGGTACGCGGGCCTCTCACTGTTGTGGCCTCTCCCATTGTGGAGCACAGGCTCTGGACGCGCAGGCTCAGCGGCCATGGCTCACAGGCCCAGCCGCTCTGCAGCACGTGGGATCCTCCCAGACTGGGGCACGAACCCACGTCCCCTGCATCGGCAGGCAGATTCCCAACCACTGCGCCACCGGGGAAGCCCCAGGCAGGCGGATTCTTAACCACTGCGCCACCGGGGAAGCCCCAGGCAGGCGGATTCTTAACCACTGCGCCACCGGGGAAGCCCCTCTGCTTTTCCCCTTTGGGCCCCAGGCGACGAGGCACGGTAGTATCAGTGAGTCCGGTAATACTTTTCTCCCTTTTTTTACGGAGACCAAATTGAGACCACTCAGATTGGCATCCACAGTGCAACCCCATACAGATTTGTGAATTCTTTCTCCAGTTCTCCTTGGTCTGTAACAGGAATGTCCCTTATTCAGTAGCAGGTGTTCGCGGCCACGGGTTAAGACACCCTGCTTTATGGGGAAACGCTGTTTGTCATGCCCACCACTGATTCGGACCACGTAACCCTTCCGTGCTTCACCCAGAGTGTCAGCAGCAACTTCTTTGGCCATAGGATTCTCATAAAAGGTACGAAGTTTTCATTCATCATCCACTTCAATGAGTTTCTGGCAGCCAGTGGCCAGGAAAGAAATCTTCAGCTTCATCCTTAAGTGGCCGGCTGCATGCAAGGCACCACGTGAAAGAGCTCTCATTTCTTCCTCTGTGGTTAATTGCTAGTTGCATGCCATTGTGGTCAGAGAAGATGCTTGATATAATTTCTGTACTCTGAAATTTGTTGAGGCTTATTTTGTGCCCTCGTATGTGGTCAGTCCTGTATAATGTTCCATGTGCCCTGAAAGGAATGTGTATTCTGGTTGTTTTGGGTGTAATGTCAGTTAAGTCTTACTGTTCTGTTTTATCATTGGGGATCTCTCTTGCCTCACTGATTCTCTGTCTAGAGGCCCTGAGTGGGGCCTCAGTACTATTATTGTATTCCTGTCAGTTTCTGTCTTTATGTCTGTTATTTGTTTTACATATTTGAGTGCTCCTATATAAGGAGCATATATGTTGACGAGTGTAATATCCTCTCCTTGTGTTCATCCTTTATTAGTATATAGCGTCCTTCTTTATCTTTCTTTATGACTTTTGTTTTGAAGTCTATTTTGTCTGATATGAGTATTGCGACCCCCACTTTCTTGTCATTTGTTTGCATGAAATATCCTTTTCCATACCCTCACTTTCACTGTGTGTGTCCTTTGCCCTAAAGTGGGTCTCCTGTAGGCAGCATACTGTAGGCTCTTTTTTTTTTTAATCCAATCTGCCACTCTGTGTCTTTTGATTGGAGCTTTTAGTCCATTGACATTTTAAGGTAATTATTGACAACTTTTTGTTTCTCCTTTTGTGGTTTGATGATTTTTTTTTGTCCATGCGGCTTGAGGGATCTTAGTTCCCCTACCAGGGACTGAACCCGGGCCCTTGGCAGTGAGAGCTCAGAGTCCTAAGGCACTGGACCGCCAGGGAATTCCCCAATGATTTTCTCTTGAATTATACTTATGTCCTCTTCTTTTTGGTTTTTGTGAGGCTATTGTATGTTTTTGGTGGTTGCCCTGGTTTTCAAGTATGTTAACCCCTTCCTATATCTGCTTGCCCTAGACTGGTAGTCATATAGGCTCAAACACATTCTAGAAAATGAAAAAAAGTCTACATTTTCTTACTCTCCTTCCCCCACATTGTATGATTTTGACGTCCCTTTTTACATCTTCATGTTCACCCTTTTGCTGTTCATTCTGGTTATTCAGTTTCACAGAAATTTTTTGATTTTTAAAAAATGTGTGTACTGGCTTATTTAAGTGGTTTATTTTCCAATTGTGATTTTTCTCTTTCCTGTAGATTCTTAGTTCTGTTCTACTTAGAGAAGACCTTTCAGTATTTCCTTTAGGATAGGTTTAGTATTCTTTTAGTGTTTGCTTGTCTGAGAAATTCTTTCTCTCTCCTTTATTCTAAATGATAATCTTGCTGGGTAGAATGTCCTAGGTTGCAGATTTTTCCCTTCCAGGACTTTGACTGTCTTGCCACTCCCTTCTGGCCCGCAGCGTTTCTGTAGAGAAATCAGCTGATAGCCTAATGGGGGTTCCCTTGTCACTAACTCTTTGTTTTTCTCTTGCTGCCTTTAGAATCCTCTCTTAATCTTTAACTTTTGCCATTTTTTTTTTTGAAGATGTTGGGGGTAGGAGTTTATTAATTAATTTATTTACTTTTGCTGTGTTGGATCTTCGTTTCTGTGCGAGGGTTTCTCTCTAGTTGTGGTAAGCGGGGGCCACCCTTCATCGCGGTGCGCGGGCCTCTCACTATCGCGGCCTCGCTTGTTGCGGAGCACAGGCTCCAGACGCGCAGGCTGAGTTGTGGCTCCCAGGCCCAGTTGCTCCGCGGCATGTGGAATCCTCCCAGACCAGGGCTCGAACCCGTGTCCGCTGCATTGGCAGGTGGATTCTCAACCACTGTGCCACCAGGGAAGCCCAACTTTTGCCATTTTTATTATAGTATGTCTTGCTGTAGGTTTGTGTGGGTTTACCTGGTTTGGGACCCCCTGTGCTTCCTCTACCTGGATATGTTTCCTTCTTTAGATTTGGAAAGTTTTCAGCCGTCATTTCTTCAGATACATTTGTGGTAGCCTTTTCTCTTTCTTTCCATTCTGGAATCCCTATTATGTGTTGATTGGCACACTTTATATTCTCCCATAGGCCTCTTATATTGCTTTTTTTTTTTCCATTTGGCTTTCTGCTTTTCTGATTGGGTCATTTCCTCATTTCCATTGGTCTACCTTCACTTATTCATTCTTCTGCATTATTAATTCTGCTGTTCATTGCCTTTAGCTCAGCTTTTGTCTCTGCAAATGAGTTTTCTAATTTTTTTTGGTACCCTTCAGTTTGTTTCTTTTTTATAGTACTCTGCATTTCTGTCGATAGCCTTTCTTTTTTTTTAAAAAAAAAGTATTTATTTATGGCTACATTGGGTCTTCGTTGCTGCGCACGGGCTTTCTCTAGTTGCAGCGAGCAAGGGCTACTCTTCGTTGCGGTGTGCAGGCTTCTCATTGCGGTGGCTTCTCTTGTTGCAGAGTATGGGCTCTAGGCACGCGAGCTTCAGTAGTTGTGGTGCATGGGCTTCAGCAGTTGTGGCTTGTGGGCTCTAGAGCGCAGGCTCAGTAGCTGTGGCACACGGGCTTGGGTGCTCCGCGGCATGTGGGATCTTCCCGGACCAGGGCTCGAACCTGTGTCCCCTGCATCGGCAGGCGGATTCTTAACCACCGCGCCACCAGGGAAGTCCCCGATGGCCTTTCTTAATTCCTTACTTTCCTTTTTGAACTCAGTGTCTGCTGGAGTGAAGCGGTCTGTGTTGTTGCTTCTTGCAGCAGCATTCTCTTGGTCTTTTAACTGGAGCGGTTCCTCTTCTTATTTCTCTTACTCTGTGCGTTTAGGAGAGACAATTTTCAGCTGTGGTTTTGGAGGGCTGTTGACACGTGGGGGCATCCCTGTGTAGCTCTCGTGGGTTTAACGTATCTGGTACCAGGGCTGCTTTCAGCGTGGATGCCTGTCAGCTCTTTCCTCAGTGTGTGCTGGCGGTTAATCCCCTTGCTAGGGGTGTGCAGATGTGGCGGCTGGCGACCAGTCCTGGGTTTCTCGACGGTGGCGGCAGCTTAGGCACACCCCGGGAGTATGCGACGGGAGTGGAGGTGGCTCACGACGCCTCCTGGAGCCCGTGCAGTTGGCGATCACACACGCAGGGGAAAAGGCCACGATTGCAGGTCCCGCTCCCCCTCTCAGGCACCCCCCAAACAACGGTGCCCGGCCTCCAAGGCAACCCAGGCTTCCTCTGCGTACACCCTCAGCTGCACCGGATTGCAGCCCTACCACCCAGGCTGTCTCCACACAATCAACCCAAGTTTTCTCCCCAGGTCTGGCCTCCGAGGCCGGAATTTCAGCACCCATTCCACCCCCCACACCCCAGGTGACCACCGTTATATTTTCTGTCTCTCTGATTTTGACTACTCACAGTACCTCCTATAAGTGGAACTGTACAGTATTTGTCTTATTTCATTTAGTATAACGTCCTTAAGGTTCATCCATGCTCTAGCATCTATCAGTATGTATCAGGTATATACGCCACCTTTTCTTTATCCATTCATCTGTCAGTGGATAGCTGGGTTTGTTCCATGTTGTAGCCGTTGTGAATAGTGCCGCGATGAACGTGGGCGTACAAGTATGTCTTTGAGACCCTGGTTTCAATTCCTTTGGGTGTGCACCCAGAAGGGAGATTGCCAGATCACATGGTAAGTATACTTGATGAACCTCCATACTGTTCTCCGTAGTGGCTGTACCATTTTACATTCCCACCGACAGTGCACGGGGTTCCACATTCTCCACACCCTCACCAAGTGCTTGTTGTTTTCTGTTGTTGTCAGCAGCCATCCTAATGAGTGTCGGGGGGTATCTCACTGTGGTTCTCATCTGCATTTCCCGAGTGATTAGTGATGTTGAGCGTTTGTTCACGAGCCTGTTGACCATTTGTGTATCTTCTTTGGGGAAAGGACTATTCAAGTCCTTTGCTGATTTTTGAAATTTTTTTTTTTTTTTTTTTTGCAGTCGAGTTTTACGGGTTCTCTATTTATATCCTGGATACTAATCCCTTTTTGTTCTCTGGGGCCCACCACTGCACAGCCACGTGACGAGAGCATCTGTGCCATTGTCTCTCACGGCAGGAAGTCCCGCGGAGAGCCAGGAAAGGGAGGTCATGATGTCACAACATCATTGTGGTGTAGACGCGCCAGAGCGTGGGGTACACCTCCAGACACGCTTGCTGCAGCAGGACCAGCGCCTACCACGGGTGGGACCTCTCTGAGTGCAGGGTCTCTGCGGGGTGGCCTGAAGTTGCTGACGCCAGGATGTGCCAGACGAACAGGTGCGACCTAATTCATGCTGTTTAGAAAGACGCTGGGCAGTGAAGGCTCTGGCCCCGCCCCGGGGTCACTGGAGGTGGGACCGGCCGGGGCGGTGGCGGGCAGGGATGCGCACAAAGGGCAATGCAGAGCCGGGGCGTCTCTGAGGCAGAAACCGAGAGCTTGGGTCGGGCCAGGCAGCCCAGAAAGAGGAAACCACCTCCAGCCGGTCCGGGGCACCGTCAGGGCTGCTCTGTGAGGCATGCTGCTGGCACAGGGCTGGGTTCTCACTCCCAAGTGGGGTCACGTCTGCAGCTCCCGCCTGTGCCAGGTACGGGAAGCACGGGGGAGGGAGCGAGGTGCCCGAGGACTCCAGCGAGGGCCAGGGCCACCCCTGACGCCCTGCCTGGCCCTGCAGCCTCCACCCCTTGCCCTCCAGCTCGAGCCAGCCGTTGGACGGGAATTGTGGATGGACCAGGCAGGACGGATGCCTCTGCTCAGAAGGGGCCCCCGGCCTGGCCCTGTGCGCGCCCCCCTCAGAGAGGAGCACAGACCCCAGGTCACGCTGGGCTCAGATCTCCGACTCCGGCCCCGCGAGCTGGGTTTCAGGCGGAACACACATCCCGGGTGGGGACTCCCACGTGGCAGCCCCACGGGGAGTCGGGAGACAGCGGTCCCTCCACAGCCGTGCCACCCAGGGGACCTGCTGCCCCAGCACACGCCCCGCCCGTGTCCTGCCCGCTCTGATGGGCCCTGGGAAAGAGCCTCCGGGTAACCCGTGCCGTCCCGGCCAGCAGCCCCAGTCGTCCGTTGAGAGGAGGGCAGGAAAGCTGGGGGTGAGTGTATTTGTTTCAAAATTATAAGCTACTCATTTGGTAGGAAAAAAAGTGGAAGACAGTGGGATTTCCAGGGCGGGAACCCTTCCCTCACAGCCACGTCCACCCTCCTGAGGGGGCTGTCGTGTACAAAGAGCATTTAATTAATTTATTTATTTCTTTACACATAACTGAAGTGATGTTACAGTACATAAGTTATTTACAACTGTGCAGTAATGTGTTGCAAAATAAATTATCTAGAAGGCAGCAAAAGTACATTGTGAACGTGTATAAAACTGTACAGCGTTTACGGGTACACTTTTTATATGATTATTGGCTCTGTAGTGTTTCAAGTTATGTTCTCAGAAAGAGAAACAAAATGCCCAAGATTAAAGGAAAAAATATACAAACCACGTGGATTTGACTCCATTAAAAACACAACCCGGAGTCCTGCCTGCGTGTCCCTGTGAGGCGGGCGGGCGGGCGGCGCAGCCAGGCCCTCACCCGGCCCAGCGTCCCAGCCCAGATCTCGGGCTGGCACCGTCGGCAGCTTCGTGGCGACAGGACGGCTGCCGGCCCGAAGCTCTCCCCACCCTCTGACCCGGAGGCCGCTGTTGGTGAGGGGTGGACGCCTTAACTTTTATTCTCTTTAGTCGATCAGAAATGAAACAAGGAATTTAAAAAAACGCTCTCCATCCTGCAGCTCCTGAGATGCCTGTGCGGCCGCCGGAAAAGAGCCTGAGGCTGCCGTGTCCGTGTCCGTGCCCACGTCCCCGGCTCTGCGTCCTCCCGCGGCGGCGGGTGTGAGAGAGCCGCGCGCCAGGGGCCCAGCGCGGGCTTCTCCCTGGACGTCCCCACCGGGGACGTGGTCTCCTTCCGCCGCCCGGACTCGGCGGCGGACTGGGGGGCTCGCCTGTGACC
The DNA here is from genome assembly GCF_008692025.1 of Phocoena sinus. NCBI lineage: Eukaryota > Metazoa > Chordata > Mammalia > Artiodactyla > Phocoenidae > Phocoena > Phocoena sinus. Next base: position 58,941,151 of record NC_045781.1, read on the forward strand.
CGGGCAGCTGTCCCGCCACGTCAGGCCGGAAGGAGCACGAAGTCGTCGTTGACGTCGACCATGGGCACGTAGAAGGACGGCACCTCGTTCACACACAGGGACTTGTGCCCGGCGGGGTCCAGCTCCTGCACCTTCAGCTGCCACTCCATCCTCTGCACGGCGTTGAGGGCCGCGGCCTCGTGCTGCTGCCGCATCAGGAGACACGTCTACGCGGGAAACGCAGCAGGTGAGGGGAGGGGAGGCAAGACCCCGGCCGCCCCCCGCACCCATTCCCCCTGCCGCAGCGCCTCCCGGGAGGTCGGGGCGGGGGACCCGTTCGCGCTCTGGCCTCAGGACGACCTCTTGCGTCTGGGTCTCGTCCTGCGCGGTGAGTGGCCTTGCTGACCACACGGGGGTCTGTCCATCGTCCCTGCTCTGTGCCCCCACCCTGGGGGTTTCAGCACAGCCTCTAGTCAGAACTCATAATAGCTTTCTTTGCTCTTCTGTTTTCATTTTCCATTTATCTTATTTATGGTTGGTGACATTGGCTTCATTTGCACTCACAGTGGAAATTGTGCCTTTTAGAAATGCACTTGGTTAGTTTTTAGAAATTAACGTTCACGTGTTTACTCTTAAGCGGGTACTAAGTAAGGTAACAGTTATCCTACTAAAGGCGTACTCTGTATTTCATGTTGAGAAGGGAGAATGTTGAAACTGAAAGAATGACGGTGCCTGGGTCACCACAGCACGTGGGGGCGGCGTTTGGGGTGCAAGGCGGGTGACAGGGCACAGCAGGCGGAAGGCCAGCCTCCGTGGGGACAGTGAGCGGGGGACAGTGTGCAGGAAGACCACCTTACTTTCTTCGACGTGCACACAAGCATGCAGGGCCAGCTGTCACAACTTCTGATTTGCTTAAAACAGTTCAGTTAAAAAAAGTGTTCTGGAAACGAGCCCCACATGCCCCAGCGGCCAGCCGTGTCCTCCTCGGCATGCCTGGGCCGCTTGTCATCCTCAGGGAGGCTTGAACAAAAGGCGTGACAGCTCAGACACCCTCAGGAGTCCAGCTGCTTTCACCTAATTTAAAGCATTCTTGACTAGAATCGTACGTACCCCTGAGTTTTCAGTTACTGAAATGAAATTGTTTGTTTGTTTGTTGGGCTAAACCCCTGAAACATGACCAGCATGTCCGGAGAGTTGTCCCAGGGCTGCAGGAACTGAGGGTGGGCAGCCTGTCTCCCGAATAGGACCTCGTCCACCCTGTGCTCTGAGACCAGTGGCCACGCGGGTGGCCGTTTCGTGCCCCTGCACTCTCCGTACTTCACCAATTCCTTTCTCTATCCATCATCTATTTTTCTTATTGGTTTGTAAGTTCTTGGCACGTTAAGGAAATGAGACTTAACGTTGTCTTTGTAATGTACCGAATCTAACTTTACTTTGGTCAGAAATTTTTTCTCTCTTGTAAGTTTCCCGTGCAGCTCCCTTCAGGCTGGCTGGTGGTGGGAGGAGTGACCGTGGGACCCCCGAACGGTCACCTTTGCAGCTTGTTAGAAACACGGCCTGGACCCGGCCTCAGCGGGGCCTGAACGCCCTGTAGGCTGGTTCCTCTCTGCTCTGGCCTCTGGCCTCCTGGCCGCCCCTCTGGGTGCGCTGCCGCAGTGCCGGAGGCAGGGTCACTGAGGCAAGGGGTGAGGCTGGCAGCCCAGCGCGGGAGCCTGGGTCACGCCTCCATGAGCTCCACGCAGCGGGCCCTGCCTCCTGGGGCTTCCCGGTGGTGCCGGCTTCTAGATGTTAATTCTGTAACGGGCACGTCACTGCCGGTCAGTGTTCACGGGGGACCCCGGGTGCAACCCTCGCACCCGCAGACAAGGACTTGCTTCTTACTTGCTAATCTCTCTCTATCTCCCCCCCATCCTCTGCCCGCTGCACTGGTCAGCACAGCCAGGGGCAGGGGTGATGGGTGGATGCTGTGACCTTTGAGGAGGGCTCAAGGTGGGGTCCCACAGAGGTCTGACCGCAAGCTGGTGACAGGAGCTGCTCCCCGCACACCTGGACAGGAGGGAAGACACTCTAAGAGGCAACATGGGGGCGGGGAGGCCTCGGCTCCCTCACTGCCAGCTGGGCTCAGAGCGAGTCTGAAGCTGCCTCCTCCGAACACGGCCCTGCCGCCCCCGCCCAGAAGAGCCCTGGCCCCGCCGCCGCCGCCGCCGGGGCCGGGGCTCACCTTCATGCGGTCATACTTGTCGTCCACGTCCTGCAGCCAGGAGATGAACTGGCGGGCGTTGAACCGGTCCCGCACTGACTTGTTCTCATCACCCTGGCGGGAGAGTGAAGCACGTGTGGGCGTCCGGGAGGGGTGGGCCTGGCACGCCAAGCCCCGGGTCCCCCGGTCAAGGGCTCCCTCCCCCACCAGCTCTCCACGCCGCCCGCTGGGGGAGCTGCCCAGTGGTGACTCGGGACCCCGGCGGCGCCTTCAGGCTCCCCTCCGTCTCCTGGGGAGGCCCCAGGGCGAGCTGGCGAGGGTAAAAAGCGGCAGTGACTTCTCTAAAAAGCGGCAGTGACTTCTCCTTTGACAGGACGTCTGCGAGGCCTGGGGTGGCTGCAGGCCGCCCACGGTGGACTGTGGTTTACAGGCAGGGCAGCCTTGGGAGCAGTAGGTCCCCACAGGCTCTTGCCGGCTGGGTTTGCAGGGCCTCCCGGGTCTCGGGGCGGGAAAGTCTCTCTCTCGCCCAGCCACACGCAACCACCTGCCTGGGGAAAGCCCAGGCCCCACTACAAAGGGGCTTGAGGGGAGGAGGCTGCGGCCTGAGAGTCCTGTCTGTCGTCTCCTTGACATTCAGAGGAAACCCAGCAATCCCTTAAAGGTGAGCAGATTCTTTTTTTTTTCTTTCAGATGCAAATATCAAAAAAAGCAAAGCTTCCACCCAATCCCTAAAATACTTTGTGGACAAATGTTTTTGCTTTAGGGAAAATTCGTTGCTATGCGTAGTACGTTCAAGTAGAAGCTTAAAGAGGTATCCTTAAAGGTTACGTGTGAGGACTCTTCAATGCACTAGAAAGAAATCAGGTTTAACTGAACCACCGTACGTCACCATGCGGCCAACCTGGGAATGCTGCTCAGACACCCAGGGGTCTGTGTGATCCACCTGGGGGCCTGGGGTCACTAGGGGCCTCCGTCAGGAGGGAACCCAGCACCGAGGCCTGGCCCAGAATGACACGCTCTGGGCTGAGAGTCACAGTGGCTGCGGGGGAGGAGAGAACATCAGGGAGGACGGGAATCGACTTGCTTTCTGCACATTTTAGATCTCCAGTGTGTCAGCCGACGGGTGGGGCCCTCAGGAGCACAGGTACCACAGGGACAGCACAGCGGTCGGCTGGGGAAGGGTGTGACCTCATGGGACAAACACAGCCCTGGGGGCGGAGGGAGGCGGGCTGGACTCTGGTGGACAGACGAGGCACACCGTGTGTCCAACTGCTGGGCGCGCCCTGGGTCCGCGTGCCCGTCGGGGGCAGCAGCCCTGTGGTCCCCAGCGTGACAGCCTCTCTGGGGCCTTCGGTGAGGAAGCCCTGGTGCAGCAGCTCCGGCCGCTGCGCGGGCAGACCGCACGTGAGTCTCCGGGGGCCCGTGACCCCAGCGCCGCTCCAGCCCCCCGCAGGCCCTCTCACCCGGACGCCCACCTGGCTCTCGAGTGGCATGTTGTACACCTCCGAGTCCAGCAGCATGGTGCAGGCGCTGAATGGCACCGCCTGGTTCGCGATGGTCCTCGCCGCCCGGCAGTGAACCCGCAGGATCTCCTGTTCACAGGAGACGATCAGCTTCTCCTGGAAGAGAGGGGCTGGTGAGCTGAGAGCCACCCGGGCCGGGCGCCCTGGGCCCGCGGCTGCCCGCTTACCCGCTCGATGCTGTGCTGCAGGCGCAGCTTCCCACGCACGGCCTCCTGCTGCTTGAACAGCTCCTTCAGGGGCTCCGCCAGGGAGGGAGGGGGCGCGATCTGCGGTCACAGGGGGAGACGGGGGTCAGCGGGGGCCGTGAATCACCCCCGCCGCCCCACTTGCAGGAGTCAGCCCGGAGACCACGGTCCCATGAAGACGCGGACGCGCTGGGGGAACGCCTGTCCCCAAGAGTCGGTGAGCGAGCGCCCGTCCCCCCGCCGCGTGTGGCTGGGAGGAGGGTGGCCGGGGAGGGAGCGGCAGGGATGGGGGAGGCGAGGGAAGCTAAGAACAGAGGGCATCTGCACCTCGGCCCTTGCGCAGCCAAGAGGGGACGGAGGAGAGGCAGGGTGTCCTCACGCACCGAGACCCACTGTGACACGGCTGCCCAGAAGCCACACGAACAGGACAGCTGGGCCCGCCCCTCTTCCCAGGGCGTCAGCGAAGGAGAGGGCTCGCCGGGGCCACCCCTGAACCCAGGAGGGTGCTTCTCCCAGGAGAAGAAGCCGGTGCTTCCAAAACACACAGGAAGCGTGTCACAACAGCACCAGATACGGCTGGAGCCTCTCGTGGGGCCAGGAAGCACGGGACTGCCGAGGAGCCCCTCCCTGGTGGCCGAGGCCAAGTAGGGTGCGGTGACTCATGTGGCCACAACCTCGGGCTGGAGGGGAGGAATCATGCCCACGGTACAGTGGCCGCCACAGACAAGACCCCCTGAGGGGCTGGACTCGAGGCCCAAGCTCAAGGTACATGCTCTCTTCCAACTTCTCGGTCCAAACTTCTCAAAACCCGAGATGAAGCCACCCAGCCGGGTCTCTTTGGCTGCACGTCCTGCCCATCACGCCCCGGGGGCCCAGGGCGCCGGCCTCCCCTTGCCTCTTGGGCGCCTGCGGTGGTCTCTGTATAGGGGTCTTGTTTGGGGCTGTCGTGGGTGTGAGGTCACCTCCATTTCACCCTCCCCGGCTCCAGAGGGTATGGGAATGAGGCCTCGGCCTGCCCTCACCCCCAACAGCCTGGGCCTGGCTGCGGGGCGACAGGCTGTGAACCGGAGCCCGCCGCTAGAAAGGGTTGAGCTCCAGGAGACACACAGGCTGCTGCGGGGTGAACTCAGGTGGCGGGGGTCCAGGGGGAGGCAGGAGCATGGCTTTCTCTCTGGTTTCCAAATGTTCTAGGGGGCCACGGTGCTGTTTGTCTAAATTTTAGTTACTGAAACCAAACAGCAGCAAAGTCTCACTGACCAGGGATCCCAGGCCTGGTTCCCCTGCATCCAGTGCCTCGGGCCCCCCTCTCGGCTCCACTTCCTGCCTGGGAACAGGCGGCGCAGGCCGAGGTCTGAGCGCACGACGCATCCCGTGCAGCACCGACGCCCGTTACGGGGGCTTCTCCCAGGCCCGAGAGACAGAACAAGCCGAAAGCTGGGCTTTTTTCCTCGCGGCGGTGGGGGTGGGGAGGGGTGGGGTGGGCTGGTCAAAAAATGAGGCAAGTCCGCCACACAGGTGTGGATGGGCAGCACCTGGGCAGCACCGTGAAGCCTGGGGGCCGGGGCGGCTCTGGCTACCACTGAGCACAGGTGGCTGAGATCAGCTTTACTGGCCGCGACGCCTGTGCCTGCTGCCTGGGGGGGCGGGCGGGGCAGCAGCACGTGGAGGATGCGCGCTCCCCGCGTGGCTTCCTTCGTGTGGCAGGACCTGCCAACGGCCTGCGTCTGGGCGTGAAGAGGGGGTGGGGTGTGCGCGGCGGGGCTCGGACAGGTCACATCTGCACAGACGTGGGGCGAACCACCCAGGGGAGGGGGCACGCGAACAGACGGCCGAGAGGCGGGGCGTGGGCCTGACTGGGCAGGTGGGGAAGCCCGGAAACCCAAGGAAGGACCTGCTCTGAGGAGGCAGGAGAGGTGCCCTCAGGCCTCTAGAGGAAAAGGTCTGGGCTCTGGCCTTGGGTTGGCACCGTGGGGCCGCTGGGGGCCAGGGTTGGAGTCTGGGGAGCCCTCGGGCTGCTGAAGGGGATGGAGGGGGCACTGAACCAGAGAGGGGGCCAGGCGTGCCCCACGTGGGCGGAGCCTGGGTCAGCCGAGGTCGAAGCACGCGGACTGGGTGGGAGCCGCCATGGGGCAGACGGGGAATGACGGGGAGGACAGCGCAGCGGGTCCTGGGCCTGGGGGGCGCCCCCCGCCCGGGCAGGCACTCACCACGGGGATGTGCAGCTTGCTGAGTGGCTTGCCGTCCAAGAGGTAGGAGCCGGTGTAGGTGACGTACTCGGCGTAGCACTGGGGCGCCTGCGGGCTGATGTAGCAGAGGATCTTGCGCTTCTCCTCAATCTTCTTCCTGATCTGCAGGTACTCGAAGTACGGGTTGGACCTGTCGCTGTGGTAAGGCTCGATGTCGTCCAGCTTGATGGCGTCCACGATGGCAGCCAGCGTCTGCTGGATCACCTCCCGCGTCTGACGCGTGGACGTGTGCATCTGCTGGGCCAGCTGCTGGCTGGAGCGCTGGAAGCGGCGTTTGCGCGGGTGCTGGGCCTGGGGGTCATCGTCCTCAGAGCCGCGGCCCTTGGCCCTGGGGGTGGGCGCGGCCGCAGCCTCCTTCTCGGTGGGCGGCGAGCTCTGCTTCTGCTGGTTGGCCAGCATCTGGGCCCGGGTCCTGGTCATGCGCTGGGGGATCTCCTCCACCTTGGGCGCCTTTGGGGCTTCGGCTGTCGGTTTGGGTTCCGGTTCGGGGGCTTCAGGCTGGACGCCGTCCGGAGGCCCCTCGAGCCCGGCACTGTCCTGGGGGCCGGCCCCATCCGCTGCGCGGGCCTGGGCCGAACCGTCCCCGGGGGCGTCGGGAGCACTGTGGGGCGTGGCCGAGGGGTCTGGGCCCTCGGCCTGCTCGTCCCCACTCCCCGGTGGATGCTGCTCTGAGGGGGCCGGCGTGGGCCCAGAGCCAGGGTCGGAGTCCTCGGGGGCCCTCCCCTCCGGCCCGGCCCCGGCCTCCACTGTGGCCTCGGGCAGCGCGACTGGCTTCGGCTCCTCTGGGGGCTCAGGCGCAGGCTCGGTTGTGAGCCGGGCGGCCACCTGGTCAGGAGGCAGCACCAGCTGTTCCTCGGCAGCTGCCACAGAGACATCCCCGCCGCTCGGGAGCGCGGGGGTGTTGTCCAGAGGAACGAGAGGACTCTCTTCCACAGGCTCTGCTTCGACATCGGAAACATCCTTCGTCTGGAGAGGAAGCTCCGGCAGCGAGAAAGGCCCCAGGTCGAGGTCATCCTCGGTGGCGGGGAAGGCACCGGGCCAGGGCACCGGCTCCACCTGGCCGAGGGCAGACAGGTTGTGACCACTTTCCAGGAAGTTATTCTCCAGGGGACCCAGGGCCTCCACCTGAGCCACGGCCGTCACACACGCAGGCTCGGGGGGCGCGTCGGGGGGCGCTTCCGGAAGGGACTTGCAGTTACTGAAGAAGGACTCCAGCCTGGAGGAAGGGGCGAACGCGGCTGGCTCTTCTGAAGCAGAGACCGCGGCCGGGACTGCTTCCCCGGCCTCGTCCTTGACTTCCAGTCCCGGCTCGGGGACCGACAGAGGGTATGAGACGGGCGACACCGGGTAAGGGGGCTCCGGGTGGAGAGACTCGGCAGGGCAGAAATGTTTCGGGGACTCCGGGAATCTCTGTGGGGACTTCAGCAGGAGGTCCGACCCCACGGGCCAGCTGGCGGGGTTTTCGGGGGTGCCCCCGATGAGGCCAGAGGGGAGGCCCTGCTCCACGGTGGCGGGGTGCGCCCACTCGACCGGCTCCTCTGTGATGACGGTGCTGAAAGGGCCCTCGTCCAGGGGCTCCAGGAAGCTGGGCTCCGGGGGGATGATGGCCGCGGTGGCCTGCTGGTCCTCCGTGGCATCCAGGGGAATGCCAAGGTCAGGGGGAAGGGCCCCCTCCATGGACGGGGCCAAGAGCTCGTCTCTGTGTGAAGGGGGGGACTTGGTCGGTAAGCCGGAGAAGGCGCCCTCTGGGGAGGGGGTGATGTTGGCTGCAGCCGCAGGCGGGCAGTGCAAGGCGTCCGCTTTGGGGGAGGGGATGCCATAGTCCGGGGAGTAATACCCCGGAGACAGGCAGGCGAACTTCCCGGTGGGTGCGGGGGGCCCCAGGGCCTTGTCCTCCGGGTGCTGCCCCGGCGAGCTGTAGCTGGGCGCCGCAGGGGCACTCTGCTGTCTAAACAGCTTGTCCCCGAGCCCAAACTCTTCCTCAGGGGTCCTCCGGATGTCCACAGACACCGAGCGGTAAAGGCTCGCGCACAGCGGCCTTGCAGGCGTCTGGCCCGGCGTTTCTGAAGTCCCGCTGGCGGCCACGGAGAACCTGTCGAGGAAGGAGGGCGAGCAGGCGCTGGCGGACGTGCTGGACACGGGCTGGGGGTCTGCGCAGTCGAACATGAGGTCGGGGTAGTCGTCGGCGCTGCAGGACGGGGTCCGGGGCGTGTGCATGGCCTCCTCGTAGCTGGGGCAGGACACCACCGAGGCGGGGGTGGGGACCCCGGTGGGCCGGCCGTGGTCCGGCCTGGGGGAAGCGGGCAAGACCTCTTTCATGTGGGGGCCTGCCAGCCAGTCTCGGGGGTCCACCGCGGGTCCCGGGTGGGGCTTGTTCTCGGCAGCAGGGGCGGCAGGGGCTGACTCCTTGAGCTTCCTGTCCTTCGGGGCAGGGTCCAGCCCCAGCGGCTTCTTCGGCGGGCCATCCAGGCCCTTCTTCCGCCCGTCCTCGGCGGGCCTGGCCTTGTCCTTGAGCTTGGGGTCACCAGACCGGTGGCGCAGCTTCTCCATCTGCTTCATCCTCTCCTTGTGCCGTTTGTGGCGCTCCTCGATCTCCAGGTCCTTCTGGGAGAGCATCCGCTCGAAGCTCGTCATCATCAGGTCCCCGTCGCCCAGGAGCTTCTCCCGCGGCCGGACGTCTTTCTTACCGGGGTCTCTGACCGGGAGGAGCTTGTCGTTCCCGTTGCTCAGCTTTACGGGGTCGCCCTTGTCCTTCTCCAGATTCTCCTTGACCTTCTCCTTCAGCTTGGCCTCGCCAAGCTTCCCGCCCTCGTCCTTGGGCTTGTCTCGGAAGGAGGCGGGAGGGTTGTCCTTGTCCCTGGCCGCGGGCTTGAGCTCCTCCCGGTGGTGCCGCGGGGGCCCGTCCCCGTGCCGGTCCCGGTGCCGCTCCTTCTCGTCCCGCCACCGCTCCCGGTGCTTCTCCCGCCGCCTCTTCTCCTTCAGGAGGCTCACGGTGCTAGAGCCGTAAGGCCTCAGTTCCTTCTCTACCTTCTTGGGAGGTTCTCGTTCAGGATCATTTTTCTCCTTCTTTTCGGTAGAAAACAACTCGATGGTTTTCTCTAACTCGTCCTCTGCGTCGGCCTTGATGCCGCCGTAGGAGAGGCCGTAAGCGTCGGCCTCCAGGACCTCCTTCTCGTACTGGCCGCTGTCCTTCCGGCCGCCCGTGTCCTTGCAGTCGTCGCTCTTCTCCTTCTTCTCGGGCTTGTCCTTCCTGACCCGCTCTCGGTCATGGCTCTTCTTGGAGGAGGACGAGGCGTGCCGGTGCCGCTCCCTCTCCCGCGCCCGCTCCTCCGGGGGCTCCGGGAAGGGCACCTCCAGGAGGGCGCCGAGGCCCGGGTCGTGGCCGCGGTCGGGGAAGCCGTCCGACGACGCGTCGCTGGCCTTGTCGTTGGAGTCCTCGCGCAAGTCCTGCAGCGCCGCCTCCTCCAGCCGCTCCAGCAGGCTCTTCTCCGCGTCGGTGCCCTTGCTGGCCTTCCTCTCGCGGCCCTGCTCCCGGTCCGGCCTCTCCCGGTGCCTGCTCTTGGCCTTGTCCTCCGCAGGGGGCCTCTTCTCCCCCTTCTCGGGGAGCCTCTGCTTGTTCCTCTTGTCCTGAGTGGAGTCCACCGACGTTCGGTCCTTCCTGTCCTTGTATTTTTCCGTGGACTCTCTGTCCTTCTTCTCTTTGTGCTTTTCCAAGGTTTTTTCTTTCTTGTCCTTCCCCCCGTCTGTGGCGCCCTTCTCCTTCTTCTTCTCTCTGATTTCTTTGTCTTTCTGCTTCTCCGCATGTTGCCTGTCGGCCGAGTGCTTCCGGTGCCTGTCGGGGGGGTGCGGCTCCCGCCCGTCCTCCCTCTCGGGGGGGCCATCCCCCCGCCCCTCGCCGGCCTCCCCGACTTTGAATCCGCTCGCCGCGTAGTCATCTCTTTCATCTTCGCTTTCATCAGTGAATATGTCTGCAATGTACCAGCTTTTCTCTTTACCCTTCTTTTCATCTTTTTTTTCAGAGAAGTCCTCGGAGAGAATTCCAGGGAAAGTCTTCTCCCGTTTGTCTTTACCTTGGTCGAGAGATGCTTTTCTCTCTTTGTCTTTGCTGTGCACGTCTTTATGCTTTTCCTTGGCGTCCTTTTTCTCTTTGAAACACTTATCAAGTTCTTTGTCCTTCTGACACTTCTCAAGCATCAGTCTTTCGTTTCTGTCCTTGTCACTGGACTTCTCTTTGTGCTTCTCCAGCTTTAGCCTCTCCTTCCTCTCCTTCTCTCTCGCCGGGTGGTGCCTCTCCCAGGGCTCCAGGCTCTTCCCGAAGTCGCAGTCGGGCCTGTCCTTGAAGACTCCCTCGCAGCCGCACTCCTTCAGGTCCTCCCTGTGCGCCTCCTCGGGCTTTGCACGGCCATCTCTCCGCTCCTTGGCGGCCTCGGGGGGCTCCTTCCTGTCCCGGCCGCCTTCCGCACACTCCCGCCTCCTCCTGTCCTTCTCGCAGAGGTAGCCGGGCACGGCCCTGTGCCTGTCGGCAGCGTGCTCTCTCCTCCGCTCCGAGCCCCGTTCCAGGCAGTCCCTGTCCTTCTTCCGAGAGAAGATGTCCCTGTCCGTGCGCTTCTCCCGGGCCTTGTTCTCCCGCCTCTTCTCCCTACTGTCCTCTTTCACCGTCTCCAGGATCAGCCTGGCCACAGACTCGCTCTTCATGTCCCTGTAGTCTGTCACTGCAGAGTCCCAGCTGTCTTCCCCTTTGAAATCGAAGGATGAATCTGACAAGTCAGAGAACCACCGGTCCTGGTCATCAGAAAGACTAAACTTGGTGTCTTCGTTCTCCAGAAACTGACTTTTGTTACAATATTCATCAAAAGCAGACTCCTCCCTATACACTTTTTTGAGTTTTTCTTTATCTTTATCCTCTTTGAAGGTCTTCTCCCTCTCTTTTGAAATTTTATCCTCTTTAAAGTCATTCTTTTTCTCTAACTTGGAGGGCCTGTCTTTGGACTTCTTCTTTCTTTCCTCCTTGTAGAGCCTCAGCTTTTCCTCTTTTGGAGATTTTTCCTTCAGCAGCTTCTCCTTGTCGGCTTTGCTACACCGGTCCTTCTCCTCCCGGAAGGCCCTGCCCCCGTCCTTGTTCAGCTCCCTGATTCTCTTGAGCGACTTCTCCTCTCTGGAGACCTTGATCATCTCGTCCTTGAAGAGCCACTCCTTCTCCTCCGACTTCATTTTGCTGAGCTTCTCCTCCTTCTTACAGGGGTCTCTCTCGTGTTTCAGGCCTTTCAGCTTGCCCTCAGCCGGCACGTCGTCCAGGAGGATCGCCTTGTCTGCCCTCTGCTTGGAGTCCTCGTACTCGTAGGTGAAGCTCTTCAGCTTCAGCTCCTGGCTGACGGAGCACAGCCCCTTCTCCTTGCTTTTGTGTTTATGTTTCGTCTTGTGTTTCTTGACGACTTTGCCCTCCTTGTCCAGCTTGGGGATGGCGCCGTCCCCGCCAGGATGGAAGGAGTTCTTCCTATCGGGCAGCGTGCCCTGCAGGCCGGCCCTCTTCCTGTGCTCCTGCCTCTTCCTGACCGGCTTCAGTGACTCCACGCTGGAGCCCTCGGAGGAGCCATCAGACTCGCTGCTCAGTCTCGTCCTCGTGGAGTCTGATAAGGAGCTGACCTCGGACCAGGCTGGAGAGGAGATGGTTTTCCAGTTGTCTGTCCGCCAGTGCTTGGCGTGCGGGTCCGCGTGGCTGGGGTTATGCTTCTGGGGGGCGGAGCTGCCGTGGGACGAGGTGGAGGAGGCGGACAGGGAGCTGAACAGGGCAGGGTCCTTCAGCACCAGCGGGGACTCCTTGAGGCAGCCGGGGCTCCCCGCCGAGCCCCCACCGTCCTCGCCGCTCTCCGAAGACTCGCTCTCGGACTCGGAGGAGCAGAACTTGTCGCTCCTCTTCCCAAACCGCACTTCCTTGCCCTTGGTTTCCTTCTTCCGCTTCTTCTTCACTTTCGTTCTCTCCTGCTGCTGCTTGCAGCTGGAAGGCTCCCGTGTCTTGTTGCCAGGCAGCGTCGTGTGAGCCGAGAGTCTCAGCTTCTCCCCGGTCCCCACGGCGACACCGACGTCCTCCTCGTCTGACGTGTCCGACAAGATGCGGTGAGACGCCTTCTTTGGTGCGATCGTGCTGTTTTTAGTGTAACTTTTCACTTCCATTTTGGGTATAGAAATGAAACTATTTGACTTCGTCTCCTTCCTGTAATCCTTTTTCAGCAGGTGTTTGTCGTCCACGGGAGGGATTCTGTCCTGCTCGTCGTCCTCGTCGAACTCATACTCATCCTTGACGGGGGTCACAGTTTTCTGGGGCTCCGGATTCTTAGTCTTGTGCTTCAGACCCTTCTCAAACTCGGAGTCCGTGTTATTGCCGTCGACTGAGCTGGAAGGTGCGAACGATGGGGCGTCGTCCTCCTCCTCGGAGCTCTCTGCGGGGACAGGGGGGAGGAGGTCAGAGGTGCTTCGGGCAGGGGCTGTGGGCACGTGGGGAGGGGAGGGGAAGGCGCCCGCCCAACAAGCGCGTCACCTGGCTTAGTTCAGGTTGAGGCTGGCCCTGGGCAGAGGGGCTACAGAGAGGTCTGCACAGACACGGGGCTGGAGGCCCTGCACGGAAGCCCCCCATCCCGGCTCAGGGGGGGACTCCTCACGGGCCAGAAGCTCCCGTCAGCTGCAGGCATCCAAGGAGGCTGCCGGGAGAGCCCTGCTGACCGCGGTGACGCCACCTGCCCAGCCCACGCCCCCGCAGCACTGACCGGCCGAGCTCTCCTCGCTGGACGTGTAGGTGCCCTTGCCCAGCAGCAGGTTCACCATGGTCGGGGAGCTGGCCACCTTGAGCGGCGTCTCGCCCTTCCTGTTGCTCTGCTGAGGGTTCCCTCCATACCGGAGCAGCAGCTTCACCACCTGCGGAGCAGTGAGAGGCCCGTCAGGGACCCTGAGAAACACTGAGCGGCCACCACGCCGATGCCCAACTGCGGCCCCTTCACAGGGCCTGAGCACGACCAGGCCGAGGGGTGGAGGCTGTTCACGCTGCCCGCGAGGCCTCTCCCACCAAAGACCCACCACTCAAACAGGCTGCTCCTCTCGAGCCGCCGGGCTCCTGCAACTTGGGGGGAAGGCTTTTATGGGGGGGTGGGGGCGGGGGCGTGTTACACAGTAGAGAAGACAAAGACCAAGCTTGTGCAAGCAGGTTTATTGCATGTTTGTTTATTGCAGGAAAGTAAGATCACCTGTCGCTAATCCGTGCCCAGGACCCACTGAACGCAAGGACAGCAGACCTCACTTTACTGCGCTTCAGATGCCGTGTTGTCTGCAGACTGAGGGTCTGTGGCGACCCTGCACCCAGCAAGTCTACTGGCGCCATTTCCCCGACAGCATTTGCTCACTTGGTGTCTGTGTGTCACATTTTGGTAGTTCTCGCGGTATTTCAGACCCTCCACCAGCAAAAAGATCACGACTCCTGGAGCTTCAGGTGACAGTTACATTTTTTAGCAGTAACGTATTTCTTTTCTTTTTCTTTTTTTAAGGCCGCATGGCACAGCATGCAGGATCTTAGTTCTCTAACCAGGGATTGAACCCGTGTCCCCTGCAGTGGAAGCGTGCAGTCTTAACCACTGGACCGCCAGGGAAGTCCCGCAATAATGTATTTCTTAACGAAGGAGTGCAACTTGTTTATAGATACTGCCATTGCACACCAAACGGCAACTGTCCCGTGCAGACAACGTTCAGATGCACCAGGAAACCAAAGAATTCTGTGTGACTCACTCCATCTCGATCCTCGCTTCACTCGGGTGGCCGGTGCGGAACCGACAGCCTCCCCCAGGTGCCTGGCAAACGGGACGGCGGCCTCCACTTCAGCCCGGGCTGCACGCAGGTGTACCTGGGTCTGCATGGCGGGAGCAGGACACTGCTTCCTGGGCAGGCGCTCCCCTGCCCTCCGACAAATCACCACAGTGTTGGACAATCCTGGGGTCAGAGTCAGGGCTCTGGTCCCGTGTCCTTGCTGTCTGCCAGCCGACGAACACCCCAACTGCTTCAGGCCACCACGTTCCCTGGCTACGGCCCCTCCCTCTGAGACCAGCAACACAGGTAAAGTCCCCTCAATGCTGTCCTCCCTCCGGCCGAGAAAGGGTCTCCACCATATGCAGCCCCGAAGGCCACCAGCCCACCCGGACAGTCCTGGGTCATCTCCCATCTCCTGGCCCTCAGCCCTCTCCCCTCTGCAGAGCCCACACCTGAGGCCACGTGTCCATTGTCTCTCACTGCTCCCTAATAACAAGTTTAAAGACAATTACACAAGCGGAGATTCAGGCGGCGGCCCTCTCCCTCCCAGCTCCATCACCTACCAGCCAGCCAGCCTCATTTCACCCATACCCCATACCTGCCCACTGCCCCGGGTATCTTTTTTTTTTTTTAATTTTTGGCTGTGTCGTGTCTGTCTTAGCTGTGGCAGGCGGGACCTTTCCTTGCGGTGCGTGGGCTTCTCTCTCGTTGCGGCGCGTGGGCTTAGTTGCCCCATGGCATGTGGGATCTTAGTTCCTTGACCAGGGATCAAACCTGCATCCCCTGCGTTGGAAGGCGGATTCTTAAGCACTGACCACGAAGGAAGTCCCTGCCTGCCCTGGTTGTTTTTAGCAAATCCCAGATATTTCATAAAGTTTTTCAGCATACTTCTCTAAAACGGCTCTTAAGAAACAGTAACAACGAAAACCCCATAATGCCATCGTCTTCCCTAAAACGTTAACTAATTCCTGACGTCAGCTCTGTAATCAGCACTCGGGTGTCCCAGGTGTCCCGGCACCCTGAGCTCAGAGCACCCCCAATCTCTCCCTGCGCCAACGTGTCATTTCCACACTGGCCACACTGCCGGTTCCCTGACACCTGCCTACAGTGACCAGCGGGGTCGCCATGACAGACCAGATGCACTCAAACAGCTGCCACGTGTCCTCATCACACGCACCATCCCAGCTCTGGCCAGGGGCCTCTTGGACAGTGTGGTGGTGACTGCAGCCAGACCCTCACCTACACGTGCGGCTCCTGCATTGGACCTAAGGGGCCGTGCCCCAGGTGCTCGCGGCTCCTGGGCTGCTCACCCCATGTTGTCTACCCCCGTCCAGGCTGCCGGGTCTGGCAGCAGCACAGGGACGAGGACAGGCAGAGCCCCCCTGCCTCTGGGTATGGCCACTCACCTCCTAATGGCTGACCACACCTGAGTGGCCAGAGCAGGGCCCTGACACACAAGCCGCAGACGGCGAGAGGCCACCCAGGTGCTGACCCAGGGTGAGAAAGCTGGGCTGGAGGGGAGGCGGGGCCTGTCAAAGATTCACTTGCTGGTCACCCCGCACACAGGAAGGACAGAGAAACAGGTGGCTGCGGACCAGTGCACAGTCTAACGGCAGGCCTGCCGTGGGGTCTGCAGGGAGGCGCCCACCTTGTAGTGCCCATTGTTGGCGGCGTCGTGCAAGGGCGTGTCGTCATCCAGGCCCTTGGTGTTCACCTCTGCGCCGGCGGCCAGCAGCTGCTTCGCGACATCGTAGTAGCCCCGGTTACAGGCCTCGTGCAGCGCAGTCCAGCCTGGAAACACACACTCAGCACGTACGTGATTTAACCCTCAGGAAGGTCACTCCCGCTTCTGGGTGGCACTCAGGAAGCGCTAAGGACAGGACAGAGGCCTGGTGGGCACCCCGCCTAGAAATGCCGAGTGGTCTTTACTTGGGCGCCTCTGGGTTGCTCGTGACCTCTAGCGGTTAACCTTACAGACTAAGAATCTGCGAGGGTGACGTGGGCCACCGAGCTGACAAGGGTACAGGATCAATGAACACAGGGTCACAAGGGGCAGCCTCAGCCCAAGTCACCTGTCAACACACAGGGAGGATGTGCCCCGTCTGCAGACAGGGAAGCAGGCAGAGCGTGGCCACGGCCGCAGATCTGGAAGGGCCTCCGTGAGCACGCGCTGAGGCCTCTCGGGGAGCGGCTGCTCACGTCGGCACGCACACAGAGCTGCCCCGTGGACAGTTCCCAGGGCTTTGGAAAAACGCAACTTAGGAAAATCGCTTTTAAAAAAAAAAAAAAAGGTGCTAAACTAGGTTTGGGTCCAACACCCAGGGCCGTGGGAAAACCTAGGATTCCACACAGGAAGGCCTCCTGGTCTCACGAACGCTCCTCTCTCAGTGCACAGCTCTGGACACACAGAAAGAGCAAATCATCCTATGGAAAAGGGGGTCTGCCCCGCGGCCCTCCCTCCGAGCTCTCACCTGCAAAGTCCTTGACGTTGACGTCCGCCCCCTCGCTGATGAGCTCCTTGATACGCCGGGCGTCCCCCCGGATGGCCGCCCGGTGTAGGCGGGTCTCTCCACGCTCATTTCTCTTGTTCACTTTATCTTTGGTTTTTGAGGCAGAATTGGGCGTCCCCTTCTGACACACTGTCGACTGGGAGGGGTGCTTTGGTGTCGTGTCCACTGCAGGCCGAGGAGAGGATGGGGGGAGGTTACTGGGAGGGACCTGCGGGGCTGGGCCACCGTCCCAAAGGAGGGCCTCCCAGGCCCCAGGACCACCTGCCCCCAGGGCTCACCTGGGCTGTTGGCCGACTCCTCGGCCGTCATCTGCATGAGGAGAGCCACCTGCTGGCGCTCCGAGAGCGGGTAGCCGGCGCGGATCCCGGACAGCCCCATGCCGAACAGCAGCCCGGCCTTGCGGGCGACAGGCTCCTTCTTGATCCTCTTCCGCTCGGGACCCTGCTTCTCTGTGAGGCGTGGAGGAGAGAGGGGAGACTTCATGCCACGGAGCCCTCTGACTCCGGGGCCTCACAGCCTGCGGGGGAGGGGAGGGACAGCTGGCAGCACGCACGCTGCCCGTCATCACCTCTTCCGGCAGTAGCTGTGCTGGGGACACGATTCCGACACCTCGTCACCAGCCACTGAAGCCAAGCCTGGCCCCCACCGACCGTCCACCGCTCCAGGTGCCTCCCCAGACCGTGCCCAGCGCGCCAGGCGGCGGGACGGACGACCCCGAGTCCCGGCTCACTCAGGACGGGCCTCGGTCTAGCAACTCCTAGTGTCTGTGGTCCAGGTCCTCCTCCCCACCCCGCCTCCAAAGAGTTCAGATGTAAATGCAAACACAGCTTAGAGACCCGCGGAGAGGTCAAGGCTGGCTGGGCGGTACTGTACCTTTCTTCTTGCTTCTAGGAGCCTCCATCTCATGCCATGGCGCTTCGAGGAGCGAACCAGCCTTGCAGTACCACGGCGTGGACTGAGCTGGAGGCATCTAAAGGCATCAACACAGAGCACTAACGAGATACGGCGCCAGCCCGGCGCCCCTCAGCCTCCTCACGACAAGCATAGGCGCTCCTCTGGCCCCTCACCTAACACCCTGCCGGCCTCAGGCAGAAACACCGCGCCGTGTCTTTCACAGGGGCAGGGGGGGCGGACAGAAGAGACACCCCCCACTCCACGGACCAGGAGCCGAAAGCTCACTTCGCTCCACACTCACCCTCCTACTCACGGGAACTGGGGCTCCGTCGAGTCTCAGACCCCTCCCCTGCTGCCCTGTGCGCTCTGGGGAGCCCGGGGATGGGGGGGCCTAGGTCACGGGTGCAGACCACGGGGAGGGAAGCTGGGTCGCCACGGGGCCCGGGTGTCTGAGGGGCTCTCCCTGCTCTCCGCGTCCCCGGGCTGGGGTGACCTCTCCACTCCCACAACTACAACCCTGGGCTGCTCTCCACCTCAGGCCCCACAAGCGTGTCACGCTTTCCATTTTCTTACAAGGCGTTTTCTGTAAACTGTTATTTCCTTAAAAAGTACCTTAAACTGCTGTGATCTGCTGACAACGGTGATCTGTGCATCTTAGGTGATGACCCCCAAGCACCACAGGCCACCCCGCCAGCAACAACTGGTTTTTAACCAACGCACGAGGCATAGGCCCAAGCAAGGGGGAAATTCAGAAAGGACGCTCCTCAGGGGTGACCAAGGACCCCGCTCGCCTTCCCCGCCCCCAATTCCCCCACGACCCGGCAAAAGCAGTGAGGAAAGGGCGGCACATGGCCCCGGCTCTTCGAGGAGGCCTCTGCACAGGGCACAGCTGGCACCCAGCAGCTTCAAGGAGCCCCGAGAAACGAAGCCACGCTGGGGCAGTGGCCGGACCTGGGCAGGAGCCTGGCTCAGAAGCTCTCCCACAGCTGCGCGCCACACAGATGGGTCTGGGGGGCAGGGCAGGGGGAGGCCGTGTGGCCCTGCCCGCGCCCTGTGACCTGGGCCCTGCTCTGCCCAACCTCCTGGGAAGCACAGCCTGGCCTCAGACAATTGGGGTGTCTGGCCTCTCAGGGGCGGTGGAGACACGAAGCCCCCAGAGAAGAGGACGGAAGCAGAACCTCAGCGAAGCGCGTGACCCCGCGGCCTCCCGCCGGGCTGTGGGTGGCACCCGCTGAGTACACTGGGTCACCTCAGGGTGGAAGCAAGCAGCCCAGCCCCCCTCTCCGCGGCACATGGGTCTTCAGGACAGACGCGCCCGTGATTTAAGATGTCAGAGGAACCCGGCAGAAGGGCCACAGCCACCTCTGTCTTCAAGCGACCGTGCAGGCAGTGGATGCCCAGGACCAGGGAGGGTGCCTCGAGGGTCTTGCCTGCGCTGCTGTTGAGGGGCAGCGAAGGAGCAACTTCTACCCAGAGACTCTGATGTCGGCGGCAGAGCTGGGCCCTGTGGCACCGACCACGGCCTGTGGTCTCAGGAAAGGGCTGGGAGAGCTGTAAGGCTCAGGCACCCCCAGCATGCGTCCACACCTGCCCAGGGGCCCTGCTCACCCCACACGTGGAGGAGAACAGACTAACCCTCTGGTCTCCCCAGGCTTAACACAGGAAAAAACCCCAAATGTAATCCCATCTTCTGAGACGCCAACTTCTCGGTGGTGGAGTGTACTTCTCTACAGGTGCCGCGGCTGCCGGGATCTGGAGAGCCCACGTCTGGCCGGGCTGGGAGTCGCAGGTGGAGCGGCTGCCCACGGAACCCAGGCCACAGAGGAGCGGAGGCCAGGGCGCTGGTGCTGCAGAAGGGCCCTCCTGCCCAGCCACTGCGTCCTGTCGGCAGGGGCCAAGCCAGGGGTCAACCCAGGTGAGACCTGCAGAACGTCCTTCCTGCCCTGCCCTGAGGTGGGCGACGGCCCCACCTGCCAGCGCAGGGATGGGGACACGGCAGAGGAGGTGCCCGGGCAACGGCCCAGCTCCCTCAGCGCTCTGCCAACGTTTTGTTTCTCACATCCAACCGGAAGCAGAACAGAAGTTACACGAAGCCCAGGCGGCGTGTCAAGTTGTAGACTGGAAAACTGGCAGGTCCGTGTGAGTGGCGAGCAAGGCCAAAGGGTGCTGTGGGGGCGCAGGGGCTGGAGCACACCCTGCCCCCTCGTTCCCCGGGGACGCCAGCCGTGCCGTCTTCCCAGGGTAATGGGGGGAAGGCAGTCTCATGAGCCTGGACAGTGCCCTCACCGTGAGGAAAGCAGAGCACAGCCGTGTGACTCGGCCTGTATGTCCATGGCGCCTTGATTCTCACGCTCAATCACCTCGCTGGTCCTCTGTGAAATTGGGGCCACGTTTATCATCTCTTCCTGGGACACGGTCACCCAGCTAGCAGATGCAAGGATCCCCAGCCCCCCAGGCCATCCCTGGGTTTCCCCCTAAATGCTGTTCCTGTCTCCCCCAGAACACGCCTCTGCTCTCCTCCCACAGCCCCCGTGGCCTCTGCTGGGGCTGGGCCTGAGGAGGGCGCAGCCCTGAGGGCCTCTGTTTCAGGACCCAGCACCCAGAGTCCACTCCTCCTGGGGAGTTTCACTCCCCAGCAAAACTGACGGCGTCCAGTGGAGAACTTCCCCGAGTCACGGCGAATCCTGGCAGCAAAGACACAGAGTGAGCTTCTGGGAGAAGATCTCCTCTGGCTTCCGGGACGTGGTCTGCAGACACTCTCCCGGCCGCCTTCTGTGTCCCCTCGGGTGGTCCCGTGGTTCCACACGACGCTCTGCGTGGAGCCCGCACCCTGCGCAGACACCGGCGGCCCCGTGTGCTCCTCCTGGACCCCGGTCGGCAACTCCCCTGCTTCCTTCTGTGCCTCAGCCAAGGCGGCGTCTTTAGGTTCAGTAGCTTCCAGCTCACTCACCCTGCTCATGGTGGACCCGGTAAGCGCTAGAACCCGTCCCCCGCCCGAATGCTTCGTTTCAGCAATCGTTTCTGCTGCCTTATGCTCTGTTTTACATTGTGAAAACCTGCCTGATCTTCTGGACGCTGCTCTGTGTCTGCTCGGGTGCCTTCCTCCTGTGGCGGCCATCTCTGGGTCCAATCCTCGTCTCCGCTCTGGGGCCTAGGAAGGCGCACAGGCCCAGGGAGGGCCAGCCCCATGGGGGCAGGACGGCGTGAGCCTGGGGAGCCCTCTCGGCCCCCAGGCTGGAGGATGGCATCTTCCAGCCGGAGGTGTCGGCGGGCACAGCTGCCCTCAGCCCGTCCACTGCCACCAGAAGCCCCGTGGCTGACAACCAGGGCATACCATGTTGCCGAAAGTGGGAAATCTATGACTCTCCTCAGATGTCACCATTGTCAGGGCTCCACCCTATGGTGGGGAGGGGGCGGAGGAGGTCCTCGGTCTCCCATGAAGTTGCAGGCTCGGCCCACGGCAGGCTGATGGGAGGTGGGTGGTCGGCACTGGGACCTGCTGTCCCAAGAGCGGCCCGTCCCTTGGCCTCAGAGCACACCTCCCACACCACACAGGGCCTGACCTCCTCGATCAGTCACAAACACAAGCTTCTGACCAAGAAGCCGGCCCAGGCACAGTCCACGTATGACAGATACCCCGTCAGGTGACGTGCTGCACGGGGTCCTCCCCGCATTACACTCCGACCCTCCAAGCGCCACTGGACCCACATGGGCACCATCATTCAGGCTGTGGTGACAAACGGCTTCCCTTCTGGTTTCCTGCTCTGTGTCTCCTCCTTTTCCTTTTTAAAAAAATTTCCAGCGTTGCTCTTTTAAAGAAAGAGCGGTCTGTGTGGCCTTCAGCAAGTCCCCGGCCTGAGAGGGACAGGCTGAACCCCCCACGTCTCACTCCCCCGGCAGTGGCTGCTCCAGCTCCAGGTAAGGGCGACCACAGAGCCGTTCCACAGGTGACCGTGATCAGGAGGCCAGAATCTACGGAGGTGAGGTTGGCATAAAGGGCCTGGACAACAGGGGTTCCCAACCACTGACCCCAACTTCCACTACAGCAGTAAATCATACTCCAGACCGCCAGCACCGCATGAACAGCATCACCCACGCCACCGGCCCCAGCCTGCCTGGGGGCCTCCGACCACCCCTCAAGCTCCCCACACCCAAACCCGGGAGTTCACCGGGTGGAGCGGCCACCCTGACCCAGACCAGAGAGAAGAGGGCCAAGCCACGCCCTCTCGACTTGGCCTGGGATGGAGGTGGCCGGCGTCCTACATCAGTCCTGCCCGCTCTGGGGTCCCGAGAGCTCCAGGGTCACAGTGTGGGTGGCATGTGCCCTCCCAACCAGAGACTCACAGCGTGTCACGCCTGGCAGGCGGCCAAGCCCCTGCATGGTCACCCACGTGACCTCCAGCACTTGGCAGGGGGCGTGCTCAGAGCCCAGCACCAGTGAATCCCCGCACACAGGGCAGCCTTGAGCAGGAGTCCCGACAGGCCCTGCCCACCAGGGAAGCTGCGTGCCCGCCGCCTCCGACCCCAAATCCCAGCCCTAGACGGGTGAGCTGCTCACACATCCTCATTGCAGGGCCAGCACAAAGTAGAAGCAAAGAAACGTTGGGAGCTGAGAACAGGCCCCTCTCTGAAGGGCCCTGGGGGCTCCAGGTGGGAGGCGGGAGGGCTGCTGTCAGACTGAGCAAGAAGCCTGCAGGGCTTCATCCACACGGACCTCAGCAGGAGGTGTGCGTACACTTATGTTGCGGGGAAATTAAACACATAAGAAGCAGACAGCAGAGTATAATTTGAAGCAGGTCCTGGTCCCACCAAGACTGGCACCGGGCAGCAGGGCCCCCTCTCCCTGCCTGCAGGTGCCCGCCCGCTGGTGGCCTGAGCTCCAGGGAGGACGCCCCAGCCCTGACTAAGCGCCGCGGGCCTCCTGGGGACCGGGAAACAGGAGGGTGCTCCCAGGGAGCCCGAGGGTCTCTGGGGGATGCTCACCAGCCTCCCCCTCTCAGGGAGCACAGCCGGAGAACTACTGGCCACTTGCAACAGTCCCGTGAGCGCCAGGCTACATCTTCCCAGCAGGGGGCGCTGGAGGGACACGGCAGGAGCCAACAGGCAGGGAGGGGACGTGGGAACACGGGGACCTTCAGCCTCCCTAGCTCGGCGCTCACCAGCGTTGGCACTTCTGTACAAGAGCCTCCCCATCTGCCGTGGGGCAGGCGGGCAGGCGGCACCTGGTGGAAGCGAGGCCTCTCAGAGGAAGAGCTTCACTCTGCCCGGCCAGGCGGCCGCTCATCAGGAAGGGCAGGGAGGGGTCAGTGACCAGGGCTGCAGGCGAGGTGCCCAGTCCTGGCCCGAAGGATGAGACGCTCCCAGTTACTGGAGACCACTTCTGCCACATGACCAAAGCAGGTGTACAAGAAAGCTGCACGGTCAGCCCCTGAACCCCGGGGGCGGCGGGGATGGGCAGGACACAGTCACCCAGTCGAAGGCCCCCCCCTCCTCCCACACTGTGTACTACTGAAAAAGCCGGCACATAAGCGGAGCCATGCAGCTCACAGCCGTGGTGCTGTTCAAGGGTCAATGGTACAGCAAAACTGGCCCCCAAAGGGATAGACACTCCACAGTAAGAGAACAAATGCTGGACTTTCCATGTATTTAGACTTTGTCCCTGCCTGGAAAATCCCACTTGCAAAACGTTCTTCAGTTTCCCACCTGCCTGGCGCCCCGTGCTGAGATGCCAACCGTCCCCCAGGCCTGCTGGAGGCCGCCTTCACGGCCAGCACCCTGCAGACACCCCCGAGGACGCCGCGCCCGCCTGTGCTCGGGCAGGGACATCCCAGAGGACGACACCGACCTGCAGGCCCCCAGCACCCAGGAAGCCGCACCCAACAGCGACGCCACGCCCTCCGGTACCAGAGCTGGCTCGGGCACCCAAGCCTGAGCTGGGCCTGTCTCTTCTGCACCCAGAGCCCGAGGCACAGGGTCCCTGCGAGGACTCCCACCTCCTGTGCCCTCCCCCCAGCCCACCCCCTCCCCTTGCGGAGGACCCCGCGGAGGTCGAGCCGCCTGTCCCGGACCCCAGCCATACCCCAGCCGGCACCACCAACCCCGCCAACCTGCTTCACCAGCCTGCGGGCCCGGGGTGCACCCGCCTGGGGGTCGCCCTGTGCAGGAGGCGTTGTGAGTGAAGACGTTCATTTCAGGCTGTTCCCCCCTGCCATTTCTCCCAATTCTCTCACATTTATGTCATTCCTGTACCTGCCATTTTCCTGAGACCTGACACAAACCCTCACGTGCAGCAAAGCCCCCTGCCCTCCGCCCGATCCTGGCAGGACCTCTGCTCCTTCCCCCGTGGCTGCATCCTGGGGGACCCAGGCCCCCTCGCGGCTCTGTGGATCCACCCCACACCTGCCCCTGGCTTAGGGGGTCTGCAGTCAGATGACCGGCAGGCGGGGAAGGCCCAGGACACCAGGACCAAGAGGAGGAGTGTGAGCCGGCTGGCAAAGGGGCCGGGTTCTTGCCTGGACCCAGCACACGTCCCTGCAGGCAGCTCGGACGGAACCAACCTGAACGCACACGTGCCACGTGGCGGTGAGGGGCACGCCCGCAGCGCACGCGCGGGGGCCTGCGTGCCTCCTGCTCTTTCTCACAGCTCCCTCTGGCCTCCATTTCAAACAACTGGGTTTAATTTATGTGCTTCTGCAGCCCTGAGGGGAAACTCGTTTATCCTCCCATGTGAAGTTCTCCAGAGGCTCTCCTTGAGGGAGAGGAGCCCGTGCTCACACGCACGGGAGGCCCCTGGGCAGGCTGGGGCTGGGGGAACATGGCTTCTGTGCACACGTGCGGGAATCCTCTGCCTGGGAATCTGCCCTGTCAGCTGTGAGTCACCCCCTCCCGGGTCCGTGCGGCAGAACTGGGGCGCCGGGGGCGGGTGGGTACCTGTGTCCGAGTCCTTCTGCTCTCCATTGGCGCCCACAGTGAAGGGCAGCTTCCGCTTGGTCGTTCGCTCTCTCACCTCCTTCCCACCATCAGTGCGGTCCAGCTTTGGGGTCTTGGTTAGAGAAACTTTATCTTTATCCTGGAAAAGAGAGTGACGCTTTCAGATGCTGGCCCCAAGTTAGACTCTCAAAGTCCTTACGTCTAGCAGGACTTCACGTGCCCGGAAAGCAAGTCTCTTATCTGGGCAATGGACACCCCTCCTGCCCACCAGGCTCAGAGGCACCCACGGCCCTACCACCTCGCTGCCTCCTGCCTCGTGTTCCCAGGGATGGACTCAGTAACGGGGAAAACGCACCTTCAGAGGGGCCTGCTGACAGACGGAACCCGCCCTCCACTGGAAACTCTCCCCGTGACCGTGAACGAAGGGGCCCGGCCTCACACCGAACGGGAGAGTATGTCTGCCCTGAGATGCTGGCTCCCCTCCAGCGTGTCGTCCCTCGCCTGCCCGGGGCCTGAGCCACCTCTGGTCACCACAGGCCTGTGACACTGCAGGGCCGTGTTTGGGACGGATCTTGCAGCCGCAGCAGCCCCGGAGCAGAGCCCAGTGCGGGCGACCCAGCCCAGAGCAGGAGCTGGCTAGAGGGCGGCCGGGTGTGGCCATCGCTCCCAGCCCTGCTGACCTGTAAGGACCCGGGAGCCTGAACTCCAGCCTCAACCTGGGAGGTCCAGCCGGGCGTCCGCCTCGCCTGCCACCGTCTGCAGAACCGGGGGAAGCGCCACCTTGGGGGCGGGGGGATCGGGATGTGACACGCCCCGCACAGAAAGGGCAGCACACAGAGCCCTGAGGGTGGGGTGGGGGCGCTCAGCAGAGCCTCAGGCTAACCAGTGCCCCGTCTGCCCGCAGCGCACCGCACCACACGGGCCAGCCAATTTGCGTTGCTGACAGGGAGGATGGCACTGCTACCGCCAGGCGGCCCCTTCTCCAGCAGCAGGCTTCCTTTCTGGAATCCACCCCGGGGAGGCGGAGGCAAACACACGGCCCTCACAGCAGCCCTCACGGCACTGGGGCGTCGGGTGCTCCTGGGAGGGGACGCCCAACCCTGAGCGGCGCGAGTCCTGTCTCCTGGGGCCCTGAGAGTCCTCCACTTGACTGCCACGCCGTGCCCTCCAGTCTCAGCAGGCAACGAGACACCCTTGGGTGACCAAGGAGACCCCGCCACAACACACCGCCAGCTCCGAGGGCACCCGGAGCGCGAAGAGGGACCAGCAGGCAGAGCCCGAGCCTCGGCCGAGCCGGTGCCAGAGGCACCAGGACACAGGCCCGCTTGTCACCACCTGCACGCACCTCCGCCCCGCCTCCCGCCGCCCCTGCCAGGAGAACAGCACCCACCAGTGGAAGCCCCAAACTGTAACAAGCAACCTGCCACCAAAAAAACTCCTGGTCCGGTTGGTTAATCTGATCGACAGACACAAAAAAAGATAACACAAATCACAATAACAACGTATTCAGAAATCCAAGAAATTTAAAAAACCAATGTAATTCACCACGCTAAGAAAATAAAGGAGGTGGTCCAGTGGCTAAGACTCCACACTCCCAATGCAGGGGGCCCAGCTTCGATCCTTGGTCAGGGAACTAGATCCCACATGCCGCAACTAAGAGTTCGCATGCTGCAACTAAAGATCCCGCATGCTGCAACTAAGAGCCAGCGCAGTCAAATGAATAAATATTTTAAAAATGCTTTTTTTTAAAGAAAAAGGATGGAAAATTATGATCATCTCCACAGCTGCAGAAAAGCCCTGAGGTCCTGAGACCAACCCCCAGCACACTGTGGGGAGGGACGTCCCCCACCTGACACAGGTTTGGTGCGGAAGATTGGGTGCCACCGCCGAGAGGGGGTTCAAGGCAGGAATGCCTATACTCACCACATCTACTGAAAAACTAAACCTATTTTTTAATGAGCAAAAGATCTGAACACGCACTTGTCAGAAAAAAATATCCATACAGCCAGTTAACGTTTGGAAAGGTGATCGGCATTGGGAAAATGCAAATTAAAACCAGGAGGCAACACCAGTACTCTCACAAGAATCGCTGACTGGACCGGCAGAGCAGTGGGCCTCGGACGCTGCTTGGGGCCACTCAAGAGTTTCTAACAAAGTCCGGGGAGTGAGTGACGTGCCACACAAACTCACAGTTTTGTTCATAACAGTAAAAGAAAGAAAGAGCAACCGCCCATCAAAAGGCAAATGGGTGCATCCACTCCAGTGCAACCGTAGACGGAACATTCCACAGCTGCGGGAAGATGCCGGCGGGCTGCGCCCCACCGTGACAACACGCCTCAGGGGGGCGGTCTCCTCCACGGTCAGACCAGGCCAGCCCCGCCCCCCTCTTCTTCCTGAGGGATAACAAGGAGTATTTATCTTACGACGCTGTGATTTTACACAGGAGAAAATCCAGAGGAATTTACAATTAAACTCTTCAAATTAGTAAGTGAATGAGAAGCTCAATCACACAGAAAGTGATTGGTTTCTATATACTATAAACCATTAGGAAATCATGCTGAAATATTACATATTTATATCGAAAGACATTAAATACATAGGAATGAATCTAACAAAAGGTGTTCAAGCCCTCTACATAGACAATTACAAACATTACTGAGAGAACAGAAATTAGACTGATAAAAATGCAGGCCCACTTATGGGACACTGTTCAATACTGTTAGCACAGCATATCTCCCCCAACTCATCTCTACATTCAAAGCAATCCAATCAAAACCCAGCAGGCTTTGCGTGGAGATCAACCAGCTTTTTCCAAAATGTACATGGAAACGCAGAGGGTCACAAGTAGCAAGGACAATTCTGAAGAACAACGAAGATGGGCAAATTAAACTGCCAGGTATCAAGACTGTACAATTATAGTCACAATAGGTGGCCCTGGACCCAAGGGCCAAAGGTTCAGAGCAAAGAGCAGAAGCTGAGCCCCACCTGACTGGTGACAAGGGCTCCGCTACAACCCAGCAGGAAAGGACAGTCTTCCCAGTGACAATGACCATGTGGACATCCACAGGGAAGAAAATAAACCTTGACCTTCCCTTACAGCACAAAACTCAAAATGAGTCCAGATGGATCACAGACGGAGAGCTTGCAGAGGACGGTACAGGAGACCAGGAGACGACAGAACAAGGCAAATTAAACTGACATCACCAAGTGTTAGCACGGATGGGTCCGCCTGACCTAGGCTTTGGGGGTGCAGAACTGTGCAGTCACTTTGCCGAACCATTAAACCCTATCTGCTGCCTCCATAGAAAAACCCCAATGTATGTATGTTCACATCACACCTGGACTGGAAAGAACCCAGATATGTATCAGCACAGGAATCGGCAGAGAAGCTGCTTGAACGTCCATCGGAAGGAAGCAGAGATCCCCACCATGAGTCCGCATCCCCTGTGGGTGGGGGCGGGGTGTTACCGTGGGGACTGCTCGCGGGGGAGGGGGTGTCCCGAGAGCCTGGTCTGGATCACCGTGATCCCAGGTTCTAGAAAGGAAATGTGCATTTCTACTTCACTAAAAGTGCTCACAGAAAGCTTTTAGCCCTCAGCCAGAGCAGAGCAGGGCAGACCTCGCTGAGCCTCCCTCACTAGTACCCAGGCACCGTCACAGGGACCAACCACACACACTCCACAGTGTGTTTACTTCCTCAATGCTAACAGGATGTCTAGACGTCAAGTTCAACCTCTATCGGGTTCAACCTCTATCAGTTCAACCTCCGTGTCAGACCGTGGCACACCCTGAAAACTGCTGTGGCCCAGCAACCAGCGTCCCCCACGGACGCTCAGCCAGCTCCCACACACCACGTACAGAGAGAGGAGGGCTGGCTCTTAACCCGCACCCCACACACCTGCCCTGGAACCACCTCGACTATGACTAACTGAGTCTTATCTGTAAATGACCAACAACGACAGAAGCCAGTAGGAGTGAGGACTCTATCAGCCGCCAGAAACAGCACAAACAGGTGGATCTGACTGTCCCGCCTTTGTCTGCTGAGAAGATGACCCTTTCGCAATGGAGCAGCCTCAGCACCTTGTAGACAAGCAGCTGAGCACACACGTGGGTGCCTGTGGGGACCCTGCTCCCCAGGACAGGTGTGCACCTGTCTCCACTGCCCCGCAGCTTCACAGCCAAGGCCGAGGGCCTCCGACTGCCTCCTGCCTTTTCAAGGTGGCTGTCGTTGCGCCAGCTCCTTTGAATTTCCAAACACACTTTGGAAGCAGCTTATCGGTTTCTCCCCAAAAGCCCTCAGGCGCTTGGACCTGCATCGACGGCTCTATGAGACTGGCTTGGGGAGCGCTGGTATCTGAACACTACGGAGCCACCCTTGGCCCGTAGGCCCTGCTCCTCTCCAGCGGCTCAGAACTGCCTGAATTTCCCACAGCAAAGTTCTGCAGGTTTCAGGGTGCACATCTTTCATCAAATTAATCCCTAAACAGTCTGTGTAGCCTTTTTTTTTTTTGCGGTACGCGGGCCTCTCACTGTTGTGGCCTCTCCTGTTGCGGAGCACAGGCTCCGGACGCACAGGCCCAGCGGCCACGGCTCACGGGCCCAGCCGCTCCGCAGCATGTGGGATCCTGCCAGACCAGGGCACGAACCCGTGTCCCCTGCATCGGCAGGCAGACTCTCAACCACTGCGCCACCAGGGAAGCCCCACACATGTGTTTTTAAACTTCCACGCCCGACCACTGGCTAACAGCGCTCAGAAAAGACACTGCACGCTGCTCTGGCCACAGCCTCGCTCCGCAGGCCTCGCACCCCGCCGCTTCCGCGCACACCTCCCGGGCCTCCTCCACAGACGGCCCTGTCGTCTGGGGGAACGCAGCTGCCCTCCCCGCTCCAGTCAGGGTGCTCCTCTCTCTCAAGGCCTGACCTGTCCCTCCCCTGCGAAACCTGCGTGGACACCTGTGGTGTCACACGGCCACGCCCGGGGAGCGTCCAGGGTGGACAGCACTGCCCTGTGGAGGGGATGGGGTCGCAGCGGGTGGCATGTGCTTCAGCCGGCGTCCCGCAGAGAGCGGGGCAGGGCGCGGGGCTGGCTCCTCGGCCAGGCACAGCTTGTTCCTCGGGCCTTTTTCTCTATCTCCCTCTCTGCAATCCCCAGCGCCACTGGGACCGCAGGAGTCCACCTGGGATGGCAATACCCCGACCCCTTCACTGCCACCAGAAGGCCTGTCTGGAGCCCCGAGAGGAGCGCGGGCTCCCAGGGGCTTTGGATCCATGGACCCCTGCCACCCTTCCTGTGAATTCAGCATCTGGACGCGGCCTCCTACTCTCTCCTCAGTAGATTCCTCTGGGATTCTGGGAACCGGCACTCCCAGAGTTTCCCAGCGCTGGGAGGAGCATGGAGCCCGAGGCTTCTTCCCAGACCTGCTCGTAAAACCACGGGACAAAGCAGCAACAAGCCACATCCAGCTTCCACACTGAGGGCTTCTCTGCACGTCCTCCTCCTGGATCAAAGGGGGCCGGGCACAGGCCACAGCACCCCACGCAGAGCACGGGCGAGGCCACCTTTGCAGGTGGGCCCTCCCTCAGGAAGCCTGTGAGTCTGTAACTCCTACAGACCAGCCTGGGGGTCCCTCTAAGAACAGTCTGGAGGGAACACTGGGTGTCACAGCTTGTGGAGCACACAGCACACACCCCCGAGCCCAGGGCACCAGCACATTAACAGGGCACAACGATGCAGATTTACAACCTGCTTTCCTATTCACACTGGCAACAAGCAAACGGGGAGTACAACTACCCAGCAGCGTTTCAAGTCGGGACCACTCGCACAGCTACCGTCAGATTCGGTCTGCCAGCAACCATATGGCAGGAACCCATGGTCCTGAGGCACAGACGGTGGGGCCGAACTGGGGTTCTCTCAGACAGCAATTTCTGTCCACGGACCTAGTGCTTAAAGCTCCACTTTGGCCCCCAAATAACAAACATCCTTAAAAAAAGCCAGACGTGTCCTCCACAGCCACCCAGCACAGCAGTTCCTCCACTGCCGCCCGAAGAGGGTCTCGCGGCACAGACGTCGCCCACTGCAGAGGGACAAGCGACAGTGACACCCCCAGCCCTCCCCCGGGCCCGGACGAGGCCCACGCGGAGTGGTAGGGGAGGACGAGCTCACCTTTTTCCCGGGCTGCTTCTCCACCATGTCGCTGCTCAGGGAACGCTCCTCCTGCTGTGGGGTTCTAGAACACCCACCCTTGGGCATCGTTTCCTCCTCAGCAGGCCTTTATTCACGCCGCCATCGCTTCATCGTCAACCGTCTGCTTAAAAACAGAGGGCACGGGGTTAAGGTCCAGTGACCCCACATGAAACCCAGGTGCCACCTCCAGTCGGTGATGCACGATGCATGGACGCAGCAGCCTTCTGAGGGGGCCGCTCCTGATGCACCGGCCCGGTAGGCAGCCCCGGCAGCGGCACGTCTACCCTCCACGAGGGAGAACAGCAGAACCCCGGGGTGCACGCGGGGCCCTGCTCCGGGGGTCAGGCGCCACACATGCTCGGTGGCAGCACCCTCTGCCCACGGGCAGGGTCACACCTCGAGGTCCAGGGGATCATGCCCACCACCCTCTCGGCCACCTGCCGTCACCTGCAAAACAGCCCCCTGCCCCCACCCCCAACAGAAGGTCAGGATGAGGGCTACTCTGCCACTCAGAAAGCACCCAGCACCCCGAAGTCCCCAACTCCCGCGAGTCAAATGTCCAGAAGGTAGGCAAGTGACGCCGCTGGGGAACGCCCGGAGGATGTCAGGTAGCTGTGGCGCCCACTCCTGCACGTGGGCCTGAGGCCTGGGCCCCTGCATTTCCCAGGACACATGCTGTGGTTATCGTGTTTTCTGTATTTTATGTTTTGGCATCTTCAGTTTGCTTTCTGGGGACAGACCGCCCTCCCACCAGGGCCAGCCCTTTCTTGGCAATGGCCAAGAACCCCCCACAAAACCACCCACCACCCCACCTACCTCTCACACACAAGCCGCCGACTCCCCCGAACATAACGCATCCCAGGTACCACATAACCAGAGACCACCCCACAGCCCGCGGAACTGTCCACTCCGCCCATCGCCTTCCCCATGGAGACCCCAGTGGAGACGCTGGCCGACTCGTCTCTCAATCCTGTCTGCTGCTCCCAACAAGCCCGGTGCTTCCCTGGAGGCCGTGCCGGCACAGCCAGGCGCTCTGCACCTGTGCGTGGAGTCGTCTCTGCCTGTGGCCACACTGACCTGCCCCGCCCCTGCCCGATGTGGACAGCTCTCCCCTCACCCCCCCGTCCTCCTGTGCTTGCTCCACGAATCACATCCGGGGTGCGTGCTGCGCTCAGCAGAGGGAACAGGGAAAAGCGCGTCTGCTCTGTCCTCCTGAAAGCCTTCCTCGCAGACGTCCTCCTCACAGGGTCAGAGAACAGTTCACACAAACCGAATCACACCTCTGGCGCCTTGTCGTGTTGGACGAGGGGTTCTGTAAATAGCTCACCCAGAATTAAACAGCCTCTACTCTGTATGGTTTTGGAAACACGCTGTTCAGAAGCGTTCTGGAGTGGCAGCTCCGACCTGCCCTTCACCAGCCTCTGGAGAACCTGTCTCCTTTTCCACGTTAACGGATCAAAGGTTCCCCGAGTGTCCCCTTGCTTATTCACTGGCCGACACACATCTAACTGTAGTCAGTGGAGGGACCACGCCACCTCCTGACACCGCCTCCGCAGCACACCACAGAGCAGGTGGGTCAGGCTCTGCCTCCACACGTTCCCCGTGGCTGCGGCCGGAAATGATGATTCCTATCTGCGCTTGAAACTGTGAACGCCAAGCTCTCTTCCAGTTTTCCACGACCAAACTGGGCTGTCTCAGCCTGAGGAATGGCATATCAGAGCCTGACTCAGGACAGCTGCTGAATCCCAGGGCTACCTGGGAACTCATCAGCAATGTTTCCACAGAAATTTAAAGATTATCTGGAAGTTAATGTTTTGAAAGCCTCCTGACTGCCTGCTCCCAAGATGGAAACTCAGGCCACGGAGCCGTGGACGCGCAACGCTCGTGCCCCCAGACGCGAATCCCCAAGCGTGTGGAGCCAGGCAGCGCACGCCGGGTGGACCCACGAGTCCCAGACCCAGACCTTGCCGCGTCCAAACCAGGAGGGCGCGTGGACGGCCGGCCCAGGCCTCAAAAGCTGATGTCACCAAGTGCCCCACGGCGGCTCTGGCCTTTCCTGGGAAGCCCTGCACGAGCTGCCCAGAGGCTGGGGGCAAGAGGGGGGCCCGCTCCTCCAGGGCCTCGGCGCCCACGGCGGCCCCCCAAGGCGCACCCCCAGCTTCTGGAAACACCGGCAGACCCTGCGGCTCCTCTAGCGCCTCCTGCTCCACTGCTGTCGTCGGCGTGAAATTTCAACACTACACCCGCGTGCACGTCTCCGACCCGGGCTCTGGTGTGTCCCGGCCACCAGGAGACACTCGCCACTGCCGTCATTTTGGGCGCAATCCACTAGCTGACAGAGGAGGCCTGCGCCTCACCAGGACGTCTGTGTTGGCAGCTGGCCCCGAGTGCCAGGTCTCCACTCATTCCTGAGGAGGGACACGGCTCGATGGGCCCAGTTCCGCCCCAGCTGTGTCGCGGTCTCACAGGCACACTTCTGTCCTCTCCCCTACGTGCCCAGCAGGACCCTCCCTGAGGCTGCCCAGTCCCTCGGGCTCCACACCACCCTGCAGTGCCCCTCCGCTGGGCAGCCTCTCCTTCCCGTCTGCCTGTCCTGGGCCCAGGGAGACGTCCATTCACAGAGGCTGGCAGGACAGACATCCTTGTCAAGAGACCTCGTGTCACAACGAGGCGTGTCCCTCCCCAAAGGCGCTCTGAGCACCATGGGCAGACCCAGCCCCGCAGGCACCGCAACAAGCGACTGCCCCAACCACGGCACCCTCCTCCTTCCCGACACAACTCGGCCCTGCGAGTCCCTCTCCGTGGGCAAGAGGCGCCACTCTCGGGGGAGAGGCTCCCTCCAAACTAACCCTGAGGGAGGTGGGTGGCTGCACCCCTGCCACACCCGCCGTTCAGCAAACTCCTGCCTTTGCGAGTGGCAAGCTAAAAGCAAGACACGAGGGGGAACCTGAAGGCAGCTTTACTGGCCTCGTGGGGATCAAAGCTGGAACCTGAGTGGAAAAGGCCACAGCACCGTGGGCCCCAAATCCACGGACAGGGAGAGCCCGGCCCCGCAGCTCCAGGAGGGAAGGCGCAATGGGGCGGGATGAGGGCCCACCGCCTGCCGACCTGTGCCAGCCACCCCCACCCCCCACCCCAGCGGCCTCGTCCCCACAAGCTGCAACCACAGGGGCAGAGAAGGCAGCTGGGAGGGAGGCTCAGAGCGGGGCCCGGAGGGACAACACACACAGGAGCAGGGTGAGCAGGGGCTAGAGAGGACCGGGTCAGCAGCAACCTGGGCTTCAGGAGAGTCTAGAAAAATTCAGAGACAGAAGAGAAGACTCACAAACTTTAAAACGAGAGGATACGCTAAGTCCTAGAGAAGCGATCCACAAAGCCCGCTGTCACAGCAAGGCAAAGACGCTACCCGAGGAGGAACCAGAGACAACGGCCCAGGACAGGACCCCAGCCAAAGGGCAGGAGCCCAATGAGCCCCGCCTCTCCCGCACGGGGGCCTCTGTGCAGGGGACGCGGACACAGCGCAGCAACGGTCCCGAAAAACGATTTCCAGACTCAAACACCAAATGCAGCCACACTGGCGACCAGGGTAACGGCAAAAGAAAGGCACTTGCGAGCCTGCAGCAAAGTCCCCCAGCCCTCCCACTCCTGCGAGCCGGGGGTGTTGGGCAAGGGCAGCCGCAGGCACAGCCCAGCCTCTCCTGTGGGGTCAGAAAATCACGACTAATATTTTGTAAACCAGAAAAACTGCATGGAATTAGAATTTCTGTGTCCATAAGTAAGGTCTCCCTGGACAGAGACTGCACCCAGAGCACTATCGTGGGCTCCACAAGGGACACTGTGGCCTATTGGTGTCACCCGAGGGCCCCAGGACGCCCCAAGCCCTCTCCGGCCGGCGTGGCCCAGCACCCGCTGGCACGTGGCCGCGGTGAGCCAGCCGGCATCCCTAGCACTGCCTCGATAAAGCAGCAAACGTCGTCCACTCTGTCACTCTGCAAACCCTACTCCCTGCCCTCCCGACACTCTGAGCAGACGGGCGGTGGGGCTGGCGGGACTGCACTGGGCTCTGGAAAAGCCCCTGCGGTGGGGCTGTGGCCACACTGGCTGCGTTTGCGTGGGGCACAATGGCTACTTGAAAGACTCTCTCAGACAAGCTATGATTATTAAGGACTGGTAGGTGTTTTCTCAAAAATGAACAAAAGGAGGCCATCGCTTCAAGGAAAACTAACAGTAGTTGTGGCCAGCAATAAAATGTGAGCTTTCACATGAATTCTGGGAAACTTGTATCCCTTCCATTAGCTTCCTAGCACCCAGCCTGAAGACGGGTCAAATGAGGTTGGTGGTGATCATGGACCGTCCACATTTGGGAGACCCACACACCTCAGGGGACCAATGCTTCACAAGGGAGCCCCCAGGGTCTTCAGATGCCCCGAGTCCAGTCGGAGGAGAACCCACCCTCACGTGGAGGCTCCCAGGCGACTCCCTGTTCCCTATACATGTCTGTGAGAGGCTGGATCGTTTTCACACACTTTAAGCAAAACCGCAGAATGCAACAGACGGAGTAAAGGTGCCAGGTATTAGAAAGACCTGCAGCTATATGAAACAATGCCACTCTTCTCACTAAACTTGTTTTCTTTTATAAAATAGTTACTTTTCAGTAAAAGTTCAGTAAAGTTTACTGTGGGGTCCTCACTGCAAACCCCCAGGTGTGTAAGGGACTCAGGGCCCAGCACCAGTACAGAGGCTCCTGGGCAGAGGGAACCCAGATGGAAGTACTTGCTGTCAGGAAACAATGAGTGCAAACCAGGAGCAGGGGCTGGGAAACCATAAGATGACTCCTGTACAGAAGCCCAAACTGGCATAAGAAAAAAAAAGGAGAAGGTCTTTAAAAAAGAAAGAACTTGGAACTTCCCTGGTGGTGCAGTGGTTAAGAATCCACCTGCCAACGCAGGGGACACGGGCTCGAGCCCTGGTCCGGGAAGATCCCACATGCTGCAGAGCAACTAAGCCCGTGTGCCACAACTACTGAGCCTGCGCGCTAGAGCCCGCGAGCCACAACCACTGAGCCCACGTGCCACAACTACTGAGCCTATGCTCTACTGCCCACGTGCCACAAACTACTGAAGTCCACGAACCTAGAGCCTGTGATCCGCAACAAGAAGCCACCGCAATGAGAAGCCCGCGCACTGCAACAAAGACCCGACGCAGCCAAAAACAAACAAATAAATAAAGAAATCTTCCTTCGAAAAAAAGAACTCATGCTAATAAACTTAAAATGAAAAGGAAAGGACTTCAAATTGCATAAATAAATATTAATTTAAAAAATTAAAGTCAAAGTTAAAAAGCTGAAGAACAGTACTGACACAGCCTGATGCTGACAAGGGCCGACCGACAGGCCAAGCGCATGTGCACGGTGACCCATGTTCCGACCAAGGAGCCCCCCACCTGAGCCCCCCGGCAGAGTCCATGCAGAGATATGAAGGTGATTCCCACTCACCCCCACACAGAACCCAAGTCCAGACACTGCAGACCAGAGGAGAACAGGCTGCTGGACAACAGGGTAGAGAACACCTTCACAACCTCAAGGTAAAGAAAGAGCCCGCAAAGAGCCCGCAAAACCGGAAACACTAACCATAACGGCAAAGTCTGAAAATTCTGACACTTTGTTTTTAAATTTTATTTATTTATTTTTGGCCGCGTTGGGTCTTCGTTGCTGCGCGCGGGCTTTCTCTAGTGGCGGCGAGCGGGGGCTACACTTCGTTGTGGTGCGCGGGCTTCTCATGGCAGTGGCTTCTCTTGTTGCAGAGCATGGGTTCTAGGCATGTGGGCTTCAGCAGTTGTGGCACGTGGGCTCAATAGTTGTGGCTCGCGGGCTCTAGAGTACAGGCTCAGTAGCTGTAGCTCACGGGCTTCATTGCTCCGTGGCATGTGGGATCTTCCCGGACCAGGGCTCGAACCTGTGTCCCCTGCGTTGGCAGGCGGATTATTACCCACTGCGCCACCAGGGAAGCCCAGATTCTAACACTTTAAAAACAACAAGTTTTGTTCATTAAAGGTCACCTTCCCACAAAAGAGAAGAATTTTCTACACACATAACTGACAAAAATCTCTTATCCAGCATCTATAAAGAGCTCCCACAAATCAATAAGGAACAGAGAAAACGTCCACTACAAAAGATGGAAGTGAGACTCAGGCCTTTCACAAAAGAGGAAATCCAGATGAAAAACTGATCAGCTTCTTTAACCAACAGGAAAATGCAAACAAAAAACAAAATAAGCTATAGAGCATCAGCGAAGATGCAGAACAGAGGAAACGACGCATCCTGACGGGAGCGCGAGCGGAGCCACAGGAACCACCACGCACGCGCGCCCAACAGCCCACAGCTCCTGGGGCGACACCCAGAGGCCACACCAGCGCAGGGCGCAGGCCTGTACCGCACGCACCAGCAGCCCCTGTGGGAGCCTGCAACAACCCAACCATCTCACAAGTCAAGGCAAAAAAAAGTTACTTTGTATGTTTCCCTAAGTTTCTGAAAACAGTGCTGAGGGATGCACTGCTCGGCTGACAAGACTATTAAAAACATCAAGCGGTGACTATTGTAAGTAAAAGTCTGGAGGAGGGTGGGATGGGCAGTCATGCCTGGGAGTGTGACCTGGAGTTTTCTACACAGAAGTCACATGCGTGTGTTCTTCGTGAGAATTAAATTGTACATTTTTATTTTGCAGACTTTTGGATATTACGTTACATTTCACAATTGCAAAGTTTAAAACACGGGGTAGGGCTTCCCTGGTGGCGCAGTGGTTGGGAGTCCGCCTGCCGATGCAGGGGACGCAGGTTCGTGCCCTGGTCCAGGAAGACCCCGCATGCCGCGGAGCGGCTGGGCACGTGAGCCATGGCCGCTGAGCCTGCGTGTCCGGAGCCTGTGCTCCGCAGCAGGAGAGGCCACAACAGTGAGAGGCCCGCATACCGCAAAAAAAAAAAAAAAACACGGGGTATGTACCTGCTACACCCTGGCAGGCGTTTAGAAAGTGGAGGGCTAATTACCAGACCCCGTCCCAGGACAGTCTCCCTTCACGGGGCCCCATGCCCTGTGCAGAAGTGCAGCTCCCTGGACACAATGGGGCAGCAGCTCAAGGCTCCCAGCCTGTGGCGAGACCCACCCTCCCTTGCACAGAGCACACAAGCCACTGGAACTGCGCGGCCAGAATGGAAATGAAAACCTGATCAATTAACGGTGAACTAGGAAGGTTGGGGGGTGGGGGTTAAAACAGAGGAGGAAAAAGATGTCTTAGAGAGAAGGGACCAAGCTGCAGAATAAATGAGAGGAGAAGACAGGGACAGGCCGGCACCCTGAGAGCCCCACAACGTGGTGACCAAGAGCACAGCAGGGGACGAGTCCACACGCCTCCACGGCTGCTCCACGGAGACAAAAGCACAAGCCAGAGAAAGAGCAGACTGAGAACCCAGAGGAGGACAGCCCTGGGGAGGGACAGGATGGGAAAAGTGGCCCTGTGCGGGCACTACACCCACCCACCAGGCGGCTGCAGGACAAAAGGGGGAAGATCCAGCACCGGGACCAGAGGGGGCCCCACAGGGTCACCACATGGAGAAGGCGACTAGAGCGGCCGGTGCAGCTATGCTTGGGTCAGAAACATGCAAACCTGGCTCTGTGTTTGAAAACCGATCCACGCAATCCACCACATTAACAGGCCAAAGAAGAAGAATCACACAATCCTAACAACTGGTGCAGAAAAAGTATTTAACAAATATCAAGGCTCATGATGAAGACTCTCGGCACAAGAGGGGTCCAGGGAACCCCTCAGAGTGAGCAGGAGGGTGGACAGCATCGTCGGCCAGCATCACCCCTAATAGTGAGACACGGGACACGGCTGCCCTCCCACCACTGCTACTGGACATCTTACTGGAAGCACTAGCCAGTGAATGAGAAAGAAAGGAAATAAAAGGCAAATGGACTGGAAGGGAAGAAATAAAACTTTCTATGTGATAATGATGTGACTGTCTCTCTACCGAACTCCTGGAGACAGTGAGCTCAACAAG
This sequence comes from Phocoena sinus, assembly GCF_008692025.1. NCBI lineage: Eukaryota > Metazoa > Chordata > Mammalia > Artiodactyla > Phocoenidae > Phocoena > Phocoena sinus. Next base: position 58,979,645 of record NC_045781.1, read on the forward strand.
GTTGCAGAATACCAGATCGACACACGAAAACCCACCACATGTCTACGGATAGCAAGAACACGTGGAAACAGAATTAAAACACAATACCACTTACAAGTGCGTCAAATGAAACTGAAATGCTCAGGTATAAATCTAAATTTAAAAAAAGTATGAAAACCTGTACAAATTGTAGGAAAAAAAAAGAAGAGAAGAAGAGGAAAATCTTTAAGACCTCAAGCTAGGCAAACAGTTCTTAAGACATGACACCAGAAGTACCGTCCATTCACAAAGGGAAAAACTGGTCAACTGTATCTCAGCAAAATTAAAACCTTCTGCTCAGTGAAAGATCTAGTTCACAGGATGAAAAGGCAAACTGCAAATCACAAGTCAAAGGACTCGTATGAATAAAAAATAAACAACAATCAAAACAACTGTAAACAACAAACATCCAATTAGAAAATGGACAAAAGACGTGCAGAGACATTTCATCAAAGGAGAAACATGAGAGTGAGAGCAACTCTGGGAACGTGCCCTGCAGACACAGCTCACCTACATGGGGGTTTCCAAAACCACACTCAGTCCCACAATTGTTTTAGCATGTTCAACAGCCACTTGTTAGAAAGTGAAATAACACGGAACAGAAAATATCAGGAGGCATCGCACACACCATCTCATGAAGAGTTATTTTGTGAACATGTTTCCAGGGTGTGTGTTAAGGGCAAAGACAGAAATAGACTGTTTTCCTAAATTATGAGAAGCTGTCAGGACACTTCAGAAACACTGGCCTAAGTAGTTAAGGACACAAATCTGTTGCTTTTCTATACACTAATAATGAACTATCAGAAAGAGAAAGAAAAAAAATCCCATTTTGAATTGCATCAAAGAGAATAAAATACTGGGTTGACCAAGAAGTTCATTCAGGTCTTTCCATAACATCTTACAGAAAAACCCGAACGAACTTTTTGGCCAATCTAATACCTAGGCATAAACTTAACTGTGGAGGTGAAAGATCTATACTCTGAAAACTACAGAACACTGATAAAGGAAATTTGAAGATGATGCAAAGAAATGGAAGGATATCCCATGCTCTTGGGTTGGAAGAATTAATACTGTTAAAATGGCCATATTACCCAAAGCAATCTACAGATTTAATGCAATCCCTGTCAAAGTATGTATGACATTTTTCACAGAACTAAAACAAATAATCCAATACTAAAAATTACATGGAACCACAAGTCTTGCCTAATTGCCAAAGCAATCTTGAGGGAAAAAAGAACAAAGTGGGAGGTATCATGCTCCCTGACTTGAGACCATACTATAAAGCTCCAGTAATCAAAACAGTATGGTACTGACACAAAAACAGACACTTAGGGACTTCCCTGGTGGAGCAGTGGCTAAGAATCTGCCGACCAATGCAGGGGACACAAGTCTGAGTCCTGGTCTGGGAAGATGCCACATACTGCAGAGCAACTAAGCACGTGCACCACAACTACTGAGCCTGTGCTCTAGAGCCCACGAGCCACAACTACTGAGCCCGTGTGCCACAACTACTGAAGCCTGCGCACCTAGAGCGAGTGCTCCACAACAACAGAAGCCACTGCAATGAGAAGCCCACGCACAACAATGAAGAGTAGCCCCCGCTCGCCACAACTAGAGAAAGCCCGTGCGCAGCAACAAAGACCCAACACAGACAAAAATTAATTAATTAATTGATTTTTAAAAAATAGACACTTAGATCAATGGAACAGGATAGAGACCCGTGCACCTATGGTCAATTAATCTACCACAAAGGGGACAAGAATATAAATGGAGAAAGGACAGCCTCTTCAATAAATGGCGCTAGAAAAACTGGACAGCTACACATAAAAGATGAAAGACGAGAACATTTCCCCACACCATATACAAAAATAAACTAAATATGGATTAAAAGATCTAAGCCTAAGACCACAAACCATAAAACTCCTGGAAGAAAACATAGACAGAACTTTGTTTGACATAAATCATAGTAGTATTTTTTTTGGATCTGTCTCTAAAGGCAAAAGAAATAAAAGCAAAAATAAACAAAGGGGATCTAACTAAACTTAAAAGCTTTTGCGTAACAAAAGAAACCATTAAAAAGACAACCTACTGAGTGGGAGACAACACTTGCAAATGATACAACTGAAAAGAGGTTAATATCCAAAATATATAAACATGAACTCCCTTGCAGTCCAGTGGTTAGGACTCTGCGCTTTCACTGCCGAGAGCGTGGGTTCAATCCCTGGTCGGGAAACTAAGATCCCACAAGCCTCATGACGCGGCAAAAAAATACATATGTGTGTGTGTGTGCATGCACGCACGTGCATGCGCGCGCACACACACACACACACACACACACACCATGTAGATACAGCTCACACACTTAAATATCAAAAAAACAAACAAACCCAATCAAAAAATGAGCAAAAGACCTGAACAGACATTTTTCCAAAGAAGACACATAGATAGCCAACAGGCACATGAAAAGATGCTCAACATCTCTAATTATTAGAGAAATGCAAATCAAAACCACAATGAGGTATCTCCTCACACCGGTCAGAATGGCCGTCACCAAAGCCTACAAATTACAAACGCTGGCGGTGTGGAGAAAAGGGAACCCTCTTTACAGTGTTGGTGGGAATGTAAATTGATGCAGCCACTATGGAGAACATTATGGAGCCTCCTTAAAAAACTAAGAATAGGGCTTCCCTGGTGGCGCAGTGGTTTAGAGTCCGCCTGCCGATGCAGGGGACATGGGTTCGTGCCCCGGTCCGGGAAGATCCTACATGCCGCGGAGCGGCTAGGCCCGTGAGCCACGGCCACTGAGCCTGTGCGTCCGGAGCCTGTGCTCCGCAATGGGAGAGGCCACAACAGTGAGAGGCCCACGTACCGCAAAGAAAAACAAAAAACAAACAAGAATAGAGCTACCATATGATCCAGCAATTCCACTCCTGGGTATATATCTGGAAAAAATGAAAACTCTAATTTGAAAAGATACATGCACCCCAATGTTCATAGCAGCACTATTTACAATACCCAAGACATGGAAGCAACCTAAGTGTCCATCAATAGATGAATGGATAAAGAAGATGTGGTGTTTATACACACAATGGTCTGTTACTCAGCCATAAAGAAGAATGCAATTTTGCCATGTGCAGCAACATGGATGGATTTGGAGGGCATTATGCTAAGTGAAATAAGTCAGACAGACAAAAACACACACTGTATGAGATCACTTATATGTGGAATCTAAAAAATACAACAAACTAGTGACTATAACGAAAAAGAAGCAGACTCACAGATACAGAGAACAAACCAGTGATTACCAGTTGGGAGCGGGAAGGGAGAGGGGAAAGATAGGGAGAGGGGATTAAGAAACACAAACTACTATGTATAAAATAAATAAACTACGAGTATATATTGTATGGCACAGGAAATTATAGCCAATATCTTATAATAACTTTAACTGGAGTGTAATCTGCAAAAATACTGTATCACCTGAAATATATATAACAGAGCAAATCGATAATACTTCAATGAAGAAAAAAAAGAGCCCTGGGTTTGTGGTTGGATATATCTGTTTCTCTATCTGTAAAATATGGAAGTAAACCTTCCTCATGTTAAGAGCTCAGGATGACACCTGACACCTGCCCAGGGCTCTTATCAGTGGCCGTTGAGTCTCTCAGGCTGGGGAGGTGGGGGCTGAGGATGGAGCCCTTGAAGCCAGTGTTCCTCCAGGGCACTTCCAGATGCTTCTCCTGAAGGAACACCCGGTTATGGGCTTCTGCCTGAGAGCCAAGGTGTGCCCCCCTCTCTGAGGAACCAGTCTCCTCCTGCCATCACCTCCCTGCCCCCAAAGGGTGAGGTCCCGTCACTTCCGCGAAGAGCCACAGCCGCCGCCGGCAGTGACAAGGGGCGGGCAGGCACAGGCTCCGCCCACTGTCCTCACGGTGGTTTATCGCCAGCGTCTGCCCCAGGCCTGCACGTACAGATGGTGGGGAGCAGACACGCAGCAGCGGGTGGCTGGACGCTGCCTCTGCCGTGCATCTCTGTGAATGCAACCGTGGACACGTCCCCCTCTACCTGATGACACCCGTGGGTAGATCTTTTATCAGTTTCTAAATTAAGAAGTGATGGCAACATCACAGGAAACTCGACACTTTTCCTGCCAGTTGGTTCGAAAAGGCCTTAATTGTTACTTCGATAATGGGTTTCTGGCCACGTGACCATGCAGCCAGGAGGCTTGAAGACACAGAACCACCATTCTCAGGGCGGTGAAGGCCCAGGCCAAGGACACTGCCTCCACCAGAGCCTGAAGCAGCCTGGCTGAATACACACACACGCAGGAGCACACAGCACACTCACCCCTGAAGGCTGGAGAGCCAGGCCCCGTGTGAAAATGCTACCCCCTCCCCACTTCCCGGCACCGTCACACAGAGCTCAAATAACAGCCACCACCACCGTGGGAACCCAAACTTCATGAGGCTGGGGGCACCCTGCCTACAAAGGTGCCTCCCCAGGAAAGGGAGGGGGCCGTGGCTGACGTGGCCCTGGGAGTCCTCCCACTCTGCACAACCCTCAGCACCTCTGTGTCCCCCCAGGATGGTCTATGTGGCCAGAAAAACCAAAGGGCAGGTGACAAAAGGATTTCGTACAAGTGTAACGTTTTGCATATAAAGGGACATCTTCCCATCAGGAAACCGGACAGATGGATGGAGACACCAAGCAGAGCATCAAGGTCAAAGTCGAGGTGCTCGCACACCTCCTGATGCGCAGATGCATCCAGGAGAGGGACCCCGGCCGTCTCCGTCCTCCTCCGGTCTCGGCCCGGTGCCCACACATGGGCAACTGTGAGCAGGGGCTTGTTTCAGGAGACCGGGGTGCCACGTGTCCTGTCCTGCAGCCCACGCCCCGCAGTGTGTCCTCACCGAGGACGTGAGGCGCCCAGGCCCTGCTCCTCCAAACCTGCTTTTTAAAAAAGCTTGTTCACATCAGCCTGCTGGGCCACACGCTCTTACGGGCGCACGTGGCCCGTGTGGCTGGTGGCCCGGCAGCTGGTTATCGGCTCCGCAGGCGCGGGTGTGTGCACGCACTCGCAGCGTCTTAGGAAGGACTGCAGCTCGGCCTCTGAGCCAGCCCAGGAGGGCACCCTGGCCGGCCACCAGAACCGGAGAAGGCCTCCTCCCCTTCGCTCTGTTCTCAGCCCACAGCACAAGCCCGGGCCCAGAGACCGCAGCCTCCGAGGCGCACCTGCCGCCGGACATGCTCAGTGCAGCAGCGTCACAACAGGGCCCCACGGTGCCACAGGACAAGCACCGGCACCCGCCTCAGGGTGGGCAACGTCCCCAGACGCGTCCTCCTGCTCCCCGTGGCACACTGTCCCCTGTAGCCCTGCGCGTCCACCTGTCCGGGCCGGGCACCGCCGAGGCCGCTCACCCCATCGTGTGCTGCTGAGGTTCCCCGGGACACAGCCCACCCCAGCCCGGGCATCTGTCACAGGGGACACAGTGGCTAAACTCACACAGCAGCCTGGAAAAGACCTGTCTGTGCTGGTGACACTGTGTCCACCATACTCTCTGGTTCCTGAAACAGAAAGTCTTTTGCAGGAAAAGGCTACCAAAAGAACGATCCTCTCCACTTCCCTTACGTTTAAATAATCAGCTGGTAATTTCCCTCTTTGAATGGCAAGTTTGCCAAGGGGATGTTTGGAGCAAAACAAGTCTAAATTAGTAACAACTAAGTCATCCAGGAATAAACCCATCATGAAGCCACCTCCTTTACCCCAGAAGTCACCATCACCTGGCCTGTGCCCGAAGTCTCATCAGACTTGGGAATGAAAAACCAGGGAGGCACGCGTGTCCACGGTTCCCGACGCTTCACCTTGGAACCTGAGCAGAGGGACGTTCTGGTAACTGCTCGGGGCAACTACACTCACTGCGACCTTCTTCTAAACAGGTTTCCACGCACCAGAAACAAGTAACTCTAAACACACACCCCAGTCGCAAGTCCTGTTTGTAGTGATGGTTGGCCACATTTCACGCGCTGTTGCTGGGTGCCTTTGTGACAACGGGGGGCGTGGGCCCCACGGCGGGCAGGTGGAGGTCGTGGCCTGCCGCCTCCAGGGTCCCGGGAGCACAGGGCACCACTCCCACGTCTCCCAGCCCTTCCTGGGCACTGGCACCGCCCACTCGGAGCGCAACACGCACTGACACTCGCCCTGGACCCACCTCCTCCCTGTACTGCTCACTTTGGCAAAACCCAACAAAAATCCTCTGCTGGATGGAGCAGCAGGGCTCCTGGAGAAACTGAGCGGTTTTTCCTTAGCAAGAGGGCACTGAGAGAATATACTGAAAATGCATTTACCCAGACACCCTACTTCCTGTGGGAGGGAGCCTTGTGCACGACAGCCGCGAACTGCAAAGCACGTGTCCACGAGCGAGCGGCGCCGGGTGCACCGTGCCCACAGGGCAGCGCTGCTCAGAGGCAGGCCCCCCACAGTGGGGTCCCCGCCACGTCACAGAAGTGCCCTCTCAGTGGCGTTGAGAGGCCCAGGGGTGGGCACGCTTACACTGTACACCTAAGACCTGTGCATTGGTTCACGTCTACATTGCATCTGAAAGGGGAAAGAGAAGAGAGCTACATGGTCACCCCAAGGAAGCATCAGCAGTGGCTGAGCGGCAGGCCCCTCCCAAAGATCCTGCCACGCAGCGCTTGCGAGTGTGACCTTATTTGGGATAAGGTAACCAAGTGAAGGACCTCAAGAGGAGACCTTCCTGGATACTCGGGGCAGACCCTCACCCCAACAGCAAGCGTCCCCGTGACAGAAGGGAGACAGTGCTGCGGCCCTGAGCCGACGAAGGCGTGGGCCGCCAGGAGCTGGAGGAGACCGGGGGTGCTGCCCAGGGGTCTGGGGAGGGAGTGTCCTGCCAGCACCGCAGCCTAAAATTCTGGCCTCCAGAACTGTGAGGACGCACCTCGGCTGCCTACACCAGCCAGTGCGTGGTGACTTACAGCAGCCCTAGGAACCAACACAACACCTACGCAAGATAAACTCGTGGAGTGTCCTACGACTGGCCACTTGCTCCCCAAAGCCAAGATAAACGACCTCCCCGTGTCCTCCAGACCAACAGAGGCTGCACCCCGCTCTCCACCCTGCGTGGTGTGGCCCCTCGGACCCCTGAGGGAAGGCGGCACACCAGCTTCAGGGGTCACCTCCACCCCGAGGAAGGGCCCCAGGCCTGGGTCTCTGGCTGCTCCCCTCACCCAGGGAAATGGACTCTGAGCGTGGTGGCTCCATGCCAGGGAATGCTCATCACAGAAACCGGGATTTGTTCACAGTAAACTCAGCAAGGCTCAGTTGAGCCCTAAGCAAAAAGCTGGTGGGCACTTGCTGCCCCTCCCTGGAGAGGAGGATGGCTGGGAGGCGACCCAGAGGGGCCCTCCTAACAGTCCTCGCACTGCCAGCGCAGGCTTTCCTCCCTGCTGGGCCCACCCCGGAGCCACCGACAGTGCTCACACCTGTGAACGGCGATACAAGTACCCACGTGACACCCTCAACACTGCCCCTTAAGGTTGCGGTGCCTGAAGTATTTACTCTCTGGCCCTTTAAGAAAAAGACAGCCAACCCTGTGCTAAACCAAGGCACTGACAGACACAGTAAAAAGCAGGTCATATCAGCAGTCACAGAGAAAAAGCCTGTTTCCACACAACAGCTCTGAGATCTGAAACGGAAAGGTAAAACCAGTTACAAGATAGGAGGCTCTCATTTTTGCTAAAATATACCATGTAATAATAAAATACAATTAATCCACGAAACAAGACTCCAGAAGCTAGTAACACAGGGACGCCCGCGGGAATGTGCTTTCAGTCTTCTTTGTATTTTATGCTTTTCCACCATGCACATACACTGCCTCTATCATCTGATTACAGAATCAAACATAGGGAATCGCAAACTGCATCCACAAACCTTATTTAACATTTCACGTTCTACTAATCATTTTACCTACATGATCTGGAAAAACCCTACGAGTTTTGTCCTAGGACAGATATTTTACAGGGTGAAAACCAAAATCCCCACGGTGGGAATGACACGCCCAGAACTAGCAAGCAGGATGCTTGGAGAGTCCGGAGTAGAACGCACGTCCCACCTAGAAACTCCCTCCAGGGCCACTGTCACAAGTCCCGTCCACTAAAGATCAGAACAGAAGGTGACATCTGACCACTGTGGTCAAAGCCTGGACTGGATCATGAAAGGACCCAGTGGGCTTCCCCTGGACACAACCAAAGGCATGACAAGTGGCCAGCTCAGTTCGAACCCTACCATCTGCCAATTAAACACAAAAAACAATCACAAACAAAAAACCTCACCAATGAAACTGTAATGAAAACATTACAGACTGGTGCCCAGTCAACAGCAGCCAACTGAGGTCAAGTTCTAAATCCCCAAAGCCCACGTGTGGCACACGTTGTTTGAGTCACGTTTTCACAGTGTCGAGGGGAAAAGCAGTTCCTTTTCAAACCATTCCAGGAATCCGGAGGCCCCTAAATATGTTTAAAATGGGTTATTACATTTTATGATCTCCTCACAGCAAATATTTTCTATCCTTGGCATCTTATAACAAAGTAACAATGGCTAATAGTTTCATTAAAATGTAGAAACATACAGAAAAGTATGAGAAATAATGTAAGAAATATTCATGTATCCATCGCCTGTTCATTTTGCCATATTTGGTTTGGAATTTTTTTATATAAAAATATTACATACATAGTTGGAGCCCCTATGAATCCTGCTATCATCCCTCCTCCTCCTCCTCTCCAAAGATTGTGGATTTTTTTTTTTTTTTTTTTTTGGCGGTACGCGGGCCTCTCACTGCTGTGGCCTCTCCTGTTGCGGAGCGCAGGCTCCGGACGTGCAGGCTCAGCGGCCATGGCTCACAGGCCCAGCCGCTCCGCGGCATGTGGGATCTTCCCGGACCGGGGCACGAACCCGTGTCCCCTGCATCGGCAGGCGGACTCTCGACCACTGCACCACCAGGGAAGCCCAGATTTTGGATTTTGATGCTAATCACCACCATACATGTTTTCACACTCGTGCTACATGCTACACTGTAAACCTATAAACATGATACGGGATATTTTTACAAGAAACACGTTGCACGGATCTTCATAAACCGTTTCCCCTCCAGATTATGCTTTGGGGATTTATCTATGCTTCTGTTCAATGTAGTTCTACTTTATTATAACTGCAGTGTGGTATTCATTGTCTGAAAGGAAAAAAAATTCTCTTATTGACTGGCATTTATTTTGTTCCAGCTCTTGGGCAGTACAAACAGTGCTACAATGAGCATCTGTCTTCACGCTTCTGTACATGTATACCTAAGAGTTTCTTTTAGGGTTCACAACTAGAAATGGAACTGCAAGAAACTAACTAAATTCTTTTTAAAAACCTGATGCAGCTTCACACTGCACAGTCATTCACACCATGCCCTCTGTTACTTCTGATGGTGGCATACGTCTTCAGTTGTAAAATTATCAAGAGATCTTGACAGAGAAAGGGGGAAAGGTATTCTGCATGTGACAGAGTCATTTGTGGAACGCGACTAGGTTCTACCCCAAAAGTCAATAACCAGGAACTTTCATCTAAATAGAGACTGTAAATTCGAGTGATGATATGAGACTCTTCCTGGGCCAAACCTCTGAGACGAAGTTCAGGCACAGCTGAGGTGAAGGGCCAAGGGTCTGGAGAGCCCTGAGGCTCCGGAAACCGTGCAGGAAAAGCGAGAGGATCCACAGCTTTTAACCAATCCCCAGGGAGTCCATGACCCAAAGAAGGTTGACAGTTTTCTCTTCCTGAAAGTGCACAGCGACACGGCAGGTGAACAGAAGGCGGCCCCGAATGAAACACGAGGACGCATCACTGTACAAATTCAACCTCCAGAGAGACGGAGAAGTTACCGTCACACCCGGAGGAGCACCGCTGTGATATACACGGCTTCAGACTTCTTTAACCCAGCGGAAAAACCAATAAACCACAACGCAGGTCCTGTGACTGCAGCTGTTTATAGGCACCACTGTAAAAATGTTCAAATGGATATTTCCACTGGCAAACATATGAAGCCTGAGTCGGTCATTGCATCTCTAAGGAGGTCGGCTGAAAACAACCACAGAAACAAAGCGGGTCCCCTTCTCTCCATGGGAAACACACTGCAGGGAAAGCAACCAGGCAATCAAGCTACAAGCGGGCAGACAACGTGACGGCAACGGGACAGCCTGGGGACCCTTGTGTGAACAGATCCCGCCAAGCGTCCCCCGGCCCGGAAGGACTGTGTGGGTAGCGAGACGAGGCTCGTCACCTTGGCAACAGCTCTAAACATATGTGCGGTGATACCAGATGATTCCTGAAAGCTGTAAATAGAGGATAATGGCATAAAAATTCCAGATTAAAGCAAGGACCACCCACCCCCTCCCCTCACTACCCTGCCCACGGCTTAAATCCCACTGGTACCTCTCAGAGCAATTCCATGTATGCAAACGTGCTTTTAATCCCCGGATATACCAAACACTGCAAAATCATGTACCTACAGAAGCAAAATATAAGGCGCCCGGATTAATCAGCTTTGTGCAAACTCGTGTACGGACATGAAGTGGCCACGAGACGGCAGCGTCTACAGCAGAGGGCGTGAGCCCACAGCGGCTGCAGTCACCTCAGGGATCTCTGGGTCCTCCCCACACGGTCACCTGAGCCTCCCCGGGGCCCTCGGGGCCAAGGTTCCTAGGACTGACTCAGACCTGGCTTCAAAGGAAGAGGTGGAAGTGGGGGCAGGCCTGCAGCCGGAGGAGACCCGAGGGAGGGTCCAGGCCAGACAGTCCAAGATTTCCGGCCTCAGAACCCAGTTCCAACTTGGTTTGAAAAACACAGTCCATTTCATCTTTGGCGAGTTTGAGACTCTGGAAGCAAATCATGCAGTCCAGGATAAAGCAGCAGTATAAGGAGGTGTGCGCTTGACAGGCTTGCAGAGAGACGGCTGACGTGAACCCAGCCGAAGGTGTGAGGGCGTGACTTGACAGGGCTGCAGCGCCATCTCTGGGACTGTCAGCATTCACCCCATCACCTCTGGTCTTCTTCCAGCACGGCGCGCGGTGAGAAGAACATGCTTTTCCCCTTTTTCTTCCTACCACATTTTTACACCATCGTACAGAAAACTAGGCAACTAAATCCCCAATCATGAGCTGACATTTTTAAGAGAAAAAACAAACTTGATATTTTGTGTTACAAAAATCTATTTATGGGCCCTACAGATACACTTCTCAGGACAGTCATTATTAAAATTAAATACTAAATATTCCAAGGAAAAAAACAATTGCAAGTTAAAACAGAGATGTTAAAAATGTTCCAAGAAACTGTTTTTACAGAATAAGCAAACTTCCGTTTACTCGGAGCATCCCCCGCACTGATTCCACCCACATGGCAAAGGGGTGGAAGAAAGGGAGCAGGTGCGGGGGTGGCGAGGAGGCCTGGGCCACCACATGTTTAGAATCCTGGACTCAGGATGCAAAACCAGGAGAAACTGCAGTCACGTCCGTTTGCAAATTTAAGTTCCTGAACAGATATACACAACAACATTTATAAACTCCAGTGCTCTGTTTTAAAGATCCAGCTATTTAAACTGCATCTGTGGCAAATTCTTTCAAAGTAAATACCAACTCAGATTTGTCTTTTTTGTGAACTTCCTTAAAAGCCACAGTACGCAGGTATTCTTCTGCACAGGGCTGGGGAAAGGGGGTGGGTGCAGGCAAGCCCTGTGTCTCCTCTCGACAGCCTGCTACAGAGAGAGGACCTGGCCCCGAATCCACTCCAGAGAGTAAACTCACGTGAGTGAAGACGTGTCCATAGGTGCTGCCTGACGAGAAGCGTCGATAAGCCCTGCACCAGCGTCATTCCCAAAGCTCACTGCTCCTGGTATTCAAGGAAGCGCCCTGGGCCCTGAGAAAGGGACCCCAGGGCCACGGAAGGCTCCCCCTCCCCCCCCCCCCCCCCCCCGTTCTTGCCCCAAAGCTGATGTAGTAGAGGGAAGGCAGGCCTCCGGGAAACTACAATGACAGGGCTGTTTCCAGCCAGGGCATCTGCAAGTCAGACCCTCACAACATGTGGCGTGGTGTGGCCGTGGACCACGCGGCAAACAACCCGTGAGCACTGGCTGAAATCGTGAGCAATCTCGGTCTCCTTGTGTGTAAATCAGGAAAAGAACCACTGTCCTGCAGGGCCACGTGGAACCCAGGCAAGTGCCCGGTACACACAGCAACTGTAATTAACGACAACGCCCCACCCCCTTCAGTAAGGGACTGGGTTTAATGATCCATTTCCAATTACATTTGCATGGTACTTTACTCTCATATGTCATTTTATTTAGAGCCCCTAACTAGCCTCCATTAAACAGATGGTATTGTTTCCACTTTACAAAGGCAGGCAGGGGCTCAGATAATCACGGGGGTGCCCCGGCAGGGCCTCGGAGGACCGTCTCTCAGGGCCACGGCCACAGGGTCAGCAGCTCCAAGTGAACCAACCGACACAGATTTTATCCTCTCGGGGATAAAATAATTCCATCTTCCAAAATTGCCCCTGAATAAAAAGAGTCATGTCCTTCCCTTGTCTACAAGCTGCCTCAGAGTCTTGAGGACAAATGCGGGCAGTTCTCCGCAGCCCGGAGAAGGTGTCTGGGAGACATCGAGAACCACAGCGGGAAGCGAGGGTCGTGGGCCGGCGGAGGCTAGGCCAAGGCCTGCACACAATAGAGGCCCCGACCCTCGGCCCTGTCTTCACCTGCAAGGAAACACCGAAGTCCATTTCTCTGGTTTCATTACGAAGGTCCTCATGAAAGAAACCAGTAAAGAAGATCATTCGGAAGAAGTGGCAGTTATAGGTGAAAATATATAAACACACACACAACGCAGTCGAAACAAGAATGGACACGAAGCGCGAAGAAAGGCAACCTGGGGGGTGTCCCAGGTGGTCTGAAAAGGCTGGCTTGCTACACGTCACTCTCACGTCCAAGGTGACCACAAAAAATGTGTAATTCCCAAACCTGTAGAGGAAATAAAAAGGGAACAGAAAAAGATCTAAAAAGGCAAAATAAGAGAGAAAAAGAGACAGAAAAGTCAGAATAAACAAGTACAATGTGAAAGAACTAAATATTTATTAAGTACAAAAGTAAGAAGACTAAGAAATACAGCTAAAAGACGAAGTCTGTCAGACTGGAAAGGAAAAAGCAATCCACCTAGCTCAGAATGAGCAAGGGATATCAAGAACATAACAACCTAGAAGGATTTCGAGAGAAGGAGAGAAAAGATACATTGCTTAAATGGTAAGCAGAGGAACTGAGGCTGCTACACGACCCAACCCAGGAGGTGATGAGGTATGTCACTACCTCACAGCAGAGGCTCCTTTCACGAAACACAGAAGACAGCCTCAGAGTAAAGAGCAAAAACTGACACCACAGGGAAGACAGAGCCACAATCACAGGAACAGGCTTTAAAGCACCTTTCAGTAGCTAAAGGGCCAAGGAGACAAGCCCAGCAAACACTAGAACACGAGAGACTGGAACACAATAGCCAGCTTGATCCAATGAGCACATACAAAACATCCCGGTCAGTAATCGCTCAATGCCCATTCTTTTCAAGGACACAGGACAACTGGTCATGAAAACTGGCCACACACAGCCCAGAGAGCAGTCTAACAAATCTGAAAGGACCAACTTCTTACACCACAATACAGTTTAGATGGGGGGCGGAGAGGCCACGGACACCTTAAATCTGAGAATTAAGAAATGCACTTCTAAGGATGAGGGTCAGAAAGGAAATCAGAGTGGGAACTAAAAGCCTTCAAAACTGGGGATGACAAAACGCTGCACAGTAAACTGGGAAACAGCGGCATAGTGGTTCTTAGAGGAAAATGTATTTATTTTTTGAAAATAATCGAGGTATCTCGATAAAGAGGCTTTCAAATCAGAATATACCTCAAAGCACAGAAGGAACATGTGATAACGGTAATTACACAAAACCAATAGAAAGCAAACGTGTAACAGGAGCCCAGGCAAAGTCAAAGGTGGATTTTCTTCTTTTTTTGCGGTACGCGGGCCTGTCAGTGTTGTGACCTCTCCCATTGCGGAGCACAGGCTCCGGACGCGCAGGCTCAGCAGCCATGGTTCGCGGGCCCAGCCGCTCCGCGGCATGTGGGATCTTTCCAGACCGGGGCACGAACCCGTGTCCCCTGCATCGGCAGGCGGACTCTCAACCGCTGCGCCACCAGGGAAGCCCCTGGATTTTCATTTTAATGACCCGTAAAATAGGCAAGCTGAACGGCACAGGACGAGGTACTCGTGCAACAGGAGAGCATGAAGGCAGGACCAGAAAGGGCGGCTCCGTGGGCAGGAGCAGGGGCAGGAGGTCTCCCCGTGGTCCACGCAGTGGACAAGACAGGGCTCACTGACACGGAAGGCGGCAGTCACTGACTGTAGAGAGGGGATTCTATAAAATTAATAAGTATACATTACACACTCGTATCAGGTCAGTCAGGGTCAGCCAGAGACACAGACACACATACTAAGAGACTTACTGCAAGCAATCAGCTCGCAGGCCAGCAAACACGGCCCCTCCGTGGAATCAAGCCACCTTTACTCCAGCCACTGACCACTGGCCACGGGGCAAGTGCCCCACAGCAGCACCTGGACCACGTGGGCTACCTGGGCCCCAGAGCCTCCCACACACAATGCATGCCTGCACACGTGTAAGCACACACACACAGAAGATCTCTTTTCTCGGCAGTGAAAACGTGGTGTTGTATGCTTTATTTTTTCTTATCAGTATTTCCTAATTTTCCACAATGCAGAGTATTGCTTCAGCAGTAAAGGTTATTTCTAAAAAGAGAACAAAAGAGGTGCCAGCAGCAACCTACTTGCACTTGGCATTAGGAGAGGACTCAGCTGTTCACACAGCAGTACCTGCAGCCACTGCGGGGACCCCTAACACCTGCTCATCAGGCTGAGGGAGCGCCTTCCGTTCTCACTTTGTACTGTTTTTTAATTGTGAAGGGATATGGAATTTTGTCACTTTCTTTTCTTTTTTTTTTTTTGCAGCTTTTGAGAAGATCTTACGGTTTTTCTTTTTTATTGCATCAATATGGCACCTTACAGCAATTGATTTTTGAATGTTAATCCAAATGTGAGTTTCTGAGATAAACCCTACCTGCATTATTATCCTTTTAAATTGCTAAATCAATTTTGCTCCAAAGCAAGGATTTTTACAGCCATACTGACGTGGGAACTGGCTTGTAGTTTTCTCATCACATCCTCCTCTGATTCTGGTATCAAGGTTATCCTGCCTCACGGACAGGTGAAGAAGCCTGTGTATGACAGACATTTCCTGTTCCCTGAGGGGTGGTAGAAATCACCAGTGAGGTCACCGGGGAATGAAGGTCTCTTTGTGTCAAGATTTTAAATAAAAATTCAACTTCTTTAATAGATACAGGGCTACTAAGGTGATCCATTTCTTCTTGAGTGAGCTTAGGTAGTTTCTCTCTTTTAAGGAATTTGTCCGTTTCATCTAAGTTGTTCATAACATTCCCTCATCCTTTTAACAGCTACAGGGTCATAGTGATGTTCCCTCTCTCATGCTTCATATTGAAAATCTGTGTCTTCTTTTTTCCCCGATCAGTTTCACTAGAAGTCTATCCATTTTATTTCTTTTCAAAGAACCAACTTTTGGTTTCACTGAATTTTCTCTATTGCGTTTTCAAAAATTATCATCTTGATAGGTAAAAAGAGCATAGGACAAAACTCTACTCCTGTTTGCCTTAAACACTCTGAGCAAACTAAGAAAAGAAGAAAACTTCATCAAGCTAATAAAGGGAACCTACTAAAACTCAACAGTAACCCACTGAACTGTGAAAGACTGCACACACCAAGAGTGCCCACTCTCAACACTTCCCTTCAGTACTGGGCTGCAGTACTAGACAGTGCAGTAAGACAAGAAATACAAGGTACACAGAATGGAAAGGAAAACATAAAACCGTCTCCACTCACATGTGATAAACATAACCACACAGAAAATTCTATAGAATGTGTTTTTTTTTTTTTTTTGCGCAGTACGCAGGCCTCTCACTGTTGTGGCCTCTCCCGTTGCGGAGCACAGGCTCCGGACGCGCAGGCTCAGCGGCCATGGCTAATGGGCCCAGCCGCTCCACGGCATGTGGGATCTTCCCGGACCGGGGCAAGAACCCGTGTCCCCTGCATCGGCAGGCGGACTCGCAACCACTGTGCCACCAGGGAAGCCCGAACGTTTTTTTTTTTTTAAACCTATCACAATAACTGAATTTAGCAAATATGTGAAACAGGTCGCTACTGTAAAAAAAAAAAAAAAAAAAAATCAATTATATGTATATGCAGTACCAACCAACATTAGAAAACTGAAATTTTAAAAAAGCAAGATGGGGGCTTCACTGGTGGTGCAGTGGTTGAGAGTCCGCCTGCCGATGCACGGGACACGGGTTCGTGCCCCGGTCCGGGAAGATCCCACATGCCGCGGAGTGGCTGGGCCCGTGAGCCATGGCCGCTGAGCCTGCACGTCTGGAGCCTGTGCTCTGCAACGGGAGAGGCCACAACAGTGAGAGGCCCGCGTACCGCAAAAAAAAATAATAATAATAATGAAAAGTAAATAAATAAATAGATAGATAAAAGACGATTACAATAGCACCCCGAAATTACTTAGGGATAAAATATGTGCAAGTCCTCTCTAAATACACGTAACATTCCATGTTGTTAAGATACTGATTCTCTCCAAATTCATCTACAGACTTAACACAGCCTCAGTCAAAATCCCAGCTGACTTTTTTTTTGGTAGAAACTGATGACCTGATTCTGAAATGAACATGGAAAAGAAAAGCACACAGCGTAGCCTCAGCAGTGTTAAAAAAGAGCAATGTGGAAAGACGTACACTACCTCATTTCAAGACTTACTACAAAGCTACAGTCACGAGGACGATGTAACACTGACCTAAGGGCTGACATGCAGATCAGTGGGACACAACGGGGAGCCCAGAAATGGACCCACATATACATGCAGCTAATCTTCAGTAAAGGTACAGCCACCGCGTGGCAAACAGTCAGCTGGTCGGCAGGTGGTGCTGGAATAACTGGATATCCTCACGTGCAAAAAAAAAAAAGAAAAAGAACAAAAACAAAAAACCTTTAACCTTATACAAAAAGAATCTCAAAATGGATTTAGAACTGAATATAAGAGCCCAAACTACCTAACTTCTAAAAGAAAACATAAGAGAAAATCTTGTGACACTGGGTTAGACAAAGATTTAAGACCCCAAAAGCATGAAGTATCGGAAAAAAACTGTTAGCTTGGACTAAAATAAAAACTTTGGATCTTCAAAAGATACTTGAGAATGAAAAGACAAGACACAAACTGGGAGAAAATATTTGCATGACATAAATCTGGTAATGGACTTGTGTCTAAAATATATAAAGAACTCTCTAAAGTATAGAATTAGAGAGGATTCTAAGTAAGACAACCCAGTTCTTAAATGGACCAAATAAAATTGATATGAAGGAATAGATACTTCACCAAAACAGCATACAAGGAACACACACACAAGAAAAGACAGTCAACATCATTTGTCATTACAGAAACAGAAAATTAAACCCACAACAGTATACCACTAGAATGGCCAAAATTAGAAAGAACGACCATACCCAGTGACGGTGAGGCTACGAGCAACTGGATGGACTCTCATTCACTGCCAGTGGGAACACAAAATTGTACAGTCACTTTGAAAAACAGTCTCACAGGTTCTTTAAAAGTTAACCATTCCCCTACCGGAAATCCCAGCTCTGGGCACTAACCAAAATGAAAGGAAAACACAGGCACAGTGTCTGTACACAGCTGTTCACAGCAGCTCTGATCATAACAGGTAAGAACTGGAAACAGTGCAATGTCTGTAGACATTGACAGGTGCTGCATGGAACCCATGGGATGGGCGCTGAGTGGAAGGATGAATGGAGCGGTGTGGTTCCATTCACAGCAAAGTCTAGAGAAAGAAAATCTACAGTGACCAAAGCACACCAGTGGTCTCCTGGGCCCAGGGGATGGGACGAAGGTTTTGGCTTTGAAGAGGCACTTTGGGATGACAGCGATTTCTGCGTCAGGATTGTGGTGGTAGGAACGTGGCTCCGAAGATTTGTTAAACTCTGCGCACTGTATACTTAAAACTGGTGCATTTCGTTGTATTTAAACTCTGTCTCCACAAAGCACTCAAAGAGCGGGGGCAGGAGAGGCTCTGAAGACGAAGGTCCAACCACTTCTTTAAGAGGACTTTTGCTGTGGAGGGGAGCAAAGAAACAGGGTGTAGCTGGCAGTACAGTGGGTTTGGAGGGTTCGGTAAAGAAGGGGAAAGGACAGCAGCTTGCGTGCCCATGCGCACTCCAGGCTCAGCTCTCCGGCGACAAGCAGGGGGCTCGGGGAGGGGGTCTCCTGGAAGCCCCACAGGAGCGGGAGCCGGGGTCCGGGGCACAGCAGAGGCCCTGCCGAGGCCTGAGGGGCTGGGAAGGAAGCCGCCTCCCTCAGCTCAGCAAGTGAATGGCTGGTGCTACGAGCACACATGCAGTCTCACTTAAACAGGATCAGACCACAGTTCTTAAATGAAACATCAGATATAATCTCTTTAACATGTCTGCAAGTTACATTCAGCACATCTGGGTTCTTTCCATGTTTCTGCCGTCACAGACAACGCGTTCCTGACACGTGCCCAGGTGCACACGTGCGTGTTTCTCCGTGGGAGCAGAGTGTATGATTCCAGCACACACACAGTCCAGAAGAGGCAAATCCTCAGAGACAGAGAGCAGGTGGGTGGCTTGCCGGGGGGGGGGGGGGGGGGGGGGGGGCGGCCATGTCCAAGGGGCGCGGCTTCTTGCTGAGGTGGTGAGAATGTGCGCAGGCAGCTGTGGGGACACAGAGGCTAGGCGAGGCTGTGTGGTGTGCCGACTGTATCTCAGCAAAGCTGTTACCTTCTTCAAAAATAACCGTGAGACGAGGGTCCCTAGAGATGGATGGGTCAAAGAGACAGGGCCTTGTGACAGGTGGGCCACCGCGCACCTCAGCAGAGCCCCGGTGCCCGCAGCCCCTGCCATCAGGGCCGACACCGCCGCACAGCCACGTCACCACCTCCCCCCGGGGCCGTGGCCACCTCTGCCCCACCTGTGGGGACCACACAGCAGCTTATCTTCGGAAAGCCCAAGGAAAGCCCAACTCCGGCCACGCCACGCCACTCCTCAGCACGGATGCCTCCCGTGGTGGCCCGTCCACCGGATGACCCAGCCTGCACGCCGAGCCCCGCCGGGCCGCACGGGGTGCCAGGCGCTCAGAGGAGCCCGCTGGGTGGCTACCCCCACCCCGCCCCCGGACCCCAAGCCTCTTTCACGCCCTGCAGCTGCTCAGCAAAGGGGACCATCGGAACCAGCTTACTTTTAATCCCGAGTTTGGAGGAAGGAGGTGGAATGATTAAACCTTCAGTATGAAAATACTACTGTTACAGGGCTTATTTACTTCACGCGAACACACACGTAAAGTTATAAAACAAGAGAAAGTAAACAGGAAGCTTCTACCTGTCTCTGAAGAGCATCTCGAAGGGTCATAAGCATTAGCAGGAAGACTCCTCACAAACGAACACCAGCCCCGGGCAGCTGGACGGAGCTGGGTACAGGTAGCGCTTCTAATGACAGACACACGGCCAACACAACGGCACACCCGGCGGCACTGCGACGCCACAACAAGGCCCTGAGCGCTCTGCCAGGCCGGCAGGATGTGCGGGGGGCCGGGCGGAGCCTCCTCAGCTGGGCGCCCCCCCTGTAAGGACAGGCAGGGCCCCGCGCCGCACCCCCTGGGGGACAGCCCGCCCCGCCCTCACGGTGCACCCGCCGTGTCATTTCACTGCTTTTCAGTAACACGTGGCACAGTGGCTGAAACACACAGCTCCCCTCCAGCACATCTTGCGAGGCATATGCATCTTGAAGAATTAACCTTACGTGCGGCAAACAAAAAAATGCTCGTGTTGAAGCACAATATCTCACCCTAGGATTTGACAGCGTCCTGTTGCCTGCTCCCTCTGAATTTCAGTGAAAGGAAACTCTGAGAAATGACTTCATGACTTCATGAATATTAGACAAGTCACCAAATGCTTAAGAGGCTGAAGACGGTCAGTATTTCAGCAGGCGGAGCCTGGCCGAGCAGCACCGACCCTGTCAGGCAGCCGGTCTCCTGCACCAGCAGCCCCAGCATCAGGGAAGGTGCCGGGGCCACCACAAGCTCGGACAGAGGGCCGGGTGGGCCCGGGCAGCCCACCGCGGGGCTGCAGGAACCAGGTGGTTGATCCATCTGAAGCTGTTCTGTCATCTAGCTGTGGCGGGGTGACATGGCAAGGTCCGTTCTACTTCCTTTAAGAATGAAAAGCCCCGATGGCAGGAGGGGGCAGTGGGGGATGGACCCTCAGAGTTCCAAGGGGTTCAGAGAGCAACACGCTGCACATTCACTAGAATACATGAAGGAAAGCTCGGGGTCGCAGTTTGTTTCCATCTAACGACATTAGAAAAATCTAAAGGTTACCAAGTCTTCCCAGGCAGAGGGACCCTGGCTGTGTGTGTAGCTGCCTGTGACCCCAAGGCCAGCACCAAATCTGTGGCCGGGGCCACCTCTGCCCCACCTGTCCGGACCACACGGCAGGGGGTCTGGGACCCCCCCCCACCCCACCCTTTCACTCGCTCCCAGCTTCCTCCCAGCCCAAGCGGGCCTCGCTGCCACCCTCGGCAAGCCTGCAAGGATCACACACACAGGAGCAGCCACAGCAGGGAAGAGCTGACGGTCCCACTTCTGGGATTTTAAAAGCAAAGGTTTGTTTTTGTTTTGTTCCATAATGAACAAAAGAAAACGCAAAGATGCTTATTTTTACTTAGTCTTGGAATACGCAGAGACACACTGAGGGTGGGTGGTTTCTTAAGGACCGATTCACAATGAGCACTCGTGCTCCACTCAGTGGGAGGCAAGGCCCCTTGTGGAGCTGCCTCATGGAGCCATTAAATAACCCCGAGCAGTAAGGAGACGGGGAACACAGATCATTCTCATCCACAGCAGGGAGATCCGTGACTTGCCCAAGATCACAAGAAACGGAACCCAGAGAAGCGGCGAGGCCTCTCCTACCTAATCCCTCCGCACCCGCACCCGGAGCTGGTGCGCACTGGCCTGGGCAGGCCCAGGGCAAAGACGACAGCCAGACTGACCCCGCCCACTGGAGGGACGGCCCCACCCACCAGAGGGACACAGCCAGTGTGAGCCTGTGTGGTGAGCTTTTAATAAATAATTCAAGACCCCTCATGTTACTACTGCAGAGAGCCAACAGATGACTGCAAAAGCATTTGGAAAACCTTACCATGAGCTGGGGCTGCTTTTCACTAACAAAGCACAGTATTTTTTTTTATTCTCAAGTTTCTGATCCTTACCTTTTAAAAAATATGACATAATAGATTGCAAATAACAGTCTGTTGTGAATTTTTTAGAAGTATTCATTATTGATTCTCAACAACTCCACATGAGACGTCTCCTGTGAAGGGAGTGAAATGGAAACTTCCAGTGATGAGCACAGGCTTCCCAGGCCGCCATCGACTGGACCCGGGGACACTGGCTGTCAGCTGACCTTGGTCAGAAGAGGAAACAACCTCAGGAAGCTGGAAGGAGCAGAACAGGCCTTAGAGCCAGGACGCAGTCAGGAGTCAGGAGCACGTTCCCGGAACAACACTGCTGATTCAAGTGCGAGCTCTGTGAGAAAGGCACAGTGCAATTTTGGGGACCTCCCCACAAGGACATTTTGCACATAATAAACATCAAGAGAAGCCAGGGTGCCACCTCCCAGGGCTGCTCCGAGGCCCTTCGGCTATCATCTCCAAGGGGTCAACTCGTGGACCCCTGGTACACTGCTGGTGAGAATGTAAAACAGTACAGCTGCTGTGCAAAACAATATGGCAAGTCCTCCAAGAGTGCAACTGAGAATTACCACGTGACCCAGCAGCTCCACGTCTGAGCATACACCCTCCCCCAAACGAGAGCGGGGTTCAAAGCGATATTCGCTCCGCCATGTTCACAGCAGCATTACTCACAAGAGTCAAACACAACATGGAAGCAACCCAAGTGTCCATCGACAAATGAATGGATGGAAAAAAACGTGGTTTATCTCTACAATGGAATATTCATTATTCGGCCTTAAAAAGGAAGGAAATTCTGCAATATGCTACCACACAGACTTCAGAACACTGAGGACATTATGCTCAGTGAAATACGCCAGTCACAGAAAGACAAATACTATAAGATTCCACGGATATGAGGTCCTTGGAAGTGTCAAACCCACAGAGACACACAGTAGAGGGGATGACAAGGGGCCGTCTGTAACCGCTGGCATCACAGCCCATCCCGGCCCGCCTCCTTCCCCCCCACCCCCAGCCGAACAGATGGCCCTCTCCTCCTCAGAGGGGAAGCACAAACACCAGGCAAAGGCCCGCTGTACCCAAGCCCAGGTCCTCCGGCCCCAGGTTCTCACCAGGGTGACCCCTGCAAGGGAGGCAGGAAGGGGCCATGCCCGTGACAGAGTAAACCAGGGGGTCACCGCAGCCAGCCCCCTGGACCCCTCTTTGGGGAGGGCCCACGGCTGTTCCTGCTTGTGGCGGCATCTGGGAGGGGAGAGCGGAGAGCAAGCCTGGCCGGCACTCCAGGGGAGGGGGGCCCTGGGGTGGGGCCGACGACACCGCCACCCTCCCCCAGCAGCCCTCCCCCAGCAGCCCTCTCCTGCTCGCCAAGCTGGAGGCTCCATTCAGGGAAACCTTCCTTTCTATTATTTTTGTAAAGAACACTGGGGTGATGGGACTTCCCTGGTGGCACAGTGGTTATGAGTCCACCTGCCAATGCAGGGAACACGGGTTCGATCCCTGGTCCGGGAAGATCCCATATGCCGCGCAGCAACTAAGCCTGTGTGCCACAACTACTGAGCCCACATGCCACAACGACTGAAGCCCGCACGCCTAGAGCCCGTGCTCCGCAACAAGAAAAAGCCTGCACATCGCAACTAGAGAAAGCCTGCACATAGCAATGAAGACCCAATGCACCCAAAATAAATAAATAAATAAAATGAATCTAAAAAAAGAAGAACACTGCAGTGAAAGTAACGAGAAGCAGGAAGTCTTTATAACACAAGTCAGGCATCATTACTATGCTCAACTTCTAACATCTATCTTTAAAAATGGTCCTGTGGACTTCCCTGGTGGTACAGTGGGTAAGACTCCACACTCCTAATGCAGCGGGCCCCGGTTCAAGCCCTGGTCAGGGAACTAGATCCTGCACGCCTTGACTAAGAACCCAAGCAACCAAGTAAATAAATAAACGTTAAAACAAAAACCCAAACAAAAACCGGTCCTGTGGCTAGTCCTTTTCCTCCCGTGAGACCAGGCCCACTCCCACAATCACAGGCCCCCGGGCTTCCCCAGGCAGGGCGCCCGGAGCTATGTGCCCTCCTCGAACACCACCAGGGACAAGCACATCCACAGCCTTGGGTCCCAAAGACCGCCACCTCCACCCCTGTCCACCGCTGGTTTTAGCGATGAAGAAACTGAGGGATCAGATACAACTTTTTTTTTTCTTTCTTTTTGCGGTACGCGGGCCTCTCACTGTTGTGGCCTCTCCTGTTGCAGAGCACAGGCTCCGGACGCGCAGGCTCAGCGGCCACGGCTCACGGGCCCAGCCACTCCGCGGCGTGTGGGATCTTCCCGCACCGGGGCACGAACCCGCGTCCCCTGCATCGGCAGGCGGACTCTCAACCACTGCGCCACCAGGGAAGCCCCAGATGCAACTTTTAACCCCTTGTCACGGGTCACTATGAAGGGCCGAGCTCTTGCCCACGTCAGTGCGGGTTTCACGTCACCCACACCCGCTTCCTGCTTCTACGTGTGTGTAGCGCAGCAACAGCACAGGCGGCAGTGCAGGCATGCCTCGGCCACTGGTACTGGGTTTCCACGCTGGGTTCGTCACCGACACCTGGGAGCGACCTGGGTAAGACCTTCCCGTAACGACTGTTCCCGCGGGCCTCGCTCAGAGGTTCTGTTTCAGCTGAAGTGGGTGTTCAGAAAGGTCAGAACACGCAGCACCTGGAGCCGCCTCGGCTTTACCAGCAGGGGCACCTGCGTGGACATTCTCTAAACTTCATCTCTTAAGGCAAGAGCAGCCAGGCCCAGAGGCTTCCGTGCTGGGAGGGCGCCGCGCCCCCGCCCCCGCTGACACCAACGCTCGCTCCCTGCAGGTCTCAGAAGGTGATGCTCTGAAAGCCCCAGAGGGTGAAGAAGAAAGGCAGCCTCGGACAATGGACAACCAGACGGCCTGACACCAAGGCACTTTCCCGGGTCAAGCACCAGCTTAACTACCTGGACACAGGGTGCCGCCTGCAGCCAACTTCACAGCCATCAAAAGTGCCAGAGCGCTCTGCCCGAGACGGGCGCTCGTGGCCGACACTGGAGAGCACGCGGCAGGCCTGGATGCCAGCCTCCTTGACCCACCAAACTCCACGTCTCTCTGAGAGTTTTACTTTTAGGGTACTTTAGATACTTTTAGTATCTGCGCCCCCCTCCTTTTTTTAGACTAAGATTCTGGAACATTGTTCACAGCCATTTAAACCTCTGCTAGTAAAACACAAGAGGACAGCCAGCTGAATGAGGATGCAGGTGCCATCAACTCTGCTTCTCCGAAATACCGCAGACGACCAAACATGGCATACAAGGAAACAACGGTGACCGGATGTACGTGACCCTCACAGGCAGCAGACGGCACCCCCTCCACCTGCGACACAACACCCGCCCAGCTGTCCGTCCACAGGCAGGAGGGCTGGGCGACGACAGGAGTCCCGTGTCCTGCACACGAGCCCTTCTCCGCGCGTCCTCTGCTCCACGCGCCCCGAGGTCCCCACAGCGCCACTGCCCGCGTCCTCCCTTGAGGACGCCTCCGGAAAGCACAGCCTAGAAAGCAGACCACGGGCGCAGCCCACACACACCACCGTGCCGCCAGGGAGCGAGTGCCAGGCGCCAAGGGCTCAGGATTCTTTCTTATTTTCAGCAAAGACCAAATAAGATCACCCAGGAGCCCGCTGCTGCGGACACCGCACCAGACCTTCCCTGACAAGGGCCTCCCACCTCCTCCCTCGGGTCCAGCGTCTGGACAGTCCGCTAAGCCCACACCCCGAGGCCAGGCCGCCAGAACCCTTCTTTGTGTTTCAGTGCCTTCTATGCCACAAAGGCCACCGTCCACCCCTCCGCCCCTCACCCTGAAAGTGTAGCTGGAAGGTAATTTCGCAAGCGCCACCTGCATCCACCTTCACACCCACAATGAAAGGCACAGCACACCCTCAGTGGTGCAGAGAGGAAGACGGGACGGCATTCACCATGGTTTTGTGTAAAAGCTACAAAATCCCGAAGTGCGTGTCACAGATGCCAAAAGCAGCATCACGGACTTTCGTCACCTGACCAATAAGCCTGGAGTGAGCGGCACTTATGCTGTGCAACGAGACTCTAGAGCTGCGTGTCTTAAACCAAAGGCCCACAGGCCTGGGCCCGCCTCCTGCCAGCGCTGGCGCTCCAAGAATTCCCGCCCCTCTGGGTACAACAGCAACACAGCATCAATGGCAGTGAAAAGGCTTCCAGGGACAGCCACCCTTGGGCAAAATGAACTGCGCACAGCCTAGAGGACGCATGTCACCAACATTCAGCTGCCCCATCTAATGGACATGGGCCCCCTTTGCGCGCGCGCGTGCGTGTGTGCGCTGAGGGGCTATGGAGAGAAGAGGAACAGAGTCACATACACCAAGAACTCCCACAAGAGAGGCCCAGGTAGTGAAGCATGCTGCTCAGCTGGCCTAGAGCCTGACCCACATGGCAAGGCCCGTGGCTGGCCTGGGGCACTGGGCTAGGCCTCCCAGGGCCATGCAGCCCACTACGGCACAGACTGAGTTATTCCAAACCTGGGCGCCCTGCCCGTGCTGCTCAGCACCAGCCACCCACCTCTTCCCTGAAGACCCCCTTGGGCCTTGCCTTCTTCCTCCAAGTCTGAGGCCCTCTCCACAGGTGGGGAGCCCCGCCTGAGGCCCACCCAGGCCCCAGGGCACACCCCCATGGTTACAGCTGAAAACACTGAAAGTGTTATCTTCTTTGGTTACACACAGGTCAAATCCCATGGTATCCTCATCAGCAGGGAAGCGCCCACCACCAGAAGGCCCCACCCAGCAGCACCAGGGCAGTGTCCCGTGTCTATTTAGAAGCAAATCAAAGAGATAACCGTTGCAAAATGAAGCACAACCGCTGAGGCCTGAAGGAAATGAAACACAATAAATATTCACCAAACGTGACCCAAATCCAAGCTGGGAAAATATATCTATCAATATTTCTTTAAGACATACAATATTTCCAGGCTAAAGAATTCTGGTCAGAAATAGGTAGATTTTCGGGATTTCCATGGGGGCGCAGTGGTTAAGAATCCGCCTGCCAATGCAGGGGACAGGGGTTCGAGCCCTGGTCCGGGAAGATCCCACATGCCGCGGAGCAGCTAAGCCCATGCACCACAACTACTGAGCCTGCGCTCTAGAACCCGCGAGCCACAACTACTGAGCCTGCGTGCCACAGCTACTAAGCCTGCACTCTAGAGCCCGTGAGCCACAACTACTGAGCCCACATGCCACAACTACTGAGCCTGTGCTCTAGAGCCCATGCTCTGCAACAAGAGAAGCCAGCGCAATGAGAAGCCCGCAACACCACAACGAACAGTAGCCCCCCCACTTGCCGCAACTAGAGAAAGCCCGCCTGCAGCAACAAAGACCCAACGCAGCCAAAAATAAATAATTTTTTAAAAACTTAAAAAAAAAAAGGTAGATTTTCATTCCAATGTTTTTCACTCACTCTACAATCTGAAGCATTGTACAGTGAATGAAAAAATCTCTAAATTTACCTTGTAATTTGACAATGCGTACAAATTTGTTAATATGCTTAAATGCCAGGCGAGGGTTAAGACAGTCTTATAAAGTTTTGAAATCTCTTTAAAAATAAAAAAAACAAAGAAAGAAAGGAAAACCACGCTTACATTGTCTACAATTCTATGTCCAGAATTTAGGGAAATCAACCCAAATTTTCTCTGCATTCTATTAAATTCACATGCAATCTCTGTGCCAAGCCTGGTTCAATACTTCTACACACCAAACAGCCTACGCTTACTTCTGTCACACACCCCAGCATAGTCTGGGTAACGGGCCACCAGGTTCCCACCCTTGCTCATCACGGAGGGAAGGGAGCCTCTTCCCCAGCGCCTGGGCCCCAGAGGTCTCGGGGGACAGACACTCCGGGCAACCCACCAGCTTTCTGTCGCTGCAGTGACCTCTGGCAGGACCAGCGGAAAGACCACCCAGGTGGGGTGACCTTTCGGGAGGGCGGGGTGTCTGCCGGCCAAGAGACCCTGCAATGCACGGTGGCTACTGGACTTTCTGGAACTTGCCTTCCCGAGTACCCCAAGCTCGTGCGCACTGTGCTTGCCCCCAACTCCTCCCGCTCTGCGTCCGCGGACACGGGGGACTGTGCTCAGGGGAGCCCAACGCAACCCTGTCTTCATGACAAATCGGCTGCTACTTGCCTGCAACCAGCAGACTCTTGCTAAAGACTGGGGCTCCCAACCCAGCCCCTTCCCAGCTGTGCCACGTGGGTGTCGGCACGGGCTCACGGGTAGGTCAGTGGCACTTAACGGGACACAACCCACGACGTCAGTTTAACAGAGCGAGCCCCCGGAGCTGGGCCCCCAGCTCCGGGCACCCCACATGCCAAGCCTGGTCCCAGGAGGCTGACCCTGGGGAGGGCCAGATGGAGGGCCTTTGGCCTCTGCAAGCTGCGCTGTTGTGAACAACTCGTTACAAACGTGGAAACCACCTGTATCAATCTGGCTGCACAAACTCAGGCCACAAATACAAACGCTGGCCTGTGGCCAACTAGCGTGCAGCCCAAATCCCTCGGCCCCCCCACCCCACCGGGGCCCTCCACCAGGAGACCCAACAGACCCCACTGCCACTGTGGGCCTCCCTATGACCAGGGGCACCTCACTCCCGGCACCGTGCGCAGGGACACTGAGAGCACTCAGCCCGGCCCAACATCCAACATGACCCTGGGGTCCCAGAGTGTGCGGGCTCCCCAGACTCACGGGCCGGGGCTGAGTCCAGGGTCCCTGCTCTGCAGAGCGAGCTTCCTTGGGGGCCAAACCTGAGACCGCCCTGCACGGGAACCCAAGGAAACCAGAGCGGGCTCCGGCTTTCAAAACATACCCCCCAGAAGCGTGGCTGCCTGAGGCAACCCACGGCCCCTGCACGCTGCCTTCAGTCGTGCCTCCCCGCCCACCAACGTCCTGATGATGTCCGGTGGCCACGCACATGCCACGCCCGCATGCCACCTCCCTCAGACCCCCGTCCAGAGCTTAGAAAACACCTCCTAGACACACATTGTACGCTACTACTCACTCCTTATTTTGGACTAAAACCAGTTCTCTTTGAGGGAAGTAACATTAGAACAGTAATCCAAAGCTAGAGAGCACTTGTAAATTCCGTTTCATTCATACGGAAGCAGACAGACTTGTCGTGTGTTAGATGTTCCTCATGTGCTACTGGGCACCCCCCTGGGCCCACAAGTGAGCCCCACATGGAGAGATCTCTCTGGGAGACGCACCTGCAGCAAATGTCCCTGTCTACCAAGGGGCTGCCCTTCCCTGGCGCCCAGCCCTGTTCACAAGGCCTGCGTTCAGCGGTGTCGCCAACAGGCCCTCAAACCAGCTTCCAACATCCCTTTCAGCACACATCTTGTCCCGGCTTCTCTCTTTAGCACTTTCTCTTGCTCTCAAATTAATTTCTTGCTCAACGGGAAAATTCAGAGCAACGGAAACCCACGGGCCAGGGGCAGCAGGATGGCAGCAGAGCGCCCTAGCGTCTTCCAGGAGGACGCGAGCACTGGCGGGAGATCCCCTGAAGGCCTCCCTCAGCCCCCTCGGCCCTGGCAGCCCACGCTGGACTCGGCAACATGCGCAGGCACCCCAACCTCCACGGGCTTCCCCAAAGAGAACGTGACTCTCCCACCGCCAAAGGCTCCAGTCACAGCAAAGAGCAGAGCAACACGTCCACTCCTGCCGTAGCCTGAGACAAACATACGCACACACAAACCTACGTGCTCGCGTCCGCAGCTGCACGGTTCACAGTCACCAAGGGGAGGAGACGATTCAGGGGTCTGTCGACTCATGAATGGATCACCAAGATGTGGGTACTGCCACATGGTGAACTATGAGTCGGCCACAAGAAGGAACGGCGGCCGCTGCACGGGTTGCGGGTGAACGACAAACACGATGCTCGTGGAAGCTCCCAGACACAGAGGACGTTTATGGGCAAATGCACGGAGACGGGAAGCGCGTCAGCGGTTACAGGTGACGAGCAACATCAGGAGGCCCTCATGGTGCGGCCGCTGTTCTCGTGTCCCGGCTGCGGTGCTGCGTGCAGGGAGCCCAGGACACACACACATCTAGGTAAACAAGGCAGTCTGAGTATAATCAGGGGATTTGACTGAAGCCGGTATGCTACCCTGGCTGTGATGCTGTCCAGTTTTGCAAAATGTTACCATGAGAGAAACCAGGCCAACTGTACAAGGCTCTCTGTGTTATTTCCTACACTTGCATGTGACTCTACAAAGATCTCAAGAAAATCAACACACACACACACACACACACACACACACACACACACACACACACACACAAGCCACAAGGAGCCAGCCCATCTCAACACCCAGGCACCATGAGCATACAGCCCCACCGATAGGTCCCAGCTGGGGGCTTGAGCTCTGAGAGGCTCTTGTGAGCAGAAAGCAAACCTTGTTTAGATTCAAGCATCAGGAAGAGCAGGGAAAGGGAGGGGCCGTTTCAATCAGGTGTGGTGAGAAGGGACTGGTGGTCAAAGCGCTATAATCAGTAAAACCAGCTTCTCTCGCTTTGCAAGAATCCGTGTGCTTGGGCTTCCCTGGTGGCGCAGTGGTTAAGAACCTGCCTGCCAACGCAGGGGACATGGGTTCAAGCCCTGGTCCAGGGAGATCCCACATGCCACAGAGCAACTAAGCCCGTGCGCCACACCTACTGAGCCTGCGCTCTAGAGCCTGTGAGCCACAACTACTGAGCCCACGTGCCACAACTACTGAGCCCACATGCCACAACTACTGAGCCCACATGCCTAGAGCCCGTGCTCTGCAACGAGAAGCCACCGCAATGAGTAGTCCACGCACTGCAACCAAGAGCAGGCCCCACTAGCCGCAACTAGAGAAAGCCCACGCACAGCAACGAAGACCCAACAATTAAAAAAGAAAGAAAGAAAGAAAGAAAAGCAGAATAAATTTATTTAAAAAAAAAAAAAAGAATCCATGTGCTCCATCACAGGCTTTCTTCTCAGGGCTCAGCACACTCAAATGAAAGGACCTGCATCCCAGGGTGGCCAGCGTGCATCCCCACAGCAACTCTGAGGACATGCGTACAGCCGTGGGGGCCCACGTGGAGAAGTTTCCCGAAGGGCCTGTTGCCACATCTGGCAGTCCGATCCGCTCCCTGGCCTAAGGGTGCTCGTGGGACAGCAGCTCCTGCCCCCAGCCCAGGGAGCGATGCCGAGTCTCCATGTGGTCCAGCCATCACCCTGGAGCCCCTCAACAGCCGCTGTGGGGTCTCATTGGCATTCCCACGCCCTACAAACCAGGCCATACGCAATGCCAAAGGTGGGTCACTGAAAACCACTTTTTCAAAAATCCTATTAAAGCTCTAAAGGTGAAACCAGAGGGATGATGGACTCACGAACGCCAAGGCAGGAGTGAGGGTCTGCACGGAGCCCAGGGCCCCTCCCACCGACTCCTGCCGCAAACTGAAGGAACACAAAGACCACCAATGATGGCACCTGACTCTCACGTAAATAAAAGATTTTAAATTCAGTTCTGAGAAAAATTACCACTAGAGTTCACACCCTTATGAGGAAAAAGCAACTACATGCATTGCAAGACAGACCATAACACTCGAAGTCTAAGGAAAAGGCTTGCACACCGTCTGTGGGCCCGCAGCACGGCGCCAGCAGTCTGCAAGGACGGAATCACCGACACCAGCCGCTCTCACCAGCCATCGCTAGAAGATCCAAGGGAAAGGTTTTAAGTCTTTAACTATTAGACTTACTACTGAAGTATGTGCAGGTAAAGTGATACGATATCACAGATTTACTTTAAAATACTAAAATTTAAAAATTTTTTAAAAAGAAGGAAAACAAAGACGTACACAAGCAGGGGAAGAAACAGAACCAGATGCTGGTAATTGCTGAAACTGTACACAGAGTGTGTATGACCGTCTCAGGTTCTGGGAGTGCTGGGAAACGGAAGGTGAAATAATAATGTTACCTTTACGTGTGCCGTGAGACCGCACATGCCGGGGCTCCTGACAATGCGCCGTCCACCCTCAGGCGGCGAGAGCTGTCTGTCCATCCCTAGACTTTTCCTGAACGACCCAGTCACCTTCAGAGTCATTCACAAAACGGCCGCATGCACGCTCCTCCACGCACGTGCACACGCATGCACACACACGTGTGCACGCCTCTGGAGGACCAGAGAAACCAGTCGATGTTCTCACTACAGGAAATGAACTCTGAGGTCCCAGCCATGCCCTCCCTCAACATCACAACCATAAAGGGCTCTCCTGCCCCGCCTCCACATCACGGGCAGGGGACAAGGCACTGTCACACAGTGTGGATGGAGAAGGCCTTCAAAGGTTATTCGGTCTAACCCAAAACAGTCCAGTTACTTTCCCACGATCCTAAAGCAAGCTAATGGTTTTAGCCTGAACAGAAAAACCGTACTTCCAAAATCACACCAAAATAAGTCATGCGGCTGTGAGGTAAACGACAACACCCACATCACGTCAACCCTGGGTCTGGGCCGCCGGAACCCTCACGGGCCAGCCCTGCGCGCCGCAGTGGCACTGACAGCAGCGGCCGCAGGAGTGTGTTCTGGTCCCTAAAACACATGCGTGGACAAGTGGCACCTGTACCTGCCATGGGCACCACGACCACGGCCATGCTCCCCCCAGGGGCTTCCTGGAGAGCAGGAGGAGGGTAATCTGCAGATATGGGAACCTCAGTTGCCAAGTCCAGGCACGTAATTGGGGGCGGGAGGGGAGGGATGCTGAACTGCCCTCCTGGTCACGGGGCAACACTGCGGCCACCGACAGGAGACGTGGCCTTGCCAGAAACCAGCCACTCCGGAAAGAAAGAAACTGGTGCGAGACCATACCAGCACCTGACATTTGTGTTCCCATGAGGGGCTTCACTTAGCAAAAATCAAAACACTGAGTAACTCTCACGTTCACCCAAGAGCCACAGGCAAGCTCGGAGCACACACGTGTCCAGCTGTCTGCACACCTCTTACAGTGACCAGATCGACACGGTCAGTACAGTTACTTGTGATGAAGTCTGTTGATTCCGTGCGTTTCACAGAAACAGAGGTGGGGCTCAAGTCTCGGGAGGCGGTAGGTACCAGCTGGGCAGGAGGCCTGAGTCCCGGCCCAAGCGGCCTGACTGCCCATGCAGGCCCATCAGCCTCTGGAGGACAGCGTCAGGGCCTCTTCCCCGCCCTGGACAGAGGCTTTCGCGGCAAGCAAGCACCTGCTGACCTAGGACACGTCCCCGAGGGCGCAGTGCTCCCCGACCAACCTCTCACCTTTCAGCCACAGACACCTTTTCTCCATCCCGTGGCAGAAAGGGTGAACCAGGACATGGGGCACCCAAGTTCAGGGTCTTGAAACTAAGGGGGCTCAGGGTGAGCTCTGCTGCCACCAAGGCCCTCACACCTGTCCATCCAGACCCAGGGGGCACACCAAAGGTGACCACTCCTGCTTCCCGGCAGGGCTCTACGCGTTCCCATCTAAAGAGGAGGGCTGTGTGAGCCATCCCCCAAACCCCTGCCTACTTCCAGCCTGCGTTCTCCTGGCCTCACCCACGGGGGTGGAGTCGGCTCTCTGCCAGGCAAGATGCGCGCCTCTGGTGGCTAGGGCTTCAGGGTCCGAAGTTCCCCAACATGCTCTCTCACCCCTTCCGTTCCCTCCCCAAGCCCTCAGGAGCTCTCTGGAAATCCCTTTCCTCTGAACTTCTTCTATTACCCGGGTTTACTATTAGTGTACTTATTTAGATACCCGTAGTGCTGGTATTTTATGTCTCATTTCATGAACTAATCTGTTGAACCATGAGAATCCGGGGCCTCAAAAAATACTTAACACGGCACTTAACACTCAGCAAGTATTCAAGAAAAGAACACACTTGATGACGGAAGGCTACACAACACAAGTCCTGGGTGCCGGTCCTCTTGGACCCTCTTACTTCTTTGGGCTTTGCAACAAACTTAGACTGATACATGGTCGTTTTTCTACCCACACTTCTACAAAGCTGCAGTGAGAGACTCGTTTGCTTACAAGTGCATGATGGGGGCAGGGGGTGCAAGAAAGACAAAACTTGTAAATAATTATTTTACTGGTAACTGCCTTCACCTTCTCTCCTCCCCGTGACATCCTTTAAACATAAAAACTCTGTAAAACACTAATATCAGATTTTGCAAACGTAGAGGATTTTAACAGAAATCCTCCAGATCTTGTGCTTCTGATCCTAGACATTCTCTTCACCAAGTAAGGCCCCTCGAGAGCAGGGCCTGCAACCCTGGCCGCTGTGCCCATCTGTGAGCACGGCTCCAAGTGACAGCGCTCACTAGCACACACATCGCCGTGGCCACTTTTGTTCTGCACCAACAGAGGCTCTTCGGCCAGCAAAGCCAACTGGCCCAGACGGAAGAGCCTGCCGGGCCTGCTCAGGGCTGCCTTCCTCAACGCGGTTCCGTGAGAGAATCAGACACCACCGTGTGTAATGAGCTAACTTCTCCCTATGCTTCCAGACCATGCCATCCAGGCAGCACCCTAACCAAGAAAACCATCACTCAGGTCATTCGGCTTAGATGAGAAGAGCTCTGTCCGGATAAGGCACGGGAAAACACCTATCCTTTCAAGTTTACAACCACGTGATTAACAAGTATACATGCATGTATATAATGATTTTACTGGAAAGGTAAGCCTACCATCTTGATCACAGTGATTTAGTCCCAATTCTTGATACCAATTTCAAATCACGACACTTAAGCTTGACCACCATAATGACCTCCAAAGAAAATCACAAAAATGTAGAGCTTAAGAAGATATCAAACTAAGTTTATGTGTTATTAGGCCACAGATAAAGCAGGTTGAAAATAACAGTAACAGGATTATAAAGCCTGGTTAACTAGCATATTTTCTCAGGCTTTCTTTAAGACACTGGTGTATACAAAGATCCTGAATATTAACAGGCCAAGCAAAATGCATCTAAATTTATTCATAAGCCTGAGTTATAAGCCTAAAAATATGCAGAAACAGTCGGAGCTCAGAAGTGGCTAGAAGCTCAGAGAGGCTCAACCAACCCACTGCTGAATCACTTTTATAAGGACTACGCCCCGCTGAGCCTCCATGTGCACAGCACCCCCAGGGCTCCCCATCACGCACAGGGCAGGGACCACGCATGCCACAGCCTCTGATCTGTGGCCACCCCACTATGGTTAGAAATCACTTGTGCGACAAGCACAACCTGGAAAAGCAGAACACAGGAGAGGAGATGCAGTCAGGAGACACAGGAAGACGGAGGAGGCATTCTTAGGCACTGTTTTGTTTTTTTTCCTTTTGCACATGTTTTTTTGGGAGGGGTAGTGGGTGGGGAAGGATTGTGTAAAGTTTAAAGTCTGTTCAGAACCAGATCATCGTGAAGGGTGTGGATGGCACCCAGGAGTGTCAAGGCACCCGTGTAGCCACAGCCAAGCCCAGACCCGGGTGGGGTGGCGGCGGTGCTCACTGAACAGCATCACTGAGAACCCTGGTGCTCCTTGACAATGACCAACACACAGAGACAGACTCAACGCGGGGGCTCATCCGTGCCCACCAGTGTCCTTAAAACAGCTGGCCCCAAAACGTGCAAAGGCAGGACATGTCTGGAAAGGCTTTCTGACTGGGTACAGGAAGGTGGGGCAGCTCCCACACCTGCCCCACACTAGCCATGAGGCAGTTCAAGGAGTGCCTGCAGTCGGCGGGGCACATAGAGGGACTAGCAGTTTCTAAGTGAAAGGAAAAAAAGAAAAACCAGATCAAATGTCAACAGTGAACGGGGCTCCCGATATGACCTGAACACTGAACGTGGGGTTAGGAGGCCGCCAGACCGGACAGGCACAGCCTGGACGCGCTGACCAAGCACTCCAGACGCTCGGCCTCTGAGCAGGGCAGGCTGCTCCATCACCGCTGGCCCGGGTGTATGTGCGGTGTGTGCACTCACGCTTCAGGAAGCGGGAACCGAGGTGGAGGGCAAACGAGGTGTCATTTGTTTGTTCCACTCACATTGTAACTGTTTTCAATAACTGCCCATGAAGTATTCATCAAAGCTTTTTGTAAATACAGAAAAACAAAAAATTTAGAAAGAAACCTGCTCCAGACACTTGCCATTGCACAGTTTCCTCATCGCTCAAAAACACACATTTTCATCTTTATTCACCAAACACTGCATCTCGAAACTACTCAATTCAAGTCCAAATATAAATGGGTGTATAAAAAACTCCTCCTTTCTACCAAGAAATTCACTCTGAAGAGATGTTATTTCTGGCACCCCAGGTGCAGAATGCCAATGCGGTTTTAGCTCCTCTGCTCCCAGGTTGCTCGAGTGCCACGACCTCCAGGGCCGGGCCACGGGCTATTCCAGGGCCCTCATGGAAGCCAAAGCCGTCTTTGCTGAAAGCCAACGACCCGGTGCACACGGGCTCACTAGCAGGCAATCTAGAGAAGATGACCGCAGCCGTGAACAGGGCACTGAACCGACGCTGCAGGTGCCGCCCAGCGTGCTTTCCAGGGAGGAGCACAGAACCCGGGAAACACGCCCGCCAGTCTCCATGCCAAGTGACCAGCACGAGGCCTGGTGTCTAAAGGAGGAGAGAGGCTGTGAGGTTCTGGCCCCAAACGTCCCCCTAGTGACAAATGCCCGCAGCTCCCCTGCGCGGGCTCCAGAGGAGAGCTCGGCACAGACACGCCAAGCCCGGCACTGACGGGTCCCAGGGCCCAGCCCCGAACAGAGGGCAAGCCTCAACCTAAAAAGCAGGGACTGCAGGAGGAAACCCACGAAGAAACTGCCAACACGCCTGGGCGTGCGGCCCGAAGGGGCAGCGTCTCTCGCGCTGCACGACCCCCAACCCTAAGCCATCAACAAAAGCCACACGTGACAAGCGTTCTGCCTATAAACCAGGTGAGAGGACTCCATGGGGTGACCCGTTTCCAACTCTAAGAAAAAGATGGACTTAATCCTGCGCCGAGGCCCATGGGGGACAGTCAGCACAGAGCCCCGGCTTCCAAGAGATGGCGGACGCCCGCCCACAGCCCCTCTGCCCTCGGTCCTGTCCGTCTAATCTCCACAGCTCCTCTGCATTGGCAGCTGGTTCCATGTGAAGCAGCCTCCGGATGTGTCCAGAAGAATCCTTTCGGGCAAAGGGGAAACCGCACCTGAACCCAGATCCGCTGCCCTCGACTGCCGAGCACCCAAACCGGGGACTCGCTCCAATGTGGCCAGCAGGACTCGGGTTTGAAACTGCACACAGCGAAGGGCCCGAAGCACGGCCCCCACGGTCCGGTTGCACACGAGAGTCCGAGGGGCCCTCTGGACAACCTCGGCCCCTGTCCCAACCAGACGGAACCCTGCCCACAGGCTCGTCAGGACACACGGTCCACAGAACCAGACCTTCAGAACTCTCATGGCAAGAAACGAATGGCCTTCAGCTAGTCAAATTCAGCCTGGAGGGTATCTGTCGGTATACATGTATGTACATACACACACACCCCATATTTACTCACTTTATCATCCAGCGTTTAGTGAACATTTTTCAGCCCCACAAATGGATGTGACAGGGCGGCGGGGAGAAGACTGGGCTCAGGGCATACTGTCGGCCGGCCTGGGTCATTCACTTGGTGACCACAATGCAGCCACGCAAGCTCTCTGGGCCGTGGCCTCCCAGCAGTGCTCACACCGTGTCTGTTCTCTTCCCCCAGACAACTCGAGACCTTTCAAGTCCAAGTGCCGTGCAGCAGTACTGTGGAGGACCAGGAAGGCAGCAGTAGGCAGAGGCCCCCTGCTCTGACCCACCTCCTCCAGCCCCTGGAACCCAGCAAGCTGGCCCAAAAGCTTCAGACAGTGCCCAGTGCAGGGGAGGCCCAGGCAAAGCTGAAAGCAATCTGTTACTTCCGCCTCTGCACACCAGGGCTCTCAAAGGCTAGAAATCAACAGTTTGTCCCTGCCTTACAGCCTAACAAAGAAATAAAAAGTACAGTCTTTAAAACACAAGTCCAGGGCTTCCCTGGTACCACAGTGGTTAAGAATCCACCTGCCAATGCAGGCGACAAGGGTTCACGCCCTGGTCCGGGAAGACCCCACCTGCCACGGAGCAACTAAGCCCGTGAGCCACAACTACTGAGCCTGCGCTCTAGAGCCCGCGAGCCACAACTACTGAACCCCATGCGCCTAGAGCCCGTGCTCCCAACAAGAGAAGCCACTGCAAGGAGAAGTCCGCGCTCCACAACGAAGAGTAGCCCCCACTCGCCACAACTAGAGAAAGCCCGCACGCAGCAACAAAGACCCAACACAGCCAAAAATTAAAATAATAAAAATAAATTTATTAAAACACACACACAGGCTTCCCTGGTGGCGCAGTGGTTGTGAGTCCGCCTGCCGATGCAGGAGACACGGGTTCGTGCCCCGGTCCGGGAAGATCCCACATGCTGCGGAGCGGCTGGCCCCGTGAGCCATGGCCGCTGAGCCTGCGCGTCCGCAGCAGGAGAGGCCACAGCAGTGAGAGGCCCGCGTAACACAAAAAAAAAAACACACACACACATACACACACACACAAGGCCATGTATTTATTCAACTATGCCCTGTCAAATAACAGTTTCTTGTCCAGATTTTCAACTTTCATACCACTGTCAGTTATTTTAAAACAGTTAATAAAAGTTACTAAAATACATTCGATGGACACACTAACTCAGGCATGACTCTGGACCCCTTCCCCCTGCACCACAGTCCAGGCTCCGGGCTCAGGGGTTGGGGACAGGACAAGGGGTGAGGCAGGGTCTGTCTTTTTTTAAACAACCATAATGTGAGCAGCATGCTTTTCTTGCAAAAGTTTAGGTAATACTGATACCCTAAAAGAAAGTTTAAAAGTAACTAAAGACAAAAGAAAACTAAAGACAAGCCCCTACCATCGGGTCTCCAGCCAAACACTGGATCAATACTCCCCTGCCTCCGTTTAAGATTACAAGTGGTACCCATGAGCAAACTTCCCCTAACTTAACAGAGAAACCCACGATTGATTCCCCAAACCTGCTGTGCACGGTCCCACAATAATTTATAAAACTGCAGGACCTGTAATCAGAGCCCATCTTCCCCTACTGCTCTGTTTAGGAGCAGAAAGCGGCAAGTCACAGACGGCGCTCACCTCCTGCCTTGCAGAGCAGAGGGCGCGACAGTCAATCCAGAACGACCACCTCAGGGAACGCTCCCTCCCAGGGAAGGGGGCACACGGGCCGCACAATCCCAGCCCTCCCTCCTGGGACCACCACCCGACCCGTTCTGATTCTCTTCTCTGTGGGCAGCTGCTAAATGAGACGGACCAGCAGCCTCTGCCCCCTGGAAATGCATACCTATGACCTAAGGCAAAAAAGACGCCATGGTGCTAAGGTCCGAAACAGGCTGAGGACCAAGAGCTCCGGGAATGGGAGTGGGGAGGAGCCACAGAGGAAAGGATTAGTCTGTTCAACAGAGTTCAACAGAACAGAAAGGTGCCAGCAGTGAGTCCTCCCCTTACTGCTTCCTGAGGGACCACGGACGTCGCCACCTCTGCTGGAACAGCGGGGACAAGACGGCACTGCATCGGCCCTGAGAGCTGCTTTCTGTCTGATTCCAAACCTCCGCGTCCCGCTCCGTACACACCTGCTGATTTACTGTGTGTCTGCAGTGACAGAGTAGCCATGGAACAAGGTGCATGAGAAGCAGCACAGTCCAGATGCAGCGGGTGGACAGCCCCATGGACGAGAGTCAAGGACCTGACACGAAGTGGGCACGTGCGTGGACCGCACTGACCCTGGAGAGCTGCCTCCACCCTCCTCCGTCCTCCCCCCTCGGCGGCCACGGGGAAAGGGGGCTGTGGTCATACCCGCCAGCACCGTGCAGGAGCTCCGCTCCCGTGGAGGGAGGTGCTCCACCGTAAAGAATCTAAAACACCCTCCTCTGTCCTGAGTCCTGAACTCCCCCCTCCGGAAAGAGAGTATTCTCTAAGCTGAGGCCTGTCCCACACCCTCAGACCCTGGGACGGGGGGCTTACAGAGGGACCAGGCCCACGGCTGGACCCGTTTGCAAATCTAGCTCTGAGCCAAACACAAAGCCTGCCTGCAAGGGTCAGGGAGTCACCAGGCACAGGCTTGCAGGCTGCAGGGCTGCTGGTTCACCCAGGACAGAAGGCCAAGCACACCTCAGGAAGCAGGCGAATCCTGCCTGCAACATCTTTCCCTCATGTGCAGGAGGCCACCTGCTCTGAAGTTGTTCTGAGCCAGTGAGGCTCGGCTCTGTATCGAAATCGAGCTGAGATCCAGAACACAACATCTATCTACACACACACACGCGCGCGCGCGTCAATTATGTCTCAATCACACTGGGGGGGAAATAAAACATAAAAATTTTTTTAAATTAGAAAGGGACAGGGAATGATTTTTTTCCTTCCTTTTACCTCAGTCAGGTGGCCTTTTGATCTTACAACATTTTACAGTAACCCACATTTAATATCAACAGAATTCAATCCTAACGACAGCCCCGTGGTGGCAGAATCAGGGAGGGTCGGTGAGGAGTTTGTTGGAGTGCACAGCAAGAGGCAGCTTTTCGCGGCAGAGTCTGTAAGAGAGAAGAGAGCTTCCAGGCCCTAAAAAGGAAACTCGGGACTTGTAGGCCCTAAAAAGGAAACTCGGGACTTGTCTGCTCATCAGTCTTCACAAAACGAGCACAGTCCCGTGTTCACGTCCTCCAGCACCAGGGAAGCGTGTGACGTGGGAATTAGCGTGGCCGGAGCCCTCCCCATGGTGAGGACCCGCCTTCCCAGGAAGTCGGGCTGGTTTCCAGCAAGAGATAAACCAAGTAAGGGAAGGCGACAGCACCCAAAGCCACCCCCAATTCTGCCTGCAGAAATGCAGTTAACTCCCAGCTATTAAGCAACAAACAAAACAGATGTTTTATGCTATCTCTTCATTATTTTTTAATCGGACCACTGAGCTGAGAAAACACCAACTAAATGCTTTGTAGGCAGCCCTGAAGCTAACACCTTATAAACAAAACCTTTCTATCATTCTTCTGCTGTAGCTTTTATGAAAACAGGTTCCGAGAGAAGCTTCTAAGAAATTCCAATTCTCCATGGCCGAGACTCAGAATGCCTGAGTAGACGGCACCATTACAGACACAAGGACCAAGAACTTTCCCAGTGACCACGGCAGCTACGGCAACGCAGGTGGCACTCGCACTGCACGGTCTCGGCCTTCGGAGCCCAGCAGAGCCCTCCCCACCGACCCGGAGACGGAGAAGTCCCCACCCACAGCAGGGAAGCTCGGAAGGGCCCGCGTGTCCTCGGCTGGCCGAGGGCCGCCCTCCGTGGTGAGAAAGGAGGCGGAGCGACCAGTCCCGACAAGAAAACAAAACCAAAGGACCGAGGGTCTTCACTCCTCAGCAATTACATTCACTTTAGGTACAGCCTACCAACCACAGCCTGGAAAGAAGACCACCCCCTGCGGCGGCGGCGCTGTCCGTCCGTGTCACAGGAAGCCCTCCTCCAGGCCATCACGCATGGGGACACCGGTCCACTTAATAGGCAGCTGTCGTATCCCCCGAGCTACCGCCTGGGCCCCAAACCTGCATCGACAAACCATGGAAGGTAAATTTTAATACTTAACTAATCCTTGGGAGACTGGGATTGACGTTGAGACACTCATATGTACAAAACAGATAAGTAATAAAAAAAATTATAAAAAATACTTAACCCATCTCATTTAAGGAGAGAAGTCACTCTAAGCTCTCAATCGACTTTAAAAACTTAAGGAACACAGTCGTATCTGTCAGCAAAAGAAGCAAAGAGGCTGCCGGGGTCTCTCCTATTTCTCGGATTATAATTGTTGAAGTAAAGCCCTTACTGATTGGAAAACATAATGTGGGACTTTATTTTTTTTTTAATAAATTTATTTATTTAGTTTTGGCTGCGTTGGGTCTTTGTTGCGGTGCGCAGGCTTCTCATTGTGGTGGCTTCTCTTGTGGAGCACGGGCTCTAGGAGAGCAGGCTTCAGTAGTTGTGGCACATGGGCTCCGCAGTTGTGGCTCATGGGCTCTAGAGCACAGGCTCAGTAGTCGTGGCGCACGGGCTTAGCTGCTCCGCGGCACGTGGGATCTTTCCGGACCAGGGCTCGAACCCATGTCCCGTGCATTGGCAGGCGGACTCTTAACCACTGCGCCACCAGGGAAGCCCTAGAAAGTCACATTTTTTAAAACTTTATTCAACTATAGCTGATTCACAACGTTGTGTTAATGTCTGCTGTACAGCAAAGCAGGGTGTCGCACTGTTAACAGTGTGACGAACAGGACGGTCCACGGAGCCTGTCCGCCTCGTCACAGCCGCACAGCCAGTTGCCCAGAC
Organism: Phocoena sinus; assembly: GCF_008692025.1. NCBI lineage: Eukaryota > Metazoa > Chordata > Mammalia > Artiodactyla > Phocoenidae > Phocoena > Phocoena sinus. The sequence continues at coordinate 59,021,614 of NC_045781.1, forward strand.
GCAGCATGCGAGGCAGCCACTCCACCCTCCACCCCAGGAAGACCTGGCCAGGAGGTCACAGCCACACACAGCCACTCTGGACGCTCGCAGCCCGGCCTCTCTTCTGGGCTGTGACAGCACAGCACAGCTCCCGGGCAGGGCGAGGCTTTCTGAGACCACGGTCTAGTCTAGATGGCCCCTCCAGAAGGAGGGCTGCAATTCGGGGAGGGGGGCTCAGAGCTGCTGACACTGTTATCCCAAAAGGTACCTGCCAGGGAACAGTATATCTGAAAGAACTTCAGGACACAAATAATAGTGATAAAACTGCAAGTCATGACCTGAAACAGTTTACCTCTTACCTCTGGTGGGTGGAGAAAGCAGATCGTTTCCCAAGTGACAAAACGTTCATTTAAGAAAATAATAATCTTGACAGCATGGATGACATCAAGCAAAACAAACGCTTCAGACGTTCTCACATGATGCAATGAACGCTTTGTAAAATGGAAGCTTGGAGACGCTTGCACCCCGACGGGACTGCAGGCATTCCTCACCCAGGCGGCCGCGGGGCCAGCCAGCACCCCGACTGGACATGATGAGCAGGCACTTCTCCTCTGTGGTCATATGCCTCCCAAACCACAACCCCGTCTAAGGAGAAAACATCAGAGAAACCTACATGGAGGACATTCTCTAAGAAACACCTCACTGGTGGTCCTCGAAACTGCCCAGGTCACAGAAGAACAGAAGAGACTGAGGTGACAGGACCGCTGAACGCGATGGGGTGTGCTGGGCCGGGCCCTGGGACAGAGGGGGCGTTGGGCAAGGAGTGAGGCTGAATAGTCGGAGTGCGAGTTAATACAATGCACCAGGGCCAGTTCCGGGAGGACAGACTGGCAGCGCCGACCCGACGATGCAAACAGGCCCGTCGACAGCCCTGTGTGCAGGGCTGCCAAGGAGCCCAGAGCCTGCGCCTCTGAACCATCAAACTCCTGGAGCAGAAAACTGCCCAGGGCTGCTTTCTTCTGAATATCATGTCAGAGAAGAGGAACACCGGAAACAGACTCTAAGCAATTCCATTGCAGAAGAAAGGAAACCTCTCTGAGTGAGCCTGTGTCGAATCCCCACCGGTGACCCTCCCTGTCACCCTCACCCAGTTGACCTGGGCACCTTCCTGTCCACGGAGTCCTTCCCTTGTCCCCAGCTCACAAAGTTTAAAGCCAAGGAATCCACAAAATGCTCCCACATCAACTGTGAAGACCCGAGAGGCAGTGATGCCCAAGCCCCAGTCAGGCAGAGGCACCCAATTCCGGACGCCCACCCCGCTGCACAGCCCTGTCCAGCCCTCCGGTGCCCACTCTGCTCGAGCCGGCATCACGGAGAGGACGAGTGCAAGTGTACCTTAATCTACACGGCTCTGTAAAAAAAACTAACATCTGTTCTTGGTGACACATAAATGTGCCAACTAAATTAGAAAAGGGACACCCCCTAAGGTCTAAAGCAGCTCCAGCAGAGCCGTGGGGACTCGAGGCCGAGTGCGCTCTGCTCTGCAGCCACCTGCTCCACCTGGCACGGCGGCCCAGGGCAGAGCCCGATAAACCTGCAGGCTCCAGGCTTCGGGGCAGAGCTTTCAGGCCTCTGGTCCTACCTGCCTGTGAGTGCTCGCGTTCACTAGTTTTGCTGTTTTCTGGCTCACCTCGTCTCACCCTTCACACTCCCCCAAACTGAAGGAAGTCAGCTTTACAGGAGCTTTACAGGAGGCAGGGAGGTGCTTGATAAAGAGTACAAACCCATTTCAAGTTGAAGCAAACAGCAACCAGTACATGGGGGTTCCAAACTGCTTCAGCCTCACCACAAATATCTAGAAATTAAACCACACTTGTTGGATTCTTCTGTGGAGGCTTCAGTCTAAAGCACATCATTGTTATTGGTCCTTCAGACCATTTAAAAACCCAAAAATTGCTAGTAAAAAAAGTAACACGAAGTCCCCGTGAGCTATGCTTACTATGAGGTTTAAATACATAATAATGTACAGAATAGAACATAAGGCATCTTACTTCCCAAAACAGGAGCGGGACCTAGACAACCACACGTCATCCATTCAAAGGACCCACTGCTTCCAGTGGAGAAGTCACTTCTACAGATGTTCTCTCCGCTTTGTCTTACACAGAGCAAGCCTGCCCGCTGAACACTGCTGCGCCGCACTCGGGGCTTCTGCTGCTCTGCTCCACGTAGCTTCCTTCTTCCTGCCCGCCCTTCTCCCGTGCGCACACGCCCGCACCCACGGGGGACCCCCGGCCTCAGCTGCCTGCTGGGTATCCCAGTCACTCTCCTCCCAGCACCTCGAGTCCCTCGTGCCCAAACACAGCTCCTCCCATCAGCCCCTTCTCTCTGCGTCCCCCGTCTCTGCCAACAACGCTGCCATCCCTCCAGTTACCGAGTTGAGGATCTGGTTCCCCACTTCCCAAGCCCCAGAGCAGCCACGGGGACGGGTCCGCGCCTGCTCGCTGGGCTTCCTCCCCGCCCCCCTTCCAAGACACCCCTTGGTCTGGTGGCCCAACCTCACCTGCACCCCAACCTTGAGACACAATGGACTTGCAGCTCCAGACTCACTCTGATTCTTTCACCCGAAAGCCCTGTTTTAAACACGACGGCCATTTGTTCTAATTATACTTATTACTCAAAGCCCACCCAAAGCTACCTCCTCAGTGGAGCTTTGGGCAAGCTCGAGCCACAGGAGAAACAGTCTCCCCCTTCCCACACGTGCCTCTAGGGGGTCTCTCTGTGCGTCTGACATCTTTCTGCGAGACTCAAATGCCTTGAGATTCACTCGTGCTCACAGGGGACGACACAGCCTCATGGAAGAGCACCCGCTGGAGCCGCTAGAGTCCCACGCACACACGAGACTCCACTTTCCTTCTGCAGGCAAAGCGAGAACGCCCACCACAGGGGGCCTTTCCGGATTAAAAGGGGGAGCAGCTGGCCCAGTGCTGTCCAGCTAGGCCATTACTCTTCATGCTGGAAATCCAGCTGAGTGTTAACATGGCATCTTGCACATACAGACGCTAAATATTTACTTCATAAAAGGAAATACGTCAGTGAGAAGTACCATTCTGATTTGCATAAGTTTGAAGTTTATGCCAGAAAAGAATCACCAAGAAAGTTATGGCACAGACTGATTTAATTCTGAGGGCCAAAAATAAGGGAAGCTCCGACCACAATGTGTCAAAAGTGGCAGTGGGTCCTGACACACAGCTGTGGTCACACAGATCCAGCAAAGCCACAGCCCACAGAGCAGGAGCCAGTCCAGAGCAGAAAGCGCCGGGCAGGGCCCGCGTGCGGTGAGGCGCTCCCGGCCCGGCTGTCCCCAGCGCAGGCGCGCGCGGTCTCAGACTACAGTCCAACCAGCTTCCGCGTCCCTGGACACAAAGGGCCTCGACTCCACCAAGCTCGCTGTACTCCTCTCAATAATCAGGAGACGCCTCCCGATACAAAAATCTCTCTGACAGACAAACAGGAGTATTTTCCCCTCCTCATCTCAATAAAACCTGAAAAAGATCACTTTCACATACAGAAGTCATGTTTTATGATAAAGAACTTCATTAAAGATGCTTACCGGGTTGTACATCAGAGTCTCATAGTAAACGGCCTTCAGAGTTACATCCAGGAGGTTACTGAGTTATTGGGAAAAGGCCCAGCGTCCTCACTTCCAATTAAAGCAGATCGGCCCCAGCATTATTAGAACGTCAGTCTCAAGGTCCCTTCATAGTCAATTCAGAGACAGCAATTTTTTAGAAGACTAATAAAAGTTGAGTATACAGAACTCCATAACTTTAAAAAGTTCTCCAAACCAGCAAATGTGTACCGATCGATATATTTTGAGTCATTGCAATCCAGATCATCTTAAAAGGTCTGCAAAATTTGGAAAAACAAAGACAGATTTTTAGATCAAGTGACCAGGCTGAACTACAGAAGACAAAACCAAAGTGACCCAAGAGGAAGCTACATGGCTCAAATGATCCAAGAGAATCAGGGTCTAAAACTACGAGATGCACCATCAGTTTGGAGGCAGAGTCTCAGCAGGAAGAATTACGCAAGGAAACTGGATGAGGCCCAGGGAAGGGCTGTGTGCTGCCAGAGGGGTGGGCTGGACCTCGCCCAGCAACCTGTCCTGGGAGCAGAGTCCACACCCCCAAGAGCAGCTGGCACACAGGAAGCCTGGCCGCACAGCACCGCCTTCTGCTGCTGGTCTGCTCCGGAAGAGGAAATCAGAGGAAGGGGAAGCAGCTTAGGGCACCGACACACAGCTGAGGATGTGTGCTGAGTCTGTGAGCATGCGCCAGAAGACATACACAGACCTACTTTAAAGGGCGAGGGGCAATGTTCACATTTCTGTGAGAACTACAGGAGGGGTGCTTACTACCAAGGGTCCACCAAATCAGGAGCCCTCTGAAAATGCACACGAACTCGTGAGCTTACGCACTAGGGAGAGGTCATGGACACCATCGGATTCTCCTACGGCTGTGGAATTTTGAGAGACCGATAAGCATGTAGGCTGACTTGATTTGTTCAACTACAATTTCTCATACATGCTGAAGAGCTTAGTACAGCCGTTTACAAAATGTGGTCCAAGGACCCTTAGGAATTCCTGCAGCCCTTTTGAAACTTGTTTCATAGCAACACTGCCTTTTTAGCTGGGGTGGTATTTGCACTCGTGATGCAAAGGTGATGGCCCAATTTGCTTAAGAACCTTCACGATGAACCACTCATTAATGAATTATTAATTTCATTAAATACCAAGCCTTTCCGTACTTGTCTTTTTCATATTCTATGTAACAAAATGTGAAATGTACATGAAGCATTTCTGCTGTGTACCAAATAACAGCTGTCTCCAGCAAAAGCATTTTTATATGGAAGAATGACTGACATACAACCTCTACAAACGAGGGTATTTGGCAGAGTGTTTAGGGAAAATGAACAAAATGAGACTGCCACTTCAAGGAAAACACCTGTCCTTATTTACTGACCTTTGGCCACGACGTGCAGCATGCGGAACCTTAGTTCCCCAACGAGGGATCAAACCCAGGCCCTCAGCACCGGAAGCTCAGAGTCCTAACCACTGGACCGCCAGGGAAGTCCCAGCACCTGACCTGTTTTATTGCCAACGCTAAAAGTCAAGCATTTGGTCAAATATTAGAATTCTGGAGAACGCCATGAGCAGATAGCTTTTGATGGCTTAAAGGCTCTTCTGATGAGACTGGTGGTAACAGAAACAAAAGTAACAAAATAAAATACATCAGCATCTGGAAGACGGAAATAACTGAGCAAACCACAGTTGACCAACTGCCAACGCACAATGCTGCAAAATCCAACACAGGTGAAAGGTCCAGTTACAGTGCAAGAAAGACCAGTGGGTCGAATACAGCTGAGAAGAAACACGTGTGACCCAATGGAGGACGCACACTGCCAGTGACCATCACCACATGACCATTTGTTGGGTTTCAGTGTCATATCAAATAAAACCTCCAAAATTATATCAAAAAGCTATTGAAGGGACTTCCCTGGCCATCCAGTGGTTAGGACTCGGCGCTTTCACTGCCGGTGCCTGGGTTCAACCCCTGGTCAGGGAACTAAGGTCCCGCAAGCTGCGCGGTGAGGCCCCCAAAAAATAAAGCTATTCAAATATTCTTCCCTATTCCAACTACATTTTTTTTTGGGGGGGTATACTTTAACCAAAGCAACATATGACAGTTTTTCATTTTGCAAAGTACAGTGATTTAGAGTAACATGCAGTGGGTTTACTCCTCCTACTTTTAAATGAAATTAGTAAATAAGCATTTTATTGACAGATGCCCCTATACAGACAGAAGTTTTCTGGGCCCCTCCGTGTTTACAACATGAGGGGTTCCTGAGATGCCAGGAACATGGGCGTGCAGGAGAGACAGCTACTCCAGGCCCCCGCTCTATCACAGACCCCGCCAAGACCTCACCCATGACAAGACCCTTTATTCCGTGTGCCCCACTCCCTGGATCCCACCATGATCACCGTCAACTAGATGAGAAGAGAGAAAAGATGAACAGATACAAATCTGAGCGTTTCTCTCAAAGAAGCACTGGCTTTCTGTCTGTCTCCCTGGTGGCAGCCGACGCCCAGGGCCGCGTGGTCCCACAGCAGGAGCACAGAGGAGACTGGAGCAGGGGGGAGGGCCCGGCCCGCCTGGTGGGCCTGTCTGTCCATTCAGCTCCACTGGAGACTCGTGGAGGCCAGCAGAGAGTGCCCGCCGGCTGCGGGACGTGGACACCGACACGCGGGGCCCACGCGCCCCGGGCTGGGGCATGACTGGGACTTGGTCCTTTTTGCTCAGCAAGAATAAGATGCACTATTCCAGATTTTACAGCAATCTTTTGTAGACCCTGACCCAGTACTATCCTCTGAATGTCAAGATGAAAAGGATCCAAAATCATGTCATTTACAGATGGGGAAGTGAAGGCCTAGCGGTGAGGCTGCAGCACAGGGGTGAACAGACCGGGTCCAGGTCCAAGCAGCCCCCAAGCTGGCTACCAGAACCTCCGGGCGGGGCTCTGCTTCAGAACGTGGCTCGGGGCCCTGAGCGTCAATCCCACTGCTGAGTCCAGGGGCAGAGCTCACTCTCAAAAATGCAGGGTGTGGGCTGCATTTGGAGAACTTGGCGGCATTCTGAAATAGCTACAGACCCCATGACACTCTACGTGTTTTAAGCCCAGGTTAAGAATTACTGGTCTTGTCTCTGAAAGGAAAATTAAGTGGTGTGGGCAAAGGCACATTGGCTGGACGGGCACACAGACTTCCCAAGGAGCCCAGCGAGGGCCTTGCACCGCCTCTGGACTGGGGTGCACACCCTCGGACCCCAGGAGACCACAGCCCGAGGCCATCCTTCTCCCTGCCGCCCATCACCAACTCCGCAGAGTGTCACCGCTGTGGGGATGGTTTCCACGCGAAGTGTTTCAGGTGCTCCCTGAACAGAAGGCTGCATCGTTCTGGAGCAACGTCCTGCACAGTCCAGGGCTCTCGGAACTGGGGGACAACACGGCACAAGCATCCGGGCGGCAACACCCCCTCTTCCAGGCAATTCACAGAGAGGTCAGAGGTCAGCAGCTGGCTTTGTTTACTGTCTACTTCCCATCAGAGAAGACCAGAGAGACAATTAAAAGTGATCCAAGATGCCCTTCAGTAGGTGAATGGATAAATAAACTGTGGGACATCCAGACGATGGACTATTATTCAGCGCTAAAAAAAAAAAGAGAAATGAGCTATCAAGCCATGAAAAGACACGGAGGCACCTTAAATGCACATTCCTACGTGAAAGGAGCCCATGTGAGAAGGCGGGACGAGCCCGACCCCATGATATTCTGGAAAAGGCAAAACTGTGGACACAGTGAAGAGAGGGAAGGGTGAACAGGTGGAGGGAGAGGGTTTCAGGGCAGTGAGACGAGTCTGTGCGAGGCTGTGATGGCAGAGACGCATCATCACACACTCGTCCAAACCCACAGGACCGACAGCACCGAGAGGGAAGCAGAATGCAGACCGTGGCCTCCGGGTGACACCGTGTCTGTGCGGGTTCACTGCTTTCAATAGATCAACCACTTCGCCGGGTTGGGTGGGTGGGGGTGGAGTGTATATGGGAAATCTCTGTACCCTGCTGCTTGATTCTGCTGTGAGCCTAAACCTGATCTAAAAACTAAAGTCTGCTTAATAAAAAAGGTGACTGAACTGCCACAAGCTCGCCATGCTGGGCCGGGAGGCTCCCAGGGACAGAGCGCCTGGTTTATGTAACAAAGGCGGCCACATCAGGCTGGGCCGCCAACCCCCAGCCCAGCCTCCCGCCTCCTGAGGCCCCTCCCACCTCACCTGCTCCCCACGCAGTCCCCAGGCCCCGCTCAGCAGGACCCCCAGCCGCGTGAGGGCGGACAGTGTGCAAGGGGACAAGGCCCCTTTTCCAGGAAGCGTGAAAATCGCAACTTCATCAAGCACGTTATATACACTGCTCTCTAGACCATGTAGTCACTGAAAGTCACAGTTTGAAGTTTCACGTCATCGGAAGTTAATGCTAGGTTTTAAAGTGCAGAACACGAAAGTTTATATACAATCTGATCCCTGTTTTGTGAAATGTAACATATTCACAATTTTTAATTTGCATGTTTATCTTTGAGGGATAGGATTACACGTGATTTTTATTTTATTCTTTATATTTAACTTTATTTACTGGTAAGTGTTATTATCTAAATTGTGTCCCCCAAAAAAAAGGTTATTTTGGGATCGTAACCCCCAAGTACCTCAGAATGCGGCCTTATCTGGAAACAGGGTCTTTGCGGATGTTGTCGGGATCATCAGGGTGGGTCCTCACCCAGTACGACTGGTGCCCTTAAAAAAGGGGAAATTTGGACACAGACACAGACACGCACACGTGAAGATGGAAGCAGAGAAGGGGGTGACGCTTCCGCGAGCCACAGAACATCAGAGGCGCCAGCCAATGCAGCAGCTGGGAGAGGCCTGGGGCAGATTCTCCCTCAGCCCCGGCAGGGACCAGCCCGGCCGGCACCTCAGTCTCGGACTTCTGGCCTCCGGGGCTGTGGAGGAGTCTGTCTCTGGTCTGAGGCCCCCGCTCTGTGGGTTTGTTACGGCCGCCCCAGCAAACTGACACACTGAGTTTTGGTTAATGTGCACGAACTACCTGAATCATGGGAGCCCTAACTTTTCTCTAAGACACCGAATAGCGTTAACTCTTAGAATAAAGAGAAGATTTCTACACTTCACTGCACTAAGAAACTACCCTTTCAACAAAAGAGAGCAACGTCGTGTACAATCATGTTCGGCGACCTACACTTTACTTTCATCCACTCTTTGTAGAAAAGGTAGGGGGGTTCTCTTGTTGACAGTAGTTTCCCTGCAACCTCAGAGTGCGACACAGCCCGAGAGCGAGGCTGCTGTCAACTGACAGGCAGGTGTGTGCAGGGGAGTGTGTCAGCTGTTTGGTGAAAAGACAGAGCTCATTACTGGGAGCAGTTCTGCTCCCGCAAACCCCAAGTCCTCCTTCTGCCCCCGACTCCACCCACCCCCAACCTCCCAACAGTAGCCAAAAACTTATTTGTTGTTGTAAACGCATAACAACTGGGAACAGCCTGAGCAAAGGCCAAAGGCCCCAGGCCCCGGCACGTGAGAAAGGAGCCTCGAGAGCTGAGATGAGGCCAAGGGCGGCCCAGACGGCGCCCCTGGAGAGGGATGGGAGCAGCGTCAGGGAAGGGGGAGGCCCACTGAGGGTCCTGCTCGCTCCCCACTAAACCCCCAGCAACTCTCAGCTGAGCCTCTGTGACTGGGCACCGGCCGAGAAGACCCCCGACGGCCGTGAACGGGCACCTGAAGGGGGGGACCTGCCCCTCAGGCCACGCGGATCCCTGCGTGGCACATGCTCAAGGGCCATCATCCTCCCAGGTCAAGCACCTCGAGGCAACCCCACGCTGAGAGGCGGAGCCCTCACCCCTTCCGCATCAGACCGCAGACAGGAAAAATGTCTGCCGGGCCAGCTCAGCCCACCACCTGGCCGGTCTCGGAGCCTGTCTGTCCTGCCATATCTAACGGCGCATGGCCTCTGGGACCTAGCATGCGCTCCGCCAGGCTGACCCCGTGCCCACGGGTGTGGTCCCTCCCCGCAGCCTCCCACGCAAACGTTAATAGTCACAAAACACTACGCTGTCCTCCTAGTGTCCTGCAGAAACCGCAGCCTCAGCTCGAAGGGTCTGGGTGACAGGGAAGCGAATGGCAGCAGCCCTGAGCCGCTGAGCCTCAGTCCGGGGTGGTCACCGCACCCTTCCCTGGGGAGCGCGTCCAGAGAACGAAAGCCAAGCCAGCGCCCCTCTCCCAACCTGGCGGGGCTGTCCTAGGACCCAAGACTCTGTGCAGCCCTGTGGAGACGCACTCCTCAAAGCGCAGCCCACCAACAGCCGCCCCGTGCTCGCACCGCCAACGCCTGCCCACGGGCCCACTGGGAGGGGGAACCGAAGTCGTGAGCCACCGAGTGGAAACCACACACCATAAACACAGTTTGTTGTTTTAAATAAAACCGAAATCGAACTTCCAAAAAGAAACATCTCACAGTCTCTCCTCTCCACACACCAGCCCAGGGTCACGGTTAAGACCACAGCCCGAGGCCACTGTCACAGGCTCTCGGGCACGACCACCCACCGGTAGGCCTGGTGAGGCTGCTGGGAAAAACGCTCTCATTTAATACTTCTCTATGGCTATTTCTAAATGAGTTTCAGAGAAGTTCTTCCCGCCAGAATCTGTGCTCTCTAGTAACTTTCACTAGCTTATGACAGGTGCCCTACTTAAGTAATAAGGGGAAGAGAAAATATTTTGTAGCACACACTTGCAAAACAGCCCTTGGCAGGAGCCTGTCCTCACGCAGTGACTTTCCAAGCAGCTTCCCGAGTACAGACTTGATTACGTCCAAGGCCAGGCTGCCCTGAGTTCCTTATCAGGAAATGCACTACTGGAATTCCAGAGAGTCCTCAGGACCCACACAGAGCCCGCACCCAGGGCTCAAATTCCTCACATGATCTCCCAGGACTCTTCGACGCACAGGATGCACCACAGTGAACCTCAACGGATCTCCAGCAAAACTTCAGCCAGACAATCACCAAGGTCCTGACACCAGTCATGCACTTTGCTTCCCGTTTCCTGACTCTAAAGCACAGGAGGGGTGAACGCTGTGAGCAGGACACCCTTCAAGACCAGGTGCTCTGGACTGCAGCTCCCGCGTGATGGGCTCCAGGCACACACGTTAGTGCCCACTCTGAGCACCAAGCAGAAATGTCCCCAGGCTACACACACGTCACACTGGTACTCCCTGCGGGGAGGGGCCCCAGTCCAGAAGGCCCAGGCCATAGGCACTTGCAGGTGGTCCTGGAGAAGTGAAGGTTCGCAGTGCCCAGAAGAAGCCGAGGGGCTAAGGTGCCACATGAGCCATGGTAAGAGGACAGCTGCAGAGACGGAGACAGATGCGCCCCGGCGCGGGGGGCCTGGCGGACAGAACAGACAAGGAGAGCAGGCGCGGAGTCCCCAGGCGGAGAGTCTGCCTGGATGGAGAAGAAGGACGGAGCCTTCCTTGAAGACAGGCCTCCACGTCTCTCGGAGCTCCCTGGGAGACCAGCAAGCCTGCCCGCCAGCCACAGCCCCACTCCCGCCCCAACCCCAAGGGCAGCAGTGTCCACCTCGCCAGCGTCTGGGCCACCGGGCAGCACGAGAGCACCAAGCCCATATCCTTTGTGCATACTATACAACTCCATCTTCCGCCGAGCTGACAACTTATCAGGTCACAAACGAGGGCACCAACAGCGGCGTGGGAGTTGTGGCTGTCCTTTCCCGGCCACCCCAGCAGGGCTCCCCGGCACTGCCCCACTGCCAAGGCGCCGGGCCTCACACACTGGTGGCCAAGCAGCCCCGAGTGGTCACCAGCTGGCAAGCCTCTACTGGCCACCTTCTCCGGGGGATGCAGGCCCCACGACTCCTCTGAGGCCACTGCCCTCGGGACACAGACCGCAGTTCACGTAAGTCTCAGGAAAAAGTGTGAAAGGGTCGAGAGTGAACAGAACAGCAACTTCTTCCTTGGACAAGAAAAGGACAAGGATGTCAGGTGCGAGGAATCTAGAAAACAGGCTCTGCTGTCGACCTAGAGCAGTGGACCCAGTCCTGTCTGTACTGTGCCCAGGCCTCGCCCTGCACCCGGCACAGTTCAAGCACATGACCTCTGCCCCGGAGCCGAGCACTGGGTGATGGCCGGAGGCGACCCCCCACCCCACTCCACACACGCCAGTGCCACACATACACCCCGCCGCACACAGTCCACCATAAACCCACACTCACTCCCCCACCCACCACACACCCCCATACCCCCTGCAGCACAATCATGGTACGAGTGTAAATGGGGCCCAGGGAATGCCATCGCCCGGAGGTGATACACCAGCACGCCACTTCATTCACTTCCTGCCCCCTTCCTCAAGTCAGACGCCAGCACAGGGATCTCCTGCCTTAGTGTAAGAAGGACCCCAGGACGTACTCAGTCTGCCGCTGATCAGCTATGGAACCTGGAAAACCCTACTATTCAACATCTTCGAGGCCTAGAATCTTTTAATAAAAATGTGGAAAATGCCACCTACTTTCTTGCGTTTCATAGGGGAAGAAAAAGAATGTAAGTGAAAGTATGTGGAGAGCCCGTGCCTCTCGTGCCTCTCACAGACCTTCAGGGTTCCCGGAAGATGCAACCCAGCAGCCAGTTCCCGAGTGGGATCCCTCCCGCGTGGCCCGGGGCAGCGTGGGCCCCAGGGCTTGCCGGCAGGAAGGCAGGGAAGGCAGTGCACACGCGCCTCCCGTCTCAGCCCCGTGCCCACTCCCTGCTTCTGTCCACGCAGAGGCCCTGGGGCGGGAGCCCGGAGCACAGGGGAGGAAGGAAGGGAACAAGAATGGGGTCTTGGGGAATCGCATGGCACTTACCGTTTCTGACTTTGTGGACCTTTTGTGAATGGGCAGTTTGCTTATTGGAAGAAAGAAACCCCGGGGCCCTCATCCACCTCAGAGGGCGTTGTCACACGTGAAGACAGGGGCCACCCAGAGACCCTCTGCACAGAGACCTAGAAGAGCAGCCGTCACTAGATGAAGAGTGCCTGAGAGACGTCCTGCGGGGCAGGGTAAAAAGAGGAGGCTCAAACACAAAGACAAGGGATTTTTAAAGAAAAGTGAGGTGTTAGCTTAAGGAGGTTAGATGAGCTTACACACCTGATTATAGCTTTTCCCATAAAAAATGCTCAAACGAGGGTTGAGCATTCCCAGCTGTACCACCCCAGGTTTGGCTGCAAACCTTTGTCCTACCCCCGACCCATCTATCGCCATGGGCCTCAAGCCCAAAGACTGTATCTGAGATGCTAGTGTGAGACTGGGCTGCAATAAAGCCCAACTCCACAGGCTCCAGCACCCAACTCACACACACTCTGCCAGAGACCCCCTCCCCCAAACACAGGGGCGGGGCCTCACCATCCAACTTCTGCAGCCCGTGCGGCTCCTCCATAAGTCACCACTCTGCCCAAGATGAAAATACACGGGGGTGGAGGGCACGGGGGTGGGGGGGTGGTGGTGAGCTAGATGGTAAACTTTTCAAAAGAACAGGAAAATTCAAAATCTAAAAAAAAAATCCTTGTTCAAAAAATTAACAAGCACAGGGACTTCCCTGGTGGCACAGCGGTTAAGAATCCACCTGGCAAAAGCAGGGGACACGGATTCGAGCCCTGCTCCGGGAAGATCCCACATGCCACGGAGCAACTAAGCCCGTGAGCCATGGCCGCTGAGCCTGCGCTCTAGAGCCCGCGAGTCACAACTACTGAGCCCGCGCGCTCTAGAGCCCGTGCTCCGCAACAAGAGAAGCCACCACAATGAGAAGCCCGCGCACCGCAATGAAGAGTAGCCCCCGCTCGCCGCAACTAGAGAAAGCCCACGCGCAGCAACGAAGACCCAACGCAGCCAAATAAATTAATTTTTTAAAAAATCACAAGAACAAATTTTCAACAGAGGTCGACCACAACCAGGAGATGGAGAAAAAGAAGACGTGTGAAGGGTGTGCTGGGATCAGAAGGTGGGGCCTCAAGCCAGATGCAGATGCGCTGCCCACGCAGTTCCGGGCCCCACCCCCACAAACACCCAGGATCCAGACGGCAGCCCTGGCGGCCCTGGTCTTCATGTGTGACAACGCCCTCTGAGGTGGATGAGGGCCCTGGGGCTTCTTTCTTCCAATAAGCAAACAACAAAGTCAGAAACGGTAAGTGTCATGCGATTCCCCAAGACCCCATTCTTGTTCCCTTCCTTCCTCCCCTGTCCTCCGGGCTCCCGCCCCAGGGCCTCTGCGTGGACAAAAACAGGGAGTGGGCACGGGGCTGAGACGGGAGGTGCGTGTGCACTGCCTTCCCTGCCTTCCTGCCGGCAAGTCCTGGGGCCCACGCTGCCCCGGGCCACGGCCGTGTACACATCCAGGGCCATGGGAGCAGACTCTGCCCCGCCCTGGGCAGGGACCAGACAGCCGCTCTGCTCCCCTTTCAAACTCGCTACCCTGGCCACAGCCCTCAGCTCCATCTGCAGGGTTCCCCACACAGCTTGAAAGAGCCTCAGTGGCAACCACGAGATGGTGCAGACGACCCTGCGGGACCAAACACCGCATCCTCACTCTCAGAACACAGTACTGCAAACCTCACCGGAAACCTCACTATCACCCTTCTTTTTTTGGCACTAAGAATACCCCAATCCCTATTCCCAACGGGCAACACAAATAATGATCAAGGTACATATTCTATGATATACACACAGTACTATATATAAAAGAGATAACTAATAAGGACCTACCATATAGCACCAGGAGCTCTACTCAGTACTCTGTAATGACCTATACGGAAATAGAATCTAAAAAAGAATGGATATGTATAACTGATTCACTTTGCTGTACAGCAGAAACTAACACAACATTGTAAATCAACTATACTCCAATAAAAATTAATTAAAAAAAAAAAAGGTACCTAACCTAGAGTGCACAAGGCCAAGCCATGAGGGTGCCTCCCCGATTCTGTCCGGGTCGACCCCACAGAACAGCCCACCGGCCCACAGCCCTGCATCGCCTTTCCCCTGCCTTCTTCTTCCCCCCACCAAGATCCAAGTGGGCGGCACAGGAACCCCCCCGCAGCAAACATCCGTAACTGCACAGAGCTCTCGTCCCCTGAGGCCCAGCAAGGAACAGCAGGAGGGAAGGCGGGATTTCAGGTTGGTCCAGCAGTCAAGTTCAGCTCACTTTTAACAACCTGTGGAGCTCTACTCTGAGCCAGATACAGGCAAATCTCTTCACCCTCAAATATAAAACTTGGAGGAAATCCCTTTAGCCAGCTTTTAAAATTTGAAGGTGTTAAAAATAAAATGGGGATGGGCTTCCCTGGTGGCACAGTCATTAAGAATCCGCCTGCCAATAGAGGGGACATGGGTTCGAGCCCTGGTCTGGGAAGATCCCACATGCCGCGGAGCAACTAAGCCCATGCGCCACACCTACTGAGCCTGCGCTCTAGAGCCCGTGAGCCACAACTACTGAAGCCCGTGTGCCTAGAGCCTGTGCTCTGCAACAAGAGAAGCCACCGCAATGAGAAGCCCACACACTGCAACGAATAGTAGTCCCCGCTCGCCACAACTAGAGAAAAGCCCTTGTGCAGCAATGAAGACCCAACGCAGCCAAAAATGAATAAATAAATAAATATTTAAAAAAATAAAATGGGGGTTCCCTGGTGGTCTAGTGGTTAGGATTTGGCACTTTCACTGCCGTGGCCCAGGTTCAAGCCCTGGTCCAGGAACTGAGATTCCGCAAGCCTTTGTGGTGTAGGCAGAAAAATAAAAACATAAAAAATAAGTTAAAAAAAATAAAATGGGGGCTTCCCTGGTGGCGCAGTGGTTGAGAGTCCGCCTGCCGATGCAGGGGACACGGGTTCGTGCCCCGGTCTGGGAAGATCCCACATGCCGTGGAGCGGCTGGGCCCGTGAGCCATGGCTGCTGAGCCTGCGCGTCCGGAGCCTGTGCTCCACAACAGGAGAGGCCACAGCAGTGAGGGGCCCGCGTACTGCAAAAAAAAAAAAAATAAAAAAATAAAAAAAAATAAAATAAAATGAACACTGGCTCCATGAGAATCCCTGTAGCTAACGATGGAGGGAAAACAATGGCAATATTATAGGCAACAAATGAGGTGCTACAAACAGCCGACAAACCCTTCCAGTCGCAAGCAGAATCTCCACATGCCTTCCTGCCCAGCACAGCTGAGGTACCAGAGCCCAGAGGCCAGTTCAGCTAGAAACGTCCAGAGGGAAAGGAGCTGGGGCACAGCCTGGGCTCAGACCGTCCCTTCTGCTCTGTCCTGCCTATTTTCCAAACCCTGTTCTTGGGCATGTGCACTCTCCAGGCAACTCCCATGTCCTGGAATAAAAGGACCCAAGTCCTACTGACCAACAAGGGCTGTGGTAGGGAGAGCGAGAGCTTTCTGAGGAGGTGTGTGAACACAACTGCCAACTTTTATATGAACAAAAAGCATGCGTTTAATGAAATCTAATTTAAATGACATCTAATATTCCATACTTTGCATGTATTTTAAGGGAGCCGAGACAATGAATTTTCCCCAGAACTCTAAAATTACAATAAAAATTTACTATACTCAAAAATCCGGGGCTTCCCTGGTGGCGAAGTGGTTGGGAGTCCGCCTGCCAATGCCTGCCGATGCTAGGGGGCGCGGGTTCGTGCCCCGGTCCGGGAGGATCCCACGTATCGCGGAGCGGGTGGGCCCGTGAGCTATGGCCGCTGAGCCTGCGCGTCCGGAGCCTGTGCTCTGCAACGGGGGAGGCCACAGCAGTGAGAGGCCCGCGTACCCAAAAAAAAAAAAAAAAAAAAAAAAAAAAAAATCCGGAATACATGTTTTATTGGTGTAATTAGCTAGACATATTTCTTAGAGAAAGAAGCAAAAGTGTGCTTTGTTACCTATTTTTAAATCCTGACAAATATCCTTGTTAAAAAGGCAAATGTATCATTAGCATTAGTATCTACAAGCTTCTTACCACCTGCAAATCCAACCCAGCCTTCCGCCCTGCAGCCAAGGCACAAGACGGTAGCCACCCCCCCAGCCACGTGTGCTGTGACTGTGAAGTGCCACAGTCACTAGTGGCCGACCACTAGCTGGGTGGTGGCAGGGTCAGCAAATTGCCACTCCTGCCATGTGAGGGGCACGGAGAGACCTGCCCAGAAGAGCTGCATCACCAGACGGCAACACATTCCCCGTCACGAGGGGCCCCAGGCACAGGACGCCCTCCCCCACGCCCCCAGCCCGCATCTGGACAGCAGGTGGCGGGGGACTTGGTTCTGCCGCTGACAAGACCTGCAGTTCTCGTGCTCACAGCTCCACAGTGAGCACAGCCTGCTCCGGGCGCCAGGATGCCACAGACAGGGCGTGTCACTGCTCTGCACACCCCAGCAAGTCAAAAGTGATCACTCTGCAGTAACTGTAATGTAACATTTAAATCTGCGCATCACTATACCGTAACTTACTACATAAGCTTTATATACTACACATCAACTGTACTTCAATTTTAGAAAGTGACCACTTTTCTATTTTTTATGAAGGTGTTCAATTAGAAACATAAACCATTAGATCCAAGCCTCCATTCAGATAGACAAACTGCCTTTATTACTCTAACAGCCACTTCCAGAAGCCACTCTGTTTTTGGAAACATCACTCAGAACTCCTGTCCACAGGAAGCAACGGTACCACCCTGCGCTGCCCTGGGGTCCCTGCTGCTGACAACCCTCGGCGGCAGCAGCCACACCCTCACCGAACCCTGGGGGAACGCGTGCCATCGAGAGCCATTTAAGGCTCACCTCTCCCCCGACCCTTGCGCTTTACCAAGAAAGATGTTAACACAGCGAGAATTACACCAGCCATCAGGTGAAACTAGTGTTTTATGCTAGAGAAAGGAAAGCAAAGAATAAATCTATTTTAAAGCTTCTATTTTCATTGAGCTTTACCTCCATAAACAGTGTCACTTAAGCTCTCGGGAAATCTTTCAGATGAGTATGGCCATCACCGCCTCACAGGGCAGGGGAGCCGAGGCCCAGCAGTACCTGGGCCCACGTCCAGAGCTGGCATAGGCCCGCCCCCTCCCGGACCCTGGAGCCACAACCACACCTGGATCACCTTAGGGCAGGGCCGAGAGCACAGCAGTGTGCCCTGAAGGATATTTAACAAGCCCACCTCTGTCAGAAAAAGTGATCTCAGATGTGATCTAAATGCTTCATATTCTACCTTACGTGGTCAAAATGAAAATTAAAAATAACGAATGGGGCTTCCCTGGTGGCGCAGTGGTTGAGAGCCCGCCTGCCGATGCAGGGGACACGGGTTCGTGCCCCGGTCCGGGAAGATCCCACATGCCGCGGAGCGGCTGGGCCCGTGAGCCATGGCCGCTGAGCCTGCGCATCCGGAGCCTGTGCTCCGCAACGGGAGAGGCCGCAACAGTGAGAGGCCCACGTACCGCAAAAAAAATAAAATAAAATAATGAATGATATAAATAACAATGAACAATTATTAGAGAGCCTGCAAAATTATTCTGTTTTTCTATTTGTGCCTTCTGATTGCCAGCAAAGGTCATGGATCATAGACCCCGGCACCTGTGCCCACACACGCAGGCCCCGGATCCGGGAGGGGCCCCCCTGGTGATCAAAGTAGCACCTTTATCTCTATTCCTT
The DNA here is from genome assembly GCF_008692025.1 of Phocoena sinus. Taxonomy (NCBI): domain Eukaryota; kingdom Metazoa; phylum Chordata; class Mammalia; order Artiodactyla; family Phocoenidae; genus Phocoena; species Phocoena sinus. The sequence continues at coordinate 59,039,918 of NC_045781.1, forward strand.
CCATACACTGTGGATGTTTTAAAGACAATTACAATCAATATCAACTGAATATTTATGGTTCACAAAAGTGATAAACGGCATTAGACACCGTGGATTACTGCCATGGGACTTACCGTCAAACAGCCAGCCCTTCACATGTCAGGAAACTGTGCGAACGTTAACGCCCCTACTGCTCACAATCCACCAGAACAACTGGGCCAGCCCCAGGTCTCTCAGCAGAGCAGCGGATAACTTGTTTCCTTTTAAGCAGCGATCACCAAATGCTTGTTAATAACCTAATTTAAGCAGCGTCTTCTTTTTCCTCGTTATAAATTACGGCCAATGTTACCATTTCCAAACAAAGGCCAGGCTCGAGCCTGCAGTATGGGTGGGCCCGGCCGCCCCTCCACGCCCAGCTCACCCCCTGCTGGGCTGAGTCTCTCAATGGCTGCCCCACAGCCCGCGACAGCCAAGCTGAATGCATGGGCTCATCCTGGAAGACGGCCGTGGGAGCGCTCCCAACATGCTACAGGGCCCACCACGGCCCCTCACCACCACACCCCACTGGCCGGGCTGGCTTCTTTCTAATCCCAGACCACCCTGCAGACTAAGATCTTTCCATCATACCTCACCCCCATTTCCAAGGAAACGCTTCCTCAAGTCAAAGAGTCCAGCCAGGTGCATTTCAAAGTGGCCGGATACAATGACGGCTGAGATAGAGGACGGGGTCTGTGAGATTAAGCAGCAGGAAAGGTTTCTTTCCTGTCTGCTAGAAACAACACAAAATAGAAAATACACTTTGGCACTGTTTGCTTTAAAACACTAATACCTGGCCACGGTAGGAAACATGCAAAGGAGCCAAGCGGTTTCTTTCCAACGTGTCCCAGGGGAGGAGGGCTCTGTCCTAGAGCCAGGAGTGCCAGTCGGGCCCCAGGCCGCAGGAGGGCGGCTGCCTCTCCGGGCACAGCCGTGCTAGGAATTCCCGGCGGGAGGCAAGGCTCAGGGCAAATGAGCCAGGAGCCCACTCCACACCCACCAACCACACACGCTGGCCTCGGACTTCAGGAAAACCACGTGTGGCTACCAGCTGGCCCACACACGGGACACAGAGCAGAGCACAGCCAGGCAGCCTGCCTCCCCAGAGGAGGAGGGACAGTTCTCAGATGGTGTGTGTGCAACACGCCCAGAGCACAAAACAGGCACCGCAAGCAGGTCCTACAGGCTCCAGACCACTTGGGGACTGAGCCAGTAAGACAACAGAAGTTGACAAGAAACCAACTTCTGTCACAGACCAGGCTGCCAACCTGTCTTAATTTGTCCAGAGAACGCCTCTCGCTGGGACACCACACAGCTCACCACCGCCCTGAAGCACCCTCAGTTAAGTGAAATCCAGGACCCAGAACACTTAGCCAAAGCTCTATCAAGCTCAAGAAAACCAATGTGAAGACGTAAGAAATATTTTGATACTTCTTTTTACAAACCAATGAAAATAACACAAACTGATGAGAGAGACAATACGATAAAATATTTACCGAGTCCATCGCTAAAAGCCGAGGTTGATGGCTGTAAATTAAATCCAACACAGGCGTGTCCCAGAGCAGCACTGAGGGTATTCTGAAAGAAGAGAGTAAAGTTAGCTCATGTAAATAATAATTTCTACTCAGTTCATTTTAAAATGTCAGCCTCTCTCCATCTGGACCACACTACAACCTTCCTTTACTTCACGGAACTCCAGACAAGCAAGAGGTTTTTAGGATGTCTGGCTGGCTGCTTTGGGCTGTAAAGGGAGAGGACACCAGGAGAGGCACTCACACCTGGTGGTTTGTGGGAGGACGCTACCCAGGTGGAAGTCTCTGTTCTTGATCATGGTTCCTGGACGGCAGTGCCCAGAGAGGCCCAGTTAAGGAAAGAACACTCCGATGGGCCGGTCATTCTCCCCAGAGAAGGGGCTTGAGGACTGGGGCCCTGGAAGGGCCGTCCACAGACTTTCACCTTACTTGGAGTTTGACAGTAAACCTTTGTCGAAGTTATGCATTTGCATCTTCTACGGACCCCCGTCACACTCAGTAAAATGTGAACTCTCCTTTTGGCTCACAAAGCCCCGACGGCTGGCCCGTGCGCCTTGCTCCGCCTGGAGGCCCTCTCCCAGCCTCAAGCTGTGCTCCTGCGGTACCCAGATGGGCCCGGTCCCGGCCACCCCGTATCCTCTCCACTCCTCTCTCTATCCACCTAGGGATCCATCCTCAAAGGCAAAGGACCGTAACTCAGACCACATAAGCTTCCTGGGATCCCAGGTCGGAGACATGCCTCCAGCGTCCACGGCAGGAGAAACCAGAGGTTTGGGGCGGCCCCACAAGGGCTGGCACACTTCGTCAACATGACTAAGAGATATCGTCTGGGGGTGGCAGCACACAGGGGCCTCGTAGGCAGGCCAGCCATGGGCAAACAACCCCGTTACTCATGAGTAAGCTGCAGCTACACGTATCAACATCAGCGAATCTCAAAAACCGTAACAGTGAGTGAGAAAAGATCTCAGAGGAATATATTGAATATATGTGTCTTTCAAAAGTACGTGAAACTTAATATATTCGATTTACTACATATACAGTAAAAATCTATGAAAAGGGACTTCCCTGGTGGCGCAGTGGTTCAGAATCCGCCTGCCAACGCAGGGGACACGGGTTCGAGCCCTGGTCCGGGAAGATCCCACATGCCGCAGAGCAACTAAGCCCATGTGCCACAGCTACTGAGCCTGTGCTCTAGAGCCCGCGAGCCACAACTACTGAAGCCCGCGAGCTAAAGCCCACGCTCCCAGCGAGAAGCCACCGCAATGAGAAGCCCGTGCACCACAACAAAGAGCAGTCCCCGCTCGCTGCAACCAGAGGAAGCCCGCACACAGCAACAAAGACGTAATGTGGCCAAAAATAAATAAAACTAAATCTTAAAAAAAAAAAAAAATCAATGAAAAGCAAATAGTTATAAATTTCAAAGTAATGGTTCCTCTTGGAAGTCGGGGTGGGGTGGATACCAACCAGGAAGCACACCCAAAGTCTAAGCAATACTGCTCAAGCTAGGCAGGCCAGGGCCCAGGGCCTGGAGAGCTGGTTCTCACGTTTACACCGTGAGTCTTCCCCGGGTCCAGCAGCGACCTCGTCCCCCTCTGCTGCCCTGACAAGGACTGGAGAGGAAGATGAGAGGACCGTGCCCGCTCCCGGGACTGTGTAACTGGGCACCCTTCCATTTTGTCATTAATTGAAATAATTTATTTCCATCATTCAAAACTAGGAGTTTAAAGGTACAGAGACAACTAAAAACATCTTTTCATCCATCAAATATTTTTACATCAAAATGTAGCGATTTCAACCCTTTGAAAGTAAACCCAAAGTACAGTATCAAAAGAAAAGCAAATGGCACAATCTTCCAAAATCATTATAAAAAGAAGAGCTTTTATTGAAAAGCCTCTCCAAAGACCTCCATGCCCGAAATCAAATCAACCAATCAAGTAAGCCTGCGGCCTGGCCATGTGAACACAGTGACGCTGCAGGGTCCTGAAGAGAACTGGCATCCTCGAAGAGAACTGAGATCCCAAGAACCAAACAACCAGCATTATTCCATTCACACCTATTGTTCCACAATCCCATCAAGCTCACTCCCACCTCCAAACGCACCAGCCGTGCAGCATCAGGACCGGACACGCACAGGCACACAGGAGACAAGCACAGCTGCCAGGACACAGTGCTTATGGAGAGCAGATTTCCAAGGTCTGCACTCGGTTTCCAAAAGATCTAAGTGGTTTCCCGACCTGTGCTTACAGATGTGTATGTGTGTTTTGCAAAGATGGGTTTAGATTTTTCTGTCCTTATGTTGCTGGTACAGGACTTTTTGAAGCTGACATTATTAACCTCAAGGACTAGAAAAGCAGCTTCCAATCACCACACCTTGGTTTTACTGAAAAGCAACAAGTCACTAAGCTTTTCAATTTTCCTATAAAGACAGTGACGGAACAACACAGAGTTTATGATGAATGTCTACACTCGGAATGCAACAAATAATACAACTACTATTCAGTTTTGAAGGAAACTTGAGTTTCTCAAACGCAGCACAACTTACCACCTGGAGCCACATCATCCTCTGCTGTCCTGGACACCGCGGGGTGCTGAGTATCCCGGCCTCTGCCCACTGCATGCCAGGAGCACCTCCCCAAGCTGTGACAGCTAGAACATGTCCCGACACTGTCCCAAGTCCCCTGAAGGGCAAAATCACATGGGTAGAGAACCAGTGCTCTACTGGGCCCAAGTTAAGTGAGGTTAAAAAATAAATTTTCAAGTTGTCTGAGGTCATGCAGGGAATTAAAAGCCAGTTGGAAACAAAATCCAGGGCTTCTAAATTCTAGTCTAAAGGTCTTTTCATTTTAAGAGAAAATACTTAGTAATTGACTCAATTATTCCTAGAAGACAACACAAATTAAGAGCCTCTAAAATATTTGTACCTTGTGACAGAGTAATCCCATTTCTGGGGAATGCACATTGAAGAAATATCCTAAAATATGAAAAAAGCTTCGTGTTGGACACACGTTCACATCAGAACCAACACCACAACTATAAACAAGCCACATATTCACAAGGAAACACAGCAGACTACACTTTACTGTCAGAGCGACAGCATTCAAAGAGCACGTTCCCAGCCCAGAAGTAGAGACCAGTGGGGACAGAGTGCAGACGCAGACCCTGGCAACATGAAGCCAGTGTCAACCATGGCTAAGCCCACGCGACACAACTACTGAGCCTGCGCTCTAGAGCCCGCGAGCCACAACTACTGAGCCCACGTGCCACAACTACTGAAGCCCGTGCGCCTAGAGCCCGTGCTCCGCAACAAGAGAAGCCACTGCAATGAGAAGCCCACACACCGCAATGAAGATTAGCCCCGGTGCAGCAACGAAGACCCAACGCAGCCAAAAATAAATTAACTAAAGAAATAAATTTATTTTTTAAAAGACCCAATGCCACCCAATTAATTAATTAATTTTTCAAAGGCCTGTGACTGCTAATCGCAGTTTCCGTTCAGCATGAGATGAGCACTAGACAGTTGCAATCAGTCCCACGGAAAGCACGGTCCCCTCGGCTGGCCCACACTCTGGGTTTTAAAGCACCGAGCACCGCCCTGGCCTCCTTGGCCGCCCTCCTGTGCCGCCCTTCCAGAGGCCCCAGATGCCGGGAATCCCAAGTAGCCAAAGCCTGGTCTTGCTGCTCTGGCCTCAGCCGGAGGTCTGAAGACACAGACCAGTTTTCCAACCCCAAGCTCCCAGGGACCACAATGCTCCCGGGCAGAAGTTGGAGTGTGGATGCGAGTGACAGCGGAGCCCCGTGTGGGCAGATGCTCCACACACACCGTGGACAGAACCAGCGCCAGGACACCAAGGTGCTGGAGGGTGGTCATACCCACAGGGCGGCGGGGCTGAGTCCACGTCTGCCTTCCCTTCCCTGCTCCCCAGAGACAGCAGCCGCGGGCTCCTGTGGTAACGCTCCAGGTCAAGGGGCACGGGGCTGGGCGCAGGCGGCCAGCGCAGAGCTCAGCCTTCCAGAGCAGGAACTTCTGCCGTAGTTCGGACACTGGCACGGAGGAGGCAGGATGTGTCTTGAGGTCTGTGCACAGACCAGCTAGGTCCACACACCCACACACCCAGCAGAGCGCAGGGCGCCTCTGGGTACTGGACTGCGTTGTCAGAGACCGCCATTTTGGTACGTCAGAAATGGTCCAGTAACTTCCACAGAATGTTCATAGCAGTTTTATTCATAATTCCCCAAAACTGGAATTAGCACAGATGTCCTGCAACAGGTGAATGGTAAACAAACTGTGGTCTGCAGGGAACAACACTCAGAAACACAAAGGAAAGAAAGTTGTTACCAGTGTGGCAACAACTCTGATGGATCTCAAGGGGCTTGTACTGAGCCAACCCCAAAAGGTTACATTCATGATTCCATTCCCATGACGTTCTCAGAGACAAAATTTTAGAAATCGAGGACAGATTGGTGGTTGCCAGGGTTAAGGACAAGGGTGAGGCGATGAAGCAGAAGGGAAGTGGGTGTGATTATGAAAAAGCAAACAGGACAGTGTCTGGTGGGGATAGTGGATACAGGGACCTAGATGTGACGGAGACGCACAGAACTGCGCGCGCACGGTACAAGGAAGGCCCACCTGAATAAGATTAAGATTCACCGGCTGTATCCATGTCAATACTCTGGTTGTGATATTATACTACAACTTGACAAAATGTTCCCATCGCAAGAAACTAGGCAAAGTAGCCAAGGGGTCTCTGTGTTATTTCTTACAACTGCATGTGAATCTACAATGATCTCGATTAAAAAAAAAGTCTCATATTAACAATTTCATATTGTTTGGCCTAACTTCATCTCTGAGGCCCTGTGAAGGTGCACAGCCTCACCAAGGTCACCCCGAATGGGGGGCCAGGTCTCAGACCCAGGCTGACTCCAGAGCCCACACTCAACCACCGCCTCCCTGAAACTGGAAACGGAGAACACATGTCCCTGCTGTTCTCACTGAAGCTTTAAAAACCCCCTTAAGGACTTCCCTGGTGGCGCAGTGGTTACGAATCCACCTACCAATGCAGGGGACATGGGTTCAAGCCCTGGTCCGGGAAGATCCCACATGCCATGGAGCAACTAAGCCCGTGAGCCGCGGCCGCTGAGCCTGCGCTCCAGAGCCCGAGAGCCACAACTACTGAAGCCCGCGTGCCACAACTACTGTAGCCCTGGCACCTAGAGCCCATGCTCTGCAACAAGAGAAGCCACCGCAGTGAGAAGCCCGCACACCGCAACGAAGAGCAGCCCCCGCTCGCCGCAACTAGAGAAAGCCTGCGCACAGCAATGAAGACCCAACACAGCCAAAAACAAAAAAATGTTAATTAAAAACAAAACAAAAATAAACCTTAAAATGTAACCAAGAGGACTGAGGGCACTGTTTGAAGAACGCAGAGGCTGCTTCCTTGGCTAGATTGGAAAGAAGGCTCAAGGGAACAAGGTGGGCAGGAGGGCACGGGGCATAGCTGAGGCAGGTGGGGAAGGAGCTGGAGGGAAAACAAACGCCCCATGTACAACTTCTCTCTTCAACTCAGATGCTTCTTTTCACCAGAGGACAAAGCAAGCAGGAAACAGAAAATTAATGTTTCCAGACAATTCGCTTTTTGCCCCTGAACAGAAGAAAGCGCAGAATGAACAGACACGGGCACACGGGGAGGCGGGAGAGCCTGAGCTGCTGTCCAGGGACCAGTGCCCACTGAGCCGCCAAACCTAGGGGAGGATAGAAAGGGGTTTCTCAGATATCAAGCCACACAGCTATGAAGAGAAACCCCAGGGAAACGGTAAACCAGGGCCCGGGCAACTCCTGAAAGCTGGGATAAGAACGTAGAATCAAACTAGGGGAAGTGGGAACAGACTGGGAAAGCAGGCCCCTAACGACTGGAGCAGGGCACAGTGCTGCGCCTGGCAAAACAAGCTGCCCATTCGCGGCAGGAGTGACACGGACACCACCGAACCTTCACCAGCCTGCCTCTGGGTCAGCAAGTCCACACTCAAGTTCACAGGCTCCTCGCTCCCTACGCACCGTCCACACAACAACCCACATGGAGAGCAGTCCTTCGGACATCACAGACACACTTGAAATCCTGACTAACAAGACGAAGACTCCTTTTCTGAGGGTCTAAGCCAGGAAACAGATGACCGATGTCTCTAGCTCTCAGCAAACTCGGACTTCCCAGTCAGCACCATGCTCTCCAGAGACAACAGGACGCTGTCACCCACCATGGTCGGGGTGCACTGGGACCCCAGCAATGGATACACGCAAGGTCACAGCAATCAGGGCTGTGGCTTCCCCACTTCACTCGTGTCAACAATCACGACTGATCGATCTCAGGCTCTCACCACTCCCATCTGCTTTACTTCTCCAAAAGGAACAGTCCAAGGAGGACAGACCACAGGACACTGGGCACCAGCCTGTCTTCTGTTAACGGGAGCGCAGCATCAGTCCAGCTCCATGAAGTCACCATCCCCGTGCCCCACGAGTCTCACCGCAAGCATCCACATGACAGCGCTTAACAGAAGAGGTCCACCGAGCACTCAGGAACGCAGACAGAAATCACAACCTACCACAACAGGACACAACTAAAGCTTGAACTCAACCAGGTTGTCCAGCTAGAAAACTGACCTTAAAAAGGAACACAGAGACTTCCCTGGTGGTCCAGTGGTTAAGAATCCGTCTTGAAATGCAGGGGATGCCGGTTCGATCCCTGGTTAGAAAACTAAGATCCCACATGCCGTGGGGCAACTAAGCCTGCGCACCACAACCAGAGAAGCCCACGCGCCGCAAAGACAGATCCTGCGTGCTGCAGCTAAGACCCGACGCAGCCAAAAAATAAATAAATAAATGTTTTTTAAAAAAAAGAATATAAAACCCTAGAGAATCTACAAGAAACCATGAGGGCTAACAAAAGAGTGCAGCAGAGCAAAGCTGCAGGACACAAGATCAATGTGCAAAATCAGAGGTACTTCTAACATGCCAGCAGGGAACACTCTGAAAGAGAAATTAAGAAAACAACATCATTTACAACAGCATCAAAAAAAAATAAAATATATAGGAATGGATTTAACCAAAGAGATGCAACACTTGTACACTGAATGAAAACCCACAAAATACTCGTGAAAGAAATTAAAGACAACCTGAACAAGTGGGAAAGCCCTGTGTCTGGGCTGGGAGACAAGACAGTTACGAGGGAAGCCCTCCCCAAGGAGGAGCCCACACGGCCTCTCCCAAAGCTGGCCCAGGTCCTCACAGCCACACCCAAGTGTCATCAACGCTTTCCTTTAAATATCTCAGACGCTTGCAACTTACAGATGTACAAAAGTTCTGTGAAAGGATTTTTGAGAGCAGGCAAGGAAGACATAGCTGAAACGTCTAGCACTCCTGAGTTGCCAGTTTTTCTCCCTAAAAGCGTGATTTAAAAAAAAAAAAAGGACAAATTCTTAGAAAGGTATAACCTTCCAAGACTGAACCAGGAAGAAATAGAAAATATGAACAGACCAATCACAAGTAGTGAAATTGAAACTGTGATTAAAAATCTTCCAACAAACAAAAGTCCAGGACCAGATGGCTTCACAGGTGAATTCTATCAAACATTTACAGAAGAGCCAACACCCATCCTTCTCAAACTCTTCCAAAAAATTGCAGAGGAAGGAACACTCCCAAACTCATTCTATGAGGCCACCATCACCCTGATACCAAAACCAGACAAAGATACTACAAAAAAAGAAAATTACAGACCAATATCACTGATGAATATAGATGCAAAAATCATCAACAAAATACTAGCAAACAGGATCCAACAACACATTAAAAGGATCATACACCATGATCAAGTGGGATTTATCCCAGGGATGCAAGGATTCTTCAATATATGCAAATCAGTCAATGTGATACACCATATTAACAAATTGAAGAAGAAAAACCATATGATCATCTCAATAGATGCAGAAAAAGCTTTTGACAAAATTCAACACCCATTTATGATAAAAACTCTCCAGAAAGAGGGCACAGAGGGAACCTACCTCAACATAATAAAGGCCATATACGACAAACCCACAGCAAACATCATGCTCAATGGTAAAAAACTGAAAGCATTTCCTCTAAGATCAGGAACAAGACAAGGATGCCCACTCTCACCACTATTATTCAACATAGTTTTGGAAGTCCTAGCCATGACAATCAGAGAAGAAAAAGGAATACAAATTGGAAAAGAGAAGTAAAACTGTCACTGTTTGCAGATGACATGATACTATACATAGAGAATCCTAAAAATGCCACCAGAAAACTACTAGAGCTAATCAATGAATTTGGTAAAGTAGCAGGATACAAAATTAATGCACAGAAATCTCTGGCATTCCTATACACTAATGATAAAAATCTGAAAGAGAAATTAAGGAAACACTCCCATTTACCATTGCAACAAAAAAAATAAAATACCTAGGAATAAACCTACCTAGGGAGAAAAAAGACCTGTATGCAGAAAACTATAAGACCCTGATGAAAGAAATTAAAGATGATACCAGCAGATGGAGAGATATACCATGTTCTTGGATTGGAAGAATCAATATTGTGAAAATGACTATACTACCCAAAGCAATCTACAGATTCAATGCAATCCCTATCAAATTACCAATGGTATTTTTTACAGAAGTAGAACAAAAAATCTTAAAATTTGTATGGAGACACAAAAGACCCCGAATAGCCAAAGCAGTCTTGAGGGAAAAAAACGGAGCTGGAGGAATCAGACTCCCTGACTTCAGACTATACTACAAAGCTACAGTGATCAAGACAATATGGTACTGGCACAAAAACAGAAACATAGATCAATGGAACAAGATAGAAAGCCCAGAGATAAACCCAAGCACCTATGGTCAACTAATCTATGACAAAGAAGGCAAGGATATACAGTGGAGAAAAGACAGTCTCTTCAATAAGTGGTGCTGGGAAAACTGGACAGCTCCATGCATAAGAATGAAATTAGAACACTCCCTAACACCATACACAAAAATAAACTCAAAATGGATTAGAGACCTAAATGTAAGATGGACACTATAAAACTCTTCGAGGAAAACATAGTAAGAACACTCTTTGACATAAATCACAGAAAGATCTTTTTTGATCCACCTCCTAGAGTAATGGAAATAAAAACAAAAATAAACAAATGGGACCTAATTAAAAGCTTTTACAAAGCAAAGGAAACCATAAACAAGACGAAGAGACAACCCTCAGAATGGGAGAAAATATTTGCAAACGAATCAATGGACAAAGGATTAATCTCCAAAATATATAAACAGCTCATGCAGCTCAATACTAAAAAAACAAACAACCCAATCCAAAAATGGGCAGAAGCCTAAACAGACATTTCTCCAAAGATGACATACAGATGGCCAAGAAGCACATGAAAAGCTGCTCAACATCACTAATTATTAGAGAAATGCAAATCAAAACTACAATGAGGTATCACCTCACACCAGTTAGAATGGGCATCATCAGAAAATCTACAAACAACAAATGCTGGAGAGGGTGTGGAGAAAAGGGAACCCTCTTGCACTGTTGGTGGGAATGTCAATTGATACAGCCACTAGGGAGAACATTATGGAGGTTCCTTAAAAAACTAAAAATAGAATTACCATATGATCCAGCAATCCCACTACTGGGCATATACCCAGAGAAAACCATAATTCAAACAGACACATGCACTCCAATGTTCACTGCAGCACTATTTACAATAGCCAGGTCATGGAAGCAACCTAAATGCCCGTCGGCAGACGAATGGATAAAGAAGATGTGGTACATGTATACAATGGAATATTACTCAGCCATAAAAAGGATCGAAATTGGGTCATTTGTTGAGACGCGGATGGATCTAGAGGCTGTCCTACAGAGTGAAGTAAGTCAGAGAGAGAAGAACAAATATCGTATATTAACGCATGTATGTGGAACCTAGAAAAATGGTACAGATGAACCGGTTTGCAGGGCAGAAGTTGAGACACAGATGTAGAGAACAAACGTATGGACACCAAGGGGGGAAAGCCGCGGTGCGGTGGGGATGGTGGTGTGCTGAATTGGGCGATTGGGACTGACATGTATACACTGATGTGTATAAAATTGATGACTAATAAGAACCAGCTGTATAAAAAATAAAATAAAATAAAATTCAAGGGCTTTCCTGGTGGCGCAGTGGTTGAGAGTCCACCTGCCTATGCAGGGGACATGGGTTCGTGCCCCGGTCCGGGAGGATCCCACGTGCCGCAGAGCGGCTGGGCCCATGAGCCATGGCCGCTGAGCCTGAGCGTCCGGAACCTGTGCTCCGCAACGGGGGCGGCCACAACAGTGAGAGGCCCGCGTACCGCAAAATAAATAAATAAATAAAACAAAACAAAACAAAATAAAATAAAATAAAATTCAAAAAAAAAAATACCAGGAAACAACCCTGAGATTATTAATCCATAAAACAAGGGGATTAGGTTTGATAATCCCTAAAACACCTTTCATTTGAAAAGTTTAAGGTTCTTCGATATCCAATGTAAAATTGTTTCCTTTTAAAATACATCATTTTCCCTAAATGTGTGCTACTCTTTTCATGGAGAATGTGAGCTCACACCAATAATCTGTACAGGTTAACATCTAAAATGCAACGAATGTGATTGGGGGGGGCGGTATGGAGCTGGCAGGGGTGAGCAGCCCTAACACTGTAGAACCAAGATGCAGCAGGGGCAGGCGGCCCAGCACAGAACAAGGACCAAGTCTAGGAACTGCTGAATTGATGACTTAGTACCAGGTGTCCCACACTGCAGGCCCCACCCCAGTCCTGCTGGAAGGCCCACCCTCTGCCAGTTCCACCAATGCACCAGCTGCCCAGACAGGAAAGAAAGGGACGGCACCCAAATGAACAGCTCTCTTCAGACAGACAGAAGGCAGTGCACACTGTCTGGAAGCTCTCCAGCGTCTCTCTGGAGATCAGGACGGGAGCCGGTGCCCACCACACCTTCCCATGTTCGCGGGCATCACAAGCAGGGCACCTGCAGCCGCTGGGCAGGGAGGCGTAGGCAGGAACCCAGCCCCAGCCCAGCCTCTCAGGAGAGCTTTCCCGACGGCGGACTGACACCCAACCCTGTCCTCCCAGGAACCCGCAGTGGTCACAGAGCTCTCGAGCAGCAACGGTGGGCGGAGGGGTCAGCTGGCCACGTGCCTAGCATGTCTCTGTGCCGTCCGCACACACTCTAGCACGCGTCCTGCACAGAAGGGTAGCCCTGCCACCCCACAGCTGCCCCCCCCTGCCCTGCACCTGCTCTCCCTACACTGGCTCATTTAACCCTCATGACAACCCTGACAGTAACAGGATCGGCTCCTTTTTTCTGTTGAGAAACCAGATTCTGAGATGTTGAATCATTTGCCTCAAAGTCAGGATCAAAGTCAGGCTGCAGAGCCTGTACCCACGAAGGTCACTCACACTACCACCCCCAACCCCACTGTGCACTCACAGCTTCTGGGACGCAGCTGAAGTCTAAAAGTGACCAAGCCCTTCTGACCCAAAATACAGACACAAGGCTGGTATTCACAAGAGAGTTCTCAGCTCAGAAACCCAGGGCACGCTGAGCTCCTCCTCCCTCCAAGCCAGGATCATAATTGATGCTGCCCTGCCTTGGCCTCTGGGCAACACCCATCCCGCTGGGCAGCACCCCACCCAGACTCTCTGCTGTCACTCCACCCGCTCCTGCGCTGTGGGTCTTCCCGGCTCTCCCGGGGCCATCCAACCTGCCTCTGAGGCTCTAACAACCATATGGGTAGATCTCAATTCCCATTCTCCAGCTCAGAGCTCCCCACTGAACTCACAAAGTCCAGCCACACCACAGACACATCCACAGCACACACAAGCGCACAGATGGAGCCCCAAGGGAATTATGACTGTATTTCCTGCCCTGGTTCAGGGTACCACTTTCTAGACGATCGATCCTCCAAGCCAGCAACCTGGCGTGCCCCCCTCAGAATCGAAACCCAGTCCATTCCAGCTCCAAGTCATCACTCTCTCCCCCTCCCTCCGCACCGGCCCAACTCCTGACTCAGGTGCAGTATTTCTCCACCTGTGTCATCACAACTTGATTCTCTCCACTTCCCACCGCACTGCTGAGAAGCGAACGTGGCACATTAGATTCACCCCTATGCACACCTCACTCTGCCCACGGGCGTCACTGAGCTCATGGGGAACAGATTCATGTTCAAACTTCAGACCATCATGGCACAGCACACACATACATGCACACACACAGCTGAGGAAAAGGCCTCACGGGACAGAAGCTCCGTCCTGCACGGCAGGCACGCCAGCGTTTCCTGCCGCGCTCCCGGAGCTGGTGGGGGTCAGCTCCTGCTGCAGGTGCACCCACTAAAGGTGACCTCACAGCCCATCAGTGCCACCACCCTGGTGGACAGCCCCAGGGACACAGGTGCTGAAGGATGCTGTCCCCAGCTGCCACCCTGGCAACTCCAAATCTCTCCAAGTTTCTTGGAAACATCCCGTGTCACTCACAGGAGGCTGCCTCTCCCCCGCTGCCCATCAGGGCAGGTTCCTCTCCACCCTCCAACAGCATACTCAGGCCCTCACTTTCTTCCTTAACCTGTCACTACTGTCCAGGCCGGCTTTCTGTCTTTACGTCATGTCACAATCGTGCTGCAGGCCCCACACTGCACCCTGGTCACCGGCAGGCACGCAACGGGAGGCCCCGTGTGGAAGAGACCGTGGGCCTCAGGGGCACCGGAAGAGCACAGCTGATCAGTGGGCAAGCGGGTGTGGAAAGGAGGCCGCTTCCCAGAGGCACGGTCAAGTGCTCGACCCTGCACCTCCAAGCATCTGTGCCCTCTCAATCCACCCAGCTCACAGTCACCCTTTGACACAGATAAAAATTCACCTCAAATCCATGTGGTTTACGGAAAAAATTAATCAGAAGTTAAAAAAAGGACAATAAGAAGCCCTCCCCGGCCAGCGTGTGTCCCTGCAAGCCCCAGCCGAGCGGCCATGCCTGGTGGGCTCCTGAGCAGCCGCTCGAGGTCGCTGGCTCAGCGCTGCCTCACCTCCACATCAGTGCGCTCCCAGGATGAAGTGTCCACATTCTCCTTTGCACAGTCACCAATCCCTGACCGCACTGCACAGCCCTCCCTGTATGCCACCCCACACACTACATCCCTCCTCCACCTCACTACTGCCATGAGCCTTTCAAACTAGATTATTATCTAATGCAAAATAAGTTTTGTTCACTAGCCCCAATTCAAACAAGATTAAACGCTCAGATTGACAGCTGTCCCTCAGGGAGCAATGAGGGGTGGTGTGAGGCAAGGGGACACCACCTCCGGCTCAGCCTGCAAGGACTGGGTAAGAAAACAGCTACTTAATATATACCTGTTCTCTTCTTTAACCATAGTACCCGGGGCGAATGACACAAACAGGACACTGGCCTCTAAAGGCAGGAGTCTCCACTCCCACCACTTACACTGCATCTCACCCACCAGGAATTTAAGATCCTACCGCCATCTGGCCTCTTCCACACTCCAAGTGTAAACACGTGGCCCAGAAGAAAGAACAGGGCTGCTCGGAAGATACGCCCTTGTATTTCAAAGACTTAAATCACCTGTGACTTGTCTCCTACACATTCCCACCCCCAAAAGATGCTTCAGATTTTGTGTGTCTGGGGTAAGCGTTGCCAAACTGTACTGTTTTAACGCTTTCCAAGCAAATCTAATAAATAATCACTGATCTAGTCTCACTTGCCCATCCAAACCCCCAATTACAAAACTGTGGAGACAGTCACCAGAAAGCGGTGTTTCTTAGCCTTGAGAATTCTTACCACCCTCACCCTCTAAAGTAAGTTGGAAAGGACTAGTTTAAGAAGGAAGACCACAGAAATGAGAAGGTTCCACAGAAGTCGTTGAAGCAGGAGTAGCAGGGCTGTGAGAATCCACACACCTGCAGAGCCCAGGCTGCCCCGAGCTCAGAGGTAACCCACAGCCCCGTCTGTCAACACAAGGACACAGGGCTGCTAGTTGCTGGTCCACCGACCATGCTGCTTGGCCAAACAAAGGCGTATCCAACAGCCTAACACTATACATGCCACGACAGACATCTCCTGGGCCCAAAATCTGCTTTGAGGGGCAAGATCCAATCCTTCCTTATTAAAGGGTAGAATGTGGACGGGCTAAATAGACTCCTTATGGCCAAACCACTCCTGTGAAGTTAGGACTTGAATCGAGATCAACTTTGGGTTTCCAGTGATTCAATGTGTGATGAGTGATCTATGCTGTGATCCCGGGCACGAGAGGGTGTCCCCGCCCTGATGACTGCACAGACACACAAGCACAGCAAGAGCACCCTGAAACGCCTCTGCACAGGCCTGCAGGGTACGGGTGCGGTCTAATCAGCGGGTGTGTGCGTGAGCTGGCTGACCCGCCCCCGGGAGCCCAACACCCTCCCGCCAGCCCGTGGTCACCATCCCTGCACAAACGTGCTTTCCACTTGTCAAGTCAAGGAGTGAGGCGTCTTCCTTACTTCAGTTTCTACGTTTAATTCAGTGTGCTGGCGATGTTCTTCATCTCTAAACCACCTCTAATTCCCAGAAGAACAGCTCTGTTCCAGTGACAGTGCTGAACTGTTACAGTGATATGCTCATCAGCCAACAGGTCCTGCTACCAAGCAGGGAGACGCTGGCCCTCGCCCACCACCCCAGTCTCCCAGGAAACCCCTCAAGCAAAGAGTCTCCATTCTGAAAAGTGGAGTAAAATTTTGTTCTGTTAAAACATAAAAATCCAAGTTTCTTTCCTGGTGGATGACCCTCATGGACAAGAGAAACTCCAGTAGAAAACACACACTGTTTCCTAACAAGAAGTATTACTCAGACCTCAGGATGATCATCCAGCAAGAATAAACCGACAAGGGCTTCCCTGGTGGCGCAGTGGTTAAGAATCCGCCTGCCGATGCAGGAGACACGGGTTCGAGCCCTGGTCCGGGAAGATCCCACATGCCACGGAGCAGCTAAGCCCGTGCGCCACAACTACTGAGCCTGCGCTCTAGAGCCCGTGAGCCACAACTACTGAAGCCCGTGTGCCTAGAGCCCATGCACTGCAACAGGAGAAGCCACCACAATGAGATGCCCGTGCACCTCAGTGAAGAGCAGCCCCCGCTCACCGCAACAAGAGGAAGCCTGCGCACAGCAATGAAAACCCAGCACAGCCAAAAATAAATAAAATAAATTAACTAAAAAAAACCAAAAATGACACTTATGGATCCTGTGAGCGAGAATCCAAGAGAAAGGCCGCCCAAAGTCTTCCATTATACACCGAAACCGGAGCACTGTTTGCCTTGGTGCCTACCTTCCTCCCCAGCAGCAGGCACCAGGCCCGGAAGTGAGGCGCTTCCCCCAGGGCCTCCTCCCAGCAACTGCTCTCTCCTCCACCAGCCCCCGCACCCCCCAACCAAGTCCCCACTGGCACCTCTGAGCAAGCAGCCCCTCCTGGGAGGTCCCAGTCCCTCCCAGTCCGGCTACACACCTCCACTGGCTTTGCGGACGCAGAGCTCGTACCCAGGCCTCCCGGCCTGTGGGCTTCACTTCCACGTCTGCTGCCTCTACTGCCCCTGACACCTCTGCGGGCGCCAGTTTGTACCCTTCCTACAAGTCGCCTTCCGATGCCCCTTCATGCTGCAGCCAGCTTAACTTCCTAAAGATCAACGTGGGCCAAGCTCAGACCAGGGACAGTGGAGTGTGATAGCTGTCGTTAAAATTCTGACCCTGCCACTGTTTTGGCAGTGACCTTGGGTACATTCTAACATCCTCTGTCATTCTTAAGTTTTCTCATCTGTAGAAACAGAAGTTCCTGGGTACAACATATAAAATGAATATACACAAGCCAACTGCATTTCTAGACACCAGCAACAATCAAAACTTATGATGAAGACAGGGGACAGTGTCACCAGGATAGACAAGCTGACCAATGGGACACACAAAAGCTCCAACACCACGTGGGCACACATGGGGAGACCTGATTCGTGACAATAAGCAATGCAGGTCAGCGAGCAAAGAACAGCCCAGTCAAGGACAAGGCTGGGCCAGCTGGCTTCCGCAGGGAAGACTGCGAGCAGCCGGCTCGTACGCAGACCTCAGTCCGGGACAGATTAAAGGCTTCGGTGTAAAGAGCAGAAGTAGAAAGTTTTCAGAAGGTGCAGGAAGCTACCTCTATGTCCTTGGCACAGGAAAACATTTCTTAAATAGGAATGATGGCTCATGATCCACAGTTTGAAGACACTGTCCTAGAGGATGCGGCACAGATCCTTCTAAATAAAAGGATTCAGTACTGTTGCCAATATCTTAGGCAACAAATCTAAGTACATTTTTCTGTTTATCTCAGGGGTAAATATCACGACAGAACATCACCTTAATGCATGACAGGTGTTGTTCAAAATGCACGTATAGGCACAACAACAACAGAACTCTTATCTTTCCTACTCAGCACTGAAGGTTCAAGTAAGTCCCATTGTTTTTGGTAAACAGAAAAGATTTTTGAAAAAA
The DNA here is from genome assembly GCF_008692025.1 of Phocoena sinus. Taxonomy (NCBI): domain Eukaryota; kingdom Metazoa; phylum Chordata; class Mammalia; order Artiodactyla; family Phocoenidae; genus Phocoena; species Phocoena sinus. The sequence goes on from NC_045781.1 coordinate 59,058,043, forward strand.
TGGACAGTATTTAGGTATAAGCACCTCTATGTATGAGTCACGAGCACAATTATATATGACCTCTGAATATGTAACACTAAGTGAATGGATTTATTTCTAAGAAGACAGAATCAAATACATATGCCCTTTTAGTGCTAAAAACTGCACCAAAGGGAAAAACAAGTGATGATGGTCTCCATGTAAAACAGTGATTTACGGATATAAGTGAGGGGAATTTCCTGGAGGTCCAGTGGTTAGGACTTGGCACTCTAACTGCCAGAGGCCCAAGTTCAATCCCTGCTGGGGGAACTAAGATCCCATAAGCTACGCAGTGCCACGGTGGGAGGGCGGGGTTTCGCTGCTGGCCCAAGTTTGGGTTGACATGGTTATTAAACTGTTAGTAATAAAATTTTAAAAAGAGGGGTGGGGTGGGGGTGGAGATGAGAAAACTCATCTGAAATGCAGAGCAAGATGAAGTTGAAACCTACAGGAGAGAGCCTCAGTACGCAGGACTGTGAAAATGACCACACCGTCCACGAAGGAGTACCTGTCCTACTCGGCACCCACATCGGCCACACGCAGCACCGAAGGCAAAGCCAGCCCTGTGCAATGTCCACACCACGTTGTTACACACGGACCCCAGGCAAGCTGAGCAGTAACCACGGCAGAGGTCAGCTGGGTCTGGACCCACAGCCAGCCTAAGGAAGCGGGCTGTGCGGCACCGCACACGGCTTTCTGACACAGCACCACGGCCCACGCCCTCTGCTTGTCCTTGGTTTGGGAGCTGCGTCAAGTCCACCATTTCAACTCTGTGATCTGTGACTTTACTCTCAGAAAAAGAGCCGCAGAGGGATTCACTGCAAACCAGGACCAAGGTCCGCAACGTAAAAGTACCCTTGCTTCCAGCCCTTCGTTCTTTCTCCTATGTCATTCTCCCAGCCTCCTTCTACTCTCTGGTCTTCAAGGGGACAATGGAATGATTCACACCACAGGCCTCCTCCAAAGAATCCAGCGTGCCCCTGTTGAACAATGGGCAGCTAACAAATACATTAATATAAAATGTGGGAACATATGTATATGTATAACTGATTCACTTTGTTATAAAGCAGAAACTAATACTCCAATAAAGATGTTAAAAAAATAATAACAACAATTAATATTAGGGGCTTCCCTGGTGGCGCAGTGGTTGAGAGTCCGCCTGCTGATGCAGGGGACGCAGGTTCGTGCCCCGGTCCGGGAAGATCCCACATGCCGCGGAGCGGCTGGGCCCGTGAGCCACGGTCGCTGAGCCTGCGCATCCGGAGCCTGTGCAACGGGACAGGCCACAACAGTGAGAGGCCCGCATACCTCAATCAATCAATCAATCAATAATAAATGTCAATGGTCCCAGGGGAGGGGCAAATGGGAACAGGAGAACTGAGAAAAGACAACCACCAGACAACAGCAAGCCGAACTAAGGGCCCATAAAAGTCGGGCCCAAATAGCCACAGGGGCAAAGCCCTGGCGAGGGCTGCCCATGCTGGGGGCTGCGAGTCCCGCCAGCACTTCCCGCAGTCTCGCCAGAGCACTGTGCGTGTGCTAAAACTCCCTGGCAGGCAAGTCCTAAAGTATTTAAATGAGTTTTCATTCTGAAGAGACTAAAGAAATTCTCAAAACAGAGTCTATTACAGATTTTTTTTAATATCTTGCAAATCCAATGTCAGAATACATTCTGCCACCCAATAACAAATGCAAAGTCATAAAAAAAAATCAATCTTCAAACGAAGAATTATTTCAAAGACGTGCAAATCTGATTCTAAAAAATTAAACCTACCCTGCATAATTAAACAGAAGCCGCACGCAGCAATCTATGTAACCCAGTGTTGCCATAGTGAGCCCTTGGCGCTGGCCAATTACAGCCACTCACGGAAAGCTGCCTTTCCCACATCCTCCCTGCAAAATGCTTTCCTAAAATCAGCCGAGATCTCAGTCTGACAGTGCATTCGTTGGAAGATTTCAAAACAATTTATTCTAGTTTAAATAACTCCAAATTAAAAGTCTGTCAGTTACAAATCCTTGCACTGGAAGCAAAATCAAGATGAGTTGTGACTAAGAGCCTAGAAATACATTTTTTTTAAGGTGATAAAGCATTAATTCACCGATCTGTGAAGGGTTAGATAGGCCTGAATGTCCTTGGTGGACACCACGACGGCACAACACAGGACAAGGGGTGCAGGGACCGTAAAGGACAGAGCAGGGAGGGAGGTGGCTGGGCAGACGCAGGGCCCAAGTGACACCTACAGACAGTGGTGCCGGGGGAAGGTGCCAGGGGAAGGTGCCAGGCCCTGCCTCCGTCCTTCTCGCCGGGGCTGAATCTCAACAGTCTACATTCTCCTCTAACTCTTTAAAACATAATTTAAAACTATGTTTTTGGACATGATAGATCTTATCTAGACGACACTTTGTAAACTATCTCAGAAAGCTGCCTGTTAACAAGAGACCAAGACTTCTAAGACTCTTCCTTTTCCTTTCCCTAGAGTTTTGCTCAAAACTGATGCTGAATATAGAAAATTCTAGGGAATTCCCTCGTGGTCCAGTGGTTAGGACTCAGCGCTTTCACTGCCATGGCCAGGGTTCAATCCCTGGTCGGGGAACTAAGATCCTGCAAGCCTGTCTTCATCTCTCTCTCTCAATTCCTCTAGGTTTTTGGCCAAAACAAATCCATTTTTACTGAGCTGGAGCGTGTCATTCAGCAGCGGTTTTACACACCCTAAGACTTGCTTCCAAAAGACGCTTGTAAGCAGCTCGCGGAGAGAAGCCTGCATCTTAAAAAGGGCAGACTGGGGCTGCTTCAGCCCCTCCCCCCACCCCATCTACCAGGATTGCTGGTGGATTCCAGATTCTCACAGGAGACCCGCTCTGCGGTGCTGGCGTGTGCCCGCGCCACCCCACCCCTAGCAGCACGAAGGCCTGGGCTCCCAGCAGCCTCCAAGCTGTCACCACCACTCCTCCCCGCTGGCTCTTGGCCACTGTTAGCAGCACTTCACCACAAGAGCCAGTCTCTCTCCCTCTTTCACTAGAAAGATAAATAGGAATTTTTACTCTAGCCAGGAAATGTGTCAAACGTGAAGCATTTGATACTAGGCTTGTTCTTAGTCAGCAAAAACAAACAGGTACCTGGCACGCCAGGGCATCAGGTGCCCTCCCGTCAGTGGGGGGATGACACACAAGGAGCAGGTGGGTCCCCAAGGCATACACCCTTCCCCAGCACAGCCCCGCACGTGTGTGAGGACGCAGCCACACACCCTCCCTACCTGCCCACTGCGCAGGGAAACTCTGTAAGCAACACCCTCCCCACCCAGGGCCAACCAGACCTGTTAAGACCTTTCAACAAGTTTTGCAACCAAGAGAAATGAATTAAGGACACTGTAGGGATGAGTGAGAAACACCCTTTTTTTACATGTAAAGATATACAAATGGGACGAATTAAATGGGGGCACAAAACAATGACCTATTACCTAGACAAGTTCAGAAGCTGGTGAGGGATGGACCTTGAACCACATGGGTGCAGAGTGAACGCACTTTGAGAACAGAGGTCTGTCCCTGGAGGACAGTATGAAACAAAACTGTGCTAACGTGTAACTGCTGTGCAGGGAGTAAGCAAGGACACAGCACCTGCCGGGCTGGACAGGTGATCCAGTCTCAGGGTCAGGTACACGGCCTTACGGGGACATTCAAGCGCACCAAGGCTGGGTCAAAAGTTGATGGAAAGTTTAAATCTGAAATCAGTAATAACTCGCTTATTTTACCAAGGAAAGTAGTTAAATAAGCTTTACACTCCTGCATCAAAGAGTAACAAGACTCGAAAAAGAGAAATAGGACTGTGTAACTTTTTAAATTACAAACAAAATAAACAACACACTGTACTGCAAGCCTCCACGTCAAAAAGCAGTGAGCACAAGAATATCAGTAAAAAAGGTTTTCATGCCTAGAGATACTCTAGTTATAATTCCCCCCCCCCGAAATATAACTCTGAACAGACGGAAAACTGCAAGTGGCTGCTTGCCCGAAATCTGTTGTGCATAAAAGGCTTTCTGCTGGAAAGGGCAGCTGAGCGTGAAAACATGCTTTCTTCAGACAGCCTACTTCTGGGAGGCGGGATGCAGGGGGGCCAGCTGCCAGCATCAGCAGCTTTACCCACTACGAAAGCCTGGACCTCGGCCCAGAACCCCGTCCGTCTCTGGACTGCACCTGAAATCCAACCAGACCGAGAGCACCAAAGGAGCCAAGCAACCACCCTCTTGTCCACTGCCTCTTCTCCCAAACGTGGTAGAAGAGGAGGCCGGTCGGTGTGGGCCGCCAGGGGACTCACCAGCACGCAAGCCCTCTTTCCCGAACTCTAACAAACAGAAATCAACCACGGAGCACCGACTGGAGACCCCGGCTAGACTTGTCCCTGCAAGGCACGCATCAGGCTGGCCGAGGGGGTCCTCAGGGCGTCCACGGGAAGATGGGCCCCGGACCACGCAGGCACCCGCACGGCACCGGCCGAGCTCCGAGGCCGGCACGCGGCACGGGGCGCCCAGGCTCTGGCTTCTCGAACCAGTATCTCTGCACAGTGGGCTGGGCCCAGCGAAGGAGACTGCAAACAACCGACTCCTCCCTGGTAAGCTGAGACCCTATCTGTGTGGCTTGCTCGCCAAAGGAAACCCGGCTGCTTGGACAGGGCCAAGAGCACCACGATTCCACCGGACACCCAGCGCCCGCTTTGGCTCGAGCGCTCCAGCCGCACAACCCCACGCCCGGAGCGCCAGCCTCGCAGGCCCACATGCACAGGAAGCGCACACCCCATACGCGCCTGCGCCCACACGGCCAGGCCGCTGCCCCCCGCACCTGCCAGCTGGGGACGCATCTCCCCACACCCCGAGCAGCGAGAGCACAGCCTCTTCGGTCAAACACGGGGACAGGCAGGGACAGGATGTGGGGCAAACGCCAGGACACAACACGGGGAACAACAATGGGAGTCACGGAGGGAGGCCCCAGCATAAGACGGCTCCAGGGCACCAGGGCCACCACGCAAGTCCCACGCTGACTCCGCAAGCCCAGGGAAGAACCGACCAGCTCTGTGGAGCCCAAGATGCTGCCCCTGGAGCCATGGCCTACCACCCACAGGCAGCCCTAACCCCCCAAGCCTCCCTAAGACCACTGCCCGAGCCCCCAGTGATCACCCCCACCTCCTCCAACTGCCAGAAACAAAAGAGAAGTCATCACGGGCACAGTGACGACATGTCGCCTCACATCCCATCCCCACTCTTAGGCTGATATCCTGACAGCCTCTTGACTAAAATCAGTAAACAGGTGTGTATATGTATGTATGTATGTATGCATTTTGGCTGTGTTGAGTCTTCGTTGCTGCACGTGGGCTTTCTCTGGTTGCAGCGAGCAGGGGCTACTCTAGTTGTGGTACGCAGGCTTCTCATTGCGGTGGCTTCTCTTGTTGCGGAGCAGAGGCTCTAGGCGCATGGGCTTCAGTAGCTGTGGCACACGGGCTCAGCAGTTGTGGCTCACGGGCTCAGTAGTTGTGGCCCATGGGCTCTAGAGCACAGGCTCAGTAGTTGTGGCACACGGGCTTAGGTGCTCCGTGGCATGTGGAATCTTCCCGGACCAGGGCTCAAACCCGTGTCCCCTGCATTGGCAGGCAGATTCCCAACCACTGCGCCACCAGGGAAGTCCCCACTTTTTTAAAAAAAGAAAGATTTTTAAAAAGGAAGGACTAGCCTAACCTAGCATATGTTCTGCAACAAGTGAACAGCAAAGAGAATATGACGTTTTGTTTTTGAGAAGAGTCTACCTAAAACCTCTGTCCTGAGGAACAATGATGCCCTTACAGCTTTACAGTAATCTTCAAAGGGCCTCCTAACCGCATTTGTGGAGGATGTAAGAAGCGCATGCTCAGCTCCTAGTCAGACATGATCTTAAAGAATGCACCGCCAGGACGGAGAGCCAAGGGGAAGCAGGCAGAGGCCCCCCAGGCTGCACTGACCCTGGAGGGGGCACTGGAAGCCAGACCTGAGGTTTCCAGGGACAACGAGACCTGAGATGTAGAAAAGGTCTAACACATGAGCTCTGAACAGTCCCCTAAAGCTTGGGCCAGAATCACGAGTGGTGAGAATAAGGAAAAAGAGGTGAGGTTTTCCTTGGCACTCGCGCCTAAAAGGAACTTTTAAGACAAAGTCAATCCAGCAACCAGGTCACTAAGGGCTTCAAATGAGCTCATGAAATCCTCTGGCAGGAACCTGGAGGTACACTGAGGGCACCCCCGAAGCTCTGCCCAGGCAGAGCCCCCCACACCGGGCCCTGCACGCGGCCTTCGCCCACACCCATGCTCTGCGCCTGTGCGCGCACGTGTGTGCCGCCAGTGGCCCCTCCTCCTGGCCCCCGTCCTGGTTAAGGCCTCCGGGGAGCAGAGCTTGGGAAGAACACAACGTGAGGCCCGGCCCACAGTCCAGCTGCCACCGACGACAGCACCCGACTGGGCCTGGCCCCAGCTTGGCCTGAGCTGTCCCCACAGGAAGGGCACGTCCAGCTGGCCACCGCATGCTCTGTGCTCAGCTCCGGTGACCCGCCCACCTCCAGTCCACGCTCCCGCCCTCCCACCCAGCATCACCCATGCCCTTTACCCCGGGGGACCCTTACCAACAAACACCCCGAGGTCTCCTCTGCCTGTCATTGAACTGGCACGAATGCCAACAACAGGGCCTGGCAAAGGGCTGCAGGAACGTCACACAAGGGCAGACTGCAGCGTCCACACCGTGCGGGCACCCACACAGCAGGACTCCTGCTGGCCCCAGGGCCCCTGTCACACCTCAGCAAGTCCCAGAGGCGTCACCCTACTCAGCCCAGGCGCCGCCTCCTCTCCTTCTTCCTAAGCAAGCGGCATGCAGGCCCCCGGCTTCCATGATGGCTCGCCCTGTGCTCTTCCAGGAAGGACAGGGACCCTTCCTGCCTGAGGCCAAGCCTCCCCAGCAGCCTTCTCTGCCAAGCTTCGCCTTCTGTACGTCGTGCTACACATACACTACCCTAATGCGAGGCACCAGGGCCTCTGTAACTAACTCCATCCTCTCCACAGTCCTCAGAGCCCGCTGCTTTGCCTTGTACGCCTCCCCCGCCCACCAGCACCTACCCCGCCTTAGTGCTCACCACACTGTCCTCTTTTCCACGCTGACCAACCCTGGTCCCTCTGCATGCTTAGGCCCCTCGGCCATTCTGTCCACCGGTCACCTCCTTACTCATCCCACAGAGCCCAGGTCAGGAGCCCCTTTCCTCAGAACACATGTGGACAGCGCCTAAGCTGAGGTGATCGCCCCTGCCTTGGGCCACTACTCTGCCTCATGCTCATTTCTAGGACGTTTCTAATGTCACACACCACATGCATCTGTCTGAAGATTCCATGGAGGATGTGGCTGCCAAACACGCGCAACTGTGCCCTCAGGACGGTCCCGTTGAGCCTCTGCTCCCCTCACCCGCCCCGAAGGAAGCGGCTGTCTCCTCCTGTCCATGGTGGTGGTTCTGGGGTGTCACGGGCACTCTTCAGTTACAAAGTTCAGCAAACATTGGTTAATGGGCTCCATAAAGCGCTCAATCGCTACTTTGTAAGACACAGAGAACTGCCGCCATCAGGCCAGCGCTGCCCGGTGCCTTGCTGGCAGGAACCGGCACCTTTCTGCACGCACAGGAACTTCCCGCTTCCAGGCCCAATATTCGTGTCATCTTTCAGAAGACATTCCAACATCAACAGTACCAAGACTTTTACTACCAAAATATACATAACAACTAAATTTAAGCTGTTTAAACAACAATGACAAGGTTCAGCCAAGTGCAGGGAATTACAACTAGTTAGGACCGCTGCTGATGTCCAAGACATCCCCTTCCAGAGATGTAAAAGAATCACACATCTTGGAATCAACATGAAAAGACAGCAGTGATGGATTTATAAAAACTGTTTTCTGATAACAGGCAAAGAGCTCCTTAAGGGCAGCACCTGAGCACCGTCGCCCAGGGCCTGGCACCTAGTGGGCTTTGAACACATACTTGATGAGAAGCTAAGCAAAGCAGAATCTCAAGAGGTGGAAAGTCCCTTCAAGGTCACTCAGACCAGGAGCTCTCATACTTTTCCACACACAATCAATGGTGAGAAACACAACTGACACCCTGACCCAGGATATACCACACCCAAGCAAAACAAAAATTGAGACAGTATTTCCATACAGTATGTGTGACACTCTGATGTTTTCTAGTCTATTACCTTAAATTTTTAAAAAACTGGCAAGACCCACTCGGCTGTGCTATCCTCTGCCCTACGCAGTCAATGTTTGCAAACTCACTCATCTAGGTACCGTATCCCTAAGTTTTTGCCATAATCATGCATTCATTACCCATGCCACCATTTATCTAGTTGTGGTTTTTTTTGTTGTTTTTTTGCTGCATTGGGTCTTTGTTGCTGTGTACAGGCTTTCCCTAGTTGTGGCGAGCGGGGGCTACTCTTCATTGCGGTGCGCGGGCTTCTCTTGTTGTGGAGCACAGGCTCTAGGCACACAGGCTCAGTAGTTGTGGCGCATGGGCTTAGTTGCTCCGCGGCATGTGGGATCCTCCCGGACCAGGGCTCGAACCCGTGACCCCCTGCACTGGCAGGCGGATTCTTAACCACTGTGCCACCAGGGAAATCCCACATCTAGTATTTTCTTTAAATAGAATAAATTTCTTATTTTAACGAAAGTAACTTTCCTTTCATAAGCGTGCCATGATGAATGGGAAACGAGCACCACTCTCTGTACAGAGACGGAACTCTACACTGTGCCGTGCGCCTCACCTTCACAGCCGCGCCCCCTACTTGGCAGCAGCCCTGAGAGCCCTCCCGTTCCCTTCAGGTGAGCCCCTTGGCCCCAGGCCCCAGAACCTCCACGCCCCGGCACGGCCTCAGCACGCTCCAGAGCTGCAGGAAGGAGTGCAGGGCTGCTGAGCCCTGGGCCCCCATCACCACGACACACAGTGCCCAGGTGGCAAAGGCATGTGGGCCTCCAAGACTCACCCACCCGGCCCAGGGGTCCCCACAGCCCTGTGCATGTCTCTCCTCATCTTTCCCAAACCTTCCAGCTGTCTGGTATCAAGTGCGTCTCCACAGACAGGCGGCCAACTCCTGCAGGTGGAGAACTGGGCCTCCCCTCTCGGAGGTCCCCACGCTGAAGCACGGCACAGCCACATGGGCCTGATGCCCCACTGTGCGAGTCCAGGCAAGCCCACCGACAGAACATCCACCCTACAGGTGCCCAGGGACTCACGCCGGGTTACCTTTGGACTTAGGTAGCAAATACGTGCATATACTGCACAGAAAACACGCACCAAGACAGTCTCCTTAAGACCTTCTCAACCACAAAACTAACATACACAGTCCTCTCAAACCAAAAATTGAAATAAAAAATATATATAATAATATCTAGAAAATACTAGATATGGGACTTCCCTGGTGGTGCAGTGATTAAGAATCCACCTGCCAAAAAAAAAAAGAATCCACCTGCCAATGCAGGAGACACGGGTTCGAGCCCTGGTCCGGGAAGATCCCACATGCCGTGGAGCAACTAAGCCCGTGAGCCACAACTACTGAGCCTGCGCTCTAGAGCCCGCGAGCCACAACTACTGAGCCCGCATGCCACAACTACTGAAGCCCACATGGCTAGAGCCCATGCTCCACAACGAGAAGCCACTGCAGCGAGAGGCCTGCACACCACAATGAAGAGTAGGCCCTGCTCAACGCAACTAGAGAAAGCCCACACACAGTAACGAAGACCCAGTGCAACCAAAAATAAATAAATAAAACTGACTCATGATGATAAATAAATGAAACTGATTCTTTTAAAAATAAGTAAATAAATAATAAAACTGTACTGCACACACGGTACATATACACTCACGTTACATACATACCCCACACGTGTTCCATATACACCCACACATGTGCTACACGTGTTACATATACACCTGCACACATTACGTGTGCCCACACGTTACGTCATTTACTTGCACAGATGTGTTACAGTACATCCACACGTTGCGTATACACTCACATTGCATATAAACCCCACACATGTATGTCATATATACACCCACAAGTGTTACATAAACACTCACATGTGTTGCATGTACACCCACATACGTGTTACATGTTGGCAAGGAAGTGAGCATCTTTTAAGGCACAGCACATCTCCTGCACAAGGTCAGGCATGAAGTGAAGCAGAGGGAGCAGGTGGCGGGTTCAGTCCCAGGGACGGGCTGACCAGGCTGCGTGAGGAGCCCTCCTGGCTCCCTCCACCTGCTGACCCACAGGGTGACCCCTGCCATGGGGGTGGGAAGCACCTGACTACAGGCTTGGTCCACACTCGTGCATTTATCCCCTCCTTGTTACAGGGAAAGCAGACGGCTGATAAAACAGCGGGCGATTCTAACTTTATCCCTTTCCTCTCCTGCTCCACGCCCAAACCTTGCATCACACAATCACGGCACATCCCTCACCGTGACCCAGCCCCACACATCTCAGTCACTGAGCTATCACGAAAATTCCTACCTGAAGGACATGAAGTAAATTATTTTTAAACATTTGAAATTCAAATACTTAAAAAATTCACCCAAAAGTTACACTGTTACATATCAAACTTAAACTTATTACAAACACTGTGGGGCCGGGATCAGGCCTCAGTATCTGTCAAAGCCATTTTTTAGTTCCATGCATCACTTTCCTGTTTCCTTGCATTATGGGTTCTACACAACTTACCTCTAATTCACTGATTAACGGTAAGATAATCCCATCTTATTGTGCTGACAGAATCACAAACCTTCCTCACTTGTGCTGTCTTCCAGGGACAGTCAGCACCAGTTCTAGGAGAGGGCGCTGGTTGATGCCAGAGGACCTACGAGTAGTGCACACATCACAAAAAGCTCTACTTTGGTGAGAAGTGGAATCACTGGAGGTGCCCAAGATGACTACTTATGTGTTTTTATAGAAATTCAGGTATAGATAAAAACGGATGAAGATCACTTCATCTTCTTCGTGCAGTTCCTTAGACACAAGAACTTATCAGAAGGGAAAAGTTAAAATATTTGAATTGCATCAGAATATAATTAAATTCTGCCCCCAAAGAAGACCCAGAAAATCCCAAAGCAAGTCTCAATTCTACAGCACACAGCCAACTGCCCTAAGTCCCACCTGATGCTGCATTATGCATTAAAGAGCAGAAATAAATCAAAGTCAGTCAGGAAACCACCCAGGGCTCTAGTCACAAAGTGGAAGCCGACTTACACAGGGTCCTCGCTGTTAGTGATACTCCCAACGTCCTCCAAACGCCACATTAAGAAAAACAAAGGCCAGAAACCTAACACCCTGAAATGATGGGGGGGGGGGTGGGTGACGAACTCGGAGGTCTACACTCTCACTTCACTTCCACCTTCATCAAAAACCTCTCTATAAACACAGCTCAGCAAAGCACTCCTGCAGGAAGCGGCTGCAAAGAGCCCCAGCACCTGGGAAAGCGTAAGCGTGTGCATTAAAGCCTAAGTCATGTCCCATGGCCTGTGTGTCCCGGGAGCCACCAGGCAGGGGTGGGAGGATCACAGGGTTGGGGAGACCTCCTCAAGGACCCAGCTCCCTGCAAGCGGGGTCGCTGCCCCAGCAACCTGCCACGGGAGACACCTGTGAGGTGAGGAGGGGGCACGCTGCACTCCCTGACTTTAAAAAAATCATCCTGTTTTTAATGCTATCCTGGGAAACTTCTGCATTCTTTCCTCAGATCCCAACTGAATGTCTAGCAATTCAATATGTGGTGAAGAGATGTGCACAATATAGTAAGACTGGAAAAAAGAGAAAACAGGGTGTCTTAGCATACAAAGGCCTGTGACTTTCGTTCACATTTTTTAACTTACATTTTAACATATACACACACCTGTTCTCATAGGCCCGGGATGGGCACTGCAGCCTCCACAGGAGGACACAACCAACCCCCCTCTGCGCCCTCTGCGGTGGGACCACGTGTGCAGATCCGGTGTGTGCGATATACGCCTCACTGTTGCTCAGAACACAGCACTTTCACAAATTGGAGAAGGGAATTTTTCCACTTTATAAAAAAGTAAATATAAACTGAAGACTCTGAGACAGACCAAGAGCACACCCGGCTGGTGGGGGAACTCCCACAGCGACCACACTCCCCCGGGAAGAGGGGCTGCAGGCCCAAACCCACACTTGACGGCACAGAAGGGCTTGTTCTCCCAGTTAAACGTGACTAAGCAATATTCAAAATTAACAAGTTTGGGGGACGTCCCTGGCGGTCCAATGATTAAGATTCTGCGCCTCCACTGCACGGAGCGTGGGGTCCGATCCCTGGTCAGGAAATTAAGGCCCCATGTGCCACATGGCGCAGCCAAATTAATTAATTAATAATAAAATTAATAGGTTTTAAGTTCCAAACCCATTCATTTTCACATTTACTGCTGATGAATGCTTGCTTATGATCCTACAAAACCCAAATCCTTTCTCTTGATTATCATTTACAAATTCTCTTTCTAATATATCCCCCAGACACTAAGTATGCTCTCCATCAGCCACCAACATGTCACATGACTGGAGAAAGGTCCAAGCTCAGCTTCTGCAGGAAGTCCTGCTGGCCCATCCCATCTCGGATGTGTGACCACGATCAGGGGGAGCGAGGGCCTGGCTCTGTAAAGGGTTTTCCTGGAACACGGCCACACTCTTTCCCTCCCCCGTTACCCACGGCTATCCTCGTGGTTCAACGGCAAAGCTGGGTACCTTTGACAGACACCTGTGGCCCACAGAGTCCAAAATACTGAGCATCTGGCCCTCTATGTCAGATCCCAAGGTTTTACTCAACCAAAGATAAAGTGTGTCTTCATACAGACAACTGAGGAAGGTGCTACTGCTGCTTTTAAGGGTGTTTAAGGGTTTTCATTTTTAAAGTTAATTATCTGTAAAGACAAATCTACAGAGATGGGAAGTAGGCTAGCAACTGCCTGGGGGTGGGGGCAGAAACAGGAACTAACTGGAAACAGGTAAGAGGGATCTTAGTAAACTCAGGAAAAATCACTAAATTATACACTTAATATGAGTCAATTTATGCTATGAAAATTACAACTCAATAAATTAAAGAAAAATTTTAAGTTAGTTATCTGTATAACCGTGCTTTTTGTCATCTAAGGCTGAAGCTCAGGGTGCAATTCCCAGTAATTCTCTACAGATTCCTCCCAAACATGTGTCCCAAAACTTAGCCCTGTGACAGCACGCAGCTCACTGTGGCTGGAGGGACAGGAGCGCACGTGCGCCCTCATCCCGGCCAGGCAGCCTGCGCGTGGCCCACCCCGGTGTCCAGTGCCGCCGTGAACCCCCAGTTCTCCACCCTCCACCCACCCGAGTGCTCAAGGGCTAGGGTGTCCACGTTCTGGACCCGGCTTAACCAAATAACGCCTCGCTCTTAGTAACCACAGAGGTGAACACAGCCGTCTAGCTGTCACAAGTCAAGAATACTTCGTCAGGAGAAACACATCTTCAGCACATTTTAAATATCCTCTACTACGTTAGCAGTTAAAAAATCATCCTTTGTCATCAAATTTTGTTTTACTTTGCTGACATCAATGTTTCAAATCCAGGAAATAAGATGATTATCATTAAAGGTAAATACTACACTTTTTTTTTTTTTCTTTTTGGTCACGTTGCTTGGCATGTGGGATATGGGATCTTAGTTCCCCGACCAGGGATCGAACCCACGCCCCTTGCGGTGGAAATGCGGAGTCTTAATCACTGGACAATCAGGGAAGTCCCAAAACTCCATTTTTTTTTTTAAGTCTTTATTGAATTTGTTACAATATTGCTTCTGTTTTATGTTTTGGTTTTTTTGTCCGCAAGGCATGTGTGATCTTAGCTCCCCGACCAGGGACTGAACCCATGCCCTCTGCATGGAAGGCAAAGTCTTAACCACTGGACCACCAGGGAAGTCCCCCAATACTCCACTTTTATATCAAAAAAATTCTAACTTAAAACTGAAGCAGGCCCACACCTCTACAGTCAATTAACCTATGACAAAGGAGGCGAGAAAATACAACGGAGAAAAGAGAGTCTCCTCAGCAAGCGGTGCTGGGAAAGGTGGACAACCACATGTAAATCAATGAAGTTAGAACACTCCCTCACACTATGCACAAAAATAAACTCAAATGGCTTAAAGACTTAAACCATAAGACATGACACCATAAAACTCCTGGAAAAAAACACAGGTCAAACATTCTCTGACACAAATGGTACCAATGTTGGGACTTCCCTGGTGGTCCAGTGCCTAAGGCTCCGTGCTCCCAATACAGGGGGCCGGGGTTCAATCCCTGGTCAGGGAACTAGATCCCACATGCATGCCACAACTAAGAGTTCGCGTGCCACGACTAAAGATCCCAAGTGCGGCAACTAAGACCCGGTACAGCCAAATAAACAAATAAAAATTTTTTTAAAAATTTGTCCCAATGTTTTCTTAGATCAGTGTCCCAAGGCAAAAGAAATAAAAGCAAAAATAAACAAACTTGACCTAATCAAACTTACAAGCTTTTGCACAGCAAAGGAAACTGTAAATAAAACGAAAAGACAACCTACAGAATGGAAGAAAATATTTGCAAACGATGCGACCAACAAGGGCTTAATTTCCAAAAGATTCAAGCAGCTCATACAACTCAATAACAAACCAAAAAAAAAAAATCAAGAAATGTGCAGAAGGGCTTCCCTGGTGGCGCAGCGGTTGAGAGTCCGCCTGCCGATGCAGGGGACACGGGTTCCTGCCCCGGTCCGGGAAGATCCCACATGCCACGGAGCGGCTGGGCCCGTGAGCCATGTCCGCTGAGCCTGCGCGTCCGGAGCCTGTGCTCCACAACGGGAGAGGCCACAACAGTGAGAGGCAAAACTACAATGAGGTATCACCTCACAAAGGTCAAAATGGCCATTATCAAAAAGTCTAAAAACAGCAAATGCTGGAGAGGGTGTGGAGAAAAGGGAACCCTTCTACACTGTTGGTGGGAATGTAAATTGGTGTCGCCACTGTGGAGAACAGTATGGAGGTTCCTTAAAAAACTAAAAACAGAGTTACCATGTGATCCAGCAATTCCACTCCTGGGCATATATCTGGAAAAAATGAAAATTCTAATTTGAAAAGATACATGTACCCCAATGTCCACAGCAGCACTATTTACAATACCCAAGACATGGAAGCAACCTAAGGGTCCATCAACAGGTGAATGGATAAAGAAGATGTGGTATTTATACACACGATGGAATATTACTCAGCCATAAAAAAGAATGAAATAATGCCGCTTGCAGCAACATGGATGGACCTAGAGATTATCATATTAAGTCAGAGAAAGATAAATACCATATGATACCACTTATATGTGCAATCTAAAAATTAATACAGGGACTCCCCCAGCAGACCAGCGGTTAAAGACTCCGAGCTTCCACTGCAGGGGGCATGGGTTTGATCCCGGGTCAGGGAACTAAGATCCAGCATGCTATGCAGCATGGCCAAAATTAATTAATTAATACAACTGAACTTGTTTACAAAACAAAAACAGACTCATAGACAGCAAATTTATTATTACCAAAAGAGAAGGGGGGAGGGATAAATTAGGAGGTTGGGATTAACATACACACACTACTATATATAAAATAGATAATCAACAAGAACCTACTGCATAGCACAGGGCACTATATTCAGTATCTTGTAACACCCTATAATGGAAAAGAATCTGATATGTATATACATATCTGCAACACTTTGCTGCACACCTGAAACTCACACACTATTGTAAATCAACTACAGTTCAAATAAATAAACAAACTGAGGCAGGAATCCCTCAAACAGCACCTACATCCCTGCTAACATTTCTAAAAAGAATTTATAGCTGAGTTAAAGTCCTAATCAGCCCAATAAAAGTTCTCTCCCTCTACAAAAAGACCCTTCTACAAGCCAAGCTGCCTTCCCCTGAGCAGGAACCGGCTGCTGAGGACCCCCTGAGCCAGTGTCCCCAGCAGCTCAGGGCAGCAGCATGGCTACGTCCACAAGCATAGCCAACCCAGGAGCCAAAAGAGATGTTATGTTACTTCTGTAAGACCACAAGTCGTCCTTCCGCCAGCAAGAGTGTAAGTGGGAAAGCACGAGACCACAATGTTGTGAGAAGACGTTCACTCGGCGCTCTACTACCTGCTGGAGATACAGCTGCCAACACAACATACGCTATCTACCCGTCCAAAACAGTGCGGGGAGTGGGGTGGCTTATTACAGAACGTGGCCAGAGGTGGGGCTCTGGAGCCAGGCTGCCCAGGGCCCAATGCCGGCCTTGCTACTCATGACCTGTGTAACCCCAGGCATGTGGTCCAGCCTCTCTGTGCCTCAGTTTACTCACCTCGACAACAGAGAGATGAGTAGGTCTACCTATGCCTCAGGAGTTACCAGGAGCAAATGAGTTGATCTTGTGAAGCACACAGAACGGCCCCCGGCAAGGAGCGCATGTTTTACAACTGTTCCTTCAATAACGAACAGAAATGATGTGCTCACTAAATGCACAAGCTATGCCGCTTCACAAAGGCCTGGACGCAGGCTGCCACGCGGACACGTGGAGAGCCGCTCTCAGCCACCCACGTCCGGGGCCAGAGGTCAGGACGTAGCGCAGCGCCACCGGGGGCAGATGGAGCAGGCGGCACTGTGTGGGGAGTGGGCCTGCACCTGGCCCGGCACTGGCAGCACCTGAGAGCTGCACTTCACCCAGACCAGAGCCCGATCCTTCCATGAGCACTCTTCACAAACCATAACCCAACCTGCTTAAACCAGCCTCTACAGAAAAACGCTCCAGGCAAGACTCCTCAGCAATGACCAGGATCACAGGGTCCTCAAATCGGCTCCACGTGAGCCACACAGCTATGTGTGTCTCCTCAACAAGAAAAAGTCACAAAGTACCAACACAGACGCATCTCAGAACGCAGGCCAGGTGAAGATGTCACCACAAAGGCAGAACAGGGAACCCAACAAGTCCCTCCCTCAAAAGAAAGCAATGGACAAGGTGGCAAAAACCATCAGGATCAACTTCTTCACAACTATGTAACCACGGGATCCAATCAAAAGCTTCCATCTACGGGGACACATACTGAGAAAGCTCCTGATTTCTGTGGCAGAGCACCGACAGTGGTGGAACAAACCCACTCACCACACTCTTCGTGCAGGCGGCTGATGCCAGACAGGGCACCGCCCACCCGACCCCCAAAGGCCTGTGGTTGTGCTTCTGACCTGTATGGTAGGAATGTAAAACGGTGCACCTGCTGTGCAAAAGAGTTTGGTGATTCCTCAAAAAGTTAATAACAGATCTATAAAAAAATTTTAAGAGATTTTTTTAAATCACTAGGGACTTCCCTGGTGGTCCAGTGGTTAAGACTCCACGCTTCCACTGCAGGGGTTGCGGGTTCAATCCCTGGTCGGGGAGCTAAGATCCTGTATGCCACTCGGCACAGCCAATAAATAAATAAATAAAAATTAAATTTAAAAAATCAATCACAGAACTGTCACATCACCCGACAATTCCACTCCCAGTCACACACCTACGAGGTGTTCAAACAAAACCTTATACACATTTGCTCACATCAGCACTATTCATTATAGCCAGAAGGTGGAAAGAGCCCACATGTCCATCAACAGATAAATGTAAACAAAATGTGTGTATCAGTACAATGAAATACTTTCCAAACATATAAAAGAATGGAGTTCCACTACCTGCTACAACAAGGATGAGCCCTGAAAACACCCAGATGCAAAAGACCAACCTTGTAAGATTCCCTTGACATGAAATGTCTAGAACAGGCAAATCCACAGAGAACCAAAGGACGTGAGTGGTTGTGAGGGGCTGGGGGAGGGGAGCATGCAGAGTGACTGTTTCTGGGAAACCCTAAACCGGGCAAAACTAATCTATGCCAAAAGCGGAATAGGTGGTGGCTTGGGCTGGGCCTGGGGCATTAAGTGTGACAAGGAACTTTTAGGGGGTGACAGACATGTTCTACATCAATTTTGACTGTTGGCCACATGGGGTAATACAACTGTCAAAATGCACCTAGCCAGGCTTCCCTGGTGGCACAGTGGTTAAGAATCCGCCTGCCAACGCAGTGGACACGGGTTCGAGCCCTGGTTCCGGACGATCCCACATGCCACAGAGCAACTAAGCCCGTGCGCCACAACTACTGAGCCTGCGTGCCCACATGCCTAGAGCCTGTGCTCCGCAACAAGAGAAGCCACCACAATGAGAAGCCCGCACACCGCAATGAAGAGTAGACCCCGCTCGCAGCAACCAGAGAAAGCCCGCGTACAGCAATGAAGACCCAACGCAACCAAAAATAAATAAATTAATTTATTAAAAAAAAGAACACCTATATCGATTTTAGAACGAGCACTGTTACTGTCGAGACTATACCCATGGAAATGTCACTAAAACCATCACAGGCACACTAGTGATTACCCTGAGCGACACAATCACGTGCCAGATGGACATGAGAAATGACACACTCTGGTTAACGTCAGATCAAGTGAAGGGCCAGAAGCCCCACCTAAGAACGGCTGCTCCCACAGAAAGCCCCCCGCCAGAGCCTTGGTGACTCTCCTCCTTGGAAGACAGCCCAACCAGCACAGCTGCTGTCTGTCCTGAGAGGAACACCACTGCTGCAAGGCAACCAAGGGAAGACAGTGATGCTAACAGAAAAGAATTTTCTGAAAAGTTGTTGTTTTGGGGTTTTTTGGTCTCTGCTGGATCTTCGTTGTAGCGCGCAGGCTTCTCTAGTGGCGGCGCGTGGGTTTGGTTGCAGCATGTGGGATCTTAGTTCCCTGACCAGGGATCAAACCCGGGCCCCCTGCATTGGAAGCGCAGATTCTTAACCACTGGACCACTAGGGAAGTCCTGAAATGATGTATTTTTTAAAGTTTATTCAAAATAAATTCCAGTCAACCCCGCTCCTGCATGAAGTTAGCACTCACGTTATGTAATTCAGGTCTGCGGCAGGGCTTTCATTGATGTCACAACTCCCCTAGAAGACACACCATCACCCTGCTGGGTTCAGACGTCTCCCACTCATCTCCAAAGCTGCCGCCACAAAGAAGCCGCTGCATTCAACAACACTTCTTTCCACAAAATCCAGACTTGTCTTACCTAAGGCAGCAAAACTTGATTAAAGTTCCCACAAAGGAAAATACACCTACAGTGTATCTTCTCCATCTTAAAAATATCTCAAATCCATCCAGTCCCTCGGCTGTACCACCAGCCCTCCATGGTCCAGTTCCACCATTACTGCCTCTAGACACGGTCTCACCCGCGTGCAGCAGGCGGGAGCTCTGAGATCAGAACTAGGTCAGAGCAGAAAGGACTAGTCTTCTTCCCGGAGCTGACACCTGCAAGGCGGGTGCAGCACTGCTGCCCCGCAGTCGCAACTCTACGAGCAGTGTCACTTTACAGTAACAACACTTCCTCTTCTGGATCAATCAGTAAACCTTAACTTTGTTAAACTTCGGCACTGAGCTACACACTGTCTTAATACTGCGACAGAACTAAAGAGGGCATGAAGCACACCTACTGAAGACACAGGACAAGGATTCCCTGAACCAGGCCCTCGTGCTGCTGTCTGAGCTGCAGCTGCTCGTGGGGAGCCCAATCTGACTCCAACAAACAACTGACAAACTCTAGCTTTTCAAGTAAACAACTGTTGTCAGTATCTGTTGTCAATTATAAAATCTAAGCTTTTAAGCAAAAAATATTAAAATTCTGGAAAACTTCTATGCCAGCTTCCACTCTGACCAAGATGGCATAAAAGGAACACATTCACCATCCCCTCAGCCCTGGACAAAAGTACAGTTTCCAGAGTCTGGACACCAGGTGGTGAGGAGTGACCCCCCAAGAGATGAGAAGTGGGGAGAGGGAGAGGGTGCGGCAGGGGCAGGAGAGCCTGAAGAGTACGGAGCTGGATCCGGGTGGGCACATGGGGGACCTGTACAGGGACAGAGCTCCAAGGAGCAGAAAAACCAGCCCTGGACTGAACGCAGCTCTGGTCCCACCTAGCAAAGCTGCAAGTAAAGAACTGAAAGAAGTAACTGCTTCAAAGGAGCTCAACTACCCCCAAGAACAAAGCCCAAGGATGTTTACAGTAACACGAAAATATCCAGCAACGACAAGGTACCATTAACAATGCCTGGCACACAATCAAAAATGACCACGCAGAAGAGCAGGAGAGTGTGGGCAACAACAGAGGACAGCAGCCACGCACAAGTGAGAGGACAGCCACGCCGGATGGACACGGACCCGGATGCTGAAGACCCATGTGCTGATCAGACAGATGAAGATCTAAAACGACCCAAATCCAACTTCTTGACAAAATAAAACTACAATGTATGAGGTAAACTTTCCTGAGACGAGAATGTGTGTCACAGCAGACATCACAGAAGGAAAGCAGTGAGCTGAGAGACAGAGCAACAGCAAGCGCCCCGAATGAGACAGGGGGCACGGGGCACCGCCGCGCTGGGTGACATTTTAGGCAATCCCACAGGAATGAAAGTGGAGTCTCCAAAAGAGAAAAGGAGGGAAAGAACGTTATCTGAAAAAATAACGGCCAAGAATTGATGGACACTATAAACCCACAGACCCATAAAGCTCAACAAACCCCAAGCACAAGAAACATAAATAAAACTGCTCTACGCTGCATCAGAAACCAAGTGACTTGAACTCTCAACAGCTTCAGAGGAAACAGCCACATTCCACACAGAGGTCTGAGTACCAGGGGGACAGCAGATTTCTGGCTGTAAACAGTACAAGTCACAATCAGTGAAGTGACAGGACTAAAGCACTCGGAACACAGGGTCAGCCTGCAAAACACCTCTCAAAACAACGGCAGAAGAAACACACAGTAAGGCAGACAGAAGCTGGAAGAGCTCATGCCTGAGTCCACTGTGAGAATACCACACAGAGGAATGAAGAACACCAAAAAACAGAAACCACCCAGTTTCTATGCAGTTTTACTCCTTAAACTTACAAACCTGCAAACTGCACTGTATGATTTAGGTTGTCTAAAAAACTCTTCAAGTCTAGGTTTTAAAGTTTTTTCAACTTATTATTTAAATCTACTTAGAAGAAAATTAACCATTAAAGTAAAAATAATGTAGCATGTATTCTATAACATGTAGAAGATGTGTCACAACAATAACACAGAGACCTGGAGGGGAAGAATGAAGTACAGCACACAAGAGCAGTAAAGCACTGCTCACAACACCGACGGCCCACGCGGTCCATCGCGCAAGGGAACGGTATTCTACAGCCTGGACGAGCCCTGACGACAGTACACTTGGTGAGGCGAGCCAGACACAGAAGGACAATGCCATGTGACCCCACTCACACGAGGTCCCTGGAGGAGTCACGTTCACAGACGCAGAGCAGCGTGGGGGCCGGGGCGGGGGGCAAGTTGACAGTGTCCTGGGGACAGAGCTTCAGTCAGGGAAGATGAAAAAGTTCTGGAAATGGAGGGTGGTGACGAGAGCTGCACAACACTATGAGGACACAAGACTGTGCACTTAAAAATGGCTGAAATGGGGCTTCCCTGGTGGCGCAGTGGTTAGGAATCCACCTGCCAATGCAGGGGACACGGGTTCGAGCCCTGGTCCGGGAGGAGCCCACAAGCCGCAGAGCAACTAAGCCCATGCACCACAACTACTGAAGCCGGCACGCCTAGAGCCCGTGAGCCACAACAGGAGAGGCCCAAGTACTGCAACGAGGAGTGGCCCCCACTGGCCACAACTAGGGAAAGGCCAAGAGCAGCAGCGGAGACCCAATGCAGCCAAAAATAAATTTTTTTAAAAAATGGCTAAAATGGGTTATGTTACGTGTACTGTACCACAATAAAAAAAAAAAACTCAAGCTGGCAATAATCCAACTTTAATGAAGTTTTACTAAATAAAGAAAAATTCACAGAACCATGAACGGTACCATCCTATTTTAGTTGCCTAAATTCTCCAAACTTTTTCCCCTAATCTAGGAAAATAAGGACAAATGCCTCCTCTAACTAATTACCATGGTCATTTCTACTACACTATAAAGCTGTGAACACTAGGGTCTCCTCTACGCCATGGTCACTGACCAGCAGTGCAGCTCCTGGATGCCAGAGGGACCAAGTCCCAGCCCCTCCCCCACCGCCGTCCAGTCGTGAGGCGCCGCCCAGAATGTGCAAAGGCCCCTCAGCATCTCTGTAATCAGTGGGATACTCCACTCATCACAGCTTCACTTCACAAGCAGCCTCGTTAGTACCAACTCAATCACCATAAATACTTCATCCCAATGTGTTACTCCACAGCAAAGTGTTCAGTTCACATTTAATTCAAAATTAATTCCTTCGGCTGGCATACATGCATGACGACTGTTATTAAGTTTAATATTCCCCCAGCTTTCTACTTAAGGAAAAAATTCATTTCTTCTGTACAAGTCAAAACACACTTGGGGAAAGTGCTTCCTGTTCAGAGCGCAACTGTGTTTACAAAAAGATCAATACCAGTAGATCACGATGGTGGAATGTATCCCCTTAGCCTAAAATTTCTTAAAAGTGACAAACATCTTAGAAAAAATAAATCTAAAACAGCACTGAAAAACAATGATGTATCAGTAGCTGACCAGATCAGACGGACAAATAACCCACATCTAGGGAAACCACAGGTCAAACTATATAGAAAGACCAAAGTCAAGACACTGCTGCAGTTAAAAGAAAGCTGCAAGGACAAAACTCAGTGAATTTATGCACTTCCAAATTCATCTGGTGTGACAGGGCTCTCTGCACACTGGCTCCAGAAGGCCAAATCTGTCCCACTGCTGCTTTTGACACAGTCCACAATCTAAGAATGGTTTTATATTTGTATCTGATTGAAATAGAAGAGAATATTTTGTGGCAACAGAAAATGACATGAAATTCAAATTTCCGTGTCAATAAATAAAGTCTTACTGGAACACAGCCAGGCTCCTTTGTTACATATGGTCTATGGTTCCTTCATGGCAGAGCTGGGCAGGTGCAATGGAGACCACGCAGCCCCAAAGTCTGCAAGTTACTATCAGGCCCCTTATAGAAAACCTTGAAGAGATAAATAAAATAAGACAAGTTTGCATATTCAAAGAGCTACTAAATACTGACAAGATGAAAAAGTCCAATCCAAACCCTAACAAATAAGTGAAATTTCAGACTCGCACAAAAAGGCAGAAAACCCTACAAGTTACCATAAAATCCTAAAAGGTTACCTACAGAGGATCATGAATCAGCCTGGTGTCAGATGCCACATGACACAGAACAGGGGTCTGGAAGGCTCTGACGTTCAGGGCACCGGTGCTCAGCCACTTGGGGCCACACAGCCTCGTGCTGGCCCGGAGAACAGCCGCCCCAGCAGGCGGGCGGGCAGCCGCGCTCCCGCTCCACGCTCCTCCAGGATGCCCGGATCCAGCAACAACCACGTGGCTCCTGGTGACAGCTCCAGTCACCAGCCACACTCTCAGTAATGTCAGGATGCCAACGACAGCAGGGACCAGGAGAATGAGCCCGTACCTGAGCCTGGCAAGATGCCGGCAGAGCCTCCCGCTGGCTGTGGGGCATACACATTACTGAAGGCCGCACACCTAGAGCCCAAGCTCCCCAACAAGAGAAGCCACCGCAACGAGAAGCCCTCGCGGTGCAACTAGAGGAAGCCCACGCACAGCTATGAAAACCCAATGCAGCCAAAAATAAGTAAATAAAATGAATTTTAAAAGAAAAAGAAGAAAAAAACAGCAGGCTTCTCTGTGCAATGTGACATAAGACAGAAAATAACCAAAACAAGTCTGAAAAAAGAAAAACAAGTCTGCAGTACTGACACCCCAGGACGGCAGGCCTCACTGTACACCTACAGGAACCGTGACGGGTGCTGTGGTGCGGGGACAGACGAAGAGATCAATGTGACAGAACAGAGTCCAAAAACAGACCCACCCACACACAGACAACCGATTCTCTACAAAGATACTGAGTCAGTGAAGAAAAAAGATTACATTTATATAAAATTCTAGAATATGCAAAGTACGCTACAGAAAATCAGGAGCAAGGGAGGGCTGCGGTGGGGGGGATTACGAAGGGGTCCTAAACTTCGGGAGGGTGGCAGATACATCCGTTATCTCGAGTGTGCCAAAATGTATCAAATTGTACACTTCAATAAGTACAGCTTATTGTACGTCGGTAACACCAGACTAAAGCTGGAGAAAAAAAAATAGCAGTTACCAGGCATCCAATGTCACCCTTGGCCAAGCAAGATGGGGGGAAAATAAGTAAAATTATTGTTTAGGGCTTATGTGCTAGTCACTGTGCTGGTTGCTTTAACAGTCATCAGCTCACTGAATCAGAGAAAGAAAAATTAAAAAGCCCTGAGAGGCAGATGTAATCTCAATTCTCATAACAACAAGAGAGATGCAGTGACTTGCTCTCAGTCCTGGCTCTGACCCTGCCTCTAACTCCTGCACAAGAAGGCCGAGATGCCACGGCACGCGGCACAGGGCAAACACGCGCCGCGATTCCAGCCACAGCTGGTGCACGGCAGTCTTAGGCCAGGGCACTGAGTGGCCAGGCTGTGGCCAGGCAGCCATGGGCTTTGTGTGTCCAGACTAAACGTAGGTGAGGGAAACTGGGTAGTCTACGAGCTGGAAAAGCAAAGGCAGAACAGCAGCCTCTGAGACCAATCGTCTCTCCTCTACATCCTAAACTTAAAAGCACTACTGAACTCCAAACCAGAGACTCGATGGAAATGCTAACAATGTCCACGTCATAGCCTTCGAGCAGCTGAACACCAAACTGAAAGGACTGGTAACCTGAGTCCCTGAGTATCCATATTTCATACCCTCAGAAACACGAATCTGAGACAGGTGATTACAGCAAGTCAGGGAAAGCTCACAAGACAGCAAGAAGGCAGCAAACTGCCCCAGAGGCCTGAAGGAGCCCTGCGGGAAGGCACTATGCCAGAGGCTGCTCTGAGCAAAGCGTGCAGTCACGATGAAGCCACCGGGGAGGTGTTAAAGGTCCAACTCACCATCCAAGTCACACACTCAACTCCCATGCAGCACCACACAGAAGAGGCAAAAAGGAAACACTCCTCTCACGGTGTATTTTAAGGACTTGGCACCCTAACTGCCGGTCCCTGTCCACCACGCATGGGGCAGCTGGCGGTGTACACAGGTCCCTGCCAAGCGCTAGGACATCTCACTTTATCTTGATTTTTATAATAATTTTTCTTAATTAATTTTTTTATTTATTTTTTGCTGCATTGAGTTTTCGTTGCTGCGCACGAGCTTTCTCTAGTTGCAGGGAGCGGGGGCTACTCTTCGTTGCAGTGTGCGGGCTTCTCACTACGGTGGCTTCTCTTGTTGTAGAGCACGGGTTCTAGGCGTATGGGCTTCAGTAGTTGTGGCTCGCGGGCTCTAGAGCACAGGCTCAGTAGGTGTGGCGCACGGGCTTAGCTGCTCCGCAGCACGTGGGATCTTCCCAGACCAGGGCTTGAATCCACGTCCCCTGCATTGGCAGGCAGATTCCAAACCACTGTGCCACCAAAGAAGCCCTATCTTGATTTTTTAAACTCTCTGGCAAAACATGGCTGAGTGGTAAACTGAAAATAATTAGCACTGTTTCCCACTTACCAGGCGTACGTCAGCACTCACAGAAAGAGAGACAAATCTCTGTAAAACAAGAGGCCGGAGGACCCAGGCTGAGGCCTCCTCCAGCTGTGCCATCTGCCCAAGCAGGAGTGAGCACGGGGATGGGGACAGAGATGGAAAAAGGCACCTGCTCCAGATCCAACGGCAGGTTTCCCACCTTCTTTCTGAGGCTGAAGCTGCCACGTGAACACACCCAGGGCACAGAAGCGACAGCTCAGCAGGAAGCCCGAAGGCCATGAGCTCCCTTCTCCACATGCCAAGTCTGAGCACAAAACACGTTCTTATTTTTGCACAGAGGTGGGAAGAGGGTACCAACATCTCTAAGTTGAGTGCAATATTTAGAAGATGCGGACAATATCTAAAAGAAGAAATCATTTTGGACTCACACAACAAACCCAGCAATGAAACAAGGAGCCTAACCGACACACGAAGCGAGTGAGAGGCACGGCGGGTCCAGACAGCCAGAGTCGACAGGCACAGCAGCTGGCATGGCCAGGAGCTGCAGGCACCTGCTCCAGCAGGAACCCACCGCGCTCGCCAAGACAGCTTCATCGGGTGGGAAGACAGCTAAGTAGAGAACAATTACAACATAGGACAATAAACTATGACCAGAGAGGGGCGCAGAGACATCCCCCTGGAGACGGAGGATGAGAATCTAGCCAACAGGGGCCGAGGGCACACCCGACAAAGGGGCAGCCGTGAGATGGAGAAGGCTGCCTGAGGAGGTGAGGCCTGAGGGTGAGCGGGCAGCGCCAGGCACCAGGGAAAGTGGGGAGAAGGGACTCCCGGGCAGGAAGCAGCCCTTTTAAGACCTGGAAGAGGGCAGTTTCCTTAAGGAAGGGAGTAACAGAGTCAGATCTTCATTTTAGAAAATCACTGTGCAAATTGTGTGGAAGTGCCAGTGACTGGTGACAAAAGGGAAAAAAGGACCAACAGTAACAGAGGGTCGATGGGGACAGACCTAAGTGGACAGACGGGAAGGAAGGTGTTTACGAGGGAGAACAGAGAGAGGCTTCAGAGAACGCCCTGCACCGACCCCAGCTGGAGGAGCGGGAGGTCTGAGAGCCACGGCCGGGCAATCACCCTCCACTGACTCCGGAAGAGGACCAACCGCAGCCAGGAGAACGGAGGAGGGTTCAGTCCAGAGCCCCGCCCGGGGTTCCCTGACACACCCCATCACCCACCCGTCTCCACCGGCCCTGCGAGGTGCACACTCGAGCCGCCCAATCCCACGTGTGTCAGCAGGCCCAAGAGGGCGGTGAGAACAGGCACCAAGGCCACAGTCAGATCCCAGGATGCCCCTGCGATGGGCTCTCGAAGGCCCCCATCCCAGGGGCCACCAGGGGCAGACAGCCCAGCACATGGCCGGGACTGATGTGGACTCCTCCTGGGGCAAGGCGGCTGGCCTGAGGCTCGAGCTACGGGCTCGGGAGGGGGCTCCAGGGCCAGGAGCCTGCAGGGAGAGGCGGCACAGAAGCAGGGACTTCTCAGACACAGGGAGGGGACCGCTCCCCACGCTGCCCAGCCCGTGACCAGGTGAGGCCCAAGCAGGGGACCCCAGACGCCGTGCGGCAAGCAAGCCAGTATCTGCAGCTGCCACCTCCTCACACGCACAAATGACCAGGCAGGTGCTGCCAGAAGCGCGCAGGCCTCTCGGACGCTAAACGCAAGACCAGAACGCCAGAACCAGAAGTATTCTCGACAGGCTGTCATTCGAAGGGAGACCAAGGTCTTTACAACTGACCTCGTAGCTTCCAATGGCGACCACACCTCAAGCTGTGTGTAACAGACCAGAACACTGCTCTCCAGGGGGAAGCGGGCCACCACCTCCAACCACAGAGTGACGCGTGACGGGCCGAAATATACACACACGTAGTCCACAGAAACCCCAGTGAACCCAGCTTACGTCTCCAGTGTAGCCACGCTAGTGCTGTCAGGCAGGCTCCCCCACTGCCACCCCAGCAGTGCAGGAGGCCATCCCTGCCCTCACCTCCTGTCCGCTGCTGCAGTGGCACAAGGACCTCAGTGAGGGCTCAGCAGGGGAACCTGCACAATTCAGGACAGATGTGAACACTTCTTGTTCAAGAAATCACTGAATGCTCCCTGGGAGTCAATCTTCCAGGCCAGGCCGAGAGGCTGGAGGGGTCTTGGGCGGCAGGTGGGGTCGCACAGATCAACTCAGGTAGGGAGGAACTCCATGACCACTCAGCTGAATAACAAAAGCCTCTGGCACTTAAGCTGGAGGGAAAGAAAGTCACGCCGTTCTAACCTCCAGAACCTGATGCTCTCGTGACCAAACAAGAGAACAGCAGACAATCCAGGGCCCTCCCCACGGAGCTGCGCCATGGCTGCGGAGAGCCCGTAATGAAGGCCTGGCAACTCAGCACTCGACTAGTACTCACTACCAAGCTGGACTGTTTCCAAAGCAACCAGAGAGGAACTCTAAATCAACCGGTTTTGCATAGAAATTATTCTCCATTACAATAAAATATTGCAGTCAGGAAAAGCATTTTGACAAACAACTAGGTAGGCAACATCAATAACATTAATGCTAATTATTTATTCACCAACCGTACAACTTTTCCTTAAATTCTAAAATTACTTTATATTATTCACACCAGAAGTTTGAAAGCTATTTTATGAGCACTAAATATTACCATCAATAAAGCACGCTGGGGGCTTCCCTGGTGGCGCAGTGGTTGGGAGTCCGCCTGCCGATGCGGGGGACGCGGGTTCGTGCCCCGGTCCGGGAAGATCCCACATGCCGCGGAGTAGCCGGGCCCGTGAGCCGTGGCCGCTGAGCCTGCGCGTCTGGAGCCTGTGCTCCGCAACGGGAGGGGCCGCAGCAGTGAGAGGCCCGCGTACCGCAAATTAATTAATTAATTAATTAAAGCACGCTGGGTCTTCCATCTTTAAATCAGGAAAAAGTGGCAGAAGATAGCACAAGAGCAAGTCAACAAGTACAAAAATACAATCAAATCAAAGTTCTGATCTTTGCTCTAATATCTACATCAAGCAAGAAATGCCCTCAGAAGTCTGAAGATCAGGAACATAAAAACAGCTGAGCAACACAAAGATGAGAAGACAGAAAGAAGTAAATTCTGAGAACAAACCCCTTAGCCAAGGCCTCCTCACGTCAAAACCACCAAGTTCCAAATCCAGCTGAGGCGCATGAACCCATTTTCAAAAGCTGGAGTCAAACTCAAAAGCCCCTGCCTTCGACACCCCTAAAGCTACTGCTAGCGCGTCACAGTCTGAGGAGCTCAGCACAGGGGGACAGTCACGCCGCCCTGCAAAGAGATCAGAACGCTAGTACTTCACAGTACCCTCTGTTCTCAGGTTGCTCACGGAACAGAAAGTGATTTGTTTTGTAACGATACAATGATCACTTACATGTGAACATGAGGAAGAAATACAAAGCAACACCCAGGCACACCAGGAAAGGGGTCCAGGCCCTCCTGGGCCACGCCTGCCTCCAAGCGGCCCTCCCCACCGCGGCGGCTGACGGGGGACTGGGCTGCCCAGAAAGACTCTTCGCCCCAATCTCCACCTGACTGGGGGTGACCGATCCTTCCGGAAAGAGGCTCTAGCATCTCGCCTGCCAACAGCACCATGACCACTGCCAGTCCTCACACAGACCGGAGAAGAGGCCAGGGCCACCCACAACCCCCTTACCAAACACAAGGCCCACCACCCCTCCTTGACTGGTATTCCTCCCCCAGACCCACCTGCGCCTCTGCAAACTCCCTGACCCAAAGAGAACAAGGTACCTGCGAGATGCCTTCCCCTTCCTCCTGACCGACATGCTGGTTTAAAGGTGACCGAATCTGGGAGGGGATGAACCGCACACCACTCACCATGGTTACATGCTCTTTGTGGTCCAAAAGGACTTTCACGATCTGACACATGTGCAGATGCTGCCAGGCGTAACTACAAACTAAAACCATGATGACTTTTAATAAGATTAACTGTCTAACCAGTAACTTTTTCAGCCTTTTCTAGACAGAAAGAGAAATCTCTGTAAGATACCAACACCCACCAAACAGCAGCCCCTCAATGTATGAAAGCTTTCCACCTATTCAGAAAGGCTGGCCACCCCGACGCTCCTCTCAAAAGGTCAGAACTGTGCTGCTTTAAAACAAATCAAAAGCACTCAGACCTTACTGGTGAGCGTGAGCCAGCACAGGCTCAGCAGAGGGCAACCAAAACGTCAAATGCCCATAACCCTGACCATGGAATCCTAGGGACGGAAACAACAGATGACACTTACACCAGAAGGATGCACAAGGATGTCATTCTGTAACAGTGATATGCTGGAAACAAGAAAATGTCCGTCAGGAACAAGAAGGTTAGCTAAGTTGTGGCACATATGTGTTATGATGATGGAAAAATTTGAAGCAGCTCCACAAGTATTAACACAGAACAAACTCAAAGAATACGTGGGAAAAAGCAAAGTACAGAAGAACATATATCTGCCACTCATGTAATCCACTCTGCACAGACTCATACACTTGTATACGCAGGGCCACCCCTGTAAGGACACCCAAGGGGTGGGAAGGAAGTGGCCTGGAGCTCGGCACTGGGGGCCAGGAGCCAAGGCTTCCCATGCCAGCCTACAGACAAAACCACTGTTTTCAGTGGAAAACCAAGCATAAAGACAAAAGCAAAACAAACTGTGGGAGGATAAAAGAATGTACAGTTTTAAGTCATCACAGCAGGATCAATCTACTCCATCACCATGGATCTTAACAGTCCGAAGCAGAGAAATTTTTGTTTTCTCCTATTTGATCTGAAAACCCTAGCCACCTCTATCTGTCCAACTGCTGGAGTTACTTACATGTTCCCTCTAATGACACACCTGACAAACACCCTGGAAGTGTCCCCAGCTCCTCACTCACTGTGCTCACAGCAGAGCGGGCCTCAAGTCCCAGTGAACCGGAGTCTCTCAGGGCGTTAGCAGAGCTGGGTGGAGACCAAATGTGGGTATGCACTTCAGAGTCATTCATTCATTCATTCATTTATGGCTGCGCTGGGTCTTCGTTGCTGCGTGCGGGCTTTCTCTAGTTGCGGCGAGCAGGGGCTACTCTTTGTTGCGGTGCACGGGCTTCTCATTACGGTGGCTTCTCTTGTTGTGGAGCACGGGGCTCTAGGCGCGCGGGCTTCAGTAGTTGTGGCACGTGGGCTCAGTAGTTGTGGCTCGCGGGCTCTAGAGCGCAGGCTCAGTAGTTGTGGCGTACGGGCTCCATTGCTCCACGGCATGTGGGATCTTCCCAGACCAGGGATCAAAGCCATGTCCCCTGCATTGGTGGGCGGATTCTTAACCACTGCGCCACCAGGGAAGTCCCCAGAGCCTCTCTGGGCAGACACAACACGCACGCACATGGGTGCACAGGCTGGCAACCTGCACCACACAAAGCCAGTCAAACAGGTGCAAGTCTGCCCCCTAAGTGTCTTCCCTGGCCTCCTCCACCACAGAGGGGGCAGCAGGTCAGCACAAAGGATGTCGCAGGATGTGGATGCAACATGACGTGGACGAGCGTCACCTACAAAGGGCTTTTCCAACACGAGAGGCCAGCAAGGCCCCCCCACACACAGCACAGTCCCCTGCCAGACTTCCCCGCCTACAAATCATGGGGGCAAAGCGTAATCTACAAACCACAACATCATTCTCACACCTAAGCAGATTAACAATTCCCAATACCACCTGACATCCGGTTCATATTTATATGTCCAAGTGTCCCCAAAACACTTTTTTAAATTGAGATCTGACACATACCTCAAAACATTTTTTTAAAGCCCTTTTGCCCGCTCCCTCCAAACCAGGATCCAAGCAAGGTTTCCTCACTGCCTGTGGTCACTAACACAGATGCAGGATAAACATCAGTTAGAACAGCTCACAGACAAAGCCGTGAGTTGGCATTAGTGATGCTGAGTTAGATCACCTGGCTAAGGTGGGACCAGCAGGTCTTCCTACTATACCGACACACGAGTCCTTCTACAACCAAGAAGTCATCGATGGGGTGACCCTTTGTCAGTACATGAATACTTTGAACCAAAAATTTTACCCACGAAGGTAAAAAGGTTTAATCCAACTCTAATCCAGCCTTTCAACCTAACTTCCAGTTAACAGGAAACACAGGACAGAGGAGGAACCAGTTAAGACCCCAGAACCCGGACAAAGCCCGACAACTCAAGAATGCCCTTCCAGGGGCTTCCCTGGTGGCACAGTGGTTGAGAGTCCGCCTGCCAATGCAGGGGACATGGGTTGGTGCCCTGGTCCGGGAAGATCCCACATGCCGCAGAGCGGCTGGGCCTGTGAGCCATGGCCGCTGAGCCTGAGCGTCTGGAGCCTGTGCTCCGCAACGGGAGAGGCCACACAGTGAGAGGCCCGCAAAACAAACAAACAAAAAAGAATGCCCTTCCATCTACGGGTGACTGGTCTCAATTCAGGAAGAAGAAACAAAGGGGGAGGCTGACGCTAAAGACCCAAAGGAAAGGGGCAAACACAGCATGGAGTCTGTCAGGTCCTGAGCGCGGCCCCGCAGGCTGCCCCACGGCGCACAACGCTGCTGCTCGCAGGAGACTGTCATTTTTTGAAGGCGCTCCTGAGGGGGACATGTCACGAGGCTACATCTTGCTTCCAAATTGTTGGGTAGCGCGCACACCCCCAGACGAAGCAAACAGGGCGAACTTAGCAAGCGCTGAACCCAGATGGTAGCACGTGGGTGATCACGGTGCTCTTCCTGCCTCTCCATAGTTCTGAAAATTGTCATGTTAAAAAACTGGAGAACAACTAAAACCTTCGTTTTTTGCGCTCAAGTTTGCAGGACTAAGAAGAGGTACTTACAAAATCAACTAAAAATACTCTTTACGCTAGGTATTAGGGACTTCCCTGGTGGTCCAGTGGGTAAGAATCCGTGCTCCCAATGCAGGGCACCCAGGTTCGATCCCAGGCTGGGGATCCCACATGCCACGGGGCAACTAAGCCCGTGTGCCTCAACTGGAAAGCCCTCATGCCGCGAACTACAGAGCCCACGTGCCCTGGAGCCCACGAGCCACAACTACAGAGAGAAAACCCGCATGTCGCAACTAGAGAAGCTCGCCGCAACTAGAGAAGCCCGCCGCAACTAGAGAAGCCCGTGCGCCAGAGAAGAGCCTGCACGCTGCAACAAAAGATCTCGCATGCCACGACGAAGATCCCACGTACCGCAACTAAGACCCAACACAGCCAAATAAATAAATACATATGTATTTTTTTAAAAAAAAGGCTCTGCGCTTCCAACGCATGGGGCACGGGTTCAATCCCTGGTCAGGGAACTAAGATCCCACGTGCCACGGCGTGCCCAAAAAGATTTTTTAAAAACGGGTAAAATACTTCAACAAAATAATAATAAAGCAAACATGGCAAAATGTTACCTATTAAATCTGATACACAGGATGTTCATTTTACCATTCTGTCCTCCTTTCTGCACTTTATAGCAAAAAGTCAAAAACAAGTGTTCCTTTAAAAATAAAAAAGTGTTACTGGTACAGCTGCTGTGGAAAACACTCCGGCAGTTCCTCACAAAGTTAAACAAAGAATCACCATATGATCCACCAATCCCACTTGTGGGTGTGCACCCAAAAGAACTGAAAGCAGGAACTTGAACAGATATTCGCACACCCATGTTCACAGCAGCATTACAACAGCCAAAACATGGAAACCTAACCATGCATCAACGGAGAAATGGATAAACAAAACTTGTGATATACATACAGCTCAGCCTTAACAAGGAAGAACATAATGCTACAATATGGATGAACCATGAAAACATCCCGCTAAGCGAAAGAGGCCAGGCACAAACGGGTAAATGTGCAGAGTCCATGTCCAGGGGTCTCTGTGGACAGACTGCTTCCGTGAGGGAAGGCGGAAGAGTCTGAAACGGATAGTAGTAATGGTCATAAGAACAGTGTGGATGTAATTAATGCCACTGAATTGGACACTTAAAAGTGGTTAAAATGGTCAATTTTATGTTATTTACATTTTATCACAATAAAAGAAGGATGAGTAACACCCCCAACTCTACACTAAAGAGTGCCTAGAGAGGACTGCAGCTAGATATGAACACATAAAAGGCAAACTCAACACAGTATGCAAGAGCTTCCTAAGCCACTCCCAGAAAACACGGTTCAGTGCTACAGTACCCAAGACGAGGGCCGCCCCTTTCCTAACAAGCTTGTTTCCACTGCAGCTGAAGATACCTCTTCACTGAATCCACACGCCAGATACAAAGTGCTCACCCACGAGTAGGAAACATGAAAACATCCTTGATACAGATGCCTGCAGTCACTGTACCCTGACCTCCCTGGATGTAGCGGAACTGTGGGCAGAGCCAGAATTCCTTTCTCTCTCCAACTTTCATTTCTTTTCTTTTTCCTTCACCAAGTTTTCAGAACACTGGTGACTGTACATCTTTGAATATGATTAATTGGGCTCCATGGGAAAACAGGTCACAGTAAAATAGTTTTGGAAATGTTAAATATGGCTGATATATTTTAAATGTTAAAAATTAGACCTCGGGACTTCCCTGGTGGCACAGTGGTTAGGAATCCACCTGCCAACGTAGGGGACACAGGTTCGAAACCTGGTCTAGGAAGATCCCACATGCCGCGGAGTAACTGGGCCCGTGTGCCACAACTACTGAAGGCCGCGCACCTGGAGCCCGTGCTCTGCAACAAGAGAAGCCACCACGTTGAGAAGCCCTCGTACAGCAACAAAGACCCAATGCAGCCAAAAATAAATTAATTAAAAAAAAAAATTAGACCTCATATTCGTTTCTTGGTATGTATTCTTCTATTTCAAATTTATTATGGCTTCAAAAGAATCCAAGGAAAGGGGGGGAAATGGCTCATTACGGGGAGTGCTTGATAAACTGGTTCTGCATCTTCCTCTTTCGGGAAGAGTTCCTAACCTAACTTCAGTCTTTATTAAGACACCAAGGACACAGCACAGCAGCAGCGGTGGCCTGCTTGGCCAGCCTGGATGTGGACTCTGGGGAGCAGCACATGTGGGGCCCTCAGGGCCGGCAGGTCCCCATGACTTGAGGGCCTCATTTTTACGGCCAAGTCTGACAAAGCAGCGGGCACCTATGAACAATCACCCTAATGCACATTCTGACTGCAAAAATGAAAGAGAGGGATAGACAAAAACTGGAAGATAAGTAAAACCAAAGTTCTAGAGTTGGTTTTTCTTTTGAAATTCCTCAAATCTGTCTAAAAATAAGACATCCTATCCCAAATATCTCAGTAGAAAAGACAGACCCTACACCCTTAACCAACCTGCTGCCTGCATCCCACATGGGAACTCACGACCCGGCTGCCCCTGGAAGCAACCTGGGTGTCCTGCCCCCACGAGCAGCATCCCTGCTGACAGGACAGTCACACCTCGGGGAGCTGCACCCTGGCCCACTCCCCTTCCACCGCGGCTGGTGGAGAGCGGCACTCACGCGCACCCACTCCTGGTGAAGTCAGCCAACAAGCAGCAGCTGCTTCCTACCTTTGTCATCGACGATCCTGGATGCTTAGTGAAAACCCCTTACTGTAACTCTAACTCTAACCTCAAAGGACCACACCTCAACAGAACGGAACCTTGGTTACTCTGAAGTTTTCCAGGATGAGGTAGCCTGGAAAGCTCAACGTGCCTGAACTGAGACATCCCACAGTGACACACTTGAGCCCTCGCATTCAGTGACTCCAAGCAGGTAAACATCCCACCACTGGTAACTGCATGGATACCGCATCCCCTGCTCCCCGTGTGTCCCCCACCCAACACTCAGTCCCTAGAGGATCAGTCCTTAAGGGTTTTGGTGTCAGATAACCAACCTCGGAAAAGTGTAGGGTCACTAGAAGGCAGGTTTGCTCCTGCAAGAAACAAATATAACCTGATACAAAAATATCTCACTACTCAGAAGTGACTTTAATGAACCTGAAGGCTATTTAAAGCAGCCTACTTCCCTACATTAATCAGCACTTGATATTTGCTTTTGCATAAACTCCGTTTATGAACTATTTGTGTTTATCTTTTACTTTTTTAAGTGAATGCATGTACAGATATACTAACATGCCAGCAACAAGGACTGGGCAGGGGCAGTGGTCGTGGGGCACCACGGGGACAGTGGGGGGCAGCAGAGCGCTGAAGGGCCTCACCCTGTGCAGGAGGTTTCAACGGCACTCCCAGACTACATCTTGTGTGAACTTCTGTATTCTCTTCCCGTTTTACTGAAAAATAATTGACTTCCATCCCTGTATAAATTTAAGGTGTATAGCCAGATGGGTGGATTAACATACATTGTGAAATGACTGCCACAGGTTCAGCTGACATCTGTCTTCTCATACAGACACAATAAAAACAAAAGGAGAGAAAAGGAAACCACCGCTCTCCTTTCCAGAAGGACTGAGGATTTGGTCTCCTAACAACTCTCCCG
Organism: Phocoena sinus; assembly: GCF_008692025.1. NCBI lineage: Eukaryota > Metazoa > Chordata > Mammalia > Artiodactyla > Phocoenidae > Phocoena > Phocoena sinus. The sequence goes on from NC_045781.1 coordinate 59,094,267, forward strand.
CACACTGCTCAGCAGCGGCAGCTACAGCTGCCAAGCGGTGCCCCACACCCCCAGGGCTCATCTGTCTTGTAGCTGCAGGTCTGTACCTTTTGACCACCTTCCTCTAATTCCCCTCTCCTCACTCTCTGCCTCTGGTCTCATCTCTTTTTCTATGACTTTAGTGTTTTGTTTTGTTTTAGATGCCACATATAAGTAAGATCATACAATGTTTGTCTTTCTCTGACTTACTTCACTTATATAATACCCTCAAGGTTCATCCATGTGGTTGCAAACAGCAAGATTTCCTCCTTTTTATGGCTGAATAATATTCCATTGTATATATGTACCACATTTCCCTTACCCATTCATCTATCAACAGACATTTAAGTTGTTTCTATACCTTGGCTATTGTAAATAATGCTTCAATGAACATGGAGGTGCACAGATCTTTTCAAACTAGAGTTTTCATTTCCTTAGGATAAGTACCCAGGAGTGAAATTGCTGGATCATATGGCAGTTATGTGACTGAATGACTGACTGATTGATTGATTTAGGTCTTAGTTGCAGCACACAGGATCTTTTACTTGCGGCACACAGACTTCTTAGTTGCGGCATGCATGTGGGATCTAGTTCCCCAACCAGGGATCGAACCCGGGCCACCTGAATTGGAAGCGCAGATTCTAACCCAGTGGACCACCAGGCAAGTCCCCATATGGTAGTTCTATTTTTAATTTTTTGAGGAACCTCCATATTGTTTCCATAGTGGCTGCACCAATTTACATTCCCACCAACAGTGTACGAGGGTTCCTTTTTCTCCACATCCTCGCCAATACTTCTTATTTGTTGTCGTTTTGATAACAGCCACTCTGACAGGTGTGAGATGATCTCACTGTGGTTGTGATTGGCATTTCCCTGACGATTAGTGATGACGAGCACCTTTTCATGTTATCTGTTCGTCATTCATTATATTCTTTGGGAAAATGTCTACTCAGGTCCCTTCCCATTTTTTTATTTGGGTTATTTGGCTTTTTGCTATTGAGCTGTATGAGCTCTTTTTTGTATTTTGGATATTAACTCCTTATCAGATACATGGTTTACAAGTATTGTCTCCCAACTCCATAGGTACTCTGTTCACTTTGGTAATGGTTTTCTTTTGTTAATCCAATTATTAATATAAATTCACTATCATCTAGAATGAACGTGACTTTTACATTTTACATCCCAAAGAGTAGTTTTCGTCATGTAATCAGTTTGTAACATTTGCAAGAGAGGTCCATGGGCATGAAACCTACCAGCACCGCCTCACCCACACCACGTTCTACCTACCTGGGCCCCCAGTGCACAGGGGCCTCTGGGCGAGGAAACTGGCGTGCTCTCCCCTGTGAGGGGGGCCAGGAGAGGCTTTTCTTCCCTTTGATGCAGTGACAATACCAGGAGAATCTATTCAGCAGACAGTATCAACAATTAACAATGAGGGCTTACTTCTCTGAATGACATGCTAGGCTTCCAAGTCCAATTGTGAATTTATTTCAAGGGAAAAAAGCATGTGCGCTGAGTCTCATCTATGTGACTATCACCTCTGAATCTTATTAGGTGACAAGTTAGTTATATTTTCAGCCGTAAAGCTACAGCTTAGGAAATGTAGCCACTAACGAAAGATATTATTTGTGTGGGAAGTTTAGAAAGTACCCTAGATTTTGATGAGGACACAGGTCCCCGTTCCAACTCTCAAGCGGCTGCCTTGTAAACAGAGGTGTGGGATGGAGTTAAACACGCAGACACCAGGCCACGCAGGAAATAAACTCATCAACATTAGTCTGTTTGCTACAAATCTCTCCGCCTCCTTTTAGAGGCCCACAACCCACTTCCAGCCTCCCCTAAGAGGGATGCAGCGAAGCTTGGTCCCCCAGTAATAGATACCTGGCACCCCTGCAGCTGTTATTTACTGCTCTCAGGACTGCAACCTGCAAGCAACTCAGAAAGAGCAGAGTCTGAGAATGAGGGGAGCACAGACTGTTTCTCTTCTTAAACCAACAGCCCACTTGCAAACACCTGGAAACGAAGTAGCCTTCGCCCGTTAATCTTAAGTTATTTTTACAGAACCCTCTTAGCTCTCAAAAGCATCCCTGGGGCTTCCCTGGTGGTGCAGTGGTTGAGAATCTGCCTGCCAATGCAGGGGACACGGGTTCGAGCCCTGGTCTGGGAAGATCCCACGTGCCGCGGAGCAGCTCGGCCCGTGAGCCACAATTACTGAGCATGCGTGTCTAGAGCCTGTGCTCCGCAACAAGAGAGACCGTGATAGTGAGAGGCCCGCGCACAGTGATGAAGAGTGGCCCCCGCTTGCCACAACTAGAGAAAGCCCTCGCACAGAAACGAAGACCCAACACAGCCATAAATAAATAAATACTTTAAAAAAAAAAAAAAAGCATCCCTGGACAAAGAAACAGTACCAGGCCAGCCTCGGGGAGGGTGAGAAAAGGCCAGAGAGTAGCGCAGCCACTTGAGTCCCTGCCCCATCCTGGATCCCCCACCCCCGTGGTAATGGTGCAGCCATCAAACACTACAGTCAGGGTCACGAAAACAACTATAGCAACTTGTTCTCTCCCTCAGGTGCAGGGCGGTTGTCAGCCAGTAAAATGGTGAAATGCTTTAATGTTATGGAGGGGTGGTAACAAAGGCACCTGGCAGAGCTACGAGCGTTTAAGTGAGAGTGAACGTTCAAAGCCAAGCACCACACAGCCAAGCGGCCCAAAACATCCACTTCTGCTCTCCGTTTATCTCTCCATCCACAATTAGACTGCATGCAATTCGGGGCCCTGACTACTTACTGCTGGCCCAGTAAAGCCATCCCCCGCTAAAGGCTCCAGGGCCAGACGCCCTGAGCGTAACTGCTGCCGCCCACAGCCCGACCAAAGGACAAAGTCCTCGTGACACAGCACATGACAAGCATGCAGTGACAGAGCAGGTCAGAGGCTCCGTTCTGACGGCCTGAAGCAAACCGCACCGAGTCTCACGCGAGCAGACACCGGTGCAGCTTCACTGGACGACGAGCTCCAGACACACAGGGCTGTGTATCTCCTGCCAGGTGCCACTCCTTCCTCAGCCTAGAGCCTAACTTTTTTTTTTTTTTTTTTTTTTTTTTTTTGCGGTACGCGGGCCTCTCACTGTTGTGGCCTCTCCCGTTGCGGAGCACAGGCTCCAGACGCAGACGCTCAGCACCCATGGCTCACGGGCCTAGCCGCTCCGCGGCATGTGGCATCTTCCCAGACCGGGACACGAACCCACGTCCCCTGCATCGGCAGGCAGACTCTCAACCACTGCACCACCAGGGAAGCCCAAGCCTAACTTTTAAGATCCGTCTTTCAGGCAAATATTGACTAGGTATCTGATCATACGTGCACAACATGTGCATAGAACTATGGGAAATACAAAACAGACGGCGTGCAAGAGAAGCCTAAGATATCGTGGCCTTTCTCCTCTCCACCCACGCGCCTTCATCGCAGGCTGCTTCTCCAGCTTCAAGTTCTCTAGCCCCACCTACCCAGACTCAGAGCTACTCTCCTTGGGCTGCAGTTTAACGGTCTGGGAATAACACGTGTAGGAGCCAATCACAGGCTCCTGGGGAGCTGCCCACTCCTCCCTGCAGGGGGCAAGCACTAGAGACTGGGGCTGGGTGTCTCACAGCTCCACAAGGCAGGGGACCTTTTATATAACTGGCCATCCCTCTCAGCTGACCCTCAAGTATTTACATCAACACTTGTCAGCAGGGACTTCCCAGGTGGCACAGTGGATAGGACTCCACGCTCCCAATGCAGGGGGCCCGGGTTCAATCCCTGGTCAGGGAACTCGATCCCACATGCACGCTGCAACTAAGAGTCCGCATGCCAGAGCTGAGGAGCCCGCCTGCTGCAACTAAGAAGCCCTGGAGCCACAACTAAGGAACCCGCCTGCCACAACTAAGACCCGGTGCAACCAAATGAACAGTCTTCGCATCTTGTCCAGGCAGCCCACTCTCAAGATCCCCAGGTGCTCTGAGGGCGGCCTCGATGGGAGGCCCTCCCAGCCTCGCCTCAGGCCAGGCGCCAGCAGACACACTTCGCTCCTCAGCCACTTCCCTGGGACAGCACCTCTGCCAGTCATTTGAACTCAGGCATCATTCCGACAACAAAATCTCAATCCCATCATCCATTTCTACCACTCACCGTACAGTTCCCTAGAAAATGGTGTTCCCACTTCCTGTAACAGTTCCCACTGAGACCTTTCTAAACCAGACATCATCCAAAAGCAGAGGATGGCGGGGTGAAAGAACAGGCTAGAAGACAAGGCAGGGGCCCCTCATGAGCAGTGGCCGCCCTGGCTGGCGCTCACTCCCTCCACCCAAGCCCTAAACGCCACCCCTCTCCTGGCAGCCCAGATTCACGCATCGCCAGGCACTGGCCTTCCGCTGGCACCAGCAGAGCCCACGCACGGCCTCTGCCGTCCCTCAGCAGGCCATGGCCAGGGCCCTCATCCTAAGTCCCGCACACTCGGGCTGTACTCCGTTTCCCTGGCTTCATCTGCTACCACTTTCTTTCATGGGCTCCGTGTTCAAACAAGCCAAGCTGACATTCTCACATTACAACCCGCCCTCGTGGCCCTTGTCCAGAGCCTTCCGGCAGTCTGCCGGCCTGACCCTGCTCTCTGCACACCCACCGACACCCACCATGCTTCCAGAGCACTTCCTGCATCAACCCCCAGACCCGGAGCCAGAAATGCCCTCGCCCCTGCGTGCAGCTCCTGCCCCACATCTTGCTTTCATCTCTGTGCTTCCCCCACACAGTCCTGCACACAGTGAGCAACCAACAAACATCTGACTAAATCAGTGGGACGTGGGGAAAGCTGTCTGTGTAGTCTTAGAAGCCCCTCCCTAAAGCATGTTATGCATTCCAGTTACAAAAAGACACCAAACTGTTCTCCCCATATACAGCAGGCCACATTCAGGAAAACACTCAAAGAAACCAGAAGTCAGCTACACAACTGCCTATACGCAGTTGCTTTACAACTGTGCCAAATGGGTGAATGGTTACAAAGACAGAAAAAACAAAGACTGTACTCTTCACAACTGCCAAGGTCATGAAAAACAAGAAAAAGACCAAAAACCTGTTACAGATAGGAAACCAAAGAGACAGGCAACTAAATGCCATGTGTGATCCCGGAGCAGTGAAAGGACATTAGTGGGAAACAAGTGAAATCTAAACGAATCTGGGATTCAATTAACAGTATAACGCATCAATGCTAATTTTTTTTTTTTATTTTCAGCCACGTTGGGTCATCGTTGCTGGGTCATTGTTGCTGCGTGCGGGCTTTCTCACTGCGGTGGCTTCTCTTGTTGCAGAGCATGGGCTCTAGGTGCATGGGCTTCAGTAGTTGCAGCTCGCAGCCTCAGTAGTTGTGGCTCGAGGGCTCTAGAGCTCAGGCACACTAGTTGTAGCGCAGGGCTTAGTTGCTCCACGGCATGTGGGATCCTCCTGGACCAGGGCTCAAACCTGTGTCCCCTGCATTAACAGGCGGATTCTTAACCACTGCGCCACCTGGGAAGTCCCAATGCTAATTTCTTAGTTTTGCCAAAATTACCACTGCTATGTAAGATGTTAACATTAGAGGACCTGGGTAAAGAATATAATGGAACTCTCTGTACTACTTTTGCAACTTTGCTGTATATCTAAAATTATTCCAAAATAAAAATTTATTTAAAACAAGACCTTGGGACCTCCCCGGCAGTTCAAAGGTAAAGACTCCACAGTTCCACTTCAGGGGGTGCGGGTTCAATCCTTGGTCAGGGAACTAAGATCCCCCATGCCATGTGGTGCAGCCAAAAAAAATTAAATAAAAATTTAAAAGAATAAAATAAAAAATAAAACAAAACCTTGTCCAGGACATGTGTTTCCAGCATATCCACTAATCCCCTATCAATGCCAAGTTCTGCTGGCTGACGGACGGCACTGAGTCTCTCCGAGACCAAGGCAGTTCTGGGGAACCAAGGCCAAGCACCAGAGCCTGCTGCACACGGACCCGGCCCGACCTCACGTGTTACGACAGCGCCGTGCACTCCCGGTGTGGCTGGCAGAATAACGTCCCCAAGGGCTCCACGACCTAATCCCTGGAGCCTCTAGATATCTCAGGCTACTCATCAGCAGACGGGGGACGAGTCTGCATCATCCGGGTGAACCCCACATAATCACAAGTGTGTTTAACAGTGGAAGATGGAGGCCGAAGACAGTCAGAAGAAGAGCTATGTTCTTAGTTGTACTTTTAGTTCTTTAATTTTATATGGAGGTTTATATAACACTAATGAACGTACCCAATAAGGTAATAAAATGAAGATATTGACCTATGATAAGTTTCAATGAATTATGAAAAGTAACAGTTTAAATAAATGTCCTGTGTTTTAAAAAAAACAAAACAAAACAAATCCACCTTGGAAGGTCAGAGAGACACAAGGTTGCTGCCTTCAAACATGGAGGAAGGGGCCATGTGAAGAGCCTCCAAAAGATGGAAGATGCAAGGAAATGAAGTCTCCATGGAGCCTTCAGAAGGAACCAGCCCTGCTGACACCTTGCCTTCAGCCCAGCACGATCCATGCCAGGCTTCTAAACTGCAGGACTGTAAATAAGAAAAAATCTGTATTGTTGTAAGCCTTTAAATTTCTGGTCATTTGTTACAGCAGCCACAGAAAACAGTGACAGCACTGAAATATAAAAACCACAAGGGTTTCTCCAGATTGTGAGAGCACGCCTTCCTTCCAACCTTCACACCCTCCTGTGGTACCTCTTCAAATCCTCCATCTCCCCTCTGTTTCCCATCTCCCTCTAGACAACATATTTGGAGCCTAGAAGAAAACTGTCAAGGCGAGGAAAACGAGATGCTGTGGGTTAAATTCTAAGAGATTCCCTCCCCAGTGTTCTAAAACTTCATTGTGCCCTTAGTCTTTAATTAAGTATCTTTTTTTTTAAAGATTAGAGTTATTGCTTAAACTGTCTTCTTTAAAAAGTTAGTCATCTGATGAGAACCCAGCTTCAGCAGAATCAGATCTAATCACTTCACCAAAGAAAAACAAAGTTCACATGTAAATCTCATTAAGGTTATATCTGCCGAAAATTACTTCAGCTGTGAGTGAAAGCACAGATCCCTTTTCTAAACTTCATACTAAAAGATAAGAGACACAATTCAAAGATCACCTTTCCCAAGTATTTAGGGGAAATTTTTTCCCATAAGAAAACATTCTGAGCTTTAGCATATTTAATATATTAACCTCTAGACTAAAACACTTCAAATTCCAGATGGACTCTTCTCAAAGTAATGGAAATACCTATGTAGGTAAGCTAAAGCTAAACGGAACAAATCATACACCTCAGCAAAGAAAGAATTCACAAAGTCTATAAATTCTTTGAAATCAGAATCACCTGAGGGCTACAGTTTCAGACCACTAAAGACTGGCTTTTCGGGACTTCCCTGGTGGCACAGTAGTTAAGAATCTGCCTGCCAATGCAGGGGACATGGGTTTGAGCCCTGGTCTGGAAAGATCCCACATGCTGCGAAGCAACTAAGCCCGTGCGCCACAACTACTGAGTACTGAGCCTGCGCTCTAGAGCCCACGAGCCACAACTACTGAAGCCCACGCGCCTAGAGCCTGTGCTCCGCAAGCAGAAGCCATCGCAATGAGAAGCCCATGCACCTCAACGAAGAGTAGCCCCCGCTCGCTGCAACTAGAGAAAGCCTGCGCGCAGCAACGAAGACCCAACGCAGCCAAAAATAAATAAAGTTATTTTTTTTTAAAAAGACTGGCTTTTCTCCTCTGTAAGCATCCAAAAAGGCCAAGATTTCTTAGTGTTCTGCACATCCTTTAATTAGTCCAGTGTTTTAGTAACTTTTTTTAAAGTTAATTCCTTCAAGAGTGCTGCTTTGGGGTTTTGCTGTTTTTTATTCTTACTTCCTGTTTTACAGGATGTACAACCGCATTTAGAAACATGGTACATACCAGCAAGGCTTAATTTCTTAAGAGTAATAAGGTTCTACTCTGCTTTTCTCATTCTATTTTAGATAAGTTTACACAGTACAGCCATAATATTCTCAAGTCTAGATTATCACCGAGAATGAAATGAAAGTCTTTTTTATTTTACTGGATATGAATGCAGTTAAAAAAAAAAACCCACTAATCATAACTTTAGCCCAAACCTTATGAACAAAGCACCTTCCCAAAATGTTCTCATTATTTAGAAATGTTCATTATTCCAGGACATTCGCATTCTGGGTCTGAAGACTACCACTGGAAGGGGCAGAGGAAGGGACACTTAACTACTAATGAGCTGAGAAAAGAAGTCTATTTGCTACATTTTAGATGAAAAGTAATCTCTGATATCACAAAGTTATTAAGCATTTACAAGTTAAATTTCAATCCCAGCCATTCTTAAAGGTCACTTTTTTTTTAAACAAGTAACTGAAAAAGGGGGGATTTTATGAATTTTATTTAACCTTGACAAAATACTTTTCTTTGACCTAAGTGATCAAAAATGTTTTAAGTTGAGGGCTTCCCTGGTGGTGCAGTGGTTGAGAGTCCGCCTGCCGATGCAGGGGACACGGGTTCGTGCCCCGGTCCGGGAAGATCCCACACGCCGCGGAGCGGCTGGGCCCATGAGCCATGGCCACTGAGCCTGCAAGTCTGGAGCCTGTGCTCTGCAACGGGAGAGGCCCGCGTACCGCAAAAAAAAAAAAAAAAAAAAGTTTTAAGTTGAGCAAAGACCAACATGCTTATTTTGTGAAGAGGTGCACATTGGTTTCTTTGCAAGTGGAAAAAGAGCACCCACAGATTTTCAGGATAATAAATAATTCACTGCACAGATGCCAAAGGCAAGACTGGACACGTGGGTCTCGCCCTCAGCCAGCAGCGAGGACGCTCTAACTCAGCACCGCTCCCGACGGCCGCCTACCTCCATCCTGGCTGCGGAGGGGGCATCACAGAAGGATTTTCAGTCCTTCCAGCCTTGGAAAAATCTGAGCTATATTAATAGGCCAGACTTCTATTTTCACACTGAAAACCCACTTAACTCTTTATTCAAAGGACCAGAGTGTGAACTGCAGGATTTCTCAAGTTCTAGAATGATGTCTTTAAACGTTTTCGACAACCACCAATTCCCCTCACCCCTTACCACCTAAAATGTTAAAAAACCACACAAACCTACTGTTATCTAAACCAAGAACTCAAGTCTTTATCACCCAAATTATGCCCACGATTAGGCTTTTCAATAACAACCTTTTCCCAAATACATAAGTTTCATTTTTAGAAAACAGAAACATAAGGGGGAAAAAAATAACACACAACTCCATTTTGGTGTATTCCCTCCAAAGAGATTTTTTTTCCTTCATTAAAATGCCAAAACTAGGGACTTCCCTGGTGGCGCACTGGTTAAGAATCCGCCTGCCAACGCAGGGGACCCGGGTTTGAGCCCTGGTTCAGGAAGATCCCACATGCCAGGGAGCAACTAAGCCTGGGTGCCACAACTACTGAGCCTGTGCTCTAGAGCCCGCGAGCCACAACTACTGAGCCCATGCACCACAACTACGGAAGCCTGCGTGCCTAGAGCCCGTTCTCCGCAACAAGAGAAACAACCATAAAGAGAAGCCTGCGCACCGCAACGAAGAGTAGCCCCCGCTCTCCCCAACGTAAAGCCCACGCACAGCAACAAAGACCCAATGCAGCCAAAAATAAATAAATAATGTTAAGGGGCCCGCCTCCATTCTGGAGAATTTATATTGCTTTGGCCTTCTTTATTACAACCGCTTAGGAAATAAAAAACATAAATCAAAAAATTCTAAACCTTTCACAGGACTCCACAGTGCTCACATGACACGCGGCCAGAAGGTGCCCGAAGTTCTCATCACCACGAGCAGCAGCAGCAAACCACACTTGGCGAGCCTCTGACTGTGGCCCCCGCACCACAGTCCTACTAAAGCTGCTTTCACAGAAAACATTCTTTTTCTTCCACAAAGACAACCGTTACTTTATTTCCTTTATCTCTCGTTCTGTGCCGATTTTAAAAGCCATGCCCCACACCTTTCGCAAGTAAACCTGTAATAACAACAAATAGGAAAATGGCTAAAATGTACATAGTGTAATTCCTAGTCAATCAAACAAATGTTCATGATACTAAGTATGTCCTTTCAAAATTTCTCAAACACTTCCATACACTGCCTTTAAACAATTCAACAAATACTTCCTGAGCCAATTCTAAGCCCAGGGTCATGCCTAGGCTGGGCCCTGGGTGACAGAGACCGTGCCGCTCTTCATTCAGCTTAGAGCCCTGTGATCACACATTTGATCAACTGTGTTGATGGGGGGGGGGGCGGTGAGGATTTGCAAGGGAGACAATGATGGACATTCAGCAAGACCCTGGTCCAAGCAGAGGGTCACCTAGGAAATGAAAGGCCAAGGGAACCGGAGCATGAGGATTTGAGAGGACTTGAGTGAAGGACATGGGTGGGGGCAGGGGGTCACACAATCAGGGTTAGGCCAGTTAATAATCCTTTGGGACACTTTCATAAAAATAATACTTGTAGAACTTCCCTGGTGGAGCAGTGGTTGAGAGTCCGCCTGCCGATGCAGGGGACGCGGGTTCGTGCCCCGGTCAGGGAAGATTCCACATGCCACGGAGCAGCTGGGCCCGTGAGCCATGGTCGCTGAGCCTGCGCGTCCGGAGCCTGTGCTCCGGAACAGAAGAGGCCACAGCAGTGAGAGGCCCACACACCGCAAAAAAAATAATAATAATAATACTTGTAGTTCTAGCATATATATAAAACACTATTTGGTTGAAAGGTGAATTTAAAGAAAATTTTTAACATGGGGAGAGAGGAGCGCGAGTTAAGAAAAGCACAGAAGAATACTAACAAAAACATACACTTACGTACACAGCTGAGTCTGACTCTGGCTTAAAAGATATCAAGAATAAGATGCAGCAAACAACAAAAAAAAGAACCGCTTAGAAACAGAAACATCTCTATAAGAATTAACAACAACAACAGAAAAGAATGAACAGAGAGTTGTTGAAGTGGATCATTTCCTAAGCCTTTTTAAAAAGGCTTTCTATACCAATTATCTCTAACTGCCTGCGTTCCAGGTGCTGGGGATTGACGCCATCTTTCACAGAGTTTAAGATAAAACCGAAAAAGTTGAATTGCACAGAAATTCCATTTGAAATTCAAATTAACAGAACACACATGAAAACATTTCAAGACAGTAACTTTTATTTGCGTTCATTCGATTTTTTGTACGAAGTTTATCAAACAGGCCAAACTCAGTCCCCACGGAGCACTGACTGAACAGCAATAGTGAACTGACCCAGCACACAGCCAGGCAAGCAGTGCAGCGTCATTCGCACCTATTAACTAGCAAGTATCTTGCTATTCAAGGAAGCTCATCCATTATACTTACATATGAGAGATGAAAGGACTTACATGGACTAATGGACAGATCAAAACACTTATTTTGGCAACAAATGCAGACCATGCTCTGAACCAGCATTTACTGACGCTCTCTAATTATGTTATTTAGTTGACGATGGGCTCATTGCCATCCTATGCAAAGTAACTCTCCTCTCATATTGGATGAAACGTAACCTTACTGTGTCAAATGTACTTAAAAACTCAAGGCACGCAACACAACGCCTCTTGAAAAATATTCTCCAGTACAAATAGCACAGCTCCTTTAACTCTATTTGTAGAAAGTTCTACTTGTCACTGTATCAACACTGTAATTAGAGCTAAGATGACAGCCACGAGTCACAAGCAGCCCATCTGGTCTGGAGAGATGAAAGGCCTGCTGTGCAGTGTGACTATCACGGCTGGCCCACAGCACGCCCAAAGGAAAACATCCAACAGTGGCAGCACAAAGGTACAACTGCAAAGGAGGAATTCAAGACTATGTGACACCTTTAAAAACAAACTTCTGGCAAATTTTGTTATGTATATTTTCCCACGATAAAAAAAAAACGTTTAGAAGAAAAAGATCTTTTCAAAGTTTCAAAGCTGGGTCAAATTTGGCACTATCTGTGGGTAGCTTTTCAACTAACTCAAGAGGCACACACAAAGAACAGAGGGAAATGTCACAGCAACTTGGTCTTTGTTTCCTCCGTTCAGAGAGCCAGCCTATCAAAGGCGAGCCCGCTCCTGAGCGTGACACCGCAGAGGGAGGACAACAGCTGAATGGAGGGCGGGGGATGAAGGGTCACATTCTAAGTTGAGCAAGATGTGTTCCCTTTTTCCTTTCTAACTACAGTTTCAAAGTAATACCAGAGTACTTGTGCAATCATTCTAAAAAACACAAACAGAACTCCAGGTCTTCCAGGACAGCAACACTGAGTAAGCGCAATCAAGGTCCTAAAGGCATCAAACACAGTCTCAGGGTCTCTGATTTAGAGCTATCCAAGTTATGCCATTGACTGGGCTCGCACAAACCAAAAATAGTAACTGTTTCAATGGCACTTCTTCTACAAGCAGTATCATCTTACATCTTTTGGCTGAGAGCATTTCATCACCCCCCCAATTCAACAACCAAGCGCACTCTCACTGCTCAGTGGAAAAGGAATGTGCAAAATCCCTTCAGAATACCTTCTCACCCTATAAGAAAGCCTGAGATTTGACTTCTCTGCTGAGAAACCCTGTCCTTGCAAGCGAACATAAAACTTCCCATAACCTACAGAAACGATGAAACCTAAGCCTGCTGCATCTGAACGGTTAGAGAGAAGATGGTTTTGAAGGCACGGGGCCTCTTGGCACAGCTTCATCTCCCGAAGCCTCTCCAAAACTCTTCGGAAGCTGGGATACGAGACTAGCTTTCACAACACAACAGAAGCAGAAAACCCTGATGGGACACCAGGAAAAGAGCAGCCCTCAAGAAAAATTAAGACTCCCCCCAAAACGGCAGAGACACAAGATTCAACAACACGATCCCTCTTTGAAAGGGGACTGAATCCATGTGGCAGGGCCAACCCTACACACACACACACACCCCACACACACACCACACCACACACACACACACACACACACAAACACACCACACACACGCACGCGCTCTCACAGCTACCGCCCTGCCAGGGGATGATGAAATGAGGAACGGAAATTAACATTTCAGGCAACGTCTCACATTGTTCCTTGAGGCCAAGGGCTGCTGTTGCAGCCGCCGCCAACGCTTCCCTCCCACCCGCCCCCCAGTCCCGCCTACCCTCCCCCCGAAACACCCCCGCACCGCTGCCCCGCATTCCTGCCCCTCCGCGGGCCCACGCGCCTCCTGCGGCCCCAACGCCCCCTCTCCCTCCAGGGCCCCGGCTCGCCCTCCCCCTCCGGCTTAGAGCCCGAAGCCGCCTGCTCCCATTTCAAAACAGCGATAATAATAGGACGCTGGGAATAACAACTACAGCCTACACCGCGAAGGCGTCCCTCCCGCGGGTCAGAGGTCGGCGCCCCGCTCCCCAGGTGCCCGGGGCCCTGCACAGCCCACGGCCGGCCTCTCAAGACTTCCCGGGCCCCCCAGGCCCGCCCGGAGGCCCCAGCAGCCCCCCGTCTGCCCCTCACTGCTGCCCCGGGACCCCAAGGTCCCCACGCCCACCCGGAGCGCCCCGTCGGCCCCTCCGGCTCCCCAGGCTCACCCAGAACCCACCCTCAGCCCCGTGTCGGCCCCCCAGGCCTGCCCAAAGCCCCCGTCGGCTCCTCAGGCCTCTCGAAGACCCCCGTCGGCCCCCGCCCGTCTACAGCCCTCCCTCTGCCCCTCAAGGCTGTCCCAGGACCCCGGTAGGGCCCCCAGGGCCCGAGGCCCACCCGGAGTCCCCCGTCGGCCCTCTGGGCCTCCCAGGCCCACCCAGAGCCCACCCTCAGCCCCTGTCTGCCCCCCAGTCCAGCCTGAAACCCCTGTCTGCCCCCGGCCCCCAAGCCCGTCCGAAACCCGCCGTCGTCCCTCCCGGCTACCCCCCAGGCCCTCAGGCCCTCCCGGATCCCCCCCCACAAGCCCGCCCGGAGGCCCCGGAGGCCCGTCACGGCTGCCCCGGACCCCGGCCCCCAGGCCCGCCGAAGCCCGCTGCGCTGCTCCGCCCGGCGCGGAAGGCCTGCAGGCCGCAAGGCCGCCCCACGCCCCGCGCCCGCCCCAACCCCGGCGCGACCGCGGCTCTCACCAGCTCCGGCTCCGTCTCCGGCCCAGGGCTCAGCGGCGGCGCGCGGGCGAGGCCATGCAGCCCCGGGCCGTCCCCGGCCCGCGGCCCGAGCGGGAAGGCGGCGCGGGCTCCAAGCGCCGGCGCGGCGGCGAGGCGGGCAGACGCGAGCCCGCCCTCGGGCTGCGCCGCGGCGGTCGGGCGCTCACTGAGGGGGCGTCGGGCCGCGCGCTCGGCCGCGCCTCCCCGCTTGGGGCCCTCGCTCCATCGCGCTCCGGCTCGGGCGGCCTCTGGCTCCGGGACCCGGCGGCGGCTGCGGCGGCGCGGGCCGCATGAGACGTTACCTCCCATTGGCCCGCCGTATCCACCACCGCCATTGGCCCGCCGCCGTCGGGCACAGGGCTGCGCACGTCACGGCGTCGGGAAGGAAGTGAACGCGGGGCCACGGGGGACGCCGAGATTGACAGCTTCTACCACAGGCAGGGGCGGGACCAGAAGCACGTCCGCGGACGGATTGGGCAAGGTCTTGCGTCCTGGCGCACGGGGCGCTGGGGTAACGAGGAGCCGGATTGGCTATCTGGCTCGCGGAGGAGGCGGGTCTTTTGTTCTTGGACGTGACGATTGGCCTGCCCAAGTGCCGGAAGCGGCGAAGGGAACGGTCGGGAGCGGGTCTGGGCGGAAGGCGCCTGAAGGCGCGGTGTTGCGGTGCGGCCGCGGCGCCAGCTGGTCCGGAGGCGCGCCCGCGAAGAGAGGGCCCGGGGCTGGGGCCATCGGTGCTCTGTCAGCTCACAACGAGTCCGTCCTGCGTTGGCTGCACCTGCCGCTGTCCAAGGGGTGCTGGACCAACCGTCCGCCAACCGAGTCAGTTCTCAGACCTGCTTCCTTACAGGAAACTAAGATCCGCAAGCCGCGCGGCGCGGCCTAAAAAACAAAAAGAAAAACACTGACCTCAACCAAATAGAGAATTGAAAGTAGGAAATACGAATAAGGAGGCAATTTGCTTTGAAATAATCTGAAAACATACTAAGGCAAAAGCAAAGCGAAGTTCCACAGAAGCAGAACCTATGTGGTAAAAATATACAGTAGAGAAAAGGAAAGAATTAAGCCACTGAATACATTAATGCACAAATGTTTACTGAGTGTCTGCTCATTTAGGGCCAGGCACTAAATCAGACACTGAGAACGACCAGGAACAGAAGGTAGTTCATCAAATAGCCATACAAGTATCTAATTACAGGCTATGATAGGTGCTTTGAAAGAGTAGTGTAGGGAGTTAAAAATACTGAGTGAAAATCAGGTCTTGTCTGGGGAGTGGCTTGCAGGTTTCCCTACTTAAGTATTGACACTCAAAGTGCTGACAGAAGGTTAAAGAAGAACTACCAAGTAAGTTGTGGTGCAGAACATCCAGTGAGGCCGCCCCAGTCACATGTGACAAGTCCAGGTTGACATGGGCTGTGAATATAAAATACTGGATTTGGAAGACTTAGTACTAAGAAGAAAAGAATGTAAAATGTAAAAAAGTAAATTTTGGGGACTTGCCTGGTGGCGCAGTGGTTAAGAATCCGTCTGCCAGTGCAGGGAACACGGGTTCAACCCCTGGTCCGGGAAGATCCCACATGCTGCGGAGCAACTAAGCCCGTGCGCCACAACTACTGAGCCTGCTCTCTAGAGCCCATGCATCACAAGAAGAGAAGCCACTGCAATGAGAAGCCCGCGTACTGCAATGAAGAGTAGCCCCCGCTCGCCGCAACTAGAGAAAGCCCACATACAGCAACGAAGACCCAACGCAGCCAAAAGTAAATAAATTTTAAAAAAAGAAAAAGTAGGGCTTCCCTGGTGGCACAGTGGTTGAGAGTCCGCCTGCCGATGCAGGGGACGCGGGTTCGTGCCCCGGTCCGGGAGGATCCCACATGCCGCGGAGCGGCTGGGCCCGTGGGCCATGGCTGCTGGACCTGCGCATCCGGAGCCTGTGCTCCGCAACGGGAGAGGCCACAGCGGTGAGAGGCCCGCGTACCACAAAAAAAAAAGTAAATTTTTTGTATTTACAACATGTGGAAATGATAGTATTTGAGACAGTTGCATTAAATAAAATATAGTGTTGAAATTAATTTTACCTGTTTCTTTTTAATTGTGGCCACTGGGAAATTTTAAATCATGCCCTGGCTGCATTCTGTTTCTGTTGGACAGCCCTGGGCAAAGGGGCAGACTAACCCATGTCCTGAAGGTGGAGAGAGGGACAGCACCTCTCCTCTCGTGGTGTCTGGAGGGATAGCACTCATTGGTTCAGAACACATTGAGGGCTTTTAAGTGCCTACTGTGTGCCTGGCACCATTCTAAGGCCTGTATTAAATGTGGAGTAATGGGGGCTGGGGAAGGACTCAGATAAGATGACCTTTGAGCTGAATCACAGAGTGAGGGAGAAGGCAAGTGGATTGAGGAAGTGCACCCCAGGAGGGGGCAGGAAGGAGCCCCGACAAGCACAGAGCAAAGTTGGAGCAAATGAGATGAGGGAAGTGGCTGGTGAGGGTCCCAGTTCAGAGTTAGGATTTCACTCTGAATGAAAAGTAAGCCACAGCAGGTCCCAGGGAGGTGAAGGGACCTACTGTTGAAAGGGTCGCCAGACTTCCCTGTGGTCCAGTGGGTAAGGCTCCGCGCTCCCAATGCAGGGGTCCGGGTTCCATCTCCGGTCAGGGAACTCTATCCCACATGCCGCAACTAAGACTCCCACATGCTGCAACAAAGATCCTGCGGGCCAGAGCTAAGACCTGGCTCAGCCAAAGAAAGAGAGAAAGAAAGAGTCTCTCTGGAGATGATGGGAGCCCAGAGGAGCTGGCAAGAGGTGGCAGTGACGTCTGGACTGGTGAGACAGTGTGATCTGGCATGTGTTTTGAAGATAGAGTAGGCAAGATTTTGTGGGCTGCAAGAGAAAGAGAGATGTCTGGGATGGAATCGACATTGGCTGGAAAGACGTGGCGGGGGAGAGCTTAGTTTTGTACAGTTAAGTCTGAGATGCTTGGGCCTCCTTGTGGGGCTCTAGGGGGATAGCAGCAGAGAGGTGACCAGGACCTGCAAGGTGTCCAGGCACGGGGCTGTGTCTTAGCCTGCAAGCAGCCCCTGCAGTGAACGGCTCAGCAGCAGCCCTGCTGAAACAGTGTGAACAGGACAGGAGGCCAACAGGGGAGCTGTCACAGCAGTTCCAGAGAAAAGAGACGCAGGAAGAATAACAGGGACCTAGTGAAGGCGGACGATGGCAGGGTGGTGGGACAGGGGTCAGGGGCCAACCGCCTGCTGGGCCAAGGGGGCGGAAGGGGGCTGCCAGAGCCAGCATTGCCACGTCTTCCAGTTTTTTATTGGAAATTAAATTTTTATTGGACATTTCAACAAAAGGAATTAATTTGCCAAACATTGTGTGGCCAAGCAAAACATGAGATCTACAAATTCCTGATTTTGATCCCTAAAGGGTAGTTCTCCAGCCCTTGCCTGGGAAGCCTACTTTCCTCAGTGCAGTTACCTGTGCACACCCCAAGATTCTGACTCGGAAGCTCTGGAGGGAAATCCACAGCATGCACCCACGTAGTCCCGGGGCCATCCTCCGTCCCCAGAGTCCCCCAGCCCAGTCAGGAAGGCCTGGCCCCGACAGTACCTGTGGTTGGACATCTCCTCCGATACTGCTCCTCGACTGGATTCATCACAGCCCATCCGCACCCCACACAAAGCACCTGGATTCATCCTGCAAACACTCGTACAGGGCCTACTGTTTGCTAGGCACTGACCTGGGAGCTGTGGATTCAGCCATGAACAAAACCAGGTTCCTGCCAAAGGCACTCACGCTCCAGCATGTCCGTGTCCCTGGAACGAAAAGGAGCTAATTGTTGACCAGACACAAGCCATTCATGGCTCCAGAAAGGCCCGGTGATGCTGGATGCCCTCCCGCATTAGAAATGATGTGTCCTACCTGGTCCCCACCCCGGGCGATGGCGCAGATCACCTCTCCACGCTCCCCTGCCCACCCACACCCCTGTGCTGTGGCCTGGGAGAGCCGCAGGGCTGCTGCACCTGCTGGGCTCCTCTCTCCCTTGCCGAGTGGCCAGAGCAGGCCCACAGTCTGGCACCTCCCTTCTTTCTCTTCCCTGTGGCCATAAGAACTGACATCTGGGTTTGGGCCCAGCTGGCCCAGCCTCAGCCCTGTGCTCGACCCCAGCTTGCCAGCGTTCTCAGCACTAGAATTTGGAGCCCAAGCTCATTTCACAGTAAATTATTATGCGTTTTGCTTTCCAGTTACCATAGCTCTGTGGTGTGTTTTCCCCAAAACCTCAGGAGGAAGAGGAACTGTGGCAGAAAGCAGCATTCAGATATTCCTGGGGTCCCCGACCTTGGGACCACCGGAAGCACCCGCCAATTTTTAAAACTCTGTACCCAGTACTTTTCCTGTAGTCCTACCTGTTTTGATGTCATGTTAGAGTCAAAATGTCATGATGTATTCTTTTAATGAATTCATCACAAATCCAAGTAGGAAGCTTGAGAGTAAAGATGTCTTCCTAAGACTTTGTTCCTAGTAAGGCTGTCCCACACTTGCACAATGTTTTATGTGATGAATTTCAGCCTGCAGAAAGCTGGGGCCTTGCTCAGCTGGGAGGTGAACATGAACTCATTCAACAAACGACTGGGTGCCTGCTGTGTGCTGGGCAGTGTCACAGCCACGACAAAACACGAAGATCTCTTAACACTTTCACAGTCAGTCAGGACTTGAAGCACCGTTTGGTGATAACGTAACTGGAGTAGAATATGCCAGAAGCTTTGCTAGGCAGACACGTTCAAGTAAGTGACATGACACCGCCTGCAGCCCCTCTCCTTGGATTTGTGAAAGAGCCACGGACGTCCCTGGAGGCCGTGTTCCTCGCCATCCCTGGAAAGCAGCCCTTGGAGATGCAGCTGAGCTCTGCTGGTGATGGTGGATAGGACAGCAGCCCGCTGGCTGGTACCAGTCCTGCAACTAACCACAGTGCTTATTTTCCAGGATGGTAAATTCAGAAACTTTTAGTAATGCTGAATTCAGTAAAGACTTTATATTAAAAACAAACTCCCCAAATTGTCCTTTGGTACTTGAAGTTGTCTTAGCTGGAGAAGGGCCCAAAAGGAATAATCTTTTTTTTTTTAATGGTCTTCTTTTTTTTTTTAAATTGAAGTATGGTTAATTTACAATGTTGTGTTAGTTTCAAGTGTACAGCAGAGTAATTCGGTATACATATATATACATATACATATTCTTTTTCAGATTCTCTTCCATTAAAAGTTATTACAAGATATTTTATATACAGTAGTGTGTATGTGTTAATCCCAAACTCCTAATTTCTCTCTCCCTGCTCCCCGCAGCCCCTTTAGTAACAGTAAGTTTGTCTTCTATGTCTAGGAGCCTTGTTTTCGTTTTGTAAATAAGTTTATTTGTATCATGTTTTAGATTTCACATATAAGTGATATCACATGATGTTCGTCTTTCTCTGTTTGACTTACTTCACTTAATATGACGATCTCTAGGTCCATCCACAGAATAATCCTGAATCTAAGTTCCCTTGTTAAATGTGTGATGCTCGTGGGGAATTCCTGGGTGGTCCAGTGGTTAGGACTCCACGCTTTCACTGCCCAAGGCCCGGGTTCAATCCTTGATCAGGAAACTAAGACTCTGCAAGCCACACGGTGTGGCTGAAAAAAAAAAAAGTATGACACTCATAGATATCTTTGGTAAAAAAATAATTCTAGTTACATAAGAATTGCCATGTTTGGGCTTCCCTGGTGGCGCAGTGGTCGAGAGTCCGCCTGCCGATGCAGGGGACACGGATTCGTGCCCCGGTCCGGGAAGATCCCACATGCCGCGGAGCAGCTGGGCCCGTGAGCCATGGCCGCTGAGCGTGCGCGTCCAGAGCCTGTGCTCCACAATGGGAGACGCCACAGCAGTGAGAGGCCTGCGTACCGCAAAAAAAAAAAAGAATTGCCATGTTTGCCTTAGACCACAGCTTGCAAAGAGAGGTTTGGGGGAGGTCCCCAAGACTCTTTGTGGGTGTCAGCAAGGTAAAACTCTCTTCCTGACAATACTAGGAGGTGTCTGTTTCCCTCTGTTCCTGAGTGCACACGCGTGACGTGGGACAATGACGTCCCTCTGGCAGCTGAGGAACATGCCTTCCTGTGTCTTAAACATTTCTCGGTTTTGACATGAACATGGTAAACATCAATAGATACAACCCACATAATCAAAAAGTCTTGGGCTCTTACGTAGTAGAATCTACATATTTAAAGGCTTAGCTGGAGGAGAGGGTGGTGCAGCTGTGAACGCGCCAGGCCTGCACTGACCAAGCACCAGTCATGCCAAGGTCAAGTCCCAAAGAATATAAAAACATTTAAAAATAATGCATAGGGACTTCCCTGGTGGCACAGCGGTTAAGAATCCGCCTGCCAGTGCAGGGGACATGGGTTCAAGCCCTGGTCCGGGATGATCCCACATGCCAGGGAGCAACTAAGCCCGTGCGCCACAACTACTGAGCCTGTGCTCTAGAGCCCATGTGCCACAACTGCTGAAGTCCGCGTGCCTAGAGCCTCTGCTCCACGAGAGAAGCCACCGCAGTGAGAAGCCCACGCACCTCAACGAAGAGTAGCCCCCGCTCGCCGCAACTAGAGAAAGCCCGCGTGCAGCAACGAAGACCAAACGCAGCCAAAAATAAATGAATCAATTAATTAAATAAAATAATGCATAATGTGTATTTAACACATGAACAGCAAGATGACCATGACTACGGACTCCGGAGTGGGCGTGTGCTCCATCTTTTGTAGACAAGATCCCACGGATCCCTCTCCCACGACAGTAGTCCTTAAGAGCACACACTCTGGCACCAGACTGCTTGGGTTCAGACCCCAGCTCTGCCCCCTATTAACTGTGACCCAGGGCAGCGCGTTCACTCAGGGCCTCGGTTTCCCCACCTGCAATGGGGGATGAGAGAACCTGCCTGGCCGGATTCTCACGAAGAATAACCCACCCAGCATGGTTTGCACAACGCAGCCGACACCTGTTAACCGTGACCACAAACCTAAGGAAATGCTCACATTCGTGCTGGGATCGTCCTTCCCATATTTGATTTCTAGAGTTGCCCTGCATCGAGCTCCAGTTCTCGGATGCCCACGGGAGCGAGCAGGATGCACAGACGCTCGGCAGCCTGGGGGCCGTGGCTGGGCTGTGGGGACTGCTGTTCCCAGAGTGCCGCGGTCCAGAAGACGGAGCTGCGTGCCACCAGATGGGCGGGCGGGAACACAGCAAGGAGGGAGAGAGGAGGCTCGGCCCTGGAGATCGCGGGGAGATGGGAGAAGGTGAAGCAGCGCATACAGATGGAGCTCAGCCCAGCCTCAGGGGCTCGTGGGCTCGCACGTGGCCCCGGAGCTGTCCCGCACGTCACTCAGGCACCTGCCGATGGGTTTGCTGTGGAGGACGTGCCCTGCCCAGGCCCGGGCTGCAGGGCCTGGACGCCAGCCGCCCGGCTCCTGCACTGACCTCGGCCTAGGAACCAGCCCCTGCCTGCTTCTCGGGGTCCCTGGGCGGGTGCTGTGCTCGTGCGTCTACCTCCCACGATATGGTAATCTGGGGACCGCGTGGGCATTCGGTGTTACAGGAATTAATACAGTTTGTCACTGAAACCCAGATTTACGTCACAACTTTAAAGGGGTTCTAAAAGGACCGACGTGCACGTAGACGTGCTCTAGCTGCCCCTGGGCTCCTGTGTTCGGGGCTGTGACCCCTGTGGCAACCGCGAGTTCCGGCCAGGCCAGCTTCTCCCCGTCCATCCTCAGGGTGCTTCAGTTCTTCCCTTCTGCCAGTAGAGACGGATTGTAAACACAGTCTACGGGATTTGTTTTGTTTGTTCTGTTTATTAAACTGTAACCTCATATAGGATTGCCTGAGGGCCCAAGTAACAAATAAACTGTCGAACGAAATAAAACATACAGCAGCAGGGGTGGAGACGGCAGAACCCAATTTGCACACTGTGATCCGAGGCGTCTGTGAAGCCAAGTATCCTCCTGTCTCCGAATAATCTCCAACTTGACCCGACCATCTCTTGTGCCCTCTCCAACCAGGGCTGGCTGGAGGGGGCACAAGAGGAATTCCGGAAACACAGGACCCCTTGGGGGAAGCTGCTGGGAGATCCTGGTGCCCGGCCGCCTGTGCTGGTCTATCTTTTCAACGATCCACAGGAGAGGGGGGAGTATGTGAGCCATGGTTGAAATTCTATATAGAAGCGGCCACCTGTTCCTCTGTCAAATCAACCCTGTCAGTCACAGAGAAAAGGCAGCCGCGCCTGCACCCCTGAGCCTCGTGGCCGCTACCGCAGCAGCTTTTCCTGGAGGGAGGCCTGTCTGAGCGCTGAGCCCTCGCCTTGCGCCGCATCTGCGCTGAGGCTGTCCTGTGTGCTGACGCTGTGCTCGGCCAGCCTGGCCTCCCTGGGACTGCGAGGCAAGCCAAGCGGCCAGCCACTGGGGGAAACTGGAAGCTCCCCAGGTTTCCAGGGCCTCCCCTAGACCAGTCCCTGTCACCACACCTCCCGTCCGCCCACGCGGGGTCTTCCTGCCCTCAGCACCCAGGACACAGCCATGCAACATCTGTCAAAGGCAATTTCAGTTTATACCACAAAAATCTCCCTTTCTCTCCAGTTCCTTCCTTCTCTGCAACTTCTTTGGAGGCCTGTCACCAATCTCCAGTCTTCCCAAAACTCGCCCCCAGAAACTCCAGCCTCCTACCCATCTCCCCATCAGCTTTGCTTTGGACCAGTAACAGCACTGGTGTGTTTTCCCCATCCTCTGCCTCTTTCATCCTTTCTTTTGAGCTGTTTTTGTCCTTTGTCTTTCTGTTCTGCCCTACAGAATATCGAGAATGGGCCAGCCACCTCTGAGTCTGAGGGAACGGGACAGGAGTTCGGAGGAAGGTGGGTTTTCCTCAGTGGGCTGGCAGGAAAGGCCAGGACCTCTGCAAGCGCTCGCTCGTTACTGTCTTTTCCCCGTTTTGCTGTGACTGTCCAACTTCAATGTGGTTTGTGGAACATCTGCAGAGGCAGGCCCACCACTGATGTGCTGATAAACCATTAACAGCCACAGACCTCTGGGGTCCAGAAGCAGCCAGCCGGTGGCCACTCTGTGTCTTAATATGGAAAAGCACAAAGGCCTGGGACCGTCCTCCTTCCGGGAGATGGCATGTTCTGTCCAGCGGGTGAAACGGAGCCTCTCCGTGACAGCTGCTAGCTGTGTGTTATGGGCACACAATCTGGCTAGTGGCTACAGGATCCCAGAGCATCCTGTTGGCTGCAGGGCACCTCCAATGGGGAGCTCCCAGGAGACAAAACACAGAACAGTGAGGCCTTCCTTCTTTCCTTATCCTGTCATCCCCCTAACAGGTAACCCGAGGGACCAGAGACATATCAAGCCTATAACTTTCAGATACTGGCTGTAAGATGGACATCCAGGGCTTCCCTGGTGGCACAGTGGTTGAGAGTCCGCCTGCCGATGCAGGGGACACGGGTTCGTGCCCCGGTCCGGGAAGATCCCACATGCCGCGGAGCGGCTGGGCCCGTGAGCCATGGCCGCTGAGCCTGTGCGTCCGGAGCCTGTGCTCCGCAATGGGAGAGCCCACAACAGTGAGAGGCCCGCGTAACGCTAAAAAAAAAAAAAAAAAAAAAAAAAAAAAGATGGACATCCAGACACGATCCCTCTTTCCTGCCAGCGGGACCCAGACAAGGCTTCTGAACGGGTGCCAGGGCGTGGAGGTGAACACTGGGTGTCTGGTTGTGGCTCCCAAGTGGCTAAAGGACCTGGACAGGCAAACCCCAATGTGAACAGACAGAAAACCCACTGCAAACTCACACTGTAGGAAAGGGGTTGGCCCCTGACAAGGGAACGATGGGGGTGCCCACTCACTGCAAATGGATCTGGAGGCTCCCTTGCAGTCTCCCTCTTTGCTGTGGCCACGCCCGCTCCAACCACAGCTCGGAGGGTGCTGGCAGCACCGTCAACTCACGCCTCGACTCCGTGACCCCAAAGGCAAAGTCCTCTCCCCGTTTGCAAACACGAGTCCTAGGAACTCCCTCACGGTCCAGTGGTTACGATGTGGCACTCGCACTGCCGGGGCCCAGGTTCAACCCCCGGTTGGGGAACTAAGATCCCGCAAGCCATGTGGCTCGGCCAAAAAAAAAAAACCTATGAGTCCTAAGGAAGGACTTGGGGGATGACTGTCCTCTCCCTGAACTACCCAACGTGGTGACTAGTGTGACGCTGCAAAGGGCTAGGGCCACACGATGGGTAGTGAGGAACCCAGTGGGTGGGCTTTACTGAGCAGGTATAAACAGCAGACATCTTCTCCAACCATCACTGCGGGCAGCAGCCGCCAAGCTGGCCCTCGATGACCCCTGCCCCGTGGGATTCATACCCTTGGGTTGTCCCTGCCATGTGGCACCACATTACGTGAGAAGCCCCTGGAGTCACACGGTGAGGAGCTGCTGCCACGGGCCAGGAGCCAGGCAAGGGCGTTATCTTGGACACTTGGCAAGTTTCAGGTGACCACAACCCCAGGCGTCACCTGCACTGCAGCCTGGTGAGAGGCCAAGCACTCAGGAACCATGTGGTAATAAACACTGGTTGTTCTAACTTGCTGAGTTTAGGGTAATTTGTTACACAGCAATGGATAACTGATATAATCAACAGAGCGAGTGGTTAAACTAATGAATTTGGCATGTGCTGTCCAGAACTCTGGGTGTTAACACAGACCTGCCCTTTCCAGGCCCCTCCTAAATGTCTGTCCAGAAGCCCACGCCCACGTCTGGAGAACTATTGAGGAATACATAGCTACTTAGTCATGTGCGAGTTCCTGGACAGGTTTTTTGCTAATAATAATGGACTTTTCTCCTTTCAAGAACAAATCTGATATTGTGACATCTTGTTGTACGTGTGAGTAAAACCCAATTAGTGAGCCATACGAGAAGAAATTGTTTCCTAAGAAAGATGTGCAGTCCAGAAACAAAATTTACCAAAATGCAGATGACTTTATTCAAACATTCCACAGGGGAGTGTATTTTATAGATGACAACCTAGCATTTTGCAAAGATCTAGGTACAGGCCAGGTCATTCAAAGCTGCAAGACAGCCTCAGCCCAGCAGCTCACCACCATGGGCACAGTTAGTCATTACCTTATGCGACAGCCAAAGGGCTCCAAAGACCAGGCCCGAGTGTGGAGTCACTATGCTGTTTTAAAAATTTTTATTGAAATATAGTTGAGTTACAACGTTGTGTTAGTTTCAGGTGCACAGCAAAGTGATTCAGTTATACATACACGTGGATATATAAATATATATGTATACGTATATACATTCTTTTCTATTTTTATTGTTTTCATATTTATTTATTTGGCTGCGTCGGGTCTAGTGTTCCTGGTGGCACTCAGGCTCCAGAGCCCGCAGGCTTAGTTGCCCCGAGGCATGTGGGATCTAGTTCCCCAACCAAGGATTGAACCCCCACCCCCTGCATTGGAAGGTGGATTCTAAACCACTAGACCACCAGGGAAGTCCCTATCCTTTTTTTGGATTCTTTTCCATTATAGGCTATTACGAGTTACTGAATATAGTTCCCTGTGCTATACAGTAGCTCCTTATTGGAACTGTGATTTAAAAAAAAAAGTTTAGCACTTTAGTTGCAGCCAAGCTGCCTAATTTGTGAAGAAGCAAAAAATTATTTGCTCTGATATTAATAACAGAGCTTATATCTTAAAACCAAAGATGGCCCAAAAGATCAACCTCTGTCCCAGACTGCTAAAGTGTTATTCCTATTTTACAGACAAGGGGACGGACAGATGTCCGCAGAGCAGCTTGCCTGAAGCCCCTCGGCTGACAGCTGGCGGCAGAGGAGCCCAGCAGGGGTCACAGGGACGGCAGCAGGACGAGGCGCCTTGCTCCCCTGCCCTTCCCGCCTGGTGACAGGGAGGTGATACAGAGGCCTAGACAAGCCTGAGCCGCAGTCAGTTCACCATGATGGCCTCTGACACAGTTAAGGGAAGCCAAGCCCAAAGGTCTTGAGGTGCACAGGGTTCCGAGAGCTGAGGAAGTAGAACTGAGTAAACACAAGTCACAAGGTACAGAAAGAACAGAGAGCAGGTGACCGACAGGAGTGGCTCAGGAAAGTGAAGGCGGTGCCTCAGGAGTGGGGCCCGGGAGGAGCCGGGTCTCCTAAGGCCACCCCCCCACCCAGGTCCTTCTCTGCCAGGGTCCAGGCCACTGGGCATCTGAATTCTCTAACTGAACCCCCATCGCCCGAGGCCACTGCAGTGCTGGGACTGAGCAGGGCGGGGTTCAGAGTCAAGGTCCACCTCTCACCTGAGGCCTGGGTTGCAGCCAGCTCTCAAAGCACAGCTGTTCAGTAAATGTGTTTGGATGAGTGAATTAATATTTCCCAGAACCTCATTTCCCACCACATCCTGGATGTGGACGGCTTCCCAGCTGATGAGCCGCTTTCATGTATTTTCATTGCATTTTATCTTTACAACAACCCCGTGGGACACCCAGTATCAGCCTCACTCTGCAGATAACTTTATCCCCATTTTACTGATGAGAAAACTGAGGCTTGGAGAAGGTAATCAATTGCTCAAGGCCACAGACTCAGAAGGACAGAAGCCCGCACTCCTTTCCCAAAGCCCAGCTCCTGCCATCACCCTGCACTGCTTCCAAATGAACCTCCTGCAAAGAGCTTAGATTCCAATACCACTTTTTACTTCAAACAGTGTTAACAGGACTGCATCTTACACTCTCCCGAAACACGTTCAAATTTGTTAGAGGCTGTGAGTCACAAATTCTCTGTGCTGGGTGAGAAGGGAACCGGGTGAGGGTGGGGCTCAGCCACTTCCTGTTAGGGCGGCGTTGCACAAGCTTTGATAGGGTGCAAGGGGGCCAGAAACTACTGGGAAGCCTGGTCATGGTTACGGGACTGGTCTGGGGAGAGTGGACAGGAGAATGTGGGTGGGACAGTTTAACCAGTGAAAGAAAAACAGTGAAACAGTGAAGGAGGACACCGGGGAGGATGGATGGATTGTTGAGAAAGTGAGAAGGCAGGCAGTCCAGCTGTGCAGGACAGGGGCAGCCCCCTCGCCACAATCAACCACACTCGAGAACCTGGCTGCCGGAGGGGGGACCTATAATCAGGACGCTGCATTAAAAAAAAAGTCCCTAAACCTTTGCAGCTTCAGGACCAACGGGGCGGTGGGGGGGGGGGACACATATGACCTTTACAGCCATAGGGCGAAAAGCACAGGCCCTGAAACCAGTCAGACCATCTCTGAAACTCTGTGCCATTAATTCTTAGCTGTGGCCTTGGAAAGGTTACTTTAAAGTGTTCTGAGTCTGTTTCCTTATCTGTAAAATAGATGTAAAAGCATTTACTTTGCACACTTGTGAAGATTAAAAGAATGTTTGATACACAGTCAGGCACTAGCTGGCCCTCAGTAAGACTGGTTATCGTCTAATGACCTTAGGAATTTGGGGATTACAGAAAAACACACAAACAAACTTAAGTCACCATAACACAATCAGCAGTCTCAGGGCTAAAGGTTCAAGCACCAGACCTCCGGGGGGCTGGGAAAGAGGCGGGGACCCTGGGGTCCGGAATCCCAGGGATAAAACCATAGCAACCCCGCCCCCCCCCCCCCCCCCCCCCCCCCCGCCTCCCAGGGATAGAGCGGACTAAGTCCCCCGGGCTGTGATCCTGGTCTCCAGAGCTGGGCACGACTTCCAGAGGGAGTCAGCCTGCCTCCAGGAGAAAATAACAGTGGACGAGATGGTTACCTCTCCAAAATTAAGCATCTGTAGGCCAAGATTGCCAGCTGCCTGCGCCGGGGGGCTCAGCTACCCTCTCCTGAAGTCCTTGCTCTTACCCTAAGCCCCTTCCTCGTCCGCTCCGTCCGCAGGACCCTCCGGGCACCACCCGGGCAGGCTCTGCGGCCAGAGCCCGGACCAGCGAAGCCCTCCTCCCCTCGGCAGCACCCTCTTCGCGCCCAGACCGCGCCGGGGTCCAAGGGTCGGAGTAGGGGTTAGGGTCCAGGTCTGAGGGTCGGAGTCGGGGTCAGGATCCGGGTCTGAGGGTCGAAGTCGGGGTCAGGGCCGCGGGCGGCCCTGCCATCTGCGCACGCTCCGCGCCCCTCGGGCTCCCTCGCTCGCTCTGAAGTCCCGGGACCCGCTGCGCCAAGTCCCTACGGGAGCGGCGGCTCGGCGCGGCGTTCCGATGCCCTCCTTGGCTTCAGCTCTACTCGAGGCGCTCCGCACAAGATGGCACCTCAAACCGCTAGAGAACTCCAGTCGGATTAGGGGTGCAGCTGACGCCGCGTGCGGCGCCGGAATCCGCGAGCAGGGGACTGAGGCTTGGCAAGCTTGACCGCGCAGGTGCCCCAACGAGGCCCGGACAGCGCAGGCGCTCCGAGGACCGCCCCCCACCCCCCGCGCCCCGCCCGACCGCGTAGGCGCCCCGAAGAGGCCCCGACCGCGCAGGCGCCGCTTCTGAGTCAACATGGCGGCTGCGTGTCTGCTGCTGCGGGCCCTCCGCCTGGGTCCGGGGCCAGGCCCGGGGCGGCTGCGGGGCCCCTACTCTGGCTGGAGTCCAGGCAGGTCCGCCAAGACCGGGTGGAGGTGGCCGTATGTTGTCCACAGGCCTCTCATGGGTGTCGTCGGGCCTGGAGGCCGAGTCCTGCAGGTAATGTGCGGGGAAGATGCCCTCCCGCCGGCGGGTCTTCGTCGTCCGAGAGGCCGCTCCGGCCGGCAGCCCGGGGGAGGAGCGGGGGCCGAGGCGGGCGGGCAGCCCGAGGGAGGGGCGGGGGGCGAGGCCGCACAGTTCCTGCTTGGACTTTTCTAGTCTTTGTTTCGTGTGTTGGTATTTTCTGCCCGTCTTCCTGGCGTTTTGAAATTGAATCGAGTAAGAGTTTCATCAATTTCTGGCAGAGAACTAATAGCTCATATAGATCAGATCCCACCCAGATGAATTCCAGCACCTTCCAGATGCTCGAAGTGGGCTGTCAGAAAGTTTTTCGTGTGAGCAAAGTACCTTGCAACTGTGTTTTACTTTTGTCGTGTAGCTTGACATGTTATGGATTCAAATTCATAGACCCTCTGTGTGAAGGGTGTGTTCCAGGCGCTGTTAATGTTAGCATTTCACTCTGAAAACAAAGACCCTAAGTTCTAAGCTGAAAAATCAGCCTTTTTCGCCCTCTTTTAGGACCTTTTTAGCCCTCTCTTAGGACCTCGACTCTCACATTTTAGGTTATAATGTATTATTGTTATTGTATTTTACCATAACTTGAGAACCAATTTCATATCATATCCCTATTCTAGATTCCTGGCCACCTTTCCTGAGTCTGAGGACAACTATAGCTGCATTACACTTGTTTTTGTTTTTGCTGTTTAGTTATATTGAGAAGGAAAATCATAATTTATTATTTTTAATCAGATTCTTTGATTATTCTATGAAAATAAATAAGGACTGAAGTAGGCAATTCACACATACTTGTGAAGTCTAAACAGATAACCTCACCAGTGGCTATAATAGTAATAAAACAAAGTCATCTTGGTTTAAACAAGCAGTGTTTAGGGCTGACTTTGAAGAATGACTTTTTTCCCCCACTCGATCTAACACGCTGACGTTTCTCAGTTACTGTGCCCAGTCCACACTCTATGGTCCTCCCTTATATGCCTCCTGGTCATCACTGAGCCAAGAATAGTAGTATTAATTAAATAGGACAGTAATTGTGTGGACGAGGAATTTTTAACCTGCTGCTAACAGGAAATTACATGTAACATACTCCTTTGGTAAGGAGTTACTTTTCTCCGTAATAACAGCAGACCAAGGATGAACTAAGAGAAAAAAAATTAAAAATAAATAAGTAAATAAAACAGAAATGAAGAAATTGCGCCACGGAGATAGAAGAAACTAAGATGTACCGTTGACCGTAACATAAAACACACTCAGGCGGGAAACTGGTGGGCTGCCTGGGAACGTTCTACAAGGAATAGTCGTCTGGAGTTGTGGGGAGCAAAGGGTTTGGGCAGCCACTGTGGCCTTTGCTCCTTGGGTCCTGCAGGACAGTTGTGAGCCTCGGCTTACAGAATGGCAGCCAGTGTTCCGCTCCTTGAGTTCAGCATTTCTTTGACTTGGTCGCTTGCTTTTAAGCTTTTTGTTTTGTTTTGTTTTTTTATCAACATCCCCATTTTATTTTAGTTAGTTTTTTTAAACTATTTTTTTAACATCTTTTTTGGAGTATAATGCTCTACATTGTTGTGTTAGCTGCTGCTGTATAACAAAGTGAATCAGCTATATGTATACATATATCGCCATATCCCCTCCCTCTTGCGTCTCCCTCCCACCCCTCTAGGTGGCCACAAAGCACGGAGCTGATCTCCCTGTGCTATGTGGCTGCTTCCCACTAGCTATCTGTTTTACATTTGGTAGTGTATATATGTCCATGCCACTCTCTCACTTCGTCCCACCTAACCCTTCCCCTCCCCGTGTCCTCAAGTCCAAAAAATATGGGACACTTCACGAATTTGCGTGTCATCCTTGCGCAGGGGCCATGCTAATCTTCTCTGTATTGTTCCAACTTTAGTGTATGTGCTGCCGAAGCAAGCACTGCTTTTAAGGTTTTGATGTTGTTTGTTTTTTTCTTTTGATGTTATGTTAAAACTTTGCAGTAATGCTCAGACTATTGCTTCACATTTCAGGACGGTGTTAATATTACAAGTAACTAAATATCAGAGCTTTTAGGAAAGGCTGTGCAGCAGGGAATTAGTCTGCATTGCCTGGTGTGCTGTGGTGTTGGTGGGATTGATTCTCTGTCTCGCTCTTTGCAGAGTTTCCAGTGGCGACTGCTAACCCCTACATTTGAAGGGGTCAGCAGATTGTTGGTGAAACAGCATCTCGTCCAGAATCCAGTCGGACTCTGGAAACTTCTAGGTGTGTATCTTTTGAAGACAGAGGTGACAGGCAGAGCCTATGGCATTTGTGAGTAAATTCAGAGAATGTTGCTCGTTTGACGTCATCAGAAAAACGAAATCGCGAAGAGGACCTTCGGCTGCTACTCACTGTGAGCCCTCAGATGCTCTGAAATGAAGTTTATGAGGAGGAAATTTGTCTGAGGTCTGAACGAGCCATTTTTGCTTCTTTTGAGTTGTCTCTGTCTTTTTTCTTTTTAATTCTGGTAATAATTGGGCTGCTTGACAAAGGTTTTCTATGTGCTGTAGCCAACTCCAGGAACGTTTAGTAAGGAGCTGCAAACTGGCTGTGTATGTCTTACGTACAGAAGGCAAGTAAACACAGCCTACAGATAATGTGCTTTTACACTGGAGTCGCACCGTTTATTGAGATCTTGTGACATCCGGCTGTCTCTTTTGATCTTAGGTCAAAGGACCATAAGGGTTGACACCTGTACTTTTACTCCCCCCTTTATTCAGTTGGAACAGGGAAAAGGTGAAATCTCCCACTGCTACATACGTACCCACCCCCGGTCATGGCAGCCTACACGTGCCCCCAGTGGCACAGCCGTCACCTCCAGACACCCCCGTGTCAGGTGGACATCGAGGCAGTTTTATTTGTGACTCTCTTAATGTGTGTGAAGAAAGGTGCAGCCCAGTCACGTTGTGAGACGCCTTCCCCCGTTTTAAGCAGTGGTTGGTTCAGACCTTGGACAAGTCAGAGCCTTTGGTGTGAGGAGTGGTCTGGGGCGCGTCTGGGTGGAGGTGGTGGCCCGGGCCGCTGTTGCTGCATCGTGCGGAAGCCGCTTGCCGCTGTTCATTTGTTTAAATTCATTTAAAGTGACTGCATGTCAGGGGCTTCCCTGGTGGCGCAGTGGTTGAGAATCTGCCTGCCAATGCAGGGGACATTGTTGTGGCTCACGGGCCTAGCCGTTCCACAGCATGTGGGATCTTCCCGGACTGGGGCACGAACCTGTGTTCCCTGCATCAGCAGGCGGACTCTCAACCACTGCGCCACCAGGGAAGCCCTGTGTTCATCATTTTTATTTCCTCACGTTGGCTAATTTAAATTACAGAAACACTTACTTCAGTTGAAGTAGTTCACTGTTTACAATGAGTAGATATTAGAGTAAGAATGATTACCCCAGCTTCTAGATCCTGTGCACGTAGCTTTCAGATAGCTTCTGTTTTGTTTTGGTTGTCTGGGAATACGCTCTTCTCCTGAGGGTTCCCCTGTAGTTGCAAGCCTGATTGTTGTTAAACACTTTCCCTCTTCCTTGTAGGAGGCACGTACTACTTTAACACCTCAAGGTGGAAGCAGAAGACTAAAGGCAGTGATAAAGCCAAGGGGAGGAGCCCTGAAGATGACGAAGGTATATCCATCAGATCTTAAGCGCTGCCTGCCTTGGTTGTCTGCACATGTGTGCTCTAGTCTGAGGAACAGGAAGCCCATCCTAGGATCACAGCTGCCCCCCGTCCCTAATGCAGTTGCTGGGTTCTTCCTGCCCATCCTTTTAGGGACGGCATCATCAGCACCCGTGTCCCTTGCTCAGAGCACCTGAAGGCGGGTGGGGCTGCTGTGCCCTGTGTGGAAAGGGTGGATCTCGGATCCGCCCCGGACTCAGAGCTCTGGGGGAGGAAGGCTCCAGGACTCCCTGGCCGAAGCCCCGCTCTCGTGCACACCTGACTGGTGTTGGCACTGCCTCCAGGCCTGAGGAGCAGCCCCAGAGGACAGGATGGTACGGGGCATGGCCTTGGGGAAGGAGTGGGGCCCCAAGCCCCGGGGCACAGCGAACTCACTTGCAAGTCTCCTCTGGACTCTGGAATTAGGACTCGATGATTGTGTGAAGGGGAGGGAAATGAAAAGGGAACTTTGGACTGAATTGACCTCTAAGATGACAGCTGGCTGCAGGCAGCTGATACACATGGAACTCGCTAGGCCGTAGGAATGGTTGGAGCGTGCCCAGCACTGTGCTCAGTGATTTGTGCACTCTCCCTTCAGAGTGACCCTGTCACTGGCCCTTTCTACATACGAGGACGCTGGATGCCTGCTCTTTGCCTGGTCCAGGGAGGGACCCGTGCGTGGGGAAGTGGCGCTGATTTTGACGTGGCTGCAGAGGGTTGCGGTGCGGGACCCGAGGCCCGGGGGCCCTGGAGGAGGTACTTTACCCAAAGGCCAGCCATGCTCAGAACCAGGCTCCTGTGAGCCCCAGACGCCTCAGGGGGGACGGCAGCCTGAGAAACGCTTTCTTTATCGGACCCCGGGCCTGTCACCAGAGCTGCACACAGACTGGTCCCGTTCCCCAGGCCTCATCTTTCCAGAAGGCCGCAGCCACCGTGGCAGCTTAGTTGGAACAAGACGGCTTCCCGACCAGGTTTTGGTAACCGTGGGGAGGACCTTCCTCCCTAGTCTGGTCCAGAAACGTCTTCAGGAGCTGGGGGGTCTGGAGGTTCGGCCCCAGAGCCCACAGGTTATGGGGTGAAGCCCCTTGTGCTCGACTTTCTAGGAGGGGCTGCGTTTTCCTGATGCTCATGTCCATCCTTCGCTGGCGGCCCCTTCGTTTACCTTGAGAGGAGCTGTAACTTTCCATTGGTCTCGACTCCCATAGTGCCCTTGGCTGGGTTCAGATTAGGCGTTTGTGGCTGTCGACCTCCTGGCTGCAGGCTCAGGCAGTGTGTGTGCTGCAGGCCTCCTTCATCACCCCGGGGGAAAGCCCCCAGGGGACTTGGCTCTTCTTGTTTTTTTCTTTTTATAAATTTATTTATTTTTGGCTGTGTTGGGTCTTCATTGCCGCGCGCAGGCTTTCTCTAGTTGCGGCGAGCGGGCTTCTCATTGAGGTGGCCTCTCCTGCTGCGGAGCATGGGCTCTAGGCCCGCGGGTTTCAGGAGTTGTGTCATGTGGGCTCAGCAGTTGTGGCTCGCGGGCTCTAGAGTGCAGGCTCAGTAGTTGTGGCACACGGGCTCAGTTGCTCCGTGGCACCTGGGATCTTGCCAGACCAGAGATCGAACCCATGTTCCCTGCATTGGCAGGCGGATTCTTAACCACTGCGCCACCAGGGAAGTACCCCCATGCATTCTTTTTTTTCTTTCTTTTAATTTATTTGTTTCTTTGGCTGTGCCGGGTCTTAGTTGCGGCATGTGGGATCTTTTAGTTGCGGCATGCGGGATTTAGTTCCCTGACCAGGGATCGAACCTGAGTCCCCTGCATTGGGAATGCAGAGTCGTAACCACTGGACCACCAGGAAAGTTCCCCACCCCACCCCCATGCATTCCTAAGCATTTCACTGCATGACCTTTGACCATGGGTATTTTTCTTTTTTATTTTATTTATTTGTTTATTTTTGGCTGCATTGGGTCTTTTTTGCTGTGCACGGGCTTTTCACTAGTTGTGGCGAGCAGGGGCTACTCTTTTTTTTTTTTTTTTTTTGCGGTACGCGGGCCTCTCACTGTTGTGGCCTCTCCCGTTGCAGAGCGTAGGCTCCAGACGCGCAGGCCCAGCAGCCATGGCTCACGGGCCCAGCCGCTCCGCGGCATGTAGGATCTTCCCGGACCGGGGCACGATCCCGCGTCCCCTGCATCGGCAGGCGGACTCTCAACCACTGCGCCACCAGGGAAGGCCAGCAGGGGCTACTCTTCGTGGCAGCGTGTGGGCTTCTCATTGCGGTGGCTTCTCTAGTTGCGGAGCGTGAGCTCTAGGCGTGCAGGCTTCAGTAGTTGTGGCGCATGGGCTCAGTAGTTGTGGCTTGCGGGCTCTGGAGCACAGGCTAAGTAGTTGTGGCACACGGGCTTAGTTCCACGGCATGTGGGATCTTCCCGGACCACGGATCGAACCCATGTGCCCTGCGATGGCAGGCGGATTCTTAACCGTTTTGCCACCAGGGAAGTCCCCCCCATGCATTTTTAAGCATTTCACTGCATGACCTTTGACCATGGGTATTTTTCTTTATTTTTCCCACTTTTTTTTTTCCCCCGGCCGCACCGTGCGGCATGTGAGATCTTAGTTCCCAGACCAGGGATCGAACCCGTGGCCCCTGCACTGGGAGGGCCAGGGAATTCCCTCGTACAATTTTTTTTGATATTATGTTTTTACATTTTTCCTACAGTTTCATTGGTTTTGTCAGCAATTCCAGGTCTCTTACTCCACACGTTTCCATGTGAATTTACTTTGTAGAGTTTCCTTCTTCTACCTTCCTGGGGTGTAGCGCTGGCAGTCCCAGCTTTCCCCGAGGTTTGTAGGCACCTGACTGTTGAAGGAGGTCCCAGTCAGGTGCCCTCTGCTCGGCGTTTGGCAAGTAGCACTTCGATAGTAATAACTTGTAGTTTATCACCGAGATCATAGTTTCCTTTAAAGCTGATTGTTTGAACACATGTGTCTTCGTGTTCTGAGATATGTGGTGTGTCTTCAAGTGTGTCATTCATTTCAGAGACATTCTGAGCTGGAGGAGGAAGGTGAGGGCTTGCTTCATGAGAAAATACGGCAGAGAAACCCCGAGGAGGCTGCTACTGGCAGATGTGAACGTCGTTTCCTCCCAACAAGTCAATGCTGGGTCCAGTAACACGTAGTTTAATGGAACAAAGTAGGAAATCCAGAAGCAGAGTCTAGTTTATCTAAGAATTAGCAAGTAACTAAAGTGGCATTTCACACGGTGGCAGAAAGGGTGGATTGTATGAGAAATGGTTTGGAACCGTTGCTTAGTTGTTTGGAAGGAGATTAAATTAGACTCTCATTTCATATACCAACATAAATTCTGAGTGGATTGAGTCATTCAATTTAAAAAACGAAATTGGAAAAGAATTAGGAGAAAATAGAGAGGACCATTCCTTAACTTGAAACGGGTAAAGCCTTTTCTTAGAAGGAGAAGATAGGTGGGTCGGAGCAGCTTCTGCGTCTGCCTGGCCGGTGTCCCGTCGCTCAGGCTGGTGCATGGTCCTGCGGATACTGATTTCTGGGAGGAGTGGCCATGGCCACTTGCTTTCTGCAGCTTCTAACCTGCCGTGGCTGCGGACACGTACTCCCCCCGCTGAATCCCATCGCAAGTCACCATCGGGCACTGTAGCGCCGGGGGCCCGAGGCAGAGTCAGTCTGGAGAGAGGGTCGCGCCGGCTCCTACCCTCCGCACGTGCCGCACACCTGCACGCCTGGCGCACACCCGATGAGGTGGCGGCCCTGGGCCGGGTCTGCGCCTCCCCGCCTCCTTCATGTGCTGGTTGTATATTGGTTCCTTTTGGGGTGAACGGTAGCTTGCCTCGAGAAAGCGGGGTAAAGTTCATGTCCGTTACATTTGCATTAGACGATAATTGCTTGCTTAACCAGAGGTTTTTTTCCATGAGGGCGTCTTCTGGACTGTGAGGGAGTTGACTGGCCCGTGAGCTCTCAGCTCTGTGGACCGCATGCAGGCAGCACAGCCCAGCGTCCCGCTCAGACCTGCCCTCTGAGAGCCTTGATGAGAAAGGCCAGTCCTGAGAGATTATACACGTTTGCTTCTCCAAACCCAAGATTACAGAGCTGGAGCACAGATTAGCGGTTGGAGTGATGGAGTCGTGGCTTGACTGGTGATGGATGCGCAGACCTTGACCTGTGGTGGAATTGCACAGAACTAGAGTCACACGGGAGCGCGGGTCGCAAGGGGTGGCTGTGTCAGTATTGTCCACGTTTGGGTTGTGATGTTGTTCCCAGTTTTGTCAGATTGACTGTTGGAAGGCCCTGAGCCCAGTAGACGCGGAAGAGGGGCCTCTGTTACTTCTCGCGAGTACATGGCGCCTACAGTTACCTCGTCGTGAAAGGTTAACAAACGGCGATGGCTGGCATTTCCGGAACACGTTTTGTGGACGGTGCTCCTTTATCCTCTGTGAGGTGCACCTCGTCTCCATCTTCAGGTTTCTCTCCGGGCTGAGGGTCAGGACCAGCCCCGTGGTGGTATTAACGAGAGCCGGGGTATCGCCGCATCCCCCAGTGTTCACGGCACGGTGCTCACGGCTGGGGTGAACACCTGGAGGGCTCCTGCCGTGGTCTCCTACACGTTCAGCAGCGTCGTAACTCGTTCATTTGTCTTCAGGTGGCTGGTTCAGGTGACTCACCGCAGCAGCTGACATCCTCCGACCCCCAAGAAGGACTCGTGGGACCATAGTTTTCCAGCGGTCCCGCAGGCTGCTGTCCAGCGGGTAGACAGTCTAACGGCTTAGGAGGCAGCAGCCTTTCCTGGGTGCCCCAGGCAGTAGAGATTTTGGGGTGACCCTCAGCTCTCCGTGAGCTGGATATACGAGGAGCAGCCGGCGGG
Organism: Phocoena sinus; assembly: GCF_008692025.1. Classification (NCBI taxonomy): domain Eukaryota; kingdom Metazoa; phylum Chordata; class Mammalia; order Artiodactyla; family Phocoenidae; genus Phocoena; species Phocoena sinus. The sequence continues at coordinate 59,131,716 of NC_045781.1, forward strand.
AGGAGCTGTGCTCACGAAGGCGGGTTCACCCTCCGCAGACAGGGCACGGGCAGAGGCGCCAGTCGGCAGCCTCGTGTCCCCGAGTCTGTGGGGATGATGGACTTGGTGGGAAGGAGACAGGGGGCCTTCGGAGTGGAGGGAATGTCCTTTCTGCCCAGAGCGTTCACATGCCTTTTCTATGTAGAGTCTCAGGGTCAGATCTTGTTTCATCTCTTAGAGCTCGAGAAGCTTCCATCTGTTTAGCCGATCCTATGTCTCACTTTCGTATCTTCCCTTACTGTTTTCCCGTTGTCTTTCTTGGAGCGGCCCTCATGATCTCATACCTGATCAGTACTACGGATATATGTTTTGTTACATTTGGTTTCCTTATGTTAAAGTTTCAGAAATAGAAGTAGTTCAACCAGTTCAGGCTGGCGCGGCAGGGCTGTCGGGCAGTGCGGCTGCCAGGGTTGATTGCCCCCCACTGGGTTGTTAGCAAGGCTGAAGGTTAAATATTTGAGAGAGGCGGCTTCTCACCTGAGAACATGAATCTGCTGTCCACAATCACAATAAGTGGTCACCTTTATGAGCTTGAAATATGGGATACACTGTTGTAAGCTATCGTAAGATAGGGTGATACCTGAAATGTACCTTCGTGTTTTCAAAATGGCTGCTGTGACGGTCTCTCAGGCTTCAGCTTTTTCCTTTTATTTATTTTTTATTTTTTAAATATTTATTTGGCTGCTTCGGGTCTCAGTTGCGACACGCGGGATCTTCAGTTGCGGCATGTGGGATCTAGTTCCCTGACCAGGATCGAATCTGGGTCCCCTGTGTTGGGAGCGCGGAGTCTTAACCATTGGACCACCAGGGAAGTCCCTCAGGCTTCAGGTTTCTAAACCGATGTAAAATGCTTTCGAATTCCCCCAGGCCGCCCGTTGGAGAAGCAGGTGGTGTGTGTGGGTGGCTGCACCTCCAGGTTGTGCAGAGGGCAGGGGGGCCCTGAGTCCCTCCACAGTCTGTCCTTGGAGAGGTGACCATGGCTGGCTCTGCTGTGTGTGCCGGCATGGCCTCTGGGGAGGGTGAGTGAACGGTGGAAGCTTTGGTTGTTGAGACAGGTCTGTCTTGGGCAGAACTGGTGAAGAATTGTACACGCGTTTATCAAAAGGCGTTAACTGCAGGTCTTGCAAAAGCTGCATGGAGTGTTAGGAAGGATGGGCCCACCCTGCACAGGTGAGAGAGGCCGGGTTGTTCCAGGGCCTCCTAGGGTGTGGATGAGGTGTCTGGTGGGTGCAAGGACTGGGGAGGTGGGCTCCTGGGGGGCAGTGGGCTAGCGAGACCATGTGAAGTGCTGGGTGGACAGCACTGTGTCAGTGAGACGCAGCCCCTGCCCCCGTGTGATTGGTGGGAGGAGCGCTGTGGCCTTGCCTTTGCTGGGACTCCTTCCCATCTGTGCTGTGCGCCGGAGGGAGGTGCTGCCCCCAGGAGCTCCTGTGTCAGGTGTGAGTGGGGGAATTTGTGCCGTGGTTCTGATAAAGAGCGGGCCTGCAGCCTCTATCTCACACTCCGAAGTGTGCTGCTCGTCCAGTGTTTCTGTGACGAATGCCGTGCAGCTCGCTTCCGTGTCAGTCCCAGGTGGCTGTGTGGGGGGAGGGCAGCTGGTGGTGGAGAGGCTGTTGTTAACAGGGACCTGGGCGTGAGCCACGGGCACTGGGGATGGGTCGGTATCTGGTCGAGCCTGGAAGGCCAGAGAGGGTCGTAGTTGGGCAGACGTGCTGTCAGTGAGATGTGGCGTCACTGTGGAGCTGCGCTGGTCCTGGGAGGCTTTTGACTTTAAAAATGGTTTCATGTTATCCCAGCAGGTGGGACCCCAGGAATGGGATGTCGGTGACCTTGAACGGCGTGTAAGCAGTCACTGTGTTGAAGCATCGGCTACACTGGCGCGGGGACGTCGAGCCCCCTGACGTGGGGGGGCGGGGCAGGGGCGGGGGCTCCGCCCTGGTCTTACACCCGCTCCCCCCACCCCGCAGAGGCGCGGCGGCGCCGGGAGCGCGAGGACCAGATGTACCGCGAGCGGCTGCGCACGCTCTTCGTCATCGCTGTGGTCATGAGCCTGCTCAACGCGCTCGGCTCCAGCGGCGGCAACATCTCCTGGAGCGACTTCGTGCACGAGATGCTGGCCAAGGGCGAGGTGCAGCGGGTGCAGGTGGTGCCCGAGAGCGACGTGGTGGAGGTGTACCTGCACCCCGGCGCCGTGGTATTCGGGCGGCCTGTGAGTACCGGGCCTGGCGGGGTTGCTTAGAGCAAGCTGTGAGTGTCTTGATTTGAGGAGGAGGCCTGGAGGCTTTGAGAAGGGGGCGAGGCAGTGTGGTCCCAGCGGGGTCTGTGCAGAGAGGAGGTGGGAGGGCGACAGGGGCACTGGGCTGAGGGCGAGGGGGCAGCGGGCGTCCAGGCTCTGCCCGGTGTGCGGCTGGCTGGAGCCCAGCAGGCGGGGGAGGGAGGGGCTGGGGCTGTGCCGGTGGAAACCCCTTGGGGCCAGAGTATGCGGCTGAGAGACCGGTGGGCAAGGGCTGGCCCTGGGCAGGAGCAGGAAAGAAAGGGGGTGGAGGAGAGGGGCCCTGCGAGGGGGAGGGGAGGCTGCAGGCTTGTGCCAGGTAGAGGGTTGGGCGTCAGGGAGGGGGAGACACGCCCAGCAAAGCAGGTGGGTGGGCGCAAGGAGAGCTGCTGTGTAGACCCTCCTGTGAGGAGGAGTCGCTGTCCCGCCTGCCTTCCCATCTCCGACCCCTCTCATTTACCCCCAGGAACACGACGCCATCCTGAGGCCCTGGAAAGGTGACATCCATACCAGAATATTTTCTTTTTTCTTTAATATTTTATTTATTTATTTATCTGGTTGTACCGGGTCTTAGTTGCGGCAGGCGGGCTCCTTAGTTGCGGCATGTGAACTCTTATTTACAGCATGCCTGTGGGATCTAGTTCCCCGACCAGGGATCGAACCCGGGCCCCCTGCATTGGGAGTGTGGAGTCTTATCCACTGCACCACCAGAGAAGTCCCCCAGAATATTTTCTAACACACTTACCCTGTTTGTGTTTCCCGGGTGCCTCTATACTGGCCTGAGAGCCTTCTGTGTTAATACTTTTAATCCAGGATCCAGTCAAGGATCCTGACTTTAGCATCCTTCCCATCTTCTGTTAACAGTTTAGACAGTGGGAAAAGCAGGCACCTTTCTCCACGCCAGGAGACAGGGCTTTCTGGTTGCACTCGCTCTGCTCGCTGGAGCCCAGGTTTGCTCCTGTGGGCGGAGTGCCTGCTCCCTGATGGCTCACTCACACGGTGCCCCAGAGCATGCCCCGCGGGCGCCCCGGGCGCTGCTCTGCTTCTGGGCTGCGTGGGTGCTTGGGGTGAGGGGGCTCATCCTGCCCGAGCAAGCGCGGCCGTGGGCACAGCCCAGCCCTACGAGCCTCTCCCTCTTTACAGCTGGGCAGATCGTAGAAGTTAAATTCCAGTGCGCTTGAGAGGCCAGGGGCGATGGTAGCCGCTGCCGGCCCAAGGGTGAGGGGCCTGGTGGCTGCTGCTGCAGCGGCTCATAGGGGCCCAGAGGATCAGAGAAGGCTTCACAGGCGCGGGGTTGAAGGGGCTTCTGGGATCACGCCTTTTGCCTTTGGATGTTGAAATAGAAAGAGGGTCCTTTCTACGTTTTTCCCTTCCATCCAAATTGGCCAGGGCAGGTGTTTGAGTGATCAAGGATCGATGAAGTTCAGACCAAGTGTTTGGGGTGCGTTAGGTTAATCCAGCCACTAAGGCCAAGAGGCGTTCCAGTGCAAAGCTTGGTTGTGACTGGTGGGTCCCCTGTGTGCCCCTCCACCTGGCCTTCTCAGCCTACAAAGTGGAGCCTGACCCGCAAGACTTTCAAGAGACTTCAGAGCGGGGGAAATATGGTTGCTCCATTTAGGTTCCGAGAGTGTGCTTAGAATCTGAGCCTGGAACAGTTTAACTCTGGAAAGCATGGGCCCGGCTGCCAGAACCACGACTGACGTGGGACTGGGGTGGAGGTGACGGGACTGTCCCACCAGCTTCCGGGAGACGCGGCCTGCTCCCTATTCCTTAGTCTCTCGCCTGCCTGAGGACGGAGGAGTGCACTCGGTTGACTGTCAGATCCAGCCGATGGTTAAACAGGGACCCTTCTCAGGGTGACTGTGGGTTTGGTCCAGCACTGCGGGTTCCTTGCCGAGGCTCTGCTGTGCCCTCACAGCGGAGTGCGATCCGGGTGCTGAGTTTAAGACGCACGTGCTGCCCTTCGTTTGCTTAAAATGTTTTTTCGTGAACGTGTCACTGTAATTGTGTTTGAGAGAATGAAAACTCCCTAGACGTGGAGGGGGTTTCTGAGTGGCAGGCCTCTGCTTCTGAAGTCCTGCAGTTGTCCACACACTGTGGCTGGGGCGCCGTTCTCTGTCCTCAGGGTCAGTGGTCTGACCTGTACATCATTCTCGCGGTCCCTCTGCTTTCTGCCCCCAGCGGCTGGCCTTGATGTACCGAATGCAGGTGGCAAATATCGACAAATTTGAAGAGAAGCTTCGAGCAGCTGAGGATGAGCTGAATATTGAAGGCAAGGACAGGATTCCGGTTTCCTATAAGCGGACGGGATTCTTTGGAAAGTAGGTTGGTCATTTCTGTGTGCCTCTAAACTAAACCAGGCTTGACTTTGTAACGTGAGAAACAAACCCCAATAAAAATCTCACACTGGCTGTGCCTGCAGTGAGCTGGAGCCCCTCGTGGGAGGCGGGTGCGTGAGGGGTGGCATGAGGTGGGCCAGCTTGGAGTCACTTTTAGGCACCGCTTCCGCTGCGTGTGGTGTTTCCGAATTCAGCCCAGGTTGGGTTTGCTGTTGCCTGCAAACAGGAAGATGAGGCAGGAAAAGGAGAAGCAGGGTGTCCAGTGGAACTTCTTGGTTCCGTGCTGAAGAGAGACATAGAGACCGTGCAGGGCCTGTGGGCGGCAGGGCCTGCGGACTCCTTGGTGGGAGCACATTCGTTAGCGGGTCACAGGCCCTGTATCTGGACGCTACTGTGTGCAGAGGTCTGCGTCCCCTCGTGGTGACCAGCAGCGACTGTGAAGTGCTGTGTGTCTGTCCCACAGCCTCTGGCTCCTGAGGGTTCAGGGCCCCTAGGCTGCACCTCTGCTTGTTGTAGGGAATGGGGGGGCACACCTGAATGGGTCCCCCTCTTCATCTGGGGGGTGATGCCCTACGGTTTTCTCTTTTTACTGTTACACCGATTTTGCCTTAGTGACCAAAATTGATGGCCTACTTTTGAAAACAAAATACGTGGAAGGTGAAGAGCTGCTCTCGGCAGGCATGAGTTACCCCGGGGCTCTGGATGGCGGGGGACATTCTGGCTTCATGCCACGGTCAGGTTCTGCGTGCCCAGCGCTGCTGTGCTCCAGATCTGAGACTTCGGGCGCACTTGATGCAGGAGGGGTAGTTGGTGAGAATGGGACAAGGAAACCCGTTTTCAGCGCTGGTTCCACAGGTTGATCTCAGAGTGAGGGAGCCCTTCTCATCTTGGGAGCGTCTGCGGGCCCCAGCCTGTGTGAGGCATGTGTGTCGGCTGCCCGGCGGCCGGGCCTGAGGCTGTGCCCACCTTTCTCTCTCATGCTAGCGCCCTCTACGCCCTGGGGATGACAGCCGTGGGCCTGGCCATCCTGTGGTATGTTTTCCGTCTGGCTGGAATGACAGGACGGGAAGGCGGATTCAGTGCTTTTGTAAGTTGTACTTATTGTCTCCCCGAGCTTGTGGTCCTGGGTTCGTCTGTTTGTGCTGACCCTTTCCCGTCACCTGCAGGATGAGTGCACAGTGGACGTCCGCCTGGACGTCGTCCGGCAGCTCCTCTTTCCTTCCGCTTGGCTGACCTGGGGGGCGTCGCACTGGCTCCAGCTGAGGCCTCGCTCCCGGCACGGGGGTGGCCGAGCCCAGGGGTTTCCGCTGCGCTGTGTCCTGTGTTCTGCGCTCTCAGCTGGACCTGACTCTCTGGGGGGTTTCCCCTGCTAGCTGAGACAGCTTTAAAGGTTGTCTTGAAAAGGACGACCTGTGTGGACTTCAGAAGGATTCTTCTGTTGTCATGGCATTCACTGCAACGTGCACTTTCCCTCCCCCTCAAGTCGTACCTGGCCTGTCAGCCGCATCTGCAGAGGGCCGCGGAGGAGCCCCTCCTGGGAACCGGCCGGGGGGACAGAGCGCCCCAGTCTCCCCCTGGACTGGGCCCTCGGTAGCTCAGGCCGTGCAGGCACACTGTGAGCGGCAGCATGGTGTCTCGTGGGGTGCGCCGGACCTGGCTCAGCCAGTTTGATAGTTCTTGCACCCTTTGGGCTGTTCATCGTTGTATTTAAATAATGCCGGGGCGAATCCCACGCAGCTGCATCTTTTGAGAGCCTGTCCTGAAGGAGATCGTGGCTGAGGTTGAGCTCCTCGCCAAGAGCTTGTCTGTCCAGCCAGATTGCGCTCCAGAAATTGACCAAGCAACTTTTTTACCAACACTCCCCACAACTGTGTGTCGTTACATAACTTTTATAATCAGAAAAAGAAATCACACGGTAGTGGGGAAGGTCACACAGAGAAGTAAGATGGCTCATGCAAAGACGTTGAGTCACCTAGTTGACGTGGGGAGTGTTTTCCTTTAAGGCAGATTGCTGGACGCCGGGCGGCTTTCTAGCTGTCAGCGCCCTCGTGTGTCTGGACCGTGCCCTTAGCTGCCGTCTGAGTGAGTGGGGACGGTGGGGCAGGACTTGCAGGTGAGCCGGCGCCCAGGGCTCCTCCGTCCTGTCCTACTGGGCTGCACAGGGCTCCGCCCCTTGTCTTTCTGCCCAGAATCAGCTTAAAATGGCTCGCTTCACGATTGTGGATGGCAAGACGGGGAAAGGAGTCAGCTTCAAAGATGTGGCAGGAATGCATGAGGCCAAGCTGGAGGTTAAGGAGTTTGTGGATTATCTGAAGGTGAGTGGGTGGCGGTTGCGGCGCAGGGGGCGGGGCGGACTGCCTGGCCGGTGCCGCGCTACACAGTGAGCCCCCTGCTTGGCCGGCACCTAAGTGGTGGCTTCCGTGACCACGGTGCCCTGCGCTGCCTGTCACCCGTCACCGCAGAGCACTCTGCTTTCCCAGAGCCACGTGGACATCACCCAAGGCCCCCGAGAGTCATGTCGCGAAGGTTCTCTGGAGCGTCGGGGGTCAGTGCGTGTCCTCTGCTGCTTTTCTAGAGCCCAGAGCGCTTCCTGCAGCTCGGAGCCAAGGTCCCGAAGGGCGCACTGCTGCTTGGACCCCCCGGCTGCGGGAAGACGCTGCTGGCCAAGGCGGTAGCCACAGAGGCCCAGGTGCCCTTCCTCGCGATGGCTGGCCCGGAGTTCGTAGAGGTCATTGGAGGTGGGCCCCCTGACCACGTGTCCAGGGCGCGCTCCTTCTGCAGTGGCTGGTTGCCTTAGGGAGTCGTGGGCGTGGAGGGAACGGGGTGCTGACGTTCTGGGGAGCCGTGGTCTGGGGGGTCCAGGCGGGAGTGGGCCGGCACACGTGCAGCAGGGTCCGCCTGCTGGGGCTTCCCCAAGAGCAGGGTCCGTGCCCCTGACCTGCCCGCTTCCCCATACCCCGTGTCCTCAGGCCTCGGCGCGGCCCGCGTGCGGAGCCTCTTCAAGGAAGCCCGCGCTCGGGCCCCCTGCATTGTGTACATCGACGAGATCGACGCCGTGGGCAAGAGGCGCTCCACCACCGTGTCCGGCTTCTCCAACACGGAGGAGGAGCAGACGCTCAACCAGCTGCTGGTGGAGATGGACGGTGAGCGCTGCTCGGGCCGGGTCGCAGGGAGGCTCGTGTGCCCTGAGGGTTTGTCAGCACTGGGAACTCTTCCTCCGGCAGGCGGTCACCAGAAACACAGCTTTCACTTTCCCAAAGTCAGAGCAGTAGTTCAGAAAGAAAAAGGAAGAAAAGGTGGGGATGCCGTGTCGGGCTGGGTCACGACGGTGGTGGTCAGTCTCAGAGGAGCCCAGGGAGTCTTGCTGCTGTGAGAGTCTGTGCCCGGCGTGGGTGCGGCCGGTGCCTCAGATGCACGGCCGGGGGTGCTGTGTCTGCTGCCCTTGAGATGACCTGTGGACTGGCTTCCACACAATTTTTTTCTTTTTAATGGAATTGGTTTTTTTTGAGCTACTCCTGTAAGATCCTCTTTGGAGTGTGTGTGTGTGTGTGTGTGTGTGTGTGTGTGTGCGCGCGCGCGTGTGTGTAGATATTGTGTTTGTTTTCATTGTGGTAAAATATACGAAACATAAATTTTACCGTTTTAACCATTTTTAAATGCAGTGTTCAGTGGCAGTAAGTACATTCCCATTGTTGTATGACCATCACCACCATCCGTCTCCAGACCTTTCTCATCTTCCCAAACACAAATTGTCCCCATTAAGTACCGACTTGGCATCCTCCCCTCCCCTAGCCCCCGGCCCCGCCATCCTCCCGTCGGTGTCTGATTTTATTGGGAACGTACAGGGTTTGTCCTGTTGGGACTGGCTTATTTCACTCAGCATCATGTCCTCAAGCTTCACAGGGTCTTAGTTCCCTGACCAGGGATCGAACCCACACCCCCTGCATTGGAAGCACAGTGCCTTAACCAGTGGACCGCCAGGAAGTCTCAGAATTCCCTTCCTGTTTAAGGTTGAGTAATGTTCCCTGGTGCGGATGGACCACGGTTGGCTTATCCGCTCGTCTCTCGATGGACTCTGTTGGCTGTTGTGAACGATGTTGCTGTGAACATGGGCACACACATCTCTTTTCAAGTCCCAGCCGCGTAGGACCCAGTTTTAATTTTTCTTTCATTAGAATTCCAGTGCTGTTTTAGGTATTGTAGGTAAGGAAGACACTTTTTTCTCAAAGTAGTTTTGGTCTAAGAGAACCATTTATTTGTATTTTTAAAAAAATCTTTATCTTTTATTTTGGCTGCGCCAGTCTTAGTTGCGGCATGTGGGCTCTTAGTTGTGGCGTGCGTGAGGGATCTAGTTCTCTGACCAGGGATCGAACCCAGGCCCCCTGCATTGGGAGCGCAGAGTCTTACCCACTGGACCACCAGGAAGTCCCTATTTGTGTACTTATGTTCCTCTTTAAAGTATTCTCAGCGTTTGGGATGGTGGATCTGGTGGCCAGCGTGTGGGCAGTGGAATCTGATTGTGTGTGGCTAAGGGTGAAACTTTTTTATTTAGCCTCTCATTTTCAAAGAGTTTCAGACTTACAAAAACAATGGAAAAGCAGTCAGAGTTCCTGTAACTATTCCCTTACCCCACGCAGCCCAGAGGCCGACGTGGATGAGGCCTGACACAGGTGTCCAGCAGCTGCCTCTGACCTGCAGATGTGCCCTTTCTGGCCCAGGGTCCAGTCCAGCCTCACGTTGCTTACTTGTCCTGTCTCCTTGGTCTCCTCCAGCCTGGGCCTGTCTTTATGTCCTTGTCCTCGTGACTGTGGCACTTCTTCCAGGCCAGGCCCTGGAAAGGACGTCCCCTGTGAGGCTGCTGTGTCCTCTGAGTGAGGTTGAGCCCCGCGTGTGTGGCAGGAGCCGCTCAACAGCCTTGGTGGCATCACTGTGCACGGCGGTGCCCCCGTGCCCCGACTCTGGTGCTGGGACGCGGGCCTGCAGCGCTGGGCAGGTCGGGGGCTGATGCAGGGGAGGCATTTCGTCATCTTTTCAGATGTGTGAGAAATCAAAGTGTGACTTCTCACGGCGGAGGAAAGGGCTGCCTCGTTAGGTCCTGAGAATGGTTTGCGTCTGGAGCTGCCCCTGGAGACCTGCGTCTCCCTCTCGTCCGGGTGTCCGTCAGGATGGCTCAGGGACTCTGCCCCGTGGTCAAGGTCTGAGGAGCAAGCTTCCTGGGGAGGACGTGCCCGGGAACTCGGTGTCTGTGCAGCTGAGAAGAAGCTCTGGGGGTCGCTCCCTGGAGATGGGCCCTCCTGGGGCCCCTCACCCACCCCCGCTGCTCCCCGCTCTGAGCAGCCCCTCGCCGTGTGCTGGGCTGTGAGCAGCTGGACCCTGAGCGCACCGTCTGGTCGTCTGCAAGTTAGACTCCTGGTCTCCAGGAACCCCGTCGCAGGGTTTGATGAGCGTGCTGTCAGAAGTGCTGCATCTCAGCCGTGGGGAACCTCGGTGATGCCGTGGGACACGGCAGGGCGTGTCTGGAAGCCACCGTCAAGCTCCACGGCCCTGGCGGCTGTGCCAGACTCATGTTGTCCTGCGGCTGCCCGCCCGAGTGCTGGCCCCGGGGGGCTTGTGGGCCATGGGGGGACGCGGCGGGGTGCGCGCCCCTCCTCCCCTCCCGTCCTCCGAGCCGGGGTTTCCTGACGTGTCGAGTGAGGCTAATGCGCGACCTCACCCGTAGTTGTGACCTTGTGTGTGTGACGGTGGGGCTCCCTCGGGGCCCGCTGTGGCCGAGCACCTGGGCCCCGGGAGCAGTACCCCCCTCTCTCTGCTCCTGTTGCTTTTTGCGCTTGAAGCCAGAGACCACCCTTCCGGGTGATGTGCACCCCCAGGAAGCGTTCCCAGCTGGCGCCTTCTCTGACGGGCCCCTCTGTGCCGCCGGGAGAGGAACAGCTTCCCCCGGCTTTGCTGCAGCCGTGGGCCCCCCAGGACCCGCCCCCCAGGCCCCGGAGCACCCCCTCAGAGGCCCTGGCAGGGCTGGACCGCCGCCCGCGGGCCTTTGTGCACAGACACGGCTGAGCGTCCGAGGAGCCTTTGTCACCCCTCAGGGAGGAGCAGTGTCTGCTCATCCAGGTGCAGCGCATGCGCCAAGTGCGGAGCGTGCAGTGGACCTGGCGCCGCAGTGGGAAGCCTGCAGGGGCGGGGCGCCTGCGCTCCCTCTCGCAGCCCAGCCAGGCGCCTCTGGAGAGATGTTCTCGGCCCCCGGCTGCTGGTCCACGACTCTGTCCTCCTCACACACACGTCCCTGTTACTTAGCTGAGCACTCATTCCTGAAGGCAGAGTCATTCCTCTCACTTCATTCAAAATAGTGGCAAGAGCAGACATGGTGAGGACCTGAAGAGACTGGATCCCAGGTCTGTGCGTGAACCTGGACTCTGACTTGAGTGAAGCAGCTGTGAAGACGCATCTGTGAAGCAGCAGGGGAAGCGAACCTGACCCCCTGCGGCGGGAGAGGGAGAACGTGCAGCCTCCCGGGAGACAGCTCGGCCGGCTCTGAACACGCTGGACACACGGCACGTTGACCCGGTGTCCACAAAACACGCGTGCACCAGTGTTCACTCGCTTGTAACAGCTGAAACCTGGAAAGAGGCCATGTGTTCTGCGGTGGGTGCGTGGCTACGCCCTGATGTGTTCTCACGGGGGTACCAGGCAGCAGTGAAGAGACGCTCGCTGTCGTTAAGCCCGACTGCCTGGCTGGGTCTCGGGGTTTATGCCGAGTGAAAAAGGCCAGCCTCTGAAGGTTACAGGCTGTCCGCTTCAATTTATACGAGACCGTGCAAATGACGGTTCTGGGAAGGAGAACACGCGAGTGGCGGGGAGGGGACGAAGCTGTGCAGGGAGGTCTTTGTGGTGGTGGGATCTGCCTCAGTCCGGGGTGGAGGCCGGGCACCGCGCAGAGAGATGCGTGCCCGTCAGACGGGGTTGCGGCAGCTCCGGCTCCACGTGGGAGCAACCTGACACGCAGCCACGGGGACATCTGTACAGTTTCTGCCACTTGCGGTGTGCCCAGAGCTATGCCAGTCCGCGAACAAGCCCTGTGGGCCGCTTGCTGGCGCAGAGGCCATGGCCGTCCTGCGGGAGTCCCCGCCTGGAGCTCCGGGCTCACGCTTACCCTGGCCCGGCTGCTGCTTTCTTCTGCACCCGTTATTCCTACTGTTTTTCAATGTTTCTTCACTGTTGTATAATCCCAGGATTCTGTGTTCACAGCCCCGGCCTATGGCAGGCAGGCGTTTGGGGAATCTGAGTGGGGAGCCCCGGCAGGTGTCCCAGGCAGCGCTCTGGGACTCGAGGCGGAGGGGCTCCTCCATCCCCAGGTGTCCCGGGAAGTGGACCCGGCCAGCTCTGCCCAGGGCCCCTCCCTCCAGCAAGCGTCTCATTTCCCTTTCAGAGTTTCGCTTTTCCTAAAATTGAGCATAGGCAGTCGGGGCAGAGGGGCTGGTGCATCACATATGCTGGGTGGCGCTTGCTTTTGTCCGAGTTTATTTCAAAAGTCTGAGCTATTTTAAGATGCTGCCTTTGTGTTGGGAAGCAGACGCTTTTCTGCACTGTCCACTCTCGAGCCGTGAGTGGGCCCAGGCTCCATGAGGTGTCTGGGCTCACCACATCCCAAAATGCAGAGCCCAGGCTGGGAGCCTGGTCTCTGGGAGACATTTCTTTGAAGTTCTGGAGTGATTTCCTTGGGGCTGGGTGTGGTTTGGGCTGTCCTGGTGGTGTCAACCCCTGGGCGAGGTGGATGCCCTCCCTGGGTCGGGGCTTCCTGGGCCCCTGGCCGCTGTCCTGGGATCGTGCAGTAGAGTGAAGGACTGTGATTTCACTTCCATTGAAAGACTTTGTACAGGTGATTTGAAATTGTATTTGTCAATGTCAGTTTATTACAGATTAAGTTAGCAAAAGATGGATCCTGGCATCTTTATTTTTTAAACTTTGTGTCATGGAACTTTTCCGAAGCTGGGAAGAGCCTGCTTTGAGTGCCGTGCCCCAGCCCAGCCTCGGTGCCTGTCGTAACTACGGCCAGTTCTGTCTGCCAACACCCCTGCCTCTTCCCCCGTGGGTTAAAGTAGACCCAGAGTTCTGCACCTTCACTAGGATAAATACCTCCCTATCATTGTGACACTTGTTCTTACTAGCATCTAACATCCAGTTGGGGTCAGATCCCCCCGGCTGCTTCGTGGGGCGTTTTTGCAATTGCTTTATTCAAATTAGCGTCCAGCCCAGGTTCACACATAGGTGTGGGCCGTTAGTGATGGTTTCTGGACTTGCTTTTAAATTCTCATGAGAGACCTGGGGCCCTCAGTCCCAGTGTTGGACGGGACATGTCCCCAGTGTCCCTGGCAGTGGTGTGGGGAGGTGCCCCTTGCACCCCGGGAATACTCTTCCTGCAGGGCTGCTGTCTGGATGTGGAGGATGGCCTTGGAGGGCAGAACCGGGTTCCGACCCGTGGTTCTGCCTCTGGGCCGCGGCCTGGGAAGGAAGTGGTGGGTTCTTGCTCTTGTGGTTTTGGTGGAAGCGCTCAGGAGGGACGGGCCCGGGTGGGTCCACAGCTCTGCGTTCAGGTGCCCAGCCTCTCCTGCCCCCTGTCCCTCGAGGGGGTCTGTGGGGAAGCTTCCGGGCTGGGGACCCCACCCTAACAGCTGCTGTCTGTTCCTTCAGGAATGGGCACCACCGACCACGTCATCGTCCTTGCGGCCACCAACCGAGCTGACATTTTGGACAACGCTCTGCTGAGGCCAGGCCGACTGGACCGACATGTGTTCATCGACCTTCCCACGCTGCAGGTCAGTGCGGCCTGGCTGGCCTTTCCGGGCCTCGGCTCCCTGCTCTTCTGGGCTTTTTTGTTTTAAATTTTATTTATTTATTTATATTTTTTGGCCGTGTTGGTTCCTCGTTGCTGCGCGCGGGCTTTCTCTAGTTGCGGCGAGCAGGGGCTACTCTTCGTGCGGTGCGCAGGCTTCTCATTGCAGCGGCTTCTCTTGTTGAGGAGCACGGGCTCTAGGTGCGTGGGCTTCAGTAGTTGTGGCGCGCGGGCTTCAGTAGTTGTGGCTCGCGGGCTTCAGAGCGCAGGCTCAGTAGTCGTGGCTCACGGGCTTAGCTGCTCCGCGGCGTGTGGGATCTTTCTGGATCAGGGCTGGAACCCGTGTCCCCTGCACTGGTAGGCAGATTCCTAACTGCTGCGCCACTGGGGAAGCCCCTCTTCCCCTGGTTTTGATCCTTGTTGTTTTCCTCTTTATCCTGAAACGTCTGGGCCGAGTCCCGCGGCACAGTCTTCGCAGAGCCTCAGAGCCACGTGCTGCACGGCTGCCCTGACGGGGTGGAGGGTGCGAGCCCCAGGGACCTCTCGGCCCCTCTGGCTGCACTGCCCCAGGTCTCTGCTCGGACGTCCACCTCCAGGGGGTTGGGCCTTCGTGGTGGCCGCCCAGGGAGCAGGAGCCTAGCGTGGCTGAGGACCCAGCAGGGGCAGGGGAGGGTTTGGAGGGTGAGCGTGGCAGGTGGCTGGTGGGTTAACGTTCCCGCAAAGACCGACGTGGGGGTCCGGGCCGGGCCCGGGAACACCCAGCCTTGTCCTGTCGTAGGTTGTGGCCTGCCACTGCTTCCGAAGGCCTGGATTCCCGTCTTCCTGACGTGTCACACAGGGTACAAAATAACCTTTGCTACCTGTGATGTGTGACGTGCTTTATCTTCTCCTGTCTCCTTTTTTCCTTCCGGTTTTGAAACGCCGCCTGCAGCCCTGAGTTGGTTTCTCGGAGCAAAAGCAGACCTCACGGCCGGTGGCTCCCGAGTGTCGGCGGGCGGGAGCCTGCACCCGTGTCCTTTGACCCGTGTCCCCTGTCCCGTGTCCCGCAGGAAAGGAGGGAGATCTTTGAGCAGCATCTGAGGAGCCTGAAGCTGACGCGGGCCAGCAGCTTTTACTCCCAGCGGCTGGCGGAGCTGACGCCGGGCTTCAGCGGTAGGGGCGCGGGTCTCTGTCTGGGGCTGGAGAGGGCGGAGGGGGCCTCCCCAGGGACCTTCCACCCCTGCTCTGGGCCCACGGCCAGCACAGCCGGGGTGGGAGTGAGGTGTACACGCAGCAGGCAGAGGTGAGAGGACTCTCCTCCCTGAGGTTCTGTCGCCTGTGCACGCCCCCCCACCCCCAGCAGTCCTGGTGGTCCTGCCTTTGTTCCGCTCCTCCCCACTGGGGGCTGACCTGCAAGGCCACGTCTCCTCCCGGGCCCCCCACTGCCCTCCCCCACGGTCTCCGTGTTGTCACAAATCAGGTTTCTTTTCTGTATGGCTCTCGTTTTACAGGGTAATATAAGTAGAAACCCCTTTTATCGTGGTATAAATTTCTTTCCTTTGGACTTTGTTTAACGTCCTGAACTAGAACCTCATGGGTGTCAGAGAGCCTTTCTCAGCCCTCGACGTGTGTGTGGAACACTAGGTGGAAGGAACCAGCAGGGGTCCAGAGGGGCGGCTGACCTCACCCCTGCGGCCACTCGAGGGGAATGGGGCAGCCCTCTCCTCCCGCCCCCCATCTCTCTGCGTCTGCTTGAGTGCCACCCCCGTGCCCACAGGCGCTGACATCGCCAACATCTGTAACGAGGCCGCACTGCACGCTGCGCGGGAGGGGCACACGGCCGTGCACACGTCCAACCTGGACTACGCTGTGGAACGCGTCTTTGCCGGTACACAGACCCGCCCACGGGTGGGGGGCAGGCCTAGACGCCGCGCGACAGAATTATTGCCCAAGAGGGAAGACGGGTCAAGAGTTCCTGTTTTTACGTCAGGCCTTAACGGTGTGACTTACTCTCGTTAGTGCAAACAGAAATACCATAGGGTGTCACAAGCTCAAATGTGAGTGTCCTCGGCCCATCGGCCAGCGTGCGGGGCCTGAGCGCCGGACAGGCCCCTGCCCACGTCGCCATGGTTGGCAGCTGCGCCCCGGGCGAGGAGGAGGCCTGCTCTGCAGGAGGCTCCGTGCTCTGTGTTGGGCGGGGCCGGCGCCCGCAGCTGTGCTCACCTGCTGCCGTACGCGGGGTCCTTGGCCTTCTGTGAGGAGAGCGGGACGAGCTCCCACAGCCCGGGGGCAACACCAGAGGCCATCAGTGCGCCTCGTCCTCCCACAGGGTTTAGAGCAAGTCACTGAGGGTGGCACCAAGGAGCAGGCCTCTCCCACAGATGGGCCCGCCACCCGCAGTTTGAGGTCAGACCTAGGACAGGTGCCTCTGCAGCCTGGGCACAAGCCAGCGTCACAGTTTCTCACTGTAAATTATGTTTTGTGTAAGCCATTTCTTTTACGTGGAAAGTGACGCGCTTACAGCGAGAGTATCTGAACAGGAAAGACTAGAGAAAACCCGTCCAGAATCCTACCTGGGTGTGTGGTGCCTCGAGCGGGGTACTCCCGAGCTGCAGCGGCTGCTCCTGGGCCCGGCTCTGGGTGGGGCGATCCGACCGCCACAGCCAGTGCGTCTCAGGACGTGTCCCGCCACAGCCAGTGCGTCTCAGGACGTGTCCCCTCACAGCAGGTGCTGGGGGTAGTCCCGGTCGCGTGATTTACCAAGTACCCTGAGCCTAGAGCTTGTTCAGGGTGCAGAGGTGGAAACACGCGGCTGTGTGGACGGTTGGGGACAGAGGACAGGACCTCAGCAGTGACTTGAGGGGGGTGCCTGTGAGGTTGCGAGGTAAGGGGTCAGTTACTCGGGCAGGACTGGAGAGCGGGGGCCACGGCTGCCCTGCCAGGTCTGGGGGCCGGCAGGAGACCCGAGCTCGTGCCGTCGGCCCCGCAGCCCTGTGAGGGCCTTGCCCGAGGGGCTGCTGCTGGCAGCGTTTACACAGGTGGGGCGAGCGAGGCCTCGCTTTGGTGCCGCGAGCACGCGCCTGGCCGCGTATCCGGGTGGCCGCGCGCCTCAGCTCACCTTGCTGGGTGTTTTCAGGGGCCGCCAGGAAGAGCCAGGTGCTCTGCAAGGAGGAGCAGAAGGTGGTCGCGCTGCACGAGTCGGGCCACGCCCTGGTGGGCTGGCTGCTGGAGCACACGGAGGCCGTGGGGAAGGTGCGTGCGGCCGCCCGTGGGGCTGAGGATTGCCAGGGTCGCCGTCAGCTCCGGGACGTGCTGACGTCGTGACCCCTGAGTTTAGAAAGCAGTGAGGCGAGCACACGTCGCGTATTTGGCAGGCGTACCGTCGTTAACGCCCCCTCAGCTGTGTGCTTTCGTGACCGGGGGTCCCTGAGCGGCCCCTGCGGACGGTGCCCGCGTTTGGGGCGTGGGTGCCCCGTGTGGAGGGTTGTAACTGTGCCCTCCACGTAGGCCTGAGCCGGGGGCTTGGTCCCCCCGGCTGAGGAGGAGCCGCCTTGCTCCTTGTTCCGTGACCCCCGAAGACAGGGCTGTGCGGCAGCTGCAGCCCGCGTGTGGTGTTTCCCCGGGGGTGACGGCTGCAGCAGCGCGTTGCCAGTCGGGCGTCGTCGGCCGGTGTCCTGCTGCTCAGGCCGGTCCCCGCTGTGTCCTGGGCAGAGTGCTGTGGCGAAGGCCTGTGCAGGAGCTGCCCGCCGAGAAGACCCAGGGATCAAGATAACTGTTTCCATGCAGTATCTCAAAAAACTAACATGGGAAAGCCCATGGTGAAGTAAATACCCTAATTTAAAATGGCCTGTTCTTAGGGTTTTCCATTCGACGACAGAGTCAGGCAGACTAGTCGTGCCGAGAAAGCCCCTTGCCCACGCTCGGCACTCCGCCAGGCGAGGTGGGGACGTGTCCTCCTCGGAGCCTCAGGGTGGCCTCCTGCTGCCAGAACCCTGCCCCGTGGGCTCAGCAGGCGCGGGCTGTGGGTGGGAGCATGGGCAGCGCAGGGCCCTCGGCGGGTCGTCCCGTCCTCGTCACCTTTCCTTCCCTCGCGGACGCGTGGTTGTATGCAGCTGCCTCACGCCCCAACGGGGAGGGAGCCCTTCTCCGTGACGCTGTTACAAACATGGGACAGTCCCATTTGCTCCCTGCTGTGAACCCTCTGGTTGAAGAGGGTCTACTGCACCCCCCAATCTCTGAGGCCTACGTCCTGCCCACTACCTGGGGCCACCTCTGTTCTGCAGGTGTCCATCGCGCCGCGGACCAATGCAGCCCTGGGCTTCACTCAGATTCTCCCAAGAGACCAGCACCTCTTCACCAGGGAGCAGCTGTTTGAGAGGATGTGCATGGCCCTCGGCGGCCGTGCGTCCGAGTCCATCTCCTTCAACAGGGTCACTTCCGGTGAGGGGCTGGCGCCCACACGACTTCCACAGCCTGCAGCCGTTCTGCGTGAGGGGTGGTGAATCCGATGGAGGGGTCTGAGTAGCAGGTGCAAATGCAGTTTTGAATTTCATTAAGTGTTTCTAAAAGATGAGCTGTGGTCAAAGTAGGTTTGGAACTAAGCAAGACTTTCTAGATGATTTAGTTGTTACAAAAGCTTTTCCCGGGCTTCCCTGGTGACGCAGTGGTTGAGAGTCCGCCTGCCGATGCAGGGGACGCGGGTTCGTGCCCCGGTCCGGGAAGATCCCACATGCCGCGGAGCGGCTGGGCCCGTGAGCCATGGCCGCTGGGCCTGCGCGTCCGGAGCCTGTGCTCCGCAACGGGAGAGGCCACAACAGTGAGAGGCCCACACAACGGAAAAAAAAAAAAAAAAAAAGCTTTTCCCCACGTGCAGACTGTAAGCGGAGCTAGGTGGTCTCGCTGGGCCGTCAGGAGGTGGAAGAGGTTCTGGGAGACTCGGGGCCCCACGGATCTGGATGTTGCCAGGTCACTGCCGGCGCCATGAATCCAGAGATGCATCCCGAGGAGTTGTTTTTGGTTTTTTTGTTTTTTTTTGCGGAAGCCCCTGAGGAGTTGTTTTTTAAAGAAAAGAGCATTTTTTTAAGTTTTAAGGACCAGTGACAGGATACAGTTGTCCCCGGGTACCCTCCTCTGCTCTCAGGGGTCGGCAGGGCCCCGGGTGCCTCGAACTACACCTCCAGGAAAGAACCCCCTTTTCTGACCCCTCACTCCAGCGGCGCAGGACGACCTGAGGAAGGTCACGCGCATCGCCTACTCCATGGTGAAGCAGTTCGGGATGGCGCCCGGCATCGGGCCTATCTCCTTCCCTGAGGCGCAGGACGGCATCCCAGGCATCGGACGGCGTCCCTTCAGCCAGGGTCTCCAGCAGATGATGGACCATGTGAGTCCCCCCTGGTCCCGAGCTGCATGCGGGTGGGAGACAGGCCTCGTGTGTGCTGGCTGTGTGCCCAGAAGAGTTGTGCCAGGGCCTGCTGGCGCCCAGTGGGACCGTAGACAACACAGGACTGTGAGGGACGTCAAATAAGTATATGTCTCCAGTGACGGAGCCAGCACCCGTGAGCCCTGCAGCTGCCCACGGGAGATGACCGCAGTGTCGCTGGCACGTAGGCAGCCGTGGGCGTGGAGGACAGATGTGGGTCCGGGGCTCCAGGAGCTGGCGGGCTGTCTGCTGGGCAGGCCCCTTGAACAGGGCATTCCCAGGGCTGGGGTGGGGGCAGGAGGCCCTTGACAGCCTTGCTCTCCTGTTCGTTGTAAGACACGAAAGGCCGTGTTCCTGAACCTGTGTTTCTTCTGTGTACCTTAGCGCCAGGGCCGGGCCGCAGGGGACCCCGCGCGTGGTGGCCAGCCGCCCTGGCCCATCACAGACTCTTCTCTTCCTTTTTTTTTTTTTTTTTTTTTTATGCGTTACGCGGGCCTCTCACTGTCGCGGCCTCTCCCGCTGCGGAGGACAGGCTCCGGACGCGCAGGCTCAGCGGCCATGGCTCATGGGCCCAGCCGCTCCGCGGCATGTGGGATCTTCCCAGACCGGGGCACGAACCCGTGTCCCCTGCATCGGCAGGCGGACTCTCAACCACTGCGCCACCAGGGAAGCCCTCTTCTCTTCCTTTTGCAGGAAGCGAGGCTGCTGGTGGCCGCAGCCTACAGGCACACTGAGAAGGTGCTTCGGGACAACCTGGACAAGCTGCAGGCGGTGAGCCCCCGCCGCCCCCCGGGCCCTGTGCCTGCCTGTCCCGCCAGGAGCTGGGCCTGCCGTCACTGCCCTGCTGACGCAGCCGCTCACCCCTCCCGTGCACAGCACTCCAGAAAACGACATAACCAGCGAGGCCCACCCACCTCAACTGAACGTAGCACCTTTTGTACCTCGTTTAGCTTTGTATCATTGAACCTCTCAGGCCAGTTCCTTCAGAGGAGACGGAGGGACATCGCCAACCCTCCTGGGCCGTTACCCAGTTTCAGCCAGTAGTGGGGTCTGGTCGACGCTGTGTAGTCCTTTTCCAGCTCTTACACTTCTCCTGGAACTTTTAAACTAAATTCTAAAGCTTAGCATAGTTTTAGGTGCCCATGGAAGCGCCAGATATAGCACAGAGCCCTCTGCCCCCAGCTGGTCCCCTCGTGTTAACATCTCCCATCAGTGGGGCACGTTCCCCACAACACAGTGACCAGCCGACGCGGACACGGCGGCGTTAACCGCAGTCCACGCTTCAGCCGCCTCGCGCAGCGCTTACCCTGCCTTCCGGTCGGTCGTCACGTCCGTCAGGCCCTCCTGGCTGGCACGGCTCCCTCCTGTTGCTCATGGCAGTGCAGGAGGGCTGGGCTGGTGTGTGTGCAACGTCCCCCAGTTGGGCTCTGTCTGGTGTCCTCATCGCCAGCCTGAGCTGTTGGGTTTGGAGGCGACCGCAGAGGTGAAGCTTCCGTGGACCCGGAGGGGGTGCAGCTCTCTGTGGACGGGCCGTCCTGTGAAGGACACTGTTCCTTCAGTGTGATGTTGTGGGCGTCGTGGGGCCCCGAGAGCAGCAGCGCCTGCCCGCCGGGAGCCGTGCGGAACCCACCAGGACCGGCCCGCTGCCGTGCGGGGCTCCCGTGTGCGCTGGGACCTGCTCGCGCCGTCCGGGCGTGCCTGGGCTGAGCACCATAGAGCTGGCCCCCGAGCGCCACCTTCACAGCCGGCCCTCCCTGCCCGCGATTCTGCACCTGCGGGTCGTGGGTCTCATAGTCCTGCAGTCACGTTCACTGAAGAAATCCGCGTAGGAGCGGACCCGCACACTTCAAGCCCGTGTTGCCCAGGGCCAGCTGTCGGAGCGGCCGGCGTGGGAGCGATGGGACCCCCTCAGCAGCGGGTGTGGCGGCTCTTCGTGGGCCCCTCCCCTGGTCCCATCGAGGCGGTCCTGCCCGCCAGCTCCACTGCCCGCATGCTGACGCTCACGCGTGTTTGTGAAGTTGAAGTTGCCCCAAATAAACACGTTGGGAAGGGAAGTAGAAAGCTTAATGGGGCTGGCAGCTGGCCTTTTCTCCAAGGCGGAGTCAGGGAGCAGTTCTGCACTCTCGGCCGCCCACCCGGCCGGCGGGTCCGGGGGCTGGGCCCTCCCTCCACCGTGCCCTGCTCTCAAAGGGCTCTTGTCCGGGCGCTCGTCAGCCGCTCACACTGGCCTCTTGTTCTTGCAGCTGGCGAACGCCCTGCTGGAAAAGGAAGTGATCAACTACGAGGACATCGAGGCCCTCATCGGCCCGCCCCCCCATGGGCCCAAGAAGAGGATTGCGCCACAGAGGTGGAGCGACGCCCAGAGGGAGAAGCGGGAGGCGGGGGAGGCGGAGGCGGCGGAGGTGGCCGGCAGCAGCCCCTGCAGGGGGAGGAGCAGTCCTGGCCCTGATAGCTGGACCACCTTGCTAGCCGCCTGAGACGGTCCCTCCTCTCAGCCCTCGCAGGTCTCAGCTCAAGGCCCCTGAGATCTATTTATTGACTTCCCTGCCCGGGACAAGTAAATGTCTCTGCAGAGACGCACGGTTTCCTTCGTGTTTGTGGGTCGTTCTCGCCCGTGGGAGGGTCACCGGTGCGCACGGAGCGCCCCGTCTTGTGGGGGCCCTGAACAGCCAGCTCGTGGTGCGGGGCCTGGGCCGGGCTCCTCCCGGCTCCTGAGGCTTGGTCAGGACGCTCCGGGCTCCGCCGTGACAGGGCCTCCAAGCCCCTCATTGCTTGTCCTCCGCGGGGCCCTGTCCTGGGCTCGCTCATCAGTGGTCACAGGGACAGGCACTGGGCCTGGAGGAGTGAAGCACCGTCACCTGCTGCCGCGTGGACGGGTGCACACAAGGGGCACTGGGGGGACACCTGGGAACTGTGACCACTAATAAATGCTGTGGATGGAGGCCTCTGTTTCCTGCGTGGTCAGCTCTGCCCCGAGGGCCGTCCTGGGTCACGGATACTATATTCACAGGGTGTGATGTCAGCTGTGAGGTGACCAGTTGGGAACCCTCTCTCTTGTAGTACTGTGGGAGGGAGGGTGTGGGACAGACGGACGGGTTGCAGTCGGCCCCCCGAGTCCCCGGCGGTGTGACCCACTTGGGGGCTCCCACCTGCTCCTCGTTGCTTCCACCTCCCCTGTGCATCGGCGCCCTGAGGAAGCTCATGGGGGCGAGCAGCCCAAGAGATGCTTCACCATCTGCCCCAGTTCCCCAGGTTCCTTCCCAAAGATCGGCCGAGGGTTCAGAGGGTGAGGCTGGTGTCTTCGCCATGGGGCGGCCTCTGTAATCTCACACGGATGTGGCTGTGCTCAGCCCCTCGTAGTTTACCATTAAAATGGCCCACGTCTGGTGACGCTTAGCCAGGAATAGGATGGAAGTGGCGTGAAGCAGGCTGCCTTGCTATAGTGGAGGAAGGTGCAGCCTGGCTTCCCAGGGCTGGCCAGCGAGTGGGCTCACGGCCACCCAGCAGGGAGGGCTGCGGGGACGGTGCTCTGATGGACAGAAGGGAGTTGTCCTAGGTGACGTGACCTCCCGGTCCTCAGGCATGGCACCCGCAGGGCGCACTGGGCACAGGGCCTGTGCACCTCTGCTGCCTCTCGTGCCTCCCTTACAGGGCTCCCGGAGGTGAAGGGGATTCTCCCAATAGCAGCTCGTGGTCCCCTGGAGCAGCCAGACCACGCTGGGCAACCTGCCCCTGCCCAGCAGAGCGGTTACATCGTGGCCTGACGGTAAATGTACATGTAATACAATCAGAGCCCCAGAAGACCGGTAAAGACTTATTAGATGAAGTAACTTAGAGTTCTTACATCATCATACAAGTTGTTCTCCACTCTCGTCCATGCTCATATAAACATGTTTTTTTATTTTTTTGTTGAGGTACTGCATACTTGTTTCAGGTGTACAACACAATGATTCCTATTTGTTTGTATTGTGCCGTGATCACCACGGTTAGTCAGTTAACACTGGTCACCACACATACTTACGGAAGCTTTTTTTTTGTGATGAGAACTTTAAAGATCCACTCTCTTGGGACTTCCCTGGTGGTGCAGTGGTTGAGGGTCCACCTGCCAAAGCAGGGGACACGGATTCGGTCCCTGGTCCGGGAAGATCCCATATGCCGCGGAGCAGCCGGGCCCATGTGCCACAACTGCTGAGCCCAAGTGCCGCAACTACTGAAGCCTGTGCGCCTGCAGCCCGTGCTCCGCAGCAGGAGAGGCCACTGCAATGAAAGGGCCTCGTACCGTGGCGAGGAGGGGCCACTGCTCACCTCAGTTGGAGAGGGCCCGTGCACAGCAGCGAGGACCCAACACAGCCAAAGATAAATAGATAATTAATTTAAAAAGATCCACTCTTAGCAACTTTCAGATAAGATATTTGTGATTATAATAACGTACTTCCAGGTGCTCGCTTACATTAGGTGTCCCTCATATTACAGGACTCTCTCAGCCTCTATCAGGTTTACGTGCTGGCTGCGACTTTGGTAAGTCGAGAGGCCGGGTGGTTGAGTTCTGTGATGAAACACCGTAAAATTATCCTGTCCTTGCTGAGTTGTTCGGCTCCTGCTTTTCCTAATTCAACCAGCAGCCCATATTTATGACAGCGTGCTAATTTTTGCAAAGTGCTCTAGGAACATGACTTTTGTGTGTGTCAAAACACAAGAAAAACACATTGCCGCTGTGAGATTAATTTTTTTTTTATCAACTAATTGAAAGCACACAGTCCTAACCGCTGGACCGCCAGGGAATTCCCTAAGATTAATTTTAAAAATCAAGACTGTGTGTCAGGGACTTTCCTGGTGGTCCAATGGCTAAGACTTGGTGCTCCCAATGCAGGGGGCCTAGGTTCAATCCCCAGTCAGGGAACTAGATCCCACATGCTGCGACTGAGAATTCACATGCCACAACTAAAGATGCCACGTGCCACAGCTAAGACCTGGTGCTGTCAAATAAATAAAGACTGTGTGTCAGAGGGCTCCAGGAGCTAGTGTTGACTATCTTTGGAGGGGGCCAGTCAGGTGTAGGTGTGGGGCAAGCAATTGGGGCACAATTAAAAGGAAATTCTGGGAGGCTGTGCATACCCCACCCCTCCAGGGCTCTCCTCCAGGAACCCTGACCCCAGTGAGTGCTAAGTCCAGCGGCATTAGCCAGTCCTTTCAGTGGCCCTTGCAGGCCCAAGCCCGGGACAAAAGCCCCTTGGCAGAGTTGTGCCGTGGAGTTCTGTGGCAGGGAGGCAGGGGCTGTCCCTCTAGCTGAAGACTTCTTTATTTTTAATTTATTTTTGGCTCCGTTGGGTCCTTGTCGTTGGGTCCTCATTGCTGCACGCGGGCTTTCTCTAGTTGTGGTGAGCGGGGGCTACTCTTCACTGCGGTGCACAGGCTTCTCATTGCAGTGGCTTTTCTTGTTGCGGAGCACGGGCTCTAGGTATGCGGGCTCAGTAGTTGTGGCTCGTGGGCTGTAGAGCACAGGCTCAGTAGTTGTGGCGCACAGGGGATCTTCCCAGACCAGGGATCGAACCCGTGTCCCCTGCATTGGCAGGCGGACTCTTAACCACTGTACCACCATAGAAGTCCCTAGCTGAAGACTTTTAAAACTCTGAGCCAACAAGTCTGTGTGTCAAGAAGGATGCCTACATAACAGTTCACTTCTTTCATCTTCCCAGCTGGGAAACAGCTCTCAGCAGAACATCACATGGGAACTTCGGGCCTTGCTAATTCTGCATTTCCCCAAGGATGTAAGTATGGACCATTCAGATGTCGAAAAACTGTGTGGCCGGGTTGCCGGGTTGTGTGCAGCAGACCGAGGTCCTCGAACTGCAGCTTCAGCTTCTTACCACTAACTCCAGACTTCAAACCCTCCCCCGGTACCCCGGGCAGCACCCTATGAGCAGACAGAGCTGCATGAGTCTGTGGGTCTGAAAGGGGGGATGGGGACAGGAATGTGTTTGAGATTAGAAAATAACAAGGTATCCTGGTCCATGGCGGGATTACTGAAAGGCGTCTGAGATAGGCATGGGAGGTGTGGGCTAACGTCTGTGTCCGAAGAAATACGTCCCAGGCCAAGGCAACCGGGTATTCAACAGACATCTCCTCCAGGGCCTCTCTGCTGCAGTTAGGCTGCCAGGTGGAGTGAGTGTGGGTTCAGTTCCAATGGACAAAGTGACTTGCAAGGCAGATGATGACCCCTCGCTCTCCCCCGCTCCCTTCTCGCCTGCACTGCCTTCCCTTCCCTGTCACCTGGAAGCAGAGCTGTGTAACCTTGACTTACCATGCACCGGGCACTGAGCTGTGTTCTGTGTCCTAACAGCAGCTCCTCCCATTTCACACCAATAACTTGCCCAAAGTCTCAAAACTAGTACAAAGATTTTATACTAGCTAACTCCACAGCCACTTAACTGTGGGTCACTGACCTTCCAGTTTAGCCGTCTGTGTCTGTGAAAGGATGCAGATTTTTTTCTTTTAATTTTTGGCTGCATTGGGTCTTCATTGCTGTGCGTGGGTTTTCCTCTAGTTGTGGCGAGCAGGGGCCATCTTCATTGCAGTGCGGGGGCTTCTCATTGCGGTGGCTTCTCTTGTTGCGGAGCACGGGCTATAGGTGCATGGGCTTCAGTAGTTGTGGTGCACGGGCTTAGGTGCTCCGTGGCATGTGGGATCCTCCCGGGCCAGGGCTTGAACCCGTGTCCCCTGCATTGGGAGGCAGATTCTTAGCCACTGAGCTAACAGGGAAGTCCCAATGCTAATTTCTTAGCTTTGCCAACCTTACCATTGCTACGTAGGATGTTAAGAGGACCGGGGTGGATAATATAATGGAACTACTTTTGCAACTTTGCTGTGTATCTAAAAGTATTCCAAAATAAAAATTTATGACCCTAACTTCACAGATAAACACCACTTCCGAGTTTACCGAAAAGTGCTTTCTTGCATTTGCTAACAACTGTCGGCCAAGCAGGACTAATACAGCCCTTGCGTCAGAGCTGAGCAGGTACCTATTAGGTGGCAGGGCTCCAACCTTCCACACAGCCTTGGCACTTACGTGTTAAAAATCCTCCTTTGCCCTTTCACATGTTCTGGGCTCCCCAACCATAACCCTGTAATTCCTCAATGAGTCCCTGATTTTTCTAATACCCGGGGGGATCTCAGTAGGGCAGAAAGCTATCAGCATTAGTATCAGCTACCTGTTTACTCAGTGTAGGACACAGGCCTCCAAATTTCTTATTTTGTCATGAAATTCATAAAACGCTGATTAGGTTTCAGGGGAGGAAGCTTGGTGACTGGGGTGAGGCTGGGAACGTAAAGGGGTTGCTGGGTGTCAAGGCTTAAGATGGCAGGATGTGTTGGCGTCGTCCCAAGCTGTCCCGGGAACTGGAGGCGCCACAGCCCAGGTGGCCTGGCTACTTGGTGTTTTCACGACGCTCAGCTGCGTGGGTGGCAGTGTGCACAGCGGAGCGTGGGACAGCCGCGACCCGCCACGCGGTTCTTAGTTCCACACTCGCTGCCGGGTACTCGCCACCAACGGCCCGACCGCAGGCCTCCGTGCGACACGCGCAGGGCGCTCTGGAAGGCCCGCTCCTAAGTGTGCGCTCCGCCCACAGGGAGGGCAAGCAGGCTCCACGTGGTGGCCGGGGCCGCAGACCAGGACGCGGAGGGCGAGGCCTACCGTGGTGCACAAGCAGGCCGGCCGGCCGGCCCAGGCTTCGCGGGACCCAGACCGGCCGGGGGCGCGTGACTCCCGTAGCACGGAAAACGCGGCGCCATGTTTGTCCGTGCAGCTAGGGCCGCCGGGGTGGGGGTGGGGCCTGTACGTCACTCGGCGGCCCTGGCTCTGATTGGTCAGAACGCTCCGTCGCTTCTGATTGGCCGGGCCCAGTACCATCCCAGGGTGCTCTGCGGTCCCCTTTCTTTTCCGCGTCCGTGAACCCGCGGAGGAGGTGAGTACACCCGAGCGTGGCGCTATCGCCGCTATCCGACACCATCCGGCCCCATCTATCGTTCCTGGGGTCCCGCCCGCCGCCGTCGGCGTCGGGCCGTGGCCCGGGCTCTGTGCGCGCGCCGGCGTGGGCCCTAATTCGCTCCGCGTCCTCCCTGCTCCCCAGGCCAGTCGGCCTCAGCCATGGCGCCCAGCCGGAATGGCATGATCCTGAAGCCCCACTTCCACAAGGATTGGCAGCGGCGCGTGGCGACGTGGTTCAACCAGCCGGCGCGCAAGATACGCAGGTGAGCCGCCCCGAGGCGAGCGCGCCCCTTTCTCTCCCCGCGCGCGGAGGGCGGCCGGGACTCGCGCTCCCGGCCCGCTGCGTGAGGGGCGGCCGGTGACCGCCGCTCGGCTTCTGTCTGCGCAGACGCAAGGCCCGGCAGGCCAAGGCGCGCCGCATTGCCCCGCGACCCGCGTCCGGCCCGCTCCGGCCGGTGGTGAGATGCCCCACGGTCAGGTACCACACCAAGGTGCGCGCCGGCAGGGGCTTCAGCCTGGAGGAGCTGAGGGTGAGTGTCGCCAGCACGCGTCCTGAGTCCCACGGGTTGTCCCTCGTGGCCCACAGCCAAGTGATGACATTCTCCGGAATCGCTGCACCGCTGTGATGAAAGTGTGCTTGAACCCTTTTCCATCTGACGGCTGGGCTTTCCCGGCAGGGGGTGGGGACCGGGGAGCCCTCGGGTCTTCATCTGTGTCTCTCTCGGGGCAGGTGGCCGGCATCCACAAAAAGGTGGCCCGGACCATTGGGATCTCGGTGGACCCGAGGCGGCGGAACAAGTGCACAGAGTCCCTGCAGGCGAACGTGCAGCGGCTCAAGGAGTACCGCTCCAAGCTCATCCTCTTCCCCAGGAAGCCCTCGGCCCCCAAGAAGGGAGACAGCTCTGTGAGTACCGGGCTCCCTCTGTGCCCAGCCTGGTGAGGGCGTGGAGGTCTCACTGGGGCTTTAGCTGCCTTGAGAAGAACACATGTTTGTCTGTAGCTTTTTATCATCCAAAACTGGGTCTTCATGCAGGGTAGTAGAGAGTTGGTAGATACCTAGAAGAAAGCCTCTGAGAATCCACAAAGTAATTATTAGGACTGCCGAGATTCACCGTGGGCAAGAGCTGTGGGACTTGGAGCCAGCTGTCGTAGAATTGGGAAAGTGTTTTTCCGGTTACTGACCTTTGTGTGAAGTTAACAGTCCATCCGTATGGGCTCCTGAGAGTTGTTCTACGTGTGTCTCTGCTGCACACGTGGTTGGCGCTTTTTCATGTGCCTGTGCCTGCCATCGGCTAGACGGACAGGGATCCATTGGCGGACACCCAGCCAGGGCTTACAGGCTTGGGCAGATGAGCTGAACCCACCTAACTCCCTTCTCACTGCACACAGGCTGAAGAGCTCAAATTGGCCACCCAGCTGACCGGACCAGTCATGCCGATACGGAACGTAAGTGGGCATGTTTGGAGGGAGCAACTGAACGACGGGGCGGGGGTTGGGTTGGAGGGAGTCAGCCTGGCATCTGGGGCCCATGTTGAGATTTACAAGTTTGTGGAAAGGACCTTCTTGCCACCCTGGAGAGAGCCTCCTGCATCTTAACGGATGGACTCTTTGAGGGAAGCTTTGTGGACCCTTACTTGTCACCACTCCCTCTGTCGGGTCCCTTTTCTCTTCTATTTGGAAAGGCCAGGCTGTAGGCAACCCTGGGTGTTTGGTGATCCTGTAACCTGAGTGGCAATTGACCAGGCCCTTGAGGCTCCTGCGAGTGGGGCGTGGGCCTGAGCCTCCCCTTCTCCAGGTCCTGTACAAGCACAGTGCCCCGCCCACCCTTCACATGACTTGGGGTTGTTTTAAATCCACAGGGGATTGTTACAATCTTTTGGTGGCCTCCCCTGTTAGCCTTTCTTGGGTGGGCAGATGCCCCTCCAAGGCCTCTCAGTTTGCTGACAGCTGTTCCTGGGCCTGTGCTCCCTTCCAGGTCTACAAGAAGGAGAAAGCCAGAGTCATCACAGAGGAAGAGAAGAACTTCAAGGCGTTCGCCAGTCTCCGCATGGCCCGTGCCAACGCCCGACTTTTTGGCATCCGGGCAAAAAGGGCCAAGGAAGCTGCGGAACAGGATGTCGAAAAGAAAAAATAAAGTGCTGTTGGCAACTTGTGATAAGCCTGCAGTGTCCATGTGACCTTCGTTGTGTAAGGAACTGGGCCCTGGGGAGCCACCTCCTTGAGGGGAACCTGGAGCACGTCCTTGTCCCTCGTCGCAGCAGGCCTGCTGTGAGGGGAGCAGGTTCGGGGCCTGGGAGGCAGGTGCTTAGTGAGTTTCCTTGTCGGAACCCTCCACCCCTCCAGGAGCTGTGCGTTCGGTACCAACTACCTCAGGCAATTTGGAGGACTACTAAACCACTGTTCTCATCTCTAAAGCTAACAGTTGATAAGGTACTTATTTGACGTCCATGCTCACTTTGTGTATTTGGAAGTCATGAGCCATAGAAAGGTCCGCTGGTGTGGAGGACTGGGGGTTGGAGCCTGATGAGCCATCTGAGAGAGGGTACATGGGGCACTGCCTCTGGACAGCCTGGAGACACTGGTTCATTTGCTTTGTGCTCAGAGACATGGCAAGGAGTTAAGCTACCCGAGGGCAGGGTAGCTGCCCGTCTGCTGGAGCCCCGGCTGAGGTGCTCACAGGCTGGGGGGCAGAGAGGCCTCTGGCTGGGTGTGCGGGACTGGGGTCTACTGTGCCAGTGTCCATCTGGGCAGAACTGTTTGTGGGTTGTAGGTGCACTTCCTGGACGGATAACCAAAGTACGTGTGCTGGTGTCACCCGCAGTGCCTGCAGTGGCCGCCAGGGAGTGCTGGGGCATTTGTAGGAGACTAGCGTCGGTCTGGGTAGTTACAAATAATTTTTGTTTAATATTCAAGTTACATGGTATTTTTTATTTTGGAGGGAAGGTATACATCACTGCATTTTAACCCATGGGAGTGTCACCCCTCCAGAGTGAATTTTAATTTGATTTTGTATCCTGTAGTTGCTTTGTTAAAATGTAGATAATTGTGATATTTTTCTAAAAAATTGAAATTCTAAGTCCCTGTTGATTCAAGTTGTTGTAGTTTACAGGGAAACCATAGTCTTTTTTTTTTTTTTTTTTTTTTTTAAACCATAGTCATTTTAGGTTATTTAGGTTTTTTTCCCACTTGACTTAACTTAGTTCAAGCCAAAGAGTAGACTAAGGGGCAGCTGTGCAAAGGGCGAACAGTCCTCTTTCCTCGATGCCTCGCGTAGGTGGCTGCACGTGCCATTTTTTTCCTTGTATGTTTTCTGGGCGTTACAGGAGGAAAATACAGTCTTTGCGTCACAGAAGATCCAGAGGAAAGGAGAGGCAACGACCTCCCTTTCCTAACCGCAGCCTCTGTCCAGAGCAGTTCATGCCCAATTCCAGGAATTTCCCAGTGTCCTTGTTCTTTTTTGTTCCCTCAGCTAGAATCAGTTCTCAGTAGCTTAGAACCAGACCAGAGGAAACTGAATGAGCTGACCCACTTCTGGCCCAGGGCCTGCCTGGCATGACCGTCCTGAGGACCTGGACGGTGGAAGCTGAGGATGGAGCAGGTGTGGGTGGGCCAGGGAAGGTAGAAAGCGATGTGCGGGGAATTGTCTCAGAACAAATCGATGAAGAGAGAACGGGCACTCGTTCAAGTATTTATTGAGTATCTGCTGTGGGCCAGGCACAGTCCCAGGCTGCAGGGACATGGCAGTAACCAAAACAAACTATCTTACCTTTGTGGAGATTTCTTTCTGAAAGATCTCTGGCTCTCACTGCAGCGTGTTGGGTGCGTGTCAGCCTTGGGTAGCGGTGAGGACTGTTGAACAGGAGGACCATGGTCCAGGGCCTGGTGAAGGCCTGCAGCCCAGGAAGAGAGGGCTGGCCTGCCAGATTCATCTCTGGGCCCACCCTCCTGGGAACGGCTCAGAGCTTTCTCGGGGGTTACATCTGGGGAGCCTGAGGACCTGAGGGGCAGTGGGAAGGTGTGTGTTAGGCCTTGGTCCCCACCCTCCAACTGTGGTGCCTCAGCTGGGCTCCCCTCCTTTGTAAGCCCCAGTTGCACTGTGCTGGGGGACGAACTGATGAAACGGTGCTGCGTGGTAAGTTCCTGCCCTTTTGAAAATTTCCCCAGGAAGGATGGTGCCTCCGGCAGAGGAGGTAAAGCTGGGTCACTGTTGGAAGGGACTGAGGGTGGAGGGGCTGGGCGCACCATGCAGGCGGCTCCTGCCAAGGGTATCCTCAGAGCCCCCAGATGAGTCAGGCACGAGTAAAACCAGGCCTTCCTCAGCTGGACCGCCCGCCCGGTGGACACTGCTGCCACCTGCCTCCCTGGCTGCACTGCCATCACCCCTCTGGGGGCTTTGGGCAGCTGTCCTCGTGGTCTCCCCCTCCTGCCCTGGCCCGAGGTCCCACCTTTGTGTCCTTGTCTGTGCGGTCCGTGAAGTGTGGGCTGACCCAGCAGCTTGTTTCTGCCTGAGTGGAACAGAAGTGAAGGATGGGCTGAGGCTGGGTTACGAAAGATTTCACTCCCCCGGGGAAG
Source organism: Phocoena sinus (assembly GCF_008692025.1). Classification (NCBI taxonomy): domain Eukaryota; kingdom Metazoa; phylum Chordata; class Mammalia; order Artiodactyla; family Phocoenidae; genus Phocoena; species Phocoena sinus. The sequence continues at coordinate 59,163,150 of NC_045781.1, forward strand.
CAGGCCACCATCCTGGGAGCAGCAGTATTGGGTGCCTAGGGCCAGCCCTGTGCAGTGGCTCCTGGTCAGGGGAACCCAGGAGGGGGACAGCCAGACTTGGACAGTGTCCCTTGTTCCATCTGGCCCTGGGCAGGTGTCCTGACTGTGGCTTCACAGGGGCTCGGGCGGCCCTGCCAACTTGGGAGGGGAGGGGTTGGTGCAGCAAAGCTGCAGAGACACCTGGGGCCTGGAGGGTCAAGGGAGGTGAGAGTACTGGGTTCTGGGTGGAGACGGGGGTCCAGGTGGAATCCCCCTGCTGAGTGAGTGACCTCACACAGGCCCTTGGACACGCCCTCCTCTCTAAGCCTGCCTGCTCATCCGTGGTGTGGGGATGGAGCAGGCCCTCTGGGGGGGCCAGAGGACTGCCTTTGTCTCAGGGAGGGAGGTGCCCAGGGGTCTGGGCAATGCCCCCCTGGGGTATCGCAGCAGCAGGTGGCGGGCGGGGCGAGGGGGAGGGGTTGTCTTCCCACAGCAGGGCCTGGAAGCAAGTCCTTCAAGACCACCCGAGGGCAGATGGGTGGGAGAGGGGGGACCCTGAGGGCTAGAGCCGGGGCACAGGGCCTCAGGGAGTGCTCAGCTGGACAGATCCCACCCCCACCCCGGGGGTCTGCTCACCCAGGGCTGCCTGCAGGTGGACAGAACCGAGGTGGTCCGGAGCAGCCTGCATCCGGCCTTCTCCAAGGTCTTCACACTGGACGACTACTTTGAGGAGGTGCAGAAGCTGTGCTTTGAGGTCTACAACACCCACGGGCCCAGCAGCCTCAGCTGCCAGGATGACGACTTCTGGGGGGCATGGAGTGCACCTCGGGGCAGGTGGGCGCCCGTCCCCTTGGGAGGGAGAGGGAGGAGGGCAGCATGGAGACCTCGGCTGGTCCTGAGGGCCGGTGCAATGGCAGTGGTGGCCTGGGGACAGCGTGATTACACACAGACCATGTACCAGCTGCTCTGACTCCAAAGCTCCTTCTCTTAAAACATTTTTTACTTAAAAAAATGTAATTTTGAACTGGGTAATACGTTCATATGGGTCTAAATTCAGAAAGTATAACAGGTACACCCTGGACCACGTATCTCCCTCGTGCCCCGTCCCCAGGTTCGTTACATCCTTCTGGAGAGATTTATTCTTGACTGAGCAAAGGAACGTAGTTTTTTCTCTGTAGATACACTTTTAAAAACACAAACGGCATATATACTGTTCTGCAGTTTGCTTTTTTTCACTTCCATGACACAAGGGAGCCCTTCCCTCGTCTCTCCCCATGGCGGTGACCGGTCTGAGGTCCAGCTGCCACCCGAGGGACACTGCATGCTCTGGTGAGGTCGTTCCCAATTAGCTCTACCGTGGTCAGTGTAACGGGAGATCTTGCCACCAGCCCGACAGCTTAGCGCAGGCTCTGAGCCGAACACTCGCGTCACGTTAGATTCTCGTGAGTGCTCTGGGGTGCCTGTCTTTTATTGAGGTGTAATTTACATACGGTAAGATGTGTAGACCTTGAGGGTTGGGATCGATGGGCTTAGACAGTTTTATACACCTGACCATCACCCAGATCACACAGGACATTTTTGTCATCCAGCAGGTCCCCTGTTCCTCTCAATCCCCTCCCCCAATAGTTTTGCCTGTTCTAGAATTTCATGTCCATGAATCACACAGTGTGTTCTCATTTGTGTCCGACTCCTTTTACCCAGCGTGAAGCCTGTGTGTGACATCCCCATCGCTGCCTGGGTTGGAGCCGGCAGGGTAGAGCCTTCCATCAGTTAAGAGGACCAAGATTTAGGCAGGGCACAGCCCCACGTGAAGGAAGGCTTCTACCCAGTGTTGGCCTCTTACCTGCTCTCATGAGCGTGGAAGAGGACAACACACAGGGACACACACGCACGGACACACGTGTATCGGCATGCATGCACATGTGGGTGCAGATCCATGGATACACAGATACATGTATGGACACACATCTGGACATACACGTAAACTTTAGGGAAAGGCCCCCCCAGGACTGCCAGATCTGTGGGGCCGTCAGGGGCGCTACCATCAGTGGCCAAAGGCTAGGACCTTGTCTTCAGGTTCCAGTGCTGTGCCCTTGAGCGAGTCCCTGACCTCTGCTTCCTCATATGGGAAACTGGGGCCGTGACAAAGCCACCTCCATGGGAGCTGCGGGGCTCACAGGAAGCATGGTCACTTGTCAAACCAGCTAAAGCAACTATCCCATGACTCAGGAGAGCCCAGAAGTGAGTCTGCAAATGGGAGAATCTGGGGGGCCTGGCACGTGGCCCTTTTTGGCCTCCGCTTCCCCGACCTGGGATGGGTTTCTCTTCTGCACAGAATGTTCCTGTGTGCTCTGAGCTGTTAGCCAGGCACCTCCTGTTGCGGGGGGGGTGGATGGGGGTGTCCTCTGTCCCTCTGTCTCAGCTTGTCCGACAAGATCCTGTGTGGGGCAGGGCGAAGAGGGTCAGCACTGCCCTCACCCACCACGGCCACAGCTGAGGACTCGCTGGCCAGTGGAAGGGGGCAGTCCCCACACATACAAAGTACCTGGTCGTCCAGCAGCCATGAGGGTGGTCGTCCTCTATCTTGTTTGCAGACCAGTCTGAGCGCTGCTCCTGGTGAGCAGGTGTTGCTGGCTGCACACGGCATTCCCGGGTCAACTCTTAGCCCAGTCAGGGGCTTTTAGGCCAATGAGGAATGCAGCCCCCGGGGAGATTGTTGAGAGGAGGGGAGGGCTGGGCAGGGGGCTGAGACCCCAGGGAGGGAGCAGCCTGGGGGTCCTGGATGGGGCTGGGAAGCCCCATGGCCGCTCGCTCGCTCGCTGGCCTTGGGCTGTGGTAGGGGCTGCGCTGGTCCGTAGAGGGTGATGGGTTCCCAGGGCGCGGCTTCTGCTGCAGGTTGCACACACGCGCTCACCAGCGTGACTCGGTGGTCTCCTCCCTTTCCTCACCTGATGCGTGGGCGGTGGGAGGGCCTAGGAGGCGGTGAGGTGTGCCGCTGCCAGGCGCCGAGGGCGTGGTGCCCTGGGGGGTCGGTTTGCGGAACCTGGCCACCGAGGGTGAGTGGGGGCGTTGGGGAGGAGACAGAGAGACCCAGGACGGGGTTAGGGTCCTCAGGGGAGCAGATGCGTACCCCTCCCTGAGCCTCTGACTTCCAGATCATGGCCCAGAAGGTGGTGACCCCAGCACTGTTGCTGAAGGTCAGCAGGAACGCTGGCAAGTCCCCCAGCACGGTGAGGCCCCGCCCCCTGCAGACCCCCGCCCATTCCTTGCTGAGGCTGGGCGTGCGGACACCTCCCCGAGGCTGGGCTGCAGCTGGGCAGGGAAGGGTGGGGTCAGACCCCTCCTGACCAGCCGGGAGCCTTGGCGCCTTGGCGCTCTCTCCCTTCACCCAGGTGATAGCCAGAGACATTTCTGGGAATAAAGGCCATGCGGAGCTCTCCCTCCGTGCCAGGAAGCTGGATGACAAGGTGAGGGGCGCCCCCCTGGAGCCCAGCTTTCCCTCCTGTCAGGAGGTGTAGACAGAGCTACACTGTGTCCACAGGGAGACAGGTGGCTGAGGAGTGGGACGCACTCAGAGCCGTGGGTGGGGCTGCCTGTGCAGGCGGTTGTGCTGCTGTCAGGGTCCTGTATGTATCGCTGCCATCAGCTCATCCTCAGCTCCCTGTGACGGGCACTCAGGGAGGTCCCTGTCCAGACAGTGGAGGAACTGGATCTGAACTCGGTTCTGGTCCTGCTGGCTTCTCACATGGGGTAGGGGCACAGAGCAGGGGTCTGACCTGGCGTTGCCTGCTGCCTCCCCTGGACGGAGACTGAACCGGGGGTGGGGCAGGTGGGGGGCAGGGTGGAAACTGGGCGCTGGGCGCTGGGGAGCCAGGGACGCTCCAGAGGGGAGGCCGTTGCCCTCACAGCCAGGAGGTGGCAGAGCCTGGACCCCACCGCTTGCCAAGCACACCCTCTGCTCCTCCTGCAGGGCCTCTTCAGCAAGCCGGACCCCCTCCTGGAGCTGCACCGGATCAACGATGATCAGAGCAAGCAGCTGGTGTACAGGACGGACGTGAGGGGTCCCTGGCCAGCACCCAGGGACAGCGTGAAAGGACGAGAAGGAGTCACCTCGGCCCTCCCTGCACCTCCCTGGCCCCCCACGGCTGTAACGTCTTGACCTCTGAAACCGCCATACCCCTTTGAACAGAGAGCGGCCAGGTGGGCATGGAGCTTCTGTCCTAGAATCAAGAATCCGGATTTGTTATCACTACCTGCCTGTAAAACAAGATTTCAGTTACACCAGTGGGAAGGCATTTTTTTTTTTTTTTTTTTTGCGGTACGCGGGCCTCTCACTGTCGTGGCTTCTCCCGTTGCGGAGCACAGGCTCCGGACGCGCAGGCTCAGCGGCCATGGCTCACGGGCCCAGCCGCTCCACGGCATGTGGGATCTTCCCAGACCGGGGCACGAACCCGTGTCCCCTGCATCGGCAGGTGGACTCTCAACCACCGCGCCACCAGGGAAACCCCAGAAAGAGTTTCTTTCTGAGATAAATTAATTTGAGTAAAAAAAAGGCTATTTAAGGAAAAAGAAGTTCAGGTGGTCCAGGAACGTGGGGTGTTAGGAAGGTGGCTCTGGAAGGAACGCGCTTCGGAGATGCAGCTCTGGGCTTGCAGGGTCCTGCCCGGAGCGTGAGGCAGGGCCGCCTGAGCCGCCCCTCCCGGTCCGCAGGTGGTGAAGAACGGCCCGAGCCCCACCTGGCAGCCTTGCAAGGTGTCTCTGAGCAGCCTGTGCAGATGTGAGGAGCCTCGGCCTCTGAAGGTGGGCGGGGCGGGGCTGGCTGGCGGAGGGTGGGTGCTGGGGAGGGGATGGGGCGGCTGGGGGCGTGGCTGGGGTGGGGCGAGTCCCCCCAGACCACACCTTCCTGGAGTCGAGGTACGTGGGGAAGGATGGTGGGAAGGGGGCGGCCTTGCTGCAGGGGCATGGAGACACCCAGGCTGGGGGCCTCAGAGGGGCAGGCCGGCTGAGGGGTCCCGCGGTCCCCAGGGCCTCGTCTGGGATTATGACTCCCGCGGGAAGCACGACGTCATCGCAGAATTCTCTACCACCTTCGTGGAGATGCAGAATGCCTTCCGGGAGGACCAGGTGAGAGCAGGAAGGGCCCGCCTGTCCCCCAGAATGCGCTGGGGCGCTGGCCCTGCGCTGGGTTACCCCAGAAATTGTTGTGATGGTTTTAGAGAGGCTAAAGATGGTGACAGAGCAGGACACCCACACACACCAGGTGGCTGGAGTAGGGACCACCAGCCCGTGTTAAAGTTGAAGTGACAGGGCTTCCCTGGTGGCGCAGTGGTTGAGAGTCCGCCTGCCGATGCAGGGGACACAGGTTCGTGCCCCAGTCCGGGAGGATCCCACATGTCGCGGAGCGGCTGGGCCCACAAGCCATGCCGCTGAGCCTGCGCGTCCGGAGCCTGTGCTCCGCAGCGGGGGAGGCCACAGCAGTGAGAGGCCCGCGTACCGCAAAAAAAAAAAAAAAAGTTGAAGTGACAAATGCCGGTGGGGCAGGGCTTTCAGTGCTCCCCTGCCCCTTGGGGTGGGTGTTGGGTGCTGGCACTCTGGGGTGGGGGTCTCTGCTTGTCCCTGTCCCCCAGGCCCAGTGGGACTGTGTAAACCTCAAGTACACGCAGGAGAAGCGCAGTTCCAAGAACTCTAGGGTGGTCATCCTGGCAGACCTGAAGGTGAGCCTCGGCCCAGCCTGCAGCCCCTCCCCCCCGCAGTGGGTGGAGGGGGTGCTCCTGCCTCAGCTCTGCAGAGGGTGATCCGGGCTGGGGTGGCCGGCCACTGCCTGGAACCCCCTGTAGTCAGATGGACCCTAAAGGGCCCCCGTCCCAGCGGTCTGGTGCCCCCAGTGTGTGGAGGTGGGAGGGATGGAGGGGAGGGGGAGACAGAAGAGAATAGATGGTGGGGGGAAGATGGGCATTCAGGCGGCCTGAGGGCCTGAGAGGAGGGGACTGAGACTGCTGGGCTCCTGGGGGAGGGCATGTCCCAGGAGCCCCAGAGGTCCCGACCCTGAAGCCCTGGCCTCAGTCTTCCCAGGGTGGGGGTCCCGGATGTTCTACAGGGCGTACTTGTTCCGGGACTACATCATGGGCGGCTGCCAGACCACTTCACGGTGAGTCCACGGACTGTCTGCACAGCCTGCTGGGTGCATCCCAGCAGGATGGGTGTCAGAGCCCGGGCCCCACCCCAGGGCTCCCAGCAGCCCCTCCCCACCCTGGATGTAACTCAGAGCCCGTCTGGCACCCAGGGTGGATGGGCGCAGAAAAGGCCCTTCGGCAGGGCCTACAGGTCCTTTCTGTGTGGCCTCTGCACTCCTTCTCGTGACAGCCAGAATGCCCTGAGGAAAGTGACTGGGCAGGGGCACACAGGGACCCAGCTCAGGGCTTGCTCCTCCCCAGCCCTGCCTAGCCCCTCCCCCACCCCCCGCCTCCACAGCCCCCCGCCGTAGAAGGAGGTGCCGAGGGTCCGCCGTGACCCACGCTGGCTCCCTGCAGCTACTGGGCTGGTATTGCCCTCAGGCGCTGGCCAACCCTGGGGACCCAGGAGCTTTTGGAGTTGGCACGTCCCTTCTGTGATCCCGCCAACACAAACGCTGGGCCCTCGGGCTCACCCCTCCGGGGTTTCCCTGCAGCCCTGGGCGAGTGGCTCCCCAGGCCTCAGTTTCCCTTACCTGTCATATGGGGGTACAGGTGCCCACCCCAGCCCAGGGGAGGGGTTCCTTGGGTACTTCGCACTGTGGCCCCTGCAGGTGGCCGTTGACTTCATAGCCTCCACTGGGGACCCAGGAACAGCTGCCTCCCTGCCCTACATCAACCCCTTCCAGCCCCACGGAGTACTGCAGGCCCTGGCGGCTGTGGGCGAGACCTGCCAGGACTACGACAGGTGCGCCAGCCTCAGCGGCCCCCAGCCCAGCGCCTCCCAGGCTCTGCGTGGGGTGTGGGTCAGCACCTGCCGGGCCCGAGATGGGAGGTGGGGCCGCTCCCCAACCGTGGTCCCCTTGGTCCTTCACACAGACATGGCGTCCAAATCCCACCTCACAGACCGTGAACTGAGGCCGTGGCAGGGCGGAGCCCTCGCCTGGGAGGTGATGGGGGCCTGCACGCTGGGTGGCTTCTTCACGGCTCTGGGCCTCAGTTTCCCCCATGTGGCTCGGGGCGGGGCCTGGACCCCGTAGAGTTTCATCCTGGTCTCCTGGCTCTGTCAGTATCTCTCCAAAGTACCCGCACCCACCCCCAGGGAGATCAGGGACCCTGGCTAATGGGGCCGTGTCTCTTCCAGCGACAAGAGGCTCTCTGCTTTGGGGTTCGGAGCCCGGATCCCTCCCAAGTGTGAGGTAGGAGAGCCCGGGTCCCAGGACCCCTGGCTGCTGCCTCTCCTGCTGGGAACCAGCTACCATGTGACCGGCAGTGGGCAGGTTGCAGGGACCGCCTGCTGGCCAGAGGGCTGACCTTTGACCTCCCAGCACTGCAGCCCTGTCAGGCAGAGGGGACCATTAGTCTGGAACCTTCCAGTTAGAAAGGACATTCAACGGACTTAAGCAGAAAACTTGGGGGCGGGGGGGGGGGAGCAGATTTATTGGCTAATGTAACTCAGAAGCTTCAGGTCCCCCTGGATCCAGGGCTGGAGCGATGCCCGGCACTGGTCTGTCCTTCTGTCCTCTGTGCGAAGGATCTTTGACGTGGTGGCCCTGGTGGCTCCAGACCTACCTCTCCCAGTAGGTGGGGGTGTGGGGTCCTGGGAGGGGGACCCACTGACCAGTCCCTTCTGTGCCTGCCCAGGTGTCCCATGACTTTGCCATCAATTTCAACCCTGAGGATGGTGAGCGTGAAGGTGGGAGCGCGAGGCGCCCGGGTGGGGCTGCAGCGGGGCTGGGCTCACCCTCCTCCCCCGCCGGAATCCGGGGCGTGGAGAAAGCCTGCCGGAACTGCCTGCCCAGGGTCCAGCTCTAGGTGCCGGGGCTGGGCGCGTGAGGAAGGGCTGCCTGCTGCTGGGGGACAGGGCAGGGCCAGGGCCCACTGTGGGCGAGATGGGGCGTGGCGGCAAGGAGGCCGAGGGAACCGGGGCAGTGGGCAGGAGGCCGGTGTGTCTGGACCGAGTGAGGACCCGGCTGGGAGATGCCAAGGGCCCCAGAGCCAGCGGCTGAGCTCTGCTCTCGGGCACAGAATTCTCACCCTGGAAGCTGATTTGCTCTTTACAGTTCTGTCGTACATACATTGTCATTTTGTTTGCTTTGCCAGGGACTTCCCTGTATTTTTAATTTACCCAAATAACACTGTGCTGAAGGCTGCATTCTGCTGCGGAATGCTCTGTAGACCTGTCTGTGCTGCTGTGGGCACGGCTACTCTGTTGCCTTCTTTTAACTTTTTATTTTGAAGAAAAGCATCAAATTTATGGAAGAATAATTTCAGTACAGCACCTTTGGCACCTGCTTCCCTAGACCCACCCGTCATTGACTCCCTGCCCTGTTTCCTCCTCCTCTTCTCTCTTTCTCCCCCCACCTCCCGCCTCCACCTATATTTGCTACTATTGTCTGCTTTCTGAACCATTGGAGAGCAGGCTGCTGACCTGAACGCCCCCGCCCCACGTTCTCCACGTTGGTCTGCTCGCGGCCAGGACACTCTGTGCACGACCATGGTCCGGCTTTCGAGCCCCACGTTGCAGGCGACCCCGTCCTCTAGTCTCTCCCCCACGTCCGTCTGTCCCCGCGCGTCCATGTTCCCTGCCATCCCAGGACCTGCCCATCCTCTGTCCTGGTGTCCTGATCTGGGCTCTTCCTCTCAGCCTTGCTCCATCTCCGTGACTTGCCATCGCCCAGCCTCTGATCGCCCGTGGTCCAGTTGTCCGACTGTCCCTCGCCCTGTGTGGGGGCAGCTCTCCCCGGCATGGAGCCCCAAAGCCAGGGTTGCAGCATTGCCCTTTGCACCTCAGATCCGGGAGTTCTCTTCTATAACCGCGGCACAAATATCAATTTCAGGTAGTTTAATTTAGATCCAATACTTTAACCTATAGAATATACTCCAGTTTCACTCATTGCCCCCATAATAAGTCTATCACAATATTACTTCTAGCACAGAATCCAGTCTGGAGTTAAGCGTTACATTCAGTTGTCATGTTCTCCTATTGTTTGGAACCAAGTCCCAGACACATAATTTCATCTGTAAACATCAGTATAAACCTCTGAAAGAGAAACAGTAGGGTTCCAATGCCATCATCACACTTAAAGACGATGTCCATTCCCGAGTATTAAGTGTCCAGCTGCCTCGTCCACGTCCTGGTGGCTTTTCCAGGAGGAACAGGGTTAAGATAAGGGCCTCCACCTGACAGTGGGTGTGGCCGTCCTGCTGGGGACCCCTGCCTTCTCTCACGCGGTCCCCTTGCTGAAGAAACCCGCGTTTGTGTCCAGTAGGGCCCCTGGCTGGAGTCTCCTGACCTTGCCCTTGTGGTGGCCTCCATATCCCCTTTCAATCCTCTGGTGGGGGGGCGGGCGGCCAGGCTCTGGGGGCACTCAGGCCTGCGTCTGTCCTTGCTGGGGCTCGGACCCTTCATCTTAGCAGAGCAAGGTGGATGCGGGTGGATGCTGGGCACGTGTCGCGGGACCCACTTCCCTGCGCCTCCACCTGAAGTTTGCCCCCCCACCGTCTTTCTGTCCTGTGGAGAAGCCCTGTCTTTCCTTGTTGACGCTTCCAGGGACCCTGACTGCAGTGGTCCCCAGGCTCAGGTGAAGCTTCCGTTCCAGGCGGTGAGGGAGTGGAGTTTGCGCTACTGGCAAACGCAGGGCTGTGAGATGTTAATGGAGAACTGGCCCTACTCTGGGGGGCAGGAGGAGGGCATGTGGGGCTGAGGGCTGGGCTGGGCACTGAAGGGGTGCTCCAGCCGTGGACAGGGGACTGCCCATCCCCCTGGTCTGCAGGCTCAGAGAGGAGCCCTCTGGGAGAGGGTGCCCCTGTAGCGCTGTCGGTTGGCTCCTTTTCTCTGGAGACATCATGGTGCTGGGTGCCCACTGGGCCAGGGACTGGGCCAACTGGTGGACAGCCCGGCTGGCCTTCCAGGGGCTGCACCTCCAGGGTGATTCCTTCTTCTCTTGTATGTTTTCTCTCATCCAGATTTTTAGTAACGATTTCTGAGTGGTTTTGTTTTTTTCACACTGGAAATGGACGTTTATTTGAAACAAGTCCCAGTCTGTCTTCTGCAGATGCACTGGGCACCGGGCCAGGCTGGACCAGACTGTGTCCTTTCCAAACTCTGTTCCTTGAATCTCAGCGACTCTTCAGGGTGTGGGAGCCCCTTCCTACCCAGGGCCCACAGACCTCTCCTCCTCTGGCCTCAGACCTGGGTCAACCCCGGCTCCCCCAGCTGCGGTCTCCCCGTCTATAAGGTGTGGCTGTTCCAGTATCTGCTTCAGGGTCAAAGAGAGCATGTGTTCACAGTTCATTGTGATTACGTGTGTGTGTGCGCGCGCGCATGTGTGGGTTACGCTTCAGCAAATATGCTTTTAGAAAAGCTTGGAAACCATGGTCACCCCCAGGCCATCTGGTTGGTGGACTTGGAGTTTGAGTGGGGGGAGATGCAGCTGCCCTGAAGGGTCCCTGTGGCCCCAGCAACACTACATCCTGCTAATCCTGACAAACGGCGTGGCGACCAACATGGCGGACGCACGTGAGGCCATCATGCGCGCCTCTCACCTGCCCGTGTCTATCATCGTGGGGATGGGCAACGCCGACTTCACCGACATGCAGGTCCTCGACGGCGACAGCGGTGTCCTGTGCTCCCCACGGGGCGAGCCTGCCCTCTGACATCTTGAAGTTTGTGCCCTTCTGGGAGCTCAAGATCGTGAGTGCTGGGCGGGTGGTCGGGCGGGTCCCGCGGGCAGCGCATTGGGGCCCCGGGCCCCTTGCCGTTCTGAGCAGCTTTCGGCTCCTAGAAACTTTTGCAATAGAGAAGTGTCACATGGATGCCCCGGAGGGCAGGGCTCCTCTCAGGCAGCTCCCTGCTCCCTTTGTGGCGTGGAAAGAACTGCCTGTCCCGTGGACACACACTCACAGCTTCACTGGGGACCTGGGCCTCCCCTCCTGCCTCAGCCACTTTGCCCTGTGCCCAGAGTAGGGTCACACTGATCCAGTGGGGCCCACCTGTGCCACCCGCAGTGCCAGCGCGGACGGACTGCCCAGCGACCGCGTTCTCATCGTGAGCGCAAGCTCACCCGGCCGCCCACTGGGTGAATTCCTGGTCGTGGTCCCAGGAGCTGGTGCACGACCCATAGGGGGTGGAGGTCACGGTGTGAATGGCGGCTCTAGGGGAGGGGGCTGGGGGATGGGAAGCCGGCTGGAGGCGCACTGTCCCCACCCACAGGCGTCCCCCGTGGCGCTGGCCTAGAGTGTGCTTGCTGAGGTGCCCAGGCAGCTGGTTGAGCATCACAGCCACAAGGAATGCCTCTGAGAGACCTCGGCGAGACCAGCCCGGGCTCCGCTCCGTGAGGACATACGGTAGGGGGCCGGCCAGGACTGTGTCCACCATCTGTTTCTAGCACCCTCCACCCCAACTACCCAGGGGCCTTCCGTCCCCCAGCCCACACCCACCATTGGCTCCTGTGACCCTGCTGCCTGGTGGGCCAGCCTCCCTCCGGGCCCCAGGGCTGAAGGAGGGACAGGTCCCCCTGGGCACGCCTGACCCTGCCTGAGCCTTGTGGGTGGGTGGGGGGTCTGGGGGATTCCTGCTGCATCTGATCTTCATGGGGGAGGGGGCAGCAGGCAGCGTCCTGTCTCTGAGAAAACCCAGACCCCCCCGACACCCATCCCTATAGCCAGATTCCTCTTTGTCCCAGCTGCATCCCCATGTCTCTCTGTGTCTGTGGGGTCTCTGGGGGTGGGGGCAGGAGGCTTAGGCAGAATAAAGTGTCATCTTGTCCTTGCAGTGGCTTTGTGCCTTTACTGCCCCCCCAGCAGAGGCCTGCAACCCCTGGAGGGATGGAGCGCTGCATGTGTGCCCTGCAGCTCCCACACTGGAGCCGGGAGCTTCTCGTCAGGCTCACCAGCTCCTTCCTGGACTGAACCAAGGGCCCTCCCAGGAATGAAAGGGTGCGGGGGCCATTGCTTGACCGTGGGAAGGGCCAGACGGTGCGATGGCCGCCCCGCCCCAAGCAGCCTCCTCTTGGCCAGGCTCGGGTGGGGAGCGGCTGCCTACACTGGGCTCTACGAGGACCCACTGGGGGCTGCGTGCTATGGGCTCTGTCAGGGGAGGGGTCACCACCTGCCAGCGCCTCCCAGCCCTCTGGGGGTGGATTTCCAATTGAGATTTCCCCTAAATTGTCTTGTTGGGGAGAAACAAACTGTTCCGACCCTGAATCCAGGCCTACCCACCCTTCCATCCCTCCATCCATCCACTCTGGGGGCCTATCTTTAGCTCCTGATTCATCTCCCGTTCAGCGGGGATAGTGGGCGTCGCCATGGTAACCTGGCTATCGCTGAATTCCAGAAGGGCCGATACTGGTCTGTTCGGGCATGCGAGGACACCCAAGCAGCAGCCCTTCCATCCACATCTGGGAGGCAGCAGGGCTGCAGAGCGGCGGTGACGTGGTCCCGAGCAGCGAGGGTGAGCCAGCAGCAGCCCAGCCGCTGAGTCCTGTGGGAGTGGGTTGCCATTTCAGTGACAGAAAGCCGTGGACAGTTCCTGGGCCCGGCTCAGGGGCGAAGCCAGCAGAGGCTGCTCAGCTGAGCTCCCTGGGGAGGCAGAAGCCAAGAAGAATGGGAGGGGGTCCATGCACAGCATGGGGGCAGCCGTGATGGCCCCGGGAGCTGTCGCCTTGGTGCGATGTAGCCCCTCCCGGAGCACGTGGAGCAGGGAGGGGGCCGAGGTGTGAGGCCCCAACCTCTCACCTCTGGCCAACAAGAAGCAGAGAGCAGTTGGGCGTCAAGGGGGGTGGGGGGCAGCCCTCAGAGGATGCCCTCCTGGGGCCAGAGCAGGTGTGGACGCGAGGATGACGGGGGCAGTCGTGGGGCCCGGCCAGTGGGTGGTTCAGCCGGGCACGTGCAGGTGTAGGGGGGCTGCTGAGGGAGGTGGGGGCAGGAAGGTATCAGCTGGCTCAGCTGCACGGATGTGGTGATTTTACCAGCTGGTGCCCAGCCTGAGAAGGTGGCCAGCTCTGCCCACAGGCAGTAGAGTAATAAAGTGATTACTGCCCCAGGGGCGGTTCAGGCGGGTACCGACTGCTCCTGCCAGCCCGGCATCCGTTCCCACCTCCTTCCTTTGGGGGCCGTCTCTCAGTCCATGTATTTCATGGGCGTGGACCACTGTCCAAATCCCAGGGTGGACACGACCCAGGCCTGGCCAATCAGCAAGTGTGCTGTTCCCTGGCCACTGTGATTGGCTCTGGGCGGGCACTCCACCTGGCTGGCCAATGAGACTGGGTCCTGAGACTTTCCTGCAGGTTGCTAAGCTGATGGGATGGGACCCAGGAGCAGCTGATGACCACTGCCACCACATGGACAAGGCCTGCCTGAGGAGGAAGCCGGCATAGAGGAGGTGGACAGAGAAATGATGCTAGGGGCACGTGGATCCGCTCTTTCCTTTCTGCTCAGGCCAGCTGGGGCTGGGGGTGGGGCTTCTGTCCCTTGCCACCCGAAGATTCTGGCCCAGAAGGATGGCAAATACGCCCAGTTTACAGACAAGAAAAGCAGGGCTCAGAACAGTTAAGTGACTTGCCCAGGGTCATACAGCTGGCCAGTGGCAGAAGCAGGACCCGCCAGCCTCTTGCAATTCCCGGAGGTACAAGGTACAAGGTTTCAGTACAAGGTTCTCCATCAAGGGCTCTGGAATCCAGATGGGATCCCAGGGAGGGAAGCCCAGGAAGGGCTGGGCTGTAACCCCGGCGGCCGGGCAGCCCCCAGCTCTTGAGCACTGCGTGTGGGGTTCTCAGCAGGCGGACCCAGAAGGTGCGCCGTGGCCTGGGGCCCCCACGGAGGCACGTGGGCCTCATTGTCTCTAGAAGTCGCCTGCAGCGCACTGCTCGGAGCAGCCCCCATTCTCGGATGCGGGTTTGGGGTTTGCAAAAGCCTGCAGCGGTCACTGACTTAAGCACTGGTCCAGAGTCAGGCGGGCGCCTGGCCCAGTTCTCATTGGACAGCCTCCTCAGCCTGCACGTGAGCCCCTGCTGTCACCTGGGGACGCGGCAGCTTTAAATCACGACCCCAGAGTTCTTGGCCGCCCCTTCCCTCGAGAGGTGGGGTGGCTGCTGCTTCTCCTGGAGTCCAGGCGGCCTTGGTCCTGTGTGTCTCCAAGGCTCTGTCATGAACACACCACAGGACTGCCCTGGTCCCTTGCTGCCTGGGTAGGGGCTCCCCAGCTCCCATGACGCCTTCCTGCACTTTCAGGAGGGAGCCGGCCGACCCACAGGAACGGGGTGAGTTCATCCTTGTTTGCCACTGTTCTAAGCCACCGAGTTTTGGTGTAACTCTGCACCCTCTCGTAAGGACTGCATGGGAGGGTGTGCACAGGGCCTGGCACAAAACACCTGTTGGTAAATAAATATCGGTCTCCCGCGGGAGCGGGGTGCCTCTTCCTCATTCTGTGCAACCCTGATTGTGGATGTGCCCCCAGCCTGCTGGTCGTCTGCCTCGCCCTGGGCCCCTCCCCTCCAGTGTCCTCAGAGTCAGCTGTGGGCTGAGGCAGCGGGACAGGGGCAGCTCGGCAGCCAGGCTGCTCTCTCCTCTGCTGTGGGGGAAGCGGCAGCAGGCAGCTGTGAGTGGTGTAACTGACATGGACGGCAGGGCTGTCAGATGCCAGGCGTGCGGCCTTGGGCCCAGGGGGCTCTGGGCGAAAGCTTCCCCTGCTTTGGCGTCTGCCCCAGAGCAAGGGCACCCTGGACCCTTGCCCAGCGCACACCTGCCCCCATGCAGATCTGCAACAGCTGCCGAGCCCTGGCCGTGAGGACTTGGTCTTGGCTACCTTCCGAGCGTGGCTCAGACCCTAGCAGCAACCCCGGGCCAGACCGTGGTGGGTGGCGTCTCACAGAAGGGGACTGAGCTCAGAGACATGAAGTCATTGGACCTGGGTTGCACTGGAGCAGGGTCCTGAGTTGGGCCACCCAGCCTGGTTCTCAGGACCCGAAGCCCACAGCCAATAGGCCTCAGCTGTGTGTGTGTGTGTGTGTGTGTGTGTGTGTGTGTGTGTGTGTGTGTGTGTGTGTTCCTGGGGACATGGGCAGGGGTCGGGGGGGGTCGTGTGTGTGTGTGTCTGTGTCTGTGTGTGTGTGTTCCTGGAGACATGGAGACGGGTCGGGGGGGGTCGTGTGTGTGTGTGTGTGTGTGTGTGTGTGTGTGTGTGTGTGTGTCAGCCTCGCTCTGTGGGCCCTGTCTCTGTCTGGTCGCCGAGCTGGGTGTGGGCTGGTGGCCGTGAGCGTGTCTTTGGAGCTCTGCGCCCTGCCCAGCATGGACACTTGTCACTCAGCGTTGACCAGGATGTCCCTGAGAACATGAGATGTGATAACTTTTTCCAGCTCTGGGAGGGGCTCCGGAACAGTGCCCCAGGCTCCGTGTCCCAGGGGGCAGGATGGCCAGACCCGGCCTCCCTCCCTCCCTTGCCATGTGGCTGAGGTGAGACCCAGGGATTTGGCTTCGGACACTGGACAGAGCCCAATGCTAGGTCGAACCAAGCCAGGGAATTGCAAGTTACGTCTTAAGGAACAGAAGTCCCTCTCTGCCGGCCACGGCCCAGCCCTGGGTGCTGGTAAGCCCCCTCCCAGGCCCTATCCCCGGACATGGCAGTCTGGTCATTCTGACCCTTCAGCTGGACCAGCAGAGCCGGACAGGAACCTATATCTGGATTCTCGCCCAGGAAAATCAGAGGAGACACCGCGCTGTGGCGCCCTAGGCAGCCTCTCTCCGGGGATTTAACTTCCAGGGACCCTCGTGCCTGATGCTCCGTGGAGGCTCCTGGAAGCCTGGGACCCCGAGAGGGGGCAGCTGGCCAGATGCAGGCTCAGGTGGTCCCAGCGAGGATCCCAGCTCCCATCCCACCCTGGCAGGCCAGGCTCGGAAGGGATGTGAATTTCTTTCCTCGCAGGTGGGCTGGTCAGGAGGTTTCCTGGGAGCTAAACAAAGGTATTTTACCTTAACGCTCATTACCTGGGAGGCAGGGTTCCCTGGGATGGGCCATCATGTATAATTTAAGTTATAGGCAATGTCCCTCTTTTATTTTTTTTTAAATTTATTTACTTATTTATATGTATATTTTTTGGCTGCGTTGGGTCTTTGTTGCTCTGCACGGGCTTTCACTAGTTGCGGCGAGCGGGGGCTACTCTTCGTTGCGGTGCACGGGGTTCTCATCCTGGTGGCTTCTCTTGTAGTGGACCACAGGCTCTAGGCACACGGGCTTCAGTAGTTGTGGCACGTGGGCTCAGTAGTTGTGGCTCACGGGCTTAGCTGCTCCGCGGCATGTGGGATCTTCCCAGACCAGGGTTTGAACCCATGTCCCCTGCATTGGCAGGCAGATTCTTATCCACTGTGCCACCAGGGAAGTCTGGCAATGTCCCTCAGAGTGATTAACTCATAATAGAGTAAAGGCTCTTCCCTCTTACACGCCTCCAGGCTGATGCAGCTGTACTGGTGGCCCCAGATCTTGAAGGTGACATCACCACAGTGTCCTGTCCTGCAGAAAAGAGGTTGGGCCTTGGTTCCATGAGGGGTGAGCTTCCCATGGGTGACAGTGGAGAGGGTGGGGTCCTCAGAGCAGGCCCCCCCTCTTACTGTCAGGCCCAGGTGCAGGCCAGCACTGAAGGCCCTGGCTGGGTGGCCAAGGGCAGGCCAGGAAGAAGAAGGTTGAGGGTCAGGGAGGGGGTCAGTCTAACGTACAGGGGAGGTGGAGGCCGGGTCGTCCATCTTGGCCTTTAGACAGCACTGAGTTTTGAGCTTGTGCTGGAGTAATGTGTTCAGTCCCCACCGAGGCAGGAGGGAGAGCAGATGGAGGAGAAAACTCATGTGGTCCTGGTGGCCCCTGGGCTCCTCGGGGGGAAGGCCAGCAACCGTCTCCTCCGTCCTGAGAGGACACGATCAAGTCCTAACCCCGGTCCCGCGGATGGGGCCTTCTTGGGAAATAGATCTTTGCAGGTGTGATCAAGGTCAAATGAGGTCATAGGATGGGCCCTGAGTCCAGGGATTGGTGTCGCCATAAGAGGAGGAAAGTGCCAATGATGGGACAGGTGCTGTCCCTGCCCCGCCCGCCCCCCCCCCCCCCCCCGCCATAGCAGGCTGCACAGGGAGCGTACCCCGACACCTTGGTTTTGGACTTGCGGCTCCAGGACCGGGAAAGAGTGAACTCCTGTTGCTTGTGGTTTTATGCAGCAGCTCCCAGGAAGTGGGGAGGCTGGGGACCCAGGGGCTGCCTGGGCTTTGGTGCGTCAGAGGCGTCGAGGGACATCTGCATTTTGTCTTATTTTTCAAATTTTCTAAAATAGTTTATTGTTTAAACAGAAGGACCCCATAACCGCACTTTGTTTTGATACACTGTTTTCTCATACCAGGCATGCGGAGCTGTGATGTGGACCAGTTATGACCGACTCTCCCTCCCAGCCCTGCCGGCCCTGGGGGGCGGCCACCTCCCGGAGTCCAGGGCCTGGGGTCCCTCAGGAGCTCCGTCCACCCCTGCCCTCAACGCTGCACAGAGCGCGAGGTGTCAGGACGCTGGCTTTCACTAGGGGGCGCCCCAAACCAGGCGCTCACAGGACCCCGTTCCGCGCTGACAGCAAATCGGCAGCTTCTTCCCCAGCTTTACTGAGACGCAACTGGCAGGTAAATTATGTGTGAGTTTAAGGCGTGCGATGTGATGATTTGATACACTTACACATTTTGGGACAATTCCCACAACAAGGCTAGACCACCAGCATCACCTCCCATAATCACCTGTTCTTTGTGTGTGGTGATGAGACTAAGATTACTCTCTGAGCAGCTTTCAGCTGTACACACAGTATTGTGAGCTGCAGTCACCATGCTGTACATCAGATCCCAGAGCTTACTCACGACTGGAAAGTCCTGCCATTTGACCAACACCTCCCCGTTTCCCCTCCCCCACAGTCCCTGGCCACCACCCTCTACTGCCTGTTTTTATGAGTTTGGCTTTTAGATTCCACATGTAACTGAGATCATACAGTGAGAACAGAGCGTCCTTTTCTGTGTGGCTTATTTCGCTGAGCATAATGCCCTCTAGGTTCATCCTTGTTCCAGAAATGGCAGGATTTCCTTCTTTTCTATGCTGAATGCTATTCCTCTGCGTGTGTGTGTGTGTGTGTGTGTGTGTGTGAGAGAGAGAAAGAGAGAGCGCGCGCGCGCGAGAGAGAGAGAGAGAGAGAGAGAGAGAGAGAGAGAGAGAGAGAGAGAGAGAGAGAGAGTGGGGCTGGGCGAGGAGGGAGAGACAATCCTCTCTATCCATCATCCACTGATGGACACTTAGGTTGCTTCCATGTCTTGGCTGTTGTGAATAGTGCTGCTGTGGATGTGGGAGATGTCCCTTCGAGGGTGATTTCATTTCCTTTGGAAAAGGAAATGAAATTCCACCCAGGAGTGGAATTGCTGGATCATATGGTAGTCCTATTTTTAATTTCTTGAGGAAACTCCGTACTGTTTCCATAGTGGCTGCACCCATTTACATTCCCACCAACAGTGCAGGAGGGTTCCTTTTTCTCCACATCCTCACCAACACTTGTTTCTTCTTGTCTCTTTGATAATAGCTATTCTGACGGGTGTGAGGGAATATCTCACTGTGGTTTTGATGTGCATTTCCCTGATGATTAGTGACGTTGAGCACCTTTTCATGTCCCTGGTTACCATCTGTATGTCTTCTTTCAGAAAATGTCTAGTCAGGTCCTCTGCCCACTTTTTAATTGGGTTATTTGCTCTTTTTTTGCTATTGAGTTGTATGAGTTCCTTATATATTTTGGATATTAACCCCTTATCAGATGAATGGTTTGCAAATATTTTCTCCCTTCTGTAGGTTTCATTTTCATTTTGTTAATGGTTTCTTTTGTTGTGCAGAAGCTTTATAGTTGTATGCAGTCCCACTCATTTCTTTTTGCTTTTGTTGTTTGTGCTTTTGGTGTCATATCCAAAAAATCGTTGCTGAGACCAATGTCAAGGAGCTTTTTCTCTGTTTTCTTTTCAGGGTTTTGTGGCTTCAGGTCTTACATTTAAGGCTTTAATTCATTTTGAGTTAACTTTTGTGAATGGTGTAAGATAGCAGTCCAGTTTCACTGTTTTGCATGTAGCTGTCCAGTTTTCCCAACACCATTTATTGAAGAGACCATCTTTTCTCCATTGAGTATTCTTGGCTCCCTTGTCAAATGTTAGTTGACCAAATATGCAGGGGTTTATTTCTGGGCTCTGTATTCTGTTCGTTGGTCTAGGTATCTGTTTTTAGGCCAATACCATACTGTTTTTGTTTTTTTTTTTAACCATACTGTTTTGATTACTGTAGCTTTGTAATATAGTTTGAAATCAGGCCGTGTGATGCCTCCAGCTTTGATCTCCTTTCTTAGGATTGTTTTGGCTATTCAAGGTCTTTTGTAGTTCCATACAAGTTTTAGGATTATTTTTTTTATATATATTTCTGTGAAAAATGCCATTGGAATTTTGATGGGGATTGCATTGAATCTGTAGATGGCTTTGGGTAGTATAGACATTTTAACAATATGAATTCTTATGATTTATGAACATGGGATACCTTTCCATTTATTTGTGTCTTCAATTTCTTTCATCAGTGCGTCATGGTTTTCAGTGTACAGGTCTTTCACCTTCTTGATTAAATTTATTCCTGGGTGTTTTTATTGTTTTTGATGCTATTACAAATGGTTTTTTTTTTTTTTCTTTTTCGTATAGGGAAAATTTATAATAATTTTTGCCTCAGAGTGAGTATTCCAGCATCTCAAGGCAGAAACAGTCATGTGTGTTGTCTGGTGGTAGCTGCTGCTCATTCCCCACTGGGCATTTCAGTAGCTGTGGAAATGGGTAAACTCCCAATTCCTAAACACAGTTGTTTCCAAGAGCTTGGGCTGAGGGATTGTGGACATCTGAGAGGTCAGCCTTGTAAAACCAATTTAAAACATGTGATTGAGAAATTGATTTCAACGTGTGATTTAAAGTTGAAATCTTACTGGGTACATACAATATTGGACCAGCTCAGAGAGCTTTGGGGGCTCCAGCTTCACAAGTGTAATTTGCTAGATGTACAAGTTTCTGTTTGTTCTGTGAGACAACTGTAGGAGCTAAAAAGAAAGTCAAATGGAGTGCATGTAGTAGTACAATTAAACATGTTTATAGGAGCTTGACTAGGTTTCTAAATGGAATCAAACCTGAATCAAAGACTTTAAAAGTGATGAATAAATAGAATATTAAATTTCGTAGACTGAATGTGTAAGAAACTGGGATTGAAAGTTTTTATCATTAATAAACTGGATTTTATTAAATGGTAAAAGGCACAGTGAACCACATGAAAGCCACCAAATCTCACAGCTGACATCAGTTTTGGGAACTGGAACCATCCCTTTCCCAGGACAAGTGACTCAGGCCTTTACCCCCCCACCCAATGAACTGGCAGCCAATGCAGGGGCTCCTGCATGGACCCTGCCTCTGAGGTCAGGTTTCTGCATGTTCGCCCCCCAAGCCCCTGTCTTCTGGGACTTGTGGATGAAGTGAGACCCCGGAACCCCCAGACTCGGCTCTGATTGGGCCGCTCAGAGGCCGGCCCCTTCCCCAGCCTTGGACTCCTTCAGAGCAGGGCCAGGGCCCTACTGGAGGTGGGTAGTGAGCAGGCGATGTCAGGAGGGTCCAGCAGCGGCGGGGTGGGGGGGTGGACGTGAGGACTGGGGCCGTGCATGCTGGGCAGGCCCCGGGGTCCTATCGCTGCTCCGCCTGGGGCCTTCTTCGCCCGTGGAGCTGGCACCGACTGGGAGACAGGCCAAGGGCAGCTCCGGGCCGGCTGGCGGCGGCTTCCGCCCTCCTGGCGGACTCCTGAGTCCTGCCCGCACCTCGCGGGCTTCCCGGAAACCTCACCCCACCCCCTGAGGGGCCTCGATCGAGGCCAAGGAAATGTGGACGCTGCCTGGAGACCCTCTGTCTTCAGGTGCATGGGGGCAGGGCGGCGGTGCCCCGTGTGAAGGGGAAGACGTCCAAGTTCAGCGTGCCTGGCAAACGCGCAGGAGCTATGGGAAAACGCTCCGTGGATGTCGCCGCTCGGGGGCAGCCTTCTGGAGGGTCCCGGCAGTCACGTGTGACCCACAGAGTAGCCCTGGGAGCTGACCGGGCAGGTTAGGGCACACGTAGAAAACGCTGTCAGCCGCCCTCGGGCGCCGGTGAGACGGAGCCCGACTCGGGGCTCCAAGCCACTCCGTATGCTGCAAACACCCAGCACCCACTGTCCTGACAGCAGGGTGCGTGAGGGCGCACACACACGCGCGTGCACGCGCACACACACGCACGTGCGCCTGGCTGAAGAAACACACCAAGAGAGCACACGCAAAGCGCGTGTACGGATGAAGTGCACGTACCAGGCGGGGAGTGAGGGTGCTGTGGCACCAGGGACGGGGGCGCGACTTCCCGGGGTGTCCGTGGGGAGAGAACGGCCCCCAGAGCTGCCACCCCTGATTCGCAGAACCTGGCGCAGGAGCCCCAGGTGGGCCGGATGGAATCGCACATCGTTAACCGAGCACTTCCTCCAGCTGGAAATCGGGAGTCGACTCCCGCCGAGCTGCGGAGCGGGACCTAACTCGCTGCTCTTCCCCAGGGCCTCCCGGTCCGGGCCGCCTTGGTTTGGCCTGTGAGACCCAGGGCGGACGGGAGAGCCGGCCAGTGCCCCCCGGAGTCGGACCCACAGAACCAGGTTCTGGCAGCCTCAGCGTTTGTGGTAGTTTTTCGGCGGCGATAGAAGACTCCTGCAGGTACCGTTTAAAATCATCTTGATTTTTTGGAATCCTGTGAATGTATTACCCGTTCAAAACAAAAGAGCCAAACACAAAAGCCAAAATTAAAAGGGGAAGCCCTGCCGAGGAGGGGGCGCTGGTGCTCTGAGCCATGGGCCCCTCCTGGGCAGGGTCCTCCTGGGCAGGGTCCTCCTGGAGTCTCCCTCCCGTGGCCGCTGGTAGGACCCACGCTGGCACTGAACTCCGATGGTTACCCCGAAGCAGTGGTGGCAGTGGGCATGGGGGTAGCAGCTCTGGGACGTTTTGCCCAGAGGCCCCACTGACCGGGCAGAACCCTCCAGCCAGCCTGTACCACCCCCTCGGTCTCCTCCAGCAGCCAAGTCGCCCTTGAGTGCGCGGGGCCTGACCACCCGGCCCAACCCGCCTACGTTTGTTTGCAAGCATGTGTATTTGTGCACGTGTGTGTGCGTGTGCGTGAGCTTCTACACCTGCGGAGGGTGAGTGTGGCTCAGGGGCAGCTCCCAGCCCAGGGTGAGGTCTGGGGAGCCCTAAGGGAAGGGTGGAAGTGAACTCTGTACCAGGCAGAGGAGCTCGCAGGGCAGGGCGTCTGCTCAAGGCCCTGAGACAGGCTGGTGAGGGGGCGGTTCCGGGGCCAGGACCAGTCCCGTTAAACAGCCACGAGGTGCCCTCAGAGGGCAAGAGCCTACACTTCCCAGGCCGGCCAAGGAGGAGAAGCAGGGGCTTTAATGTTTATGCTCAATGTTGACCACGCTCGAAACACAGGACAATATAATTGTGCCCGTCAGAAGTCTTTAAGGAACATTTATAACAAGAGCTTCTGTACACGGCTCAGCAGGGGAACGATGGGTCCTGAGATCCCGCTGAAAGGGCTAAGATGAGTCTTTTTTGTCCTGTCTGACGACCCCCAGCATGAATAGCCCACCATAAAGACAGAAGTCTGGGAGCATGAATGGCGCTCCCTGGGTCTGGGGTCCCTGAGAGGCCCGCACACCCTCTGTAGCTCCAGGGGGAAAACAGAAGCCCCGGGCACCCCCCAAACTGTCCGAGACCCCACCCACCAGGCAACTCTCCTGGCTCTGCCTGTCTGCCAGCCTTGGAGGATGGCTTACCCACTCAGGTTGGCCCAGAAAGGCACCAAACTGGAAAATTCTGGGCTTGCAGCCAGGGGCCTGGGACTGAGCTGTATTTGGGGTCAGATGACAGAGGCGGGTCACCCAACAGCCCCCCTCCGGCCCCCTGGGTGTGGACTCTGCTCTGCAGGGGAGGTGGGAAAGGGCCAACCCCGACCCCACCAGGACCAAAAGAGCCTGCAGCCCTTCTTGAGGATGATTGAGAAGGGAACCATGGCTTCGCTTTCCCATCACGAAGTGCTGTGCGGGGGGGATGGGCACAGAGCCAGCTGCCCTGTTGGTCTCAAGAACAGGAGAGGACAGACACGTCTTTACCAACTAAAACCATGGCTGTCACCTAATTAAAAGACATATTTGTTGTAAGCAGCGAGTACAGTAACACCCTCACGTGGTACAAAGAAATCCGAGTCCTGGCGAGGTGTGTCTGGACGTCCTATTGGTGGCCTTCCTGCCACTGTGGGCATCCAGCCAGGTACCGTCACATGCCGTAGCTAATTGCAGGTGCGTCCACCCCCCCCTCCGGGCCGTCCTGCTGACTTCTGCTCGTCAGTCTGCAGTCCCAGCAGCTGCAGAGAATACCTCAGTTATTCTCGTCCAGGCGGACATGGGGCAATGAACCGTGTGGCAGAGACACTATCTTGTGTGTGTGTGTGCCGTGTGTCCGTGGGGTCAGTTTCCCAAAGTGGGGCTCCTCGTTCACAGGGCAAATGCAGTTTGATTTTAGCTAACGTTTGGAGTTTGCCAGTCAGATTGGTACAAGAGTCTTGCCATAGTTGAAGCTGCCTTTTTCTCATTCAGCTTTTTTTTGTTTGTTTGGTCATCTCCTTGTTCATGCCCTTTGCCCGTTTTTCTGTTGGATTGCTTCTTTTTAAAAAATGACTTATTACGGCCTTTTGTGCTGTAAGCATTATTAGAAATGTGTTTTCCTAGTTTGTCACTGGTCTTTGATGCTCCCCTGGGGTGTGCTGGCCGTGCGTCTGTATTTTTCTCTAATGCCATCTATCTGCTCCCTTCCAGTGCTTTCTGATTTGTAGAATATGAGGCGGGGAGTCCAACCTGACCTGTTTTTCGGATGGTTCTATCTTTGTCTGAATACAATTTACTAAAATCCCACGGGATTGATGGGCTGCTGTCTCCATGGGCTGACCCTTCTTGCGTGTTCTAAGCAGGGCAGTGAGTCGTGAGCTGCCGCTGCTTAGCCAGCACCCACCCAGCTCTCTCACGCAGCACGGCACTCGTTAAAGAGGCAAGCGCTGGGTCTGGGGTTCCCTGGTGGCGCAGTGGTTGAGAATCTGCCTGCCAATACAGGGGACACGGGTTCGAGCCCTGGTCCGGGAAGATCCCACATGCTGCAGGGCAACTAAACCCATGCGCCACAACTACTGAGCCTGTGCTCTAGAGCCTGCGAGCCACAACTACTGAGCCCACGTGCCACAACTACTGAAGACCGCGCGCCCAGAGCCCATGCTCCTCAACAAGAGAAGCCACCGCAATGAGAAGCCCGCGCACCGCAACGAAGAGTAGCCCCTGCTCGCCGCAACTAGAGAAAGCCCACACGCAGCAACGAAGACCCAATGCAGCCAGAAATAAAACAAATAAATAAATTTATAAAAAAAAAAAAGAAAAGAAAATGCTGGGTCCATCCCCCAACCCCTTCCCTCACTGTTGGACGTTTGGTGGATAAAGAATGGCACAAATTTTCCCACCGCTATTCTTCCACGTGATGAAGTGGTGACCAAAGCTGTTGGCAGTCTGTCCACTAATGCTTCTGGGATGTATACTGTGTGCCTGGTTTAGAGATACACACGGGATAAAGTGGTGACCAAAGCTGTTGGCAGTCTGTCCACTAATGCTTCTGGGATGTGTACTTTGTGCCTGGTTTAGAGATACACACGTGATAAAGTGGTGACCATAGCTGGTGGCAGTCTGTCCACTAATGCTTCTGGGATGTATACTGTGTGCCTGGTTTAGAGATACACACGTGATAAAGTGGTGACCAAAGCTGGTGGCAGTCTGTCCACTGATGCTTCTGGGATGTGTACTGTGTGCCTGGTTTAGAGATACACACGTGATAAAGTGGTGACCAAAGCTGTTGGCAGTCTGTCCACTGATGCTTCTGGGATGTATACTTTGTGCCTGGTTTAGAGATACACACGTGATAAAGTGGTGACCATAGCTGGTGGTAATCTGTTCACTGATGCTTCTGGGATGTATACTTTGTGCCTGGTTTAGAGATACACGCGGGATAAAGTGGTGACCAAAGCTGTTGGCAGTCTGTCCACCGATGCTTCTGGGATGTATACTTTGTGCCTGGTTTAGAGATACACACGGGATAAAGTGGTGACCATAGCTGGTGGCAGTCTGTCCACTGATGCTTCTGGGATGTATACTGTGTGCCTGGTTTAGAGATACAGTTGTGAGCCAGACAAATACTGCCCGTGACTTTGGGGGGCTCGCCAGCGAATGGGGGTCAGGCCACAGTAGCAGACGCTCACCAAGGAGTTTGAGGGAACCTCGGGTCTGGGGAGTCAGAGTCAAGATTCCTGTTGAGTGGTGGCGTTTGTTATGCGTTACTGTCTGGAGAACAAAGCAAACAAGAATTTCTTTGATGTGGATAGGTCCGGCTGGGGAGCAGTACCTCCTTCTTGCACCCCAAACACCCTGCCCCTTGCCCGCTCCCAAGGCCAGTGCCTGGGGGCCCCTTCCCACGTCTGTAGATTCCTGCGCCCCCAGTGGCTGAGCCCAGCTCACCCCCCAGCCCCCTTGCTCAGCACAAATGCAGTAACTGCAACGTGGTATCCTTGCTGTTTCGCGATAGTTATCACTGATTGATATCTGGCTTCCACAGTCGGTTGGTGCCCCACTGACTCGGATTCAGTCCAGCTGTTTCCATTTAAAGGGCCTGGAGGCCGAATTCCATTCCAGCCTTATTTTTCCTGAACCGACCCTCCTGTAGTGACCCCAGAAAGGCAGCCCCTGGCCCCGCCTGGATCACTAGCTCGCGGTGTGACTCGGATAAGTCACTCCTGGGCCTGGACAGTCCCACCAGCTGGGCCCTGCGAGCAGCGGGTGGGGGTTTGTCCCCTCCGGGCCCCCAGCGGGGACAGTGCCGCCCTCCCCCGCCCACCCTCATCTTCACAGACAGAGTGGCCACAGGCGCGTCCAGCACCCCCGTCCTCAGGTGTCCTGGGGAGCCGAAGTGCTCCGGAAGAACTATCTGAGATAAAAGGTGGAATCTGATGGCAACTTCCCAGGACAAAAGGAAAAGAAACAGAAAGTCCCCAGAGCAAGCAGGGGGACAGGGTTGCCCGGCTCTCTGGCCTGGCTGCAGGGCTTCCCTCGGGAGGTGTGGGCAGCAGCCCAGCTCTTGGCTCGTGGAGAGATGCCCCCCGATTGCCGGCCCCCACCCCCAGATCCCTGACACCCAGCCCGGGCTGGTCCATGCGGCGCCCCGGAGAGCCCGGCTCTGCGATGGAGGTGCCAGTGCAGGCCGGCCTCTGAGCCTTCCCAGGGTCTCAGCAAGTTCTGTCCCCCATCGGGGGATGCTCACCCCTCCCCTCTGTCATGCTGCTTTGCCCTTTTCCTGTCACATCTTCCTCCAATGAGAAGGACGTGTCAGGGGTCTCCTGGGCCTGGCATTTCAGGGCCTGTGTGACGCCCTCCTGCGTGGCGGGCAGGGCAGTGTCCCAGGGTGACCTCAGGGCACACAGCCCCCTCGTGCCCCGCCTGGATGAGGCACACGTCCCCGCGAGGGGGGTCCCTGCACCGCCTGGTCTGAAGCTCCCCTGCCAGCTGGGTGACCTCTGCAGGGCATTTGGCACCCATGAGCCCATCTGTGAAATGGGGCACTAATTAGACCCACCTGCAGTGGGTGGGATGGTCGCCTCCAGAGGTGTGACCTCCAGGCCTGTGAATGTGACTGTGTTTGGGAAAATGCAGGTAATCAGGCTGGCACGGGCATCCCTGGGGGCCTGGCTGGTGGGGAGAGAGGGGGCGGCTAACTGGGTTTGTGGGGTGGGGGGGAGGCCAGCCTTGCGAGGGGCTGCAGGGGGCGGGTAGCAGGGGAGGACTTGGGCTCTGACTGGACCTGCAAGCAACCCTGGGGCGGGGCCCAAGTCCAGAGCCGCTCTGCCTCGTGTGGGCCCTTTCTCCCCCTGGCTGGCGTGGCCCGCAGCTGGCCCCTTGGCCTCCCGGGGCGCAGGGCAGGCGCAGGCCTCTAGGCTTTGTCTTCCTTGTCCGCCAGACTGCAAAGTGCACCCTGACCTGGCTGCTACCTCCTGAATGCTGTCCTTCACATTTTCCTAGAGAAAATCAGCCTGTGACCCTCAAAGCTCCAGGGACAGAAGTCCAGTTCTCTGAGTTTTCACTTGTTCACACATGACGCGACCATTACGTAGATGAGACATGACACGTCTCCCCCAGAAACTTCCCTTGCGCCCTCACCAACCCACAGCCCCTTCCGACCATCCCACTGCCCGGGTTACCCATCCCAGGACCCTGCACCCAGGGACCAAGGCTGAGTGTCCTTCTTCACGGCATTCAGCCATGTTGATGTGTGTCCACAGTTCCCGTTCATTCTGTGTCACGCTCCACGCGTGGACGCGCCGTAATCTGTGGGTCCGTTCGCCTAGGGGTGGAGGTGACGGCCACCCCCTGTGCTACGGCTGTGACCGCTTTGTTGCAATACAGCTCGCATGCTGTCTGCTATGCACTGAATGTTCATGCACGTCCCCCCACCCCTGACCAAGCGGGCTTGAGTCAGTAGCCCCTCTGCTGTCCTTAGGGTTTGGTCCAGACCCACTGAGGCCGGTGAGGCCCCTGCCGGCCTCTGCAGCTTTCTCTCTCCCACATCTCTGCTGTCCTCTGCCTAGAACCTTCCTCCCTGGCCACCTGCCCTTCGAGATTCAGCTAGCTTGTCTCCTCCTCCAGGAAGCCTTCCTGTTCTGCAATTCTGCCTGGCTGCCCTGCTGTTTGCCCTGCCCACTGCCATCCAGGAACCTGCAGCTCTGAGCCATGTGGCCTGGGTGCGTGCCGCCCACGCCCCAGTTTCCAGGGCTGAGAAAGGGCGGCCACACCTGTGCTGCCCTCCGGACCCTCAGAGTATGCAGGGGGCTGCTCCACAGGCATGACCTCCGGGCAACACCGCGTGGCCCAACCGGCCACCAGAGGGCAGCAGTGGAGGGACGGGGGTGGGGACAGCTGCCAGGGCCACCTGGGGCCCATGTCACGGAGTGTGGGTCTGAGGACCATGGGAGGCCCTATGGGGACCCGAGCCCCTGGCCTCACCCCTGAGTGTCCACCAGCCTCAGGCTGAGCTTGGGGCTCCCGGCTCACAGACAGGACGGGGCGGCCCTCACACAGCGCTTAAGAGACCCTGAGCATTTTCACACGAGCGTCTCCTTCAAATCTAGAGGGTCCCTGTGCCGGGCACCATTGTCCCCATCCTACAGTTCAGGGAGGGAGGCCGGCCCCAGCGGGAGGCCCTCGCCTGCCCTGGCCTGGTTCCGCCCAGTGACTACCCTGCCCTGGGGCGGGGCGGCCAGGCCACGGCTTCCCTATTGCTATGCTGGACAGGGGGTGTAAACGGGCTGCGCCCCAGGACCGGGGCCTCTGCAGGGACAGGGATCTGCTGAAGTAACAGCTGGCGGGGCCCCCAGACCTACCCCCCTTGCGGAAGGCGCTCCCAGCCTCGGGATTGCCTGCGAGGCCCACAGGGAGGGTGGCCTGGCAGCCCTGGGCAGGGCCCTCGGGCACTGTCTAAATGTTCCTGGGATGTCTCATGCTCAAATACAGAAGCCCACCAGCCAACAGGAGACCCGGTGTCCCTCACAGGAGCTCATCCAATGGCCACAGGCGCAGGAGGGGAGGAGCCCGGAGGCCAGCCTGGAGGAGGGAGCCCACTGGAGGCTGCCCCCACCCCTGTGCCCGCCTTTGCTTTGCCACACACTCTGTGGTCCTGGCTTGTCCTGGAAGCTGAGGACGCACCAGGGAGTGAGACAAACCAAATCTAGTGAGGATGGGGCCTCGGGGGCAACAAACGGGGAGTCCCTGCCCATCACACATCCTGCCAGGCGGTGGCAAAGGCAAGACTAAGAATGTCAGCGAGCGTCACACAGCCTGGTTCTGACTGCGAGCCGCGCGGCCTCTGTCTGAGCCTGGCAGCCCTTCCCAGGCCCCAGCAGCCACCCTGGGACAGATGGAGATGTCCCCCTGCCAGGCCCAGGTGCCCGCTCTGTGAGCTGGACCATGCTGGACAATGTTTGGGGCCCCAGGGCACCCCAACCCCAGAAGGAAGGGCAGCCGGCCGTGGCGGTGTGCGCCCTTTGACCCCAGGCCTCCTGAGGAAGCCTCTCCGAGGGGCGTCCCCTGGAGATTACTGTTGACTCACCCATCTGAACATTATGTTCCCCAGGCTCAGCCTGACTAGGCGTGGTTTCTCTCTGGGGACTTTCAGAAGGACAGATGTGTCCCCCAGGGTCACAGGTGTGAAAGCAGGAAGGGCGGGGTGTAGTAGACTGGCTCCACACACTTGCTGGCAGTCCCTGAGCCTCCTCCCTTGGGGACTCCTGACCGGTCAGCTGCACGGTGGGGCTGGGGGGAGGGGGGAGCCTGAGCCTGCACGTAGGGTCTCACCTGACACCCCCGTGAACGGAGGGCTCAGGGCTGGGTTGGGGCCCTAAGGTGCCCAGACCCCCATCTCTGTGCAGAGCCCGCTTGAGCCCTCTGTCTCTGGTTTAATTAATTTGATTTTTCCATGTTAATGCACATGCTAACATTTCCAAACAGTACAAAGAGTAATAACATCAAAAGCAGAAACCTCCCTCCCACACCCTGTCCTCAGTGCCTCTGGCCCTCCGGCCGTCCCGCTATGCCAGGGCCCGGGCAGACCCAGTGGGGAAGCTCTGCTCTCCAGCCGTGGTGCCCCCAGAGTGGTGCCACCCCACATGTGGAACTGGGGCGTCGTCCTCCAGGGAGGGGCTGCACCTGGCTGCCTCCCCCGGCCCTGGTCCGCAGTGCCCGGGGGGGACACTCAGCCCTTGTCCACCCTGACCCGGCTCTCCTCCCAGGCCCTCCCCTCCCGGTGCCATTCACCCCGCACCCGGGAAGGGGAGGGTCGAGGGAGTGGATTTCCTCCAGAGCCTCAGCAGGGAGCCTCCTAGCTCTGCAGCCTCTGCTTAGATCCCCACCCCCTCCTCACACTCTGGATCTCCGTGAACTTTGAGGTCGGGAGAGCCCCCGACCCGGGCCCCACAGCCACATCCCCTTCCTCGCAGTTCTGGTATCTGAGCTCGTCACAGCACTGCCCCGACTAGGGGGCTGTCCCCACTCAGAGTCGGTGTCTGCGGCCCAGGAGGGGGCCAGGGCAGAGGGCAGGCGGGAGTGCGGCTGTGCACGCCCCACTGTGCCCCCGCCGGGCTTCGGGGAGCCAGGGTGTGACCAGCTGTGTGTGCCCTCCCCGGATGGCGATGGGACTGCCAGGTGCCTGCCAGTGCCGACCGGGCTGTTCCCCACCTCCCACGCTAACCGCAGAACCCTGAAACCAATTAGCGCAGCCAGCCCCCAGCTGGGCCGGGTCACCACCCAGACCTTCCCCTGGGTTTGGAAGTCCCGTGTCTCTGCCAGAGGACATTCCGATCCCTGACTGCTCTGACACTCCTGTAGCTGGGGATGTTACATATATAGAAACCAGGGCCCCCAGCCTCTGGGCCCGGCTGAGGACGCCTTGCAGCCCTGAGACACGGCGGTGTTCCACCCCAGCAGTGAGGGCGGTGGGCAGGGGTGGAATCCCAGGCCCTCAGGTGACAGGCTGCCCGCTGCCTGGGATGCTGTGCGCCAGGCGGGAGGGGCCCGGGCCCCAGGTGTCCCCTGTGAGCCTCCTCCCCACAGCTCCTAACTCAGCCCTCCCACCGATGCCAGCAGCCTGCCGGAGGCGGCCCCCACCCCCGACCGCCCAGCGCCCAGCCCAGTCCCGGCCCGAGACCCGAGGCCCAGCCCGAGGGTCAGCGGGCGCTGAGACCCAGTGGGCCGTGCGTGCCGGGCACGCCTGGCTCACGTGTCTGCGGAAATGCGGACCAGCTGACACGTGTGCGGCATTCGGCCCTCTGTCCCGTGCTCTGGGGTGTGTCGAGAAGGCCCCCGGGGGAGCTGCTGTTCTGTGTGAGGGAGGTGAGGCCACCTGCGGAGCTCGGGTAGATGGAACTTGAGAAAAACAGAAACAAAGCCCCAGGCCTCGCGGGGAGCCCGGCGCTGTGCCGTCTGGGCTGCAGGATGGCCGTCTCCTCCTGCCACCGCGGGCCGCCTGGGTCAGGGAGCTGTGGAGAAGCTGGTGGAGAAGCCACCAGCCTGAAGGCCACTTCCGGGGGCTGGGTGGACGGGGTGTCGTCTGTGAGGAAATTGGGCAGTGAGGATCTGGGGGCAGAGGTCCAGGTGGTGGCTTCATGGCTGGGCGTGGATGGTTGAGGGGCCTGAGGACAGCCCAACCCAGAGGTAGCCGGGTCTGAAGCTGTCTGTGCCCCAGGGCCTCCTAGGACACACCCCACAACCCACCAGGGGCGGTCGTGTGCCAGGCTCTGTGCGTGGTCATGGGCTGAGGGCATGGCTGCCGGCCCCGAGGTGGGCATGGGGACCGGGTGGGCACAGTGACACGTCTGCAAAGCTAAGCATGTGTGTGTTGTGTGCTGCGTATGTGACAGGACAGGCCTGGTAAGAGTGTGTGTGTGAGCGTGTGATCACATCTGTGTACTTAGGTCTGAGTGTGTTTGATCACATCTGTGTACTTACATCTGAGTGTGTTTGTGTGATCACATCTGTGTACTTACGTCTGAGTGTGTGCGCTTATATTTACGTGCTAAGTATGCGTGTTTCTGTATGTGCACATCTGCATCTCTGCATATGTGCTGATCACGTGTACAAGTCTGCACGTGTGTACTTGTAAGCCTGTGCTGTGTCTGCACACACAGGTATGGGACATGTCTGAGCATTCTCGTGTGCGATGTTCAGGTGCGTACGTGTGCAGGTATGGGGGTCACGGGTAGGTGTGTCTGCACGTTCTCTGTGTTGGTGTCTGGGGGCACAGGCGTCTGCACGCGGGTGGTTGTGCGTGTACACCTGTGTAACTGTGCATTGGATGTGGGTGTGCTCTGTAGCCTGCGTGGCTGTGTGGTTGGCTGTGTTTGCACATCTCTCTGTGTGTTTGCTCACGCACATAGCGTGTGTATTCCTGAGGGATGTGGGCTGTGGACTCAGGCCCTCCGTGCTGCTCTGGGCTGTGTCGGGGCCTGGGCTCTGGTCCCTCCTGGCTGGTTGACAGCCCGGCCCACGTGGGTGGGGGCAGTTTCGGTGGACCCAATCTTGGTCCTGGGAGCTCGGGTGAGCGCCTGCCCTGCCGTGCAGGGGCCTCGGGTGTGTGAGGATCCAGCTGGGCCCTGACTGCTCCCTGGACGCGGAATCTGCCGCCTCTCTGTGGCTCTGGGCGAAACTGAACAGCACCGTTTAGTTTTTGTGTGTTTATTTTCCTGTGTTCCTTCTGTTTACGGCAAGTGACGTTGATGTTTCCAGTTAATGATATTATTCTCCTTATTTAAGTAAATAGTGATAATGCTTTAAAGCAAACTATTAAGCGGCCCCGCTGAGAGCTGAGCTGGCTGCAAGGCTCGGGCGTCCTCCCAGGGACCCGCCGGGGAGAGCACGTGTCCTCGGCCGCCACCCATGTGGGGCTTCTCGTTACTAAGGCGACTGTGGGGTGCAGCCACCTCCAGGAGGCCGAGGCGGTTCGGCTTACTCACCCCATTTTACAGACCAGGACACTGGTCACCGGCAGTGGGAGAAGGGTCAGCGGGTCAGCTCCCCGCCGCCACACAATACGTCCTCGGTGGGCTCCCATCGCTCGCGTTTCCGGGCCCGGCGGGGCCAGCTGGTCTCTGGCCCGCGGATCCGGCCTCAGCCGGGAGCTGGCAGGGGGGCCGGCGGTCAGCCAGCCGGCAGGGAGCTGGGCTGGTGGCTGCCTTCCCGACGGAGTGTCCAGCACAGGAGCCAGGCGGCAGCACGGAAGTCACGCCTGCCACCTTCTCTCTGTGGGTCAAGCCAAGTGTCCCCCCTCTCGGCAGACAATTAGGAGGGCGCATGGATGGAGACGCGGGGGCTGCCGGCTCCGGAAAACGCAGTTGGCCACACGGGAGTTTGAACCCAGGGTGGCCTGGTTTCCAAGCTCGTGCTCTAAACAAAGCCTGTTCCCACCTCCCGAGAGCCAGTCTCTGAAATCAAAGGACCTGGGCCAGGCCGTCGGGCCGCGGCTCTGTCCCTGAGGCTCACGTCCCTGGGTGCCAGCTACCAGCACAAGAGGAAGAAACAGGAATTAGAAGCAGAAACCCTGTGAGAATCCTCCATAGCGACACCCACTGCATCCTCTAGGTCAGAAGGTGGCCTGGGATGGACATTTCCTCGCCATGTCTGTCAAGGTGGGAGGACTTGACTCAAGCAGAACCTGCTGTGTCAGAGAAAGGAAGGATCCTCAGCAGGCAGGTTCAGCCTGTCTCTGGGGACGAGAAGCTGGACGGAGGTGGCCCCTTCGGGAACATGTACAGAGGGGGCGGCAGGTGGGCAGGGGGCAGCCACCCAGCAGAAATCGGAGAGGAACTCGGTTCAGACGTCACGGGAGGGGGTGGGAGTGAGATACGTGGCGGAAATCGGGCTTGTGGACGGCTGGATCGTGGACCAGCTGACCCCCAGTGCCCAAGTACCCAAGCGCACAACCCTGGTTGGCCCACGGCCAGGCTGACTCTGGGGGAAAAGACACCAGTGGGTCCTTCCCTAAAAAACCATTTGTTTTGAGAATCAGGGTTGCTATTGATATGGTCGTGTTAGATGCTGACATTAAGGGCCCCCACTGTAACGGCGGCCCCCCTCTTGAACCTGGGAGGCTGCCCGTGTATCCACAGCACAGCAGCCTCGCTACTGCTACCTCCTTAAATATTACGTTTGAAGTGACAAAGACCTCCAGCTGTTTGAGGACAGCCTGCACATGCAACAAAAGGTCCAGATAAACAATGGGAAGGAAAAAGGTCCAGAGGAAACATTATCATCCAGTAAACAGGAGGAAACAAAACTTCTCACGGATATCAGACAATATGGCTTCCATAACAAGAACAAGGTGCAAAGGAAAAAAAAAACCCCACCACCAACAGAAACACAAGAAAGCACTCTTGGGAGATTAAGTATATAATTCCTGAAAGAAAACTTTGGCTAAAAGTGCTCAAATTCAGAACGAGGAAATTCATAGAATAAATTCAAAGAACAGAATTTCTATTCTATTCATAAATTCACAGAACAGAAACGCATAGAATAAAAGCACGAGGAAACCTAAAACAGGAGAGAAAAACACAAGAGACAAAAAGGATCAACGCGGGTTGTCCAGCATCTGACTGAGCCCCGTGCCCAGGAGAGTGGGCAAAGAGGATGCAGGAGAGAAGGGATTCCAGGGCATGTCCCGGGACCAGAGGCAGAGCTGGTGAACGTGGGTGCAGGGCGGTCGGATGAAACAGAGTCTCCAGTGAGGTACAACACTGAGAAAGTGCAGAGCCCACGGAGAAAGAGGGGATTCAAGGAGATTGTGCAAGAAAGCAACACGCCGCCTACAAAGAACTGGGTTCCCGACAGCAGTGCGGTGCGGACGGCCCCAGAACGTTCACTTTCTGAGAGGAAACGGTTTATGACCCTGAACTGCATGGCCGGTAAAACTGCTGCTCAGTTATGAGGGCATAATAATGTCACGTGCAAACGCTCCAGGACTTGGAAATCCACTTCCCGCACACCCACTGCTAGCGGTGGTTTGGGGACCAGCTCTACCAAAAAGGACATAAACTGAAAGGCAGAGGGCTCAGGGCAGAAATTAAGTGGGAACCATAGATCCGAAGCCAGGGGCGGTGAGGTAGGAGGCCCAGAGCTTGGAAGATTGTGAGGACATGGTAACAGCACCCAGTGGAAGGAAAAAAAGGCAGCCAGAGACCTCAGACTCCAGAGCACACAGGTTCAAGGGTCATTTCGGGGGCCTGACCCGCGGGTCCATAGCGTGGTGGTCCCAGCGGGAGGTCCCACGGTGACTTGTGTTCCAGACAGATGCTGCGGTTGAGACGTGTCAGCGCTTACACAGCAGCCCGACCCTGCGCGCCCCGGCCGGCCGCAGGCTGTGAGTCACCAGAGAGAGGGTGTGGAACAGACGCTGTACAGCACGAGCCCTCCTGGACGTGGACTTGGGCCCTCTGGGTGTCATGTTCCGGGACCGTCGTCCCGGACATCCTCTCCTGTTTGAACAAGGGTGCACCCAGCCTTGAGTCTTGTCATGCTCGGGCCACCCTGGGAAGTGTGGTCGCGCCCTCAGCTTAGCTCCTAGAAACGCCGGCCTCTGTCACCAACTTGCAAGAGCGAAACCTAATGTGAATGGCCCGGTGAGACCAGCTGTGCGGAACCGCGGGGG
Source organism: Phocoena sinus (assembly GCF_008692025.1). Taxonomy (NCBI): domain Eukaryota; kingdom Metazoa; phylum Chordata; class Mammalia; order Artiodactyla; family Phocoenidae; genus Phocoena; species Phocoena sinus. The sequence goes on from NC_045781.1 coordinate 59,198,725, forward strand.
GAGCTGGGACCAGAGGAAAGGTGAGGTGTGGCCTTGACTCTATCTAAAAGTTTCACATTTCGTTCATCATGGATTTTTTGGGGGGCCAGGAATTTTTGATTTTTAAAAATATTGCGTTAAAATACTAGTTACCTCCGTGACTGAGGTTCCTAGTGTCCCCGCTTTGAAATTTGCCCCCAGGACGGTGCCTCGCTCTCCCTGCCCTCGCCCGGCCCGGGCACCTGAGCTGCAGAGGTGGGAGGCTGGGGCCAAATCTCACCCCAGGGAGGAGAGAGTCCGTAGGTGACGTGCAGAGTGGATGGTGGGGGGCCCGTCCCTCTGTGACACGGCGACAACGAGAAAATAACACTGAAAGTCCCCCTCCCGCAGTGCAACTGGGCCGTGGGCCCCTCCACTTCCTTCCTTTCCACTGGGCTGTTAAACGAATGAAGTTTTACAGAGGAATGAGCAGAGAATTTAAAATCCTTTAAGCAATTAAATGAATTCTGAATTTAAAATGAAAAGAAGGTCAAAATTAAGTGTCTGGGAGGTTTAAAGAGACAAACGCATGGAGCCACCTGGGGAGGGTGGAAGGGGTAAAGGAGAACTTTGCCCTGGCAGACCTGGAGGGCCCACGTGCTCACAAAGGAGCAGTCAGTCTGCCGCGGGGACCCCTCAGCCACGGAAGCAGACACGTGGATCACACAGGATGCCACTATACCCAGGGAAATGGCCGAGGAAGCACCGCAGACAAATGAGAAAGAAGTCAGAACGACTATCTCAGGAGAGGAGGAGACAAAGTATACAAGACACAGCAAACCTAAGAAAATGTGTGGTTACATTTAAATGAATGCCACGCCCCGTGGGCTGTACTCCAGTATTAAGGAGCTTATATGTTGAAAGAGACACACAGACTTAAACACGAGTGTTACAAAGTATGAGGGAAGACACTAGCAAAGTAGTGACACGCAGAGGAACTTTCTAACCGTCGTAGGAAAGGAATCAAAGTAACACGAAGAGCACGGCAGAAGCAAGAAACGGGAGGAGCACGGCCGGCCGTAGCTTGGGAAGTAGCGAGGCTAAGGGGGGATGCAGTGCTGTCACCGTCGTACTGGCTTAAACGGTCACATTTACAGACAGAGGCGCTCAGATGAGGTGAAGAAATAAAATACAGTTATATGCTCTTGCAACTTCCCTGGCGGTCAAGGGGTTAAGACTTCGCCTTCCAGGGCAGGGGGTGCTGGTTCCATCCCCAGTCCGGGAGCTAAGAGCCCACAAGCCTGGCAGCCGAAAAAGCAAAACGGAAAACAGAAGCAACATTGTAACAAATTCCATAAAGGCCTTAAAAACGGTCCACGTGAAAAAAAAAAGAAAATTAAAAAATATACAATTAAATGCTCTTAAAAAAAGCCAACTCTGAAACAAAAACGATAAGGGGAAAATGTTGAAAATACGTAGAGTCAAATGGAGCAGGCCGGTGTGAACAAGGGGGGACGTGTGTTCACAGCCATGTCAGAGAGGAGGGTTCCGGGGAGAAGCCCCCCAGCTGCAGACGGGCATCGCCCACCACAAAGCAGCAGCGTCGGGTCACAGAGACAGGCCGGGGAGGTGGAGGGGGCTGGACACAGAGCACGGAGGACCGTCGAGGTGCTGGGGCCGTGGGGACAGTGCGAAGGGCAGACGGGGTCCTGGCTCGGGGTGGCGGAGGGACATACTCGGCTTTAAAGCCCGTGTCCTGGCCCAGCACCTGCTGGGCCACAGTTCCCAGGCAGCGTGGTCAGAGTCCTGGATTCCTCACCCTTCAAGGGGGTCTTTTGTGCACAGAGTGGTGAAGAGGGTGGAATCCCAGGGCCTGGCACCGAGGATGTCCCTGTGGGGAGCGGGGGCAAGTCCTCGATGGGGTCTGGGGCCGGCGGCTTCGTCCCCTAGCATCTGGGTGGAGGACGCCCCGGAGCCCCTCCCCCCGGAGTGATGGTGGGTGGAGGGAGGGAAGGTAGACAGCTCCCCGCTCTGCGCAGTCTCCCCTGCGAGCTGCCGTTTCAACAGGAGGGAAACGGGGCTGGAGGCCCAGGCCCCGGGATGCAGAGCTAATGACGGCAGAGCCAGGGTTCGGACGTGACCCCCTTCCCAGGTGGGAGAAAGGGCCTGGAGCTGGGCCCATCCTGTCCTTGGGGCCGGGTCGGGGCTCGGGGAGGCCACCGGCCTGGGACCTGGGCTCCACAGGGCAGGTCTGCGTGAGGGTCCAAAGCCATCCAGGGACAGAGGTGCCAGGGAGCCCAGCGAGGGGGTAGGGTCTCCACAGCTCAGCAGCCCTGAGGATCCAGAGTGGGGTGGGGTCACCCAGCTGCCCAGCAGAACCCTGGATGCTGGCCCAGCCCTGGGACCGGGATTCACGATTCACTGGGCCCGGCGCTGCCTGGGCATCCGGTTCTCAACCATGCCCCCCACCCTCCAGCCCCCTGCCTCCCCCGGGAGACCTGAGTGTGCGCCCCCAGCTCTAAGGAAATGCAAACGCTCTAAGCTTCCGACCCCAAGCCCCAGCATCCAACATGCTCGGTCAGAAGCCTGCAGCCGGAGCGTGGGTCAGTGTGCAGACACCCCCAGCACTGCAGTGGAGTGTGGCAGGAGTGCCCCTGCCGGGCTGTGCTCCACCTTCCAAGAAAAGTAACAAAAAAACTGCAGGCAAACAAAGGGATACATTCAAGTACACAAAATTGAATCTCGTTTGTAGACCTCAGACACCAGGTCCTGGGGGCAGGACACAACAAACACTGGCGGCCCCTTTCCCTGCGCTAGCCCATCCTCTGCCCCACTTCTGGGCACCAGTCCCGCCCCTGGGGTTTTACTACACTTGGCCTGGCCCAGACAGCGACGCCCAGCCTCAGGGGCTAGGAACTCCCATGGATCCACCCTCGCGGGGAATGTGCTGATTGCTGATAAACAGGGGAGGTCCTGGCAACAATCACCTGGACCAAAGCCCTCTGTCTCGTGGCGCCCAGGACGGCGGGTCAGGACACACACAGGAGCAGCGGGGGAGCGCATCCCTGGGGCCCGCGCCATGTGGGCCAGCTGGTGGTTCTGGCCCCTGGTGGCCGTCTGCACCGCGGACCAGTTCCGGGACACAGCGGAGCGCATAATGCAGAGCACGCCTGTCATTGACGGGTAAGCAGCCACCCATGCGACGGGCCGGGGGTCCGGGCGGTGGGGCGCTAGGGTCGAGGCTCATGTGCCCTTGACCTGAGACAGGAGCTGCCCTGTCTCCAGTGGGACTCAGATTCTCCAACTGCACTATGGCCTTTGCCCTCTGCTGGACTCAGTTTTTTTGTGGGCTCTCTCAGGGCCCCAGAGACTTCAGTACATGAGGGCCTGTGGGGAACGCGGCAGGAAGGAGGTGAATAGTGAGGCCCCCAAGGCCTCAGCAGCTCCCGGGACACCCCACAGCCTGGACCCCTGGGGGCTGGGGCTGGGGGCCGTTGGGGCCTGGCCCGGGGTCCTGTGTCACAGGAAGTACAGGTGAGGGTGGTGTCTGCTGTGGCCCTTGGGGGACCCTCTCGTCAAGCCCACCCCTCGCTCCATCCACCTGGGGTGACCCCATCAGGCCTGTGCGCCCGGCTTGACCTCACCGAGGCATCTCATGCTTCAGTGCCCCAGGCCAAGCTCCTGGGTGCCCACTCCCCCTGCCCCTCTTCCAGCCAAGACCCTGGTGACACCTTGTCACTCTCTCCCTGATGTCACAGCCAACCTGGCCGCGCCTGCCCCCTTCACTTACCCTCCACCCCCGCCCCTGTGCCTCTGACTGCCCCCTCCTGCCCCTGGCCTGAGGTCAGGTCTCCGCACTGCAGCCAGAGGAAGTCTTGGAGACACAAGTACCAACCCCTGCCCTTCCAGCTCCAACTCCCACAGAGCTCAGAGTAGTAGCCGGAGTCCTTCCAGCGGCCCCCAGGGCCCCTCGACGCTGCAGGCAGGCCTGGCACTGCCCTTGCCGCTCCCGCCCCCAACTCCTCGGGGCTCTCCCAGCCCTGGGAAGGACGCCACCTGTCCACACACACTTCCGCCCCACCTGCTCTTTCCCACCGGGTGCTGGGAAAGTTGGGGTACCCACTTGCCCAGGCTTTATGGGACAAAAGCTCTGCAAGAAAAGCAGAGAAAACAGGTGTCTCATCACATAAGACTGGCAGGGAAATGAGGGGCAGCCCTAGATAAGGAAGCGGCCATCAGGGGTCAGAGTGCACCCTTCCCTCCCTCCCTCAGTCCTCCCCTGGTCCCTCCCCTCTCCCCTCCTTCCTGGACCTCCCATCCCCCTGCCTGCCTCTGAGGGTCCTCACGTGGCTGGGCCTCCTCACAGGCATAGGAAGTTTGCTGCAGAGGCCGCTGTCCTTTGCTCCCATCCGGGAGGCCCTGCTGTCTGGCAGGTCTGGGCTCAGGGACCAGCCATCCCAGGCCAGCAAGGGCAGGTAGAATATGCCAACAAAATGAATGTTCCTTCCTTCCGGGGGACTCAGGGTGGCCGGGCACACGGAGAGGGGCTCCGAGTTTAGGTGCTGGGAGCTGTCCAGATGTCCATGTGAGGGGTAAGATGGCTCAAAGAGCCCAGACAGCCAGGCGTACTCAGGAAGCTGGGATTTGGGGAGCTGGGATTATCCAAAGTCTTAGAAAGCCAAGACTAGGCTGACAGAATCAAAACCAGTTAGTATTAGCTACTCCTGTGGGTAAGAGAGACCCAAATAAGTAGCTTCAACAACAGGGAAGTCCGGACGGAGTCCTGGCACGGCATTCCATAATGGTGTGGCCACCATTCCCACAGTTACCTCATGATTTAATATGGCTGCACCAGCTCCAGCCATCACACCTGTAAGCCGTAGCTGGCCTAAGTGTGTGTTTGGCTGTCGTTTCTAGCACTTCCCGGCACTCGGAATCCTCCCCTCTCCTCTTTGGGTAGGGTGGCAGGTCCTCTATCACAGCTGAGGATGCTACCCAGGCCACACAGATAAGGATGGTAGATCCGTCAGCCTCCAGAACAGACTCCAGGATGTGGTGTTGACCTTAGCGCGGATACCTACAAAGGGAGGACAGGCTGAGGTGAGGAGGGAAGAGCAAAGTGGAGGCAGCTGGAACGTGGGGCTGGATTTCCTCGAGGGGCAAAGGAGTGAAGTCCCGCTCAGCGCTGCCTTGGGGACAGTGACCAGGGCCAGCCCCCCCGCCAACTCTGCAGTGAGGCAGTGACCTCGCCTCCCTGGAGCTCATCCACCCCTCAGTCAGCAAAGGCGTCAAATCTCACAGCTGGGGCAGGAGCTCTTCAGGAGACCAGGGGCAACTTTCCTCCAGGATCTGGAGCCCTGCGTGGGGCCCAGGGAGCCCTCACTTCCCACCAGGGGCCATGGCCACCTTGCTGTGGAAGAGCCCACCCCAGGGGCCCGGACGACCTAGGCCGTCATGGTGTTAACATTGTCAGTGACCCTCACAAGGCAGCCCCGTGTGTGTTTGTGTGTGTGTTACAGATGAGGAAACAGACACCAGGGAGGGAGCCAGGGCTGGGGGTGGGAACTAGGTGTGGGCGAGGGTCCTGGGGAGAGTGGGCATGGCTGCTGGGCTGGGGAGGAGGGGTGGATGGGAGGGCCCGCAGTGGGAGCAAAGCCCCCTCCGGCCTGTCCTCACAGCCCCCTTGTCACCAGGCTAGGGATCCACTGGTCGACTCCCTGCATGTCCCAGGAGTGTGTGCCCGTTGGCTGGTAAAAGCCAGATGCTGACTGGTGGGCCAGGGCTGGGCCTGAGACTCTGAAATTCTAATCAGCTCCCAGGGGCCGAGGCCCCTGCCGGCACCTGGAGCTTATGGCTCCCAGTGGTCTCTCCCCTTGGGGCTGCTCCTGGATGCAGGGAGGAATGTGCCCCATGGGTCCTGCCCTGGAAGACCCCCAGCAGCTGTTGAGAGCCCTACCTGTCCCCTGCCCCTCGTCCTGCCTGTCTAGTCACCTCCTCTCCTCTACCCGCACCTCACCTCCTCCTCTAATGCACTCACCGCCTACCGGCTCCTGGGAGAACTTCAGAGGGCCTGTCCTTTGGAAGCACAGAGGGATCTTCTTGGAAATGGTGCAGGACTGTCCCCGGGGACAGAGGCAGCAGAGGGCCTCTGGGGCCCCCAAATCCCTCACTGGTGCCCTGCTCCCATGGCTGCCCCCCAGGGTAGGCCACGCCCCACACTTCCCCACCCTCTCCCTGCAGCAGAAGCATTTCATCTTTTTTTTTTTTTTTTTTTTTTTTTTTTTTGCCGTACGCGGGCCTCTCACTGTTGTGGCCTCTCCCATTGCGGAGCACAGGCTCTGGACGCCCAGGCTCGGCGGCCACGGCCCACGGGCCCAGCCGCTCCGCGGCACGTGGGATCTTCCAGGACCAGGGCACGAACCCGCGTCCCCTGCATCGGCAGGCGGACTCTCAACCACTGCGCCACCAGGGAAACCCAGGATTTCATCTTTAATCTGTGAATCTCCCCCAGGCCTGCACTCAGCAACCCCATGTCAACCAGCCTTGTTCGTGGAGATTGTTTCAACTCCAAGCTCCCCCGACCTCCACGATTTTGAAGCCAAGCCGGCATCTGCCCTCCCTCTCCCCCCAGTGAAAGGCTCCGGGAGGGAAGACCTGTTCACTTAGGGCTCAGCTCAGTGGCCTGGCCTGGGGGTGCGGCCAGCTGAGAAGCTCACCTGTGCTCAGGTGTGCTCAGATGACAGCAGTCACCCTGCGACCTCCCTAGTCTTCGGCCCATGAGAAGAGGAGCTGGAGAAGGGACAGCCTGCCCGGGAGGCAGCTCGGGGGGCCCGGGTCCAAGGGGCCATCCTGACCTGCCCCTGACCCCTCCGCCTGGCCCCTCCAGGCACAATGACCTGCCCTGGCAGCTGCTGAAACTGTTCAACAATCAGCTTCAGGACCCGAGGGCCAACCTGACCAGCCTGGCCCACACGCACACCAACATCCCCAAGCTGAGGGCTGGCTTTGTGGGTGCCCAGGTATGGTCGGGCCCGGAGCCTGAGGCGTTGGAGCCCAACGCCTCCTCGCCTGCTGCCCCTCCCTGGTGGCGGTGTACTGCCCTGGGCCCTTAGAGGGGGCTCCGATAGCCACTCAGGCTGCGGGGAGGGCTTCCGTGGCTGGAGGGAAGCCAGAGTTCGTGTGCCTGGGGCCCAGCTCCTGAGCTCCCAGCGCCTCCCCCCGTGACCCCCCCCCAGTTCTGGTCTGCGTACACGCCCTGCGACACCCAGAACAAGGATGCCGTGAAGAGGACGCTGGAGCAGATCGACGTCATCCACCGCATGTGCTGGTTGTACCCCGAGACCTTCCTGTGTGTCACCAACAGCACAGGTGGGTGCCGGCGCCCACCAGCCCCGGTCCTGAGCAGGGGCTGCTGCGCCGCTCTGCGGTTTGCTTCACGTGGAAGCCAGTCCCCACACCCGACACCCGACACCCAGGCACACGTGTCGCCCGGTGCCCACTGCCCCTGGCTGGGCTCTCCTTGCAGGCATCCGGCAGGCCTTCCGGGAGGGAAAGGTGGCCAGTCTGGTCGGCGTGGAGGGCGGCCACTCCATCGACAGCAGCCTGGGCGTCCTGCGGGCGCTCTACCACCTGGGCATGCGGTACCTGACTCTCACCCACAGCTGCAACACGCCCTGGTGAGCAGCCCCGGGGGGCCGGCCGGGCGGGAGGGTCTCAGAGCAGGGACCGCCCCAGCACCTGTCTCTCCTCCTGAGGGTCCTGAGGTGGGTGGGCCCGGGCAACCACTCTGCCCCTCGGGTGCCTGCCCTCTGCTCTCCCAGGGCCGACAACTGGCTGGTGGACACGGGAGTGGACGAGGCCCGCAGCCAAGGCCTGTCACTCTTTGGGCAGGTGAGTGGGGGGGCGGGGCCTCGGTCACCCTCAGAGGACCCGGCATGTCACCTGTTTCCTCAACTGTGAGATGGGCCAGCAGCACGGGCCTTCCACTGGAACCCACTGGTCATTAGAGTGGCCTCCAGTCTTTCAGCCCCTGAAGGGCTTGTTAACACCTGGCCAGTGCCCTTCCTCACACCTGGACTTCCCAGGCGGCCGCCAGAAACCCCAGAAGGTCGTGTGAACCCCAGCGTGCACGGCACAGCCCGCCTGGTCCCAGGGTGCTGGCTGAGACCCTCCAGGCTGTGCGGGTCCCCTGAGCCCCGTCCCCCCTCAGAGTGTCGTGAAGGAGATGAACCGACTGGGCATCATCATCGACTTGGCCCATGCGTCCATGGCCACCATGAAGGCCGTGCTGCAGCTGTCCAAGGCCCCCGTGGTCTTCAGCCACTCCTCGGCCTACAGTGTGTGCCAGCACCGGCGCAACGTGCCCAACGACGTGCTCCAGCTGGTGGTGAGAGGCTGGGCCGGGGCCGTCCGCTCCTGGGCTGGCCCCCGCGGCCTGGCCGCCCTGCCCACGGTGCCGCCCTCTCTCCCGAGCAGAAGCAGACGGGCAGCCTGGTGATGGTGAACTTCTACAGTGACTACGTTTCCTGCAGAGCGGAGGCCAACTTGTCCCAAGTGGCAGGTGGGCGGGGCTGAGCGGCCGGGGCTCCGGGCCGGGGCCTCTCACAGGGCCCTCACGTGCCACCTCTCCGCAGATCACCTGGACCACATCAAGAAGGTGGCAGGGGCCGGAGCCGTGGGCTTGGGTGGGGACTACGATGGTGTGTCCAGGTGAGGCGAGACCCCCCTCCACGTGCTGTGAGGGGCGGGGTGGGGGCGCCCAGGCCCTGCCCCCTGGGATGCAGAGCCTGGCTTTCTCCACCCGCATCTCAGGCTTCCCTCGGGGCTTAAGGACGTGTCCAAGTATCCAGACCTGGCTGCCGAGCTGCTGAGGAGACAGTGGACCGAGGCAGAGGTCAAGGGCGTCCTGGCAGACAACCTGCTGAGGGTCTTCGAGGCGGTGGAGCAGGTGAGGGGCCCCGCACTCCCTGCGCCGCCGACCACCTCCTGCCCTCAGGCAGGCAGCTGACCTGCATCTTTCCCCAGGCGAGCAGTCACACACAGGCTCCCGGCGAGGAGCCCATCCCCTTGGGCCAGCTGGAGGCCTCCTGCAGGACCAGCTATGGCTACTCAGGGGCCCCCAGCCTCCACCTCCAGCCGGGGACCCTGCTGGCCTCCCTTGCACTCCTCGTCCTCTGCCTGTGTCGCCTCTGACGCCCTGGGTGCTAGAACGGCAGCGACTCCCCGTGCGCTCAGACTGGCCTGTCCTGGGCAGGCACCTGCGCTCCCCTGGGCAACACAAAACACAGGCACGGCGGGACCCTCAATAAAGTCGCCGATCCTTTGAGTCTCGTGTCATCAGCACCCTGGCCCTGGAGGGGGCTCCTGGCTGGGCACCAGACACAGGAGTGCCTGAGTCCTGAAGGGTCAGGGTCTGAGAGGCTTTGCGTGGACGTTGCTGGAGGGTCTTTAAAATAACACACAGTCCAGGCTCCGGCTGCCACCTCCCCACGCACATCTGTACACAGGTGCGTGCACACACACAGACATGCACACGTGTGCACACCTGCACCCCATATCCTCATACCGGTGCACACCCATGCTCTCACATATACACACCCACACACACTCACACACGCTTGTGCCCCCGGCCCACCCCTTGGGCCAGCCTCTCTTGGCAAACAGGAAAGCAAGGTCCGGAGCAGGGAGGATCCCAGCCCTGCAGGGTGTCCTCACACACCATGAACAAGGACCCTGCAGGGCAGGGCTCCGCCCAAGGGGGGCTCAGTAGCGTTCCCCCTGCCACCGGTCATCCGGTGCATGTGTCTTGAGATGAATAACTTGGTGACAGACCCTGGACAAGCCCCCCAACGCATCCCTGCTGGCCCCTTTCCAGGCCAGAGCCCCTGAGGATGCCCCTCTGTGCCGTTACCCACCGGTGCCTGCCAGCCTGGGCCGTGGGAGCCAGCGAGGGCCTCTGGGCTGGGGCCCTGCCTCTCTCTCCCAGCAGGCACTCTCTCCAGGGATACCTAAAGCCACCAGCAGGGACATTGTGGGTATCTGCTGATCACTTAGGATCAGTTTAACGTTAAAGGAGAAGAGAGGGTTTCTGTCCTGAGTTGGCTGAATCCTGCCCAGCACGCCTGCCTGCCATGGCTGGCTGATTTATCAGGGCTGGAGGGCCCCCTGGTGGGCTGCAGGCGGGCATGCCTAGGTTTGCTAACTGGGAGGGATTTTCCCATAAGAAACGCTGTAATATTCGTCTGAAATAATCTTAACCACGTTAGAATCACACCAGAGGCCACACCTCAAGTGCCATCCCCAGAATCTGGTTCTGGGGACCCTTCTGCTCACCCCTCATTCACCCTGGGAGACACAGGCCTGCAGGCCTTTCCTGGGGGTCCTGGTAAGGGGCTCCAGAGAGGCGGGTGCCACACCCGGGCCCACCCAGCAGCGTGGAGTCTGCTCAGGAGCCCCTGGAGGGCTGTCTCCCCAGGCAGGGCCCACATCAGCGATTCTCCAACCAGGCAACAAGCAGCCCCAGGCCCTGTTCAAACCCAGATGTGCTCGGAGGGGACAAGGGGGGCCCAGAGCCACAGGTGGTCACTCTGACAGGCGGGCCGGGCACAAGGGGCATGGACCCCACTGTGGTTCCGACTCTACAACCCTGGCCACGGATCACACGCCCCAAAAAACTGATCAAGACCATCCAGGCTGCGAAGCACCAGCGTGAAACACAAGGCAAATAATCTAACAGAGACGACACATCGAGGGGCCCGGCAAGGCCTGCAACAAACCCAGTCCTCTGGTGGGTAAGGGCGTCTCTCGGGGGTGGGGGCAGCCAGCAGTGCCGAAACTAGAACTCTGTGTGGGGAGCAGGGGCTGAGAACCTGAAAACGGGGTTTTCCCTGCCCAAGGAGTAACCCAGAGGGGGAGGCCTGACAAGTGCAAACCTGTGGTTCCCGTGCCCACGGGGTATGTGTGTGTGTGTATCTGTTGGTGTGTGTCCGGACGTAGTTTCTGGTGCACACAGTGGGGTGCCCGGACGTAGTTCCCGTGAGCACAGAGGGGGACCCACAGACATGCTTCGTGTGAGCGGTGGGTTGTGGGGAAGGTGACCGGACGTAGTTTCTGGTGCACATAGGGTGGTGCACCAACATGGTTCCGGCACGCACAGAGGGGGCGCGCTGACGTGGCTCACGTGTCCAGAGAGGGGCGCGCCGACGTGGTTTCCGGTGCACACAGCGGGGTGACCAGACGTGGTTCCCGTGAGTACAGAGGGGCGCCCGGTGGTAGTTTCTGGGGGCACATAGGGGTGCGCACGGATGTAGTTTCTGGTGCACACAGCGGGGCACAGGGACTTGGTTTCTGGTGCACACATAGGTTGCCCGGAAGCGGTTTCTGGGGCACACGGGGTGGGGGGCGCCCGGACGCAGTTCCCACGAGCACACCGGTGCGGACCCACTGGCCTCGAGACCGTCCCGGTCACGTAGAGAAATGGAAGGGCCTGTGCCACATTCGGGGCTGGAGGGACCACAGGGTAATAACGTGAGGGCGGTTTCCTGATTTGGTCGGTTCTACGGTAACTAGGCTGATGTGAGGGAAGCTCCTACACGGAAGTATACAGAAGTTGTGTACTTGGTTTGCAGCTGTTACATAAGTTTAAAAGTATTTCAAGGTAAAATTGTAGGGGAACTGTGGATCTGAGTCGGCCTCACCGAGCAGGGCCTGGGAATCCCACTCCTCACAGCACCCCACCTGCCCTCCTTCAGGAACCCGTCAGCCTCCTACTGGCGGGCTGGACCGCAAGCCGACCGTCCCCTTAAGGCCCCCACCCCACCCCAGGCCACTAAAGCAAAGATGGAGACAGTTCTCAGGCATCAACCTCTTTATTCACAACAGCATTTCAGGAAAAGGCAAACTTCGCCTGCTGCCCTTTGATGCAGTGTGGCCTCTGCCCCCAGCGGGCGTCTCCGTGGAGCTCTGCACCCCCTGGGGACCTTCTCTGAACCCCCGGCACATGGGAGCCCCAAGGGATGATGGCCAGGAAGTAAGGCGAGGTCGGCATCACAGAAGAAAAACCAGGTGGCTCTTGAACCCCATTCTCTCCGGCCTCACACCACAGTCCAGAGCCCCAGGCAGCCCACAGCACAACTTACTGTACAGAGCACCCAAGGGCTCCAAGTCCAGGAAGAATCAAACGCAGAGAGCCAGGGAAAGTTCTCCCACATTTCTGTCCACGAGAGCCAGTGCTGTGAGGACAGACAGCCAGCCAGAGGCCTCTGGTCAGCACCGACAAGCAGTGCTCTCCAGCTGACGCTAGGGAGGGGTTCATACCAAATGCTCCCGATCTACTTGCTCCTTCTTTTTGGCAAAAAAAAAAAAATCCCTGGAAACTTCAGGAAAACGAAGTAAACTTCAGTCATTGGAGAAAACAGAAAAGTGCAGCCTGTCTGAAGCTCCTCTCAGGCCAGCCCAGCACGGCGTCAGAAGCACTGCCACTGCTGGCCCCACTGAGGGCGGCTCTCCCATCAGCCGCTCCAGCTTCAAGGTCAACAGCGTGAGCCCACAAGGCAGCGAGAGCCAGATGGGGGAGGCACCCCATCATTTACAGTGACAGGAGCAAAGCATCCCACCCAGAAGGGGGAGGCGCCTGCTCCTTGGCTGGGAGGGGCCTCAGCGTAGACTCTGGCTTCCTAGAGGAGACCCCGCAGGGCCCGAGCCCTCCAGAGGCACAGGGGAGAGAGGATGCAGACCCCCGGGGGCCCGCTGGACTGGGAGCTAGGCGCCTTACACTGGGGAGCTCGAGCGGGGCCCATGCAGCTGGCAGGTCCAGGTTCTAAATGGAGTGGGGGGGCCTCCAGGGGTCCCTAGCAACAGTCTGCAGCCCTGACCCCCACTGGCTGACCATTCCCAGTGCATCTGCCGTCACATGGAGTCTGAAAGCCCCCATATCGACGTGGCAGCCACCAGCCAGTCCCTGGGGGTTTCTCAGTGGTGGTGGACGGCGGGGAGCCTGCAGATCGCCCAGCTGGTGGCCCGGAGTCACAGAAATTACCCACAGAAGTCAGAAGTTTGTGCAAATTCGCCCAGCTGGACACAGACCCACACCCGTGCTCAGAGAAGAGGCAGAGTCCCAGGCCTGGCAGGTGAGAGGGGGAGAGCAGTGGGGAGGGGGCAGAGGCGGGCTTCCCAGCCCTTCCCCTATGAGGCCGGGATGGAGCGTGCTGCCGCTGGGCTCCGCTAATTCCTCAGGGCGGCCAACCTGCAAACGACAGACAACAGGATTCCCTGAGGCCCCGGCAATGGTTCCACGCCGGCTTTCCCGGACCCTTTTCCAGGCCGGCGTAGTCCTGTCCCCTGCCTTCTAGGGGGAGCTATAGACGGTGAGCAGGGTCTGAACGAGGGGCGGGGACTGAGCTGCTCCTGGGCCTGCAGGCACCGAGGCCGGGGTTTCTGCGTCCCTCCCAAGCTCCCGCCCAGCACGCTGCCCGCCCAGCACAGGTGCCCCTGGCCCACCTCCGAGACAGCTGGTCCTCCTGGCTGCGCACGGAGCTCTCGCCCACGGCAGAGGCGCCCTCGGGCAGCTGGCTGAGCTGGTCCAGGACCTCTAGGCCATTCTCCTCGGCGATTTGCATGATGAGGCTGTCCACCTGCTCCTGTGGTGTGGTCAGCGTGGTGGCCGAGCTCATGGAGTCCTCCATCACCTGGGGGTCGTGTGCCGGGCGGTCAGGGCTTCCTGTGGCTCCCTCCCCCCGCCAGCCCCCTTGTGGCGCTCTCTCCAGCGCACTCCCTCTGGCGTGCTGGTCCTGAGGCACAGCTGCCTGCACGGGCACCCAATCCCGGCCCCAGGTTCCCGGGAGGGGAAGGGGCCACACGCCTGGCCGTCACCCGCACACCCGGGCCCTGGGCCGACGTACCGACGTGTGCACGTCCAGGTTCTGCACCTGCTGCTCAAATCTGTCCATCACCGCAGAGACCTTCTGCAGGTCCATGGTGCTGAGGGCCCGGTCCAGGGCTTTGGTCACCTGCGCCATGTTCTTGGTCACCTAGCAGAGGCGGGAGTGAGGAGGCAGGCAGGGCCCTCAGGGCCCCCGCACCCCCGCCCCCGGCATGGCACGTCCCCAGATGGCGCCGTCAATGGAAGGACGGACACTGGAGAGAGCCTTCAGGGTGCGTCTTCCGCTCTAGCACCGCCCTTACCGTAGGGAGGGAATGCCGGCCTGACCGCTTGTGCCAGGCCACCCCCTCGACTCTGCCAGCAGGAGCCGGCCCCGGGCACGTGGCGCCCGGCCTAGCACTCACCCCCTTCATGGTCACGGCCGTCTGCACCTTGGAGGCCACGGCATCCACGCGGGACGCCATGCGGAGCCAGTTCACACCTTCGTTCTTCTTGCGAATGGCGTTCTCGGCGTACACCCGCGCACACTCCACATTCTTCTGCTGAAGGGCCTGAAATGCAGGGGGAGATGCCAGATGGGGCCCGGCCCCGGCCAGTCCTGGGGTGCCGTCTGCTGCTGTGGGGCGGCCCCTTCGCAGCCTCTCCGCAGGGTTTCTCATCAGAAGTGTCTCAGGAGTGAGGGTGTCCAGGGGCAGGGCCCCCAACCAGCCCTCAGAGAAAGTCAGACAAGAGAGCCGGGCTCAGGAAAACACGGCCACCTTTCCAGGCCTTTCCACTCCCACCAACACACTCAGCTGCCCTCACATGACATAGCTCCGCCTGGAAGCAGCAGAGCTTGAAAAGCCGGCGCAGGCGATGCTGCTTCCAAAGGATCACGACTATAGCGGTGACTTGGCTTCAGACTGGGATGTCGGCTGCGTTCCCCTTCTGCCCTGGGAGCCTCAGTCTGGCTGAGGAGTCATCCAAACCCAGCACCCCAGGAGCTACTCTAGCCGCTAACCAGCTGTAAGAAAGCCCCCCACGGAGAGCACAGCAACCCTAGGAGCCTCCAGCCCTGCCCCGCCCCACAGAAGGGTTCGGCCTCTGCCCAGGCCCGAGGAGCACAGGACCCACAGGAGAAAAGGCCCGGCCCGGCGGCAGCGCCTGCACTCACCTTCTTCACCTTGGCCTGCTCCGCCTTGGAGTCCTTCTCCGCCTTCTTGGCCAGCTTCTCCAGCTGCTTTGCAGTGAACTGATGGACAGGAGGCCGGGTCACCACCCGGCCTACCCCCCATCCTGCTCCCCGCCCTCCTGGGCTGTAAGTTCGTTCCGAGGGTGGACATCACTGATCCCTCACGACTGCTGCCTCTGCTGGACAATCCGCTGCCCACTAGGACGTCGGTGCCCGTCCGTGCGCTTGTGCCCCCTCTACACAGCCCAGCTCCCAGCGGCCTCAGCCCCTCCTTCCACCAGCCTGAAGCACGGCGCACCGGCTCCCTGTTCCACGGGTCAGCAGCTGGGGGCACACTGAGAAACTGCCCACAGGCCTTGGCCAGCGTCACACAGATGCTGCCACCGTAAACCCCTCCCTCTCTGACAGAGAGTCAGGAGCTGCAGACACACGCGCGCGCTCGTGAATGAGGCCAAATGATCTGCTTCCGCTCAGCCCGAGACAAGCTAGCACACCACCTCCTTGACCCCTCGGTCATCAGTCTGGCTGTACACGATGCTGAGTGTGACTCACGCCATCTGTCCCCACTGACAACCAGCAGGCCGGGGTGGGGTGAAGGGCCACTCAGTACATACCTTCAGCTGGAACAGGGTATCTGCAAAGAGAGGAGATGGTTTGAGGATTTTAAGAAATGTGAGAAGCAACGCTCCTAACCAGCTGGTGGGGGCACTACGACCCTCCTGGACGTGAAGAGCTGGAACAGAACTGGGGCCTTCAGGGAGGCCTACTCACACAAGCTCTGCCCCTCCTTAGCCTCCCTGACTCTCCAATTCAGGAAAACACCAGCTGACCAGCTGACCTTAAGGGTTAGCGTGCGGGGGAATGTCATAGGTGCAGCGTGTGGCCCATGGTGAAAACTCGAGATGGTCTGTAATCAGTGCAGCTTTACAAAGGACCCTTGGGAGTCCTCCCCAATTGAATGAGGTTTAGTACTTGACAGTCTATTCTTTACGGATAAAAACAGCAGGGCGATGACTCTTACGCCATAAATGAGCTGGCCCACAGAGACCGCTCTCCATGGGAGCTGCCATTTCTGAGCCATCGAATCAGGCCCTACCCTCAATGAGGAACTGGAGACCTGTGTGTGTTACTGGCTAAGTCCCTCGGTCTCTGAACTTGCTGCTCACTTACCCAAACTCAAGAGCTCGGTAGATTCTGCTTCATCTTAAAACTACCTCAGTGTATATCCCATTCCTAAATTGGGGGAATGATTTCTGAAAGGGTGTACCACACTAGCCCGGAAGGAAGAAACCAAGTCCTGCAACCAGAATCCAGGACCACAAAGGTATGTGAAGGCTCCCAGCTGCGAGCCCAGTGGAGCTCCGTGCAGCTCTCACCTGTCACTGCGGGCCCTAGTCAAGGCCAGAGCTGTCTGCATCTCCGGAGAAACAGGTGGCAGGCAGTGTGCTCACTGCCGGGAAAGCAAGGCTGGGCTGGGCGTGGCCCAGACTTGAGTGGGAAGGACAGACTCTGAAGGGCAAAACCTAACCCCGGAGAAAAGGGATACGGGCAAAACAGAATTCCCTGGAGAGCTGAAGCCGAGTGAGCTGTGAGGGAAAACCCAACGTGCGCGCGCGCGTGGGGTGGGGGTATAGCTGTTCATCTTCTCTCTGAGGCAATCTGCATAGGATTTCCTTCATGACAATAACATTGCACAGCCTTTCTACCACACTAGCACTTAAATATCCTGGCAAATGTCGGTATCTTCATTTTATCACTGATGCTTCCTGTTCTGGAGGAGAGCAGGGCAGAGGGCCCTGAGGGGGTGCTGCAGGCAGTGGAGGACCAGGCCTCCTGGGGCCTGTGCCTGCACGGACTCCTCAACCTGTTTTCCCATCTGCAGAATGGGCGCATACGGTTCCTATCTCAAGAGCTGTTGTTCCTGTACATAGTGAGGGCTTTCTGCCAGAGCTCTTCTTATTTCTCTTAGCGGTGTTCTGGGGGCAGTGGTGCAACTGTCTCCTTTTCGGGTGCCCTCTGACCCGGCATCCCAAGGCCCCCAAAGGCCGATGTCCCTCACCAGTACCGCAGGGGCAGGTGGGGCAGGGGCAGACGGTAGCTGAGGAGGGCCGGGGAAGGGGGTCGGGGATCAGGGAAGGGGATCGGAGTCCTGGGTCGAGGCCCCGGGGTCGAGGTCGGGGTCCTGGGTCCCGGGGTATGGTGTCGGGGATCGGGGTCCCGGGTGGAGGCCCCGGGATCCGGTACCGGGGATCGGGGCCCAGGGTCCGGGATCGAGGCCAGGGGCACCCGCCTGAGCCCCGCCCACGGGAGAGGCGGCCCCGCCCTGCGCGGCCCCGGAGGGCGGCGGCCTCTCACCGTCCATGGCCGGTCCGGCAGCGGCAGCCCTGGCAGAGGCGGACGGACTGGATCTCCCGGCGGCGTCAACCGAACCGACCGGCGCGGGCTGGCGGGCTGGAGAGCAGGTACTGCCGGGTCGCCGCTGCTTCCGGCGGCCTGGAGCTCTCGCGAGAGGACGGGTTGGTATCGCGGGCGGTGGCGTTGCCGTGGCGACCGCGCGGCCGGGGAGGCGGCGGCCGGGCCTTTCGTGAGTCAGTGGGCTGGGCTCCCACTGAGGTGCAGGGTCCGCGCCTGCGTCGCGGGGCAGTCACCTATGGGACTTTCCAAAAGCAAACACAAACTCCGGAAAGGTAAAGGGCCGCCGCCCCGCAGTCTCCGCGGCGCGGCCCCGCCCCCACAAATCCTCCTGCGCCGGGTCCTCTCTGATGATCTTGCCTCGGGGACCTTTTCATCCGGGGAATATCCACGTGTAGGGAAATGGACTGACCCAAGTCTTTCACGCTATCTTATTTCATTCCGGACCAAAGCAGGCAACTGAAGAAGGATGGAATCCTTTGCCCTAGACTCAGTAAAATATAGGTCTAATTAATTACCCATATATTTCAGGTGAGGAGCCAAAGTCGGGGCGCACCTGTCCAATCCCAGAGGCTACGGAAAGGCCGGTGGACGGGCCTTCACAAGAGTCTGAGAAGCCTCTAGACACCAAGCCTGCAGAGAGCTTCCATGAGAAGAAAGGGGCAGCCAAGCGGCAGTGGCCTTCATCTGAAGTGGAAGGTAGGACACACCCAGGAGGGTACAGAACCTGAGGTGCGTTTGGGGATGGGGCGCACAGGAGCCTGTGGTGGGATGCTAGTAGCAGGGGGCGTGCCCTAACGGTGGAGGGAGTTTTAGGACCTTTAGTATCAGAGTTCTAGTTGGAAGATGTAATAAGTTTAGTCAAGGTTTAGGTGAGTTCCCACGTGGTAGATGCGGAACACACAGTCAAGAGGGCTAAGCAGTGCGCAGATCCCAAGCAGGCCTGCTGTCCTCCCGCGGGCTGGACGCCTTTGGCCCCAGTGTCATTCCTTCGGCATTCCACAGACTGGGACAGAGCCTGGGAAGCTGCCGGAGCACGGTTCCATGGGAGCCCTCTGCCTGGCCACAGAGATCACGGAGCGGATAGGATGTTGGTGAAACAGCTGGGCAGAGTTACTCACCGTAACAGCCTTTGGGTGTGGGTCGGGGTTGAAGCCACAGAAGCAGCAGAATGTGAAGTCTTTCGTCAGTTTTATCATGTGGGTCGTGGAAACGGAATTGTTAGGTAATTAAACCAAGGGAGGAACGATGGGGTTTGTGTCTCCAGAACAGAGGCCTCTCACAGGCCCATTGCTGTAACTGGGTAGGAACCAGTGAGGCTGCGGCAGCGGAAATTGCCGAGTGATAGGGTGTGAGGGCAAAGCAGGGAGCCATGCCCGTAGGCTTCGGTGACTGTGAAGACGCATGGCCGGTGGGTCAGACAAGGAAGGGCAGGACGGATGCCCGCCTGGCAGGGGAGAGGAGCTGGGCACAGACAGCTTCATTCAGATCGAGCCCCCTGGGGGTCATCAAGGGCAGGACACGTTTGAGATGAGGGCGCTTGCCTTGGGGGCAAGGCCTGGACTTCAGATCCCAACTTAAGAGCCCTTACTTGAGGGCTGAAGGGTGCAGGAAGGGCCAGAGTCCTAGGGGGGACGTTTGGAAAACTGCTACTAGTCTGTCGGGAGGCTTTTGGCTGTCAGTCACAGAAAAGCCATCCAGACACAGCTTTAGTGCTGAGGGGCCCGGTACCCCCCAAACAGAGGAGAGGTCAGAGGTAGGGCCCTCGGCGTGGCAGCATCAAGGGCTGTGTGTCTACACTCTGCCATCCTCTGTGTCCACGGTCCGCAGAGGGCTGGACGGCTCTTGGTGTCACACACGTGGGACTGCGTCTAGTTTGTGAGAGGCGTTACTTCTTGCTTCGTGTCAGCAAGGAGAATCTTCCCCCAGAAGCCTTGTGTGCCCGGTGTCTCCAGGATGGGCTGGACCTCTGCCAGCAAGGGAAGGTGTGGGCAGGGGACTCCACCAACAGTGTGTGTCATACTCTCACTTCGGGGGTGGAGTGAGGATGGAGTTTCAAGAAAGCGAGTGGAGACTGCAGTCACAAGGAATGTGCTGCCCTGTGTACGACGCCCGAAAGCATGATGCGAGTGAAAGAAGCCAGATATAGATTCCTATTCCATTTATATGAAAAGTCCTGCAAAGGCAAATCCACATGGAGGGAAGCCTGGGCTAAGGGCAGGCACAGGGATCGGTCACAAGAGGGCACAAGGGCCCTTTTGAGGGTGATGGAAGTAGTCTCAAAACTGAATCAATGGTTGCCCAACTTTGAAAGTTTACTGAATTCCATTTAATTGCATGCTTTAAACAGGTAAATTTTGTGGTATTTAAATTGTACTGAAGAAAGCTGTTCAGAAAGGAGAACTAGTTGGCAGTGTTGAATGCTGCAGCGAGGTGGAGTAAACTCAGAGAAGACTGTCGAATGAGACCAGCAGCTGGTCTTGCTGGCCTTGCAGAGAGAGGCACTGGGAGTCGGGGGTGAGGACAGGACCCGGTCTGCCGGGAGCAACACCTCAAGTAGGGCAGGAGCATCTTCTCTTCCACATTCTGGTTTTAAGGCTGAGGAATTCCCCTATTAGATTTGGGAAAGTGACAACTTTCGGAAGTCACGTTTCTTTAAGTCATCCTAATACCATAAAAGCGTCAGAGAAATAGAAAGGTCAACAAGTCAAAAATTCTGTGTGTTATACAATTTAAAAAGTAGGTTTTACTACTGTTGGGTAGAAATCAGAAAATGATTGCTGGGCTGGGGCCGGGGCAGGCTAGCGGACTGGAACAGGGCCCGTGGGAGCTTTGTGGGGTGGAGGAAAGTTCTGCATCTCGTTTGCGTGACGACACGGGTGTGTACAGTTGTGGAAAACTCTCCCGCTGAACAGTAAGGACCCTGCGTTTTGTCTAGTGTGAGTTATGCCGTGGAAAACATGGAATACGCATGAGTCCTTGTCTCTTAGAGCCGCACCCGAAGTATTTTAAGGGCAAATGGACGCGCTGGGTGGGGATTTGCTGCCACGGGAAGGGGTGCACCTGTCTCTGCAGGTGCTACAGCCCCTCTCAGCCCACGGGTCCTGTGGTGTGACCTGGGGGTCTACGTCCCATCTCCAAATCTCTGAAGGCCCGACACTCTCCTGTAACCAGTGGAGTGGTGGAAGTGACTGGCCGGGCTCACGGGGACGCTGGCTGTGCTGGGAGCCACCGTGCTGGGAAGGGCTCGGCTGCTGGGCAGGCCACAGGGGAGCCGCAGCCCGCGGTCCTGATCTCGCAGCCCGTCCAGCCCAGGTGCCGGGCTTGTGACGAGCTTGTCGTGACTCCAGCCCCAGGCTTGGAGTCTCCCTAGCCGAGCCACTGCACAGCACGTAGCAGCCCTGCGAGTGGACATCCACGTGTCCAGCCCAGCTGAGCCTTCAGACAGCATCTGACTGCAGCCCCTGGGAAACCACAGGTGATAACTGCAGCAGAACCTTTCCTGAATCCCTGAGCCGTAACACCGTAAGAAAATGGTGGTTTCAGCTGCTGAGGTCAGGGGTGAGTCACTACTCAGCAGCAGGAACCAGCACACAGGGTAAGAGCTGGAGTGAGGTCAGCTTTGCCTGGGGTTTATGAGGACTTCGGCAGTTGGGCGATGGGTTGTATTGTACTAGTCCCACTGCTTCTGTCTGTGCTTCAAATTTCGCATTACAGAATCCACAAACATACATTATACAGACCGAACACCACAAGCTGGCAGTCAGCCAATTCCAAAACGCTGCAGGTTCTTCTGAAAAAAGAACTCTGACTTTTCTACAAATAAATGACTTGCAAAAAAGGTGGTGGCTTGGGCTTCCCTGGTGGCGCAGTGGTTGACAGTCCGCCTGCCGATGCAGGGGACACGGGTTCGTGCCCCGGTCCGGGAAGATCCCACATGCCACGGAATGGCTGGGCCCGTGAGCCATGGCCACTGAGCCTGCACGTCTGGAGCCTGTGCTCCGCAACAGGAGAGGCCACAATGGTGAGAGGCCCGCGTACCGCAAAAAAAAAAACAAAAGAAAGAAAAAAAAAAAAAAACAAATACCATGGGCTGCGGGGCTTAAACAACAGACTTTGTTTCTCCTCGTTCTGGAGGCTGGGGAGGCCCTCAGTCTGGCTGTACTCCTGTGGGAACCCCTCCCTGGCCCGCAGACAGCTGCCCGATTGCTGTGTCCTCACGTGGCCATGGCCTCATCTAAACCTGATTAATTCCCAAAGGCCCCACTTCTAAATACCAGCACACTGGGGACTAGGCCTTCAACATATGAATTCGGGGGATACAGACTTTCAGTCACAGCAGAGAGGACTGTTAGAAGGAGCCTTGGGAGACCTATGAGCAAAAAGCAGTGTGTGGGTCTGGGCTGAGTCATTCTGGAGAGAATCCAATTGGGTATTAGGTGATAACAAAGAATCGACGATAATATCCTGAGATGTGACAGTGCTGTTGTGGTTATGCTAAGAAGTATCCTCATCTGATAGAAGTACTGCATTTCTTGTTTGTTTGTGTGTTTGGTTTTTTATACAGCAGGTTCTTATTAGTCATCAATTTTATACACATCAGTGTATACATGTCAGTCCCAATCGCCCAATTCAGCACACCACCATCCCCACCCCCCCGCGGCTTTCCCCCCTTGGTGTCCATACGTTTGTTCTCTACATCTGTGTCTCAACTTCTGCCCTGCAAACCGGTTCATCTGTACCATTTTTCTAGGTTCCACATACATGCGTTAATATACGATATTTGTTTTTCTCTTTCTGAAGAAGTACTGCATTTTTTTTTTTTTTTTTTGCGGTACGCGGGCCTCTCACCGTTGTGGCCTCTCCCGTTGCGGAGCACAGGCTCCGGACGCGCAGGCTCAGCGGCCATGGCTCACGGGCCCAGCCGCTCGGCGGCATGTGGGATCTTCCCGGACCGGGGCACGAACCCGTGTCCCCTGCATCGGCAGGCGGACTCTCAACCACTGCGCCACCAGGGAAGCCCAAAGTACTGCATTTTTAACTGTCAAAAAATATGCTGAAGAAAGCCAATTTCAAAAGGTCACACGCTGTACGATTTTATTCATGTAACATTCTCCAAATGACAAAATGATACAGATAAGAACAGACTAGGGACTGCCAGGGGTTAGGGATGGCGGGGGCCGGGGGTGTGACTTTTAGCATGAACGTGATCATTGTGATGCTGGAGCAGTCCTGGTGACATGTGATCACATGGCACAGAACACACACTGTGCCACACTGAGCCTTATTCTACTGCAGTTACTTATGGTGCTACCACTGAGGGAGAAGGGACGGAGGTACAGGGATCTCTCTGGACTACTTTTGCAACTTTCTCTGAATTTATAATATTAAAGTAAAATGTTTTAAAATACATCAGGGACTTCCCTGGTGGCACCGTGGTTAAGAATCCGCCTGCCAATGCGGGGGACACGGGTTCGAGCCCCGGTCTGGGAGGATCCCACATGCCGCAGAGCAACTAAACCCGTGAGCCACAACTACTGAGCCTGCACTCCAGAGCCCGTGAGCCACAACTACTGAGCCTGCGAGCCACAACTACTGAGCCCGTGTGCCACAACTACTGAAGCCCACACTCCTAGAGCCTGTGCTCCACAACAAGAGAAGCCACTGCAATGAGAAGCCCACATAGTGCAACGAAGACTAGACCCCACTCCCCGCAACTAGACAAAGTCTGTGTGCAGCAAAGAAGACCCAATGCAGCCAAAAATAAATTTTTTAAAAAAGATGATTCTTTAAAAATAAATAAATAAATAAAAATACATCAGAAATTATAATAATTAAAATAACATGATTCCCATATAAGAATAGCAGGTCAATGAAATAGAAAACATGGACAAGAGTGTGTGTGTATGAACATTATGTATGTTTATATATAATCAGAGTACAATACAACTGGCACCAAAAGTAAGTGGGAAAAGGAAGGATTATATAATAAATTGTGCTAGAAAAACGGCATAACGTTTTAAGAGAAAACGTAAGCTGGATTGTAACCTCCTGCTATATGCTCTGATAAATTCCAGATGGTTTAAGAGTGGATATAAAAAGTGATTACATGTACATCAACTATACTTACATTTTTTAAAAAGGTAGACTTACTATCAGCTGGTACAGGTGACTCAAAGGGTAGAGGGAAAGAACGGCTAGAACCATCTTCCAGATGACAGTGTGTGGTCATCTAAAAAAAAACTTCCTTGCTGGAAAAAAAAGGTGGCTGCAAAAAATAAGACGTAAATTTTATTCTGATTCCTCAAAGCAAAGATATTACAGAGCAATGTTGAAGGATTTGACTACATTAAAATGTAAAACATCTCCCTAAGCCCTCTATAAACAAATGTAAAACAAATGGTAAGCTCAAAAAGTATTTGCAACAAAAACGAGAGGCCAGAGAATAACACGATAGACGGAGAGCCTGGACACACTGTTGGTGGAAGTCAGACTCCTTCCTGAAGGCAGTGTGGTAGCGTGGAAGGCAGCATTCCAGAGCCCCATCACTGCCCTCTGAACAAGGCTGTAGGAGCCTCTCCCTTACATGTGGGCAGAGCCTGTGAGGAGGAATGGGCTGGGCTCCTGGGATCAGGGTAGTAACCCGTTGGTTTTGACTTAATCAAAATGGAGCTTCTCCTGAGCACGCCTCACCTCATCAGAGAAGCCTTTGAAAAAGGTGAAAGTGTCAGAGACGTGGCTGTGAAGAAGTCAGCTCCCATGATGTGAGAGCCGCCAGCCAGCAAGGAAAGGGGCTTCGTCCTTGGCACACAAAGAAAGGAACTCTGCCTACAACCTGAGTGGCCGTGGAGGGTCCCCAGGTCCAGATGAGGGCGCGGCCGGGCCGACAGCTGGATTGTAGCTTAGACTCCAGACACGTGGAGCCCGAGGTGATGTGTGCGCTGTTTTAAGTTGGCCACTAAAATGAGGTAACTTATTAGGCAGTAATTGAAAAATAGTACACGTCCTGTGTATTAAGAACCCTAAAAGGATTCATGTTTCTTATTTTATTTTTACTTTTTATATTTATTTATTTATTTTTTGTTTTTATTTTTGGCTGTGTCAGGTCTTAGTTGTGACACGTGGGATCTTCGCGGTGGCATGTGGGCTCTTTTGTTGCGGCACGTGGGCTTCTGTCTAGTTGTGGTGCACGGGTTCCAGGGTGCATGGGCTCTGTAGTTTGCAGCACGTGGGCTTAGTTGCCCCGCGGCATGTGGGATCTTAGTTCCCCGACCAGAGATCGAACCCGCGTCCCCTGCATTGGAAGGCGGATTCTTTTTTTTTTTGTCTTTTTTTTTTTTAATTTTTAAAAAATTTATTTATTTAATTTTGGCTGTGTTGGGTCTTCGTTGCTGCGCATGGGCCATCTCCAGTTGCGGCGAGCGGGGGCTACTCTTCGCCGAGGTGCGCAGGCCTCTCACTGCGGTGGCTTCTCATGTTGTGGAGCATGGGCTCTAGTGGCACTGGCTTCAGTAGTTGTGGCTCGTGGGCTCAGTAGTTGTGGCGCACGGGCTCAGCCGCTCTGCAGCATGTGGGATCTTCCCGGACCAGGGCTCGAACCCGTGTCCCCTGCACTGGCAGGCAGACCCCCAACCACTGCACCACCAGGGAAGCCCAGAAGGCGGATTCTTTACCACTGGACCACCAGGGAAGTGCCAAAAGATTCATGTTTCTTTTTTTTAATAAATTTATTTATTTATATTTGGCTGTGTTGGGTCTTTGTTGGTGCGTGTGGGCTTCCTCTAGTTGCAGCGAGAGGGGGCTACTCTTCATTGCGGTGCGCGGGCTTCTCATTGCGGTGGCTTCTCTTGTTGCGGAGCATGGGCTCTAGGCGTGCGGGCTTCAGTAGTTGCAGCACACAGGCTCAGTAGTTGTGGCTTACGGGCTCTAGAGCACAGGCTCAGTAGTTGTGGTGCATGGGCTTAGTTGCTCCACGTTATGTAGGATCTTCCCGGACCAGAGATCGAACCCGTGTCCCTTGCACTGGCAGGCAGACCCCCAACCACTCCGCCACCAGGGAAGCCCAGAAGGCAGATTCTTTACCACTGGACCACCAGGGAAGTCCCCAAAGATTCATGTTTCTAAATGAAGAAGCTTTAAACCTCTGAGGAAGATAAAAGGAGTCTTGTTTTGGATTACAAAGTCTCAGTAACATAAAGTTGTTAATTCTCCCTGATTCTAACAAATCAGTATGACCCCAAACAAAAGAGCACAGGTCGATTTGGGAGCCAGACCAAATTATCCCAAAGGTCACCTAAGAGGATAAAAATGTAAGAATGGCAGGAAACATCTGGAAAAGCAGAGGGATTGAGTCCTCTGACATGGAAGTGTGTCTCACTGTGGTGAACACATAGCACAGCATGCTTGCATGGGGTCCCAGAGAAGTGCCATGTTGCAGACATGGGGGAAAGACGGATGTTCCCCGAGTGCTGGGGCAACTCAGTCGACAACTGAGAAAACAAACAGTTAAACATGGAAAGTAAAACTATGAAAGTATGAAATGGAAATGAGTAAATGTTTTTATAAGTTTGGAGCAGGGGATGCCTTTTCCAGTCTGACAAACTCTAAAAGCCATTAAGGAATAGATGGATGAATCTGTTGCAGAAAGCAACAAAGGAAGCTAAAAGCCAGGAGCTACTTGTAGTATAAGTCACTAAGGGTGAATTTCCCAAATATAAAAAAGCTCACCAAAGGAAAAAAAAACAGTCAATCTAGAAAATGCGGAATGACATGCATTCACAGGAGGATACGTGCCACGGGCCCATGAACGAGTGACGAGATGAGACGCTCAGCCTCCCCATGGCGGGGGTGCCCAAAGCTCAGGGAAGCTGGTGGTGACCGGTGACCAGCGGGGGCGGAGTCAGCACTTCCACTGTCAGTGTAACCTGGGAAAAGGTTTAGAAAAGTGAGAAGCAGGAGAGTGTGGAGGAAAGTTCTGCTGATAGCCCCCTAGAGGAAAGATAAATTTATATAATCTTTTGGCTGCACAAGGTCTTTTTTTAAATAAATGTATTTATTTTATTTATTTTTCGCTGTGTTGGGTCCTCGTTGCTGCACGCAGGCTTCAGTATTTGTGGCACAGGGGCTCAGTAGTTGCGGCACACAAGCTCTAGAGCACAGGCTCAGTAGTTGTGGCGCACGGGCTTAGTTGCTCCGCGGCATGTGGGATCTTCCCAGACCAGGACTCGAACCCGTGTCCCCTGCACTGGCAGGTGGATTCTTAACCACTGCGCCACCAGGGAAGTCCTGCACGGGGTCTTAGTTGAGGCACATGGGATCTTTGTTGCAGCATGTGGACTCTTAGTTGCTGCATGTGGGAT
Source organism: Phocoena sinus (assembly GCF_008692025.1). Classification (NCBI taxonomy): domain Eukaryota; kingdom Metazoa; phylum Chordata; class Mammalia; order Artiodactyla; family Phocoenidae; genus Phocoena; species Phocoena sinus. The sequence goes on from NC_045781.1 coordinate 59,225,504, forward strand.
CTAGTTCCCCGACCAGGGATTGAACCTGGGCCTCCTGCATCGGGAGCGTGGAGTCTTAGCCACTGGACCACCAGGCAAGTCCCAAAATTGATATAATCGTTATGGAAAACAGTTTGACAATATTTGCCAAAATTTTCCTAGTAACTTACCTGACAGATAAACCTCCACAAGTGTATAAATACATAAATGCAGGAATGTTCATTGCAGCATTGTCCAAAGAAGAAAATTGGAAATAACCTAAATTATGTTCATCAAAGGGAGCTGGTTACGCACATGATGGGCCCCCGACAGTGAACTGCAGGCTGCCGTGGAGGAGGGGCCGCACCTGTGTGGACGTGGGGCTCAGCCTACTGCGTGGTCACTGCAACACTCAGCCTTGCACAGCGTGATCCCAGCTGCAAATGTGCGTGTGCGTATGAAGTGTCCGCAAGGAGAAGCGTCATTCCATGTGCAGTCTCTAACCAACATGTATTATTTTTATTTTTAAATTACTTTTTAACTGTATTTTTTATACAGCAGGTTCTTATTAGTTATCTATTTTATGCATATTAGTGTATATATGTCAATCCCAGTCTCCCGATCCATCCCACCCCCCATCACTTTCCCCCCTTTAACCAACATGTATTATTTTTAAATTAAATATTCGTAACCTTTTAAGTAGTCTTAACATATAAAAATGCTTGTGTAAATCAACATGAAAAAATGATCTCAATTTAAGTTAAATTCAAAAGGGACTTCCCTGGTGGCACAGTGGTTAAGAATCCGCCTGCCAACGCAAGGGATGCAGGTTCAAATCCTGGTCCGGGAAGATCCCACGTGCCACGAAGCAACTAAGCCCACGAGCCACAACTACTGAGCCTGTGTTCTAGAGCCCGCGTGCCACAACTACTGAGCCCCTGTGCCACAACTACTGAAGCCTGCATGCCTAGAGCCCGTGCTCCGCAACAAGAGAAGCCACCGCAACGGGAAGCCCATGCACCGCAACGAAGAGTAGCCCCTGCTCACCACGTGCAGCAACAAAGACCCAATGCGGCAAAAAATAAATTAAATAAATAACATTTTAAAAATAAATTAAATCCAAAATACGATGAAATGCACACTTGGCTTAATGATAAAAATGAAAAGAAAGGATACTGTCAGTGCTCAGTGCAGGCCGTGGGCCATCGACAGCGGGTTAGAACGACTGAAGCCATGCTTGCAGCGCTGAAGGTTGAGGTGGCTCTGGACCCGACCGCCTGGGACCCGGCGTCTCCCTCTCCCACCAGCCCTGGGCATGTGACTGAACCAACCCTCTGTGCCTCAGTTCCTTCGTCTGTAAAACGTAGGTCTTAAGAGGACCTATCTCAGAAACGTGCGGTTGTTATTCTAGGGCTCAGAGCAACGTCTAGCACAGGACGGGCACCTGTTCATCCCCCGTATAGCTGAGTTCCTGGGGTATTCAGTGTTCTAATTCTGTGCAGTACACGTGTGTGCACACGGGGACACACAGGCCTGAACGGAGGGAGCAGGCCGGGAAGTGAGGCGGTGGAGGCAGCGAAGGGGCTTCCGCTTTTGTACTTTGTAACGTTTCACACGTCCCGTGTGTTCCTGGTAATCCTGACAAGTTTGAGAAAACGCTGTGGCGTCCATTTCTAGAGTGCCCTGCCTGATGAAGCTCTGTGCAGAGAATCCTTTGCACACTGTGTGTCTGAACTTTCACCTCTGGGGCAGACCCTGCCTTTCCCAGGTTCCGCTCCTGCGTCTGTCACCCCGGCTGCCCGGCAGCTCAGGCTTTCCACGGGGACGGTGCGGGTGTCTGTCCGTTCCCCTCCTGGAAGGAGGCCTCCAGGGTCACCACTGCGTGGCTGCGTTGCCGGTTGGTGTAAGCTTTGGAATGTTCACTTACGGTTTTGACTGCTTTCAACCTCACCCATTTCTTTTCCTGAGCCACGAACCTAATTCCTTTGCTCTGGCCCTAACACAGACATTGTCTGTTTTACAGAAGAGTTTTTCCACAGACTTATGAAATACCCGGATGTTTCCTTCCTTCTAGAGAAACCTGATGTAAATTCAGAAGAGAAGAAATTTGCCATCCCCCAGATTGTCATCACCACAGCCTCAAAAGAGACTCTGATCAGCTACGGTTCCACAGGAATGGAGGAGCAGAGGACCATTCGGGAAAGGGCTGAACCGGGCCCCTTCTACCGACACAGGAACTCCAGTACGGTAGACGCCTATAATTCACAGACCAAAGAATAAAGAGGCACCCCAGTAGCTGCAGTCACTCCCTGTGCTCTGAGTCTCAGAGGTGATGGCAAAGGGCTGCCCTACCCTGTGGAAAGCTGCAGTTGCCCCTTCAGTAAACAAGGCTCTCCCCAGCTTCTCCAAAGCTGCAGGCAGCTTGGCAGAGGGCAAGAGTGACTCTGGGGTAATCGGTGAAGAGATGACCCTGTCGGAGCTGTCTGGCTGTGCAGAGTGATGAACTGGTAGCAGGCAGCATCTCTTGCTGACTCTGGATGGGCATTAGAACCCTTCCTGTTCGCTTCTGAAGGAGCGGGGTGTAAGCACTCAGCAGTTACAGTGGAGGAGGTGTCCCCCACCCTTGAACAAAAGGTCGGACTCTGAGGATGAAACCTTCAGGTGGTTAGGTCCCAGAACAGGGAAGTGCACAGTCACCTTGGAGGGTCCAAGGGCTCCTAGCTTGAGTATTAGGGATGCAAGGTATTATAGGATCCAGAAGAAGAATGTGGATGCAGGAGTGGTGGCAGCCATGGCACTTAGAACTGTGGAAGTGGCTTTGTCAGAGCTGCCCTGGGAGAAGGTGAGTTGAACTGACAACTTCCCCTCTTTCTGGCTGTGTTTGAGGGCTCCTGGTGGGGAGGGGCTGTTCAGGGGACCCCCAGCCTCAGCTGTCCATCCTCACCAGCAGCCCTTGGGTCAGAGTCCATTCTCCTCCGGGGTGGCTGGAGAGAGTGCCCTGCCCGTCTGAGCTCAAACGTTTAGTCTGATGACAGTGTATGTCAGCTTCCTTCGTTCCTGGAACGATCAGCAGGCCGTACACATGGTCTGTCTCTGTCTGTTGATGAGGGTCATGTTCTTTAGTAGTAAACAGTACAAGTGACTTTCAATCCATGAGTTTTGGTATAACCCAAGAAAAAAGAAATCTCATACTGACATTGTTTACTAACATATTATCAACATCCTTATTTGTATTTATTTACTATGTTTATTTATGTATCCTGACTGCCATGACTAAATATTTATACAGAAAAATCAAGCCCATACAAAGGTGAATTTGAACCCATTGGGTCAGCATGCCTCTCCTTCTCTATAAAGTTTCTAGTAGCTGTTGCATTTCTATTATATGACCTAGAAATTGCCCTCCTCCTACCCCTGCCCTGAGCATCTCAAACAAATAATCCCCAAACTATACTTACCATGGCATTCATTCTAATCCCATTATTAGCCGTGAGCTTAGCTTATCAGAATTCAAAACCCACCAGAATGAACTGAATGTGGTAATTAGTTTAAATTAAATACTTTTGACTCATGATTATTTAATTTCATAATTATCAAACGCCCTGAACTTACATTCGCATCATTTTACCATTTACAGTATAGTCCCCGTGACAGGAGAAGCTGCACCCCTCCTCCTACACGGGCCACTCACTGCCCTGCCTCGTTTTTCTCCTTAGCACGCCGTCTGCTTTACTTACCTTGTTTACCGCCTCCAGTTAGAATGTAAGGTCCGCCAGGGCAGAGCCCGACAGGGCCGAGCACGTAGTGGGTGCTCAACACGGATGTGTTAGGTGACCCTTTGGTCCCACAGTCCCTCGGTCGCCGCGTCCTGTCAGTTCTTTCCACAGCTCTCGGACGCGCCCTCTGCTCTCGGTCCCCGCTGGCCCTGCCCGAGCCTCCTCCCTCCCTGGCTCCAGGTCAGCCCTCCAATGCTCCAAGGGATAGCTCTACAGCACAGCTCCCGCGGCCCCGCGGCCGCCACGGCCCCCGCAGCCACCCCCCAGCCCACTGCAGCCCCCCGGACTTCGGCCTCCTCCTCCGGCGGCCGTTACTCAGCGCCCCAGCGCGGTCACGTGCCCGCACTTAAAACTAAAGTAGGGGGCTTCCCTGGTGGCACAGGGGTTGAGAGTCTGCCTGCCGATGCAGGGGACACGGGTTCGTGCCCCGGTCTGGGAAGATCCCACGCGCCGCGGAGCGGCTGGGCCCGTGAGCCATGGCTGCTGAGCCTGTGCGTCTGGAGCCTGTGCTCCGCGACGGGAGAGGCCACAACAGTGAGAGGCCCATGTAACGCAAAAAAAAAAAAAAAAAAAAAAAAAAAAAAAACAACTAAAGTAGGGTTTCCCTGGTGGCGCAGTGGTTGAGAGTCTGCCTGCCGATGCAGGGGACGCGGGTTCGTGCCCCGGTCCGGGAAGATCCCACACGCCGCGGAGCGGCTGGGCCCGTGAGCCATGGCCGCTGAGCCTGTGCGTCCGGAGCCTGTGCTCCACAACGGGAGAGGCCACAGCAGTGAGAGGCCCGCGTACAGCAAAAAAAAAACCAAAACCAAAAAAAAAAAACTGTAAAGAGATAAAGAAGGATAAGTTTGTTAATAAAAGGAAAACCTGGGCTTCCCTGGTGGCGCAGTGGTTGAGAGTCTGCCTGCCGATGGGGTGGACACGGGTTCGAGACCTGGTCTGGGAGGATCCCACCGGGCAACTGGACCCGTGAGCCACAACTACTGAGCCTACGCGTCCGGAGCCTGTGCTCCGCAACGGGAGAGGCCACAGCAGTGAGAGGCCCGCGTACGGCAAAAAAAAAAAAAAAAACCTAAATTAAAGCTAGAACCTTGGTAGTCCGAGTGCATCGTAGGAGTTGAGGTCCTCGTGGGTGGGGTGGGGTCTTCCGGAGGTTTCCTTGGTAACCGTTGCTGAGGAGGGGACGCCCCGGAAGTAGGCCATGTGCTTGCTCCGAGGAACACCCATCTGCGCCTGCGCACATGGGAAGTGGGGTGGGTGGGGGTGGGGTGGGGCTGAGCTCGGCATGGGGGAGCCGGAGCCGGAGCCGGAACAGATCCGTCTGAAGTGTATCCGTAAGGAAGGCTTCTTCACGGTGCCTCCAGAGCACAGGGTGCGACGACGGGCTGCTCGGGGTAGTTGTGTCCTCGCCGGCGGCAGGGCGGAGCCGAAACGCACTGGGGCCCTCAGTGTCGCGCTAAAGCGCCAGGTTTCCGGCGAGAGCGGGAACGACAGTCCCAGAGCTCCTCGCGACAGGCGCGGAAGCCGGCGGCGGCCGCCCGGGACTCCGGTCCCGGCCGGTCCGCAGACCCCGGGGCGTGTGACGCCCGCGCGAGGGAAGGGCCGGCTCTCTGGTCTCCGGCCGCCTAAGCAAGAGCGCGCTGCAGCGCGGGCGTTTCTTAGCTTTGTGCCGGGGACGGGCGCCTTGTGTCGGGAGACAGTAGCCATGGGAAGAGTTGTAGGCGTGTCTCCCACCGGGCTGTGGGTGCACTGGGCGCGGGGCCCCACCTGTGACCCGGCAGCTTCGTTTGTGCCTTGCTCCGTGTGGGGCCTCTGCGTGTGTAACTGTCACTTAGTCCTTTCGGGGGACCCTTTGTAGAGGTGAGGAGGGTGAAGCTTAGGGGCGTTGGGTGGTTTCTCCAAGGTAGACGGCTCGTGCAGGGGCAGGTGTGAAGCCTGGCGGCGGATTGTTTTAAACACTTGCTGGTGCTCTGAGAGGCCGCCTCAGTGACCAGTAAGGATCCTAACATGCTGGCTGAGTGAACGCAGGACCCCCGCCTTGAGCCGTCCGCCGCCGTCGTTCATCACCGAGACACGCAGCAGCTGCTCTCAGTGGGGAGTTAAGACATACCCGGACGAGAACAGTGCACAATAGTAGGTGCTGTGAGACGAAAGTGTCGGGATTTTTCAGAGAAAGAATGCTTTCAGCTGGGGGCCAGGAAGCAGTTTTGCTAAGCGGTAGCATTTCTGCTGCGCCGGTAAGTGTGAGTGCGTTTTGGACACGCAGAGACGAGGAGGGTTCTTGCCAGACTTGGGCAGCAGCAGGAGCAAAGTCCCGCAAAGCACAGAGCGCACAAGAAGCACCAGGGGTTCACGGGAGAGAGAGGACAACTAGGTTGAGCTGAAACCGTGGAAGGCCTTCAGTACAGGCCAGGTGACTCTGACTCCGTTCCCCAGGATGGCGGGCAAGATACATAGAGGCAGCGAGTCCAGAGAAGGGCTCTTAGAACTTGAACCTTGCCGCACGTGCTTCTCCGACCCAAGGGGAGGTGCTCATTGATTCTGCTACAACTGAAGGTGTATTAGGGTACAGGCTCTCTGCTAGAATATGGAGACCCCAAAATACAGTGGCGTAAGTACAGGACTTTATTTCTGGCTCCCCTAACGTCTCACAGGTGGGCCAGGCACTCAGGTTGTCTCTTTGCTTCACCTGTGCCCCACCCAAATCCCAGCCTGCCTCAAGGGGCAGGAAGGAGTGAGCAGCAAGCAGCCTCCTTTGATCAGAAAGTTGCACTTGTCCCTTCTGCCCGCATCCCATTGGCCAGGATTTAGTCACATGGTCACACCCAGCTGCAAGGGAGGCTGGGAACTATGGCCCCCAGCTGGGTGGCTATGTGCCCCTGGGCAGTTTCATAACCCAAAGGAAGAAGTAACGTGTGGATGATTGAGACAGTTTTTGCCGCAGAAGTGTTTCCACTGTGCTTGGTAGATGCTTTGAGAAGTCCTTCAAGCTTTTTCCATGTCCAGAGCTTGCTTGCTTCTTTCTTTCTTTATTTATGGCCTCCCCCTGCAGCCTGTGGGATTTCAGTTCCCCCAGTCAGGGATTGAATCCAGGCCCTCGGCACTGAGAGTGCGGAGTTCTATCCAGTGGACTGCCGGAGAAAACCCCACAGCATAATTTAGAGCGGTGCTGTTCAGGGGACTTTCTGTGATGGTGGAAATGTTCTGTTTTCTGAATCGTCCAGGATGGTCACCACAAGCTGCGTGGGGCCATCGAGCGCTTCACGTGGCTTATGCAGCTGAAGAAATGGACTTTTACTTTCATTTTAGTTAATTTTAATCAAATGTGGCTGGCGGTTCCTCCTTTTGGGCAGCACACATCTGGACCATGGAATTGAAAGGGAGTGGTTAGAGCGTCTTTGATATCACATTCAAAGAGGCCAGCATCATCACCCCATTTTCTCACCTGCAAACCCAGGTGTGTGGTGACCTTTCTGTTTGGTGAGCAGGACACGAGCTGGCTTTTTGGTACCAATTGTGTGTCCATATCCATCTCTGGTTCCATTAGCTGCCGGATCCCCTCACCGCCAGCACCTCTCTCTTTCAGCTGGGACGGTGCCGGAGCGTGAAGGAGTTTGAGAAGCTGAACCGCATTGGGGAAGGCACCTACGGCATTGTGTGTGAGTGGCCACGGTGGGAGGCCTGGGCGCCCAGGGACTGTCCCAGCAGCAGCTGTGGCGGGGCTGGAAGGAGGGGACAGGTGTAATTGCCGTGGATTTCACAGCACTCCTGAATAAACACAGGCATCAGGCTGCTGACGTGTACCCGTGAGTAGAGGTAGCTGTTACAGCCATAAAGTGTACACCGCGGGAAGCAGCCAGCGCTGCGTCCACAGTAGCTGGGACATCGGTGTGCGTCAAGCTGCTGCGGGTGTGGGAGATGCACACAGTGCTCTGGGAGCCAACTTTGACAAAATAAGAGTTCCCTTCTCAAGATAAGCTACCTTATTTGCTGTTAGAACATAGTAACCGCAGAGCACAAAGCAGTGATCTGCATACCAGCTCTAAGAAGGAAAACTTGCAGGGAGCTTCTCACAACCAGGGGCCCTGTACCAGCTCAAGCCAGAGGACTCCCCAGGGAGCACATCTCGCAGGGTCGGGTGCTGCTTGCGAGGAGTGTGGACGGGCTGCCACGGGGTACCCAGCAGTCAAGGGGGAAGAGAAGGGAGCCCCTGTGGGGCAGGAGGCCACACGGTGGGGTCGGGCTTGGATCCTATCCTGGAGGAGTTTCCATTGCAGACAGGGCCCGGGATACCCAAACGGATGAGATTGTCGCCCTGAAGAAAGTGCGGATGGACAAGGAGAAGGATGGTGAGCACGGAGGGGCCGCCGGACCACTCTGAGCTCACGTGGGAGGGGGAGGAAGGTGTGAGTTGCCTGAGGCCCCCCCCGAGTCGCACCGGCTTTCCCAAGGGTGTCTGCATGATGGTCAAAGGAGGCTGATCTCTGGGGGCTGCAGCCTGGCCCCTGCCACACAGTCTAGGCCTCAGCCCCCCCAAGCCCTGTGCGGTTCATCCCCTTCACCCTCCCATTGAATGACTGCCTCATCTTCTGTCTCAGCTCAGCGTCACCCCTCCACAGGGCTTTCCCACCCAAGACTGAGCCGGCAGCACCTGTGTGCTCCATGCCGCCCTGCCGACAGCCCCGTGGCTGCCTGTGCAGGCAGGGCTGTGCTGGGCGCACTGGGGGCCACCTGCCATGCACAGGGGTCAGTACAGAGTGCTGCTTGCATTTGATGAAGGAGGGAAGAGTTAAAGGTGCTGGTTAGGATGGCCTTGCTTCTCCCTGAAGTAGCAGGCAGAGCCCTGACAGCGGCGGGCATGGGGGTCCCTGAGAGGGGATGTAGACAGGGGTTGGGGGCTCACCGAGTAGCTGGCTGTCAGGGGTCCCTGTCTGCAGGGGAGCGTCACAGAGGCTGTCAGGGGTCCCTGTCTGCAGGGGGGGTCACAGAGGCTGTCAGGGGTCCCTGTCTGCAGGACTGGGCGTCACAGAGGCTGTCAGGGGTCCCTGTCTGCAGGGGGCGGTCACAGAGGCTGTCAGGGGTCCCTGTCTGCAAGGGTGGGGGTCCCAGAGGCTGTCAGGGGGTCCTGACTGCAGGGGTGGGCTCGCTGAGGCCGCGCTGGGTTGCAGGGGTCCCCATCAGCAGCCTTCGAGAGATCACGCTTCTCCTTCGCCTCCGCCATCCGAACATCGTGGAGCTGAAGGAGGTGGTTGTGGGGAACCACCTGGAGAGGTGAGTGGGCCGCTTGCTGCCCCCGCATTGGGTCCTGCCCGCCCCTCCCTCTTGCCCTTCCTGCTGCCCCAGGAGGGTCCCTTGGCCCACTTGGGAGGAGGTGGGAGGTGGCCTGCGTTTCCCCCTCTTCTTTTCAGCATCTTCCTGGTGATGGGTTACTGTGAGCAGGACCTGGCCAGCCTTCTGGAGAACATGCCGACACCCTTCTCTGAGGCGCAGGTTTGAGGCTGCGGGCTCTGGTGGCGGGCTTCCCAAGTCCTTGCTCGGCGCACTGTGGCAGACGCAGGCTGCCCTGACCCTGCATCCTGGCCCTCTACAGGTCAAGTGCATCGTGCTGCAGGTGCTCCGGGGCCTCCAGTACCTGCACCGGAACTTCATCATCCACAGGTGGGCGGGGTCCACGGGCCTGGAAGGGGGCGGGGCCTCAGGAGACATTTTTCCAGAGGAGTGCTGGTTTGTGACATGGGGGGAGTGTGACTGCCAGTACTGACCCAGTGCCAGTTGACGTTGCCCAGTATCCAGGAGAGGAGCAGGCACAGCCTCGATGCAGTAGAGGTTCTGTGACTGCTCCTGGTGGATGGTCCAGGAGCAGATAATACCTGTTTTCTTCTCTGGGGGGGCCGATGGTGTGAGCGAGTCAGGCTCGGAGAAGTGCTGCCTTGGAGAGGCAGTGTTGCCTTACTGGAAGGCAGGCCAGGAAGGGCAGAGACTGGAGGGGCAGAGGCGAGGGTCTTGCAGGCCTGGGCAGGACCTTGCAGGCAGCAGTTCCGTGTGCCCTCGGTGGCTCGCATGGCCTGGGTGGGGGATCAGACACAGCCCTGGATGGAAGTCAGAGCTGGGCTCAAGGCCGCCTCTGCCAGTTTCTCAGAAAGTTACTGAGAGCTCTCTCTGGTGTTTCTAGCTGCCAAATCGCCTTGCACTGCCTGCCGTCCTTATTTTTAAGAAGTGCAGGGACTTCCGTGGCGGTCCAGTGGTTTAGACTTTGCCTTCCAATGCAGGGGGTGTGGGTCGATCGCTGGTCGGGGAGCTAAGATCCCACATCCCTCGCGGCTAGAAAATCCAAAGCATAAAAAAGAAGCAGTAGGGCTTCCCTGGTGGCGCAGTGGTTGGGGGTCCGCCTGCCGATGCAGGGGACGTGGGTTCGTGCCCCGGTGCGGGAAGATCCCACATGCCGCGGAGCGGCTGGGCCCGTGAGCCATGACCGCTGAGCCTGCGCGTCCGGAGCCTGTGCTCCGCAATGGGAGAGGCCACAGCAGTGAGAGGCCCGCGTACCGCAAAAAAACCCAAAAATACCCAGAAGCAATATTGTAACAAATTCAGTAAAGACTTTAAAAATGGTCCACATAAAAAAAATTAAAAAGTGCAAACAGGAGGAAACGTATGGGGAAACGTTCTAACCGTCACTGCGACGGTGACAGCCTCTTTCCCCACGCAGTTTCCTGGGAAGCGCTGGTCTTCTCTTTCTGTCACAGGGATCTGAAGGTCTCCAACTTGCTCATGACGGATAAGGGCTGCGTGAAGACAGGTGGGTGCAGGTGCTGGCTTTCTGGTGGGGGCCTCCATGAGCGCCACCTCGACGTGGCGGCAGGCCGGTCCCGATAACACCCTGTATGCTACAAGCTGCTTGCAAACGTCAGTGGACAGTCTTCACTGGGTGACACTCTCCCTCCCGTCTGTCCAGCGGATTTCGGCCTGGCCCGGGCCTATGGCATCCCGCTGAAGCCAATGACCCCCAAGGTGGTCACCCTCTGGTGAGTCCCTGGGGACCATGGGAAGTGGGGGGGTCACGCTGAAGCTGCTCAAGGACTTTGGAGGATTTTAAGCTGTGGGGCTGCACACACTCAGAGGCTGGGTGTGGATGGCTCCTGAGGCCGAGCAGGGCTGCCACTGGGAAGGACCTGCCCCGTCCAGACGGGGCGCTGCTCTGAGCTGCTTGGAAGGGGCGGTGGCTCCACCGACGCGAGGACAGAACAGTGCATGTCCTCTGTAACTATTTCTCACTCGACATTTTGAAGAACGGGGTTGTGCTTTAGGGCAGGATGCTTTCTGCCATGTCACTCAGCCCCGACCTGTATAGAACGGGCCAGCACAGGACACTGCTGCACGCGGGAGCCATCCAGTGACAGCAGCTGCTGCTGCCTCGTGTGCTATCGTGTTTGTCGGGTTTAGTGGAGGGGACAGCTGAGCTGGGCTTCATGCTCCATCGTCCAGGCTGACTCTGGCTCTCAGGGACGGTGGTGGCCGGTGGGTAGGCTGGTGCAGAGCCACAGTGCCTCGTGGAGGCCGGGCCAGAGGAGAGGAACTGCCAGACCCAAGGTGGGGGCTCCCGTTCGCAGGTACCGAGCCCCTGAACTGCTGCTGGGGACCACTACGCAGACCACCAGCATCGACATGTGGTGAGGAGTGGATGCATCCAGGGCCTTGGGCAGGGCGGGGTGGTCTTGTGGGAGCTGGCGGGGCAGGAGTGGGGCTGGGGTCTCGCCAGCCTCCCAACTCCCAGGAAGGTGGGCCTGCGCCTGGGGTCCCGAGAGGCAGTGTAAGACGGCTTCGGCGTGCACGGCCCCCATCACTGAGGACCCGCCCTTGTGGCCACTCAGAGAGGCCTGCTGGTGCCAGCTCACGTGGCCCGGGGGGAGAACCCAGTGGTCACCTGCCTTCCCGTCGTGGCCTCCTCCCAGCTCTGCCCCCGTCCTCTGACCCCAGCACCCGGGGGCCGAGGCCCGGTGGAGTGGTGCTCTGCGGGGCCGGAGGAGCTGAGGCGAGGCCTCGTGCTCCTCTGCAGGGCCGTGGGCTGCATCCTGGCCGAGCTGCTGGCCCATAAGCCCCTTCTGCCCGGCGCTTCCGAGATCCACCAGGTGGACCTGATCGTACAGCTGCTGGGGACACCCAGTGAGAACATCTGGCCGGTGAGTGCCGGCCCTGCCCTCCCCTCTCCTGCCCCCTGCCGGCCGCCAGCCTGCAGCTGCCACTCCCCCTCCCCCACACAGGGCTTCTCCCAGCTGCCACTGGTGAGCCAGTACAGTCTGAGGAAGCAGCCCTACAACAACCTGAAGCACAAGTTCCCGTGGCTCTCGGAGGCCGGCCTGCGCCTGCTGAACCTGCTCTTCATGTATGACCCCAAGAAAAGGTGCTGACCCGGCCCGCGGGCGGGCAGGGGCGCCGTGACCGAGAGGGCCCCTCCCAGACGTGCCTGTGAGGCCCGGGCCTCTGCCCGCCCAGGTCATGAAGCCCTTTCTGAGGCTCCTGTCGGTTTCTGGGCCCCCGGTCCCTACCTGCCACCCAGCTGTCTGCCGTGCGGGGCGGGTGTGAGGGAGATGGGCCTCGGCCAGGCCCGGGCCCCACGAATGGCAAGGCCTTCTCTCCAGGGCGACGGCCGGCGACTGCCTGGAGAGCTCCTACTTCAAGGAGAAGCCCCTGCGTGAGTCTCCCCCGCCCCCTGGCCGGCGCTTGGCTGGGGGTCCCTGTCCGGGCTGGGGCCGCTGTTGGGCAGGTGGACAGTGGGGCTCGAGCAGGCACGGGCTGCTCGTGCCGCAGAAACCGCGTGCAGGGCCAGGAGGGGAGCAGAGGGAGGCGTGGGGGGCCCTCCCCACCCGGCGCTGAGCAGCCCCCTCCCTGCAGCCTGCGAGCCGGAGCTCATGCCCACTTTCCCCCACCACCGCAACAAGCGTGCTGCCCCGGCCACATCCTCAGGCGCTGAGAGCCAGAGCCGGCGCTGCAAGCCCTGAGGGTGGGGGCCCCTGCGGCCCGGCCTGTCCCTCGGCCAGGACCGACCAGCTGCTCCAGCTGACTGCACCGCTTCCTGCACCTCTGCCCGCCGCTGCCCCAGAACGGCAGCGTGTGGACACGGGGGATGCCGGTGGGTGCGTCCTGCAGGCCCAGACACCCTGCCGGGCACCACCTGGTGGCTCTGTCATCTCGTGGCTCTGCCATGTGGTGGCTGGGCTGGGTCCACCTGTCGCCAAGCCCTCAGACCTTCACTTCCCAGGAGGAAATTTGGCTGGGCCCATCTCAGGAGGTGTCTCTGGCTTGGGACGAGCAGACCCCACGTGGTCACTTTTGTCCCCACTTGATCCCCAGGGTCGGCCTGGGAAGGGAGAGGCTACAGTGACCCCCTGCTGGGGCTGCAGGACTCAGAGTGGGAAGGAGGGGTGGGGTGTGGGGTGCCGCCAGCTTGGTGGACTGGAGTCTGGGCAGCTCTGAGCCCACCAGAGGGACAGCCCTGGGTTGGGGGCTGTGCCCTGTCCCCACTCCCCACTGAGGCTCCTGGGGAGGGACATGGTTGGGCCTCGGAGAGATAAACGCTTTCCTCACAGACGCAGCTGGATCCAGTGTCCTTTAATGTACTTTGAAGTTGTGATTCGTGTGACAGACAGGTGTGGGGGGAGGGGCCACACACAAGACTGGCCCCACCCCAGGCCCAGGTGGGCAGACCCACCCCCTCCAGCCCTGTGAGCGGGCTGGCGGCTGGCAGCTGGTGCATCTTTACCACGGTACCCAGGTGGGCTCTGGGGTGGGAGCCTTGGAGATCTCTCACCCTGCTTTCCAAAGCCGGACAGCAGGAAGATGTAGCAGGGAGGCTGCTGGGGTACTGATTGCTCAGAAGCCCCCACGCTCCACCCGGAAGTGGGGTGACAGCCTCTCGGGCTCCGTGGCTCCCTGTCTCCCGCCTGCTGTTCTCTGGAACTCTTGGGCACTCACTCTGGCTGGAGACTAGATGATTTCTCTTCTGTCCTTGGGTCCAGCTTCCCCGCCCAGCTCTGACTGGAGCCCATGGGGCTGGTCTCAGGCCAGCACTCAGCTCATTCAGTGCTGGTCTGTGACACCCATGGGGGACCAGGTCCCCTCAGCCGGGTCAGCCATGCACCTGGCAGAGCCCCTAGAATGGTCTTAGCAAAGCCCCAGGGCTCATGAGGTCACCTGAGCCCCTAAGGACACTCCTCTGTGGAGCACCCCTTTGGGCACTTGCAGGGAGCAGGTCAGGAGCTGCGGCGGTGGGGCCGGGGAGGGGTGGGAGAGGAGGGAGAGGGTGCTCCCTGGGGGCGGGCCGGCAGCTTTCCGAGGAAGACGGCCCCCACCTCTCACGTAGCGGGGTTGAGTCTCCATGCCCCCTGACCTGCCGCTGTGCTCAGCACCCCTGGGGGGCAGGAGGAGCAGGGTGGCCAGTGGCCCCGGTCTGAGGAGGGATGAGGCCCAGAAAAGCACCACGGAACATGTCTCCAGAAAGCCCTGGGCCTAGGGCCAGGCGGGCCTAGGGGCATCGTAGAGCAAGGTGTCCACCTGGGCTCGCTGCAGCCACAGGCGCCGCTGGTGGTTTCCGTGCAGGGCGCGCAAAGGGTGGCCCGGGCGGCAGGTGGCCAGGGTGGCACAGTGGGAAGTGTGCAGCTGGCGACACGTGTCACAGCAGAGGGTGGGGAGGGCGCCAGGGCCCAGGCAGCTGTGTGTCTGGTAGCCGGGGGGCTCGGGGACTCGTGGGGGGCTGGCCTGCTCAGGGGTGCCAGGGGCTTGGGGGGCGGCCAGGTCTCCGGGCCGACTGAGCAGCTCTTGACGCAGTGAGAGGAGGGAGAAGGCCTCGGCCTCGGGCTCCTCCTCCGAGGCTGGGCTGCTGGCCTCAGCCTCCCAGGCCCTGCCCCCCACGCCCCACAGTCTGGCGCTCTGCTCCCAGAACAGAGGCTGGCAGGCTAGCTCCGAGGGGGGTGAGTCGGGGCCTGGCGAGGGTCCCCCGTATAGGCTGGTCTCATCTGAGCCCTCATCCTCCTGCAGGTCCCGGTACAGGTCCAGCTGGGCCTGGCACCGGGCCGGGGAGCCACGGGGGGGAACAGGTGGTGGCTCTTCTTCGCGGGCTAGTCGCTGCTGCAGCCAGGCCACGCAGGAGGCCACATCCGCGCTGGCCCGCCGCGCCTGCAACAGCTCCTCGGCTGGCAGCATGCTGGTGCCCAGCTGCGCCAGCACCTCGCCCAGGATCTCACACTCCAGCCGCAGGGCAAAGCAGCCCAGGGCCACCTGCACAAGCTGGCGGGCGGGGGGCAGGGCGGCCACCATAAGGCGGTGGTCGTCCCTGCGCACATAGCCCATCTTCTGGAAGCTCTGGATGAGGAGGTCCTCCGAGAGTGCGCCCTTCAGCACGTGCACGTAGCCCCCTGAGAAAGTCTGCAAGGGAGGGGGCCGGTCGGCGGCAGCCCACCCTCCCGCAGACCTGCCCCCGCCTCAGCTGCACTCCGGCAGTGGCTTGCTTTGGGGGCCACCATCCTCACCCCAGGGGGCGGCATGGCCCCAAGGCGGTCTGGGATGTGCCGATGCTCCCTCCAGAGGAGCTGTTTAAAAACACACATGCTGGGAGTTCCCTGGTGGTTTTGTGGTTAGGATTTGGCGCTTTCACTGCTGGGGCCTGGGTTCAGTCCCCGGTCGGGGAACTGAAATCCCGCAAGCTGTGCAGCCAAAAACAAAAAAACCATAGATGCTCAGGGCCACCCCCAGAAACTCTGATCTCACTGGCTGACGTAGGCCCAGGCATCACAATTTTTTAATCTAACACATTTCACCTGGGTCATAGAACAAACTAAATAAAGAGGCCCTGTTGAGAAATCTCGCTGCCCTCTGGGTCCCCTCCACCTCCTCTCACCTGTGGGGGTTTGCTACTTTAGTTAGTTTCCCGTGTACCTGCTGAGTGGTCATGCAAACACACAAAGAATACAGGTGCTTATTTGCTCTGAGCAGGTAGCCTCCTAAACGCCTCATTCTGAACTCTGCTTTTCCAGTTTCTGAGAGCTTTCCCTAACACGACAGAGGCCAGGCCATTCACTTTTCCAGCTGTGCAGCTTTCCACCACACGGATGGAACGTCTGTAGTTTTTGGAGGCTCCAGGCTGCAAAGGAACTAGAAGCGTCCCTAGGATGGTGATAACGTGTCTCTCGCGTGTCTACAGGTCCTTGATCCTGGGACCCTGTGAGTGTACCTTTGCTTACAGCTGATGAGAGGACCTCCACGGATGGGGCACTGCTGTAAGACTGTGCTCAGGGCTGTGCTCTCACCCCTCACAATGGACCTTGCACTAGACTGTCCTCGTGTTTGCTTCATGGAGGAAGGAATGGATTCCAAAAGATTAAGTAACTTGCCCCAAGCCACAGAGCCGGCAGAAGCAGACCTCATCCAGGTCTGCCCAGTGCTGAAGCCCGTGAGCGTGTCAAGATCAGGCCTGTCTGTTCTGCTCTTGGCCCCCCATGGGGCTGCATCCTGCCCTCGTCTGAACGGATGAATGAAAGTCCTAGAGCCTCAGAACAGCAGGTGTCCCAGTGGAGCAGTGGGCTCCACGGCTCACCTCGCTGAGAGAGGCTGCTGCTGCCATGGCAACCAGTGGAGGCGGACGCCCACGTGCCCAGTGACATCATTACCTTCCCACTCTTCCGAATTATCTCAGAGCACAAGGCAGCCTGCCCCCTCCTGCCAGCCTGCAGCTCACCTGGAGGGGCCCGGCCAGACCTGGGCTCAGCTCTCCCCAGGCTGTGGGGTGAGCTAGGTACTTGTTTAGCCCGGCTCCACTAGGACATGCAGGGGCACCCCCAGCCCCTGCCTACTTCATAGGGGATAACCATGTCCTCTTCCACAAATGGAGCCACAAATCTCTCCTGGAGAGATTAGGGTGACTCTGGAATGCCCAGTCCATCCTGTGTGCCTGTCCTAGGATTTCTATGGTAACTGGGGCCACAAGGCCACTTTGGGGAGGGCAGTGATGCAAGCTTTAAGGACCAGGATCCCCCTCAGAAGGCAGGTATCCAAACAGGTGACCTCCACCCACCCCATGTTCTCAGCCCCAGGAGTACAAAGGGGAACCTCGGCCAAGAGATGCTCCAACACGCCCAGGACCCCTCAGCACACTGAGCTCTCAAACCTATCAGCCTCTGAGGACACCTGAAATCCCTTATGCCCGACGGTAGCCACCGTCCCGATGGTAGCCAACTCCCAGTAGCCTGGGCAGGGGCCCCCACTCGGCTCGGCGCCCTACCTTGATGGTGGTGAACTCTTTCCTCCAAGGCAGCAGATACAGGTGCACGGCGGCCAACTCCAGCAGCTCGAAGGCGCGGGCCAGGCCGCGTAGCGCAGGGGCCAGGTCGGCGCGGCCCCACAGGCCATCGGTGAGTAGTGCCAGCGCGTCATCCTGCAGCGCCCCATGCAGGTCGAAGTCTTCCACCAGGATGTGCCAGAGCACGGCGCGTAGCGATGGGTCCCCGCACACGCCCGCGCGGCCGTGCCTAAGTTCGCGCTCCAGGCACAGACGGTAGTCCTCGGACAGCGAGCTGCTGCCCATGCTGGCGGGCGGGAATAGGGTTATCAGGACGCAGAGGCCCCTCCCTGCCCGCTGCGCGCCTCCAGAGCCCTCGCCTGCATCCACAGGTCCCCCACCAACTGTGCGCCCCTGGTATCTACAGCACCCCCTTCCCTGGAGACGTACGCCACCTGAGTCTCCCTTCCCGAACAGAGACCCCTTTGCCCAGCAGATCGTGCTGTGGGCCCGGAGGACGACAGCCCTACCTGTCTCTCACCAGCAGTCCCCGAACGCCCGCTGCTCTGTTCGGGCCTCTCCAGCAGCACCACGCTTCCGTCGGGCCGGCTCCACCCCTCGGCCGTGACGTTAGGGGCGGGGTCTCTTCGGGCACCGCCCCCTCCGCCAACGCGGACAGGGCGGGGCCTGGTGAGGGCCCGGGAACACGAACCTCCACGGCCTGCCGAGCCAAGGACAGGGGGCACACCGCGGACGCTCCCACCGAGGCGGGTGCCGACCTCCCGAGCTGGACCCTCGGGAGCGCCAGGGTGCCGAGGAAGCAGGTACCGTGGCTCTTCGTGCGCCTGCCGGGAGCGGGGACCGGACGCGGGGCGGGGCAATCTCCTGGGGGCGGGGCTACCCCAACAGTGACAGGACCCTTCTCGTTGCCTAACGGGATTGACCAGATACGGGAGGGAGGGAGGGGTCGAGTCGCCCTCTGGCGGGGCCAGCGCTCCAGGTGGAAGCCGGCCGGGCGTTTCAGCGTCATTTAAAACTGCAGCCTCAGGAGACTTTCCTGGCGGTCCAGTCGTTAGGACTCCGCGCTCCCACTGCTGGGGGCGCCGCACCCCCCTCGCCCCACCAAAAACACCCAACAAATCAGCAACCCGGGCCTCTTTGAGGCGGCGTGAAGGCGCCTTTCTGCCTAGGTCAGAGTCGCTTCCAGGCACCGGATCCGATGTTCTGCTCTGTATCCAGCCCTGCTTCTCCGCTCCTGCTCTGAGTGCTGCTTGCGTGGCCCCAGGTGTTTGCTGTTAACTGTTGTGTGCTACTCCAGGGAGCATGCTCTGTCTCAGTGTGCCACTTGAACCTGAGCAGGTCTTTGCACCGTCCTCCCTTAGAGGAGTAGTCCCATAGAAGACCCGTTGAATGGAAGTGACGTTGCGTGGCTTTCCAGGTTAAGTCATAAAACTGCCTTGCTGTCTTGAGACGCTCAATTTTGGGACCTAGCCACATACTGGGAGGAAAGCAGCTGCATGAAGGGGCCGAATGATGAAGGCTGAATAATGTCCAAAATCCATGGAACCCGGGAATGTGAGCATATTTGGAAATAGGATCTTTGGAGATATAATCAAGTTAAGACGAAGTCAGACTGGATTAGGGTGGACCCTAAACCCTGTCAGAATGATGTCTTTGTAAGGAGCAAGGTTACATACTTCGGGAGGAGGCATATGATGGATGCAGAGGCTTGCAGCTACAGGCAGAGACTGCAGGAGCCCCCGGAGCTGGACGAGGCAGGAAAGGGTTCTCGTCTGGCACTCTGCTGGGCCGCGGCCCTGTGGACGCCTTGACTTCAGACTTCAGGACTTTGAGAGTAAATTTTTGTTGTTTTAACCTCCCCAGTAGCTAGTTACAAGAAACGAATGCAGGCCTCCCACGGCTGTTCCCACAGCCCTGAGGCCCTCGCTGATGGCAGACTTGTAGACAAATCTCCAGATGACTCCAACCCCTTGATCTTGGGTCACCCCAACTTGGAAGCTGACCTAGCTGATGCTGCAGGTGGGGCAGAGACAAGATGTCCCCACTGAACCCTGCCGAGGTGGGAGTTTCACAAGCAAAGCAAATCGCTGTCGCATGTTTAAGCCAGTGAGTGGGCTGGTTTGTTACACAGCAGGGGGGTGGATGCCACACTGCCTCAGCGCCAGCTGCGTAGGGGTCCTCCTGTGACCCTGGGCTATAGCCGGGTGGAGCAGATGGGTGGCAGGGTCAGTTAATACCTACCTTGGCCAGGACCGCAGCTCCCCGGACCACCGCCCAGCACGCTGCACACTGTGTGGCTGGGTCCAGTCTCCCAGGCAACACCACTCTCCCCATCATCCAGCTTTCTCATCTTCACCAATTCAGCGCAAGGGAAGGTCTGTCTTGTAAGTGTTTTAATTTGCATTTCTTGATTTTAAAAATGACTTTAAACACCTCTTCTTATGCTGATGAGCTTTTTAAAGTTCTTCTGAAGACAGCCTGTTCACAGCCTTTGCTATTTTCCTGACTGGGGCTCCTGCCTTTTTCGTGTTGATCTGGAGGATTTTCTGTGTGAAGAATCCATCACTCACCGTCTTACGAAAGGCTGTAGGCTGGGAGAGGCTGAAGGACTGGCCCAGAGCCAGCAGGAGGAAGGCCGTCTGATCAGCGCCTCCAGAGAGCTCCCCAAAGCCAGCAGGAGCACCCACAGTCAGGCTTCGCTCCATCATCCACCTGCTCTATAAAAGGGGGCTTAAAATCCTATCCTTGAGACCGCCAAGGCCTGGAGCAGGGGGGTCATCCTCCCCAGGCTTCATGGCTGGCTGGGCCTCGTGTCCAGGACTGGAGGGCTTCCTTTGGAGAGGGCAGGGACTCAAGGACTGAGAGCTTTGAGGGCAGGGTGAGCAGGCGGGTGCCTGCCTGTCGTTCCTGGGGTGCTGGTGGGCAGGGGACCCCTGCCCACAAAGGCTCCCGAAAGAGGCAGCTGCCCCCGGAACTCGGGTTGGCCTTCCCTTGGGGTCACGTCCCCGGCCCCCTCTGGCCTCCGGAGTCAACCTGCTGGGCTCGAAGAGAGCTCTGCCACCGGGAGCTGTGGCCTGGAGAAGGCGTTTCCCCTTCTGTGCCTCACTTTCCTCACGAGGTTCCCGCACAGCCTTGGGACACTGCGTGCACAGAACACACAGTCAGGTCCAGCTGGGCCTTCCCCAGGGACCCACACGCTGCTCCCACACCACTTTCTGCCATGGTGACAGATGCTGCCTGGGGCTGGGGCCGGGCCACCTGCGTGTGTTGCCCACCTGGAGAGCAACATGACTCCTGGGAACCCTTCGGGAGGAGTGGTCCGGGCTCAGATCCTGCCCAGTGATGACCTCTGACCCTGCCAACCTGCTAGGCCCCCCAGAGTGTGTCCAGTGCTAGAAGGAGCAGCCCCACGGATCCCACTCCTGGGCAGAGGTCTGGGAGGCGGGCTGGGCTTGGCGATGGCCCCAGGGGCCTCTGGGACCCTCTGGCTCTGGCTGGTTGGCTGGGAGTGGCTGTGCTGCCCAGTCCTCCGCCCGGCCAGTGGGACGGGGAGCAGGTGAGCCGCGCTGACGGAGACACCAGTGACCTCTTTATTTCCAGCTGGGTCAGTGGTTGCCCAGCGGCCTGTAACAGTCAGGGTGGGCAGGTGGTGGGGCTCCTGGCAGGCGCCAACCCTTGGGTTCACACCGACCCTGAAGTGGCTGAGTGGGGGTGGGGATTCGCCAGGGGTCTCAGGATGTCCGTGCCCATTACCAAGGGTGGGAGTGTGGCTCAGAGCTCCCACACATGGGCGGGTGCCCTGGGGACACCTGGGTCTCCAGGACAGAGTGGTCAGTGACCAATAAACAGCACAGTCTAAACCCACCTGGGCCCCAGGCCTCTTGTGGGGTGACAGGCTCTCTTCTCGACTCAGACAAGAACCTGGCTCAGGGAGCTCCGCGTGTCACGGGGGACGGGAAGGGAGAGAAGCAGACCTGCCCTCGGTCAGGCCCACGGCCCCTCTGTCCTTGGGCGTGCGGGGGCCTGCAGGGTGTCAGCGGACTGAGCTGTTGGAGTGTGCAGGCCCCAGGGGCGCCCAGTTTTCCCTGCACGGGGCCTCTCACAGGTGGGGACAGGAAAGAGAAGGGCCTGGTTCCTGGGAGCTGACTCGGGTCAGCCCCATCCTATCCGGAGCAGAGGGGCCTCCTTGAGCCCTAGGGGCTGATGTCAGGCGGGGGCGAGAGCCCCGCCTCGGCCAGCCCACTGCCCCATGCAGGTGCCTCTGGGCCAGTCCTTGGCCAGCCCGTCCTCTGCTACTTGCCCAGGGCCCGCCGGGGCAGCAGCTCCACGTAGCTCAGGGCGCTCTGCAGCGACGTCAGGCAGTAACCCTCCTCTCCGATCAGGTACCTGCACGGAGGTGGCACAAGCACCTGTCACTGGAGGGGTGCAAGGAGACCCCGACATTCTGGAAGGGGCACCTGCCCTTGCGGGGCAGAACCTGGATGCTGAGGTCCCACGGGCTGTCAGGGCGCTGGGCTGGGGGACGGCCCACTCCCCAGGCAGACGCTGCTCAGGGGATGGCCCCCTGGCTCCTCTGGGCGGTGTGCTGGGTGAGGGGCAGGGAGAGGGGCCGTGGGCCCCGTGCATGGGTGGGAGCACGAGCTCAGCCCCCACGCTGGCCCTAGGCTCCCACCTCTCGTGGATGAACTCCTCCAGGGCTGCACACTCCGACACCAGCTGGGGGAGGCCACTCCTCAGCGCCACAAAGGACAGGATGGGCAGCAGGTCGTCGGCGCCACTGTTGGGGAGACGCAGAGCCGGCCAGGAGGCTCCAGGGACCGGGGGCGCTGCTCAGTCCCCACAGCCCTGAAGCCTCCCAGCTAGGTCCCTGGAGCAGCTTTGGGCTTGCTGGATGCTATCCCCGTGCCTCTCCTGCCCACCGGCCTCAGGGGGCTGGGGGTGGGCTTGGGTCAGCGTGACAAGAGACCAGCCGGGATCGCTGAGGCCACCCTGACGGGGACCCTGTGCCGCAGAGCCCAGGGCTGGACCAGGGAGGCCCCACAATGAAGCTCTCCCGTGAGCTGGCCCGAGCCCTGGGACGGGAGGACAGAGAGCATAGCTCGTGTCCCAGGCAGCCTGCTCACTCCTGGGATCAGGGTCACTCACGTACCACTCCAGGTACCCCAGACCCTCCCCAAGAGGCACCTAAGTGAGGGAGGGAGGCCCTGGGGGATGCTCAAAACCCTGGCGAAGGGCCCACGGGCCAGTACTTTTGGCGAGGAGCACAGAGGCATACTGGTTTGAACCTGATGACCAACCAGGGACTCCTGCCCCCACCTCCCTGGGTGCCACACACCTGCAGGGACACACAGCGACCCCCCCCCACCCGCTCCTTGGATGTCCTGAGGAGAGAGAGAGCGCTAGCGTGGGGTTGCAGCTGGGACTCGGAAATGCTTTCAGTTCTGGGGCCCTTTCACCTGCTGCAACTTTTTCGGAGACCAGATGGTACAATAGTGATGGTGGCCGGTGAGAGCGAGGTGGGTCCCCCGGCCTGACCCCGCAGCCCACCCAGCTGGCTGCAAGGACAGGTGCTTTCAGGGTGACCCCAGTCTCTGGCACAGGGTGAGGGTCGCCAGCCCCAGGTGGGCGCCAGGGCCAGGGCAGGCTGCTGGCTACAGGCTGGTGCAGGTGAGAATAAGGCAGAAACCCAGGTGGGGAAGACCCCTGCCCACCTCAGGAGGCTGGGGCAGGGGCAGTGCAGGAACCCCAGGCTGGGGCTCGGCACAGGGGACGGGCTCTTCCCCAGGACAGGACCGGGGCGGCTTCCCCAAGCATGCACCTGATGGGGGCACACGCCACCGGGTTAGCGAGGGGCCGGACCGCGTCGTCAGCAGGGCTGGAGCCCGGGGTCTTTGGTGGAAATGGGCCGCACTCTCCTCAAGGAGAAGCAGGGCCAGGCGCCGGGCGGGAACCCGAGGCGCCGGGGCCGGGGCCTGGGTGGCAGGGTTCCCGCTCCCCTGGCCTCTGAAGGCAGCCCCTCCCGCCCAGTCCCCACCACAGGCCGCGGCCTCCTGGTGACTCACATGGCGGCGATGCCCGGCTGGGGCGCAGCCTCGCGAGCCCGGGAGTAGTCCTCCGCGCAGGCACAGGTGACCCGCAGGGCCCGCACTGCGTCGCAGAAGCCAGGCTTCGGGTGAGGGGCTGGGGACCTCGTCCCGGTACGGCCCCGGGCGCCGCCCCACCCCCATCGCGTGCAGGTCTGGGCAGAGCCTGGACCACCACCACTCATGTCTCACGGGACACACACCCCCCGGACTGGAGAAGGGCCTGCCGCCGAGGGCTGAAGGCGCAGACTCCAGTCGCCCTCCGGGACGGGACTCGACTCTGTCTCATCTGACTCCCTTCTCCCTTTCCTCCCAACCAAACCGTCCCCCCTCACCAATGCACTCCAGCTTCTTCTGGGGGCAGCTCTCCAGGACCAGCAGCCCCAGCTCCTGGGCGGCAGCACAATACGGGTAGGCGCCGCCCGCTGTGGCCTCGGGGTCCCGGGGGAGGAGCTTGGTGGGGACGCCGACGGCCGCCGGGGGCGCGTTCCCGTACAGCTCCATGCTCCTGCTCAGGGCGGCCTCCCGCAGGCGGTGAACGCTCCTGGGGCAGAGAGGGGCCAGGCTCAGCGGCCCAGGGCCCCGCCCGGGAGGGGACAGGGGCGGGGCTGGGGAAAGCTGGCCACGCCCCGAGCCGTGGGAGGGTGCGCGTGGCACCGCCTGCACACGCGCAACACCTGAGGCGGCGTGGGAGGAAGGCAGCTCAGGGACGCACACGTGGCGGGGCCGTACCTGTACACAGCCAGCAGCAGGGGCCACAGCGGGGAGAAGAAGGGCTCCTCGATGCAGGCCAAGCAGCGGTCTTTGGAGGCGGCCGTGTTCAGGCCTTCAAAAGCCAGGAGGGTCAGCGAGAGCAGCCTGTCTGCCGGGAGCAGAGCCGGTACAGAGGCACTGTGGGGACAGCTGGGACCTCTAGCCCCGCTGGCGGCCCCTGGAGGCCTCTCCCACCCGCAGCCAACCTGGGGTGCCCAGGTAGGGTCCCCACCTGCCTGCCCCTCCCCGCTGCCCCAGAGCCAGGCTTGGGATGGGCAGAGCCACAGGTAGCTTCCCGGCTCAGCAGGAGGGGCTCTGCCTGGCCCTGCCTCCCCCCACTTCTAAACGCTACGGCCCAGGTCGGTGCAGGGAGTCAGGGCCCTCATCCCTAGGGGGTCACAGGGTCATATGCAGCTCCGCCAGGGGCCCAAGGAGACAAGCCTGGAAGGGAGGGCATAGACAGCTTCTTTCTGAAAAGGGTCTGTACCCCAAACTGGGGCACCCAGAGGACCGTCAGAAGCATATCTGAAGACAAGAAATCTGAGGCCCAGGGAGATGAAGGAACCCGCCCCCCACCGGGGAGGAAGGGGTGCTCACCCAGAGTCTCCCAGACAACACAGGCCCCTGACTGCTGGGCCTCTCGCTGGTTCTCAGGAAACCCTCACAGCCTTCCTCCTTGGAAGGGATGTGAAGTCCCCTGCCACCCTGGGCTCCTTATGGAACACACACACGCTTCTCAAAATGGAAAAACCTAAGATGAGCCGCCACCAGGCCGCACAGACCTAGAACCCTGGGTTTGGAAGGTTGGGGGTCGGACCTAATGGGGCAGCTAGGACCACCTGGCAGCCAGAGGCCCTGACAGCAGACCCTCCCCCAAACACAAGACTGAAATGGACCCGGCTGTCCTCCCTATGTGGCCCCGTGAGGAGACAGCCAGGGATGGAGGGAGACCCTGGCCACTGCCAGCCCCAGCTGCTCTCTGGGCAGGGTGTGTGCCTCTCTGCTGAACTGGACACGTGGCCCCAGGGGAGGGCTCTGCAGACCAGGGCCGGCCTGGATGCCACCCACAGGAAGGCTCCACCGGACCGGGCCCATCCCAGGCCTCTGACAAGCTTTCCGAGGATGTGGGCTTCGGACAGCGCAGTTCCCCCACCACCCACCCGGCCTGTGGCGCGGACCTCACCGATGGCGTCGTGTATGTCCTGCACGGTGCCCTTCAGCTGCTCTAGCAACGGCCCCTTCCTCACCCCTGGGGGCTGGGGCTCAGGCTGCCCCCCAGGGCCCCGGCCCCTCCTCTCAGGAGTAGCCAAGAACTGTTCCAGGTCCCCGAAGGAGCTGTCGTTGCCCGGCAGGTCGGATGAAGTGTCCGCCAGGGGTGAGGGAGGCCCCGCGGGGCTGCCATCTGCCCCTCTGTCCGGGTTGCCGGGGTGGGGTGGGGGGATGGGGTGCTGGTGGGAGGCGCCGTCTGTGGGCCTTTGGGCTGGGCTGGGCTCCGGGGGGGAGGGCATGCAGTAGAGGCTCTGAGAGGGCCGGAGCCGCCGGCTTCCAGGAGCCAGCAGCCCGTCGGCGTCGGGGGGCAGGGAACGGCAGCCCAGGGCCGAGGCAGCGCCCCTGCTCACGATGGGGTACAGCGCCCGGTACACGGCGCACTGGAGCTTCTTCAGGAGCTGCGAGATGGGGTGGTCGGGGACGCTGTGAGTAGGGGGAGAGGCAGTGTTGTGAAGGCAGCCCCGGTCGGGCTGGGGCTGCAGTCCCTCGCTGGGGTGACAGCCGGGGGCTGAGAAGGCCCGCCAGCCCTGACGAGGGCCCTCACCCAACCCCCACCCCAACGGCCACGTGGCCCCGCCGTGAGGATTTCAGAGAAGGACGCATGGGACTAGTCCTCGCGGCTAAATGTTGCTGGTAAGGCCTGTCCCGCCCTTCTGAGAAGCCAGGAGGCCCGTGAAAGGCCATCCGCGGACAGCAGACCCCGGGGTCACAGGCGGGGGCCCTCCGAGAGAGCCAGCGTGGCCTGCTGCCCGTGCGGTCACTCCCAGGACTGCCTCGCTCCTCTCTCCTTCTTAATCCCTTTCCCTCCGCCGTCAGCCTGCAGCCGGGGGAGGGGCCGACGGCCGGTACTACTGAGCAGGTGGGAGACCAGGCTGGTCACCAGGGACAGGTCCCCCGGACCTCCTCTTGAGCTTGGCCTTTCCAGCGCTTTGGCCAGTCCTGCAGGACAGGAGACCCTGGGGGAGAGCTCGCGGGAAGCCCCTCCTCCCAAGCCAAGGCCGCGCCCAGGGGCCCAGGCCTCCCTGCGGACTCCCAGCCCCGCGCACTCACGTGGTCCTGCTCGTACTCGAGGATGGCGGCTGTAGAGGGCCCGCTGCTCCCGGTCCTCGGGGCTCAGGGCAACCTGGCTGCAGAACCTCCTGGGAGAAAGGACAGGTCTGAGGGCCTCAGGGCTGGACAGGCGGGCACGGGAGTCCCCACCTGGCCCCCCCAGTAGTCCCGGGACCGAAGGCGGAGGCGCACCTGTTGGCGGCCTCCTGGAGCCGCAGCCGGCGCTCCTCCATCTTCCTCTGCAGCTGGGGCGGCAGAGTCAAGGCCCTTCTGACGCGGCGTGCACGAACCCCCCGGCGTCCCAGCGCCCTGCCGGACACGGGGCCCGTTGGGATGGGTGGGAGGAGGGGCTGGGCCAGAGGACAGGCCCGCTCGGGGAGGGAAGGCAAGTCCTAGTCGACCTGAGGGGTGGAGAGGAGTCTGTGGGTGCTGGGAGGGGCAGGGTGGCCTGTGCAAAGGCCGGGAGGCAAGAGGAAGCGGGGCTGGGCAGGAACCACCCACTGAGGACAAGTGTCTCCGAAACTGGAGGAACTCTGTTTCCACACCTGAACGCTGGCATCTTTACTTCCCTGTCCCCTCCCTCAGCTGAAGCCTCTGCACACTAAGGATGGACGGAAAGGATACTGTCTTCTCCCGGGCTTTAGCGATCACCAGGTTCTCCATCATGTGTCGCTGCAGGGACAGGGTCTAGGACGGGAAGGATGGAGTAAGGCCTACTGCCCCCGCGGCCCTCAGTCCAGACCCTCCTGGACTCCGCTCACCAGGGATGTCTTCTGCACGGCCTGGCTGGGGTCCAGACGGGCCATCCTGGCCTCATAGGCAGCCTTCAGCTTCTGATTCTGCAGGGAGGCCTCCTCCAGGGGTGTCAGCTCCCTGGAATGGTGACAAGCTGCTGTCCAGGCTCCAGGAAGCCCAGGAACGCTCTGGTCACCTGAGGTCCCTTCCTGGCCCTGCCCTGAGACCGGAAGGTGAGGAGGTGGTGATGGGGGCAGGCAGGAATGTAAAGGAGGGAGGAGGTCTGGGGTGGGCGGGAGACACCTGCCTCCTTGAAACATGGCCCTACTGCCTGGATTCCAGACCTTTATGCACACCAGTCACATGTGTTTATTAACAGCATGAAACTCTGTGAAGGCACCACCATGTGAGCCAAACAGCTAGATTAGTTTGCAACCCATGAAAGAGGGGTAGGGGTGGGGGGTGTTTCGCAGCTACTTGGTAACAGCCACCGACAGCCCCTCACCATCAAAACTTATGGTCCCACGTCTTCCTGCTTTCATGGGTGGGAGGAGGTAAGTCGTGGGGACACAAGACTATACTGAGATGGAAGTCTGGTGCCTGGCCCTGCCCAGAACTGCACTTGGAGAGACAGGGTGTAGCTGTGGCTCAAGGCCTGGCAGCAGCAGCAGCAGGAAGAGCCCATCCTCTTGCTTATCCTGCTGGGATTCTGGCATCTGTGTCTCAGTGTCTTTCACCAGTTCTAGAAAATTGCTTCTCATCTCCTCAAGTAACGCTCCTCTCGCATTTTCTTTCTCATCTTTCTTTGGAATTCCAATAACCCCTTAGACCTTCCATGTCTTTTTGTGTGTGTGCGCCATTCAGGGTATCTTTTAACCTTTTATCCAATTCTCTAATTCTGTCTTCAGCTGGGTCTACTCTGCTGTTTTAAACTTGTCCCCTTCTTTTTGTGTGCATGTGTGTATGTTTACAGGAGGATATAATTTGTTGTCGTTTCTGATTAGTGTTTAAAAATAATTTCAGTATTTTTGTTTCTACTTGGTTCTTATTTGACCCCTATTATAAATTCTATTTGACCCCTATTATAAGTCAGATTTTATAGCTTCTTGTTCCCTGCAGGTATTTTCAAACTTGTTTTTTATTTCTCTAAATACAGAAAGCGTGATTGTATTATAATCCGTGTCCCATAACTCTATCTGAAGACTTTACAAGTCTGTTTCTGCTACCTCTCGTTTAGTTTCTTGATTCTTTCTGTGCTTGGTTATCTTTGACTATGTACCACTCATTTTATGAAAGTTGAAGGTGCTTTGCTCCAGAGACAATTTGCATTTGTTTCTGCCAGGCACCAGGTATTTCCATTCTGGGATCCCTTTTGACTAAATCCACCATGGTTAGCTCACTTTGCCTGTAAACCCAGGCTTAGCCCACCTTCTGTTCTGACCCATCTTACTTCTTAGAGCTTTGTGACTCTACAGCCTGAAGCTTCTGGAAGATCTCAGGCGGCAGAAATGGAGAGAGCTTCCCTCCCTCATCTGAGTACACTCGGCGGTGTCGGCTGGTAGGAGAGGGGACGGGGGCAGCCACAGGCATGGCTGGCCTCAGGCATGTTTTCCCTGTAAGACATACGTAGCCAAGGGTCTGCACAGGGGCCTGACATTCCACAAAGGAGATGCAGACTTGGGACTTCCCTGGTGGCTCAGTGGTTAAGAATCCGCCTGCCAATGCAGGGGACACGGGTTTGAGCCCTGGTCCGGGAAGATCCCATGTGCTGTGGAGCAACTAAACCCATGTGCCACAACTACTGAGCCTGCGCTCTAAGGCCCGCGAGCCACAACCACTGAGCCTGTGTGCCTAGAGTCTGTGCTCCGCAACAAAGAGAAGCCACTGCAATGAGAAGTCCGCGCACTGCAACAAAGAGTAGCCCCCACCCACTGCAACTAGAGAAAGCGTGTGCACAGCAATGAAGACCCAACGCGGCCAAAAAATTAATTAATTAAAAAAAAAAAAGGACATGCAGACTTGGGGGGTGGGGATGTCCTAAGAAAGCTTTCTGCCGGACACCCACCAAGTTTGGCAGCTGTCGACTGGGCCCTCTCCAGACACTGCTCAGCCAGCTTCAGCATCTTCGAGGTGTCAGGGGTCACAGTTTCCCCAGCTTCTGGGGAGCAAGCGACAAGAAGGGTGGTCACCATCACCTCTATTACTAGTCAGATTCTTGCTGGGATAGAAACAAAGGAGAGCCCACTTCCTCCTCATCTCTGACCATCTGCCCTGGGTTTACCTCCTGGCCCTGTGTGTGGCTGTCCTGTCCTCTCGCCTGGACCATCAGAGCCTTCTCTGTAACTAACTGGGCCTTTTCTCCTCACTGACGGCTTCACTTTACTCACAGCCCCTCCTCCAGGTGGGCCCTGCAGTCAGCACAGCTGTTTCACAGAAAGAGTTTCAAAACCCATCTCCCGCCCCCTGGCTGTGTCCAAGCTCACCCCTGGTGCAGCTAGAGGACTTCTGTTCCGCACTCCCTCTGGGAATCGCTCCTATCAGCAAACTCACGGTGTAGGAGCTGCCACCTTGACACTCTCCCCTGGACCTCACCAGACCTGATCCACCCCCGCTCCCGTGACGGCCAGACCCTCACCACACCTTCGTTCAGCCACGTTGCTCCCATTGCAGTGGCCCTCACCCACTCAGTCCTGCCCTTCTCTGAGGGCTCCCTGACCTCACAGGTCTCTCCTCTAGGACGACCCCTCGCGGCTGCTCCCACCGTGCCCTCCTCCCAGTGCCCAGAGCTCTGCTGAGCTCCCTAGCTCCCCAGGGTGGAGACTCCCACCTCTCCCTGACTGCTGTCGGGCTGCTGGACACCTCGAGCAGAATGTGCTCCTGACAGAGACCTCAATTCCTCCCTCATGTCTGCTCCTGCCACCTCCCGCACTGCCTCCTGTGCTCCCTGGCCCTCCCCCGCAACTCCGGGCAGCTCACTGTCCGCTCAGAATGTCTGGTGAGGCCCATCTTTAGAGAACATGCCCCAAGCCCTTCACTCCTTCCACCTCCAAGCAGTCCCACCACTGCTGTCCTCACTGTGGGAGCCTCCTGGAGGATCTGCTCCCATGCCGGCCTCTCCCCACAAAGCCTCCACGAGCTTCGCCTCGTGGCAGAACAACCCCAGGCCCATCCCAAGGGCCGGCCGGCCCCAACTGCACCTTCCCCTCTCCAGCCTGCCTACCCTTCTTGTGTCTGGCACCCTCTCGCCTCAGGGCCTTTGCAGCGCCCTCTGCTGGGATGCTGCCCCCAGCCCTCAACCATCGTGCAGCTCACTCGTCCCTGGACTGAGGTTCAGCGTCCAGTCTTTGGTCACGTCCCAGCCCATCTCCATCCCCTCAGTCACGGCAGCCGGCCCTTCCTGCTCCCCGCTGCGCTCATGCTTACTGAGCGCTCAGCCGTCCACCTTCCACTAACGGCCCGGCAGGCAAGACACAGGACACCCCCAGGCCTGGGGCCCTGGGACCCATCAAAGGCTAAGCTGTCCACGGTCTGCCCGGCCTGGGAGGAGCTGTACCTTTGGAAGTCTCCACTTCTTCTAGCAGCACCTGGGAGATGTAGTGGACGCTCCTCAGGTATTCTGTATATGCCTCCTGTGCCCAGGGAAGAGAAATGGCAGCGGTCAGGCCAGTAGAGGCGCATAATTCCATCATGCCTGCTCGGTGCCCTTGTGGAAACACAGCAAGAGTGGTGCCTGCTTATCTGTGAGATACACCTGCAGTGGCCGAGCCGGTTCACTGGTAACTGCTCTGCTGGGGCATGGAGAGTACCCCTCTTCTCTAGACTTGAAGCTGGCATCACTGCCTTTCTCTCCAGTACAGGAAGGAATGGAGGTTCTGTCAGTGGGCCAGGGTAAGGAGCCTTGGCAGGTGCTGCCATTTTCCACTCTATGCAACAAGTTCTCTTCCTGTGTAACTCAGGGGCCATTCACTCAGTGGCTTTAGAAAAATATTTCTTGGAAGGTGAATCAGGGAGTGTGTTGTAAATCTCAGAATGCCTTTCTGACTCGGATTCTGGGAGATCCTTTCCCGAACCCCAGGGTAAGTATTCCCTGGGCACGCAGCAGTCTGACACTAGAATGTCAGTATTTTCAAGAGGGTGACCCTGCCGCCCTGTTCAGGGCTCCCTGATAGAGCTCAGGGCGTTTGGAACCATAGCATGGTGCTTTGCTTTTTGTTTGTTTTGCTGCATCCCAGTTCTCAAATTACCCACGTTTAAGTCTACACCTCAGATAAGGATAAAATGGGTTCCGGGAAGGATTTCTGACTTGTGGGGGCATTTGCTGGCCCTAGGATCCCGACTTGGGGAAGGCAGCGGATGGAAGACCGGAATGCCTTTCGGAGGCACCCGCGGCCTCCTCCCCTCCTTGGGCGGCCCGGTGTGACTCAGCCGGCTTTTCCAGGCGGTCGCCACCCTTAGGATTAACACTCGTTCTTGGAGACAAGCCACACCCCTCCCCCGCCGGCATTTCCTTCCAAACAAGCGTTGAAGGCGACTGGAAAGCCGCAGCTAACCTCTTATGGATACCGTCCCCTTCGGAAATCTGACTAAAGCTACAGGGCCCGCCCCCAAACTATACAAACACACGGGATTGTCTGCCAGATACACTTTGGAGGGCTGCTTCACGGACCCTCCTGAGTCCCCTTCACAAATGAAAACACCTCTTCTCATATTCCCGACTTAATGAACAGACGGGAAAACTGAGGGCTGGAACCCACGGGAGCTGTCCAAGGTCACGGCCGAAGCCCGAGCCCGCGCCCCGGAGCCTTCGGAGAGGCCTGAAGGCGCCCACGCCGCAGCCCCGCCCTCGCCCACGCCCACCGGGCTGCCGCGGGTCGGCTACCGCCCCCGCCTCGCCCCCGCCCGCCTCACCCGGGGCCGGTTGCCGGTGTCCAGCTCGATGGCCCCGTTGGCCAGCTTCATGGCGCACTGAAGCGGTTTCACCGCGCCGTCCCCGACCGCAGCGGCCATGGCGCCGGCGGGGTAGGCCGTGGCGGCCGAGGGGCGGGGCGGGCGGCCCGGATACCGGAACGCGGCGTGCGCGGGCGCGGGTGCCGCCCGAGCCCCGGACCGCCGGAAAAGGCGGTACCGACGTGAGGCCACTTCCGGCAGCCCTGCCTCCCGACGCGCGGCGCGCTCCGCTCCTGGAGCCGAAGGGGCGGAGGTGGGGGGGACGGAACTCTCAAATAACCTCCTCCCGCAGTTGCCACGACAGTGTAAGTGCAACTACCGATGCCATCACTCCTTGTCGGTGACAGGGCAACCGCGTACGCCCCCGCCCCTTGCCCTCGTCGTGCAGTGCTGCCCTGCCCTCCTCAGTCCGCTCCTCCCCTCATCGCCCCGCCCCTCCTCGCTACGCTTCTCCCATCCCCTCCTCCCTTTCCTCGCCACTCCCCTCCCGCTGTCAATCCGTCCAATCCCTGTTTCCTCACCCTCCTCGCCCCCATCACTCGCCCCGCCTCTCCCTCATCGCCCCGCCCCGCTGCCAGTGAGTCCAGCGGAGCCGAACGGCGGAGTCGAACTGAACGAGCGAGCACAGTCCAACCTAGCGGACGAGAGACTCCGGGCAGAGCAACACCTAGCTCTGCCTCTTGGCCCGGCTAACCGAGCGGGGCCGAGCGGGGCCGAGCGGGGCCGAGAGAGGAGGAACGGGGCGGAGCGCCGGGCCGAGCAGGGCCGGGCGGGGCCGGGCGGGGCCGGGCGGAGCCGAGCGGAGCCGAGCGGGGCCGAACGGAATCGGACGGGGCGGAGCTCCGGGGCCGAGCTCAAGCCGCCGCCACAGCGATGAAGCGGGACCGGCTCGGGCGCTTCCTGTCGCCGGGGGTGTCCCGGCAGCGCGGGAGCTCCGGTGGCTGGCAGCTGTGGCTGGCGGCCGGTGCCCGGGGCCGCCCGTCCCGCAGCGGTCCCGACGTGGCCGAGGCGGCGGCTCTGGTGGCTGCGCGGCTGGTGCTGGGGCCCGACGCGGGCCTGCGCGGACGCGGGCGAGGACGGCGCCGACGATGCAGGTGGGTCCTGCCGTCCGGGCTCGAGGGGCGGCGGGCGGGGGGCCCCTCGTGACAGACCCGAGTGCCCCCGCGACCCCCCCCCCGGCTCCCGGTGACTACCCAGCCCCCCATGAACACCCGTCCTCTCCGCGACCACCCGGCCCCCGGGGAGCACCGGCCCGCCGTGACTCCCCGGCCCCCCGAACCACCCGCTCGCCCCCGCCCCCGCGACAACCTGGCCCAGGGTGCCTTGGCTCCTCAGAAAGCGGACTAGGCCTCCCCGCCTGGAGGGGGTGAGGCGGTTCTCCGCGGCGGACGCCGCAGGCTGCGCTGGGTGATGTTTCGCAAGACAGCTGTCCCTTCGGCGCCAGACTCTGAGCTCACTGAGTAATTAGCGCTCAAGTCCTGCCGTCTGTCGGGACAGGCCTGGGTTTCAGTCGTGGTTTTGCCCTGTGCTCTTCGGATAATGGCTTCATCTGGTCTGGGCCTCAGCTTCCATCTTCGTTAAAACAGAACTAAGAGGGTTTTAAGAGGTTAAGTGTAGGAGTGCCGGGGCCCCCCTCCTGGCAGGCGGTATGGGGCGTTAATATGCGCTTTGGCCTTCGTGTATGCCTTTGCCCCCTCGAGAAGGACTTCACGCTCTCTCAGTGTAGTCCTACCCCCGGTGGCAGAGTGGGAGGTGGCATCATCTACACTTGCAGACCCGGAGACCCCCGGAGAAGCTAGAGCATGGACGTGCTCTTTCAGTTCTGGTCGCAGGAGGGTGATGTGAAGAGGAATGAAGTTTCCAGCTTAGTTTATGAAGTTCCATAGCTGTGGAGGCATTTATTTATTTACGTCAAACTTTCTTTTTTATTATCATTTTTATTGGGGGGGTATTTTTTGAGGTATAATTGGCACATAACATGATGTTGGTTTCAGGTGTACTAGGTAACAACCATCACCACTTTGTACTTAGAAGTTGTTTTCCCTTCTAAGTTCTCTAAGATGAGAAACTTTTAGGATCTGCTTTTAAGATCTCAGCAATTTTCAAATATACAACGCAGTATTATGCTGAAGTATCTGTAGTTACCGTACTGTGTAGCACATGCCAGGACTTATAACTGGAAGTCGGTACCTTTCTGACCACTTCATGCCTGTTCACTCACCACCCCACTCCCCTTCTCTGGCAACCACTAATCTGTTTTCTGTAACTATTAGTTCAGGATTTTTTCTTTCTTTAGATTCCACGTATTAGTAAGATCACATGGTATTCATCTTTCTCCATCTGACTTACTTGGTGTAATGCCATTAAGGTCCATCCATGTTGTTGGAAATGGCAGAATTTTCTCACCTTTTCGTGGCTGAGTAAATATTCCATTGTGTATATGTACCACAGTTGCTTTAAAACATTTACCCATTGGTGGACACTTTGGTTGTTCCCAGACCTTGGCAGTTATAAATAATGCTGCATGTGAGTATAGGGGTGCATATATCTTTTCAAGTTAGTGTTTTCATTTCCTTAGGATAAACACCCAGAACTGGAATTGCTGGACCGTGTAGTAGTTCTGTTTTTAATTTTTTGAGGAACCTCTATACTGTTTCCATAGTGGCTGCACCAATTTACATTCCGATCAGCAGTGCGCAAGGGTTCACTTTTCTCCACTACCCTCGCCGACACTTGTTATTACTTGACTTTTTTGGTGACAGCCATTCTGACAGGTGGGAGTGATATCTCATTGTGGTTTTAATTTGCATTTCTCTGATGACTAGTGATGTTGCGCACCTTTCCGTGCACCTGTTGGTTATCTGTGGCCTTCTTGGGAAGAGGTCTCTTCAGATCCTCTGCTCATTTTTAAAATCAGATTATTTGTGCTCTTATTATAGTGGTTGTATGAGTTCTTTACATATTTTGATTATTAACCCCTTATCAGATACATGATTGGCAAACTTTTTTTCCTATTCGGTAGGTTGCCTTTTCATTCTGTTGGTGGTTTCCTTTGCTGTGCAGAAGCTTTTTAGTTTGACATAGGCCCATTTGTTTATTTTTGCTTTTGTTGCCTTTGCTTTTGGTGTCAATCCAAAAAGTCATCTCCAAGACCCATGTCAAGGAGCTTACCTTTATGTTTTCTTCTATGAAGGAGTTTTATGCTTTCAGGTCTTTGAAATCTGTAATACATTTGAGTTTATCTTGAGAAAGGTATAAGGTGGTGGTCTAGTTTCATTCTTTTGCATATGGCTGTCCAGTTTTCCCAACACCATTTTTTTTAATTTTATTTTTTATACAGCAGGTTCTTATTAGTTATCCATTTTATACATATTAGTGTATATATGTCAATCCCAATCTCCCAGTCCCAGCACCATTTATTGAAGAGACTGTCCTTTCCCCATTGTATGTTCTTGGCTCATTTGTTGTAAACTAATTGGCTCTGTACACATGAATTTATTTCTGGGCTGTCTGTTCTGTTTTATTAGCTTACATGTGTATTTTTATGTAACACTGTACTGTTTTGATTACTCTAGCTTTGTAGTATACTTTGAAGTCATGCCTCCGTGATCATGCCTCTATATAGTTTGAAATGTTGCCTCCAGCTTTGTTCTTGTTTCTCAGGATTGCTTTGGCTATTCATGGTTTTTTTTTTTGGGGGGGTTCCGTATAAATTTAAGATTGTTGTATTTTTGTGAAAAATACCAGTGGGATTTTGAATAGGGGTTGCTTTAAATTAGTAGATGGCTTTGGGGAGTGTAAACATTTTAGCAATATTAATTCTTCCAACCCACGAGCATGGACTGTCTTTATTTGTGTTTTCAGTTTCTTTCTTCAGTGTCTTATAGTTGTCAGTGTACAGGTCTTTCACCTCCTTGGTTAAATTTATTCCTAAGGATTTTATTCTTTTTGACACAATTATAAATCTGGTTGTTTTCTTAATTTTTAATAGTTTGTGAGTATTTAGAAGTCAGCCGATTTTTGTATACTGATTTTATATTCTGCAACTTCACTGACTTTGTTTATTCTAACAGTTTTCTTGGTGGGGTCTTACAGAGTTTTCTATATATAATATCATGTGCAAATAGAGGTTGTTTTAGTTCTTTCTTTATGATTTGTGTGGTTTTTATTTTTCTTGTCTAATTGTTCTGGCCAGGACTTCCAATACCATGTTGAATAAAAATGGTGAGAGTGGGCAATCCTTGCTTTGTTCCTGGTCTTAGAGGAAAGCTTTTAGCTCTTCACCATTGAGTGTGATGTTAGCTCTGGGCTTGGCATATATTGGCTTTTATTATGTTGTGGTATTTTCTGTCTGTACACAATTTATTGAGGTTTTTATTGTGAATGGATGTTGAATTTTGTGAAACATTTCTTCTGCATTTATTGAGATGATTGTATGATTTTTATTTTTTACTTTGTTAATGTGTGTCAACGTGGATTGGTTGGGGAGGTTGAGCCAGCCTTGCATCCCTGGAATAAATCCCAAACTGATCATTGTGCATGGTCTTTTATTTACTTATTTATTTATTTATTTTACTTACATATTTTTTGGTTGCATCGGGTCTTGGTTGTGGCACACGGGCTCTTTCGTTGCGACGCGCGGGCTTCTCTCTAGTTGTGGCATGCAGGCTCCAGAGTGCGTGGATTCTGTAGTTGTGGCGCGTGGGCTTCAGAGCATGTGGGCTCTGTAGTTGTGGCGCCGGGCTCAGTAGTTGTGGTAAGCGGGCTTAGTTGCCCCGTGGCATGTGGGATCTTAGTTCCCCAACCAGGGATCGAACCCGTGTGCCCTGCATTGGAAGGTGGATTCTTAACCACTGGACCAGCAGGGAAGTCTCCACGATCTTTTTTTTTTTTTTTTTTTCCACGATCTTTTAAATTAATTGTTGAATTCAGTTTGCTGTTGTTTTGTTGAAGATTTTTACATCTACGTTCATTAGGTATATTGGCCTGTAATTTTCTTTTCTTGTTGTGTCCTTGTCTGGTTTTAGTATCAGAGTAATACGGGCCTTGTTGGGCTTCCCTGGTGGCACAGCGGTTAAGAATCTGCCTGCCAAAGCAGGGGACACAGGTTTGAGCCCTGGTCCGGGAAGATCCCACAAGCTGCAGAGCAACTCAGCCCTTGTGCCACAACTACTGAGCCTGTGCTCTAGAGCCTGCAAGCCACAACTACTAAGGCCACGTGTCACAATTTCCGAAGCCCGTGTGCCTAGAGCCCGCACACCGCAACGGAGAGCCGCCCCCGGCTCGCTGCAACTAGAGAAAGCCGCGCACAGCAACAAAGACCCAACAGAGCAAAAAAAAAAAAAAAAAAAGTCTTGTTTTGGAGGCATTTAGAATTCTTTGAAAGGTTTTCTAGCCCGGAAGGCCCTCCACTGGCCATTCTCCCCAAAGGCTGTGTATTCGCCTGGGAGACTGGACCCAGAGGCCTGCCTTTGGCCCAGACCTGCGCCTGTGTTTAAGGGGCATGTCTGGGTAGGCCCTGCTCCAGGAGCTGGGAGGCTGGCGGAGTGTGGGCCTCGCCTCCCCTGGGAGCTATCTTGCATGCCTGACTTCATGTTTCCTGTGCTTGCCCAGGAACGGCCCGGGCCCTGGCCATGGGGCACTGTCGCCTCTGTCACGGGAAGTTCTCCTCCCGGAGTCTCCGCAGCATCTCTGGCAGGGCGCCTGGGGAGAGCTCAGAAAGACCGGCCCCTGGGGACCGTGTTTTTGTCCGGGACTTCCAGCGCCTCCTGGGGGTGGCCGTCCACCAGGACCCGGCTCTGTCCCAGTTTGTCTGCAAGAACTGCCACACCCAGTTCTACCAGTGCCACGGCCTCCTCACGTCTTTCCTGCAGAGAGTCAACGCCCCCCCCACGGGCCGCCGGAAGCCTTGTGCAAAGTAGGCGCCCTCCCTCGTTCGCTAGGGGCGTGCAGGAGACCCCACAAGCGGGCTGCGTGGGCACAGGGCGGCCCGGGTGGGAGCCTCCTCACGGGGAGCCCATCATGGCGGGTGAGGGAGACGTTCGTGAGCACCAGTGCGACGGGTGTGTGGGCAGGGGGGCCCGGTGGGCGGCCTCGGAGGAGAGGGCTCAGACTGCACGCGGAGCGGCCGGGCCCACTCCTGCTCTCAGTGGGCGGCGCTGCTCCTTTGCAGGTTCGGTGTGCAGCCTCGGACGGGGGCGGAGGAGGGAGCGTGTGTGGGTGAGTGCACCCCCAGGGCGGGGCGTGGGGTGGGCGGGGTGGGAGGTGCGCGTGCTCACCGGCCATGGGCTGGCGTCTCTGCCTCTCCTCAGTGGACCTGATCGCTTCGAGCCCCCAGGGCCTGCGTGGCTTGGTGGGGTGGGTGCACGGACACGCGGCCAGCTGCGGGGCCCTGCCCAGCCTCCAGAGGACCCTGTCCTCCGAGTACTGTGGCATCGTCCGGGCCGTGTGGGGCTGTGACCGAGGGCACGACTACACCATGGACGCCGACTCCAGCTGCGGGGCCCTCTTGCTGGACGGCACCTTGGGCGTCAGGCGGACGTGGGACAAGGATTTGGCCCCAGGGCTCCCCCGGCATCGGGGGTCCAGCCCCAGCGGGGCTGCCCCTCAGAGCTCCCAGGGCAGAGCGACCGCCGCCGGGGCCGAGACCGAGACGCTGCCCAGCACGGACACAGCCCGGCCTCCTTCAGATGGCGACCCGGTGGGGCCTGGGCCGGGCCCCCCGCCTCAGCCAAGCCTCCCCCAAAGCGGGGCCCCAGGTAGGAGGCGCCTCTGGGCTGTCTGACCAGGATTCCTAGTCCTGGGCCAGGCAGAGCCCTCGACAGGAAGCGTGTGTTGGGGCGGTGGCTGCAGTGTCGTGCGTGGAGGGGCCAGGGTAATGCCGGGGGCCGCCTCACGGCCATCTGACAGCAGAGAGGCCGAGGACCCTGTTCCAGCGCTTTCTGTGACGGCACACTCGTCTGCCCTCCAGGCTTCCTCTAAGCCTGCATGGGCCCAGGGCACAGAGGGTGGAAGAGGACGGGGGCCTCATGGGGCCCGATGGCGGTTGGTGTCTGAGGCTGTCCTGAGCCAGCTGCAGGTCTCTCCCTGGGCCTCAACCAGCGCCCAGTGGGACCAGTGTGGACAGGCTGCTCTGGGCGGCCCCTTCTTCGGGGCCCGATCCCACGGCACTGTGGGTTGGGCGCAGCTGTTCGCAGACGTCGTGTTCGGAGGGCCAGGCTGGCTTCCGGCCGCGTCCCTCGGCCTCCATGTGGGCGCCTGTTGCCGTGTGGGCACCAGGCTGCCCCGTGTGCTGACCCTCAGCCACCGGACGGCTCAGAGTGAGGGCGACGCTGGTGTTGGAGGGGAGAGACTTGTGCTGCACAGTTCTTAGAATTGCTTGCGTTTCTAAACTGTGTGCCTGCAGTACTTGGATAACAGTGATTTTTTTAAATGTCCCAAAACATCCACAAAGTACAAGGCATCCCATCCCAAAGCGGCTGGATCCGAACCCCTGGGGAGGGGCTGGGCTTGCTGGTGTTGCTACTGTTGGCTGGACATGGGGGTGGCCCGGTGCTGGGGCCACCCCCATGTGCGGGATGGGTTGGGAGGTGAGTGACTTGGAGGCAGGGGGACCCCAGGCTCCCCATCGTCCTTGCGGGGAGCGCCCCTGGCTGTCTGGGGGTGATGGGTGACTGGAGTCTTGTTCTTTGTTTCTCAGGGCAGTTGGGTGAGAAGCAGGTTCCATCTCCAACCTCGGATGATCGGGTAAAAGACGAGTTCAGTGACCTTTCTGAGGGGTGAGAGAAGAGTGGGTTTACATAGCCTAAAATTCCTCCTTGGAAACCAAACTCCGCCATCCCAGGGGCCGGCAGCCTGGGTCTCGGCCGGCCTCCCCGCTTTCTCTGTTGGGAGGAGGGGAGCGGCGGGGGGTGCTTCTAGGCTTCCGTTCCTGATTGGGGGCTCCTGGGTCCCCGGGGCACCGCAGACCTGATGGAGCTGCAGGGGGCCTGGCCAGGGTGGTATGGAAGTTACTCTGCTCAGATGGTCCTCTGGCTTGGTCCTTTGCTGCTGCCGCTTGTCTCGCCCTCCAAGGCCTGAGTTTTGAGCCAACCCCAGACATTGCTAGAACAGAAACCAGCCTCTGGCCCTCTATCATGATGTGTTGGTGATGTGGGGGTGGAGGCTCCCTACAGGAGAACAAACCTTCCTGGAAGGGGCACCTGTTTGCTCCTGGGGCCACCCCCCGGGCTCCAAGACCAAACCTTTCGGGATGGAGGCCGCACGCCAGCCAGCCTTCCCACCCTGCCCTGCGAGCTCTGGCTGGACTGCAGATGCACTTTTGTCCAAACAAGTAGAAGGACAGCGTGACTTTGGTGCCAGTGACGGATGACCCAGGTGCTGGAGGAACCCCACCGTGTGTGCCACAAACTCCCCCGGGGTCAGGAGGCCGTGGCTGTTCCGTAGCCACCAGCCAGCCTTGGGCCTTTCTCTGTGGGGAGTGTGACAGCTGGGCTCTGTCCGCTGCCCAGCAGAGCCTGTGTAGTGACTCACACTTCAGGGTAAAGGTTACAGACGTACAGATGTTTTTTTGGCCTTTGTGACCTTTGAGATGACTGACAGCTGACCTCTCATCTGGGCAGGTGCTCACAGTTATGGGGGTGAGGTGACATTCTAAAAGCCCACTTCCTGAGAAGCCCGCCTCTTGTGAGGGTCTTCTCCCCCTGCCTCGGGCCCCGGTAGAGAGGCTCTTTGGGAGATCGGGGTCCTGGTGGCATGATGAGAAGTGTGGCTTACACGGGATCGTCAGCTTGTGACCCTGGCTGGCGTGCCCTTGCTGTTAGGAGATGGGATTGGAGACTTGGGAATTTTAGGCCTTTTGAGGAGAGCTAAGACGTGCAGTGTGGGGATCCACAGGGTGCCTTTAGACAGGAAGTTTCACTGGCTCCGTCACCGGCCCCAGAGCTTTGCTAAAGGTTCTCTCTTCTCTCCTAGAGACTTCCTGAGTGAAGACGAAAATGATAAGAAGCAGAATACCCAGTCCTCAGACGAGTCCTTTGAGCCCTACCCAGAAAAGAAGTAAGGGGGACAGTGGTGCTGTAAGCTCGCGGGATGTGGGAGGTGTCCAGTGGGTGACCTGGAGACGTGCGTCTGTCCTGGGGGGCAGCGGGGACTGGACGGAAGCTCGCCGACCCCGTCTGCCTCGCTCAGCACGTGCTTTCTGCTTCTCTGATGGCCTGACCTCCCAAGCTCGGCACAGTGTGGCTTCTGGGTGACCCGGGAGGACCTGCCCAGTTCAGCGCAGGGACCTGGCCTGGCGTCACCCTGGGGGGCAGCAGCCAGCTGTGCGAGGAGCCCTGGGGATGTGACCCCGCCACCCACCCGCGTCTGCTGTCGGCCCCACTTTCCCGGCTCATCATCTGCTCTCAGGTCCGCCTCTGGCTCTGATTGCCACGCCACTTCCTCGCTGAGGCAGCCTGCCCCCTGCACGGCTTTGTGTCCTCTCTCCATTAGAACATGGGGTCATGGCAGAGAAGGCCGATTTTCACTTGTGTCACCCTGTGCCCAGGAACACCCCAAACACCTCCAGTTAGTAGATGCCCAGCCTGGGCCTCTGATGTGGAACAAAATCTCAGGAGCACCACACCATCAGCCGGGAAAGCACAAAACAAAACAGAGAAGCAAAAGCATGGCTTCCTTTTCTGCTTTAAGCTCCCGTGTGGGCGGTGTGGGTAGAGAGACAGGAGAGGAGGCGGCTCAGGAGATCCCAGTCAGCGTGTGGGGCTGGCTGAGTCACGAGCCCTCGAGCAGGCCTGAGTGGACACACGCTGCCTGGGGCCAAGGGGGGGCGTCAGGCGGGCTAGGTTGGGGAGACCACATCTGCTTCCATGGTGCCGCCCGGGGCTGCGGCAGGAGCCCCCGCTCCCCACCCTGAACTCCACGAACCCACCTCTTACGTCCTGCTGCCCAGCAGGCCTGGGGCCACTGGTGTGGGGACGGGGACACCTGCCGTGTCCCTGGGTTTCCAGGAGGCCCCTGGGAGGGCACACAGACACATGCTGTAGGACAGGACACACAAGGTATGTGTTCAGAGGCCTGTGGGAGGTGGGACTGGGCAGCAGTGGGCTGGCGGAAGCTCTGGGCTCAGCCCTGACGGCCACTTGGTGCCTCAGGTGCCATGA
Source organism: Phocoena sinus (assembly GCF_008692025.1). Classification (NCBI taxonomy): domain Eukaryota; kingdom Metazoa; phylum Chordata; class Mammalia; order Artiodactyla; family Phocoenidae; genus Phocoena; species Phocoena sinus. Next base: position 59,267,520 of record NC_045781.1, read on the forward strand.
TGTGAGTGCCGGCTGACGTCCTAGGATGGGGCCTCTGAGCAGCCGTGCCTGTCGGGGTCCGCAGCCAGGTGGCAGGGGCCAGGGCTCCAGCAGGAAGCGGGAGAGGAGGAGCCTGAGCGGCGATGGGAAGGAAGGGCGCCGGCAGCCCCGAGTTGGGCGCTGTGAGCACAGTCCTCCTGCGTCCGCAGGGACCTCAACACCTTGTCCTTCAAGGACTCACCTGAGACACCTGTGGGCTCGCTGAAGCCTCCTGCTCTCAAGAAACCTGTAATCCTCTGCAAGCACTGGTTACGGTTCAGCTCTGACTGGGTGCCCAAGCCACACAGCAGAGGAGGAGGGTGGAGGCCAGGACCGTGGCCAGGCTGGAAGAGCAGTTATTAGACAAAGGGAGAAGCAGCCTGTACAGTTGTTGAGAAGGTTCTTGTTAATGCACTGTTTAAAGAGGAGGACAGCTGTTTATGTTTTTAATTTATTTATTTATTTTTGCTGTGTTGGGTCTTCGTTTCTGTGCGAGGGCTTTCTCTAGTTGTGGCAAGTGGGGACCACTCTTTGTCGCGGTGCGCGGGCCTCTCTCACTATCGCGGCCTCTCCCGCTGCGGAGTGCAGGCTCGGTAGTTGTGGCTTACGGGCCCAGCCGCTCCGTGGCACGCGGGATCCTCCCGGACCAGGGCTTGAACCCGTGTCCCCTGCATTAGCAGGCAGACTCTCAACCACTGCGCCTCCAGGGAAGCCCTGTTTATGTTTTCAATTGTGGTAAAATATACGTAAGAACATTTACTGTTTCCCCGTTTTTAAAAGTGTACAACTCGGTGGCATTGAAGTGCTTTCACAGTGTTGTGCGACTGTCACCACTATTTCCAGACTTTTACTATCCCAAGTAGAAACTCTGTCCCCATGAAGCGACGACCTCCCCTCTCCTCCCCACAGGCCCTGGCAACTCCTAATCTAGGTATCCATTCTGGGGACTTCATACAAGTGCAATAACATGTTATGTGTCCTTTTGCTACGGGCTTCTTCCACTTAGAATAATGTTTTTGAAATTCATCCAGGTTGTGATGTGTCAGTTTGATTCCTTTCTATGACTTGAGTAATATTCTATTGTAAAGGGACTTCCCTGGCAGTCTCGTGGTTAAGACTGCACTCTTCCACTGCAGTGGGCATGGGTTTGATCCCTGGTCGGGGAACTAAGATCCTGCATGTGGCACGGTGTGGTCAAAAAAAAAAAAAAATTCTATCATATGGATGGACCACGTTTTGTTGATCCATTCATCTGTCAGTTTTGGTTGTTTATACTTTTTTTGGCTATTGTGAATCGTGGTATAAAGGCTGTTGTAACAAGTATCTGTGTGAGACCCTGTTTTCAATTCTTTGGGTCATATGGTACTTTGAACTTTTTGGGGAACTGCCATACAGTTTTCTACAGCAGCTGCACATTCTACATTTCCTACTAACAGTGTACAGGGGTTCTGATTTCTACACATCCTCACCAATATCTGTTATTTTCTGGGTGTGTGTGTGTGTTTTAATAGTCATCCTAATGGGTGTGAAGTGGTACCTCGTCATTTTGATTGGCATTTCCTTAGTGATGAGTGATGTAGAGCATCTTTTCACGTGCTTGTATCTTCTTTGGAGAAATGTCTATTCAAGTCCTTTGCCCACTTTTTAATTGAGTTGTTTGCTTTTTTGCCATTGAGTTGTATATATTCTCCCTTTTTTCACTCTCTTCATAGTGCCCTTTGGTGCACAAAAAATTATTTTGAAGTCCAGTTTACCTGTTTTTACTTTTGTTGGCTGTGCTTTTGGTGTCATATTTAAGAGAAACCATTCCCAAATCTAAGGTCCTAGAGGATTTACCCCTAAGAATTTTAGTTTTAGATCTTTGATCCATTTGAGTTAATTTCTACGTAGGGTGTGAGGTAGGGATCCAGCTCCATTCTTTTGTATGTGGATATTTGGTTGTCCCAGCACCTTTTGTTGAAAAGACTGTCCTTTCCCCCGTGAGTGGTCTTGGCACCTTTGTCAAATCAGTTGATTGTACTTGTAAGGGTTTATTTCTGGTCGCTCAATTATTCAGTTGGTCTGTATGTCTGTCTTTTTGCCAGTACCACACAGTTTTGATTATTGTAGCTTTGTAGTAAATTTTGGAATCAGGAAGTTTGAACTCTCCAGCTTTGTTGTCTTTCAAAATTGTGTGGTTATTCAGTGTACCTTGAAATTCTATGTGAAAATTTGTTTTTTTGTTGTTGTTGTTTTTGTAAAAAACACCATTGGGATTTTGATAGGGATTGAACCTATAGATTGCTTTGGGGGATTACTTCCATCTTTACAATCCATGGGTATGAGATATCTACTTATTTAGGTCTTTAACTTCTTTCAGCAGCATTTTGCAGTTTTCAGTGTACAAGTCTTTCACCTTGGTTAAGTTTATTCCTAAGTGTCTTATTCTTTTTGATGCTATTAAAAACTGAATTGTTTTCTTAATTTCCTTTTTGGACTGTTCATTTTTAGTGTATAGAGATAGAACTGGTTTTTGTGTGTTGATTTTCTACCCTGCAACGTTGCTGAATTTATTTTTCTGTGTGGGTTCTTTAGGGTTTTCTACATATAAGATCATGACATCGTGAAGAGGTAATTTTCTTTCCTTTCTAATTTAGATGCCTTTTCTTTTCTTTTTTTTTGCCTACTTGCTGTGGCTAGGACTTCCAGTGTTCTGTTGAGAAGTGGTGAAAATGAGCATCTTTGTCTTGTTCTTGCTTGGTCATCACCGCCAACAGCATGTGAGGCCCACCGCCCCCTCTCTCTCTGTTCCTGATCTCAGAGGAAAAGCTTCCAGTCTTTGACCACCAAGCATGGTGTCAGCTGTGGGCTTGTTGCTATGGCCCTAGAAGTTTCCTTCTATTCCTGACAGATTTCCTTAAACTCCTGGATCTAGAAAGAAAAGTGTGCATGTATCTTTAAGTCTTTGAAGGACACCACAGGGCGGGGGGGGAAGTTACTGTGTCTGGCCTGGTCCTCTGGGGCCTGCGAGACTGGCTGAAATGCATGACCCCACGTGTGGAGGACAAGGTCCCCGCTGCCCAGGGGCTGTGGAGTGGGGGACGGCAGTGGGCGCAGAGCTCTCTCCTGGCTGCCGTGAGTCTCCCAGCAGGTTCCAGAAGAGTGGATCCCGATCTTTTCTAGCTTAACGATAGTTTTGTTGAGGGACTGACCCCCGAGTCTCCCCTGCCCCACCTTTTTCCATGCTGTCTCCAAAATTATGGTGTTGATGTTTCAGACAGGGAGTGAAAGTTGTCATGAAGGCCCACTCCTGTGTCCCGAGGGGGCAGTGCAGCGCCTCCACCTCCCCGAAGAGCTGTTCTAGCTTTGGCGGCCAAGGGTCAATATGAGGGCCAGCCAGTCAGCACGGGGACTGAAGCAGGTTAGCCCTGGAGGCCCGAGGAGACCCACCTCCTGCAGTGCATATGCAAACAATCAGAAACATCACTGACTGGTGTCCTCTTTTTCCCCCAGGATCTCTGGTAAGAAGAGTGAAAGCAAAGAAGCCAAGAAGTCAGAAGAACCAAAAATTCGAAAGAAACCTGGGCCCAAGCCGGGCTGGAAGGGCAAGCCGCGCTGTGAGAGGTGAGGGGCCGGGGCCGCGCAGCCCGTCCGGGCCACGCAGCCCGTCGGGGCCGCAGCTCCACGTGTGCTCTGCATTGCAGGGAGGAGCTGCCCACCATCTACAAGTGTCCTCACCAGGGCTGCACGGCCGTGTACCGTGGGGCTGACGGCATGAAGGTGAGGGCCCCGGCCCGTGAGGACTGGGGGGAGGCTGGACAGGCCTGCAGTGCTGGGATCTGTTCCTCTGGGGAGAGGAGGGTGCCGAGCGGGGCCTGTGGGAGGGAGGCACGTGCTGTGACCAGGGGTGTCGGCCAGGCCGAGGCACTCAGGTCCCCGGTCCCTCCCGCAGAAGCACGTCAAGGAGCACCACGAGGAGGTCCGGGAGAGGCCCTGCCCGCACCCCGGCTGCAACAAGGTGTTCATGATCGACCGCTACCTGCAGCGCCACGTCAAGCTCATCCACACAGGTGCGTCCCCCCACCCACCCCCGTGGACAGGGCTGCCTCCTGGGAAACCGGCGCCAAAGAATCCTGGTACCTCTCTGTGGGTTTACTGTCGTGTTTTTTTAAATCACTACTTTAAGAAGATGACGTGTGCTTTTTGGATTACAAGTGACCCGCATCCGTTGTAGAAACTGGGGGAGGAAGCACAGTGAAGACAGTGCCCTAGTCATCACCGCCAACAGCACGTGAGGCCCACCGCCCCCTTCTCTCTCTGAACATGCGTTCATACCTTGGACTCTTACGTGCCTGGTGCGCATCGTCAGTGCTTCTGCACAGAAGGCAGCTCTCCCAAACCACACCCCCTTCTAGATAGATTTGTTACATCTGTGTCTATCCCTAAGAGAGAGTTTTTCTCGTTTTGAACTTTGTAAAAATGAGTTGCTTCACTCAGAGTTGACCGTTTAATTGTTGGCGCACATTTACTTGTTGGTTCCACAGCGAAACAGTTTTCCTTGTGTTTTTTGCTCCAAGTGTTCTTGTCTGTGTCTCTAACAAACACAGTAATTCTCTTGGTTTGGGTCAAGCTGTTCTCAGTCTGGATGCCAGCGGTCGTGACCACAAGCAGTTTTTGTTTTTAACACAAAAGAGGCTAGATCGTGTGCTATGGGGACGGTTGCCCCTAGTGAGGGAGGAGCCTGCCTGGGAGGCTGGTTCGGGTACTGGTAGATGAGCAGTGGGACGTGCAGTGACGTGGGGCGGGAAGCGTGTGGCAGCTGTCCCACTGGCACGGCCTGCAGTGGAACCACTGGCGTGGGGCGTGACGGTTCAAGTTCTGTTCAAGAGCGTTAAGATTGCCTTTGCAGTGGGTACCCCGCAGAGGGCCCAGCGTGGCGGTGGGTCTTAGAGTAGCAGCAGCTGTCATCAGTCAGTCATCTATGAAACTTTGCTGCTATGAAACTTTGCTGCTTTGGCTTCCTCTAAAAATTTGTGCTCAAGGAAATCGGCCTAAAGGGCAAGAAAACAGGCTCCAGGTGAAAGGTACACACAGTAGTTGGAGAGGAAGCTGCAGCCAGGTGACAATTTTCAGGCGACCCGGAGGGCTCTGTATCAGAGCTGTGTCACCTGTAAGGCACTTGGGCACCGAGGGGAGGGTGTCAGGGCCTGTGGTCACTGCCTCTCTGGTCCCCAGAGGTGCGGAACTATATCTGTGACGAGTGTGGGCAGACCTTCAAGCAGCGGAAGCACCTCCTGGTCCACCAGATGCGCCACTCAGGAGCCAAGCCCCTGCAGTAAGTGGGATGGGGGGTTGGGGGGGGGGTTTCTCCCACCAGCGGTGCCCTGGCTCACCTGCCCCCGGCCCCCAGGTGCGAAGTCTGCGGGTTCCAGTGCCGACAGCGGGCATCCCTGAAGTACCACATGACCAAGCACAAGGCCGAGACGGAGCTGGACTTTGCCTGCGACCAGTGTGGCCGGCGGTTCGAGAAGGCTCACAACCTCAACGTGCACATGTCCATGGTGCACCCCCTGACGCAGACCCCGGACAAGGCCCCGGAGCCCCCGCCTGGGCCCGCAGCGGGGCAGGCCGTGAAGGCTGAGCCCACCTGAGGGCACGCCCGCCCCCGAGCTCAGTGGGCAGTGATGGGGGTTCAGGCCTGACGGCACAGCTCTGCACCCCGACGAGCCTCCACCCCGTGTGCTGGGTGGCAGGGGCTCAGCACACAGCTCACGGGGCCTCGTGGCTTCTGCTCCGGGACTGGCAGTTTCTTCTATAAACAGAGTGACTTGGGGCCAGAGGCAGACTTCAAAGAAATGATTCCTCTTCCCCACTAATGCAGTCGAGGTTTGTAACCCACTTTGCAGGGCAACGGAGAGCTCCACGTTAACGCTTGTAATAAATTATTTACCGAGGAGTTGGGCCGTGCCCTGCACAGATCCTGTCAGAAGAGTCGGGGCTCCTGGTAGAGGTCAGGGTCCAGCACGGCCTGCTGCCTGCTGAGGAGGGCGGCACGCACTTCCGGGTCACAGTCCGCACTCGTGCCCAGCAGCTGCAAGAAAGCCCGTGTGCTGGGCCCGTGCTGCTGCCCATGGCCCCCAAACACCCAGGGCCCGGGGAGATGCCAAGTGCTGGACGCTGCGTGCTCACTTTCTCGAAGGCCTTCAGCACCCTCACAGTGAACAGTGATGGGGACTTAAAAAGACGGACAGCAAGGCGAGCATCTGGGCATTACCTCTGCCACGTCTGAGAAGCTCCTTTTCGGGCACCGAGGTATCGACTGCAGCAGAAAAAGACGAGCGTTTGTAATCAGGCTTACGGGGTCGCCCTGGAGAGAAGACAGAGCCGCGGTCAGGGTGCCCACAGCTGCATGCTGCGCCAGGAGGGGCTGCACGGGCCCCCAAGAGCTGGCCGCCCGGGTCCGTCTGGCGACAGGCCTGGCCCTGCACCTGCCTGGGCCTGGAGGTCCCCACCGTGGGCCAGAGTCCAAACCGCACCAGTCTCCCCAGCCACGAAGAGGCCCACGAGCTTCAGGTACATGTTAACAGCAACGTGCAGGAAGGCGTCTTCCTGGAGGAGGGCGTCCTCGTCAAAGTAGGACAGGAGGCTGAAAGCAGAGAGGGATGTCAGGTGACCCGGACCTCACTGCCCTCACTGAGGCCGGTGCAGGCAGCAGAGGGGCAGCCGTTCCCATCTCGAGGGAGCCCCGCCACCCCTCCCCTGACCAGCAGGCCCCGGGGTTACCTGTAGAAGGCGAGTGGCAGCAGCCTGACCTGGTGGTCGGGGGCCAGGCGGAGGAGGGTGCGCCCCAGGCCGGGATCTGCAACACATAGGGGCTCCGTCAGCAACGCAGGTGCCTCCCTGCAGGGTCAGGGTCGTCACGGGCGTCGTGTGCCTGTGCGCAGGGGTGGACGTCCTCGTGCTGCAGAGTAGGGCTTGGGGGCCGGCGTCCCTGGGATCCTCGATACTCCACTAAATTATTTTGCTTAAATGAGTCTACATACTTACCAAGAACAGAAACTTGCAAAAATGAGTTTCAAAGTGAGCCCCAAGGAGAGGCTCATGTTTAACCATCTGAATTTGCTTCTGAAGAGAAGGACTAAAGAGCGGGGCCGCAGTCTGACCCTGCCGCCCCCCTGTGCTCCCATCAGAGGGCTGGAACCAGGACAGACACAGGCCGGCCAGTCGGTCTCCGGATTTCTCACCCGTCTCCGTCAACTGAAAGAGCGGCAGCCAGGAAACCCTCTTCCTCTGCAGACACCCCAGGACCTCGGCACAGACGTCCAGAGGCTTCAGGGAGCCAGCGGCCTGTTACCCACAGGAGGAGGAGGAGGAGAAGGACCCTAAGCTGACAAGTGCGCAAGGAAGAGGTGTCCACCTGGGGCCTCTGGACATAAGACACCGAGAGGCAGGCCAACGGCCTGGGGTTTCTCTCCTGAGAAAGCCTTCGCACAAAGGTCCCAGGTGCGCCACCCCCACCCCCACCACGGAGACCCTAACTCAGGAGGTCTCGGGGGAGACGGGGAGACCCATGGTTTCAAGTGCCCTGGGGGTCGTACCAGCTGCTTGCCGCCCTGCCCGCGGCGGCAGAGGGTCTGACCTACCTGTGGGGTCAGATGTGAAGAGAGCAGGCCCATCAAGGAAAAAAAAAACAGGAAAACCACAGCTGCAAATAAAAACAGGTCCACTGACAACATAAAACTACCTGTGCTCCGTTCCCTTAAAGTAATTCTAAATGGGGAAAAGAACACATTCCTCGTTAACTGAACGATTTACAGGCCTAGGTTATAAATCTCTCTTAAGTGGATCTCCAGAGAAAGAAAATTTTCCATTCACTCTTAAAGAGAAAATTTAATGGGTTATAAACTATTACTGCTTGGGGACCTGTCTGCTGACCCCCCAGGCCAGAGTGTGCGGGGGTGACAGTGGCCTGGAGGCTCTGGAGCCACTAAAATCCTTCCAGCAAAAACAACCTGAAAACTCTTAAAAATAGACTCTCCCTGGTAGTTTCTTACTTCAAATTACAATCACCAAAAACTCACAGCTCAGCAACTGTTCTCAGGCAGGTGTGTACGGCCTGAGCTACTGCGGGACCCTGGCTTTCACAGAACCAGGGGTTCAGCTGGGGAGACACAGGGGAGCACGCCACAGCTCTGGGTAGGGGGCACCTGGGGTGTCCCACAGCTCCCAGTGGGGCCACCAGCCTGCCATCCGAGCAGCCCTCTGTCCACCCTTGGTCTCTGCCAGCAGCTAACTGGGGTGCGGGTGCCTGGAGGCTATGAGACGGAAGGTCCCGCTGGACAGCTGACAGCCAGCCCTGACCCCCCACCCCGGGGTTGCGTTGATAAACAGGCTGAATAAAAGCACTTGAGAATGAAATGTAAAGTACCCTTTTATCGACAAACCTGAGAACCTAAGTCTTACTAAACCTACAAACCCAGTAAGTTTTTGCTTCCAAATAAAGTTACAAGCACCCCAAACTCTTGTCTGTCCTTGAAAAGCACAGTGTGGTCAGAACCCTGAGAACCAGTGAGGCTGCTGGAAAAGGACACGCAGGGAAAAGGATCTCACTCTTACCTCCTCTCCTTGGCTTTCAGCTGCCCCAGCTCCCACCGGATGCTCTCCTTCCCGGCCCGTCGAATCACAAAGTGCAGGGCAGCCGCGCATGAGCCAGGCCGGGCCAGGTGGGGGGGGTGCCGCAAGGGGGGAAGGGACGCTGCCGCAGACGGAGGTGTGTGTCACCACAAGAGCCCCCCGCCCGTCACAGCCAGAACCCAAAGTGCACCCCGCCCCACCCCCACCACCCCCGCCCCGGCCTCCCAACCGGTCTCCACAGGCTGGCCCTTGGCTGTCAACATGCCCCTCTGCCCCGGACACAGGAAGCGGTATGCCTGGAGGGGGCGCCCGGTCCCAGCAGCCTCAGCTTTGCAAGGAGTCGTCCACCCAGAGTCTGCACCCGCCTTCTACTCAGCCCCCACTCCAACTGCACTGTGGTGTTCACGGTTCTCCAGAAGGTTAGAACTGGGCCGAAAGCTAAAACTGGAATATAATGCAGCGATTTAAGAAAGTTCTCTGCTCTTTGCAGAATTAGACTCTGTGGGCAGACTTGGTTTCCTCGTTTTCTGAGATTTCGAGCATCCCTGACCCTTTGGGTGGGGGGGACACAGGTGCCTCGGATAAAAACGGGTCACAAAGGAAGATGTAGGGAGGCTGGATGGGGCCAGCAATCCCTGCTGTGACCTCCGAGGACCAGCACCACTCGGATGTGCGAGGAGACGGGCAGGTGGACCCCGGACGCCAGTCCTGACGGTAACCTGTCCCGCTCGGCTCTGCTTCGCCCTTCCACGCATGGGCCTCACAAGAGCCTCCCCAGGGCCCCCTCCAGCTCCCGAGACACGATGCACGTAAACCCAGAGTGGGTCCCGCTGCCCGCACTCACCTCCCGGCAAAGTGCCGGGCCTCCTGCAGCCTCCGCAGCTCTGCAGGCAGCGGGCTCTGGCAGCATCTCCTCCAGCGGCAGTGAAGCTCGGGCTCCAGGGTGCGGCCACCACAGCTCATGGGAGAGAACGGGCACCGACAGGTCAGTTCCCGCCCCCCCCCCCCCCCACCAAGAAGACCGGAAGCCTCGGGTGACGCTGGCGATCTGCCGCGGGCAACGTCTGCCCGCAGGCCGACACCCCCAGAGCCTGTCTCCCGCTCATCAGTGCTTCATAACCGCAAGGACAGCGTCTCATTTAAGGCCCAAAGCAGCTCCGTGAGGCGTGCCCATCCTCAATCCGCGGAGGACCGCAGGATGTGGACAGAGAATGGCCCGGTCCTGGGACGGCCCTGCTGAGCTGCAGAGCCGTGAGGCAGAGGCCACAGCCGCCCGGGGAGCCAGCAAGGAATGCGCTGCGTCCTCCCTCCCGACAAAACTGAGAAGGGGTGAGAAAGCCCGCGTGGGAGCCCCACTCGTGGAACGTCACGAGAAGGCCGGGCCAGCAGCCGGACCAGCAGAGCAGCAGTCCCCGCTCAGCTCCAGTCAGCACAGAGCAAGTAGGAGTGTGAACGGCTCCGGGCACAGAGACTCCTGAGGAGCCCCACCCCAACTCCTGTGGTCTGTCCCAACTGCTCCTGGTGCAGCTTCCCCTGAATCACGCTGCCAGGAAGCCCTGGGCGGACCCCGGCTGCGCCAGGTCCAGGAACGCCCCTGAGAAGATGGGGAGCCTACCAGAGCAGAGGTCAGAAGCAAGGGGCACTGGGTCTGGCAGGCAGTCAGGGTCAGGTCGGCTACCAGGGAGGGGTCTCTGCTTCGTGAACAGGCGTTGAGGAGCCCCTGCGGGGAGACACGCCCGCACGCAGGGTTTGCACGTGGACCAGGGCCCCGGGAGCTGCCGCACACGCAAGGGCCCAGCCCTGGGGTCTGAGTGAGCAGCGACGCTGGAGGGGCAGAGGGAAAGGAAATTACCCTGAAGAAGTGGGCCGTGATGTCATGGGTCAGGGCGCCGTCGTGGGAGAAGTTTCTCTGCACAACGGTAGAGGCCAGTGAGGAAGCACGCACGGGACAGGGCGGGCAGCTGCTGGGGGCTCCAGCACGTAAGGACACGCGGCAGGATGGCACCGCCACGATCCATGGAGGGCTGGCTCCGTGTGGCTTCGCGTCCACCCCCGTGCCCGCCAGCCGTGGCGCAAACCCCATGGGCCCAGGCGGGCGGGCCAGGTGCTGTCCCTGCCGTGTCCTCCCTGGCTGCTTTCACAGGCGTTCTCAAGGCTCGAAGGGAAACAGCCTTTAGAACGAACTTAAAGAAAATCTCATCTCATTTCTGCTGCTTCCCCAGTTACCTTTTAAAGTTCCACACAAATGAACAGAACCTCAGGTCAAGCTCTAGTCACGTGTGCATTTCTAGAAAGCGGGAACCCATCTTTGGTGTAGAAGCCGTTCCCCTGCAGTGGGCAGGGGAGCACTTATGCACGGCACCTCCCTGACCCTGACCGCATGCAGGTCACAGGGATGTCACCCTTTGGAGCCCCTGACAAGAGATAGGGCACCATCTGGCTTCCGTGCCCCCAAAAGAAACCGACGGAGGGGAGGCAAGGCGGGCCGGATGGTCTGCACATGCAGGGCCCAAGCTGGTCACCCTGGGGAAGGTTCCGTGAAGGAGTCGTGCTCCGGAGGACGAGGCTGCCCAGTCGCTAGCCTCGCAGGCCGGTGCCGAGCCAGGTGAAGGGCTCACCCGCAGCTCCGAGCGCCACGTCCTACCCTCAGAGACCCGGCGTGGGCAGGCAGGACACGCGCCGAGGCGTTGGCTCCACGTGACCACGGATGTGCTGGTGAGTTTTCCAGAGCCAGCCTGAGGTGCCCACGTAGCCCCTCGACCCCACACCCCAGCTCACTTGCCCTGCGCCTACCAGCTCCGAGTTGACCAAGTGGAAGAAGTCATCGCAGTCGGGGGCGGCCAGCTGCTCCAAGCGGGGGCTGCCGACAAGCACGGAGGGGGGCAGGCCGAGGAGGATGCTGGGAGGAGGGAGGCATGGACGGTGACCCCGAGAGCTACGCTCGGAGCGCAGCCAACCCTCCCAGCCCGCTCGGAACTGGCCCTGGTCTGCGGCCTGTTGCCCTGCTGGGCCGACGGACACTCACTGTGTGTCCCCAGACCAGGTGTGATGTTGCACGATGACCAAGGGCAGGGAGCAGCGTGTTAACCAACCAGTTCACGAGACCGGGAAGGACAGCACGGCTCGGCCGTGATGCAGTGAGGACCCTGAGCGCACATTCCACACGAGGTCTTTGAACTGAGGGGTTTCTGAAGCCCAGGAGGAGAACTTTCACCCCCAGTTGCTTTCACACCTCTAGACCCTGCTCTCCAGGGGGACCCGGGGAAGATGCCGACCAGGCTGGGGCGGGGGCCAGAGACGAGCGACTAGTGGGAAGAGAAGCCAAAGTGAAGACAGACCCTGGGGCACAGCCGTGTTACCGTTTGCACGTGAGCAGCTCCTGCTGTCGCCGCAGGCGGCTGGCCACGTCCCACCCTCGAGCCAGGGCCTGGAGGCGTCTGCAGAAAACCCCAAAGACGACGTGGCCCCGGGGAGCAGCATGGCCGAGGGGCGCTGGGCCCTGCTCCAGGTCAGCAGCCATCTCCTGGAAGAGAGCACGGCCAGAGGCAGAAATCCTGGGGCCTCTCACTCCCAGCAGGGCCCTGAGGTGGGGCCAGCAGAGTGAGTGCAACTAGCCTTTTCACTTGGAAATGACTGAACAACTGCAGGATTTTGCAAAAATGAAAAAAGAACAGTGCAAAGAACACCCTTCCCCAGACTCCCCCTGGCTAACGCTTCACCCGTTTGTCACCTGCTCCCCTGTGCAGGTGGGGGTGTGCGCACAGCCCGAGGGTGAAACACACAAGTGAGGCACGCACACAGCCTGCAGGCACACGTGTGTTCTCCCCCCAGATGCCGAGCACCCGTCTCATCATCGCCCCGTCACGTGTGACCCCAACCCCACGTCTCCCGCTGTGTCTGCCCTCACAGGTCACTTTCTTCCACGTTCAGTTATGACAGACGTGGAGGACAAAGGTCAAGATGAGGGCTTGGGGGACTCGGGTCCTTTCTCTGTGGGATGCTTTACTCATTTTAAAGTACATTTTCCCAGTGCTCCAGACCACATCCTCCATGATTTCTCTTTCATTCCCCACACGTTCTAAAGTCAGGCACTTTTTTAAGAGTGAAAGCGGGAACGCCGACTCCTATTATACAAAATCGCACGTACTCTTCCAAAGTTACAGACCCCCAGTGCACACAGTGGACGAGGATGCAGGATGGGGCCTTGCGCTGCACTCTGACCCCAGAGTTCACGCTCAAGAGATCTGGGGAGAGCAGCATGCTGACAGAAACGCCCCTTTCACTTCAACGTGAGAAACACGGTTTCTGCACTCTCCTAAAAGTGCTCCTGCCTTGCTGCCAAGTGAGCCGGGAGACGGGAGAGTCTCCCAGCCTCCGACACGTGCAAACTCCTGATCCTCGGCCAAGTGGAGGGTCATTTATGTCAATCCTCAGAGCCTGACCTCCCAACGCAGCACCAGGAGCTACAAAGCAGAGAACAGGAGTAGCAGCCACGCTGCTGCCGAAGTCAGTATCTTTACTTCCTGTTCTCAAATTTTAAACGTCCTGAAGCCTGGAGATGCTTCCCGTATTACAGTTTTCGCTTCCGTGTTCCTGTGATGTTCACGGCGAGGTGAGTTCACAGAGCACGTGGCCTCTCTGGTCTCAGCCATTGTGTGTGTGACTCAAGCTTTCGTTCTGGTCAGGTTCCTTAGGACTCACTGGATATTCATAATAAATACCTTAATAGCACGCGGCTTAAACGCAGTGGACACTCTTGAGTTTTACATCTTCTAACTCACCTGCAATCTGGAAAAAATATCGCGATTTCCTGTGCAGCCACCAAGAACCAAATCAGAATTCTCTGAGTGATCATAACTCCTTGAACTGAAATGAAAACACAGTGAAAGCCTCCTAAGTGTCTCCTAACTGTGCTGGGCTGCCTGCTTCTCCTCCTGCCTCCAGAGTGGCCTGTGGTCACAGGGCCAGGAGGTACCCGGAGACTGCAGGACACTCACCGTGTGCCCACAGCCGCAAAAAGCCAGCAACCAACTCAAGCAACACATCAAAACAATTACATGCCACGACCAAGTGGGATTTATCCCAAGAATGCAAGGTTGGCTCAACATGCAAGAATCAATTAATGCAATAAACATATGAGTAGAATAAAAACCGAAAACCACACAGATAAAGCATTAAATTAAATGCTACACCCTTTCATGATTTAAAAACAAACAAACAAACAAAAAAAACTAGGAGTAAAAGGGACCTTCCTCAACCTGTCAAAGGGCATCTATGAAAAACCCTCAGTTCACACCGTACTTAATGATGAAAACTGTCCTCCTAAGATCAGGACCAGGACAACTGTCCACTCATACCACTTCCAGTCAACACTGCCCTGTCAAGTTCTGGCCGGGACAATTCAGCAAATAAATAAATCAGTACATATAAGGCATCCAGATTGGAAAAGAAAAAGTTAAACCATCTCTACTGGCAGATTTCAAGACCTTTTATATAGAAAATCCTAAAGAATTCACAATAAAAAACCACCAGAGCAAATAAGTGAAATTAAAGCAATGAGCCTATGGTGCTAAAAAGAATAAAATACTTAATAAATTTAATCAGGGAGATGCAAGAGTTGCGTGCTAAAAAGTGTAAGATATTGTTGAAAATATTAAAGATGACCTTAATAAATGGAAAGCCACCCCATGTTCATGGATAGGAAGATGGCAATGCTACCCAAACTGATCTACAGATACAATGCAGTCATTATCAGAATCTCATCTCATTTTGCAGAAAGTGGTAAGTTGATCCTAAAATTGAGGTGGAAGTGCAAGGGACCCAGAATAGCCAAAAACAATCCTGAAAAAGGACAAAGTTGGAGGATTTCACATTTTCCAATTTTTTTAATTTATTTATTTTTGGCCATGCCACATGGCTTGTTGGAACTTGTTACCCGACCAGGGATTGAACCCAGGCCCTTAGCAGTGAAAGTGCAGAGTCCTAACCACTGGACCACCAAGAAATCCCCACATTTTCCAATTTTAAAACTTACTACAAAGCTATAGTAATCAAAATGGTGTGGTCCTGGCACAAGGATAGACATACAGATAAGTAGAATAGAATGAGGAGTCCAGGAGTGAACTCTCACATGTGTGGCTAATGGACTTTCCACAGGAGTACCAAGACCATTCAACAGGGAAAGGACAGTCTCTTCAACAAAAGGGGACAACTGGATATCCACATACAGAAGAATGGGGCCAGATCCCTACCTCACACCATATAAAAAATTAATGCAGAATGGATCAAAGGCCTAAAAATAAGAGATAAATCTAAAAATAGATGAATAAGGCTTCTTCAAAATTTAAAACTTTTGTGCATCAAAGTACCCCTTCTAGGGAGTGAACCGATGACTCATGGAATGAAAGAAAATATCTGCAACTCATATATCTGGTAAGGACCAAGTATCTAGAGTATATAAAGAACTCTTATGACTCAATAAGCAAATAACCCAATTTTAAGTAGGCAAAGGATCTGATTAGACATTTGTCCAAAAAAGATAACATAAATGGTCAACCAGCACGTGAAAAGATGCTCAACATCATAAGCCATCAGGGAAAAGCAAATCAAAACCATAATGAGATAACACGACATACCACCTCGACACAGCAACCACGAGGACGATGAGAAAAACAGGCCACGTCAGAAGGCCACACCTGGCACAGCCCATTTGGTGCCAGGAACGCCTGCCTTTCATGGCAGGCAGTCCACGCCAGTGCTCCCTGCACTGTGGGTGACAACACTGGCGCCCACCACTTGCTTGACCTTTTATTCTCATCACATTTGCTAATAACCCTGATACCAGGAGACAAAGCAGAAAGACCAGGTCACTGCCACTGGCAAATCTATGCACAGAGAGGAAGCTGATTCCGGAAGCTTGCCTTTATCTCGAAAACCCAAACTTGCGATCAGGATATGTTCAACTGTGCTCTGTATAACACAAACTGGACTGAGAGAAATAAAACATTCTTAGAGCTACCAAAATCAAAAGACAGACTCTTCTGGGCACTAACATTCCTAACCTTTGGCAGAAGTCCATGAGCACGTCGATAAGCGTGGCACAGGCGACTTCCAGGTCTCCATCGCAGCCCCCGGTGGCAGAGGGCGCGGGGAGGAAGTGCTGGTGGATGGCCCACTGGTGGAAGTCCTGCCTGCAATGCAAATGCCAGGGTCTGTGCTGAGGGAGGCACGGGCCAGGGTCTGCTTCAGCCAGGGGTGACGGGGACTGCAGGTCTACAGCTGCTGAGCTGGGGGTGAAGCGGGTGCCTGCACTGTCCCAGGTCCACCAGCAAAGCATCCACATATGGACCAGGCTCCGTGGTGCTGAAACCACAGCACAGACAGCCACCAACACTGCAGTCTGTTCCTGCAGGAATAACAGGACCCAAGCAGGACCTCCCCATGTGACCACGAGGGGCAGGGAGCGAGCCGCCAAAGCCTGTTTGGAACTGCAATCAGGAGAGACGGAAGGAGGCCCTGAACAGGACCCACACCATCAACACACAGTGACCTGAGGGTGAGTTAAGAAGGGGTCCTATGGATCCGCAGGCCAGAAAACTAGTTCCTTCTTTCCCTCCTGGCAAGGAAGGAAGCGCACAGGAGGCAGGCCGCGCACAAACCTGAAAGGTGGAAGCGCCCACTGAGCTGGGAAAGGAAGCGGGTCATCCCTCCCATTGCCCATCACTGTCCTTCCTCATTCTACTTGTTCCGTCAGAATCTGACACCACGACACAGCACCCCCGTGTTCAGGGACGTCTCTGACCACTCCAAGTACGGTGGCTTGAGGACAAGCCACCTCTGGCTTCTGTGCCCCCTGACCCACCCCCAAACCCACGGCCCCTCAGCACCTGCTCGAGGCTAGGATAGCACACCTGACGTCTTGGCGGTCTCAGTCACCAGCCCCGGGACTCACATGGGGCTCAGACTCTGATTCGCTCACCCCTGGTGCCACACGCCTCAAAGCCAGCACTCGGCAAGGCGCTGCCCACCCTCCCCTCTGCTTCCCTGGCTGGCCGACACCAGCTGAGACCCTCCAGGGCTTCCCCACTGTGGCCCTCCCCAGGCGCAGCCTTCTCTGATCCTTGCCCGCCGGCACCAGCTCCCAAAGCCCCATCTGGTGTCTTCAGTGCCCTCTAATCCACCTTATTTATCACCCTGCCCGCCCCCAGGCTCACACAGGGCCCGGTTCTGCACAGTTCCTGTGAAGAACGGCTTAGGGGCGTTGGGGCAGAGTGCGAGTGGGAAGCCCTGTATGTGCCTCGTGTGCCCCATCTGTCTTGTTCACACTGCATCCCCAGCTTCTAGAACATTCTAGAAGTGTCTGGCAAACTGTAGGTCAATAAGTGTTTCTCGAATAAAAGAATGAATAAAATTGTACTCACACACTTACGTTAAACTGAACATTAAACTGAGGATATAATGACAAAACTTAGACTTAAAGACAGTGTAGAAAACTGTATTAACATTTTAAAGGGTAGATCCTTTAAGCACTTACCTTTCTGTATCTGAAAGAGAATCAACTTCAGGCTGAATTTCTAGTTCCAGCTGTAACCAGTCTCTGTAAGTCAACTGAGAGAAAAGGACCAAGTGACCACCACAGCAAGGACAGAGCACAGAAGCCACGGGTCGGGGCTGTGACGCTGCCCTCTCATATTAGCTGGAGGTCTCCTGTGTGTCTGTCAGAAATATCGTCCTATGCCATCTCCCAGGGTTAGACTGGGAGGCTGGCACCAAGCCCAGATGAAGAATCAGTCATTTAACTCTGAACGTGAAGCTAACCAAAACTGTTCAAACTGGTCTTTAAACTCAGTCCTCAACACTGCTGCCTGGTCCTGGACAGCCCGCAACCTCTGCACAACGATCGCTTTCTAGCTCACCGAGTTGTGCAAACAACCAAGAGATAAACCTGACGTGACAACATGCTTCCAACAGTCACAGCTCCACGCGTCAACACAGACTAACCTCAAAACCTCACACCGCTGACACAGAGAAGGAAGGTCTAGTACATGTTGGGAATTAGGAGCAAGAGAAATATAAACTAAATGCACAAAATATAAAGCGTAGCCATGTCTAGACACCATGCTGTATTTGAATAATTTTTGTGCCAATAAATGACATCAGAATTCAAAAACAAAAAAAACCTCACACTGTGTGTAACAACGTGTCTCGGGGACACGCATGCAGCACACGCAGTGTGTGTAAACGTCGGGGCTGTGCGGCACCAGCAGGGACGTGTGTGCAGACAGTGATCGAGGCGCGGCTGCTCCTGCCTCGTTGCTCCTGGCATCAGGCAGATGATCGGACCTACTCTTGTATGACTGATTATTAACAATAAAAGAGCTGAAAAACACACACAATAAAACGACACAACTTCTTCTCTAAAGACCAAAACAGGCAGGCAAACATCCAAGAGATAAATGGAAAGTTATGAAGAGGTGGCAGAAACAGTCACATGGGCACGTTGTCTGAGCGGCCAAGCTTCCGGTGACTGTGCTTGGAGACGCCCGGCCCCAGCTCGCAGCCTGGCAGGCGTGTTTAAAATCTGACGATCCCAGGAGTGATTTCTGTCAGGTCAGGCCCGCCGCCCACGTCCTGCGCCCACGGAGCCCAGAGCGTGGAGGAGCAAAGCAGGGGAAGGGACAGTGGGACCTACATGGAGTCCCTCCTGCTTCAGCAGTTCCCGCAAGGTCCTCTGCTTCCACAGGCAGAGGGCGGCTCGCTGCCAGTCCACGGAGGGCAGGCACAGGGGCCGCCAGGGAGAGCTGGCCGGGTCTTCCCAAGAGGGAGGGTCTCGGGCCTCTGAGAACCATCTGAACACCATGAACTGGAACTGAAAAAAGACAGTGGCGTGTGTGCTGTGAGACCGAGGAAACACGCAGGGGCCTGGCTGCGCTCGGCTGGCAGCGAGGAGCCCCTGGTCTCAGTGGGCAGCCAGCCCTTACCACACATCTGAGCTGCCACGCCCTGCAGCCGCGCACGGCCGTCCCCTGTGAGCCGCGGGCACCGGCATTCTAAGAAGTGCGCTCCCTGGCTGCAGGAGATGCTCCCTCAGTGATGCACTGGGCCGCACATCTTCGCCTTAGGAGGTCGCACCCCCGCCCTCATGCTGACAGGGCCACAGGCTGCTCCAGGGGACCTCGGGGACACAGGGACACAGGGCGAGGACTTCCTCTTCTGGGCCGCTCCTCCGGATCTCTATCCCACACTTTAAAATGTCGGCACCTGGGACCGGGAGCACAGGGGCACCTGGACCCCAGGCTGCTCCTGACGCGGTGGAGCTCCCAGCAGCGCCCAGGAGTCCGACGCAGAGCCTGGAACTCTGAACCAGGCTCGAACCTCATGGGAGATGTGCCCTAAAGCTCTGCAGGCGCAGCGACACCGGTTCCCGCTGTGACGGCACCGCCGCCTTTGACGCTGAGGATTCTAACACGCGGCTTCCCAGGCTGTCTTCAGAGGAAGCGCAGGGTGCTTCTTTCAATGCTGACACACTTTCTATGAACGTCAATCTTCTAACTTGCCTACTTCATAAATAAGGAGGGACATCTGTAGCTGTCACCTGCCAGCCCCTCCTCTTAACTCAGATGGAAGGAAAAGGCAGTGTTCAACCCAAGCAGACGGCAGGGTGGCGCCAGGAGACAAGTCGGCTACGAACGAGGCCGGTGCCGAGATGGAGGCCACACAGGCTTCAGGCCAGAAACCCATACAAGACTGGAACTTACAGGAGAGCAGAAAAAGGAACCCACAAGACTCACCTTTTTTATAAGGCCTGGAGACAAACAGCTGTACGAGATGTCACGTGACTGGGAAGAAAACTTACACAGAGAATAGGAAATTGCCGCTGTACAAAATCTGAAAATAGAAAACAGATTATAACACAGAAATGGGATCCACGCAAAACAACAGGTGGAAGAAGAGCGTGAACTGCACAACGTGAACTGAGGGCCTCCCAGCCCGACGGCCGCTCGGCGCTCAGCCTCAGGCCCAGCCAGGCCGGCTCCCCCGAGCCCTCGGGAAGAGCCCCCAGTCAGGCCGTCTGGCCTGAGCTCTTTCCACGTTGACGAGAGACTCAGAAAACACATGAACACGCAGGCTCTGCACGTAAGGGCTTGCTTTCCCAGCGTGTCAAGAGCCACGGTCAGAACCAAGGGAATGAAGTGAGGAGGTGCGAGGTGGGTGTTCCCCGTGTGATTGCGTAAGGCTCTCATTCATCTGCATGATGGCAAATTATTCACTGTTCCCGCCTAAAAGAACCCCAGAGCCAGAGCGAAGCATGTCCGGTTTCCAACTCAGCCTCTGCCTGCCCATGGCGGGCTGTGATGTGTGGGAGGGAGAGGCTGCCAAGAACAGAGGTGACCATGAGGCCCAGAGAGTCAGGACCGTGGCGAGGAAGGGGCCCGACTCCCAGTGCGGACTTGTCAGTGGTGCTGCTGTGGATGGCGCAGACAGCTGGCGGGCACTGGTCCCAGGCCGCGTTCCTGTGCTCGGCTCTCCCTGTCTCTCCTAATGCCAGCTCAGTCCGTGAGCCGCGACCCTGGTCCCAACATCTCCCACCAGAGCCTCTGGCTTCCGTCCTGACCTCAGCAGCCACAGGAAGCCCTTCGGGCCCGAGTCACACGTGGACTCCCCAGAGCTCTGCCCATGGGATGGCCACTCTCACCCAACCCCCGCCCATCTCTCACACCCGCCGACCCCAGGCTACGGGCTCCCTGCGACTCACCAGGTGCCGGGAGGGGGCCTAGCACGCAGTGTGCAGCGAGTGGATGAGCACGTAACTGGACGATGGGTCTCAAAACCCTCTGGATGGGACAGCTGTGTGTGTAGAAACATCCCCCAGAGAAAGCTGCTCACCACAGGGAGACCCCGGAACCTAACCTGAGGGACAGGTCCAGCCAGCCGCTGGCCACCTAACCTGGAGAAGGGCACCTGCAGCCCACTGTGAGCATCTTGAAAAGCAGGTAGCAAAGTAGGGTGATCTCACTTTTATAACTGAAGATACCAACACACACATAAATACACCCAAGACAAGGTTCTGGAAGGGTACAGACCAACACGGTAAAGACTGGTCATCTGTAGAGCATGTGTGTCTGTGCTAATTTTGTCTGGTGAACGTGTGTTACTTTTGACAAGAGGGACACTCACTTCAGACACAGGGCTGAGGACTCCTGGGTCCTACAGGGCAGGAGGATGTCGAAGAGCTCGGGGACGGGCAGGCCCCTGGCAGGGGTGGGAGGGCCCACATGCACCTCCGGGAGGGCAGACCTGGACTCGCCAAGGTGGACGGCCAGGGCAGCCAACCCCACCACATGTGAGGCACTCAGGCTCGGGCCCTAAAATAGGAAAGAAGAGTGGTTCAGGGACTTCCCTGGTAGTCCAGTGACTAAAGACTCCGCGCTCCCAATGCAGGGGGCCAGGGTTCAATCGCTGGTCAGGGGACGAGATCCCACATGCCGCAAGTAAGAGCCCACATGCCGCAACTAAGAGCCTGCGTGCCTCAACTAAAGATCCCGCATGCCGCAAGAGCCCGCGTGCTGCAACTAAAGATTCTGTGTGCTGCAACTAAGAGCCCGTGTGCCGCAACTAAAGAGCCTACGTGCCGCAACTAAGAGCCTACGTGCCGCAACTAAGAGCCCACATGCCGCAATGAAGACCGGGCGCAGCCACATGCATACATACGTACGTACGTAGATAAATACAGAAATATTTAAAAAGAAGAGAGGTTCAGCACTGTGGGGGCTGGAGGAGGTAGCAGCCCTACCTGGTGATGGAGCAGTTGGCAGAGCCTGCTGAGCAGAGCCGGCAGGAGCCTGCGTCTGCACAGGGTCCTCACGAAGTGGGCGGCCCAGGGGCCCTGCCTGTGGGGAGAGCCACAGAGAACAGTGGCAGCAGCCAGGCCTGGCCCTGCACTGCCCGCCTGGAGCCTGGTGGACAAGCAGTCAGGCGCCAGAGACTGAAGAAAGAACCAGGCTGTTCCCCAACCAGGAGGGTCTCCTGTTGCGACGCTGACCGTCGCCACGTCCCTGCTGGATAAGTCAGCGCCACCGCCCCGCAGCCAGGTCCTTCCCCAGCGCAGCACGAAGTCGGGGGGCAGGACCAGGGCCCAAGGCTCAGAGCTGGACCAGGGACGACGGCCACTCTCATCACGAGCACCCAGGCTACCCCAGGACAGCTCCAAACCACCCGGTGAGACCGCCTAGCCTCTACCTGTCTGGTGGGGCAACGCTGGAGGCCGCCATGAGGTTCTGACAGAAAGACGTCAGTAGGAGGTCCACGACCTGAGAGAGGAGAGGTCTCAGGGCCGCAAAGCCACATCACAGTGTTTCCACCCTGGACGTACAGGGCCACAGTGGAGCTGACGAGACTGGAAAACGAGCCCCCATCCGGAGAAGAGGCCGCAACGCCTCAGCACAGGAATCCCCAAACCCTGGGAGGGGCCCCCAGGGGTCGTCACGGAGCTTCTCAGCAGAGAGCAGGGTCAGCAAACCTGCCCACAAAGGGCCACGAGCAGCCTCTGCCACAACTTCCTCTCAAACACAGAGTCTGTGCGCAAGCGGCAGCCCCGGCCCGAAACCCTCAACTCACGTGTGGTCTCCCTGGTGCCCCACACTCACCCTCTGCTCCCACGGCTGCAGCTTGGGGGCCCTGACGCTGAGCTGAACCGGGGCCCCCTCGAAGTCGCTGTCATCCTCGCCGAGGCCCAGGGCGGAGCGGAGCTGTTCAGAGATCACTGCCATCTGAGCCAACAACGCTGCAAGGCAGGGACCGGCGCTGTGAGCAGGGGCGCCACCCGCCACCTCAGGGGCCACACTCTCAACTGACCCTGGGCCCGCTCTCGTCCCCGCCCGGCCAGCAGCGGAACCACTTTTCTGCAGTCCAGGTGGCCAGGCTTCTCCGAGGTGCTGGCATAGCTCTTCACGTCACCACAGCCCCTGTGTCTGTACCCCGCGCCCCTCGTCCGCCCGCCACCTCTGCACACACTGACACCCGCTGCGGCCGCCTGGCCCGGCCTCAGCAGCTCTGCCAGCACAGGGACTCACAGGCCTGGCTGGCTGACCATCTTGCGGCAGCGCTGGGGCCCCACACGGGCCTCGACCTCCCCAAGAACCACGTACTGCAGGAGCAGAGTTTGGAAGGGTCACGCTGACCATGAGGGGACATCCTGGGCCCTCAGGACGACCACGGTGGAGGCAGAGCTAACAGTGCAGAGCTGGGGCTGCCGACCCTCCACCACAGGTGAAAATCTGTGCGTAACTTCTGACCCGAAGCTTAACTCCTCACAGCCTTCTGTGTATTTTGCATGTCATGTGCATCTACGTGTATCTTATGCATTCACGACATACCTAATTTTCTCAATATTTCTAGGCAATGTGGTTTATCTGAAATTTTTGCAATTGTCATTTATCTCAAAAGTTTTTCCAGTATATTTACTGAAAATAATCTGCATATACTGAGTGGACCCACACAGTTAAAAACTGTGTTGTGGACTTCCCTGGTGGCGCAGTGGTTAAGAATCCGCCTGCCAATGCAGGGGACACGGGTTCGAGCCCTGTCCAGGAAGATCCCACATGCCGCGGAGCAACTAAGCCCCCGTGCGCCACAACTACTGAGCCTGCGCTCTAGAGCCCGTGAGCCACAACTACTGAAGCCCGTGTGCCTAGAGCCCGTGCTCCGCCACAAGCAAAGTCACCGCAACGAGAAGCCCGTGCACCGCAACGAAGAGCAGCCCCCACTCGCCACAACTAGAGAAAGCCCACGGGCAGCAACGAAGACCCAGCGCAGCCAAAATTAATTTAAAAAAACCGAACTGTGTTGTTCAAGGGTCAACTGTATTTCCTCCGTGAGACTCTCATAGGAATTAAATGAATTCATAATAAATAAACATCTACTGAAGTTACTAGGCAAAAACATGCCTTATGTATTTTAGTTTCTGCATTTAGCATAGCAAAACTCTAAAAACACCGGAACCTAACATTTTACTTGTGGACCGCTATGGCCACTGAGCGCTTTGAACTGCTCACGCCTGTCCTCCAGTCCCCTCACAGGAAACAGTCCCAGAAGCAGAGGCCCAGTGCTGAAGAGCACAGCCACCCAGGCAGTAAAGGAAGGAGACAACGTAGCTTTCCTCCTCTATGTCTCCTGTCCCACCGGGATGCCAAGTAGCAGAATAACCATATTCTACCCAGACTTTGCGACAGCCTGAGTGTCAGAAAGGAGGCACACTCCACACCCACCAGGCCGTGGTCGGGTTCACTACCAGATGCTGAACTGCAGGGAAAATGCACTGACCACTGCCACTATGGGCAACAGAGCAGCCTCAAGCTCTGAGCACGTCAGGACTGGCCTGTGCACCCACGGGCACCCACTGCGGACGGCCCAACCCACAGCCCTGTCCTCACCGTCACGCTGGGTGGGATCTGTCACTGAGGCCCTGAGCTCTCGCAGGGCAGTCGTGAGCAGGCCCAGCGGCTCCTCCTTACAGCTGGGCTCCACCTCCCTTTGCGAGGCTGCATCTGAGAGACAGGAGGTAATTTTAACAATTAAACGGGTTAGATCAGATAGGAAGCACACGGAACTGACGCTGTCCCTGGCTTCTCCCTGCAGAGGGCACACAGAGGACTGAGGCCCTATGAGGAGGGAAGTGAAACGCTCTCCCTGGACGGCGGATGTTAATGTCCTATCAAAGTTAAAACATTCATAAGGAAGTTTAAGAAAAACCACGGTTCTATACACACTATCGCCACAAGTGTAAAAAGCAGGTATGTAATGAATAAAGACCAAATGCATGTGGAGGGAGGCTGGGCGGGGAGAGCAGAATGAGGAACAGATGATGGTTTAGTCCCTGTTTCTCAAACTTTTAAGTAACATTGTGATATTGTTTTTTACAACAGGATGTTAAAATCAGTATATTAGAGGTGATTACCAGTCCTCAACACACATTTAATAGGTTTACTAAAAAATATTAGCCCTATGAGATACAGCATTAGAAAACATTCTAGAAGCCCCCAAAAGCAGGACCATTGGGTTAGGAAAGGAGGGCAAGGCCTCACTCAACAGTGGACACAGCCCTACGGCCCCCTTGGCATCCTGTCTGCAAGATGTCTCGATACTGGTCCAAACAGGTGTGGGTCTCCCTGGCTGTCAGAAACCGTGGAAGGTTGTGCAAGGAGGGTCCTGGCAGATAGAATTAGAAAGCAGAGCTGCAGTTGCTCATGCAGCCCAACTGGCCCTGCAGGCGTCAGAGGGATTGACCAGCAAACAGCTGCACCATTTCAACACCGACAGACAGGCCCTGTCCGGATGGCGCCTCGCTCCTGCGGCAATGGGGTGCAGACAGCCTGCCCAGCTGCTCCAAGCAGTGATGCACGCTTTCCCACACTGGCCCAGGTCTACATCACTGTCCCCTAGAAGCAGAAAGATCCCCAACCGTCCAAACGGCCAAAGAGCCATGGCAGACCCCCTACTAGGACACGGTGCAGAACAAGCACCACGGGCCTCGGGCCTGGCTGGTCACCTGACTTTAAAGCTCGAATTCAGGGCTTCCCTGGTGGCGCAGTGGTTGAGAGTCTGCCTGCCGATGCAGGGGACGCGGGTTTGTGCCCCAGTCTGGGAAGATCCCACATGCCGCAGAGCGGCTGGGCCTGTGAGCCATGGCCGCTGAGCCTGCGCGTCCGGAGCCTGTGCTCCGCAACGGGAGAGGCCACAACAGTGAGAGGCCCGCGTAACGCAAAAAAAAAAAAAAAGCTCGAATTCAGACAGGCAAACAGAAGCCACATGACAGCCTCAGCGGGGCACACAAAGATGAGAAATGGTCAAGTAGATTTTGTACTGCATGTGTGTTCTGGGAATGACACCACAGGCAGCCCTCCTGGTGTCACAGCTGTCCCAGGGCTGGTGCTGGGCAGTCTCTGAAGCCACAGCTGTGACCAGACCCAGCACGACAGAAGCAGACCAGATGGACCAAGGTGCCACCGACACGTCTCGTGGTCAGGGAAGTGGAGGTGAGATGTGGGCACGTCTGGGGACCAAGCGACCCACTGACCTTACCTTCTGGCTTCTTCTCTCCGACAGTGGAGCAGGCTTGGCGGTAGGTGGAGTATAAGGAGGGGGGAATTTTGTCTGCTCTGGATCAGAAGAAAACATTAAAATAGTCAACTATGACTCAAATTAATTCTCAAGTTTACAATCCCAAAGACTATCATAAAACAGAAATATGCAACAGAGTAAATCTAAATAAATTATACAACACCCCACAGCATGACCCTATGTTTAGGAAAAACATTGTCCATATGGACTTAAACGGTCCTGACTACTCCATACGTCCTATATAAACATCTCCCAACAGTGGGTTTTGTTGTGTAGTGAGATTATAAATGATTTTCACTTCTCTCATTCAAGTTTTGGTAATTCCCCAATTTTAAAGGTGAACTTATATTACTTTTAATGAAAAATGCTAACTAAGGAAAACATCCAATTAATGTCATTAAAAATACAAGTCCTGTGATGAGGACACGGGGCATCTGCAGGGCACGGACACGGCTGGCACACTGTCATGGCACAGCAGCAAGTTCAAGGACGAGAGCCACAGAGCATCCCCCCCCCCCCATCAGTGCTGCAAACCGTGACAGCGAGATTCAAGCAGAAGAACAGAGACATAGCTGTGGTCCAGAGTGAGAATCCACACCTCCACACCGGGACTGGAGGGAGGCAGGGAATCTGGCTGGAGACTAGGAACTGAGGGTACCACCCACTGCCCTGGGGACTGGAAAGCCTTCAGTTTAAAAAACAGAAAGCAAAAAGAAGAAAAGAAAAAACAGAAACCAATGCAAATAAAAAGAAAGAACAAATTCAAGGAAACGGAGAAATTCACAGAAAAGAAACTGTCAGTCATCACTTTTATTAGTATCTTCAGAGAGGTAAGACAAAACACTGCAGCTGTGAAACAAGAATGGACTGCTGGGGGCTTCCCTGGTGGCGCAGTGGTTAAGAATCTGCCTGCCAATGCAGTGGACATGGGTTCGAGCCCTGGTCTGGGAAGATCCCACGTGCCGTGGAGCAACTAAGCCCGTGCACCACAACTACTGAGCCTGCACTCTAGAGCCCACAAGCCACAACTACTGAGCCCAACTGCCATAACTACTGCAGCCCGCACGCCTAGAGCCCATGCTCTGCAACAAGAGAAGCCACCACAGTGAGAAGCCCGCACACCACAACGAAGAGTAGCCCCCGCTCACCAGCAGAGAAAGCCTGCGTGCAACAACAAAGACCCAACACAGCCTAAATAGATAAATTAATTAAATTAAAATTTTAAAGGAAGAATGGACTGCTGTACAAAGGAATATCTGATGGCAGAAATGAAACACTCAGTAAAAGAACTTGCAGATAAACTTGAAGAAATCTCTCAGAAAGGAGAGGAAAAAACAAAACAAAACAGATACGCAAAATAGGACAAAAGAGAAAAAAATCAGAAGACAATACAGGAGATCTAATACCTAAAACATAGCAGTTCTAAGAAGAAAAAGGACATAAAGAGGACACATCTGCAGTGAAATAAACCAAGTAGAAATAATCAGCGTCTGGGATTTGCTTCAAAATAATCCAGAATGCTGGGTGGGTAAGTGAGTTTGAAGGCTATAGATGAAACAAGATTGCCCATTTATTGATAACAAATCTGGGTGATAGATTCTATTCTGCTTTTCTGTCTTAAATTTTTCATAAAAAAAAGGTTTTAAGTATCCAAGAAAATCCCTTAGTACTGAAGGATATGAATTTCCAGAGTAAAAGGCCCACCATGTGCCCAGCCCAGAAATAAAATTAGACCCACAATGAAATACACTGCTATAAAATTTCAGAACACAGGGAACAAAGAAAAGGCACTACAGGCCTCCAGAAAGAAAAACACAGATTCCCATGCAAAGAGTCAGAAACTGTAAGTTTCTAACATCTCAGTCGCAACAATGGAAGCTAGAAGTCAAAGGAGTAACTCTTAACAATTTGAGGGAAAATAATTTCCAACTTAGATTTCTATACCCAAACTACCTATCAAATGTGAGGGCTAAATAAGGTGTCGAAAAATCTACCTCACACCCATCCTTTTGTAAGAAGCTTCAATAGGATGTTTTCCACCAAGACAAAGGAGTAAACCAAGAAAGAGGATGATCTCGGGCACAGAAAGGGGAAGCCAGCACAAGCCAGAGCAAAGGACGTCAGTCCCCAGGTGATGCTGAAGGAAGATACAAGGGTGACAGCAGTCTTAGAGGCATAACAAGCTAGTGGGTCAGAGTGAAGCAGGTCAGAAGGCTCTAGAAGAGATTTCCCAAAGATACAACCGTTGGGATACTTGATGATTCTGAACAAGAGAACATTTAGAAAACTGGCAGAGTTTCCAGTGAATCATGATATATACAAGGAAAACTAAGATAAAACAAAGATAATTATAAACTCCAGAGAAAACAGACAGTAACGATTCCTAATGATCAACTCTGAATACTGTTTAGATAGCCTTAAAAAACAGGGTTTTTTGTGGTTTTTTTTTTTTTTTTTTGCGGTATGCAGGCCTCTCACTGTTGTGGCCCCTCCCGCCGCGGAGCACAGGCCCTGGACGCGCGGGCTCAGCGGCCACGGCTCATGGGCCCGGCCGCTCCGCGGCATGTGGGATCCTCCCGGACCGGGGCACGAACCCGTGTCCCCTGCATCGGCAGGCGGACTCTCAACCACTGCGCCACCAGGGAAGCCCTAAAAAGCAATTTTTCAAAACCAACACAGGAAGGGCAGCTATGTGTATTGGTAAAGGAAAGAAAACTAAAACAGAAAAATTAATACCAAAATAATAATGTTATATGGAGATTCGGGGCGAAATATCGAAAAATCAGTTGAGTTGAAAATGCTTGTTTCCAGAAAGAAAGTGAAGTAGCAGGGATGGGTGAGGAGTGGCTATTTCTCTCTCTCTTTTTTTAAAAAATAAATTTTTAAATTTTATCTTATTTTTGGCTGCACTGGGTCTTTGTTGCTGCGCACGGGCCTTCTCTAGTTGTGGCGAGTGGGGGCCACTCTTCGTTGTGGTGAGCAGGCTTCTCATTGCAGTGGCTTCTCTTGTTGGGAGCACAGGCTCTAGGTGCTCAGGCTCAGTAGTTGTGGCACACGGGCTTCAGTAGTTGTGGCTCGTGGGCTCTAGAGCGCAGGCTCAGTAGTTGTGGCGCACGGGCTTAGTTGCTCCGCGGCATGTGGGATCGTCCCAGATCAGGGCTAGAACCCGTGTCTCCTGCACTGGCAGGCAGATTCTTAACCACTGTGCCACCAGGGAAGCCCCTGGCTATTTCTCTTAATAAACTTCATAGAAGTATCTGACTCTTTAATCTAACTTTAAAAAAAAAATTTATTCAAGTATAGTTGAATTACGATGTGTGTTAATTTCTGCTGTACAGCAAAGTGACCCAGTAATACATATATATATATTCTTTTTCATATGCTTTTCCAATATGGTTTATCACAGGATACTGAATATAGTTCCCTGTGCTATAAGTGGGACCTTGTTGTTTATCAATTCCATATATAATGGTTTGCATCTGCTAATCCCAAACCCCCACTCCATTCCTCCCCGTCCACACCCCTGCACTCCCCAGCAACAAGTCTGTTCTCTATGTCTGTGAGTCTATCACTGTTTCATTTGTGTCATAGTTTAGATTCCACACATAAGTGACGTCATATGGTGTTTGTCTTTCTCTGTCTGACTTACTTCGCTTAGTATGATTATCTCCAGGTCCATCCATGTTGCTGCCAGGACTCTTTAATCTATATCTATATTTAACTCTGACAAAACTCTTTTTTAAAGATTAGAAATAAATATGTCAAAAAATTAGGGACTTCCCTGGTGGCGCAGTACTTGGGAATCCACCTACCAATGCACAGGACATGTGATCCCACATGCCGTAGATCAACTAAGCCCGTGAGCCACAACTACTGAGCCCATGTACCAAAACTACAGAAGCCCGCGCGCCTAGAGCCCATGCTCCTCAACAAGAGAAGCCACCGCAATAAGAAGCCCACGCACTGCAACGAAGAGTAGCCCCTGCTCTCCACAACTACAGATAGCCTGCGTGCAGCAACAAAGATCCAACGCAGCCAATAAAAAAAAAAATTAAGAAGGTATACCATACAAATACCAAAAAAAAAAAGCTGGTTTTAATAGCAGACAAAACAGAAATTAAGGTAAAAAGCCTAACAGAGACATTACATAATAACAAAGGGAAAAACACCCAGCAAGAGAAGCCTGTATTTTAACAATTACAAACTTTCTTGCAACAAGACAAATCTGACAGAATTATAAGGAGAAACTGACAAAATCACAACCACCTCCACAATAAACTGATAAACCAAAGACACAGAAAACTATTCAGGATACAGAAAACTTGAGAATAAGCACAATTTAACAGACAGACCCTACAGTCCCAAACTGAAGGACATGTGTTGTTTTCAAGGATGCGTGGAATGTCTGCAAATTCCAAGCAAATTCTGAAAGGAAGTCTTGACAAGTAGAAAAAACTCCATATAAAGTGAATCATATTCTTTGTGAAACATGCAATTAACACTGGAATTCAACAATAAAAACTCATGGGCAAACACCTAAATGTTTAAAATTTTTTAAAATTTACTTAAAACTAACTTACAAATTATGAGAAAATGATAGCACAATGGTTGCGTATTTACTTAGAACTGACCGACAGTGTAAGAACTACACATTGAAACTTTTGGAAGGCGGCTAAAGTGATATCTGGAGGTAAAATTTATTAAAATATGCCTGTTTTAAAACACAAGGAAAGTTATAAAACAATAAATTAAACCACCACTTTAAGAAGTTATAAAAAGAACAACATAGTAAAACCAAAGAAAACAAAAGGTAAATAATAAAGTTAAAATCTAAAAACAAATAGAAGATATTTTTTAAAACAGCAGGGAGGGGCTTCCCTGGTGGCACAGCGGTTGAGAATCCGCCTGCCAATGCAGGGGACATGGGTTCGAGCCCTGGTCCAGGAGGATCCCACATGCCGCAGAGCAGCTAAACCCATGCACCACAACTAATGAGCCTGCGCTCTAGAGCCCGCAAGCCACAACTACTGAGCCCGTATGCCACAACTACTGAAGCCCGCGCACCTAGAGCCCACGCTCCACAACAGGAGAAGCCACTGCAATGAGAAGCCTGCGCACCGCAACGAAGAGTAGCCCTGGCTCGCCACAACCAGAGAAAAACCCACGTGCAGCAACGAAGACCCAACGCAGCCAAAAATAAATAAATTTATTAAAAAAAAAACACAAAAGAGCAGGGAGGGGGCTTCTCTGGTGGCGCAGTGGTTAAGAATCCGCCTGCCAATGCAGGAGACATGGGTTCAAGCCCTGGTCTGGGAGGATCTCACATGCCACAGAGCAGCTAAACCCATTCACCACAACTAATGAGCCTGAAGTCTAGAGCCTGCGAGCCACAACTACTGAGCCCACGTGCCACAACTACTGCAGCCCGCGTGCCTAGAGCCCGTGCTCCGCAGCAGGAGAGGCCACCTCAATGAGAAGCCCCAACTCGCCACAACTAGAGAAAAGCCCATGCACGGCAGCAAAGACCCAATGCAGCCAAAGATAAAAATAATAAAATAAATTTATTAAAAAAACCCAAAACAGCAGGAAGGACACAATATTAAAAGCTGGTTATGTGATAAAATTAATAAAACAGACAAGTCTTTAGGTAATGAATGAGTCATAACAAAAGGAAAAATTAACACTAGCATGAAAAAAATTTTAAGGTATGAAAAGTACAGATGAGGTAGACAAATTTTTTAAATCACAATAGAATATCATGAAAAATGATACATCGATAGATTTGCAAACTTAGATGAAACGGACAATTTTCTAGAAATATATATAAAAGCTAACTCGAGAATAAAAAACCTGACTAAACCAATAACCATTCAAGAAACTGAGTCTGCAGCCAAAGTTTTGCCTCCACAAAAGACACCAGGAACAGATGATTTTGCAGCCAGATTTTACCCAACCTTAAGGGACACATGATCCCTGTGTGACAAACTATTTCAGGGGACAGGAAAGAGGGAAGGCTACCTGGTTCGTTCCATGAGGAACCAAATACCTTAATGACAAAGCAGCCAAGGGGAGTGTAACAGAATGAGACACAGATGCCTGAACCCTAAATAAAGTATCAGTAAACCAAATTCAGCCGTTCATAAAACAAAAAACTGTTACCAATTAGGGGGTATTCCAGGAACGCAAAGACAGTGGAAAAACCTATCAATGTAATTATCACATAGCCGATGACAGGAGAACAGCACAATCATCTTAAGGGTTGCCAAAAAAAAAAAGCACGAATTCCTGCTAAAAGTCCTTCGCGAATTCACAGAGGGCACTCTTTTAATATGGTAAGGAGGATATATATATATATATAGATAGATGGAAACACTCTAGAAGCAGTCCTGTTTCAGCCAGGGACAAGACGCGAGGCCAGCTCTCACTCCTACGAGTGCTCATTATACTAAAATCCTACCCGATACAGAGTGACAAACACCGAGAGGCATAATAATCAGACATGATCTTGTGGACAGCGTGACTGCATAGAAAATCTCACCACCCACCGGGAGTAAGTTCAACAGTTAACGGAGACAAGGGCACCTACACCTCAGCAACAGCTGAGGAAGAAGCCAGAAAAGAACATGCAGTTCACAACAAAAGCTAGGTACCGAGTAGCAAGGCTGACAACAATTTACAAGAGTTTTATAAAGAAAAAACACAAAACACTAGTAAAAGACTTGAATAAACAAAGATGTACTGTGTTCCTGGAAGGAAAAACTCAGTACCATAATAAATCCAAATACCCTCAAGTTAACCTATAGAATCAATGAAATTGCACGCAAAATTTTCAAGCTTTCACGGAGATACAGCCAAGGGTGTTCACTGAAGCACCGCTAGCAGAACATAAACGTGAAGTAACCCAAGGGTCCAGCTCCAGGGTGGTGAGTGCATCTATTTATTCCGCAGGCATGTGGCCTGCACCCAGGGGGGTGCGACGTGGCAGTCTGCAGACACAACAGAATTCCACACAGCATTAAACAAACCAGAGCACACGACCAGCGGGGGGAGTGAAAATGCAAGTCACAGAACAACACACACTGCTATCAAATCCACTTTGAAAACACACAAGAGCACACTGTGTGGCGTGTTTGTGTGTGGACATGATTTACAGTTATAAACATATAAAACAAAAGGATAAAAAATAGAGGAAAAATTTATGCACCAACTTCAGGATAATGACTTTCTTGGAGGAAAAGGGGAGGGGATCGGAGACCTGGGGTAAGATGTATCTGGACTATTTCAAGAAAAAAAAGGAAAGATAGCAAAAATATTAATGCGAATGGGGCATAGGGGTGTTTTTTTTACTGGTCTCTTTACTTTTGGAATATCTTATGCCAAAAATAAATAGAAGTAAGGATCCCAGAGAATGGCCTAATCATAAGATGAAAAAGCTTATTTTTACTTTCTAGGCCCTTTATCTTTTCAATCTTCTCACAGGACCCATTACTTCCCATAAGACACTGGAAAACAGGGTTTATCGTTTTCTGTTTCTACCACCTCTCTGCTCCTGGAGGTCCTCAGTGTGAGCCGGGGGATGGGACCCCCGTTCTACACGTGGTCTCCACTCTCCCCAAATCATCACAGTGGAAGGCTTTCACCTCTCCCTTTTCCTTCTTTCCTTAAATTCTCCTCCTTTCCCAATGATTATGTAGCAAAAACACTATTTTCTTTAATTCCCAGCCTAATCATCCTAAAAGTTCATCGAAAAATGCTAAGTTGTGATATTCAGAATCAAGGAAATTTTCTTTTTAACATTTTAACCGACTAATTTTGAGCCAACTTTTTATAAGTAAAGCATACATGTGACAAAACACATTTCTCTACAGAAGAGCCACAGCTCCTTGCGCTGTCAGCCCCCAGACGAGCCGCGCTGCCATGCATACCTCCTCAGGGACTCTATGAGAGCGGCCCGGGAATCAGGGACCCTCGGGAGCTGAGAGGGAAGACAGGACTTGGGTGAGACGCCGACAGGGACCCCGCTCTCTGCCGACCCAGCCCCACGTTCACGGCGACGTGTACTGACCACTCGCGGTGTGAGCAGGGCGGGGAGAAAGTGGGACAGGTAGTAGGACCTCCGGAATATGCTGCAACAGAAAAGGCCAGGCTCAGGGGTGCCCCACCTCGACCGGAGGACCCTCAGTGAGGGCAATGACCGTCCAGGGCCGTCCCTGCAGGCCAGAGCGTGGGCCACGTGGTGTCACGTTTCAAGGCTATGACATTATATCACGTTTTCAAGTTTTCTTTCCCACTGTTTTGGGACATTTCACACAAAGGGAACTCTGCTGGTGACCACCTGCACCCTGAGAGTCCGGAGGATTCCAGATGCACGGCCCTGGAGCCTGGGTTCGTCCGCGGCCACGAGGTCGACCGTGGGAGCTGGAAGCTGTGAGCGTTTCTCAGAGGCAAAGCCTTAAGAAAGCTACCCCACAGCTATCCCGTACTGGTAGCAACCAGAATTCAACGTGTTTTGGCGTCACACCAAATTCAACAAAATTTTGCTATTCAACTCCCTGTGCTGGCTTCACACGGTCACCGTTGAAGCATGAACAAGAAAAGTCATCGTGGCCACAGGGAGGGCCTGTCTGGTCCCTCTGAACAGTCTGTGCTGCGGGGCACCTGGGCTTTCCTCAAGGGAGCTCATGTCACAGCAGGGGCTCGGCAGCACCTGCCCACCAGCCCTTCCGGCAGCGTAACCCCACCTGGCCTCCAGGACGGCGGCGGGAATCTTCCCCGTGTGTTCAAACACCATGATGGCTTTCTCAACATCCTGGGCCGCTTGGCAGCGGGGCTGGCTCCAAGTGGGGAGGATGGAAAAAAACAGAAGATTTGAAAGCAAAGGCAGGAGCACAGCGGGGCCACGGTTCTGTGGTCGGGCGAGAGGCATGACAGAGCAAGCGGACATGCAGACAAACGCCCTGATACCAGCAAAACCACAAGGAGGGATCAGCTTGCTGCCCTGGCCCCAGAGAGCTCAGCACCTCTGGGGAGCCACAGCCACCCCCAGGTTCCATCTGTCTGTGCACTCCACCCCGCTCCCTACTGCCCTTCTGGGAGAGACAAGGATCCCAATGCAAGATTTTCAGGTGGGAAGGTGCCAAGACCTAATTTTTGAGATTTAAAAAAATTATGAAATGGCAACTTGTGAACAGCGATAAACCTTAAATAGAAAACTTAAAGTATTCGCCTAACAGTCCAACAGCCAGGGCTCTCCAGAGACTCGCAACTTTGAAGAGTGTCTTAGGAAAGCACACACACACCGCATATGGCCATCCGACATTCGGTCTACATAAATATAGTTCACACTTTTTTCTGTAATTCCTAGAAGAACATGACACCGCCCTTCCCCAACTGTTTTACAGACCACTTTGTCCGTGAAACCACGGGAAGGGGGACCTCCTGGAAGAAGCATCCCTGTAAAAGGTGACCCTCGCTGCTGCTCTGAAGAGTGTGGATACGAACGGACAAGCCCTGGAGCATAGCTCACCCCGGCTGCCGCACACGGACCGGGGCCCAGACAGAAAAGGCTCGGACACGCAGAGACGCTCAGCGACAAGCCCGGGACATTACCTCCGTGACGTCCCCAGCTGAAGACAAATCCTCATAGAGCCCCATGTTTTCTACAGAAACCTGCAAAGACACGGGCGCATGTGAGCACCCAGATAGGCACTGGCCTCCGTGGAGACAGAGGAGGGGCAGGCAGCAGGGGAGGCTGGGACTCGCCTTGAGGTCGGCCAGGCGCGTCCTGGCCAGCGCCACGTAGTCGGTGAGGAGGGTGCGGTACTTGCTGGGAACCAGTGGCGGGTGGAGGATGTGCACCTGCGGGCAGAGGGCGGAGCAGGTCCATCAGCCCGTCAGCTGTCCTGACTTTCTGGGGGAGACACTCGGACTGACGGCAACAAAGTTGAAGAATTAGCCAAAGACCCCAGGGCCACAGCTGGAGGTGGGACAGACGGAGTCCTGGGTGAGGGTCTCGGCACGGGGCCGGGAGGGGCAGCAGGGACTGAGATGCACGGGGAGACCAGACTCCAGGCTGCGTGAGTTACGTCACGTGTATTCTTTGAAATGAAATACGCATTTCTTAATTCAAGAAAGAAGGTGAGATTCACCTTCCAAGTGCCCTACCCCTCAAAGCGGATGCTGGTTACGGTCATCTGATTACAGAAGAAAGCTCCCTGCAAGGCACCTTCTAATCCTGAGACTAATGCACGTGGTGACAGAGAACGTAAACTGGAGCGTGAAGTCTTCCACTCCCGGAAGGAACGTCCACAGCCTCTAGGGGCAGATGCTTCCAGGTATATAAAAGTATATCATTTTTAAAAACCAACCATGGGACCCAGGGCACTCGCTGGCTTCGGTGTCCGTGGTAGGGGCCCCTTTCCATGCAGGCACCAGGCCCCCTTTGCTCACTCACCAGCTTCTAGGACCACATGTGGCCGGTTTCTGGGCATTTACTATAAGAAACATGCCTCCCCAGAAGTGCACCAACACCCCAGGATGGCGTCTGCATTCTGTGACTGTCACTTGTGGGGCTTCCCTGAGCCGAACGTGCTGCCGGCCTCTCACCTGCAGGTACCGCGGGGCCTCGAAGGGCACGAGGTCAGACAGGAACTTGAAGAGGAAGACCAGCGCCTTCTTGCTGGAGCCGTGGAAGCCCCTTGCGCTCCCGAAGGCGGCCTGTGGGGAGAATGGGCATGAGGTGGGGGCGACGGGAGGACCTGCCGTGTGGTGGCCGTGGCTACACCCCGGCCTCAAAAACAGCAGAAAAAGGGAAGCAAAGCCATTTCAGTTCATTTGTTTTTAGGACGGCATGGCTGTGGCCTAGCTAAACAGATGGACTGAAAATTTATTTTAAAAATTACAAATATATTGCTGCAGAAAATGGTAAATATGGTGCCTTTCTATGAACATTAGGGACAGGATTTGTTAACCACCCTGCGAGAGTCCCTCCTCACAGGTGAATTCATTCCTCTCCAGCTCCAAGCCCGTGTGAGCGGATGAGATCCCTGCAGGGGTGGGCCCTCGGGCAAAGTGCCCAGGCCACGGCGGGACAGTGGACTCTTACAGAACCCAGGGCACCCAGGGGTGCCTGGGGGTGCCCAGGGCAGGGAGGTTCTGACGAGGTGTCGGCCCTGAATATGTCCCCGTGAGCCTGCAGAGACCAGCACTCGCCTCACGACAGCCACAAGAGGCCCACCTGCAACACCGCGAGGCCCACGGAAGCTCCTCGTCCAAAGCATACCCTGTGGCTCTTCTTAACAATCGTGCCGTCAGACGACAGGCACAGAGTCATCGGAACGAGCACACAAGGCCAACAGCACTGGACCTACACTCGGAGCACCGAGTGGACCCTGGTAAGTCCCTCAGTGTCAGGACTGTGGACGCAGCCACCGAGTCCACGTGCGTCCAGCAGGAGCCCCTGGCCCGCTGTGTGGAGCTGGGGGAAGCACGGGGCCAGGAGGGAGCTTCATTCCGTGAAAGAAAGAACCACGCCCACCATCTCTACGGCACACCAGGCACAGAGCCCAGTGGATGCAGAGAGAGGCGGGCTCTCCAAAGAGGCCACAGCTACACCACCCAAAGCTTCTGCAAAGAACAGGGCTCGTAAACCCAAATCCACACACGCCCAACCGTCAAAGCTGATGTCCCAAAGATGCCCCCCAGGCTCGGCCAGGTTCAGCAGCCTGGGAAGAGGGGCAAACAGGCGCAGGTGGAGGGAAACAGGGAAGAGAGGAGGGCGCTCCCCGACAGACGTGAAACCAATCACAGCGCAGCACACTGTGCAAAAAAAGGCAGCTGTGTTCGCTTTCACCCTTTCCTGCTGGATTTCACTCATTTTCTCGAGAGAGACGGCAGGAGGCTCAATGAGGCAGATGGGAATCTGAGCAGCCTCGGCAGAGCCGACCCCAGCGGGAGCGCAGGCGGCTCACCTGGAACCAGGCGGCATAGGACGGGAAGGCAGCTGGGCCCTCCAGCGCGGCCTGCCGTGCAACCAGGAACGCCAAGACCATGCTGTCCAGGTCACAGCTCTCGAATGCATGAGTCAGCAAACGCGACACCCAACCTAGGTGAGAACAGTGGCACGGCTGGGGACGGGGACTGGGGCGGGGGTGCGGGGGCAGGCAGGACAGTCTGCTCACCCAACACCGACCCCCAGGCCCTGGGTGGCGGCCCACACGCAGCCGAGCAGCGGGTACACAGGCAGGCCGACAGCAGAGGGCGGTCCAGAGGGCACCGGCTGGGTAGGCAGGAAGGGCTTCCATCCTCACTGAGCCAGACACAGCGATTCCGCTCGCAGGCTCGCGCCAACGCCGGTCCACGGATCACACGCACACGCACGCACGGAACACAACGGGGCTCCCATCCCCGCGCACCATTAACGAGCTGCTGTGCGTCTGGCAAGCAGATCACCAGTGTGGACACGCAGGACAGCACGTGCTGCCAGTTCACCTCCTGTGTCTCCAGAACCTCTTGCAAGTGGCCCACCAGCTCCTCTGGGCTCAGGATCACGAAGAGCTGAAACCGAAGCGTCAAAGCTGGACCCCCACTCCCTCCCACTCCGCATCGGACCCAGCCTAGACTCGAGACGCCTGCCCTCCTGACCCCCACGGCCAGCAGTGGCTGCAGGGAGTCCTCATCTGAGGACAAGGTGCTTTGCCCAAGTGAAAAGTTCAGTCTCTGGACCCGGACGGTGGTCCAGCCGTGGACGGCCGTGGCTGTGGCATCTCCTGGGACCCACAGAGCCCGTGCAGCAGGTCTTGGACCCCACCCTGTGCACTTACCCTACGGTACAGGCCACTGAGCAGAGGCGAGGTCCTTGCAAAGCTCCACTCTCTCTGCATCTGAACAGCGTCGGAAACTTCATTCAGGAGGAAATACACATAATGTCACATCAGTAATCATCAAAAAGTTCGGTATCAACAAAGTACCTTGTTTTAATTTGCACTTTTCCAAATGTATGTGAACTTCACCATTTCCCCATTTTCCAGCCATTTTTTTACGTCATGAACTGTCTGTCTTTGGTAATCCTTGATCATATCTGCTATAAATATCCTCCAACCCATCAGTTACACTTTAATTTTGCTGCTTTT
Organism: Phocoena sinus; assembly: GCF_008692025.1. NCBI lineage: Eukaryota > Metazoa > Chordata > Mammalia > Artiodactyla > Phocoenidae > Phocoena > Phocoena sinus. The sequence goes on from NC_045781.1 coordinate 59,306,399, forward strand.
AAACTTTCACTAAGAATAAGCAGTCAGTGAGGACGTGTTGAAAGGACACAGTTGGAAAGCATTCATCAGCCAGGCCGGGGCTTCCGTGCGCCCCTGGACACAGCACCACAGAGAAGGCACCATGAGGAGCCTCGCGGACCGCCCAGCCCTCACAGGACAGTGCATCAGGCAGAAGATGACTCGGGTGGCGGACACCCTTCAGAAAGCCATGCACCCACACAGAAAATGCTGACGTGAGCCGCAGAAACAGAACCTTGGAATTCACAGTACGAGCACTGTTTTAAAAACCTATCTAGAAAGACAGGAAGGGCTTCATATTAAAGATATTCTACTTTGGCAATAATGGATGACGCTTCTTTAATTCTAAATTTTCTTTACGGGAAAGTGTTGCTTTCAAACGAGAAGATATTTAATGACAAACGGACCGTCCTCCCAGCATTAACATCCGTGGCCCGAGCTTCTGTCAAGGGAGGCACCCAGGGCACCAGGACCCACCTTTCAGCACAGGCTTGTGGGTGAGGATCTGGGTCAGAGTGTGACAGAAGAACCTCTTTGGAGACTCGGTTGAAATCACACTTCCGTACATGTGTCCGCTGAACACTCCGAACCTGCAGACGCAGCAGAGGGTCTCAGGGGAGCAGACCCCTGCAGGCTTCCGCCACTCAACAGTGTCCGCACCCGACAGCGGCACCTCACGCACGAGGAGCGGCTCGCTGGCAGAGCAGCCAGGGACCTGCAGGCCCCCGACTCCAGACCCCCAGCTCAGGCTCACAGGCTGGCCCTGCCCACGCTTCCCCAGCCAGGCCTGCAGCCAGGCGGCCGTGCCGCAGATGGAAATGGAATCCAGGGGAGCGTCGCTTCAACAGGACAGAATCAAAGGCAATGGAGTCGCTGTCACACGGACAAGCTAGAAGGTCAGAGTGAGGTCACAGGAGGCTGGGCCTCGCAGGAGGTGACGGAGGCCACGGTGACGACAGCCAGTGGCTGGACCCAGGCCCAGCACAGCCGCAAAGCCTCAGTCTCCCCATCTGTGAAATGGGAACCAGAGGTGGCAGGGCCATGGTTCCCACTGAGCACCTGATCCTGCCCCGGCACGTGGAGGCTCTCAACCCCACCCGGAGCCAAGGACGTCCTTCTCCCGACAGGAGAAGCAAGAAAAGGAGAGGGAGCAGGATGTCACTGACAGGTCAGGAGGGACAAAGGGGGAGACCGGGGCCGACAGCGGGGTGTCATGATCAGCCCCACCCGACCCCTCAGGGGAGAGAATCCGGGGCCCTAGCAGCCACGTGAACCGCCCATGTCACACGTGCAGTGCGGAGGCTCCAGGCAGGATGGCCACCCAGATTGGGAGGGGACGTCTGACTCTAAGTGCTGGCAACTAAATAAAAATCGTGAAAAGTCGTGATCTGACTCTCGGGACAAGTCTGAGCACGGACTCAGCACATCGTGAACGTGCATAAAACATAGAACAGAGCAGTGTTTTACATGCTGATGAGTAAAGTCCTCACCCAGCAGGTTTGAGGACGATTAAAGTAATCGTGGAGAAGAGGTAATCAGCAAAATAATGGAAAAATGGAAAGAGTGGCAAAGCCTGGAAATGCTGGGAAATCTCCTGGCTTCCCAGGACAGAGCCAAGGTCCAGGTGGCCTCACCCCAAACCCGACACCCCAACGTTCGGTCCCCAAGTACCTGGATGCGCCTCCACAGAACCAAGGAGAGCAAGCGGAGGGTCCTGCGGGGGCAGGCATGACAGGCAAGGTCTCCCTGGCTGGGACCCCTCAGACCCCCTCCCCTCAGACCCGGAGGTGGCATGGTTCCCACAGGAAGGGCCTCATCTTCAGAGGACTTCTAGTGCTTTCCAGCTCCTGATGTCACCACAATGGCAAAGGATCACTGGGCCTTCGGGGGCGACCAGCATTCCTGGCACCACTCAGCCGGCAGGCCCACCCCCAGAACTTACCAGCAGCTCACTGCCTTGTGTGCTGCGGACCCCTCCTGTATCCCGGCCGCCAAAGCTTCGAGCGCGGCTGAGGCAGAAAAGAGACATCAGCACAGCATCACCGTCCATCATAAACAGCCCCGACCAACTGCTTCTGGGCAAGTCAGGTAACGGACACCTTGCCATCACAGGCCTCCTAGGCCCCCGAACCCCCCGACGCACAAGCCCTGCAAGATCCCAAGTGTCTCAGTGGTACCAGACTTAAGCCTTGAAAATCAAGCACAATATGTAGGCAAGAAAATGCTTCCCTAATGAACCATTCAACTGGTCACCTCTGCTGCTCTGGAGATCAAGTGTGAAGCCACCAAAACTGACAGCAGGAGAGAAACAAGCAAGTTGGTGAGGTTAGACCCAATCACGACCGTGAGAGAGGCCTCCCCGGAGCAGCACTGAGCTGCAAAGGCGGCGAAGCACAGGAAGTCCTAAGCAGCAAGGGAGGCCATTGGCCACCCGGCCACAGAGCCACTCACAAGCCAGCATCCTCTCGAGAACAGCGACGGCCACCTGCGGGGACAGAACGCTGCAGTTACACAGCAGCACAAGCGAGCAAGCCGTCACCCCAAAGTAAACCAAGACTCGACTTTACAAAGAGCTCATCTCCAGACTCCCCCTCAGGCATGGCCCAGGATCTGGGCCATGGGGAGGCCTTTACCCTCAAGAGCTGTGGGGGAGAGACCACACCGTCCAGGCCCGTGCCCGTGCCCTCACATCTGCACTCAGGGAGCGCCCTGTGGTGACAGCAAAGCGGACTTCCCCGTATAGAGCTGACAACTACAGCGTGGGCCTCTCGTGCTGCAGCCGCTGCCCCACGAGGCCCGGTGTCCTCCTACCTGGGACATCCACTCTGGGTCCACGGTTCCTCTCACATCCGCGTTCTTCTGGAATCCCCTCGAAACAAGCATTTGCACAAAATCTGAAACCCACAAAACCAAAGCATTTACATACACTGTGGTCTCTGAACAGCTGTGAATCACACAGACCACCAGCTTCAGAGGGGCCGGCAGAGTGAGGACCTGCATGGAGCTGAGAGGACACCGGCTCCTGGCCCCAGGGAGCCCACCGACCACACCACTGAACCCAGCCAAGGACAGCCTCTTCCCCGAGCCACACTCTATGCGAAAAGGAAACACAATCCATCAAGTTTATAGGAAGGATTTTCTCACTGAAAACAAAAAAGTATCTACTAAGGGTTTTACGTGGCCTTCCTCTCAGCCAATCTCCTACACCAACCATACAAGGACGGTTCTAGGGCTCGGAAGCATTACACTGTGGGAAATGAGGCAGGAAATGGACTCATGACTTCTGAAAAGGTTACGACCAATGGGACTGAAATTAAAAAGATTTTGTCAAATTTCAATTTAAACTTAATCTGGGACCAGATTACAGGATTCAGGAATTGGAAATAATGCACATCACCAAGAAAGTTTTAGGAAAAAGGAATGCACCTTTTGCAAAGAAAAACAGTCCACAAGCCAACTAACGGTAGGGAACCCCTCCCATCTAGGTTTCCGTTTACTTGTGGACTGCATTCCTTCGGTATGTGTGACAGCGAGCCTGCTGACTCGGAGAGAAAGGGAAGGTGACAGAAGAACAGGGTGTGGCGCTGCCCAGGTGTCCACAGCAGGGCAGCCCTGCTCACCCACAGTCCCCACATACAAATAAGGATTCCTGCCCAAGCTCCCACTTTGCTTCTCCCGGGCACCTTGTAAAACCACCGCCTAGAATTGAGCCGTGGAAAGCCAGTGGCCACCATACAAGCACTGGTGCCTTCTGCTGTGCTCTCTCCTGCTCGCTTGTGACCTGGACGGAGGATGGCCCATCCCCAGCTCCCTGGGATATGTAAATAACCAATCTGTGACCCTACGTCCTTTGCGCATTGTCTAGGAACTGCGTCTTCAGTCAAATCAGCCCTGGACTCTCGCTTCCCCAAAGTGGGAGCTGGGATGCCGGGGGAGCCACCTGCCTCTGCTAGCAGGTCACAAGGTGCACATCCTTAACACACCAGCTCCGGCCCAACCCATCGGGTCAACAAGCTGACATTTCCACAACTCAAGTTCCATGCAAACCCACGACAGGTACGGACTGCAATGCCTTCCTGTTGGAGTGTGTGGGCCGCTCTGCTTCCCACAGATCGTCACAGCAGAAAGCATTCCCACTGGTCTAAAGCAATTGTACCCAGGAACCCACCTCTGCCGTGAACTTACCAGCAAGCATAGCCCTGGCGACGTCTGCGTGCTGACAGGGTGCCTCTGTCTGCTCACACAGCAGGCGCAGGTCCCTGGAGAGCCAGGCCACCACGGCCTGAGAGTCGGCATGGCTGGGGGCACAAGCACACAGTTCACCTGACCCCCTTATTCCACTTTCTTTCACACTCACTCCACTGACAGCGACCTAGCGACTACCTCAGCCTTCCCATCCCAAGCCACAACAGGGCCAGCAGATGTACAAGGGGCATCAGGAATGGCTGCCACTGATGTTAAAAATCATCCCTTTTGGGCTTCCCTGGTGGCACAGTGGTTGGGAGTCCGCCTGCCGATGCGGGGGACGTGTGTTAGTGCCCCGGTCCGGGAAGATCCCACATGCCGCGGAGCAGCTGGGCGCCTGAGCCATGGCCGCTGAGCCTGCGCGTCCGGAGCCTGTGCTCTACAACGGGAGAGGCCACGGCGGTGAGAGGTCCGCGTACCGCAAAAAAAAAAAAAAAAAAAAAAAATCACTTTTTTCAAATAGTTTATTTATTTGGAGTAGCTTACTATTCTTGGGGGAAAAAAGAAATTTCAGTAATAATAAATAGCGAGAGCAGCGATAATGGGCTCTAGACGTCAGCAAGGCAGCAGCCCTGCAGGACAGTCCTTGTCTGGGCACAGAGCGGGGTGGGGGAGCCCGCACCTGTCACATTTGTATTTCCCTGGAGAATAAGGATGATGAGCATCTTTTCATGTGCTTGGCTATTTGTAAATCTTCTTTAGAGAAATGTCTACTGCAATCCTTTGTCCATTTTTTAATTGGATTATTTTTCTTCTTGTTGAAGTTTAAGAATTCTTTTATTCTAGATACTAGGGTTCTTATCAGATATGTGATTTGCAAACAATTTCTATGCATTGTCTTTTCGTTGTTTCGATAGGGCCGACACACTAAAGTTTTAAAACTTGATGAAGCCTAAATGACCCATTTTTTCTTTTGTTGCATGAGTTTTCGGTGTCATATCCAAGAAACCCCTGCCTGATCCAAGGTCATGTAGATTTACCCTCAGATCTTCTTCTAGGAGGTTTATGGTTTTAGCCCTCAGGTTTAGGTCTCTGATGCACTGAGTTAGTTGCCATCTGTAGTGTGAGGTAGAGTCCAACACCACTCTTTTGCATGTAGATGTCCAGTGGTTCCAGCACCATTGTTGAAAAGACCGTTTTTCCCCATTAAATGGTCTTAGCACCGTTGTCAAAAATCAACTGACCATAAATGTGTGAGTTTACATCTGGATCCTCAATCCTACTGTTTATCTATATGTCAATCCTTATGCCAGGACTGCACTTTCTTGATAATTACAGTCTTGTAGTAAGCTCTAAAAACCGGATGTGTGGGGAATTCCCCAGCATCCCAGTGGTTAGGACTCCACACTTCTACTGCAGGGAGCACAGGTTTGATCCCTGGTCGGGGAACTAAGATCCTGCATGCCTCACGGCATGGCCAAAAATAATTAACTAATTAATTAAAATAAAAACAGGATGTGTGGGGCTTCCGTGGTGGCGCAGTGGTTGAGAGTCCGCCTGCCGATGCACGGGACACGGGTTCGAGCCCCGGTCCGGGAAGATCCCACATGCCACAGAGCAACTAAGCCCGTGCGCCACTACTACTGAGCCTGCGCTCTAGAGCCCGCGAGCCACAACTACTGAGCCCAAGTGCCATAACTACTGCAGCCCGCACGCCTAGAGCCCATGCTCTGCAACGAAAAGCCACCACAATGAGAAGCACGCACACAGCAACGAAGAGTAGCCCCGCTCACCGCAACTAAAGAAAGGCCTCGTGCAGCAACGAAGACCCAATGCAGCCAAAGATGAAAATAAATAAATTTATTAAAAACAAAAAAAAAGTCTATTGCTTAATTCCCAATATTATGGATTTCCCAAATCTTCTTGTTGATTCTATGCAGTTCTTTTGTGACTTGAGAACACGCTGTGTATGGTTTCAACCCTTGTAAACTTACTCCAGCCTGGCTTATGGCCTGAAGCGGGTGGCCTCCCCTGGCGCTGGGCACCGCCGGGTGGGGCGCTCCGCGGGCACCAGCTGCGAATGCTGCTCTCTCTCGTCTCCGGTCGTTGCTGGTCTGAGCAGGTGATCCACCCGTTACTGAAAGTGGGGGACTGAAGGCTCCAATGACCACAGTTGAAAGTCCATCTCTCCCTCCAGTTGTCAGGTTTTGCTTCATGTATCTGGAGCCCTGACATCAGGCATGTATGCTGGGAGATATGGTTTTCACGCAGTCAAACTGATCAATCTTCCACGACTTCTGGATGTGACCCACGTGTCATGCTGCCACCGGTTTCAATACAACATTTTCAACTGTGCTTGACAGTTCCCCAAACTAGACACCGTCTGTTTTCCCTGACCAGAGAATAAACACGTAAACCTCCAGCCTTCTGTCGACCAGGGGAGGACTGACTGCCTGGCTGCCTAGAGCAGAGAAGACAATCCACCCACAGCTCCATATGCTCCTCACGTGTGTGCTCAGTCAGCTCGTCCTGAGCCCCCTCCCCTTCACCCCCTCACCCAGAGGCACCGGGCGCCACTGCACCGCCTGCTCACTTGCTAAGTCATTCACCACCCGTCCCTCCGCCTCCTGCTTCTCCTCCCCTAGACTCTCCCAACCTTGTGGGGTTATTCCTTTTATAAAACCCCCTTTCTGACTGCTGGTGGGATTTCAGGAGGTAAGAGTTGCACACATTCTATCAGCCATATTTACCTGAATGTCTCTTTTTTAGCTTTTTTTTTTTTTTTTTTTTTTCGGTACACGGGCCTCTCACTGCTGTGGCCTCTCCCGTTGCGGAGCACAGGCTCCGGACGTGCAGGCTCAGCGGCCATGCCTCACGGGCCCAGCCGCTCCATGGCATGTGGGATCTTCCCGGACCGGGGCACGAACCCGCGTCCCCTGCATCGGCAGGCGGACTCTCAACCACTACACCACCAGGGAAGCCCTCTTTTTTAGCTTTTAAAAATATTTTATCGCACTGTACATCTTATACAAAGAAAACATTACCAAGTCTGTGCATGATGAAGACTTCAATTATAACACATGTTCTCTTTAAATAATAAAGCAACTGCTTCTCTAGGTGATTTTTGGCTTTACATATAAATAAATCATACTAGATTAGAAAAAAATAAATCACGTAATATTAATTAAATTTCATGTTACATAAAATTTTAATTTTTAACTTAAATGTTCGATTTAGTTTAATGGTAAATAATCACCGGTATACCTTTCCAGCAGCTCTTGGAGGCTTACAATGTTTTGAACATGAAGGCGCCACACAGCTTCAAGCAGCAAAGAATTCTGCAGAAAATGACAGGAACTATGAGTCAGTCCTTCACGCACACATTTTCCTACAAGACGTTCAGCCTGTGTGCTTAAGCACGTGCTCTCCTGAAAACCAAGCCTCTCAACACTCACATCACCACCTTCACCCCGCCTCCCCGCCACTGCAACCAGGTTCAGGCTCAGGCTTGCTCTCTGCCCAGCCTCTAGCTTAGTCCACTTCCAGGCCTTTCTCCACTATGGCCAACACAAGATTCCAAAATGTAACTGGCCAGGCCAATCTCTCCTCTTCTTTAGAACCCTTTCTGTGGCTCCTCACAGCTTTCAGGACAAAGTTCAGACTCTCGTCTGTCCTCCCAGGGAGGCCCTCCAGGCTATAGCACTGATGTGCCCACCCCCTCGAACAAGGAGCCCCCGTCGGACTCGGCCCCAACGCCCACAGTGCCCTCCTCTTCACCCAGGAACTCACCCAGGAACTTCCTTCCAGGAAGCCCTTCCTAACCACCCAATCAGCCATGGCTGCCCACTCTTCTCTGCTACCTGCAAACACCAGGGCCATTTAGCTAGTTACCAACGGGTGCAGGGGCCATACCAACGCCTGATAGTCAACTGAGCTCTACACTGTATGCTGGATAAAAGGGGGGAAAAAAACCATGAATGCACCATCATCTTGGTTTTCTTCTTTCCTTCTCCTATATACTTAACTGATCTCATTTAGTAACTAAGCAATAGCTTTGAAGTGTTCAAAAATCAGTAAATCAACTACACTCCAACATAAAATTAAAATTAAAAAAAAATCTATAGGCCTACTGAATTCAAAATGTTTCAAATCAGAACAGATGAGGGAATTCCCTGGCAGTTCAGCAGTTAAGACTCCACTTGCTCCCAATGCAGGGGGCCCGGGTTCAATCCATGATAGGGGAAATAAGATCCCCAAAGCCACGCAGCACGGCCAAAAAAAAGAGAAGGATTTTAAATCACTTTAAATCACATCTTTCTAGTTTACTATGCTACCCTGGGGAATCGTTCATCATAATATACCTAAGAAAGCAAAGCATGATGTTTCTGTGCATAGTCTGTTCTAATAAATATTACTAATGAGGGGTGAATATTGACAAACATGGTGATTGATGGGCCTTCTTTCCCATCCACAGAGGCACCCCAGTCTGTAATTAATACAATGCTTGCTGGAATTCCTAACAAAACCTGGGGATTTTACTGGCTCCAGCAAAATCAAAAGAACACTGCTTGAAAACCCTAGAGTCAGAGTTACAATCTCAACTTTACCTGTACTTTCCATAATTCTTGACAGAAGGAAAGACGGGAGAACATGCTTTGTGCTAATAAATTCTGCGCGATCTCAAACAAGGAAGACAGTTTCTTCTGAAAAGAGAGATTAAATCTTTTCTAAGAAACAGTATTAAATGTCCAACTTTCCCAAACAGCTGAATAGCAACTCGTGCTGTGTCTTACCCTCTGGTCCGGTGTCAGCAGCACCTTGGGAGGGGGCACCGCATCTGCCTCACAGACCCGCACGAGGCCAGAGGCCACCACCTGGCTGCACAGGACAGGCACTGGAACACCCAGCTGCGCGGCTTGGTCGCGCAAAGCAGAGCCTTAAAGATGAGACAAAACACAGACACACACAACAAAATGTACAACTGAAGCAGATTGGTTAAATGCCTTCTCCGAAGCTCTAGCACCACAGAAAATTGCCTTTTGAAGGGGAGAAGAGATCTGGGGGGAAACATGAGGTATGAAAGTAAGACAACTTCAGTCTGATTGAAGAAGCTCACGAGAATCAGGGCAGCACCTGAAGCCCATGGTTGCAGATACACATCTGTGCGTTTTGTATGACAAAAACAAGGGAGCTTGGCAGATACATTCTGACCAAGAACTTTAGCAACTCTTTCCAAAGGAGCACAATAAATTGGGAACTTTTAACAAATTCCAGTTTTTTATAGTTACCACTCCCACAACCGTACGATGATGTTTGACTGGACACGGGTCTGGCTTCCTGATGCCAGCCACACACATGGCAGGCATCGTATGCCACAGATGTGCCGGTCCCTGGGCTGCCAGGTGGAAGCTGGGCCCACAGGCAGCCACCTGCCCCCTGAGGACCAGCCCCTGGTCTGCACTCAATAAAGAGAAATGCTGTGCAGCCTGGAAATAGATGATGCCACCAGAAAACTGTTTCCTAGCTTATTTGACTTCCAAAACTAATTTAAAAAAAAAAACAGGAAACTGTATCACATGCCCATTACCTTCAAGGCTTTGAAAGACAGACCACTACAGAAGTGAAAACACGTGCAACAGTTTTAAAGGTTCCAAGTGACAGTACTAGATACTATCCACCACTGTGGTCAAGAAATAACTCACGGCAGAAATGTAGAAAATGCTCATTTCTAGCCATTCATTTCCAATTTGTGCCCATGGGAAAGCTTATCCCTGTTTTTATTTACAAGGCTTTTATTTTTATACAAATACCAATACGTATGGTAGCCACCACCTTCAGCAGGAGAAACTGAAAAATTCACGAGTTGCAAGTCTACTTATATTTCTGTGGTCAAGGTGAAGAGCTTCTTATCTAAGTTCTTATGCTCTGATCCAAAAGTCCACACAAGAGAGTGTGTGGATGAGCTGGCTCCCTGCACCGTGCACAGTCTGTGAAATCCACGTACAATTCCGGCCGAGAGAAGCAGCACTGTGGCCTTCAGGGATCAGCTGCCGACGTAAGCCTGGGGTGTAGGGTTCTCAGAGTAGCAATTTAAAACAAATTAGTGAATTAGTTAATACAGTCGTCCCTCAGTATTCCAGGGGGACTGCTTCCAGGGCCGCCCGTGGATACCAAAATCCGCAGGTGCTCAAGTTCCTTACACAAGATGGCGTACTGTTTGTATATAACCTACACACATCCTCAAGGACACTTTAAATCATCTCTAGATTACTTATAATACCTAAAGCAATGTAAATGCTGTGGAAATAGTTGCTGGCACACAGCAAATTCAAGTTTTGCTTTTTGGAACTTTGTGGAATTCTTTTCCCCCGAGTATTTCCATCCAAGGTTGGTTTAATCCACAGATGTGGGACCCATGGATACAGAGGGCCGACTGCATCTTTCTGAAATGACAGTCATTACATAATAAAAATGTGAAAGACCAGAAAATAACTTATTTTTGTTATTCCCACAGAACTCTCCCTGTCTCGTATTCTCAAAGTGGGGTGGGGGACCTAGAAACAGACAAGCAGACCTCGATTTATTGCACTTTGTAGAGATTGCCTCTTTTTACAAACTGAAGGTCTGTAAGCACCCAGCAAGTCTATCAGCACCATTTTTCCAACAGCACTTGCGCACTCGGTGTCTCTGTGTCACATTTTGGTAATTCTCACAATATCTCAAGCTTTCTCATTATTATCACATTTGTCATGTTATCTGTGATGCGTGATCTCCGATGTTACCACTGTAACTGTTTTGGGGCATCACTAACTACACCCACAGATGATGGTGAACTTAACCCACAAACATCCTGTGTGCGCTGACTGCTCCACCTCTCGGCCGCTCCCCTGTCTCGCTCCGTCTCTCGGGCCTCCCTCTTCCCTGAGACACAATACTGAAATTAGGCCAATTAATAACCCTACAGTGGCCTCTAAGTGTTCCAGTGAAAAGAAGAGTTGCACATCTCTCACTTTAACTCAAAAGCTAGAAATGACTTAGCGAGGAAGGCATGTCAAAAGCTGAGACAGACCTGAAGCCCCTCGCACCAAACAGTTAGCCAAGCTGCGAAGCCAAAGGAGAAGTTCTTAAGGAAATTAAAAGCACTACTTCAGTGAACACGTGAATGATAAGGAAGCCAAACAGGCTTATTGCTGATATGGAAAAAGTCTGAGTGGTCTGGACAGAAGACCACACCAGCCAGAACATTCCCTTCAGCCAGAGCCTGATTCAGGGCCAGGCCCTAACTCTCTTCAATTCTATGAGGGATGAGAGAGGGGAGGAAGCCGCAGAAGCAAAGTCTGAAGCCAGGAGGAGTTGGTTCATGAGGTTGAAGGACAGAAGCCATCTCCACAGCACGAAAGTGCCAGGTGAAGCAGCAGGTGCTGATGGAGAAGCTGCAGCAAGTCCTCCAGAAGCTCTAGCTCAGATCATCCATGAAGGTGACTACACTGAATCACAGATTTTCAATGTAGAGGAAACAGCCTTCTACTGGAAGAAGACGCCGTCCAGGACTTTCATAGCCAGAGAGGAGAAGTCAGTGCCTGGCTTCAAGGAAGAGGCTGACTCTCCTGTTAGGGGCTAATGCAGCTGGTGACTAAGTTGAAGCCAATTCTCATTTACCATCTGAAAATCCTTGGGCGCTTAAGAATTATGGTAAATCAACTGTGCCTGTGCTCTAAAAAAATGGAAAAACAAACCGGTATGACAGTACATCCGTTGACAACATGGTTTAGTGACTATTTTAAGTCCACCGTTGAGACCTACTTCTCAGAAAAAGAAGAGTCCTTTCAACTGTGCGTTGACAATGCACCTGGTCACCCGAGAGCTCTGCTGGAGATGGGCAATGAGATTCGTGCTGTTTTCATGGCTGCTGACATAACACCCATCCTGCAGCCCATGGATCAAGGAAGAATTTCAACTTTCTACTCTTATCATTTAAATAATACACTTCGTAAGGCTATAGCTACCGTAGACGGGGACTGCTCTGGTGAATCTGGGCAAAGTGAATTGATGGCCTTCTGGAAAGGATTCACCATTCTAGATGCCATTAAGAACTTAAGAACATTTGTGATTCATGGGAAGGATGTATCAAAATCAAAATGTTGACATTAACAGGAATTTGGAAGAAGCTGATTCCAGCCATCATGGATGACTTTGAGGGGTTCAAAAATTCAGTGAAGGAAGTAACTACAGATGTAGAGGACATAGTAAGAGAACTAGAATTAAAAGTGGAGCCTGAACACCATTTACAATAACCTAAGCAATGTAAGTGCCCATCAACAGGTGAATGGGTAAAGAAGATGTGGTACATATACTCAATGGAATATGACTCAGTCATAAAAAAGAATGAAATAATGCCATTTGCAGCAACATGGATGCACCTAAAGATTATCAAAGTAAGTGAAGTAAGTCAGACAAATGTGGTATGATACCACTTACGTGTGGAATCTAAAAAAATGATACAAATGAACCATTTACAAAACAGAAACAGACTCACAGACATAGAAAACTTACGGTTACCAAAGGGGAAAGGGGGGCAGGGTGGGATAAATTAGGAGTTTGGGATTAAAATACACACGCTACTATATATAAAACAGATAAACAGGGACTTCTCTGGCAGGCCGGTGGTTAAGATTTTGCCTTCCAATGCAGGGGATGCGGGTTCAATCACTGGTTGGGGAGCTAAGATTCCACATGCCTTGGGGCCAAAAAACCAAAACATAATACAGAAAAAATACTGTAACAAATTCAAGAAAGACTTTAAAAATCATCCACGTCAGGGACTTCCCTGGTGGCACAATGGTTAAGAATCCACCTGCCAATGCAGGGGACATGGGTTCGAGCCCTGGTCCAGGAAGATCCCACATGCCACGGAGCAACTAAGCCCGTGCACCACAACTACTGAGCCTGCACTGTAGAGCCTGTGAGCCACAGCTACTGAGCCCGCGTGCCACAACTACTGAAGCCCATGCGCCTAGAGCCCATGTTCTGCAACAAGAGAAGCCACCGCAATGAGAAGCCCGCACACCGCAACAAAGAGTAGCCCCGGCTCACTGCAACTAGAGAAAGCCCACGTGCTGCAACGAAGACCCAATGCAACCAAAAATAAATACATAAAAATAAATTTAATTTTAAAAAATGGTCCACATCAAAAAATCTTAAACAAAAACCAAAAAAACACAGATAAACAACAAGGACCTACTGTATAGCACAGGGAACTATACTGGATGTCTTGTAATACCCTATAATGGAAAAGAATCTGAAAAAGTGTATCGAGAGAGAGGGAGAGAGAGTGCGCGCTATCCATATATGTATAACTGAATCACTTTATTATACACCTGAAACATTGTTGTCAACTATACTTCAATTTAAAAAATTACAAAAATTGAAAAAAAAAGTAGAGCCTGAAGAAGTGACTGAATTGCTGCAACCTCATGATAAAATTTGAAGGATGAGGAGTTGCGTCTCGTGTCTGAGCAAAGGATGTGGTTTCTTGAGATTGAACATACTCTTTATGAAGATGCCAGGAAGACTGTTGAAATGACAACAAAGGATTTAGACTATGACATAAACTTAATTGATAAAGCAGCAGCAGGGTTTGAAGAGACTGACTCCAGTTTTGAAAGTTCTACTGTGGGTAAAATGCTATCAGCCGGCATTGCAGGCTACAGAGAGAGGATTTGTGAAAGGAAGACACAGCAGACTTCATCGCTGTCTTGTTCTAAGAGAAGGCCACAGCCCCCCAGCCTTCAGCAACCTCCACTCCAATCAGTCAGCAGCCATCAACACTGAGGGAAGACCCTCCACCAGCAAAACGATTACGAATCTCTGAAGGCTTAGATGATGGTTAGCATTTTTAGCCATAAAGTAGTGGGGTTTTTTTGTTTTTTATTTTATTTATTTATTTTTGGCTGCATTGGGTCTTCGCCGCTGTGCGCAGGCTTCCTCTAGTTGCAGAAAGCAGGGGTTACTCTTCATTGCGGTGCACGGGCCTCTCATTGCGGTGGCCTCTCCCGTTGCGGAGCACGGGCTCTAGAGCGCAGGCTCAGCAGTCATGGCGCACGGGCCTAGATGCTCCACGGCATGTGGGATCTTCCCGGACCAGGGCTCGAACCCACGTCCCCTGCATTGGCAGGCGGATTCCCAACCACTGCGCCACCAGGGAAGCCCCAATAAAGCAGTTTTTCGAATTTTAATAATAGAGCATTTTTAAATTAAGGTATGTACACTTTTTTAGACAATGCTGTTGTACACTTAGTAGACTACAGTATTTATTGTGTAAACACGAAGTTTATATGCATCAGGAAACCGAAACATTCGTGGGACTCGCTTTCCTGCAATATCCGCTTTCTAGCAGTGGTATGAACCCAAACCACAGTCTCCCCAGGTCAGCCTGTATCTCTGGCTGCCTGCTGCACTTCCCTACCCAGCAGAGCCTGTTCTCACCACTTCCAGAAACGAGGGGCATGTTTCTGTCCCGTTTTTCCAAGGGTAACTTTAGTTCCTACTGCTTCTGAGTCCGATGCTGAGTCACTGTTTTTAAACAAGAACCTCATAACAAGCCTCAAGCAAGTCACAAAAACTTGTGGCTGGTGACCACACATATAAGCAGAAAACCATTACCTGGGGGAATTTACACATCTGCTTGTTATAAGCAAATCAAAGTCACTTTACGTACAGCAAAAACTAACACAACATTGTAAAGAAACTATACTGCAATAAAATTGTTTTTAAAAAGTCACTTTACATAAAGCTCTTCCGTAACTCAATCTGTTGAGAAAATGAAGCTCTAACTTACCTATCAATGAACTGGAAAGGTCAATGTGGGCCCCAGGGCCATCATAATCAATCAAGCGGCTGAGACACAGCTGTTTACCTGGAGGACCTTCTACCTAGAAACCAAACACCAAGCACTCCGTTTTAAAATTCAAGCCATGTCCTGAAAACACCCAGAGTGTCCACAGTGCTTGCCCACTGCGCTATTCCCAAATATTCCGAGGTAAAGAAGCATTTTAAAAGGTGAAACTTACTGAAGCCTTTGAGAACTACCAGATTCCTCTCCGGACTGTTTTACCTCCAAATAGATACGTGCTCCCGGTTACTTTTCTCACCTGGACAGCAAACTTAATGCGTGCTTCTCCCAGATACTCACGAGGTTTGCCAGGCGTCTTTCATGAATATGATGCTTGGCTGGGCTCAAAATCCCCAAACCCAAATGTGCTGGCAAAGGCAAAACCAACTTCCACTCACCTCCAGCACAAGGTCACCCAGGTTTAGGTGGCTCCTCAGGAGGCGCACAGCCGACTCCCTGACCTTCTGCTCACCTTCAGGACCCAATTTCTGCCTCTTGACCCTTCCCGCTAGGGGAGAAAATCAGTTTCAAAAAATTACAGCACTCTTTAAAAACTCAAGCCAGGAGACACGGTGACACCCTGTACCCCTGGAGGTGACGCACCCGGGAATGTCACTTCCATGGGATTCCTGTCAAAACCACACAAGCTTAATCTAATCCTGAGACACATCCAACTGAGGGACACTCCTCCAAACTTCCAGGTCGGGAAGACCCAGGAACTGTCACCCTCTGGAGGAGACCAAGTTGACAGGAGTAACTGCCACGCGGGAGACTGGTCAGAAAAAGGGCATTATGGGGGAAACTGGTGAAACCTGAGTAAAGTGTAGTATCGCGGGCAGGATGGTACCAACGCTAGTTTCCTGGGATTGATCCTTTCAAAGAGGTTACGCGACTCTGGGGCTAAGCGGAGCTCAACAGTTACGGTCATCCAGGCTACTGGGGGCGGGGGGCAGTGAATCTTAACTCCCTACCTCCTGGAAACACCCCTCTTGGCCACTCGTTGGACAGAGTGGACAGAGGGCTGCCAGGAGGGGACAGCTCGGGGTGGGCGTGGGGGAGGAGGAGGGCGGGGGGGTTGAGGCGGGACGGGCGGGGATGAGGTGGGGACAGGCCGGGCGCCGGGATGGGGGGGAGACGGGCGGGGGTCGGCGTGAGGCGGGGACAGGCCGGGAGTCGGGGGTGAGCGGGGGACGGGCCGGGGGTCAGGGTGGGGGGGACGGGCGGGGGTCGAGGTGAGGGGGGGACGGGCGGGGGTCGAGGTGAGGGGGGACGGGCCGCGATCGGGGCGCAGTGAGGGGGGGACGGGGACGGGCCGAAGGAGGCTGGGGCAGGAAGGGGTCTTGGGGCCCCGCGCCCACCTACCCAGCAGCTCGACCCAGGCCCGCCTGCAGCCCCCGTGCCCCAGGTCCGAGGCAGCACCCCGCGCCTGGGAGGCCGACATGTCGCGAACGAGCCACGGGCGACGTCTCTCGGCTTCTGGCCCGCGTTTCCTTCCCATTGGCCGCGGACAGGCGCGCGCGCCCATTGGCTGCCAGCTGCCCGGCCGCACCCTTCGGGGCGGAGCCTCGGTAGCCATCTTGGTGACGCCGCACGGCGGCCATCTTGGTGGTGGCGGGAGCGCGGTATGACTGACTCCTGGGCCAGGTAGGTAGCACTGACGTTGGAGGTTTGCGGTGCTGATTCAAACGGCGTCACGGGCGAGAAAACTGTGCCATCCCTTGTGCGTTAGTCCTGTCGAGATGACCCAGAGCTGGGCATGAAGAAGCAATCCAACAAACCCAAATCCAGGGAGACGCTAAAACCGCGCTGCCAGTTGGAAACCCTGTAGGACGAGTCTGCGCCCGTGGAACCCGGGGCGGCGGTGTTACTGCGGAGCTGAGGCTTGCTCTGCCTTGACTTCAATTAAGTGTAAACGAGAGGCCGCCTGGTGGACAGCGCCGCTCACCCCGGCCGAGCACAGCCAGGGGTCGCACCCACAGGGGTCACACACAGGAAGTCCATTTCCAGCCCCTCTCCCCTCTCTGGAGGATGAGGGGGAAGGAGGGCTGAAAATCCCAGGCTTGTAAGCATGGCTTGGCCTTTCTGGCCTTCAGCCCCTGTGCTGGAGCCAACCAGGAGCCCACCCAGTGTCCACCTGTTAGAGAAAAAGATGCTCCTAGCATTCTTCCCACTTAGGAATTTACAGGGGTTTCACGGGGTCTGTGCCACGATAGGCACAGAGACCGACATGCATTTCTGTTATCTCACAATCACTGTGCAGCCCCGTGTCTCAGTGTCCGGGTTTTCACACAACATGGTCCCATCGGCCGTGAAGACCTTGCGGGTGCAGGATGCCCTCAAAGAGCACCACTGCCACCTCCTGAACTGCTTCCACGTGGCTGGAAACTCCAAGTTTTCACATTTGCATGCACGCCATGACCACCCTGCATAACTGCTGCTGCCCAACCCAGGTTGGGGGCTGCTAAACTTGCGTAAACAAGGGTCCACTGGAGGTGGCCCTGCTAGACAGCACGTGGCCCTTGGGGATTGCAAAAAGCGGCCACGAGTCCTCCCCCCATCTCCGTCCCTTCCGTTTGGGCTGGTAATGACACAGGAGTGACGTGACACAAACAGGAGTTTGAAAAGAGCTGGTGCTGAGAGCCAGGTACCTCCAAGGAACACACGTGAGCGAGCCTGCTGAGGACCACCCACGTGGAGGAGAGGTGGCCGCCCAGCCAGCAGTCCCATGCCCTGGCCAGCAGCCTGCCTGCTGCCAGACCTGGAAATTAGGCCATCACAGGCCGTCCAGCTGCTGACTACCCAGCAGTGAGGTAAACAAGGGGGAGAGGCTGGCTGAGACCAGAACTGCCAGAGACCCACACGACTGTGCACTAAGCAACAGTTTAGGAGGGGAGGGGAGTAACCACGTGGCCTTGTAAGCGCTGTGAAGCCCTCGGCCTCCGCGCCAAGGGAGCAGGGCCCCGGCGGGTGCACATCATGAGCTGTGCAGCTGGTTGAAAAGAGACTGTAGGGAGGGAAAGGCAGGGCAGAGGCCAGGGAGATGGCCTCAGGCCATTATTGGGCAACGGACAGGGGGCGTGACCAGCGCGGGGGTCATGAGATGGAGAGAAGTGATGAGCTCGGTTCCTACTTCGAAGGTTGATCTGCCAGGTGAGGAAGAAGTGCAGAGTTTTCTAACCCAAGCCATTGGGAGGGCCGAGATACACATCATACAAACATACATCATATACACATACACACACATCACACACACATATATCATACATACACACACCATACACGCATCATACAGACATACATCATACACACACATATATCGTGCATACACACGCCATACACGCATCATACAGACATACATCACACACACATATCGTGCATACACACACCGTACACGCATCATACAGACATACATCATACACACACATATATCGTGCATACACACACCATACACACATCATACAGACATACATCATATACACACATATATCGTGCATACACACACCATACACGCATCATACAGACATACATCATACACACACATATATCGTGCATACACACACCGTACACGCATCATACAGACATACATCATGTACACACATATATCATGCATACACACACCATACATGCATCATACACATGCATCGCACACACGTCATACACATACACGTACATCATATACGCACATCATGCATACACATGCACATATCATTCACACATACGTCATATGCACACATACACTGCACCCACGTGCATCATACAAACATATATCATATGCATACATACACTGTACACACACATCATATACATACATCCATATATACCTATGCATACATCATATATACACGTGCATCATATACATACACACACGCCTCACCTGAGAGGTGGAGACACTGGGAGGACGGTTTGAGAGGCAATAACAGGAGGGGCTCAGAGTTCAAACGTGAGTGTGTCAGATTCAAGATGCCAGACCCCTGGATGGGGCTGCCAGGGGAAGTAGGTCGTAGAAGCTTCAACACACACGTACGTACATACACCCACACACGCGTACACATGCCCCAGGCACACCAGAGCTATCCCTCCCTGCCCATCATCGCAGTCCTCATCCTTCTGCTTCAAAGAACGATGAAAAGCAGCTATTTGAAGCACATCGAACATGCCATTGTCATGACCTGCGTGCCTCCTGTGCCGGGAGGAGAGGAGGCACTTCTATCAGAAATGGGCCATAGCTCAGTGTTTCCAAAACATCGCTCGTGCGTGTGCCTTCCCAACGTCCACTGATAATCAGCATTATTTAGGGACTATTTTCCGTTAAATTTAATCACTTCTTAAAAACCAAAATCTAATTTAAAAGAAAACTGTACGTGCCAATATAAATGGAAATCCATTATTCTCCTGTATCATAAACTAAATATGAAACAACTTAAAGAAATCTGTTTAAAATTTGCCTTTGTTTCACCTGAAATCACCTCGTGAATTTAACTTGCATCTAGGATGTGGAAAGCTTCAAAGACCATCGTTGAGGCTGGATTGGGACAACAGAAAACACCGCTCCCATCACCACCAAGCTAACAAGTGCTGAGTGATAGTAACAGCAGCCACCACTCCGGGTGAGGCCAAAGTGTGCACAGACAAGGAAGGCTGTAAGCGGGGAGTGGGCAGCTGCACTGAGAAAATCCCTCAGCAGCCCATCCCCACCATACGCACAGGGCAGTGCTGGAGGAGTCTTGTGTGGAAGGTGCCCACAGCACACTGAAACACAAATCCAGCTCAACTCCAGACCAAACTGGCTCACCCCCCCACCCCACTAATGACCGAGCAGAGAAGGAGGCATGAACACTACCTCAGACTCTCCTGGCCCACACACAATGTTGGGCATGCAATCAAAAATTACGAGACAGACAGAAGAAGCAAGAGAAAAAATTCAACCCATCCCTAAAAGGCAAGGTAGGTAACAGAACCAAACCCAGATGTGGCCCAGATGTTGGAACAGTCACACAGGGAATTTTAAGTAACTATGGTTCATATGCTAAAGTCTCTGGTGGAAAAGGTGGGTAACGTGCATGAAGGAATGAGGAGATTCAGCAGACACGTGAAAAGTATGAGAGAGAAAAACATGGTCACAGAGATAGAGTGCCTTCAATGGCTCATCAGTGGGCTCAACACAGGTGAGGAGAAATAAAAATTACTCTAACCGGAAAACAAAGAGGAACTTAAGAAAAAAAAAAGAGCACCGGGCTTCCCTGGTGGCACAGTGGTTGAGAGTCCGCCTGCCGATGCAGGGGACACGGGTTCGTGCCCCGGCCCGGGAGGATGCCACATGCCGCGGAGCGGCTGGGCCCATGAGCCATGACCACTGAGCCTGCGCGTCCGGAGCCTGCGCTCCGCAGTGGGAGAGGCCACAACAGTGAGAGGCCCACGTACCGCCAAAAAAAAAAAAAAAAAAGAAAAAGAAAAAGCACCTAAGAGCTGTGGGATACTACCAAATGGTATAACATACATGTCATAGGACTCCCGAAAAAAGAAGAAAGAGAAAACAATGCAGAAAAAATATTTGCGAGGTAATGGCCAAGAATGTTCCCAAAATAATGAGACAGCAAACACCAGATCTAAGAAGTTCAGAAGACACAAAATAGGGTAAACACGGGATGAAACACACACACACACACACACACACACACACACACACACAGACACACGCACCCCATATTCAAACTGCTGAAACCAAAGAAATAGAGTCCTGAAGGCAGCTAGAAAACAAAGGTGCCTTAAATGCAGAATAACAAAGATAAGAATTACAGCAGATTCCTCTTGAGAAACTATGCAAACAGAAGACAACAAAGTGACATATTTAAAGGGTTGGGGGGGGAAATCAACCCACATTTCTATACCTAGCAAAGACATCTTTTTAAAAATAAAAAGCAAAATAAAGACTTTTTCAGACGTGAACAAGTTTATCACCAGACCTGCATTAGAATAAATATTCAAGAAAGCTCTCCAGTCAGAAGGAATGTATCAGACGCTTGGATCTACACACAAACGCATAAATTGAAGGTAAATATAAATCACTCTAAAAGGTAATTGTCTGTTTCAAGCAAAAACAGTAGCACTGAATTGCAGGTTTCTTGCATATGTAAAAATAAAATGTATGCCAGTGCTAGCCCAGAGGATTGGACACAAGAACTGGAAGTGAACAGTTTTAAGGGTCATGAAACGTATCAATTGTGGCAGTGGTTATATGACTGTGTTTGTCAAAAATCATTAACATATACATTAAAAGGGGTGAATTTTACTGTCTGTACGTTATACTTCAATTAAAAATTTAACTCTCATGGGGGAATCACTGAAGGTGGCAGAGCAGGAAGACCCTGAACTCACCTCCTCCCAAAGGCACTCCAAAATTACAACTATTTACAGAGCAGCTATTGATGAAAAAGACTGAGCCACTAGAAAACATCTTCCACGACTAAGACATAAAGAAGGAACTTCTACGAGATGGGTAGTCACGCGGGGTTGTGGGTTAGCCAAGACCCATATCCCCAGGTGGGCAACCCACAAATGGGAGGATAATTACAACCGCAGAGGTTCTCCCTAAGGAGCGAGGGAGCCCCACATCGGGCTCCCCAGTCCAAGGGTCTATACCGGGAAGACAAAACCCCAGAGCATTTGGCTTTAAAGGCCAGCAGGGCTTATTTTGGGAGAGCCAGAGGGCAGTGGGAAAGAGAGGCTCCACTCTTAAAGAGCTCACACAAAACCTCGCACGCTCCAGGATCCAGGGCAGAAGCTGTAATTTGAAAGGAGCCTGGGTCAGACCCACTGGCTGATCTTGGAGAGCCTCTCGCAGAGGCGGGAGGCACCTACAGCTCACCCAGGGGACACAGACGCTGGCTGCGGTCACTGTGGGAGCTCGTTCTACCATGTAGGCTCTGGTGCTGGTAGACGCCATTGTGGAATCCTCCTCTAGCTTATCAGCCTCAGGACCCAGCCCCACCTGGGCCCACCAGCCTGTAGGAACCAATACTGGCCAAGCAGCTATCTAGGCAGGGACGCGGCTCCATCCACCAGCAGACAGGCTGCCTTATGACCCCGAACCCACAGCCGCCCCTGGACACATCCCTGCCCACCAGAAAGCCCAGGACCTGGCCCTGCATACCAGTGCACGAGCACTAGACCTTATACCCCAAAGCCCTGCAGCTGGAGAGCCTGGGACCCAGCTCCACCCACCAGTGGGCGGGCACCAGCTCCGGAATCCCCTGGGCCCAGGCCCCGCCCACCAGTGAGCCTGCTCTAGACTCTGGACCAGCCTCACCCATCAATAGGCAGACAGCGGCCCCAGGACAACTGCGGCCCCACAGCCGGCCTCGGTAGGATCGAGCCCAGCTCTGAGACACCTTAGGCCCCTCAACTAGCCACCTAGGACCCAGCCCCACTCTCCAGCAGGCACAAGCTTTGGGACATCCCCGGACCCCGCAGCCAGCTGTGTCAGGAACTGGCCCCATCTATCAGCAGCCCGACACCACCTCTGGGACCCCTGGGCCCTGCAGCCAGACCTCAGAGCCTGGCTCTGTCCGCCAGTGCGCCTGTACTAGCCCCAGGACCTGGCTTCACCCATCAGTGGGTGAAGCCCTGGGATCTCCTGGACCCTGCCCCTGCCCACCAGTGAGCCAGCACTAGACCCAGGTTCTGCACCCAGCCACCTCATGACCCAGCCCCGCCAAACACTCATTGGTGAGATTTCCAAACATAAAATGGTCTTTATGCGAATTGATAGTTCTTTTCTAGTAAGCTATTCCATGCGGGTAGTTTGTATTTGACAATTTATAACACTGATCAGACAAGAGTAGGGAGATGTTTACGTCACAGAACAAGGTGATTTTAGGCAGTGTTCTCAATGTGTCCAGACCAGCAGGAGCCTCAGCATCACCCAGGTTTTGTTAGACATGCAAATTTTCGGGCCACACCTCAGACCAAATGAGACAGAAAATAACCCGGGAAGGGTTCCAGACACCTAGGTCTTAACAAGACTTCCTGTGGATTCCGATGCATGCTAAAGTGTCAGAGCCATTGCTCTAGGAATATAAAATAATTGTGATGATCTGCAAACCTCAAGTGCAATGGTTAACATAAAATAAATTTTACCCGAATGGTCAGGGTCATCACTAAAAACGTGCTGTTGCTTTGTGAATGAGGAAAGGTCAGGTTTATTTCATTCACTGCTATACCCCTATCAGTTAGAACACCGTCCAGCATTTAGAAATGCATTGATAAATACTACTTGAGTTAAATAATTTTTTAAAAGAATCTGTTGTTCAACTTCACTCCAATAAGAGAAATGCAAATTAAGCCATTTTTTCACGCATCAAAGATACAAAAGTTTGATCACACCCTGCGTCAAGGGAGCTTAGGGAAATAAAGACCCTCACACATTAGTGGGAGTGTATAGTGTGCAGCCTCTGTGAAGGGCGGTTTGATAATATTTATTAAAATGACAGATTGGCATATCCTTTGCCCCAGCAAGTCCATTTCTTAGAATGTATACTGCACAAGTATCAGCTGTGCTCTTACACTGTCCAAGATACTTGGGGCAGCAGTAATTAAGCCAAAAAAATCTATGCCCTCACAAAGCACTGCGTACAAAGTTATCCATTCAAGACTGGAAAAAACCTATTCCCCCTGCCCCCCCTCCCCCGGCGGGGATATGCAGCTGTACAGAGAACGCAGAAGCTCTTCACATGCCGATACGAACCATTCCCCACCCCCCACCCCCACTGATGAGTAAATACGCAGAGCACAGGACAGGGTGTATGATGTGCTGACCTCGGGGACATGTGTGTTTGAAACAGGCATATGACAGTTCTAGAAGGATAAACAAAAAGCCAGACACAGTGACTACCCCTGGGGCCAGTGTCTGGTGGAAGATTTTGCAGTTTATACCTTTTTGTACTTTTGAACATCGATCCATGTCAAATTAGCCAACAGCGATTTACACAGTTATTTCTACAATCTTACCAAGTTCAGGCCCCAGCAGGCATTTGAGGCTCACCCCCCCATCCAAGATCACATGTCAGCTCTGAGGTAAAGCTTGCTTCACTCCAGTCTGTGCAGCGGAAGACATGGTACAACAGAGAAGTTGATACAGCAGCTAGTCTGTGTGTACATCTGGAAAACGTTTGATTCCTTTTTAACTTCCCTGCATTACCTGTTCAAAACATTGTTGACCTAAAACAATGAAACGGCCAGTTATTTTACCAGCAAAATGGGTTTACTCAGGAATAGCAAAGAATTGCAATTCAGGACACGCAACCTATGGCGAACCCCAGGCAAGTCCAGAGGACAAAGGAGAGGAACTTCTTTTATAGAGGAGAGAAAGGCGTTTGGGGAGGGGATGTTGTAAACAAAGGGTCCATTGGAGGAAACTGGGACTTGGAAGTGTAGTGGCTTTTCATTGGCTGAGCTGTGGTGGTCTCTCATTGGCTGGGCTGTTGCGGGCAGGGAGAAATTCTTCCCTCCCCTGATGGGTAGGAAAGTAGTAAGCTTCTTCCTCTTGGGTCTGTAGTTGAGGTGGGGTCGTAGGGCGTGAGTGTTCCCCCTTCTGGCCTCCCGACTCCATTTTAAATGAGGCTTCTGTTAATTTTCACAACATAAATACAACTGCAGATGACTGCCAGTGTCATCAATGGGGAGCAAACAGTGTTCTCGAGTATTTTCTCGGCTCCTGATCAGGAATCCGGGGTAAGCATGTAAGTACTTCTCGTTCCCTCCTTCACAGGACAGCCCTGTCGGCCTCCCCTCCTCTTCCCATCATCTTGTGGGATTTCCTCTCATCACCTGGGCTTAGCTTAGCTCTGGGTCCCCGCCTCTTCTCCTGTCTCCACCTCTTCCTAATACCAGCCTAGAAATCCTGCGGCCATGCCAGTCCCAGAGCCCTTTCCCCAGAGCTGTACTGGGCTCCCTTTTAGAGATCAAGCACAGCCTGGGCCTATCTGGCATCCCTGGGGATTCATGGGCTTTATCATTATCCCAAAATAATCCTAAAGCACAAAACCACAGCCTCTCGAGTTTCAGCTTTTCCTCCCGGACCCCTGAGCCCTACCTCGCTGCAAGGATCGTGACAAAGACAGCATTCAGGGACCTCTGAGTCGTGGACACAAGGGCCTCGTTGCTCACAGCGTTCAGTGTGCAGGTCCCTTGGGAGAAGCCGACCTGTTTTTCAAGCTGAAGTGGAATTCAGTGCAGGCTGAGAGCCTCTGCCTTCCCCTCACAGCAGGTGAAGTGGTTCTACCTGTGTCTAGGGGAGTCCAAGGGCCTTTCATCTCAAATTGTCTTTGATGTTTAACCCAATCACTCATACACCTGACTCACTCTGACCTTTGTCTCAAAACCCTCAGCGTGCTCTCAGTGTGGTATCTTGGACCCTGGAGCCCTACACCCTCCCCTCCTGCAATCAGGTAACTATATTCCACAGGGCACCTGGGCTTCCAGTCCTAAATTATCTTTTTGGCTTCCAGGGGCCAAAAATTAGGATCCTTTAGTTTCGGTGTCCGCAAAGATGCTCAGAGGTATAATTCCTGGAGATCTGAATCTCTGGCCAAAGGCAGTCATGAGCCAACCACCCCTCTGATTGCACTGCCCTGGCATGGACATGATCTCTAATTCCTCAAAGCATCAAACACAGAGCATGGGAAAACACCAACATAACCAGTGGGGTTATGTAGCCACCTGTAGCCCTTCCCTGACTGCAGAGACTGTGTTTCCTCGTGGCTGTTTCCCCCTGAGAGACTGGTGGATCCTTGGGAGGACCTGGGCAGGTTTTTCACTGGTCTTTCCCAGGCATAAGACATTAACGCCCAGTGCTCAGCAAATACGTGTGAATGAACAGCCTACACTGTAAGATGAATCTTTGGGGAGTGTGTTTGCTAATGTGATGACTTGAGAGTGATTCTCCAACTCCAAGCACTGGTGGATTAGTCACATCACTAAATGTTTCGATTCTGCTTCCAAGCACAGCCTCCCTTCCCCGGGCCTTCCTCATGTACTGGAAATGAAGGCTAAAGGACGTGGCTTCAGGAGTGGTCTGTTGATGATCCCGTCATGTAGAAATGCCCTGGATCCAACGCTTTCCAGGTTGGGTCCATGACTGACAATCAGTTTCTATCATGTTTCTCTGTTGAGACTCTGAACAGCTGGAAATAGCCTGTTTCTTTTCTAAACTCCAAGGGGCAACTTCAAGTCATGGAAGAACTAACATCTCTCTGACGCTGATGTTCTGTGTTGCGTACTTGGCAGACAAAGACCTCCATATATTAACCCGAGAGCCACTTCCTACTGGGATAAACCCCATGCCTAGTTTTTTGTGTGTGTGTGTGTGGCCCCGCCCACGGCATGCAGGACCTTAGTTTCCTGACCAGGGATTGAACCCGTGCCCCCTGCATTGGGAGTGCAGAGTCTTAACCACTGGACGGCCAGGGAAGTCCCCCCGTTCCCATTTTAACCAGGCATCGTCTGCTCTCCCTCAGTGTGTGGAGCCCAGACAGCTATCAATTTACCCACACCAGTTCCTTATGGCAGAGCCCTCGGTCTGATTTAAAATATTGACTTGGCTTTTTAAAGTATGGCTGTGCCTGGGCTGTACTCCACCCCAGGAAGGAAGTGATTACCTTGACTCTGACTTGTGACCAATGGGTGGAACTTGTCACTATACCCAGAGCTTCTAGCAACCAGATCAGAGCCTGCTGCGTCTGGTCACTCGAGTCATGGGCCCCTCTGATCAGTTTTGGTTTGGTGAATTCACTTCCTTTCCCTTTATTGACTTAGATGCCACTCTCGGGCTTCCAATCTAAGAGCCTGAAACCTCTCTCACTGCCACCACCACCTGCAGGCTGTTACTTCTCACCTTACGTCCACTGCTAGATCTCATCTAGGACATTTTGGGGAGATGTATGAATAAATGACCTGGCAGGGAAAAACGAGATGGTTTCTAGGAGCATCTAGGGGGCCGACGGATGCTTCTGCTCCATTATTTGCTTGTGGCTAGAGGGACAAACCTTCAGATACCAAGAGATATGGAAGTAGAACCTACCTAACTTAAAATTTTTTTTTAGTAAAACCCCAGTGTTCTAAATCTTGCCGGCTGAAGTGCACAGGGATCCCTGAGAAAACAATGAATGCCAGATCAGAAAGGGTATCATACGTTACACAGGTGACCTCAGGGCCCCTGCATCGGGCAGGTGTGAGTCATCACTAGGCCGTCTACAAATGGACACTTGCCATCCACCTCTCCGAGGATTAGATCACGAGGTGCTTCAGCTGCTGAACTTCAACACCCCCTGAAAGGAGTTCGGGCTGGACATCAGGAAAGAGGCCCTCTGGGCACTGGGAAAGACTGGCACGACAGTCCTTCAGATAGCCAGATATTTTCAGAAGAAGATTTTAGGAGCCCAATTCTTGCATCTCCTCGTATCTAGAAAAGCAGTAAAATCACTAACGGTGACATCTGCTCCTCGTGACCTGCAGCAACTCTCTGCAAAAAAATGGACTTGGGGCTTCCCTGGTGGCGCAGTGGTTGGGAGTCCGCCTGCCGATGCGGGGGACGCGGGTTCGTGCCCCGGTCCGGGAAGATCCCACGTGCCGCGGAGCGGCTGGACCCGTGAGCCGTGGCCGCTGAGCCTGCGCGTCCGGAGCCTGTGCTCCGCAACGGGAGAGGCCACAACAGTGAGAGGCCCGCGTACCGCAAAAAAAAAAAAAAAAAAAAAAAAAGGAGCTTGACTGTACATACCCCTGTTCACCAAAATCATGTATATACTGACCTCCCCCGCTACCCCTTTGGAGCAGTTGCTCAGAGCTCTCTGAAATGCTGCCTCCCGGGCTATAGTCCTCATTTTACCCCAAATAAAACTTAACTCACAACTCTCACGTTGTGCATTTTTTAGTCAAGAACTAGGTCCTTACCAAGGCCCGTGGTCATCAACTGAGATCCTAAAACCGTCTGGTCAGTAAGGGAAACCTGAGGCCCTTTGAAGAACAAGGAAGGTACTTCTGGCTACAACCCAACCCGCTTCCAATTAGAGTAATTACCACCCTCTGCTCTGGGGCCAGGGTGCCCCTCCTGAGATGCTCCCACCACCAGGAGTCAGAGGGGTAGCTCGGCCTACGGTAGGAGCAGTGACCCTAACTTCGGTGAGCTGGTAATGTTTCAAGTGGAAGTCTTTATCCCCACGGAATCTGAAAGCAAAAAGCACCCCTTGCGTGGGCTCATCAGGAACCACCACGTGGGGGAGGACAGCTCTGCGGATCGCACATCCCTGGCACTGTGTGTTGTGAGTTAGGGCCTTTCCTAACCACTGTGTGGGAACTCCCCACTGTGGGTTTCTCGCTGTCGCTGATCTAAGACAGACCCGGAGATTCTCCCTTCCGTCTACTGACAACCATGGATGGGGGTTTAGAGTGGGTAAAGATTAGGCGGGAAGATTGACCTGAGTCCCAGGTGCCTGGGGTTCACTCGGGAGACTGCAAGCCCCAGGCTCCAACTTGCCATCTGCAAAGTGAGGGCGCTGCTGCGATTTTTGGCTGCATAAACGCCGAGAGCCAGGAAGGCCCTGAAAGTGTCCGGCTGCTGAACACCAAAACTTTTGATACAATTCATCTTTACCGAACTCCTTTTTGTTGGAAGATGAAAATTCCAGATGCGGTTATCTGACAGTAAGGAATTCCCAGGGAACTTTCAAGTTCAAAGTTCCACCTCAGACCTGAAAATATCGCCAGCATGGAGAAATTTCCAGGAATCTGCACGACATCAGCTCCCCAGGGGATCCAGGGTCGGACCCTTGCCTTTTTGCCTCTTATTTCCCAGGGCCGTTTGGCCGTGTTACTCTGACCCGGTACAGCCAGGGCTGAATAGGCCTCGGCTGAGGCTGTGAGCCGGCGCCGCCTCCCGCGCACGGCGAGAGGCCAGCCGGGGACGAAGCGCTGCTCCACCGCCGGTGAACTGCGCCTCTGCGCATGTTCCACGGAGACACCGGGGCTCTTAACGCTGCCGCGTGTCCCCGCTGGAAAGGGACGCCTATTAAGTGCTTCCTACTCGGGTCCTTCTGCCTCTCATCACCCTGAGTGGTGGCTCCCGAGGTCACTCTGCCAGCCGGCTCTGCGGCACCGTCTGCTCCTCCTGCAGTCACGGGCCTCCCGGCTCTGCCGCAGCCCAGAGTCCAACGTGCCGGGGCCCCACTATTACCGCGGTGGGTCTTGGGCTGGATGCTGGCCTGGCACGCGTGTGAGAGCCTGGCGTGGGTGTGCGGGCAGGGCGACGAGAACCGTGTCTCAGTACGCGCCTCCCTCCAAGCGTCCCTCTGCGGGTCCCGGCTCTGCACACCGCCCCGCCCCGTCCCTTCCACCTTCCTCACCGCGCCCCCTCCCCCGGACCCTCCCCCCAGCAACCGGATCCAGGCTTCTCCACCCACTCCCACCTGCCTCACCCCCTCCACGGGCCTCCCCCCGCCCCTCCCGCCCCTCCCCCTCCCCTCTCCCTCCTCCCCTCCCCCTCCCCTCCCCTTCCCCCTTCCCTCCCCTCCCCTTCCCCCTTCCCTCCCCTCCCCCTTCCCCCTTCCCTCCCCTCCCCCCTTTCCCCCTCCCCCCTTCCCCCTCCCCTCCCCTCCTCCCTTCCCCTTCCCTCCCCTCCCCCTCCTCTCCCAGGCCTCACCTGCGGCCGCTCGCGCTGGGCGGGGCCCGACGATGACAAAGCAGCGGCTGGCGGGGCGGGATCCGCCCCCCGCGCTTCTCGGGCGCGTCGGCCCTGGCGCGGCTGTTATGGAAACGGGCTGGGCGCGCAGGCGGCGATGATGGGGCGGCCATGGCCCGGGCCGGCAGCTCCAGCGGCAACGCGGCAGTGGGCGAGCGGGCCGGGGGCGCTGGGCGGCCAGAACCGTGGGAGCTGTCCCTGGAGGAGGTGCTGAAGGCGTACGAGCAGCCCATCAACGAGGAGCAGGCGTGGGCCGTGTGCTTCCAGTGCTGCCGCGGGCTGCGGGGCGCGCCGGGCGGCCGGCGGCGCATCCGGGACACAGCGGACATCCTCCTGCGCAGGGACGGCTCGGTCAGCGCGCAGCGGGAGCCCGGCGCGGCTGGTGAGGCCGGTGGCGGGGGGCGGTGTCCGCTCGCGGGGAGGGGCTGAGACCCTCCCTCCCTTTGCTGGACCTGGACCCGGACCCGGCGCCCCGCTTCTGGCGCCTTCCCTCTCTGGACCCGCCGACCTCTCCCATTTCCGCGCCCTCCCTCTGCCGCACTGGGGGCCCCTCCTCCGCCTTCTCTCTCTACGAGACTGGAAGGCCCTCCTTCCTCCTCTCCCCTTTCTGGATTGGGAGCCCCCAGCAACTCTCCGCTGGGACGCGGACCTCCGCCCTTTGCCCCTGGTTTTCCTGTTTCCCTCTGCTAGACATGAAAGTCACTCTCTCGACCTGGGAACCTCACCCCCCCTTTCCTGGATTCCGCCCACCTGAAACCCATCTTAACATCAGGGCCCGCTGCTGGCTGGAGAGGAGGGAGGGGGCTTTGGCTCCTTGCCTGAGGCCCTTCAGCAGGGAGACTGGACTCTGCCCCTCCTACCGCGGTTCTCCCCACCTGGGCTGCTTCCTTTTTCCTCTGGGGGTCTGCAACCCTCAGACCTTCCCACCCAGTGACTGGTGGTGTGGATCCTTGTTGGACTGGTAGGTACAGGACAGGCGCTTAGGCACGAAAGGAAACACGTTTTCCTCGGGCTCGTTTTCCGTGGGTATGAGGATTTAACAGAGAATGTGTAAAATTTGGGGAACAACTTGCTTAGTGTTCTGCTCTGAACCATGAACGGGAACCAACAATGAAGCCCTTGAAAGGTACTTGAAGTCTATGGAGAATGCTGAGTTTAAGTGATTTGTAGCCTCTTTAAGAAAAAAGTTTTCTTCCTGGAGAAGCAGAGTGCTGGGATGGAGCATATGACGATATTACCCCCAAAAGTGATACCCTTGGGGAAGCACACAGGCCAGCTGTGTGTGCTGGAGGGGGTGGGTTTGCAGAAATCCATGGGCAAACTCATGGAGGTCTGGGAAGGACCAGGGCAAAGCTAGCCAGAAGCTACAGCTCCTTTGGTAACAGGGAGGGGTCCGCGGAACCTCTCCCACCCACTATGACCGACACTATTTCTCCACAAGCTCCTTCTCATCTCTGAACCCTGCTCCCACCTCCCTTAACACCTCAGCTGTGTGACACTTGAGAGTTGCTCTATTTTGCACAAAAACACTTACTTGACAGGAGAAAATAATAAGAGCTGGACCCAAACAGTACTGTTCCCATTTTACAGTCGGGTAAGCTGAGGCTCAGGCTTACCCATAGTCACACAGGAAGCGGCAGGATTTGGATTCAGCCCTGATGCTCTCAATGCTTGTGTCCACTGTCTTCAAAGGCTGGGCTGAGAGCACGATACAGGATGGCCTCTCGTCATCGGGGGGGGCCCTGGAGTCTGCATATTCACCAAGAGCTTTTCTCGTAAAGCTGTATGTCCTCCTTAAAAGACCTTCCCTGTGGCCCTCCTCATCCCTGAAGGCACACAGTGTAACCCAGGGGGTGGCTTCTGGCACCGCAGAGCAGTACAGGACTATAATGGGCCTGCCTGGTCTGACCCTCTGATTTTAAAGATGGGGAAGCTGAGGCACAGAGTGGTAAGTGGTTTGCCACCAGTCAGGTGCAGAGCTGAGGGGTCCCTGCATCTCTGACTGTGGGGTCAGTACTCTCCACAGTGGACCACAAGGGCCATCTTCGGGTGCAGCGGTCATCTGGTTCTGTCCACTTCTCCAGCCCCGGCGATGTGTCAGCCCCTTCTTCCTGGTCCCTGCAGGCCCAGCGGCGCTTGTGCTGCCTTCATACAGGTTGACTGAAAATCCAAGGCTGCGCTTCAAAGCTCACGTGTGGCCACTCTCCACTGACCTGTATGGGGACGTCCCAGCCCATGACACAGAGGGGCCCAATTTCATTTTCCCTTAGACATGATCTTTGGTTTCTGTCCATAAACACGTCTTGTAAAGGTGGATGAGGTTTGTGACTTGCTGCCTCTTTAAAGGTTAAGAAAAATAGATTACCCTGAACTTTCTCTTCTGTCCCTGTTGAGCTTTTGTGAATCAGCTGAAACTTTAGACCAGCTGTCTCCCTAAGGTAGCTAACCCAGCGTTTCTCTGGGACTTGAGTGATTACTGGATTCACTGAAAGATGCGTGTTTATCTCGTGCTGTAATCGCAGTTGAGAAGAAGGTTCCCATCCTCCCTCAGGAAGTTCTGGTAAATGTAGGCATTAAGTCAGCGTTTAAAATAACTTTAAAGAAAGCAACAACCAGGGACTTCCCTGGCGGTCCAGAGGTTGAGACTCTGTGCTTCCACTGCAGGGGGAGCAGGTTTGACCCCTGGTCAGGGAGCTAAGATCGCACATGCTGCGTGGCCAAAAAGAAGAAAAAAGGAAAGACATCAACAACCAAACTAAACCTGACTTGCGGGGGGCCGGAGGTGTGGAGGAGTACTATTACTTTAGCATAGGAGTGGGAATACTTCCCACTTCCAGCTAAGCAGGGGAAGCTTACTCGAGTAAACTTCCTAGTCGGCAAGTCTGAAGACTTCTTCGTAACTGCTTGGAAGCCCCCTTTTTCAAGTGGGAAAATGGAAAAACATGTTAACAGTGAAGTTATTTTTTTTTAATATTTTTTAAATTAATTAATTTACGGCTGCATTGGGTCTTCGTTGCTGCACGCGGGCTTTCATTGCGGTGGCTTCTTTCTTCGCGGAGCACGGGCTCCAGGTGCGCGGGTTTCAGTAGTTGTGGCTCGCGGGCTCTAGAGCGCAGGCTCCATAGTTATGGCACACGGCCTTAGCCGTTCCGCGGCATGTGGGATCTTCCCAGACCAGGGCTCGAACCCGTATCCCCTGCATTAGCAGGTGGATCCTTAACGACTGCGCCACCAGGGAAGCCCTAACAGTGAAGTTATTTTTAAGAAGCCATTATTAAAACCTCCTGATGGGGAAGGGTGTTTTGTTTTGTTTTTAAACTGAGGCAAGAAAGTCCATCAGGCATCTCTGCAGTGCGTGTGCTGACCGTCCTCTGAGGCAAAGCCCATTCATGCAGCGTGGCCAGTGGTCAGTGGTCCTGGGACACTTTCAGTGGCATTTGTCCGCCTGATGCCTCCAGGGCAGGCCCGCCAGGACACTGCCTGCTCCAGAGCAGCTCTCGGCTGTCACCTTGCCTGAGACCTCCCAGCCGACATTTGCGGGGAAACATAGCATACTTTTCTCCAGGCACCAGGCTCTCCACCATGAAAACCCCCTTGGGCAGGTGGAGGGTGGGTGCAGGGTGTCGATGGGGCTCCTTTCACCTCCGACCTTCTCCATTCTGCTTACGCTAATTTACACGTTGCCCTGCTTTTCTGGGGTTTCTCTTGTCAGTTTCGATGCTGGAATTTTGCACAGGCCCCTCTCTTCACGCTTGGGTGCTCATGTGACCTGTCCGCCAGGTCACACCTGCCCCTGCACCCCTCTTCCCACTCTGCCCTTTTCTGCCTGTAGTTCTGAGGCCACTGGCCCTTCCAGGCCCAGCCCCCCCACCAAGCACCGGGCCCTGTCTCCAGGGTGAAGCTTCCCCCTTGCAGCCCACCGCTGCCTAGAGGCAAGGCCTTCCTAGTTCACCTCGCTTGCAGCCCTGAGTGCCAAACACAGAGACCATTTAGTTTGTCCTGTGTTGGACCTTGGCATCCATGTGTCATGAGCTTCGTGGGGCCCGGTTCTCTATCTACCTCTTTACCTCCAGCCCAGTAGGTGGAGAAGTAGCAGTGCTGGGGCCCCCACTTCTGCATAAACTGGGCTGAGAGTGGCACATGCCCAGGGAGTGGGGAGGACTCATGAGGGAACAAGTATGGAGCCCACATCACCCTGGGCCCAGGGATCTGTGCACACAGACCCAGAGACACATGTGTTGCTGTTGCCGCCCCTGCTGCTGCTGTTTCTGCGCTGCTGTCACTGTGTGTGTACGTGGGGCCGTCTGTGCTCACTGGAGATGCCCCTTCCCACGCCTCCTGGCCCAGCACGTCCCTTCCCAGGAGCTGAAGGGGGACCCCTGGTGTTCCAGGCAACCCTGCGTGTCCTGTGGGCTCCAGGCCCTCAAGGTGGACTTGCTGGGCCTCACTGGGAGATCGCCTCCTGAGTGACCAGGGATTGTCTTTATAGCTTGCCTATATCTTTTTTAAAAATTGTATTTATTTTTGGCAGCGTTGGGTCTTCGTTGCTGCGCGCGGGCTTTCTCTAGTTGCGGCGAGCGGGGGCTACTCTTCGTTGTGGCGCGCGGGCTTCTCATTGCGGTAGCTCCTCTTGTTGCGGAGCTGAGTGTCCAGCGGTGAGAGGAGAGTAGGGCCTGGCTGGAAAGATGAAATCCTGCTTCCGAGGAGAGCATACTTCCCTGAATCTCCTCCTGGCAGCCAGAGTGTTTCCGGTTGAAACATTTTCTTTGAACCAGGTCCTTCCCGTATGGCTTTTGTCTCCTGCTTCTTGACCCCCCCCACCAAAGCTACCATGCACCCTTGCTGTCACGCAGGGGTCCTCCTGGGCCCTTTGCTCCTGTGGGGTCACACAGTCAAGATATGGTCCGGGGATGCAGCGGCTCCACCTTGCCATCCTGGGAGACGGGGAGCGAGGGAAGCACTGCTGTGAGCCCATCCTACAGACGAGAAAACCGAGGTTCAGGAAGCAAAGAAGCCATGCAGTCACCCTCGGGGAGAGGTGGGGACAGCGCTGGCAAGTAGACTCAGC
Organism: Phocoena sinus; assembly: GCF_008692025.1. Lineage (NCBI taxonomy): Eukaryota > Metazoa > Chordata > Mammalia > Artiodactyla > Phocoenidae > Phocoena > Phocoena sinus. The sequence continues at coordinate 59,341,289 of NC_045781.1, forward strand.
CTTAGCTTGCGCCCACCCCTGCCTGACCTTGGGAGGTTACTTAGGCCTCTGGGTGCCTCAGTTTCATTCTCTGTGCAGTGGGGGTTTGATAGCAACTGCCCCAGAGGCCATGTGGATGTTTGGGGAGCCTTGGGGCATACCTGGCGCCGGAGGCACTGGCTTGTGGGCTGTGATCCCGGTCCCCTGTGCACCTCCCCAGACACAGCTGGGGAAGCAGCTCCTGCAGGTTCACGTGCTGGGCCCAGAGCAGGACTGCGGGAGTCAGGGGCCTGGGCGCTGCTCCACTGCACCGTTCTTGGTGGGAAACACCCTCCGCTGCAGAGAACCCCAAGCGCCCCCTGCAGGAAATGGGGGCGAGGGCTGAAGGCACTGCATGGGGCAGGTGGGCGTGCGCGCCTGCGCCGGAAGGGTGCGACTGTGTGAGCTGGTGTGCTTGTAGATAGCATTGAGATTTAGTCTCACCTCTGAGCAAGGATTACCTCACAGGAAGGCAGTCCCTCGACAAGCTGTGTTCCCTGTTGGGACACCTGTGAGATGCCTACGCCTGGGGTCACTTGACAAATGAGCCCACGGTACGCTCAGCCCACCCGGCCCTTTGCCAGTTCTGCCCCATGCTTCTAGGAGAGGCTTCAGGTCTTTGGGGTCCCTGGGGGACCCGTGTGCCCTGGAGGCTTCGCTCATGGGGTATGCAGCCCAGCCTCTCTGCCACTGTAGGGCCCCACTCCTGCTACCCAGGTCTTCACGCAGAAGGGGTCCTTGGTCCCCGGGACAGCATCAACGGTTCAGTGCCAGGGCCACGCTCTGGGGGCCGAGGTATTTGTGTGGCTCCCACAAACGGAGCACTGGGCACTGGTTACTCTGGTCCCAGGACGTGGCCGTCTAAGCAGATACGCCAGTGAGTGTCAGATGCTAGGGTTTCGCTGTGATCCTGTTAGACTCCTGGGAGGGAGTTTGGCCTCCGGGTACGGCCCAGTCAAGGAGGAGGTGGCTTGGAGTTGGCACCCCTGTAACTGGGCAGATGAGCCTGTCCTGAGCCCAGGGCGCCTAAGCACAGGGTGCCCACCACTGTGTCAGCTCCGCCCGGAAGCCCCAGCTCCACCTTCTGTTCGCTGTGTGGTCTTGGTAAATCTCTGTATCTCTCTGAGCTTCAGTTTCCTCCTCTGTAAAGAGGGAGACGTGGCGCCAGCCTCCACGAGGAGTCTGTGCCAGCTGAAGCCACGGTAAGTCATCTGCTAGCTCTGCAGCAAAGCGCTGGGCACGGAACCACCGTGGGGCCCCCCAGTCCTTGCGACTTAAAATGCAACTGGGTTGGTGAACACTCACCTTCCAGACCGTGCTGGGTTGTGATGGGCGCTGAGGGCTGGCTGCCCCCTGCCCCCTTGAAATCAGGGAAACTCGGGGCCCTGGCACCTCCGGGAAGCACCTTTGTCAAGTGTGGTCCCTTGCACCTTGCATGGCCCCCGTTCACAGCTACAGGCTTTTACTGCCCATCCAACACCTGTATACGCCCAGCTGCTCGCTGGGAGTTAATGCTCCACTGATGCTGGGGGTGCAGTGTCTTCCGTTATTTAATGGATCAGCCCGACACAAACGCCCTTTATCTTTGGCAATCTTCCTGTCTCTTGATGGCGTTTTGAAAATATTTGCAGAGTTAGCAGGTTCACTTAGCAGAGAATTTCACGGTTTGGGTTTTTTTTTTTTTTTTTTTTTTTTTGCGGTATGCGGGCCTCTCTGTTGTGGCCTCTCCCGTTGCGGAGCACAGGCTCCAGACGCGCAGGCTCAGCGGCCATGGCTCACTGGGCTCACATGGGCCCAGCCACTCCGCGGCATGTGGGATCTTCCCGGACCGGGGCACGAACCCGTGTCCCCTGCATCGGCAGGCGGACTCTCAACCACTGCGCCACCAGGGAAGCCCAACGGTTTGTGTTTTTTTTCCACCTCAATTTAAGGCAGCTAAACTTCATACCCTAACACAGTTCTGCGTGCCTTATTCAAGGAAGGTGGTGGAAGGAGGTGGGTTTTCTGTGTCTCGTCCAGCCTGGCCTCTTGGGAGGCCCGGGGGTGGCTCAGGGAGGGACTGGAGCATAGATTCTGGGGTCCCCCAGCCTGGCCACAGCCAGCACCACCACTTACTAGCTGTGACAACTTGGGGCAAACGAGCTCACTCCCTTGGGCCTCTGTTTCCTCATCTGTGAAATGGGTACGAGAACCATCTATCTCCTGGGCTGTACACCGGTTACACGACTGAGTACTTGTAAACATGCCAACTCAGTGCCATGTTTAACGATAAACCTAATAAAATACCTAGAGCCCAATTCAGCACCTGGGTTTCGTCCCAGGGACTCTGAGTCTCTGGCAGAGACAGACTGGGGAGAAATCCCCAGAGGTGGTGGCCAGACGCCAGCTGACCCAGCGCAGCTGTCGGGAACTCTGGAGCAAGGCCTGCCCTTTCCACTGCGTCTGGGTTTCTCATCTAGCTCTGATTTGGGGGTGTGCGGCTTCCGACCGTGAGGGCTTTCCCTGGGCCTGGCTGACCCGAGTTAGCCCCTGTTTACTTCCTCTCTCCCCTTTCACTTGTGCCCTCAGCCTTGCTTCCCGAGGGGGCGGGATGGACTCCGTGGCCCTGTTGGCTGCCCCCTCTGAGTGGTCGCTGTGCAGGGCGAGCAGGGGCTGTCTTTGCCAGCCTACCCTCCGCCCCTGGGGCAGGGCTGCACGACTCGCCTGGTGTCCAGCCGGGAGCTGGGCCTTGTTGGTGTCCGTCCAGGGACTGATGGCTCAGCTTTCTGGTTTCTGATGGAGACCTTGGGCGATGCACTGTGTGCTCCTGGTGGGGGGACAGTGGGGGGCGGGGGCCGGCCCCGTGTGTCGGGTCCCAGGGCCGCTGAAGCTGGTCCCGACTGCCTCTTCTCTCCCTTTGCAGAGTCCACAGCGATGGTGTCACCGGCCAGCTCGGAAGCCCAGGTACTTTAAAAACAAACTCTACACGTTAAAAGTTAGGTGTCTTGTATAACGCACTTAAAGTTATACAGTTGCTCCCGTGAGGCAGGATGCAGATAAATGCTCAGTGGCTTAGTGGAAGGGCTTGATAGGGAGATTGAGCCCAGAGGGCAGGCGGTGATGGGGGAGCCCGCCAGGGTGGTGTGGATGCGGTGGGCCTGAGGTTCAGGGGGAGTGATGTACCTCCCTCCCTCTCCCCTGCGACCCCCGGGCTCCTGGAGGGGCCTCCCACTGACCCGAGGGAGGAGGGGGGGCAAAGGTGATGTGGTCTCCGGGGCTCCCTGGTCACAGAGTGTTGGACAGGAATTGGGTCTGGGGGACAAACAGGAAAAGCAGCCCACAACCAATGTCCCGGAGCCCCCATCCAACCCAGAAGGCAAACCTCACCGGCAGGACCTCTTCCTGTGTCTCCCGTCCCATCCGCCCGCCCGCAGGTAATTGAATTCGATGTTTATCATTCTCCTGCCTTACGAAAACCAGTTTTGTGCAAATACGTATTTATATATTAAACACAGTGTTAGAGCAAGGGTGTGGGCACAGGCCAAACGAGGCTGTGTGGTTTGCTGTGTAGAATTCAGAAACAATAATAAAACCATCCCCAAGTTTTCTGACTTTTTCTCATCGCCCCATGCTGGCCATTCTTAATAATGTCAGTGATAAGATACCCCTCTGGCTGGGGTGGATGCCCTGCTGGTTACACAGCATGAATTTCCCATAGGATTGCCGTGAACTCTGTGCTATACAGTTTTCTGGAACTTGAGGGGGAAAAACCCAGCTACGCGTTTCCAAGAACTGATTTCACTGCTTGCCGGCTCCTGCTGCCGGGGCTGCCCTGCTGCCCGCAGGCCTCAAGTAGACTTGTGTTCACGACCTCCCGCTCCAAAGGAGGCCTCTTGTTAGCAGTTTTGAAACTATTTACAAGGAACTCTGTATGTAGGGGTCCAGTCTGCACCGTTCTGCCTGGAGCCTCATCAATCAACCTGAGAGCCCCACCCGAGGAAGTGGGGCAGGGCAGTCTCCTGTGCGGTTTGCCTAGATTCTCACACTGGCCCTTCGGTTACTCGGGCCGGTCCCTGGGGCTGGCCCACTGGGCCTGCGGGTGCCTGGTTCCCACGCTGCCCGGGCAGGCGGGGTTCAGGGTTCTGAGGCTCTTGGCTGGCTGCCCAGATTTTTCCTTATGGGGAAGCCGGTGGTCTTTGCCTCTGAGAAGCTTTTAAGGAGCAGCTATCAGATAAGAGACTGCAGTGGAGTTAACCCTTTCACTGATGTGATGCCCGCACGGGCCTGCGACCAGGACCACCGGGGGAGGCTGGGTGGGCGGCAGGCTGTGCTGGAGCAGGGGAGCTTTGCTGCCTGCCCCACCCCATGGGGCACAGTGGCCTCCTTCGGAGAGACTGAGTCAGGGCCACCCCTGTGGTTGGCAGGGGCTGTGAGGTCCCCCTGCGGGGGTGGGAGTGGAGTTCACTCCCCCCTACCATCTCCTTCCTGGCCCCCACCTCTGAGCCAAGAAAGGACCACTGGAAATTTGTGTAAAGTAGGGCCCTCGCCCACCCAGCAGTCCTGAGGGGCATCCAGGCGCTTTCTGGAGATCCCACTGCCGCAGGGACTCCACCAGCCACGGCCTGGCCCTTCAGTCATCTGTCAGATGTGGCCGGCCTTCGGCCTTTGGGCCTCTGACTCATGGTTCTAGGGTGCGACTTGGAGCCAGGTCTGACCCTCACCTCTGAGGCAGAGATAAGACATCTCCAGGCTGGGAGTGTTGTTGACTTTTGCTGGAACTTTTCTCCCACTGGGCCCTTGCTCTTCCCACACGTCCAGTGTCCCGAGCCAGGCTTACGCCCCTAGGCCCCCTCCAGGCTCAGGGTGTCTTCGGAGGCGTTTCTGCAGGACAGGGAAGGCCTGTTCTCGTGCCCTGTCCCCTGCACAGCACTGACACTCGCGCCTGTCCTTCAGCTCTGCTCCAGCCCACTCCCTTGGGGCCCAGGGGGGTAGATCACAGGAAAGGAGAGGAGAGGCCAGAAGGGCCCCGGAGGCCAGGTGGCCCGCACGTACCTGGTGAGGGTACAGCTCTGTCCGTGGCACAAGGTCTGGGCACCGGCTGCAGGCCAACCCGACCCCCAGGCCAGCGCAGCCATCCTGTGCCATTCTGTGTCTCTGCCCCACCTGTGAAACCAGAGGTTACCTCAAGGCTTGTGGCAAGGTTGAGTGGCAAAGAGGCTGTTGTCATCTTGGCATGTGTGTGTCTTCTGCATCATTGTCCTCAAGGGAAACCACGAAAGCAGTTTCAAAACACAAAAACAAAGTGCTGTGCATACTGGATGCAGCTTCCTTAGGTCTTTTTTTTTTTTTTTTTTAAGGATTTATTTATTTATTTTTGGCTGCGTTGGGTCTTCGTTGCTGCGCGCAGGGCTTTCTCTAGTTGCGGCGAGCGGGGGCTACTCTTCGTTGCAGTGCACATGATTCTCACGTGGGTGGCTTCTCCTTGTGGAGCACGGGCTCTAGGCGCACAGACTTCAGTAGTTACGGCTCGTGGGCTTAGCTGCTCCGCGGCATGTGGGATCTTCCCGGACCAGGGCTCGAACCCGTGTCCCCTGCATTGGCAGGCGGATTCTTAACCACTGCGCCACCAGGGAAGTCCAGCTTCCTCATTCTTATTTCTTATGCTCAGCTGAGCCACTGCTGGCATGGAACTGGCTTTCCCCTTGGTGCCTCCCTGTCAAGCAGACCCGCGTCCCAGGGCCACTGTGTGAGCAGGGGCTGTTGGGGTGCACACGGCACGGGGACAGATGACTGTCTTCCACAGAACCTGGCTTCCTAGATGTTAATGGCAGTCTGTGAAAACAGGGTTCCCCACCAAGTAAAATTGAAAGCAGAGTGGAGAGGTCTCTCTACTGCAGGACTCATGTTTCTAATATGCTAATCCACTTTTTAAAAACCTTACTATGGGGCTTCCCTGCTGGCACAGTGGTTAAGAGTCCGCCTGCCAATGCAGGGACACAGGTTCATGCACTGGTCTGGGAAGATCCCACATGCCGTGGAGCAGCTAAAGCTCACGAGCCACAACTTCTGAGCCCCACGTGCCACAACTACTGAGTCCCACGTGCCACAACTACTGAAGCCCGCGTGCCTAGAGCCCGTGCTCCGCAACAAGAGAAGCCTGCACAGTGAGAAGCCCGCGCAACGTGACTAGAGTAGCCCCCACTCGCCGCAACTAGAGAAAGCCCGCGCTTAGCAACGAGGACCCAATGCAGCCAAAAATAAATAAATAAATAAATAAATTAAAAAAAAAAAACTTACTATGGAGAAAGAATTTCAAAGCATATACAAAGCCAGCAGAATAGCATGGTGGGCCCCGCAGCTAAGGACACACCTGTTCCCTGCGGGCGCCGCCCCTTCCCTCCCCACCTGCCCCCTGGTGACCCCACCCTGCCTCCCCGTCCTCAGGTACACTTACTTTTTAGGTTTTTCTTTTTCAGGTTAAATTTACATACACTGAAATTTACAAGCAGCTTAAAATACTGAAGGGAGGGGATCTTGCTTTTTGTGAGTTCCAGTGTCAAACTTTATCGAATAAGCTAGTCTTTCTTTTCTGATTTAAAATATACTGTTACAGCATATGAAAAGCTAATGTTTCACTAGGTTGCCTCTCTGTCTTTTTTAACAAAGCCGTTGGGGTAACAGACATTTTGGTGAGTCCTGACCACGTGTATACCATGTAAGCGACACTGTACTCGAGAACACAGACTTTTCCAACGTTTCCATAGGCTGCACAGCCTCCACCCCCCATGCGGCTGGGAGCCGTGGGCCGGCCCTTGGGGACTGTAGATTTGTACGCGGAGCCCAGCAGCCTGGAGTTCTGGCTCTGGGCTGTGTCACGAGGGTCAGGGCTCCACACGGCTGCCCAGCTCACGACTAGCGTGGATATGTTTTTCCTCTCTCTTGGTTCAGTTCCCCCAGAGAGGAGCTGCAGTCCCGTGGCAAAAGCGTGTTGGATTACAAGAACTTGCACACAGTTTTCCACAGTGGCTGTGCTGCACGGTGAGCACCCTGTTGCCCGTTTGGGTGACCCTGGGCGCATCCCCAGGGAGGACAGCTGCTGTTCCATTCACCATTAGAAGCCACGCGGTGGTGACCTTCCATCCTGCGGCAGCTGGGACCCCGGCCGCCGCCGGCCCCCTCCCGACACCCCTCCAGTTCGTGTGTGCCCATCCCTGCCTGTTTGTGACCGCGGGCCCCTGTCCCGCAGGTGGTTCGTCGCTGGCTTCGCCATCTACCGCGCGCTGGACTGGGGGCTGGCGGAGCACGTGGAGCGGCGAGCTCAGCCCGCAGCTGGAACGGCTCATCGACCTCATGGCCAACAGCGACTGCGACGACGATGGCGGTGGCGGCGCAGCCGACGAGGGCTACGGGGCCCCCGAGGAGGAGGAGGAGGCCGAGGGCGGCCCCCGCGCCGTGCGCACCTTCACACAGGCCATGCGCCTGTGCGCCGCGCGCCTGACCGAGCCCCGGGGCGCTCAGGACCCACTACCAGGCCGTGTGCCGCGCACTCTTCGTGGAGACGCTGGAGCTGCGCGCCTTCCTCGCCAGGGTCCGGGAGGCCAAGGAGGTGAGTGGAGACGGGGGGACGCCCAGGCCGTAGGGACCAAGGACATGGGGGCGCCTGGCAGGGGCTGAGGGCGAGGCAGACGGGACACGTGGGGGCGGGTGGAGCAAGGGGTGGGGCCGTGAAGGCGCCTCCACCCGCAGAGGCGGGGGCCAGGAGGGCGGGCCAGGCTGTCCCTCCCCAGTCCCTGCCTCCTTCCCTGTCTCCCTCTGTCCGTCCACAGGGGGTGGAAATCCTCAGCTCGCAGCTCACTCTGTGTGGGAGTGCCCTGAACGCTTTGTAGGTTTTAGCTTAACCCGCACACCTCCTGCTTACCCGGTTTTGCACAGGAGGGAACTGAGGCTCAGAAACTTATATAAGTGGCACCTTTACCCCGTGACCTCACTCCTGTTGCCTCTAAGTTAGTTATTAACTTCTCTGATCCCCATGTTTGCATCTGCAAAAGGGCTGTGCCTCCTGCCTCCGGCTCACCTGCCCAGGTGATGGTTCCTTCCGAAAATAGGGTGCAGAGGGCGGCCCAGGACCCATGCAGAGGTGCCAGCATGCTGGAGCTTTGGGGAGGTGGGCAGTTCAGTGAGAGGACGCTCGCCCAGGTGTTTGCCCCGCTGGTGACAGTCTGCTGTTCCCCTCCGCCTCCCTCCGCGGTTATCACCCTTTTTCCGGATGAGCAGTTGGAAAGCCTCTGAGAGGCTGTGTCCTTGCCCCACGCCACAGCTAGTACAGAGCAGAGGGGGCCTGACCCGGCTCCCAGCTGGCCTTCTCCCGGGGCTGCTCCGCTTCTTCGTGGTCTCAGAGTCACAGGAGGTGACAGTCTCCGCCCCAGCTCTCCCAGCCTCTCCCTTGGCGGGAACTGAGGTGTTTCCTTGAAACGGGGGTCACAGCCCACAGGGACCCCTGCCTTCCGCCAGCATTTCACAGATGAGAAAAAGCAGAGATTTTTGGAGAGGTCGGGAGGTATTTTTGGAATTAACTGCTGCTGGTCCCTGATTCCACCCTGGCCCTTCGTGGGCACGTGTCTCTCGTTTCCTCTGACCAGGAAGCGTTCCTGCACAGCTTCTCTGGCTCTGAGCTTGAGCAGGCTCTCAGGGTTGTTTTGATCGATGGGCCTGGGACCCAGCGCAGGACAATTCAGATGCTCCTTGAGCCACTTGGCCCTCATCTACAGCCCAATCCTAGCCCAAGGGGGGGGGTGGCCCCTCGGCAAGGCCTGTGCCTCCGAAGCCCCATCCCCCTTCTTCCCTCCCCACGCTTCTTCGGCATCTCAGAGATGTCCTTCCAGTGCTCTCATTGTGGATGGTCCTAATGCTTTTCTGTCACCTGTCCTGTTGCTGAGGTCAATTCCTTACCCAGGCAATAAAAGCTCTTTGTTTTAGGAGCAAACAGCTCTAGACTTCAAGCAGTTGACCCGAGAGAAGTCTGGGAAATTGGAGGAGGTGGTGAGAGGGAGGCTGTTGGTGGGGCGCAGCTGGGCTGGCATTTGGGCAGAAACAGCCTACTCAGGGGGCAGGTAGAGATACTCCAGGAACGACAGGAGACCCACCTTCCTGCCCTTTGGGGAGACCGCCAGATCACACGCAGGTCTATTTTTAGAATCACACACCTTGTGCTTCTCAGAGACTTGGCAGAGTTTTCTAGAGCGTCCCAAAGCAGTTTGGCAAGTGGCTTGGGGTGAAAGCCAGGGTAACCGGTTCTGTCTGATTTGGGGGATGGGGAGGGCGAGGCTGTGCGCCAAAGGCAGCTGCTTCTCCAGGGAGGAAGATTGGAGGAAGAAAGGCAGCTGCTGCCAAGATGCAGGGCAATGAACCTAGCAGCCTCTTCCCAAATGCTCAGCATAGAACAGCTACCTCACGATCCCAGACATCCTTCTTGGGCCCTCACCGTGATGGCAGCATTTTCCCCAGGCTGTGAAATCCATCCCTGTGACTGTTTGCCTTGGCCTGCTGAGTAACTCACCCTCTCGGCTGTCCACCCACCCATCCAACTACCCGTTATTGATTCATTTATTCGTTCAGCCAATGTTTAAGACCTAGCACGTGTCTCACACAGTGCTAGGAGCCAGAAACACGAAGATAAAAAAATAAAAGCAAAAACAGAAACTGTGGTTCTGGCCTCATGGAGCCAACCATTCAGACAACAGTCAAAGCAGCAGATAAATGTACAACTGCAGATGGGATCGTGTGCAGAGAAGCGGCCGAGGGTGTCCCGTGACGGTGGGTGTGCGTGGGGCCCGGGGGCCCTGTGAGCTGAGGTCTGAAGCCCTCAGTGAGGGGGATCAGTGAGGGAAGGGGACAGATTCTACTGCAGCCAGGAGGTACTGTGTGGGTGCTACGTGGAGGTTGTGCTTTCTCCCCTGCCCTTGCCTGGGAGATGCAGCCACAGATAGCCAGTGGGACTCCAGTGTTCCCGTGGGGCTCCAAGGCTGATGGCCTGGTTCCCCCAGATATCTTTCTGAGCCCCAAAGCCTTGTCCAAAGTGCTCACTTGTCCCTTTTGTAGCTGGTGGACCAGTAGCCCCTGTGGTGCACAAGCATCCCCAGGGAGACAGGCCAGCAGGGCCCACATCCCCACAGCTGCTCTTCTCCCATTTCTCCTGGACTTACAGATGCTGCAGAAGCTTCGGGAGGACGAGCCGCAGTCAGAAAAGCCCCTGATGGAGCTCGACAGCCTGGGGCGCACGGACTGGGTAAGACGTGGCCCCCGCTGGCCCGGGGCACAGCCCGGGAGCCCTGCCCGGGGCTAAGGGCCATTTTCATCTTCTCGGGGGCCCAGGCCCGACTCTGGGTCCAGCTCATGCGGGAGCTGCGCCACGGAGTGAAGCTGAAGAAGGTGCAGGAGCAGGAGTTCAACTCCCTGCCCACAGAGTTCCAGCTCACCCCCTTCGAGATGCTGATGCAGGACATCCGCGCCAGGAACTACAAGCTGCGCAAGGTCATGGTGCGCCCCTCAAGGTCATGGTGGGCCCCTCAGGGTCATAGTGGGCCCCTCAAGGTCATGGTGGGCCTCTCTAGGTCATGGTGCGCCCCTCAAGGTCATGGTGGGCCCCTCAAGGTCATGGTGGGCCTCTCTAGGTCATGGTGGGCCTTTCAAGGTCATGGTAGGCCGTCTTGAAGGGGGTCCATGTTCAGCCCCCCTCTGCTCGCTGGAGCCCCTCCTTGGTGTGCTGGCCACTGAACTGGGGCAGACGTGGCCCGGAGTCACATGGTGCATGGTCCTTTCAGGGACACAGTGTGACAAGGGCAGGGAGAAGGGGACCAGGGGCAGGAGCTGAGGCTGCAGGATTGTCGCATTTAACGCTCACATAGCCCCTGCTGTGTGCCAGCATCGCTGAGAATCTTAAGCGTGCGAGTTAATTTCATCATTATGACAACCCTTTGAGGTGGTGCCGTTGACCCCCATTTCCACATGAAGAATCTGAGATTCAGGGAAAGCCTGTGGTCAGGCCTTGAAGGCCACGGCCGCACAGCCACTGAGAGGGAGGCTGGAGTGAGGCCCAGGCGCTGCCCATGGCTGCATGAGCCCCTCTCAAGGCCACAGCCCTGGCAGGTGGGCCCTTAGCCTTGCTGCCCTCACCCCACACACAGGTCAACGGGGACATCCCTCCCAGGGTGAAGAAGGATGCCCACGAACTTATCCTGGACTTCATCCGCTCCCGGCCTCCGCTGAAGCAGGTACCGGCTCCCTTGGGGCGTTTGGAAGGTTGGTTCTGGGGCGCTCACTGCCCCAGGAGCACACAGGGCCTCCACGTCAGGCCTTGTGATGCCGTGGGCTCCGGATTCCTCATGCAGGGTTCCTCCCCAGCTTGGGAGTCGGCCCCCACCTGGCGCTGCCACACCCCCTGCAGGTCTCAGAGAGAAGGCTTCGCCCCTTACCCCAGAAACAGAGAACGCTGCATGAGAAGATCCTGGAGGAGATCAAGCAGGAACGCAGGCTGCGCCCCGTGGAGGACAGGCACTGGGACGGGGCGGGGTGAGCGGGGTGAGCACGGGACCACCCCTTCCTCTGCCCCTTGCCTCCCCTCCACCCCCCAACCCGTCCTGTCCTGTCCTGCCTTACCTGCTGCCTGCCCCAGGGTTCGGCTCTCTGCCCTGCATCCTCAACGCCTGCTCTGGGGACGTCAAGTCCACTTCCTGCATCAACCTGTCCATCACGGATGCCGGGAGCAGTGCCCAGCGCCCGCGGCCCCGGGTCCTGCTCAAGGCGCCCACGTTGGCTGAGATGGAGGAGATGAACGTATCTGAGGTCAGAGCCCACGGGTTCCTGAAGAGACGCTGAGGAGGAGTGGGGGAGGGGAGGGGGGAGGGGAGGAGGGAGGGGGCAAGGACACAGCCAGCGTCCATCCGGCGTCCAGCTCTGTGAGGTGCGCCCTGCTTTGAAGCTGGTGTCCTGCTGTGGGGCTGGGTCTGCCCTAGGGGCAAGCATGGCTGGGCTCAGGACCCTTTCCCATCTTGGCGGCTCAGAAGGGTCACTGGGACGGTGGCCTTGAACCACTGTGGCCTCTGCACAAAAAGGTCTAAAGCAGAGTGCTCCGTCCTCCTGGGGCTGGGAAGCTGGGCAGCCCCCCTCAGAGGTGAAAAGCCAGCATGTCCCAGCGGGGCTCTGCATCCTGGCTGCTACCCTCTGAGCCCAGAGACCAGGGTGGTGGCCATGTCCACAGGCCCCACCTGCCCCCCAGACCTGCCCTCCCAGGACTTTCCAGGAGCCGCAGACCAGGGTGTGGTTTTCGAGGCACCCGCCTCCCCCTGGCCTGGGCAGTGTGTAGCGGAGGCCCCTGTGCCCGACACCTTGGTCCAAGGACCGGCAGGAGGCGCTGGCGGGCAGAGAGGTCAGGGAGGTGCCGGCTGGCGTGTTCGCAGGAGGAAGAGTCGCCGTGTGGGGAGGTGACACTGAGGCGAGACCGCTCTTTCTCGGAGCACGACCTGGCCCAGCTCCGGAGCGAGGTGACCTCTGGCCTACAGCCCCCTGGAGGCCTGGAACGGGCTCGGCCGCGTGCGGACAGCGTGCAGTCCTGGACGCCCAGCGCCCAGGAGCCAGGTGGGTGCTGCCCTCCCTTCCCTGGGCACCCTCCTGCAGGCGCCCTTTGCCCCTGCCCGGTCCCAGCGGCTTCAGAGGGTACAGGGAGCTCACACCTGCGGGAAGGGTATTTATCGCCCCAGGCAGCCATCCCCCACCTTTTGAAACTTTATTAAATTAGTAATACATACTCATTGTAAAACTAAAAAAAAAAGTTCCCATGGGGCTTCCCTGGTGGCGTAGTGGTTGAGAGTCTGCCTGCCGATGCAGGGGACACGGGTTCGTGCCCCGGGCCGGGAAGATCCCACATGCCGCGGAGCGGCTGGGCCCGTGAGCCATGGCTGCTGAGCCTGCGCGTCCGGAGCCTGTGCTCCGCAACGGGAGAGGCCACAACAGCGAGAGGCCCGCGTAAACCAAAAAAAAAAAAAAAAAAAAAAAGTTCCCATGATTCTATTACCTAGGGATAATTGCTGTTGACATATTGGTGTATAGAAAGAAAGCTGGATGGATGGATGATTGACAGATCCTTCTAGTGTTTCTGTCAATGGAGACGTGCCCACAGAGTAGCACACACCACTCTGGAGCCTGACCAGTGCCCTGGGTTTTGTCACGAGCCCCGCCCTTTCCCCGTCGGTCAGCACGCAGGACGGTACGGTTCTGCTGGCCACACAGGATTAGTTGGTCCCCTCCGTGGTGAAGGCTGGGCCCCACCAAGTGCCCCGGGTCACAGGGTTGCCACCCTGCCCAGTGCCTCCCACCAGGCATGGCCAGGCCCCCTTCTCTCCCCTCAGGGTCACCTTGAGCCCCTGTGTTGCTTTCTGGCCCCTCTCGGGATGGTCTCATTTGGTGGCTATGACTCACTCCTGGTGTGAAGAGGTCCAGGCCAGGCATTCCGTACCTCACTGTCCCCCTATGGTGGAGGTGGACCCCCTCTTCCCCCTCCGACCCTCTCTGCCCCTCTGGGTCTTCAGGCAAAGGGTGGTGAGGGGCGCTGACCAAGGCTGCCACGGCCCCATGATGGGGTGCAGATACGGGCCCCTCTGGCCTGCCGCACTGCACAGGCCCTGGATGTGGGAGATGTGTCCTCTACTAGACCCCTCACCCCCAGGAAACCACCGCACCATCACCTCCTGCTGCCTGGAGGGCCATCTCCCCCTTCCCTGGGCACAGCTGTCCAACGCCAGAACACCTGCAGGTTGTCCTGACAGCCCCCGGGTCTTCTACCAGGTTCTGTCAGCATCCAGTCCCGGCATGACCCCAGCTCCCCGCCACGCAGTGACCTGGGCTCAGTCGAGGACAGGCCTGGGGCCTCCGAGTGGCTGGTGAGTGACGGAGGCGCGGTGGTCCAAGGTGGCTGTGATGGGCTGGTGTGCCAGCTGGGCTCAGGAGGGGTGAGGGCTCCCCTCAGTGGTGTGCGGGGTCTATGCTCCAGCCACCCCATCTGGGCAGGTTGGGCTCAGGAGGGGTGAGGGCTCCCCTCAGTGGTGTGCGGGGTCCGCGCTCCAGCCACTCAACCTGGGCAGGTTGGGCTTTGCTGCCGTCCCCTGGACCTTCTGGGTACTGCGGCCCCCTGGGCCGGAGAGGGGCCTTGCTAAGGGGACAGCCCAGTTCCACCTCTGGGGGCTCAGGACAGGTGAGAAGCCCATCGCCCTGTGCCTGGAAGGCAGCCTGGTGACACTGGAGAGCACTTTCTCAGGTCTCGACTCTGTGCCGCTCCCTCTCGGCGCCTCCGTTTCATTGGCTGTGAATTTTGTCTGACTTTTCATTGTGAGGAGCTAACAGTTGCTGACGTTTTGAGGTCCCCACTTGGACCTGAACCTTGGTGGATGATTTTATCAAATGCGATGAGAGCAGTGAAGTGCCTGGGGGGCCACAGGGCACCGTGCTGATGCTTTGAGAGACGGAGTTCTGTGCTAAGAACACAGGACTGTTCCCCTGGGGGCTAGGACAGGGTGTACTCGCCATGGCGGCCCAAAGGGCCGGGCGGTTATGACGAGGTGGACAGGTGCAACCACCTGACTGGCAGACCCGGAGTTGCAGTGGATGGTTGGCGCTGGGAGGGAGGTGGGAGCGGGGGAGGGTTCCAGGAGGAAGGGCAGTGGGCCTGGGGACTCTGGCTGGCTCTCACTGGCCTGGTGTTGGCAGGTGGGGAGCAAGGCTGGAGGCAGATGCTTCAGGTCTGGGAGCACTGCGGATGAAGGTGGGATGGGCTGAAGGGTTACATGTGCAACGAGGCCATCCACGGGCTGGGGGCCGGCCGGTGGGGTGGGTGGGGCCAGGTCAGAGAAGCCTTGCCTGTAGCCATGCACAGAGAAGTCCCGGGGAGCGGTGCGGCTCCCTGGCGTGGCCGAGCTGAGAAGCGGGGCGTTTTATGGAGCTGCTGGGCTTGGTGGACCGAGGCCAGGGAGGTGCCAGGGTCCTCCGGGAAGAGGGGAACTTATGGAGATGCCCTGAGAGCCTGAGACCGGCCCCTCGGGCCTCCTGCCACAGGAGTTCAGCCACCCCGTGGAGAGCCTGGCTCTGACGGTGGAGGAGGTGATGGACGTGCGCCGTGTGCTGGTGAAGGCCGAGATGGAGAAGTTCCTGCAGAATAAGGAGCTCTTCAGCAGTCTGAAGAAGGGAAAGGTGAGGGGCCCGGGGTTGGGGCAGGCGAGGGCAGGACCGGGCCTGGCGAGTTCTGGACAAAACTGGGCTCTAACCAGGCCTTTCCGTACAGATTTGCTGCTGCTGCCGGACCAAGTTCCCACTGTTCTCCTGGCCGTCCACCTGTCTCTTTTGCAAGAGGTGAGTGAGCCTTCTGAATGCACCTTGGCTGTGAATTAACATGGGAGGGAGGGGTAAGAAGCCTCTAGGCTTCTGTCTAGTAGAGCTTCCTGCAATTCTGAGGATGATCTATCAGGCACTGTGAGTTGTGCAAGGAAGGGACAGAATTTTTTATTTAATCGTAACAGCTGAGCAGCCCCCACTTTCAGCCAAGGTGGGGTAACAGGAAGCAGGACAGGCATCTTCCGCATGAAATAGCCAAAAAGAAAGAAAAAAAAAACGTCAAACACGTGAAACACTGGTTCTCAAGACATCAGGTATCAAGCAACCAACGGGAAGCAGACAGGGTGAGCTCTATCCTAGGACTGCCTCAACTCTGGACTCGGAGCCTATTCAGCTCCTGGAGTGGAGGAGCTAAAGGTGAGAACGAGGGCACCCGTGCAGCTAGAGTTCTCCCCTCTGGAGAGAGTCCTCCAGGAAGCAGGTCTCAAGAGACCTGCAGAAGGTCCCCCTTGAGTGTTCAGAGTTCTGATCAGCACATACACGCAAGGAAATTTCTGCGGGTTTGGAAGGAATCATCTTGAAGCACAGATTGGCAAACTCCAGCCCATGGGCTAAATCTGGCCCACTGCCTATTTTATAAATAAAATTTTATTGGAACATAGCCACACCCATCTGTTTATTATTCATTTAGTCACACCTAAAATGTTGACTATCTGAGCTTTTACAGGAAAAGTTGACTGACCCTGTCCTAAGGGTTTAAAGGAACAGTACCAGGAATAGTGTCTATTCCCACCAGCCATGGTGGAAAGTTGTGATTCATGGCTGCTGAGTGGAATACACAGGAAGGTCTTGCCTCACTAGCGAGAATAAGTGCCCCTAGACTGAGCACTGCTCCAGAACTAACAAATCACAAAAGCAAGACCAGAAAGGACCAAACTATTCCCAAGTATCCTGACGGCTTCCCAGAGCAAAGCTCAAGAATAGGAATAAAAATATATCCAGCAGCCAGCAAGATAAAACGCCTGGCGTCCAATCAGATATTACCAGGCATGTCAAGAAGCAGGGGAACGTGACCCATGACCCACATCACCCAGAACTGACACACATTTTAGGGTTAGCAGATAAGGACATTGGAAGGTTTTTTGTTTTTGTTTTTTTGGCCACACCGCACAGCATGCGGGATCTGGGTTCCCCAACCAGAGATTGAACCCCACGCCCCCTGCAGTGGAAGTGCGGAGTCTTAACCACTGGACCACCAGGGACGTCCTGTGGACATTAAAAGTTTTGAACTGCATTTCATATGCTGCCAAAGTTAAAGACATGGAAGAGGTAAAGGAGAGACAAATTGAACCTCTAGACATGAAAACTGGAATGTTTGGGATGAAAATTACACTGGATGATTTATAGCAGGTTAGACATTCAGAGGAATGTGCAGAAGAAAAGATTAGTTAACTTGAAGACCTAGCAATAGAAACTATCCAAAACAAAATTATCCAAAACAAAAACACTGAGAGAAAAAATAATTTGAAAACGAAAAATGTGTTGGCAAGCTGTGGGATAACATTAAGAAGCCTAATATAGGTGTAATTAAAGTTCCCAAAGATGTGGGGGCAGAAAAAGTATTTGAAGAAATAACAGCTAAAAAGGTGTTCCAAATTTGATGAAAAATATAAACCTACAAGAAACTCAGTGAACCCCAAGCACAAGAAATATGAATAAAATCACACCAAGACACATAATAATTAAATTGATCAAAACCAGTGATAAAGAGAAATTCCTAAAGTCAGTCAGCAAATAAAGACATGTTATGTACAGAGAAAGAGAAAGATGACTGCAGGTTCCTCATCAAAACATTGCAGGCAAGATGTCAGTGGAACAACATCTTTAAGGTACTGAAAGAAGAAGAAGAAAAAAAACGGTCAATCTAGAATTCTGTACCCAGCAAGAGGCAAAAGTAAAGATTTCCAGAAATACAGAAGCCGAAAAAATTCTTCACCAGCAGACCCACACTGGAACAAATGTTAAATGAGGTCTGCCACGTAGATGGAAAGTGACACCAGATGGAGACCTGAATGTACACAAAGCAATAAGAGCACTAGGAACAGCAACTCCTAACATATAAGATTATCTTCTTATACCTCTTTAAAAGGTAAACCAATACCCAGCACCCAACAAGGTAAAATTCAGTGTCCATCATCCAGTCAAAGATTACCAGGCATGCAAATAATTAATAAAAATGTATCTTGGGGGTTATCACATATCTGTAAGTAAAAAAATATAACAATAGCATTAAGACCAGAGGTGGAGGACTGTAAGTATGCTGTTATAAGTTTTTATATGAGATGGTAAAATATTACTTGAAGGAAGACTGTGGTAAGTTAAAGACTATCCTATGAGCCCAAAAGCAACCACTGGAATGGCTTGTATGTCAACAAAGAAGATAAAATGGAATCATAAAAAAGACTCAATACAGAAAGCATAAACAGGAAAAGGGAACAAAGAACAAATAGGACAAAAAGAAAACAAATCACAAGATGATAGACTTAAACCCAATTATATCAACAATTATATTAAACATAAATGGTGTAAACAATCCAATTAAAAGGCAGAGTTTCTCGGATTGAATAAAGAAAGCGAGACAATCTGCTGTCTACAAGACATGTAATTTATTTTTAATTTAATTTTATTTTTTGGCTACGCTGCACGGCTTGCAGGATCTTAGTTCCCCGACCAGGGATCAAACCCAAGCCCCCTGCAAACCCAAGCATGGAGTCCTAACCACTGGACCGCCATGGAATTCCCAAGACATGTACATTAAATAAAAGACACAAACTGGTTGGAGGGAGGTGGGTGGAGAAAGATACACCACACCAACATTAGTCTAAAGAAAGCTTGAGTTGCTATATTAATACGATACAAAGTAGACTATGGAGTAAAGAGTATTATCAGAGTTAAAGGAATTCATTTCATAACAATAAAAGGAGGAAATAATCCTGAACATTTTCCACACCTAGCAAGAGATTCAATATACATGGAACAAAACATTGACAGACTGCAAGGAAAAATAGCTAAATCCATGCTTATAGTTAGAGATACGAAACCCTAAGGGTCTAGGAGGTTTGCATGACACTACCACCAACTTGATCTAAGCGACATCTAGAGAAACTAGACCGAACAGTGCAATGTATGTTCTTATCAAGTGCACACGGAACGTGCACCAAAATTGACTATTCTGGGTCAAAAAACAAGTCTCAAAAATGCGGAAGGATTCATATCATACAAAGTATGTTTCCTGACCACAGTAAAATAAAATCAAACTAATACAGAGGTTTGTTGACGGCGAATTAATTATGGGACATCCATGCAAGAGTGCATGGTCCCTTGTTTTAAAAAATGAATTTGGACAATTTGTACTGATGTTGAGAAGAGCCCTGGTGTATCTTTATAGGATAGTACACATGATACCCCATTTCATTTACTGTATTTTTACTTTAAATGTATGTTTTTGTTAATTTATGCTTAGATATGGAGAATGGAAACTGCTGATAGGAGGGATCATCTCTAGGATGGGCTTTACCGGAGAGGACTCGTGTCTAAATTAAAATTCTCTCTAGTGTTTGAATTTTTACAACAAGAAGGCATTTACTTTTGAAATCACGTATGGGAAATAAACACTGTTAATCACTGCTTAAAGATGGGCATCTCACTTGAGGGCCCTCTGGCTCTGACAGTGCTTGTGGAGAGAGGGGTCAGGTACCCTCCACTCCAGACCAGATGCTCCCCAGCAAGAGCGAGGAGGGGCAGAAGTATTTTGGGTGCAGAGCTGAGTAAAAAGAAAAGCAAGATTTGGGAGTAAAATGAAAGTAAAGCACTGACGTGGCCAGGGGTCAAGCGGGAGGCAGTGACAGCCTAGCCTCGCCTGTGTGCCGGGCGGGTGCTGGATCCCTCACAGCTGACACTGCAAACCCTCTTCTTTTCTCTCCAGAGCTGTCTGCAGTTCCTGCAGCATAAAGGTGAGGACCACCTGGGGTCAGAGCGAGGGCCCACATCTCAGGTGTCCTGTGGCCCGACCGGGCCTGTCCGGGGGTGGGCAGAGGCTCTGCTGTCTCCTGTCGGGTGATCCCTGCTCACTACTCACCACTTCAGCTCCTTCCTCCAGAGCGATCCGCTTCTACACTTCCCAAAACTGCAGTTTTTAAAGACCCTTGTAAATGGTCCCTTTTTTTAAAAATTAAATATTCTGTGTTAGTAGGCCAGTGCCAGGAGACCCGTCTCTTTCTCTAAAAGTCCTCCTTCTGACACCCCAAATTCCTTGAGTGTCTTTGGAAAGCCTCATTTTATAGCAGCTTGGGGTGTCTGCATACACGCAGGTGTGCACAGAGGTAAAGGATAATATTTGGAAGGATGTCACCCCTTTACACCTCGTCCCAGAAACAATCATCTGTCTGAGGGATTTTTACCACCACTATTTTCAAAGCCTTACTTTTTATGCTGCCACTTGGCTATAGAGAGGCCACCTCGTCAATGCTGAGTGCTGATTGCATACTGTCCGCAATGCTCCACCTTGCGTGTTGGCAGCTGTCCGGGGGACCCGGGGGCCTGGAGTGTCTCTCTGTGTTGCAGGTGAAGATGCCGTCTAAGAAGTTTGCACACATTCCCGTGTACACGCTGGGCTTCGAGAGTCCTCCGAGGGTGCCAACCGCCAAAGTCACGCTGGCACAGAGAAGAGACGCCTTCCAGTGCGTGCCTGCCCTTGGTGACGTCCCTGTGGTGGGCAGGCATCACAGTCACCTGGAGGCTGGGCGGGGGCCTATGTGCTGGGGTGGGGTGGGGCTGAGAGGTCAGAGCCCAGGACCCAAATTCCTCCCAGGGAAGAGCTGCTGCGGGATGGACTTTGCTCTGCCTGATGTGGGCACGGGGGGATGTGGAGACTCGGGAGGACCCCTGACGGCCCCGTCCTGTCCCAGACCCCTGCAGGGCCCCCACTGGCGGAGCGTGGAGGAGGAGTTCCCGCACATCTACACCCACGGCTGCATCCTGAAGGACGTCTGCAGCGACTGCACCGGCTTCGTAGCGGACGTGGTGCGCTCCAGCCGCAGGAGTGTGGACGCCCTCAACACCACGCCCCGCCGCGCCCGCCAGACCCAGTCCCTCTATGTCCCGAACACCTGGACACTCGACCTCAAGTGATGGTCGCGGCCCCCTGGCCGCCCGGTCCGAGGCTTTTCGGGGTACCCGGGTGGCCATGCTTCTGGGGAGGAGCCAGCTAGTCCTGGACCAGGCGGAGAAGCCCCCGTCCTGGGGCACGGCGGCCCCCGGCCCTCGTGATGTGCATGTACATATATACATATACAGATACGTTTATATAATATATACACACAGCATATATATTTATATTCATGCTTCCTGGCCCCAGAGTTCATTTGGGGTCAGACTCACTCCAGGACCCTCCCTGGGGGAGGCTGTTTCCTCTCAGGATTCCTTGAGCAGAGCGGGGGTGGGGTGGGGGTGGGGCGGATGGGAACAGGTGGTCTCACTCAGATGCAGAGGGGGCACGTGGGCATACAGCAGAGGGGCTCTGGGGAAGAAGGGCCTACCCGCACGTTTTCTTTTCCGGCAGCTTCCCCTCCCTGGGTGGACGTCCAGGCCGGGACAGGGGTCCTTGGTCCCCAGGGGGCTTGGAGCACCCCCCTCGCACCTGTGCTCTCCTAGCAGGGCCGTGGGCTGCGGAGGCACCTGGGAAACCTCTAAGTGGGCTAGGATTCCCCTGTTGGGCATCCCAGCCCTCCATGTGGAAGGTCTAAGGCCAAGCTCACTCCCGGCCCCCACCTGACATCCGTACCCCGGCCATCTGCCACGCAGCCAGTATCGCTGGCCTCCCACGCTCAGAGGTGCGGGGGTGGTGCTGGCCCGGGGGCCCTGGCGATGCTGGCGGTCCTGGTACGGGAAGGAGCTCTGTAAATTGTACACAAGGCCACTCCTGGCCGAATAAATGTGGTCTCACAGTCTCCTGGCCGGGGTGTGCACTGAGCTCTGCAGTTGCAGGGATGGGCCTGTGCTCCAAGGGCCGACACTGGGCTCTGAGGGGCCACCTGCCGCCCGGTGCTGTCATGACACGAGCGTGCGCAGGCCCACTCTGTGATCTGGCCGTCTTGGTCCTGCAGCCGACAAGGGCCGTAGGTGTGTGTGTGTGACAGCCGCACAGTCTGCTGCTGCCTGTCACCTCCCAGCCTGGGGACCCTTTGGCCTCGTCCGCCACATCTCTGCTCCTGTTCTCCAGGCGAAGGGTTCCCTCAGGGCCGGCAGGTTTGGGGGAAACGTGTGGGTGAGCACCCGGGTGCTCTGCCCGCCCACAAGGACGGGGGCTTCTGTTGTCACCCCCATCTTACAGATGAGGAAACTGAGGCTCAAAGAGGTGAGGGAATTTGGCCACAGATGCACAGCTGGCCCAGGATCTTCAGCCAGGCCTATCGGATGCCAGGCTCTAAGGCCTGGCACACAGATATGGGCCCGGAGGAGGCCCCAAGGGACAGAACTTGTAACAGATGGGCCTACGGGTGAGATGCTTTCTTCAGCTAGGGTCCAGGACCCTCAGTAACAATTAGAGCAGCCAGGAGAAACAGCCCGTTCCCAGCACTTGTTCTGAGTACTTCATGGGCAGGCAGTATTATCCCCATTTTAAAATGAGAAAACTGGCACAGAGAGGGTAAAGAATTGTCCCCGGTCACACAACCAGCAAGGAGAAAGCACTTACAAGGGCAGATTACCCTGCAGGTGCGGAAACAGGGCAGGTGACACGAGCAGGGCCATGCTCCCAATAGGGGGAGACCCAGGTTCTAATCCTCACAGGAACACCTTGAAATGAAAGCCCATTGGAAAACAGAATAAACCCCATTCTGGGGCAGCTGGGCTAAGCCAGGAGGGCCCACATGGCTCCAGGGTGAGGTCAGGAGGGAGGGTCCTGCTGTCCTGGCTGCTGGGGCTCACCTCCCGCCGACCCCAGGTGCAGAAAGCTGTAGTGCTGGCCCAGGGAACCCAGTCCTGCCTCCACTCACCTAATTTAGATCCTGACAGATGGAGGTCGCCCGCTCTAGAACTGTTTACAACCAAGCTTCTCGCTGAGGAACAGGCCTTCGGGAGCACAGGGAAAGGCTCATGTTCAGAGTTGCCTGTTCAAGGAAGGCACCCCTCACAACCCCCCGGCTGCCAACTTAACAGACGGCAGGGCAGGAAGCAGCTCCTGGTGACACTCCCCTCGTTTCCATCCACAGGTGAGGCGATAAGCCTGCATAAGCTGGTCACACCTTGGAACAGCAGTGACACAGAATCTATTTAACAACTAGCCTGATCCCTGAACAATCAGAGTTTTTAGGAGGATGGTGCCCTGGAGATCCTGTATGTGCTGAGCGTGAGGCTTAGTGGCTGGATTGTGTGTGTGTGTGTGTGTGTGTGTGTGTGTGTGTGTGTGTGAGGCAGCAGCCACGTGCCAGCCAGCGTGAAGCAGTTCAAGATCCCGGTGACCAGTATGGCTGCCAGGCCAGCGGTGCGAGCACTGGCACACACACCTGCTTCCCTTCTGGGGCTGTGCCAGCAGCCTTCCTCATCTCAGCTCTGGAACCACAGACACGAAGGCAGACCCACATTCTACCTGGGCCATTTCCTTACTCTCTGAGTCCCAGTTCCTTTACCTATAAAGGTGAGGACGTCTACCTTCCACGGCCAGGTAAGAACTCAGGACAGGGCTTGGCGCCACTGTGAGGGTCGTCCGCGACCCTCCTCCGTCAGGGTGGGAGGGCCCCTTCCCCACACCAGACCATCCTGCCCTAGCAGGGGTTCTCAATCTGCCTGTACACTCTAAACCCCTGAAGACCTATTTTAAAAAATGTCAATGCCAGACCCCACATTGGAATTTCTAGGGATGAGTCCTCGACCTTCACTGTAAAAGTCCCCCCAGGAGATGACGACACACGGTAAGTGTGGCGAGCCTCCACCTTAGACCACGGATTCCCACACCCAGATGTACAGGAAAATCACCTGGGACGCACTAATGACGACAAAAAGCAAACGCCCAGGGCGTACCCTAAGGGTCGGTTTCAGGCTGCCGTGGGAGGGAGGTCGAGATCCGCAGCTTTGGGAAGCTCCTCGGCTTGGACGCGCCTACAAAGAGGACAGAACTGCCTCGCCGGCAGCCGCTGGAGGCGGCCTGCAGCGGCTGGGCGCACCCCTCCGCGACCCGCCCCCAGCTGCCGCCTGGCCCCGACCCCGCCCCCCACCCCCACCCCGCCCCGCCGGCCCGCCGGCCCGCACTCGCTACTGGACGCTCGGAGCCCCGCGCCGTCCAAACGTGTCTCGCTGGCGCGCCTCCAGAAAACCCGAAGACACCCGCCCGCGGAAGCGCCCAAATCGCGCGAGAACTCGCCCGGAAGTGCCTGCACCTTCTTTGATGCCACCGCAGACACAGAGGAAGTTCCGGAAGGCCGCAGCGCGGAGACGCGACACGCCAGACTCGCGCCACCGCGCCTTAAGTGCGCAGGCGCGCTGTCCGCTCTCTTTTCCGCTCTTCCTTCTGCCAGTCTCTAGACGTCAGCGGCTGTTGGGTCCTATGTCGCGCCGGGCCCTCCGGAGGCTGAGGGGGGAACAGCGCGGCCAGGAGCCCCTCGGGCCCGGCGCCCTGCAGTTTGTCCTCCACGATGACGATGATGTGGAAGAAGAAGGCCCAAAGCGGGGACCCGGTGGCCGGCACCCCCGGGGCCCAGGGAAGGAGGGCGTCCGAGTCAACAACCGGTTCGAGTTGGTGAGGCGTCGGGCTGCCCGGGGTGGGTGGGGGCCCGGGGTGGGGGCCCGGGGTGGGGGCGGCATGCGAGGAGGGTGCGTGACGTCACGGGGCGGGGCGACTGGGGTCTGGGCTGCGGTGGGGGGCGGGGCGAAAGGAGTGGGCGGTGGCCTGAGGCCGGGGGCGTGGCTACGTTGGCTTTGGGCTGCGGTGAGGGGCGGGGCCATGCGTCCGGGGGCGGGGTAAGTGGGGTCTTGGCTGCAGCTGGGTGGGCGGGGCCTGCCGTCTGTGGGCGGGGCCGCAGCTCAGTGGGCGAGGCTTCGCTCCCAGGGTCTGGGGTCGCCAACCCTGATTTCAGGGTTAAGTGTCTCCCTCGCGGTGCCGTCGCAGGGCCTTCGCAAACGATCTCGGTTGCTCCTCACAACCCAGGACTCGGTGCCTCACTCTTGCCCATCGCTGCGTCCCCGTAGCAGGTGTCTGGCACAGAGAAATAACGCCACCCCCCCACCCGCCCCTACTCCCCCGTCTCCGTAGCGCTGGCCTCAGTCTGTAATTTTGCACGTGCTCGTTCTCGCTCCCTTGACCGCCCCGAGCGGCAGGTAGCGTGTCTGCTTTGCGCACCGTGTGTCCCCAGCACCGTGCGCGCGGCGCACACTAGGGCGCGACCGCGGTTGCCGAGTGATTGGAGGAGTACCAGTAGGTGTGAAGATCGTGGAGAACACCAGCTGCCGTCTGTAAGGTCTGTTAGTCTGGCAACCGCTCCCAACTTCACAGGAAGTTGGCAGGTTAGGGGCCCATCCTAAGACTGGGGCGTGTGGGCTGCCAGTCTGGTAGTTTGGTTTAGAGATTGTCCACGTTCCTCCAAGGTAAGAGGCAGCCTCACCCTGCAGTTTCTGCTGGAAGCGGGACCAAGTCCGTCTTCAAATTCTCCAGACTATCCCGCCACCTCTTCAGAGCCTCCCCGCTCCCTTGTTTCTTGCCATTTCTTTGTTTTTAATTTTTTATTATGGAAAATTTTAAACACATGCAAAAATAGAGCAGTACAAGTAACCTTCACGGGCCCCCACCCAGCTTCCACGGCTCTCCACACATGGGCGGTTTTTCCCCAGTGCTCCCATCACATCATTTATCCCTAGGTTTTCTAGTCTTTTTTTTTTTTTTTTCCCGGTACGCAGGCCTCTCACTGTTGTGGCCTCTCCCGTTGCGGAGCACAGGCTCTGGATGCGCAGGCTCAGCTGCCATGGCTCACGGGCCCAGCCGCACCGCGGCACGTGGGATCTTCCCGGACCGGGGCACGAACCCGCGTCCCCCACATCGGCAGGCCGACTCTCAACCACTGCGCCACCAGGGAAGCCCTCCAGTCATTTTTTGACTTCTCTCAAAACCCTCAAGGCTTCTTTCCATCCCACTTGTTAACAGGCTGAAATGGGTTTGTGCCGAAGTTGGCTGTTTTCCCTGACCGTGTGTCAAATGTACTTTCTCCTTATTCTGACATCCTCCAGGTTTAGTCTTCTTTTTTTCTCAGTCTTAAACAATGGTAACTCATTTGGAAAACGTTCACATGTTCCAGGCCCTGCTGCGATGTCATGTGTCTTATGGTCTGGGAAGGTCATGTTGTCCCCATTGTACAAATGAGGTAGTAAGTGACACCCACAGTGAAATCCAGGTTCTGGGCTCTTTTTTTTTTTTTTTTAATAAATTTATTTACGTATTTATTTTTGGCTGCATTGGGTCTTTGTAGCTGTGTGCGGGCTTTCTCTAGTTGCAGTGAGCCGGGGCTACTCTTCATTGCAGTGCATGGGCTTCTCATCGTGGTGGCTTCTCTCATTGTGGAGCATGGGCTCTAGGCATGCGGGCTTCAGTAGTTGTGGCACACAGGCTCAGTAGTTGTGGCTCAGGGGCTCTAGAGCACAGGCTCAGTAGTTGTGGCGCACGGGCTTAGTTGCTCTGCGGCACGTGGGATCTTCCCAGACCAGAGCTCAAACCCGTGTCCCCTGCATTGGCAGGCGGGTTCTTAACCACTGCACCACTGAGGAAGTCCCTAAAATTGTACTCTTAACCGTGCCCAGGTGTTTGTCTCTGAAGCAAAGTTAGCGTTCCTTCTGAAGAAGAAAGGAGGATAGATGGACAGTGGGCCAGGGTGTGGGGATAGATGAAAAAAAAAAAAAAAAAAAGCTCCTGTGTGTGAATAGAAAAGGGCTTTTCTGGACTCCCTGTGTATTGGTCAGGTCAGAGGGACCCAGCAGCTGCCCCTGCCGAGTGCTGTGCCGTGCGCATGCTCTTCTGCTCTCCGGCAGGACCCTGGTGTTGCACAGACCTCCATCGTAGTCTGTGCATTCAAACGCCACCTTTACATCATCTCCTTTAGGTGTCTCGCAGACGCCTCAGGCTCAGTGTGTCCAGACTTTAACTGCCCTCTCTGCCTCCTCCGGCCTTCCCTGTCTGTTGAGGGCAGCTCCACTCTTCCTCTTGCCAAGGCCAGCAGCCTGGAATATACCCCTGACCTTTTTCTCTCACACACCACATGCAAACCCTGGTGAAGTCCTGGGCGGCTGCAGGTGTAGCACCTGCGGTGTGGCCGTGGCCTCTGCCTGGATACTTCTGACCCGGTCCCGCTCGTCCTCTTGGCCTCTGCAGCCTGTCTGGGTGCAGCAGCCACAAGGATCCTGTTAGGCCCACATCTGCTCTCAGCCCTCCTTTCTCACAGCCCCCCCAGGGCCCGGATCGCCCGCCTCATGTCTCCCTGATCTTGTCCGCTCTGCTCCAGCCACAGGCCTGGAACGCAGGTCTCCCCGCTGTCCCCTCTACCCGGAACACCCCGTATTCCTGTGTTGCTTCCCCCGCTCAGGCTTCGCTCAGATGTCACCTTCTGAGCCTTGCTTACCCTCCCCACTGATTTAAAGTTACAGCCCCTCCCCCCCGTTCTTCTGATCTTTCTCCTTTTCCCCTGGAAGTTATCACAGAACAAACCCTACAGGTTACCGACGTGTTCTTTTGATCTCGTGCTGCTTGGCCCTCACTGCCGGAGAGTGTCCGCTGTGTGAGAACAGAGACTTAGTTGTTCCCTCGCGTATCCCCACCCCCGGAACAGTGTCTGTTCTCGTAGGTGTGCGGAGAGGTCGCGGCATGAGTCAGTGTTTCCTCTGACGACAGAGTGTGAGCGTCTGCACACGGGCTTTGCATCCCGGCTCCGCCTCTTCTTACCTGTGAGAACTTGGACAGGTTTCCTAGCATACACGTCGGCTCCCCTGTTTCCTGGGGATGATGTTACTTACCTCATGGGGTTGTCACGAAGAGTCAGTGGACTAACGTGTACAGCCCTTAGCCCATGCCAGGCGTACGGTACTCAGCAAATGTTGATACTACATCGTGTTGACAGCCAAGAACTTCAATAGAAACGTGTGACCCTAAGTGGATGAGAGGCGTTTCTAGGGGCTGGTACACCTCTCTCCCCCTGGGGAGTGGGAAGACACCCTTCTGTGACTTAATGGCTGGGACTGTCCTCTTTGCTGGCTCTTGGGTGAGTTTCCTTGGCCTTAGATTAGAAATCATCTTTCCTACCTCATTCAGACGGGTTTTTGAAAATCGGTTTTATTGAAATGTAATTTATACGTAATAAATGCGCCTGTTTTAAGGGTATAGTTTGAGTTTCGCAGCATAACGTACTGTGCAACTGTGTTGTAAAATAGAATTTATTAGTGTCTTGGGGTCAGGGACCACTTTGACAATCTGATAGAAAACCACATAAGCTTTTAAAAACTATCAGGATTTATTCTATATCATTGAAAAGTTTTAGCGAGGAAGATTATTCTTTTCTGAAGAATCACATGTTTATGTCTCTCTGTTTTCATGTACAATATAGTGGCCAGTCTCTGAAATAAATCTAGATTGGAAGAAATCTAAATTGTGTAATTAAATAAAAGCAAACTTGTTCCAAAGTAAAAGCGTCATTGATGAGGTTGCTCTTGTTTGACTGGAATAAGAACTGGACGTTGTTTGGTGACCGTCGACTCGCGGACATGGGTCATCTTCATGTTTGATGCCCAGTTCTGCTGGCAGCAGGAGCCAGACCCTGGATTCACATTCACAAACGCATTTGGTAACAGGTGGTATTGGAACCCCTGTAGATTTTTTCACTGCTCGAGGGCACATTTGGTCGTGGATTACAATAATTTTCTAAGATTCTTCAGGTTAGCTTCACGTCACATCACTTCTTTTGTCCTCAAGTCTGTGAGAAAACCTTTAGCAGAGGTGGCCTCACCCATGCCAGTTTCTACCTACTGAAAGATGGTAGAAAGATGAGGCTTTGTCATCCCCGACTGCATGCCAGAGAAGAACTTCCTCAGTAATGTAAAGTTTTAATGTTTTCACTCTTTTAATAGTAAA
Organism: Phocoena sinus; assembly: GCF_008692025.1. NCBI lineage: Eukaryota > Metazoa > Chordata > Mammalia > Artiodactyla > Phocoenidae > Phocoena > Phocoena sinus. The sequence goes on from NC_045781.1 coordinate 59,369,823, forward strand.
AATAACTTTTTTTTTCCAGTAGCCTTAGGGGCCCGAAAACGAAAGATGTTTTTTGTTTTGTTTTGTCTTTTCGGCCGCACCGTGTGACTTGTGGGATCTTAGTTCCCCGACCAGGGATCAAACCCGCGCCCAGCAGTGAAAGTGCCGCGTCATAACCACTGGACCGCCAGGGAAGTCCCCGAAAGGCTTATTTTTACAGAGCCAAAAACAGTCTCAGTAAACCAAGCAGTGGATGAATGGAAACAAAAGTAAGATTTCAGCTTCTAGCCGTGGCAGAATAACTGGTACTCGAGCCGCCTTCTTGCCCTGAATAACTATCAAACTAGCAAAATGCATGAGTGAACTGTTTGCAGACATTAGACCACAAGCACTGCAGGTCCGAGGTCCCCTGGCCCCCTGTGCCGGCTTTCTGACTGGAGACACTCTCCAGAGATGAGCACAGGGAGGCTGGCCCAGCAGATCGTGGAGCTCCTGCTGAGCCAGGGAGCAGGTCAGATGTGGGGTCTGTAGAAGTGGCTGGAGTTAAGGGGGAGGGGTGCTGGAGAGAAGGAGTTCCGGAAACCTGCTCGGAGTCTTGGGCTCGATACTAAGGTGTACTGGCCCAAAATGATAAATAAATAAATTTATTTTAAAAAATTATAAAAAAATCGTAATACAATACCCCTGTGCACCCACCAGTATGGCCAAAATGAGAGCAGCTCGAGGCTGCTGGGGCAGCAGCCTTGGCGGGATGAAATTGTCCGACCATTGGAAACAGGCCTGGCAATTCAGCACAAACCTGACGCCTCACACCCCAGCAGCCACTTGTGAACACTTACCCAGAAGACTTCACAAATCTTCACAGCAGCTTAATCCACAGTAACCCCAAAACGGAAACAAAAGACTCCCAGTGGATAAACTTTATGTGGTATAATCCATGCAAAGGAATACTAGTCACCAGGGACCAGGAGCTAACGCCTAATACAAGAGCGGGACAAGCCTCAGAAGCTGTACACTCCAGAAGACACTGACCGTGCGGGCACGGCGTCCTGGGACAGGCAAAGTCACAGTGGTGAAAACCCTAGGGTTCGCCAGCATCGGCAGGAGGCTTAGCTGGGGGTGGAATGAGGCCTGTATTTCTGGCATAACAGGAGAGTTTTGTCTCTTGATAAGAGTATAGGTTACACAGCTCTGCCAAAACTTGCCCTGTACATTCATTTCAAGAGATGTAAATTGTACCACGGTTTTGTTTTGTTTTTTAAAGAAAAAGCTTCCTACCCCCCAACAGAGATCCAGCCCCTCCCCCGTCCTCACCGAAGTGTTCATGGTGCCTTGTCCTGGAGATTCCAGAGAGCACACAGGCAGCAGACAAGACCCTCTGGAAATAGGGACCCGTTTGGGACCTCAAAACTGATGACCATGGCAGCTCCTGGATTGCAAGTCAGATCGACGTCAGGACGCTGGACAGCGTGGGTAGCAGCGTGGGTGGCAGCGAATTGTGCTCCTTCCCAGAGCTCTTACCAAAGCTCCGCAGGGTCCTGCGTGCAAGAGTCAGAGTTTTGCTGTCCGTTGAAGTTGACCTTGGCATGGAGCTCCTTATAAACTGGAATTTCTGGAAACACCTCAAGCTTCCACAGGGGGCTCAAAAATGAGAATTTTTTTTTTTTAAGGATGTGAGCATGACTTAATAAAAGTAAAGCAGTCCCGGGCTTCCCTGGGAGGCGTCACCAGTCCTGAATGCTGGACAAAGCGTGGGGCTGTTCCTCCGGGACCCCTGCTGTGGAGAAGAACCGTCCGCCGGGCCCTCACTGCAGCTCCTCCCTTCGCACCGAGGTCCACGGCGGGTCCTGGCCTCACGGTGCTGTCCCCACCGCGGTCTGCGTGGTGCTTTCGTTACAAAAAAGATCTGTGAATTTGCTAGACAAGCAGGCGTCACACAGCCCTGAGCTTCGTCCTTGCCGCGTGGGAACCTCCGCTGGTGAAGGTGCGAAACCAGGGAGCACAGACGTGCATGCGTCCCTTCCCTTGAGACTAACGTCAGAGCCCCGGGCCCCGCGGGGACAGGCAGTGGCCAGTCGCTGAGGACTTCGCCCCAGTTTTTGTTTGTTTGTTTGTTTTGCGGTACGCGGGCCTCTCACTGTTGTGGCCTCTCCCGTTGCGGAGCACAGGCTCCGGACGCACAGGCTCAGCGGCCATGGCTCACGGGCCCAGCCGCTCCGCGGCATGTGGGATCTTCCTGGACCGGGGCACGGACCCGTGTCCCCTGCATCGGCAGGCGGACTCGCAACCACTGCGCCACTAAGGAAGCCCCCCAGTTTTGTTTGGAAATCATCTCAGGGTTCTGGGGTTTAGAGTGGATTTTATTTTTATTTTTTTAGCTTTATATTTTTCAGATGTTCTGAATCTTTTATGTAGTTTTTAAAATTTATTTTTGGACCTCGGTGAACCAGGTTGCATCCCTCTGATCTGGCTCGTGAAGCGTGGTGTTGGTACTGCGTGTCGCCTCCTTTGTTTGCTGATTCATTTACTAGCAGAAGGGCCAGAACTTGTCCCGTGACTTGTCCCTGCCCCGTCTCCTCCAGAGCGAGGGTGTGAGTCTCCTGGGACCTTCCTTTCTGCATCGTGTTCCTGAGGCCTGCGTGTGCACACGAGCGTGGTTCATCCCTGTTCACCACTGTCTAAGGCTCCCCTGACGGATGCGTTACCATTCTTGTTACTGAGTATCTCCTGGTCCTGTCTGCTGGTGTAGAACAGCTGGCCGGAGTCCAGGTGGGAGGAGGGAAGAGTGAGGCATTAGCTGAGCGTGTGTGTTCACCCTGGGGTGGTGCTTGGTAGGGGGAGAAGTTGTCCCGTGTGGGATTCCTCATCATGTCACCCTGAGGACAGATCCCGTAGCCACACAGCGCCCCAGCATTCTCTGGGACCATGACTGAAGTGGCCCTGGCCCCGCGCTGCTGAGAGGGGAGCATCGTGGCCACTGGGCTACTGGACATCTGTGGTCCTCCCTCTACAACCTCAGCGACCTGGGAGGTGCCCGCCCACCTTCCCCCGCAACACGCGTGCATCTGAGAGCCACCTTTTCATTTGTGACTAGGACGCACCCGTAACGCCCTTGCTCCCCAATCTGTGTTTCCAGATAAACATCGAGGACCTCGAGGAGGCGCCCGGGGTGAACGGGGACAGGACCGACTGTCTGCTCATCGACGCCGCAGCATCAGGGAACAAGAGGAGGGCCCAGCGTGGACACTCAGAGTCCAAGAAGGATGGCGACGTGACGGACGCGGCGGTTCCCCCAGAGCAGGTGCAGCTCCCCCTACACACCCCGCTGGCAGTGTCTGAGGGCCATCTTGTGAATTGCCCGGCTGCCCCCAGACTTCCTTGGGAGCCCTTATCAGATTGGCTTGGAGTCCTCAAGGCTGGTGGCGGCTGGCGAGGGGCCACAGTCCGGGTCCCCTAGACACGTCTCCCTGGCACGAGGCCTGCCCCCTCTGTTTTGGGAGAGCGCCCTTCTGCCCAGGTCGGGTGTGTTCTTTGCGACTGTGTGTCTGCAGCTCGGGCCGGGTGGACCAGGGCCCTCGGTGGGTGCCCTTGAAGAGACACATAGTCCAGGTCAGGGTTGGGTGTGGTACCTGAGCAGCACGGTGAGGAAGGGGGTCCCTGTAGGAGGCTCTTCGTCCCTCACCCAGCAAGTGCTCACTGCGAGCCAGTCTGTGCCCCCCAGGGACCTCTGGTGCAGCTGGGCCCTCGACTGGTCTTGGGGTGCCGGGGGTCTTCCTCGAGGACCTTCACACTGATGGAAGGTGGTGGCCGGGGGAAGGCACGAGCGGTCTTGAGGTGGGGGGACTGCAGGTGTGGCGGCCTGCAGTGCGGAGCCCTGGGCTCCAGGCCGGCTGAGTGTGGCAGACAGTGGTTGACACGGTGACGGGTAAGAGCGGAGGGCAGGTGGGCGGAGGGTCCAGACCCCGTGAGTGGTCAGGGAGATCTCAGAAAGGTGGGGGCCAGCCAGCGTCAGGGAGACCAGTGGGAGGTGTCAGTGTCATAGGACATTCAGAAGGTGGAGGGCCGGGCGGTGGGCCTGCTGCTCTGTCTTCCTGCAGCTGGCTGTCCCCCTGCAGCTGGCTGCTCTAGTACTCGGATTTAAGATGTCATTGTGTCTTTCCATTGACCGAAATGAGCTTCTTTTGTCAGTCTAATACAAGTGGCAAACTCCGCAAGAAGAAAAGGAAACAGAAAAATAAGAAAAACGCTGCAGGCGAAAGCTCGGTATGTGTGGCTGGTGGATTTGCTCTCTGTGTTCTTTCCGGAATGTTTCTTGAGGTGGTGTTGAAAACATTTCGTTTTTTCTTGATATTTTATTTGACTAATTCAGAGGTCAGGGGAAATTACCAAATTTGTTCCCTTTGATCCTTGAGGGTTAGAGCCCATCTCCGTGCTTTCCATTTTCTAGCAAACGTCCGAAATGATGCTCTTCCGTTGGCAGAGTCCCTTCCTGGTCTGTGATTCTGACTGTTCCTCTTACGAAGCATCTCTTCTTTTTTCTAAATGTACGTGCAGTACAGGGTGTTCAGATTGTATTGTCTTTCAGGAAGGAAACACAATATAATACTTGTTCTTTGTAAGAGTAAATCTTGCTATTGATGGTTACTTATAAAAGTCAGCAAGTCAGTGTGGTAGTGAACATGTCATTTGGGGACTTGCAGGAGAATGGGCTGGAGGACATCGACCGCATCCTGGAGAGGATTGAGGATGCCAGCGGCTCCAGCCGCCCAGGCCCGCCCCCACTGAGTGCCAAGAAGCATGTCCTGTACGTGGAGCACAGGTGTGGCTTCGCCGAGTGAGGAGCGCTCGTCTTCGGGGACAGAGGGGAGGGGACGGGGCAGCCCTGACCTTCCAGGACCTTTCTCTAGCTCTGCGTGTCTGGGAGCGTTCTTTCTTGAGCTGCATTAAAGCTGCCATTCGGGGGTGAATTTTCCACCCCCTGTTCCTGTAGGTGCTTAATGAAGCCCTGTCCCTGCCGCAGACTGTTGCCAGCATTCAAAATCAGCCACCTTCCTTCCTAAGGCAGTGAAGACCCCTCGATCTCGTGCCCGGGCTCACGCTGCTCTGACTCGGCCTGGCGAGTGGTGGCTGGTCTCGGCCACGGGCCTTGTGGTTGCAGAGAAATCAGGCCTGCTGGAGAGCCGCTCTCCATGCTGGGTCCTTATGTGACTTCCTGACATTCTCAGGATCGCTGTTAACACACTCAATTTCATTTTTCTCTGTAAAATTTTCAATTCTCTAGACACTTGAATCCAGACACGGAACTGAAAAGGTATTTTGGTGCCCGAGCCGTCCTGGGGGAGCAGAGGTAAGACCAACACTGCTGTGTTCTCAGCTGAGGGAAGGGAAGGGAGGGTGTTTACAGCCACAGTGAGAAAGGAAGCCCGTGGGACCCAAAGGGGAGTCGAGGAGAAGTCGCGTGGCCTTGTCTGTGGGTGTCGGGCTCCATCACGCACCGCCTGCTCTCCCCCGCGAGTCCTAGTTTTACAAAGATTCTGAAGTTTGCGCTTCTGGCCTTGAAATCTTAGCCAGATTCATTTTTGCTTTTTGGTCGAGAGCAATACCGATGTGGGGTTTGGGTTTTGCGATAAGTTTGACCTTCGTGAACGTGAGTTCTGGTGGCTGGTGCCGTGCAGTCAGCGCCGCGGGGGCGTCCGGAGCATGGGGATCCCAGACCTCCCGTGGGAAGGGGGCTCTTCTGCCTGGGCTGCTCCCTCGCAGGGCCCAGCCCCGACTGCGGGAGCTTTCCCTCGGCAGAGGCTTATAAATGCTGCTTATAAAAAAGAGCTGCTTATTCAAGCAGTTCCGAGCCGTCACCCTTGCCTCCCACAGATAACCCTTCAAGGCTGTTTGCTGTGCGTCCTGGGCCCCATGCACGTCTTGTTTCCTGGGGCCGTAGGGTTCTTCTATCTCTCACACGCCTGGTTTGCAGGCTGGGTCCTGAGCACCATTTACCCTGCACTACTGCGCCAGCAGCATGGGGGGAGCAGGCTCCCAGGGCACAGGTGTCGGGGTGCACTTGGCTGCAGTGCCTGCTAGCACTTGGCGTGAGGGTGCCCGGGAGGGGTGTCATCCGTTGCCCCCCGAGAGTTGAACCCCTACGCCCCCCGTCTACGTGCTGCTTCCTCCTCGGATCCATGGCAGGTGTAGGAGGCTTTCAAGTCTGTCATAATGTGAAGATGAAGAATAGTCTCCATGTGTTTGTGTTTTTGGTCTTTTTTGAATTGGGGTGTAGTTGTTCTACACTGTTGTATAGTCTCCACGTTTTTGGTCTTTTTTGAATTGGGGTGTAGTTGTTTTACATTGTTGTATAGTCTCCATGTTTTTGACTTCTGTTGTTTTGTTTTGTTTTGGCCGTGCCGCGTGGCATGAGGGATCTTGGTTCCCCAGCCAGGGGTTGAACCCGTGCCCCCTGCAGTGGAAGTGCAGCGTCTTAACCGCTGGGTCGCCAGGGAAGCCCCTGACTTCTATTTGTTTGATTTTGAGTGAGGTTGAGGAATTTTTTCATGTCATTTGCTCACACTTTCCTTGTATTATTCATTGCATTTGCTGTACAATTTGCTTTTATTTTTGGTGTAAAGTTACTCAGGACAGAAGGGTCTCTGACTTTGTCTTCTTTTTTGGAATATTAATGAAAAACATTTTAACTCAAAATGTTCCCCTTTTTTACCTGTATTGCCCTGGGCTGGACCTTCCACCCCAACCCGCCCTCGCTTCCTTTGCGTCTGCCTGGTCTGTCTATACATGTTCGCCTGGTCTTATTTCTGTGCATATTACACTTATTATTAGTGGTTTGTTCATCGTAACTGCACTTACTGTTTTTCACAGTGTTACTATAGTCGTTATTTATCACGTTTCCTTCCTTAAACAATGAAGTCCTGTGCATGGGCTACCTTGAGAAGCCGTGGTCCCTCCTCATCCCCTCGGGACCTCCAGGTGCCGTGTGTGCTGCTCTCTGCCGGGTCCTCCCATCTGGACCTCCTCTGCCGCTGCTGTCTGCTCCCCCGTTGGTGCCCCACCTCCCAGTGGCAGCCTCATGGACGGCTCACTGCAGGGCTGGACCATCCCTGGGATTCCATAGACAGGACAGTTCTGAGCATCCAGTTAATTCTCCTGTTTTTCACAATTACCAATTACCCAGAATCATCCCACATTTTAGTTTCCTTCAGATTTTGACCATGGTTTTCTTGAAGAGTTGTTTTTTTCTCCTGCAGTTTTTTACTTTTATTTCATCCCATTCCTAACACAATCCAGATTTTTACTCAATTTTTTTCTTAATGAAATAGTTCATATTATCAGAAAAGGTATACAGAGTAATATACATGGGTCCACTTGGCCACTACTCAGCTCAAGAAATAAAGCATCGGTGATAGAGCAGAAAGCCCTCGGTGTGACCCCGGCTGTGGGGAGGGGCTCGCACCTGCAGCAGAGACCCCCGGATGAGAGAGCCGCGGCACTGAGCCCGGGGCGGGGAGCTGGGCCGGCCCCGCTGCCCGCTCGTGCCCCTGTGTCTGGCTGGCTTTCTTCCAGAAGTGTGTGGGTGTTTGCTGCTGATGCCCCATCTCCATTGCTTGTCGGGGTGGGGCCTCCCGAGAGGGCAGATGAGAAGGGCCCTCTGCCCCGCGCAGCCGCGTTGTCCATGGGAAGGCAGCTCATTTGTGTCCGCGGGTCACTGCCGGCTCGCTCTCACCTCTTCGTCTTCACATTAGGTTCTCACCTTCTGTTTCTTTTCTCCCTTTCCTAACGTTTTGCTGGACTACGGGTTTCCTGTTTTTCTTCCCTCTTCCGTGGTGGTTTGGTTGCTCGGATTGCAGTCTGCCGTCTCGTCCGGCAGGGTGACGGCCGTTGTCAAGGCGGTTTGCGTTCTGTCCTTGTCCTGCCCTTGCCCGCAGGGGTCCGGCAGCACGGAGGTAAAGCCGTACCCTGTCTGTTTCTCCTCAGGCCGCGGCAGAGACAGCGCGTGTACCCCAAGTGTACATGGCTGACCACCCCTAAGAGCGCCTGGCCCCGGTACACCAAACCAGGTGAGGGCGCGGGGCTGCAGGGCCACGCCTCTGCGTGTGCAGAGCCAGCGTGCGTGTGTGCGGCCGAGGGCCCTGCGTGGGGCTGGGGGGAGCCCCCTGTCTGGGCACAGACCCCCACCCGCCGTGTGTTTTCTTGACCATGTGAAATCAGCGTTTCTCCACCTTCTTCCTTTGTGCTGTGGATCCTACGCCATAGGAAGCAATCGAGTTCATTTTTAAACGGTGATATTTTATATTTTGTTGCAAACTGGAGAGTAATTTAATAATAATTTAAAGAAAATTAACATTCATTTAATAATTTAAATTAGTAATTTAAAGAAAAACAGCAGCAGTGCAGAAAGGTTTGGGTGCAGGGTCGTGCCCTGCCGGGGGGGCTTGGCTGTGTGGCATCAAGGATCATGGGGCCCCGTGGCCTGGGATGCCCTGCGAGACCCCCTGTGCTCAGCGAGGACACGGGAAGCCATGGCCCTAGTGGGCATCTCACCCCCCTTTTCCTTCACTCCCATGTTCCCAGCAGTGGCCCCTGAGCACAGGCAGAGAGAGGGGCTCATTGCCACGGGGTCCTGTAGGGCTGCCCTCGATGGGGCCTTTAGGAGGGTGTCGCCAGGGGTGTCCGGGACCCTGACCGGTCTCCTGAAGGTGACGAAGGGAGATGAAGTTGTCAGGCTCCTGAGAAGACCCTGGACCCCGTCCACCCAGAGTCAGCGTGAGAAGCAGAGAGAGGACGTCGTGGCTTAGCAGTCCCTGTCGCCTCGAGGCCTGGCAGTGGCCCCTGCGCCCTGTCCCACTCCCGCCTGCATCATGGCTCTAAGCAGACTGTCTGGGGCTGACCGGATGGGGTGGGGGAGGCGGGCTGTGCGTGTCCCCTCCCTGTTGTCCTGGGATGTCGCTGGTGTGGCCCAAGCCGCGGGCGGTCCGCCCTGCGCATCCTGACGCAGGCACCCCCCCCCACCCCAGGTCTGTCGATGCGGCTGCTCGAGTCTAGGAAAGGCCGCTCAGCCTTCGCCTTTGAGCACAGTGAGGAGTACCAGCAGACGCAGCACAGGTTCCTGGCCGCTGTGGAGTCCATGGAGCCCAACAACATGGTGGTGCGCGGGCACCCTGTGGGGTCGTGGAGGCGCGGCGCGAGCCGAGCTGCCGGAGGTGGGCCTGGGGCCTTCCTGGGCCTCGTCCCATCAGCTTCCTCCTGCCTCACAGGTCCTGCTGCAGACCAGCCCCTATCACGTGGACTCGCTGCTGCAACTCAGTGACGCCTGCCGCTTCCAGGAGGACCAGGAGATGGCGCGGGACCTCGTGGGTAAGGCCTAGCGGGCGGCCCCACCTCAGCTGTTGGGGATGTGGTGGGTTTGCCAGGATGTTCTTTAAGTAACAGCTTTATTGAGATAAAATTCATCTACCGTGAAATTCGCCCCTTTAGAGCCTACGGTTCCTTGGTTTTTAGTATATGCAGACTTGTACAGCCTCATCCGTGTTGATTCTGGGTCACTTCCACCATGTGCGAAAGAAACCCGCCTCCCCTAGCCCCTGGCAACTACCGGTCCGCCCTCTGTCTCTGGACTTTCCTGTAAATGGAATCATGACACACGTCTCCATCTGGCTTCTGTCATTTACCGTGATGTCCTCAGTGTTCACCTGTGTGAGCCGTGTGTCAGGACGTCATTCCTTTTGTGATGATGTATGGTCCACGTTTCGTGGCCTGTTTCCACCCTCGGCTCCTGAGAATCAGCCCCTGGGGGTGCATGGGCTTCAGGAGAGGCGTGTGGTTCCTGCGGCCGGAGCGGGCGTGGCCAGGTCACACCTCTGGTTGACGTGATCCCCGTGGGCACGTCCTGGCCCGTCACTTTCCAACTCCTAGTCTCGTGGCCACCTCCCTTCTGGAGCTTTCCTCAGGAGCCACAGAGGACGGATTTGCAGCCACCGCGCAGAGGCTGACAGCCGCCCCGTGTCTGTCGCCTGCAGAGCGCGCGCTGTACAGCATGGAGTGTGCCTTCCACCCCTTGTTCAGCCTCACCAGCGGGACCTGCCGGCTGGACTACCGCAGGCCCGAGAACAGGTGAGCCGGCCACCCAGGCGTTCATAGGCACACACCATCTTCCCTCGCGAGTGTGTCGTAGGCGTCACAGGTGACGTGGGTGCTAGGGTGGGCGCGGGGGGGGGCAGGTGCCACGGGACTGTCCACGAGGGGTTCCGCTGGGGTCCCAGGGCTTCGCGCCGTGTTTAAAGCTTAAATGCAGGAGGGCTGGACCTGAGGGTGGACGGATCAGGCTGGCCTGGGGTTTAAACTTGTCCACGTTAGGAGGGAGCCTCGCCAGCCACCTCACCGCCATGGGACCTGTAGTCGTGTTTCCTTGCGTGTTTGGACTCAGTCCGCAGCCCATGCGTTTGGGATCCTCGGGAACGCCTTGCGGGCAGCAGCGTGAATGCAGCCCCACCGTGTTCCTGTCACGCACGCCCGTGGGACCCTCTTCCTGCAGACTCTCTTGCCCCGAAGCCCCCCCCCCCCCCCCCCCGCTCTCAGCAGCGCAGGCCTGAGCGGATACCGCGGCCTCGCTCCTGACCTCAGCCTCTAGCCTCTCACCCACCGCCTGCTCCTCAGGGCCCTACGGGCGTGGGCACGCTCTCCGCTCCGGGCGCCCCACCCACCCCACCGTGGTCTCCGGCCGTCCTGGGTCATGTCCCTTGTAGGATGTGTTCTTCGGCTTGGGGGCTGTCGTGGGCCCCAGGGCACAGTGACCCCCACTGCACAGATTGTCTGCAGGGTGTGTGGGGTCTGAATTTTCTCTCTTGCTTCTAGTTGTGTGAGCTTTGTCTCTTCAATGAAATTCTTAGTTCTTTGCGATGCTATAAAATACTAACGTTCCCAGGCATTAACAGGGCAGGGAGCTGTTGATCGAAACGGCAGTCCACCAGGATAAATCTAGATGGTAGATACAGCAGCAGATTCTAACTCTCTTCCCTGAAAGGATAGTTTTTTTAAAAATGCCCGAGAAGATGCAGATCTCCACTAACAAATAGGCTTGGTTTTTTGTCCGTGCACACACGTGTGACCGCAGACAACAAGCAGAGTCACCTTCTCTGCAGACAGGACCCTGGCGAACGCTCACGCCGATTAGGCCCCACGGGAAATGCCGGCGAAGCCCGCGGGCAGAGGGTGGACGCAGTGCCGGACGAGGCGCCAGGCGACGTGCTCTGCTGCCTGCCGTGCTCTCATTCACGAGGAACTGTCTTGGGTCTAGGAGCTTCTACCTGGCCCTCTACAAGCAGATGAGCTTCCTGGAGAAGCGGGGCTGCCCACGCACGGCGCTGGAGTACTGCAAGCTCATCCTCAGGTAGGGCTGCCGCCCGCCCCCCTCCCTCCCGGGGCCGCGGCCCGTGGGCATCCGCGCTGGCCCACTGTGGGTTTTGTCTCCCTCTGCTCGCCGCGCTGCCTCCGGAAGCCTCGAGCCAGACGAGGACCCCCTGTGCATGCTGCTGCTGCTCGACCACCTGGCCTTAAGGGCACGGAGCTACGAGTACCTGACCCGCCTCTTCCAGGAGTGGGAGGTGGGTGTGAGCGCACACCAGGCCGGGCAGGGACGCCAGGGGAGGGGCCGGGGCTCCAGGCGGGGCTGGGACGCCAGGGGAGGGGCCGGGGCTCCAGCTGGAGCAGGGACGCCAGGGGCGGGGCCGGGGCTCCAGGCGGGGCTGGGACGCCAGGGGAGGGTCCAGGGCTCCAGGCGGGGCTGGGACGCCAGGGGAGGGTCCTGGGCAGACCCCAGGGGGCCTGCCTCGCTGCCTGCTTGCACGTGAGCGCAAGCGTGCAGAGGGAGCCATGAGGTGGGGGAGGCCACCGCGGCTCGACCCCGTGAGGTCTGAGACGGGCCGGAGGCAGGCCATCGGCTGTCTCGTTAATAGCCTGCATTTCGCATCCTGGTGGTGCTGTTTTAGATACGCTGGGTTATAGATGATGTAGTAACGTACATTTCACCGGTTTTCTTCTTAATCTGGCTGCTGTAAGATGTAGGCTGGCGCTGTGCTCCCGTTGGGTGGCACCGTCTGGGGGACACGTCTAGCCGGGAGGGGGGGCGGGGCAAGGAGGTGACAGCCTTTTATTTATTCTGTGCTTGAATTTCTTCACAGCACGTGTTGGTGTGTAGTTGAAAGACAGCTACGTAAATTATTTTGAATTCTGGATCATGTGGCCTGGTTGGGCGAGGATTCCCCAGTGAGGGGTCTAGTTCACACAGGTTCCTGGAGTTCACAGAAATGCAGCTGCTGGGCGCCGCCCACGGTGGGGCTGCAGCAGGACGTCTGGGGGGTGGGGGTGGGGGTGGGGCGGAGGTTACAGAAGTCTCCAGAGACCGTGTTGTCACGTGACAGAGCTGTCACGTGACAGAGAGCATCGTGTGCATCTGTGACATAGGCGTGGGGAGGGAGGCGAGAGCAGACGTGGAGGTGGGCCGGCCCCACCCCGCAGAGGACCCCGGCCCCTGCCTGACGCTGAGCCCTTGGAAGGTGGGCGTCCACCCTTCCCGCCCACCTGGCCTGGGTCTGACCGCACACCCCCAGGTCCTTTTATTTGCCTTCTCTTCACGGAGAAGGGGGACAGCTCACCCAGGGGCATCCAGGCGCCCGTGAGCTCTGCCTTTTTCGTCTGCACCACCTTGAAACGCCCAAACCCCTTGTAGGCTCATCGGAACCTGTCCCAGCTCCCAAATTTTGCCTTCTCTGTGCCGTTGGCGTATTTCCTGCTGAGTCAGCAGGCAGACCTCCCCGACCAGGAGCTGAGCTCTGCGAGGGAGAAGGCCTCTCTCTTGATCCAGCAGGCGCTTATCATGTTCCCTGGAGGTGGGTGTGTCCCCGCAGCCCCCCGCGGCACGGATAGGTCCCAGTGCTTGTCCCAAGCTCTCGGGAAGATGCATTTTCCAGCGGGGCCTTCAGGCACCGGGGCTGCAGTTTGAAAGCTAACTTTGCTGTCAGAGCACCTGGAGGTTTTAGGGTGTCCTTAGATATTAACAGTACAAGCAAAACTTACCACCTGAAGTAGACGCATTTTCTCCGGCGGTGGGCTGGGTGTGAGAGAAAACGGGGCCAGGAGGGGCCAAGTCAGCAAAGTGGGTGTCTGTCCTCGTCCTCAAGTCCCAGTTCTCACTGGGGTGAGGAGCTCAGAGTTAGGTTTGTCCTGGGTCCTCTCGGGTGACCTGCTGGTTAATATGGGCCCCTAAAGTTGTGGGTGTGTGGACGGGAAGAGGGCCCACGGCCCCTCTGCTGGGCGACATTCTCAAAGGGTCTGTGACCTGAGAGAGGAGCCCACTGCCCTCTCAGGCCCTGGTGGGGCTGGGGTCAGGACCGCATGCAGCTCCGCAGGGGCTGGGCCGTGCACCTTGGGCCCTCGGGCTCCATCCCTGGCGGTGAGCCTCCCTGTGGGCGGCCGGGGTGACACCTGGTCGCTCGGGCTCCCGGCAGACAGCGTCCTCAGCCGGCCCCTCCCTCTCATCTCAGCTGGGCTCCATCCACACAGGGGCTGCCTGGCCGGCTCTGAGCCATGCTGGCCCTTCCCGACGAGGCCCCTGACGGGGTGTTAAGGCCCTGCATGGGGGGCTGTGGCCGCCAGCAGGGCCTGCTCGCCAACCCAGAGTCTACCTCCATCATCCAGAAAGCTCCTTGTCAGGCCCATGGCTTTTAGTGGAGCCCGTCGCTGGGAGAGCGTTGGGGCAGGGGTTCTCTATGATGAGAGCATCCGGTGCACCTGCTCAGGGCTCCTGCGTGAGTCCCCTCGGGTGCAGGTGGGGCCGCAGGGCAGCTGGACGGACAGCCCTCCGTGGCGGCGGGGGCCCCTGGGGCGGTGGGAGAGCGGCCTCCCCTGCCCCTCAGCCCTGGCCTTGCAGGCGTGACGGTCCTGCTTCCCCCGCAGTGCTCATGCCTCTGCTCGAGTACTGCAGCGTGCGCCCCGACGCCACCGTGGCCGCGCACCGCTTCTTCGGACCTGACGCCGAGATAAGGTACAGACTGCTGGGCGCCCTGGGCAGGGTGCGGGCCTGGGTGGCGGGACTGTCCTCCCTGCAGGGGCTCTGGGGCCCTGGCCATGTGGGCATCAGCCTGGCCTGTTGGACACAGCGGGGGCACTGGGGCTGTAACATCCTTGCAGCCGTGAGTGTGGTTCAGACGCCTGTATTGGCCCCTGCTGCCTTTTAAAATTTCTCGTAAAACGTGAAGAAAAACGTGGGACTTGGGAGCCAGCCACCTCAAGCCCGGTCAGGAAACTGGGGCGGGCTCTCCGGTGTCTGTGCGCACGGGTGTTTGCGTTCTCCTTGTATTTAGATTTTGATCGAGGAACTTGTTCTTAGTAAGGACGCTGCACAGAAGCAAATGCCTGTGTGCCCTGCCTCGGGGTCCCTTTCCCTTGTCGGCAGCCCCCTCTGGGCAGCCTCTTGCCCCTCCAGGTCGCCAGCACGCCCTGGATGCCCACAGGCACCGGCGGGCGCGTGGAGCCTGGGCCCGTGGGGGTCTCACAGGCCCCACTGCCCACAGCCAGCCCCCCGCCCTGAGCCAGCTGGTAAGCCTGTACCTCGGGAGGTCCCACTTCCTCTGGAAGGAGCCGGCCACCATGAGCTGGCTGGAGGAGAACGTGCACGAGGTTCTGCAGGCGGTGGACGCCGGGGACCCTGCCGTGGAGGCGTGTGAGAACAGGTAAACCTGGGGCCGGGGTGTGGGCACTGCTCTCAGGACCAGGCCCATCTTGCGGGCGGCGCAGGGCCGCGGCCGCCTCCATCACTGCCCCTCGTCTCCCTGGGCCCTAGGCGCAAGGTGCTGTACCAGCGCGCACCCAGAAACATCCACCGCCACGTGGTCCTGTCGGAGATCAAGGAAGCCATTGCTGCCCTACCTCCGGTAAGGGAGCGGGCCGGACTCGGGCTCCTTCCTGCCGGCAGCTCTGCCCCCGGGTTGGGGTCACGGGCAGAGGCCCCTCCCCTCACAGACACTTGCGTTCTGAGAGGCAGAGCTGAGCCTGCAGCTTTCCGTGACCTTATGGGGCTCAGAGCGGTGACCTGGTGGCTCGGAGCCCCGAGGCCAGTAGCCGGCAGCCTGGGAGTGAGGCCCTGACATTTTGCAGGCCCTGACATCTCACACAGCACGTGTGAGCGGAGGTCCTGTGGTTCCCCCACCCGCGCCGGTCCCTGGGTTCATCCCAGTCCCCTGAGCGGGCCGGATGAGCGTCCTGCTGGAAGAAGGGCCCTTCTGCCCCCTCGCCCAGGCTTTCAGTACGGGGAACACAGCCTCGCAAACAAGGGCCGTTCCGTCAGACCGTTCCCACTCCCAGCGGAAAGGCCTGGTGCAGAGTGGAATCAGCTGAAAGTCGCCCCTCTGCTCTCTGCCTTTCTGAAGGATGTGAGCACGCAGTCTGTGCTGGGCTATGACCCTTTGCCTCCCTTGGACACCATCTACTCCTACGTCAGACCGGAGAGGTACTTCCTGCCCTGCTCCTTTGCCCACACGGCTCCGAGGTCAGTGCTGGGGCTCGGGGGGGTCTTGCTACCTCAGAGTCCAGCCCTCAGAGAATATGGTGATCTGGGGTCACGGATCAGCTGTTGCAGGCCATGTGTTTTCACTTGTTTGTCCATCTAAGGCCATTTCTCTGTCAGGTTCTGGAGCAAGTGGTGGAGATAGGGTAGGAAGCAGTTGTAGAATCCAGGAACAAATGTAAAATCAGAACTGCAGTAAGGACCTGCGAGGAAACAGCGGGTGAGCCTGACACGTGAAAGGCGGCTGGTGTCCAGCAGGAGCCTCAGCCGGTGCGGAGGCCCCGCCAGGGACGAGTGTCTGGCAGTCAGGCCGGGATGCAGAAGGCCCCGAGGCCCAGCCCGGAGAGCAGGGGCAGGCACCGCGGTGCCGAGTCTGCAGCTGCCTTCAGAATTGGCTCATACAAATGCTGCCTTCCCCCTTTCCTTCCGGCCTTTAAAGCTTTACGTTAAGTAATTGCTTTACCTCACGTAGAGCCTGTGGTCACAGAGTCACCGACCTGGGAGAGTCACAGACAGACTTTCTCGTTTCCAGGCTTCAGGCGGACGTACTTTGTAGAATGAAGTCCTTTTTGTTCTCTGCTGAATTATAAAAGTTAAGAGTGCGCATTCACAGGGAAATATAGTCCCCAGTTAAACTCTCAACAGGTTAAGGTGAAAATTATCAATGGTGAGTGTCTGTGGCTTCAACACCAAGCTGACGTGCTGGGCGTGGTCACACTGAGGATGGCTGGGTGCTGTGCTGGCTTCAGGCGCCCGGAAAGTCCAGGAGGGCCCCCCCCCCGACACATGCCCTAGAATCTTCTCTCCACTCCTCAACTCTGAGCGAAGGACACTTTGAAAGAGCTTTTCTCAAGAGCGAGTGGGGCTTGGCTGCAGCGGCCCCACTGTCCACTCTCCACTCCACTCCACTGGCCACGTTCCGAAGGCCAGCCCCATGCTGGACCCCCTGCACCACGGGCCTGAGCCATCCCCCTGCCGCCCCCCGCCCCCTCTCTCCCCAGCCGCCGCGGGGGCTGCCCTCATGGCCCCGCCAGGGCCTTTCTGACCGTCCTGACTCCCCTTCCAGGCTCAGCCCCGTCAGCCACGGAAACACCATCGCCCTCTTCTTCCGCTCCTTGTTGCCGAACTACACCGTGGAGGTACGTGGAGCCCAGCACGTGGGGGCCGCCAGCCTGAGACCGGGTGTCGGGTCCCGGGGCGGGAGGCTGGGCGGGGGCTCGTCCCGGCAGGTGCGGCTCAGACGAGTCTCTTTGCCGCAGGGGGAGCGGCCAGAGGACGGCGGGGCCGGGGGTCCACACCTTGACCAGGGCTTGAACAGGCTGATGCTGGCCTTGCGGGACATGATGGCCAACTTCCACTTCCACGACCTGGAGGTGCCACACGAGGACCACCTCGAGGGCGACGAGTGGGACTGAGGCACGGGCGGGGCCCCAGCGCTGTGCAGTTATGTTCCTGATTGTGTGCTGGTCGGATCGGCCAGGTCCCCGACCTAGAAGTGCTGCTGTGTTGTCCACTTGCCTCTGCTGTTCTATAAACGTGAACGGGTTGCGCTCTGCCCGGCGTGAGCTCTTCCTTCCCGGCGCTGCGGTCGGCGCCCCCAGATCCTCACACCCCCCAAGGCTCCCCCGGGGCGTGCCCCGCGGCCACTCACGGCAGAGCCCCAACCCTGGGCAGGACCTCCCCGCCGCTGCGCTGCCGGCCCGGGTCATCGCAGAGCCAGAATCCATGCTCGCTTCAGTGAGCGCCGTCGGAGGGGAGGCCGAGAGGTGTGTTTTGGAAGGAACGCTCGTCTTGGCAGCTCTGGGGGGTGTACGTGGCAGAGACTGGGGGGCACTTGATCCAGGGGTGAATGGACCGCAGGCTGGGGAGGGTGAAGGGGTGGGACCTGGTGCTCTTGAGTGACAGCTCAGAACCACACGGGCTGCCTGTGACTAAGGATCCTGTTTGGTTCTGGAACGACCCAGGCCACCAAGGTTGTGAGCCCCACGTGCTACCCTGTACACTGGGCACCCTCCCAGCCCTGACCTCCACCCACAGAGGCGGCCCGTGTGCTCCAGGGTGCGGTTGGGGCCCCAGGCCAGTCAGTGTGGCAGGAAGTGTGACCCAGCCATCTCCAGCATGCACCCAAGTCCTGGTCCGTCGGCCCATCTTCCAGGAAGTCTGTGGCATCCTGATCGTGACGTGGGGTCACCTACTGCAGAGGCCTGTGAGGTCATCCTTCCAGCTGTTCCCGAGTCAGGGGCGCCTCTGTGCCTTGCACACCCGTGGCAAGGACAGGGCCCTGCAGACGTGGTTACCCCTCCCACCATCCACAGCCAGCTCGGAGACCGAGCCTGCCCTAGAACCACATGGTCCCCACCAGGGTGGCCTGTGATGAACTTCAGCAAGTAAGACAGTCTGCTGGGGGTCTTCTGGGAAGGGGATTGATCTTTGAAAATGACAGGCAAGCAAGGAGAGCTTGGCGCCCTACCTCTTCCAACCTTAAATACATTTAGGTGAGGGTGTGATGTGTGGCGCTACGGCAGCCATCTTGCAACCAGGAATCCAACTTTAAAATGAAGAGCCAGTGTCCTGGGGATAGTGAAGCAGAGGCTGGGCCCAGGAGGTGATGAAACTGCTCACCCCCCAGGCCTGGTGCCCACCCAGTGCTCTGTCGTGCTGCTCCGTCTAATGGGGGTGAGAAGACAGCCAAGGCCCTCACATCTAGGCACCTGCTGTAAAGGCTCAGCTGACCACTCAGGCCTTGTGCTGCTCGTGCATTGCTGATGGATTGTGCTCTTTCCCATCAAGTCACACCCCGCCTTAGGTCTTCAGCATGGGCACCAAAGGGTAGGCGCAAAAGCCCCTCCTTTCCCTGCGTTAAAGGAAACGAGACAACCCTGGAACCCAGACCCTGTGACCCAGCTCTGGGCCAGGTCTTCCTGAGATCTCCCCGTGGTGAGGGGAGGGGGCAGGGGCGCTGGCTGCACTCCCTGCGGCTGCTGTCGGGGGACCCCCATGAAGTCAGGCCTCCCCGGCGTGGCCGTGGCTAGACAGGGGCACCCCTCAGCTCTGCAGGCAGAAGCTCCTCAGGCTGCCGCTCCCACGAGCTCCCTCACGTGGTGAGCCTTCGTGTGCTGTGGGCCTGACCCTGTTCTGGTGCTGGGGACCCAGCACTGAGACAGTTCCTGCTCTCACAGCCTCATGAGTGGTCGGCACGTGGTCTCATGTGCTATGTCCTTTGAGGGGGTGGCCGTCCCCCCCCCCGCCACCTGTCTCTGGCCAGTCCTCACTTGCTTTCTTCCGGGGGCACTGGAGGTCGAGCGGGTAGGACTGGCCGCAGGGTTAGCTGTGGTTTCACGTGGCCGTTTCCCAGGACTGTGACCAATCGCAGCTCAGCTGTACCTGCTGTCCCCCTCCCTCGGGGTGAGAACCAGACAGGGAGTCTCGAGGCCTCCCCAGGAAGAGGGCTGTGGTCTCATGGCAAAGGCCGCCCAGTTCTCCTGGCCTTTGAAGTCTCAGGCTGGGGCGCTGGGTCTGGGGAGGCCCGGCAATCTCAAAGGCCTCATTTATGGAGCCGTGATGACATGTAAGCTAGAGGCAGGCCACTGCTCGCCCGGCGGCCAGGGAGTCCTGGGACTCACGTGGCAGAGACACCAGGGTTCAGGGCAGCGATGCCAGCACTGCCCCCACCGTGGCTCTGCCTCGTGGTCCTGCCCTGGGACCCTTTGCTCCCTTTGGGGTTCTCCACCAGGAGGTGGGGCGCCCTGGTTCCTGTGGAGCCCAGGCGAGGCCCTTCCTTCCACCCTCCTCTACGTGGCGGGTGGGGGACTCGTGCACGGCCAGAAACAGGCAAACGGGTCCACCAGGGTGTAAAACGGTTTGGCGGAATCCACCAAAGCTGAAGGTGTGCCTCTGACCATGCAGTCCCACCCGTGTGTTACCCAGCAGCAGTGTCTGTGATAGACGGGGACCACCCAAACGCCCACGCGACCTGCGCGTTAACGACCGCTGCGTGCGTCCGCGAGGGTGTCTCAGTGCTGAGTGAGGAAGGGTCCGGAGTCCACGCGTATCAGGTTCCAAAACAGGCAAAGTTAACCGATGATCGGGGCCGGGAGGACACCCCGGAGGGTCTGGTGCAGTCGGTGTTTGATTGATTGGGTGCTGCATTCCCGGCTGTATTTGGATGAGGTGTGCACCAACCTGCATGTTTATGATTCGTGTACTCTCATGTACGACGCGCTTCAATAAATAGCACCAACAGAGGCAAAGGGGGAAAGGGCCGTGTGAGTCGTCAAGGGCAGGGAAGGGAGCTGACGCTGGTGAGCAGGTGCGCCCTCCCCC
Organism: Phocoena sinus; assembly: GCF_008692025.1. NCBI lineage: Eukaryota > Metazoa > Chordata > Mammalia > Artiodactyla > Phocoenidae > Phocoena > Phocoena sinus. The sequence goes on from NC_045781.1 coordinate 59,389,690, forward strand.
GTCTGCTGAGGGGCACAGGACGGACCCAAACAGGAACATCACAGCTCAGCGCCTTCAAAGCACCAGACCCTCGGCCGGCCTCTGACTTCCCCCACCCGTGAGGGGCCGGCCCTGCGGTCCATGCCCACCCCGCCCTCAGAGGAGGCTTTGTCGTCAGCACCGGGCACTCTTTAGTGACAGAGTGCTGGCTCGGCTGCGGTGACCTTTTGCAGAGGCAGTGGGGGCCGTCGGGGGAGGTCTGGCAGCTCTGTCCCCGCCCCTGCCCCGGGAGGAGCCGGAGCGCAGGAAGCAGCTGGGGGTCCTTAGGGCAGGACCGCCTTCAGTCCGCGTTTAACGTGGGGCAGGCTGGTGTGTGTGCATGCGTGTGTGTGTGTGTGTGTGTGTGTGTGTGTGCGCGCGCATGTGCGCGCGTGTGTTTCTGAGGCAGAATCCGACGGCTTCAGGGAGGAGGTGGTGGTCTTGCATAGGGCCTGGAAGAGGGCTGGAAGTCTCAGTGGCAGGTCCGGAGCGGGACCTCCGCGCCCGCGACACCTGGAGGGGAGGCGGGCTGAGCACGGCGCGGCTGGCCAGACTGCAGTGGTCTGAGCGCCAAGCTGCCGGGACAGGCCCGGGTGGAGCTGCGCCATCTAGCGGCAGCCCTCGCGCTGCAGCCCGGGCACACGCCCGTCACGGTGCCGCCCTCAGGGGGAGGAGCTCTGCGGAAGACTTTTAAGGTCCTGAGGAAGGCAGGCGGTCTCATAGGACCGAAGGTAGCAAGAGGCCTAGAAATGTCCGGATCTGGGCGACCGCGCCTCCAGGGAAGAGGGGAGGTGGACTGAGGACCAGGACAGAGACACTGAGCCCTTAGGGCTGGCAACTGGGAGCTTGGGGTCCTGGCTGGGAAGTGACGACTGGTGGAGAGGCCCGGGGCCGTGCCTGGGCCGACATTTGTCCAGCCCCGGAGGACGGAGTGTGAGGGGCCTCCCGGTGGAGCCATGAGCTGGGCGGGACCCTGAGAGCAAGGACCCCTTCCTGCTCCCTGGCAGGACGATGCCTGTGCTCGGCCCCCAGAGGCAGCTGCTGAGTCCCCTGAACTCCACGTCCCCAGCCACCCCCCGCCTCGGGCTGGCCACCAACCAGACGGGGCCCCAGTGCCTGGAGGTGTCCGTTCCCGAAGGGCTGTTCCTCAGCTTGGGGCTGGTGAGTCTCGTGGAGAACGTGCTGGTGGTGGCCGCCATCATCAAGAACCGCAACCTGCACTCGCCCATGTACTACTTCATCTGCTGCCTGGCCGTGTCCGACCTGCTTGTGAGCGTCAGCAACGTGCTGGAGACGGCCGTCATGCTGCTGCTGGAGGCCGGCGCCCTGGCCCCTCGGGCCGCCGTGGTGCAGCAGCTGGACGTCATTGATGTGCTTATCTGCAGCTCCATGGTGTCCAGCCTCTGCTTCCTGGGCGCCATCGCCGTGGACCGCTACATCTCCATCTTCTACGCCCTGCGGTACCACAGCCTCGTGACATTGCCCAGGGCGTGGCGGGCCATCGCGGCCATCTGGGTGGCCAGCATCCTCGCCAGCACCCTCTTCATCGCCTACTACAACCACACGGCCGTCCTGCTCTGTCTCGTGAGCTTCTTCGTAGCCATGCTGGTGCTCATGGCGGTGCTGTATGTCCACATGCTGGCCCGGGCGTGTCAGCACGCCCGGGGCATTGCCCGGCTCCACAAGAGGCAGCGCTCCACCCAGCAGGGCTTCGGCCTCAAGGGCGCAGCCACCCTCACCATCCTGCTGGGCCCCTTCTTCCTCTGCTGGGGCCCCTTCTTCCTCCACCTCTCGCTCATCGTCCTCTGCCCTCAACACCCCACCTGTGGCTGCATCTTCAAGAACTTCAAACTCTTCCTCACCCTCATCATCTGCAACGCCATCGTGGACCCTCTCATCTACGCCTTCCGCAGCCAGGAGCTCCGGAAGACGCTTCAAGAGGTGCTGCAGGGCTCCTGGTGAGCTGCTGGGCAGAGGGAGGAGGTGCTGTCGTGCGGCCCAAGCCCTGGGTGGCTGGGGCGGTCCCTTGGCAGAGAGGACGGGCTAGGCCATCTCTGAAGGTGTGGATGCACAGACCCTCTGGGGCCCGGGAGGGGAATGGCACGAAGCTCCAGGAGGAGCTGTGGGGGATGGATGAGGCTGGGGAGACTGCAGGGCACGGCCCACGTCTCTCGAGTCCCCCCCTCGTGCAGAGACCCGCCGCACCCACTCTGGGACCGCCCCCCCCCCCACCCCCGTCCACTGGGATGTGCAGTGTGGTGGCAAAAGCTGTCGGCAGTGCTGCTCCAAGGACTTTGTGACCAGCAAGGAGGAAGGCGTGGAACCACAGTGGGAGGGTGGGGCTTCTCTCTTCTAAGGCTCGGTGGTGACCGAGGGCCAGGGCTCAGCCCATCTGTCGACACCGCACGCCCCCCGGCAGACAGTGCCGGCCAACACCTGCTCTGGGTGAAGCAGGGGCCATCGGCCTGAACTGGGGACCAGTACCCAGGCTCCTGGGGCCAGGAAGCAGTCTGGTAATAAATTCTATGCTTGGTGCAGCCTCCTTGCCATCTGTCTTGCCTCCTTCCAGAAGCTGCTTGAAGCTTGAGGTGGAGGAGTGGGGGCGGGGCTGAGGGGGGAAGGAAGGAAGGAAGTCCCAGGAACCAGCCAGCAACCGTGGCTGGGCTGCCCAGGTGAGGAAACCACAGCCCCGCCTGTGGGCGGGGAGAGCGCGGGAACCTGACCACACCCACCCGATCCTGTGCCTTTGCTTTCTCTGGGGTGCAAACCCCCGCCCAGAGCAACTGGAGTAAGGGCAGCAGCTCCCCTGCCCCCAGCCACCACCATGGTGACAAGACCCCAGCGCTGTCCAAATGCAGCAGAAGCAGGACCACAGTGACCCATGTGTGACCCTGGCCAGAACACGGCCCTCTCTCGGCCCAGTCCTGCAGCCCCTCGTCCGTATCCCTGCCTCGTCCAGCGGCAGGGTGGCCTGGAGGCTGGGGTCTGCTCTCGTCCAAGTGCTGCCCTTCTGGGAGGAGGGTCAGGGCTCCACCAGCCCTGGGGGGTGTGAGGCAAGGCCGCCCAGAAGGCTGTGAGGCTGTCCAGGGGCTACAGGGGTGTCCAAGCCCCAGGGGAGTGGGTCTCTGCGGCGGACCGTGCTGACTGATGCTGGGAGCCCTTGGGTCCTCTGCTGCAGCCCTGGGCTGAGTTCCCACCTGCTTCCTCCGCAGACACAGCATACATTCGACCCCCTTCCTGGTACAGGCTCAGTGGAGGAACAGTAACGGTATCAGCCAACTCCAAGGCAGGTCTAGTAATGCCTGCAGCCCCTGCCGCCCCCTGGCCAGCCACCCGAGCCCTGTCCCGGCCAGTTCCTGCCCGCCCACCACTGGCAGCTCCAGCCCTGACTGCTGACCTCGGGGCTGGGAGCTGGTTCCCAGCAGGGCCGGCTTTTGCTGGGAGACGGGATGATGAGTCAGCCTCGAGCCGGGCACCAGAGCCCTCTGGGGATGGACGGGGAGCTGGCCTGGCCCGATGCCACCCTGCGGGGCGGCAGGGCTGGTGATGGGTCCTGGTCAACTGGATGCAAAGCTTCTTCCTTTGCTCATCAGGGAGGCGCGGCCAGCTCCAGGGAAGAGCCAAATGCTCCCCAGGACCCCCTGAATGGGGACAGGGAGGGGCCCCAGGCGGCTGGAAGCCAACCACAGAAAGCCACATCATGGACGTGTTGTGAGGGAGGGCGTCTCTCGAGAACAAAAGGCCCATTTCTAGACTTGCCAAACTGGGGAAGCTGCAAGAGGAGAAAGAGAGGGGCGCGCACACAGCTACACCACACAAGCCGTGTGAGCGCACACACAGGAACAGGTCCGCACGGTGTGGCTGAGACCCTTCCTGAGGATTTTGTTACTGAAATATCAGGAGGACTTGATGATAGGCGGTTTCACTCTAACGTCTGACCCCAGCAGACTGCTAGGCCAGTGGGTCGTCCAGCCTCTGAACTGCGCGTCCACTTCACCACCTCCCTTCTCTCTCTTATGCGCACACCATCTCCCTACATAGCTCCCCTAGCCCACCGAATTTCCTTGGCCTCACTTGGACCAAGACCCCAGGGGTACAGGTGACATCAGGGAGAGTGAGTCAGACAGAAACCACCACCTCCCCCCACCCCACCCCCAGTCAGTTCTGTGCCTGGCTTGTTTGTGTCCTTCTGACAATTCCTGACACCGATGTTCACTGAGCAGCAGCTACATGCCAGGTGCTGTGCCTGGCAGGGGTACAGAGCAGCCCCCCCTGCTAGGTCCATTTGGAATCTCATGGCAGCCCCCTGGGGAAGAAGGGGCAGGTGGCATCCCCCCGTGCAGAGAAGAACAGTGAAACTCAGAGCTGCCATAGCAACCCACCGCCCCCCTCCTGCACTCACAGCCCTTCTGACTCAGACGTTTGTTTGGGAGCCCTGCCCCATGATTTCTTTCTTCTGGAGAGAAGTCGGTGCCTGCTGCGGCCTTTTCCTGGCTACCCCACCATTAAGGGACCCGGCAAAGCTCAGAGTACCTGGTCCGCCCCTTCGCGACACAAGACAGGGAGCTGGGAGGCGCCCATGTTGGCCTTTCGGGGTGGGAAATGGGGTTGGTCCCTACACAGGTGTGGACAAGAAAGACCCTCCTCGCAAAGCCGAGGGGCGAGGCTGCCGCTGGGGTGGGATAGAGGCGGCAGCCGGGCCGGGGGCCGAGGGCCAAGGGGGCTTCTATTGTCCTCCCTGGAGCTCGCCAGCCCCTCCTTTCGGGTGCGCGGTCCCCAGACCCCTGGGGCGGCGGGAGGAGGCGCTGCAGCGCGCGGTGGAGCGGGGATGCGCGGTGCTGATGCTGCAGCCCTGCCGCATTCTGCGGCGGCGTCCCCGGATTGGCCGCGCGCGATGACGCCAGGCCAGGCGCGGCGGGCGGGGCCCAGCCTATAAGAGCGGGCGGCGGGGGCGGCAGATCCTCCGCAGCCAGCCCCGGCCCCAGCGCGTCCGCCTGCGTCCCGCAGCCGCCCGCCACACGCACCGAGCATGAGGGAGATCGTGCACATCCAGGCCGGCCAGTGCGGCAACCAGATCGGGGCCAAGGTGAGGCCGCGCGCCGCCCCCCTGCGCCGGGCTCCGCACCCGGCGCGCATCCCGCGTCCCCCGCCCCCTCCTCGAGCCGGTCCCCGGGGGGAGGGAAGCAGGGAGGCGGTACGCGCAGAGCCGCACCCCGAGCCTCACTCGCCACTGCGAAGCCTAGAAGAAAAGGATGGGCTTGCCCTCGCTGCGGGCTGCCGGGACGCCGGGTCGTCCCCTCTGCCATTCCCACCCCCGCCTTTCCGCTGCCCCTACCGGGCTCACCTCGGGCCTGCGGGAGCACAGCCCAGGTCAGCCGCTAAACTCCATCCACCCGCCGCTGCAGGTGCGGGGAGGCGGGGGGGCGCTGGCTGGGCGTGGCCCTCTTCTCTGGGGTCACAATGCAGCCTTAGGCGAGATGGGTGGGGTGGGCAGGTTTGGGTGGGGCTCGCCCCAAAGCCATAATGATCCCCCCCCCCGGCACGCCAGTAACTTGGTACCCTCCAAGAGTCCAGAGCCGCCCCATGCCCCCGCCTAGCTGTGACCACCCTCAGCTTCCTGGCCGCACCCTTTTCCTTTGTTGGGGGAGGAATTGGGCCCGGACTCGGGATGACCTTGGTTGAGGACTGGACTCTCCCTCAGCGTAGCCCTGCCTGGGCAACCCCTGGCCCCTCGCCACAGGGTTGGATCAAACCCACGTAGGGACCGCGAGTCTCGGGGTCGGACGTGGGAACAAAGCCGGGGTGGGCGGGTGGGGTCGAGAGCTACTTCACCACTAGGCCCCTCCCCTCCATTGTTAGCCCACCTCACAGATGTTGGAACTGAGGCGGGAAGGGGATGGCGTCATCCCCAGCCGAACCCAGGAGGCAGGTGTCCCATCCCTAAGTCCAGCGAAGCTGTCCCTTGCCCAAGGTCACACAGCAAGTGGAGACAGAGCCTCTCCACCCTCCGGCTCTCCGTCTCTGCAGATGCCCGGCGCAGGGCTCAGGCTGAGTGGGTGCGGCCTGCTGCCCCCTGTGCTCTCCTCAGAACAGTATGGGGGGGGGCGGGCGGGTGGCTTTGTCAGCACCAAGGCCAGGGACCCAGCGAGGGCTGGTGTCGAGCTGGTTCCCCAAGGAGGCAGTGGGAGGAGACAGGTCCTGGAGGGGAAGGGGCCAGGAAAGGCTTCCTCTGGAGGCTGTTGCCATGGAAACCGGGCAAGAACAAAAAGCTAATTACAACAGGGCTGGGGCAGCCACGTGGCTGACATGTAAATTGCAACTTGGGCTGTAGGGTGGAGGCGCCTCACATGGGGGGGAGGGCGTAGTGGGGAGACACCCTAATCACCGAGGAGACAGCTGTGCCTGCCTGAGGAAGGGGCTGGGGGAGGGGAGGCCTGGGGGACCAAGGCCTCAAATTAAATCAGGGCTCTGGGGGCTGTCACTGACAGCTGCCCTGGACGGGCAGAAGGGGCCATGGGCTCATTAATGTGGTCACAGGGGCCAGGCCTGCCCTGAGCATCTGCTCCTCCGAGAGTCAGGGGTCACTGAAGGGAAGCAGGGCAGCCTGAGTCCCACCATGAGCCTGGGGGAGTGGTGATCCTGTCACGGGGTTTCCTTCTATGGCTGGACCGGCACTGATCAGGCAAACGCAGGTTCATGCCCAGCTGCAGCCCCCATGGGTGGGGGGCAGGGCAGAGGCAGCGGCCCGAGTGCTGGACAGTGGCCTCCGCAGAGATTTTTTTCCTGCTTCAAGTGCAGTGGCCCTTGGGTTTGCTCATTACTTTTTATTCATTTTGGCTTAATTTCCTTAACTCTTGTTTGTTTTTAAAACTAATATCTGATCCTTTTTAACAATGCAAAAGAGAGAGTGGTGGATTTGGGGGGGAGGGGGATCGTTTCTTCCTTTTCAACCGCTGCCCTTTGCAGTGACCAGTGGAAGCAGTCTAGTGGTTTCCTTCCGGCCTCCCAGCCCTGGAAAAATCTCCAGAACCAAACTGGACGCGCTCACAGCGTGTGTGGGGATTTGCCTGCCCCGGCACCCAGCACCTGCCCTGTGGACAGGCATGCGTTCCTTGGCCATTTTTGTTTCCAGCTTCCGTACTGGTTGTGACCTCCTGGTGGAGGGAGAGCAAACTTTTCTCGCCCATCACCAGCAAGCAGTAGCTGACTGGGGTGGGCAAGAGGGGCTGCTTCCCCTGCTTGGGGGCGGGCCGCCCGCTCGGGAGAGGGCCTGGCTGCGGGTGGGAATGGGAGTGGAAGTTATGGAGGGAGGTCAGGGCGATAGGGGCCAGGAGAGAGCAGGGCTCTCCTGAGAGGTGACATGACAGCATTTATGACTCGTGACGATGACCACTACGTGTTGGGCGCTGCACCTCTCGAGGCTGCGGTGGGATTGGGTGTCGCCCTTCCCCAAGGATAAAAAAAACGCCTGGGATGAACAGAGCAGGAGTTTGAATCTAGGCCTGTGTGGACACATCAGGATGGGCAGGGAGAACCCAGCTCCCACAGTGGGGCGAGGAGTCTGAGGACCCCACCCTCCGCCCCTAGGGGGCAGGGCCGTCCTGGAGCCTTTGTCTGCGCCCAGCCTCTCGGCCGCTGGGCGGGGCCTCGGAAGGGCGGGGCTTGGCCCTGACAACCAACGGGAAGAGGAATTTCCTGGTTTCCGCACTCCACCCCCACCCCCGCCCCTCCCAGTTGGGTCCAGCTTAACGCCCCCCCAGTCGGCCAGCCCTCCCTCCCGGGAGCCACTGCACCCCTCTTGCCTGGGCTCCTGCGCGCGCCCCGCCACCTCCCCCGCCCACGAGCATAGGCGCCGCAAAGGTCAGTACCACGGACAGCGCCGCGGCGCGCGCCCCCAGCTCGAGACAAAACCGTGGGGTCTGAAATAGGAGCCCTGGCCTGGACCCTGGGGTCCGCGCGCCACGTGGCAGTTTTCTTATCTGTAGTGATGATCATAATATTCTTTAATTTATAAAATAGTATTTTGTTATTTATTAAATGTTATATGATCTGTATATATAATATATTCTAAGTTTTATTATTTTAAATCACAATTCGTATTTGTTTTAACTACAAAAGCAATTATTAACGTATTCTCCTTCTAAAAAGTTGAAACATTGCAGATAAGGCTAAAGTGCCCATGTAAGCACCTCGCCCCTCTCCGTCCCTCTCTTCAGGCAGGACAAGTTATTTTCCACTATTCTAGTCCATCTTCCGTGCATAAGCACCTATGTGTAAAAAATATAGCATCTGCTGTGAGATTCTTGCTTTTACTCTGTATGTCATTGCAATGTGCCTTTTCCCCTAAGGGTGTGCCTTGGAGATCTGCTCATACCAGTGGTGATCTCTTATTGCAACACAATATTCCAAAGTATATTGATTTTTTTTCAAGTATCTTTTATTTTATTTATCAGTGAATATGACTTTACAAATTTAAATAACATCTAAGGCCTTTTAATTTTGTGAGGCCAACATTTGCTGACTGCTTTTATGTGTCAGGCCTTGAGTTGACCACTTGAAGTGGGTATCGTATTATGTCCACTTTACAGATGAGAAAACGGAGGTCCTGAGAGGTGGAGTCACTGGCACACACTGGCCAGTGCTGGGGTCTGCACTCACTCTGGTCTGCTGCCTCCTGGAAGCCTATGCATGTCATAGAGCGGTCCAGAGAACTTTCCATAGACGTGTTGGTGGCTCGGTGGCTGAGTCACTCTCTCCCCCTCCCACACTTGCCATCTCAAGCTCATCCCTTCTCTACAGGGGCTGTGGGTATCTCTGAAGCCAGGGGTCTGGGGTATCCCAGGGCTGTGGGAACCAAGGCCCGCGGCTCACACTGTCCTGAGGAGGGCATGGAGAACCCAGCAGTGGGAGGAAGCTCTGATCAGGCCCTGAATGCCTCAGTGACACCTCTAATTCCAGCGGTAATGCACACTTAATGCAGAAAAAAAGAAGAAAACTTATCAATGACAAAAACACACAAAGGAGGAAGAAGTCCAGCTCCCGCCCTTGCTGAGAGCTGACCTCTGATAACTCTCTCTGGGTGAAATGCCAAGATTCTTCTGTACATTTTATAATAATGACAGTTCATACTTCTCAGGTTTAAAAATGTTTTTATTTTTAACTAATCTTTTTTTTTTTTGAGAAGTTAACATGTGCCCGTGACAAAAATTCCAAAAGAACCAAACGGTGTGCAGTGCCAAAGCCTCTCCCCCAGCCCCGGACCACTCTCTCAGGCACGGCTGCCTCCCCCAGTCCCGGACCACTCTCAGGCACGGCTGCCGGGAGCAGATTTTTGAATGTCTGTCAGAGACATCTATATATAGATACGCACGTGAAAACTGATTTCTAACTGCTTTTCTCACTGAGCAGTCTTTTCCAGAGCACATGACCCATGTGTAGAGGCCCTTTGCTTCTTGGGGCCTTCACACCCGTTCTTCTGAGTCACCCCAACCCTGAGGGGCAAAGGGGAGGGGCACTGGTAAGTCACACGGTGTGTGACCACGATCTCCGGCCTGCATGGGCAGCTGTGCTCTGAGACAGCCTGGAAGTGCCCCTGGGGCGAGCACAGAGCACTGCGCAGCCTTCCCTTCACCCAGGGCGGGTGTCTTTGCGTGCTAATAATCCCACACGGCACTCACCATTCACAGGCTCTGTGCAGAGTAACTTGCTTTATTCTCGCAACAACCTGGCTTCATCATCAGGCCCACTGAACAGGTGAGGCCACTGAGGCACAGAGAACCTTCAGGACCTGCCCAAGGTCACACAGCTGGGAAGGGGTGGTCCTGCCCTGCCCCAGTCCTGAGAGAAGTGCGGTAGGTTCCTGCCCAGGGTGAGCAGGGCAGGAGGCCGTGGGGAGAGTGAGCCCTTGAAGCCGGGGCTGTGCCATCTCAGCTTGGACAGTCTGGGTAACCCCAGGCAAGTCATTCCCCACTCAGGCCCCTGTGGTTCCTGTTGGCTGAGGCCGCTGTCGTGCTGGACGCTGCCAGGCCCTGTCACTGGACATCTTTGCCTCGACACTGAGGGGCACGTGTATCCTGGACCCTGTCTCCAGCGCTTACCTTCTCTGTGCTTCAGCTTTCTCATCTGAAAGGAGGGAATTAAAAGCGAAACACCCCAAGAGGGTGTTTATTACTCATGGAGAAGTAGACTGTCCAAGGCCCCTGGTCACCAAGGGCAGAGCTGGGTCTGGGGATCCGGGTCTGTGTCAGCTGAGCCCTGAACCACGCTGAAGGCTCTGGTCTCCATGGACGTGCATATTTATTATGATAATTTTCTTACAGATGACAGAGCTAGGGGCTCTTTTTCAAAGTCACTCAAAGGGACTGGTGCAGGCTTTGGGTCCAAGCCCCGAATTTCGTACCAGGGCTTCAAGGCTACGGGAGGGAAGGGGCCTGGTGGGGGTCACAACCACCTACTGACCCCTCCGTTCCCCCTGCAGTTCTGGGAGGTCATCAGCGACGAGCACGGGATAGACCCCAGTGGCAATTATGTAGGGGACTCGGACCTGCAGCTGGAGCGCATCAGCGTCTACTACAACGAGGCCTCTTGTGAGCCCCCATCCTGGACCGAGGGGTGGGGTGGGGGGACCTTGACTGCTGGGTCCCAGCATCTCTGCCTTCCTTTTGGTTGGCTGGCAGGTGCGACCAGAGACTCACAGAATAAAGACAGGGCATCCTAATAACCCTAGCGAGATTCAAATGTGTTTAATGGCCATGAGACACAAGCACAGTCTGGTGGAATGGCCAGGGCTGGGCAGGGTCCCAAAGGCCCCTTCAGGAGGCCCATGGGAGGGTCCAGAGCAGGGGTTAGCTGGAGAGGTCGGGCAGGGGGCTACTCAGCAACTGGTGCGAAATGGTGTCTTTAGTGAACTGGCAAAATATTAACCTGCCCACGTAGACATGGGATTTGGTCCTGGCTGTCCGGATGTCAACCATGACTCCCTTTTCACACGTGGCTCCTGCCTCTCTGACCCCAGAGTCTGAGCTCTTAGGGTGAGAGCACGAGGCTGGCAGTCCGGGGCAGGACGTAGGGGGCAGGAGGGGCGCCTAGCTTCTGTGACCCATGTAACCCACCCCTCTGCCCTCAGCTCACAAGTATGTGCCTCGGGCCATCCTGGTGGACCTGGAGCCTGGAACCATGGACAGCGTCCGGTCTGGGGCCTTCGGGCACCTCTTCAGGCCTGACAACTTCATCTTCGGTAAGTTTCCCCTGCCCCAGCCTCTCCTGGTGGACCCCACTGCCGGCAAACCCAGATCAACAGAAACAAGGGCAGAGTCAGCCCTGCCTGTGACCCTGCAGAGCAGACCTGATCTCCCCAATCTGCAGCCTGGGACAGAGTCCCAGAGAAAGGGTTCTGTGCAAGGAGCAGAAACCACTTGTGATTTCAAGCAGAACGATGTGTGCGACAGAGGCTTGAGCTCACAGGATCCTTAGAGAGATGGGGGTGGGGGCGGGGGCGGGGGGCAGAAGCAGTGCCTCCAGAGGATACCGGCTCACGAGTACGTGACGTTGCTGTGGTCAGGTCAGCTGTCCTCACGCCCTTGAGTCTGGTGGCAGGGCCCTGGGTGCTCACACAGTGACAGGAGGAAGGCCACAGCCCACTTCCACCCCCTAGCGCTCAGCACCCCGACTCGTGGGCGTGAGCCTCTCCCGACCCCGGGCTGTGAGGGGTGCTGGGGTTGCAGTTTACCCTTCCAGCACAGCCGGCCAGAGGGTGGATGGCCTGGAGGGGAGGGCTGATCGACTCCCCACACCGTGTGGCTGGGAGGGGTTGAGAAGGTGCGGGCAGCCCCGCTTCATGGAGGGTAAACAGGCACAGGGCTGCGTCCGCGGCTGCCATCAGGCAGGCACTGGAGGTCTGACCCCGTCCGTGTCCCCCTGCCCCCGTCCCAGGTCAGAGTGGGGCCGGCAACAACTGGGCCAAGGGCCACTACACGGAGGGTGCCGAGCTGGTGGACTCGGTCCTGGACGTGGTGCGGAAGGAGTGTGAGAATTGCGACTGCCTGCAGGGCTTCCAGCTGACCCACTCGCTGGGGGGCGGCACGGGCTCGGGCATGGGCACCCTGCTCATCAGCAAGGTCCGCGAGGAGTACCCCGACCGCATCATGAACACCTTCAGCGTGGTGCCCTCGCCCAAGGTGTCGGACACGGTGGTCGAGCCCTACAACGCCACGCTGTCCATCCACCAGCTGGTGGAGAACACGGACGAGACCTACTGCATCGACAACGAGGCGCTGTACGACATCTGCTTCCGCACCCTCAAGCTGGCCACGCCCACCTACGGGGACCTCAACCACCTGGTGTCGGCCACCATGAGCGGGGTCACCACCTCCCTGCGCTTCCCGGGCCAGCTCAACGCCGACCTGCGCAAGCTGGCCGTGAACATGGTGCCCTTCCCACGCCTGCACTTCTTCATGCCCGGCTTCGCCCCGCTCACCGCCCGCGGCAGCCAGCAGTACCGCGCGCTGACGGTGCCCGAGCTCACGCAGCAGATGTTTGACGCCAAGAACATGATGGCGGCCTGCGACCCCCGCCACGGGCGCTACCTGACCGTGGCCACCGTCTTCCGGGGCCGCATGTCCATGAAGGAGGTGGACGAGCAGATGCTGGCCATCCAGAGCAAGAACAGCAGCTACTTCGTCGAGTGGATCCCCAACAACGTGAAGGTGGCCGTGTGTGACATCCCGCCGCGCGGGCTCAAGATGTCCTCCACCTTCATCGGCAACAGCACGGCCATCCAGGAGCTGTTCAAGCGCATCTCGGAGCAGTTCACGGCCATGTTCCGCCGCAAGGCCTTCCTGCACTGGTACACGGGCGAGGGCATGGACGAGATGGAGTTCACCGAGGCCGAGAGCAACATGAACGACCTGGTGTCCGAGTACCAGCAGTACCAGGACGCCACGGCCGAGGAGGAGGGGGAGATGTATGAAGATGATGACGAGGAATCCGAGGCGCAGGGCCCCAAGTGAAGCGGCTGAGGGGTGGGACGCGGCCGCGGCCAGGACCGAGAGGTCTGTCCCCTGAGCCATGTAGCCACTGACACACCCCGGCCCTTTCCCCCACCAGGCCCGGTCATGTCACCCTAGGGCTCCCAAGTGTGTGTCCTTTAGTACTTACAGCATCCCCGCCCTGTGTGTCTTCTCAGCTGTCTTCCGCCATAGGTCAAATCCATTTTGCGTGGCCCGTTTGTCTCTCTGCTTTATTATCAGCTCCAGGCCTGATGGTTTATGGTTTGGTTTGTTTTTTTTACTGGTTTGTGTTTATATCTTGGGGGGGATACTTAATAAATTTATTGCTGTCAGATACCCGTGCCTGGTGCTGGAGATTTCTTCTTATTCTGGAAAGTTGGGGCCAGAGGGGTTAGGAGGGGCAGACAGGGAGGCCTGGTGGCGGGGGCAGGACAGAGCATCATCGTCTCCCAGTGGGGGCTGACGTGGGCCTGTGCTTGGAACCTGCAGCTGTCCCAAGGTGCAGCCCCTGGCAGGCGAGCTCCTGGCGGTGGTGCTGGAGAAGGTGGCCATGGCTTCAGGAAGCCCAGGCGTGCTCTCAGGCGACCCGGGACAAGCCCCAGTCCCCTCCAGGGTGACTCGTGCCGCAGAGTTGTCCTCTGGCTTATACGGGTGCTAGACGTTAGAGGCAGGCAGCCGAGACCCAAAGGGGAGTCAGGAAGGGGGGACCTTGAGGACTCCCCCGGAAAATGTGGTGTGCTGGACGGCTGGGGCTTGAGCCCTGGGAAAGGGCGGGTCTGGTCGGCGAGTTGTGGGCACAGCACCCCGCGCAGCCGGACCGGGAGTGAAGTTCTGGCCCACGCGCCCCCTGGCGGTCGTTTCCTGTGGCCGCAGGGCACCCAGGGTCCCGCTGGAAGGGGAAACCTGGCCGCCCCCTCCTCGTATAGGGAGAGAAGTGGAATCCCAGAGGCGCTGCCTGCCCGGGGCCCAGGTGAGCCCGTGCAGAGCTGGACAGGCCCAGACCCTCTGCCCTCGGCCTCCCCACACCCCACCCCTCGAAGCCAGGGTCTCATCAAGGCCAGCTCCCCCGGGACACCCCTGCATCCCATCCTTCTGTGTGGATACCCGGGCAGAGAGAGGCCGAAGGGGCTGATCTGGACCAGGGAATGGAAGCCCCGAGAGGGCCGGCATCCAGGGCTCTGGCAGGAGCGGATGCTTCCAGGCGCCTGCTCCGGGCCAGGCCAGCTCTAAGCCCGTCGCGCGGCTGACCCTGAAGAGCTGTGTTCGCCCACCTCACAGGCAAGGCGGCCAGGTTACAGTGAGCGTGACTGTTTGTGTGTGAGGGTCTGAGCCCTGCGCTGCGCCCTCCTCTCTGGGTTGTGAAGGCCCCGACTCCACATCCACGGCAGCTTCACAGGGCTGCGGCCTCCATGCAGGGCAGGGGAGGGGTGTCCACAGCTCAGGTTCTCAAGGGGCTCAGTGACCCCCAAAGACTTGAGTTCCCCGCCAGGTGTTGACAAAGCTCCCGATAGCCAGGTGCTCATGCTGGGTCCCCCCGGTCCGTGGTCTTCCCGGGCTCTCTCCTGAGGGGTGGAAAGCTGTGCCTTGTTTAACCTTTACAGTGAGGCCACCAGGTTTCCAGGCAACAAACGAGGCTCAAAGACGTGAGTGTCTGCCCGTTGGCAGGTGGCACAGCCAGGGGTCCGGCCCAGGCTGTGTATCTCTCCACTTTGCTTCAAGTGGCCACAGATCCACTTCCCTCCGGAGCACCTGCACCTGTGAGAACTTCGTCCTGGCTCGGGTCACATAGATGAAGCTGGCCTCCTTGGGCCGCCCTGCCTTCTCTGCCTAGACTGCAGCCCCGCTTTAGCACTCACGATGGCCTAGGACACCTCTGTTGCTCCCCGGGGTTCCTCTCTTGCGGGAGGGGCTTGGCACCTCCTTCCTCCAGCCCTCCCTCCTCTCCTCCTGCTGGGTCCCTCCGCCCTGTCCCTTGAGCCTCCGGCTCCCTTTCTTTCTTTTTTTTTTTTTTTCGGTTTGCGGGCCTCTCACTGTTGTGGCCTCTCCCGTGGCGGAGCACAGGCTCCGGACGCGCAGGCTCAGCGGCCATGGCTCACGGGCCCAGCCGCTCCGCGGCATGTGGGATCTTCCCGGGCCGGGGCACGAACCCGTGTCCCCTGCATCGGCAGGTGGACTCTCAACCACTGCGACACCAGGGAAGCCCCGGCTCCCTTTCTTATGAGGGGCCGTTTAGTTCTCTCCTGTTTTCCTCAGTCCTAGCCTCACTCCTCGCAGACATTGTGGAGCAGAGACAAGCCAGCCCTGGGCTCCGCGTGAAGTCCTGACCCACGGCGTCCCTGAGCGAGGTGAATGGCTGTGCTTTATGTCAGCGCATTTCAGAGCAGTTCGCTGTGCACCTGAAAACAGGAACACACGTGGAAAGTGGCTGGAACAGCATGTGGCCCATAACAAAAGGCCTAAGTGTTAGCTCTTACATGCCTGTTATTATTGGTGAGGCGAGATCATGTGCAGGGATGCCTGGACAGGAGGGGGCAGGAGAAACCCGCTCAGGGGTTACCCAGTCTCACCTGAACCTCCCCGAAGGGCTCTGATGGGCCCAGTGCCATCCAGTATTGACACCACTGTTGGATGGCCTTTGGGGCCGCCTACCTCACGGGCTGTTTTGCCTTCAGGTCCGCCTGTCCCTTTCAGCCTGGATGATGGGCCAGGGGCATCTAGACCTGGGCACACTCCCGGCCCTTGCCCTGCGCCCTCAGCCTGGCATGCAGGGCTGCTCAGGGGCCAGGAGATGGCCTCACCCCCAGGGACAGGGCTGCCAGAGCAAATACAGGACGCCCAGTTACACTGGAATTTCAGATGAAGAACAAATAACATTCCACTTGGGGACATGTTTATACTAAGCAATTATTCCTCAGTTACAAAATCTGGAAATCTGAGACTGGGGTCCCCGGCAGCCCCACAGCTGGGCCTGTTCTGGGGGCCAGGCAGCCCTGAGCTCTTCACCCACTAGGTCACACGTCCCGGCACACTTGTGAGGCGGATGCTTCAGGGGAAGGGGCCGAGGCCTGGAGACAGGCAAAGTTGCCCAAGACCCCAGCCTCCAGGGGCAGGGACACAATTTGCATGGAGGATGCCGGAGCCGAGTCATCATGGATCCCACCACCCCTGGGGGACAACGACAGCTTGAGAAGGGAGGCAGTGAGTGTGGAATGGAGATGACCGTCAACTCTGCCCCTCTCCATGTGGCAGGGCACTTCCCCTCTCTAGGGCACCTTCCCCAGCTGCGAAGAACACGTCCACTCATATTTTAGGAGTCGGAACTCCGTATAGATTCAATCGAAAGAAAAGACTTAGGCTCTTAAAATTCTTTGAAAGCGACTTGCTTAGATAATAATAAATGAGTGGGTACACATACGAGTGCAATAAAGCTCCGCATGTTGAGGCCACCACGTGCAGGGGCTGCTGCCAGCACAGGTGTAGGGTTTGGGGTCCTCCCCAGGAGAGGATGGGCCAGGGCACTGGCGCTGTGGAGGAAGGATGGAGCAAGGCAGAACTGGAGGGAATGAAGTCACAGTGGGCTGGTGTGACGACACCCACCGCAGACCAGGACTGCGAAGCTGAGCAGGATCCCGTTTCCTGGGGAACTGCAGAGTTCAAGTATTAATACGCGTGGGACATTGGTGTGGGTGCTTCCGTATGCTTTTCTATCTTCTTCTCTGAGAGTTTCAGAGGAGGACTGTATTCTCATCCCTCAGGAACCATTTGTAAGGCCAGCTGAGAGTCTCCCCGGGACTCCTCCACTTTCCAGCACCTGTCATACAGCTAACACTCCTTCCAGCAGCCCTGGGGAACACAACGGCACGACTGTCAGAGGAAAACCAGAGAACAAAGATGAACGTGGTGGTGCTAACGCTAGAATCGATCAGTGGCTGCCTGGGGACAGAGGTGGGGACAGGGTGGGGGGGTGGCAAGGGGGCAGGAGGAAGCCTTTCAGGAAGAGGAAGGATAGGGTTACCATCTTAGTCAGTGTCATAGTTTCTCAGGTGTATGCAACTGTCAAAACTGATCAGATGGTGCACTTGAACACGAAGCTTGTCGTGTGTCGATCACACCTGCATAAAGCTGTCAAGAAAAAAGAAACTTCCAACAGCTGTCATCTCACCGCAAATCAAAGGCAGTGTGTTTACAAGGACCCGCAGCCCCTGGCCTCTCCCGTTCCCCTCCTCGCCCTTCGCTGTTCACCAGACTCTGGCCACAGGAGCCCACTCTCCGTTGCGCTGGCACACAGCCTCTTGTGGCGCCTGGGGGCCTTCGCAGGTGCAGCTCCTGAGCGCTGTTTCCCAGCTGTCCTGCGGTTCTCTCCTTCTTACCGCGTGGGTCTGGAGCACGACGTCCTCCTCCCAGACCTTGTTTGCCACCTTGTCATCCTGTGTATTTTCTTCCTGTGCTTCATATCTCTTACTGATTTGCATCTTTGCTTATTGTCTGTCTGGCTCCTTGAGTTCTGGGGCCGTGTCTGTCTTCTCCCCGCTCTGTCCCAGGGGGAGTGGGCCCCTTGCCAGGTGGAACATTCTTCCTCTCAGGGCCAGTCTCACTCAGGACTGGCCCTTCCTCAGTCCCTGTAAGTAAGTACCTACGTGTCTAGGTACTGTTCTAGGCCCCAAAGAGTGAAGAAAGCAAAAAAAAAAAAACCCTTGTCTACAGCCTTTATTTAGTGTCTGGTGCGGGGCAGGGGGTGGAGGTGGGGTGGAGACAAAAATCAAGTGAAAATGTACAAGACAGAGGACATCAGGCAGTGACACGAGTCATGGAGAGAAACCTAGCAGGCGCCCCTGGAGAGCAGCAATTATACTGGTTCCCACAGACACAGACTTCTCCAGCTCCCGCCTCCATCTCCACTGAGCAGCCCCTAGTCTCACTGTGCCTCAGTTTCATCCTCTGTGAAATGGGGTAGAATTGCAGTGCTTCCCTCCCTCACCGGTTGTGAACATGGGTGGAAGGAAGTACAACCATCTGCTGCTTGCAGTGATTCCCTCTTCTGTTTTTCCCCCCTCAACCACTGGGGTTTCAAAGAAAATTAGGGGACTTCCCTGGTGGTGCAGTGGTTAGGAATCCATCTGCCAATGCAGGGGACATGGGATCGAGCCCTGGTCTGGGAAGATCCCACATGCCATGGAGCAACTAAGCCCATGCGCCACAACTACTGAGCCTGCGCTCTAGAGCCCGCGAGCCACAACTACTGAGCCCACGTGCCACAACTACTGAAGCCCGCACGCCTAGAGCCCGTGCTCCACAGAAAGAGAAGCCACTGCAATGAGAAGCCCGCGCACTGCAACGAAGAGTAGCCCCCGCTCGCTGCAACTAGAGAAAAGACTGCGCGCAGCAACGAAGACCCAACACAGCGAAAAATAAATAAATTACAAAAAAAAAAAAAAAGAAAATTAAATACCAACGTTTAAAAGAGAGTGGTTTCGACTTAAACCAGGACTTTTGTGATTACGGAAAATCTAGGCAATGCCGTCCCCTGCCTATACCATTGTCGACGAAAAATCAATCAGTTGATCTAAGGAAGAAATGGAAAATTTTATTCGAGCCAAATTTGAGGATTATAACCCAGGAACACCATCTCAGTAAAGCTCCAAGAACTGTTCTGCCATTAGAAGTCAAGTCACAGTTATACAGGGTTTTTGAGACAGAGGGCTGGACATCAAATGACATATTATTGACAGTTTAAACAATCTAGATCTAAGCTCATCCTGGCCCCTTACAAGATCAGGAAGGAACCTTATCTTTTTTAAAAAATAGATTTTAGGGCTTCCCTGGTGGCGCAGTGGTTGAGAATCTGCCTGCCAATGCAGGGGACACGGGTTTGATCCCTGGTTTGGGAGGATCCCACATGCCGCCGAGCAACTAGGCCAGTGAGCCACAACTACCGAGCCCGCGCGTCTGGAGCCTGTGCTCCGCAACAAGAGAGGCTGCGATAGTGAGAGGCCCGTGCACTGCGATGAAGAGTGGTCCCAGCTTGCCACAACTAGAGATGAGCCCTTGCACAGAAACGAAGACCCAACACAGCAAAAATTAATTAATTAATTAATAAACTCCTACCCCCAACATCTTTAAAAAAAAAGATTTAAAAATATTTATTTATTTATTTAGGCTGTGCCGGGTCTTGGTTGTGGCATGAGGACTCTTAGTTGAGGCATGTGGGATCTAGTTCCCTGACCACGGATGGAGCGGGAGCCCCCTGCACCGGGAGCGCAGTCTTACCCACTGGACCACCACGGAAATCCCGGAACCCTATCTTTTAAGCAGCTGTCGTGGATGCCAGGAGAATGCTGCTCTTTGTGGTTAGGCAGGCGTTTCTGCCGATGGGGAGGTTTGATCGACGCGTAAATGCAGATACAGATGCACAGCGGGGCGAGAGCAGGCCAAAGGGCAGAGAAAATTTTTATGTTTAAAAATTTCTTGTCTTGCCATAAAACATGAATTTTATTTCACACCACCTTGAAGAGCTGGGACGAAGTGTCTGTCACCCATTTCCTGGAGCGGGAGGTGGAGGCCTCCGGGCGGGGGGCGGGACGCGCAGACTCCGCCTGTGCTGTGAGCCTCCGGGCCGCAGGAGGCAGCAGCGGGCGGGGCGGATACAGTGTATCGAGGGCGGCGGTGGATACGATGTAACGAGGCCGGCCGGCCGCACACAATGTAGCGAGGGCTGCGGCGGTCAGGTGAGCGGCGGAGCGGGCGCGGGCAGGGGTCCGGGTGGAGGAGACGAGGACGCTCGGGCCGCCGCGACCCGGAGCTCGGAGAGCCCCCTCTCCCGACGCGGACCCCGCGGCGCAGGGGGCGAGGGACCCGCCCGAGGCCCCGGCCCGGGCGCAGAGCGGGATTCGGACCCGCGGGTCCTCACCTGGGGGCAGAGGGATTTGGAGACCTCAGCCGCGCCACCCACCCGAGCAGGGTTCGGCGGGGAAGGCGTCCCCCGGCAGATGATACCGTCACTGCTTCCGGCCGTCGACACTCTCTGTCTGTAGGATCCGTGAGGCCCGAGGGGTCGCCGTGGCGGCTAGACCACTCTGAGCCTCAGTTTTCTCATCTATGAAACGGGCGGAAGTGGTGGAAGAGACCTGCCCCTGTGCGGAGCCAGTTAGCGAGGGTCCCCAGAGTGTATGTTGTTGTTGTTGTGGGTGAAGGTGGGGGAGGCCCGTTTGGGGGCGGCGTCTCCCAGACGCCGGGGTGGCTGCCGCTAAGCTTCAGCCGCAGACAGTCCTTCAAGGGACAGTAACTGTGCCCCTGCGGGGTCCTGGCAGGCCTCCTTCCAGGTGTGAGCAGTTAGGATGTACCTTCGGCCCTGCGCCCTCCGGGGAGAAGTGCAGGGGCCTCTGGTGGCAGCCGGGGTGATAACAGGTCCTCTTGGTAGCCGTGCCTCCCCGAGAACAGGAGAGGCTGTTTCGGGCACATCTGAGCTTCAGCCCCATGTTCCTCGGGGCCCTGAGACGTCTTGGGCTTTGTTCTGAGCTTTCCTTTCATTGCAAAGACGTGGAGTCCGCAGCCCCCGTGAGAGGAGGTCTCTGGAGGAGGGTAGACAGTGCAGTAGCGGGTTTCGTGCATGCCTCTCAGTGCCCACCTTCCTGCGTGCTCCTCTCTGAGGCCAAGCCTGAATTCCGGGTGCAGAGCTCTCTGGGAGGTGAACCTGGTGGGGCGGTGAGGGTTGCTGTCACTTTCCTCAAAGTCAGCTGCCGCGCACTACATCTGCCAGGCAGGCCCCTGTGTCGGGACATCATCT
Source organism: Phocoena sinus (assembly GCF_008692025.1). Classification (NCBI taxonomy): domain Eukaryota; kingdom Metazoa; phylum Chordata; class Mammalia; order Artiodactyla; family Phocoenidae; genus Phocoena; species Phocoena sinus. The sequence continues at coordinate 59,410,498 of NC_045781.1, forward strand.
GTCTGCCCTCGGCAGCTCCCCTCCCACACCCCCAAATACGATTCTCCAACTTGGCTGGAGAGAAACTGGGGCTGAGAGAAGTCAGGTGACCCCATCATTCACTCACCTGCAGCCTCTCTGCCAGGCTTGAGACTGGCACTGCCCATAAGGGGGTTAATGAGAGATGCTTTTTCCAGGAGAGCCTGTAGCCCAAGGAGGGCTGCTGGGAAGAGTGGAGGCGTTTCTGCCTTTGAGCTCCTCCGGCCATATTTTATTTTATTTATTTATTTCTTTTTCTAGGTAGGGCCTGAGAACCTGTGCTTTTTATTTATTTATCTTTTAAATTGAAGTACAGTTGATTTACAACGTTCTTTTAGTTTCTGGTGTACAGCAAAGTGATTCAGTTAAATATATAGATATAGATAGATAGATTCTGCTTCATATTCTTTTCCATTATGGTTTATTACAGGATGTGGAATCTAGTTCCCTGTGCTATACAGTAGGACCTTGTTGTTTATCCATTCTATATAGAATAGTTTGCATCTGCTAACCCCAAACGCCCAATCCAACCCCCCACTCCTTCCCCCTTGGCAACCACAAGTCTGTTCTCTATGTGAGTCTGTTTCTGTTTCATAGATAAGTTCATTTGTGTCATAGTTTAGATTCCATATATAAGTGATATCATCTGGTATTTGTCTTTCTCTTTCTGACTTATTTCACTTAGTGTGATAATCTCTAGGTCCATCCATGTTGCTACAAATGGCATTATTTCATTCTTTTTTTTTTGAGATTTAAAAGTGATTTCTTTATTTCCAGTTCCTACTGATTTCATTTCTCACATACACTCTTTAAGAAATAAAGGACGAAGTAGGAAATTAAAGTACATTAATAAAGACACAGCAGTGTTTACAACACACACCCATGTCATCACATCCTCTTGTTCAGTGCTGTATGTTTCCCATGCTCAGGCCTCACTGGACAAATTCCGTTTGTCTAAAACAGTAAACTGTCACCCTGTGGTCCAATAGATGGGTGAAAAAAAATACTTTTGCAATTCCCTGGGGACAGGACAGGGTTATACACTGGTTGAGCCACAGCATCCAGGCTGCTCAGGTAAAGAGAGAAAGGGTGGGGTTGGGTGGGATGCCAGAAACCAGAGAGGTGAGGTGAAGGGATTACAGGAAATACCTCCTGAGGGAGGGAGTCTCCACTTTCAGACTTTTTAATTGGCATAAAATTGCTTTACAATGTTGTGCTAGTTTCTGCTGTACAATGATGTGAATGAGCTATATGTATACCTATATCCCCTCCCTCTCGGACCTCCCTTCCACCTCCCCCCTGCATCCTACCCGTGTAGGTCATCACAGAGCACTGAACTGAGCTCCCTGTGCTATACTGCAGGTTCCCACTAGCTATCTGTTTTACACACAGTAGTGTGTTTATGTCAAACCTAATCTCCCAATTCATCCTACCATTCCCTTCCCCTCCCCGTGTCCACACATCCATTCTGTATGTCTGCATCTCTATTCCTGCCCTACAAATAGGTTCATCTGTACCATTTTTCTAGATTCCACATATATGCGTTAATATACAATATTTGTTTTTCTCTTTCTGGCTTACTTTGCTCTGTATGACACACTCTAGGTCCATCCACATCTCTACAAATGACCCAATTTCACTCCTTTTTATGGCTAATATTCCATTACATATATGTACCACATCTTCTTTATCCATTCATCTGTCAGTGGGCATTTAGGTTGTTTCCGTGTGTTGGCTTCCGTGCATAGTGCCGCTGTGAACATAGGGATGCATGTATCTTTTTTTTGTGTGTGTGTGCTACGCGGGCCTCTCACTGCCGTGGCCTCTCCCTTTGCGGAGCACAGGCTCCGGACGCGCAGGCCCAGCGGCCATGGCTCACGGGCCCAGCTGCTCCGCGGCACGCGGGATCCCCCCAGACCTGGGCACGAACCCGCGTCCCCTGCATCGGCAGGCGGACTCCCAACCACTGCGTCACCAGGGAAGCCCGCATGTATCTTTTTGAATTATGGTTTCCTCCAGATATATGCCCAGGGGTGGGATTGCAGGATCATATGGCAACTCTATTTCTAGTTTTTTGAGGAACCTTCATATTGTTCACCATAGTGCCTCTGGCCATCTTTTTTTTTTTTTTTTTTTGCGGTACGCCGGCCTCTCACTGTTGTGGCCTCTGCCACCGCGGAGCACAGGCTCCGGATGCGCAGGCCCAGAGGCCATGGCTCATGGGCCCAGCCGCTCCTTTGCACGCGCGATCCCCCCAGACCGGGGCATGAACCCGCGCCCCCCGCATCGGCAGGCCCCAACCACCGTGCCACCAGGGAAGCCCGCCTCTGGCCATCTTTTAAAACGCTGGGAGGTTTCTGGGGTGAGACCCCAGGGGTGGCTCCTGATCCTCCAGTCTCTTGGGGGTGGGCTGATCATCAAGTGATGTCAGAGACAGTTTGCTCTGCAGCGACTGTGGGTTACAGGCTTTACTGTCACGCACAAGTGCTTAATCCTCACCCCCCTCCCACCCCGCCCCAGGAGGCAGGCATGCTCCCTTATTTATGGGCAAGAAAATGCTCTTCACTGGGGAAGGCAGCATTACATCAGGCCTGTCTGATTCTTAATAGTAACAGTGATAACGATAGGTTGCAGCTGGTGTTTATTTCTGGCCAAGGTAGTCAGAAGTTTGTATTGACTAATTTAATCTTGAACTCCGCCCAGTGGGTACTGTTATCATCCCCACTTGAAACATGAGAAATCAAAAGCACAGAAAGCCTTAGGCATTTGCCCAAGGTCACACAGCTGGAGCTGACAGCTGGGACTTGAATAGGGCCAATTTGTCTGCTGACCACAAGGCTGTTAGGGTGATCAGTCAGGATCTGTGTTGGCTGCAAGACAGAACTCCTCCCAGTAACAGTAGTTTAAACAGAAGTTTCTTTCTGTCTCACCTGAATGAAGCCTGGCAGTGAGCAACTCAGGGCTTCCTCATCACTCTGGAAGAAGGGGTTAGTGAATATGGATCTCACTTGTTAGTGACAACTGGGTCTCCCCTGCGCTCTGGGGGCTTCCTAGGGCACTGTGGCCCAAGCTTGCCATCTTGGGTGGTGCTGGGCATCAGGGCCTGACCACCCTGTGTGAGCTGCCCAGAGACATCAGGTCATAAGGGAGACTGTGACTTGGGCCCATGGCATCTGTGTCCTGCCCTGTTTCGACCTAGGGGCAGCTAGTCAATGGGTGCCAGGTTCTACCAGGCTGGAGCTTCTCCACATCCCACCACAGAGACCAGAGAGGCAGGCGAGGTCCCTGGGCTGTGAGAGAGTCCCTGCCCAGGTGCAGGGCAGCAGGGGGCGGGGTGGGGTGGCCCTGGGCCATGCACTCTGGCTCAGTTCTCCTTTCATGGGGCAGAGGGCAGATAGGAGTCAGAGGATTGCCTTGTATAATAACAAATTATTTCAGACGGTAACCAGGTATAAGGAAAGCATAACCAACATCCATGCCCTTACTACAAAGTTTTAACAAACATCTGTCCAACCTTCTGTGAACTCATTTGGCCCTGAAGCGGAGAGAGGCTAAGGGATGTGGACCCGCTAGTTAAGTGGGGGGACCTGGGAGGCAAACCCCACCAAAGTCCCTTCCTCTGTCTCAGGAGCATCAGCCCCGTGTGTTCGCGGTTTGCTGAGCTCTGCGCAGGGGAAAGCAGTGCCAGGCTGTGGACCAGGCACTTCCTGCCTGTTTCCTTGGGTCCCGAGGTGTGGGGCTGGGCATGGGCTCTGGCCACATGGGGCATCAGTGCAGCGCCAGCCTGGGCCACACGGTGACTACACAGCGTTCGTGGGCCCTCCCTATGGGGCACCGGGAGGTGGGCCCTGCCAAGGCCACGCTGCAGGTGGCAGAGCAGGCCTGAGCCCTGGCATCGGCACTGACCCTTCTGCTGGGTGGGGGTGGGGGGGGCGGGGAGGGCGGATTCTGCATGCTCTGACTGGAAAGGAGCACCTTGGGTCCAGGGCCAGAAGGGAGGAACTGAGTCCCGGCAGGTGTGATCCTGGGAGCCGCACAGCTTTGGCGCCTCGGTGGACAGGGAGGGCGTGGCTGTACCAGGGCAAGTGAGGCAGGCGGGATCACAGGGGCCCGTGCTGGAGGTCTGACTGGGCACGCCCTTCTGGCCCTGCCTGCGCCATCAGCAGCTTGGACATCACTGCTCTTTGTGAGGGGGCTCCAGCAGTGGGCGCCGGGGTGAGGGGGCTCGGCTGGTTTGGGGAGGGTCTGAAGGGGGTGGCCGTGGTGTGGGGATGTTTGGCCTGGACCCTGCTGGGGAAGGGAGAGGGGCCAGGCCTCCCCTCCGAAGCTCCAGGCACCCAGAAAGGGGAGGGGACCGCAGCGAGCCCGGGAGCCGGACGCCCACCTCTGTCCCGCCCGGCCCGCCCGCCCACAGGTGGGGTGCTATGGAATATGACGAGAAGCTCGCCCGGTTCCGGCAGGTCCACCTCAATCCTTTCAACAAGCAGCTTGGGCCCTGGCAGCATGAACAGGGGCCTGGCAAGGAGGCCCTGCAGGTCGCTTCTGAAGGTGGGTGCTGGGGGCTGCTGTGCGGGTGGTCTGACCCCGTCACACCGGCCCCCCCTCTACAGGGTTCCTCCCGTGGACACGCGGGGGCCCCCCTCTTCTCTGCAGCACAACCCGCTTTCCATCTGTTGCATCCCCTGGGGAATGAACACTCCCCAGGGCAGGGATGTGTGCCTGTCTTGTCACTGCTGTGTCCCAGGGCCCAGCGCACAGCGGGTGCTCACTTGGAGAACGCTTGGGGCGTGAACTCAGCGCCAAGATCTGGAGGGTGAGAGGTCAGCAGGACGTGAGCCCCGAGACTGCGGATGGAGCCAGCGGGGTGCTGGGGGCCCCGGGGGTGTGTGTGTGCAGAGGTGGCCAGTGTCCACACGGGGTTTCACGTGTTCTGGTGTGTAGTGCTCCGGCGGCCCTTCTCGAGCCCGCAGATGTACACACGAGGCGTGGGCCTTAGAAATCGGCATGTTTCTGTAGTATTTACTGGTTTTGCATGGCACTCTCCTGTCTGCACAAGGATTCGGGTTCCTTTGCAAGTGCAAACAGGGCCGATGCCAGGGCAGGGCCCTGCTTCCCTCGCCTCCCGTGGGCTCCACGACTTCCTCCTGGGGGTTGCAGGCTGACTCGTCTCTCTGCCGCCCTCCCCAGAGGCCCTGCCCGAGCTGCCCCCGGGAGAGCCAGAGTTCCGCTGTCCTGAGCGTGTGATGGATCTAGGCCTGTCCGAGGACCACTTCGCCCGCCCTGTGGTAAGGTTCAGGGTCTGCGGGCGGGGAGGGGGACAAGGTGAGCCCCCAGAGCGCGAGGACCCGGCCATGTCCACCTCAGCAGGGGCTCCTGGGCCTGGAATCTGAGGCCCATGTGACACCTGGCTCCCACCCGCAAAACGTGTTTGCGGGCCTGTGGGGACGGGCTGGACCTGGGGTTGGGAGCCTGGGCTGCTGTTCTGAGCGCTGTTCCCTCCCCTCCCGGGTCCTGTGAAGCAAATGTGAGAGTTAATTCCACCTGCGGTCCCAGGGAATCCTATAGTCATGCTGTAGGGTAAGGGAGAGGACGGGAGAGGGGAAGCCCCCTGCCCACACCCGCTGCCCACTCAGCTAGGCAGGGCCACTCTTGTCTGTGCTATATTTTGTTCCATGGAAATCTTGCTGTTTCTTGTTTTTTTTGTTTGTTTGTTTGTTTGTTTTCTAATAAAAGGGCTCTAATAATTTTTTTTTAAAGTTTGAAAATCTTCCTGTTTTATGCAAACTATCTCCAACTTTTGAGAGAAATGTTATAGTAACATTCAAATATGATTCTTAAAAAATTCACCTGGAGACCCCAGTTCTCGTCTGCTGTTCATTTTTGTTGTTCATGTGGCCTTTGCGCTTTGCGCTTTGCTGCTGCAGGTACCTATTTCATTTATGTGCTTTGTATCTTTATTATACCATTTCTGAGCCCCTCCTATGGGCCACACACTGGTTTCCAAGAGAGGTGTCACCTCCTCTTTGCCCGGAGGCTCAGTGTACTGGGGGGAGGAGCACGGCTCCTGAGGGCAGTGACACTGCTTTCCTGGGGCAGCATCAGCCCCAGCTCTGAGCCCCGGCCTGTCTCCCTGCCCCTGAGTCTAGGGGCTTTGTTGGGCCCCGCCCCCGGTCCACCTGTGAGGTGCTGGGGCCAGGGGCGGGTGGGTGCCCGGGGTGTCTGTGAGCTTGGTGACCGAACCAGAGGCCACTTCCTCTCCTTGTCGACAGACGAGTGTCATTTCCCGGCTTTCCTCCAAGAGGAAGTTCTGTAGAAGTAAGCGAAATAGCATAGCCAGAAAAGCGATTGGATTTCTAAAAGAGGGAAGTTGTGTTTGGAAAAACATCCTGAATCAGGTCTCCAGAGGCCCGTGGGTGGACAGGTCCAGAGAGGGGCAGGTGGTGTGGTACGGCTCCTGCCTCTGCTGCCCGGGTTCCCGGGCCTTGAGCAGGTCCTCGGCCACCTGGGCCACCTGGGCGAGCAGGGCCAGGGAGGTCTTCTCTGGGCCCAACTGCCTATGAGGCTGGGCCTGGCCAAAAAGGAGAGCACGCAGGGGGCATCTGACCGTCACTGTCCCCAAACCCGCCACCTCCCGCCTCCACCCGAGCAGGGCCTGTTCCTGGCCTCTGACATCCAGCAGCTGCGGCAGGCCATCCAGGAGTGCAAGCAGGTGATCCTGGAGCTGCCGGAGCACTCGGAGAAGCAGAAGGACGCCGTGGTGAGGCTCATCCACCTCCGGCTGAAGCTCCAGGAGCTGAAGGTGGGTGCCAGCCGCCCCCCTCCAGGCAGCTGGAGCTGGGCTGGGGCACGCGCGTCCGGGGGCCAGGCCGCCTCTGGGGCAGCGGGGCTGAGGTTCCACCCTCCGCACCCGACTGGCCGAAGCTACCCAGGCAGGCGGGAGAGAGATGGGCCGTCACCCCAGGTGCAGCCTGTGTCTCTACTAGTCTGATGGTGATCACAGTCCTGAGTCATGTGTCCACCCACTGGAGCGAGTGGGTCAGTTAATCCCACCTTGAACCACGTGACCCAGAGCAGGGGGTGGTTTGCCGAAGGTGACAACAGAAGGGCTCATGGATCCTGGAAGCCAAACACCACAGGGGTCCATCATGTAGTCCTCGAGTCTGTGCCCTGTTTGGCTGGGGCCCCACCGCATCCCTGCACTGGTTCCTGAGTCCCTGGAAATATAGAAAGTGGAATGTTCATTAGAATATAGGTAAGGCTATGGCACGAGCTAAGACACCCCCAAATACAGTGGCTTAAAGGAATTGGTTGTGTAGTTTTACTCATGTGGAAATGTTGTAGGTGGCCCAGGGCCCATCTGGCAGCTCTTGGTATCGGAGACCTCAGGTCCTCCTTTTTCGGTGCTCTGCCAGTCCCTGGCAAGTCCACGACAGCCCCCCGCTGCCTCTGGGTCTGCACCCAGCCAGCAAAAACAGTGTGGGAAGGGCAGTGAAGGCCCTTTCACCCCTGCTGACGTGCCGCTGGGGCAGCACCTAGGTACAAAGGTAGTCTGTAATCTGGGTGGTCCCGGCCTGACCAATCACTGTGTTCTATTGTAAGGGAAGGGCTGTGGCACTGGGGTAAATTTCACAACCTCTGCTACACGTGGTTACCTGGGAGACGCAGTCAAGGGGCTCGTGTGACGGGAAAAGAGCTGCTGCCTGGCTCACCTGTGACCCCTCCCCGGCCCCCTCCCCAGGACCCCAGTGAGGATGAGCCCAACATCCGAGTCCTTCTCGAGCACCGATTCTACAAGGAGAAGAGCAAGAGTGTGAAGCAAACCTGTGACAAGTGTCACACCGTCATCTGGGGGCTCATTCAGACCTGGTACACCTGCACAGGTGGGCCGAGACCAGACTGCTCCTTTTGGCCTGGCACTCCAGGCCCCAGGGGAGGGGGAATTCTCTGCTGTGTTTTCGGTATTTACTGAGCCCTGTGGCGTGGGGGGGATGGGAGGTAGAGCAAGGGATGAAAGACCCAAATACCTGCCTTCACCAGGCTCACATCCACTAGCCATGCGTGGCTATTCGAATTTCAATTAATTAAGGTAAATAGTTGCTCAGTGGTACCACGCACATTCCAAGTACACAATAGCCACATGAGGCTGGTGGCCAGCCATTGGACAGTGCAGACAGGACGTTTCCATCATTGCAGAAAATTCCATTGGAGGTGTTGTCCTGGATGAGAAATCAAATAAATGAATGAAATGGTATGTTAGACAATGGTGTGTTACGTAAGCAGCGACAAGGGGCTGCTCTGGGTGCCTTTTCACTTCCCACCCGGGCAGAGTGAGGTTGCCACGTGTGCGAAAAAGAATAAGGAAAGGGACTAGTACGTGTTGGGGAGGGGGATGGGTGCCACGTTAGGGTGAAATGAAAAGGCATGATGTGACGCTTAATAAAAGACTTGGAGGTTGGGGGCAAACCAGGAGTATATCTAGGAAGGAACATTTCTTCAGGGGAGCTGTCTGTGCAAAGGCCCTGTGGTCAGTGTGTGTCCAGTGTCTTCGAGGAGGAGCAGAGAGCAGTGTGGCTGGAGCACTGTGTCAGGGAGGAGGCACGGTAGAGGTGGGCTCAGAGGTGGCTAGAGCCTTTTGCGTAAGTGCGCTGGGGCCGCGGGTGAGTGCAGGACGTACGTAGGTTTTAACTCCGGCTGCTGAGCTGAGCGTGGCCTGAAGGAGGGAAAGTGATGGACTGTGACCAGGGTGGGGCATTCGGATGAGAAGGGGCCAAGTGCAGCCCTAGCTGAAGGACTGGGATGACGTCTCAGTAGGTGGAAAGATGGAGCCACTGAAACCTGAGCTGGGAAGACTGGGGTGGGATTGGTAAGGAAGAGCTGGATTCCACCCAGACAGCTTGGGTTTGAGCCCTTTACGCACCCAGATGGGAATGGCAGGTAGGCCCCTGGCCCTTTGAGTATGGAGTTGGGGGGAAAGGTCTGCACGTACCTTCAGGGCAAGACTTGGGTGGGGATTGAAGGGACCTTTGACATTTGGGAACCTGCCTTGGTGCCTGGAGAGGCTCTTGCGTTGGTCTGGGAATCGGAGTACAGGCCCCTGGGGGTCCCGGCAGCTGAAGGTCAGCCTGGGCCGCAGGGTGACCACCCTTCTAAGAGGCACGTTGTCGGGCCCCCAACCAGGGTGTTATTACCGCTGTCACAGCAAGTGTTTGAACCTCATCTCCAAGCCCTGCGTGCGGTCCAAAGTCAGCCACCAGGCCGAGTATGAGCTGAACATCTGCCCCGAGGCAGGGCTGGACAGCCAGGATTACCGCTGTGCTGAGTGCCGGGCACCCATCTCTCTGCGTGAGTGCCCCGGGGAGAGCAGGGCACAGGGCGGAGGGGAGCTGCCTGGGCCAGGAGCCCTGCCGACAGCTGTATGAGAAACTTGGGTGCGTGCGATGGCTAAGGGTAGCGTGACTCCGGGGCACGAGTCCTGCTCCTTTCCTGGGGGAGCGACAAGGGGCTGCTCTGGGTGCCTTTTCACTTCCCACCCGGGCAGAGTGAGGTTGCCACGTGTGTCCCCTAGGAGTCCCTGCGGGGCTGGGCTGCACTCAGCCTCCCATGTGTGGCCCCATTGTCACAGAAAACCCACCTCGATGGGGAAATCCCGCAGCAGTCGCTCACAGGCTGTGTATCGGGCCTTCTTCCCAGAAACATACTGCCTCTGGCAGTCGCCTGGCGGGAGTCCTACTATTGTCCCATTTTTTTTACTGGTGAGAAACAGGGAAGCAGGGTGGCCTAGAAGACGATGAGTCGGGTGTGGAAGGTGGAACCCTTGGCCCCTCTGGTTCTCGTCCTGTGTGCCGTGGGCGCAGCTGGGGGAGGGACCTCGCAGGTCTCCCAGACTTTGTAATGCTTTCCCTCTCCACAGGGGGTGTGCCCAGCGAGGCCCGGCAGTGCGACTACACCGGCCAGTACTACTGCAGCCACTGCCACTGGAACGACCTGGCCGTCATCCCAGCGCGTGTGGTGCACAACTGGGACTTCGAGCCGCGCAAGGTGGGCGGGGAGCGCAGCGAGGTGGAGCGAGGGGCACGGCCCTGGGGTACAGCCCCCGCTGGCTGGAGATTGGGTGGGGAGGGGGTGTGGCCTGGGGCGTGGCGCCGGAAGTGTCCCCCCCCCCCCCCCCCCCCCCCCGCAGGTGTCCCGCGGCAGCATGCGCTACCTGGCGCTGATGGTGTCGAGGCCCGTGCTCCGGCTCCGGGAGATCAACCCTCTGCTGTTCAACTATGTGGAGGAGCTGGTGGAGATCCGGGTGAGGCTGGGGAGGGGGCGGGCGTGGGGCGACCCTGCTCCCCCTGGGGTGTGGTGGATTGGAGAGATGCCGCCTGCTTAGCTGGGCCCCGCCCCTGTCTTTTAAGTTAAAGTCGCTAAAGCAACTGTCCAGCCACAATATGAAATACAACACAGGGATCAGAGGCAATCTGAATTTTTCTAGTAGCCACATTAGAAAAAAATAAGAAGCAGGTGAAGTTCATTTCAGTGATGTAGTTTATCTAACCCAACCTATCGGTGTACGTTATGGAGATACACTGCACTGTTTCTCTTTCTTGCACTAGTCTTTGCATCCCAGTGTGTGTTCTCCACTTAACCACGTCTGTGTGCTCAGGTGCTGGACGCACCTGAGAGTGGTGGGGCCACTCTCTTTGCCATTCAGCAGGAGGCCGGGGTGGGGCACGGGCAGGTGAGGGTGCCTCAGGCTGGTGCTGAGAGGGGTGGGGCTTGAAGGGGAGCGGGCTGAGGCACGGCAGGCCGAGCTGCCGAGATCCCGGGCTGAGGAGGGGTTTGACTGGTCAGTCTCCATCGATGGAGGCAAGCTCAGATGCGCCTGAGGTATGTGTGCACGTGTGGAGCTGGGCTCGGGGGAGAGACTGCGGACGAAGGAACCTCAGGGTCCTCCTGCCTGGCCAAGAAGCTGTGGCTTGAAAACTTGATCTTGGCTGGAGCGCTCAGATCCGGGGCTGTGCTGGGGGACGGGAAGGTACCTCCTGTCCCCTACTGACCCAGAGCGTAAGGTGACATGAGTTCCTACAGAGCCAGAGCAGGGCCAGCCCCTCCCCCACAGACACACCAGGCACAGCCCATGCCCCCACCAGGGATGCCCACCGGCCCCTCTCGTCCACAGAAGCTGCGCCAGGATATCTTGCTCATGAAGCCGTATTTCATCACCTGCAGGGAGGCCATGGCGGCACGCCTGCTCCTGCAGGTCAGCCCGCCTGCCCCGGGGGTGGGGGGAGGGGATCTGTCGGGGAGGGTTGGGGGGAACAGACCAGGGCCGTGGGGGGATGGCTTGATGCCTTGCGTGTGTTGTGCTGTTAGCAGAAGGTCTCCACACTGTCACCGGGAACACTAGGTCTGCCGTAAACAAACAGGCATTGTACCCACAAAAACCTGCTCTGATTCCATCCCCGTGAGGGGCGCTGAGAGGAGCGGGTCTCATCCTGCAGCCTTCATGGGAGTCTCCATGGAGTGGACCAGGCACGGGCCAGCCCAGGAAGGGCTGACCACGAAACACTTTTCAAGGCTTACCTGTTTATTTGTTCTACAAATACTCACTGGGTGCCTGCTGCCGGCAGACAGTGTCTGGGTCCTGGGGGGCAGGGAGCAGAGCAGTGCCCTTCGGGTGGGCAGAAAAGAAAAGTAGGAAGCAGCGTGGCGGGGGTTGGCGAGGTGTGTGGATGAGATACAGTGGGGAAGGGGGCCCAGCTGCAGCGCGAGGGCGCTGGCCCGCCACCGGGGTCACGCTGGCTGGGCCCGCAGCTCCAGCACCGGCAGCACTTCGTGGAGAGCGACGAGATGTACTCCGTGCAGGACCTGCTGGACGCGCGCACGGGCCGCCTGGGCTGCTCGCTGGCGGACACCCACACGCTGTTCGCCAAGCACATCAAGCTGGACTGCGAGGTGGGCCCCCCCGCGGGCCAGGTGGGGAGGGCGGGAGGGGGGCTCTGGTGGACGTGCCCCCCACCCTGGGAGCGGGCACTGACCATCCCGCCTCGCCGCCAGCGGTGCCAGGCCAAGGGCTTTGTGTGTGAGCTCTGCAGAGAGGGTGACGTGCTCTTCCCCTTCGACAGCCACACGTCGGTGTGCGCCGACTGCTCCGCCGTCTTCCACAGGTCGGTGCTTGAGACCCTGACCCCCAACCCCTACGCTGACCCCCAACCCTCTCCGATAGACACGGGGAGAGGGAGGGAGGGAGACACTGGGGCTTGATCTTCGCCACCGGGTTTCAGATCTCTTTCCCTTGATCCTGAGATGTGGACTTAGACCCTGATGGTGAGACTCAGCTGAAGTTCCGCTGGGAAGAAGCCCCCGTGGGCTGGGGAGGGGTGCGCAGCCCAGACCCCGCGGGTGCGCACGTATCCGGCTGGCTTCCCTCCTCCACCGGGACTGAGGTTTAGCTGAGGCCAGGGCTTCCTAAACTTCTTAGCTCGTGTGATTTTTTTTCAAACGTTCCCTAGACCACAAGAAATACCTAACATTTTTGTGTATTAAGTACTTAGGTTCAAACAACTTAAGCATTTATGTCCTAAAGACTTGTGGATGTTTGGAAGAAAGATATTTGAATTCGTCAAGCACAGTTACCAATAGGCGTGCGCCTGCTGGGTCCACACAGCTTCTCACACTGGGCTCAGATGGGACCCCGCCACCCGTTTCAGTCCACACTGGTTTTTCCTGGCTCTTGGTGTTCCTCAGAGCCACTGCCGACCTCATAGGTCTGCAGAGCTGGGATTGCGGTTGCAGTGACTGTAGCAGAAGCTGTTGTTAAAACCGTGAGCTCCCTCGAGCTAGCAGTTTGCATGGTGTCTGTCCTGTCAAATACCGCTACGCCCCCTTCAAACATTTAAACTGCCGTGGGGACCGTGTGCACCTCCACAGAGCCCTGAGTGGAGGCTCTGCACGGCAGTGGGGACAGGTCGGGGGTCACTGAGCTCTGAGCAGAACCCTCCCTGTCACAGGGCCACAGGCAATAGGTGAGGAGCCGTTAGGAAGGGCCCGCACACAGGGACAGGACAGCAGGCCTGGCAGGCACACCTGGGTGCATCCTTCTGCACTGACCCTCTGGGAGAAACTCTGCTTCAGTTTCCCCGTCCGTCTGGGGGGATACTGGGACCTGACTTAAGGAGCTTGTGAAGACTTGGTGGTAGATGTCTACGTGCAGGGAGCCATGCCCCTTCCCGGGCTGACCCTGTCTCCCTGCCCCCAGGGACTGCTACTACGACAATTCCACCACGTGCCCTAGGTGTGCCCGCCTTACCTTGCGGAAGCAGTCACTCTTCCAGGAGCCTGGTCCAGACGTGGACGCCTAGAGCAACGGAACCCCTCGTGGGCCTGTCTGGGGCCCGCCCTGCCGGTCGTTGCCGAAGTCAAGGTGTTTCTTGTGCTCTGGAGACCCTAGGCTACAGTCCCTGGACCTCTCCTCAGCACCTCGGGGACGATGGTAAGCTCTGGGGGATGACTCGCCTCGTGGGGCATCACAAGGACCATCATCCCCTAGCGCTTACCGGGACTTGGGGCAGCCACGCCTGGCTGTTTTCCGGCTGCTGTGTGGGCCAGGATGTGCACCCCCTCCCCGAACTGCAGAGCTTTAAGAGGAGGGGAGTGGGAGAGGGATTCTTCTCATCTCCCCTTGGCCAAGAGCCCCCCACACCCTTGGGACCAAGGCTGCTGGGCCTGGGCCACCCTGGAAATCCTGGAGGGCTTCCGGGGAGTGGCCGACAAGACTGAGGATGCCAGCTGCACACACTCAGCCTTGGCCTGAGTTTTATCTGCGGTGGATGGTTTGGGTTCTACGTGGAGGCTCCCTCCGCCAGCCCCTTGTCTCTCTGGGGACCTCTGGTTGTCCCTGGCTGGGGCTGTTCATAACTATCTCCCAAGGGCCCTGCCCCTGCCTCCCACCAGGGTTCTCTCTCTGGGTCCTCCTCTGGCGGGCCAGTCCAAGGGTTGGTTACTGGCTTTTTCTACACAACGTGGAAGGAAGGGGCCATCTAGCTGTCACCGCTGGGTGGACTGGCCGCCGCTCCTGCCTTGGCCCAGCCCAGCTTACCCTGGTGTTCCAAGCTGGGGGGCTGGGGGTCCCACCCAGAGAGGCTGCCCTGCTTCCAGGTGTGGAGCAGGGACCGTGCCCCCGGGGGAGGTCAGGGTTAGGTGAGAGGGCTGGTGACAGTAGGCCTGGGACCCAGTGTGCCGAGGAGCCGCGTCCTGCCACCACGGTGCCTGCCTGCAGAGGCCTCGGACACTCCGACCGGGAGCCTTCTGTTTGGGGGCCTGAGGTCTTTGCTCCAGCAGAGGGAGCCCGGGATGCAGGACTGACCCCCAGCTATCCAGCGGGGGAGCTGCGTTTGCTGGGACCCTTGGGAGACCCTGCCGTCCAGGGGAAGGCCCGTGGGAGGAGGACGTCTCAGGACACGGCTGCGCAGTTCTGCCCTCCTCCCTGCCCTGGAGTGTGCTGACTATTGACGCACAGGTGGGCGGTGGGCAGGGGGCACAGCCACCGGGGCGTCCATCACCTTTGGGAAGCTCGAGCAGAGGCTCGGCCAGCAGAAAGGAAAGGCCAGCCTAGTTAGCTGGTGGGCCGACGTGGGCGGTGGGTCAAGACAGCGCCACCCCCTCCTCACCCCGCTGCACCCCAGGGAAGCCCTGTCCGGTGGCTTTAGGCGATCCCCTCCTTCTGTGCTGAGCACAGTGGGAGGCTGGCCCCCATCGGGACCCCTCTCTTCTCGGGGTTGAGCGGGGGTTAAAGGCTAAGTGCCCTCTTCCTACACCCCAGACCTGCACACGTCTCACCGCAGCATCGCATTTCTGTCATAAGGATGTTGGCTGTCCCCGAATTTACCGCGTCATCAGCAGGCTATTCCAGCTACTATCACTGTGTCCACAAGAAACGTTAGTAGCTGCCATTTGTTGGGCAAAGTTGGCTCTTTTTTTTTTTTTTTAAACTACCCCCATTACCTCTGCCCCATCTGCCCCTTCTGGATGACAGATTCTTTAAGCAGAATCGTGTGTGGGTCTTTCTGGGTCCAGCTCATGGCAGCAAGAACCCACCAAGGAACCAGTGAGCACGGGCAGGCCCTCCCAGGAGAGCTGTGTAATGGGCTGCAACCCCTGTCTCACTAAATCTGTGTTCTCCAGACCGTGGTGTGTGCGCTGAACTGGGGACAGGGCAGGGTTTGCTTGACATATGAATCAAACACCGGTTTAGCCACAGCCCACAGCCCTCCCCATCCAGCGGGGTCGTCTGTAATCTTGGCATCGTGCCTAGGCCTCAGTGTGCTGGCCCCTCTAAGAGGCACTAAAACACATCCCTGGTGGGGCTGTTTGGGTGCCAGGAAGCGCCGGGCACAGCCTGGCACACGGAGAATGCTCAGTGGGTAGAAGCTACGTCTTCTCTGCATAACCCTCCCGGTGGAAAGACTGTCTTCGTTAACGCACTGTGAGTAGTGCAGGCCCCAGGTCCAGCTCCTGGGAGCCTCTCGCGTCTTCACAAGCTGGACCCACTGACGGGGCCCTTGGACTTCAGGAGAACCCTACACCCCCTCCCAAATTACATTCAAACCTCTGTGTATGTACATTGCTCTAGAGATACGAGCCCTGGTTTTGACCAGGATCTCAGAGAAAACATCAGGAATGGGCTTGAGAAGGTGCCTTTATCCAGCTACATCCAGACAGGCTGGTACACAGCAGCCCTATGGCCGAGGAGACCTGAGAGCTCGATGGCACAGGCAGAGGGTGGGGGAAAGGCGTGTGAGGGGGTCCGTGGGCCTGGTGCTGGCACCCCCAGCTTCAAACAGGTAAGGCTGCACGTGGGCATCACAGGACACAGCCTCCACCCACCCCCTTCAGGTATAAGAGTACTTCCTTTTAACCTTTTAATTTTGACAAATTTAGGTTTACAGAAGTGTTGCAGAAACACTCCCAGGTACCCATCTCCTGGATTCCATAAATGTTAACATTTGCCCCATTTGCTTCATCCTTTGTCCACGCTCTTGTGAACCGTGTGGCAGTTAAGGTGCCCCTTTGCCTCTAAGTAACTCGTGTGTTACTCCCAAACAAGGACGCTGCCTTCCACGGCTGCGGTGTGGTCATAACATCAGGAAGTTGACATTGATTTGGGACCATAAAACCTACAACAAATCGTATTCAGATTTTGCCATTCAGTTGCCATGTCGTTTTAGCTTTTAATCTGGAAGGGTTCATGACACTGACATTGAAAAGCACAGGCTAGGGACGTCCCTGGTGGCGCAGTGGTTAAGAATCTGCCTGCCAATGCAGGGGACATGGGTTTGAGCCCTGGTCCGGGAAGCTCCCACATGCTGCGGAGCAACGAAGCCCATGCGCCACAACTACTGAGCCTGTGCTCTAGAGCCTGCGAGCCACAAGTACTGAGCCTGCGAGCCACAACTGCTGCTACTGTGGCAGCACAACAACTGAAGCCTGTGCGCCTAGAGCCCCTGCTCTGCAACAAGAGAAGCCACCGCATTGAGAAGCCCGCGCGCCGCAAGGAAGAGGAGCCCCCGCTCACCACAACTAGAGAAAGCCCACGTGCAGCGATGAAGACCCAACGCGGCCAAATAAATTAATTAAAAAAAAAAAAAGGAAAAGCACAGGCTAATTATTCTGAAGACTTTCCTTCAGTGTGGGTTTTTCTGATTGGATTTGGGCTTTGCACTTTTGGTGGGATTTTCACAGAAGTGATGCTGTGTCTGTAGTGTGTCATCTGTCCTACTCCTGGAGATGCTTTGGTCCCCCTGTCTCCTGTGTCCTTTTGACATGTTCCTGGCATTCTTTAGGCATTTGCTTCCTTTCCAGCGTAGCAAGGCATTCCAGGCTTATTCTGTAATTTCCCCAGTCCCAGCCCTGGAACCAGTCATGTTTCTGAGGAGCCCCAGAACCTTCTGGTGGAGCATGGCACTCAGGAAACAAGATGTGGTTGTTGGTTACACTCATGGCTGGGGTAGGAAATAGTAGCGCATGTCCATTTCCTTATTGGTCTATAAACATATTAAAAACCATGAGTTTACACTGATACTTCCAATTTCAAAACAACACAAGAGTCATTCTTCCCCTTTTTCGTATTTGCAATTCCCTTGCTTGACAGTGAGACACCCGGCTCCATTATCCATAATATACTTATTTGCTCAATCCTAGAGTACACACAAAGCACCTTCGGCATTGCTCACCTATGCTGGTGAAAAACAAGGCTACTAACAAGCGTTTAATATTTGTTTAGGTTCTATTTTGTCTCTAGTCTGAGGGCATATAGTCAGAATAAGGTGTTTAAAATTTACTTGGGTGTTTCTCCCCCTTCGTTGTGGATACGCAATTCACGTGCAACACAGTTCCGTTCGTATACTCCACTGTTTTATTTCCCTACCCTTGTTTACTTTTGTTTGTGCAATATGTTAACGTGGTTCCCCAATCAGAACTTCCCAAAAGGTACAACAGTTACATCCCCCCCCCGCCGCATAACCAATCTCTTTAGTCTCCGGTTTCTCCTTCCTGTGTCTCTTTTCGTACAAGAGTAAGATACGTGTGTATTTTATTTTCCCTTCTTTCTTCCACAAAAGGTAGCACACTCTACTCTTGCACGTTGCTTTTTTTCAATTAATAATGTATCCTGGAAACCACTCCACATCAGCTGAGTTCTTCCTTATTCTACTATTATGGTAGCTATCACCATTTACAACTGTCTTACATTCCACCGTGTAGAAGTGCCATTTTATATGTGACTATTTCACTCGAGACTCTTCAGGCTGTTCCGTAGCTCCTGCAGTTACAAACAAGGCTGCAACAAATAATCTGTGCACATATATTTTCTTTTGTTGTCAGTGTATCTTTAGGGTATAATCCTAAAAGTGGGATTGCTAAATCAAAAGAAATATATTTTTCACTAGTGTTCAATGCCCCTCGGTAAGGGATGTGCAAACCTGCACTCTCACCAGCAATGAATGAGGGTGCCAGTAACGCCAGAGCCACACCAAGAGAATGTGCAGTCACACTTTTTGATCACTGCCGATCTGAATGATGAGAAATGGTTACCTGTATAGCTTTCATTTGCATTTCTCTTGAGGTCAAGCTTATGTTTCAGGATCTAGTTTACTTATTTATGAATTCTGTTTTGCCCACTTTTCTATTGGATTTTTGGTATTCTCAATCTTTAACAGTCCTTCACTGATCAGGGATATTAGCCCATTATCTGTGAGAAATTTTCTTCCAGTGTGTCATCTGCCTTTGACCTTGTTTGTATTTTATCCTCATAGAAAAGTTTTGTTTTGTTCCCTTTTCATATGGTTAAACTGATTAATCTTAAATTTCCTCTGGATTTTGAGTCCTAGAAAATCTTCCCAACACCCATGTCAAAGACATTCATCCATGTGTTTTGTAGTACTTGCATGGTTTCAATTTTTCCACTTAGATCCCTCATCTGTTTATTCTTGTGTATGCTGTGAGTTATGAATTAACTATCTTTTGCCAAATTTTAACCAGCTGTCCTGCACTATTAAAAAAAAAGCCTATCTGTATCTATTTCTGGACTTTCTATTGTATTCTACAGGTCTGAATACCTCCCTGATTCAATCAGAGAGCTTTTATAGTGTGCTTTAATGTCTACTGGAGATAGTCTCCTTGTAGTTTGTTTTAAATAACTTTTCCTGGATTTTCTTTCATTCAATCTTCTTAAAGCACATATTTAGGTAAAATTTTAATGCCAAAATTGATGCTCTTAAGTGTCAAAATGAAAATACCAGAAGCAGGGTTTCCAGGGATGTTAAACACCTGAAAGCAGAGGCTTGGCTGGGCCTCACCCAGGTCACCCTGTCACGTCTGGTCACGCACCGAGTCGCCTAGGAGAGCTGCTTTGAGCGCCACTCCTTCTCACTGTACAGGTCCCTATAGCAGCTTATTGCATCGTTGATTGCTCTCGAAACTTTCAGGTTCCACGCATCATCAGGGCTGTTACTGGTAAGGACCTGCAAGCCGGCCTCGAAATGTGAGAAGGCTGCTGACAGCTCCCGTGTGGTTAGTTGGCGCAGGGCAGGTGCAGCCTCTTCACCCTCCTCCTCCTCTCCTGCCGGTTCCTGCTCCAGCTGCACCAGCTCCTCATTTGAGAGACCCTCCTCGTGGGACTGCAGCAGCTGGTCCACGTCAGCTTCTCCCACCTCTCCAAGGGCCACACTCTTGGCAAGGGTCACAATATTTTGTTGAAGCTGGGCAATGTTGTCTGTTTGGGAAACACTCTGGAACTGAACACACTCGGGCCAAATCTTCTTCCACACACTGTTCATTGTTGCTGGCCTGAGCTCCTCCCAAGCTATTGCAATGTTGTCCACGGCATCCATGATGCTGTACTTTCTCCAAAACTCCCTGATCTCAGCTGTATCGTCCCCATCTGTTGCTTCTAGGATGTGCTCAAAAGTCCTTCTCAGGTAATGAGCTTTGAAGGTAGAGGCCACACCTTGACCCATGGGCTGGATGGAGTCAGCTGTATTGTCATGAAGATATTCCACTCTTACATTATCAGACAGATCGCTCAAATTTACTGGGTGGCATGGCGCATTGTCTAAGATGAGCAGTGCTTTGTTGGTGAGATTATTTTGGGCACAGTATTTTTCAATGGCAGGGCAAAAAAAGTATGTGAACCACTCATGAAAGATGCTCCTGGTTGCCCAGGCCTTTTTATTGGAGCGCCAAATCACAGGCAAATTGGGCTTGGAGTACCCCTCCAGAGCCTTGGGGTTTTCTGAGTGGTACACCAATAAGGGCTTCAACTTAAAGTCCCCAGCTGCATTGCCGCCAAGCAGCAGCATCAAGCGGTCTTTGGATGATTTAAACCCGGGCTCAGCTTTCTCTTCTACCGAAATAAACGTTCTTTCAGGCATTCTTTTCCAATAAAGCCCTGTCTCATCTACATTAAACACGTGCTGGGGGGTGTACTCACCTTCCTGGATGATGCTTTTCAGGATTTCTGGATATACATCCTCCTTACCAGGAGCCGCGCTGCTCATCTTGAAGTGGGGCAAACAGTGGCGTTCCTTGAATCTCACAAACCACCCTTTACTTGCACTGAACTTTGCTGTTTGAGAGCGCTCCCCTCGTTCACGCTGTAAGTCATCAAACAAACTCTTAGCCTTCTCCTGAATAACGGTGACGCTCAGGGGCACGTTTCGCTGGCTCTGGTCTTCAAGCCACACACGCAACAACCGCTCCATCGTCTCCATGACTGCACTTCGGTGGCGAGTCAAACGGGAGGCTCTCAACGGAGTAGCTATTTGTGAACTCGCTTTGATTTTTTCTTTGTTATCTCGGATTGTCGCCACTGTAGAGACAGCAAGGCCTAAGGCCTTTGCGACCTGGCTGAGCTTTTCACCCACTTCAAACCGTCTTAACACTTCTAATTTCACGTCGAGGGTAATTGCTTTCCGTTCCCTCTTGGCTCTCGGGATGGCCGTCGCATTTCGGGGCCTTTTCCCAGGCATCTTTGCCTCCGGAATGTACTAAAAGAACAGCAGTCCCAGGTGCGAGAAAGCCTGTGGTTATTCTATGCCCCCTTGCAGAACTTGGGGACAAGAAAGTGGGGCTTCGAGGAGGCGCAGGCTGCCGTCCCTGGGGACGTGGAAGGGTCAGCACAGGCCGGCCCACGACACTGCCCAGTTTCAGGCCGGTTCATTCTGGGCTCCAGGGTGCCCAGCGTGGCCCTCTGGCGTCGATCAGAGCGTCCACTTCCCTGGACAGCACGCGTGGGTTTCCGTGACGCAGAAACAACTCCGTGAGCGGCAGTAGGCTGCACAGCACACGCAGCCCCAGTGCCGTGCT
Source organism: Phocoena sinus (assembly GCF_008692025.1). Classification (NCBI taxonomy): domain Eukaryota; kingdom Metazoa; phylum Chordata; class Mammalia; order Artiodactyla; family Phocoenidae; genus Phocoena; species Phocoena sinus. Next base: position 59,431,363 of record NC_045781.1, read on the forward strand.
TCCTCCCGGAACCGGTTCCCAGCGCGGCGCCGGGACCACCAGGAGCCCCCGGGCTGGGCCTGGCGGGCCGGCGTTCGCTCTTGTGAGCCGCTTCCCATGGAGGACCCCGGAAATACCTGTCCTTGGAGACGCCGGATTTAAAATAAATCTAAAGGCGCTGGATGTCCCCTCAGCACCTCGCCCGCGTCGGTCACCGCGGGCCAGGGCGGCGCGCAGGTTGAGATCCGCGTCAGGCCGTAGAGTAGACACCTAAGGAGAGGTCCCCGCGTCGTCGCCTTGGCCTCACCGCGCATGCGTCAGGCACCCGGAGGTCGGCTGGGGGTGTGGCGCCCTATGACCTATTCGCCGCTGAACTGGATGTTGCAGTGGCTGGTGGCGGCGGCCGGCAGCAGGGCGGTGGCCGTGCCGCTCACCGTGCTGCAGGGATGTGGCGGTGGCCCACGAAGCGGCAGGACGGCTGGGGCAGGCGTGAGGGCCCTCGGAACCGCCCAGCAGGTGAGCGGGGAGGCGTTGCCCTCCGGTTCTGGGCGGCAGGGGCGGTGGCTGCGCTCGACGCGCGGTGACGCCATCCGGCTGCGCCGGCCTGCGCGGGGACCGGGTGTGGGAACCGGGACACCGAGTAGCGGGGGCGTGGCGGCGGCTACCACATCCCCCGGCCAGCGCGGGGGAGCGGGGTGCGGGAACCCGGGCACCGAGAGGCGGAGGCGCGGCGGCGGCGACCACACCCCCGGCCGGCTGGCCCCGGGGCTCCAGCCCATCCCCGCGGCTGAGCAGGCTGACGCTCGCCCGAACCGGTCTCCGTCTGTCCTCCGAGCCCCCGCCCTTTTCTTCGAAAGTTCCCGCTGCCTCTCAGCGCCCTGCCCACTGCCCGCGCGTCCTCATTCCGCTCTCCCAAGAGCCGCGTGCAGCGAACTGCGTTCAGGCCTCGCTCCGCTGCGAACCTACCGTGTCTCCTCGGGCGCCCGCTCCGACCGCGAGGTGCTTTCCTCCTGGGCTCAGCGGTGATATGACTTCTGCACTATCTCGCAGGGTTGCTCTCCGTTATGATGACGGACGTGAAAGAGTTTTGTCAAGTGTTACGTGGTTTTTATTCGAACAGCATTCGTCGAGTCCAGTTCTGCCACTCTAATCATAACTAACATTTTTTGAGGGCTTCCGTGCTAAGGGCTTTACGGGGACTGTCTCCTTTAAGTCTTATTATACCCGTCCTTTAGGTAGGAGCTGCTCTAACTCTGTTTTATAGGCCAGGAAACGTAAGGCCACAACTGGTCAGCATCTTCGCTTTTAGATACTCCTGTATTGTACGCCTTCCCGTGGGTTAGATACTCTGAAATACACCACATTTTAAGGTTTGTTTTTGTACATCCCAGGGAGCAGTGATCACATTGAATTCTTTTCTGAGAGACTAATGTGGAGCCTCCGGATTTTGATCGGAGAAAGTTATCTTGGTTTTCAGACTATTGAAAGACAGAGAAGGGTTCCATGGGTTCATTTTCTGTCCTGTCTTCAGGAGTGAACTTTTCCCTCTCATCTGTTCATTTCGGAGCTGGTGCACGTCAATTTCAGGTTGTTTCCGCAATATCGGTGAAAGCAGAGCCTTTCACCTGTGGCCACGTGGCACTCAGCATTGCAGGGGGTTGTTCTAGTTGTTAACCGGGTGGAAGGCAGTAATTGACGGGGTGCAGCACAGGTGTGTCATGAATTCCATGGACCTCAGTGGCTTTAGTTATGAAGGGAGGAAGTTGCATGATCTTTGGGTTCCTTCCCAGGCTGAGCTGTTCTGTTCATCTGTGGAGTCTGCTAGCCAGGGCATGTCACAGGGAACAGGACAGGCAAGGGCTTTGCCCCATGAGCTGCTCTCCTTTGAGGGTTTGGTGACTTGTAGGCTGAGGGGGCCATGTGAAGGCTGGAGATGAAGTAGCAGACTGCTTTATAGTTAAAAGATGTGCCCTTTTAACTATAGTCAGCACTCCTCAAGGGGAAGCTTATGTTCTGGAAGTTTCTATGAGTTATTTTTTCATTCACTGAGCTTCCTACATTGTTCCTGCCACACAAGACAATAAATGTGTCGGTAGCATGTTAGGCGGTTATATGAGGTATGAAGGAAGAGGAAGCAGAACAAAGGAAGTAGGAAACGAAGAGAAGGGGTGGAGGAGGGTAAATGTCACGTTATCTTAGGCGGGGTAATCGACTTCTGAAGGAAGTGAGGATTGAGCTGCGGGCAGATTCACAGGCGCCTGGTGGGGCTGCACCTGTGTGCCAGGGTCACCTGATTTGTGATCTTACAAAGAAAGGACCGTGGTATTTTGCTTGTTAAAGGGAGACTGTGGTATGCACAGCTTCACGTGTTGGCTTTGCATATCCAAACACCAAGAATGGATGGTAGACCCCTGTCTTTGAGAGCTGCATCTGACCTAATGTGGTCCCCTAACCAAATCAGAAAAAGACTAAATTATAAATTAAAATAAAGGAATTGGATATTTTCTCAAGTTTTGGAGGCCTGAAGATCATACTTTGTCCTTCTAGGGCTGGAGGCCGCCTGACAGTGAGACTGGGCACCAGAATCCTTGTCACACACCTCCAGCGCCCAGTGACCTTACCTCAGGCGCTCACCAGCGTCTCTGAACTTCTGCGTTCCCACCCCGCAGGGGGATGGCAGCACCTGCTTCCTCAGGGTGGGCACTGAAGAGCGGAGGAGGTGACCGAAGCACCTGACACCCAACCAGGGCCCAGGACCACCACCTTCTCTGCACCTTTACCTAGACTTCCCCTCACAGTGACAGCCTTTGTGACATCAGGTTCTGGTCCCCTTGTGCGCGGTGACTTGCGACGGTGGGGAGGTGGCATTCACGGCGCAGAGGCTCCAGGAGCCTCATCACTGTTAACCGCCATGTCTCCTTCCTGAGCCTCCCTGTTTGGAGTTTTCCCTGATTTTAGTATCTTTCTCATAGCTTACCTTACTTTTTAGTGCTCTGTGGCCTTTGATAGGGATGTGTGAATAATTTGGCTTACGAGCAAATTAATAATCACTAGGGAATGAGTTTGCTTTGGGGAATAGCCTGCCTCACCATGAAAGATGGCACGACTGAAATAACGCAAGTGTCGTCACCTGTGGATCCAGTTTCATTGTAAAAAAATATTGGGAACAACCCAAATCTTTGGTTAGGTTGGGGTTTTTTGAATACAGTTAGTAGTAGGTTAGTGAGTGTGCTTAGAGCTTGTTTTTTAGTATGGTGGCTTTTATTGTGCTCATTTTTGCTGTAATGGCTTTTGACCTGTGATAGTGAAAAACCGAAATTGTCTCTAGTTCTGTCCTTAATTGATGTTAAGTATTGTTAGCAGCTTATGGTAAAAACTGTTGTTTTCCTCTTTGAGAACTATAGAAAATACAACGTCTAGGAAAAACATTTGCTTTCCTGACAAAAATACTGACCTGTGACTGATCAAAGATAAATCATAATACTCTTTGCTTTTTAAAGTTCATATGATTTTAATGTTAGAATAATGTTTGTTTTTGAGGCTGTAAAAATTTCAGTGACTAAAATTGCCTCAGGCAGGAAGTGATTAGTTTTGTTTTGTTTTTTGACAGCTGTAGCTATAAAAATTCTTCATGGGGCTTCTCTGGTGGTGCAGTGGTTAAGAATCCGCCTGCCAGTGCAGGGGACACGGGTTCGAGCCCTGGTCCTGGAAGATCCCACATGCCGCGGAGGAAGTAACTCTGTGCGCCACAACTACTGAGCCTGTGCTCTAGAGCCCCGTGCTCCACACGAGAGAAGCCACCGCAATGAGGAGCCCGTGCACCGCAACAAAGAATAGCCCCACTCGCTGCAACTAGAGAAAGCCCGAGTGCAGCAACGAAGACCCAACGCAGCCAAAAATTAAAAATAAATAAATTAAAAAAAATTCTTCGTATACCTCTGCATTGCATTTAGTTTCTTCTTCTCCTGTTTGAATCATATTTTTAATGAGATAAAGCAGATAAAGGCCTTAGGTTTATACCCCAGCCCAAATCCTGGTCCCTTTGCGCCTGTAACTGCCGCTGTGAGAAGATGCCCCATCGGATTGCAGAGGAAGCTAATTCTCTTTCCCGTTCCAGTGCCTCCTGGGAATCTGCTTTCAGCAGTTGGCTCTGTGGAAGAGACAGACGTCAGTTTCCCAGTGGCTGTGTTCAAAACCACCCGAAGGTACCTGTCTTTCTCTTACCATCGTTGGCAGTATGAGGTCACAGGAACCGAGGCGAGTGTGGCTTCCTTGGTGTCCTGCATCATTGGGAGTGGGGACAGGGCGCGTGATGGCTCAGGAGGCCCGGACCTCTCGTTTTCTGGCTTCCATATTCAGTCACACTTAGCTCTCCCCATTTCTGGGTTACCTGCCCCACGTCTTTACAGTTTTGATCTATCGGTGTAGGTGGTGAAAGAGAAACTCTTCCAGTAGGAAGTTGCTGCTGGGTGAATCTTTGGCGATGCATGGGAACAAACCTTTCTTTCTGCGCATCTGAGGGCCGAGCTGAGTCTCACGTTTGGAAAGCAGAACAGAGACCTCGTGTAGACTGCAGTTAGTTTGGGGCACGTGTGCCCGCGGGGGTGGGCTGTGGGCTGTGCTCAATGCTTCTCGGGAGACCCTGTGTGCAGTGCAGAGCGGAAGGCAGTTAGGCCGTGGCGGCGCATGCCGGTCTCACCAAGCTGAAGTCAGGAAGAAAACTCGCTTCTCCCTGACTCTTCCTCTCCTGGGTTGACAGTATGGCTGCTTTTGTGAGTGTGGTGTGTGCTCTTAAAGTACCAGAACCTCATCATTTTGTCCCAGTGGGTTTGAGAAGTTCTTTAAGAGGAGTAGAAGAAACACAGACTTAGAAAACCAACAGCTCCAAAACAAAAAGAAAAACGAAAACAAAATGGTAAAAGGGACATTTGACAAATCAGATTGTCAAAATTGTACATTTGAGAATTTTCTAATTCTTTAATTAAGTTAAGTAATTAATTTATTTTTGGACACACGTGCAGCATGTGGGATCCTAGTTCCCCGTCCACGGATTGAACCCTTGCCCCTTGCAGTGGAAGCACAGCGTCCTAACCACTGGACCGCCGGGGAATTCCCCACTGGAGGATTTTTTTTTTTTTTTTTTTTTTTTTGCGGTACGCGGGCCTCTCACTGCCGCGGCCTCTCCCGCCGCGGAGCACAGACTCCGGACGCGCAGGCTCAGCGGCCATGGCTCAGGCGCCCAGCCGCTCCGCGGCATGTGGGATCTTCCCGGACCGGGGCACGAACCCGTGTCCCCTGCATCGCCAGGCGGACCCTCAACCACTGCGCCACCAGGGAAGTCCAGGATTTTTTTTTTTAAAGCGTTCATTGATTTTGAGTTAGTCTGGGGAGGTGAGCGGCCAGTGGCCTGTGCGTGGGTGGGCCTGGTATTTCCTTCCCCTCACTCGTTTGTTGACATGGCCTCCCTCCCTCCCTTTGTCTTTGGGGCTCAGCACCTCCATAGCTTGTGTGGATCTGAAGCCTCGACAAATCTGCTTGTGAAGTTACAGCGTAGTTTGGTGATGTGGGTGGGTGAAGTGAATATTCAGTGGGTGTGTTTCTCCTGGGAAATGTCTCCTGCTCGGGTAGCCAGGAGCAAGAAGTGGAGCGGGGCCCATGAAAGCTCGTTGGGAGGAGTGCTTACATGATTCGCTACAAACGTCAGACTTCTTTGAAGGCTCGTGTTTTGTCCTTAATGTTTATGCACATCTTCCCTCTATCCTATAATATGTCTGGCTGTTCCTGGGATCATTCTGGCCTTCGGGCTTCCGTGGCTTTGCGTTGGGCTTGCTGCAGTGGGGCCGTGTACGTCGTGGGGCAGCTCGGGCTTTTATCCTAGAACTTGTGTGAATGTTGTGCTCAGGCCCTGCCTCTGCTGTTGTTGGCTGGCTGTGGATGGATTGCCTAGGGGAGAAAGTGATTTTTGTCTCAAGCCTCTGTGTGCCCACCTTTTCTTTACTCAGGAGAATGATTTTTTTTTTTTAAATATTTATTTGGCTCTTAGTTGCGGCACGCGGGATCATCATCGCCGTGTGCTGGATCTTTCTTAGTTATGGCACTCGGGCTCCTTAGTTGTGGCACGCGAGCTCTTAGTTGTGGCATGTGGGATCTAGTTCCATGACCAGGGATCGAACCCGGGACCCCTGCATTGGGAGTGCGGAGTGTTAGCCACTCGACCACCAGGGAAGTCCCAGCAATCTGCATTTTAAAACAGCATTGTTTTTTTTTCCTGGTTACAGATGTAATACATGCTTGCTGCAAAAAAATTGGGGGAAATAAATAAAAGTATAAAGAAAGAAATCACCATCTGCTAACTCAGGCTGGCCTTTTTTTTTGATCCTCCTGGCCAGTCTGAAAGCGGAGCTGCTCACTCTTTTACACCCTCTGTCTGACTGTCCCGTTGCACACTCCGGCAGTGGCGCACCGCGCTGGGGGAAGTGTGAGGGGTCAGCTGGGCAGGGGTCCCGCGGGGCAGGGAGGATGCGCCATGCCTTCGCCTCCATGAACCTGAGAGCTGGCGGGGCCTGGCTGGCTGGGGCTCCGCGTGCTGGCGGAGAAGCCAGGGCGGGCAGTCACCTGGAGTCCTGTTTGCCGTGGTTTCAGCTGTGTTACAGGCGTGTGCAGGAGTCGGGTGGTGGTGAGGTTCCATACTCAGGGTCGTGTCCTCGCCGTGCAATCCTCAGTCTTCCCGTTGTTTCCAGGAGGAGCTGTGGTGTTTCCAGTGGTTATGGTGGTGTTGACAGCGGGCCATGTCTGCAGCTCCCCAGACGGCTTGTGCCTTCTGGGCAGCGGGCTGTTTAGGCGACAGCAGCTAGCAGGCCTTGGCGCTGCACTTTCATTCTCGTCAGCACTGTTTTCTTGTGGTGCCTGCTGTCCGACCAGGGATTGAACCTGGAAAGCCCAGAATCCTAATCATTAGGCCACCAGGGAACTTCCCTCCTTTAGGATTTTTTTTTTTTTTTCTTTTTTGCGGTACGCGGGCCTCTCACTGCTGTGGCCTCTCCCGCTGTGGAGCACAGGCTCTGGACGTGCAGGCTCAGCGGCCATGGCTCACGGGCCCAGCCGCACCACGGCATGTGGGATCTTCCCGGACCGGGGCACGAACCCGCGTCCCCTGCATCGGCAGGCGGACTCTCAACCACTGCGCCACCAGGGAAGCCCTCCTTTGGGATTTTTAAAGCCAGTTTGGGGGCTTAGTGCTCAGATGTACCACATTTTAATCCCTCTTCTTGCATTGGTTCCTGTTTATTAAAATAATCCCGGGCTAAAATTGTCCATGTTAGTAGGAAACAAAACCAAGACCTGTCCTGCGGAGTGTGAGCTGCCCTCGGAGAGAGGCGCGGCCCGTGTGTGTGAGGCTCGTCTGAGGAAGAGGCCCAGGGTTGCTATGCCATGTCCTGCCTGGGACCTCAGCTCTTCTGACTGCTCGTCTCTTTTCTAGGTGGACCGGCTGGAAGTCGTGAACAAACAGTTTGTGCGTGTTATTACTGCCCCTGGGACATCGTCTGAGGTGAGGGCTGGGTTCAAGGCCGGTGTCCTAGACGTAGGTTTTGGTTTTAGTGTAAGGTGTAGTTTTCTGGGAATTCCCTCGTGGTCCAGTGGTTAGGACTCTGAGCTCTCACTGCCAAGGGCGCAGGTTCAATCCCTGGTTGGGGAACTAAGATCCCGCAAGCCTCGTGGCCAAAAAAAGGTATAGTTTTCTGTTTTTTTTAGAGAAATGCCTTCCCTGGTTTCACTTTCCAGCACCCACTTGTGCTCGTTTGTTTTGGTGACACGACAGGAACAGTCTTCCAAGTAGCGCAGGACCCTCATAAAGCTATAACTGCTTCAGTTTTGCCGAGTAACACGTGCCAGCTGCCAGCTGAGATCTGGAAGGGGGAAGAATAACATGACGGAGGGAGGCGACGTCAGCTGTCGATGGGCATTTATACTTCGACCTCAGACCTAAGCCTGTGGTTTGGGGCCAGGACAGGTGGCCTGTCAGAGCTGCTCCGGGCTTTGCTGGGAGAGGCGCTGGGGAGGGGCGGCGGCTGTGGGGGGCACACCCTACAGTGCCTGGCGCCTTGGTCTCTGCAGAAGTTTGTGTGGTTCAACATCGGCAGCGTGCACACCTTCGAGCGCAACCTGGAGACCGCCCACTGGGAGCTGGGCATCGAGCTCGCGGAGCAGACGGCCGTGGTCTACACCACCGAGAGCGATGGGTGAGTGGGTGCAGCTGGGCCCGGTACTGGCCACGCAGCACTTCCTGCTGTACCCGCTCAGGCGTGTTACAGGCGTTCTCCGATAGTCACGGTGTCTGTGGTGGAAGATAAATTTGTTGGCTCTGTTTTTATTGAGGAAAGAATTGATCGGGGAAATGTTTAGCTAGGCAGCCTGAGGACTGTGCAGTGGGCCGGGAAGGGCTCAGCTGCGGGGAGGCTGTGCTGGGCCTGGAGGGGTTCTGAGGGAGGGGCCGCAGCTGCCCTGCCTGTCCCACAGGTGAAATCGAGCAGGTAGGTGTGCGTGGATGGGAGAAGCTGCAAATACAGGTTGGCACATTAAAAAACAAACTGTTGGGGCTTCCCTGGTGGCGCAGTGGTTGAGAGTCCGCCTGCCGATGCAGGGGACACGGGTTTGTGCCCCGGTCCGGGAAGATCCCACATGCCGTGGAGCCGCTGGGCCCGTGAGCCATGGCCGCTGAGCCTGCGCGTCTGGAGCCTGTGCTCCGGCGGGAGAGGTCGCAACAGTGAGGGGCCCGCGTACCGCAAAAAACACACACAAAAAACTGTTCCCTTTTGTGTAGCAAAACCAAGTTCTGGAGCCGTCCACTGTTCATGGCCTGGAGGCAGTGTTTCTGGCTTGTCTCTCAAGGGAACGTGACAGATGGTTTTCTTGGACTTTCTAGGTCTTTCTTGCGAAGGCTGGTGCCCACCTTTCTCCTGATCGGAAGCCTCCTCTATGTCGCGAGGAGGGGCCCGATGGGGGCTGGGCGTGGCAGGAGAGGAGGGGGCCTCTTTACCGTTGGCGAGACCACAGCCAAGATCGTGAAGAACAACGTCGGCGTGCGCTTTGCAGACGTGGCTGGTTGCGAAGAAGCCAAGTTGGAGATCATGGAGTTTGTGAATTTCCTGAAGAATCCCAAGCAGTATCAGGACCTCGGGGCCAAAATTCCAAAGGTACTGATTTGAGAAAACACGATGCTCTGAGCTTCGCCCTGGTTCATTGTGGACGGAGCTGGGACAGCGTAGCCTTTGGTAATGACACTGTGTCTTTTTAATCACAGTGGGGAGTGGAAACCGCATTTGCAGAGTAGTAAAGTGAAAATCCTCTTATCTGATCAGCTGTTTTAAACTATAAAACTGGAATCATAGGGACAGTGCACGCCCACCTGGAGTGTGTTTATTTCACCTTCAAGTGCAAACATACGTCTTTGTTGGTGTGGTGTCTCGTTTAGAGCACAGGCCTTCCTTTGAGTTTGGCCCCAGTGATCAAATTCTCTGTTAAATATCTTGCACAAAGCACTTAACGTCTATAGTTTTGATTCTTTAACATGAACTGAGAACGTAGAAGCAATCTGAGTGCAGGATCCTATATTTTTATGACTTTTTCTTACTCTTTCAGTTTTCTGTCCATTCAATTTGACAGCATTTTTCTTTAACAGTTTGCCGTTATTACTTTATTATCTAAAGCCTTCAACTTTGTTTTTGAAAAAACAACTTTCTTTACCATTACTCATTATCAAAGTATATAATTAAAATAAGTACATGGAATTCCCTGGCGGTCTAGTGGTTAGGATTTGGGGCTTACCTTGCCATGGCCCGGGTTCAATCCCTGGTTGGGAAACTAAGATTCTGCAAGGAGTGTAGTGTGGCCAAAAAAAAAAAAAAAAAAACCATCGAGTACAACTCTCGTAAATGGGTCTGGGATCAGATGCAGCTGCCTCTCGGGAAGCCCACGAGCAAGTAGTGGGACAGGTGTGCGGTGTGGATGCAGGTTGGGGTGCTGTGCAGAGGAAGTGGAGCTACGGTGATTCTGGCCACTCTGTCTACTTGCGGGTGCCTCTGGGCATCGACCTTTTGAGGGCCCGGCTGAAGCTGTGAGTCCTTTTCCCAGAAAGGTTTGCGTCTCACACAGAATAGATTCACAGACCCCTCGAGGCGTCCCTGGGCCCTGGACCAGGCTCCGAGCTCTCGGGTGGCTGGTGCTCACCGCACTGACCTTCCTGGTGGCCCCGTGCTTCCCCCAGCGTGCCCTGAACAACAGGAGAGCATGACTGACCGCTGGGGCTTTGTGGGCAGGAGGTCTGTGCTTCTGTCTGACCACCTGGTGAGAGCTGGCTGGAAAGCCGGGTGTGCGGGGCACAGAAGGCGCCCTGCCTTGAGGAGACCCTCTGCGAATCCGCATCCACGTTCACGGGGACGTGGGGCCCTGACACCTTGTGGTTTTGAGTTTTGTGGCTCCCTCCTCCCTCCCTTTATGTATTTTAGTTTTGTCCTTAAAGACTTAAAAAAACAACCTTAGAGTTTCCTTTGAAATAAGTAGATATTAACCCACACCCTCGACTAGAAATGGAGCAATAGGGCCCCGTTTAAATCTCTCCTCGTTTTTCACGTGTAATGGGAACCCCGAAAGGAGCACTGAGGTGTGTTTCTGGGGCGTGAATTATGAATTTCAACCTTAAGTAAGCGTAGAAAAAGGCAGGTTGTCGATCAGGAAGCACAGGTGCCAGTGACCACACACAGGTGCTGCCTTCACAGCTGCCGGTGGACGAGCTGGACAGAATCACGTGACCAGGTCTGGGCTCTTGTTCGTCCTGGTGTGAGTTGGTGTGTTTTGTAGGGCAGTTTGGCAAAGACCGTTAAACATCAGACCGCGAGATCCAGCGAGCCCTGCCCTGGGAGCGTTGCCTGAAGAGATAACCTGCTCGGCTGGACTGGGGGTGTGGGGGGCTTTCCCACATCTGCAGCGTTTGAACGTTTCATGGTGAACGTGCGTTCATTTTACAAGCAGGAAGTATCACACCGAAAGCAAACCTTAGCCGACCTGCGTGGAGCAGGCCTAGAAAACGCCTGTTCAGTAGAACGTGACTGTCTCCTCGGCTCCGTCTGTGCCCTTTCAGAACCAGGCATTGCCTTTCTGTTTCAGGGAGCCATGCTCACCGGTCCTCCTGGTACCGGCAAAACGCTTCTCGCCAAGGCAACTGCAGGGGAGGCCAGTGTGCCCTTCATCACCGTGAACGGGTCCGAGTTCCTGGAAATGTTAGTCGGCGTCGGTCCAGCTCGGGTAGGTTGATGCGCCCTTGTCCTTGCCCTGGGCTTCGTGTGGGACCCTGGCAACAGGCGCAGAGCACAGATGTGCAGGGGGACCCGGGCGGGCAGGCAGAGCCGCTGAGATGAGAGTCGAGTGCCAGAGGCGAGGGCTTAGCTTGGTGAGCTCTTTAGTCCTGTGTTGGTACCAGTGGCAAAGCAGACCCTGCGTGGACTCCTGTTTCACGTCCGTGACGTGTATGCAATGGCCCGAAGAAATGCTCCCTGTGTCTTGTTCATTGAGGAGATTGACGCGATGGGCAGGAATTGCGGCCGTGGGCACTTTGGGGGCCAGAGTGCGCAGGAGAACCCCTGAACCAGCTGCTCGTGGAGCTAGACGGTGAGCGGCTGCACGACCGTCCCCCAGGCCTTCCTCTGTGCGGGGCCTCCCCGGGCGAGAACCCCTGCTTGCTGTGTTTTGAGGAAGGCTGTTTTCGGCACGCACAGTGGAGGGAGCTGCCCTCAGAGCTCAGCACAGGACGGGGCCGACACCCAGGCTCCTTCCGCGTTGGCCTCTGGCCCGGGCCGCCTCCTGCGCAGAGCCCCTCTCCGCTCTCCCCACTGGGGACCACTGCTCGGGGAGGTCCCAGCTCCGCGTGACAGCCCGGCAGCCCTGCCGAAGCTTCGCGGGAAGCGTCTAGGCGTTCTTACTAGTTTCCAAATTTGGAGAAGCTTTTGTTGGACCTTTGGCAGGTCTTGTCCTCGCTTTGGCTTTGGAGCTGTGTTGGGGTCCCCGACATGACCCCGGGTTTGGTGATTCGCCGGGAGGACTCCATGTTTAGTTGGATTCAGGACCACGGTTGAGTGGGGAGCAGGTGCCTGGTGGCCAGGGAAGCTGGTCACAGCCTCTGGAGCCCTGGAGTCGCAGGATGCAGCTACTTCCGTGGCAGCGGGCTGGGTGACACTCGGGAGTGGGGTTTCCCCTGGGGGCTGGTCACGTGGCAGCCTCTGCCCAGCACGTGCTACGATCCCAGCCTCCCAGGAGGAAGGCAGGTGCTTCGCAGAAACCACACGTCTGCACGCACAGTTGAGGTGCAGGGAGCCCCTCTTATCAGGGAGCGGTCCTGAATCCCAGGTCCCAGAGGTGGCCGAGGGCCCCTGTGAGCAGGCCTTTCTGCAGATGAGTGCTGGGTGAGCTCAGGCCCTCGCCGCCCCGCCTGCCTTCCAGTCAGGCTCCCTGAGCCCAGCAAGCCGTCCAGGGCCTGGGTGGAGGGAGGTCTCTGCAGCGGCCCAGGGCCCCGGCGGTGGAGGCTCTGCCCGGCCCCTGCAGCTCGCCGCGTGGTGTCAGAGGCTGGCCGTGATAGACCAGTAATGAATTAGGATGGGCGTTCATGGCCTGAGGAACGTCTGGTTACCCACCAGTGCACGTGCGCCTCAGTCAGCACTGGGGGCCGCGGGGACCAGAGCCACTGGTTGCTTCCTGAGACGGGTCAGAGCTAGCCCTGGGCGTGAGTGTCCGCCCCACACTGAGCGGCCTGTGCAGTGGGCTGCGGGCCCGCAGGAGAAGCAGGCCCAGCGTGGGGCTTCTGGGGTGGGTGGCAGGGGTCCCGGGAAGACGGGGCCAGCTGCGCAGGGGAGGAGCCCTGGGAAGAGGAGAGACTCCTGCTGCCTGGGCCCCCTCCTTGGGCTCACCTGCTTCTCTCATGTCCAGGGTTCAGCTCTACCACGAGCGTCATGGTGCTGGCGGGCACCAACCGCCCCGACATCCTTGACCTGGCCCTGACGCGGCCCGGCCCGTTTGACCGTCAGATTTACATTGGTGAGTGTGCTGGTTGCCTGGGTGCTGAGGCTTGGCTTTTCCTTCCTTTGGGTTAAAAGTTGAGTTAGATCTTTAGCTGTGTATTTGGAGGAGATTTTGATCGGGGTCCTAAAGCCGTTAATACAGTGTTGTGAAAATGGTGGAGGTGCGTGGGTGCCCCCCACTTTGGGAAGAACAGGTGTACTTGGGGCTGGGGGAAGGTCACTGCAGTCCATGCAGGTGGGAGCGAGGTGACAGACTTGGATCCTTCAGCTTTTACTTTTTGTGCGCCGTTAGCGAGAGCAGCATTCACCCTGGCCCTTTCCACCGGTGAGGAGGTCCTGGGAATTTAGGACTTGAGTCCTGCACGGACACCCTGCTGCCAGGGCAGCCAGAGTTTTGCTTGTGGTTGGGTCCCTGTCCTGGGATGGATTTGCGTGGGCCAGAGGCTCCACGGTCAGGAAGTTCTTTGATGCGTTGAAGAGTTGAACGTACGTGACCTGTGGGTCGTTCCTGCTGCGGGAAGCTCCCCGACCCGGGTCGGACAGCCAAGCGTGCAGCACAGACACGCAGGGGAGGGCCCTTGCAGTGAAGTGGCTGTGGGTGGCCCCGCCCTGGCCCTCAGTGCCTCTCTCTCTGTTAGGCCCCCCTGACATCAAAGGCAGGTCGTCCATCTTCAGGGTCCACCTGCGTCCACTCAAGTTGGACGAGAGCCTCAGTGAGGACCCCCTGGCGAGGAAGCTTGCGGCCCTCACTCCAGGCTTCACAGGTGAGTGTGGCCAGGTGGGCCGTGTGGGTCTGGACGTGTCGTCGGTGGGTGGTATCTGGTTGTGCCACTTGGTCCTGGCATGTGCTACCCTTGTCTTTAGAACTTTTGAGTCTGATGGACATATCGGAGGCCTCAGAGATGATTAGCCCCAAGGCTGGCTTGTGCCTGTTTGAACTCCTGCCACCCCGGGAACATAGTGCAGTGACGTCTTGTCCCCTTGGCATGCTGCCCATTGAAGGGGTCATGGTTCAGCACTTCCCAAATTGGATGACAGACCTGAGTGTCCACGTCCAAGAAATTGAATAAACTCCAAGTAGGGATAAACCCAGAGACGTCCACACTGAGATACAGTGTAATTCATGTTGGTCAGAGATAACGAGAGACTGTTGAAGCCAACCAGACAGAAGGGACACCTAGTGGGGACGGGTCTTCACTAAGGTTAACAACCGATTCTTCTTGGAGACCATGAGGCCAGAAGGCTGTGGGTCTGGCAAGACTGTTCTTCAATAGGGAAGGAGAAATAAAGGCATTCCTAGATTGTTTTTTAAAGTTGAAGGAACTTACTATATTTAAACCTGCCCTCCAGGAAATGCTGGAGTCCTCTGGGCTGAAATGAAAGGGCGCTGGCCAGTGACTCGAAGCTGTGTGGGGAAATAGCCCTGGGAGAGGCAACTGCATAGGTAAACGTAAAGGCCAGCATCCTGTGTGTTTTCGGTTTGCAGCTCCTCTGTTTTCCCTTTATGATTTAAAGGGCAGGTGCTTAAACCCATAAAGACATGTCTGTGTTATTGGGCACACGACGTAAAAAAAAAAAAAAGTAACCTGTGAAGGTGGGGAAGGGCTGTGTAGGAACAGAACCTTTGTACGTTGTTAAAGCTGGAAAGGGAAAAACTGATTCTAACCTCCCTGTGGAGCTGCCAGGGGACTGAAGAGCCAGCACAGTCTGTGCAGAGCAGAGATGGAAGACACACTTCCCTAATGCAGAACTGACTACAAAGCTCCAGCAGACAGAAGGGGGCTGCTGGCGCAAGGGTGGGCGTCGACCAGTAGAGTAGAACTGGGAGCCTAGATGTGCGCTTGTGCATCTCGGTCAGTGGTTGTTTTTTTAAATTCATTTTATTCATTTATTTTTGGCTGCGTTGGGTCTTCATTGCGTGCGGGCTTTCTCTAGTTGTGGCGAGCGGGGGCTACTCATTTTTTTTTTTTTTTTCTTTTGCGATACGCCGGCCTCTCACTGTTGTGGCCTCTCCCGTGGCGGAGCACAGGCTCCGGACGCGCAGGCTCAGCGTCCATGGCTCATGGGCCCAGCCGCTCCGCGGCATGTGGGATCTTCCCGGACTGGGGCACGAACCCGTGTCCCCTGCATCGGCAGGCGGACTCTCAACCACTGCGCCGCCAGGGAAGTCCTTGGTCAGTTGTTTCTGTCAAGGGTGTGAAGACCATTTGATGGGGAAAGAATAGTTTGTTCAATCAAATGCGCTGGGACGACGGTGTCCACAAGCAAAAGGACGAAACTAGACCTTAGACCACATGCAGCGGTCAAGTCAAAATGGATAAGAGACCTAAACTGTGGAGCTAGAACTATAAAGGTCTTAAAAGAAAATCTTCGTGACCTTGGATCTGGCAATGGTTTCTTAAAGCACAAGCAACAAGTGAGAAAACAAATTAGACTTTTCCAAAATTAAAATCTTTTGTGCGTCAAGGGACATTATTGAGGTGGTGAGAAGACAGCCCACAGAATGGAAGAAACTATTTGGAGATTATGCATCTGGTAGGGGTTTATAATCCAAAATATTTAAAGAACCCGATTTAAATATGGGAAAAGGATTTGAACATTTTTCCAAAGAAGGTCTGCAGGTGGCCAGAAAGCAGATGAGCAGGTGCTCAGTGATGGTAGGAAAACGCACATCAAAACCACAGTGTGCGTGTGGATGAAAGGCTCTTGGTGCTCCAGCCAGGAGTCAGGGCTCTGCCTCTGAGGTAGGAGAGCCAACTTCAGGACACTGGTCAACAAGAGACCTCCCAGCTCCACATAATATTAAACAGCGGAAATCTCCCAGAGACCTCCATCTTAACACCAGCACCCAGCTTCACTCAACGACCAGCAAGCCACAGTGCTGGACAACCTATGCCAAACAACTAGCAAAACAGGAACACAACCCCACCCATTAGCAGAGAGGCTGCCTAAAATCATAATAAGGCCACAGACACCCCAAAACACACCACCAGACGTGAACCTGCCCACTAGAGAGACAAGATCCAGCCTCATCCAGCACAACACAGGCACTAGTCCCCTCCACCAGGAAGCCTACACAACCCACTGAAAAAACCTTAGCCACTGGAGACAGACATCAAAAACAACGGGAACTACGAACCTGCAGCCTGCAAAAAGGAGACCCCAAACACAGTAAGATAAGCAAAATGAGAAGACAGAAAAACACACAGCAGATGAAGGAGCAAGATAAAAACCCACCAGACCTAACAAATGAAGAGGAAATAGGCAATCTACCTGAAAAAGAATTCAGAATAATGATAGTAAGGATGATCCGAAATCTTGGAAGTAGAATGGACAAAATGCAAGAAACAGTTAACAAGGACCTACAAGAACTAAAGATGAAACAAGCAACGATGAACAATGCAATAAATGAAATTAAAATCACTCTAGATAGGATCAATAGCAGAATAACTGAGGCAGAAGAACGGATAAGTGACCTGGAAGATAAAGTAGTGGAAATAACTACTGCAGAGCAGAATAAAGAAAAAAGAATGAAAAGAACTGAGGACAGTCTCAGAGACCTCTGGGACAACATGAAACGCACCAACATTCGAATTATAGGGGTTCCAGAAGAAGAAGAAAGAAAGAAAGGGACTGAGAAAATATTTGAAGAGATTATAGTTGAAAACTTCCCTAATATGGGAAAGGAAATAGTTAATCAAGTCCAGGAAGCACAGAGGGTCCCATACAGGATAAATACAAGGAGAAACACGCCAAGACACATATTAATCAAACTGTCAAAAATTAAATACAAAGAAAGCATATTAAAAGCAGCAAGGGAAAAACAACAAATAACACACAAGGGAATCCCCATAAGGTTAACAGCGGATCTCTCAGCAGAAACCCTACAAGCCAGAAGGGAGTGGCAGGACATACTGAAAGTGATGAAGGAGAATAGCCTGAAACCAAGACTACTCTACCCAGCAAGGATCTCATTCACATTTGATGGAGAAATTAAAACCTTTACAGACAAGCAAAAGCTGAGAGAGTTCAGCACCACCAAACCAGCTTTACAACAAATGCTAAAGGAACTTCTCTAGACACGAAACACAGGAGAAGGAAATGACCTATGGTAGCGAACCCAAAACAATATATAAAATGGAAATAGGAACATACATATCAATAATTACCTTAAATGTAAATGGACTAAATGCTCCCACCAAAAGACACAGATTGGCTGAATGGATACAAAAACAAGACCCTTATATATGCTGTCTACAAGAGACCCACTTCAGAACTAGAGACACATACAGACTGAAAGTAAGGGGATGGAAAAAGATATTCCATGCAAATGGAAACCAAAAGAAAGCTGGAGTAGCAATTCTCATATCAGACAAAATAGACTTTAAAATAAGGACTATTAAAAGGGACAAAGAAGGACACTACATAATGATCAAGGGATCGATCCAAGAAGAAGATATAACAATTGTAAATATTTATGCACCCAACATAGGAGCACCTCAATACATAAGGCAAATACTAACAACCATAAAAGGGGAGATCAACAGTAACACATTCATAGTAGGGGACTTTAACACCCCACTTTCACCCATGGACAGATCATCCAAAATGAAAATAAATAAGGAAACACAAGCTTTAAATGATACATTAAACAAGATGGACTTAATTGATATTTATAGGACACTCCATCCAAAAACAACAGAATACACATTTTTCTCAAGTGCTCATGGAACATTCTCCAGGATAGATCATATCTTGGGTCACAAATCAAGCCTTGGTAAATTTAAGAAAACTGAAATTGTATCAAGTATCTTTTCCGACCACAACGCCATGAGACTAGATATCAATTACAGGAAAATATCTGTAAAAAATACAAACACATGGAGGCTAAACAATACACTACTTAATAATGAAGTGATCACTGAAGAAATCAAAGAGGAAATAAAAAAATACCTAGAAACAAATGACAATGGAGACACAACGACCCAAAACCTATGGGATGCAGCAAAAGCAGTTCTAAGGGGGAAGTTTATAGCAATACAAGCCCACCTTAAGAAGCAGGAAACATCTCGAATAAACAACCTAACCTTGCACCTCAAGCAATTAGAGAAAGAAGAACAAAAAAACCCCAAAGCTAGCAGAAGGAAAGAAATCATAAAAATCAGATCAGAAATAAATGAAAAAGAAATGAAGGAAACAATAGCAAAGATCAATAAAACTAAAAGCTGGTTCTTTGAGAAGATAAACAAAATAGATAAACCACTAGCCAGACTCATCAAGAAAAAAAGGGAGAAGACTCAAATCAATAGAATTAGAAATGAAAAAGGAGAAGTAACAACTGACACTGCAGAAATAAAAAAAATCATGAGAGATTACTACAAGCAACTCTATGCCAATAAAATGGACAATCTGGAAGAAATGGACAAATTCTTAGAAATGCACAACCTGCCAAGACTGAATCAGGAAGAAATAGAAAATATGAACAGACCAATCACAAGCACTGAAATTGAAACTGTGATTAAAAACCTTCCAACAAACAAAAGCCCAGGACCAGATGGCTTCACAGGTGAATTCTATCAAACGTTTAGAGAAGAGCTAACACCTATCCTTCTCAAACTCTTCCAAAATATAGCAGAGGGAGGAACACTCCCAAATTCCTTCTACGAAGCCACCATCATCTTGATACCAAAACCAGACAAGGATGTCACAAAGAAAGAAAACTACAGGCCAATATCACTGATGAACATAGATGCAAAAATCCTCAACAAAATACTAGCAAACAGAATCCAACAGCACATTAAAAGGATCATACACCATGATCAAGTGGGGTTTATTCCAGGAATGCAAGGATTCTTCAATATACGCAAATCTATCAGTGTGATAAACTATATTAACAAATTGAAGGAGAAAAACCATATGATCATCTCAATAGATGCAGAGAAAGCTTTCGACAAAATTCAACACCCATTTATGATAAAAACCCTCCAGAAAGTAGGCATAGAGGGAACTTTCCTAAACATAATAAAAGCCATATATGACAAGCCCACAGCAAACATCATCCTCAATGGTGAAAAACTGAAAGCATTTCCACTAAGATCAGGAACAAGACAAGGTTGCCCACTCTCACCACTCTTATTCAACATAGTTTTGGAAGTTTTAGCCACAGCAATCAGAGAAGAAAAGGAAATAAAAGGAATCCAAATCGGAAAAGAAGAAGTAAAGCTGTCACTGTTTGCAGATGACATGATACTATACATAGAGAATCCTAAAGATGCTACCAGAAAACTACTAGAGCTAATCAATGAATTTGGTAAAGTAGCAGGATACAAAATTAATGCACAGAAATCTATGGCATTCCTATATACTAATGATGAAAAATCTGAAAGTGAAATCAAGAAAACACTCCCATTTACCATTGCAACAAAAAGAATAAAATATCTAGGAATAAACCTACCTAAGGATACGAAAGACCTGTATGCAGAAAATTATAAGACACTGATGAAAGAAATTAAAGATGATACAAATAGATGGAGAGATATACCATGTTCTTGGATGGGAAGAATCAACATTGTGAAAATGACTCTACTACCCAAAGCAATCTACAGATTCAATGCAATCCCTATCAAACTACCACTGGCATTTTTCACAGAATTAGAACAAAAAATTTCGCAATTTGTATGGAAACACAAAAGACCCCGAATAGCCAAAGCAATCTTTAGAACGAAAAAAGGAGCTGGAGGAATAAGGCTCCCTGACTTCAGACTATATTACAAAGCAACAGTAATCAAGACAGTATGGTACTGGCACAAAAACAGAAAGATAGATCAGTGGAACAGGATAGAAAGCCCAGAGATAAACCCACGCACATATGGACACCTTATCTTTGATAAAGGAGGCAGGAATGTACAGTGGAGAAAGGACAGCCTCTTCAATAAATGGTGCTGGGAAAACTGGACAGGTACATGTAAAAGTATGAGATTAGATCACTCCCTAACACCATACACAAAAATAAGCTCAAAATGGATTAAAGACCTAAATGTAAGGCCAGAAACTATCAAACTCTTAGAAGAAAACATAGGAAGAACACTCTATGACATAAATCACAGCAAGATCCTTTCTGACCCACCTCCTAGAGTAATGGAAATAAAAACAAAAATAAACAAATGGGACCTAATGAAACTTCAAAGCTTTTGCACAGCAAAGGAGACCATAACCAAGACCAAAAGACAACCCTCAGAATGGGAGAAAACATTTGCAAATGAAGCAACTGACAAAGGATTAATCTCCAAAATTTACAAGCAGCTCATGCAGCTCAATAACAAAAAAACAAACAACCCCATCCAAAAATGGGCAGAAGACCTAAATAGACATTTCTCCAAAGAAGATATACAGAATGCCAACAAACACATGAAAGAATGCTCAACATCATTAATCATTAGAGAAATGCAAATCAAAACTACAATGAGATATCATCTCACACCAGTCAGAATGGCCATCATCAAAAAATCAAGAAATAATAAATGCTGGAGAGGGTGTGGAGAAAAGGGGACACTCTTGCACTGCTGGTGGGAATGTGAATTGGTTCAGCCACTGTGGAGGACAGTATGGAGGTTCCTTAAAAAACTACAAATAGAATTACCATATGACCCAGCAATCCCACTACTTGGCATATACCCTGAGAAAACCAAAATTCAAAGAGAGTCATGTACCAAAATGTTCATTGCAGCTCTATTTACAATAGCCAGGACATGGAAACAACCTAAGCGCCCATCATCGGATGAATGGATAAAGAAGATGTGGCACATATACACAATGGAATATTACTCAGCCTTAAAAAGAAATGAAATTGAGCTATTTGTAATGAGATGGATAGACCTAGAATCTGTCATACAGAGTGAAGTAAGTCAGAAAGAAAAAGACAAATACCGTATGCTAACACATATATATGGAATTTAAGGGAAAAAAATGTCATGAAGAACCTAGGGGTAAGATAGGAATAAAGAGGCAGACCTACTGGAGAACGGACTTAAGGATATGGGGAGGGGGAAGGGTGAGTTTTGACAGGGCGAGAGAGAGTCATGGACATATACACACTAACAAACGTAGTAAGGTAGATAGCTGGGGGGAAGCAGCCGCAAGGCACAGGGATATTAGCTCGGTGCTTTGTGACAGCCTGGAAGGGTGGGATGGGGAGAGTGGGAGGGAGGGAGACGCAAGAGGGAAGACATATGGGAACATATGTATATGTATAGCTGATTCACTTTGTTGTAAAGCAGAAACTAACACACCATTGTAAAGCAATTATACCCCAATAAAGATGTTTAAAAAAAAAAAAAAAAAAAAACCACAGTGTGTGGGCTTCCCTGGTGGCGCAGGGGTTGAGAATCCGCCTGCCGATGCAGGGGACACGGGTTCGTGCCCCGGTCTGGGAAGATCCCACATGCCGCGGAGCGGCTGGGCCCGTGAGCCATGGCCGCCGAGCCTGTGCTCCGCAACGGGAGAGACCACAACAGTGAGAGGCCCGCGTACCGCAAAAAAAAAAAAAAAAAAAAAAAAAAAAAAAAAAAAAAAAACCACAGTGTGGTGCCGCCTCGCGCCCACCAGGATGGCCGTAAGAGGCAGATGCATGAGTCGCCAGGGCTGTAGGGAGGCGGCCGTGCTCACACGGTGCTGGTGGGGATGTAAGATCGTGTGGCCACGGGGATCCACCTGGCAGTTCTTCCAGAAGTGAAGGACAGTTACCGTATGACCCCGGTTCCACTCCTCGGTATCTAAGAGAATTGAAAACATTTGTTCACACAAAGGCTTTACACAGATGTTCACAGCAGCATAATTCATAATAGCCGAGAGGTAGAGGCCACCCGTGTCCAGCGGTGCGTGACCGGATAGATGTGTGTAGAGTGGGTACAGAGGGCCAGCTGTACTGGCCATGTTATATCAGGGGCTTGAGCGTCCATGGAGTTTGCTATCTCCTGTGGAAGCCTCGGGGCGGCTGTGCATGTGATGGAACCTCATTCAGCTGTGAAAAGGAATGAAATAACCAGTACACGCTACGATAGTGGATGAGCGTGAAAACACTGTGTCGAGTGAAAGAAGCACACAGAAGACCACCTGTCATGTGATTCCATTTATGTGAAACGTCCAGAAGAGGCAAATCCATAGAGATAGAAAGTAGGTTAGTGGTTGGCTGGGCACGTGTACAGGACCTAGCCACATACGTCACATCGGTGACGGAAACGTCTGAAATGAGATCAGCGCAATGGTCGCACATCTTGATAAACTTACCAAAAGTGTTTGAAAGGTACACTTAAAACGGATAGATTTTATGTTCAATAACTCATACCTCAGTAAATTGTTCAACCAAAATACTGGCTGAAAGCAACGGTGACTGACAGAGCAGGTCCCGTTTCCTTCCAGTCCTTGACCTAGTTTAGCTCTGGTCCCTCTGCTGGAGATTTTCCTCTTAACAGTCCACCCTGGGGCACTGATGGGACTGTTTCTCCTTTTCCGGGTCAGGTGCTGATATTTCTAATGTTTGCAACGAAGCGGCCCTGATCGCCACCCGCCACCTGAGTCCTTTTGTCCAGGAGAAGCGCTTGGAGCAGGCGGTTGAGAGGGTCGTCGGAGGCGAGCCGGGCAGTGCTGGGGGGCGGTTTCCAGCTCTGACCCACAGCGGGCCCACCCTGGGGCCCAGCTTCGCTTCAGTGAGCTGCAGTCGTGGACAGTTTTCCAGACCAAAATCTGGGACTTGGGATCTGCCAGCAGCTTTCGTGCTCTTACTAGAGCAACATTTATAATTTCAAAGAGATGTAACCTCCAGGGCGCTGCGCCAGACCCAGGTTCGGGTGCTGCCCGTGGCTGAGAGGCAGGTTTTTTGCGTGCTCCCCTGGGAAGCTTCAGCGTGGGGTAGAGGTCTCCCGAGTGCCCTCCCGGGAACGGAGGTCCGGGAGGTGTCCGTGTGGTCAGCAGCTGTCCTTCATGATCCCGCCCCACAGCTGTGAGAACCAGCCCGTCTCGACAGCAGGTTGGCAGGGCTGCTTTGTCTTTGCTTCACGTTTTATTGAAGTGTGGCGTGCACAGACAAGTGTCAGTGACCCAAGGCAGTCGCCACAGCTGCTCGACGCTGTCCTGGCGGCGCCGCTGAGCTGACCAGCCCTGAAGCTGAGCTCACGCGAGTCGTGGTGCCTTCTCTGTGCCCTGTTCCCTGCCTGCAACTGGGTGTAGGCGGCACAGAGAGCGCTCCTGGTCTCCCTGCGTCCGGCCTCACTGCCAGTCAGGTCACGGAGAGTAGCTAACCCCCTTGGCTACAAACGGGCCCCCAAAGGCACCTGCCGCTTGCACGGTGGGGCAGAAGACAGTGTAGCGTCTGGTGTGGAGGGACAGGCGCCCAGCAGGCCTGAGCGGTGTGCGTGGAGCGGACAGGCTGCGGGCCTGTCCTGGGCGGACGGAGGCCCTGAGCAGCCCCCAACACGCCCGCGGTGCAGAATGGGGCCTTGGCACCCACCTCTCAGCTGTCCGTTTGTCCTCTGCCTCTTGCCGTGAACTTGACTTGCAGGTCTCGAGAAGAAGATGCAGGTCCTACAGCCCAGCGAGAAGATGACGGTAGCCTACCGTGAGGCTGGCCACGCGGTGGTGGGCTGGTTCCTGGAGCATGCAGACGCCCTGCTCAAGGTTGGCCCATCCCCCTGCGCATCTGTGGTGTGGTTCAGGGCCCACTCCCCTCCCGGGGGTGCTGTGTGGGCACGGTGCATTCCAGGTGGCGGCCCTCCTCACTCTTTGAGGCTGTAATGGTCTAGAATTTGTTACACGATTCCCTGAGGGGTGAGTGGGCAGAGAGCGGGGGGTGCTGGTTCCAGGAGGGGTCTGGATGCTGGCCATCTGACACCTGGAGGTTCCACGTTAAACTCACCTCACTCTAAACTTTCCCCTGACGGCACGGCTCCTCCACAGCTTCCTGGGATGGCGGGACAGAGGGGGTTTCTGTGTTCATCCTTGGGGTGACCTGTCAGCGCTGGGGCCCAGGGCTTCCTCTCCTCCTTCGGGATACCCGGGGACCCTGGGGGTGACAGGGCGCGCCTGCCGTATCTGGCAGGTGTCCATCATCCCCCGGGGCAAGGGGCTCGGGTACGCCCAGTGCCTGCCCAGGGAGGCAGTACCTGTACACGCGGGAGCAGCTCTTCGACCACATGTGCGCCATGCTGGGTGGCCGGGTGGCCGAGCAGCTGTTCTTGCAGATCACCACGGGGGCCCAGGACGACCTGAGGAAGGTCACCCAGAGTGCCTACGCCCAGGTAAGGCGGTGTCCACGGGGGCTGGGAAGGGGGCTCAGGGCACCGTCCGCCAGGCTCACGCCCGCCCCTCGCCTGCCCCAGATTGTGCAGTTCGAGATGAGCGAGAAGCTGGGCCAGGTGTCCTTTGACCTCCCCCGGCCTGGCGAGGTGCTGGTGGAGAAGCCGTACAGCGAGGCCGCGGCCCAGCTCATCGACCAGGAGGCTTGGCGGCTGGTCAGCTCTGCGCACGCGCACGCGCACACCCTGGACCTGTTGACGCGCTCCCGGGAGCGGGTGGACGAGGCGAGTGGGGCCGGCCCGTCCCCAGGGTCGGGGCGGGGGCTCTGCGGGGCGCCGAGCGGACGGCCTGACATGGTCCGGTGTGCAGGTGGGCAGGCGGCTGCTGGGGAAGGAGGTGCTGGAGTGTGCCGACATGGTGGAGCTGCTTGGGCCCCGACCCTTTGCGGAGAAGACCGCCTACGAGGAGCTCGTGGAGTGGCACCGGTGGCCTGGAGGACACGTCCCTTCCCCAGGGGCTGAAGGGCTGGTGCTGGGGCTGGAGGAGGGCGGCACGGAGTGCCCCCTGCAGGAGAGCCCAGCCTAGCGCCCCTGCCTGGAGAGCAGCCTCCGGAATCTCCAGAGAGCAAATTAAAAACGCGTGATAATCACAAATGGGTGTTTTCAGGTCAGGGTCCTCTGAGCCCATGGGGATTCCAGCTCCCAGCACGTGCCCTTCCACCGAGGCGGGGGCTGGGACCCTGTTCCCGAGTCAGTGGAGGGCAGTGGCCGAAACTCACCTGCCCCCTGGGGGCCTGCGTGTAGGACCCCCCGGGCCTCCCCCGAGGTGGCTGGTGGGCTCATTTGCCGGGGACAGCTGCCCAGCGCAGGGACATCGGTGCTGGTCACCTCACCTGCCCTGGGGAGAGACGGAGAGGGGGCTTTTGGCCCAGTTCAGAAATCCTCAAGGTCTGGTGAGGTTCAGAATTGAG
Source organism: Phocoena sinus (assembly GCF_008692025.1). Classification (NCBI taxonomy): domain Eukaryota; kingdom Metazoa; phylum Chordata; class Mammalia; order Artiodactyla; family Phocoenidae; genus Phocoena; species Phocoena sinus. Next base: position 59,456,668 of record NC_045781.1, read on the forward strand.
GAAAGGAGAATACTAGCCAGGCGCCAAGCGCGTAGCTGTTAGGGTGGTGGAAGACCAGTTAGTCCTTATGGAGGGGCCTCGCCACTTCCACAGGCGGGGTGTCTGTGGGGTCTGAGCCTGAGGGGTGCCCCAGCGGAGCCACCCCTGTTCTCAGGGTCGGGGCCTTGCCAACCCTGCGTCTCTGGGAAGCTGTGTTCCTCGTGGCCCGTGTTGTTAGGGTCCAGGACAGGGGGCTCTGGGTTGCTCCACGTGGTAGGACAGCCACCGGGGGCCGTAGCTAAGCTCTAGGGCTGAGCCTTCCATTCCCCGGTTGGTCCTGGAGCGAGACCAGGGCCCAGCCCCCGGGGAGTCGGGGTTAGTGGAAGTGGCCCCGCGGGTCCCCAGAACATGGCCAGGGCATCGGAGTCGTCAGAATTGTGACAGTAGCAGCAGCTGCTGCCTTGCGGTGGGTGATGCGGGCTGACTGTGAGAGCAGGGGCACCGCCCCACGTGCCCGCCGCTGCTGTCCCAGCCACGGCCACACGCTGGGCCTCAGGGATGAAATTTTCCAAATCGTTTGGGATGTTTGCCTCAAAAATAGAGTTTCCAACTTGGGACAAACACTTTCAACTTTGTTGCTTGTGAAATGTGTATTGCTGAATTTCTGCCATCTCCGGGGTTCGCCCTGTGATGCAGCCTTGGACACTCAGTCTCCGTGTGTTGAGCTGCTTGGCGTCCTGCAGGGGCCTGTCCTGGGGCTTTTTCTGGTGGAGGTGGGGTGCTCTCCTTGACCCCAGGAAGGACCCACGTTGTCCTGAGCCTGTTCCTTGGGAGACTGGGTGCAGCCCCTCCCCGGGTCCAGGGCACGCCCCTGGGGACAGCGCCCCTGCCTGCGTGCCCCGTGCCTGCACCCCCTCCAGTCTCCTCAGCGCCCCCTTCACCTCGCACCCTGTCTGGGCCATCGCCCCACCTGGGCTGAGGCTTGGCCAAGGATCTCGGGTTAGGGAGGCTCAGCCCCGCAGGAGGAACCGCCCGGCACGGGGCACGCGGCCTGCGTCTCATGGTGGTTAAAACGGTCAGAGTTTAGGCTTCATCCTTGGTCTTCTGCTCACAGGCGGACCCTGCCTGGCGGCTGCCTCCCCAGGAACCTGCCCCTTCCTGGGGAGTACCTCTGCCTCTTCCAGCCTGGGCTTGTGGAGGCAGGGTCTTCGCTTCTTTAACGCCTCGAGAGCCAGGGCGCTTGGCCCTGAAATGTGACCCAAATAAGAACCCAGGGCGTGTCACAGTGGAACCCCCAGTGGCTTTAGCTGGGGGAAGGCCAGAGCGTGGAGCTCCTGGAGGCCCCTAGAGCAGCCACCCCCGGCCCGCACGCCTGAGCTCCCACGTCAGCTGGAAAGGAAGAGAGTGGTCGGCGAGACTTAGGACAGGGTGCCGTTTTAATCCTGCTGTTTGAAATGAGATCTGCAGAAGCCGTAGCGAGAAGGATGGGAACTCGGCCCGGGGGAAGACTGGGGGGCGGGGGGGCACGGCTGCCCTCACGGGATCCCTTTTAAGTGAAATTCTTGGTTGTGGTCTGGAAGACACCTCCCTGTTGCTGCCCCTCACGTGCCCCTCCTGGCGCCATAGGGCGACCCTTTTCCTGGCGGGATGTGCTGTAGCCACGCCCCGTGGGCCCAGCATGTGCCCAGGCCTGTTTTCCTTCCCCAGAAATGTTTCAGTGGAGAAGGGGTCAGGGCAGGTGGCCTTGGGGACTAAAAGCAAGCTTACACGTTTATTTTAAAACTGTTCTTGGACTCACTGTCTGACTGGAAGCCGGTTCCGTCCCTTAGTATGTAAGCAGCGTCCGGAGCAGCCGAGTCTGGCACCCCTGAATTGGGGGCCAGGCGCTGTGCCCAGGTCCCTTCACGTCCCCACGCCCCTCGGGCTGCTGCACGCGTGTGCGTGCCTGTGTGCGTGTGTCTGGTGGGCCGCGGGGACTGTCATTGCAAGGACCGGGGGAGGGCGAACCTCGCCTGCCCCTGCCCTGCTCGGCGGTCTGAGGCAGTCGTGACATATTTGGTGTTCCGAGCTCAGGAGGTGGGTCTGGCTCTCAGGCAGGGATCACGACAAGCAGGGTGTTAGGGTCTGGGGGCTCTGGTGCTGACACTTCCTGGGCGGCAGGAGGGGCGCAGGGTTGGAATCAAGGCGGTTAGGGCAGCAGGGTGTCCCGCGGGCTGGAGCTTGGCACTGCCGTTCAAGACTGGAGCCCCGAGACCCCCGGGGGGTTGCAGAGCGCCTCTCACGGGCAGATCCCTGCTCACCGCACCCCTAGCCGGGAGTCTGGTGACAGACAAGAATACCATTCCTACAGACAGAAGTCTCGTCTCATCCCTGGGCCTGGTCCCTGATCCAGCGACCAGGAAGAGCTGGACGTAAGGCCACTGGGCTGTGCTTACGCAGAGGCGCCATGTGGGGCGGGCAGCGTCCACGGGGCCACGGCCGCCCGGACCTGCCCCGCCTCGGCCCCGGGCCAGCCGGCCTAGTCCTCCTTGGGCCTCTCCACGGTGAGAAACGTGTCCACAACGGCAGGCTGCCGCTCGGGGTCACCAAAGGGCTGCTTCTCACGGTTCTGCTCGGCCCTGGTGCGTGTCCAGGAGGGGGAGCGCAGACAGCCGGCCCTGGGCAGCGGGTGTAGGCCTGGTGGGAACACAGGCTGGGGTCAGTGTGGCTTGGGGTCCCAGGTCACTCCTTCAGCTACTGGGCTGGGCCCGTGTGTGCCTCCAGCACGGCGTCGGGCCACACGTTGGGGTGCCCTGGGCACCAGCAATGTGTACACGTGGGTCTGGGTGCAGCCCGGCCAGGGGCTTTCCTGTTGTCCCCAGGCGGGTCCCTGTGCAGCTGAGGCGCCCGCCCTGGGGGTGAGCCTGGCCCGGAGCAGGTGCCACTCCCTCCCTCCCCCCACACCCCCCCCCACCCCGGCCTGCATGGGCAGTGAGCCGGGAGCGGGGAAGGTCCCTGGGCCCCCATACCCCTGGCGGCTCCCGTGCCGTTTCTGCGGCCTGCGGGCTCCAGCCGCTTCCCGGGAACTGAGCTGAGGAGGGGCTAGGACTGGTGAACACCACCCCCTTCGCGCTCTGCCTACTTGATATTAAACCCAAGTAGTGAATTCTGCTTTCAGTGGGACTGTGGCTGTGGCCTTACGTTGGCATTTGAAAAGTGAAATTAAGGAGGGGTAGAAAGATCCCTGAGAGCTGGCAGATAGGTGTGTGAAGTGCAGAAATGGTGAGTGAAATGGTGCCGTGTCGACAAACTCTTAAACACGCGTCAGAAAGGAAATCGTTTTCCAAAATGGGTCTCCAGGGAGCGGTGCTGGGTGGCCTGAGGCCCCAGGACCTCCCGCAACCCCCTCCAGACCCCGGCAGCAGCCCCACCTGCGGGCGAGTCGCTGGCCAGGTTCTCGTCATCTGAGTCGGCGAAGACCTCGGCCAGCTCCTGGTCGGACATGTCAGTCAGCTCGGTGAGGTCCAGGAGGTCGAAGTGCACCTCCAGGGACGAGACGCTGCTCAGGGGCTCTGAGGGCAAGAGGGGCGTGTCAGCGGGGCCAGGTGAAGGCCATTGCGGTGGGAACGAGGTGGGGCTGACCCATCCCCGGCACCTGTCTCCCTGGGGCGCACCCGAGGGCCAGGGACCCGCCCCTGGTCCAGGGAGCACGCTGGGGCAGGTGGGCTGTACTTACGCCGCCTCTCCCGTGACCTGCAAGAGACCCGGTGCCCGGTTACTGGGGACGCCCACCTCCTCCTCGGGCCACAGGTGAGTGGCTGCTGGTCCCCGTCCCAGGAACGGTGGGTGCCCAGGGCAGCCCTTGGCACCTCGCCTCCTTAACTACCCCTGCAAACAGAGGAGAGCGTTACCCGGGAGGGGAACTGCGGTCTCCCACCGCCACCCCCAGGACGCAGGCTGGGAGGACTTGAGAACCTGGCCCATCGAGCCCTCCCTTGAGGCTGTGGGCAGGGGATCGCAGTGGCCAGGGGTGACCTTGGGGTCAGGAAGCCAGACAAGGGCAGAGGGCTTCTCCGAGGATGCTGCCCTTCCCCGTAACCCTGATTTCCAGACCCTATTGCCCCTGATTACAGTGAGCGAGGAATGACCACAGGTCTTGCGGGGACACTTGCTGTCCTGTCGGAGACCTCAAGACACCACTACTGTCACCTGTCTCCACTTTCTGGTTCCAACCTACGGTCGGGTGGGCGGTTCTGCATTTGCTTGCCCTTTGGCGCCCTTTAATCCAGAATGGCCCCGGCTCACGTGTCTGTCCCGTGTTGTGTTTGGAATCCACATAACACGTTCTCACATGAAACGAGGGACGGTGGCCACAGCAACCCCCTCCCCCACCGACCACGCCTCCGGACTGGGAATGTTACTCCAGGGTGTTTCCTATGCAATTCTTGTTTTTATGTAATGGCTCATTTCATGTAACTTTTTGTCGTGTGAGAGGTGAGGCCCCTTGGCGATCTGCTTGGTGGAGACTGTGCCACCCAGGGGCGGGCCCTCCACCCCACGGAGTGCTTGCTGTTACCAGGGGCAGACTGCTCCATCCACACCTCCTACCAGCTCCTCCGGAGTGTTCCAGGGCCCTCTGCCCCCACACAGCCAGGGGTCCCAGTCATCTGGCCGGCACGTGCCCTGAGGCAACGGGACCCCTGGCTCCCTGGCGTCCCCACTCCTGCTCTCTCCTGAGCCCCGCCCCCCGACAGAGACCCCACCTGCCCCCAGCTGACCCCCAGCTGAACCGGTGCTCAGTAAAGAGTGAGGAATGCCTTCCCGCTCCCTCATCAGTGTGGCCGCCCATCCCAGGGGTCCAGCGCCGAGAGCTGGGTGTGGATGAAGCCCCAGGAGCAGCTGCCAAGGGGGGGCCCAGCAGGGGGGCCCAGTGCCGACAGCTGCCAGTGAGGGCTGGGCCTGTGTGGCCAAGCAGCCTGGCGGGCCGCGTGGTTTTGGAGGGTCCCCGCTGGGTGGGATTGCAGCTGCAGAGCTGGCTGGGTCGCCTCGCCCTGGCTTCTAGGAGGGAACGCTCCCTGAGAGGCGTGGCTGAGGGGAGGTGGGCCTGCCGCCTGCCGACTGGCGGGGCCAGCCTGGCTCTGCCCCGTGCTGTGTCATCACTCAGGGCCCAGGGCTGGCCCGCTGGACTGGGGCTGGGGATCTGGTTTCCACCTTGCTGCCGCATTTGGAACGTGGTGTCTGAGCATCCTTGGAGGGTAGGGTTACACCCCCTGGTGTCCCGGCCCGCCCAGCCCAGCAAGGACACGTTCCCGACCAGAGGGCACCAGAGCTGGGGGTGGGCGGGGAAGCTCTCCCGAACATCAGAACCCCTGCTGAGGGTCGAAGGCCCAGGAAGCCCTTGGGGACCTTTGCTCTGCGGGAGTGTTCTGCTTCCTCAAGGCGGGGCCGCACAGTGGCCGGGTCCCCCTCCCCAAGGGCGCACGTGTGCCTGGAGTGTCCTGCTCTGCTTCTACACGTGTCCCATCGTCCCATCGTGGTGGGTGCCTGGCTGGCTGGGGGCTGCAGCTAGGTGCTGCCATTTCTCTGGAGCCTCCCAGTGGGGCAGGTGGCTCTGGGTTAATAACAAGAATGACAGTGGCTCATGGTTTTCTGTGCCAGGCAGAGTTCCAGCAATATGTTTTCCAGCTAGTGTCACAACCAGCCACGAGGAAGGGACAGTGAGTCTTGGCCAGTAACACCGAGGGGTTCAGCTTGTCGAGCGGGAGCTCTCGGCCACCACCTGCTGGCCAGCAGAGGGAGGGGAGACCCTGACCTTGCGCCCACAGGGAAGCTAGGCCCTGACCGGGTGGAAGGGGACTTAGCGTAAAAGGTGGGGCAGAGGCGGGAGTCTCTGCTCATAATGGCCCTCTCTCACCTTATCTAGAAAAGAAAGCGCTCTTCACCTGTGCATCTGGCGGATTCCTGAGCCGGACTCGGATGGACAAAATAGGGGATTCCTGCCCTCTTCTGGTGGGGCAGGGCTGGGGAGCCCTGGGGGCTGTGGTCCCGGGGGAGCCCTGGGGACAGGTCTGAAGGAGGGTGGGAGCTGGGTGATAGCTGGGGAGACAGCACCATCAAAGGCCCTGAGGGGTGCGTGGCTGCCTCTGAGGCATGGCTGGGGTGGGCGAGGGCAGGGGGACACCGGTGGGGAGACATCTCTGGCTGCTCTCTGAGCTGGGAGGGTTCCGAGCTGAGTGGGACAGCCTCTACCTGCATGTTTTTGGGATGGGATGCAGTCCAGGTGGGAAAGAGGCAGTCCACAGGTGCTGAGATGGGGGCAGGGCAAGGAAGCAGGACCTCCTTCCCCATCCGGCCTTGGGTCAGGGGGCTGGGTATGCAGATACGCCTCATTATAGATCCTAGGATCCAGGGGTCCCAGACAGCCCAGGACAGACCTCCAGCCCCTACAGGCACAGTGGCCTTTTGTACTCATTGTAAGAAGCACATTTTATCAAATTTCAGCATCCCTGAAACAGCAAACCATCTAGTTGATGGTGTCACAGAGCCAATGGAAAATGGTAACGGTGAACTTTTAAAGTCACCTTATGTCTACTTTCTTATTCTTTTCATCTCCCTTTGGCAGTGGTCTGGTCTTTATTTTGTAAATCCTGGTGTCCTGGCCTGTGTCAAAGCTGTGTGGGAGAGGAAAAGCAGAAGATGCAACTTTTGGCGTCGAGGACACTGATCTTTTGGCTGGAAGGATGTGAAGGGAGCAGGACCTTTGCTTGGTCCTTGTGTACAGTAGGTGCACCATAAATGCTGGTTGAATGAACGAGCCCAAGACCCCACCCCAGAGTCACTAAGCGGCTGTGCTAGGAATCACCTGGGTCTGTCTGATACCCTCTCGATAAAGCCCTTGTAGGAAGAAGGGAGAAGTTCTTCACGAGTGAGACCCCCTGCTCTTCGTGGGGTGTGAAGCAGAGGAGTGACCGATCACACAGGCAGGCACAAGGGCAGGGGTCCTTGGCAGCCGGGCCAAGCCGTAGGCTGGGTGGGTTCAGCAGACCCCAGGGTTGCCCAGGCCAGGGCAAAGGTGAGCGGTGTTTTTGACGCCCCAGGGTCAGCAGTGGGCTAGCAGCCTGGCAGAGCCCCCAGTGAGGGAGTGAAGCCCCTGGCCCCTGCAGGGGGCCTGCTGCCCTGCCCTGTGGCAGCAGCACCCGCGTGGGGAGACTGGAACTGGGGGCCCAAGGCCTGGTATGAACGCATATGATAGTGTTACCCTGTGCTACGCTGCTGACCTATTTTCCAGCACATTCGTGCCAAGAACTTGGCCCAAATCTCAAGTTCCCTGCTGTGTGCCCAGGGTTTTGCCCCCAGCATGGAGGAGGTGCTCTGCACATACCCAACGCAAATGAGTGAAATAATGAAGTGAATGAACGAATAGCATAGAAACCAGCATGGCTGCAGGGAGGGAGCGACGGGCATCGTCCCCCGTTTCCCCAGCCCCTGTCCCTGGAGTCAGTGCTCCTCCTTGGAGCATTTTGAGGATGCCGGGTGGGCCCCATCTAGGCTCAGCCCCTGCAGGGCAGGGCCCAGGCCCCTCTCTCCCAGTCGGACAGACTTGGAGGTAGGTGGGCTAGAGACTTGGTCTCCCAAAGGCACCTTCGAGAAGTGCACCCCGTCCTCTCCCCTCCATGTCTGTGCACTTTGATATTAAGAAATTACTGTTAATTCGTTTAGGTGCAGAAATGCTGTTTTAATTATAAAAACCTTATCTTTTAGAGGTAATTTCAGAGATACTTAAGGATCAAACAATATCTCTAGATTGGCTACAAATTACTACTGAAGGAAGGTGGGTGCAGGCGGTGAGGGGCGGGGTGGGGGGGGACTTTACCATCCTGTTGTCTCTACTTGTGTGTGTGCCCCTCTCTCCAGAGTAAGTTCCAAAAAGTCAGCGAACTCAGAAAATGACAGTCACAGCTACCCACGCGTGACGCCCCCATGTGGGCAGGACGTGGCTACGGGGTAAGAAGCGTGTGAAGCCCACCTCCCGCTGCTGTGGCCCAGCCCCACCACGGTGCCTGCGCAGAGGAGGTTCCTGGAGCACTGAATGAGTTAGGTCTCGGGCTCCAGTAAGTGACGTTCAGAAACTGAAGGGTCGTTAAGCTCCCCTCCCTCAGGCCTGCCCTCTGCTCCCTCTCTGTGCAGGCAAGGGGGGCCTCCACTGAGAGAAGGGGACACGGAGCTCAGAGGAGCCTGGCTGCTTTGCCGGCATCCCCAGCCCTTGCTCTCCAAACCTGCCCCATGAAATCCTCGCAAAGCCGCCACCCGGAAGCCCCGGGGTCCTCGTACTGCCAATGGGAAGAAAAAGCTGGATCCCTGCCACAAACGACAAAACAAAGAAAACCCACACCCACTAGCCCCTGAGTGTCTCGGGTGGTGCTCGGAGGGAGCGTGACATGGGCCCCTAGACAGCCGTCTGGAATGCACCTGCCCAACTCGGCCTGCAGACAGAGCAGTAGGTGGACCCACTGCTTCAGGACACTTCCAGGGCCAGCATTTTGGTCTCTGGAGCAGGCCACTGGTGTGGCTAGGGGACCCCCAGCGGACCCCTATGTGGTCAGGGAGTGGCTCCCTGGTATGGGACCTCCAGGGAACCCCGGGTGCATCTGGGGCCTGGCCGGGTGGGTGGAGGAGCCCGGCAGCTTGCATCCAAGTTCCGAGGCCGATGGCACAGGAAACCCCTCCTGAAAGGTTCCTGGGAGGTTCCTAGGAACCTGTCCTAGGAAAGGTTTCCCTCCCACCAGGCCAGGGCCAGAGTAGGGCCAGACTCCTAGGGGAGAGGCCCCCGGTACACCTCTACCGTCCCGACAGCTGGCAGGGGCCGTGAGGAGGGGTCACTCCGTGCACACCAGCCCTCCCAGATGTGTAAGCTCCTGGGCCTCGCCCCGGCAGCCAGCAACCCCTGCCGGCGTGGGAGCCCCCGCAGGCGGAGCCAGGTGCACCCCCCCCCCCCACACCCGCTCCGAGCCCCTATCTCAGCCTGGTGCCCCGAGGATCCCGGCCGCGGCCTCCCCGCCCTACCCCCAGGGAGGCTCGGCTGGGCCGAACAAAGCACACGCGCAGCTAGGAGGGCAGCATCCCCCCCCACGCCTCGCTGACCTGGATCCCGACTCTGGCCCTGGCACGCCCCATCTTCCAAATCCCCGGCTCCGCTGGGAGGGGGCTCAGGACCAAGCTCTGGGCCAACCACTCAGGAGCGCGCCAGACACCGCTGCCCGGGTCGGGAGCGCGGAGGACGAGGGGGCGGGGACGCGGTCCGTGCGCCCCCCGCCCAGCGCTGGGGCCGTTCCGGGCGGTGCCCCCGCTCGTCTTCCCGGGCGCGGCGCACTAGGCTCCCCCCCGCTTCGGCCCGGCGCAGGGGGACTCGGAGCTGCCGGTGGGTCTTCACGGCCCCGGGGCGTGGCCGATGTGTGGGCCCAGGGGGAAGGGGCTGCGGGCCGCTGCGGGGAAGGCGCAGCTCGTGGGCTCCCGGGGGCTGGGGCCCCCGGGGGGCTGGGGCCGCACTCACCTCCCGGGCTGGCGCCCTCCGGGGGCTCCATGCGGCCGGCAGGGCCTGGGAGGGCGCACAGCGGCGGCGTCGTCACCCGGCCCGGGCGCCCCTGCAGCTGCGGCGGCGACTCGGCCCCGGCTCCCGGCGCATGCGCATTGGGGCAGCAGCCGGGGGGCCGCGGCGGCGGGAGGAGCCCGCGGGGCGGGGGCGCGCAGCTGCTCCGGGCCCTGTTCCCCACCCCCCCACCCCGTTCTCCTTCCCTGGCCCCGCAGCACAGGTGCGGCCCCGCCCCGCCCCGCGCGCGCCCCCTGCCGGCCCCTGCCCCTGAGGACCCCTCCCACGCGGAGACTACTCCCTCCTGCAGAGCCACCCCGACCTGGCCGCGTCCCCCAACGCTGGCCCGGCCTCTGCGGCCCCTGCGCGCGCCCTCATTCAGCAGCCGCGCCGACTTCCGTCCGTTCACCCCCGCAAATTTGTGGGGCGCCAACTACGTACCGGCGCTCTGCGGGGTATGGAGGGGCGGGCCTAAACACCCTAGGGCCCTTAAGCCAGAATTGCAGAGTGTGATAAATGCTGTGGAGAGACAGGGCGAGGGGGCGGAGTGGGGTGCGGCGAGAGCGTCCTAAGGGCTAGTGCTGGGGTCAGGGGCGGGGGGGCGGGTAAGGGAGGTCAGGAGAAGGAGGCAGGCAGAGAGAGGGGGCCCCGGAAGGAAGGGCAGGCAGGATCTGGGCGTGCTGAGAGCACCAAACGGTTCGATGGAGCCCCACTTCCAGACACTGGACCCTGCACGAGGCCCTGGAATGCAGCTTTGTGCCAGGCACTTGGTGCATTAATTCTCCCGGGGAATCCTTAGAAGACGGGATCCTGAGTTTCCAGGTGAAGCTGAACACAGGGTAGGCAGCCGACCAGGGTGCCACAGCCGGGCGCTGGAAGCCGGAAGATCCAAATGCAAGCCCATGGTCTGCACAAAGACTAACAAACCAAAGAAAACCGTCAGGGAGACAGTTTGTTCCCAGCTGGGCGTGGAAAAATCCGCAGAGGAGGGAGGTGAGTATGAACTTGGTGTTTGCAGGAAAGCACCCTCCTAAAGGCAGGTTGTCCATACAGCTTCAGCCAACAAAGGGCCTCACCACCTAGTCCAAGCTCCAGTCACACGGAGCCCATGGCCTTTGAAACTGTCAGTCAGTGAGGCAGGCTAATAGTTCCCATTTTTCTTTAGTTTACAAAACAAACAAAAACAAAAACTGCTAAAATGATCTCATGGCCCACGAGGACAAGCCACTGCAGTTTGCACTCTGTGCCACTCCAAGAGGCAGGTCAGCCCCCTGGGGACAAAGCTGAGCTACAGGGTGGGTGGTGGGGACATAAGGAGGTCAGGACAGTAGGTGGGCACTGGCTGCTCAGACTCAGCTGAGGTGGAAGTTTGTATTGTCTCAAAATGGTCAGAGCAGTATTTCTGATTCCCTGTGTCTTCCAGAACCTTCTGCCCCCGTCAAGACATTCCCTGTCTGTGCCCCTTCTGCTCGAACCTGGGCAAGCTTGTGGCTGCTCTGGCCAATGGACTGTGGCAGGTTGATGCCATGTGACTTCCAAGGCTGGGTCTTAAGTAGGATTCACCTCTTTCCGAAGGCTCCCCTGGAACCCGGCCACTCTGTGTGAGAAAGCCCAGGCCATTTGAGGGGCCACTTGAGTGTTTTCTGGCCCACAATAGCCAATGAACCAGAGATAAGGTCTCAGCCAGTAGCCAGGCGTGAGAGCCTGCCTTTTGAGCCACCCCCAGGGGGTATATGTGGAACCAAGGTGGGCTGTCCCCACCGAGTCCCAGCCAAGTTGCAGATTCATGGCAAAACAGATGTCACTGTATTTCATTTGGGGGCAAGCTGTCACACAGCCATAGTAACTGTAACAGTATTGGTGTTTATTAATTATCCCCATTTGGCATATGAATAAATGGATACAGACGGAGTCTTGTCAAGGGCATCCTACCTGGTAAACAGCAGGTGATCTGACTTCAGAGGCCAGTGCTTATTTTTAACTTTTCATTAAAAACATTTTCATGGGGGGCTTCCCTGGTGGCGCAGTGGTTGAGAGTCCGCCTGCCGATGCAGGGGACACGGGTTCGTGCCCCGGTCTGGGAGGATCCCACATGCCGCAGAGCGGCTGGGCCCGTGAGCCATGGCCGCCGAGCCTGCGCGTCCAGAGCCTGTGCTCCGCAACGGGAGAGGCCACAGCAGTGAGAGGCCCGCGTACAGCCAAGAAGTAAACAAACAAAAAACAAAAAAACATTTTCGTGTAAATCAACTATACTTCAATTAAAAAATAAAATTAAACTAAAATAAAAAAGGAGAAAATCCATTTTCAAACAAAAGTAGAGAGAATAGCACAGTTAACCTACATGAACAGTCATCCAGATTCAGCGATTACCAACTCGTGGCTGATCCTGATTTTTCTGTACTTTCAATGCCTCCCTCCATTGCTGGGTTGTTTTGAAGCAAATCCTATATATGTTATGTCATTTGATTTGTAAATACTTCACTGTTTATCTCTAAAAGAGAGTCTAGTCTTCTTAAGCACTGTGTTATCCTAACATCCAGGCCTCCATCGAGTTGCTGCTGTGGTCTGAGGCAGTTTACCTGGATGAGCAGGTACGTGGGTGTTAGGAAGAGCCAGGTATTAGACATAGGTCAGTGAGTTTGTATGTATTAACATTTGGTCTTTGACTTTACAGGAAACTCAGATGCCATTTATCTGGATTTCCGAGATGCACAGCTTGATGCTGAATAAAAGTATCTCAAGCCATCCATGTGAAGAAAAAGCTCTTTTCTAAAAATCTGAACTCAAATATGAAAAGCACAGGTCGCTGTGGGTCTTACTGGGAGCCCAGAGAGCTGGCAGCAAGGCCTCCCTGAACTATGCATCTCTGCAGTGCACACTGATAAACCATGCTGTGCTGTTGATTTGTGACAGATGAATATCCTGTCTCATTATCCTGAGCTAACCCTCCTATTTTTGCCCTTTCTGTTGAAAGGGATTATTGTTAATGCATTTATTTAATTCAGGACTCCCAGCCAGACTTCTAAAGCAAAAAAGCCAGTCCAGGCGTGAGGCACCTAGCGTATTGGGTCTGCAAAGTGAGTGTTAAATAATTATCATTACTCCATTGTGCTACCCAGCTGCACTGTCTCACCTGCCAAAAGCCCTCTGGGAGGACCCCACCTTAGGGGAGAAGACCCTTATCAGGCCAGAGGTTTCTGACACAGAGGCTCAGGTTCTTGTCTGCCCAGGCACGGTGACACCACCAGACCTCACAAAGGCCTCAGGGCTGCTATACATAATCCACGGCTCTGTACAATACAGTCCCCTCCAAAGGGCTGTTCCTTTCCAGGAACGATCAGGGCTTGGGTGGGCAAACAGGAAACCCCCCCCAGGCTCGTCTCTGTGGCTCTCACATGCATGCCCCTGTGTGGGTGCCTGAGCCTAAGCAAGCCCAGCTACGGAGGCACCTTTGTCTCCCACCCGAGCCTTGTTTCATCATTCACACCCTGCTCCCAAGGAAGCTCTCCAGGGAGAGAAGATTCTTCTCCATCCCCAAACTGATGGAAAAACATGACCTCTTGCAAAACCACTATTTCAGAAGATGCTAAAGTTGAGAGTGTAGAAAAAAGACAACAAATGGTGTGTAAGGACAGCACTTTGCATGTAGGTAATTGGGTGGCAGGAGGGATCGCAAATTCGCTTTGGAAATCTTAAAGTGGTTAGCAGTTTTCAGAGGAAGAGCTTCGGAAAGGAATCCGATGACTTTTTTTTTTTTTTTCTGCAGTGCGTGTCTGGAAACCTCTGGCAAAGGTTTCTAGTTTTTCCTCATCACAAGGACAAGGCCTCTTCAGACAGACCAGTTAGTTTTTCCGAAGGGGAGACTTGCTGATTTCAAAACTTTGGACCCAGCTGGAACATGTTCTCTTCCCTACTTTTGTTTCTTCTGAGGGTTTGTGGAAACCCAGCTATCTTCCAGCCTCAGGTGGGAGGAATCTTCAAAGATGGGCGGGGGTGGGGGTGGGATGGGGTGGGGTGGGGGTGGGATGGGGTGGGGTGGGGTGGGCCCAGGGGCAGAGCCTCAGCCTGAATTTGAATCTAATTTGGAAAACGTAGCGGTGCATATCTTTCCGGCACCTCCCGTCACTCACTCACTGCAATTATGCATGGTAGGACCCGTACGCACGTACAGTAAGTAAGAAGTGGATGGAAACAGTTCCTCTCACCTCCATGGAGCTTAAGTTCTAGTGGGGAAGACCCGCAATAAACAAGACACGTCCCGCAACGAACGCGTTCACGGGCGTCGTGGAAATCTAGCTTGTGCATGACGCCCAGCTGCGGCCCAAACCCGGTGACTCAGCCCAGCGCGTTGCTAGGGACGCGCTCCCGCCGTTGCCAGGCCGTGACCCCTCGGGCGGACTCTCGCGAGGGTCTTCGAGACTTCGCGCGGAACCTAGCAGCGGTTGCCTGGAGACCGCGCAGCCCGGGCTGGGCTGGCGAGTTGGTCTGCGGGTCGCGGCCGGCGGGACTCTGGAGCCATGGTGAGGAGGGGTGGGGGTCTGGTAGGGTCCGCGCCGGGTACCTGGGGCTCGGGGACCGGCCCTGCGCGCAGGAAGACCCGGGACGGGAGGCCTGGAGCTCTGGGGTCCCGGAACTGAGGGCTTGGCGCTCTCGTGGAGTCCTCGCAGGGAGGGCCCAGGGTGCTGCGGACCCTGGATCCCGGACCCCGCACGCACCTGGAGCTGAGAGACCTGGGCTCTCCAGGATCCTGTGCTCACAGGGGTGGGTGGTCAGAGAGCACCCGCCTCCCCCGCCCCCGAGACCCAGGGTCCGGTGTGCACGGCGTCCAGAGCCGAGAACTTGGATCGAGGGGCTTTCCTACCTGGAATGGAAGGCTCATTGATGAGATCCTTGGGACCTAGGGTCTCACCTGGCAGGGGCCTGGGAGACACAGTTGCTCCATTCTCTGGGGTCGAGAGCCCGGGGCATACCAGGGTGGTCGGAGGACCCTGTACACCGGAGGGTCCTGACAGCGTGTCCAGTGCCCGTGGAGTCCTTCGGGGCAGAGCTTCAGGGTAGAGGAACTCTTGTTTCCTTGGAGAGCCCGCGAGGAGTGAGGCCGGTACTGAGCAGGGCACGGCGGCAGCTTGCTGCCTCTGGGGCTCTCCATCCCGGCCCCTCTCTGCGGTAGGGCTCACAGCTGCGCCCCCCCACCTCCGCCATGATGTAGGGGCTGTCGGTAACTCAGTTTCCAGGCAGATGTGGCCATCAGCTGTGGGAGGCAGGGAGGATGCCTGTGTGTGCGGGAGCCCCAGGGGCTCTACCAGGCGGCGGCCGCTGGCTGACTGTCCCTGATGCTGGGTGGTGACAAACCTTCAGGCTCTTCTGATGGGGTGGACTTATTGGAGTAGAGGGATTGGAAAGAGGGCATTGTATTAGGAGTGAAGATTTCTGTGGATGGGTCTTTTGAAAGTCAACTGGAAAAGGACCACCAGAATACATCTACTTTTACTAGCTTGTGGGACTATAGGGTGATTTTCCTTTCTTTCTTTACGTTTTGTAAGATTTCCACAAAAACTTTCTTTGTAGTAAAAATGTTACTGAGTCACGTAGATGCGCGTACACACAAGCATGGGCCACAGAAACTTGGGAGAAGTAAAGGCGGAAGGATAAGGAAATTGTCCATCTGCTGAGCGGCCCTCCGGAAGGGAGTGAGGGTGGAAGGTCTCGTCTGGCACCTTGTTGAAGTTGTTAAAAGCGGCCTCGCCCCATTGACAGAGCCCACAGTGAGCGCCACAGTCTGCTCCGGCTCCCTCCACCAGGGTTCTCTGAGGTTTTGTGTTTTGAGGGGAGGAACCCTCATCTTGCCAGCTTTGATTGTTGCTGTGGGCACTTCTCCCTCCACTCACTGAACAGCTTATTGCAGGTTTCTTTATGGTGCTTGCCAAGCATTACAGCCAGTGTGGTAACATTGGACAGTGTGGTACTGGGGAATCTTCCTTTTTGAGGCCGAGTAGATTTTGCATCCACACCAAGGAGGTCTCTGCTATATACTAAGGAACAAGTTTCCCTCCCTCCCTTTCTCAGGGAAAACAATATTCTCTTCTGAGAAGGCAGATTTCTCCTTGCTGCTCCAAAGGTATCAACAGAATGTGCCTGTGGTTAACGGTGGGGAACCTTAGGGCAGAGTGATGTGGTCTGGGTGGAAGCAGGAGACAGCGGGCAGTCAGATGGACGTTCCAGAACAGGAATTCCTCTCCCAAGCGGCCCCAGGAGGGAATCAGCCAGCCAGAAGGTGAATTCTAACTCAACCATCTATTCTTCAACCAAAGGCGCCCAAAAAGAAAGGGAAGAAAGGGAAAGCCAAAGGTACCCCGATTGTTGATGGTCTCGCTCCGGAGGACATGAGCAAGGAACAGGTGAGCGGGCTGGCCTGAGTCGCGGACCAGCGCTGAGTTGGGGTGGGATGGGTTTGCTACTCCGCGCTTCTCCTAGGAGCCTCTTTCAGACCGCTGCCCCCGCTTCCGCGTGCACCTCCCCTCTGCCTGGCTCCTGCTGCCCTGCCCACACGTGGATACGCCCCTCCCACGCCTGCACGCCCAAGCACAGCACGTGTTGTAAAACAACGCGGTACAGGCACATGGGTGAACTTTTTTATGGGGTAGTAGGAATTTGGAAGGAAATGTCTTTCTGATATAAAAGCTGTTTTAAGTTTTCTGGGTTTTCTTTCATTCTTATCTTTTGTAGGCACCTGATGCTTACAGAGCTGTTATCATAGTACATACACCTATAGCATTCTCATTTGTTATCATAGTACATACACCTATAGCATTCTCATTTGTTTTATTTACCATTAAACATTGTGAATTATTTTTGGCCACTTGTTCATTTTGATGAACTTAAGGGCTAGAGAACATGGTTCTATAATTACAATTTCAATTACAAGGCTCCTGAAACCTGTAACGTGTGCAAACTGTGAGAGCAGGTGTGGTCTGGGAGCATCTGACATGCACTCCTGTGAGCGTTAATGACCCTTACTTACTTTTGATGGTTTTAAGATAAGGAAATGAAAGGTGACTGAAACAGGCATAAGACCTGAAGCTGGAGAGCTGGGCCGAGGCCCTTGAACAGCGGTGGAGAGCCTTTGTGTCACAGGCTGTGTCCGCAGAGGGTGGTGGGTCAGGTTGCGCTTTGGAAAGGTCCCCAGGCTGCCGCGTGAACGGCTTACCCACTGCGCTGCCCCTGCCGTCAGGCTGTTTCTTGGCTCCCCATTTTCTCCTGTCCGGTGGGGACAGAACTGTGACATGGCAGTGGCCAGTCTGCAGAGCAGAGCCTTGCTGTCTGGTGTTCCAGGTGTGGACACCTGGGAAGCTTCCAGGGCCCAGGCAGGAGTGAGAGACTCAGGGCAGCTGCGGCCAGTTCGCTGCATGTTAACCTGTGGGCCCTGGGCTCCAGAGCTGTTTGTTTGCTGATTTTTGAAGAGAAGCTTGAAATCTAGATAGTTATAAGAAATCTAGATATCGAGTGATGGAACGTCCAGCATGAGCCGGTCAGAGTCGGGAGGAGCCTGGCTTAGATCCTTTGTCTGACTGACACAGTAGACCCCACTGTAGACCTCCCTCCTGGGGAGCCCAGCCCCGTCCCGGCGGCCCTGTTTTGTTTTTTTTTTCCTTTAACCTATTTGCAGATTTGCATTTGGCTCCGGACCAAACCATCTTGACTGTTTCGGGTTTACTGGTTTTGTATACTTTTTGCTTAACGTGTATCTTTAAAGGTGAAAGGTTTTTTTACATTGTTTTGTGAACGTATTTACATCATTCTCATATCTTTGTGTTGTTGGGCCATATAACCTTCTAGCTGATATACTCTAATTTCTCAACCATTCTCCTATTTATTTTTTTATTGGCCGTGCTGTGTGGCTAGCGGGATCTTAGTTCCCCGACCAGGGATTGAACCCGGGCCCCGGCAGTGAGAGCGCGAAGTCCTTATCACGGGACCGCCAGGGAATTCCCAACCATTCTCCTACTTAAAAGCATCTTAGATCATTTCCTTTTTAATCCTTTTGCTGTTGTAATAATGGTGTAGCTAATATCTTTAAGCGGAAAGCTCCTGTGTTCTTTTGAGAAGTTTCTTTAGTGTGAATCCCCAGGAAGGAATAAAAGCATATAATCATTTTATGACTCTTGGCCAAATACAAGAGATTTCTGCTGTTTGCTGAACGTTCCCTGTCCCCGAGCCTTCCCAGCCCCCTACTTTAACTTCTCACTGTTAGCTCTGATTTACTCTGAGGTGAGAGCAGCCCCTCCCTCTTTCTTCCTGGCCTTTCTCCGTGCACCCTCCCCTGGCGGCAGGTGGCCCGCCCCGGCCGCCTCACTGGCCCTGTTCTGCCTGCCAGGTGGTGGAACACATTGGCCGCATCCGGGAGGAGCTGGACCGTGAGCGGGTCGAGCGCAACTACTTCCAGCTGGAGCGGGACAGGATCCACACTTTCTGGGAGATCACGCGGAGGCAGCTGGAGGAGAAGAAGGCTGAGCTGAGGAACAAAGACCGGGAGATGGAGGAGGCCGAGGAGAGGCACCAGGTGGAGATCAAGGTGCGTGGGGCTGGCCTGTCCCCATGGGAGCTGCCACATGGGCAGAGGAGCCGGACCGGGGGCCAGGGGCGTTGTCTCGCCTTGCTTTTGGGAGTCACAGCCCTTTGTGTCCTTGACGTGGGGAACTGAGGGTATTTTTTATGTGTGTACAGGTGGGCAGGTGTGTGCAGGTGGGCATGTGCAGGTGGGCATGTGCGTGCAGGTGAGCCTCTGTGTGCAGGTGAGGTGTGTGCAGGTGGGCGTGTGCGTGCAGGTGAGCGGGCAGAGTAGGTGAGTGGCGGTACTCCCCCCGCCTGCAGGTCTATAAGCAGAAGGTGAAGCACTTGCTGTACGAGCACCAGAACAGCTTGATGGAGATGAAGGCGGAGGGCACCGTGGTCATGAAGCTGGCGCAGGAGGAGCGCCGCGCGCAGGAGGGTGCCCTGTGCAGGGACATGCGGGCGCTGCAGGTGGAGCTGAAGGAGCAGGAGCTGGCCGGCGAGCTGGTGCTGAAGAACCTGAGGCTGGTAGGTGCTGGCGTGCTGTGAGCGCCTCGGGATGCACTCCAGCTGGGAATTCATGTTTCTGTATATTAAATCCTGCATTTTGGCAATTAAATATTAAACAACAGTGGCAGCAGCATGCAGCCAAACAAGCCCTGTTTGGGGTCCAGACACAGAATTCTGTCTCAGGCTTGAGCAACAGGTTGGCTTCCCAAGAGGGAAATCCAGCTCAGGGTCCCTCTCCGCATACTGCTGACCTCTGACCCCAGAGACGCGCGCGCGCGGCCCCTGAAGTGAGCTGTGCTCTCAAGTGCCTCGCTGACCTTTGAGACCCTTTGGTCCTTTCGGAGGGAGGCGGCGGGGTTCCAGGTGGAGGTTGGAACTCCTTCTTAAGCGCCGGGCGGGGTTCTGATCTCCGGGGACACAGAGGATGGGGCTGACAAAATGCCCGCCCACGCACGGCTGATGGGTCTAGAATGGAGAGGCTGCCCCTGAGACAGAAGACAAAATAAACTGTCAAACCTGTGTCGCAGGTCTGCAGGCATTAGTGCTACAGGAAGGTGCTGGGAACCAGGGTGGTTGCATTGTTCTACGCGTTCTGGGAATTCATTGAGAAGGTGATACTTGGGCAAGGGTGGGGGGAAGGCAGGGCTGGGGGAGACCAGGCCCTGAGAAGGGCTGGGGATGGACCAGTGCCACGGTCCCCAGGAGTGAGGAAAGAGGGGTCTGGGAGACAGGACTGAGTCGGGGGCCTCTGGAGGACGTGGGCAAAGGGAGGATGTGTCCAACTTTGGTTTTCAAAGGTTGTTCCTGGCTGTGGGTTGAAAGACTTTGTCAGTGCACTTGCCTCTGTGTATGTCTGGAGGCGGCCCAGCCTCAACTGAATCTGGAAATAAATCAGTAACTCTGCAGACTTTGCCGTGAAGCTTGAGGGAGCTGAAGTCTTGGACGCTTGAGGGCGGTCTGGTCTTTCTGACAGAAGCACAGAGTGGGCTGCCTTCCAACAAGTACAGCGGTGCGGGCTCTCTGCTTAACGCGAGGCCTTGGGCGTGGAGTAGGTACAAGGTCAGAGTGCCGCTCTGAGTAAAAACACTGCTCTAGAGTCTAATTTAAACTTTTTATTCAGAATTTATAACTGTCTATTAAAATAATTTGTAACGGTGTTCTAAGCCGAAGCCGGTTAGCCGACAGCGGGGACCCGGCAGCTCTGTGTGGGTCTGGCCCCTGCTGTCCAGCCTCTGGGCAGGGTGGGAAGGGCTGGGCACGGCCAGGGGCCGGGATGTCTGTCAGCATTCTCTGCAGCTCCGAGGTGAGCTGCGCTGAGGGAAGTCCATTATCAAGTGTGGAATTTACCAAACCTTCTTATTCCGGGCTGGGTCCATGAGCTCGGAGGTGGGGGGCCCAGCAGAATCAGCACAGGTTTACTGAGCCGGGCTTTCCTTGCCAGTGAGGCGAGGGGCCGGGCTGAGGGGCCGGTGTCTGTCCCGTCCCGTCTGACCTCCAGTGACTGGCCACTTCCGCCTCTGCAGAAACACGCCGAGGAGATCACCAAGATACGCAAGGACTTTGAGCGGCAGGTGCGAGGTCAGCATCTCCCGCGCTCTGTGTAAGACGGCCCCAGAGCCCCTCCCATCAGGAAGGGACTGCCCAACAGCGCTTGCTAACCGCGCACATAAACCAGTTAAAACAGCTCAGACGTGCAAAGCGAGGCTGGTGGACTCTTCAGGATCCCAGAACACCCTATTCCATGAGAGGTGGGAGGCTGTGAGGACCACCCAGTACCCGCCCACACCCTCAGGCACGAAGCGGCACCTAGAAGCAGACGGTAGTTATCCAGCCTCGTGGGCAGCGTCCAGGTCTCCCGGCCTGCGGAGGCTCCAGCCTCGGAAGTCTGTTTGGTTTACTGATAGAGCCCGTAGTCTGGCTGGCTGGCCGTGGTTAGAGCCCTTTGGGACCGGGTGACACTCGGCTGCTGGGATCCCTGAGGCAGGGATTGATTAGCAATGCCTGCGACGGGCAAGGAGGGCAGGCTGGTGTGTGCGCTGGTGCCACAGAGCAGGAGCAGCTCCCCGCCCCGTCCTGCTGTCCGCAGAGCTTGTTGGTGAGGCCTTCGTCCTGGTGGGTGTTCTCGGCCCTGGGCACAGCTGCCATCTCTTCTCGTAGCCACAGGGCCAGCATTCTGCTTAGCTGCTGTGTGTGCTGCTGCCTTTCAGAAATCGAGGCCAAGTACGACAAGAAGGTCAGGATGCTTAGGGATGAGCTTGACCTGCGCAGGAAGACAGAGATCCACGAGGTGGAGGAGAGGAAGAACGGCCAGATCAGCATGCTTATGCAGCGCCACGAGGAGGCCTTCACGGACATCAGGAACTATTACAACGAAATCACCCTCAACAACCTGGCTCTCATCAACTCCCTCAAGGTGCTGCCGGAGTGCCCAGCCCCCTTGGGCCGACACCCCTGCTTGTAGCAGCATTTGACCCTGCCCTTCAGCTGCCCTTGATCGAAGCTCACGAGTTGTGTCGCCCGCTACAGCCGTGGCTGCGGTCCGGCTGTTGCCCTAACCCTCGTGTGGCAGGGAAGTGATACACCTGTATGCACTGGGATATGTCAAAGGTCAGGTGGAAGCACAGGGGCGTCATCGTCACCCAAGTGCTGGCAGCCGTGGAGGATGTCCTCTGGGGGTCATGAGCAAAGTGTAATCTCTCAATTTGCACGGAGGCTGAGGTACTAGAAAATTCAGAATAAGTTAAAACTGTGAAAAAATACTGTGTGTTTACCCAGAAAACAGATGTAGGTCCTCACGGTGCCGGCAGGACCATTCTCTGCAGGCGGGGGAGCTCGCGGCCCGCGCCCTGCAGGCCGCAGCCCCCGGTCCTGCCTGCCGACCCCCTACCCCTCGTGCCCACAGGAGCAGATGGAGGTCACGCGGAAGAAGGAGAGGCACCTGGAGAAGGAGATGATGGAGGTGTCCGCGCAGAACAGGCTTCTGGCAGACCCCCTGCAGAAGGCTCGGGACGAGATGAGCGAGATGCAGAAGCAGCTCGGGGGCTACGAGAGGGACAAGCAGATCCTGCTGGTGGGTTTCTGCCCGATTCCTGGCCCTCCCTGGCACCTCCTCCTGGGTGTGGAAGGGCAGGAAGGTGTCTCCTGAGGACCACAGCGGAGCCTGGCCCTCGGGGCAGGAAGGGCAGGGGCGCTGAGCCCCTCCTTCCTGGGCCTGGTGGCCCTGGAGCACGTGAGGCTGGCACCTGTTCTGGGAGATGGGTGGCCCCGGCGGGCTGCCCCGGCGGCTCAGC
The DNA here is from genome assembly GCF_008692025.1 of Phocoena sinus. Lineage (NCBI taxonomy): Eukaryota > Metazoa > Chordata > Mammalia > Artiodactyla > Phocoenidae > Phocoena > Phocoena sinus. The sequence goes on from NC_045781.1 coordinate 59,478,562, forward strand.
CCCTCAGGCCTGGGAGCTGGTTCCCTCTGACGCTCACCTGGCCTGGCTGTTGCTCGGGAGCTGCATTGTGTGGGTGCCTGAGTCGGGAGTGCTCCCTCCTTCACCCCCATTTTCTCTCCAGTGCACGAAAGCCCGTCTGAAAGTCACCGAGAAGGAGCTGAAGAGCCTGCAGTGGGAGCACGAGGTTCTGGAGCAGCGCTTCATCCAGGCGAGCTCCCGGGGCGCCTGGGTGCCGGGCTGGGCGCCCGGCTCCGGCAGCTGGAGGTCCCGTGGCCCTCCTCGTTCTGCGCGGCTCTCGGTGGGCGGCCGGCCTGGGTCTCAGAGGGCGGTCAGTGGTGGGGAGCGGGTGGTGCCCACAGCTGTCCCCTGGGGTTCTCCTCTGATGCGTGGAGGTGGCCTGGCCCCTTGAAGGAAGGGCTTTCTTCATCTGTGTGTGTGTTTCTAAGTCCCAAATCTTTATGTGTGCATTGTAAGCAAGCCTGTGGGTGCAAACATGAGGGCCCTGGGGCTGTGCGCTGGTCCTCACAAGTGGTCAGAGCTTCCTGACTCTCCTCCCACACTCTTGTGTGTCCCGGTGTAGGGACACCGCTTCCCAGAAGTGAGGGCGTCTGGAGCGCCCGTGTTCTCGTCTCAGCCTGTGTGCCGTCTCTCCGATCGGGTCACATTTGAAATCTCTGTTTCAGTCCTTTGCTGTTACAAGCATCCTTTTAAGTTCGTCTTTGTGCAACTGTGTATCCCTTTCAGGGAAGTCGATTCCTAGCAGGGGAACTGCTGGGCGAGAAGGTTCACGTTCAGGGTGCAGATAGTCTGCCGGGAGGGATGTTCAGAGTTGTGACCCCACCCACGGTGCCCAAGGGGCCACTTCCGCGGGCACCAGGTCTTCGCTGATGTGATTGGGTGGCAGGCAGGCGTCTCACTGCACGTGCTTTTCTGCAGAGATGGCCCTCCCTGCCTGCAGGTCCCGGGGTCTGGCCCTGGGCCTGGCCGAGGGCAGAGCCGCGCCCTCTGTGTGAGCCGTTAGCACAGCTACCGCCGCAGACTGACAGTGGAAAGGACATCCCGTAAGCGGTCAGAGCAAGAGTCACCCTCAAGGAGCCTCCGAGGGTCCCGGAGGCTGATGGCAGCTGCGGGGAGGGTCCGTAGGCAACCAGGGAGACGCGGCTCCCCGCTGCAAGGTGGCGTGAGTGGGGAGGGGACTCTACCACCTTCTCTTCTGTCTGCATGTCGTCTGCGGCAGGGGAGGCAGGCAGCGCCCCTAAGAAACCAGACTCGTCACGTTTTAAAGAGCAGAGGACAGGGACTGGATTGAAGCACATCTTGAGAATACCATCCTGTAGTTAGAAAGACACGGTCCTACAGGGTTTCAGCACAGCCCTCTCCTCTTCCTAGCAGTGATGTGTGTTTTTATGGCAGTGCAGAACATTCTGGAAGGAGTCCCAGCAAATGCTCAGATGGTGGCCTCTGGGAAGTGGGGTTGAGGAGTGTTTACTTTTTCCTTTTTACACCCCTACTCAGTCTTGATTGTTTAATGGTGCACAGTTAAAAGTTAAAGGAGATGAAAAGGACACTGTCCTTGGTGGACAGGTGGGTGGCTCCAGTGCTCGCTCTAGACCTGTGTTCCAGGGTCTGGGGCTGGCAGAGGGAGTGGACCTCCAAGGGGCCCCCACCCCAACACTGCTGAGTCTGAGGCCCTGGACCTCACGGGGATGATCAGGTCCCAAGCCTGCTGCCCAGACCCAGGGCAGGGGGTGTGTGCAGCTCGTACTAGGGTCCCTGTGGCTTCCTGAGACACCTTCCCAGAGGTGTTTCCTCCTGCCGCCCATGATGTGGACAGCCGCACACCTCTAATTCGGTCACAGAGTGGGGCTCAGGCAGCGTAGAAGATTCAGACCCACCTGCCCGTGGCCGGGCGCTGGTGAAGGTGCTGTGCCGTGGCCTCGGGGCAGAGCCGGGAGGGCCTTCTTGCCAGTGAGAAGCCCGGGCCCACCCCACAGGTGCAGCAGGAGCGGGACGGGCTGTACCGGAAGTTCACCGCAGCCATCCTGGAGGTGCAGCAGAAGGTGGGCCTCAAGAACCTCGTCTTGGAGCGCAAGGTACAGGCCCTGGCCGCCACGGTGGAGAAGAAGGAGGTGCAGTTCAACGAGGTGCTGGCGGCCTCCAACCTGGACCCTGCGGCCCTGACCCTCGTGTCCCGCAAGCTGGAGGTCAGTCCCAGGGGCCCCCGGGGAGGGGCTTCCGGCGGCCTGGCCTCCGGTCGGGGCTCCTGTCTTGTGCTCCAGCCTCCGTCCCTCAGTGGAGAGTCTCAGTTCACCTCGGGGAGGGGCTGTTGTGGTTTGCTGGCCCGAGCGCCCAGGCCTGTGTGAGCCATCGGGCTCCCCAAGTTCCCGGGCTCTGCCCTGGTGTCTCTGAGGCCTTCCCCGGCCCCTCCTTAGCCTCCCGGCACCTTCGAGCCCGAGTCCACTGCCCACTCCAGCTTAGCCTCTCAGCCAAGGCCACGGCCGCCGTCCGCCTGGGACACTGAGATGTGCTGGTTGAGGCCGTGGCAGGGGGAATGCAGGGCCGTGGGTGGCCTTTGTGATGGCTGCTGGGAAGGCTTCCCAGAGGGAGTCACATCTGAACGGAGGCTGGAGCGTCTGTTCACTCGAGAGTCTGCAGTCGTGTGTGGCTTTCCTCTGGGCTGGGGCTGTCCTGGGCATGGGGCACAGCAGTAAAAAGACAGACGAGGCCTTGGTGCCCACAAGCCAGCAGGGTGAGCTGAGGACTCAGGACGGCACTTGCCACTGCCGCTGGCTCAGCAGGCAGAAGCCGTGATGCCCCTGGCGGTGACCTTACCTGGAAATGGCCTTGTCCCTCTGCTCCCTGACCTGGGTGGGACGTGCCACAGAAGAAAACGGGTGATGACGGACAAGGGGTCTTTGGTGCTGCTAGGGAAGCGTGGCCTGGCTCTGGGATCCTGGCCAGTTGGGTGGCCTGTAGCCGCCAGGCCTGAGGTGGCCCCAGGTACGGTTTCCTCGGGGGTCTAGGAGACGGGCACAGACCACAGCTGGCCTCCGTGACTCCACGGAAGGTCCTTCCATGCTGGCGGGCCCTGTCTGCCCCTGCTCTTCGTTCACACAGAAGCAGATCTCCTGGGTTACAGGCCTCAGATGGCAACAGGAGGGCAGGAGAGGGTGGGCAGGGCTGACAGGATGACTCGTCACCAGTGGAGGAGGGGGCTGGGGTCCGAGGTGACGTCGTGCCCAAGGTTCTGGCTGAGACCAGGTGTTTGCTCACAGGGGAGCGATGGCCCTGGCTCAGTGGGTGGCAGTGTCTGGAGGACCCAAGTTACCTAGGCTCGGTTCTCGGGGCTGGGGTAGTGCCGACTCATGGTGGGGCCTCGTCTGGGCCGGCATCACCATGGTCCCGAGTCTGGGGGCTCGTCTCTCTTCTTGTCCCTCTTGTGTGTGGATCACAAAGGGGAGGAGGGCTTTCCTGCTCTCCTCTTGGGAAGCACAGCCGGTCTTGCAGCTGGGCCAGCGACCCAGTGCTGCCAGCGACCAGGGTGAGGGGATAAAAACTCGGCCTGTCCATGGCAGTCACCATGGCTGTGCCTGGGGGCCAGGGCAGGGCAGGTGGGGAATCGAGGGGGTTTTCCCTGGGATGGTGTTGGCAGCCGGGGTGGCCCCAGAAGCAGGCCAGGCTGCCCCTTCTCACCCTCTGGGCAGCTTCCTCATGGAGACGCAGATCTGTCTCCGTTGGAGACCTTTCCACACCAGCCGCTCCCCGTGTGGACGTCCTGACACCTTCCTTTCCTCAGGACGTTCTGGAATCGAAGAACAGCACCATCAAGGACTTGCAGTACGAGCTGGCCCGGGTCTGCAAGGTGCGAGGAGACCCCCCCCCACCCATGTTCTGCCAGCTGCCCGGGGCTCCACACCCCTCCCTCAGGCCCCTTCCTCACCCAGGACCCCACCTGCTCTTTACCTTTGGGTGCTGACACAGTCTGAGGCTGTCTGCGCCCGCCCAGGGTCACTTGGCCTGCAGGTGGCCTGGAGTGCATCCGCATGGCTCCGACGCTGTCCTGGTGTCCCTGATGGGGCCTGCCCAGTGCACGCGTGGCGTCCTGTCCAGCAGGCTGTCCCTGTGTCCGTCCGGCCCTTGCTTCGGTGCCATGGCGCTAGCCTGGCCTCCGGGGCGGTTTGGGGGGGGGGTCTCTGCTCCCTCAGAGTCACGCCCACGTCTTCCAAGCACGTCTTCCAAGGCCTTTCTGAGCCTGGTGAAAGCCACACAGAGGCCTCCTGCAGCTGGGGAGTGCAGTGCCCTGACCCTGGTGCCGTCTGTGCCTGCACCCAGCGTCCCCAGCTCTGTGGCCGAGCCCGCAGCCCTGTCAGTGCTTGGCCCGTGGGGACGCAGACACAGTCCTGCCTGCAGACGCGCTTCCCGAGAGCGAGCACCCCGCGCGCGCGACTCAGATGTGAGCCCTGGGCTGTGGAGCCCCAGCATGAAGGCAGTGCCCGTCATGGGCACTGGGCTCCGTGGTGACCAAGTCCCCTGGGCCTTCCCTGCCCACGGGGCCCTCCCCAGGTGCTCTGGGAACCCCTGATACTTATATGCATTCTTGGGGGAATTTCCATAACCCACATCTGACTGTGGGGAGGGCTGAACCCCAGAGGTGGGTGAGGGCCAGGGCCCAGCCCGAGTCGTGCTGGAGCCTGGCCCTGGCTCACCCTTTGCTCTCAGCTCCCAGCACCTCGTCTTGCCGATGCCGGGGACAAGGAGCCCCTTTGAGCTTTTGCTCTGCGTCAGGCCAGGCTCTGAGCACGTAGCATGCATCAGCTCTTCAAACGCTTGCAACCGCCTGGCGAAATGTGCCCTTTTAAAAACATCTGCTTTTAAAGGATGGGGGCACAGAAACCCTGTCTGCGTTGGCCCTGCCAGCGCTGTTGCCCAGATCTCGGCATTTCTGGGATGGGGGAAGGGAATAGATGCCGGTAGACAAGGCAGGGGGGTCATCCCTGAGAAGGCAGGGATGCTGAGCCTGAGTGAGAAATGCTTGCAAGGGACCAGGAACTGAAACCACAGTCCTGCTCTGCGTGCACACCCTCTTGTCTTCCCAGCCGTGAAACAGGGATGGTGGGGGCATCTTCCATTGTGGGTTACCCGAGGTCCCGCACATGAAGTGGTTGGGTAGTGCCCGATAAAAGTTCTCAGACTCGGGCCAGAGTTGTTCTCGACAGAAGGAAAGCCTCTGGTTGTCTTCCAGCTGAGCCAGGAGGTGTCTGTGCATGGCCATCACCACCGGCTCATCTGGACCCACTCTTCTGGGGAGGTGGAAACTCAGCTACATAAGATCCCTGGGCAAGTCACTTGGCTTAAAAGGATGGCCCCTTCCGTGGGGCCTTTGATTGGTTTGGCCTTGAGGACTCCAAACACTGGGGTTTGTCCTGCTTATAATAATCATAATCATACCCCGGGTGCATTATGTCTTCCCAAAAGCTTAAAATGCATGTTTGCAGCCACTAACCACCAAGCAAATGATCTCCTTAAGACTGGAATATCGAAAAAGACGTGGGGAATGACGGACTTAAAAAATGTGAACCCGAAGTCTTGACCTGTGAATCCCAGAGATTCAGGAAAACAAAAACAAAAACCCAAGCAGAATCAGCAAAAGCTGTGAGCGGCACTAATGCCTTAAAATTTTGGTATCTCTCAGGCTAAGAGTCTGATCAAAAGGGGGGACTGTTAAAGAGAAACAACAGGTCCTAAACGGAGTCACTTATGTGAACCCTACCAAGACTTAATACCTAACTGAAGTTTTAGCCTCTCCCTAGAGTGGAAATTTAAACCCATCAGCAGTGGGAGGTGATCTGCCTAAGACCCCGTGCCTCCCCGAAGGGAAGGTGCCCACTCTTTTAACTTCCTTGTCCCACTCTCCTGTGCCCATAAAAGCCTCCATTTTGTACAGCTCCTCGGAGCACCCTTCCGCTTACTAGATTGGATGCTGCCATGAGTAAAGCCAATTAGATTCTCACATTTAAATAAGCGTGTGAAGGTCTGGGTCTGGTGTAGTGAGCACCTGGTAAAGGCTAGCTCTCCACGGGGCTGGGTGGGCCTGAGCGAGGGTCAGCCCCGGCTACCCCTCCCCTGAAGCCTCTGTGTCCCCACAGGCCCACAATGACTTGCTGCGTACCTATGAGGCGAAGCTCCTGGCCTTTGGGGTCCCCCTGGACAACGTGGGCTTCAAGCCCCTGGAGACGGCCGTGACGCTGGGCCAGGGCCCCGCAGGACTCGTGGGCACCCCAACGTAGCCCCTGCCCGGGGCCACTGCCCGGATGACACCCACCTCACGCACCGAGGACAGCAGGTATTTGTTTTGTAGACGTGCGTTGTCAGCAAATGAAGGTTTTCACGAGTGCTGCGTGTCCTGTTGCGCGGCTGTGTGGAGAGGCGCCCCCAGGGCCCACGGTGCCGTCCGGCCCCTTCCCCGAGCCCACCAGCTCTGTGCGCACACCCGCCCCCATCCCACCTGGGGCTGGGCAGCTCCAGCCGAGCGTGCCTAGTGGCCGCAGCCGCCTCACAGATGCCAGCAGCAACTTTATTGAAGCCCGAGTGACAGCTGCCACTGGGAAATCGGGGCCAGAACGTCCCCGGGAAGTGTGACCCTGGTGCCCGTGAGCAACAAGCCTGCCCTGCTGGTCGCGGGCGGCTCAGCCTGCCGTGGTGACGGGTCCGGGCTCGCAGGCCGGCTGCCGGTCAGCCGCTAGCTCCCTCGGTATGTGGTATAAGACCACGGGCTCAGCAGCAGCGGCACGTGGAACTTGTGGGTCTCGTTTGTGACGGTGAAAACAACCTGCGGGCAGAGGGGACACCGGGAGAGCCAGGGGCCAGCATGGAGCGCGCTCAGCCTGGCCTCAGTGCTGCCATGGACTCAGCAGCCCAGACGGCTGACCTGGGGCTGCAGTTGGGGGGCAGGAGCCCCAGGGCCAGCTGGGGGGCGGTAGGTGTGGCTGGGTCCTCCCCAGAGAAAGCGCTCTATCTGAGGGGCCCTGGGCCTGCAGGTTCCCAAGGGGTCCCGCCCGAACAGGTCAACTGAAGGGGGAGAGTGAGCTGGACGGGGCTCGGGTGAACCTGTCCGCAGGGGCTGAGTCAGCCTGACCCCGGAGCAGGGCAGGGACGGGCGTGACGTGGTCAAGCCCGGCACCCCTTTCTTCTGGGAACCCAAAGCAGGTGCGAGGTGGTGGAGGCGCAGGGCCAGCCTGCGGGTCACGGTGAGTCATGGGCCTCCACCCGTCTGGCCCTCACCTCCACGTACGGGTAGAAGCTCTCCTGGCCCCTCTTCTGCCAGTAGCCCTCAGTGTCGAAGGACAGCTTGTAGGTGCCCGCCTTCATCTGGCCTGGCAGCAGGAGCCCAGGGCAGCGGCCGTCAGGGTCCGTGTAGCTGGGGAGAGAAAGGGGGGGCACTGCAGAGGGGGCTGAGGAGCCCCCGGCCTGGGTCCCCCAGGGCTGCGTGCCCACCGGCCTCCGATGTCCCGGCAGCCTGACCGGAACTCGGGTGAGCGGGCCTGGGCGGCTATGGAGCAGGACAGCCTCCAGGACCTGGGGCTCTGGAGCAGCCCAGGGACACTGTGCACTGTTTGAGCAATCACAGAGAAGCAGAAGGGAGAAAATTCCCACAATCTACCCCGTGAGCAATAATCGCTTTATATCTGGCATGTATACTTTTCAGACTTTCTCTATGCGTAAATATGCTCGTTTACAAACTTTAAGAACGGGTTGTACTAGTCACACTGTATTATAACGTGTACTTTTTGTTTAATATACTGTGGCTTTCTGGTTCAGTAACTGTACCCAAGTCGCCGTCCGCGTGGTGGCCTGTTTCCAGCGGCACCAGTGGAGGCTCTGAGGGCCTCTGCTCCCTCGGAGCCCCTGGCACCTGCAGCCATGCTCGCAAGCGTCTGCGCTGTGATCAGAAAGGGTGGCATTTACCAGCGCAGTTTAGGGGGTGTGGCTGGGAGTGGTTCTGTACGCCCCCCCGCCCTGGACTCCGTGTGTTCCTCCAAGCGCAGACGGGGCCTGGACCCCCGGCTTTTCTGAAGGGCTCCATACCCTCAGGCCTGGAACCTTTGGGGTCCAGCCTACCAGCCCACACCAGCGGGAGGGTCGGGGGAAACTGCTCACAGGCTGACCCATGACACCTGCCAGTCTGGGCTGGGCGTCCCCCAGCAGAGCCTGGGCCTGGGGCAGGGGTAGCGCTGCCAGGCAGCAGACACCTCCTGCTGCCCCAGCCGTCCCCCTTCGCCCCCCAGTCTAGGAAAGGGGTGCCTGTGGTGTCTGCACACAGGGTGCAGTGAGAATACAGAGAACGTCCAGTGCCCGCCTGCTGCCCCGCACAGGTCCCCCGTCAATCAGTGACAACCAGGCCTTTCAAGGTCCCACCTCAGGCCTCGGCTGGCCCAGCCTGCAGGAAGAGACACATCCCTCTTCCCCCTGCAGCGGGCACTTGGGCTGTGAGCTGTCCCAGCACGTTCTGTGGCCCTGACCAGGACTACACAGCCTGTTGAAAGCGCGGCCCCGAGAGTCTGCAGGGGGACTGTCCGGCTGTGGCGAGCCCTGCTCCCTGCCCTCCAGGCCTGCACCCCTTGCCCTGGCGTGGGGCGGGGGGGTGATCTGGACTCGAATCCTGCCCCAGACCGCCGTCCTACCTTTTCCTCAGCTCGGTCCACTGCTGGCCATGGTCTTCGAGCCTGGACAGACGGAGGCAGAGGCCCTCGGCCGGAAGCCCTGAGGCAGTGTCCAGTACGTGGGTGGTCAGCGGGCTGCTGCCCGGCTCCATACCTCTGCCCTGGGCCACGAGAGGGACAGGGAAGCTGCCTTGTGTCCACACCTGCCGGTGGTATGAGGCAGCGGAGTCGGTGTAAACAGCCCCGGGGGACAAAGTCCCAAACTGCCCCTGGGCCCTGGGTGAGGAGCTGCGGGTGGACTTGCCGAGCAGCCCGCGCAGGCTGCGGTGACACACTGCCATGCAGGTCGCTGACCTGTCCCCCTCCTCTCCCAGCTGCCCCCTCCCCCCAGCACTGAAGGGGCCTCCACATCCAGGGGCCTCTCCCTCAGTCACTGCCGGCTGTGGGTGGCCACACGGGGTTCTTCTCCCGGAACTCAGCTCTGTCCCCTTAGCCCCAGGTGGAGGAGAGTTCAGGGGCTCCGAGTTCGGGCCTGTCCCCCTACCTCCGGGGAGCCCAGGTGTCGCTGGAGTGTCCGCAGCCGCAGGGCGACCCCGGAGCTCATGCCGGGCCGGACTGGGGGCTGGCGAGGTGGCGACACCACGCTGCCACCCCCAGAACCTCCCCGGGCCCCTCCCAGGCCCCGGGGGCCACGTGTCTGACCAAACTCGGGGCGGAGCTACAGGGAGGGGTGAGGCCGGTCTGGTTCGCAGCGGCTTCACCTCGGTGCCCACCTGGAGGGGCCCAGGGGCCTTCACGGGGTGGAGGGGGCGGGAGGGGTGGGCAATCGGGGTGCACAGACCTTTGGGGCCGTGGAGGCTCCTCCCGGTCCGGAAGTGGAGCGGCCCTGGGGTCGGGGCGGGGCTCGGGGACTTTGGGGTTGAGTGAGGGGCGGGACCGGACGGGGAGGGGCGCGGGGAGGGGGTGGGGCTCTGGCGGGGCGGGTAGGTCCAGCCAAGGTCCACTTCGGCCGCTGGGCGGCGCAGGGCGAGCCTGACGACCCCCGGGAGCCCCTGAACCGGTGTAGCTTGTTTTCTTCCCTGGGAAGGTCGGGATTTGATGGTAGCCCCGACAGACCACGTGGTGGTGCCTCAGGCGGGACCGATGGCCCGTGTGGTCACACTGCCCGCCCCTCCTCCTACCCGCTCTGGCCCTCGACCCCCAAGGAGCAGGGGCCCTGCACACTGACAGGGTAGGGTCTGGGCTATTCAGAAATGAGGAAACGAGACAAGGCTGAGTCGACGGGCACGAGTCCATCATTGTTTCGCAATAGTCCATGATGTACACACGAAACCGACTGTATGTAATGTATAAATAAAGATAAGGGCGTTCTGTGTTGAAAACCTGGGTGACTTTGCCTGGCGGGTTGGATTGCTCTGGATGTGGAGTCATTTTTCTTGTTGCTCAGGAGCCTTTTCTGATTATTTGGATAGTGAGTGTGGCCAATTTGTACGTTAAGGATCACACCCCTCTGAGGTGGGGAAGGGGACCTTTCTAGCGACACTTGGGTGTTGGTTACAGTGCTTTGCAGGCAATCAGGAAATGTCTGTCTGAGATTTAAATGCATGTGACGTTTGGCAGGGCTCACGTTTTTAGGGGGTGGCCCCAAAGAGACACACGCCTGTTTTGGTAAACGCCCATGGGGATGGGACCAGAAACAACCAGACTGTCCCCACGGGGGACAGTTAAATACATGAAGTCTGCCACACGCAGCAACCGTGCAGCCCAGTGAAAAGAGTGAGGCCCACTTGTGTGTAAGGTGGATGGTCTCGGGGCGGGAGGCATGTATAGCTTCGTGGTTCTAAATCCACAGTAGCTTTCAGCCCATTACAAGGGCAAGCTCACTTATCACCATCAGAAGCTCAGGGTGCAGCTATTAGAATCCCCTTTTTACAGAGGAGGAAACTGAGGCACAGAGAGGCCATGTACTGGAATATTTTCTAGTGTGGTACACAAAAGACTGACGATACCAGGTCCACCTCTGGGACAAGCAGTGTCGACAAGCATTAATTATTTTCATTCTGTAACCTTTCTTCGTACACTTAAAGTCTCAAATGTCAAGCTGACAAAAACAACAATCAAACCTTTTTTGGAGAGTGCCCTTTCACCCCCTTCGTCCTTCTCTGCCCCGAGAGAAAACCTAGTTCTGGGAGAGCGCGGGGCAGGGCAGGGCGTCGTCACAGCTCCTTCTGGGGCCTCGCTAGGGCCCCCTTCCCAGGCTGCAGGCTTCACCTGGAACCTTCCCTGTGCCTCTGGGAGGGCAGTGGGTTGACTAAGAGTAGCCATGGGGGTCCAGCCTAATAGGCCCAGTGCCAGCCATGCCGTGCTCGCCGCGTGACCCCGAGCTGTGACCCTGCTGCCAGGAGGGGGAACAAAGTGCGGGTCTACCTGCTGGGCCTCTTGTAAATAGAGACCAGACACAGGCCTTGAGCTCCTCCCTCCTCCCCACTCCTTTCTGCCCAGGTGAGTGTGATGCTTGAGTTGGAGCATTCCACCCCCCCACCCCCCCTGCCCCGCTCCCTCCCTGGCACCGGGAGGACAGACACAGGCCCTAAGAAGGACACACACTGAGGAGGAAAGAAGCTGCATCCCTGGAGTTGCTGCTGGGCCACCTGGCAGGTGGGTGGGGCCTTTCGCGTCTGGATTGTGTTAAGTGCAGTGATTTTAAAGCACTCGCGTTGATTTTTCCAGGTGGGTAGCCCAAAGCGTTTCCGCTTCAGGGAGTTGAGATCATGCAGGTAAAACGTATAACTACACACAGGGTGCTCAGTACCTTGGAATTGACCGTTCTTCCCGGGTGGCCGAGACGCTGAGCAGCAACGAGGGTCGCCCGTCCTCCTGTCCCAGGGAGAAGGCAGCCGGTCGGGCCGCCGTCTGGGTCTGTGCTGGTGCTGGGAGGTCCCCACCCTACCCTGAGCCCCTGGAGAGGCCCACGTGGGACCAGCCTCTGGGGCCCCGCTGAGGCACTGCAGCTGCGCTATGACACCAAGGGTGCCCGAGCCCCTGCCCCTACTCCACGCCCCACCCCGGGAGTCCTTCCAGGCCGCTGTGGTGGGAATTTGTGGTCAGAACTCAGCAGAAGGGCCATGAGGGCAGCTGGGACCTTCCTCCACTGAGGAAATATTGAACATCGCCACGTACACTGAGGCGACACAGGTGACAAGGGGAAGGCCATTTCACATGGTGCTATGAGCTGAGAAGGCCACCTGATGGGCGGTGCCAGAGGGTGACAGGCGCTGGAGGTCAGGGGGCCTGCCGGCAGGCTGAGGAAGGCAAAGCCAGGGGTGGGGGTCACAGGAGGGGCGCATTTGGCCCCCGGTAGCATTTCAGCTCCCCAAGGACCTGGGTTATTGTCTGTTTCGTCAAGGCTGTTCCCGTGCCTGGGATAGGACCTGGCCAGAGGTAGGTGCTACATCAATATCCCTTGAATGAATGGACAGAAGGAGTGTGCAGGTACGCAAGGGCAGAGACGTCAGGCTGCAGAGCGGGAGTTAAGTAGATGAAGAGGGCAGACGTGAAAGAAGAGAGCGCGGGAGAGAGAGAGGTACGGTTTCCAGGCCCTGCTTCCCAGCCCTCGCCGGGCTCTCCTCCACCTCAAGCCTGTCTGCACTCTGTTTCTTTACGGGAAGCCGCCTCTGTCCTTCACTCACCCATGTGTCCTGCGCTGCACGTCTCCAAAGCAGCTCCGAGTCTGTTCCCACCACACCCCCTGTGCCAGAAGCCTCCTTACTCTTAAGCCGGGGCATCAGAGAGCTCTGGCCAGAGATGAGGCCCCTTCCCTGCCCCGGGACAACCGCACCTTGTCTGTGTCGTGGACTCTGCTTTCTGCACCTGTGTGCCCGTTCGGGTCACTGCCAGGTCCAGGATTGGCTGCCCTCGCCCTGGGACAGGGAGCATTTGCGGGTCAGTGCGTCCCAGGGGGTTCTAATGTTCCGCCAGGCTGAGGACCCCTGGCCTGCATCATGACACTGGTGCTCAGCAGCGACACGTGGGCCACCGTAGAACGTAGTTCACGAGGCATCCGCTGGCCTCAGCTGGACTTCGAGGTCGGGCCGAGGATGGGAGGGTTGGTGCTGCTGGTGCCTGTGATTGCGGCTGCGACCACAAGCCTTCAGCTTGGGGGTTGCCGGCACACAGGCACGTGGTGGTCAGCGCGGGGACCACAGGTGCCGCCAGAGAGCAGATGCACCAAATGTGGGGGGCCTCCCCTCCACTAAGTGACTGGCTTCCCGGGTGCTGTCTTGTCAGGCACACCTCAGGGCTCATGTTGGCTCGCCACTCAGCAGAGAAGCAGACTTTGATAAATTCATACCACCCCCTTCCAAAACTGACCCAGGAGGAGACTTCCCCTGGATTGAGATCTGATCAACGTATTCCCAGTCCCAGCACCAAACTGGGGGGTCCTGGGACCCCTTCAGTTATGTGCTTACCACTTCCGGGGTCAGGATGCCAGGAATGTTTTCCGGCTTCACCAGGGGATGTGGTCTAATTTTGTGGCAGGCAGAGCCACTGCGTTTTGCCAGTTAGAGGAGGGGTCTTGTGGGTACAGTTCTGATTTCCTCCAGGGATCCCTCAGGGCTCACTGTGCCCGGGGCTCACCGTCAGCCTGTGTGTGCCAGCAGGACCCCGCCTGCAGCAGCCACCTCTTCTGACTGGTTGGTCCATGTGCCGGTTGGTCTGGGGTCTGTTCTCGTGGGTTGAGTGTCTGTTCTGAGTGGCTGGTGTCTTCTTCTTTATTTAACTGATATATTTTTTTATTGACGTAGAGTTGATTTACAATGTTGTGTTAGTTTCTGCTGCACAGCAAAGTGAATCAGTTATACATATGTATACATTCTTTTTTAAAAAGAATCTTTTCCATTATGCTTTACCGTAGGGTATTGAATGTAGTTCTCTGTGCTGTACAGTAGGACCACGTTGTTTATCCATTCTGTATATAGAAGCTTACCTCTGCTCACCCCAACCTCCCACTCCATCCCTCCCCCAGCCCCCATCCCCTTGGCAAACACCAGTCTGTTCTCTGTGTCCGTGAGTCTGTTTCTGTTTCGTAGGTAGGTTCATTTGTGTCGTGTATACGTTCCGCATGTGAATGAGTCCGTGCAGCATTTGTGTTTCTCTGTATGACTGACTTCACTGAGTGTGATAGTGTCCAGGTCCGTCCATGTCGCCGCAGATGGCCCGATTTCATTCTTTTTTATGGCTGAGCAGTACTCCATTGTATATATGTACCACATCTTCTTTATTCCTTCGTCTGTTGGTGGACATTTAGGTTGCTTCCATGTGTTGGCTATTGTGAATGGTACTGCTATGAACATAGGGGTGCATGGATCTTTTTGAATTATAGTTTTGTCTGGACATATGCCCAGGAGTGGGATCGCTGGATCATGTGGTAGTTCTATTTTAGTTTTCTGAGGAACCGCCGTACTGTTCTCCGTAGGGGCTGCACCAGTTTACATTCCCACCAACAGTGTAGGAGGGTTCCCTTCTCTCCACACCCTCTCCAGCATTTATTATTTGTAGAGTTTTTAAGGACGGCCATTCTGACCGGTGTGAGGTGGTACCTCATTGCAATTTTGATATGCATTTCTCTAATAATTAGCGATGTTGAGCATCTTTTCATGTATTCTTCTTCTTCCTTTTGTTTTTAAAAAATATTTACTTATTTATTTGGCGGCGCGCGGGATCCTCGTTGCCACGTGCGGGATCTTTGTTAGAGCAGGCAGGATCTTACGTCGTGGTATGCAAGATCTAGTTCCCTGACCAGGGATCAGACCCGGACCCCATGCATTGGGAGCTCAGCGTCTTAACCAGTGGACCCCCAGGGAAGTCCCCTGTATGTCTTCTTCGGAGGAATGTCTGTTTAGGTCTTCTGCCCATTTTTTGATTGGGTTATTTGTTTTGTTTTTTTGTTGCTGAGTTGTATGAGCTGTTTGTACATTTTGGAAGTTGAGCCCTTGTAGGTCGCATCGTTTGCAAATATTTTCTCCCATTGTGTAGGTTGTCTTTTCGTTTTGTTTATGGTTTCCTTTGCTGTGCAAAAGCTTGTAAGTTTGATTAGGTCCTATTTGGGTTTTTTGTTTGTATGTTTGTTTCTGTTGCCTTGGGAGACTGACCTAAGAAAACATTGGTATGATTTATGTCAGAGAACGTTTTCCCTACGTTCTCTTCTAGGAGTTTTATGGCGTCATGTCTTATGTTTACGTCTTTACCGCTGGTGCCTGTTCTGATTGGGTGGTGTCTGTGCCTCACCAGCTGGGACAAATGTAGATTTGATTGCATCACTGGGTGGCCCCTCCTGACCCCTGACCTGTCACTCCAGCCCAGCAGTGGGCACACCGATGGTTCCCCTCTGCTGGTGGATGGTGAACGTGTTGTGATGTGGCACTGAGGGGCTTGCCTGAGGGTGTAGGCAGTGGCCACGTTGTTCGTATCCTTATCGCCATCTGCAGAGGTTCCTGTGGGGACAAAGGGGAGAAGAGTTGATGGTGTCAACAGCTAACAACCAGCACGACCAAACAAATTAATACAAAATCTAAAATTAAGGACTTCCCTGGTGGTGCAGTACTTAAGAATCCAGCTGCCAGTGCAGGGGACACGGGTTCGAGCCCTGGTCTGGGAAGATCCCACACACTGCAGAGCAACTACGCCCATGCACTACAACTACTGAGCCTGTGCTCTACGGCCCGCGAGCCACAACTACTGAGCCCACGGGCCACAACTCCTGAAGCTTGTGCACCTAGAGCCCGCGCACCGCAACAAAGAGCGGCCCCTGCTCGCTGCAGCTAGAGAAAGGCTGCGCACGGCAACAAAGACCCAAGGCAGCCAAAAATAAATAAATAAATAGTAAATAAATGTATTTAAAAAGACTCTAAAATTAAACGTCTTCGCTTTTTAGTCTACTCACTATGCAGATAACAAAGCTGCATCAGGTGATGTAAGCGGCAGCTCAAATACTTCACCAAAGTCTTATAACTATTTCCAAATGATTTGTTTACTTTCTCGGAAATCTTCACGTCATCCTTTGATGTGACTGTCACTATAGGAACCCTGTGCGCCATCAACTTCAGGGGCTGAGAAACTGTTAGGTGGCTGAGGGGAGGGCCGTCTTTTATATCCCATCTTTCCATCTGTCGCACTGCTCTCGGGTCCCTTCTGTCCAACCTTTTCCCCTACCGTTGTCAGGGGAGTCCTGTCTGGACCCTGGCCACGCTGCGGGAGCTGGGGCTGAGAACATAAACCAGAGGGAGAGAAGTGGTGAGGCTGGGCCGACGGGTTCGGGGCAGTGTGTCCTGGTTGCTAGAACCAAGCCTCTGGTGTCTGGTCCACGGAGAGGACCCCAAATGGCTTTGCGCGTCAGGAGGGCGATCCGAGCACAGCCTGCGCTGCCTGGTGAGTGGTGTGGAGGCCCAGGAGGAAGCGTTAGTGGCTGCTGGTCGCAGGCCAGGAGGGGACAGAGCACATCCTCTCACAGCTCCCTTTGCTACGAAATGCCCGGTACCTCCGGTGAACCTCAGCGTCCATCCCCAGGTGTCGGCCGGAAACGATGGGTATATGGACACGGCAGTGCTGCCTGTGGTGCCTCGTGAGACCAACAGAAGCTTCCAGACAAGCAACTGCTGGGGCGCCGCCAGGTCTGCGAGTAGGCTGGCGCCTGGGGAGGGAGAGCCGGAGGGAGTCCTGCTGGCCCCGGAATCAGGAGCAGTCAGTCAGGTTGCTGCTTTCAGGGGCATGAATTGGGAGCATGAAGGGAATGGGGCCAGAGCAGCCGCGGGGGAGGGTCTGTGAGCAGCAGGGACACGGCAGGGGTGCGGCCGCCAGTGGGCGACCGCGGACAACAGCAGCCCCACGATCCCCGAAGGGCCCCCGTGCTTTGTGGCCCCCCGAGCCCCCCAGCCCCATTGCTGTGGAGCAGGGTCTCTGCTGCTTGAAACCACAAAAACCTTTGCGGTCCTGGAGCTGGCCCCCGCTCATGTCAGGGGGAACCTTCAGGGCAGTAAGAGTTTCTTTGATATTCGTACTTCAGTTTCCCAGAGTCTTCATATTTTCCCTGATTTTGCTGCCGTGTGTCCCTGAAACCCTCTGTTGTCTCAAGGGGTGGACTTCCTCCATCACAGACCCCTCAAAGGCCTCCCGCCGGGTGAACGTGGGCTTGTCACTCGGCTGCACAGTCTCCGCGGGGCCCCTTGTCCCACTCTTGCTGTCCCCAACTGGGTCTAGAGAAGGCCCGTCCCAGTGAGAACTTTCTGGCTTTATCATCTCTCGTCCCAACGACCAGGGAGTCTTCCAGCCTCGGAAAGGTCACTCAGGGTTTCCTGCTTCAGTGCTCACGGCAGAGAGCTTGCGTCCGCACAGGAAACACTGCAGCTGCACGTGACCCGTGACCACGCTCCCAGGGACGGACCACGAGGGGTGATGGGTGAGCTCCTGCACCACTTGCCTGAAGGCACCTTGCCTCCCAGCCCCTTCCTTCTCCCCACTCGGGGGTGGAGTGTGGGCCTGGCCACGAACTCGCTTTGACTGTGGGTGAGGGCGTCCTGGAGTGAGAGCAGGGAGGGGGACCTGGGTCCCCAGTGAGGCCACCCAGTGAAGTGAGGCTTCGTCTGGGCCTCAGCTGGGCTCGGAGGGTATGGCCGAGGGTCTGCTGGACGGGACGCCACATGTAGAGGGCCCTCAGCCTCATACGGATGACAGCAGTGACTGTGCTGAGAACTTCCTGTGCCAACCCAACAGCAGGGGAAGTGGAGGCTCCAGGGCTTCGTGGTAACTAAGTGCAGAGCGGGGACTTGACCGAGCTGACCTGGTGGCTTGGATCCTGCACGCTTAACAGCGGAGTGACAGGACCTGCTTGTTCTCTCTGCTCAGCCCTTCTCGCCACCTTCTCCTCCACCCCACACCCTTATTTTTGCTGCAAGAGTCATGCCTCTCTCTTTATTATGTATCTTTGCAGCTAATATTTGTGGTAGAAAATGTCTACTCCGCCATCGGAAGCCGGCATCTCATGGAATCCTCAGCCTCTTCCACGACCGTAGAGCTGGTTCCTGACACCCAGCTCTGCCCACCTCCACCTCTGCAACTCTCATGTGTGGTACCTGCTCAAAAAAATGTTTCATGGCCTCCCCTGGTGGCGCAGTGGTCGAGAGTCCGCCTGCCGATGCAGGGGACGCGGGTTCGTGCCCCGGTCCGGGAGGATCCCACGTGCCGCGGAGCGGCTGGGCCCGTGAGCCATGGCCGCTGAGCCTGCGCGTCCGGAGCCTGCGCTCCGCAGCGGGAGAGGCCACAGCGGTGAGAGGCCCGCGTAGTGCAAAAACAAAAAAAAAGTTTCTTGAATAACTTCAGAACTCAGTGGTTGTCTGACATTATTTGGAAAAGGAGTGGCCGCCCCTATTGCCAGCACCCCTGAAACCCCGCAGGAGACACAACCTAGTGTGGTCCCTTCTCTCGCCTGGGGGAGCGTCACACCAGCCGCCCTGTCTTCCTGCCTGTAACAAACACACCATAAGGAGGCTCGCTGGCCCCTGGGCCAGTGATGCTGTAAAAACCCGGCCTTGTCCTTGTGAGATTTGGTGTGAAGACAACGCAGAAACAGAACCAGCAAAGAAGGATCCTGGTCAGGAGTAAATCCCTCTCCATAGTGACCCTGTGAGACCCAAGCACTCCCTCTGCTAAGCCTGCTCCGACTGTTTGGGAAGGGGCCCTTGTGACTGTCCGGGCAGCGGGTGGGAGGGATAACCCAGTCTCTCTTCTGCCTCCTGAGACAAAGGTGGGCATCGGGGAAACAGACACATCTCCGACGGGGGTCCAGAGCGGGTGTCCCGAAAGGACAGGGCCTAGCCGTCCGGTGAGGCCAGGTCTTGTCCACACCGCACTGACCTGCTGGAGGGTCTTGGGTTTCCTGGCATCCAGCACTCCCACCGCCAACCCCAGCCTGCAGCGTCTCGGGAGCCCCTCGCTGGCAGCCCCCCCGGGGGAAGAAAGCCACACAACCACGGAGAAGGAGGATAAGCACACAGGACAGGTGAGACCAGCACTGAGTGGCCCATGTCCCCTCTGCTCCCCAGGGAGCACCCCAGCCCCGGGCCAGCCATGGCCTTTGTCCTCTTCGGCAGTGTCTTTGCAGTTAATAGTCCCAGATACCTTCCTCTGGAGGGGAAGACGCAGTGACCGCGGGAGGGGTGAGGGCGGGGTGGGCTTTAGCCCTAAACCCGGGAAGCTGCAGAACTTCCTTGAGCCCCGAATTCACCACATGAGTAAACCTGCAGCAAGCCAGGCCAAGATCTGGACAGATTCTCTCTGGAAACACTTTTCGTGTCCAACAAGAGAAGATCTGTTAAACCCCCGTCCGACCCCGGGACGTGGGGCACGTCGTAACCATGGAAACTGAAGGGAAGGCGTTTGAGAGGCTTCTTCTTCGGTGTCTCCCCCAGTGGCCCCTGAAGGTACTGCACCCGGAGGAGAAGCGCTCGCTCTTGTCTCCTCACTTTGGGCCAGGCGGTGCCCACCCCTCACAGCCCCTGCTGCCCGCCTGCTTCTGAGTTGCATGGAAACCTACCGGTCACGAGGCCAAAGCGGGGTCGTCTTGGTGAGCAAAAACAGAGGCCGGTGACAAGGTAAGATGGGGGCTCAAAAGATTTCGTAGAAGAAAAACGTGCACGAGTGTTCCTGTGTGTGTGCGCGTGTGTCTGTGTGTGGTGACCAGATGCTGTATTAATTGGTGTTGCCTATACAATTATGAGTGGCTTTTGTTTTCTGTATTTTCTAAATTTCTTTTTTTTCTAAACACCTGCATATTACGAGAAAAAGAAAAAAAGAACAAAGCTGTTGACATCAAGCACAAGAGCTTGCAAAATAAGATCTTAAAGTACATATTTCAGAATGTTACAGGAGTTTTCTCTGGGTGATAGATGAACGGCCTCCTACTTTTGAAAACGAACTTAAGAAAACCTCTTTGGTAAGTTTTCAGGGGCCTGAGCTTTGAGGATAGCGTCTGTTGGTGACACCCTCCCCACAGGCAGCTCTGCCTCAGGTACTGGCTGGGCTAGTGGCCGACCAGGCGGAGTCTGGCAGCCGAAGACCAGTTTACCCTCTTGTGCTCCGCGCTCACCTGCCCAGCTAGGGTCCCGGTAGAGCAGCAGGCAGGTGGGGCTGGCACAGCCATGGGGCCACTGCGGTCAGAGCGGCACATGTGATGGAGGCTGCTGGTGTCCCGTGTGGCCATCCAGGGCACCCGCAGTGTCAGGTGGAGGCCCTGCAGGCGTCCCGAGCCGAGCCCAGCACGTGTCAGGCGGCGCACATTCCTCCGAGCCCCCCTTCAGCACGCAGCTGCCCGTGGCGGGAGGGTGTATAAGCCGCCAGCCCCCTTGCTAGAGGTGAGCCGAGACTGGGTGAGAGGCCGGAGTGCCTGTTTGCGCCTGAACTGTGGGGTCGCACACCATCGCCGCCACCACACAGGTCATCCATCTTCTGTGCAGGCCGCGGATGATGGGGGCCAGGGACTCGGTGCGTCTTGGGGGCTGGCGGCCTCACCAGGAATGGAGTTTATTGCCAGAGGGGAGGGGAGGGGAGGGGAGGGGAGGGGAGGGGAGGGGAGGGGAGGGGGCAGGCCTTGAACTGCTCAGCCTTGCAGGGGATTCTAGGGCCACCTCTGGTGGGAGGTGCAGGTGAGAAGCCCCTGGAAGTTTCTGGGGCCCCTCCCCCACAGTATTTCAGTCGAAGCCCCTCTGCCGGCATCACCCCCAACTCCGTCCCTCCCGTGGCCGCTGCCGAGAGCCGCAGAAGTTGGAAAGTTTATGGTGCTTCTCTTCCCATAGGGAAACAAAGCCACAGACACACAGATTCCCTTAAAAAAGCATGAAAGAAAGGAGCCAATAATAGTGGATGTTTGTTATTGACATCCACATGGTTCACGTAGAGACGCTTCACAAGGCTGCACGGGAAGGGGGACTAAGGGCCGTTGTTCGCAGTCATGGGGTCTGGGCTCCCCGCTTCGGCCTTCCTGAACCCATTGTGGTGGGAACAGGGCTGGGCCAAGTTAGGGCTCCCTCAGGGGCAGGGAGGTTGTTCAGAGAGGAGAGGATGGGGCCTCCTTTCTGTACCAGAACTCAGTTCTGGGTCTAAGCACAGCGTGGCCTCCTGGAGCTGTCAGTACCCTCACCTACCCAGCGGGAGAGGCTTCGTGCCACCTCGTCCTCACGTGCAGCCTGTGCACCTGCGCTGCTGGCTCCACGGGAGCCCTGAGCTCCCGGGGCCTCGGGGCCATTAGCTGTGAGCCCACACTGTGCGGGCCTGCTCTGCTCACAGCGTGCCCCATTCTCCACCAGACTTCTCTTAGAAAAAGTGAGTTGAAGGATAAAATATTCAACAGTCAAGAATTTCAAGGTGGTGACACCGTTGCACTGAAGCACACAGGCCCAGGTGCACGGCACGTGCGTTAGAGAAGCTGCGGTGTGGGCTTCGAGGACACTGTGTGCAGGGGGGCAGGAGAGGTTCCGAGATTCACGGGTGGTCCGGTTCCTGCAGGCGCGGCTCCAGACTCCGTTCTCAGCAGGTGTGGGCGAGGGCCGCCTTTCCCAGGTGACTGTGTGTAGAGGGGCTCTGGGGCTGCCCAGGCTCAGCGGGAAGGGCAGCGGTGGGAAGGGAGGTTGCCCGCACTTAGCATCCTGACCTCTCACCTCCTCCTTAGTCAGGGCAGCTAAGTCTGCAGGTGAAGCAGCTGTGTCTGACCAGTGCCTGAGTGGCCCCTTCTTTGTCCGGCTCTAAAGACCTGGAAGACGTGGGCAGGGAGAGAATAACAAAGGGCGGGGCTTGCCCTCTCAGCCAGCCTCTGTGCCAGATTCTGCCTGTGCTTATCCATCAAACCAAAAGGCTGGCGCTCCCATCCCATTTTATAGATTAGAAAAGAGGCACAGAGAGGTTGAGCACCTTGCCATAGGTCACACAGCTGGTGAGGGCAGAGCTGAGAATTGACCCACTATGGTTGGATCTAGAGTCCACATGCTGTGCTGGCCCTGAGGCGACAGCAAAGAGAGAGCGAGGGAGACCAGATACCCCAGATTGAGCCAGGCACACAGGCATGCACCCACACATGCACGAGGCCTTCACCTTTGAGGCTACAGAAGTCAGAGGAAACCAGAGAGGAATGAGGAGAGGCCAAGGGAGAATGCCCTTCCAGGGGTTCAGTTCCTACGGAGACCGGGGCTGCGAGTATGCGTTCTCTGTGGCCCTCTTGGACCCCACTGCTTTCAGTGATAAGGGGGGAATGAGGTACACAGTCTGGGCTTCAGATTTGTATGGAGACAAAATTTATTAAAACAGGAGTCCAAAAAACCATGAAGGGGATTGGTATGAACATCTCCAGGGCAATTAAGAAACCCTCTGCTGTTTATCTACCTTCTCTCTTATCATGAAAGCAGAGGATCTACTGAACCAGTTATTTCTGTGCTCATCACACTCTTAGGGAATGTAAGGGGTCATAGACTTCCTTTGAAGCTCCCTCAGAGCCGAGGTATGTGGTGGCTACATTTATCCTCCCGTGGCTAAGATGTGGTTTATTGATAATGACTCCCTCACCGTCCCTGCAAACATAGGGCTTCTCCCCTGTGTGTGTCCTCTGGTGTCTGATGAGACTTGACTTACGACTGAAGTCTCGTCCACACTCCCCGCAAACATAGGGCTTCTCCCCTGTGTGTGTCCTCTGGTGTGTGATGAGATTTGACTTAAGACTGAAGTCTCGTCCACACTCCCCGCAAACATAGGGCTTCTCCCCTGTGTGTGTCCTCTGGTGTCTGATGAGATTTGACTTAAGACTGAAGCCTCGCCCACACTCCCCGCAAACATAGGGCTTCTCCCCTGTGTGTGTCCTCTGGTGTGTGATGAGACTTGACTTAAAACTGAAGTCTCGCCCACACTCCCCGCAAACATAGGGCTTCTCCCCTGTTTGTGTCCTCTGGTGCTTGGTGAGACTAGACCTATCCTTGGAGCCTTGCCCAGAGCCTCTGTACTTGACTTTTACAACTCTTGATACTCCTGCCCCTATGAGTAATTTGCCTGTGGCCTCTGGGTTCACTTTGTGGCC